>NW_023601754.1:4922200-7322200 GCF_014898055.3 Talpa occidentalis
GTCAACTCTCTGTCCTTCAGCTTCTGGCAAGGATTTTTCCGAGGTGTGCAGACTTGCTGCGTTAGAGCAACTGCTGCTTCTCCAAAGGACACGTTCACAGCACCCTGAGTTTGCAGTGGGCCCCAGCCCTTCCCAGAAGGGACACACTCATGTTCTGTGCCAACTCTGCACCAGGCCCGACTTGCAGAAGGACCCCAGACAAACCTGGACACCAGAGGCCGTGTCCCCAGTTTGTTCACATCCAAATACATCTCGGGGAGGCAGGTTTTGCCTTTGGAGGCTTTGCAAAGAAATCAAGCTTCGTGAGCCTCAAAGACTGATCTCTGGGGAGCATCTCTTTCTTTCTGGCATGTTCTATGGGGCCAACTCACCAGCCTCTAGCCTCAGCCGAGAAGAAAAACAACACAAGGCTGGTAGGAGGATTCCGTCTCTGCTCCTTCTCCCCTTAGCAGAAAATTTGTCTTTCATCCAAAGATTGACTTCATACCTTGACCTTTAAGCCACCTAAAAATAAATAGCTGAAAAAAAAAAGGAAAATGTTCCCAGCACGAGGAATATAAGGACGAATCTGCCTCCCCAGGTGTAGATTATTTTTTTAAACCTGACATCCTTTTACATCAAAATCCACTGCTTTTAAACTCGAGGCGAGCAGAATCTCCAACCCAACTCCCCTGATAGAAACTTGGCAGAGAGTCTGGCTTGTCACAACCCACTTGTCTGATGCATACCTCAGTTTTTTTTTTGAAAGTCTACTTCTCCAAAATGCCTAATCTTAATATTTTTGACCCTCATTTGTCCCTCAAGCCATTCCCTCATTTGCCTGCAGACACAGCCCTTCTCATCAGTCCGTCTCATTTCCCACTGACACTTGCTCTTGCTGCTCTTTGCGGCAAAAAAATCTGTGCTGTGAACACAGTTTGACATTTCCTGACATTTCATGAACTAATTACACTACAAATAATTAAGCATGTTCACATCTGTAACAAACGAAGGCAAAATGGTTGTCAGCGGGCGTGATTGATGACCTCCCTGAGACTTGATCTGATGAGATTCTCCCCACCCTGGGCAGGAGCCCGGTGCCACTGTGTTGGCAATCAGTCCTTCAGCCCTTTTCATCAGATCACACCGACGAGATGCTTGAAGAAAAGGATGGGAAAATTAATGACTACAATGAAATATTTGCATTTTTCCAGGGCTAGAAAAAACAATGAACAAGAGATGTGACAACCTCAATTATTTGGTGGTGCTAAGAGCTGGGAGACAGGTCCTGCTGGAGAGAGCTGTTGGGAAACCCGGGGGTGTCAGGCTGGCTGGAAAAATGGCAGGTGACAAGGACAACATTTTTTTTTTTGTGCTACACAGGGCCACAGAAGCTCAGCTAAAAAGACAAATTGCAGGAGCGATTTCTTATGGAGGGGGAAATTTGTCAGCATTTAAGCTTGTTCCTCTCCAAAGATTGGACCAGGGTTTGAAAATCAGCCGGGCGGCAGACAAAGGAATGCATCTGATATCTGCCAGTCGATGCAGCTGCCAATGGTAGGGTCGTCTTTGTTTGACACAGTTTGGGGGCTGTCGGTGTAGACTGCACACTCGACAGATCTGAACACTCCCTGCCTACTGGGAACTCATTTGGAAGGGACCCCAGTCTGCTGGAGACCTAATTTGGCTTTTTCTAAAGCCAGCTCCAGCCAGTTTTCTGGGCAAATTTCCCTCCTGAAGTTGCCCAAACAAATGGATTTATCATCCAAAACGACGCCACCATCCAGGCTCCGTGAGCCAGGGTGCAAGCGTAAAATAAAATAAATACTGTTGGCCGAAGGAGAAGGCAGAGCAGCTTTCTGTCGAGATCTTTGCCAGTGACACTCTGGCAGCCGCACATGGCCAAGTGCGGTTTTCAAAGATTAATTTTTGAAAGTGCAAAGCAATTCTATTATCTGAAGTCCTCCCATACTATTAATTTTACTATGTATTTGCCTGTTGTTTGAAAGTGGAATAAACAAGTCAATTTACATTCCAATGAGCTGTTTTGAAATGTTGGCTAATGCAATCCATCAAGTTACAATTAGCCACGCGAGGGCTTTTAGGCTGCCCTGGAATGAACTGCCATTTAGTTGAAGACCTACTATGTGCAAGACACTGTATGAGATGCTTCACGTAGAGTATACTGGCTGTCTTCATTGCCAGGTAGATATTATCACTCCCCCTTATACAAATGGGGAGGCTGAGGTTCAGAAAAGTGAAGTGACTTGACCAAGGTCACACAGCAATGGCGCGGCAGAGACAGAATTCAAACCTACGTCTATTTGACCCAATGCTTGGGGAACCTCCTCTCTCCGTTCTTTGGGGGACCCCCATGCAGAGTCTGGGCAGGTCAGCCAAGTTCATCCAACCCCCCCAGGGCTGGTGCCCACGTCAGAAGGACAGATGATTTATTGCCCCCTTTCTTCGCTCCCTGCCCTCCTCTCAACCCCGGCTGCTCTCGGACTGAGATGAACATCTCCTCCATTACTGCCTCCCAAGCATCTCATGTCCTGCCCCCAATCCATTAGTGAAATGGAACTTTCTCTAAGCACAAGAAAGAAATCAGCCTGCAGGTCTGGAGGCCCCAGATTCTTAGAATCAAAATATTCCCAGCTCAGGGGCCTCAAGGCAAAAGCCAGTTCAGTCCCTTTCTACCTTGAAGGAATGTGGGCTTCTCCTTTTCCATTCTGTGTTTGAATTCTGCAGGGAAGCTAAGCCGAGGATCAGACATTCTTTCTCCCATAAAATAGGTGCTAAAGGTAAGCGTTTGAGCTCCTTGCTCAAGGCGGTGCAGGGAAGCAGAGGTGAGGCAGCCCCGCCAGGCTCCAGCAGGGTCTCGGCATTTCAAGGTGGGCCTTGGTGCGTTGGAATGACCAGATCACAGCTGATTTAAAGCCTGCAATGTAGCTCCTCTTCTCTCTCGCATCGTGACTCAACAGTTTATCCACAATTTGTCCAGGTTACGCTTTTAGCAAAGAGCTGTTGTCAGACGTACTCGGACAATAAATCCGGGCATTTTTGACCTTCATTCCACAGCTTGACTTCAATATCTGCTAATTCCTTTTTATCAAACAAATTGCATCAATCACATGAGCATTTAACCAACTGCAGCCTCAAATGTTTTTGTTCTCTTTCATAAGTTCCTCCTCCAGATTAAATGCTGGTGGGTCCAATGAACTGCTCTCGGCTGAAGTGGGGAAGTGGGATCTGATTAGTATAGATTCTGGAATCGGGTAAGCACTGTATCAGTGTCCTCTCTAGAAAGGAGGTGATGTGTCACGGGATATTAAGAATGGCTATTTAATGTAAAAACTCAGATAATACATGAGTTAAATGGAGAAAATGAGAGAAAGCTTTTAAGCATTCTCCCAAGACGGATTGCGGAATAATATTATTGTACACGCAGGGGGAGCTGATCGACACGTCAGGAGGCCATTATAGAAGTGGGGATAAAATCATTACAGCAAAAAGCATCCCAGAGCTGCAGCGAGAGAGCGGCAACACGTAATGAATTATCAATAGAGGCTGGTGATTCAGTTATATCACACTACGAACAGAAAACTTCCTCTTACATAATTTTAACCTGACACTTTGATAAATGGCTCGGGGAGGGAGCCCCACTTCCGGTGGGAGTGATGGGAGTGGGGGGTAGACCCGAGCATCCCCAGAGAAGAGTTAGAGGGAAGAATCCAACAAGCACCCCAACTCCCAGCTCTGCCGCTCACCTGGGAGACCCCTATTTCAGGGTTGTACCTGAACCAGGGGCCCTAAATCCGTCATCTCTTATGCCAACAAACTGTCTTCACAGACCAGGGCCCCTCCATAGCTCATGTTGGCTAACTTGAGTTTTTAAAACGTTGCATTGAAATATTGTCTATCTTGGGGCCTCCCTGTGGGGCAGGGGTTAAGTCTGAGCGCTATCAAGCGATTGTCAGGTGCTGCAGCCTGGGTTCGATCCCCAGCCAGGGAGCTACCCACATGGCGCAGCAGACCTCTCCTGTCTCCCCTCTGTTCCCCTCAGCAGTGAATTTCAGTAGATCTGCCTGTTTTGCCCCCCACTTTGTCTCTGGTGAAGTCTCACCCCCGGCACCTCTGGCCTGCACCCCAGTTCTTGTATGCATAAATAAATAAAGTAATAAATCTTTAAAAAATATATTGTGTATCTTGCTGCCTGCTGGTATGGGGGCCTTTAGACATTGTTCCTTGTGTGAGCGCTCAATCTCTTTAGCCAGCCGGATCCTACAGCCCTAAAACCGCCGGAGAGGCGGCATCATCCCTCTCACGGGCCAGCAGAACACTGAGGTCCAGACATGACTGGAACTAAAGGTCACAGTTTGTGCAGACTTGAGATTCGATCCAGACTGACTCAAATCCCTGATGACTTTCTGCGGAACCATGCTCTGTGAGTGTGAGTGTGTGTGTGTGTGTGTGTGTGTGTGTGTGTGTGTGTACGAATAGTTCCTGCTCAGTAGTACCACCCCCAATTATAAAGTTCTTTGCAGAGTTCCAAATACTATTTGCCTTAATGCCTAGTTCTGGGACAAGGGAAATATTTTTTTAAGATTTATTTTCATTTATTTATGCATACAGGAACTGGGGTGCAGGCCAGAGGTGTGGTGAGTGAGAGGATTCACCAGAGACAGAGTGGGGAGCAGAAATGGCGGATCCACAGGAGAGGTCTGCTGTGCCATGTGGGTCAGCTCCCAGGCTGGAGTAAGCTGGAGAGAGCTTGATTGTGGTGAGACTTTAACCCCTGCCCCACCAAGGAGGCCCCGATGTATTTTACTTTTAAGAGCAACTCAAACAATAATTTGAGAAAAAAAATGTAATTAATAAAAAATCAACAAGGGCCTCTCCTGGTGGCGCAGCGTTTGAGCACTGGATTGTGAAGCTGCCCGCAGCCTCTGCAGCACCGGTTCGATCCCCGGCCACCGGGCGAGGGTCCCACATGGCGCGCAGACCTCTCCTGCCGCCCGCTGCTCCCCTCAGCAGTGCACTTTGATCCTTCTGCCTGTTCTGCTCCCCACTCTGGCTCTGGTGAATTCTCTCACCCTCCCGCCCTTCTGACTGTACCCAGTGTTTGTATAAATAAGTAAATAAATCTTTAAAAAATAATAAAAAATAAAAAATAAAAACAACTTGATATCTACCAAGAGGAAATGACCTATCCTTTTCAAATTGAGATTGAAATGGCATATAAATATTAGCTTTAGCTATACATCACAATTACTCGGTACATAGATACATTGCAAAATGATATCATCATGATAGTTAAATCCACCACAACACAGGTGACAATATTTTCTTGTGATGAGCTCTCTAAGATGTGAGAGCTCAAACACACAAAACAGTCACCATAGTGACCGTGTTGCGTGTCACAGCCCAGGACTTATTTATTTTGCAACAGCAAGTTTGTGCCTTTTTACCCCTTTCATTCATTTGACCCCGCCAGGGAGCTACCCACATGGTGCACCTGCACCGCCCCCACCTCTGGCTACCACCAATCTCTATTCTTTGGTTTGTTATTTTGTTTGCTCGTTGTTATATTTTTTGGACTCCTCGTAAGTGAGATCATACAGTATTTGTACTTCTCTGTCTGACATTTCACTTAGCATAATGCCCTCTGGGTCTAGTCAAGTGATTGCAAATGAATGGCAACGCTCCTTTGTACGGCTAAATAATATGGCATGTGTGTACCTATACTCGTGTGTACGTATATAGAGCGAGAACTATAGACAGATGGGTATAGAAGCCTACCTGTACCATATAGATGACATTTTCTTTATATTTATCCATCGATGGGCACTGAGGTTCTTTCCCTGTCTGATCTATTATAAATGCTGCAGTGGATATGGGGGAACAGATACCTTTTCCTTTAGTGTCTTGGTTGCCTTTGGACAAATAACTAGAAGTGGGATTGTTCTCTGTTATGTTTTTGAAGTTTGTACCATGGGTGTGAATTAGCTTTTTCGATCAATACAAAGCAAAACTTTGGGAAGAGCGTGGGTTCACAGGACTGTCACGTCATCTGACCTGGAAATCCCCCTCCTAGGAAATCATCCCCTGCTCTACTCAGTGTTGGAGGCAACAGTGTTGGCAAATGCAAAACGTGGAGACAAGCAGCAAGAAAGAATTGCCAGACACTGCACTGTGGAATATTATGCAATAGATAATATTTAAATGAATAAACTAGAGCCATAAGTATTGATGTGGAAAGAGCTACGAGATAAATTGTCCAGTTTTAAAAGTCAAGAGTCATGAGTGTGTTTATGTGATTGTTTTTAAAGGAATGGATACACATACACATATATGTACACGCACACATGCACAAATATATATGCTTTCACCACTTGTTTGTGCACAGAAAAGTTTTAGAGGCATAGATGGAGCTATAGCATCTTTTCAGATGAGAGAAAACCTCGCTTGTCCTTTTATGCATTTTTTTCATTTTCCGAATTTCTACTATGAACAGGGGTCACTTTATTATAATTTCTTAAATCTCTGGTGATCTTTATTTTCTTAATTTTGCTTTTCTATGTTATCTAAATGCTTCACAATCAACCTATCTCATTTGCAGTTTGAAGATGGTGTTTAAAAATGTTATCGTCTGTAACAATGAAGTACATGGCACAGATTTTTAAGATAATAGCTTTATTGAGATATTTCACATACCATAAAATTCACCCATTTAAAAATATACAGTTCAGTGGTTTTAGCATATTCGCAGAGTTATGCCATCATCATAGCATTCTATTAGAACATTTTCATCACCCCCAAAAGAATCCTCATACTCATTAGCAACGACTCCCCGTCTCTCCCCACTCACTCCCACCCTGGGCGAACATGCATCTACTTACTCTCTCTGTAGATGTGCCTGTTCTGGGCTTTTCCTATGAATGAATTACACACTGTCTGGTCTTCTGTACTTGGCTTCTTTCACTTAGCATAAAGCTTTCAAGGGTCATGCGTATTCTAGCACATGTCAACACTTCATTCCTTTTTTATGGCTGAGTAATATTCCATTGTGTGGCTACACCACATTTTGTTATTTGCTCATTAGCTGATGAGCATTTGGGCTGTTAGGAATACTACTGCTCTGAGCATTCGCGTACAAGTTTTTAGGTAGAATTACTAGATCATATGAAAATTCTATGCTTGATATTTTGAGGAACCAAAGCAGCTTTCTGAAGCATCCTTGTACCATCTAAATCCTAGTGACTCCATGTCCTTGTCAATACTTGTTAATATCTTTTAAAAATAGATGAATTTTTCAAAATTATAGATATAATACACAAGGGCATGCTTAATGTAAAAAGTTAGCGCAAACTATAACTTCACAGAGCTGAATGGGAAAATTCCCTCTTCATTATCTTTCTACCCAGCTTTCCTTCCTACAGGTAAATACTGGGGTTTTGGGCACACACTTCCAGGAACTGTCCAAATTTTTCTTTGTATTTTTATACAAATGAATAGCACCCTTGTGTTTATATAAATGCAAACAAACTACATTTTGATTATACTGGATGTTGGAGATTGTTTAATATATATATATATATATATATTTATTTATTTATTTATGCATACAAGAACTGGGGTATAGGCCAGAAGTGCAGGGGCTGAGAGGATTCACCACAGACAGAAACGGGAACAGAACAGGCAGACTGACTGAAATACACTGCTGAGGGGACCAGCGGGCAAGACAGGAGAGGTCTGCCGTGCCATGTGGGTTGCTCCCTGGCCAGCTGGGGATCGAACTCGTGCTGCAGAGGCTGTGGAAGGCTTGAGAGCGCTGTGTCTTTAAGCGCTGTGCCACCAGGGATGCCCCTTAATATATAATTTTTAAATCACATACATTATTTTTCTTAACACCCCTTCTGCTTGCTCTCAGAACACTAGGTCTGGGTTTGTCCAATGACGCTTGCCTGGCTTAGTTTATGGCACAGCAGACCTCCTAGAAACCTGCAACTCCCTTTCTGCCCCCCTTACTCCATGGCTGCAGTATATTTGTCTCCATGTTTAATGACTATTGAAGAATCAAATTTAACCCACAGCCACAGACAGCTATGGCGCCACCATTTGCAAATTCAGTGGCCCTGACAGTCTCTGCCTCAGTTCCCGCCTTTGAGATAGGAGGGTCAGTTCACAACGGCCCCCACGGGTTGTTGTGAGGATGACATCGGCCATCAAGAGTTTGGCTGTGTCTGGCACCCAGTCGTGGTTCCACATTCCTGCCATCGACACAGACTGGAAGACAGGCGCGAGGGCAGAGAAGCTACTTTCTGTAGTGAATTTCTCTCTGCTCTTAGGCCGGCTAGCCATGAAATCAGTTCCATGTGTGTTCACCAGGGGCTCCCAAGGCAGGGGATTAAAATCTCAGAATGAGGAGTTGGACAAGGCCACGCCCTTAAGCCTTACTCGTTTGATTGAAACAAAATTGCAAAATGAATGGTAATCAAAATAGCAGGTCATTATCCATTGTCTCCAAGCTGGGCCCTCAGGAAGGATATTGATATAGCCACAAAAATGAGCCCAGGTCCAGAGGCCAAGCTCCTGAAAGAAGGCAGGCTGGGGAGAACACGGGTTGCCCTCCCAATTGGAAACATCACTGCTGGGTGAGGGTCGCGCAGGGATCTAACAGGAACCCGCTTCCTTTATCTTGAGCAGCTGCATCTATGGACGATGATGATTGGGCCCTGGAATAGCGATCAATAAATATTTGTTGGACTATGTAGAATCAATTGGACTTTATTTACTCTTTAATTCCCTAGCACTTTCAAGATAAGTGCTAGGCCCTGTGTAAATATCCTTTAGATATGCTAAAGAGTGTGAAATATTTAATTAATCATTCATTTGAAACTGGACACATCAACTTGGGAAGTCATGGGTTGGATGATTGTTAGTGGGCTCGGATTGGTTGGCAAAAATCCACCATGACTAAGAGGTTTGTTTGAAAGAGAACACACATCCAGCCCTGGCAGTCTGGCCCTGTCTTCTTCTGCCTGGTCTTCTGTGACTCTAGGAGAAGATTCTTCTAGCAAACAGGGCAATGGGCTTCTCTTCCTGGAGCCTGTCTTCTCAGAGAAACTTCTGATTAGCTGGACTATTCAAACTGTTCCGGATCCTAGGAGGAGCTGTGAGTTCACACAATTTCTATATTCTTCCATCCTCTTTCAAAATAGGGCCTCTCCTGGTGGCGCAGGTGGTTGAGCACCGCATTGTGAAGCTGTCCGCAGCCTCTGCAGTGCCAGTTCGATCCCGGCTGGCTGGCGAGGGCCCCACATGGCGCAGCAGACCTCTCCTGTCGTGCCCGCTGCTCCCCTCAGCAGTGTATTTCATCAGTCTGCCTGTTCTGTTCCCCACTCTAGCTCTGGTGAATCCTCTCACCCTCCCACGCTTCTGGCCTGTACCCCGTTTCTTGTATAAATAAATAAATAAATAAACAAACAAACAAATCTTAAATTAATTAATTGATTAATTAATTAATTAAATTTTGGTTTTGCCTGAATGAAATGTGCCCTAATTCATTTTGCTGGTTATCATACATTAAAAATCAAAACCACTTTTCTGCTGCTTAAAAAAAGAAAAGCCAAGAGGGAGGAAGAAACAATGGAAAGTCAGCTTCCAACTGTTTTATTTGTTCATTTATTGTAAGATAATCAGGTTATTAATTTCACAGAATAGTGAATGCATATGGGTAAAGGTGAGGGAAGAAAAAGAGCTGAGTCACAGAAGTCTCATTGTGCTTCTTAGGCAGAAGATAGAAAGAGAAAGCAGTCTGCTATCAGTCAGGATAAGCTAAGTTATGCTACAGTAACAGGCAGTCACAAAATGTCAGCAAAAGTTGATTTCCTACTAACGCTACATATCTAACTCATGTCAGCAGGGACATCTCACCATCTGCTCATCATCATTCCTCAGACACCCAACTTCTATGATTGCCTCGGAGAAGGAATTGTACTGGCTCAGACTTTTCAGACCAGAAGTCACTTCTGCTCACAATTCATTGGCTAAGGCAAATGAGACAAGGCTATGAAAACTGCAAAGGAGGCAAGGAAAAATCATCTTTTGTAGTACCAGGAAGCAAAAGAGGGGAAATATTTATTGCAGAGCAGAGGTGATGATCACAGATCCTAAGTCTATTGGGAGTAACTCAAAAGGGTCCATAAATACTTCCTTGAAAAGTGAAACTTGCATCCATAGGAAGGAAATTTGGATGCAGGAGGACGTAGACTCCTTAGTTAGCTACTTGCAACTCCTTCCTTCTGCCAATCCCTTCATCCTCTCCCTCCCTCTCCTTCCAACTCTGCTTTCTCTCACCCCATCTATTCCTGAGTGTCAGAGCACTTTTTGACTTGATGATCTACCCAGTTGAGGGTGTAGAGGGAAGAGAAGGTTTGACTTACATCAATCCCAAGTGTCTCCTACTTCAAAATAAACAGTTTGAACACGCTTCATCTCCTCTGACATCCTGAATATAAAACCACAGACTCCAATCTATCAGATGACTGGTATTGAGACTAGATGAAGAACTCCTCAACTCAAACTTAAATAGATAATTAACCTCAATTGTTCTTTTAAAAGACAGAAGTCTTGATCAGCTAATTTGCAAAGGCTATGGGAATTTAGGAATGCCCATATACACCAAAAAAGTGCTCAACACCTTTTCATGAGGAAAATGCAAGTGAAAACCACATTGAACTACCTACCACTAGATACCCACCAGAATGGCTAAAGCTAAAATGACTGACAGCACTAAATGTTGGCAAGAGCATGGAGCAACTGGAACTCTCTGACATTGCTCATGGGAGTCTAAAATGCAATCACTTTGGGGGACAGGGGAGGTGGCTTTTATATCATTGAACATCAGCCATGTGTCTTTCAATGGCCCAGCATTCGAACCCTAGGTGTTAACCCAAGAGAAATATAAGCATAGTCCACCAAAAGATTTGCACAAGCCCTTTAATTTATAACACTCTGAAATCTGGAAACAACCTAATTGTTCATAGAAAGGAGAATGGATAAACACACTTGTATGATAGAATTCAGCAATAAAAATGAACAAAGTATTGATGCATCTAATAACATGGGTGCATCTTTAAAACAGTGGAAAAAGCCTTACATAAAGATTGCATGCTGTATGAGTCCTTTATTTTGAAAACTCTACAATGGGTTACAGTAATTAATTAATTGACAGAGTCAGGAGTGGCTTGCGAAGAGACACAAGGGATTTAATGGGAGACGGTGATGCTCTCTGCTTGATGGGGTATGCATGACAGGAGTAAATGCATTTGTCAGAGCTCACAGGCATGCTAGAGATTCATGTTTCATACATGTATCTTTCAAAATTTGTAAGTAAATGCTGAGGCCCAGTGAATGATATCCAGACGGGTATGGTTAGGGGTAAAGATCCTGATCCCTACAGCTTACTTTGAAATATACACACACAAAAAAACAAATGAAGTGGCTTGATGGATGGATGGAGAATGGATATGTGATAAAGCAACTATAGAAAAGCAATCGTAGAATCTCGGTGGCGGGTATGTGACTGTCTGCGTGTCCTTCCTTTAGCCCTTCACATAGAAGGAAGAAATCTGCACAGGTTCTGGAGCCAAATCCTGTTGGGTCCAAGGCCAAGCTCCTTCATTGACTTACCCTGTGTCTTTGGACTTGTTTTGTAACCTCTCTGGTGCTGGGTGTTCTTCATAGCACCAACCTCCGAGAGTGGTGCTGAGCCTTAAGTGAGATCAGCTTGTTAAAACCCTCATCCACCAATAAATACTCAGGGCCTGTCAGCTGTTATTTTGGTCTTATTCCTCTTTCTGTGTTTCATCTGATTTTTCTGATGCTAAATCGCTTTTGAAGGCCTTTGCCTTTGTCATACCAAAACCCCAAACCTGCATTATGAACTGGGAGCCTCTGTTCCCCTCGCACGATGCCTGGCACACAGTAAGTGTTTAGGATGCGTGGGTGGGACAGAATTGGTGAGGTTGTCCCGGTCATTAAATCATAACAAACAACCTCTGCCTCTCGCCACAGTAGATCTCGCGATCATGGAAGCGAGAGCTCCTTTTGGGTAAAGAAGCTTCACATCTGAGGGCTCTGGATCTTTCGGGGAAAGAAATACCCAAGTCCCATTATTCCTGCCTTCCCGTCCCTTTGGGGAGGACATCTCTCCGCTGCTGTTGAGATTTCTGATGAGGGCAGTGGTTTCATCAAGGGGGATTTTGCTGCACTCCTACCCCCAGGCACACTTTGGCAATGTCTGAAGACATTTTTGTTGTCTCAATTAAGGGGGTGGCTTGCTACTGGCATCTAGTGGGTAGAAGCCAGGGGTACTGCTCAGCCTCCTCCAGGGCACAGCGATGCTTCCTCCAACACAAAAGCTTCCTGGCCCCAAAGTCAGCAGTGCCGGGTTGGAAACCCCGGAGTGGACTGAGGAGGGAAGCCGGGCAGGGAGGCCTGGTCAGCATGAGCCATCTGGCCGCTGCTGCCTGAGTTCCTCGTGCAGACCCCGAGCTCACCTGCAGGAGACAGACATGAAGCCCCCCTCCGCCCTCCCACTTCCCTCCCTAATTTCCCTCTCCTTTCACCTGCCCCCCAGCCCCCGGCCTGTGTCTATGAAACATAAGCTTCCTTTAGGGGTTCATGGGCAAAGCTGCAGGCCTCCGCTCCCCCTTCACTTTTTTCAGAGCTGAAATGCAGACACCTAAGAAGATCCCACTGATTCTTGTAATAGATTTATGTAATGTTCCCATTGCCCTGAGGCCTGAGCAGGAGGGGGCCAGGGGACTGGTGACGGAGCACCCGGCTATAAAAACCGCAGCCACGGTTACTGCCATGCACAGCTAGGACTCATCCCAGACCCACATCCGAGGAAGCGTGTCATAACCTCCTGTCACAACATCCGACGCAAAGAGGCCTCCAGAAATAGAGCGTGTGACCTGGTCAGCGGCCACACTGCCGGTCAGCTGTGCTTGGCTGGCCCTGGAAGGGCCTTGCGGGCCTCCCACCCCAGCCACGGAGCCTGCAACACCCCCCCTCACTGGATCCACTCCTTAGAGTTAGGCGTTGCTCTCTTTGCTCAGCCCTCTTTGAAAGGACAAGCTTCCTCGGGAAAATCGCCATTCACCCACAAGTTCCTGAGGGCGCATTAGGGTGGTGCAACACAGACTCAGACCAGGCTTTCATCCTCTCTTGGAATCTGAGCTTTCCCGTTCTACAGCTGTGTGATCTTGGATTAGTGAATCAACCTCTCTGAGCCTCAGTTTCCCCGTCTAAGAAATGGGCCAGTACCGGTACCTCCTCTCAGGGTTGCTGTGAGGAGGAAACTTGAATCGAGCTAATAAAGCACTGAGCATAGTGACAAGCTCAGGAAGCTCTTGAGCAGTTATCAGTGTGCTAACTGGACGCTGGTGATAAGAGCTATAGATGGCCGGGTAGAAGGTGACTGAATCTTCGCATAGTCTCGTAGGGAGGCAGAGAGAGTCACTTACAAATAGCTCTTATGCCAAGTAGAACGTTGTCAGTGACCCGAGAGCTCTATAAACACCAGGGATAGAGACCATGGATTCTGAGGAGCAGTGTCAAGTCAGGAAGGCTTCCTGGAGGAAGTTGCATTTGAACTGTGATTTGGAGAATGCCAATGTGGCTTGGATGGGGAGAAGCCCAGGACCAAGGTCAGCCAAGAGCAGGCGAGGACAGTCTGGGGCTGCTGCCCACAGCATGCGGGCACTGGACCCCTGGGAGGGCGAAGGGGAAGCTGGGGGCTAACGCACGCCGCTTGCACCAAAGCTTTGCCCTCAGGCCTGCAGCTGCCCAGATGGGGCATTTTCTCTAAGGTGCGCCTCGGGTTTCACGCGAGGTATTCCACGTGGTGGCTGGGGTCCCCCGGCGTGACATCTGTGGGTGCAAATCCCGGAGTGGACGCTTGTTAACTGTGTGGCTCTGAGCAAATCACTGACTTCTCTGGGCTTCAACCAACTTGACGAATGGGGATCTTCGCTCCTGGCTCATATTCGGGGTTTAAGTGCGATAATGTTTGTCAGTCCTGGGAGGTGCCGGCCTCGAACAACACTCTGCGGAGTTCCATGGCTCATGGCAGAGTCCGCCCTGCCCTGTGTCGATGAGACACGTCACGCGTTGTTGAAGGAGGGCCCGAGGCACCCAGCGCGAGGGGCACAGGGGGACGTTGACTGCGCCTGAGAGGCAATGGGTGCTGATTTCTGAGGGTGCCGGAGCCCAAGATCCCTGGGTCGGCCCAGCCCCTGGGTCTCCTGGCTGATGGGGGCTCGATGGCCTTGGAACCCAAGTGGGCCCTCCAGGAGGCAGGGAGGGTGCTGGCTCGCTGTTTTGGCGCAATGGGGCCCAGACGCTGCTTTGTGTCTTCCGGGGACCCACACCCAGCCCCGGGCTCAACATGTGCAGTGCTCCGTAGATACCGTGAGTGGGGAGACGCGAGGGAAACACTCTAATATCATGGCCATTGTGTGGGGCCTGGGGTGGGCCTGTGGGCCCTGGGGTGGGCCTGTGGGCCCTGAGGTGCTGTGCACAGCCATGGAGGATGAGCACACACACACACACACGCACATGTCCCCACGCTCACACACAACACGCACATGGACACTCTTTTCCCACATTCACGTGGACACACGTGTGTGTCCACACATCCACAAGCATACCATGCCCCACATCCTTACACACAGCACACGTATCCACAGACATTGCACACACACACACCCAGATACACGGGCTCAGTCCACGAACAATCGTATCCACACAGACCCGCTCGGAGACGTGGTCGCATTCCTCATCTCCACCCACGCACAGGACACTCTTCTCCATGCACACATGCACACGTGCAACGCGGACACACTCCCCCAGACACACACACAGGCTCACCTTCGTGGATATATTAGACTTTCCCCATCCATGTACACAACACACTCATTTACAGACACACACACACACTCACGCATGCCCACGCCACCCAACGCATTCATAGACGCATGGACCTGTAGTCACAGTCACACACATGTCCACACATGTCACACATGCACACGACACGCCCACTCTGTCCTGAGCTATTTAACACACCCAAAGCGCTTGCTGCATCCCCGCCTTTCCCCAGGCACACCTTGCACAGCGGGTCCTGCACGACGGGGCGGCCCTGCATCCGCCCGCCCGCTGCAAGAGATGCTCTCACCGCCCGAAGGTCGCGGGAGAAGCCCAGGACTTCCTGGGCGCAGAGCTGACACTATGGACTGCCTTAGTGCCCCCGCCAAGCTTTTGATGGATGGATCTGGTGAAACGAATCTCCTCCGACACCCGCCGCTCCGCGCCCGCTCCGCCACCCGCCTCCCGATGAGAGCCTGGGATGCCCGCTTCTCCCTGCACCCACCTCGGACTCCGAACTCCAGATGAGAAACCACCTTTTTGCACTCAATTATAACAAGCTGCCTTAACCATAAATTAAGTTATAATGCCTTTGCCCACCAGAATGAGCTGGCAGCAGGCACCCCGTGCCCTTGTCATAAATTAACTCCTTGATCAAATTTTAAATGAATTATAAAAGTTGAAAATTAAATCTGGCTAAATTAGGGGCGTCCCCTGTTATTTTAATGAGGCGGGAGCACCGGGAGCAGGAGCAGACCCGTGACGACTGCAGGCCCAAACTTCAGCGGCAGACGCCGCGGCCGGGGCGCCGGAGAAGGCGCCTCAGTCCTCAGCCTGGCGACGGGCGACTCCTCCAAAGGTGCTGGGTGCGTGTATTTCTACTTATTTCCTTTTGCTCTTTATTAAGGAAAAGAAGTCCAACGTGCACAGTACACCAGGACGAGCCCTCACCCCCATAATTCAGCTTCAATCTGTAAGTTATCATCAGATATTAGAGCAATATGGGGCCTCCCTGGTGGTGCAAGGGTTAGGACACAGCACTATGAAGCCATCTGCAGCCTCTGCAGCATGAGTCTGATCCCCGGCCAGGGAGCTACCCACACGGCGCAGCAGACCTCTACTGCCTCGCCCGCTGCTCCCCTCAGCAGTGGATTTCAGTGGATCCGCCTTTTCTGCTCCCCGCTCTGTCTTTGGTGACTCCTCTCACCCCGTGCACCTCTGTCCTGCACCCCAGCATAAATAAATAAATCTTAAAAAAAAAAATTGAGCAATATGCCCAATGCATGAAAACCAACGACGTCTACTTGCTCTATCTCTGTAGTTTCCACCCCCATCACCCTAATTTATTGTTTCAGGAGCAGGACAAGATAACAGAGGTCGCTGATAATTTTGGGGTTTCAGATTGGATCCTTTGAGTGTGTGGAGACAATGGCCATCGTGGGGAGACGTGCCATCGGAGCTCTCTCGAACACGTCAGGAGCTGGCTTGCGGGCATGAGGTGGCGGTTCAGACACACACACCCAGACAACTGGCTTCAGGGTGCCCAAGAGGTTCTCACCACCAGAAGCCCCACCTGGTGCTTCAGACTCCTCTTAGTGGGAACCTTCAGTCATTGTTCAGTCTGGGCCCTGGATGGGGTGAGTCAGGTGTCCCCTGTCTTAGCCACAGTTCACAGATAACCGCCTCTTCTAAGAGGAGACAAGGGTGATTGAATGTGACTCTGCAGACTATTCAAGCACCAAAGGTTCTGGTTTGGGAGCTGCAGGCTCAAGCTGGTAATGACCACCCTCCCCTCTGGTGCACCCTCTGTCCACTGCACCCTGACTCAGCAGCATGGCCCAAGGGCACAGTCAAACCTCCCGCTGCTTCAGCACAAGGCATGCTGGGAACCCAAATATTCCCACCTGCAAGGAGTCACAGTGAACATTGCAAGGAGTCACAGTGACGTGGGAGAGCTCGGGCACCAAGGCCCCACAGTTCCAGAGAGCGGACCTCATAATTAGAGGCCATGGCGGAGGCCTCACTGGTGGGGTCAAGCTCGATGGCCCTCAGACAGGAAGAAATGGACAATCGATGACCGTAAGAGGTGCTGGGCCACTTAGGAGTGAGTCAGACCCTGTAGGGAGCCCCAGAGAGCAGCCCCCTTTCTCTCGGAGGCCGTGAGGACACGCAAGCTTCCTCTGCGCCCAGGCGCCATACTGGAAACACCACGGGAGGGGAGATAATGTTGGCAAGTGAGAACACGGGTGTGTCGGCAGCGTGGCGTGGACTTCATGGTCACCCAGAGACATGATCTTCAGCCAGAGGACAGGGCAAGCAATGAGAACAGGAGCCTTAGGAAAGATAGTCAGTTACAGAAATATATAAAGTGACATTTCTAACATACCTGCGTTTTACGGTGCAGACTTAAACTCTGCTGTTTAAGGTCACTGGAGAGCAGGGGCTTCTGCGCTTGCTGGTCTTAAACAAAGCTCAAGGTGCGTATTTTCTAGTTTCTCCTGACCTGAAATAATAATGGTGGTTTAACAGAGAACTGTGGGATTCTGGGCAGGGAAGGCCAGACACTGTGGGTACGACGCTTTTGTGGGTACAAGAATTCCAGGTGATGGGACCACAGGTCTTCAAGCATCTGAAAAGGGGGTCCCTAGAGCTGCAGGAAAGAACTGTTGGGGATGGTGAGATTCCCCCAAGTGCTTCCCCAAAGGAATCTTTCTTGTTTGCTGTCTTCTTCCTCTCTGCCTGCGCTTGAGACATTGAAGGGAATAAAAGTAGCGGCTGGGTGAAAACATGAAGCAGCTCTCACAGCAAGCCAGGACGGAACTGGGGAGCAAGCTGCACTCAGTTTGTTTGCTTTTGATGTAAATAGATTTGAGGATCCTATTTTGAACCCCAAACCTAGAACACCCAGTTTCAAAGGGGAAGATATTAAGATCGCCAGGCGTCTCTTCTTCACCTTTCAAGGCGCTCGTCACCGGTTGGAGGCAAACAAGCTTCCAGACCACAGATCTGAGGTGCCACCGAGGCGAGACTCCAGGGAATTGCAACACCAAACAAGGGCTGTCTGGGGAGAGCCGCGGTTCTAATTAACCAGAGCTGGTTTGCGAAGGTGCCAGGGCTGATTGGCCACTCAGCCCGAAGAGACAGAGAGTGGCAGGAGGGTTATTTAGATTTGTGCAAAGCCCTCTTCAATCAGGTTTTCAAGATAATTAGGAAGCCAAAGGACAATTCATTAATGGCCTAAGTATGTCCAGCCCTGGCTGCAGAACAGGCTGTTGTTGGGTCCACTTAGAGCTGCTCTTTCCTTTCTGGACAAAGGAAATGGAATGCTTTTCAAACTTGTTGGCTGGGGCCCACATGAAGATACACATTTTATGCAGTACATACATGCACCACACACACATCCCTGAAATAAAGTTGCATGATCACACCTATCTTTTTACGTGCGTTGCATCCTGATATTTTCTTGGCTATTTGATTTCATATTTTTAAATGCAGGTCATGGTCCACTAAATTGAATTTGCCGCCCGCTAATGCACAGCAACTGAAATATACCGATCTATAAGTAGCACCTGTTTGTCTTGATATTTCATTTCTACCCAGACAGCTTCCAGGCACGCGATTTTGGGGGATTTCACACTTTGATAATTTTGAGCTTCTTATATCTGAGATCCAAGACACACAGCTATTTTGCAGGACCACTGGGACTGAGTTATTGCTATTATTACTAATAGTCGCAATGCAGTTATAAATCGGCCCCGATTTCTAGCTACAGAGACAGCAGGGGTGCAAATACAATGCCTGGTCAGGAACGAAAACTAACGGAACTTCTAAAAAGCAAGTTTGTTCTCCAGGCTCATCAGCTAGTTCTTTCTGGAAATGCAATGATTCCAAAAATCCTGGCATGTCTTAGTGACATTAGATCGGAACTGGATTCAGGGTCCAGAGAGTCCCAGGCTGACGGGCTGGCTGTGTGATCTTGAACTAGTCCTTACTCCACAGTGGTGGATGCTGTTGGTCACCTAATCCACACCCACTGCCTTTTCTTTGCTGCCCCCCATTATGCAGCTGGAAAGCTGCTAGATCCTTCTTCTAGCATCCTTTGCAGCTAGAGATAGTCATGTGACTCGGTTCTGACCAACGAAAATGGGGTAACATGGGGCGAGCTTTTAGTTGCTAGATGAACAGTCTTCCTCCGTGAGTGGGAATGATTTGGGGGAAGCTGCAGAAACCCTTTTAGGACCACGTAGTGACAAGGATGGAGAGGAAAATCAACCCAGTAGGGATGACACAGAGAGAATTAGGGCCAAGGTTTCTGGAGGCACCACTGAGCACATAAACATCAGCAAGCGCCAGCCTCTGCATTTCTGGTTATTTGAGAAAAAGAAATGTCTGTTTATTTAATGAAATGTTGGTTGGATTTTCTGTTTCTTGGAGCCAAATGCCTTCCTACTTAATGCAGCATCTCTGGGCGATGTCAAATGAGGACATGTCACCAGCTCTGCCTTCCCCAGTGACATGTGAAGGTCAAAAGCAGGAATCTCATCTGGACCCTGGAGCTGGATGAGCCTCCGGTGGGGGTTATCCTGTGCCTGGAAGGATGACTGGTCTCTACCCAACAAGACAGGAGCACCCCCTTCTGAGTCGTGACGAGTGAGAACTCTTCAGACATCACAGATGCTCCCTGGGGGACAAGAGTGCTTTTGTTGAGACCCCCTAATCAAAAGTAATGATGGCTACACTGCACTTTAAAGGTTAAAATTTCCATGAGAATGGAGAACATTGTTGTCAGTGTATGGTGTTTCCTTATAGATTTTTTTAGTTGGTAAAAGAAGATTTTGTCAAAACATATATTTTTGGCATGGAGATTAAGATTTCCATGCTAAGTGAAGAAAAAGCAACAGGATTTCTCCAAATCAGAGGAAAAAACCCAGCCACGTTTTCTCACAGATCCATTTCTTAGAGGAACGTGGCTCAGTGGTGAAGATGGTTAATATGGCTGCTCCGGGCGGACATTTTGCATATTGATTAAAAATGACATTGAAGAAAGGTCAACTCGGAAGCCAAGTTATCCATGCTTGCTCCAGAGCTTCTGTAATAAAAGAGTGTGGCAAATCTGTGCCTGTGAGCATTGTCCCACCTCCCCAGCGCTGGGGGGTCATGACCAGGTCTACTGCTCTCCAGTCATTCATTCAAGGAGTTGCCTTAAGACACTGGATCTGGGTCTGCCTGGTGGTGCAGGGGTTGAGTCTCAGCACTATCAAGCTATCGCCAGCCACTGCAGCATGAGTTCAATCTCCGGCCAGGGAGCTACCCACATGGCACAGCAGACCTCTCCTGTCTCACCCGCTGCTCCCCTCAGCAGTGTATTTCAGTGGATCTGCCTGTTCTGCTCCCCACTCTGTCTCTGCTGAATCCTCTCACCCCCCGGACCTCTGGCTTGCACCCCAGTTCTGGGATGCATAAATAAATAAAAAATAAATCTTTAAAAAAAAAAAAAACACTGGATCTTTGCTAGAAACATGCTAACCTTGAGGAGCGGCTCTCTTCCCTTCGAAAACAAAAATCTACATGACTTTGGGCTCCCTGGATTCCATTTCTCAGTCCATGTGATTTGGATCCATCCCCATCCTAGGTGTCCAGAGTGGGAGGTGACCTGAGCATGAGCCAATCAGCCGATTCCACCCTCTGACCACCTGGTTCATCGATGGGCTCTTGATGCCCTCTGAGTGCATGGAGGATGCCCTGGGGGTCGGGAGACCAGGTCTGTGCAGGAATTTGTAAGCAGGGGCACTGAGAAGCATTGCACATGTCAGAGTGAGCTGGTCTGAAGAGAGGACTACAAAGAGGACAGGCCAGATGCCTTTCGCTTCATTTAATGATAGATTCAGCCCGGAGCTGTGCTTCCAGGACTCTTGGCTGTGTGAACCAATAAATTCCCATTTTTGCTCCAAGGTAGTTCAGATTGTGGTTTTGTGCCTCACAAGTAAGGTTCAGCCCAGCCATGAAAAGCCAGACGGACTCCATTGAAGGTGTATCTTACAGAACAGCCTCCAGACGGGGAGGGAGGCGCTAATGGACTGTGGTTACATGGCTCACTTTTTGCCACAACACCCAGTATCCTACGAAAAATACTTAAGAAGAGGAGATAGAAGGGGAGGAGCAGGAGGAGCTGGAGGAGCAGGAGGAAGACGAGAAACTCGCCCCACAATAAACAGGCACTAACAAGCAAAAAGGACCCACGGTGTCTGTGCCTCGTGGCCCTCCTCTCCCCACAGAATTTATCAGACATGGGAAACCTAACCCTAAAAAGCCACACTCTGGAGTCGGACATCAATAAAGATGTCTTTGGGGGACCTAGAAACTCATAAAACAGGATCTGGCTGAGTCCTGAGGTGGCAGCTTGCCCAGAGCTCGGTCGGGGGCCTGAAAGCTTCTGAAACTGCAGAAATACGGGCCTGTCTCTCCTCTCTCTCTCTCTCTCTCTCTCTCTCTCTCTCTCTCTCAGAGGAGAACTTGACCCGCATAAATACTGTCTACTGCCATGTGTTGAGCTTGCTGGCAGGAGCTCCAGCCCCCCCACCTGCCATATTTTCTTTGCCATGACAAACGGGGACCACAGCCTCACCCCTCACAGCACCGCCGGCCGGGCCGCATGCCTCGAGCTGTCGTCTGGGTCACAGTGACTTCCAGGAGACCGCGGTTCTGCTCCCTCCGCAGACCTCCACCATTTGCTGGAGTTGTCTGTTGGGTTGTCCTTTGTGGGGCTCCCCCGTGCCTCCCCCCACCTGTGGCTCCAGCAGGGGGCGCGACTGCGTGTGTTGGGTCTCAGATTCATCCCCAAGTCATTAAAAATTTGGTCACACAGGCCGAGGCCTGTGACTCTCTGGGCAGTTCGACTGAGAAAGTCCTCTTTGTCCAAAGGGGAGAAATCTGGCAAAAAAATAAAAATAAAAACAAAAACAAGCAAACAAAACCCTCTGTCAGCCACCAACCTCGCCCCCGAGGCCCTGTGCAGTGGAGAGAAGTCTTGGAGCTGCTGTTTCTCTACCAGAGGAAAGAGGCCGAGCCAGCCTTCTTCACGGAGAGTCTGCCAAAGAGCATCCCCGCGCTGGGCCTGAGAAGGCCCAGCCACGGCCCTCCCATCCTTGACGCCACTGCTCTGGGGCTAGCTGGGGTCTCTGTTTGCCCCCCAAGGTCTGAGCAGAGCTCAGAGGCAGCCCCCCACTCCACATCCAGCCAGGACTGGCATGAGTGCAAAGTGGGCCAGAGCGTCTTCCAAACAGTGGCCCCAAGAAGACGAGAGGCCGGCTTCTCTTCGGCGTGGCCCACCGCCCCTCAGCAGTGGACACCCAGCTGGCCTGAGCAAAGGCTGTTGGGACCGAGAGAGGCCCCGAGGCTGGGAGCGGGCGGCAGTGGCATTTGAGTGGATCCCCAGCCTCCCCTACCCCTACCTCCGGGCCATGGATGCCAAAACAGCTCTGCTTGGAGCTCTGCTTCATAAATAATCGGTCAGACGCAAGTTTGACTTCATCAAGAACGGCTGTGGAAGGCAGATTAACGACATTTTGATGAACTTTTCAACTCAATTTGAAAAGCCATGCTACGTTAACCACAGTTTCCAATTACCTTCCAGGAAAAACTCTGGGGAAAGTTGAGCCCCCTCTGAAGTACAGGACGTACTTGCAGCGAGCTGGCCATCGAAACCACAGTCATCTCCGAAAAGCCTTTCCACGCTGATGGTCAAAGAGGAAAAAAACAAACAATTGAATGAAGCGCATGAGATGTGTCCAAAGGGAAGACATGAGTTGGCACCGTTCGACTCGCACCTAAAAGGTAAGTAAATGCAGCCATGTCAGGATAAAGGACCGAGGCAAACCCTTCCACTGGGCATGCCTCAGTTTCCCCTCTCTGGGTGGCACTAATGGGGGACCTGTCACCTTCGGGGCCGCTCACCTGATGAAAGGAAGTGGGGCCATCCTGAGGGCCAGCCTCCCCCACGAAGGTCTAAAGGCCCCCAATCCATTTCTTCATTACTGCGAAAGCCTGATGTGACCTGATTCTATTTTTACATGCTCTGTTTACATGGTAAATAAATACAGTTTTGGTTTTTAGAAAAACAATAATCAGGGACTTCTTTTTTTGTCTTTCTTTCTCCTTTTTTGGCCCTATGAGAAACGGCAAGCAAATTTTCATGATCACATGTGTGTCCGTGTGACTTGTCCACTGAAGCTAATTCTGGTCACCCCTTCACACGGTGACCTGCCTGGACTCCCGTGGCAGAGCACAGAGCGCCATGGGCTGCAGAGTTTGGATGGAGAGGACAGCAGTGGTGCCACCCACCTGCTTGTCACCGTTCAACTTGAGACCCAGGGTGTGGATGGGCTGCTGCAGAATCATCTTGTGATGCTGTCCCCGCACCCCACACTTTGAAATGAGGTTCAAAAGATGCAGGCAGGACTTGAAGGGGGGTGGGGGGGCATTCTGCAGTGTGTTTCTCTTTCCCAAAATTTTTTGAAAGAAAATCTGTTTCATTAAACTTTTGCCTGCAGACATCTTCCTAAAATAAGCCCAACACAATCCTGCCCCCAAACCTTCGCACCTAAAGAGTCTTCTACTCCCACCCCCCAACCCCACCCCATTGTCCCTCTTTATCACCCGTGGAAGCACAAGTTAAAAACACACCTGCCTGGGCCAGGTGAGAGCACAGGCTAGCTAAGCAGGCTGGTGGCAAATAGGACTCCTTACCTGAAATTCCCAAATCCAAAAGGCTCTGGGCTCTGCAAATCTGGGTTCTGCCATAAATTATTTGTAGCAAAACTTGCCTTGACCTCATCTTATTTGGCAGCAAAACCCAAGTGGAAAAGCTGAGAGGTTACTCAAAGCCTGGATTTATCCCTCTTAGTGTACATCGTCATGCATTTTACTACAGAAATATTAGTCGATTGATTATGGGATCGCTTCTTCTGATCCCATCGGAGGTAAAAGGTAACAGAGGTAACATGCCACATTGTATAAGGTAAGATGCCACATTGCCTGTCTAAAATATAAAAATAACTGAATGTGGACATGCATCTGACCTTAAAGTTTTAGATGAGGCATTGGCCCACAATAGGGAGTGGTGGGGACTTTGGAAAAGTGAATGTGGTATTTACACCAAGCGCCAACAAGCCAGCTGTTGCTATTTAGGATGGTGGGCCCAGTGTTACCAGAGCTTCCATTTCTTCAAAATCTGAAAAAGCAGATACTGATGTGCTCTCGCTCCCTATTTTTAATACGTTGTGCAGCCCAAACAAAACCAATCTGCCTATTTCTTGGGCAGATTCTTTGTTTGAATTCAAATGTTAATATTCAATCTCAAACGCTGCCATCTCCAGTAAGTATTCCCAGTGTACCAATTTGTTATGGACTGAATGGTGGCCCCTCCCCCCCAATTCATATGTTGAAGCCCTAACCCCTAAAGTGACTGTATTGGAGACAGGGCCTTTAGGGAGGTAATTAAGGAGAAATGTGGACATAAGGGTGGGACTCTAATGTGATTGGTGTGCTTTTAACAAGAAAAGAGACACCATAGCTCTCTCTCTCTCTCTCTCTCTCTCACACACACACACACACGCACACACACATGCACACACACACACATGCACACACGTCAAGGAAAGGTCATATGGGGGACATAGTGAACAGGCGATCTTCTGCAAGCCAGGAAGAGAGGCCTCATCAGAAACCAGGCCTGCTGGCCCTTTGATCTTGGACTTCTAGCCTCCAGAAGTCTGAGAAAATCAATCTGTTGTTTAAGCCCCCCGGTCTATGGTATTTTGTCATGGCAGCCCAAGTAGACGAAGACCGCCTTCATGTCCAACTTTCTCCCACCTCCCTGTTCTCCATTCCTAACAGTTGCTTGTGTAATTCCCCATTTGCAGTATTTTTTTCTCCTCTGCACTGTCCGGTCTGTGGTTGATGGATTATCCAAATGAAGCGCCCCTCAGAATATCTGGGCCATGGTAACTTGTCCCTCATTAGTGCCGGCTGCCATCATCATGTGTGGTTATTATTATTATTGCTATTTTTGTATTATTCTGGAAAGACTAGACATTTGTTATTTGATTCTTTTGGGTAACAAACCTTTATGGTCTCAGATCATGGGGGAGGGGATCGTGAGCCTGCGGTGTCTTGGAGAGGTCCAGCAGCCAGGGACCCCGGGCAAGCGCACTGCTGCTGGGGTCTTCAGCCTCCTCGTGGGTAAGTCACCGGTTCCCAGGCCCAGAGTCACCCTCCACACACACACAGGCACACACACACAATGTGCACACACACAGAGACACACACATGCACACACACCACACAGACACACACATACATACCACACAAACACACACAGCAGCACACGCTAGTACACAAATAAACCTGCACAAACTCACAAATGTGCACGGCAACACTAGACAATAACGTCATCAGGCAAAGCCAGAGAGCAGTGGGGTGCTAAGAAAAAGATGCGAGGAGAGAAACGGGGTGAAAACAGGCTTTTGATGAGGGGAAGGTGGACTGGAAGTGGTGGGAGTGGAAATGTTGGAGAAGAGGGCGAGTGAGTGGAGCCCCACGGCCCCGGGGCACTGCTGTGTCTCAGTCTCTGCTGGCACGGGAGGAGAGGGCCTGAGGGCTGACCTGGGTTCACAGGTTCAAATCTCAGCTCCTTGACCCCAAATCAGTTACAGAGCAATTTTGGGCCTCAGTTTCCCCAGCAGCAGAATGGAAATGATATACCTCCAGTACGTGCACGAGGGTCAGTGAATTGACTCTCGGTGAGTAAAAGGAGAGGGAGGTCGGGGAACAAGAGCTGTCACTATACCGAGGATGCCACAGATCTGTCCCTTCTCGGGAGCAACATAATTTTTTTTTAAAGATTTATTTATTTATGCATATAAGAACTAGGGTGTAAGCCAGAGGGCCGGGGGTGGTGAGAGGATCCACCAGAGACAGAGTGGGGAACAGAACAGGCAGATTGACTGAAATACACTGCTGAGGGGAGCAGCGGGGAGACAGGAGAGGTCTGCTGCACCGTGTGGATAGCTCCCTGGCCAGGGATCGAACTCGTGCTGCAGTGGCTGGCCATAGCTTGATAGCGCTGTCTTTAACCCCTGCGCCACCAGGGAGGCCCCAGGCAACATAACTTTTAACTTCTAATGAAACATCTCAGTGTATTTGATTTCCTGGTGGCCAAAGAGTCGACTGTCTAGGCAATTGCAGTGCTACACAATAAAGGAGAATGACTATTAGATCTATATTCTCCCTTAAAATATTTTTATAAATACAAATTTCGCATATGACTGCGTCCAGGAGAAGTACTTTAGGGGGAAGCTGGAGAAGCATTCCCAGAGCACAGGGGCCACCCAGCCCAGAGCATTCCAGGAAGGCTGGGAAGCAGATTCTCTGGCAAGAAGCCTTCTGGGGATTCCCATTCCCACTGGAATGCCCCAGCAGGCCTGCCCCCCCCCCCTTCCTCCACCGGCTTAGCCCCTCAGTGCCTGGGGAAGACACCTAACCTCGCTTCTCATTTTCTCATCTGTGAAATGGGGATAGTAACAGAAGCTGCTTCAGAGGGTGTTGCTGAAAATCTGGGACATGCAGAGGTCCCAGAACCAATAAGCGTGTGGGGCACCCCCTGTTGCCCCAGGAATGTTAGGCATCCCCTGTTTTCCTCCTGGGGGGTAGTGGCGGTGTTGGTTGTCTGTTTTCTTTGGGGTCTTGGAAAACGCCAAAGCAGCTATTATTGGGGACCCTCAGAGGGGGTTCGGCCCGATTGGGGTCATCTCCCAAATCAGCTATTTTGGGTGTGTGTGTGTGTGTGTGTGTGTGTGTTGTTGTTGTTGTTTTTTAATTCGCCTTTACTGCCCTTTGCCAACCTTACCAACACCACTGAAATCCAGCCGGGTGATTATCCTCGGATAAAAGCTTTTATCATGAAAAGTTTTGTTTGAGAAAGCAAGAGCCATGCTTCTCACTGCTGGCTTTCCTGCTGGCCGGGATTCTGTCCACATTCCTACAAAGGCCAAGATTATCTCTCTCTGTTAAGGGTTTAAAATCCTACAAGCCGGCCATGCAAGTGGCCAGTATCAGATTATGATAACAAGATCATGTCCAGTTATAAAAACAAGTGTCTAAACTTTTCTCATGTCACTTTCTCCTGGGGTCCCTTCTGAGAGGGGGGCTCAGCTCATTTTGAAGGCAAGGCTTTGAACTGAATTCATGGGGTATTTGCATAAGAAGATTTCAGGCTGAAGAATGGCTGCTGTTGCATCTGTCCATTAATATGCCTGCTAATTCAGCACATTGTAAGCCTATTGACCGTCCACAAAAGGCTCAAATTCAAGGACAGTTATCCTATCGCCATTGTGAGAGCTTCAATGGAAGGAATATGTTCACTCGAGGAATACAGTTGTTACAATTAGATATTTTTCATGAAACATTATAAAGAACTAATGACAACTGGCAGCACAATACTGCAACAACCGCCCGAAAAACACAGCCAGAGCCCCAAGCGTGTGAGCGGGGGCCCAACGCTCCCATAATCTCCCCCACACTGATTTTCCCAGATGCAGCCGGCTGGTGATGGATGGAGATCTCCAAATGCGCAAGCACATTTATCTTGCTCCCTAAATTTAAATAAAAAGCAAAATGAAATAAACAGATCCCTACAGAAGAGGCGAAGCCCACATCGCCAGCCTAAAGAGTGGTTAATTTAATCCCGTTTATGAAAAACGTCACACTGTCACCTCCGAGGCCTCCGCCAGGCAATATCTGAGAGCAAGAGATGAATTATTGGAGGGGAGAAAGCGCCTCTCTTTGCAGAGGTTGGGGAAGGATGTTTATGCAGAGCTGGGGGGATTCAAAACAGGCCGGGAAGGACGCGCAGGGCGGCTGGGGGCAGTGACATCTGAGTGAGAAAGTCCCTTCTCCCCGGAGGGAACTTGTAAAAGGGTCCGGTGGAGCTGGGTTTG
The DNA here is from genome assembly GCF_014898055.3 of Talpa occidentalis. Lineage (NCBI taxonomy): Eukaryota > Metazoa > Chordata > Mammalia > Eulipotyphla > Talpidae > Talpa > Talpa occidentalis. The sequence goes on from NW_023601754.1 coordinate 4,950,109, forward strand.
GGGGGGGGGACGGGCAGGAGCTTTCTAAGAACTGGGGGCTGGGTCCCGCGGGGTGTTTGTGAGCCTGGGGTTCAGGCATTGTGCGGATCTCCCATTGTCACCGAGCCCATTCAGCCCCTGCCTGAGCACTGCTTGTATTTTTCTCACTCTACATCCCTCAGAAAAGACATCAAAGGCCAGGGAGATGTGCTTTTTGCTTTGTTTGGTGTCTGATTCTCAACATGTGGTTTCCCGGGCCAAACTTCGGCACCTTTTAACCTATTCTGTTCAGCTTAGGCCTGAGCTGTATTTGAGCATTAGGGAAACTATAGTAACCGATAAGCTGCCTCTTGCTGAAAAGAAACTATGTATCTTGTCACACAAGAGCTGTCCGATCACCGTCCTGGACCAGACCCTTTAGCGGCTCCCAGCTTTCTCTCCTGGGGCTCAGACTGGGCCACTGAAAAGGCCGCCAAACCCTTTGCCTTTCTGGCACCGAGGACCCGTGTTCATGTTCATTTATATTTAACAAATAAGGCGTTGTCCCCTGCAACATATCAGCATTTGATTATCTATTACAAATGTTTTCATCAAGTCAGAAACGAGGCCTTCTCACAAAGGGAGAGAAAGACCTGGCGCATCCCAGGGATGGAGCTGGGACTGGGGTTTTCTTGGTGGGATGTTTGGGTTCTTGAGCACAGCAGAGCCTGTTGCATCCAGCACCACCGAAAAGTCACAAGCGCCGAGGACTCCCGTGCCGGCCAGCAGGGACGCCCGTGCTGGCTGGTCAAAGGTGTGATTATAAGAACAAGTCTGGACAGGGCAGAGCAGTATCTGCCCAGAGCCTGGCTCCAAGGGTTCAAATCCTACCTCTGCGCCGTCCTCGCTGTGCAACCCCCAGCAAGTCTCTTGACGTCTCTGAACTTTGTTATGACATCATCATAATAATGGACCCTATATGTAAAGCCTGTGGGACTAACTGAGCTAATTTTTTCTTTTTTAAAGATTTATTTATTTATTTTATACAAGCCCTGGGTACAGTCAGAAGCGCGGGAGGGTGAGAGGATTCACCAGAGACAGAGCGGGTTGCAGAACAGGCAGAAGGACCGAAGCACACTGCTGAGGGGAGCAGCGGGCGGCAGGAGAGGTCTGAGCGCCATGTGGGACCCTCGCCGGCAGCCGGGGATCGAACCGTCGCTGCAGAGGCTGCGGGCAGCTTCGCAGCCCAACGCTTGACTGCTGCGCCACCAGGGGAGGCCCTAACTGAGCTAATCTTGATGACAGCATAGTGTCCGGCATACAACAGCACGCAGGTGTCCCCAAAGGCGGGGCTGTACCAGGCCTGGGAGAATATGGGGCAGGTAACTGCACCCCCAGGACCCAAGGGATAAAGCAGAGTGGCAACTATAATTATCATCATTGAGGGTTATCTTTACCGACACCCCATCTGCTACAAAATATAGAGCATTTCTCTTTTTTTTAAAGATTTATTTATTTATGCATACAAGAATTGGGGTGCAAGCCAGAGGTGCGGGGGTCAGGGGGGTGAGAGGATTCACCAGAGACAGAGTGGGGAGCAGAGCAGGCGGTTTCACTGAAATTCATTGCTGAGGGGAGCAGCAGGAGAGTCAGGAGAGGTCTGCTGCGCCATGTGGGTAGCTCCTTGGCCAGGGATCGAACTCGTGCTGCAGAGGCTGCAGACAGCTTCACAGTGCTGTGCTTAACCCCTTGCGCCACCAGGGAGGCCCCAAATATAGACCATTTCTTTAACAGAAATAAATATGAAGCCAAAGACGGAAGAAAATGGAAACAAACACAGAGACTAATAGTCAAAGCAGTTCTATTATTTAAATCAACAATCATTTATCATCAGAGAGAAGCGTACCCCACACAGAAATAAAGCCTAAATAAAAATATAAATGTATATTTATAAATATAAACAAAGAGATGATGAAAAGAAAACAGAAACGGAGAGCAGAGTGTAAGTCCCGAGCAGGTATGGGCCGGGGAGGGGTGGCAGGAAGCAGGTCCTGGGGGCGCTGGCCTGCCTCTGTCTAGTCCTGGTCCCCTGCTGCAGGCTTCCAGAGCTTTCTCATCTCCGCCATGGGGACTGAGCTCACGTCTTCACTTCCCCAACAGCTGCTGGGGACAGAGCCCCAGGCTTGAAGGACACAAGCCTGACCAGACCTTTGGTTATTTTGGTTATTTTTCTTCCTTAAAACAAAGTGGCCCCCTCTTTTGTCTTGCAATTCGGTCATGCAGAAACAAGACGTGGCCTTGGTTATCATTTGGTTGTATGTCCTGCCTGGCCTTTTTTCCTTTTATTAATTTTTTTTTATTATGTTCTTACACTGTCATTCATTTTTGTAGAGTATTTGATCTCCCCCCTCAGGTGTGGTCCCTGTCAGTCTCCCTCCACCACATCACCTGTGACCCATCACCATGGTCCCTGGTGCTCTTCCCTTCCCTGTTTTGACCCCTCCCTACCTCCTCACCACCCCGCCCCCCCGAAAGTCTCCGATTATAGTCACCTACAAGTTTGGTCTTTATTTTCTGAGCCCTTGTTTGCTTTCCTTATATTCATCCTGTAAGCGATACCATCTGATATTTTTCTTTTCTCTTCTGACTTTTCTCACTGAGCATGATCCTTCCAGCTCCATCCATGTTGCTGTGAGTGGCATGAGTTTATCTTCTTTGATTGCTGAGTAGTATTCCGTCCAGATCATCTTCTTGATGCAGTCGTCTGTTTTGGTGCATTTGGGTTGTTTCCATATCTTAGCTACGATAAGTAGTGCTTTATTTAATGCTTTTATTGGACTAATAACAAGCTCCCACGTTACTGATGTCTATTGAAAGCTTGTGATAAGAGTCTTTTTTTATTGACCCACTGAGTCTTCGTAACAACCACTCGAGGCTAGTAGGTAGCAACAAACATTATCCTCATCTCGCAGGTCAGGCAACAGGTTACGAAGTGAGAGTCCAGATTGGGACTGAATCCACTTCCAGAGCCTGGCTTTTAGGGATGTGTTAGATGTGACACTGTGGAGTACACACACTTCTTACAAAAACAGCATCAGGCTCTATATGTTGTTTGCGTCTTCTTGTTTTAGCCTGACTGTACCACAGACACCTTCATTTGGTGGCTAGAAGTGGTCCTTTGGTGGACAGATCAGTACATTTAGGTTGTTTGCAGTTTTCTGATCTTTTAGGAAAACCTGCGACCTGTTGCCTGGCAGGGTTTAGTTAAACTTTCAGATCAAGGCACAAATGATGGGAGAGGCAGCCTTCACAAGCAAACCAAGCACCCATCCTCAAGAGGCAGAAATGTGTTATGCTCCTTCCAGAAGTCAAGATACTGAGGCTCAGAGAGGCCAGGTGGCTGCCTCAAGTCCAGCAGTGAGTTGGCGGCAGGCAAGGTTGGTTGGGTAGTACCATATCCAGGAAGAATTCCTGGCTCTCTGGGGAGGGGACATTTGTTAGCTGAAGTTCCCCTTATTAGTCAGTTAAGACAGGACATAGGGTTGGGCTGGGACGTAATAAGCACACCTCTGGTGTTTTGCTAGGCAAGGCTGTTGACAACCACGTGGCTAGATGGACCCTCCTACTTATCTCAGCCAACTCTGAGCTTAAGACCCCAAGCCTGGAAGGCTCACCCTCTAACCAGCAGCCCTGAGCTCTGGACAGGCAGCCCTGTAACAGGGTGGTCCCCAGGAAAGGGGGAGGTTCCCTGCCCCACCCAAGGGAGGGTGGAGCTGAGCAGGAAGAGGAGAAGCTGCAGAAGAGACTGAGGAAGGAAGCAGGATGGAGCCAGAAGGAGACCTGGAGGAGGCACATGGAGCCTAGAGACACGTGAAGAAACTGTGCTTGTCTTTTGGTCGTGGACTGGGTGACACAGATGTGGGTGAGACCCGTGGGGAGGTGACAATGGCAGCTTTTATCTTGATGTTGATTTTGCTCTTTTCCTTCCGGACTTGTCCGGTTGTTTGTGACCCTTCTCTGTGGGTCCCCACTGAAAGATGCTTTAGACTTTTAGCAGGCTTTGGGGCTTTGCTCTGCGCCATTCCCATATGGATGGACTTTTACCCACGAGGGGATGGGTAACTTTGGGTGCTTTATCTAGAAACTAGATTATTTGCCTTACCTGTGTTGTTTCCTAGTTTAATTAAAGTTCCTTCCCATTAGTCTCATGTGTTTTGTGTTGATGCGGCGGATGGCAGAACCCATGTAGAATAGGCAGGTTTGCAGGGTTTGGGCTGACCCTCTCCCTGTCCTATAACAGATTTGGCGTCCAACGTGATTTAGGACAGAGCCATCCGTGGTTAGTCAGCCCCATGGGGAAATTGGGCTTCCCTATGGCACTGGCTACCATAAGCGCAAATGTGATTTTTGGTTTCTCCGGTGTGTTTGTACAGATTCCTATTGATGGAACTGTTGAGAGTAAAACTTTTCTAAGGACTGAATAGACTTGGAAATACACCTCATATTTACTAAGTTTTCCTTGACATAATACTCATGATTTTTTTGCATTTTGTTCTAAATCCACAAAGTTTTCTTGTTTTGGTAACCAGGATCTGCAGAAAGGTTGTAATTTTTTTCCAGCAAAGCTAACTTGTCACATTTTCTCTCCCCTTGATACCAACACAGCATACAAATAGTGGTAGTAATTTTTGCTACTTATTTCAGGGTCTGTTTTTGCATAACTTCCATAGGGATTTTGTCTGTTTTAACGAAAATTGGACGTGAGTTTGATTGTGTGGCTTTGTGTGGAGTTCTTCCAGAAAGTTTAAAAAGAGCTGAACCAAGAAGAGGAGAACCTGTTTGCCTTGTTTGTAGGGTTCCAGAGACCTCCAAAGAAGGTGAGGAAGCTTGCCTCCATTGGCAGGACTGGACAACCCGGCCAACGAAAATGCCCTGGTACCCTCGAGAAGAGGAAAGCCCAGGTGGAGTCTGATGAGACCAACTTTATACCTGAAGCCTGCATCGACCAGATGCCAACGGTTCGCTCTGATCCTGTATGGAATATTTCAACAAAGCCAGCTAAAATTGCTGTTAGTTATTTCTACTCTGTGATTTTATGCAAAAATAAAAAATGGTTTAAAAGTACATCTAGTTTGCAAACTTTTGCTTTGCTGTTAAAAGTTTGGAATCAAGGTTGAGGAAATTTGTGTTTTACATAAGTTGAACCATTTTAACATTTTTTCCCTGTGATTTTGATATATTTTCTGTCTTGTTTTAGCTAACGCTCCAATTTTTTTTTTCTTTTGGCTGGTATAATGGACTATTTTTAAGTAATGAAACTGTCATACTGGACATTCATGGACAATGCTGCTGACTAATTGTTGCTTCTCTTACACACATTGTAACCCTAAAAAAGACTGTCTCCTAAGACTACACCCTTAAATTGTGCCACCATAGATATGGTGGAATAAAAATTAAAAGGGGGGATTGTAACAGGGTGGTCCCCAGGAAAGGGGGAGGTTCCCTGCCCCACCCAAGGGAGGGTGGAGCTGAGCAGGAAGAGGAGAAGCTGCAGAAGAGACTGAGGAAGGAAGCAGGATGGAGCCAGGAGACCTGGAGGAGGCGCGTGGAGCCTAGAGACACGTGAAGAAACTGTGCTTGTCTTTTGGTCGTGGACTGGGTGACACAGATGTGGGTGAGACCCGTGGGGAGGTGACCATGGCAGCTTTTATCTTGATGTTGATTTTGCTCTTTTCCTTCCGGACTTGTCCGGTTGTTTGTGACCCTTCTCTGTGGGTCCCCACTGGAAGATGCTTTAGACTTTTAGCAGGCTTTGGGGCTTTGCTCTGCGCCATTCCCATATGGATGGACTTTTACCCACGAGGGGATGGGTAACTTTGGGTGCTTCATCTAGAAACTAGATTATTTGCCTTACCTGTGTTGTTTCCTAGTTTAATTAAAGTTCCTTCCCATTAGTCTCATGTGTTTTGTGTTGATGCGGCGGATGGCAGAACCCATGTAGAATAGGCAGGTTTGCAGGGTTTGGGCTGACCCTCTCCCTGTCCTATAACAGCCCCATGTGCCATCTCCACCCCTCTGGACAGGCGCCAGAGAACCCCAGGATGAGGCCCATGTGTACACAGTCCTGACCTGAGCTTGTACTATCTGAACCCCAAACTCAATGACTCCATGTTGGCATCTTCCCGTTTACTCAGTATCTGTCTAGGCATTTTCCTGTTGCTTGGCCTTGAGGGGAGACAGCAGTTTCATTCCAGACTCCTTTTGCCCCCTCACCTACTCTCGTACCTCAGTCTTTGATTAAAGGCAGAATCTCAGTATCTTAGACCCTAGAAATCATCTAATGCAACCTGAAGTGGTACAGGTGGGGAGGCTGAGGTACAGAGAGGGTGTGTGACTTGCCCAAGGCCTCAGAGTCTAGAAGTGACCAAAATGAGACAAGAAAAGGCCCAGCGCTCTCTTACCACTTAAAACTATGCCCCCCCCCATTTATGTATCTAATAGGTATTCATCGAACATCATCTGTACACCAGGCACTGTACTAAACCCCGTCTACAAAGCCAAGCAAATCATGGGAATCTACCTCCAAAGAACTGAAGAGTCTATTGAGGAGATAGACATGGAGGTAGCAAGATAGGTTGGTCATTAGCCAGCTCGGGCTGCGTAACAAAATACCAGAGACGGGTGCTTACACAACTGGAATGAATTTGCTTCTTATTCTGGAGACTGGAAAGTCCATGATCAAGATGCCAGCCAGTAAGTTTCTAGCAAGACCCCCCTTTTCCTGCTGTGGGGAAGGAGAGGCCATTCTCTCCCACTTTTTTTATGAGGCCACCAATTCTGTCATAGTTGTACTCCATGCTCCTGCAGTTTTCCGACCTTCATTATCTCCTGAGAACACTATCTCCAAAGATATTTGCAAACGGGGTGGTGAGTTTCAATTTATGGATTCTGGGAAGACACAACTAGGTCCATCACAGCTAGTGGTAACTATAATGCTACAACAGCAGCTTGCACTTATCGAGAATTTCTCAGGTGTGGGGCACCAGGCGGCCTATCTTATGTTCATTATTTCCTGTGACCCTTCGTCACCAGCGAGGCCACCACAAGGGTCCCCACATCACAGATGAGTTAACTGAGGCCCCTAGAGAAGTTAAATAAGTTGCCTCGGGGCACACAGAGAGACTCCAGAGGGAGGGGGGCCCTTTCAGCCAGTACTTGAGGGAGAGTGGGGAGAGCTTCAGGAAGAAGGTGAAGGCTGAGCAGGAGGGATGTTCAAGAAGTGGCAGGAGCAAGTGCCAGTCCATGTTGCCTCCTGCTGAACGCCCCAACGTGTTTGTCTCCCGAACCCACCGTTTTGCCTTTAAGAAGTTGCTAACCGTGGCCTGGCTGGGGAAAACACTGCATTTACAACAAAGTCCTGGACTCCAAACTTGAGTTAGCCTGCACCAAGTGCTTTCCCAGTGACCCAGCACCGCCTGGCAACTGGCCGCCTTCTGCTTTTGACAGCTTGGCATATTTGGTCATTTACTGGGTGCATGTGAAGATCAAATGGGTTAAGATTCTTCTCTTTAAACAGCAGGGAAAAGAACATCAAAAAGGTGTACATTTCATTTCCCCAGTTTTGATTAAGTCAAGCATGAAATGAAATGTAATACCCTCAAGTGGCCAGGGTTTACACCATTGATGTCATTACTTCTGCTTCAGGAGACCCAATCAGCCCTGGGCCAGGGGAACAAGCTAACAGAGTTTTAGGGTGGCCAGATGGACGGGGTTTACTGTGGTTGAAAAGGCAGCTTAGTGCTGGCCTCTTCAAGCCAACTGTGTGAAATCCTGGTGTGGCCCCTTCCCCTCAGGCTGGCTGCCTCTCTCTCCCTCTCTCTCTCTCTCTTTCTCTCTCTCTCTCTTTTCCCTCTCTCCCTGCATTCTAGAAATGACAACTGGATGCCAACCATCCAGCTCTGCTCTGCTTGTGATCCCTTATGCTGCAACAGGCAAGAAGGGGAACCCCCCAACCCCTCCCCAGAGTGTGTGCTGAGCAGGGAGGCCCAGGAAGGAATTAACATTAAGGAAGGAGAAGAGACACCCCTGGATGCATTCTCCACACATCCTTCACAAATGGTCATCGCAGGGGATGGGGCCGGGGTGGGGGGGTATGCTGTCAGGCCCTAGAGAGGTGAGCTGGGCCACCTGGCTCCATTGCATCTACAGGTGGACTTGGCGTGTTGGGTGAACATCCCAGAGCTGGCTCTGCGGCTCTGTTGTTGGCTCAATGCAGCTTGAAAACGGGAGGAGTGAGTGGCCAGCAAACTGCAGGTAGAAGCTGTTCTGGCCATTGGCCCCAGGCCCTCGAGCCTGTGGAATTGTTTCCCAGCTGCAAACATGGTTCTAATAGGCTCCAAACTACAGAAAGCAAAACTGCGCCATCAAACTTGTAAAATGTTTAATTAAGTAGCTAAAGAGGTAGGATTATTTCGACTCATCTGAAATTTAACTCTTGTCTGATTTTAGCTAAGCAACGATGAATAATCAGAAGACCTAAGCGGGACTTGGCTTCTCACCGAAGGAGAGCTGAACGTGATTTCCATACTCACAAAACGCTCCCGGGAATGGCAGTGGAGATCACAACCCATGTAAGACGTGGGTCTTGTATGTGTTCGGTGGGCTGCGAGGGGCCGCTCCCACATTCAAACCTCTGGGGCCTGGTGGGTTTGCAGACGTCTCGCGCAGCAAGCGGCAGGCCTCGCTGTTGGGGTCTGCAGACACAGGTCTTCCCTAGGCTGGAAAAGACCCATTTTCCAGAGGTGCTTTCTGGAAGTTTCTACTCCAGGCTCAGCTGAGAGCTTTAGGCTCTCAACAGCTGGAGGAGAATAGCAGGGCTTTGGGGAGAACTTAATAGAATCCTTAATGCCGCTAACAATCCGCTGCTATTGAGCTGCATTAAGTAGATATTATGGGAGGACAAAGAGCTAAATAGCTCGACATCACCCTCATTCTGCATGCGGCCCCCAGCCAGGACCATTTCTCGGGCAGCCTCATTGTTCCTGCACTCCCCAGGTTAGCTTTAAATTGCAAATGACACCCTGAAAAGGGACGAGGTAGTGGTTTTCTTTTCTTCTCTCTCTGTCTCTCTGTCTCTCTCTGTCTCTCCCTCAAAATGGGCTTCACAGAAAGAAAATCATTTTAGGCCATAAGAAAATGAAAGTCATTGCAAGCCTGGCTCGGACCATGGCAAATGAGATACATCACGGGCTCCGGAGCTGAAAGCTACACTCAAGCTGTTTGATTTCGGTGCCTTGGAATGCGCTCAGAACGCCAAATCTGTACGAATTAATAGGCCGGCCTGACATATTTCTCTTTGTCTGAGGCCAAACAGGCAGAGGTGGGGGTGTGGGAGGAGAAGAGAGAGGAGACTCTTATTTGATTAAAAAAAAAAAAAAATCCAATAATCCAGTTGAATAGCAGGAGCGTGTGTGGCAACCTCCTTACAACAGGCCTCTGGAAGCCCCGGCCACACGGCGTCCGCGCAAGTCTCATCGCTGGCGATGATCAAAATGCTGTTTGGAAAAAAAAAAAGGTCTCCATAGAATTGTTTGCAAACTGCAAAGTGCTTCAGCGGCTGACATGAAAATGCTGGAAGCTGGAAACCTATTCCCAGGCAGAGGTCTTCTCCGTCACCTTGGTGGGTGAGTAATTGTGTCTTTTACATACGCCTTGTCATCAGCAGCAGGAATGAGGGGGCCCCAAGGACCGCCCTGGCAGCGCGGGTGTTGCACCAGTAGAGTAAATTAAAACACGGATTAGAGCAAGTATGATTGGGGATGACAAGCAGGGCGGGTGTAGCCACAGAGCGAGCGGTGTTGCCCATATGGCCCCTGGGAAGCCTGCACCGAGCCGCTCCCGGCCTGCGGCAGCTGCCGGCTGAAGGGACACTTAGCAGGCCTCCAGCCATTTTCGGGGACTGGGAAAATTAGTTCCCCTTCTTTGCAAGTTCAGAAATACCACCAGCTGCTCCCAGGTACTTGGAGGTTTAAGTGGCAATATCCACCCTCCCCAGCCCTCCCTGGAACCCGGTGGAAGGGGGGTCGTGTGGGAGGCTGGTGCGCCTGGACACCCCTTTTTGGTGACTTCATTTTTTCTTTTTTTAAAGATTTATTTATTTATGCATACGAGAACTGGGGTGCAGGCCCGAGGTGCAGGGGGTGAGAGGATTCACCAGAGACAGAGTGGGGAGCAGAACAGGCAGATTGACTGAAATACACTGCTGAGGGGAGCAGCGGGCGAGTCAGGAGAACCATGTGGGTTGCTCCCTGGCTGGTCGGGATCAAACTCGCGCTTCAGAGGCTGCAGATTCATAGGTTGCGTCACCAGGGAGGCCCCCCCCCGCCAACCCCTGTTCTGAGCACCTTTACATATTAAACATAGCACCTCTGAATCAGAGTACTACTTACCTGCCCTGCTGGGAAGGAATTGTCTCCCACTCAGATCCGCAGTGACACCCCACCAGGTCCTGTCTGCAGGGCTCATCTGAGGGTGACCCACTCCTCAGCATCTCCTGCTGAGCTTAGTGCAAGAAATAAATGTTACACTGTAATATCTTGTGTGGAGAAAATCCCACATAACCAGATCTCTTCCTACAGACCAAGGCACAAGTACTCATGGGTGAAGAGTCACAGATTATTGCCCATTGACTTGATTCCTCCATGACTTTGAAGATGAAGCAAGACATGAACCTTCCTTGTTAGACTTTTGTCTTCATGGGGGTGAGGATGGTGGAGATGGCCAACAGAATGTTCATCTTTTCTTTTTTTTTTTTAGATTTATGCATACAAGAACTGGGGTGCAGGCCAGAGGTGCAGGGGAGTGAGAGGATTCACCAGAGACAGAGTGGGGAGCAGAACAGGTGGGTCCACTGAAATCCACTGCTGAGGGGAGCAGCGGGGAGACAGGAGAGGTCTGCTGTGCCATGTGGGTAGCTCCCTGGCCGGGGATCAGACTCAGGCTGCAGTGGTGATAGGGCTGGCTTAACCCCAGGGAGGCACATTGAGGGCTATTTTTTAACTCTTTTCTCCTGCATGCTCTCCACAGCCCATGCATTATCAAAAGCAATTCCACCTATAATACAGTCACCCCCAGGCTGCTGGTCCAAGCCACCATCATTGTCTAGACTGGGATCTCCTTCCTGCAGCTTCCTGGTTACTACCTGTTTCTGTAGCATAACCTTGAAAAAGACTCCTCTGCTCAGAATCCCAAGTTGGCTTCCCTTGTCACTCAGAGCAAAAGCCAAGTCCTCACCCAGGCCTACAAGCCCCGCACCATCTGCTTCCTGGCCATCTCTGTTCTGTCATTCCCCTCCCAGACCACTGTCTATGACCTTGGTGGGTTTCCTTTAGTGCCTCAGACATATCAAGCATGTCCCTGCCTCAGGGCCTTTGCACTGGCTGATCCCCCTGGCCGGCTGCCCTTCCCCCAGATATTCACCATTCACCCCGTCACTTCCTGCCTTCAGGCCACCCGATCAGGGAGGCATGTCCTCTCAGGTCCAGGTCACCTTCTAGCCCACCCTGCTTTATTTTTCTCCCTCGAAGTTGTCATCTCAATGTCTTACCTGTCTTTAGCCACTACCGCATGTCAGGCTTAAATCAGTCCCGGGTACACGTGATAGCCAAAAACTTCACATGTGGAATGAACGGATGGCAGTCTAGTCTAGGGTGGAAGGAAAAATAACTCTCCAGCGCCCTCTCTTCCTCCTTCCTTTCCTCCACAGAGACATCTTGACGACCTGCAGGGCACGCACACGCCAGAGGCTCCTGGCAGAGCGGCGGACCCTGGGGTCAAGGTACCCGCACCCTCAAGGCCCTCGGAGCAGAGTCCTGACCCGCATCCTCAGCCACACCCGCCTGTCCGTGCTCTCTGGATCTGCTGCTCCCATCGCTCCGCTGGGCCATCGCCCAGGTATTTTTTTGTTCCATAACTCACTTTTCTGTCCTTCTCCACCCTCCTCCCTGTTTCTCTTTGGCTGGTGAATTTCCACTTTGATTTGAGGTTGAGTAAATCCAGTTAGCCAGGATCTGAACTCCCCACATCACGAGCTGCAATCTCCAATGACTTCTCAGGCAAGTCCGTCCACTGGATGATAAAAAAAATGATAATAACCATTTTACATTTAAATCAAAGCATTTTATACTTTCAAAACCTCCCTTGCTTGCTTTATCTGCTTTGGGAGGGGCAGAGGAAGGAAAACACAGAGGGTTTCTGGGACTGGCCTGGAGATGCAAAGCAAACTAGGGGAGCTGAGAGAAGGCTGGAGATAGCCTGGCTCTATGTGTGCATATGTGTGTGTGTGTGAATGTATGAGTATGTATGTGCACATGTGTGTATAAGAATGCATGTGTGCATGTATGGGGTGTGCATGTGTGTAAGTGTGTATGTGTATATGTGTGCAGGCATGCGTGTGTGTGGGCATGCATGTATGCGTGTGTGCATACATGAGCATGCATGCATGCATGAGTGTTTGCATGTGTAAGGGTGTGTGTTCTCTCAATAGCAAGAGGTACCTGTGCTCCCTGCTGTGTGGAGTGGGTGGGGTGGGCAGTTGGGGGAGATAAAGACCCAGCGTTCTGGGTCTCCCTCCCACTCTGCACACCCAGCTCTGCACGCCTGCACCCCACATCCCACTTCTGACCTGTACCCCAGTTCTCTTTTTTCCTTTTTTTTTTTAAAGATTTATTTATTTATTTATACAAGAACCGGGGTGCAGGCCAGATGCGTGGGAGGGTGAGAGGATTCACCAGAGACAGAGTGAGGAACAGAACAGGCAGACTGACTGAAACACACTGCTGAGGGGAGCAGCGGGTGAGCCAGGAGAGGTCTGCTACACCATGTGGGACCCTCGTCGGTGGGCCGGGATCGAACCGGCGCTGCAGAGGCTGCAGACGGTTTCATAGTGAGGCACTCAACCACCTGCGCCACCAGGGGAGACCCCTGTACCCCAGTTCTTGTATGAATAAATAAATCTTTAAAAAAAAGGATTTATATAACTTGAAACATTGTTCAAACTAAATACAGCATGACAGCCAAGGGTATTCGCTGACCCTAGGCCCAGTTTTGTACTGCAGAGAGGAAAAGGAAGAATATCATCAGATTAACCAACAAAACTGGAAGACAAATGCTAACTGGATGGAATTGGTTGTATCAAGGTTAATTTTGTTGACTTGCATTTTATAATATAGACCATACAAACTGTATTTATTATATAATATACCAATATTAATATTATATTGGTATAGTATATAAATATTATATATGCTATAAAATATAAATGTTAATATTAATATGCTATGTACAAACAAAAGTATATTTATATATAGATGTTTATTATTTATATAATAAATGTTTTATATTACATTATAGAATGTGTTCTATGTAATTTTTATAATATAAATTTTAATTTACATTGTAGTTGTGTAAGAGAAAATCCCTAATCTTAGGAAATTTTCACTGAAGTATCTGGGGGTATGTAACATGAGGCATGTAACTTACTCTCAACTGGCTTAAACAAGCAAATTTGGGGTGCGTGTGTGTGACACGACAAAGATAAAGTACTGGGATAAAATGTCCATTGTAGACGGCTCTGGTTAAATGGGCAAGAATGCTCTTGTACTGTTTTTAAATTTTGTAGGTTTTTCTGTGAGCGTGGAGCTCTTTCCAAATTAAAAGTTTAAAAACAAGACCCTGCTCGCTGTTCAGGAACGATTTGCATGTTCAATTAAAACAAGGGACACGGGGAACCTGCTCAAATGGGAACAAAACACAGGAGATTTACTTATCAGCCTTAAAACCAACAAAAGGAAGATAAGGTTCTGGCTGTAAGGAAGAAGGTGGGTGTTTTGTTTGTGGATTGGTGATGGTTTTTAATCTGTTTTCGAGGTCTGCAAAGTGCTCAAAAATCTCTCGGAAAAATGAGATTTCATCTTAAAGTATCAGAAAATTGGGGAAGGTGAACAATGCAGCTTGCTTGATAACTCGAGATGCTTCTAGACAAGAGCACTGCTTTGAAGTAGCTTAGCATTTCAGAGCTTCGCATGTTAATTGTATGCAAAGAAATAAAACACTTAAGCAAACTTCAATCTAAGGAGATTTGCATAAAGGATTAGGACCCATTGGCCTTCCAAAATACTCTTCCATCTGAAAGTGGGTGCGCTGCCTTCTCAGATCCCCCAAATTTCTTTGTGTTCCCATTGAAGTCTGATTTAATCCTGCTTTCTTCATTGGCACCTTCCCTCTAAACCTCCCAAGCTTGAGCTTTGAGAGCCAGGGATCATTCTCTTCCCCAGTTGAGGGGGGTTTTCCCTTCATTAATTTCTCTAAGAAGATTACCCAGTGCTTGTTTGTTGTTGTTGAAGCAACTAATTTCCCTAAAGCTCTTTGTTTTTCCAACTGGTTTACACTTTAATGCCCTTGATTGAATTTCAACAACAAGGGATCAACTTGACCAACCAACTCTCTTTAGGAAGAAAACACAGAGGCAGAACTTGCTGTAAACTATTTAACCCACAGATCTGATTTAAAATATATACGCAAAAATAAATAAAATAAAATAAAATATATACGCAGCCATTCCGAAAGTTTGCAAAGAGAATTGTCCAAATGAGCTTGTCACCCAGGCCTCGCGCCTTTCAAAGTCAAGATGACCTTCACCGAGACGGAATTTCTCTAATTATGAAAGTTAAGTGGGGGGCAAAGCGGCAGCTCACAGCCTCCTGTCAGTGTGGTGGGCTTAAAAATTAGGCTTTTTTTTTTTTTTTTCCAATTTTTTCCCCCCTCTTTATTTGCCTCTTTCTCTCTTTCTAATATTGAGAATGCAGACCTCTCCCGAGGACGTCGATATATTTGTTTTGAAAAGGATCAAAAAGTGTGACGTTTGAGGTCCGTTTTCACCAGGATAATTGGGTGGAGGCTGAGCTGGTCACCTCTTCACTCTGATTCACAGCCATTTAAACATTTGTGCCAGTTAATTACCATAACTGGTTTGTTTAATTAGCATGAGGAACACTGGTGCTTTCACATGGGACGCCCCTATTTATTTGGAGATGCCATCACGTCAAGCACCCCGAGGACATCAGCCAGGCTATTGAGGGCTGAGGTTTGGTTTCTAGGCTCTGGGGAGTTCCCCATGCCTTAAGCACCTTGAAGATTGACCCTTGAACTTTTTAAGCCTAAAATGCTATTGATATTCTGTACTTTGTCAGAAGAAAGGCTATGGAGGGGGTGCCCCCCACAGAGGGCCTGGCTGCGGTGCCCGGTGGGAGGGTGGGGCTCAGCATGCCTTTTTCCAGGGGCTCAGTGGCCTCACCAAACTAAGCAGAGTTCTCTGGGACCTGTCTGAAAGCTGGAGCAGGGGATCCCCCATGCTGCTCTGCTGAACTTAGGCCCCAGGTAATGAGTTTCTCCCACTGTTAGTACAGTGGGTAGAGAGCTGTTGGCCAAATTACAAAGGCCAGGAGCAACTGTGGAATGCCTACTGCCTGCGAAGCAATCTTCTAACTAGAGCACGCCCATCAGGGAGGGTTGTCAATGCAAAATGTTTTTTTAAATATAATTTATTTATTTATATGTATTTTACATCACTGTTCATTTTTGTACAAAGTTTGCTTTCTTCTCTCAGGTGTGGTCCCCATGGGATTCCCACCACCAGTTCACCCGGGCGCCATCACCATAGTCCCTTGTGCTCTTCCTGCATGGAGCCCCTTGGGGGGTGGGGAGGGGTGGTAGCATGGCAGGAAGAGCCATCCAAGAGAATTTGGTGAAAAACATGCAGTTCTGGGCCCTGTTAAATTCAAGGTGCTGCAGGGTTCAACTGGTGAAGGCCTGTTGTGATACTAAAAGGCTGTGAGCCCTGTGTCTACACTGTGAGGGCGTTTGCACCAGGTTTCTCTTTAAAACACTGGAAGTGAGGGGGGGGGGTCAGAGGGAGGGTTAAGGAGCACAGGGGACTGAGATGATGGTGCACGGGTGAAGGAAACTCTGTGGGGACTGCACCTGGGGAGGGGGGCAAGCAAACATTGTTTAAAGATGAACAATGGTATAAAATATATATAAAAATAAATTAAAAAAAACCACTGGAAGTGCACAGAGGAGAGGACTATTGTAAAGGACTCCAACAAAAAAGAATTCCACACCCCAAAAGGAAAACATCATGGATGGCGTTTGACTTAGAATAAAATATTCTGGAGCAGAAGGTGGAGTGTTTTGAATTCAGATGGACTGCAGTATGGATGGGGGACAGAGGGCCTCCTTGGGCTTCATCCAGGCAGAACTCACCAATACATCTATTTAAAAATCACCTGGAGATAAAGTCCTTCAGGGATCTCTAAAAAAATAACCTCAAACGATCTGAACTGTATTTGTAGAGAATCTGGTAATAACATAAAATTTCTGTTTGCCTGGGTAGGACAGACATGGTTCACTCAGATTTTTTCTCTATTAAATTTTTACTTGTGGATATTGTCTCTTTTTTAAAATATAAGTTATATATCTTTATATATTTTTACATCGTTGTTCATTTTGGTACAATCTTTGCTTTCTCCTTCTAGGTGTAGCCCCCATACTTGTTGTTATTTTTTCTAAAAAAAATTCACCATCTGAATTTTGACTCTACCACAACTTGGTGAAGGTTCACAGTCAGCCAACAACCTAAGGTGCACAGCCACATCATTTAATGAAAGAGAGAGCACGCCGTCTTTCAAAAACTGCCCTAATGCCCACCTATTGATCTGGCATTATCCAGGCGTGTCTTCTTGCCTGAGTGTTTTGATAATCTAATTTGAAAATAGGATTCTTCTTCGAGAATAGTGGAGTTTGACCCCACGCTTCCTGGGACTTGTTGTCATGCCGGGCTAATGGAATCAGGAGGTAGCCAGCATGTGCCTGGTTTTACGAGGACGTGGGAGGGGGCATCATGATTTGATGATCACTATGACTTTAGGAAGAGTCTCCCTTGGACTGGAGCGGTAATGAATAATTAAAAGAAGCGTTGCCGTCCACTTTAATTAGATCTCAGTGCATTTGTCAAGATGTGGGTGTGGGACTGCGTAACCAGGAGCCTCTTGTATGTGAGGGTTGGAGTGTCTTCGAAGACACTGTGCGGGAGTCCTGCCGCGGGTGGGAGAAGTCGTTTAGTGATTTCTGAGGTCATTTAGCGATGTCTGAGGGGGCTGCCTGGGAAGACTGCAGTCACGTGAGCACATCTCCCTGCCCGGGCTCCCTGGCAACACCAGGCCCTGGGCATCCACCAGCCTTGGATGGGGCCGGTGTCAGAATATGGCTCCTTCTCGCCTCATCATCATGATCAGCCTGGGCACAGTCAACAAGGCCTCATCCTCCATGTCTGACGTCACATCTCCAACCTGAATAAGCAAATAGGCAAGTGGAATCTTCAGGGTCAAGCTTTAAAGTCATTTTTCTGACTCTGAAATTCATTTCCGGGGACGTCACAACATGTGCCGGCTACAGGCCCAGAGTAAATACCTCTGTGAAGGTTGCATTAGGAACACTGGGGGTCCTGGTCTGCCCGGGGCACGCCCCCCTACACACCTACCAGGAAACTCAAAAGTAGCACCTTGTTGACTGTCAGTTTCTGCTTAAAAGTCTGACTGCTGCCAGCTGAGCCCGAGAGCCGGAGGGCCGGGCATAGCCTGCTGGCAACAGAGAGTAACGGGCGACAGAAGTCCTCAAACTTGGCAACATGTTGGAATCACCTTTTGGAAGAACATTTACACTTAACACAAAAAAAAATTAGATAATAATAATAACAGACCTTTAAAAATCATCTTCAAGCCTACGTCACACCCTGCGCGATTCCTTACATGGCTGTTCCTGAGAGACCCAGGCATGAGATTTTTTAAAATCCCCAGCTGTTCAACGTACTACCAGTAGCTTAACAGATGCCTGGAAAGAAGAGGCTGGCGGGAGCACTCATTTTATAACTTTGAGTGTTGAGGATCCTGCTATAGTTCTCCACAAACGAGCAAAATAATAGTCATCAGTTAAAGATGTCAAAACGGAATGGCCTGATTACCCCAAGGTGGTGGGGACACGTTTGCTCAAGTCCCTCCCCCCTCCCCCCAGTGTCTTGTTGCCTGTGATGGAAGCTTCCTTCCGCCTCCCTCTATTGATGGAGCAGGCACCGGGCGCCTTTATCTCATATTTAAAACACAAGCAACGACGGAAATTCATTTTCAATTTATTTTCCAATCATATGAAAGGAAGAGAGAGAAAGATTATTCTATTGAATCTTCTCCTGGTAAAAGGTTGGTGAGGCTTGTTCTGGATGCTGGGCAGAGAGCTCTGGCTCTGGCGACAGTCTACAGGGAGCAGAGTTAATCGAATAAACTAATCTTGGCCGCGGAGATTAACTCTCAGTGGCTGTGGGGAGCCTGGGGGGGTGGGGTAGGCAGAATGCAAATAGCAGAGATGTCAGGGTGCTGGGGCAGTTGGGAATCACACCTCTCTGGCCCCAAGGGTGGGCCCCTGTTCTTAATTTTGGGACATGTGGAAATGCAGGGATGCTGTTTGCTTGCTGAGCAGAGCCCAGGCCTGGGGGGCGTGGGGCTTTGAGGACAAAGCTGAATGATTTCCCCCGGTGGAGCAGACCTTGGAAGCCAGACCCTTCCAGCAGCAGGGATCCTAGGCTGCCGGTGAGGCAGGTTCAGCACTACCTGCAGCTGAGGGTTTGGTTCAAAGCAGCCTGAGGAGCGGGCACCTGCCTGACTTTATGATGCTTTCAAATGGCCATTTGACCCGTTCTGCAGCCAGCACTGGGGTGGGGGCAGCTGTGTGTGGATGCAGGATCTGAGATACAGCCTCAGCGCCAGGGCCGGAGGGTGACTGCAGAGGGTTCTTAGGGTCCGGAGAGGGCTTCCTGCCCCCTGGGAGGGCTGTCTCCCTGTTTGCTCAGTTCTGGGGATTTGCTCTGAATGTCGGTCCCCAGGGACCTGCCTGTTCCTGCCACCCCCATTCCAGAGGCGGGCGCTCTGAGCCCCTCACCCTGACAGGAAAGGCAGTAGAAGTGACAGCAAGGTCCCAGGGGAACTGCTGAGGCTCTCTGGTGAGTGGACACCTACCCCACCCCCACCCCAACTCCCCCTGTGCTGGGCCAGTCAGAGCTAATTCCTTTATTCTGCCTATAAACTTGGGGTAGGCACAAAGACAATGCACCCCGTCTCTCAAACTGATCTTCCACCTCCTGTGATACCACCCAGCAGATCAACTTCACGGGGCTCTGGGGGTGCCCTTCTGGATTTCACTCCCCCCCCCCAATATTTTTCTGGCAGTAGCCAGAGGGATGTTGTCACAGATGCAGGGGTTGCACATCTATTGCTTATTTTTAAAAAAAATTATTTTTATTTATTTATGCATACAAGAGCTAGGGTGTAGGCCAAAGGTGCAGGGGTGATAGGGAAACTGAAAAGGCTCAGAGAGGCTAGATGACTTGCCTGAAGACACACAGTAAAGCTGTCTAGTTAAGTCCTTTGCTTATTTTTTTTTTAAGATTTATTTATACAAGAACAGAGGTATAGGGCAAATGTGCGGGAGGGTGAGAAGATTCACTAGTGGGGGAGCAGAACAGGCAGATTGACTGAAATCCACTGCTGAGGGGAGCAGCGGGCGAGACAGGAGAGGTCTGCTGAGCCATGTGGGTAGCTCCCTGGCCGGCTGGGATCGAACCTGCGCTGCAGAGGCTGTGGACAGCATCACAGCGTTGTGTTCAACCGCCTGTGCCACCAGGGAGGCCCCCTCTGCTTATTTTTAAAAATAGATTGTTTGCTATTTTCTTGTCAAGTCATAACAATTTTTATGTATCCTAGATTTTAATCTCTTGTCAGATACATGATTTGTAAATTTTCCCCCATGAATTAAATTATCTTTTTCCTTTTTATAAATTATCCTCTGATACACAAAAATCCTTAATTGGGTGAAGTCCAATTTAGTTATGTCTAATTTTGTTGTCTGCTTTTGGTATTATATAGCACAGTGCCATTGCCAAGTCCAATGTCATGATGATTTTCCCCTAAGAGATTTTCAGTTTTAGCTTAATTAAGCTTAAGTCTTTGATCCATTTTGAGTTTATTTTTTGTAGATGGTTTAGGAGAAGTGTTCAACTTCATTGCTTTGTATTGTGGAGAGCCAATTTTCCCAACACTCTTTCTTTTTCAACAGAACAGACTATACTTTCTTCATTGAATGATCTTGGCTCATACGTCTTAGTCACTTTGGACTGCAATAAGAAAAATAATATAGCATAACTTAAACAACAAACAGTTACTTCTCACAGTTCTGGAGCCTGGAAGTCTGAGATCAAGGTGCTGGAGGACCAGGTTCTTGGTGAGGTCATCTTCCTGATTTGTAGATGGATGTCTTCTTGCTGTGTCTTCACGAGAGAGAAAGAGAGAGAGAGAGAGAGAGATTTTCTTTGCAATGTATCTTCTTATATGGGCACTAATCCCATTCATGAAGATTCCACTTTCTCCCACAGGCCCCACCTCCAAATACCATCACACTGGGATTGAGACTTCAACATATGAATTTAGTGTATTCAGTTCATAGCACCATATATGTGAAGATTTATTTCTGGACTGTCCATTACATTCTTTTGGTCTATGCATCTGTTCTTTGGCTAGAACCATACTGTTTTGATTGCTGTAGCTTTGTAGTGAGCTTCAAGATGGGTAATGTGAGATATCTAACTTTTTTTTTTTCCAGATTTAGGCTATTTGGTGCCCTTTGAAATTCAATATGGATTCAAAGATCAACTTTTCCATTCTTGCCTCAAAGACTATTAGAATATTGATAAGGGTTGTGTTAAATCTGTAGATTTTCATAGTATTGAGATCATAACAATGTTTATCTTCCTGTCTATGAAGAAGGGATGACTTTCATTTGTTTAGTCTTCTTTAATTTCTTTCAGCAATTCTGTAGTTTTTGGCACACAAGTCCTTCACCTCTTTGGTTTGATTTATTCCCAAGTATTTAATTTTTTTCAGGTGCTGATGCAAATTAAATTGCTTTCATAATTGCATTAGTAATTTTTAGCTCTTCAAGAGATGCTCATGTACACTTGAGATTGAAAACCATCCTCTTAGTCAAAGTTCCCAAGGCGGTTCCTAGAGTTCACACAGAGCCACTGCCCACTAACTCTTTTGTGGTGGATTCACGTATAGCTTCCTCCTTGGCATATATACTTAAAAATGCATAAGGTTTCAAATATATTGTACTTGATTCTGCTGCTCCTGAATTTGGTTCCCTTCCTCCTAACCTCCCTCCGCCGGTCTTTCCAATATCCCAGTCAGAGGGAGGGCCTATTCATCTTGGAATCTTCTGCAACACTGGTCTTGTGTAGAAAGGAAGCTGACATTGGCTATAGGGGTCTCCTGCTGGGGCCTGGGGACACCCAGGCCCCCTGAAGGAACCAACGATACCTCATCTCAACCAAACAGTCCTGGCTGGAAAATGGGCCTGGCAACAGTAGCAGCATGCAGGGTGCGGCCAGACTGATGGGTGGTCCCCTAGAGAAATAATGGGGTCTATTTCGATTAAGGAGCTCGGCACGGACACCCCGTACTGCTCCCTGGTCACGCGCACTGCCCTATAACAGTTATTATGGGTGCCCATTCTGATCGTATCCGTATCCAGGAACTCCCCAGTCCAGACATTGCTCAGGGACAAGCGAGCTTCTGCTACAGGATTTTTCTGGTCAGCAATTCACAACAATGAGGACTCCAAGTTCACCAGCCCGATTGGCAATGTTCTCGGAGAAACCCAACAGATGGGCTCTAATTGCAGACCTGTTGTCGGGACATTGTTAACAAACACACAAGTAGCAGTATACAGGGCTTTTTGGAACCGAATGTGACTTGGCAGCTGGGGACGGCGGTCTAATTACCAACATCTGAGTTTCTTGTTTAATGAAGGGGAATGTGGAAAACGGCTGTGCTTGAAGCAGCCGGGAGGGACAAAGATGCCAAGGCCCTGGCTACACGGCGCCTACACACTCTCGGTGGCCAGGCACCTCCACGGCAGGTGGGCACCCCCTTCCCTGCATCCTGGAATGCAGACATCACATCTCATGGAGGACAGAAACTCTTGGGGTTGTTAGGGAATGGCTTATCCTACTCATTGTTCTTAAGTCATCACATTGACCCTCCAGAAAAATCTGTCATGTTTATTGTGTGACTCCCTATGGCTCCTTGCACAATACCGTTCAACCTTGAGAGATAGATACTCCAGTTTCACAATTTATAAGCTGGCAGTCCTACTTGCTCAGGCTCATGGAGACATGATTTGCTCAAGGATTGTTTTAAGTACATCACCTGATAAGCTCCTTTAATCCCTTCTCTAGATGATTGACATATTTTTTAAATTTTATTTTTCTAGATCGATTGAAGTATGATCGATAAATAAATGTTGTGTATATTGAGCCTTACCAGGTAGACACCATCATTGCCTCTGAAACCGAAGTTGAGGTTCAGAAGATCAAGTAACTTGCTCAAGTTTCAAAGCTTGTGACTTGAGGTGCTAAGCTGAGGTTCAAACTCAGGTGGCCAAATGGGAGAACGCTCTCTTGCTAAATCTTGTAAACTGCAAGGATTCCACTCTTTTCTTTTTTAGGCAGTGACCATCTGGTCATGGTGTCCACTTAGGAGGGTTCCTGGAAGCAGCTGCTCTAAGGTTGCAAGATCAGGGACGGGGGATCATCTTTGTATCAGTTGTTTTTTCTGGCTGGACAGCATGAAACTTATGAAACCAATGTCTCCAGCCAAGCATAGGCTCGCTGAAGGCTATCTGTGGGAAACTTTTAGGGCTCTGCCTCTTAGAGTTGGTCCAAAACCACCAGATAACAAGTTCACATGCTTCTGCTGGGTCATCATTATTCCTTGGTGAGGGAAGTCGCTCAGGCTCTGCCCCTGGGCTTCCCAGGGGTATGTTACTGGGCACGTAGAACCACTGCTGTAAAGAATCAGGCTTCTGGGGCCTCCCTGGTGGTGCAAGGGGTTAAGATGCAGCACTATGAAGCTATCCACAGCCTCTGCAGCACAAGTTCGATCCCCCCCTGCCAGGGAGCTACCCACATGGCGCAGCAGACCTCTCCTGACTTGCCCTCAGCAGTGTATTTCAGTCAGTCTGCCTGTTCTGTTCCCTGCTCTGTCTCCGGTGAATCCTCTCACCCCCCCCCCCCCGCACCTCTGGCCTGTACCCCAGCTCTTGTATGCATAAATAAATAAATCTTAAGAAAAGAAGAAGAATCAGGCTTCTCCACTCCCCATCTGCCACAATTACTAGTTGCTCTGGGGCCTGCTTACAGAATAGCGGGACCCCAGGACTTGGGACCCATAGTTCGTGCACAATAATCTTACCCCAAGCTTCTTCTTTCCTGTGTAATCTCATGTCTCTCTTCCTTTTCACTATGTGGCAGCTTCTGTTTTCCAGAATGGACTACAACAGTTTTTCTGGTCCCACACACACTCTCAGAAGCTTGCCACTCTCTTCCCCTTGAAGCAGGGTGGGCCTGTGAGGCTGCTTGAGCCATGGAGTAGGGTGCAAGGGATGCCATGTGACTCCCAGGCTAGGTCATAAAAGATGACCCGGCTTGGTTCTGGCTCTAGGTAAGTGGAGTAGGCGCACTTCCCCATCCCTCTCACCGAACGCCATTGGACACAGCACATGGGGCAGATATACAAGGGCTCTGAAAAGTGAAAGTAGCCAGCAGATTTGAGGAGAGGACCAGAGTTTGAGAGATCTGAACCAGGGGAGAGTTGATCATTTTTCTCCCTGGTTCTTTCACCATTTGGCTCTGGATACAGGTACAGTGTGCAAGTACATTCTAGATTGGGGTAAGTAAAGGCCCAGCTTCCTGAATATGGGGCTGCAAAGGGATTCCTCACTATATGGAAGAGGACCAGGAAGAGAGCAGAGAGAGATTTCTGGAAAGCAGCTCCATAAAGTTGTTGATGGGTCCTTAGGCTCACCTCTGGGCTGCAGACATGTGAATCTGACCCAAATTAGCACCCCAAGGATGCTGAGAAATGAACTGACACACTTCTCACTGCCCAAGTGCCAAGACTGGTCATTGGGCGCATGGAGACCAGATTTAAATAGCTCTGCAAAGGCTTTAAAAGCTGAAGGGGAATTCAAGGCCTTGTCCACAGCAGACAGGTAGGAACTTGCAGCCCGAACAGGGAAAGTCAATTGCTTACTAAAGCAAAAATGCCAACCTTCACCAAAGGACTTGTCTAAGACCGAGTATTTCCTTGTTTTCAAAATGGCCATCATAGCATCCCGAATTCCTTGGCTGATGAAGAAGCAGGAAAATCTCCACTTGCGTAGGAAAAGAAAACCAACAGGAGTCAACACTAAGACGACAAAGATGATGGAATTATCTGACAAAGCAGCAATGACACAGAAATTCCCATATGCAACCGGGAACAACACTCTTGAAATAAATGGAAAAATCAAAGCGCTCAGCCCCCCAAAAAGGTAATAAAAAACAACATGAACACTTTATAATTGTAAATCAAATAACTAAAACAAAACTCCTGGATGGGCTCATTGGCAGAACGAGATGACAGAGGACCCCACCCTGTCTCTGGTGAATCCTCTCACCCTCCCGCGCTTCTGGCCTGTACCCCTGCTCTTGTATAAATAAAAAATAAATCTTAAAAAAAAAAAAAGGTGAACTTAAAGGACTCATAATCAAACTGCTCAGAACTAGGACAATAAATGAGCCAGATTAAAGCGATCTGTTTCCGACAGGGGGACAACATGCAAATGGCTGTAGATTTCTCATCACAAACTATGGCGATGATAAAGGAGTAGAAAGACTAAAAGTGCTAAAAGAAAAGCACTCTGTATAAATACACACACATGCTTGCACACATATACGTAGGCAATGAATGTCTGCGTGTGTGCATGTACATGACTATACACATATGCATAGTGAACACACGTCCATGAATATATGTTTATGCATTTGCTTGTGTTTACACACATAGAGTACATGTATTTGCATTTGTAAGTACACACTAAATGGGGACAGTGAGAAAATACAGAGTTTAGCAACACGAGCTTGTCCCCCTGGGGGTAAGGGATGAGGGCAGGGAATGGGATCTTGGAGCCCAGATGCAGGGAGCCAGCACCTTGGACGAGGCAAAAAAATCAAAGCAACACTTTCGAGAGTTCAGTTCCCTGCACTGCAGAGCCGAACAGGGGAAGGAGGGTGAAGTGGGAGAAAGAATCTTCAGGCAGGCCAGGTAAGTGACTAAGCCTGGGGACTGATACTATATCTCTCTTGTGGAGCTGGTTGAGGACTCCATGAGTCTCCAGTTAGAAAATGCCTGGAACTTGGTAACCTCAGGGCCAGCTGCCATTATGGACTCCAAGGGATCACAACACCCCTGTAGGAGACCAGAGAAAAGTGAGGTTTGGAGAAACTGACGGTCTTACCTAAAACCACACCGCCAGGTTTGTCTTTATAATAAGATAAACCACATGTCATGGAAGAGAGTCCAAAATTCATATGCACTTTGGGGTTCATATGTGATGCTTCAGAGGAGTTTCTATAGGATTTAAGTACAGATGTACTGAGGCCTGATCACCCGGTTGCCTTCAAGGATGAGATGGATTTGTATTTCCCTCCAAAGCATTTGCAGTGTAGGGGCTGCATGAACAAGAATGCAGGGTCCAGAAGCCTGGGAGCTGCGTGTTTTGTTCACTGCGTCTCCGCAGCAGCTGGCACATACTAGGTGCTTGGGGAATAATTGTTGAGTGAATGAAATACGCTATTTGTTCTTGGTGCTCATCCTTTGGCTGATAAACACGAATGGTTTGTAGGAAGGCTATAGAGCTTACAACCCTGATCAGAAAGGAAGAGGCAGATCTTGGGAAGAGCAGGAATCCAGGAAGCTCTGGGGGTCTGCAGAACAATCTGGACAAAATGTCAGCGCTGGTTTGGTCACTACCGCATGAGAATAGCCAGCACACATTCTGCTGTTCCAGACACAGGGGCAGAAGTGAACATGGCCTCAGGTCACACCCCAGGAGCTGTCAGGAAGATGACACCCCCCACCACGTATGCCCGTCCGCTTCCCTAGGAGATGGCATATTACACTTGGATCTGGGGCCTGCAAACTGCTCTCCTGCCAACTCAAAATACAATCGTGGAGGAGTCATTTCCCAGAAGAGCAATTCCCATAATACTCACAAAGCGGTGATCAGAGGACACGGCTTCCAGAACCAGACTGCCTGAGTTTTGATCTCGATCCTGGCAGCAAACACACTCTGCAATCTCGGGCACGTTCCACGCTGTCTCCACCTCAGCTTCTGTCTCTGCAAATTGGGCATCCAAGAGTTAAGTGAGTCCACGCAAGCCAAGTGCCTGGAATAGTATCTGGCAAGAGCCAACTAGCCAAGAATGAAGAAGGTTATTAATAGTAGGAAGGGCAGATGCTGAACAGCCACACGGAGAGGGCGGATGCGCCACTGTCGGCTGTAATGTGCCCCTAACAAGCAAACCCAAAGCCCAGGGGCTTAAAAATGACAAACTCTGAGTCGGCTCCTGGGTCCTCTGGCTGATGGGCGGTTCTGCTGGGTCGTGCTGACTCAGGTGTCCGGGCAGCTGGCAAGTCACCTGTGGGTCCCTCTGGCAGCTCTTGGCTGCACTCACTCACGTCTGGGGAGTTGGCTGCTGCCTGGCTCCTCCAGGATGACCCCCCTGTGCCGCAGGGGTCAGGGGTCTAGCCGGGGCTTGTTCGCCGAGTTCTGAGAACAGGAGCCTGTGAAGTCTTGCAAGGCCCAGATCGGGAGCTGACATGGTCGCTTCTGTCACATGCTATTGGCTAAAGCCAGTCACCAATTCGGCTCAGTTTGCTCTGGGGGAGTCCTAACCCCCAGTATCTCCAAGTGACCATATTTGGAGATTTGGAAATAGGGCCTTTTAGAGGGTGATTAGATTAAGGTCACGTGAGGGCGTATGGGTGGGCCTTAATCCGAGGGGACCCGTGTCCTTGTTAGAAGAGCTCAGGACACAGCCCCGTACAGAGACAGACCACGTGAGGTGCGGGGAGAGGTTGGCCGGGCGAGCCGCGGACACAGGCCCAGGGGGCACCACCCTGCCCACCCTTGATCTCAGCTCTGGCCTCTGGAACTGTAAGAAAATAAATTTCTCTGCCTGGCTCCCCTGTCCATGGTGCTTTGCTATGGTAGCTCAACCGACTGATAACGACCCACGTGGGAAGCACACCCCACTTACGTGGGACCTGCAATCAGATTGCAAATGTGTTTCCAGGGAGCCATGCAAAATCGCCTCCTCAGCTTATTGCACGGCTGAGCTCCTGAGGGGCAGCAGAGGAATTAGCTGGAAATGAGCCGGGCGTCTGCCTCTGCCTTTTCCAGGCCTCGGTTTCCTCATCTGCGATGGGCAGGGACTAGGCCTTGCATGTTTTCTCCAACAGCCGAGGGCGCAACCTCAAGCTGAGCTCCCCAGCGTCCACGTTTAAAGTGTGAGCTGGAGGGAATTGCTCCTCCATTTGCCCGCTGGGCAGCCCCAGAGGACTCCAGCCCTCAGCCTCCCCTGAACCTGCCTCCTACTGCCGGCAGGAGCACCTGCCATGGACATTACCCAACAGCCCCCAACACAGAGAGGCTCTGCTCGAAATCCCCGAGCAAAGGAAAAGGCGACCATGTTATCTTTCCTGTTATCTCCAGGACTAGCCCCTTCCCCTTGGGAGGGCTATTTAATGAGTATGGATTTGGGGGAGCTTTGCTTTGGTCTTTGGAGAATTTGGCTGACAGTCACGATAAGGGAAAACTTAGATGAGGAAGAATTAATGAAATCCCAGCAAAAAATAGCTATTAAAGGAGGAGGGGGTAGCCGTGGGAAGGATGACATTGGCGAATCTGGAAACATCCATCAGTGGCCTGGATGACAGGAGCACTGGGGCTGTGAGGCTTCCCAGCAAACACGGCCAAATCCTGGCCACTGTGAAATTGTGGGTGGAGGAGACAAAATCTCCAGAACTTCTGAAAGAGCGGTGCGTGGATGTTACAGAAACCTGAAAAAATTATAAACCTTCACGTAATGATTGTGATGATGACAATGATGAGAATGAGGTTGACAAGGAGTTCTTAATATCTATTAGACATTGATCTATATATTTGAAGTGCATAAATCCTCAGAAATGTCCTACAAAGTAAATACTGAGAAACATTCATCACTAGTTTACAGACAAAGCAAGAGAAGCACAGAGCATCAGCTGTGTCGCCCAAGGTCTCAGAGCTAGTAAGTGACAGACATGCACTTGAACTTGGGCAGAATGTCTCAAATATCACTTCTCTTGTTGCACTGAGTCTCTGTATTTTTGGGGTTGACTATGCAAAGATGGGAAAACAGCTCCTGTTACAGATGGGGAAACTGAGGCCAGGAGGGTTTTCAGTAATACCAAGTGTGTGCGGTCTACTCAAAGTGCCATATTCTTTTCCCCTTGAGTGTCTCATTCTCTCTGTCTCCCTGGAGAACTCCACTTACCTGCCAGGAGTCCATTCACGTCACTCCACCGGGTACCTGTCACACTCCCCTCAGGAGAATCAGGTTCTTCCTCTTTTAGCTCCCGCAAAAGTCCTTAGTAGAGTATTTTTCAGATGCAAGTTTTCTTTTTCTTTTCAGAATTCTTCAAAAAAAAAAAAAAAAGATAAGTAATATCCACATTCCCATGAACTAGAATTTATGTTTGTTAACTTTTGTTACATCTGCTGCAAAAAAAATTCAACCTCAACCAGTGAAATTCAGGCATTATCTTTTTATTTTTTTATTTTATTTTATTTTATTTTTTTTTATAGAGGCATGCTTTATTTATTTGTTTTGCTGGTTTGTTTGTTTGTTTTGTTTATACATGCACTGGGTACAGTCAGAAGCGCGGGAGGGTGAGAGAATTCACCAGAGCCAGAGCAGGGAGCAGAGCAGGCAGAAGGACCGAAGGACACTGCTGAGGGGAGCAGCGGGCGGCAGGAGAGGTCTGCGCGCCATGTGGGACCCTCCTCCGGTGGCCGGGGAGCAGCCGGGGATCGAACCGGCGCCGCAGAGGCCGCGGGCAGCTTCGCAACCCAGCGCTCAACCGCTGCGCCACCGGGGAGGCCCTGGGCATTATCTTTTTAAAAAAAAAAAAAAAAACCAAAACATTCCAGGTGAAGTTGAAATAGCACATCTGCAGCCCACTTTCTCACTGGCAGGGATTTTGTGAGCATCCTGAGGCTCTGGTTTTAAACTCTTAAATATTTGGGGTCTCCATGGTGGCCTACGGGTTAAATCTCAGTGTAATCACTGTGACAGCCTGGGTTCGATCCCCGGCCAGGGAGCTACCAGGCCAGGGAGCAGACCTCTCCTGTCTGGCCCGCTGCTCCCCTCAGCAGTGTGTCTCAGTAGATCTACCTGTTCTTCTCCCCACTCTGTCTCTGGTGAATCCTCTCACCCTCCCCTCTGACCTGAACCCCAGATCTTGTATACACAAATAAAATTTTTTTTAAATAATTTTTTTTAATTAAGCTCATAAAATATCTGATTACAAACGTGTGTGTAAAATAGAACCAATATTCAGAAAAATACCATACAGCAGGTATACAGATAGCACCACCAGGACAACAGACAGTAATGTCCCCCCAGGCTTGCTGGACTTCCTGTCTGGTTCTGGCGTTCGCCTGTGAACCCGTAGAGGCCTAGAGACCTTGACTTCGGACTTCGATAACCGGAGCCACGTAGTAAGTACCTCTAGCATCTTGCTGCATGGGTGTCAGGGCCGGACACGCACTGTTGCTGCGTGGGTGATAAGCCACTGAGAGCCCCACTTCAGTGCACCAGTCCATTTGGAGTGTCCCCAATTTGTGGAGACCTTAAGAACCACATTGCTCTGGAAATCCCCGCCTATGTCTCCTAGTGTGCGTTGCACATTTTTCTAGGACAAGCGCTTATTCAGAAAAAGGATAGTCAGAGGGTGGGTAACTCCAGTTACCCCGATGATGCTAAATGATATTTTTCTAAAAGCCTGAAGTCTTTTTTTTTTTCCAGTGACCAACACTTTGCCTTGCCTTAGTTTTTATTTTTGGTAACAGCTGTATGGAGATATAATGTACCTGTCGTACAATCACCCACTGCAAGTGCACAGCTCAACTAATGTATTCATGGAGTTCTGCAACTCTAATCAACTCTAATCATACATGTTAGATCATTTTCATCCCCTCTAGAAGAATCCCTGTATTCTTTAGCTCTGAACGCCCCTGCCCCACCCACCCTAACATCAAACTGTCTCACTGATAGAATGAATTGAAATGGGTTGTTGGAGAAAAAGCAAAGTAGAGAATGCAAGGAAGGGATGGCGGTCACCAGTAGCAGAGGCCAGAAATCCAAGCATCTGGCTCCCTGCGGCACCTGCAGCCTCCAGGCCCTGGAAATAGCTGAAATCAGCTGCCCGGGAGAGAGGAACATCACACCATCCAACTCAGCCTGGACGGCATCTGCTGACAAAGCAGAGGATAGATGTGAGCAGCGATTTGGACTTGATCTCCTGACTGCTTCATTACTTGCTACCCACAGCGGCACGGGGGGGCGGTCACTGCAAGGCGGCACAGACTTGCCGCGTCCCACAGCTGCCCTGGGTGGCTCTGCCTCAGTTTCCCTTTTGCTTTCCCGGGCCCTTTGGGGACCTGAAATTGAGCCAAGCTGTGAGCCAAGCTCAGTTTCCTCAGAGGGCCCGCTCCGGTGCACACCGTTCCATTTTTATCCACCATACCCTCAAGTGGACCCCACCGGGGTGCCTTTGAATGACCAGCAAGTTCCCTTATTATTCTGCCCAATATGTCAGCGAGGGCTGTTTACAAATCCTAGGATTCCCCTGCCAAATGTAGAGGCTGTTCCCAGGCTTTCATGTTATAATGAAATGAATAACAAGCAAGACATCTTAATATCCTATTTTGCTAGAAAGTGAGACTTTCCCTGCCCCTCTCTCTTAATAGATAAATTAATATCATCCAACCTTCCGACGAGACCTTTTATGAGAATGTCGCTAGCTCCCCAAAAAGTTTTATTATAAAACTGGAGAAATTTGTTTCAACTTGCGAAAAGCCCTATTTTCAGCCATGAATTCGCTTCCCCTTTTTTTTTTCCCCCTTCAATTAATTTCACACTAATCCATTTCTTTATCAGGCATTGGAGTGAATTCGTGCAGAGTGAGTGATGAAGATGAGGGAGCCGTGGAGGTGTTTGGCTCTGTAATTTCATCCTTGAATTTTGTGATTACTAACAGGACAACTTTTTTAATTTGCTCTTTTGTCTGGATTCCCTGGCTGGCAATCTGCTCGGTGAGCTGGGCTTTTTAATCAATCACCTAGATAATCAAATGTCACTGGCTATCTGCTCCGTGTAATTACTTTTGCAATTAAAAATCAACCTCAAGTTGCCTCATCTAATTAGAGGGATGGGCAGATTTTCATCTAGATTGATTTTTTAATAAATATTGACTTAAAATGCCATAATCTCATCATATTCTTTCATTTTCTTTGTACCAAAAATCAAACAAATGGAAGAATTAGCAAGCAGAAGGAATCGTGGGACTTCAAAAGCTTGTACTGGTTCAGACACACAAACTATGCTGTACAGAAACCCAGCTTAGCTGGCCTAATAAAAACACTCAATAGCTTCCACCTTTTATTGGAAAAAAGAACAAAGCAGTTCAACGATTATATTTCACACTAACATTGTTGAAAGCCCACAATGCTAAGAGCTTCTAATTTCATTTATTGTGCTGCCAGGGACAATCGCTTCTATTAATGTTATTATTTCTTTTAAAGCAATTCCCGACATGCTACTAGAATCTGTAGCATTAGCAGAAAAAATATATATATGCTCTGTCCTGGACCCACCACCGTTGGGAGTTTCCTTAAACACACGAAAACCACTACAGGCAGATAAGTTTTTCATCTTTGCCGTCTTGTATCTTCTATGTATTGTAATTAAAACATTGTCAATAACACAGTTCGTTGCTTTTTGGTTGTAGTGGCTGATGTTCAACATGAAAAATCCACAATCTGGTCGGGGATTACCTACAGGAAAATCACATACTTTGCTCGGAGGACAATTGTCCCCAGATGAAATGTAATGGTATCTTGTGTGCCTGGTTTTTTTAAAAAAAATCATGTCGGCGACCCTGACAGAATTCCATTTAAACCTCATCTGATTGGGGTGATGATGAAGAACTAATAATGCTTCCAGCATCCCTGCTTCATTCTGGCACAAAGAAGGCACTTCTGTCCTGGTATCTGGCGGTGCAAATCACTCTCAGAACAGAAAAACAGCTATAACCGAAGAAAGGCAAATTTGGGGCTTTTATGGGTAGCAAAACAAATAGGGGAGTCATGACAGACACAAACAAAAGATCCAAGGACAATAAGAAAGAGGGACCCACCCCAGGTCTCCCCCGAAGGAAGCAGAGACCATTCTGCCTGCAATTTCAGTCATGTTGCCAACTTAGGGGCTACACTGTCATTGACCAAAAGAATATTCCATGGGCCCTTAATCCCATCAAATGTTTAAAAAGCACAACATTCTCTACCTCTTTGCTGGAGAGAAAGGACATTATTCTAGAAAGTCTCTGAGACTTCTGCAGCAAAGAAGCCTCTGAGGCTCAGAAGCTACCAATTTCATTTTTCCATAAATTGTCATATTTAGGGCCTCCCTGGTGGCACAAGGGGTTAAGCACAGCACTGTGAAACAATCCGAAGCCTCAGCAGCATGAGTTCAATCCCCAACCCACCAGGGAGCAACCCACATGGCGCAGCAGACCTTTCCTATCTTACCTGCTGCTCCCCTCAGCAGTGTATTTCAGTCAATCCGTCTGTTCTGCCCCCCACTCTGTCTCTGGTGAATCCTCTCACCCCCTGCATCTCTGGCCTGTGCCCCAGCTCTTGTATGCATAAATAAATAAATCTTTAAAAAATTAATAAAATGACTCATTAAAAAAATTGTCCTATTTACCTGTCTCAATATGTAGGTATCCCTTAGTCTACTGATTGGTGGTTCAGTCTATTTAGGGGGTACCTTGTAGAAGCACTCAGCACATATCTTGGGAAATGCTGGTATTTACACTACACAAGAAATCTCATTTTTCTTCACCATCAACCTCTCTGGGGAGTCAACTTTGTCTTCTCGATGTGTCACTGATTATGTTTTCGAAGTGGGAAGTGGCGTCAGCATGTCTGAATATGCTCATGGCCATCTCCAGTGACCCCCTGAAAATGAGGAAGGCAGTGGGGGGTCTGGAGCTTGTGGGAACTAAGCGTTGTCTGTGGTTCTCGCCAGAGGGAGATTCTGCAAGTGTGCGCTTCGCCACCCCCCAGCATCACGCAGGTTAAAGAGTTGCCCAGGGGACCCCCACTCTGTGGAGAGAGGACAAAACTCTACCAAGAGCTTGGAAAATTACTAGAAAGAGGAAAAAGAAAGGGATGAGAGGGAGATTAGGTGATATTTACTAACCAGGTACCATGACCAGCCCCTGGGACACGTCTGCCTTTTCTCATTCAATCCACGCAACAACTCTCCACGGATGAGGAAAGGTAGTGCTGCAGAAAGGGTAGTGCTTGTTAACAACTCGCAGCTGGGAATTGGCAGCAGGAGGCTCCAGAGCCTTCTCTGAAAGACAGTGAACCATTTCTTCTACGTATTCTGGAGACCAGAGGTGCTGGGAGGGCTCGTGCTGTGGTGGAAGAAACCTGCTTTGCGGGTATACCAGTTGTCTGTTGCCACAGCACTCCTGGGTTGCAAGCTACTCCAGAACTCAGTGACTTAAGCAATAAGCGTTTCTTTAGCTCCTGATTCTGTGGGTTGACTGGGAGGTCTTTCGGCCTCTGCAGGCTTAGCTCCGAGTCTGGTCAGTCGCGGCTTAGGAGGGACTCTGCTGAGCCTGGCTGGTGCAAGCCCCTGTTACACTGCCCTGGCTGGTGTTGGTATCGATGCTCTTGGTCACCTGGGCGACTTGGTCTTGCTCTATGAGTCTCATCTTCGATCAGGTTGGCCGGGCTTTGTTCTTCTGGAGATGGTTTGTACTTCTTGTTGACCTGAGCAAGGCACGTGACCAAGCCCAGCACCAAGAGGTGGGACTGCAGTTACTGTGGGAAGGGGATGGACTTGGGGGATGTGAAGATTCATCGGGGACAAGTATGCTGATGGGCAAAGCTATGATAGATTAGAACCCGCCTCACCACAGAATTTGTCACCCGGGTGTCTCCTCTGCGTCATACCAGGTGGGGTGAGGCGCCGTGTGCTGGGGCTGATGGACTTCTTCACCCAGTAAGGCCAGTCTCTAGTCCACAGTCAGTAGGGCGAAGTTGTCCCCAACCAAGGGCTCACGCAAGTCTCTCAGAGAAAGCCAGAGGCCAGAGAAAGCCTAAAGGGAGGGTGGACCGTGAATCTGCTGCTCCCTTGGCCCCGTGTCAGGACGACAGCCTTGGCATAGTCCTAGCTCCAGGGCTCCATGGCAGGAGTAGGGTGTTGTCGAGACAGACAAAGCCCAGGGTACAAATGCAGACGCCTGAAAAAATGAAGCTGAATTCTTTCAATGTACACAATTTGGTTTGATATAAAATGGATAGAAATAGTCTTCAGTTCAACTTGCAGAAGTGCCCTTTGCCGTTTTTCTTAAAATATGGCTCCATCTTGGCCTAGATTTTGTCTCTGTTTTTTTTTTTTAAGATTTATTTATTTATGCATACAAGAACTGGGTGTAGCCACAGGTGTGGGGGGTGAGAGGATTCACCAGAGACAGAGTGGGGAGCAGAACAGGCAGATCTACTAAATACACTGCTGAGGGGAGTAGCAGGCGAGACAGGAGAGGTCTGCTGTGCCATGTGGGTAGCTCCCTGGCCGGGGATCGAACTCGTACTGTAGAAGCTGCGGATAGCTTCATAGTGCTGCGTCATAACTCCTTGTACCACCAGGGAAGCCCAATTGTCAGAATTTTACTGGGAAACTATTATTTGAAATCCTTTCTCCGCTCTCTCTTTCTGCACACCATTTCTATGTAAAACCTTTCACACTAAGTCTGCTTTCTTTGCCTTTGTGTGCATGGATGACTAGCCTCCCCACTTAGAGCCTGTACCCCTCAACAGTTTGGGGTCCCTGGGTAACACTGGGGCAAATGCTGGCTCTGTAAAGAGCTGCATACTCCTAGGCAAGACACTTTGATGCCCAAGGGTTGTCGGTAAAATGGGTGCATGACACCAGCATCAAGCAGACGGCAGGGACCACATGATGGTCTGTGTTAAGCACATAAGGTGCTTAGCACAGTGCCCGGGTATAGTAGGTGCTCACTGAAGACTAGCTAATAGTGCCATTAAAAGGAGGAGCTAAATGCTCTTTTCTCCTTCAGCAATTCTCAGCTGCTTCCTCATCTCCTCCAGAGAGAGACAGCAGACAGGGCGGGTCTCAGACGCCAGTGCTGGGAACCCAGGGCTTCGGGCCACCAGTCCACGCTAACCTACACTTCTCTCTCTCCTCCAGGCCTGCTTTGAAGTGAGGCTCCCTGCAAAATCAGCAGTCTCCTTGGCAGCCGGAGACAGAGAAATGCAGCCGTGCCTTGTTCCACGGGGCTTTTCATGCCTAAGCCTCAGTAAACACATCCCCGAGAGTACCTGAACCCAGTATCAGCCCGGGCCCGAGGATTAGCCGGCAGAAGGGGATGCAGAAGTGGGCTCCTTTATACGTTTTCATATCTCTCCTCTCCAGGAAAACAAACACCCTCAGCAGAGTCTCAATTGTCCATTACGGCAGGAGCTGTGATCCCCTAAGAACACAGGCAGCCCATCGGCGCGTGAGCTGTCAAACCCTAGGACGGGAAGGTCCTGGAAACGCACATGTTATCACTTAGGTGCTGGGTCCGTGTGGAAAAAAACATTCACTTCCCAAATCCAGTTACGCATCTTTCATAATAACCATCGCGCCGCTGATAATTACGATTCTTGTTCTCCTTTCGCTATGAAATATGCGAAAATCAGCCTCCACATTGACTTCAGGACCCAGTAAGTGAGCCACGAAGAAGAATAGGTTTGCATTTTTCAGTCTAATATTTTAGTTGCATTTGCATTTGGAGGAGGATTTGTGGAGAGCTGGAGGATTAAATCCCGTGAAATCATTATACAAATTTCAAAATGTCAAGTGCTCTGATAGAGATTATGATTTTATCTTCTTATTTTGACAGGAAGCCGTGTGTGGCCACCTCTGTCTTAGAACAAGGGAAGAAGGGAGGCCAGGGGAGACCAAATAAAGATAGAAGAGCTGGCAAGTTTCCTGATCGGCTGTCTTTTTATTCTGCTCGCTGCTTGTACGACAGAGCGTAATAGACATTTTCCTTTGCACAAAATAATAAGAGCAGTACTTATCGCGCGGTGCCTACAGCCAGTGGCAAAAGGAAATTAGAAAAGTCCAATGAAGCTGAGAAGTAATTAATCATCATACAGTGGGGCCTGTCAAATCAGAAGGGTCCTTCCAGCTGATAATGCTCCCCAACTCAATTTAGACTGATAGAAATTAGAATTTTTTTTTCCTCTGGCACAAACAAAAAGACTAGCGTTAGCACAAACGTGGCCAACTGTTGGCTTTCTCGGCTGCCTGACCCATTTATAGCGATGTTTGCATCAAATTTAACTCGGGCCAAAATTGAAGCAACATCGTTTATTCCTTAAGGCAAAGGGAAATCATAACTATAGTGTTTTAAGACTCCCCCCCCGCCAACCTTGCCTCCTCCCGCCTCCACCACATAGCCTGTGTTCCATAAGAAAAATTAAAGTTGGGTTCTATTGATCAAGTTAGCTGATCTCCCCATACAGCTGTGGGGAGGGAAGCATTTACCAAGGTCTGTAATGAGTCTGGGCTCTTTGGAGATCAAGTGAAATAAATAAAAAGGGTTCAGTGGGAGCCATGGAGGGATTCTCGGAGGGGGAGGTAGGATAAAAAAACTGCTTTCAGAGATTCTTGAGCTCTGGGGGGGCAGGAAGGGAGGGCGCTCCCTCAAGGAAAGACATCTGCCTATTGGAATAACCTGTGCTCCTCACACCACAGTCCACTCCTTCCTCACCCACCACCACCACCAATTCTGATCTCCCCATGACCCAGAGGGTAATATTCCTGTTGCTTCCTCTGAGTTTCCCCTGAAGATGAGGGTTTCAAAGAGGTTAGGGCAGGCGTCTCGAACTCAAATGTCCACAGGGACTAGAAGGTAAAGAAATGAGTGGAGCTGGCAGAGAATGGACAATAGGGAGTGGTGGGGACTGTGGAAAATTGGAACTTGACAGTCTTTCTGAAAGAGCACAGCCTCTGCTTGTCTCCAGACAGTTGTTGTTGAGAGGAAATTTGTGTACCATGTTGCCAGATCTTCTGATTAACCACAGTAAGCCCCAAGTCTAGAATTCAACACAAAATCTCCTAATTTTTAAGTATAGGCAACTAATCAATTTTTTCTTAATTTTTTTTTTTGTCTATCATTTGTGGCTCTGGCCCTTGGACAGGTCTGAGCTTTCAGGAGACGCTGTGTTTTAGACAAGCTCGTGGGCCATACAGGGCTGTGAATCCTGACCCCACCATTATCAGTCACCGGCTCCAAACCAAGCGACTTGGCCCGTGGTTGTCTCAGTTCCCTCACCTGTAGAAGGTGGATAATGATCACACTTACCCATGAGAGTGTGCAGCTGTTTGTTGGCCTAACACACTACACGCCTCCACGTGCATCTGTTTCATCCAAACCTGCCCCCACCCCTATCACGTCCACGCTTGAGCACTTCTTACCAGCTCCTGGCTTGGAACTTGCTATTTGGACACCCAGTCACCTCCGCCAACTGGAGGGGCAAAGCAGCAAGCGGCCAGCTTGTGGGCATCATAGACTCTCAGGCAGTGACGATGCTACTGTAGGAGCAGGAAGGACACTGAGCAGGTTTTCTGATCCCATGCAGACCGGGTAAAGGAGGAGTCAGAGTCCTCAGTGGGTTTTTGCAGGTCTTTTATTGGGGTTCACCAGGCCTCCCAGCCCCCAGCAAGTCTTCACTCTACCTGGGCTCTCTGGCGTTCGTTCTGCTGCTTCTCAGCTTCTCTTTCGGCTTCTGCTTCGGCTTCTCCTGGCATCCCGTGGCGCCGCCCTTAAAAAACACAGTCTTAGCCCAGGTGTACCTACTCCAGGTGCCCGCCATCAGGCATGCATTCAGGATCACAGGGTTCTCTCATCTATCCTGATGGCAGGAGGACAGAAAAGCCTGATATTTTTCCTTACCCAATAGCTACTCAAAGAAGCACATGCTTATGTGGGGAAGCGAACTCCTCCCTGCTTCCCCACCCAAGTGAGCATGTCTGCCTGTCTGCTGCACCCTCTTGCTTATCCTCCAACACGTGCGGCTCCACACTCACTGGGGGGACAACATGGTGACTCAGAGGAAGATGATTTCTTGTAAGTGGTATTTACCTAGCGAGTCGTGGGTGCGAAAGGTCTCGAAGGCACTTTCTTCAAGTCCAGTGGCAGAGAGGGGACTGTGACACCCACAGTGGCAGCTGCAAGCGTGTCCACATCATGCCACCTGCTTGCGTGATCTCTACCTGACAAAAGCAGTGTGCAGCTGAGAGTTCCCTTCCCCTTTCAGAGGCGAAGGAACGAAGGCTCAGCGTTGTCAACCATCTTGTGAAAGGTTGCACAGCTCGCGGGAGCCACAACCAGCTTCCTCTGCGGTCAACACTCACGCTCCCCCTGTTATCTACCCTGGCTTCCGCTCTCGGTTGCCGTCTGTCTTTTACTTTCCTGCTCATTCATTCAACAAAGTTTTATAGGGTGCCTGCTACGTGTCGGGTTTTCCCCAGAGTCTCACCCAAGATGGTTTCCAGCAACAGCAAGAAATGGACGGTGGTGGCTGAAAGGAGGGGAGATGGGGGGGCAGCAGTTAACGACCGCTCTGAGCCAATTCCCAGAGAAGATTCTGGGAGCTTGTACTGGAGCTGCTCTGTGGCAATAAGACTCAACCAGGCGAAGGCTTAGTGAACAAAGCCTGGTGTGCATCTCTTTGATCTCAAAATGGTCTTGATGTCCACGGCCCCAGTCTGCTCCGTGTGCTTGCGCAGAGCCCTCTCGCCGCTTGTCATCTCTGCAGTGGGCGTCAGCAATTCTTTAAAGGACAGATGATAAATACTTTTGGCTTTGCCAGTCTTCTCGGCTCTGTTGCAACCACAGAGATCTGGTTAAAATTCAAGTGCCTGGGCGTGGCTGGAGCTGGCCCACAGCGGGTGTGATTTGCTGCAGAATTTGCTGACCACGCCCTGGGACATTGTCACTGCGGCTGGGTCCCTGCTGTGTCCAGACTGCAGTCTGCAGAAGGGACAAGAGCATAGAGGAGGCAACCACAGCCAGTGTCTGGAAGTCCAGAGCTGGAAGTGGCATCCAGGGCTTGACTCATGTTTTAATAGTAAAACGTAGTTAAATGGCCACAATCAGCTGCAAGGGAGTCTGGGTAATTTAGTCCTGCTGGGCCAATGTGGAGAATGAGCTTTGTGTGGACACATGCCGTTTCTACCACAGGCTTCCACCAAGGCCAGGGGATCTGTGCGGACAGGGGTCCTTGCTTCTCAGTGAGGGGGACTCTCTGCTGCCCACTCCCCACCCCATGCCCAAGTGGGCGCGTGAAGCCCACTGGATGTAGCAGGGGTATAGAGCAGCGATGCCGCTCTCCTTGAGGAAATCCTCCTGTTTTGATGAACGGAGCTGTGAGGACTATCGGTCCTTTCAAAAGAGACTTCCCTTGAGTAGTCAGTGGGGAAATGATACTCAAAATTTCTGTCTGTGTGCACCTGCCAATGAGGGAAGAGCTCGGACGCTTTCAGACTTAGTGTGTCTGGGCTCCAGCCTGCTCTGGCGCTGCAGAGAGGGACTCTGTCCCGAGAACATGCTGGTTTGCGTCCAGGCATCTTGGGTCAGCTGCTGCGATTGCGCTGGCTGAATGAGAACTGGGTCTATTCTAGGACTTTCTTCCAATAACACGGTGGGCTGCTGATGGGAGGCCCAGCCCTGGCGTGGGCCCCAAGTGAGCCTAGAGCAGAAGGAAAGGACTTTGGGCTTCTTACCTCTGGCGGGTCCCACCCAGGTGGTAGGAGAGCTGAGTGGGTCAGGCCTTCTCTCATGAGACTAACTAGCTGACTAACTCACTAACTAGCTCACTAACTAATTAGCTATTTGGCTAACTAGTTAACTGTCAGAGAAGCTATTTGCTAACTCATTGACTAGTTAACTATGTGATTAGCTAGTTGGCCAGCTAGCGAATTAGCTGGTTAACTAGTTAACTGATGACTAACTGGATAACTACTTGAACAACTAACTATCCAGCCAACTAGTTAACTAGCTGATAAATTACTTTGGCCAACTAGTTAACTAGGTGACCAACTACTTAACTGGCTGGCTAACTAGTTAACTTGCTAACTGACTAGCTAAAGTACTGAATAACTAGATAACTTGCTGGCTAACTAGCTGACCAGCTGGCTAACTCACTAACAAGCTGACCGGCTGGCTAACTCACTAACTAGCTGATTAGTTGCCCTTGTAGGTTTTGTGAAGAACCCAGCAAAGCTCCATCTGGGAGCTCTCACAGGAGAGCTTGGACCCTCCTCGTCTCTGGTCTCCATTGAAAAGTTGCCTCCAGAGAGGTCTTGCCACGCCAGCAATGCTGGGGGTCGGGGAGGGGGGGCGGTGTGGAAGGAAAGGCCTTTGGAGGTGCCACCAATGGCAGGAACTGGCCCTCTGGAGGGGTGCGTGGCACCCAGCAGAGCTGTTGGAATTGCAGTTTGAAAGGGGTTCACTTTCTTGTCATGGAGGTTCCTCCAAGACCAGCGGAGAGGTGGAGCTGAAGCCACCACCTGGCCCCCTGTGGCCAGAGCTGGGCCTAGGGATCCCCTTAAAGAAGATGAGGCATCCAGACCTGGAGCTTCAAGCTAATGGCTAATTTGCTTTGTTCTGGGGACCCTGGTGTTTGAAGGTAAACAGTTTGCAGGGTGCACGGGTGCCTCCGTAGAGGAAGATTCATCTAGTCATTGAAAGAAGGAAGAGAGGCACAGAAATCGTCTCTAAAGGTCAATTCCATGGGAACCACCTCAAAGCTTGCTGCATGTAAAGAATAACAACGTAGCAGTAATAGTACTGGGGACTTGGTGCGTGCTGTGTCAAATCCTGTGCTTTATTTTTTTTTTAAGATTTATTTATTTATGCATACAATAGCTGGGGTGCAGGCCAGAGGCGTGGGAGGGTGAGAGGATTCATAAGAGACAGAGCGGGGAACAGAACAGGCAGACTGATGAAATCCACTGCTGAGGGGAGCAGCGGGCGAGTCAGGAGAGGTCTGCTGCGCCATGTGGGTTGCTCCCTGCCTGGCTGGGGATCGAATTCGTGCTGCAGTGGCTGTGGACTGCTTCATAGGTTGCATCTTAACCCCTTGCACCACCAGGCAGGCCCTCAAGTCCTGTTCTAAGTCACTGATATATACATGTAATTCAATCCCACCACAACTCAACAGCCCCCTGGGGTAGGTGCTACTGGTAGCTCCATTCGCCTGATGAGAACACTGAAGCACAGAGAGGTTATGTAAACCGCGTGAAGTCACACAGCTGGGGCCCATCACCAGACTCCAGACCCAGGCGTCCTGACTCCGCGTCTGTGTTCCTCCTCACCAGGTTTTACTATTCCTGATCCATGAACCTCAGAAGTCGACATCAAAAAGAAACTCCATTTGATTTTTCTTTTGTTATCTAGAGTGGCTGGGGGAAAGGGGGGGGGGCAGGGAGGGCCCGGGGAGGAGGCAGAAGAGAGGGCGAGGGAAGAGGTCTGGAGAGGCAGAGAGAAATAATGAGCCCCAGGGAGAAGGCAGCCCTCCTGGAAGTGAGCGGCCCTCCTCCAGCTGCTGAGATTTACATTTTCTCGGCCTTATTTACAGATCGGGTGTTAGAGCCGAATAAATGGGAGGATTTTCAAAAGGTCCTCAGGATAGCAGAGCCAGGCTAAGCAAACGGCTCGTGTACACAGCGGAGC
This sequence comes from Talpa occidentalis, assembly GCF_014898055.3. Taxonomy (NCBI): domain Eukaryota; kingdom Metazoa; phylum Chordata; class Mammalia; order Eulipotyphla; family Talpidae; genus Talpa; species Talpa occidentalis. The sequence continues at coordinate 4,992,198 of NW_023601754.1, forward strand.
GAGATGAAAGACCCCAGCCGTGGGGACCACTCGGGCGCCTTATCAGGGGCTGGCCCTCTGTGGGTTTGAGAAAGTCTAAGTGGGCGGTGCTGGCGGAAAGTTCAAAGTCATTTTTTGGAGCAGATAGCACAATCAAAAGTTTGTCTATCCGCTGAAATATTTAGGGGAACAAGATATCACTCTGACCCTCCTACACCTGGGGCCTTTCTGAACGCTGTTAAGATGTGTTTCAAGCTTGTTTGCAATCTTAATCTTTAATGGGCTTCTGCATTTCTCAAAGGGTAGAATTTGACACAACAAAACCAGACCCCCCTAAAATAGTTCTCCCCGCACCAAGAGAGGTGTGTTTGGTCACCTTAGCCATTCCTATGCATTCTGGAAGTCAAAAGAGCAAACCCTCAACCTCAGAGGAGTGGCCTCAGACTCCTTCCTCCAACCCAAAGGGCTGGGAGGTGGAGCCAGGGGGTCCCCCTAACCCCCGGGGTGGATGCTGGCTCCATGGCTGGAGATGGGGAGTCTAGGCCTGGTGCTGCAAGTTGACAGCAGTTTGTTTTGCACCGGGGCCCCTGGTGTTTGAAGTTAAGTGGGACTGGTTTGCAGGGTGCCTGGGCTCCTCTGTAGGACAAAAAAAAATCAATCCGGTCGTTGAAAGAAGGAAGAGTAAGGTTTAGGGCACAGAGACGCCTAAGCAAACATAGGAAGTCTTGACTCTCCTTTCCCCCAAACCAGCTTGCCCCGACCTGCTATTTCATGTTTCGTATCATCCAAATGGGATTGTAAAATGGAGATAATAAATACTATCTCCTGAACAGCGTTATCATCAGCTCTAAATATGACAGAGAATGTGTGAGATGTCCATGGAGTGCCGGGCATATGGTGACTAGAAGGAGCTAAATGTATGGAAGCAAAAGCCTGATTCCTTTTTCTCCTCCTTATCCTCATCCTCATCTCCATCATCAATCTCATCATCACTGGTCATCAGGATGAATTAGATGTACCACCTCCCAGCATACCCTCTCTTAGTTCAGTGCTAACTAGTAAGTAAAAGGAAAGGAAAGACAGTGGGCTGTCTTTGGTTGGTTCTGTGGAGACCCCTGCTGCCCGGGTGGTACTTCCCCACTGCAAGCATGAGCCAACAGCCAACAGTCCACTCCTCAAGTCATGAGTCAAACAAGAGAGTTCAATCTTGGACCTTTATATTCCTGTGACCCAGAGCATGTCTAAAAGTCATTGTTCAAGATGGCAGGTGTTGTTCAAGATGGCAGGCAATTATTCAAGATGGCAGGCGTCGTTCAAGATGGTAGGTATTGTTCAAAATGGTAGTCGTTATTCAAGATGGCAGACATCATTCAAGATGGCTGCTCCACCTCAGCTGCCTTTCCACAGGTGGTGATACCAGCTAGTGAGTCCCAGTGTCTTCCATCATCACCTCCACTGCTTATGTGTCCCTGATTATTATGTTAGAGCAAACATTAGAGATCTTTGTCTCTCATCCCTAAATTGGGGGAAATCACTGCTTAAAGGTGCTCATAGCATCGCAGTGTGAAATAATCATAACAATAATAGCTACCCTTCCCAGGCCATTTGCTATGTGTCAGGTACTGTGATAAGCAATATTACTTCATATCATTTCATTTCAACGTGCTTAGGAAGCAAATACATGCAAATTATAAGTGTTAAGCAGTTCAACTCCACTCCTGTCAGGTGGCCACAGCAAAATCTGACAGCCCCAGGCACTGGCCAGCCTGGAGAACTGTACCCGCACACCAGGGAGGAGTTTGGCACAGCCAGCCTTCCCCTCAGGCCACCGTCCCTCCTCAGGTGTGTGCCCCTGAAAGAACCTCGCAGGCAGTTGCCCCAGAGACACGTATAAAAAATTTCATGAAGCATTGCTCGTGCTAGCAAGAGGGCTGAACGCAACGGCAAGGTTCATCATCAGGAGGGATATTCCATGGCGATGAGGACAACATGTCATCATGGATGAAGACTGCAAGTGGCAGAAGAATCCAAAGCACCTTGTATTGGGGGGGCAGGGAGCTACCCACATGGCGCAGCAGACCTCTCCTGTCTTGCCCGCTGCTCCCTTCAGCAGTGTATTTCAGTCATTCTGGTGAATCCTCTCACCCCCTGCACCTCTGGGCTGCACCGCAATTCTCGGAAGCATAAATAAATCAATATTTAAAAATAAATAAATAAATATATAATATTAAAATAAAAATAAAAATGAATCAACGTGATTAAAATAAAACCAGCAGGTGAAACGGAATCCAAATCTCTTGGAAGGCAGAACTTGCTGGAAGGGAAGCATTGGAGAGGCAGTGGGGGCCTGCTGGAGTCAGCCCTGACCTCTGGCCCCCTCCAGGCCAGGTGGGGGCGGGAAGGCCGACTCTGGGGGCCTGGGCAGAAGCACCCCGCTCGCTGCCACGCATATCTCCATGAATTCCAGGCCAAGGAAGGGCCAGGATGCAGGGCATGAGCAGATGAGGGGCGTGAAGCCCCCAGGTTGACAGAGGTCTTGTCACAAGTCGGAGGGTGGGGGTGGGCTTGATGGATTTATATATTTAATGAAAAGGAGACTCTGGAAGAGTCATAAAAATACGGTCATGTAAGCAGGTATGTTTGCTGATTTGCCCCTTTTTTTTGTAAAGTCTCCGCTCCGGAGCGCCTGCTCCGGTCCCCTTCTTTTGTTAGATCAGGTAATATTTTTGAAAAACAGCATTACAAAAGGTTAAATGTAGAACAGATGTAAGTTATAAAATACAAGCTGATCAAAGCCGAGATTTTGAGACAGATATGTTAGCAAATGATGATAAATCCGTCCCAGTAGGACTCTAAGAAGCAGACAAATGTAACTATGGGAGAGTGAAAGTCAAGGGTTGCGGCTGGGGGAGGGGAGAGAGAGTGAAAACAAATGTTGGAGTTAATTCCGGTGACTCACACGGAACATCAATGCGTCCACGGCTCCGACGCAATCTAGACCCCCGTTTGCTTTCAAAGAATTATATCCAATGCCTGGGTTTTGAATAATCCAATTAAGGATTCAGATCCAGCATCCCTCCATCCCGCCTTCTACCGGTTTCTGACTCTGGATTTCAACTTTTTCAAGCCACAGACGCCGGGTTCTGGTTTCAAGCTTTTAAAAATCAGCATCTAAACTTCTCATTAAAAATCCAGATAATTTATAGTCACATCATTAAACCGCTTCCTCAGCCTACCATGATAAACTTATCACGGGGAGGGGGCGGCGGAGATTTCAACAAAAACATTAGGGCTTCTTTCTGGGAAGGCAGCGGAGAAACAAAATTAAATAAATCAAGCCTCTCTGTCAATAAATGAAGCCCATGAGAAGTAAACTATTTACTGAAGCTTAAGTGAAACAGAAAACATTTAAAGATCAAGAAAAAAGGAGGTAATTGTTCAGGCTGTCAGCAGGGAACCGCTGTGATAATTTGATCTGAACTCTGCTAACAAATGACCGAGCCGTTCTTCCAACTTTAGTATCTGTTTATGCTCCTACAAATTGAAACCCCACCGCTCAGCTTCACAGAACAGGGCCCGGTACAATAGCCCATCAACCCGGCGATTAGTTCAAGGTGGGGATGGATTAGCTGTCCATCGCAGGCCTCCGAGCCCTCCAGAATATTTTGTCTTTCCCTGCTGAGGTAAAAGGGGATGACATATGTAACTAATAAAGAAACAGGCTTCTATGGACTGGAGGTTGAATGGAAGGAATGCAGAACAAAACTATAAAATAATAATAGACAAAGGGGCAGTGAGGACTGGGGAACTCTATACCTCCTCTGCTTACCCAGGCGAGGCGGGATCATCAGGATCCCCGCAAGTTTTCCAGCCGGAAGGGGGGGTCTGTTGTGTGTGTGATCTCCCAGCACACGGCTCTGGGCCAGGCGTGCCAGCACGAGATCAAAAGCTTGATAAATGACAGGGAAGGGAATGTTTGACCCGCTAAACCATATTCTACAAGAACCCCAGGCTTTTAAAGTAATAAGCAAGGCCATAAATTACAATGTCTTGGGTCTATTCTGATCTGTTCTGATGCACGTGAGTGTTATTCGTATATAATGTTTTTAGAGAGACTCGCGAACACTTGAACGTGTAAGAGTCTGGCTCTCGGCTACAACTCCACAGCGACCGATTCCATGTGCGGAAAAGCAACTTCTGTCGCTAGCGTTCTGGAAGCTCCAAGGGACAATTCGCGTGAAAATTATGCTTTAAGTAAACGGGCACCGATTCTGAAGGACAGCATCGGACAGCTACGCCGACTGCTGCATCAGGTCCACAAGGAGTCGCGTTTAGAAAGGAAGCTGATGAATGAAAAAGAAAAGAGGAATAAACAAATGCACCAGGTGGCTCTGGATTCGAAATCTTTCTCCACCATCACGAGCTGTGTGACCTTGGTCAGCTCCCTCAGCCTCTTCAGATCGCAGTTCCCTCCTGTGTGAGTGACAGCAGTGATGACAGGTGATGTGTGGCAGAGCCATTGAGAAGGCAGAAGCAGGCCTGGAAACAGTAGGTACATTTTGGTTGACGTGATTATTACAGATATCAATGAAAGGCAGCCTGGGGTGGGGTAGAGGGAGGGATGGAAAGGAAGGTTTGGTTAATCTGAAAAAAAAAAAAAAAAAAAAGCTCTGCTGAGAAAACGTGGGACTTGTGGAAACAGTTACTAAGAGCAAGGAAGCCACCTCATAGCAAACATTTCCTAATTGGATTGTCTCACGGGTCTTTCTTCTGTGCTTCTGCCACTTCCCAAATTTTCAAACCATTTGCCCCAACCTCGTCTCTCAAGCAGCGCCGACAGACTTTCCAGCAGAGGGCACTGGCCCCTTTGAAAGGTGGGGGAAACCATTTTGAACATGGGTGCCTGAACTGTCCCCAAATAAAAGTCATGCTAGTCCCGGGAACCAGGTTTGTTTCCACCTGGGAGCAAATTTACTTCAGACCAAGAGCACCTCAAGGTGGCCAATGTTCCACCTGCTGAGATATTGCCAGATAAAAAAAAATTGCTTGGTGGAACCAAAATAGCTCCAAAAGGAATGCCATGATGAAGACAGTGCAGGATGAAAAGAATATTTAACCTCAAGCGTGTAATCTTTAGCTCACCCAGTGTCACTGAGGACGGTTTTGCTCCCCAGGGGACATTAGGCCAAGTCTGGAGACTTTGGCTGCCATATTGGGGCTGAGGGGCTGGGTGGGTGCTACTGGTGTCTGGTAGATGGAAGGGCTGAAGGGTGGACACTGCAAACAGCCTACCAGAAGTTTAAGACAGAACCTCCCGTCCCCTGACAAAGAATTGTCAGACCCTAAATGCCAGCAACGCCAATATCGAGCAACCGTGATCGCCACACAGGCAGGCACTGACATTCCTCTTGGCTCAGCCTGGCCAGGGCACCCCTTAACATGCTTGACTCTGAATGCAAGCAAATTAAACCAATAAAATCATGAACCAAAGCAGCTCTGGCCGACAAAGCTTCAGTCAGCAAGGAGAAAAAACAGGTGCAGAGAATAGGACTTAGATATTCCAGTCCTAAATTCTTGAGGCGATTCGTGATGCGGAGATTGTCCGGCTCTGTTTATTTTCCCAACGTGGAGAAGCTAATGTCCAGGGACTGCACACTGACAGCTGTACTTGAACCCCCGAGCAATGCTGAGGATGCTGGGAATCCGCCAGCGGGGGTAGATCAGCGGGTGGGCGGGGAGGGTGGCCCACCAGAGTCCATCAGGGTCTGAGTCCAGTCGGGGCTTTGTCTCCTAAGAGTTGTGGCATTTGGGGCAAGTTCCTTCATCCTTAGGCCTCTCTGCCAATCGAGGCTAACTCCATTCACTTTGCAAAATTGTGGGAAGGATTAAGTTCAATCGCATATAGAAGGGCCATGTTTAGAGCTGCAAGATCAAAATCCATGCGTCAAAGTGTGCGTTGATGTGCCATGCACATGATTTGCATGGAGCATCTCGGGGTACCTTCTGATCATTACCCCCATTTTACAGATGGGGACGCTGAGTGGCAGAGGCAACAGTTGGCACTATGGCAGGCCCATGGCCGTCCCGGGAGACCCCACACTCTTAGCCACATCCCCACCCCACCTACTGCGTTGAAAGAGGTCAGACCTCCAAGAAATGTGAGGGACACCAAGGCAATGCTCTTCGATTCTCAGATAAAACTGGCTTGGAAACTAGTGGGGTGGGGAAGGGTCCGGCCTCCATTTTTTCCAACAAAGAACAGCTCTGATATTTTTTTTTCTTTTTTTCAAAATCAGATAACCATTTTCCAGCCCAGGGTAAACACAGGACAAATCACTTAGCATGTGTATCTTAATACCCCGACTTGACTGAGGTGAATGAATTCACATTCAGTCGTCATAGAAGCCTATTACATATTCTGGGTGGCTGTGGTATACATTCTAATGGATGCTGAAACCCTGAGCGTGCGTGTTTATGGCTCTTTTCATCTTGCCAGTTTTACTCATGTGATTAGTTCGGGAACCATCTCACGTGGAGATGTAGACGTCAAAACAGAGAGAAGTTTCTAGAACATTTTGCACCTTGCTATCCTCTGTGGTGGGAATGGAATATTTGGTTCTCACCTATGAGCTCAGTTAGGAAAGAAAAACACAACGGGCTAGAATCACCATCAGCCGTGCCGGGGGGTCCGTGGCGGGGAATCTGCTAACTGTGCTGCCTTCCTTTGGGGGCGCCCAGGGCCTGGAAGACGGCACCCACGTTTGCAGGCGTGAGGACCCACAGGGCCTGTAGGGAGCTGCCCGCGCCCTGTGCCTACACAGCCTGATGCCATCGGACGGTCCCCGGCCCACGGCGAACCTCGCAGAAGGAGGGCATCTGGGAAAAGCTTGAAAATGGCCAAGTGCCACAGTGAGAGTTGTTTGTTCTGGGCATGGAAGGAGGAAATTGTCAGAGGAAGTGAAATAGGAAATGAAGCGATCAAAGGGAGGAGGAAATGAGATTGAATTGAGCCCTTTGTGGGTTCAACTTTGCACTCTTCACCCATGTGAGGGGAAAGATTAGCCTTTAAACCCCTGGGCTGAGAACAACACTTTCCAACGGGTGCATCCTGGCGACGGCAGCTCCCGCCCCCTGCCCCTCACCAAGGTGGAACTGGGGAGGGGGGCGCAGAGGGAAGCCAGACCCATTTCCCACTGAAGATCTGGTCGTGAATGACCCCAGCAAATGCCCCGATGCTGACTTAACCCATAACCCCCTTAAACTACGGGAGCCGCTGAGGTGAGGCGTCCAGGCCCAGAGCCCCAGAGGAAGGGAGGCCTCTCCGGCACCGACAGCGTGGAGCTGGGTGGGCTCCTGGGGGGACTTGGGGTACGGTTGCAGGGCATCCAGGCCATCCTTGGTCCTGGTTTGCATCCCTGTCATTCCAGAGCTTTGCAAGGGCCCGGGGCGGGTCTGCACCCCATCTCGGGGTCAATACCTACAGCATCCACTTGGGGTGTTGGTCCTCAGCCCAGGGGACAGCAGTCGTTCAATGCAGATAATTATTGATCTCCTAGAGGGAGATGCTCGGGGCACAGAAGGGAACAAAACAGACTAAAATCTCCGCTCTGGGGAGCGGATGCTCTGGTGGGGCAGCAGGTAATCAAGTAAGTCAACAGGCTGAATCTATGGAATGCTCCGTGATGATAAGCCCTCGGGAGGAAATTAAACCCGGGAAGCAAGATAGGGAATGTTTGAGAAAAGGGTCCAGGGAGGCCTTCCTGAGAAGGTGGAATTTAAGCCAAGCCCTGAAGAGGGTGAGCTAAGGAGGCCAGACGTCGGGCCGTCTGGGAAAAAGAGCTTCTTCTCTCCCTCCTTGGCTCCCACAGCGAGCCCGCCCCTGCGTCCTTCCTGGGTTTTCTATGGAGCTTTAGTTCTAGGAAAGCAGGTGAGTTACAAACAAGCCCAAATGGCTTTTTTTAGCAGCAGCAGCCCAGCAGGCCCGCTGACCAGCCCTGATAACAGGCCAGAACGTGGCCTGTGGGTCTTCAGTCCTAGACCTTTTAACTGAGGAAGAGGCTGGGGGAGGGTGCTGAGGGAGGGCCACGCCTGGGCCTGGGGGCACCCATGGGGTTAGAGAGAGCCTGTCTTCTTCCACTGGGCCCCCCCAGGGCCTCTCAGACCCCAGAGGCAGATTCTCAGGCTGGTGGCCTGGGCACCTGGGGCAAGGTGGGGGTTGTTCCAGGTAGGGGGTGGGGGTGAGGAAATCCCAGCAGGCAGAAGCTGTGTAGAAGATGAGCAGGAGGCTCTGGGTCAGCAGTGTCCACTGTCCTTGCTCTAGGGGTGCCCTCGGACCCCTCATTGTTGCTTCACAGATTTGCACAATAAAGCCTAGGGAGGCTCATGACATCAACAAGCAATTCTGAGATTTCTACACACACACACCATCCCAGGCTGGAGGCACAGCCACAAGCATGTGATAATTAGTCTAGTATCTGCCTTTCATTTCCAGAGCCACAAGAGCCGAGTCCAGCCAGCTCCTGCTTGCGTGGTAGCTGAATTCCAGGTGAGGCTCAGACTTTGAGTGTCTGACACCCCCATGTCTTATGGGAGGCCAGCCTGAAGGGATAAAACCTTTAGGGATAAAACCACACGCCCTTCTCAGTCACTGCACTTCCCTCCAGAAACCCAGGTGGCTGTTGGCTTCAATCTCCTATCCCTTAAGAGCTACATCCATCGCTCTGTCTCTGGGCCTGCCCCCTCTGCAGAGACCTCTGTGCTTCCGGGCCTGGCTTCGCGGGCAGCTGCTGGCACTGAGCACAGGTTTCTACAGCTAAAAGGACGAGTTCAGTAGCTTGGGCCTTGTCTTATCTGTGGGAGCTGCGGCTGGTGTCTCTGTGCCCCAGTCGGTGCCAGGGTCTGGAAGTGGCTGATGCATATTCAGTCTGATGGCCCCAGATTTCCACTATCATTGTCACAGTCCCCCAAAGTCACAGGTCAGGTGGTGCCATGAGTCCCTGGCCCCCCCTTTTCTCTCTCAGGCTGGATTCCTCAACTCCTTTTCCTATTGTCCCATCTTCCATCTTCCGTGGGCCTCCTCGACCTGTCCCCAGCGGGAGTCTGCCAGTTGGCTTGAACACTGGATCCTCGTAATTCTCAGTTTCCCCAGTTTCACTTAGCAGCTTCCCTTTTTTTTTTTTTTTTTTGCTGTAACCACCTAGGCAACCAATGACTTCATACGTTTCTTTAAATAGATTCACTACTTTCATTTAAACAGTCTGTTTAAAAAAATTTATATTGTCATTGTAAACTGCAAACTGGCATGTGGTATAAACAGAATATAAAAAAAGAAACACAAAGATAGGTTATTAAATTCTAGCTAAGATGATGCCTGGATCCTGTCTTTTTCTCATTAGCAGGGAAGCTGGCAAGAGTTAGCAAAATATTAAAGGCACATTAGCACCAAACTTCAGCTCCCTCTTGTCACTATGAGATGAAGAAAGGATTGAAAAGAGTTCATTTTCTCATTGACTCGTGAATTAATGCTGTGTTCACGTAGCCCCCTAAAGTCACTGAAGTGCCACCAGAACTTTGGGAAATACTATGCTAGCCAAGAGTCCATATTGACATCCTTCTATTTCATTTCCTTTTGTCCTACACTCATTTTTCTTTTCTATCTAGACCGTTAAGTCTCTGGAATGCAGAGGCCACCCTTGTTCTAGTAGCTCTACTCAAGAACCCATCATCACGGGGCCCCAATTTGTCTGGTACCAATGAATGCTTGCTACCCTGGTCAAATCTTGCTTTGATTTAGGAACAGCAGGGATGTGATTTTTCTGACATTTTCTAGAGTACCCTTGTGTTCTTAAGCCTCTCTAGATGACAGTGTCAAAGTCTCTGAAATGATGGCTTTCTCTCTAAAACCCTGTTAAGAGACTTAATGGTCTAGATAGAAAAGAAAACTCAGAAAAGAAGCTTTGGCAGGTCCAATCTTAATCTGGCCCCATTACGCATGATGTCAGACTGTTCTATTGTCCTTTAGGACTGCAGCGAGACAGGTCAAGTCTACAGCCAACCTAAGCAGACACTATAGGACAATTGACTTTCCCCCGTGATGCAACGGATTCACCATACACCTTTCACCGGCATGGCCACAAACGCTGGACTCTGTATTATTGATCAATTTCTTTTTCCTGATGGAGAGCTCAAGTTCTAGAGCAGACACTGCACAAAGTTTCAGGAGTAACTTTGTGTGGTAGACAGCCTGGAGAATTCCCAAGCCTTGTCCCTCAAAAAACTTAAAGAACTCAAGTTAGGGATAAAACCGCAAGTTCATGGTTGAGGCCACGTTTGGGTCAAAACCACACCCACAGAAGCCATATGCGTGGGAAAAAAACAAACAGACTTTTCAAGATGTGAAACAAAGATTTTCACTGCGAGTCCTGCAGACCTAGTGCACTTTATGGTGACCAAAGCAAGAAAAATTACTTTGGGCTGGTCAACCACGGGTGAAGCTTGGAAACCATGTTGGGTGCCAAACTGTTATAGGGCAACCCCGATATAAAATAAAATGGGTTGCCTGGCTGTGGGTCCTCACCTGTGTGCTTAAAAGGGACCCATTAATATTCCACTACAGACACACACAAAAGCTTAATAAAAGGTTTATTTATAAGGGAAAGGGAATTAAGGAAATGTACAACTCAGGGAGAAAATAGGGAAATAAAGTCTTTAATACGTCCTACCCAATCCGCCGACCTGGAAACCCAAAGACACTCTCAGAGCTGGCCAGACGCTGCGAGCTGGCGGGGAGCCAAAATGGGGGACCCCTCCAAAGCCCACATTTCTGGCTTTATACCACACCTGGCTGCTTAACCCCACCCTCAAGTCCCAGCCACCTTCCCTTGGGTGGTGATGGGATTTGGAGTTCCCAGTGTCTTTTGGCTTTGGCCTGGGGTGGGGGTGGAGTCCACAAAGCCTGTATGGAATTAGCTTTGGGACATCCTTTTCCCCCTAACACCTCCACTGCCCTGCCTTGTTTGTTGAGTGGCCAACTTGGGTGGATGGAAGAAAACTCAGTCCTGAAAACTACACTTGAGAATATAAACCCTTCTTGTGAAGTAAGAGGAAAGAGAGTTAACTCATCCCGAGGAGAGGATCCAAGCCCTCCTGAGCTAGGAATCTAGTTGCATTTATTTATTTTTGATTAGCCGATATTGAACACTTAAGGACAATACCATATATTGCGATAGTTCAGGCCTGAGTAGAATCTCAATGAATTTCCCCACGGAAGTGATTCGTTAGCAGGCACTTGAGATCACCAGCGACAATTCATTTCTGTAGAGTAATGTAAACTAATTACCTACGAGGAGGAAGCAAGGATGGCGCCTGCATGATAAATTGCAGAATATTGCATTATAAGAAGAAATATTAATTCACATAACACAACATTAAAATTGATGACAAACTTTTTCCTTTTTTAATGGTTTAATTTTTTAATTACTATTGTCTTACAGCCACAGACAGTACCTCAAGAGGCACTCGAATGCATTTGCCTGAAAGCACATTCTTTGCAAGAAAAACTACAGAGCTCTTCAGAAAACGGGTGTCTCTTCGTTCTTTCATTCTATGGAAATTTATTTTCTCTCCCGGGAAATAAATTTGAATATGGGGGAAGGATTTTTTTTTTTCCTTAGCCTATTAGTATACTTTTAATCAGAGAAATTCGTAAACTTTTAATAAAATGAAGGAAGCATAACCATCAAGATAAACAGCAAATTCTAAGAATTAACATTCTGACTGGAGGGTTGCACTTTATATTTTTTCTCTATCACAAATTGTTATTTGCCATCATTTCTTATCCCTGAGCGTTTAAGATAAAACTGACAACTTGATGGAAAGATTCCTATCATTTAGTTTTCTCCATAGGTAAACCAGAAAAAAATGCCTAATTGATTTATTTATTTCTTTGCTGTTCCAAGTGAAATTAACAGTGTAGTTTCAGAATGAGTGGATCTTGCCAAGAATGCCAATCAAGCAAGGCTCAGGTCATTACACTGAGATTAGATTGGGTGGTGGAGGGGGCTTTTCCAGGGCGCCATATTGTCAGTTGGAGGCGTCTTGTTTTTTGTTCCAACTGCCAACTGACTCATCCCTGAATTTCCCTACAGCTTGTACTTCTGTGACATCCTTGAACTTTTGGGGTTTGGGGCAGTAAGACTCATAACCCTAAATGCATGGGCATGGGCCCGTGGCCTAGCTCTCCTCCTTCCTGGCCACAGTCCACTGGACCAGAGGTTCTGACCCAAAAGCAGTAAGTCTCTAGGTGGTTCTGTAAGCATGGTCTAGTGCCAAGATCTCGACCTACATTGAGGTGATGTGGTTGACCCTCTAAAGGCCTTTCTTGGGCATATGAACTGAGAGGCTGAGGCAGTTAGGATTGGACACACAGATTGGCAGTACTGTAAGTGGTCCCCATATTGAGTTAATTGGAAGTCAAGGGAGTGACACAGAAAGACAAGGCAAGAGAAATGATAAGAGTTAAGAAATGATAGAACCGACCTGGGAAATTGGCCTCTGAGAATCCCCAGGTCCTCCGAAACCTGCTTGTATTCAAGAAGACCTTCCTGTCCTTATAATAACTCATCTTTTTATCTGCACTGGTATAAACACTTTCTGTGCTTTGCTACCCAAATCACCACGACTGGCACCTCCTTGGAGGAAGCACATTAGCTGTTTCTTAACAGTCATCTCCTTTTACCTCTAGGTCTTTGCATACCCCTCTCTCCCTGCCTGGAACACCTTTGTTCTGCTTCCCTTTGCTGAGCTGACAATTGCCCTTCGCTGAGGGTTCACCCAAGGACCCCACATGCAGATGCCTTCCTGACCAACCATGACTTAGGAGCCAGAGTCCCTCAGCCAGGTTATACACCAGCCATTTCTGCAGCCAACATCTTATGGGTCTGCCTTCTGTATGGACAAGATCATAATGTCCATCTCTTAATTTTAAGAGCTGGGACACTGAAAAGATGCTATACCTTTTCTTTCTTTCTCTCTCTTTTTTTTTTTTAAAGATTATTTATACAAGAACTGGGTACAGACCAGATGCATGGGAGGGTGAGAGGATTCACCGGAGACAGAGCGGGGAACAGAACAGGCAGAATGATGAAATACACTGCTGAGGGGAGCAGCGGGCGAGACAGGAGAGTTCTGCTGCACCATGTGGGATTCTCGCCAGCCGGCCGGGATGGAACCCACGCTGCAGAGGCTGCAGTCAGCTTCACAGTGCAGCGCTCAACCACCTGCACCACCAGGGAGGCCCAAGATGCTACACCTTTCATCACGAGACTGAAATTCCAAAAATCGATGAGATCTTGGGTACACCTCCTTTGACTTGGTGCTCAAAACTCCGTTTAATCTGACCTCGCTTGCATTTTCAGAACCTCTCACTACTGAGCCCCTATTCTGTCCAACACAGCAAAGTCATCACAAACCGACAGCTGGTGTGCAAAACACGCGGTTGGCAAGCTTGATGTGTGCTGGTGTGGGATCCTGTAGTTTCCTCACTTCAAGTCTTTACTTGTACAATGAGCTCTCATAAATATCTCCTCTCATCCAACTCCAATTCTCAAAGTCCGACTTTTCCCTCTGATTTCAGTTCAGAAACATGTTCCTTCCCAAGATGATTTCTGGTCTACCTTCTATCTCCAGGGGAAGGGAAAATACGTTTCCAGGATTCCCTTTGCACCTTGGTGCACCTGTCCTAAGCCAGGCAGAGTAGTGAGGCCTGGATTTGGCCTCCAGGCCCTGCCTACCTCCCTCAACATGCAATTTGAATGAAGGTTCTTTAGCATGTAAGGCAGCCTTGGGCTAGGACAATCTTAATGTTCTAGGACATTCTATTCATCGCATTAGAAAAACACAGATGATATTACAATAACCTATTATAGATTTAGGAAAAATCCTTCCAAATGAATGCCTGGGATGTTCACCTCATAACTATTCTTGAGCTATGGGCTAGAAGGCAGCTGCTTTTGGATCTTCACCACATCTCTAAGTAATCATTTAATTAGCCCCTTTCCAGCCAATATTCCTTAAGTGTCTATGCCTCTTACAACCTTCTAGATTTTGCTTTACAAAGGAGTACTTATACTATTATTTACCTAATTTTTAAAGATCAATTACATTATTTTTATTTTTTTTAAAGATTTATTTATTTATGCATACAAGAACTAGGGGGTAAGCCAGAGGTAGAGAGGAGCTGGTAAGAGGATTCACAGAGAGAGTGGGGAGCAGAACAGGCGGATCTACTAAAATACACCACTGAGGGGAGTGGCGGGTGAGACAGGAGAGATCTGCTGTGCCATGTGGCTCAGCTCCCTGGCCTGGGATCAAACTTGGGCTGCAGTGGTGATATTGCTGAGACTCAACCCCAGGCCACCAGGGAGGCCCTGTACTAGTCCCTTCTTGATGCAAACTGCACAAACAGGAACGGGATGGGCTGAGCGGTGTCAGTGTCCACGCACGTGTGTGTGCAGGTGCAGAAGTTCAACTTGACCAAACCAAGCAGGTTCACAGGCCCTGAAGTGTCGATTCCACATCCGCCGTCACCGCATGCACCGGACACGGACACACATTTCCAGCCAGGTTGAAAACGCTCATTTAAAGCACGGCAAAGGCTTTCTTTTGTTGCTTTCACCCAACCATTTCTCCTGCTGTGTTTTATTAGGCAAATATAAAATTAACAACACAGCAATAATTATTTCCTAAACGGGTTCCAACACAAATTTCCAATTTGAGGTCAGATGTATTGCCTAATAAAATTTTTACAGCTGCAGTCAAATGGTGGTAGTTAATTCCTGGAAAATACAATCCTTAATTCGTCAGAATTAGTTTTAAGTCTTGATTCACCCTATAAAGACGAATGTGTGCTACTGCAGTTTATACAAAGTGTTCAAACAGTAATATCCAATATAATAGCTTGCATAATTTCAGCTAATTCTGTTAGAGGTATTTGACCTACTTATAGTTTCACTGAACCATACATCCCGGCTTTAAGATCTTGGGGTCTGATCTTTCTAAATTGCCCTTTCTCGAACTGCTTGAGAATTGCTTAACGCTATGCAGCTAAACACGGAATCATGTCAAAGAGGAAAGAATAATTAGAATATCCATGAAGCAGGATTCTATTTATACCGAAATTGCTACCATCATTTGTTCCTTCAAGACCTGGGCCATAATCACACACTCTGGGCTTCAGCTCTGAGCTGGAAAATTCGCACATGTGGACTTGCAGACTTTAAAATAGTTCATCTGCTCTGTGCCTGATAACCTTAAAATGTCATTAAAAATTAAGGAAGACTATTAATAGCCCACAGCACCTATTATGTGCAGGCTCTGTCCTACGTGTTCTTTATATGCTGACTTTTAATCCTTATAGCAACTGCGGGAGGCATGAACTTTTAACATTATACCCATTTTACAGATGGAAAAACAAAGCCACAGAAATAGGAAGGGATTGACTGCAGGAACAAGCAGCAGAACCAGCAGAAGCCCAGGAAATCTGGCTCTTGGGCCTCTGCTTTTTCGCTCAAAGATCTCCATAAATGGTAGGTCCTTCTTTTTCCCTTTTTAAGCACGTGGTGCAGGGAGCACAAGAGAAATGAGACACAGAAGCACTTGGAGATATCAGAGACAGATGAGATAGCGCTTGAGATCCAGTTCAACAATTCGTCTTGTCGAAACATTTGTCTCCAAGTGTCGAAGACACGCCATTGCGTCAACAAGGATCTAGAACATTCTCCGGGGATAACATATATGGACTTCTGAAAGAGGCTCCCTTCTGCAAACAAATGATGACCGACTTCTTGTTAAAACCACACAAGTTCAGTCCTGCTTGCTTTGGCCTCTGGAAACAATTTGTTCCTGTGCCAGCCGTCGCACCTGGCTGCGGAGTTGGTGCAAAAAGGCCAAAGTTTTGTGCCTTGACAGACCTGAGCTGATTTCTGTTGGCCCGCTCGCTAGCTATGTGGCCCGAAGCGAGGCACTTAATGGTTCTGTACCTTCATTTTCCTCATTTGTAAGTGGGGTGATGGTTGTTTTTCCTGCCCAGTGCCTTCCCCCTCCTTCTGTTGCACTGGTTTCCCTGCCAGTTTGGGATGTTGCGTTGCTAGCAACAGTAGCCAGCTCAGGCGCACCTAAGCAAATTTAATTAGCTGGAGAGACTTTAGGATATGAGAAGTTCAGGAATCAGCTAGGGAAGGGACGAGAACTAGAGCAGATCAGGGTTAGAGCGACAATGAGGGGACAGCGAGACTGCCAGGGCTACTGTATTTTGAAAGCCTTCAATAAAGGTTCATTCTTTCGCCTCTGTGCCGGCTTCTTTTCACCAAATTCCTCATCCCTTCCAACACACACTGCACGCCTACTCCGCATTCAGCACAAAGATCGCGATGAAGAATGTGAAAAGGAATAACTCAGGCTCTGCCAAAAAGTCAGCCGTGCCCTCACCCAGAGTATTATTTTATGTTGTTGAGAAATACCCAAATGAATCATTCATCTCTGAAATAAATGGCTAATGTCAAAACATTTACTAATGCAGACAAAGCTGACTGAAATAAATGGTTGAATAACCCATTGTTTGAAAATCTACAAGAGTAATATATATTACAATCAGATAAATCAAAATTACAAAGGATTTTCTGCTGCTTTTCAAAATGCTTGCCAGAAGTTGGTCGAATGACAGTAAGAAGGATAATCAGTTTAACAAGTGGTTGCTGGTTACCCCTGGGGAATGAAACTGGGGGCGGGGGGTGGCAGGAGGGTGTGGGGGGACAGGGAGAAAGCAGCTTTTCATTTTATGATCTGGAATGTTCAAATTTTTAAACTCAGTGTATTTGTTTTATAATCATTCGATAGCTAGCTTTAATAAAAAGATCGCCACCAGGACGCTTCTGGTTGATAAGCCAAAACCCCAACTCGAGGTGGTTTAGGCAGAAAGGGGTGGGGTCAGGGCAGGGCAGGAGTGGAGGTGGAACTGGGGCCTGGACACCCTCTGTCTCTCTATCTCGACCACTTGTCTTCAATCTCTTATCCTGTGACTGATGCATGAAGCTGGGACGACGAAGGGCCGTGCCTGGCTTCACATTCTCACAGCCTTGTGACCGAAAAGGAAAACAGTTTATCTCTCTAGTCCAGTTGGAACATCCTAGGGCAGGGCCTGGCCTGGCCTGGCTAAAGGTTGCCGGCCTCCCTTGAACTGTTTGAAGGCGTGTAGTTGGCTGAGCTGGGGCAGGATGCTCAACCTCAGCCATCCGGAGACCCCACGTGCCTCTTGTTTGATCTGAATGGACGGGGTGGAGGGAGGCGGGGGAACCCCAGCCTCACGGTGGAGGGGGGTCTGGAGCTGGGCAGCCCTGCCAACATTTCCATCCAGAAAGTCCCTGGCCTGGCTGTCTGCGCCCTGGTCTTCACTTGTTTCACACCAAGATTGCCTCCAAGGAGACCCTATACGCCAGATCCTCCATGTTGGGCAAGTCTTATAAAAAGAATTGGAGGGTCTGAGTCTTTCCTTCTAAGTCACAAAGTAAACTTTGGGTCATTCATGCTTCTTGCTTCCCTTCCAAGCCAAATCCTATCTCATAAAGGACAGGATTACAAGCCCCTCCATTTCTTCTCTGCACAGCATCCCTCGTGCTTTGCATTTATCCTGTGTTTATTGAGCACCTACTGTGTGCCAGGTGCCCTGGGCATACAGCCATGGGCCATATGGAAAAAACAAACCCGCAGGGCATGCATTGTGGTTGGGGGAGACAAGCAGTGAACACACACACTCACACTCACACACCCTCGCTCACACCTTGACACTCACACCTTCACACACCCACATTCAAACACACACTAGCACATCCTCACTCACTCTCACACTCACACTTCACACATGTTCACATTCACATTCACACACTTTGCACACTCACACACTCTCACCTACACTCACACTCACACAGATCTTCAACAATTTTTGATGATGACGCAGGTTACAAAGAACCTTAATGCGAGGCAGAGGATGAAGTGTTTCCGCGATGGGGGCCCGGGGGCCCTTTCTGAGAGGCTTCAAAGAGCACCTGGTGGAGGGAGTGACCTTCTCATGGACACCTGAGTGGATGGAAGGGAGTAGAAAGATCTCAGGGAGGGGAAATAGAGTTAGCACATCCGAGGAGCTGCAGGGGGCACTGTGGCTATGGGAGGGATGGGGGGAGCTGGGGCAAAGGAGGAAATTTCGAAGAGGGCGAGGCTGGAGGGTCAGTGGCGGGCCACCGAGGACTTGGCACGCATGACAGAAGCCTTGGAGCACTGCAAGGGGGCTGAGACAGCCTGATTGACGTCTAAAGTGCCGGGTCACTAATAGACTCTCACTAAATATAACAGTTTTGGGCCTCCCTGGTGACTCAAGGGGTTAAGAAGCAAACTAAGAAGCTGTCCGCAGCCTCTGCAGCACGAGTTCGATCCCCAGCCAGGGAGCTACCCACATGGTGCCGCAGACCTCTCCTGACTCCCTGCTGTTCCCCTCAGCAGTGTATTTCAGTCCATCTGCCTGTTCTGCTCCCCACTCTGTCTCTGGTGAATCCTCTCACCTCACCCCCCACACCTCTGGCCTGCACCCCAGCTCTTGTATGCATAAATAAACAAATCTTTTAAAAAAACAAATATAACAGTTTTAGAAATTAGTTCCCCCAAATTGTCATAGAGTCTCCTTAGTGGGAGAGGGACTGTGCCACCAGCTAACGATGGGACCGGACTGACATTTGTCCAGTGCTTTATAGTTGACAAAGCTCTTTCGCCCCGTGATCTCACGCGCCCTCTCATGTGGACACAGACACCCCCAGGACACCGGTGCCCAACCGACCAGAGACTGGGCAGCCGCAGGGCGCAGGCAAGTGTCTCCAACAGCTGTCAGAGGCCAGCAGGGCCCCAAGATGCCACAGGGTGCCCCCCACCCCCTTAGCCTGCTCGCCCAAATCCAAGGAGAGAGATTCTCACACTCCTCTTGCCCAGAACCGTCTGAAGGCTTAGCCGGGAGAGCCAGGGGCCCGGGAGACCAGATCAAGAAGAGATTATGTATGCTCGGGGAGATTTACTTTTTTCTCTCTCTTCTACTCAAACATGAGGGTTTCTTTGGTGTGAAAAAAAGAAAAATTCTTTAAGTTGCCCCTCGGGCCTGGGATTAAGGCCATTAGAAACAATGGCAGTGGGGAGCCCCTCAAGGCGCCCCTGATTTAAAGAGCTGGTGTCAAGGCCCTCGGTTACATCAGGGACCAGTCCTGTCCCCACCCCAGACTCAGGCGCCTGCTGCCTTGGCCTCAGAAGCCACAGTGTCCTGGGGTTCCCCGCCCTTGGTCACAGCGTCTTCCTGCCCCCCCCCCCATGAGAAAGGTATGAGCTCACCCTTTCTTCTGGGACACAGAAGAGGGGAGGGGAGGTGGGGGAGAAGGAAGAGGGGCAGGGGCAGGTGTAGACACCCCAGCTCCCTGTCACCACCCCAGGCGGGCCCCACTAACAGTCTTTGGGACTGAAGGGTAGGCCCACCCAGACAGGCCAACTTGGCATGTGGGTTATTTCGAGCTAAGGTCAATTAAGATCCCGTGGACTCGGGAGAAAGCTTTCTAAAGCTTTTCCTCTGTTTACTTTAGAATTTATATCCATGCACATTCTCCATAAGCATGTAATTAAATGTGTTCTTTCCTCCCACGAATCTGATGTTCATTCTGGAGCAACCTAAGAAGAAATTTCCCCTCCCCCGCTACATGACCTTGGGCGAAGGGTGACACTGCCCAGGGCGGCCACACTAGATTTTCAGCTCCAAGAGTTCCTGGTTCAAAGGCGGTGTCCAAGATTGAAAGTCTGACATGGGTTCTGCTCCCCACTCTCTCTGGCAAATCCTCTCACCCCAGCTCCCGCACCTCTGGCCTACACCTCAATTCTTTTTTTTAAAGATTTATTTATTTATGCATACAAGAGTTGGGGTGCAGGCCCGAATGCGGGGGTGAGAGGATTCACCAGAGACAGAGTGGGGAGCAGAACAGGTGCATCTACTGAAACACACTGCTGAGGGGAGCAGCGGGGAGACAGGAGAGGTCTGCTGCACCATGTGGGTATCTCCCTGGCTGGCTAGGGATCGAACTCGTGCTGCAGTGGCTGCGGACAGCTTCATAGGTTGTGTCTTAAGCCCTTGTGCCACCAGGGAGGATTGTAGGATCGTAAATTCTAAAGTAAAATGGGCTGGATCAGGGACATATCTGGAGAAAGCCGGTGTTCAGAGACATGGGGCATCAGGAAGAATAAAGAGGGACACATCACATGACAAGGATTTTATGTCCTACTGGATTAGGTGAGGGCAATTTTCTCCTGTGCCTCCACAGAAGCGTTTTGAGTTAGTTTAACCCCCTAAAAATGGGGTCCAATGATCGCAGCCTCAGAGTTCTAGACTCAGAGGCTGCCCTGGTCTCAGACACTGGCCCTGCCTGTAGGCCATATGCAGCCTGGCATTTCACTTGGGGCCTCGTGCTTAAAATGCCCTCGGTGTCAGCGTATTTGAAAATCAGACTTGGTGCTATTTTCCAGCTCCTTCTCACGAGAGACAGAAGATAGCACCTTCAGAATTTGTGCAATGAACGCAATCGCTGATGGGCTGCCCCCTTATCATCAGCAAAAGACGTACGTGCCTTCTGGACTCCCATCCACTGCCATCATGGAAAGAAAGTGAATCTGCATTTCCTGTTGTCAATCATGTTTATTAAATTGAAAGAAAAAAAAAAAAAAGGCCGCTCTCCCAGCAGTATGAAAAGTGCGTGGATGGTGGTGGATGGTGGTGGGGGGTCGGGGTGGACGGATGAATTTATTCTATGCAGGCGGACCAGGCTAAAATGTCATTAACAGATGCAATTATGCATTCTGATGCAAAGTGCTTCAAGCTGACAGTCAGGGAACTTACAGTGGGGCTCCCAGAGCAGGCTGCAAATTTTCTAACAACTTCATTCACAGGCCCCGCCTGCAGTTCAATCCGGCTGCCTTTGAATATCTCCTGCAAATAAAAGGGCCCATTCTTCAGCTTCCCCCGGCTTTCTTCGAAGTGAAAACACCACTTTGTGCCCACGTTGTGTTAAAATAACAGATTTGAGTTCTTTCCTGTAGGTTTCTGATGGCGGGATGGAGGCAGTCCATCCTCACCGCGGAGGCTAAGGCGCCGCCTTTTTGAGGAGGTGGATGGAGGGAAAAGAGTCTCCAACAGGGAACCTTTGTCCTGGCATGCAAATGAGCCCCTGCCAGGAGCGCAGACAATGTCAGCCTGGTCCCAGCCCGAACCCATCCATCTGCAGCTATTTTGTTAACCCGATGTTTCGCGCACATTCTTTCTCTCACACAAAATACTTGATGTTGACAGCTGTGAATTTTAAACACCCATTCTGTGTATGTTTTTCTAATTTTGTGTATTCAGATTGTTTCTCCATATTGGGCGGTTGGAAGCCAAGATTCCTTCCTTTAGAGATTTCATGCCCTTTTTTTTTCTGAAAGTCTTAGAGATTCTGATCGTAAGCAAAGTAGAAATGAAGTGTGCTTATCAGCAGCGTTTGGAATGCTGGGAATCGCAGAGGCCCTTTTGAAATGGAAAAGTTTGCCTAAGATGACAGGCCTGTCACCTGGAAGCAGGCCCAGAGGGACAAGCCACTCAGTGACCCCAGGAAATTCAGCCCTCCCTTCGTGTTTACCATCTCTTATCTGTAAAATGGGCCACAACAACATTCTCGAGAAAGACCCCCAAATAAAGACCTCTGATATCTAGGCCATCAACCCAGTTTTTTTCCCTTTTTCCCCAAATTACATGTCTGGTAGTCAATCTCTCTTCTTAGTGTGTAAAGTTTTTAAACATGAATAAAAACAAAAAGCTCTTAGACTGAGGCCTGTGTTGCTAAGACCCCAGACTGACTGCCTGATTTTTAAATTTGTGCATTTACTATTTCTTACCTTTGCTTCTTTGATAGGAGGCAGTTCACCATCAAAGACACATATGTGGGCCTCCCTGGTGGCGCAGGGGTTAAATTCAGCACTATCAAGCTATCCCCAGCCACTGCAGCAGGAGTTCGATCCCCAGCCAGGGAGCTGACCCACATGGTGCAGCAGACCTCTCCTGTCTCCCCGCTGCTCCCCTCAGCAGTGTGTTTCAGTCGATCTGCCTGTTCTGCTCCCCACTCTGTCTCTGGTGAATCCTCTCACCCCCTGCACCTCTGGCCTGCTTGTGTGTATAAATAAAAATAAATCTTCAAAAACCAAAAGACACATATGATAGAAACACAAATTCTGGACACAAATAAAACAAGGTTGCAGATAGGGAATCACAAACTCACATTGTTTGCTACCATTGACCTTTGAGGACATGATGCAGAGAGAGCCTCCTAGCAGCAAGAGTGAAAAGGGAATCATGACCAATCGACAAAGCCTCACTCACTTGAGCACGCAGTTCTTCAGAGGGAAGACAAATATTCTAGATGATTTATTTTAAAATACATGTAACGCTCAGGGCCCTTTATAAGGGGGCAGTGGGAAGCGAAGCTCAAGGTCAACTTCAGAGCAAATGAAGTTGCAAAAGTCTCAGAACCACAGCAAAGAAGTAAAGCAGATGGGATTTGTCCAGCGCCTGCTCCTATGCCTGGTAGTGGGGCCACCAAGCCTTGTTGTGAAGGATTCAAGACCACATCTAGGCTGGGCAAAGAGGAGGTCAGGGGGCTGACCCCTCATGTGCTGTGTGACTCCTCACCTTTGCCTAAATAAATACAGCACGAACGAGCAGGTTTCTGGTGTCCAAAGTGATCCAGAGATAGAACTCCAGCCTCTAGGGGGTTGTATGACTACCATGAGCCTGTGGTGTCCCTGAATAGCACGCTGGGCCCTCCAGGGGAGTTGGAGGACTGACTGCAGTTTCTACCAATGTTTGGAAGACAAAGGTGGCAGGTGGTAGGGTTGACAGCCTCAACTGACCTCTAATCCCATCTAGATTCAGGCTATGCCTCCTCCACACGAGCCAGATCTACTTTAAAAAAAAAATTATAGAATATTTATTTCTGCAGGGTGCTTCTTTTCCTTTTCATTGATGTGTCACTTATATACGATGTTTACTTTTATGATCAGAAAGTAGGGAGATCATTTTAAATAAACCATTGTCCTTCCTACTCTTGCTTTTTCTTTTTTTGCCTCAAATTCGGCCCATCTTCCCTCAGGGCGAGTCTTACAGTGCACAGCCACAAAGACTTGATCAGCAAGGCCTGCGGGAGCTGATTCCCACTATCTGGAGTCACTCAGCTCAGCTCACCCTGGGGGAGGAACAGGTTATGGGGAAACAAGCTTGCAGAGTCCGATGGTTACAGATGGTGGCTGGTCCCGGGTCAGCCCTCACCCCAGGGTCCAGGACCTCCTCATCTGCAGGACAATGGCCAGCATGGGCTCCTGCCCTCCCCCAGCCCAAGCAAAAAGAAAACAAAACACTCCCTGGACTTCACTCATCATCAATGCAGAACCCGCAAGAAGGAGACACCCAGGAATGAGAGTCCTTCAAAACTGGACGGGGTCGGCGGGAAGCAGAAAGTGCAGGCACCTGGGGTAGGAGCCGCCTTCAGCCAGAGGGGTCTCTGGGCACCCACAGTTCTGAGATCCGCCTTTCTGGAAGCGTCTGAGCACATTTCCAGAAGACTTAGTAACAGGAGCGAGCTTCCAACGCCGTTGGCTGGTTAGCTTGGGGTGCACCAGTGTCCAATGATGTGTGCGTGACCTTCTCCTTCCGGGACAGCGTGTGACCCCCAGAATGTGCAGATCTGGGTGAAAATAAGTCATGTGCAAATGAGCCTCTCTTGGATTTGTTTGAGCGCCTGGCAGAATGGGAAAAACAAGAACGTGAGGGCCCCGGGCCAAAGAAAATGCTATATTTAGACGTGAAGGGCTTTGTTTGGCCCCGATGCCAGCCTGGACACAGCCAGTCGGGAACAAGGGGGCCATTCAATCAACCCACCTGACAGGCCGCTGTCGCCCGCCCAGGATCCCGCCCCAGCTCCAAACCATCCCGAAAGAGGCTGTCGACAGAGAAGAGGTAACAGCTGCTCCGTGGCAATTAACCAGCAGTTTCTGTTGCTGAAGGAGATTATTTTGGATGGCGTAAAGAGATTCAAATAAAAATGTCAGCGTGCCCATTATGGATGAAAGTTAGAAAAACTTAAGTGGCCCTGAATTAATCACTATTTGACAGGAAGGCGCGTAAAGCCAGCACTAAAAAATCCCCCGCAAATCTATTTTCCTGCCTTTTTTGGAGGTGGTAAAAAAAAAAAAAGGGCGCTGGGGGTGGGGAGGGCATTCCTGGGCTGCAACCTTAATTCATCTCGGAGTGAAGATTTAATGACAAAGTTACAAGCCCTTAAAGTAGCATTTATGGAGGGGCTAATGAGAGCGCCTCAGAACTCTGTAAAAAAAAAAAAAGGCAGCCCCAACACAAGAGGCCTTTGAAAATACCCGAGGAGGGGAGTTCATTAGTGGGGTTTTTTTTTTTCTTCCTCTTTCCCAACAATGAACATTTCTGCTGCCAAACCTTCAGGAATAGGGCTGGTTTCCTTTCAAGTCATCGATGCAGATTTCTCTGCTGCGTGGAGCCCAGACGAGCGCCGTGGAGCAGCAGGAAATCACACGGGGAAGGAAGCTGCGTTCCTTCCTCCCGGCTGCCTGGCCCGGCCTCACAAACACTGGATTTCTGCTGGCCTTGCCAAACCTTCTCCCAGGGCCGCTCCGCGCCTCCCATGGCTAAGATAACGAATGCTGCTCCAGCCCGGCGCTCGGAGCTGCACTTATTTCAAACTCCAGCCAGGCTGTAACAAATCCGGCTGCTGCCACCCCACATTGAGCAAATGAGCCCCTGTCCGGTGGCATAAAGGGGATGAGAGTTATTGAATATCCCCTGCAGGGAGGGCCCATTCGCCCCTGCCCTCTCTCACCCGCCCTCCCCCCGGAATCTTCTAGGCCCTCTTGCCTGCAGTACTCCAGTCTTGGGGAGCGCAGGATGGAATAGCTGGGGCCAGTGTGTTCCAGAAGGATCAGGTTTTCTGCAGTCAGGACTTTTTTTTTTTTTTAAGAAGAAGTAGAAGCAGAAAGGAACTCTGTGAAGAAAGTGGAAACTGGGGCCTCCCTGGTGGTGCAAGGGGTTAAGCACCTCACTAGGAAGAAGTCTGTAGCCTCTGCAGCACGAGTTCGATCCCCAGCCGGCCAGGGAGCTACCCACATGGTGCAGCAAATCTCTCCTGTCTTGCCTGCTGCTCCCCTCGCCTGTGTACTTCGGTCAGTCTGCCTGTTCTGTTCCCCACTCTGTCTCTGGTGGATCCTCTCACCCCCTCACCCCCACATCTCTGGCCTGTACCCCAGCTCTTGTATGCATAAATAAATAAATCTTGGGAAAAAAGAAAATGGAAACTGGCAAAGAGCTTTGACTGCAAATGGTCTCCTGGTCAGCGCTGGTGCACACACAGATGGTCTTTTTGAAATGGGAATACTGCGGAGCCCTTATAGGAGGCAGGGGCCACTGAGGGGAGCTGGGACCTCCCCGAAGCCAAGCAGCTATCAGACATCTGAGGCCTCAAGGCGGACAGAGGTGCTTCATTGGAGGGATGTTCCCAAGGAAGCCTCCAATTGATCTACAACATGGAATTAAACCAACACGCAGAAAAATGCCTCTTGAGAAGGTCTCTCACCCTGGCTGATGCCGAGCCCGAACATTGTTTCTCTCCAAGTCGAGATGAACAGTTCTGCGATAAAAGGACTCCGTCTGGAGAACACACTTACACTCAAACGCTATTTTCCGCAGCTGCATTCACCCGCGAGCTGGGAGAGGTGTCAGCCCGCAGGATCCCCCTGCTTGGCCACGTCTGTGCCCCGTGGCACGGCACCAGCCGCGGGGTAGGCAGATTCTGGAAGAATCGCGCCTGTTTGACATCACCTGGGGAAGGACACAGATTCATTCACCCCTCGTTGGGGCTTGCGTGTATTTCTAAGAACTTCGCTTTAAACACAGCCACATCCCGAAGCCTGCACATCACACGCTGCCTCCCAAGGTTGACAACACTCAATTGGCAGAGTCTAAACAGATTTTTTTCAGTAGCAGCTGAGTCCGTCTGCAGTTCCGAGGGCGAAGTTAGCATCTGGGCTGTCAGCTCCAGCCCCACGGGAGAAGGCTCACGTTGCTCTCTGTCTTCAAGACAACTGCTGCTGGGACCGGGGAGTCGAAGGGTGATTAATAATAATAGTAGTAATAGTAATTATGTAGATCTATCATAGTAGCTTTCACTGAAATGATAAATAATAGGGTGACACTCTGTGTGTGTTTTCTCAGTTAAAGCAGACAACAGCATTTCAAGCCAGGTCCTGCGATCTTCTCTGCAGAGTTAAGAATTCAAGAAGCCGCCGCTTGCACGCACAAGAGGCAAAATGCAAACTGCGGTTGTCCGGAAGCCAAACCTTTGCTCCTAATCCCCATGTATTCTGCTCCTAATGCTGCTCCCTATATCCAGTGGGCTGACGTTGGAGCCCTCCTTTCTCCTTCTGTCTGCTCTGGCCCAACACACAGCCCTGTGCTTCCCCAGGGGTAGTGTAGCCCAGCGGTTAACACCGCCTGGCCCCAGTCAAATTGCCTGGGTTTGAAACCTGGCTCGGTCACTTGCCAATTGCACTGATCCGGTGCAAATTTGCAAATTTCCAAACCTGGGTCTTCATTCATAGAATGGGAAACTTAAACATGTCTACCTAATGTGGTTATTGCAAACAGAAAACAGGCAAATGCATTTAATTGTAGCAAGGTCTTTGGCACATTGTAGTCATGATGTAGAAGTTTGGGTGGGAGGAAGAATAAGAAGACCCAAAGGAAGGGGCTGCTCTCCCTGGCCGGCCGGGGATAGAACTGGTGCTGCAGAAGCTGCTGATAGCTTCACAGTGCTGTGCTTAACCCCTTGCACCACCAGGGAGGCCCAGACTTGGCAGATTCTTGATGTTTCATTGCTATTGTAAATCAGTCCTGTGAAGAGGCCTCCTCCATTCAAGCAGAGCATCAACACGACCTGTCTCTGGCAAAGAAAGCATGGTTTTCTGACTCAACAGCCATCATGAGAGCTTGTTGAAGATTAAAATGGCTTCTGATTCCCGTCTGGTCATTCCATTTAATGCGGGGAGCAGTCAGCACTGGGGCTGAACTGGATGAGCACATCCCATGTCACCAGCGATCACAGAAACGGGCTGATGAATCCTGGAAGATAAGGCAAGGTTGTCCGCGGAGAGCTTCCACGGTGATTCTCAGCAGCGAGTGGATGGGTGTGCCGAGAGAAGGTAGATTACATGGCAGGTTTCCAAAGAGCATTTTATGGAATCTTCTAGTGACTTCAATTTGTCCTGCTTAAGGCTTGAGCTTACTCTGTTCCTCGGTGTTATTTGGGTAGGAAAAGGTCCCCTTTACTGAATATCTAGTTAGGGGTGTAGGACAAAGTGACTGTCACCCTAGTTAGATTTGTAGATAGTTCAGTCCACTGTGCTTGGGATGAAAAATCCCTGGAGACCATTCAGAGGAGAAAGATGCCTATTTCCATGCTTAGTATTCCCAGCCTCTTAGAAGCTATTAAGGCATCTCATTTGCAATTTGTCTAAAATCATTTGGGATCCATTGAAGCTCTAACTAGTATCATCCATTAAGGCTAATAAATCGCCCATATTTGTTTTTCTACCTTTGGGTCCTTTTAAAAAAATTTTATTAAAGCACACAATTTATTCAGAAATGTGCACAAATCACAAGGTTCCGCTAGGTGAATTTTCACAAAGGGGCTCTGATGTACCCCATATCTGCAGCCAACAGAACATCGCCAGAATCTCAGATACCCTTCCAATGGAAAGCACTACTCTGACTTTTAATGCTATAAAATAGGTTGGGCTGTTATTAAAAAAAAAAAAAAAAACAACCCTATATAAATGAAATTAATGTGTGTGTTATCTTTATAGTTCTATGAAAATGATATGAAATGATACAAAATTCTCCGTTAACTTTATTTAAACGAAATTCCACAAGACATCTTTCATATCTGACTTCTTTTCTTCATTCTCAAGTTTGTGAGCTTTATCCATTTTGCTTTGTGTAGCAAACATTCATTTATCTTTATTGCTGTCCTCCATTTTATGAATATACAATTTCCATATCCAATTAACTGATGGACCTTTGAGTCGCTTTCAATTCCTTACTATTATAAATAAAGCTGCTGTACCCATCTCTGGCGAACATTAATGCATTTCTCGTGGGTCTATAGCCAGGTCAGAAATTGCTGGGTCTTATAGGATGCATCTGCCTGGGTGAATTAGATATTGCAAACAGTCTTTCCTAAGTGGGTCTACCATTTTGGCCCCCATGGGCAGTGTGTGCTATTTCTACTCTGTACTCTCAACTGCACCGGGAGTTTCAGACTTTTGCACATTAATTATTTTGATGAGTCTGAAGTGGTAGCTCCCTGTGGTTTTAATTTGCAAACGGTTATGTTATCATGCACTCTTATGTATTTGTACAACTACCAAACACCATGTGGATTCCACTCTGCACTGGGTTACCATATCAGATATCTCTGCACACATCATTTAATTCTCCCACAACCTTACCAGACTTGAGCCTTTACCTGAAATCCCGTGGCCACGCACAGGGTGACCAGGTCTCCCAGGTTGGCTGGGCGTCTCAAAAGCCAAAACAAGAGAGTCCTGGTGTACTAGGCTGGTGGGTCACCCCACTGCTAAAGAAATACCAGAGCAAATATTCACACAGGTTTCCTCACGGCAAGTTCTAGTCTCTAAAGTTTCTGCTGTCGATACTCAAAATGAGGTCCTTGGACAGGAGGCATCGGCCTTGCTTGGGTGGAGGCCCCACCCACACACGTACTGAACCAGAATCAGGATTTCAGCACAATCCCCAGGGGCTGTCTTGTGTTCCCCCCACAGCTGATGGAGTGTAGCTCTTGGCCAGTGGTTCTCAAACTTGGCTGCTCTTAGGAGTCACCTGGGGAGATTTACTGATAAGTGACCTACATCCCAACCCCAGAGATTCTGACCTAATAGATCTGGAGGGAGGCCTGGACAATGGGGTTCTTAGAGCCCCCTCTGGATTATTCTAATGTGCAGCCAAGTTTGAGAACCCACACTTTCGTGCAAACCATGCAACCTTGCATAGTGTCCTCTAATGTAGTCTTGTCAAAGTTTTGTAAGCAAGTCTACGTTCACCATCGTTCGTGTAGTGTGAGGGATTTAAAGCTCGAGCTCACAGACTCTTTAACAACACCCTTTCACGTTGAAGCATTCGACACTGGTCTATGCTTTCCAGTCATCTCTCAGAGACCATAAGAACTTCCCTGAGATGATGCTTTCCAAAATCTCCAAGAGTAAGGATCCCCAAAAGAGCAAAGCTATGCTCTAGAATCTTCCACATGACAAGAATTATGCTTTTGCTAATATATTCTGGTTCTTCCAAACCAGCTCTGGGCTTGTACAGGTTTATACTGGCTTTATATGGGTTTCTCTCATTCCTTGGAGATGGCCAGCAGGAGCTCCTACTGCTTCCCAGGGCTTAAGGTCCTCAACACACCGTCAGGTTCAAGCCACAGCCTGGAACAGCCTACAGGACCTTCCGCAGCTCTCCCCAGAGTGACCTTGGAAAATAAAGATCATGCTTTCTTTGCTCAAAATACTTGAATGGCTCCCATCTCACTAGGACTAGAATCATTGCAATGGCTGACAAAGCCCAAATAACCAGTCATGTCTCCTGCCATGTCCCTTTTTCACTCCATCACCACACCAGGCACACTCTTGCCTCAGGGCTTTGCACTGGCTGTTCCATTTCCTGAAATGCTTTTCCTCCACTTACACCATCGCTCACACTTGCATCCACCCAGCATTTGCTCAAATGCATTACCCTCCCTCCTCAGAGGGTCCGGCTCTGCCAACTCTGTCAAAAACTGAGTCTTCACTTCCGTCACTTTCTACTCCTTTGTCTTGTCCATTTTTTCCTTCAATTTACTTCTGACATTATTTTATGTACTTATTCATTTACTTGTTTTCTATCTATCTCACCTGCCACTCCTTGAGGCCTCCCAGTTCACAAGGTAGATACTCAATTCATTTTTGTGGAATGAATGGAGAAGGGATAAGTAGATGAATGGTCAATGGGTGGGTGGGTGAATGGATGGACAGACTGACGGATGGATAAAAGAATTACGTTGTCCCTTCTCGGTGAAGGGATTCATCTGGGGTTCCTCAGATCGGGTTCTTCATGTGCTGTCTTCCCGAGATACATCCATGTGCTCCCCTTACTAGAATGACTTAGTAACTCTCACTGAGTAGGCATACTTTCATTTAAAAAAAATTTCTGCCCCGCCATAAGTGGAAAAGAAGCCAAAGATGAGAAGAAATTAAAAAGCAAGAAAAATGATGTTATTAAGATAGATTCTCTTGTCCTCTAAAGACACTGAACCTCAGGCAGCCACTGATCTTTGCTAAAGAGACAGGTTAGCTGAGGCGCTCCCACGTGGAGGGAGAGGGACTAGACAGACCTCGTCTCCCTGACTTAATGTTCCCCCCAAAACCTTTTGCACACCCCTGGGTAGGTGCCTGGGTAGGTGGTGCTATGGATTCTCAATCATATCCTGTTTCTCTAATCCCTTTCTAACTAAAGTCTTATATTAACTACCTTCATATTGCTTCACTTCTAAAAAAGCAGAGGGAAAGAAGAAAACACTCTAGATACCCTACAGTCCTTTATTTTATTTTGTTCTTTAAAAAGATTTATTTATTTATGTATATAAGAACTGGAGTGTAGGCCAGAGGTGGGGGGAGGTGAGAGGATCCACCAGAGACAGAGTGGGGAGCAGAACAGGCAGATCCACTGAAATCCACTGCTGAGGGGAGCAGCGGGGAGACAGGAGAGGTCTGCTGCGCCATTGGGTCAGCTCCCTGGCCGGGGATGGAACTCATGCTGCAGAGGTTGCGGACAGCTTCACAGCACTGTGCTTACCACCTTGTGCCACCAAGGAGGCCCACCTTTGTTTTTTTAAGACTTATTTTATTTATTTGGGGGTGAGAGGATTCACCAGATACAGAGTGGGGAGCAGAACAGGCAGATCACTGAAATACACTGCTGAGGGGAGCAGCGGGGCCACAGCGCTGAGACTTAACCCCTGTGCCCTCAGGGAGGCCCAGGTACCCTACAGTTCTAAGATGTGTAACTCACCCTGCATGGACTGGGAGTGTCAGGAGAAAGAAAAAGGACATAGCCCTGCACACCAAGGAATGAGGACTCAGCCACGCACTCGATCCCTGACACCCACACGCTTGACCGCACAGAGAAAACACCAGATGACTGACCATTTCTTCCTTTCATCCCGAGGGGCTGAGCTCACAAGCTGAAACCCTACTAAAAGCAAGGCCAGGCTCCCAGCAAGGGGCCACCCCGGCTGGGGGCTGGGGGGCACTTGCTCAGAGTCCTGCCAAGTCTTTGCTGCACAGACCACGATTATCCCTTCATGGTTTAGCTTTCAGCACATGCCCTGGTTTCCATGTAAGATGATAAGGCCTCTGTGTTCTCTCACATGTGGACTGGAGACTTCTGAACACTTAGATGAAGAAATCAGGTCCTAGTGATGGCAAAATATTTACACACTGATTTACGTTTGTCCATGAAATTGGGGATAAGGGTCATTTCCACCAGAGAGAAGGGGATCTCAAAGAGATCAGAGCTTCGGTGACGACTCAACAGTATTTATTTAGGTAGAAAGGCTTTTCCTGTACCCCCTCCTTCCTTTTCTGTCCCCCAGATAATTTCGGTAAATTCTCAAGTTCCCAGTACAAAAGCTGTGTGTGTGTGTCTGTGTGTGTGTGTGTGTGTGTGTGAGAGAGAGAGAGAGAGAGAGAGAGAGAGAGAAGAGAGAGTGTGTGTGTGGAGGGAGAATCAGATAGAATAACATACATCTACAAAGTGGAATCACATTGCTCATCTGAAGATATTTTTTCCCACACATACAAACCTCCATGTAATGTGCATGGCCCATTACAGCAGCCTGTGCTTCTACACAGGGATTTCCAATTTGACTTGTTATTTGCCAATGTCTGCAAAGGCTGGTTTGTTCTATTTCAAAATAACATTGTTTTGGAACAAACTCTCAACTGTTGAAAGTTTACAACATATGGTATTTTAAAAGGTTTACAGATGCTAAGTCAGACATTCATAGAAGCATCTTCTGGGTCCTGGTAGGAGACATTACAGCCATTACAGCAACTTACTAATTCTTGACATAGATTGGGAATCTCCTATGATCCAAGACAATCCTAAGTACTTTAGACATATTAACATATTTATTTCCAAACGAATAATAAATGAGCATTTTCTATTTTACAAATAAAAAACTGAGTCACACAGATAAATGGTGGGTCAGGAACACACCCAGGCTGACTGGTGCCCAAGCTTGTGTCTGCCCCAATTTTAGGCCCGCAAGACCTATTGGTCACTCTACCTGTGACATCAACCACAGAACTTGACCCCCTCCTGCACATGACTTTGTAGACATAGAACATATTCATATTCCTGTAATTCAACCTCACTGTCCAATTCAATAAGCATTTTCAAACATTAATAGTGATCAAAGTTCTCCAGGTGCAGGAAGGATCCAGAAATGAATAAAGACAGACACTCTACTTTGTAGGTCACTCATAAGTAACCTAAAGAAAAGAAAATCCTTGCCATCTCATCAACAAATCATGCAGTAGAGCCTCCCTGGTGGTGCAAGGGGTTAAGCACAGCACTGTGAAGCTATCCCCAGCCTCTGCAGCACGAGTTCGATCCCTGGTCAGGGAGCTGACCCACGTGGCGCAGCAGACCTCTCCTGCCTTGCCCGCTGCTCCCCTCAGCAGTGTGTTTCACTCAGTCTGCCTGTTCTGTTCCCCACTCTGTCTCTGGGGAATCCTCTCACCCCCCTGCACCTTTGGCCTGTACCCCAGTTCCTGTATACATAAATAAATAAATCTTAAAAAAAAAGAGAGAGAGAAATCGTGCAGTATCTTCCAACATTCTAATTGTATGGACACCAGATTTCTGTGTTCATATGTGTTTAACACAGATACTGGCTTTGAGCTGGCAGCACAATTATTTCCAATGACAGTGCAACATCTTTGTGTGAACAGTATGGGGCTGGGGTGCTTGGAGCTGCTCATCCATGCAAAGAATTCTTGTCAACTATTTTAAGAAGAAGAAAAGCAAGACAGCTAAGATGAAAATCCAAGGTGACCTTGAGCTCTACAACGCATTCCTGTAATCTGTGGTTTCTCAAGGTGTTGTGAGGACGATGATTTGTTTACAGAATTATTTGCTAGATGAGGGGGAAGAGAGGAAACAGAATCAGCGACCACTTTACAGAAAGTCTTTCTCAACATTAAACCTCTATTCAACATTAAACCAGCATCCAAGCCCTTGTCCCTTGGAAAAAAAAAAAATCCCCGGGCCTCCCCAGTGGCACAGTGATTGAGCGCTGGGTTGCGAAGCTGCCTGCAGCCTCTGCAGCGCCGGTTCAATCCCCGGCTGCTCCCCGGCCACCAGAGGAGGGTCCCACATGGCGCGCAGACCTCTCCTGCCGCCCGCTGCTCCCCTCAGCAGTGTACTTCGGTCCTTCTGCCTGCTCTGCTCCCCGCTCTGGCTCTGGTGAATTCTCTCACCCTCCCGTGCTTCTGACTGTACCCAGTGCATGTACAAATAAATAAATAAATAAATAAATAAATAAATAAATAAATAAATCTTTAAAAAAAAATCTCTGTTGACTGGATTATAGCAGGAAGCAGGGAAGACCTCTGGCCATCCTCTCCTTACCCTATGGCCACATACAGACCTGGCCAGCCTGCTGTTCCCATCAGGAATGAATGCCCAACGAGGAAGGCACAATAAGGAATTCACACCCAGCTCCAGTGTTCAGAATCAGTCATAGTGGCCTCCACAGAAAACCTCATCAAAGATGGCGGAACCCGACAATCTGGGTTTCTGAATCTTCATCCAGCCTGGTGCCCTTGGTCTCTCTCCCAGCCAGAGCTGTTGAGCAGGCCTGCATTAATCACTTCATGCCAGTGGTTGCAGTTCTGAAGTATTTCTGGTCCCAGCATTAAACAGTCAGGACCTGCCATCCTAGCTGAGGGCATTCGTTGGCAGCTGTTCAGCTTCCCCATCATCCAGAAACCTAAGGGTTAACTCCCTACACACCAGGAAGCCACCAGGAACCTTCCCAGCTCCCTTCTGAGTTGACAGTGCCAAGCCCTGTGACTTACTATTTTGAATATCAATTCTATGCACTCTTTGAATAAACTTTGAATAAATTCCCCTTTCTACTTAAGATAGTAGATAGTTCAGTTGTATGCTTGCATCCCAAAGTCTGATACCTGCACTTACACACATTTCATGTTAGGCAGAGTGTGTCTCAGGAAAGAAAATCTGTTTTGTGACAGGTCTGAAAAAATGAATTATAGAAATGTAACTTGTCTGAGGGAATTATGTGAGAGTGCTATATCTTGGCAATAAAATGTTAAGAAATTAAATTAGCTTGGTAAAAATGAACATGCACTTAACACTTGTTGTATGCAAAGTTCTTTCACATCCTCTACTTCATGACAAAGCACTTTGCTATATTCTCTACATTTGAGACACAGGTTAAGGCATGACGTGTGTCAGTTTAGAGTGAGGAGTGACTCCATGTACATGCTTTGTTGGTCTCTCAAGCTCACTGGCACCCCCCCCCAGCAGTAAGGACCCCATCTTTTGGGCCACATTTATGAACCATGGGCCCTAAATTAGCCTCAGCTTCCTCAGACACAGGATTCATAGTGTCTACCTGCTTCCCAGAATGAGATATGACTGTGGCAGTGCTTGCTGAACAGAGAAGGGCTGGATAATGTGGGGAGTCTAAAACAGTCAATAACTCAAAAATATGTGGATGCCCATGGAGCAGTAAGATACAGGAAACTACAAGTGATTTTTACGATGTTTGGAAGAGGGGTCACTTGCAGCCTTAACATTTGCCGATGAGGTTAGAAAAGGCATTTTCAATCTCAACAAATATATGTACATCTCATGAACCCACAGAGAGTAGTTGCTAGATATGCCCACCGAAATATTGGGAAAGATGTAACTCCAGGAGACAGAAATCCAACCTAACAAAGAGACTAAAGGGAACCCCGGGATGACAGTGAAGAAAGAAAGCAGACAGCCAGCATTGAGGACAGCCAGTCCTGGCTGAGGAGGAGAATGAGCTGGTACTATAGGCCAGAAGGGATATCTTCTAGAAAAATTCCAAGCATAACAAATATTTTCAAATGTTAAGAGGAGACTCACACTTTTGACAAAGAGCCTCCAAGTGAATTACTGAGAGGTACATAGAAAACAAGGCTGCTAGCAACTCCAGGGAAAACAAAAAGCTTTACTTGCAGGAAATATAATCATGGTATAATCAATGGCTCAACCATGGCTAATATTGACATGTTGAAAAGGTAAATGCTGGGCCTCCCCAGTGGCGCAGCAGTTGAGCACTGGGCTGCGAAGCTGCCCACAGCCTCTGCAGCGCTGGTTCAATCCCCGGCCACTGGCGAGGGTCCCACATGGTGCGCAGACCTCTCCTGCCGCGCCCGCTGCTCCCCTCAGCAGTGTATTTCGGCAGTCTGCCTGTTCTGCAACCAGCTCTGGCTCTGGTGAATCCTCTCACCCTCCCACGCTTCTGACTGTACCCAGTGCTTGTATAAATAAATAAATAAATCTTTAAAAAAAGAAAAGAAAAGGCAAATGCTGAGTATTGAATAGATTGGGAGTAAGGTGGCCAGAAGTGAGCCTGCGTGTTGTCAGGCGTGTGTGTGTGTGTTCAGCATGGTGATGGGAAATGTGTCAAGAGCACGAGTCTCATATTCTGCAGTTGGAAGTTTATAGATTTAAAAATCAAAGAAAAAGCTATAAAAACATGCTACTTAAAGCAGGGAAATAAGTGCCCAAGACACATCAGGAGGAAATAAGCGTGACTTCTAGAGAGTAGGCTTGGGGTAGGTGCATAGGGAACTGGGGAGGCAAGCAGGAGCTTATAGAATCCTCTCAGAATTAGGAACAAGCATAACTTCAGGGGAAACTTTTTAATACAAAAGGGAAAGCAGAAAAATCTGGGCCAAGATGACAACAGACAGGCTGGAGGTCAGCCCCCTTGGCCACAACAAGGAGGTGTTGAAGCAGCAAGCGCAGCGGCAGATTAAGAGCCCCCCGCTCTCTATCTTGCCTCTGTCTTTTTCTGGGAATTAATAGGTTACAATGAACATCTCTACCTGGGAGCGGCCCGGCTGGCGTGCAGGGCCGAGCTCCACAAACACTGACAGCAGCAATAATGAAGCTGCCAATCCCAGGGGCACACAGGGGACACATTTGCCACAGGCCGACCTTACAAACTGTCACTTTCTTAAATGCAGATTGCCGGGCCTTGGAGAAGGTGTCAGACGCCCCTCCCGGTGCACCCTCAGTTGTTACTGTAACTGCTCAGTTTACAAATTAGATCCCAGCATGTCCAAAGGGGCTTCTTTGGTTATGAAGAATTTAGTCTGAGCTTGGCTCATGTTCTTGGAGAGCCCCATGTGGATCTGGAAATGGCCTTTTTTTCTTTATAATTTATTTATTTTTTTATTTATATCTTTTACATCATTGTACAGTCCCCGTGAAATTCCACCAGCAGTTCACCCGTGACCCATCACCACAGGCCCTTGTGCACTTCTCTCCCCTGTTTTGATCCCTTTTCCTCATGCTTCCTCATAGAACGTCTCTTATTTATGGTTGCCTGTTAGTTTTGTTTTATTATTATTATTGTTGTTGTTTTCCTGATCCCTTATTTGGTTCCCCTATATTCCTTCTATAAGTGAAACCATTAGATGTTTTTCTTTTTCCTTCTGCCTCATTTCACTGACCATGATCCCTTCCAGCTCCATCCATGCTGCTGGGAATGGCATGGGTTTATCTTTTTTGATAGCTGAGTAGTATTCCATGGTGTATATAGACCACATCTTCTTGATCCAGTCATCTAGTTTTGGGCAGTGGCACTATTTCATCTGGGATCCAGAGCAAGAAGCCTTGGTGAATTCTAAGAACTCCTTGAAAACCGAAGCGCACTGGCCTAGTTATATGGAGACTCATTTATTCCGTGGGGCCTTGTAGTGGCAGGATGGGCACTGAGCAGGTTTCCAGGATCCGAGCAGACCCGGTAAAGGGGAGTCCTGGAGGTGTCGGTGGCTTTCTCAGGCTTTATTGAGCTGTTACATACAGAGCATACAGCAAGCAGGTACCTGGCAGGCAAGTCTTCACTCTGGGCTTCTCTGGCCTTTCTCTCCTCTCTCTCCTGCCCCTCCTCTGCTTCTGTTTCTCTCCTGCCTCTCCTGGTGACTCAATACTCCTCCCCAGGCCCACAGAAGTAAACAAGTTAGATTACAACAATGTAAAAACTGCGGGTGCCCCATCAGGCAGGGCAATCCTAATGGTAGGGGGGCAGAAAAGCCTGAAAAACCATTTACCTTACAGGGCTCCATACTTAGCTGTGCAAGGGGTGGGCTGGAAGCTCTAGCCTAAAGCCACTGGATACCAAGCCAGGGCAAAGCCTGGCCTATAATGACTATTGGGAAAGAGAAAGGATTGCAGGGGTCCACATGCTTCTAGATCATTCCTAGCATTGTTATTTCTGCGTCTTGCAGGAGGGCAGCCAAGCAGCAGCTGCATGCAGAGGCAGGGAGTCAGGCTGCAGGGAAGGTGCCAGGTGTTCTGGGGAACTGAGCAAAACTTCCCTCTTGAACCAGACACTGAGTTGACAACACTCTCCACTCCCCAGCCCCAGACCCCAAAGGCTGGGTCTCCACAGCCTGCGGTGGAGCAAAAGCTCAGAGCACCTTTTCAGGGTCCTGAGAGGTGGCTGAGACTCGTCACCCACGGGAGACTGTACAGGCCCCTGCAGCAGAGGCCTCCCAACCAGGAACACACACGCTTAGGAGCACCCCCTTCAGAGCCACCCAGCCTTGGGTGCCCTTCATATCTGCCAGCCTCAGCTCAGTGGGAATCGCTTCACCCAGTTGAGCAGATTTTTGCGAGGACTAAATAGGACCGACAAAGCCTTGGATGCCAGGGAAATGCCCTGCATGCGCTGGGTGGAAGCTAGTGTGTTTATTTTTTACAAAATGTGTAAATGAACACCTTGGGATCTCACCTTTTATTTTAGGGAGAAAATAATTTAGCATTACAGGTATGCTTCCTCATTCCAGCAGTGAGGATCCTACACAGCGCGTGGTCACCTTTCAGCAGGAGGCTGGTGCTTCTGGGGGGTGGGGGGAGGCATGTATTTTGTCCCCCAGGGGAGATTGGCACATGTCTGGGGACATTTTGGGCCATCAAATCTGGGGTGGTGATGCTAATGGCATCTAGTGGGTAGAAGCCAGAGATGCTACTTAACATCCTCCAGTGCACAGGACAGCCCCCCGAAACAAAGAATTGTTCCCCCAACATGTCGGTAATGCTGAGGTCGAGGAAGTCTGCCCTGGCATTACACAGGAGCTTATGTAGGAAAAAGAGGTGCTAAGGACCCCCTTGTGCAGACCTCAGTTCTGGGCACAGACCATGGCTTGATGTCAAGCGCTGGGCTCCCCGCAGTCTGGCCTGTCATCTCCTCTGCTAACATCTACGGGAATGGACGTCAGCAGCCCCACTTGGCCAGTGGTGCCCCAGGGGCCAAGCCAGCCAGCTATTATTTAGGATTTTTGCAGAAACAACAACGCCGTGTGAGCCTCCATTTTGTTGTGAATTTGAACTTTCAGTTGGAAATCTATCTTCAAAGGTAAATGAACACCTAAGATATTTTAAAGCACCAGCATGAAAATTTGCCACGATACCATTTTTATACCCCAAACACCTCTCGAACATCATTTGCAAATAGGCCGGGCTCTGTGTGAGCTTTTGACGCCAGTATTAAACAATCTTGTTTATATCATGGGTTTTGAACTGTCCACCAGCCTTGCAAATGACCGTCTTGGAAACCATGGTCCACAGACACAGGTTTCCAGTAGAGAGAGCTCAGTTTTCTAGGCGGCAGTAGGTTTGCTTCTGAGTAGGTTTTCAAAGATGGAAAAGCTAAATTATAGAAATAATAACTTATCACCTACCCTCCCCTTTCTCTTCTATTAAAAATCATCTGTTCCCCACTCTGTCTCCGGTGAATCCTCTCACCCTCCTGCGCATCTGGCCTGTACCCCAGTTCTTGTATAAATAAATAAATAAATCTTTTTAAAAAATGAATAAAATAAAAAAAAATCCCCATTCAGTTGTGTTACTCTAAAGACGTGTGATAGGACAGAGAGGGTGCCCCCAGGGCTAGGAGGACCCAAGTGGCTGAATGGAGGGTGCGTCCCAGCTCCCGAACCCAAGCACCTTGCACACCCCTCATCAGTCTTCTGTCTTTGCTAAGAGTCAAGTCTCAACTGATAAGGCCGTGGAGACATAATCATTTTCCATTGACAGCACCTTGCAACCAATTCACAAACATTTTCATATTAATATTGAGCAATTTCCCTACATTCTAATCCATCAAAGTAGGCTATTAATCCTTCCTGTACCATT
The DNA here is from genome assembly GCF_014898055.3 of Talpa occidentalis. NCBI lineage: Eukaryota > Metazoa > Chordata > Mammalia > Eulipotyphla > Talpidae > Talpa > Talpa occidentalis. Next base: position 5,031,892 of record NW_023601754.1, read on the forward strand.
CTCTATTCAAATGCTAACAATTTTCTTCTCACAAGCTAAAACATTTGTCCGACAGCCCCTTGCACAAAAGCTCCACATTGTTAGCGATGATGGATCAGTGTTAATATGAAGGATGCAATGTAAATTACATCATTGATACTGTACATATGTAGAGGAAGAAAATCTTTTTAAAAGATCATTTGTATGCTAAAGATAATGAAAGTCATCCCCTGGTACAGCAACTTTAATTTTCCTTTCCAAGAGAAAAAAAGGTTCTTGATGACAGAGAGTATGGAAATCCATGATGATTTACAATGACACAAATGCCATTGTTTACTCCTGAAAAAATAACACATACACTTTCTTTGAAAGAAATTATTGAAATGACTCAAGAAACCTTGTGAAGCTGTCTTTTAAGAATTGTCTGCCCGCTGGTTACCAGGTGAACAATGTGGATAAGCTGAGCTCAACTTGGGGAGAAAACAGATCATTTTCTCCAGTTGAGGCTGAGCGACTGCTGATTTGCATTCATTATCCAAAGCCATTAAAGGGTATAGGAACTTGGAGGTGAACACAGTTAGATCCGCAGATAAGGATACATGCAAAGCTTATTGTGTGTTAAGAACAGGATGTAGAGGCCTCCCTGGTGGCGCAAGGGCCTAAGGGGTTAAGATGCAGCACTATGAAGCAATCCGCAGCCACTGCAGCAGGAGTTCAATCTCTTACCAGGGAGCTACCCACATGGTGAGGCAGACCTCTCCTGTCTCCCTGCTGCTCCCCTCAGCAGTGTATTTCAGTCAGTCTGCCTGTTCTGTTCCCCGCTCTGTCTCTGGTGAATCCTCTCACCCCCCACACCTCTGCCTGCACCCCAGCTCTTGTATGCATAAATAAATAAATTAAAAACAAACAAACAAAAGAACAGGATGCAACTGATGGTTTTAACTCTGGGTCCCTCCATCCTTGCAAACCTCCAAAATGAGAGCTGACCTTGTACCTGAGGTCCTGCCTTATGCTCCCAGAATACTTAGCAAGTCAGAGTACTGGAAAAGACATTGTACATCTTCCCTTTTCTCAGGACATGTCCCAAGGTCATCGTATGTTCTGAAAAACTTCCCTCACCTGAGTTCTGTGCATCTCCCTGAGCCACTGTCCTGCCACCTATGATGGATAGTTGATGGCCAATGTCTTCCCTTCCAAGAGGCCTTGCATGGCTGTTGCTGGAACTGAAAACTTTTCTTCTTGCTCTTTGCCTCATTACAGACCGTGCTCATCCTTCTAGCACCTTCTGAAACACCATCCCCTGACCCCTCCATCTACTGCCACCCTGTCCGACCACAAATGAAATAAAATCTCCAGGCACATCCTTTCCTTTCCCTTTCTAGCACTTTCCAAGAGTTATAATAACTTGCTCATGTGTGCAAGTCTAGCTCCTTCCTTCCTTTTATCCATCTATTATCTATCAACGGAGATCTTGAAGGTAAAATTGGCTTACAGGAGACATCATATTTTGATCTAGATAATAAAAGATTTAACATCAGCCCAGGCTTACCTTCCCCGGCTCACCCCACTTCACCACAGACCAGTGTCCAAAAGTAGAAACTCCCCTAAGCAGGCCAGAGCACCAGCTTTTCTCGGGGTGGCCGCGATAACTAGTGGGATCCAGGCCCGTTTGAACAGAAGATATTTTATCAGGCTTGCCAAAGAGTTGGGCAGTCATTTTGGAAATGGAAGGAAGAAGAAAGAGAGCGATCTGTCCCTAGCACTGAGCAAGCCTCACGGAAATCCACTTTATACAGCTCCTCTGAGTTGTCTGGCTCCAAACAGCTCCTCACTTTCTAAGGGCAGCTCCATTCAGGGGTATGACTCATCCCCCACCCCCCACCCCCAGACAGCAGCCCTAGCCCCAGAGCGTTTCTGCTCCTGGTGCTGAAAGCCAGTGGGTAGATAATTATTCAAGGTCGGATTTTTCGAGTGGGATGCCAGGGCGGGAAGGCAAACATGAAGGGTTAGCCAATACTTTGCAAACACTTGTTTAAGGATTTCCTAATTACTCTAAGTGGTTCCTCCAGCTCTTGCACTTAAAAGGCTGCTGTTTCTATGATGTCATCCTTTGCCCATTATCTCTGCAGTCAATTTGCAGTATTAGGAGAGGCTGCATGAAAATATTTGCAAACATCAACATTCTCAAGTCTTAAAAGATAATCCCCCTTTCAACTCCCTACGAGCATATCAGCAGCACAGTTAGGATTTCAGATTCCTCTAAATGGTAACACCACCAGCTGGACTGCACAGAAAACCTTTCTTCTGAAGAACTCAAAGAAATTTCCAAGTGGTATCACATCAATCACCAAGCAAGCCTCAGAGGAATGGCCAGGCAGGTAGTTAGAGGGTAATTAGAAATGCAAATTGAAAAGCCCCTTTATAAGCGCTCCCAGGCTGCCACCTGAGAAACTCTGGTGTAAGATTTTAGTTTAAGGGTAACCGGTGCCAATAGGTTCTAACCCATTGGACATTGTGTTGGGCCATTAATTCTTCCCAAGTAACAATAATATCATCTCCTGCTTGCAGCTGGGAAACCGAGGTGGGCGGGGGTGAAGCCACTTACTCCGGGTCGTGCAGTTCAAAAGGCCGCTCCAGAGTTGGACGCTAACCAGATCTGTCCCGCTTTTCAAGTTCCCCCTCCAACCCACCACGTGGCTACCCAAGTCTCTTTCCCTCCTGCAGGATGGGAGAGCTTGGGGATTTTACCAGATGCTGCACAGAAAGGGCTTTTCTCTGCGGGCGGAAATCTTGCCAAAGTAGGGCGCTTGCATAGTGAAAATCGCTTTAAGATTGGGCTGGTTGGGCCTCCCTGGTGGCGCAAGGGGTTAAGACACAACCTATGAAGCAATCCGCAGCCTCTGCAACATGAGTTCGATCCCCCAGCCGGCCAGGGAGCTACCCACATGACACAGCAGACCTCTCCTGACTCGCCCACTGCTCCCCTCAGTGGTGTATTTCAGTAGATCTGCCTATTCTGTTCCCCACTCTGTCTCTGGTGAATCCTCTCACCCCCCCACCCCATACCTCTGGCCTGAACCCAGCTCTTGTACGCATAAATAAATAAATCTTTAAAAAAAAAGAAAAAGATTGGGCTGGTTTTAAATCTCCTGCGCCTATTAGCTGGGTGATACCGACCAAATTACTTAGCCTCGCTGAACCTGTTTCTTTACCTGTAGAAATGGAAATTGCAGTGGTTCTTACCTTGGAGGGTGGCTATGGAGATTAAGTAAGATAATGCATGTTAGGTATTTGGCATAATGCCTAGAAGTAGTAAGTACCCAATAAATGTTGAATATGACTTTTTATTAGGACATATGTCCTGTGTATTAGTCTGACTTATATATTTATTATTACATATGACTTATATTTAAGTATAATAAACACAGGATTTTTATTACTATTACAATTATTGTGATTATTAGATGTCTGGCCTTTGAAAAGAAAGTATCATTGGCCCAGTCCTCACCTCTTGTTCTCGGGGGTTCGCTGCTCAATTCATCCTCAAACTGGCAGCCCATGCAGAAGACGTGGTGGACAAATTCCATGCTGGGGATCTGCTCATCCATGTATTCACCTCTGGCTGGGAGAGAGAAGCACCCAGAAGGCTCTCCCTTCGTCCTGGGTCTGCAATCCCTGGGCATGTTTTTACTCAGCAAATCCTCAACTGGCTTTCAAAGCAAGGAAGCTGCAGTTAATTTCCTATGCAAAGAGAGAGCCTAGGGCTCTACATTAGTATCCTAATTTATGAAGAGTGAAATCAACTCCAGACTTGGCCAGCTGGTCCAGGTAAGGGCCTAATAGATTAGCAAGGAACACCAAGCAAGTAGCTCAAATTGTATAAAATAAAATTCAGCAATATTTAAAAGTAATTCAGCTCATTTGAAGCTTCTAGACATTCCAAAACTCAGTAATAACTAAAGCACCCAGCATAATGAATAAAATGAAAATGTGACCTGGGATCTCACTATTTATTTAGAACTGAGAAGCTGAAAATTGCTCTTTCTAACCGAAAGGCCTAAAGTTATTACTTCATTCACTTAAGCATTTTACATAAGGTAATTCTCTGATGATAAATCGCATTGAAATTGATTTCAGTTTAAAAATAAAAAAAAAATCCGCATTAACATGTGAAAGCTTAAAGAACTGCAGATCTGAATTATTGGGGTGCTCGTGCTAAGAATGGATGACAAATTGAAAAATAAGCATGTCCTCACTTTTAGAAAATAAATCAGGTCCTCAGAACCACCCATTATGCAAAGAAAAATAAACTGCCTCTCATTTCATTAGGAAAACTCATTTGCATCAACATTTATACTTACATATGTAATAATGCATGGTCCCAGCCTGAATACAAGGTGGTAATTCAATCAAAAAGCTCCGTTGATATGCTATCATAAACAGCAAAAATGGAAACAGAGCCCCGGGAATAAATCACCCTCTTACTATTCAGCTGGGACCACACTGGGCTATTTTACACTACATGCATTGGTGCAGTATTTCACAAATATAAAACACTGTATTTTCCTTTTATGTGCTGACATGTGGCTGTCGGAACTGGCAGCTCGTGGAACTCCAGCAGGTGCAGGGATGGATCCCAGCGGTGGAATCAGACAGCAAGCGGTGGAGACAATAGGCAATTAGAATTTGTTAAATTAAAATCGTTTTCATCAAAAATTTAAAAGCACTTGAAATTTTAATCCAAAGCATAAGGTTTGTGCACACATCTCCATTTGGAGGGAAGAAACCCTACTGAAAACGAGCATCCTTTTGAAAACAACAATACTTTCAGTGGCTAATTAGACAGCTCTTGACGAAGCATATAATTTAGGAAATATGCAAGGGGCGTTTTACTTGGCTTTGGGAGGGTATTTCTTGGACATTGTTGAGCCATCTCAGTGCCTTCGCCTTCATATTTTCTGTTCCCTCTTCCTGGAAGGCTTCTTACTGTGTCTTCCCCTGGCTGCTTCTTTGTCATTCAACTTTGAAGGTCACTTCCTCAGAGAGACTTCCCTGCTTTCTCTCCCGTCTTTAACCGAGCTCTTCATCCTGGCTAAAAAACAAACAAAGAGACATTTTCAAGACTAGATAAAGGTAGAGCTTCAACAAGTACCAACACCTGGGTGATGTTCCATTCCTTACCCCCACCCCACGCCCGCCACCACCTTCTTCCTCTCTAGACCTACCTCCAGCAAAGCACCTGCAGGACAAAATGCCCTTTCATCTGAAAACATCTGGGTGGGTTTCCCTTGACTATAGGGCTTTACAAATATTTCTGAGTGCCATGTTCACATCACATCTCCGGTCATGTTGGTATTTACATGATTTGTTTGAGTTGGAACTGAAATGAGGTCCATTACTTTGCCTTCTCCTGTGTATGTCAGTCTTTTTAGACTTTACACTAGTCTTCCATTTTCTTCTTTTTTAAAATTTAGTGTGTGTATGTGTGTGTGGAAGAACTGGGGTGCAGGTCAGAGGTGCAGGGGGTGAGAGGATTCACCAGAAGACAGAGTGGGGAGCAGAACAGGCAGACTGACTGAAATACACTGCTGAGGGGAGCAGCGGGGAGACGGGAGAGGTCTGCCGCACCATGTGGGTAGCTCCCTGGTCGGGGATCGAACGCAAGCCATAGTTGTGATAGTGCTGAGACTTAATCCCTAGGCTGCCAGGGAGGCCCTCCTCTCTCTCTTTTTGAACCTGAAATGTTTTGAGAGGGAGGGTGGTGTTAAAGAAGGAAGGTCATTTGTAGAGTCTTCCATGTCTAGATTTGCTATGATGTCCATGTGTCATTAAAAGTCCCCTTTCCCTGTGTGTCCTGGGCTCGGAAAGTTAGGGCTGGAGATAGTGAAACACGGGTTGTGTAGAACAGACAAGAAAAAGACATAATGTATCAGTTTTTTCGAAATATTTTATGTGGTCCCCTAGAATCCCCCAAAGGGACCAGTTTATCTATCAACCATTTGCCTACCTGGTATGAATTTGTCACCTCTCTGGGATCTAAGGTGATCATGTGTGTAAATTAATTTGTTTGGGCAGAAATAGAAGTTTTGTTAAAATAGAATGTTAAATAATAGGGGACGTGAGATTAAGATATGTTCAGAATTGGAGCAGTCTTGGGTAAGTGACCGAAGTTTGGAAAATGTTGCCTTGGAAAGCTGCTCTCGGGGGAGCGGTGAGTTTGACATAGAGCATTGGTGACAGGAGCATACCTAACAAAAGAATTGGTCACTCGAGGCCTCCCTGGTGGCGCAGGCGATTAAGTCTCAGCACTATCAAGCTATCTGCAGCCACTGCAGCACAAGTTTGATCCCCGGCCAGGGAGCTACCCCCAGGGCACAGCAGACCTCTCCTGTCTCCCCACTGCTCCCCTCAGCAGTGGATTTCAGTGGATCCACCTGCTCTGCTCCCCACTCTGTGTCTGGTGGATCCTGTCACCACCACCCCGCCACCTCTGGCCTGCACCCCAGTTCTTGTATGCATAAATAAATCTTTAAAAAAAAATAAAGCAAATGTGTATGGGTCAGGGAAGGGCCAGGGAGCAGGGAATGAAGGAAGAGGAAAACAGAACAATATATACCAAGTGACGTACGCTGGGGATATTGCTGCCTGTGAGCTTTGGGAAGATCTTCCTGTTGCTTTACAAGTGGGGTTCCGAGTGATCTCTAACTCAAGGAGGCCCCAACACCCTGGAGAACCAGGGAGCTCAATTTATCACCTCTGCCCCCCGCAAATACATGCACACATACACAGGCACACAAGCACATGCGTGCGCACAGGCACCACAGGCACACACATGCACATATAGGCACACACATACACAGGGCACATATGTGCACACAGGCACACATGGGCACATACGTGTGCACACACAGGCATGCTTCCATCACTGGAAGAGGAATCAGTAACATCCCTTCCCCCCATGCCCTGCCTGTGGGGGATGCTGCTGGTGAAGCAGGTGTGTGGACACTGCACTTCTCTGTTTGAGCCCCTTAGTGTGCCACGCACTGGATCAGGTTTAAAGGGAAAGACTTAAACCAGAAGTGCGTTGGGGGCGGGGTGGGGCCCAGGAGCAAAGATCGGATGGGTTAGAGCTGATGTCGGTGGAGGCAGGACTGTCCTTCGGCCCTTCAGACCAGCGCCCACCGGGTCTGCGGCAGAGCTGGCCAGCGGTGTCTCTTGAACAGGTGAATGAGGGGCACGTGACCTCGGTCAAGGTCACCTTCTTCCCTGGGAGAGGGAGGCTCCTATGACCACCCAGGGGGGTGCCTTGTGCAGGGACCTCTGGGGTGCAAGGGAGGTGGCCCGTCTCTCACAGAAAGAATCCCCTTCTGCAAGCGGGCATGTTGTGCAATGATACAAGCAGCGACTTCATGGGGCAGCTTTTTCATTTTTATTAGTAATTTCTGTCTTGGTTCCAACAAGCGAAGCACAGCTTCCTCCTCGCACCTCCTGACAGCCTCGCGTGGCGCCCCGAGCCTGCCCAAGGCTCCTCTCTCCCCGCAGCTCCTTCATTCACCTCTTCGGCAGATGCAATAAAAACCTTTCACTGGCTGACAACGAAAAGGCAGCGCTGCCTCGACTGTTGGGTAATTCAGGAAGCCTCTTTCTCATTTTAATTGGTTTCCTAATTGGACTGTTTATGGGCTGTGCGCTAGGCTGGGATGAAAAGCCTGGCGCGCAATTATATGCCTGGCATTCCTCTCCCGCAGCAGTTAATAGTTTAGTAGCAAGAAGGAGAAGCCCCGAAGTTCCCCGGGACGGTTTTGTTCTCAAGAAACACCTCGATTCGCTGCCATCCCCCAAGACACAGAGGATGTCAAGCTGTGCTCACCCAGGAGCAAGTGGGCGCTTGCAGGGTCTTGGGGGCCCCTTTTGATTTAGCGGGACATGCAGAACGGGGGCTCTTTGAGCTTGTCAGGTTTATAACTGCTCACTCCCTCACTGGCTGCAGCTAAGGGGGGAAGCAGGGCTCTTGATGGGCCTGATTGATTCCCTGGAACGAGGGTTTGTCTTCCCTGGCGGGATGGATGACTTCATTCTGGAAGATGAGGTCACCAGAGTGGAGGCAATAAAGTGTCTGATATTCCCACAGAAGCCGGTTTTCAAAGCCTCCTCTGGCCCTGTTTGCCTACATTCAGTCGGTAAGGCCCGGCCGCTAAGACCCGTCTTTCCTCTGTGCGATTTATTCCAGAACAAAACTTGCCTCTCCCGCCCTGCAACCTCTGAAGTCAGATTGGATGGTTCTAATTTAAAAAATGGGGGGGGGAGCTAGTTGTGCAGAAAATGTGTCCGTAACGACTGGGACGTTTGGCTGGAGTAAGCGGACTGTGGGGCGTCTTCCCAAAGGAAATCATATTCCAATTGTTGCCGCCTCGTGGCCACTGGGTTCTTGGTCGTTTAATACAATCTCCTGGTGTCTTGGAGCTCGGAAAGTCCCTGGGATCAATTTTCTGGTAGAGAAACAGCAGACTGGGAACTGGGCGTTCCTCTGATCCTGCAGATTAGAAGTAACTTTTTCAGCGTGCTACTGGGAATTGGCGGCATTGTCTAAAGCAAAATCTGGGAGAAGGTTTGAATTGGGGCAGAAACATGGTGTTTTTTTTTTTTTTTTTTTTAAATACAGGAATAAGAGAAGATGAGCTGTGGCTATGGGCTCATATTAGAAATCTTAACCCCGATGGTGAGGTCCGTTTCGGATTTGGGGGGGCTTGGAGCTATCCTCACCCGCTTGCATTTGCTTTCTGCGCGCTGGTCAGCACTTGGCTAGCGGCGGTGGATCCCGGCTACTAGAATTGTTACTTCCCCCCACATCGATTTCCTTAAATGTGACCTAGTCCCCGCCCACCCCCGACAAAGGAAATCCTGCATTTCATCGAAACTGCGCTGCCATCCACTGCAAGACAAAAGGTTATTTGGTGTCTCTCCAAGAGAGGAAAAAACACTGGTGTTGGAAACGTATCCCGAAGCTTTCTTTTCATTTGGAATTGTTGAAAAAGTTGTTTTGAATATTTATTTAGGTAGATTTTCACCATCCATCACCCTTGGCATCCATAAAAAAAATGGAGGTGGGCGAAGGCCGTTTGGACAATGACAGCCAGGTCGTGTCCCTGGCTCGGCTGGAAGCGAGGGTAAGAATCCATCCATCGACAGGTGCTTCCTGACTTCAGAGACTTTTCAATGGGGAACCGTGTGGGTTAGAGCCCAACACACAGGAGCGTGGCCCAAGCGGGCGCTCGATGAAGCAGCCCAAGTGTTCATTCTTGTATCTATGAAGAACCGTCATCTGTCCCCATGGTAGTGTCTTGAGAAACCCGACTGCCCTTGGCTGTTTCTAAAAGAAGTGAATTGGCTTTTGCAGGCCTCGCGGGTGCCTCCCAGAGCGGATTTCCCTCGGCAGGGGCAGGCTCCCTCCAACATGGAGCCCCTCGTCATTTCAAAATATGTCTGCGTGTTCCGGGACCTGCCTCTCTTCAAACCCTCGATCTAATTCCCTCGCCTTGAATATGGGTCAGACACAGTGACTTGATTTTAAGAATGGAATGCCACAGAAATGAGCCTCTGTGGCTCCTGAGGTGAGGGCATGAAAGGACCCGGCTTCTATCTAGTTCTCACTCCCCGTTCCACCCCGTTTCTCTGTCCTCTTTCCCTCCCTCTCTTCAGTGATCTCTTCCCTATTTCTGTCTCTGTCTCTGTCTCTGTCTCTCTCACTGTTCATCTCTCTCTTCCACCCCAGGCCTCTCTTAGGAACTCGGCCTCCATGTTGGTAGGAAGCTCAAGCCACCTGCAGAGGCCACCTGGGAGAATCTGCCTGGACAGCCCCAGCTGTGAAGGTTGCCTGTGAAATCACATTATTCATGCATTTAAGTTACTTGAATTAAGGAAGGGAGCCTGGTAGGTGTGATGGTTGCAAATGGGAGAACAGGAAATACCCCAGAGACGCTCCCTCTTTCTTTTTGAGAAGTCTGTTTTCGTGTTGCTGTTATTCTCTCGGAGACAGTGGCAGGAAATGCATGATAGAATGGCAGAGGAAAACAGTGTATTTATTTGGTGGCCTGGGGGCTTGAGACAACTCAGTTCTGGAACTGGTGTGGTTCCCCCCAACACAAAGGTCTTGAAACTGTTCCCCGAGGTGCCTGGCAGCTGGCACCAATGTCCAAACCACAGTCGTGATTGAAAGTCTCAAAATGGAGCCGGTGACACCACCAAGCCCCCTCCCCTTGTTGAACCAGCTTTTCTCCCCACCTGGCAGGAGCTTTGTCCTGACTCGGGATCAGCCCTTCCTCTGGCGATGCACGGCCAGGCAGCCTGGGCAGAGCTGGAGAAATCCTGAAGACACCATCCGACCTTCAGAACCTGCTCCACAGTGCAGGAGCCGGGCGGTGTGCAGGCAGGAAAGGGGACGCATCCACCCTCCCCTGATAAACCCCCAACCCAGGCATCTCCCCCAACCCGAGGCTGTGGCCTCAGGAGGCTGCTGCAGGGGAGGTGGGGACTGGACTAAGCCCTCGATTTTCAATCACAAGTTAGAAGAATCTTTCCCTTCTTTCTCCTCAGAGGGAGGTAATCGGCTGTAACTTAAGTGCTTGAAAGTCAGGGCTGAAATTAAAAGGGGTTTCTTTTGAACTCTCCAGTTAAAGACAAAGCTGAGTGTCCCCGAAAAGGTGAGAGTGCAGCACTCTCTGGGAAGGGGGTGGTTGGGGCCTTCACGGTGGGGGATCCCCTGGCCACACTCTGCAGAGCTGCCCTGTGAGCCCGGGGACCAGTCCACTGGGGAGGCCGGCTGGGTATAAGTAATCTGTGAAATCATTCCTTACACAGCAACGAGTGTTGCAGACAAATATGGGGGGCTCTGAGGGTGGCCAGTGGGGGTCCATCCCGCCTGGGGGTCAGGGTGCCAGGCTCCCGTTCACAGCTATTTCAACCTGGTCCAAGCTCGAGAGATTGCTGGGAGCAAAGAAGGTGGCAGCCAGCTCCTGTTTCTTTATAACCAGCTTCCATATCGTTCCCCACAGGGCGCCTTCAGAAGGTGCGAGAATCCACTCTCCCGCCCCCACCGAGTCCGCACAAATGAAATCCTGAGAATGGCCAATATATTCTGCGCCGAGTCACAATAGCCTGCGAGAAAAAATGCAGAAGCTCATAACTTCCAAGCGAGGCTATTTAGCATCCCATTAAAAATATTCAAAATATAAATCAAAATTCATGGGAATAAGTAATATTCAATTTAGAATTTATGGCATTTTAAAATAGGATGATTTCCTCAAATGTGCAATAAATTTGGTTTTGTGGAATTGCACTTGCCACCTTATCATGACAGTTGCTTTATCTACACAGCCCACCAAAGCAGTCACTTTATAGAATCTAAATTCACAAATCAACTGTCGTCTTCACTTCACTGATTCATTGCTGATGGGTCTTTCACAAGGTAAAAAAAAAAAAAAAAATCGCTTCTGGGTTGACAAGAGTAACTGCCCATCCACCGCTGGCCCGCTGACCCGCCGGGAGCGCTACACGGCGGAATAAACTCACACACCAGCAGCTTCTTCTGACCTCTCAGAGTAAATGGAACAGGGTATTGATGATGATCTCTGCGTTTAAGGATTATGGTCTGACCAGAGGAGTATACAAAACCAAGGAACACCTTTGAAGCCAGGACCCAGGCCAGGCCCTTGAGAAGCAACCACATCCCACCCCAAATTTTGGGAAGATTTCCCTACATCTGTGTTTATAGTCCCTGCTCTCCTCTTGTTTAACCAGGTGAGAAAGTTCTGGTTTAGGATAAAATACAGGGAAGGGACACCCTTTGAGTCTGCAGAGAAGATAGACCTGAAACACCAGGAAGGAAAGAAGGAATTGGCCAAATCAAAAGACGTGTTTATGAGCAAATATTCCTAGAGCTGCTGATACGCAGCTTTCTGAAAGCCAAATCCCAGCACGAGCGCAAGAAATTACTACGATCATTACTACAAAATCCACAGTCATTTAATTACTACAAAATCCACAGTCATTTAATTTTTTAAAATGTAAAATTGTCATTTATTTACGAAAAGCTGGTGCTTTCAAAAATCTTACTTCATATAAATGTGGTCGGTGTTTTATAACCTGCTTTTTTTTTTTTAAAGTACAATCTGTACAGTAGAAATTTTTAGTTTCCTAATTGATGGCATCGGAAGTCAAACTCTTAATTATGTCTGAGAGAAATGTAAAAAACAAATTCAGTGGCTTCTTAGCCATGACACACATAAGCAGATGGATTTCCATTTCCTGAACTCTGGGACGAAAGTGATATGTATGAATTCAAAATGACTAGTGAGATTTTGAATATCAACTAGTACCCAGAAATGATTTTCTGCTTGCAAGAAGCACATGGTGGCACTAACTCTGACCTCACATTCAGAATTTACCCAGATGCTTGACTGGTAAGACGAATGTGTTTTAAGTATTTTTAATAGTAAACATAATGCAACATCATTACAGAGTAGTCGGAAGAGGAAAAAGGTTATCTGCAATGAAGTCACCTACTACAGCTATCGTAATTTCATATTTTCACTAATACTTTTATAGATGTCAGGAGGATTGCCTGTGTGCTGTTTTATCTCTTATGAGTTTTTTTCTGTTGACTTCATTTTTTTATAATTTTAATTTTAAGGGCTACGTAATTCTCTCTCAAATGGATACACCCTTGTTTTCAGCATTTCACTCATAATGGTTGCATAAGACAGTTTCTAAATTTTTAAATTATATATGCAGGGCTCTGGTTAGAAATTCATGTTTGTCAAAAATAGAGGCAATGCTATTTAAATTTCAGAGAATTGGTGAACCGGGTCTGAGAAAGTGAGTCAGAAGGAAAGCTGCAGGCATCGGAGAGAGGATCAGGTGAAAGAGATTAAGAGCCACAGGCTGCATCAGAAGGCCCACAAACATCTGCTTGGAGCTTCAGAGATGAGTATAGGAAAAGTGAAAGAGAAAAGTGTATTGTAAATTGTAGATGAAGGCTGAGAGTTTCTGAGAATTGAGAGTTCTGAGACCCCAAGTCAAAGCAGCATATTCAATATTGGGAATAAACTAAAGAAATCCACTCCTGGCGTGGTGAAGAAAGTAGAGAATACCAGAGGGAGAAACCCTCAAAGCAAATCCAGGGGAGAAGACTCCAATTAGAATGACAATATATATTTAGAAATAATGAAGAACAGTCCGTAACAGAATGGATGCCACTTCTTGAAGGAAAATAATTTTCAAAGTATACATAGTTAAATCCCTAAAAGTGAGGATCCAATTAAAGTTTTCAGATGAAGACTAAGAGAGTCTATTACCTAGAGATCCTTGCTGCTAATGGACAATATGGAGAAAGAAGGAACTGGGTCTGGAAGGAGTTCATGCAATTCCAGAGGCTTCTGGAATGAACCAGCTCCAATCAGACCACATTCCATGGCTACAATACAATCAGGTTGTAAAACGAGAGCCAATCGGAGAATACAGGTGGAAATTAAACCATAACAATGAAAATAGCCAAAACCTTTCACATAGCCCCAGGTCAGAAAGTAAATTATAATAGAAATAATGAAATTTGTACAGCTGAATGACAAAAGATTAGCTATCAAAACCTGTGCTACAAAGGAAAGAGTATAACTTAGTTAAATAATTATAGCCTTACAGAGTCACATATTATAGAATGTAGTCACATATTATATAATACAGTCACATGTTATATAATATAGTCACATGTTATAGAATTAATGAGCTAAATATCTAAATCAGGAACTCAGAAAATGTCTAAAGAAAGCAGGAAAAAGAAATAATAACGAACAAAAAGGAATCCAATGGAAAATTAAATTGTTTTATTAGCAAAATTAAAAGCTGCTTGTTTGAACAAAACTAATAGACAAAACTGGTAAGATTTATCAAGAAAATAAGAGAGACGGTCCGTTAAGCAATGTTAACAAAAGCAATAATGAATATAGAACTTTTAAAAATCATGAGAATGTCAGGAATGACTTTATGTGAATAAATTTAAAAATTCAGAAGGAATGGAAGATGTCTAGAAAGATAGAATAATTCAAATTGACTTACAAAGAAATAGCAAAGCTCAGTAGTGCATTAAATCAATATCATCAGTAGTCACAAAACTATTTTCCAGCAATACCAGGCCCAGTTTTAGCAGCATTTTATCAAATCATCAAAGAATCAATAACCCCCAAATGTACACAATCTATACCCAAAACAGAAAAATGTAGAAATTTTCCAACTCTTTTATTATTCCTAACACCAAAATAAGACGAGAACACTATGGAAAAGTAAAAGTCTAGGTAAATCTTACTTATGAATAAAAATGTAAAAATCATTCTGAAAAAAAAAATCTAGTATGGAAAAAATGTGTAAGCAAGTAGGATTAATCCTCTCAAGGCAGTTTAAGATGAATCAGCACATAAATGTAATTCATCATATTAATATCTTAAAGTAAAAAGCATCATAATAAATGAAGAAAGAAAATTCCAATTCAACTCAACTCTTATTTATGACAAAAATCCTTGCAAGCTGGAAATGGAAGGGAGAGTCTTTACCTTAATAAACAAAACTCAAAGCAATTTCTATACATGGTGGTCAAATTTGAGAAGCAAATTGTATGGGGAATATAAAAATAAAATTTATTATTTAAAAAAATAAAATAAATAATAAGGCAAATGACATATTGCCATTTTTATTCAATATGGTTCTAGGACCTCCCTGGTGGCGCAAGGGGTTAAGTTTCAGCACTATGAAGCTGTCACCAGCCACTGCAGCACAAGTTCGATCCCCGGCCAGGGATCTGCTGACCCACATGGTGCGGCAGACCTCTCCTGTCTCCCCGCTGCTCCCCTCAGCAGTGGATTTCAGTGGATCTGCCTGTTCTGTTCCCCACTCTGTCTCTGGTGAAACCTCTCCCCCCCCCCACACCTCTGGCCTGCACCCCAGATCTTGTATGCATAAAAAAAAAATCTTTTTTAAAAAATCTATCTCTTAAAAAAAATTATAAATGTAAAGGTCAGTATTATAAATTATTGACAATGTAACAATACCCCTTAAATAACATCCCTTCATTGGTCTATACATTTAATACAATCTCAAAATCCAACAGGTCGATTCTCAAAAAATGACGAGTTGACTCTAAAACTCATATGATGTAACGAGAGCTGAAGGATATGTGAACACGCCATGGGTGGCGCTGAACTATCATCCTCATTACTTCCATGGTCAGTGTCATCCTCATCTTCACGGATATACAGCATATTAGAGACTTGATTTTTGTTGCGATTTTCTTCTGAGAAAATGCAACTTGGAAAATGCAGTTGCCATTTCCTCGGCTAGAATGACAGGTCCCCTGGCATTGCTTTTGCCAACACATGGACATTTATTTTCTGGAAATATCAAGCAGTTGTTGACTTCTAGGCTTCTGTGAACACGTTACAAATGACAGTCTCCTGCTCACTCAGGAAGCCTCCGTCGGCAGGGGAGCACCAGAGATAAGAAGACTCCATCTGAGGATGAATCCGAACAGGGGAGTCTTTAGATGACCTTGTTGTTTTCTTGGGGATTCACAAATTTCCACTGTTTCTCTGGTTGTGACGTTTGCTATTTCACATCTTTCTGGAAGAGTCTCTCGAGGATGAAGCCTCACATATTCTACTCAGTGGCAAGCCCTATAATTTTATCTGCATTCACTCACTTAAATATTTACTGAGCAATTACTATGTGCCAGCCAGAGTTCAAAATGCTTGAGATATGGGGGCCTCCCTGGTGGTGCAGAGGTTAAAGACAACACTATCACGCTGTCGCCAGCCTCTGCAGCATGAGTTTGATCGCCGGCCGGACAGGGAGCTACCCACATGACACTGCAGACCTCTCCTGTCTTGCCTGCTGCTCCCCTTAGCAGTGTATTTCAGTCCTTCTGCCTGTTCTGCTCCCCACTCTGTCTCTGGTGAATCCTCTCACCCCCCGCACCTCTGGTTTACACCCCAATTCTTTTTTTTTTAGATTTTTTATTTAGTTATACAAGATACAGATGTACCCAAGATAAACAAGAAAATAATAATATATATAATATATAATATATATTATATATACAATAATATATTATATATATAATTTATATATTATATAATATATATAATATATAATAATGATATATATTAATATATATAATAACATATAATAATATATATTATATAGGTATAATAATATATATTATTATTATACCTATATAATAATAATATATAGGTAGTAATAAATGCTTAGAAGAAAACTAAAAGCAGGGAAACCACAGCAGTATCTAGGAGTATATGGTAGGGGCTTAGGACGAGGGGGTGTCTGGGAGGTTAGGACAACCTTGATCTTTGAGTAAGGACCCAAAAAAATGAAGAAATGACCCATATTGATAAGCAGGGGAACAGTGTTCTGCACAGGGAACAGCACGTACAATGTGTCTGAGGCAAGAGTACTCCCCAGTCATCGAGGAGACATCAGAATACCAATATGGTTGGAATAAGTGAGCACCGGACGGAGTGACCGAGGGATTGGTGGAATGAGGAGGAGCCCAGCTAATGTTGGGCCTTATCCTCCCTTGCTAGGAGTTGACTTTTTGGGGGGGTAGACGGGGAGCTCCCTAAGGGTTTTGAGCAGAGGAGTGACAAGATCTGATATATGCCATTTCAGGGACCCTCTGGATGGTGCATTGTCTGCAGGCCATAGGGTGCTTCGGTGGAAGCTGGAGATCCAGGTAAAAGGCTATTGAAGTCCACACACTGATGGTGGGGCCTGAATAAATGGGGCCACAGTGCACTTCAAGTTTCCATGGTATCATCACCCCAGTAGCCCAGAGACAGGAGGAATTCAAGCATCTCAAATACCCTCTGTGGCTCCTGAGAACACCCTGTTAAGTATTCACATTACTCCTGGGTGAGCTTTAACACGAACGCACTGGGACGGTATTCTAGGGGTGTGGAATGCATTCTGTTTCGCCTCTGGAAAATGGACCCCAAGTCAAGGATCAGAGGGGTAGCCAAAATTTGTGTTCAGCGCTCTTAGAAAGAACTGTGGATGCAGGTGCCAGCCAGCGCCTCCCAATTTTCTCGCCAACACTCTGGAACAACTGCAGGTTAGAGACCCCGGCTTCCTCCACCTGAGAGTAGATATATGAATGTAGCTATAGACCAAATCTCCCATGATAAATCCCTACTTATTCATTACTATTTATTGACCTTCTCCTATGTGCCAGGCATTGCATTAAGACTTCTACATAAATTACCTGATTTAATCCCCTAAAACAACTCAGCATGGAAAGTATAAATAGCCCAATTTTACAGATGGGAAATCAGGACTCAGAAGACGCAGCTTGCAGAAGTCTACCTACTCATTAACTAACGGTGTTAATGTTTAAACCTGGCCTCAAAGCCGTGCTCTTTCTGCAGCCCATGCGGCCTGAGTTGCTGGCAGATGCTGATTTCTGACACTGGATTCTGGCTGCTTTCAATGGACGGAATCTTATCTGAGCTGTGACCTCAACGCCTCTTTACTCTCAAGCAAAGGGTGTAGAATGAGGAGGGTCAGCAAACTCCTTCCTAAGGGGTCAGGCAGTAGGTCCTCCAGGCTGGTGGCCATCTGGTCTTTGTCCCACTCTGTCCATGGGAGCAGAGAGCGTAGACCCACCGCGCACATGAATGCGTGGTGCTGGGTTCCAGTAAAACTTTCTTTATAGAAACAGGCTGGACTGAGCCCTGAGGCCATAGTTTCTGGCTCTCTGGTGCAGAGACAGCAGGAAAGACATGAGAATCTAGGCTGACTTGTCTCCAGCCTCCCTTGGATGTGTGGCATTAGGGAGTTAATTACCTCACTATGTAAAATTGGGATAGTGCTGGCATGGGGTTCCTGTAAGCACCAGGGACGGGATATATGTGTTATTTAGACATTAACAAAATGAGAGCTATTATGGCCTGCCCTTCCGGAAGATTTTTAATTTAAAGGAAGATTGAGTTTTGCACAAGAAACTCGAGTCTGAGCAAGCTGTGGAGAGCCGTGGACTTACAGGTCTCACAGAGGGCAGCTTGGCGATTTGGTTTCTTTTAGATTTATTTTTATTTATTTATGCATAAAAGAACTGGGGTGTAGGCCAGAGGTGCGGGGGCTGAGAGGCTTCACCAGAGAGACAGAGTGGGGAGCAGAACAGGGGGATCTGGTGAAATACACTGCTGAGGGGAGCAGCAGGCGAGTCAGGCGAGATCTGCTGCACCATGTGGGTAGCTCCCTGGCCAGGGATCAAACTCAGGCCTCAGTGGCTGTCCATAGCTTGATGGCACTGGGACTTTACCCCCTGCGTCACCATGGAGGCCCCAGCTCTGTAATTTGGATCAGATCAGACTAATTTTCTGAACACACTGTCATGTGTTCACAGCATGTAAACTGAGGACCAACTTTGGGCCAGGCATGGGGAAAGAGCAGACAGTGGTGATGACTGCTCTGTGCTAGTTCTGAGCTGGAGGGAGCCTGTTTTGGCTCTCCATGACAAAAACTTTCAGGCAAAGCAATTATTTCAATTTAGTGCCTTTGTGTTTCAAAACCAATCCACTAAGATGTGACTCTGAGGTCCTTAAGTACCATTCACATCTGAATTTGACTCCATTTGAGTTTGGTCATTACAGTTTAGCCACCAGGGTATTAATTGAAGCACTAGAAAATTCCTCTGGTCACTTTCATTATCTAATGGCATTTGGGTTTCCTAATGCATCTTAATAAGAGCTGTTGCATATGCATAGGTTAGTCTGGATTTTATAAGAACAGTTTACACTGATTAAAGAAATAAGAACTGGCCACATGCTCCTTAGACTTCTAGTACAGTTATTTTTTTTTCCTATTAATCTTTACCAAATAGAATTGTACTTTAAAATAATGGTCAGATTTCCAATCTATTAGTATTTTTTTGTTAGTTTATAAAATTAATTGCAACGAAAATTCCCTGTTGGTTTAATTTATGTATTCATTTATGTAATTTATGAATAGAGTTCCCTAAAATGACTGACTCCACGAGATACCTTTCCTCAAGCGTTAAATAATTTCTCAAAAATGGCAGCTGCATGCTAAACATAAGATTTTATTTTCCTTAACTTGACTTATTTTAAGAATTAAATGTACCAGGCCTCCCCGGTCGCCTGGGGTTAAGTCTCAGTGCTATCACACTGTCACCGCTGTGGCCTGAGTTTGATCCCCGGCCAGGGTGCTAACCCACATGGCACAGCAGACCTTCCGCATGGGGAACACCCATGCTCCATGCATGCGTAAGATATGATCTGGATTTCACAAGATTTTATTTTTGTTTGAAAGCTTATTTTAAAATTGAAAATATTTTAAGCTGTATTCATATCAATCTATTAACTCCTGACTGGATTTGATTCAAATTTATGGCAGGAAAAAAAAAAAAAAAAGCAAACAAGAAATAACAAAGTCCTAACCTAAAAGAAAGGAATCGTTTTAAAAGTTGGCCCTCCGTCAAGCTACAGATGGTCACATCATCTTCTAAAAAGCACAATTCAAGTCTCAACTTAATTATGTAATAGCATAAATGGAATTGCGCTGCAGGTGAAGTTCAGCGCTTGAGTGTAAGCACACACTGGCCGGCCGAGGGGACCTGAGTCAGTGGACTTGGCCATCGAGGCAGCCCTGGGCACCCCCGTGGCCCACCTGCCCCAAACTAAATCACAGTCACTGCTCTGGCTGGGTCCTTTATATTGACGGCATCGCGGTCACCTTGTAAGCAATTGTAATGCAAGGTGAGTAACTCCTTCCCAGGGCTGCTTTATGTTTATTTATTTTTACTTATTTATATTTATTATTTGTTTTTAATTTATTTTATTTTTATTTTTTAAAGATTTATTTATTTATGCATACAAGATCTGGGGTGCAGGGGTGAGAGGATTCACCAGAGAGAGTGGGGAGCAGAACAGGTGGATCCACTGAAATACACTGCTGAGGGGAGCAGCGGGGAGACAGGAGAGGTCTGCTGCGCCCTGTGGGTAGCTCCCTGGCTGGGGATGGAACTCGTGCTGCAGTGGCTGTGGATAGCTTCACAGTGCTGAGACTTAACCCCTCATGCCACCAGGGAGGCCCTCTCCAGGAGTGCTTTATGTTCTCCATTTCTCCTTTTGGTATTTTTTCAGCACCAAGGACTATCAGGTGATGCAAAACTTGGGCCTCCATCACCAAATGCCAGGCTGAACCCTGGGTGGAGACTGGGTACATTTTCTGACATTCAAATCTGCCGAGTTCCCCATTGACTTCCCTGAAAGTGAACCTCAGTCTTGCTAAAAATATGCAAGGACTTTCAGATCAGCCTCCCTCCTCCTGTCATGAGAACATCCTAAGACGGATGTGAGTACTTTTAGCCAGAGCAGGAGGGAGCCTGCCCCTCCTCACTTCAGCCACACCTCGGCTCTTGGCGACAAGTCCCCCATGCGACTGTCCCCTTCCGCGGCCCTGTCATCACACACTGTCCCACGCCGTGCCTGGAGCTCCTGCAGTGGACTGAGGGTCCTTCAAGAGACTGGCACTCACTCTGGGAAGTGAAACATCTAGACGCATCTAGAACAGCATCTTCCGCGCATGTGTTCATGGAACGATGACTCGAGAACTATCTGTGAACTTGGTTCACCTGGAGGTTTTGCATCTATTAACTCTTGACCTTTCTTTTCCAGATGAGAAAATAGACTTGACAAAATGAGACCGTCTGCCCCGGACCTCGTGACTGTAATTTGCAAAATGGGATTTGGACCCAAATCTGTCTCCCATCCAACCTCTTTGTGTCATACCCAGAAAATGCAGTGGGAGGTGGAAAATGACAAGTCCCGGCAGCAACCGTGCAGGAAGGACCTGGAGAAGGGAGACTTGGAGACTTGGAGAAGGGACTGCCACTCCCCAGGAAAGTTCCTGGGCAAAATCGCCCTCCGGGAATGTCAAAGAACAGTCTCGTCCAGGATCTTCCTTCTCTGTGGATGTTCCAGGAGGAGTAGGTTCAAGCAACATGCTGTACCTTTCTGACATGAGACCCAGAGCCACAGATTAGCCTGGGACTTGCAGCGCAGGAGGAAGAGAACACTATGGCCTGGTTGTCAGAAAACACGCCACGGGCCATCCAGTAAGCCCCAAATAGCTGTGCTAATGCAGGGCCGGCAGCAGCCCATGAGCCACTTAGCAATCAAGCGTCAGCTTCTTAGTGGTGGGGAAATCCAGCACCGCTCATGCAGGAAGCCACCTGCCAGAAAGCCACTTGTGAGGCACAGCGCTGGCCCCCGCCTGCCACCCTGTGTCATCTTCCCACTCAAAACCACTCAGCGGCCCCTCTCAGTTGTGAAGCCAGTTTTGGCTACTTCCCCCAGGTCCTGCCAGGGCACACTCACCAGTCATTAGACACAGCAGTAACTTACACGGTCTGTGAAAGACTAGATCCGTGGTGATGTGCCTGGCCTTTGAGGCTGATCTCTCAAGCTAGCTGGAGGCCTTCTCGCTCTTGCTAACTTGCACTCTCAGGCAGAAGTCTGCTGGTCTGAGACCTGGGTCACTTACAGGCACTGCTTTTGTATTTTCTACTCTATGACCTTCGCTTTTTAAAAAATTTTTTAAAAAGATTTATTTTGTATTGATCTATGCATACAAGACCTGGGGTGTAGGCCAGAAGTGCGGGAGGTTAGAGGGTTCACCAGAGACAGAGTGGGGAGCCGAACAGGCAGATTGACTGAAATACGCTGCTGAGGGCAGCAGTGGGCGAGTCAGGAGAGGTCTGCTGTGCCATGTGGGTAGCTCCCTGGCCAGGGATTGAACTCCTGCTGCAGTGGCTGCCAACAGCTTCATAGCTCTGAGACCCAATCCCTTGCACCACCAGGGAATCCCCAGACCTTCCTTTTTTTACAACTCTGACTCTATTTATTTTCCCAATTTTGCGGGGAAAAAAAACCCAAAAAACCTCTTAGATTAAAAGTCATCTCTTTTCTATCATAAATAAGATACTAAGTAAGTACAATAACTTATTTATTTTATGAGATAATATCTTATTATATAATAACTCATCATGCTTCCCTTTTTCCTTTGATTGCCAGGAAGCTCCCAACCCAAAATTGGTTTTTAGTTGCATTTTCTGTTAACTTAGATCGAGCCATTGTAATGGTTCCCCACCACCCCCTCATTATTCAGCTTTGTTCTTTTTCTGTCTTTTTCTTGTTTCTGTCCTTTTTGAGGGGATGCTATTGAATGCATTTTTGAAAGGCAGAGGGGTATCAATAATTGAATCCTTCTTAACCCTGTTATATCCTGCAGGTAAATGTAGCCTTTCAAAAACACTTCCCTTTACCCGCCACTCCAGTTCCCGACGGCTCTTCCTGCATCTGAGCGGAGCATCACTGGCTGAGTCCATACCTTCCATTTGGCTGGGTCTCAAACCCAGAAGTGGAGTTGGGGGTCCTCTTGGAGGCTTGGGGGAGATGGATGTGATGGCCATCGGCCCCTCCTGAGGCCTCCTTCCAACAAGCTACACGATCAAGATATTCTGATGGTTGTTATCCTTATTATGGTTGACATACAACCTCTGGGAACAGCAACTATTTTAATGTCTGACTTATTTTTTTTTCCTGAAATTAATGGGCAAAGTCCTAAAATTCTCCCTCTGACAAAAGACGATTCGATTAATCACAAATAAAACCCCTCTGAGCATAAACGAATCAAGTTTGAGCCACTCTCCTGTCTGATAAAACCATTATCACATTTACAGCTTTTACAATGCCCAGCCACATCCCTTTGATCATCTTATAAAATTAATTGATCTTGCTTATCTATGGTTCTATTTTAAATCATTTAATTGGGGATATTAAGAGAAGTAATGGTAACAGGGAAGGCATCTATTAGGCACTGGTGTTCAGACTTGCAATGTGATTTTCATAATCTGCATTTCTCTATCACCAAATTCTATTCTTGTGGGAATTTACATATAGAACACCTCCAGCCATAAATAATTTGCTATTGCTTGACGTTCTAAAGGACAGACAAATGCTGTGGCAAATCACTGCAGCCATACTTAATTTTAATTATTCTTTCAAATCAGATAGATACCCTGCAGTGAAATTCTTATAATTAAATAAAATTAAAAGTTTCTAAAAACCTTATTTTCAACTTCAAATTTAAATGCAAATGAATGCAAGGGAATCAAAAGAATCTCCTTCCTCTCGCTCTCCAAAATTAGAAAAGACATCTCTAAAAACTTAGGGGAATCAGGAAAACTTATTTTGGCACAAAATGGGCCTTTGGATCGCAGTGGAATTCCATCGTGCAAGGTTGGGACAATGCACTGCTTTCCCAAGTGACAGGCGCCCAAGAGGATCATTTTAGTTGGGGTTCCCCTGGACTTAGCTCCTATGAGAGTTGTAGGGAAGTGGGCTGGGGAGACAGGGTGGCAGGAGAGGGGAGAGCATGGAAGAGGGTGAGGTGTCATCGAGTTGATCAAACCAGGGCCCATCCTGCTGGGCAGGACACACGCATGTGGCTCCAGCACATTCCAGCTTGACAGGTGTGGGGTCTGGGGTATTTATGCTTCACTCCCATCAGTCATAAATGCGGGCTACCTCCTGGCACCGAAGCCCCTGTGTGTGAATCGAATGGGGTCCCCAGGTGATGGGACACAGGTGCCGCAGCAGCCGTGAGACCCCAGGGATACAGCAGCATCTGCTACAGGCACTAGCCGAGAAACCCCAAGCAGCAGTCACGGCTGAGTGTGGCCTGCAGGTGCGCTTCAGTTGACCATACAATGTTTATTTTTAAAAACACATTGCAAAGTTTTAAGCGAGAGATACGATTGCTGCCTTTTCTGGAAAAATTTTGATCAAATTGATCTAGGACAGGATCAGAAACATTGAAATGAAACAGCTAGCTAATATTTGGCCAGGAAGTCATGGGTACCCAGAGCTTAGCCTGGGGCAGGCACAGAAGAGACGGAGACCAGCTCTTTATCTTCCAGAAACTGACAGACCCTCCCGCAGCAAAGCTGTGTCAGGGGCTTATCTGCAGCTCAAAGGGATGGTGCAGCGTGGGGAGGACGAGCCATCAGCTTCTTCCTCCATCTGCTCCCTGCGACAGATCCATCCTCCATGCCTGGCCACCCACCCAGCAATGATGGTCACTTACATGGCACTGAGGGGGCCATGAGGGGAACGGAACAGGCAGATTGACTGAAATAGGCTGCTGAGGGGAGCAGCGGGTGAGACAGGAGAGGTCTGCTGTGCCATGTGGGTAGCTCCCTGGCTGGGGATCGAACTCAGGCCGCAGAGGCAGCAGATAGCTTCATAATGCTGAGACTTAACAGCTACACCACCAGCGAGGCCCTGGTCTCAATTCTTAAGGACAATTGTTCCCACCCACCATTAACAGGGGCCAAATTCTCTGCATGGCCCCTAGGTCTCCCTGCTGCCAACTCGAAAAGCCTCGGGGGACCGACAGGTTAGGAGAGCAAGTGAGGTGACACAGGCAAGGACAGGGCCTGACCTGGAACTGTCCACTGCTCAGCTCCAGCTGACTGTTGCGCTATTGTGGGCAAAGCAGACATTCACATTGTAGTATAAAGTCTCACGGATTAAAAAAAAATGCCAATTAATGTAATTGCATTTGAAATGCAATGTAAGCTGAATTCCCACATAGGTGTGAGCTGCAGGGATGCAGCCCCCGGAACACCAGAATATGAGGCGTGCCCAGCAGGCCATCCCCGTAGTTTGAAGAGTGACCTTGTGACATAGCAGTGATGGCACAGACGAAAGTTTCAGTATCTACTCATAGAACCAGGCTGCGCCTGCAGAGGTTATCGTCTCACTAATTCGGGATACCGTTTTCCTTCCCAACACTGCAAGCACCCAAAGAAATCTTGTACCCGATTCTTTCATTCAACAAAGCCTGAATTCCTGCATGTCCCAAGGTTGCCTCTAGACACTGGAGAAACAACAGTTAACAAAAAGACAGAAATCCGGAGGCTTCGCGCGACTTACCTCTTAATTGGGAAGGTGACATCTGTCGCACCTGAGAAAACAGGAACCCGGGACAGGTGCTGGAAATGACACTGCAAGGGGCTGATGTCCCCTGGTGCCCAGCTCAATCTGGCTGACTCTGCCTGCTGCCTCCAATGCCGCCCACTTCTGCATCTAAATCGGGAAACTCGCTGTCATTCTCGGAGCCACATTTTCGCTACATGTAACTGTAACCCAAGCCAGATTGAATCTAAGCCCCTGCACTTTCCCCGCTTCGTCCCTGCTTGTGCTTTGGAGCTGCACGCGGCAGTTTTGATTGTTTCCCTGAAAACCACTTAGCAGACGAAATATCTCCCTGTAAAGAGCGATCGTCCCTTAACCTGTCCTTTCAGGCTGAAGTCACCGGGCGATGCTCAAGGGGCATGTGTGTTATTTGACAAGTGTTACATCTGCTACAACAGCGGAGACTCAACCTTAAAGCTCATTGCATGGTGCCATTTTGAACCTGGCGAGATGGCATTAGGGGGTAATAGGAAACCTGATAGCTCCGAGCTGAAACACAGGGATGTCCAGACTGCGAAATAGAAAGGCAGTTATTTGCTGCGATTATGATCACAACCCTGACACTGAGCTCAGACACTCATTCCGCTGCCGAGATGCGCCCCTGCGATGCTGGAGTTTTGAGTTGCTTTGCGGCTCCAAGAGCTAAGACATTGCAATTTGGAAGTACGGCAATAATTCCAAATATCGATGCATTTAACAAAGATAAGATGTTTCAGAAACAATGACAGCAAATCAAAGTGAAATGGTGCAAACTCAAGGGCATGTCCAATCGAAGCAGCAGCCGGGGAGTAGAAGAGGTCTTGCTAAAACTAATTCGATGAGGGCCTCCCTAGTGGCACAAGGGGTTAAGTCTCAGCACTATCAAGCTATCTATCGGCAACCACTGCAGCACGAGTTCGATCCCGGCCAGGGAGCTGACCCACATGGTGCAGCAGACCTCTCCTGTCTCACCTGCTGCTCCCCTCAGCAGTGTGTTTCAGTAGATCCACCTGTTCTGCTCCCCACTCTGTCTCCAGTGAATCCTCTCACCCCCCACAACTCTGGCCTGTACCCCAGTTCTTGTATGCATAAATAAATAAATCTTTAAAAAAAATTAAGTTGCCTTCAGGCATGGCTTGATCCAGTAGCCCAAACATTGTCATTAGACTCCATTTATTTTTACCACCTCTTGATTCTGCTTCCCTCTATGTTGACTTAACTCTCAGGCAAGTTTTCTCTGGGTGGTGGTTCCCTGGACTCATTTTTCAGAGCCCCAAATTTACAGACAGAGCAAACTTTACTTCGCCAAGCACCTTATGCAAAATCCCCAGACCTGACTCTTATTGGCCCAAATTGAGTAACATGCCTATCTCAGAATCAATCACTGTGGCCAAAGAAACGTGATTATTTATTGGCTAAATTAAAACACAGACTGGGGGTGAAGTCAACAGCATCTAAACTACATTGGCAGAGAATATTCCAGGGGGATTAGTCTGGAAGAAAATTAAGATGGTTGTCAAGGGGCTAACTGGGTGATCAGGGGAAAGAAACAAAAGCCGTCATCATAGTAGGTTATCCTTTGGAGAGCAACGTAAGACCAGGAGGAACCCTGAGATTGAGGTGGAGCTCAGGAAAGGTGCAGAGGTGTCCCCAAATTGAGGTTCATTCAGGAAAACCTGTGCGTAATTTTAATTAACCAGATGTAGCAATTTCCTGTATTGGTATTCTGAAAAATAACACTAGCCAAACACCAGGCACTTTTGCATTCGATTCCTGTTGCTAGCACGCTGACAAATTGCCAATACACATGCAGCCGGCGTTGCTAAGTGCTGCCCATATTTATGCTGACTTCACGGAGCAATAGATTCCGTGGCGGAGACACCCTTGCATATTTATTGGAAAGTTGCTCTGCATGGCGTGCTGTGTGTTGGCTTATGGCTCTCCATCTCTATTTCCAGACTTCATAAGTATCGACTTGAATAAAATCATAATTGCAAGAGAAGCTTTTGTACTTAACTGGAAGTGATCCACTCACCAGTATACAACATGCCATTTTTTGTCCTTCTAGAATGTTCTTAATGCCGCTTCAAGTGACTGCTGATATTCTGGATGGCTGGCTTCCTTGCCTTGCAGATGCCTGACGGAACAAGGCAGAGGAGGAGGTCAAGAGTCATCAGAGTTCACAGTTGGAGGTTGGTGAGGCCCCGGGCGACACGAGACCCAGACTTGCTCGTGGAATCATACGCCCTTCCAAAGAGCTCCTTTCATAGATGCGGGGACAACTACTGCTGCCTGATTCCTCCTGCCCGAGAGAAAAGGAGAGGCGGAGCAGACGGAAGAGAAAAACTAGATTCCAACTGTGTTGAGACCTATTTCAGTCTCCCGGTTTCCCAGAGGCTTGAAATACACAGCGTTTGGACATGAGTCATCCTGCCATCAGCCCAGAGGTGGGCCTTCTGATGGATTCATCTTCTGGAAACAAAGACACACTCTGTTCACAGCTGTAAAGACACTGGGCCATTCGTGGGGCACGAGACTGAGTGTGCACCCCAAGCCTGGAAAATCCACCCCGCCTGACCACAGGCACCTTGTGACCAGCCTCACGGGTCTGTGGCAAGCCTGGCCGGGGCTGGGGAAGCGCAGAATTTGAGAGGGTAACAGAGGGACGAGACCGTCAGGGATCCTCCTGTGTTGCTGGCTGATGTCCCGGCACTATGGGCGACATAATACCTGCACAGGCAGGGAATGGGTGACAGGGGTTAGGAGGGACAAGCAGGAGCACAGCAAAGACAGGAGCCTGGCTCACCAGCTAGACAGAGGGATGACAACACAGGGCTTCCTATTAATTCAAGCCACATAATGAATGAATGAATGAATGAATGAATGAGAGGATTAGCTGTCTGAATGAGCTTCTTGACCACCGTGTGGAAAACTTTCCAACAGGTACAATGACAGCCACAAAATGTCCACCGCGAGGGATGGGTAGTCTCTGAGCATTGCTGCAGACTCATTTTGCCAGTAAATCAGATGCTCTGCGTCCAGACAGGGCTGCCCTCAGGATAGCAGTTCCCGCTCTCTTCTCCACCCCACGCTAGTTTCAAATCCTGAAGCTTAAACCCAGGAGTCAGCATTTCATTCACTCCAGGAACTTCCCAGAATTCAGAAGGTCTTGGGCCTTGAACAAGAGAAGCAGTAGGTGTTAGGTGTTCATTCAGTCCGTTTGCAGGAAGGACACCCCCTGAGGAGCTGGGACCAGGAGAAGGTCAGATAGGTTGGGTCATAGGTGATCCCAGAGCGTTTGCCTAGGATAGGGGGTCACAGAGGCCCTGAGAACTCCACGCCTGGAGCCATTTTTCAGAAGACAGTGACAGTGGGGTTCAAGGGCAGGGGAGGTGGGCCTGAAGCTAGAGGGAAAAAGTGATGGCAGGAAAGGTGTGAATTGGGTTCAAGTGACTTGAAAGATGAGGAAGACCATGTGCACCCCGAATATTCTCTGTGCTAGGAATTTGTCCTTGAGTTTTGCCCCCATGAAATCACTCCATGTTTACAAGTCTAAGTTGCAAGCAAGCTAATAGCCGAAAGGAGGAAACTGAGGCACAGAGACAAGGCCAAGACAAAGGGGGCCCTACTGTACCTCCTTATGTTTTATGCCTGAGGCATTTCCTTCACTCTGGCTCTCGCCAACAGGTCCAGGAACTTGTTGAACCTGACACAGCTTTGACGTGATAGAGCCAGAATTTGGAGCCTGGTGGTCTGGCCTCAGTCTGGACAGTTTTGTCTGATGTCCAGTTAGGGAACGGTAACACCCAGGGTCATCTCAGCCAAGACCCTGGGTTCTGGGAAGAAATCCTCAAGCCTCATCGCCCATGCCTAACCGACCAGTAAGAGCGGTTGTGTATGGTAACTCTCTCCGGCACACTTCTCTCCTTCACCACCTGCGTCTCTCTAGTCAAAGGTCATTTCCCCCCTGAACTGGGGCACCTTGTCTTTCATCTCCTCTCACCTCTTCTTGCCTTGCAATTATGTTTCCCCTAATTGCAGACAGAGCAATTATCTTGAAAAATAAACACATTTTTATCAAGTCTCTTCTTAAACCTCTTTCTGTTTCTCTTGGAATAAAGACCAAAATTGTTAGCTTGGACTATCAGGCACCTTCACTGACCTGCCTGTGTCCCTCTACTGTCCACCTTGATTTCTGCACATAGCCACACTGCACTTCTTTTAGGAACTCAAAGGCACCACACTGCCTCCAGTCACAGGGCCTTTGAACATGCTGCTCCTTCTGCCTGGAACACCCTTTGCACCTCATCCCTTCACTGCCTTGTTTAGTGCCTGTGTCTCCTCCAGTTCCCAGCTTCATTGTCACTTCCCTAAGGAAGCTCTCTCTGATCTCTCTAAGTCAGTTCGTATTGGGTATATCACAATTTTCCTTTCATCTGTGGAAGTCTCTCCACTAGACTCCACCAGGGAAGGGGTCATGTCTGTGTTGGGTCACCATCGTAATCATCAGCCTGGCACATAGTAGATATGCAATAAATCGTTGTTGAGTGATAATATGAATGGTTTATTTACTGAAGAAAAAATAAACAAGTGAAAGAAAAATTCTTTTCCAGAAAGGTTTTTTCAAGTATACGCCCCATGACAATGGGAGTGATCATAAAATACGTTTCTATTTCTATCTACTAAAAAATAACAAATTAAAAAAAAATTTTCCTAAATACCTTGCAGTACTTGGCATCTTGAATAGCATTAAGAGTCAAATTACTGTAGCAATAAAAAATTGCTACCGTAGAAAAAAACTCAAGAAAAAAAGACTTAAGGGGGCCTCCCTGGTGGCGCAGAGGTTGAGCGCTGGGTTGCGAAGCTGCCCGCAGCCTCTGCAGCACCGGTTCGATCCCTGGCTGCTCCCCGGCCACCAGCGGAGGGTCCCACATGGCGCGCAGACCTCTCCTGCCGCCCGCTGCTCCCCTCAGCAGTGTACTTCGGTCCTTCTGCCTGCTCTGCTCCCCGCTCTGGCGCTGGTGAATTCTCTCACCCTCCCGCGCTTCTGACTGTACCCAGTGTTTGTATAAACAAACAAACAAATAAATAAACAAAATAAATAAATAAATAAAATACGTGCCTCTAAAAAAAAAAAGACTTAAGGCCTAGATGGAGATAAACATAAATATTATTAAAGAACACAATTTAAAAAAAATAAATGAAGTGACATACCATGTCCATAGATGGGAAAGTTAATATTGCAAAGCTGTAAACACTTCCCAATTCTAGGTTTAATTCAATTCCAATGAAGTCAACTAATTTGCACAATCAAAATTGTTCATTGGGTAAGTTACTAAATGTTTATTTAGTACTAAATGCTAAGTACTAATGTACTTAGTACTAAATGTTTATTGGCGAATACTAAATGACAAAGAAATTTTAAAATCCCTCTGAAAATTAAATGGACCCAACTACTGAAGATTTGAAAAGGAACAATGAATAAAGAAATGACAACTGTGAAAACATGATAAAACTATAATTATTACATCAGTGTGTTACTGACTCAAGAACAGGCAAATCAGTTGAACAGGACATACATTTTAGAATTTAAAATTTGGGAGAAAGTGAATGCAATAATCAATTTTAGAACATTCAGTTATTTAAAAAAATAGAATTTGATTCACATATTTTACCATATAAAAATAAATTCTCAATCAATACAGAATTTGGTAAAAATGAAAGGAGCAGTACCTGTGCAGAAAAGTAAATAGTTCTAGAGTAGCAAAGATGTTTCTTAGTCTAAATAGAAATCAAAATACCATGCAGAACATGAGTGATAGGTTTGATGTATAGAAATGGAAGAAGCATAAAATTTTAAAAATAATTAAAATAAAGGGTAGATATCAAATTAGGCAGAATGCAAAATATCTTATGTACAAAAGATCTTTGTTTCTTGCCAAAAGAAAGTTAGCTTGACATATTTTTTCTTTTTTTTTCTTTTTGACATAAATGCATTATCACCGTGAAGTATTCGAGGAATGGGTTCATATCCCTCTTTCTCTGCTGTCCCCAGGAATAAATACAATTGAACGATAGTATGTCCTCTTTTGCACATTGTTCTATGTATTTACATGAATGAATGTCCATGAATCTATTTTCACCATCAGAAAAACAAGCTATTTAGGGGCCTCCCCGGTGGCACAGCGGTGGAGCGCTGGGTTGCGAAGCTGCCCGCAGCCTCTGCAGCACCGGTTCGATCCCCGGCTGCTCCCCGGCCACCGGAGGAGGGTCCCGCATGGCGTAGACCTCTCCTGCCGCCCGCTGCTCCCCTCAGCAGTGTACCTCTGTCCTTCTGCCTGCTCTGCTCCCCGCTCTGGCTCTGGTGAATTCTCTCACCCTCCCGTGCTTCTGACTGTACCCAGTGCTTGTATGCATGTATGTATAAATCAATCAATCAATCAATACATCTTTAAAAAAAAAAAAAGAAAAACAAGCTAATTAGTATGGAAAGAAAGAAATAAAAAGAATTAGAGGAACAAAAAGAGTTGTCCAGATTCACTACTTCAGTAAATTCTCCAGTACCTAAAACTTTACTTTTCTTTAGGAATAAAGTTACTCACTCAGTTTTTAAATGACCAGAAAGAAAATAATGTGTGAGCAAACATTTTAAATCAGGGTGTTGTGCAAGAAATATTAATGTCGACCTCAAATAAATGAAAAGCAAACCGTATTAGAACACGTGGAGCACTCTGATTGGTGTTCATTTGTTACTGTTTTTAAATAAGTATGTTTTGGCATAAAAGTCAGAGTCATTTTTGAAATACAAACAAATACCAGGAAAGAGACCCTGGCACCCTCTGAGGCAGCTCTCCCACGCGGGGTGTCTGTCCCCCACAGGCCCGCGGTCCCCCAGTGCCCGCGGTGGGCAGCAAGGTGAGGACGAGGATATTAAAGGGCTCTAATCCCATTCTGCTTTATGACTAGCTCGAGAAATGACCTCTAGCGAGATCGGGCCCTTGTTCTATCCAGCAACTAGATTTTTCTTACAGAAAATAAATTAAAAAGGTGTGACCTTGCTGAAGGCTTGCCGGGAAAATGAGGTACATCTTGTCACGGGCAGAGGAGCCTATTTGTTCAATTTGAAAGGCTGCCGCTTTGCTCCGATTAGAAGTTAAGATAAAGGTTGGGGATGAAAAGAAGAGAAAGATTTCTAAGCAAGGAAATTAAAGAGCTACATTGGAGACCCCTTCAGCACCACAGTGGGCTTTTTGTGTGCACTTTATCAGGCCCCATCAGCCACACCTTGTCCTGTGCTCCCAGCTCCCTCTCCTGCAAACACACAAAAGCGTCCATGTAGGCGGCGGGGAGAAGCCCCCCCCCCCATAGCATCGGCAGCACCCCCTCCCCTGAGGGTCACAGCAGCCGAAAGTGACCCACCCAAATTTTCTCACTAGGTAAGAAGACTCAGCGTCATCCTCACATTCTCACTGAAGGGAACAGTCTAGAAGCTTCATGCCATTCCACACGCCATCTTGGAAAACTTCTCCCAAATTCGCCAGATAAATGGGTGTGAAAATGTTTTTGTGCCCATAAAAGTTTCAAGCCAACAAGGAGAGTCCCCTCCCCCCCCAAAGCCCCTGAAGCAAAGAAGGCTTCTTTCAACTTTGCTCTTCATTGAAGAGACATCTTTTATACTCCAGAAGGTCTTGCAACTTTTAAAGTAATAGCTCGTAGGGGAAGGACACAAGAAGAGCTGCTGGGTTTTCCCACATGCTCTACATTTATATCCGACATCGAGTCCTGGTTTTCTTTACCTGCTGAAGTTCCAAAGAACAGCCACAAGGCCAGACGCTCACCTGCTCTTGAATGTCCCTGATGGGCTGAGAGACCCACCCGTCCTGTGTCCTGGCTCTGCACACCCTCTGCTTCCAGGCCCCAGCACAGTTTCCCTCTCTCCACCCTCTGTACCTATTGAAACAGGCCTGGTCTTCCCGGCTCTCCCACGCCATCCCACGGACTGAGAGGAAAATGGTGCCTCATCTGATCTTAAGTAGCTGTTCTCCAAATGGTCTAGTCCAGTTTCTGATCCCTCTGCAGCAAAATGATAAAGAAATTAGGAGGGGGGTTGACTCACAAGCTAAGTCCTGGAGCAAATGCCGCCTTCCTGAGGGGTAGCTGAAGAGCCGTTTTCAGCTGATTTCTCTTCTGTGATGTAAACCAACTCTCTTCTCAACCCTCGGAAGTCTGCTGTGCACACAGAGGGCTGGTGTGAGGGGATTCCATGTCCAAGCCAATCAATGTCCACTGCATAGCTGAGCTAAAGCATTTCAGGAGGAGGTCCAGGGTGCAGGTGCAGCTGAAGAGAAAGGTGGCTGGGCCAAGACTGTGCTTAAAGCCTCTGAATTTCTGCAAATATGTTTCTATCTGTCAAGGTTGACCAAGGCCAGGAGCAGAGCAAGGTTGGCTGTGCATTTCCTGCCTCACCTAACCTCACTCTCCACTCCCTGATACCACCATCTTAGATAAGGGGTTTACAAAGTACCTCCAACAATCTCTTGACACCTTACCTAGGAATCCGTTCTGCAGGCCAGAGGTAGGGATGAGAAGATTCACCAGAGAAAGAGTGGGGAGCAAAACAGGGGAATCTACTGAAATCCACTGCTGAGGGGAGCAGTGGGTGAGACAGGAGAGGTCTGCTGTGCCATCTGGGTAGCTCCCTGGCCAGGGATCAAACTTGGGCCATCACAGTGGTAGCACTGAGACTTAACCCCTAGGCCAAGGTAACAAGGGGACTAACAGGTCCCACAGATGATGCTCATTCAACCTCAAATAGAATATATCAGGTCCACAGGGCTTATCTTAGCCCATCAAGGTGTGAACCAAATCCCTCCCTCTCCATAATGGAGTCAATTAACATTTCATCAGTCACACCCACAGGACAAATTCTCTGAGCAAGAAGAAAAACTTCTTTGCTTTGATCTAAAGATCAATTCAAAAGTAGTCACATTCTGTTTCCTGTCTTCAGTATTTCTTGGTGCCATCATGTCACAAAATACCAAAAACGCTTGTGGAGGGAAAGATGATAGAATGAAAGAGGAAAGCAAAGGAGAAAAAGGCAGGAAGTGCTTTCTTTTTGAAGACCTACTATGTGCCAGGCATTGAGGCATAGATGATTGAGGACCTTCATGCCAGGCACTAAATCTTAGAATGGATAGAAGACCCTAGACTATGTGGTGATTGCCTTTTTTCACTTGAGTTTTAACTAAGTGATTTTTCAGTTCTGTAACTGGGGTTTGTTATGAAAGTGACTTTGCAACATTTATTATTACGCTGCTTCTTCTTTAAGCTTTCTTCTCAGACCCAATATTGTATATTCTAATTGCAAACTCTAGTTCAAGTCCTTCAACCATTCCCTTATAATTATCACTAAACAAATGCGGTGATTCCACAAAGCCCAAACATGTGTCACTTTAATGCTCACAACTAAAATACTTTCATTTTTCTTGGACTCTAAGCAAAATGGACCATAAGCAAAGTGTTTGATAAAATGACAGGTGGAATTCCATCCAATTAAGACGTAAATATTTTTCCAGAGGCTACACTCTCTGCAAAATAATAATCTTCACTCAACACATCTTTACATGTCTTGGGCAAAACACCTGTCTAAAACTGTTAACACTAAATATTTTGGGAGCTCTGCACTTCAAAGACATCCCTGAAAATGTCAAGCATTGTTAAAATGTTGAAGTAATTTTGGTTAAATGCTTCTGTGACAACTGTCGGACTTGATTTGTTTTAGCTGAATACATTCTGAATATTGCTTGGAATCTGTGAATTGGTCATTTGCCAAAAGAGGAGAATTGGACTGAAGTCAAAAGAATTACATGCATCAAAGAAATGAAAAAAAAAAATGGGGGGAATCTCTGGGTATTTTAAAAATGCAATTTATCTACGAGGGTGGAAGCTTCAAAAGAACATTCTTACCAAATGATAGCATTTGCAGTAAAAAATGACTGTATAAAGTATACAGCCATTCTGATCCTTGGCCAAATTCATACATACCACGTCACATCAACAGTCCCTCATGCAGAGAGGAAAAGGGTATTTTTTTAAGTGCCTTGACAAAATGGAGATTAAGCAATACATAATTGGGGTCTTTGCTTAGGAACTTCCAGGGATGTTGCAATGGGTACTTGTGCTGACCAACTGTCGGAGACTTCGGTCTCTGGGCCTCAATGTACACAGTCTCTGGGCCTCAATTTACCCATCTGGAAATGGAGGACGCAGAGGGGAGCAAGACACACACTCACATAAATATTCTTCCCAATATTTCTCTGTGATTCCATGGAAGGTAAACCTAGGATTTACATGGAAAGATTGCCAGGTTTGCAGTCCCAGGAAGGTAAACCAGTTACTGGGTATTAAATGAGTTTTACTAAATCCCAAATAATAGCCAGAGGGGAGTCTTTAAGATAAACAGAGCAAATCTTGACAATTGCTCCCTGAATTTCTCCCTCAGTCACTCCGCCTCCTTCCCCTCTTGGGCAGTGCCTGGTGCTTAACAAACGTGGGAGATGAAAATCTCTATCCAGGCAACTTCCTGAGGGCTGTTTTGTTGACCAGTGACATGAATATACAACACTTACAGCGGCTTTGAATGTCAGATCAGAAATGCTAGAACTTACTATTAAATGCCTGATAATGAGAACACAGCATTGTAGCGACATAGTGGGACTCTAAACCCTTTTTTTAAAGAAAGAGAAAGTCCTTGCACAATTAGGAAAATAACTCTATTTAAAGAATAGAAAAATGGAAACAGCGTATTGTAATCTGAATCCCCCTCAAGCTCTCCCTCCCTGCTCTTTCTCCCCCTCCCCCACCGTGTCCCACCTCCTCTCTGGCCTTTTTTTTCTCTCCTTTCTCTTTGTGAAATGCACCACTGGTAGGTATTCAAGCACAGAGCAAAAAGGGGAGTTACAAATCTTTTTAAAGTGCTCCCCACCAGGCCATAGGGCAGGAATCTCAGGGAAAAGTCAACCCCAACCAGGTCCTAGGAGAGTCTGCTCCTTGAAACTTGAAACCTTCCAAGGGCTATCACTTCAAGGCACACAGACCTAAGAGGATTAAGGTAAGTATCCCTCCTAAAAGCCTGGAAAAACAAAGATTAGTTTTTAGCATCACAAAGAAACATATATTTATATAGGTTTTGAAGGAGAGGAAATATGTCAAGACTTTTGGAGTGGGGGTAGAGAGAGGAGAGACACTGGGGACAGAAAAGACAAATCTTCCCTGAGCAAGGCCTGGAACATTCCTACAAGATTATCCACTGTTTACAAAGAGACAGATTGAAATTGAGATTTACACAGAAGTAACAAAGAGGACATGGGCTGGGAGACTTAATTATTAAGCTTGATTTACTAAGTGAGCATTTGTGTTGGGACCGAAGAGCAGACTTTGTGGGTTTTTTCCCCACTATAGAAGAAGGTGTTGAGGATTATTAGGATAGTTAATAAAGTCAATACTGGGAGAAAAATACTGCTCACTGTCAAGAAAAAAAAAAATACACTTATGGTGGGATAAATCACCTAAACTCTCCGCAAGCCTGTCTCTCTAAGAAATTGGACTGTCAGTAATTAAACAAATTGGGGGGAGCCTGTGACCCCACTTAAAAATCTAAAGGAATCAGAAAAATGCACTTCGGTGCAAAATCGTGATTTCGCTGACTTACTGCATTGGGAGTGTGCTCCTTGAATACAGTCATCACAGGAAATTCATCTTCACAAAAATTTTGTCTCTTTCATTCATTTTTTTTTAATCCAGACAAAAATGAGTGACACTACCCTCTCCCCCCAAAGTGGATTCAGATGACAGCCAGAGAACAGACATCTGTCCAAAAGTGAATCTCCACCTGAAGGTGGTTTTGTTGGGATGAACTGGGCCAGCCCTGGTGCTGGCCTTCCGCGGCCATCGCTGAGGTCAGACTATCCCCTCCTCCTCGTTTTCTTCCTAGCATGTAATTTTATTTTATTTTAATTTTCTTAGAGTCTTATATTTTGTGTTTTTTTTAAATTTTATATATTTTTTACATCATTCTTCATTTTTGTACAATGTATGCTTTTTCATCTCCAAATAAGGGATCGGGGGGGAAAAAAGTAATTATAATAAAATAAATATCAAAATCAACAGGCAACTGGGCCTCCCTAATGGCGCAAGGGGTTAAGATGCAACCTATGAAGCTACCTGCAGCCACTGCAGCACCAGTTCCATCCCCAGCCAGGGAGCTACCCGCATGGCAAGGCAGACCTCTCCTGTCTCGCCTGCTGCTCCGCTCAGCAGTGGATTTTGGTAGATTTAGCCTGTCCTGCTCCTTGCTCTGTCTCTGGTGACTCTTCTCACCCTCCCCCCCAACCTCTGGCCTGTACCCCAGTTCTTGTATGCATAAATAAATAAATATTTTTAAAAAATCAACAGGCAACTAAAACCAGGGGCATTCTACAGGGGTGCAGAGGGGAGTAGGGTCAAAACAGGGTGGGAAGGGCACAAGGGACTATGGTGATCACTTCTTTCTGAGAGTAACAAGGGACATGGCACCAATGCAAAAACATGAACAGTGGCAAGTGCCAGGTTCCCCGTGGCTCCCTGGTCAGGCATGGGTGAAGCTACCCAGAGGAACCCCAATGTTCCCCAAGACTTCAAGTGGGATGTGTCTTTTACATGGATTGCTTGTGGTGTCAGAGAGGTGCTCTGTGCCCAGATGTGCCTCTCTGCCATCACCCATGGCAGGAAGAGTCTGCACATTCAAATGTTAAGGCTCTCTGACATAAGGAACCTTCAAGTAGCCGTGGGAGCCTTTGGCAACAGGCACCCACCTCCATGCACGTCCGCTCTGAGCAGCCTATGTGAGGTCGCTGCGCCCGCGCTGAGCAGGGACCACCTCATGTTCCTCTGTTCCCAGAGGCACTTGCTAAAATTTCTGAGTCATGTTTTCCTCTTGGAATGGATACACACAACCGAAGAGGGAGTGTCCCTTCCTTCACTCGAGCTGTTAGAAAAGTATTGGCAGATCTTACCGAGATTGTATCTTAAAATCAAGAGAAATGTAAACTTTCCACCACCAGTGCCCTGGCTAGAGTCGAAGTCAGAAAATCCAGAACAGTATGGAAGCAGAAGGCTCAGAGGGTTTTCAGATTTTTTTTTTTTTGCAACAACTTCCATAAAAAGAACAGGATTCCTCCCGTTCATGTGGTCAAAAGAATAGTCTTTTAAGAATTCTGAGACATAAAGAAATTCTTCCTACTTGTGTGAGAATGGCATTGATCCTCTAGCCAAAAGTCAGTCAAGCATGTTAAGATGTGCGCCTGGAAACTGGGATTCTTGAGGGTATTGGAGCAAAAATTCACATTTGCTTCATTTCCTGACACGCCCCTGGAAAGGTGGTGAATCTGAACCGGGGTCTGGTATGGAGATGTTTGCCTGGTTGACCAGATGCCTGTCAGCATTGTTCGAGGATTGTTTCGGCAATAGTGGAATCCTCGAGTGGGGGGAAAACCAAGTTAGGATAATGTAAAGAGCTTCTTTATTCGCCAAGTAGCAAAGTCAGATGCCAGGCTCTGCAGGTGTACAGTGTCCTGCTTTGGGTTTTCCCCTAAACAGTCCCTGACATGGGAATTTGACTAAGTCATTGCTTTTGGAGTTGATCCCAGGAAGCACCTAGAAGGGAGTGGGAAGTGAGGCAGGGCATAGAAAAAGACAATACAGGGCGTATTATCATGCTGTGGGCCACTGAGCTCAACCCTGCTGGAAAATCCTAGGTGAGAATGGAGCCCAGGAGCGCGGTGCATCGATGGAGAAATGAACTCTTGTGGCATTTTGAGTCTGGGCTTGAGCCTACTCCAGCAGTGAGAAAATACTCCAGTAAGGAGTCGTTGGAATGCAGGGGACCGTGAGTGTAAGGAGAGATGGGCAGAGCGTGGACAGGGTCTGCTACACAGAGATATGGTGAGCTTGCTTCCAGGCAGTATTTCGAGCATTTCCAAGAGGCTGTTGCAATTTCCAAAAACAGATTCACAAACAACAAGTTTTCTTTGTTGACAACATCCTCCATGTGATGGACAAAAACAGAACTGGGCAGAGGACATCTCTAATCTCTTCCAGTTGTTAGATGAAGGGACACAGAAGACTGGGAATTCCTCCCTGATCCGCTTGAAAATAATGGAAAACAGATCAGTCATTCTGGAATGGTGATGTCACTTGAGCCGGGCAGCTTTACAATTTTATTTCTCCTTCCAGAAGATGCTCTTTCCAAGGCACATGCTTCAACGGCACTGGCTGGAGAGTGCGAATTATTTCCTTGGTATCGAGATGAGCATCTGGGATGCTCTGACACAGGCTGACCTTGACCTTGGATCCTGGAGTCAGGAACCTAAAGTCTAGCTTTATCCTGTAGAGTTGTAGCCAATCCACGAACCATGAGTGCCAAATAAATGCCTGTTCTTTGAAAACATTGAGTTTGGGGGTGGCTTATTTTGTAGCACGATTGCAATAATAGCTTATTGAATGCAGTAGCATCCCTTATCACCCCACACTTGCTTGGAGTTAAAAATATCTTGGTATAGTTGGACTTAAAACTCTCCCCTCCCCCCACCCCAGGAAACCCAATTTTTCAAATCTAATAGGCATCGGGGAAAAATATATTCTTTTCAGCGTGTCTCTATCATACTTCACCCCCAAAACTCTATGATTTGTGAGAGCTGGCCTGTCATTCTATTCTTTTTGTGGCTGGCACTAATTAATAGTCCATTACCATGGTATTCCTCCAGCTGATGCCTTTTGATGTAACTTTTTCAAGTTTCATCTCATTGTAGTTACAACCTCACAACTTCTTACCCTACCAGTTTAATTTGTAATCAAAATTATGAACTAACAAAATAATACAAGGCTGGTTTTCATAGGGTGGTTTGCTTGTTTTCAAAATTATGCCAATTTGTCATTTTCCCAAATTCACACCTTTCTTTGTTAATCAAAGCTACATCTTCACTATCACAATTTGAAATGAGACAGCTCCTGGACTTGTTGCATACAATTAAACCACAACAAAAGGGAGCTGAAGTCATTTCACTTTTCATAAGGCTGTAATTATTCTTTAACTATTGGAATCCGACATCCCTTAGGAGCTAATTATCGAAAAACTATCATCACACGTAGGAAACACAAAAACAAATCCTTCAAGCACAAAGTAAATGTTGAACATGAAAGAGCTGCATCCAGGAAGTCATACCAATCAGTTGGTCCAGCTAATTACTAATCTGATTTTTGGAGTACTTGCATTAGATAATTACGATGCCTACTCAAAACATGAAGAGCACAGTCTTTGACTTTAATAAAGATCTAGCTGCAAGAAAAATGTCCTAAGAACCATAATAGGAAATTTGCATTGCAACAGACCTGGGAGAAGAGCAGTAGACATTTTTAATAGAAAACATTTAATTTAGTACATGATAGCTATATTTAATGCACCTTTTCGTGTATGTCATGTTGAGAGGCCGAGGGAGCTATTATATTGGGATGGTTTCATGGGAACTCTGCAGTACTGCGTAAAACCCAATTCACATTTGAAAATTTGTATAATAAAAGGCTTTTCTGAGTTAACTGAGATTCGCATTAGAAAAAGAGAGCATATTAAAGTTTATGTTATGGATCAAATTCTAAAGGAATCAGTGAGAATATATTCAAATTCTTAGTTTTAAATGATAAACCTAACTAATTATACATGATAAAACTAACTTGCTGTTGGTGGGAATGCTTATCGGAACATTGTTTTCAGAGGGCAATGTGTCAACAACTATCAGAAATTAAAATTTATATGCTCCTTTAAGCTAGCCATTTTCCTCCTAGGATTTCATCTTACAGATATAGGAGTGTTTATGCTCAAAAATCACATCCTAGGGTGTTCATTATAGCTTTGGAAGAGTTTAAAAGGAAAGGAAATTAAAAAATTAAAGATTGACAAAACTACCATGAGATACCATCTTACACCAGTGAGAATGGCACATATTAAAAAAAACTAGCAACAACAAATGTTGGCGAGGATGTGGAGAAAAAGGAACTCTCCTGCACTGCTGGTGGGAGTGCAAACTGGTCCAACCACTGTGGAGAGCTGTGTGGAGATTTCTGGACCTACTAAACATAGAGCTTCCATAGGATCCAGCAATTCCACTCCTAGGTATCTACCCAAAGGACACAGAAACATCCATTCCAAAGAACACCTGCACCCCTATGTTTACAGCAGCACTGTTTACAATAGCTAAGCTTTGGAAACAACCCAAATGCCCAAAAATAGATGACTGGATCAAGAAGATGTGGTCCATATACACCATGGAATATTACTCAGCATTCAAAAAAGATAAACACATGCCATTTGCAGCAACATGGATGGCGCTGGAAGGGATCATGCTCAGCGAAATAAGCCAGAAAGAAAAAGAAAAATACCGGATGGTCTCACTCATAGCAGGAATCTAGAAAACTTAAATAAGGGACCAGGAAAATGAATAACTATAAGAAAGTGAAAATCAAAATCAACAAAAAACTATGAACCAGAGACACTTTTTGGGGGGTGGGGGGCGGGAGGGGAGGGATTGGGGTCAGAATGGGTTGCAATTGTATAAAAAAAAAATTAAAGATTGAGTTACCAATGGACAGAGGCCTATTTTTTGGTAAATCCACACAACAGGATACTAGGCAGCTACTACAGCCAAAAAGAGGGAAGAGACCTGTATCTGTTATGTGTGCCATTACACAAAGAAGTTCATGATACATCTGAAATGCAAAAAAGAGTAAGCTCTCAGGTAATATGTTCATGTGATATCATTTTTGTAACATAAAAAGGTGTGCGTATACACACAGACGAATAGATATGTGAATATTTTCCATCACTATGTTTGCTTATGCATGTACTGGCGTGACTATAGAGATGCATGGATGGATGGATGGATGGATGGATGGATGGATGGATGGATGGATGGATGGATGGATGGATGGATAAGTGAGTGGATGGGTAGATGAATGGATGGATGGGTTGATGGGTGGATGGATCGATGAGATAAAGAGATGATTGCCAGCCACAGACAAACTTTTTAGCACATACAACAATTAACAGCTTTCCCTTTGGGGAATGGTGCCTCTGGAGTGTGAAATCAGCCACAGACATATGTCAAAGAAACCTTGGTTGTGTGCCAACGCAACTGTAAGGGAAAATACAGCTATGACTTCTGACTTGTGGATCCCTGTTCTGTTGATCTAGTCCATGGCTTCATATGTCACCTACATGCAAACGACTTCCAAGTTGACATCTCCAGCACCAATCCTGCCCCCAACCATGATACTGGCATTTTACCAAGCAATCGACACTTGGATGCTAGGGCAGCAATGATTAGCCCTTCAAGATTCCCTGGGTCAGCGTCCACAGTGCAGTTGATTCTAGAAAGGAGCAACCTGGGCAAAGACTGTCTTTTCCTCTGTACCCCCTTTTGTTAATTGGGTTTTTTTTTTTTGCGTGTATTATCCCCTCTGCCTGAAATTTTTCCATCTTTCTCTTGCTGTTCCCTTACCATGTACACACAGGCACGCGCGCGCGCACACACACACATACACACACACACAAGCAGGCTTGGCTGGGCCAACTCATAATAATCATTGAATATCATTGCATTTCCCTAAAGAAGCCATGTCTTCTCTCTGCCAAGATGTTGCTCATTCTGTTTCCCATTTCTGCAACTGATAATACCAGTCCCTGCCACTTTCCTAATTAGTGTAATTCATCTGGAAGTTTCCTAGATCCCCTACAGTGGCCAGCTCCTAAGGAAACTCCCTTGCATCCCCCAAGCACAGATACATTCCTGGGCCACTTGCCTTTTGGCTCATGCATGTGCCCCACTGAGGGTGGCCAGTCTCCCAGGGTGCCAGGATGGTTATCCCTGAAAGGTCTGCGTCTGGAGAAATTCTTCAGCCCAAGCTAACCCAGACGGCTCTTGACCCACCCCCTTTGACTCTAAGTTCATTGAGGCAGAGACTGACCCCAAGGCCTGGCTCACTGCCCATGGGCGCTGAGTTGAATTAAAAGAGGAAGAGAGAAGCAAGAGGCAGAGGATAAATATCATGCAGTCAGCTCTGGGCGTGCGGCGGGAGTCTCCATTTGGTTCTTGGTCATGTAAATATTTTTGACATTCTCAAAACATCAAGTATGAAGGTTAGAAAGTTTGCCAAATTTGCTCAGGAACGTACAGAAATTCACAGAAACACTGGGAGGTGCTATGGGCCTTTACTCACCACCTTTGCAGGCTGGCTACAGGGGGTAGGAACAGCCTAGAGAATGAGCCGGAAACATTCTCCTCCAAAGAGGCCACAGCCTCGCAGGAGCGACAGAGCACGTGCTTGGGGAATTTTACAATAAAAGAGCCATATATAAAAAGGAGATGATTATTATGGCATTAAAAAAAAAAAAAAAAAAAAAACCAAAACAACAGGTAATAAATGTACAGATTTACCCAGAAATGGCTTCAGGGAGAAGGTGACATTTGGGTCTGGCGTTGCCACAGCGATGAGAGAAGCCTCAGATGGTTTTTCCACAAAGTTAGCAACTCAGACCATCCTGATGCTTGTCGTAACTCCCATCAGTCTGAAGTCTGGGTTCAGCCTGCCTGGATTCTCACCCAGGGTGCCACAGGGCTGAAGTCCAGGTAGCAGCTGAGCTTCAAGGCCACGTAGTTGCTGGCACGTTCTGTTCCCTGCTGCTGCTGAGTGACCAAAGTGCCCGTTCTCGAGTGAGCTCCACAGGGGCCAGGGACCAGTGCCCACCCCCACAGGTCCTCTCAGGTCCTTGCTTCCTGGTCCCTCTGAGACCTGCTCACAGACGGCAACTTGCTCACTCAGTCAGCCCGAGCTTCTCCCTGACTTCTGGAGGGAGCTGGCCCCTCTTTTTAAAGGTATGCCTGACCGGGTGAGGGCCTCACCAGCGAGCCTGGGTCATCTGCTGCGTGCCCTAGTCACATCCAGAGGTTTCTCCCGTGCTTGTGGGGAGATGGTCATGGGAAGGAATCCCACCAGGGGCACAGGGATCTTGGGGCCAAAGTTGAATTTTGCGCCCCATGTGGGTGAAAAAGGGGTTAGAAAGACATTAGTCTTGGGGCTTGAAATGTACCTGTTGGGGGACCTTGACTGTAAGCAAAGGCGCTTGGACAGGGAAGAGTTCTGAATTAAGCAGTAGCCTAATGAGGAACATAACCAAAGGATAGTATGTTCGTCAAAACTCCATAAGGATTTCTGACAGTTATTTTACTGTTATTTTTATTGAAAAGTTTAGAGCAAGGTTGGCAATGAGGCTGCATTGGTTCGGACCCAGTAGCAGCAGCTGCCTGGCGGGTTGTGTTGACAGGGCTGGGGAAATTTCTGGGCTTAGAGGCAGGGTCAGGCTCTATTCCCAGGGTCCAGTGGGGTGAGGGTGGTGATGAGCAGTAGCCTGGTGCTGAGGACTGGCCACCCGGGCCCTTGAGAAAATAGTTTCAGACCCTGTACCGCAAAAGGAAAATAACAAGTCTATTTTCTGGGATTCCATGGTTTCATCTATCAACCTAGAAAGCAAATCAAAAATGGCAAACATTAATAAGAACTTCAAGCCTTTTCCAAATGTCAGGAGCTAAAACAAAATACAAATAAATTAACCCACCGGGAGCTTTATCTATCCACTTCTCTCTCCCAGTAA
Source organism: Talpa occidentalis (assembly GCF_014898055.3). Taxonomy (NCBI): domain Eukaryota; kingdom Metazoa; phylum Chordata; class Mammalia; order Eulipotyphla; family Talpidae; genus Talpa; species Talpa occidentalis. Next base: position 5,076,709 of record NW_023601754.1, read on the forward strand.
AAACCCAGCTCCAAAATTTAGGAATTTCTACCAGTCTCTTCAAACACAAGATAGAGGTGGGCTTGGCAAAGAATTCAAATGCAGTTGCCCTGGACTTGGACGAAGCATTCCGAGGTCGCATGGACACATGTATGAGCACTGGGATGAGAGAGCTAATCCATTAATGACAGGTCTGTATGTCTGCGGGACGGAGGGTGGCAGCATGGTGGGGCACCCTCTCTGCCCCTCCACGCGCAGGCTAGCCCCCCACCTCCCAACAGCTTAGAAGCAGCTTTGTGCCTTCCAACTCAAGGGCAAAGACCCCAACAGACCCCAAGATCTTCCCTGGGGTGTTGTTACTACTGGCAGAGGCTGCCTGAGGGAACATGGCTTAGTGTGTTGAAGCCTTGAGAGATTTCTGACATGACACTGAGCTGGGTAGGAGATTAGACAACTCTGACATATTCCCTCTGCCCCCTACTTCCCTTCTGTCCTTGGAAGATGCACACTTCCCTCCTCCTTGGATGTTGGGGCTGGCCATGCTGCACCCCTGCCTCGTGGTAGGTGAGGTGACTTCCTCACCCACTTAAATGGCACTTGGTCATGTGACTTGCAATGCTGGGGGTTAAACTGTGCTGGTGAGAGGGGGTTTGCCCGCTGTACCTCTTCCGTCACCGTGAGAAATAACACGCCAGAGCAGCAGCTGGTCCAGAGGGGATGAGAGGCATGTGGGGCAGGCGTGACCCCAACTGCAGCTTGGAGTCAAGCCTAATGGAGACCGGATGGAAGCAGGAAAGTCGCCCGGCCTGGAGACACGTGAGCAAGCAGGAGAGAAGGAGCTGGGCTTGCTACTGCAAAGCCGAGTTTGGGAGTGGGTGGTTTAAGCTGTGGTGGCAACAACTGATGGGCATAGTGGGTGCGAGCACTGGGGCAGGTTGCTTTTTTGTGCCTCAGTTTCCTCATTTCATAAGAGGAATCAGTGCTGGCGCCTCCTCCCAGGGCTGTGAGGACCAGCAGAGGACACATTCGAGGGGCTTCCCTGATGACGATGCAGAGTAAGCAGTTACATGGCTTGCGGTCACAGTTAAGAGCACAGACGCTGCGTTCAGTTTGGGGGCTTTGCATCCTAGCTCTGGAACCATGGAAGTGTCTGCTGCAGATTGGGGGCGGGGGGAGGGACCAGAGGGGTTGCAAGTGCAATCTCAAAACCAAGGTCTTCTCGACACTAGTAAAGGAATGTAGGGGTGCACATCTGCTCAGTTACATCTTCACTTGGGCCTGCTCCCACATGTCATGAGGGCCCTACTACACGCCAGTCCTACTACACGCCAGCCCCGGTGCCCAGGACACAGACTCAGTGGTCTCTAACCTTCGAAGGGTGAGGCAGCAGGAGGCGCTGGGGCCTGAGAGGAGGCCCAGAGGGTGGACATTTATGGGGTCACTCAGCAGGCCTGGGCTGGGTCACAAGAGACCGGTTGTTCTCCCTGACGCTGTACGATGAGAAGAGTTGAGGGCCCCGGACATTGGCATGACGTTTCTGAACTCAGTGGCACCAACTCAGTGGCCCAGCAGGGCTTTGCCTTGAAGTTCAGAGCTGAGAATTCCGTCAGAAGAGGGGTGCCAAGAGGGCCAAGGGGCAAGCCAGATGATGGTGTGGAGTGAGTCCTTGGAAAACCCTAAGACTGGGTACGCAGAAGCTCAGCAAAGCGGGGAAGGCCTTGGAGGCGCCAGAGGCCTTAGGTTCGAGCCTGGTTCCGGCGCTGATGATAGGCCTGTCCATTGCTGCTGCCGCTAGTATTATTACTCCCGGTACTGCTACTTCTACTCCTGTCACTGCTACTCCTACCTCCGGTACTACTCCCATGTCTACTCCCAGTACTGCTCTTGCTGCTGCTGTTACCACTGTTGCTCCGCCATTGTTACTACGATTACTCCCATGACCGTTGCTCCTGTTATTACTACTGCCGCGGCGCTGCTACAGGCTCACAGCACCCAGCAGAGTCCTTTTGGTGAGAGACACGTGTTTTATAATTCAGAACTGGTCATAGTTTAGAAAAGAAATACGATGCACATTTAAAAATTTTAGAAAAGAAATGTGTGCGGGCCTCCCCTGGTGGCGCAGCGGTGGAGCGTTGGGTCGTGAGGATGCCCACAGCCTCTGCAGCGCCGGTTCGATCCCCGGCCACTGGAGAGGGTCCCACAAGAAAAAAAAAAAGAAAGAAAGAAAAGAAATGTGTGCGCATACAGCTCAGCAGGGCCGGCTCTGCATCCTGTAAGCAAATACATGAATATGTATGCGGGGGAAAAGTATGACTATGGAGATCAAATAAAACTATAAATAGCTTCATGTCAGCTCAGGTCAGGGTCTGTTAGCATATAACATTTCAGAAACAACAAGCAAGCAAAAAACTAAAAAGAAAAACAACCCCCTTAGAGTTTCTGGAGCTTTGGGAGTCAGGAAAACAGGGAAGCAGCCAGGGGTGGCTTCACCCCTGGAGTAGGTGGAGGCTGAGACCCAGGTGGAGGCTGGGTCAGGCCGGGGGCACAGCGCAGAGAAGGGGCTTCTCACCTGGGTGCAAAAGCTCCAGAGGGCGGCCTGGAGCCCAGATGTTAAGCAGAAGCGGCCCGCGGGCAGGACGTGGAGCCGACCTGCAGGGCTAAGCCTTTGCCGTGGGTGAAGACCAAGCTTATTTCCACAGCTCCTGTGACTCAAGCACCCGTTCTCCAACACACTCCTTCTTCACCCGGGGCTTGTCTACACCAATTCTTCAGAGTCCTCGTCTTGAGCTTTTCTTCCCTACTCACTGAAAAAGATCAAGGCCAAATGCAGAAGATGTTCTGATTTGCATGTCCTGAACAGAAAATCTCCCATCTTTTGTCACCAGCCCCCATCACAGACACGTGTACACACACACACACACACACACACACACCCCTAGGCTCACTTTTTACAAAGAGCCCACTCAGCCCCATCTCCTTTCCCCTTGTTTGCCACAAACACACCAACCAAACCCTCTGCTTGTGCAGCCAAGACAACATATCACCTGGAGCAAAAAGACGCCTGAGGGGCCTCCCTGGTGGCCCAGGGGTTAAGACGCAGCACTATGAAGCAACCCGCAGCCTGCAACACGAACTGCAACACGAGTTCGATCCCCGGCCAGGGAGCTACCCACATGGTGCAGCAGACCACTGCTCCCCTCAGCAGTGTATTTCAGTGGATCTGCCTATTTTGTTCCCCACTCTGTCTCTGGTGAATCCTCTCACCACCACCCCACACCTCTGGCCTGTACCCCAGCTCTTGTATGCATAAATAAATAAATCTTTAAAAACAAAAACAAAAAGATGCCTGAGCTCGGGCCATAAGAATGAAGTCTTCTCATGCTGTTACCAGCATCAGCCATTTCGCAGGACACCAAGGCACATGTAGCTGCCGGCAGAACCTTCGACCACATGGAATAAACCAGGAACAGGACATGGCCATGAGGCTTAGCCCTGGGATCACACTGGGTCATAAACACGGAGCGGACAACACTAAACAAAGCTGCAGTCAAATGGATGTAGCACCTGTATATGTGTGTGTGCGTGTGTGTGCGCACACGTGTGTGTGTGTGTGTGTGTTACGCACATGGGGAGGCGTGAACATTTGGAGGCACAGGCTATCCCTCCCCTGCTTTCCCAGGTCCCTTCCTGCAGGCAAATATGGAGACGAGACAGTTCTGATAAAGTCAGCATTCTGGCTTCTAGCGCTCCCAGGAGAATGCTGGGTGACACAGATCAGGGTTCAGTTTATACTCACTGAGCCTCAGTTTCTCCCCCTGAAGAAGGAGGGGGTGAGAGAGAATGTTTCCTAAGCCTCCATCTATAAAGCTCTTACACTTAAAAAGTTAAATTCGAGGAAAATCTGAATGCAGAGAATGCACCTGTGTTCCATGCTTTTTTCCCTTTTGAAATACCCAACTGAAAACTGATTTGTTCAAAAATGTCTGCGCTATTACACCCGCCGTGCCTCCTTTATGAACTGGGGTGAAGAGGAGGGATTTATTTGAAAGTCAATATATTGCAGTAGTCACAGACCTACTGTAGACGCCGGTTTAAATTCGACAATTTGAGTGGAGTAGGAACAAACGCATCGGAATTTGACCAAGGATACATTCAGATGTCAGTTTAATGCTCCAGCTGTTTAATCAAAATATGAATAAAAGCTCTAAAGCCCAACAAGCAAAAATATCATAGTTGTGGGATTCAGCAATTGCTTCCCCATTGTCAGCCAATTACTGTGTAATTTTTCCCTGTGACTGAATAACTAACTGTTAGCAAATAATGAAAAGGCCATTACGGAGACGCTTTGTTCCTATTACTCCCTTCATTTTATTCTGGCTATAATTATTGTCAGAGCTGGAGGTTTACTGTACCATGGAAGCAGACCAGGGAAGAAAATGGGATGGGCTGGTGCATGGAAAATTGCAAATGTCACAGCTACCTTCATCGGCCCTGTTGGACTTCTGAGATGAAAAAATCAGAGGAAGAAGCTCTCCATGTGGGTTTTACAAATTCCCTACCTCAAGCTGTCGCTGCGACTGGGGATGGGGGGCTGGTAGCTGGTGGAGGGTGGTGGGGGGAGCAGGGAAGCAGGTAGGATGTCTGTTCTTTTTTCATGTGGCGAATCCCAATGGACTGTGCATTTTCACCACAGTCTGCCTGAAAGCCACTCCTGGAACCCCTCTTTTAGCCTTTGCTTCTCATTAATGGTCTCCATGCTGTTTCATAATGGGGAGTGGCATATAAATGATGCATTTTATGGGGTTTGATCTTTCTTCAGAGAGGAAATATGCCACATATGGACAGATGTCTGAAAAAGAAAATGATGGTCGTGCCCTCTTTGTGCGGTGGCTGGGACCTATTTTTAGAAACTGATTTTCTCTGATCATATGTAATTTACCTTCCTTCTTAACCTTATATTTTATTAACCAGAAATTGTAAAATAAGACCAAAGGGACAGAACTACAACCCTAGTACTTCTATCTCTTATTTACTTAACAAACATACTCTGAGCACCTCCCAAGTGCAAGGGGCTGGTGTAGGTCTGAGGAATCAAAGATGTGGGCCCACCCAAAGAAGGTTCTGTCTTGAGGTGTTTTCACACTCAGATAAATGTCTCTCTGCATGAAAAGCAACTAAGCATACTTGGAAATGTGTGGATCTATATAGTTGAAGATCAGGAATTTAATGTCAGTTCAACAACTTACTAGTTGGCTTTCTTGATATATCAGTCAGCTCCTGCTGTGTAACAAACATCTCTCAAACCCTGATTTGACATCATCAGATAGATTCACGACTCATGAGTGTGATTCTGCGGCAGGCTCTGTTCTAGGTTGGACTTGCCTGGGGCATTTTAGACAGGGAAGTTCAAGTCCACATGTCTCCTGTCTTCCTCCTTGGAATAGCTGGCCAGGCTCTTTCTCGTTGCCAGCAATGAGTGGAAGGGCAAGAGAGTGGAAACCTGTAGACACAAACATGAAGCAATTTCAAGTCTTAACATTATTCATACCTCCTAGCACCCTTCTGGCTAAAGCAAATTACCTGCTTGAACACAGAATCAAGGTCCAGGGAAACTTCCTACCTCCCAGTGGGAAGAAGTTCAAAGATAGATGACAAGGCAAATGAATATGGTTTGAGGTAAAGAGTTGCAGGAATTAATGTAATAGAAAGAATGCATTTGTATAAAACTCCGTTGTTCAACTTCTTTTTACAAAGGAGGTTCACCTTACCTGCTTAAAAAAATCATCAGAAGTATCAAAAGAAGTGAAATGTCAATATGCTTTGACAACTATAAAGCACTCTACCTATGTGATCCATTATTGCTCTAAATACTTTCTACTAAAAAAATTTTATGATTTTTTTTTTGTCTAGCTCAAAATAGAGATTCTCTGTAAACTTCAAATGTGTTTAAGTTTAACCATCAGGTATTCTTTCATTCATCAGAGGTATTAAAAATGGAAAATGGAAATTACTCACTTATAGAGTCTGTTCTTTCTGTTTTATTTGTTAAATAGGTCACTTCTCCAAGACCCTGATCTGATTTGAGGGTAGACAGAATCTCAAAGTTATTGTTCTTGGTTCCTGTGGCAGCCAGCCATGAGATTCCCTTGGGTTTAAGATAGAAGAAAACATTTATAGGCTAACTCAGACTGTTTTGGCAAGCACTGCCCTTGGGTTATTTCCATGGTAAAAAGAAAGCAGGTTAGGAAGGGGTGGTTGGTCATAAATAAATAAGCAAGGTTATACATTCACAAGGACAGGAGAAAGGCGGATTAGTAACACCAAAGACAGGGGTGTAATTAAAAAAACACTAAGAAGATCAGACAGATTTGAGTTTGATTCCTTGCACTAGACCCTTTAACCTACTATTTAACTTCTTGGAGATTCTGTGTCCTTATTTGTAAATTGGGGATATAACATCTAACTCATTGTGAGATATGTAAGGCTCCTTGCATGGCATTTGGTGCATATATCAAAGACACAAGAAATCAATTTCCTTTTCCTACTCTGAATTTTTGAAGTTTATTTTCCTAGAATATGTCAGATCACAGTTATTCACTTCTCTGCCTGAGACTCTGAAATATCATATTTTCTCTATTTGCCATATCTCAGGCTATGATGGATCACAATAATAGCTAAGCCTCCAAGAATAACTTTGACAAAACAAGCAAACTCACTGAAATGTATTCTGCCTGAGAGCATCTCAATCACTGCAGAAGTTAAAGAACCCAAAGAAAAGGTCCTCCTTCTGGTCCCTGAACCCACACCGAGCATCATTTTAGTGTAGAAAAATCTATTCCTGTATATTCTTCCTCCAGGTCATCTGTCTCTAACACATACACACGCTTGTGTGCACACAACTTGTCTTCAATATAGTCAGTGTCTTTTGGAGGCAAGGAATGCAGTCCTTGGAAGTAAATCGAAAAGAAAAAAAATTCATCAGGCAGATCATATACAATCATGTAAAATTAGGATAAAAATGAAAGAAGAAAAAAGATGTTTACATGAGAATGCCATGTGAATAGCCTAAGAAAGTAGGTAGCCTGTGCTCTTCTAACTTAACAGATGAGCAAATTAGAACAAATGGGCACATAGTATCTCAGAGTGGGAAGGAAACTTAAAGGTCATTTATCCAAATACCAAACAGAAGTAGACACTTCACAGTGGTGAACTCAGTATCTCCAAAGGTAGCTCAATTCCATCTTTGGATAGATCTGACTTTTAGAAAGAAGTTAAAATCTATCTTCCTGCTTAATTAATGAAGGAAATATAGGAACACATTGGGCAGGCTAACCATACTTCTCATCTTCATTCACCCTGTGTGTGTGTGTGTGTGTATGTGTGTAGTCTAAACATTTATGACAATGTTCCATTCATCTAGAACTTGGGGGAAGGTGCCCATATACAAAATATTCAGATGCTTTCTTTCTTAAATTGAAGTCTTATATTTAATTTGTACAATTCTAGGGCATCCCTGGTGGCACAAGGGGTTAAGCACAGCACTGTGAAGCTATGAGCAGCCTCTGCAGTATGAGTTTGATCCCCGGCCAGGGAGCTGCCCACATGGCACAGCAGACCTCTCCTGACTCGCCCACTGCTCCCCTCAGCAGTGTGTTTTGGTCAGTCCTCCTGTTCTGCTCCCCGCTCTGTCTCCGGTGAATCCTCTCACCCCCGCACCTCTGGCCTGTACCCCAGCTCTTGAATAAAAATAAATAAAACTTTAAAAAAAATTGTACAATTCGCATTGGAATATTTCAAAGCATGACACGTATTTGTCTGTTTGCACAAAGAGTGCGGATCATCCTTCACCCAGCTACAGATGTGAGGGACCACACTGGTCTTAAAATAGTGATGTTCTAGGACAGTTGAAGTGGGCGCTGTACTACATGATGCTGGGCTGCTCTGCCTTCATGGTTTTTGGTTTCTGTTACCTTTGCTTTCTCTTTCAAAACAAAGCTGGAGAGATCAACCGGCTGCTGTAATTGTTTCAGCTTCAGACAAGCCACTTCTGCCCCCTTCTGAATGACTTGCCTTGACTTTGCTTGGAAAGCATCACCCCGAAGACTTAGTAATGTTTGTAGAGCACACATAAATAGGATCACTCTCTGCAAAGCTCTGCTATGAGTAAGAAGGGCTTTGTTTTCTCCATTTTGGTGATTTCGGTTCTTGTTTATTTCCTCCCCAGTTTGGCTACACAATGGATAGAAGAGTTTACATGATGCTTCATTGTGCTGGTATGCAACCCCCACATCCATCTTAGCCCTAATTCACCTTGTTTATATCTTGGATGAGCCATAACTTCACCCCAGGGTCCCCTGTCAACTAGATAGATATTCATTGAATTGGGTTAACAGAAGGAACCAGGAGGAAATTGGAGACAATAGGAGAGAGAAGTTGAAGTTAAAATCATCATTCCAGGGCCTCCCGGTGGTGCAGGGGTTAAAGTCTCAGCACTATCAAGCTATCACCAGCCACTGCAGCACGAGTTTGATCCCCTGCAAGGAGCTACCCACATGGCACAGCAGACCTCTCCTGTCTCGCCTGCTATTCCCCTCAGCAGAATATTTCAGTAGATCTGCCTGTTCTGCTCCCCACTCTGTCTCCAGTAAATCCTCTTACCTCCTGCACCTCTGGCCTGCAACCCAGTTCTTGTATGCATAAATAAATAAATAAATAAATAAATAAATAAATAGAAATAAATAATATCACCACTTTCCCTTTTCTGGGCTGTGTACCCCAGCAGGACGTTAGTTCTTGGCAGGAGATCTCCTCCAAGGTGGTGGGTTGCACCAGCTTTGGTAAAACCAACCTTTCTCATGTCTTTTCAAGCTTCAAGGTGGTAACAACTGCCCATTGTGGCTGTATCTAGGTGTTTCATCATCCTTTGTTCCCCCCTTCAATGCTACCCACACCTCTGAAGTCCTCCCTGCATGACAGACTCAAGCCATTGAACCATCTGAGTGGGTTGTTCCCTGCTGGGTTCAACTCAATCACTCAGTCATTCAACAAGTGCTTATTGAGCATCTACTACGTGCTTACCACGGGATTCACTGGTGAACAAGGCAAACTTTCTGTCTGCGGGAAGACAGACCCTGAACGGGGAGCTCTGAATGTGATGAGCTTTCCAAAAGGGGTTTAGAGGGAGCTTGGAGGGCTTATCACTGTGGGTAACCAGTCCCCAGATAGGAAAATGCAACTGTCTCCATATGCAGCTAAATTAAAACCTCCCTTTTCCAATTTTCTCCTACTTGGCTTCACCAGACACAAGAGTTTCCATCCTCCAGGTCAAAAGTTGACACAGGAAAATGAGCATCCCAGTCTAAGCTACCTAGGTCAGAGGTGCCCTGTTGGGGAGGGGGAGCCCCAAGGTGTGTTCTAGAAAAACCCTGAACTTGTCCCACCCCAAATCAGGTGTCATTAGATTCCTTCAAACACTTGCTATAATTTCTCCCCCGCTCCCAAGAGAACACTGGGTGTAACGTAAAATAATAATGCCAGATCTAAAGGTAAAAGGGAAGACTTCATTACCGGATTAATACATCGTGAAAAAAATTCCCATTTCTGATAGATACTTAACCGTGCGTTGGTGATTAAATTAATTGCACGTGGCGAATAGAAAGATAGCTCTTTAATGCATGTTAAATAGTAACAATTTGAGATAATAGGAGCCTACATGTCTCCTCTTTACAGCTCCCTTTGTCAATGAAATGTACTTTTGTGCGGGAGAAAGAGAGAGTTTGGAATGTGATCGTCTTGCTCGACGAAGGCTAGTGCGCCACCAGCAATCAGCTTAATCATAAATGACCGGAACCAAATGGATTCAGGCAGCCATGCTGACTACTGAGTTAAAAAGTTTTATATATCAAGAGTCTGAATGCCAGCTAAATCAAAACCTTTCAAGGCAAATCAAAGGACCAGCAGCCCTCTCCCTGCTTCTGCCAAAAACTTTGCTTTGCCATTTCCTCCCGCGCTGTCAGGAGGCGGTGGCTGCTGTGGTCAAGTTCAGCCTCATCAGGAGGCATCCACACGCGCTGCATTACGCCCCGAAAGCCAGCCCAGCACCTTTCCATTAAAAGCATTGTGGGGGGGTGGTTTCGGGGTGGGGGGAGCCACAAGAAGCAAAACAAACTGATTGATTGCAAACCCAGCTATGATGTCAGCATGAATTAATGTTTCCCACGAGCATGCTAATCAGCTCCATGACATAATAACGGCTTCTATTGCACCGGTGGGGCTTCAAAGTCATTCCAAAGATAACATAACACAACACTTGAAGCCCCAGGAAACTTCCACCACGCTTTCAGATGTTTTATAAAGTTACCAATCTTTTCATTGCTGGGGAAACAAAAAAGCTGAAAGGAAACAGCATATTGAATTGGGGATGAATCAGCGTTGGAAAGTGATTTCATTACAAATTCCAAATGTTCAAAGAGATAGTGGTAATTAAAAAGCTGCCAAGGGTCGCCATTTAAAAGCAGCTCCGCAGTGCAAACTTTTCTCAGGCAGGCAGGTGGGCACAGTTTCCAATTCAGGGGAAAAAAAAAAAAAACAACTAAGTCTGGATGAAGGATGTTTGTTCAAATGAACACACAAAAAGTGCGTAAGTCAGGAGGACCAGGAGGTCAAGACTGGCTTCTCTGTTCTTCGAGCCAACTCTGGAAGGTCTCTGAGACTCAATCCCTGGTTAATAAAATGGAAATAATGACACCCCCTCCAGGCAGGATAGCTGGGGCACCAACTCGGTGAATGCATTCATGACAAGGGGGCCACTCAGTAAATGCCCATATTATTATCGCTGCCAATACCCATTTGGGATCACTGTACCCCGATCCACTATGGCCACTACTGGTAACCCTTATACACAGCTTGCCTTTGTGATGTATCCTTTTACCCGCTCACATCCTACGAGCTAGGTATTACTGTAGCCATGTCCCAGATGATGGAATTGAGGCACAGGGCTCTGGCGACCTGTAGGATAGCACAGACACACGCAGAGGCTGGTGTGAGCACCCACGACATCGGGCTAGTCTGTCCTCAGTCCATGCACATAAGAGGACACACACACACACTTCCGCTCACACTCCCACGCACAGCCTGCACAGATCCTGCAGGTCTCTACCCTCTGCTGTGATCACAGACGGTGAGGACTGCAGGCTCCATGTCTTCAGTTCGACCTACTTGGGTGTGAACAGCTCCACTTGCTCAATGTGACCTTGGGCAAGTCGTGCAACCTCTGTGAAGCTCAGTCCTTAATCTGTGCAATGGGGTTGTCCTAGAAATAACCCCTCAAAGTGTTGCGTGGAGGTTGGGGGGTCCATGAGATACTGAAAAGCACTTAACACTGTGCCTGGAACGTGGATGCACCTGGTGGATTTCGCTATCATAATCATGTTAAACATGGCAATGTTTGGGCATGATGCCCCCCTCACACCCCCCCCCCAATATTGGGGATGGTGACTTCCAGGGGATGAACCAGTCACAGTGTGTGTGCCTACAGGAACTCCCTCATAACTCTCAGAGGGAGAAGGGGAGAGGGAAGTGTGTTGCTTCTCTCTCTCCCCCCATATCCCTTCCTCTCTCAGATCCTGCCACCCCCTGGTGTGAGCAGTTCTGACGGAATCACCCCCATGCATCTTCCATGTGGGGTGCAGCCAGCCCTCAGCTCAGACCCTGCCTGCAGAGCAAGACTTCCCTGGCCTAGACTTTTGCAGAGACATGCAAGAGTGAAGAGTCCAAAAGAGACTCTTTTGGTCCAAAAAAAATACCCCCTCTGCAGGCCCTCTGGCACCACATTTTCTGGTGGTTTCCTGTTAGATAAGATGCCTGAAGGTTTGCCTCCTTATAAGGCATCTCCCCAGCCTGTGGCCGCCCCACTTCTGCATCTATCTGGGAGGAACAGTGGACACCTGACTTCTTAATTGGATAAAATATGTGGCCCAAAGTGGCCCTAGTGCTCCGGGGTGTGCAAGGAAGGGGCATGGCTGTTCCTAGTCTTCACGAGTGTGTCACCCTCCCAGCCTCGCCTGCGCCTCTGGGAGCCTCATCTGCAGGCCCATCTTGTGGTCAAAGATCTAAACCTGGAGGAGGGACACAAGGAATACGAAATAAAGGAGAGAACCAGAAGGTCAAATGAGAATAGGAAATGCAGTGAGAGAAAAAGCAACGAGATCAAGTGGAAAGACAAAAGACAAAGGACTTCTGGGAGAAAATGGACAGTGTCTCTCCCCATGGCCATGGCAGTGATCCATGAGGTTATTTTACTTGAGGTTATTCCATATTTACTTGAGGTTATTCCATTGAATGAAAATCTGCTATGATTTTGCCTCAGAATTCTCTGGTACCTTCAAGTAAAGAATATCGATCAACCTGGCTCTCTCTTTGCTTCTGGTAATTTCATCATGTGACTGTGAAATGTTTTGCTTGATTCATTGACTTTCTACTATTCAGAATGGAAAGAATTGGGGGGAAAAGAGGCTAAATGAAAGAAAACAACTCTTAGGACTTTGCTAAGCTTAGAGGACCTCAGCTTCACTGAAACTGAAGCTGCACTAAATGTGGTACCCGACTCATTCTCTCTGCAGGTTATTTCCAAACATGGTGTCTACCTGGGGGCCACACAACCCCTGCCCTCAGCTGCTTCCAATTCAGAGGAGGAAAGAAATGGAGCAGAGTAGTCAGTGCTCTATAAGGCAAACCCAATGGCCAACCCCCTTCTGCTTGGTCTTCTCCCCGAATTCAGCCAACCTGGTGGACAGTACCAGGCAGGCTGCAACTCATCTTGAGCTAATGACCCAAGTGTCCCACAGCTTTGCTTTCTGGGGGCCCCTGACACTGCATTAGCCCTGCCTGGCAAACTCACTCGGTTCATGCTCCTTTGCGGCTGGAGAGTGCAGGGAATAATGAACTTCTTGGAGCGACCCTCCGTCTACGGGCACTGAACCAATGGATAAAAAGCTCGGCTTCCCGCCCTTCGGGCAGATGTGTGGGCCATTCCACACACTTCACAGGAGCCCCCATGTCACTGAGCACCTACGGCCAAGAGCCACAACCTCAACAGTACAGTGTAATACTGCTTTTTCTTGGGGCCTCCCTGGTGGCACAAGGGGTTAAGACTCAGCACTATGAAGCTATCATCAGCAGCCACTGCAGCACAAGTTCGATCCCCAGCCAGGGAGCTACCCACATGGCGCAGCAGACCTCTCCGGTCTCGCCTGCTGCTCCCCTCAGCAGTGTGTTTCAGTGTGTGCTGCTCCCCACTCTGTCTCTGGCCTACATGCCAGCTCTTGCATGCATGCATAAATAAATCTTTAAAAAATACTGCTTTTTCTTCTCTGCCTGTTTTCTCTCTCCGTGTTCTCCTGCTCCTGCACCCTGAGCGCTTTCCCTAAATAAACTACCACACCCAAGTCCTTGTCTTAAGGTTGCTTTTGGCACTCCAAGTCAACCAGGAAGTCTAGAAGTTCGCTCTGGGCGGTACCACACCTGCTCACAGGGTCACAGAAGAAGTGATCCTGGTAATGGTAAACTTGACGCTGAATATTGAGTGGCTGTTGGGCAGGTGAAGACGCAGCGAGAGGGGAGATGGGAGAGTAACCCATGCGGAAAACCCAGTGGGAGCAAGAAAAAGCCTGGCCGACTTGCAGGACGACAACTCCTTTAGACAGAAACTTAGCCGGCTCCCGTTCGATAAAAGCTTATGGAACCAGGCAGGACCCTTCTTCCCTGTCCTTGATGACAACCCCATCAGCTACCTCTTGGACGCTGCCAATAATCCCACAGGCTAAGCACTTCTGTTATAAAGCTCTCTTGGTTGGTCAAAGAGGCACAAGCAAGATTCCGTGTGCTGGGCGCAGACCTTTGGCCGGTTGGCACAGAGGCAGCAAGCAATGGTCACAGCCTGCCAGGCACGGCCTCAGTTTCTTCAACTATAAAATGAACCTGTGTGTCTCAGGCAGAACCAAGTCACTGGATGCATTTTACTCTAGTGTAGTCACGACCAAACCCATCTGGAAAATAAGCATGTTTGGGCAAATCTTTTTTGGCTAAATCTTTTTTGGCTAAATCTTTTTTGCCTAAAATGACAAACAACATTCATCTCTGGGAAACCCATTCATGGTCACTTCCACCAAGTTCGACACTCCGATCTAACACCGCAGGGCCAGGGTAGGGCAGGGGTAAAAGGCAGAGGGGCTGGAAGCGTAATTGTACATTTTGACATTAAATGAATTACATGGAAATTATATGCAAATCATTATGTAAATGTGGCATATGTTGTTTTTGAGTTAACAGCTTGGACACTTTTAATAATTACAGCATTTTTCAGGGTGAATTAAAAGCCCCAATAAACTATATTTAGGATCCACTTCAGATGAACAGGATTTAGTGGTCTTTGTTTTTCATTTTAAGTGGCTCAGGTTAAGAGGGAAACTTGAAATTCTCTCTCCGAGTCCCGTAAAGGCCACAGTATATTATACAATATTCTTTTCTTGACAAAGACGATCGAGACAATTAATAAGCACATTAATGCCAAAAGCCTTTGAAAATATGGACTTCTCAAGAGAGCACTGCTTTATCTTATTTTATCCTTTTATACCTTGTGAACAGATGTAAAAGATTAAAATGAAATATCCCTCTCTCTATTGCATTATTCTTCCATAATTTAAGAAAAAGAAACCATAACATTACATAAAAAAGACATCCCACTTTTGAAGCCCCTGCTCCTGAATTCAGACAGTCTTGTTACCTGGGACACCCCTAACTTACTTCTTCCTCTAACAGGAGAGGCCAGATTTTCTATTGTTTCTTCCTCATTCTGGCAAAAATTTCCTCTAAATGGTTATTTTCGGAGAAGACTCAGCCATATCCCTGCAGGGTAAGTGTCGTGGTGATGGGGCTTTCAATGTCCCTTGCACACTTGCATTTCAGGGAATATTTTGGAGCTATATTTAGGGTGTATTTTGGGAGTATATTTAGATAACCTGAGCAATCTCTGATTACAGAACCTCTGAAACACTAGATGACATATCATGAACATCCTTTTAAATGCAAAACTGAAAAAGAAAAGAAAGAAAGAAAGAAAAAGAAAGAAAGAAAAGCAAAAAGCTGGGAATTCCCCAAAGGCTTAACACAAAGAGACATTTGAAGTTTTGGGGGTGATATGTGAGAGGGTACAGCAGCTGCCCCAGGGCGGCGTTCCTAGAAGCCACCACCAAACAGAAACTGGGGGTTTTACCCTAAGTGTTAAGGCCTGCAGTGGACAGAAAGCCAGGGCACTCCCGGAATTGCTCCCTCGGAGACAGCAATAAGAAGCCTCCCTCCAGCAAACAGAGAGAAAGAAGCTGGACTGTCCAGACCTGGTCCTGCCTGGAAATATGTCAATATCTCTGCCAAGAATTCAAGCCACAAGGCTGCTCCAGTGTGAGGTTCATCTGGATCCCACAGATTGGGGAGCTCAAACTAGGGTTCTCCCCAGGAGCACGCTGGCAGGTGGAAACAAACACCTAGAAGAACATTCACCCAAACCAGTTCCCATGAGCTTCACTTGCTTAAAGCCCCCCTAAAGATGAGTTAAAGTAAGACAACACAGGAAGGAAAAATCAGCCCTTTTGTGCCCAAAAAGCTGACCTTTGAGGTTTCCGCTTCAGCATTCAGAGGTATTTAGGCTGATGACTTTAAAAGAGAGAACTTCTCTCCCTCCTGGCTATGAACCTTGATGACTGTTTCCTCCTCCATGAATGTGGTTTCTGGGGAAGTCACATGAAGAGCGAGGCAGACACAGTGAAAAGGAGAAACTCCCGTGTTCGTGGATAGAAGGTGGCCACACGCCCCCATCCCCTGGTCTCTATCCCGAGTAAATATCCATTTTAAAGTCACCTCTGGTGCTGCATTCAGGCACTGTCCATCCTCCTGGAGCATCCCACTGACCATCAGACCAGAGGGGTAGCCTCATTTCAGCGGAACTGTCAGCAACTCAACAGGAATTTTAGAGCAGCAGTAGCGGACCTAATGCCCAAGGAAAAGACAGATCTGGGAAATGCAGGTTGCTGGGGCAACTGAGGCCTGAGCAGCTGATACTAATAATAATTTCCAATCCCTGTTGAGGCCCTTAGCGAATCCCCTCTCATTCTAAAATAAGCATCAGCAGGGCCTCCCTGGTGGCGCAGAGGTTCAAGTCTCAGCGCTGTCAAGCTAGCTCCAACCACTGAGGCCTGAGTTCGATACCCTGGCAGGGAGCTGACCCACATGGTGCTAGACCCCCCCCCCCGTCTTGCCCATTGCACCCCTCAGCAGTATGTTTCAGTGGATCAGTCTGTTTTGCTCCCCACTCTTCCTGGTGAATCCTCCAGCACCTCTGACCTGCACCCCAGTTCTTGTATGTATAAATAAATAAAAATAAATCTTTTTTAAAAAATAAAATATGCGACATCAACTTGGCTTATTTTTAAGGATCTTGATGCTTTCACTCCAATCAACCTTTCTAACCACATCTCCCGCCTGTTTTCCAAACTCAGGTTGTTCTTCTCCCTCTGTGGGCGCGATCTTCACTCTGCCTCTCCACGCCGCATGCCCATAGCCACATAGTCAATGGCTACCCAGTCCCTAAAATCTAACTCAAATGCCGCTTCCTCCAGGAAGACCTCTTGAGCTCCACTTCCAGAAGCAACCCTACAGACTTGGGTCTCTACCACACTCTGCCCTTGCCTCACTTCCAGCCCTTATCACACTCCACCTTCTATTATAGTTCCTGGGGTGCCCGTGCATCCCTCTCCCTGCCAGCACTGAGCTCGGGAAGGGTGGAGACTCGGGAAAAATGTCTATTGAACAATTTGAAGGAGTGTGTGAGTCAATGCTTAGAAAAGACAAAAATATCACAAATCACTGCCTGTTCTACAAACAGTACCCGTTGAATCAGGTACTGTTCCT
Source organism: Talpa occidentalis (assembly GCF_014898055.3). Classification (NCBI taxonomy): domain Eukaryota; kingdom Metazoa; phylum Chordata; class Mammalia; order Eulipotyphla; family Talpidae; genus Talpa; species Talpa occidentalis. Next base: position 5,093,650 of record NW_023601754.1, read on the forward strand.
GACATTTCCGTCCCGTGAGTTCCAACTTTACATACTTTCTCCACCTGCATGTGATCCATGCTATTGTTGCTTTAGCATGTCTCTTTTAGTTGACTCACCTTTACAAATCTAGATGGATGTATTTTAAAAGGAGACTTTCAACACTGCCCTAAAATTAATATCACTTGGAATAAAAAAAAAGTCACCATACAAAATAAATACAAGTCTAAAAACAACAATGCTATTAAAGTCTAGTTGGACATAATTGCTTGCCCACAGCTCAGTGCTTGAGGCTGCTGTCTGTTTATTAAAAGGGGAGATTAACAAATGTTAGACAGTTGTGAAAGGTTCAGCTCCAGCAAACGGAAAGCTTCATGCAATCGGTAAAATAAAGCAACACCCATAAGGAATATCCTCGTCATCATTGATTCTAGGTCACCTTGGACCCTGCCTGGGGAAGTCTTAAAATTGCCTGGCCCGTTCCCACAGCCTGTGTCCGACATGTGGCGTGGAGGGTATGTGTGGAGTAGAAGGGATGCTTGCTTCCAAAAAAGTGAGTCTTGGCTTTGAACCCCAACTCTGTCGCAGAATGGATGAATCACCTTAGAAGGTCAGAGTGTCTCTGCGTCTCAATCGCCTCATCTGCAAAATCAAGATAATACAACCTGCATCTTGCAGGCTGCCCTGAGCTTGGACTTAATGTCTCTAAGGGACCCCTGGAATCTCTGGCACAGGGGAGGATATGCAGTGCCTGGTAGCTCTATTCAGCATGGTTGTATGTAGCACCATTAGCATGCACCTGGAGCAGCAAGACCACCACTGGAGAAACTGTGGAAACCAAACATTTATTTTATTTTTTAAAAAAGATTTATTTATTTATTTACACAAGCACTGGGTACAGTCAGAAGCGCGGGACGTTAAGAGAATCTGCCAGAGCCAGAGTGGGGATCAGAACAGGCAGATAGACCAAGTACACTGCTAAGGGGAGCAGTGGGCAGCAGGAGAGGTCTGCGCGCCATGTGGGACCCTCGCTCACTAGAAGTCGGGGATCAAACTGGAGCTGCTGAGGCTGCGGGTAGCTTCGCAGCCCAGCGCTCAACGGCTGCACCACCAGGGAGGCCCCAAACATCTATTTTAAAATGAGTTAAAAGACAATAAAAATAAACTACTCAGGACACACTCACACACACACACACACACAAACAATGTAAAGCACACACACACAAACAATGTAAAGCAGAATTAGAAAAACTTGCAAATCAAGCAACAGGACTAAGAAGAGTAGAAATTTAAAAAAATAATTTTCACAAATAAAAATTAAAAGAGAAGGTACAATAGTGTGAATAAATATGAAAGATTATGCCTTCAGATAAATAGGTCAAAACAAAAATTAAAAATATAAATGTAGTTTAGAAAGAGTTAAAAGGGATTTGAACAAAGCGGCGACTGTTTAAGATGGCAAATGCTGTCCAACATATGAATAATAGGGACGTCTTCAAAAGTGAAAATGAAATCAGCAACATGGAAAGAGAGCAAATGATAAATACTGTAGGTTAGGGAAACTTTACTGGAGAAAATAATTTTGAAATTCTACATTGAAAGAGTACTCTGAATATCTGAGAATGTTGACAAAACCTACCAACACAAACACTATTTCTGCTCAAATTATTCAACGTAGAAGAGAAAAGGAAGCGACAGAAGAGTGAAAGAAGAAAGAACTCTTGAAAACACTTTTTTTGGAGTTTTTCTTAGTCTGATTTTACTTTGCAACAGCTACCCGCAGTATCAGAAGAATAAGAATGGAATATTCTAGTCTTCAAGAAAGCAAGAGTCAATGATATTAAGCAAGTTCCACACTCTGAGTCATGAGCTATAAGTGAAACACGTTCACTTTGTGCCGGAGCCAGGAACACTGGATTAGGCTTAGAGAACCGCCCCCACCCCACCCAATAGCACACATGCATTCCTAGCCCCCTGCCAAATGCGCATATGCCTTTGCTTCTCTGAAATCCTGGAAGGATCCTTTGTTACACTTCATTGTAATGATTATTCAAGGAAATTAGCAAATGAGGGAAAAAGAAAGATGAATACAGAAAAGACCCCAAATTCAGCAGCCTCGCCTCCTGTTTCTGCAGAGATCATTCTGAGATATTTTCAAAAATCCAATGAAATTGAAACTGTCTCCAGCGCAGATGATCAAAGTCCCTCCTATGGGATGCTACTTCATAATTGAATCATGCAAACTGCTGGGAAGTTTATACCCAACCTACATTTTCTGTGATGTTAACCTATTATTCCTGGCCCCCTTGTGTACTTATATTATTCTCAAAGATATCTGTAAATAGTCCCTTACCTGCTATCTCACCAGTCAAACATGTACAAGAGAGGTTGAATGCATAAATAGTCTCTGCTCATATATTTGCAGTTCAAAAGACCGGCCCACAGAGGGGAAAACTAGAGTTGAAATTTTCTCCTTAGATGTGTTTAGACATTCACAGGCGCAGAGACAAAAACATTCATTTGCCAAGGAAGACAGAGAGACTGAACAAGCTACAGGCAAGACTGCACAGCTGTTTTTTTGACTGGTCATTATTTTGAATAATAATTTTTTTTAAGATTTATTTATTTATGCATACAGGAACTGGGGTACAAGCCAGAGGTGGGGGGGGGTGAGAGGATTCACCAGAGACAGAGTGGGGAGCAGAACAGGCAGACAGACCGAAATACACTGCTGAGGGGAGCAGCGGGCGAGACAGGAGAGGTCCGCTGCGCCATGTGGGTAGCTCCCTGGCCGGGGATAGAACTCGTGCTGCAGTGGCTGAGGATTGCTTCACGGTGCTGAGCCTTAACCCCTTGTGCCACCAGGGTGGCTCCTGTTTTGCTAGTTGTTTACCAATGCAAAATAGTTGGGATCTTTTCACAGGTGGGAAACATTTAGGTTTATGGTTGCCATCTCTCCAATGGATTAACTGTCAGGTTGGGATTAAGCCTAGAGCTTAGTCAATGCCTTCCACTTGCCAGATGGGGAACACTGAGACCCAGGGAAACAGAAGGGGTCTCCCAAGGCCAGGCAGCGCAATAGTCAGAATCAGGATTTGAACTCAGAATTTTTGACCAGATTCCATCACTTCTGAGCAAAGGTGAACTAAAGGGTATTTGTCAAGTATCTTAGGACTGGACTAGGGTGGGATAGGGTGGTGGTTAAGAATTCCATAAGGGAGATCTTGGGGCATGTAATCCCTTGGGAACCGGGAAATACAAATAAGCAGCACCCTTGGGCCGCTCGGAAGGTGTGGGCAAGCGTGAGACAGGAAGGACCCCAGGGCACCTTTCCGTGGTGGGGTCCCTGGAAGTCAGGGGCTGTGGGAACACAGAGCTGGGAAGCAGGTGACAGACTGAAGCTTCTTCAAGGAAGCAGCTCTACCCCGGGGGGAAAAAGCATGATGCTGGGCAAGTGGTGGTGTCACAGCCAATTCCATCCTCTTTCCCAAAGCGGGATGAGCCCCGAGTCCCATAAGATCTTAGGTGGATGTTGACAGAGCTTGGGGTCAGCCTGCTGCCAGTTAGAATTATCTGGAAGAGCAGAAGAGAATATTTCACTGATGTCCTCCAATGGCTAAAACAGGTTTTTGGAAAATATGTACTACATAACTATGACAGATTTCTGAGACCACGAACGAAAAAAAAAATAATTTCACCTCCGTCAACAAAGCAAAATCTTCCTTCCACTGCAGGGCGTCCAGAAAGTAAAATGGTATCAGTGGGAAAATTGCACATATTAAAATCTTTCCGACTTTAATGTTGTTCCAAAGGAAACGACATCATTTATTTCCCTCTGCTTTGGAAGCAGCCAAAATCCCTCCGGGTCAGAACCAAACAGCTACAATTAGCCAACTAATTGGGACAAATGAGGGAGGGTCTGTTGGCCCAAAGTACCCAAATAATTGGAACTTTGTAGAGCTGGCCCCCCAAAAAACATCAGCCCAAGCCTGAATCTTTGTAGCTATTCTATTAAAGGAAACAATAAATTACACTATGTAATTGGGGAGATGGTCTTTTTTTCTTATTTTCTGACATGAGATCGATTGGAAAGCCGAGGCAGGAGAATTCCACATGGGTAATTCCTACCAATTAGGTAGGAAACTCTACCAAGCTGCTTGAGCGAGCTCTGAGGCATGCCGGGATATTACATGTCCACAAAGAAAATATTAATTTTAAGCTCAAAGAAAAAATAAAAACGGGAATTTAAAGGAGGGGGGGAGAATAAGGAAAAAAAGTGTCAGGATATTTATATAAACTGTCATTCCTGTGTTTTCATGAAGGCTCAGGCCCTCTAAGCAGTCAATCAACACTCTCTCTGATCACAGGCTTTGCCCTGGTGGAGGCGGGCGATGTCAGCCAAGGAGAAAAACATGTGGAAAATCTGTTAACCATGTGTGTTATTCCTGATGTCAACATGGAAGGAAGCAGGGGAGAGGCCTAACCTCGGTGCCTATGCATACGGGCTTCCAGAATGGAAGGCTTTAAAAACAGGCCCTGAGGGTGACTGTCATGGGTGCGGTGATGATGGCCCTGGCCATGTCGATGACGAAGATGATGATGTGGCGATGCTGATGGTGACCGTGACAACGGAGTAAAGACACAGGATTCGGTCCCAGCCCAACAGCAGCAAAACACGACCACCTGGTGACCTGGTGTCTGGGGATTAATGTTCCACTGTGTGTGTGTGTGTGTGTGTGTGTGTGTGTGTGTGAACAACACGTGAGAAGTTGAATTTTGTATTGCTCGCCAATGGAGAGCTGAAAACAGGCTGTTTGGGGGAAACACTGGCAATTTATTTTCCGGCCTTACTTTAAAACCACTGTCCTGACAGGGCGTAGAATTTAAGACAGTTTCAGCCTCATCGGCCAGGGAGAGCACCATCACAGTTTCATTTCGGGGAGGTTGGGGGGAGTGTGGGTTGGCAGGTGTGCTGGGGAGCAGATCAGTGGCCTGGCTCTGAGGTGGCAGGGATTTATGTGCTTAACTAGGGGACTGTGGGAGAGCCTTAGTTTCCTGCAGAGTGAAGCGTTGGGCCTGGGGCAGCGCCTGCTGTGCTATTACACGCATACAAGTCCCCTGGGGAATTGTACCAGCAAAGCAGGTTCTGGTTTGGGAAGTCTGAGCAGGGACCTGTGATTCTACATTTCTAGCAAACTCCAGGGTGATGCTGCCCCATGGAACCACAGTCCAGAGAGGGCTTCGATGATCTTTACAGTGGGCATTTGCGGCCTCTGCCTGCCCAGCACCCAAGGGTTGAACACCTTTTTCCCTACCCTGATGTTCTTCTGGAGAACCACACTTCACACTCGTTCCTTGTCCGTTGGGCTTTCATGTGGGGCCCATGCTGGTCCTTACCCCCAGTTCCAAAAATGATGTCATAAGCCAATTAGGGCACCCCATCTCTGTGATTGGCTTGCAATGAGCACATGATCGAGGGCAGGTGAATACAACACAGGACTTTGCTGTTGCAACCCCTGTGAAAGTGATACCCTCTTAGCTGGGGGTTTTCTGACATGAGATCGACCGGATACTCGTAAGACACTTTGCAAAGCTATTTCATTCCATCATGGTAAGCCCTGCCTGGAAATAAAAGAGAGCAGAACTGAAAGCCAATAAGAGCATTTGAACTCCTAGATACAGCCACTCCTGAGCCCTGCTGATACTATTTGCCAATTCCCATACTATACCTACCTCCACCACAGCTGATTTCAAGCTAATGCCAGTGAATGCAGAGTGAAACTGTTAGGGGGAAAGGATGTTCTGAGCTAATTCCACGCAGGCTTTGTGGACGGCACCCCCGCTCCAGACCAAAGCCATCAGGACATTGGGAAAGACGAATCCTGTCACCACCCAAGGGAAGGTGGCTGGGACCTGAGGGTGGAGTTAAGCAGCCAAGTGTGGTATAAAAACCAGACACGTGGGCCTTGGGGGTCGCTCTGTCGCTCGCCTCCTGGCTTCAGGGCTCCTGGCTGGCGGCCAGCTCTCAGAGCGCCATTTGGGATTCCTGATCAGCGGATCGGGTAGGACGCATTTAAAACTTTGTCTCCCACTTTGCTCCCTGAGCTGTACATTCCCTCATTTGCCCTTCCCTTGTAAATAAACCTTTTATTAACCTTTCGCGTGCGCCTGCAGTGGAGTATTGATAAGTCCTTTTAAGCGTGCGGTGAGGACCCCACAGCCAGGCACCCCGTTTTGTATCGGGGCTGCCCTGTAACAAAAAAACAAGCACCAAGTAGCCATTCTATGACACTTCCACCATAAAGATACGATCACTATAAACCCGATAACAGATGATAGTAAAATAATTCAGAAGTGATGAATTTTAAGATGGATCGCCTTTATCTTCATATCGTTTCTTTAATTTTATAGGGTCTTCTTTTCATGCTAGCTTTGTCTAACCCAGTTTAAAAGATGTCTGAAAACTGAACTGCAGGCTGGTAGGAGGCAGAATGGGCGGGGTCCAGGCACCCTTGGACCCTCTGTTATCATTTCTAAACAGTTCAAAAGTGAAACAGAGAAACCAAGACCCAAAGCTATCACGAGAGTAGATCAAAGTTTGGAAAGGGATTAGCCACCTCTTCAGGAATCGTGGTTTAAAATTCCAATGTGTTAGACAAGCTCTTTTTGAAATGGTAATGCCTTGTACCTGAATAGAAAAGACAATTAAGATAATGTGTTAATTTTCCCCTCGAATCTGACAGTAATATTTTGATCCTGTTAATTATCCAGAGAAGAGAAAATGTATATAATGCAATAGCTCTGTGCCGAGCTGACATGCTTGCTGCCTGGCTAAGTAGGCACACTTATCCTATAATTAGCTGCTTGGAATGCAATTTCCATTCCTTCCTAACTACACCCACTAAAAAAATCAGCCAATGTGGCGTTTTAGGGCTGCTGCTGTGGAGGTTTCCCCTGGGAAAGCAGCCAATGATTATTTACTAAAACTTAACCTCCTTTCAAAACTATCAGAAAATAGCAATCCGTTTGCTAATGATTTCTGGCAGGTGAGGGTTAATCAATGCTTCTGGAACACGAAAGCCCATGTCATTATAGCCCCGGTTTGCCAGCCTTCTCGGAGGGGTAGACTTATCGATGTCACTAACTGAGCATTTTAATGAGAGTTCATTGCAAAAGGGCGACCCTTCCGCGGGCAGGTCAATGCAGAAGGGAGGGCAATGGAGCCAAAGTTATTTTCATAAACTGGCAAACAGGGCTTTCTAGATGAAATGATGCGTTTCAGCATCATACTTCCTTCTGAGTGGAACTGGTGGCCAATTTAGTTGTGCATTTAACAATACGTTTCATATTCATTCTTTTAAGACAACTGCTCCAGCCCTCTCCAGGACAGCTAATAAAGGAGGAGGGATTCTGTTAGGATGGTGGCCTGTGATCTGTTCCAGAATCATAATCTGTGTCTGCCTAGGGTATTTAGTATGTTCTATAAGGCACAAATCATGTTCATCATGTTTTCTTCTTACCCCACGTCTGGATAGCTGATCTCTGTAATTTAAAAAAGTGTGGAAGGATGGAAATAAAGCTGGGCCTGGGGTCAGAACACTCAGCTTCATGTTCTAACTCCTGTTTCTAATCATGGGAACTTGCAAAAGGCATATAAGTCAACCTGCATGAACAGGATCACTGGGCCATCCAGGAAGCACTTTCTAAAACCTGATACAAGGGTCAGAAATTGGCTGATTTTGCCTCTGGATCCCTGAACAGAGGCCTCCTCTTTACAGATGCTTCTAGATGTACAGAATGAGTGAATGCATGAATGCAAGCCTTCACCGCATAGTCTTCCGACTCCAGAAGAGGCTGTGCAGTTACAGAGGTTGAGATCATGTCCTGGGTGGCCCCACACCATGGATTTGAAGGCCAGCTCTGCTTTTAACTTAGAGGCTGTGTGACTTGGGTGAAAGGACTCAACCTCTCTGTGCATCATCTATAAAATGGGAGAGTGATAAGAGTTCTTCCCTGGACTGTTGGCAGGGTAAAACAAATAGATAAAAGTACATTTCCTGGAACAATGCCTGGCACGAGTTATGACACATAAGTGTTAACGAGAGGGACTTGTATCATGAGGACAAAGATCCTACCAAACCACACCCCACTTTCTTGAGCCACATGCAGATTTAATAGTTCACAGGCCTGTTTCTCCGGGGAAGTCAGTAATCAGAAATGGGGGTCTCACCTTGATTCTTTGACTGGACATGCGAGCCTTAGCGGGGACGCATCTCCCCCTCTCAGGGGCCTTCCCTCGCCCTCTTCCTCTCTCCAGGACTTCCACCCGCTGTGGATCTAAGCTCACAGGGAGCTCAGGTGAGCTGCCACCTGCTAGACCAGGGAGCGGATCCTGGGGGGAGCGTGTCCTGGTCTCGGTTCTGATGGCAGCAGTTAAGGATCCAGTTAAGCAAGCTTCGTGCGGCCGATGTCATGGCAACTCGTAGATGAAACAGTCTTTTCAGTGCCTGAGCTCGGGCTTCCCAGGAACCTGCTGAGGGGCTGACAAAGCAGGGAGAGTCCAGGCACCCTCGCCTGCCCCCCTGAACCTCTCCCCGCCCCACCCCAAACCCACGGACTCCTCACCCCGGCCCTTTCTTCAATCAAAACCGAAGCATTTCCTCTCGGGTCATGAACCAACCTGGGCTGCCCTCCCTTCCTGGCTCCACCCACAGGAAAACTCCCTCACATGCACACCTATGACGTCACCTCATTCCTATGACGTTGCTCCTGCCAGCATCCTTCATTCACACAGCTCTGTGCTCCGCCTGTCCCTCTAGGCACCCACTCAGGCCTTCTGTGCAATGGCGCCCACGGGGAACTGCCAGAAGCACCTTTTTGCATGAAGCTGGCATTCTGACGCACCCCAGGTGGGGGGCAGGTGCATGGGCGCAGACCACGCTTCGGGTGACAGGGGCAAGAGAGCAGGATGTCCTGCTAAAGCTACACCCTCCCTTCCAGACCACGTTTCTCAGGCCCGGCCCGTCTGGCGGGAGCTGCTTGCAGCTGTGCTGGGTCAAAATAATCAGGCCACGGAACAGTCCAGAAGGCCCCACAGCTCACCTGCCTTCTCTTGAACCCTGTTCTCAGGGAGGGGGCATAGACAGAAGCTTTGTTTTTAACCATAAAAGTAAAGACCTGATCTTGTGACAGAGAAGGTATACGTTGGCACACTGAAGGTCAGAGGGACCCAGAAGTTCTCCTAAAATGACAGCTCCTCAGCAGTGCCTTGTCCTGCCTTCCCCATGCGCTGAGCATGTTTCGGCCAGAGACTGTGCAACCTGCCAGGGATGGACTGGTGGAGAACACCTGCCCTGGGGAAGCCTGACAGAGCCCAGGGATTGGAACGAAGCTCTTGCAGAGAGGTGAGCTCAGGGTGTAGCCAGGGAGAGGGCTGAGTCACAAGGGAAGGCGCAGTGTGTGCGAAGCCAGGGGTGGGAAGAGACAGTGTGAGTGAGCAGCTGACAGTCAAGAAGTGGAGGCCACAGGGAGGAGGGGGGGATGGAGCTGGAGAGGGTGGGGTGGGGCCCACCCAAGCATGTCTCCTTAGGGTGGGGGTGGGGCCCACCCATGGGGCCCACCCAAGCATGTCTCCTTGTCTCCTTAGCCTCCATTAAGGGGTGGGGCTTCGCCCAAAGAGCAGTGAGAAATCCTGAAAGGTTTAGAACTGGCCAGGATGATATAATCAGTACCTTTGGCTGCAGCCAGAGGGGACCAGAGTGACGGGGGTGGGGGGGGGTGGGGGGGGGCAGGGGCAGCAGTTTCTGGCGTGGTGCAGGCAAGGGACAATGAGGCTGAGTCTAGAAATAAGGGCTGGGATCAGGAAAAGACCCGGGCAGGGTGTTCTTGCGCTCAGGTGCTCCCCTGGGACTCTCTGTCCGGGTCAGTTACCCATTTTCCCATCTTCTCCCTTTGAAGCGGGCTGGGGGCCTCCACCTAGCAAACCTCCCCCGAGTCTAATCCAGTGTCTGGCTTAGCCCGAAGGAGCGAGCAATCCAGATAATGAGATAAAACACCGAAATGAAACTGTTGGAGAAACTGCAAAGCAAGGAATGAAACGATCGCTAAGTCGGTATAAATCGAATGTGAGTGCTGCAAATCCATGGAGGGAAGACATGATTAAGAGGTGCTGAATTATTAACTGGGAACACAGAGGGACTCTGATAAGAGCGCTGCAATCCCCAGGAAGCAAACTGAAGTCCCCAAAGCCAAAAGGGACCCCGTAAACCTCTTGCGAGGCCTGCACGGTGCTTACTAATAGAGGGATTTTTTTTTTTTTTTTTACATTTTAGAGTTGAATTTTATAGCAGCTTTTAAAAATCATGTAAAGCACTGGGAGATTTTTATAATGAAAACCTAAATTTCCAAGACCCTTTTGGAGATGGTGAGAGAAAAATGAACCAACCTGGGCTGCAAAATACTGTCTTCCTTCCCCCCATATATCTGCTACCTCCCACTTAGCCACAGTCCCCACTGCTCTCTATTGCCTCCACACACGGAGACTGGTGTCGTTTGCTCCTTGTTATCACACCTGTGCTGTTGTCCTTAGAGCAAAGTGGACTGCCAACTGCTTTTCCTCCCCTGAATTCCCTTTAGTAGAGAAAATGAAAGCTAGACAGAGAGTGATGTATTTCAGCAAAAAAATAAAAGCAAGCAGGTTTCTACGGATAAGTGAAGAATATCAGTGAGTCTTACTTAACATGCAAGGAAATATGCGAGCAAAAGTGACAGGGATTTTTCAGACATTCAAAAGCCGAAAAAGAATTTTTATTCACAGACCCTCATCAAAAGAACTTCCCCAAACATGAAGTTCTTCAACAATATGGAAAACGAGCCTGGTGAAACTAGGCTGTGAGAAGTACCAATTGAGGTTTATTAAAAATAAAAAAAAAATAGAAACTGATCAATAAATAAGGTATTGTTTCCATAGGTCTTACAACAATTTTTTAGAAGAATCATTAAGACCAAGTGTTGGCGAGAACAGGGAAGCAGGACATGGAATCCCTTCTATTGCTGGTGAGAATGTGCATGTCTGAGATTGCTGTGGGGAGCAATTCGGTAGAAGGGGGTAAAGTTGATGATGTCCAGCAGACGAGCTCCAGGCACCTGGCCTGAGGACCCCTGGCCTGGGTGCACAGAGACATCGGCTCCACCTTGCTGGCCACCTTGTGGACATGCAACTCATTTTATGTCTGTTTCTAACAGTGAGAACAGTGTCTCTGAGCAGGGAGATGTTAGGGGTGTCATGGATCCGGGTCAAAGCCATCTGATCAGGGTGGGGACAGTGGACCCGCAGTGGCTGCAACAGAGATAACGGCCATGTTGGAGCCCAGCTATTCCAGGTGTTCCTTTCGGGAATATCACCCAGGAATAGCCATGCCTCCAATGGGGGACTTGACCAAACCACCCACCCAGCCAATTCACCAGCCCTCTCGTGTGCTCCCCGCCCCAATGCCGATCACGTTACCCCCGTGCAAACCTGGATCTGTGTTCAAACTATTGCACTGCTGTCAGGTTACACGGTCCTGCTTGTGCCCTAAGGTCTCAGGGTGTCAAGCAACTTAGGGAACATTATCATTGCACAGTGACATTTGTTTAGGAGTCCCAGACCCCCAAAGAGCATTTTCCAGAGACTCTCACCAGTGCAGACTGTTAGTTAACAAGGATGATCATTGTAGCTTGGGGTTATCAAGAAATAGGGAAAAGCAAGAAGGAAAGGAGGAAAATCTGCAAAACTACCAAAAACTATTGAGAAAAATATTTTCAGTTCTTCAATGTCTAAGGGTTAGAGTTCTTGAAATTTCACTTACGTGAAACATCTTATTTCCATTGACACCAGATTGAGGAGGTCTTCCCAGCATTTTCTCAAATGAATGAAGCTTTGTTTCCTTGTTCCTCACAGCACTGGGAGAAAGTGTGATGACGGAGGAAATGTCTGAATTTGAAAGGAAGTCTTAAGGGGTTGTGAAGTCTCAGGAAGGTTCTTAAATGACCTAACCAGATGTTTTGAAGTCTGATACACCCTTAACCCAAACTGAAATTCATAACAAAGTCAAAAGCAATAGACTCAACTGGATTCCAAAATGCCTTTTCTAACAAATCTGTTTATCCCAAGTGACTTTAACGGGACCTAATTCCTACTGGGAGAGAGGATACGGCCCTGCTTGGAGGATGAAATAAAACTTCAAATTCAGGTACGTCTTTACTGCTGGCTAAAAAGAGAACCCACATTCCTAAGCTTCTGGGGAACCTGGCTGACCCAGCCGGAGGACTGCGTCAGATCCTGGATGACCTTGGGAAACTGCTTGACTCTTCCGCCCTCAGTTTCCCCTTCTGTAAAATGGGAACGAAGTGGTGTCCACCCCCTTAGCATGTTGTGCGCTCTAAATGAGGTTGTGAGGTGCCCAGAGCAGTGACTGAGACATAGTAGTAAACCATCAATAGTTCTTTTTATCTATTGGAATATTCTTATTTTTTGGAAAGTTAGCTCTGCTATCTGGACTGTAAAATTATGGAATTTTTTTTTTTATATTTAAATGTAAGACATTTAATTTTTTTAATGCTATTGAAGAGGGGAAGAGGAGGAGAAATAAGAAGTTCCCTGCACCGTTCCACCCAAGAAATAAAAGTCCTAGCAAGATGTGGTTCTATACTACGTGGATGGAGGGAGGCATTGGAATTTGAATGGGTTTGATTTGGTATAAACCACTTGACACATTGGCCAAAAATGTGTGGACAGAGTCAAACAAAATGGTACTGAATGGTGCGCGCTCTGAAGCTTGGTCTGGGCTAACAGAAAAATAGAGTCAAAAGAACGCCAGGCTGGGATCTGGGGGCCTGATTTCCATCCCGGCTTTACTGCTAATGAATGGTGACCCTCAGACAATCACGTCTGCTCTTGGGGGCTCAGCTTCCTGGCCACAGAATGAGCAGCATGGACTGAATGGCCAGCTTCTTGGGTTGGATCTGTCCATACGGAGGGCCAGCCTCTCCCTCCACCACGGCGGCTGGACTCTGAACAATGGCCACTAGTGCTTGTAGGGTCCTGGGCCAGAGGCTCACACCCAGTTCACAGGAGCTGCCTCCTCACTTCTGCTGTTGGTCTCAAGGGACCCAGACATGGGTCCAGTCCACTTCCATCAGCACTCCACGACCGTGCCCCGCCAACTCCCATCCGCGCCTGTGCTGCGCTTGCCCTTGTGATAGAGAGGTGAAGCCCGCTTTCCTTAAAGCAGAGCTCAAGAAACAAATCCTCAAGAAGCACCAGCTCATTATTTTTGAAGACTCTGGAATGAAAGTCCAAAGTAGAAACACAAGCACCGCTCGCATTTCCATTCTGAATAGACAATGCATGCCAGGAGCGTTGAAATAAAGATAGTGTGATTCGTTTATTATTCCTTCTCTTTAAAACCTGCATTAATTCTGATTTCTATTTAAATAAGAATGATTAAATTTTATCAGCTGAGATGGAAATATTGTGATAAACACTGGCTTGTGGCCAAACTAATCTCCCAAACCCACAGCTTACGGCCATTGTCTTGTATAGATATTTGAATGGCAATGGGCTTTTATCAGTATTTCTAAAGGCACTCATTTAATTATGTGGTTGTAAGGATTTTCAAAACCCAAAAGAATACCATCAATACATATTCATTTCTTGGATTAATTCGACATTAACATCAGAAAATATTGTTATTTAAAGGATGCTCCTACTTGTTTTTGCTTTAGCAAAAAATAAGGAATCCAGTTCTGGAGGCAGTGGTGTCTTTTAAATGTTCTGTTTAACTGAAACTATGAAAATGCAATGTGGAGTGACTGGAATTTAGAATAACGGGGATTAGAGGAAGACACGGGAACTCCGCTGGTCTCTAATAACAAAGTATGTGTACTTCACAGAGTTTGGACCACAGCGAGGAAATAAAATCTCTGAACTAGGAAGCTTGTACACACGTGTGGATCTCATCAATCAAATATAATATATTTGAAAGCCTCAGGAAAAAAAAAAATGTTCAAGGGCAGAGGCAGACAAGGTACTTCCTGCACAAAATTTCCATACCCAGCAACTTGACTGGTCTAGATTTCATTACAACAGGGGATTCTACATTTCTTTAAAAGCTGATAAAAGATACAAAAACACATCTGGCATTTTTAGCATGAATGTTTCCTCCAAAGCACGTCTTGATTTTTCGCCATGAGGATGAATAGTTTGTAAAGCAAACTCACGCTCGACCTTAATTAAGTTTGGGATGTCTTCTTCTATTGGGTGGGCTGAATGGGACAAATCCACTCTCTGGAACTGAAACCCACAGGATCGGTGTCTGCAAAGGCAATTGCTCTTTTTTTTCTTGGCTTGCAATCTCACCGAATTACCAGACAATTCTTTCTGTGCTGATATTTTGAGGGGAGAAGGGGAGAGATGAGAACTGGATGGGGAAGGAAAGATGAGCAATTTGTCAAGCTCAGGAAGGCTGTTCTATTTTCAGGGAGACCCGATGTCCCGAATTATCAGGGACTGAGGGGTGTCCCCCGACTAAGAACATTCACTGCTAAAAGATGAATGTTTGGTGCCAACCAGACTGGTCAGTCCTCTGTACTATTTCTAGTACATTCTAAAGGCTCCAGCAATAGAAAATGCAGATATTTAGATTTGATCGAATGTTTCTGAAATGTACAACTTGTCACAATACAAATACTAACCAAAATCCACAGAGGAAGTTTATTGTAGGATCATGGAGATGAAGAAGACTTTTAAAAGTAATTTCTTGCAGATTATGCTCATGGATCGCTAATGCCACAGGATGATATTCAATTTGATCTGAAAAGGGGTTTGGAGATAAAATAAGTTGATGTTCCTCTTTTAAAAGCTCCTTTACTACAGGACTTCTCAGTGCCCTTCATAATAATATCCATTTTTAACTGTAGGCTGTTAAACATGTTCGACCGAAGGATTCTCTTTTCCAAAGAGCATTGATGATACTAGTGCTTGGGAGAGGCTACTAGGAAGCAGGCTGCCTTCTCACTAAGTTGAAAACTCTAGTTCTTCAAGGAGAATCCCACAGGCTAGGACACAGCAAGATTAAGGAAATTTTCCTGGCCCCTGAAAGAATTTTGCTTTTGTTACACAATAAATGAGAAACAAATACAAATTTGATCGAAATAGAAATGTAGATCAGAAATCATTCAAGTAATTGTTTAAACCATATCAGCAAAGGATGCTTTCCATGGCCATTTTGGCCATTTTCATGTGTTTTTCAATTCTTCTGCAAAAGCGTGGTGTGCTCCCACCCAAATGTGCTCTGCTCTCTGGCCAGAGCAGACTATGAAGACATTGAGGCCAGATGCTAGCTCAGCGTGAACCTCCTTGTCTACCAGGGAAACATGCGCATCCTGATGTTTGAGGAGCTTTTGCACCGCCTTCTATAATCCCCACACTCTTTTATTTGTCGATATCGCCAAGAAAAACCAGCCTATGGATTCCATTCCTATGGAAGAGCCATACCTTGTCACAGCAGGACGGCAGAAGGATGGTTACGTGAAAGGATCCAAAAGTGCAGAATGATGACTTGCTTATTGATGAGACGTCTATCTTTTCAACAACTGGTGGTGGCATCGTTCAAAAGATAAACTATGACTGTATCTCCATGACATTGAAACCAACCACTGATAGGCACAGTGGCAAGGGAACAAAGCAAGAGGGAGGCACGGGTAGGACAGTATTATTGCCTACAGGCAACCTCAGACATCTCGGCCAACCATGGACTGGACAGTCACCCCATAAGCCCCACCCCTCAGCAAGAAGGACCTGAACTTCCCAGGAACCAAATGGCTAAAGGGAGATGAGAAAGCAGATTCTGCTGCCTGGAGGCTCAGCCCCTAAACACTGGAAGTGCCTCTAAGTCCAGAGGATGTGATGAGTCCTCCTACAGAGCAGAGACCTTCCAGTCCCAAGACTCAAGACCTGTGCTCAGCTGCAGCTGTCGCTCCTCACCACGAGTGTGTTGTTCCCTGTCTGCTCTCTACACCGTGGGAAGCAGGAGTTAACTCGCTCCTGAGTGAAGAGGGTTAAATGAGAGCGTTTGTGTCTATGACTTGCACCTAGTAAATGAAAACTGTAACAGGGGGGTCCCCAGGAAAAGGGAAGGTTTTAGGTTTCCTGCCCCACCCAAGGGAGGGTAGAGCTGAGCAGGGAGAGAAGAAGCTGCAGAAGAGACTGAGGAAGAGAAGGAAGCAGGATGGAGCCAGGAGACCTGGAGGAAGCGCATGGAGCCTAGAGACACGTGAAGAAACTGCACTTGCCTTTTGGTCATGGACGGGGTGACACAGATGTGGGTGAGACCCGTGGGGAGGTGACAGAGGCGGTTTTTGTCTTGATGTTGATTTTGCTCTTTTCCCTCCAGACTTGTTTGCTTGTTTTTGATTTTCTTCTGTGGGTCCCCACTGGAAGATGCCTTAGACTTGTGGCAGGCTTTGGGGCCTTGCTCTGGGTCAGTCCTATTTGGGTGGACTTTTACCCACGAGGGGACTGGCAACTTTGGGTGCTTGATTCAGAAACTAGATTCTTTGTCGTTTCTGTATTGTTTCCTGATTGTATTAAAGTTCCTTCCCATTAAAGTCTCATAGGTTTTGTGCTGATGGCAGAACCCGTTTTGAGCAGGCAGGTTTGCGGGGTCTGGAGTGCCCCTCTCGCTGCCCTGGAACAAAAGCTCGCATGTGTGACAGGGCAGATGTTGCCAGGGCTGAGCTTTGTCTTGTTTTGTTTTTTAATGGTGGTAATAACAGTTCAGATCTACCCTCGTAATGAGTTTTTAAGTGCCCAGGACTGTGTTGCTAACTGACTTACCCGCGTGACAGACGTCCTGTTTTGCTGGTTTCACCCATTCTCATCCCACGTTTGTTCAGACACCCATTGAGTTCCTGCTGAGCCTTGGGGAGCGTAGGAAGTCAGCAGCGATTAAGATGCCCGCCCTGCCCTCAGGGAGCTCCCACGGCTTCTCAGAGAGGCTGACACTGAAACTACTAATATCTTCCCAGGTGCTCCTCGGCGCTGCCTGGAGGAAGGAGGGACTCTCACCAGTGTCTGGCGGAGAGGGCTGGGACTTGGGGATGGTGATGGAGACATTCTGGAAGGGCGAGGTCTGACTTCTCCATCCCTTTGACTTTTCTCTTGCAATCAGAAGCTGCTCCCAAATCCCATTCCTTGATCCTATCTGCTCTCCGTCTTGCGCCCTGGGCTGAAAACCTCTCTCTTCCCACCTCTATGCCACTCACCTTCACCGCTTGACCTTTCCCCAAGCACACATTGGATGGCCTCTGGGTCCTCAGACAGCAGAGTTAGGAGATTTATTGGGAACAAAGCCCCTGAAAGATAAAAGAGATGTATTACTCAGCCCTTGATGTTGCTATGGCAACAAATCCCCCGCCCCCATTGTTTCTGTCAGCCAAGAATAAAGGCATAAGGTAACTGGGAGCTTCTGAATCAAGGTCTATCACAGACGGCAATCGGAGTGTCAGCTGAAGTTCTGTTTTAATCTAAAGGTTCAACTGGGGTTGGGGGGGCTCCCTGTGGCACAAGAGGTTGTCTCAGCACTATGAAGCTGTCCACAGCCACTGCAGCACGAGTTCAATCCCCCGTCAGGGAGCTGCCCACATGGCACAGCAGACCTCTTGGGAGCTCTTGCTCGTTGCTCCCCTCAGCAGTGTATTTCAGGAGATCTGCCTGTTCTGCTCCCCACTCTGTCTCTGGTGAGTCCTCTCACCCCCCACACCTCTGGCCTACACCCCAGCTCTTGTATGCATAAATAAATAAATCTTTAAAAAAATAGAAATAAAAAATAAAGGTTCAACTGGGAAGGCCTGGCGTCTCTGGGGCTCTTGGTCTCGTAAATTCTCCAGGATACCTGTAAGCTGCTGAGAGGATTGAGTTCTTTGTGCTCTATTGCAGTGAGGGTTTCATCTGGCTGTTGGCCAGAGTCTACCCTAAATTTCTTGCCTCTTCATAGGGCAGCTCACACTATGCAGCTGCTTCATCGGAGCAGGCACGTTGGCGGGTGTGGGGGGGTACTGAGAAGGTGCCAGCAAAACCAAAGGTGCCGTCATGTGGGACCCACCCTCAGAAGGGACTCCCATCACTCTTGGTGACTTTTGTTAGAAGATCCACTCGATGCACTGGACCCACTCTACATTAAATAGCATAAATTGTTAGTGATGCTTATCAAAATCAACTGTTTATTCTTTTATGTGAGATGAATATTCATAATCACATTGCGACAGGAGCCAATTAATGAGCTAGATACACAGTCAACCAACAGGGCTGTCCGATGACTTGGTGAACCCTCAAAAGTTGAGCTTTTCCCTGCTTCCTCCAATGACCTTGGTGTTGCCATACAGCTTAAGAGAAGAGGCCTGCGCTGACTAAGGTAGCTTTAGATCTGATGTATCTCTGGGGCTCCTGGTCTCGTAAATTCACCACTGAGAACAGAAATTTCCCAAAGTGCTAGTGGTTGGAATGTGCTCATATGTCCTACTTGTGGAAACATATCTTTTTTCCCCCCTCTAGATTTATTTACTTATTTTCTTATATTATTGTTCACTTTTGTACATTTGATTTCTCCCCTCGGGTGTGGTCCCCATAGTTGTCCCACCATCACAGCACCCGTGATCATCACCATAGTCCCATGTGCTCCTCCAGCCCCTGTTCTCACCCCATCCCCTGCCCCTCCCTAAGCCGACCCTTCTGATCTATGGTCAGCTTGCAAGTTTTGTCTTTTTCCTGACCCTTTGTTAAGTTTCTCTATAGTCCACCTGTAAGTGAAACCATCCAGTATTTATCCTTTTCCCTTCTGACATATTTCACTTAGCATAATCTCTTCCAGCTCCAAAATGTTGCCCCAAATGGCAAGAGTTTGCCTTTTTGATTGCCGAGTAGTATTCCATTGTTTATATAGACCACAACTTTGTGATCCATTCGTCTGTTTTGGGGCATTTGGGTTATTTCCATATCTTGGCTATCGTAATTAGTGCTGCAATAAACAAAGGAGTTCAGGTTTCCTTCAAATTAATATTTTATTTTTGTGTCCTTTGGGTAGATCCTAGAAGCGGAATCTCTGGGATATATGGTAGCTTCAGTTTCGGTGTTGGAAGGATCCTCCACACAGCTTTCCACAGTGGTCAGGATCCCTACCAGCACTGTAAGAGTGTTCCTTTTTTTCCCATATTCTTGCCAGCATTTGTTGTTTCCATTTTTTTTTTTTTTAAATCTAGGCCATTCCCACTGGTGTGAGGTGGTAGCTCATCGTGGTCTTGATTTGCATTTCCCCAATCATTAATGGCATTGAACTTTTTTTCTTATACCTCTTAGTCATTTGCATTTCTTCTTTGAAAAGGTGTCATTTTAGTTCCTCTGCCCATTTGGAAAACATACCTTACACCATTAAACTCCAACTCATTCTCATATATTATTAAATCTCTCTTTCCCAAGGAGCTCACTCACACTAAAGCTCTCCTAAATAAAGGCACAGTTTAGTCAAATCACTCCTCACATCCTGTATCATGTGTTACCTTCTTTTGTGAGGTTTATGTTAAATGCCAGGTGCTCTTCTACACTATAAAGTCCATGAGAGCAGGAACCACTGCTGCCTTGAGCCCTGGAATCCTCAACACAAGCCCTTGAGTTCCCAGACCCCTTACCAGGACAGATACTAAAAGGCTTATCTCACTGAAAGCCTTTGGAGTATGTTGGGTTTAATCAGGTTAAAGGTCAGTCTATGGTTTGTTGTGACTTCGCATGTTGAAAAGCTTCCCAAAATATATTAATCTAGCTATGCTGTCAACCAGTATTCATTAAGCACCTACTGTGTGCCAATCTAAAAGAGATTAATGGTCGGTTGATTGACTGTCTCTCTTTACCCTGCTTATCCATTTATTCTTCTCATTTTTTACTTCTCTAGCCATCCATATATCCATGCCTTTATTTATGCATTTATTCCAATATGGATTGAAGGTGGTTTATGCACATTCATAAAATACACCACTAGAATATAAATTATGAGCAGGTGCAAATGGAAAAGGGAAAAGCATAAACTCGCATGTAGAGGCAGAATCACCAACAACTCGGACTCTCACCTGGCAGAGCATGCTGGCCTGGATGTGAGTGATCACAGCAGACGCATAGATACAGGATGCTGGGGCAGACCCACCATAAATATCTTCCTGTGCAGTTACCTTCAATTATCCAATGGAATAAGCCTCTTCCTCATGTGCGTATTTTAGGGGACTTTAAAGATTTCACACAGCTTATTCATTCCTTTTTTTGTTGTTGCATTTGCTGAAAACTGTGCTAGGCACTGAGCTCAAGTGTCAGGTGGGAAGGAAGAGGGTGTGGAATGCATGTTTGTTACTGCTGAGGAAGCACAAGGTCTGAGTTAGAGACCCAAGTACTATTCATGGCTCTGTAGGTCGCCTTACTGTGTGGCCCCGGTCCAGTTCACCCGGTCTCTGGGCCTTGATGTCCTCATGTGAAAATCGTGGGCTTCGTGGCCTTGAGCGTGCTTAAGGTAGTGCTGTGGTTATGGAATAGAGGACAGACTTGGCTGGAGCCAATCAACTCACCGATTCTGTGGGTCCCAACCCATTCCTCTGAGGTGAGATCAGCACAGCCTGTGAGAAATGATCAATGTCTCTCGGAAGATACATTTGTAACATTTTTATCCTCAACTGGCACCTATACCCCTTGGTGCTGTTCTGCTAACAAAAGCCCAAAGCACTTTTACCTAATGGACCCTTTGAAAACGCTGAATCCTAAAGACAGGTGCTTTTGTAATAGAAGTTTATGCTCAGAATTCGCAAGGATTTAAAACAAACATCACCCATCTAAAAAATAATAATAAGGGCCTCCCTGGTGGTTAAGTCTCGGCGCTGTCACCACTGCAGCACGAGTTCGATCCCCGGCCAGGGAGCTACCCACATGGCGCAGCAGACCTCTCCTGTCTCCCCTCAGCAGTATATTTCAGTCTGCCTGTTCTGTTCCCCACTCTGTCTCTGGTGAGTTCTCTCACCCCCCCCCACACCTCTGGCCTACACCCCAGTTCTTCTATACACACACACATACACAAATAATAATAATAATAATAATTAGCACTAATTGAGTTTTAGAAAGTCCAGGCATGCTTTCAAGCATTTGATAGTACGCCATCTTAGTTAATTCTGGCAAGAAATTGTGAGATACTTTCAGAATAAGGAAACAGTGCAGGCTGACCTCCACGGCCATCTAGAGACACTAACTCGGGAAGACAGACACCTCCAAAAGATATGCCTTATTATCTTATTATCTCTAATCCATTTCTGCCACTTTTAGCTAAGAAAATAATCTAAGTTCAAAAAGACAACACGAGAGTCTTTTTAGAACTGATTTCCAATACCAACAATCTAATTTGGATTCTCAACAATAAAGCGCATGAAGATAGTTTTACCCTCAACCGAGTCTGCAGACTCTTCCTGTGAAAGGCAAATGATGAATCTGTTGGGCCCGGAGGCCATCAGGTCACGGTGGCAGGTACTCAGACCTGCAATCTCAGTGAGAAAGCAGCCAAAGGAGCTGAGCTGGGCTCCAATAAAACTTTATTTATGGACACTCAAATCTTAATTAAATTGTTTTATATCATGAAATACAATTCTTTTTATTTTTTTCAAGCACCATTAAATAACAGAAAGACCATTCTTTTTTTTTTTTTTTAAAGATTTATTTATTTATTTACACAAGAACTGGGGTACAGGCCAGATGCGCGGGAGGGTAAGAGGAGTCACCAGAGACAGAGTGGGGAGCAGAACAGGCAGACTAACAAAACACACTGCTGAGGGAAGCAGCGGGCGAGACAGGAGAGGTCTGCCACGCCATGTGGGACCCTCACCCGCCGGCTGGGATCAAACCGGCGCTGCACAGCACGGCGCTCAACCGCCTACACCACCAGGGGAGGCCCAAAGACCATCCTTAAGTTGGGGGCAGCAAACAAAAGTAGGCAGCAAACTTTATCTAGATGGCAATTGTGTCCACCTCTTCAAGGACCTATTGGGATAAATCTCTAACCTGCTTGTTTATATCTGAATAATCTTGGGGCACAAACAAGGTTTTTCTTAAGAGAAAAAATGAAACACCATATACTCAGTTTTCTGGGTTTTTTTGCATTGCTTCTTGGCCTTTTGGCTAAGATCAAGTGTAGTCTATCTATCTATCTATCTATCTATATTTTTGCAGTAACAGTCTGTATTTTCTTGGTCAAAATGTGCCCTATTTTCTTAAAGATTTCATTTTTTATGTAAATAAGAATTTACCCATCAAGAAGGTTAAATTCCATATCCCCCTGGGTTGCCAAGGAGCAGAACTCAGGGCTGTTGTCTATTCTTGTTTCCAAATTCAAGCCCAAGACAAAGTAAAATATATTTCCAAATATCTACAAATGCACACATGAAAAATAGGTGTATTTTAAAGAATAACCTAACAGAAAGTACTTTAAATTTCACAGCCACTGCTAATGCAGGCAGCTAATCCTATTTACATTCATATTAGCCTTGGTATCTTTTTCCCTAAGATTTACCTATTTGTATGCTTGCATGAGTTAAACTGCCTTTTGCATGATATCAGTACTTTTGTAATTTAAATCTATAAAAGGCAATTTCTTTTAAATATACTTCCTAACAGTGGGTGAAAGAAGCACCAAAGTTATTTGAGAGCTGTACACCTCAGTAAACATATGCACCCAACTCCAGGCAACGTACAGAATGTGGGAATTAATCTCATGCTGTAGGAGCGGAACGGAAAATAAAATCGAGGCCGAGAAAGAAACAGCCTTTGAAAAGGGCCGGGCTGCGTTGTTATCGAAGGAAATGGTGTGTTTTAGAATTGGTATCGGGACAAGCCAAACTTTCTCCCCTTCTGAAGGAGAGCCGAGGCCTGCCTGCCTTTTGACATCCAGAAGAACTTGAGCGCCATGATAAGCAAGCTTTACAATTTCGTGTTGGTGCTGGCTGAGAGGCTGCACATGCTGGATCATTCGGAGGCCAGGGTAAATTTTAAAATGCCAAGAGGGGGCTGCTAATGGAACACAGACACCTATGTAAATGGGTTTGTGTTTGGGGGTGAGGGGTGAGGGTCCAAAGATAGAAAACAAATTGTATTTTCCCTTCATATAATTCCCATGAGGCGCTCACCCTCATCCTGCCCAGTTGACGGAAGTGAGAGGCAAACAGGTTAATGTGTAATCTTGCCCCACAGAAGCAGTGTCTTCCCCACCGATGGCCGCTCAGAGCAGCACACGGCCTTGCTAAGCAGGCTGGGATTTTCCTAGCAAAGAGCAACAGGGCATGAAATCGGAGGGGAGGGACCTCCAGTTGCCTGCCCTCACTTCTGGGTACACTGAGCATGTTTTCCCAAGAGAACCAGCCTTGGGGCTCCCTTCTCTGACTCAGGTCAGGACGTGGCCCCAGGGCTCACCAGGTCACCGCTTGAAGGAGCTTATTTGAAACTTCAGGCTCACGTCCAAAGTACCCCACGGGGAGGTCGGGAAAGCACAGGAGGCAGTGGGATGGGTCAGACTCGGGGTCTGAACTAGCCTCCCTTCCCTAACCCCCCATTTCAGACACACCTGGGGGAGGAAGGGTCCCTCCTTTTGACCCCTAACGGCCCTGTACTCCCTCCTCTCGTGATGTCTACACAACCCTCAGAGCCTGGATGGAAATCAGCATCTGACTCCGAGAATTACACAAAACTTCAACCAGTGGCTCATGACCACTGAAAGATACACACACATGCGCACACACATGCACGCACACACACCCACCCCCCGAAATCCACCACCCCGAAAGGAGCCATTATAAATGTTTCATGTGGGACTTCACGACCCATCAGACGCACCAGAGTTTTCAAATTAACTCCCTTTCCGCCCAAGGGGATCGCACTGAAAGAAATTTCTTCAGCCTCAAACCTCCACAAGAAAATTCTGAATTTGAAACAGAATGCAAATAATGCATTTTGACTCCCTAATCAACAAATGGGATCAACTTGAATTGATTAAGAACCTTTGAAATTAGCTGTCTTTAATTCTCTCCATGGCTTGCTGTTGGGACTCTGAAGATAGACGGTGTGTGTGTGTGTGTGTGTGCGTGTGTGTGTGTGTGTGTGTTTGGGGTGGAGGGTGGCAAGTTTGATCTCTCTTTCAGAGTTCATCTAATGATCTTTAAAAAAACATTTTTATTTTAATGGTGACACCACTCTCAGACAGCAAGCCATTGCCTAGTGCCATTCTATGCCTTTTCTTGAAGAACATTTCCTCTGGCTGCATGAAACCTGCACAACTTCAGTGGCCAAAAACCCACATAAAATCTGCAATGAATGTATAAATAATATGCAACTGTCTAGACAGTATAGGTCACTTGCAAAGAGAGCAGGTCGGGAAAAAATTGTCCATCGGCCAGACAACCATAACTGATTCTGATGCTAAGTAGCGGCGGGATATTCAGCATTCTCTCTATGCGAAAGGCTTCGCTGAGCATTCGCTCTTCCCAAACCAGTGGTCTTCTACTTATCGGGTGCTTTATGCAGCCTTTGGAAAATGCACTTGCTATTTAAACATTAAAATTAATGCCCAAAGAATAGCGGTTGAGCAAGAGGATTCCACTGACCTGTGTGATTGGCCTTTGGTAAAGCAAAAATAGCCCTCCTCGATCGACAATTTGAGCTCTCCATACCCCCAGAATCTTAAATAGATGTAGTTAGGGAAACTTCAGGGTAGGAGCTGGTCCGAAACGCACACACTTTTCCTAGGACGTTTTTGCTCTATAGTAATAACATGCTGTGGAAGCTTAAGGTATTTAAATCTTGTATTGTCCTTTTCAGTCAATTTTAATCATTTGTGGACATGTCCCATAAAAGGCTTGAAAATGAAGCTCGATGTATTAAATAACCGGTTCTGCGTCTTGGCATCTCGCAGAGTGGAGCCATGGCCACCACAGTCACCATCCCCCCAAAGATGAACACAAGGGAGGTCGGCCAGCTTGTGGCCAAGGCTGGGGAGAGCCTTGGGCTGCCCCTCCAGCCTGAGAGTCTCTAAGAAAGGAGTCGAGGCCACGCTTCCGTGTGTGACACCCTGCTAGAGGAAAGATCCCTGCTCCAAACTGGCCAAACCCTTAAAGAAGACAGTGGATGATCATTTTAAAAAGAAGAATCGTCACCACCTCTCGAGCCCTTATTGAACGCAAGGGGATGAGCTACGCTTGGCCTTAGCGTAGAGGCAGTCTCTCTTGTAACCCTCACACAGATTCTGTGGAGTGGCTATGATTTATTATGCTCATTTTCTATTTGAGAAACTGGGGCTCAGAAAGGTTAAATAACTTGCCCGAAGCTAAACAGCAAATAAGTGGCTGAGTGCAAGTTTGACTCCAGGTTCTTTTAAAGCTAAGCTCACACCCTTAACCCCTGGCATAATTTGCTCTCCAGCTACCTGATCTGCCCAGCCTCTGGGGGCGGTGGGGGGGGGGCAGTCTCCCCCAGGAGGTGCAGGGGTCGGGGACGGTGCCCAGGGCCCGTGGCATGAGAAGCTTGGCTTCTTGCAACAAAACAAACTAACTCCATTCTTTCACTGTGCTGGCTTAAAGGCGAATGCAAGCCAGACCTCATTATATTTCTCTTCTACTGAAGCAACAGTCAAATTTAATCTTTAATTAATTTAATGGAAGAAGAAACATAAAAACACAGGGCCTCCCTGGTGGCGCAGGGTTTAAAGACAGCACTATGAAGCTATTGTCTGCCACTGCAGCATGAGTTCAGTCCCCAGCTGGCCAGGGAGCTACCCATATGGCGCAGCAGACCTCTCCTGTTTCCCCGCTGCTGCCTTCAGCAGTGTATTTCAGTAGATCTGCCTGTTCTGCTCCCCACTCTGTCTCTGGTGAGTCTTCTCAAACCCTTCCCCCTCCCCACCCAGGCACCTCTAGCCTACACCCCAGTTCTTCTACACAAAAATAAATAAAATTTAAAAAACAAATGAAAGCTTTAAAAAAATAATTAAAATATTGAGGCATCATGGTACACAAAAGCCTGCATATATTTCATGTCTATGATTTGATACGTTTGGATGCGTGCATCCTCCGCAGTGAAGGCAACAAGCATATTCATCACAGTAAAAGTTTCCTCGTCTTGCAAGTCAAAACTACCATGAGATACCATCTTACACCAGTGAGAATGGCACAGACTAAAAAAACTAGCAACAACAAATGTTGGCGAGGGTGTGGAGAAAAAGGAACTCTCCTGCACTGCTGGTGGGAGTGCAAACTGGTCCAACCACTGTGGAGAGCTGTGTGGAGATTTCTGGACCTACTAAACATAGAGCTTCCATATGATCCAGCAATTCCACTCCTAGGTATTTACCCAGAGGACACAGAAACATCCATTCCAAAGAGCACCTGCACCCCTATGTTTATAGCAGCACTGTTTACAATAACTAAGCTTTGGAAACAGCCCAAATGCCCAAAAACAGATGACTGGATCAAGAAGATGTGGTCCATATACACCATGGAATATTACTCAGCATTCAAAAAAGATAAACACATGCAATTTGCAGCAACATGGATGGCGCTGGAAGGGATCATGCTCAGCGAAATGAGCCAGAAAGAAAAAGAAAAATACCGGATGGTCTCCCTCATAGCAGGAATCTAGAAAACCTAAATAAGGGACCAGGAAAAAGACTAATTATAATAAAGTTAAAATCAAAATCAACAAGCAACTATAAACCAGAGACACACTGGGGGTGGGGGTAAGATCAAAATCAGGGGGGTGGGAATTGCATGGGGACTATAACCAAGATGAAAAAGCATACATTGTGCAAAAATGAAAAATGATGTAAAAAATATATAAAATAAAAAATATATATATATATAAAGTTTCCTCGTCTCCATAATTACTTTGTGTGAGTTCGTGTTAAGAACACTTAGCACAAGATCTACCCGCTCAACTTTTTAAGTGCCCGGAACCCCAGTGTTGACTCTAGACCCCCAGGGCACAGGCCATCTCTAGACCGTACTCATTTCTCATACCTGAAACTTTGGACATTGAACATCAGCCCCCCTAGACCCTCATCGCCAGGGCTGGGGCACCCGCCCTTGCCTCTGCTGCTCTGAGCCTGACTCAGGGTGTTTGTGGAGCTGAAAGGCTACTGCAGAAAGCACGTGTTAGGATGAATGTTTCAAACTGAAAAATGAAAACAATTTCTTTTCACAACTGCCAGCGGACATTCTGGGACACCTCGCTCAGGAATGCACCTTTGGGGTTTAACTTGTCAGACACGCCCCGGCTCAGGCCCTGCAGCCAGAAGTGATGGCCAATGACCCCCGGCTCCCCAAGGCACCCCCGGGCGCTCCCCTTCCAAGGCCAGAGGTCCCCTGGGGTCAGCCCCTGCCAGGGGGCCATTTCATCCTGCCAGCCTGTCCTTCTGGGCTACCAGGATTATTTATTTTTAATGCCTTTGATTCATTTCCCTCTTGTTTCGACCAGGAAACAGCTCACAGCTGCTGCCACCAGGAGGTGTGGCGAGTTCATTCTGCTCAATTTGTCTGCCCAAACCACGCGTCGGGCTGATGTGGCATCGCCTGTATCTCAAGTTTCAATTTCAAAGCATTATGCTGCATTCTTGGCATTAAAGATTCATCCGTCGAATTAAAGATTTACTTTTAGGGGGTGCGTTCTTCGAAGGCAAATGACGTTCTTTTCACTTTAGACATATCGGCTATTACGATTTCATCATTTTTGCTAAAAGCTCAATTACATCAATATCACCCGAGACCCTCCAGACACCTTAAGCTAAGAGCCGGGCTTCTCAGAGCCAAATGTCTATCCCCCTTCAAGGATTAGCTTTTCTGAGAGCGAATCCCATCCCTCGATGCAGAGTTATCTCCCTAATAAAAAGCAGATCCGGGCACACCTCTGCTTAAAACCTCCATGCGCTTCCTGTTGCCTGAGGAATGAAGTTGAAACCCCCGGCCCCTCTCTGTTTTGCGAAGCCCTCCACAGAGTGGGCCCAGCCTGACTTCTGTTCCTGCTCGGCCTCCTGCTCTCCCGGGCACCCCCGTGGGCAGGCCCTGCCCAAACCGCCCATCTTTACGCAGGAAGGCCCCTCACCATGAGCCCTTCTTTCAAGACCAGGTTAAAGAGCCCCCAGGTGACCCTCACTGTAAGAGGGCGTTCACAAATCTGGGTGCTCCCCTCATTCCACTCACTGGTCCATCTTGTAAAATACCCACATGTCCATCCCTCCTCTCAAAGGTATTCCCCAAGGTTAGGAGTTGAGAGCTGTTTCTCTGAGTGGAAAGCTGGGCCCCTGGACCAGTGCAGGGAGCACCACAGTTAATATTGCTGATGGGGGGGCCTTCCTGGTGGCACAGGGGTTAAATGTCAAAGCTATGAAGCTATCATCAGCCACTGTGGACTGAGTTTGATCCCTGGCCAGGGAGATACCCACATGGCGCAGCAGACCTCTCCTGTCTCGCCCGCTGCTCCCCTCAGCAGTGTATTTCAGTAGATCTGCCTGTTCTGCTCCCTGCTCTGTCTCTGGTGAATCCTCTCACCCCCCACACCCCTGGACTGCACCCCAGTTCTTGTGTGCATAAATAAATAAAAATAAATCTTTAAAAAAACTATATTTCTGGGCCTCCCTGTTGGTGCAGCAGTTGAGCGCTGGGTTGCGAAGCTGCCCGCAGCCTCTGCAGCGCCGGTTCGATCCCCGGCTGCTCCCCGGCCACCGGAGGAGGGTCCCACATGGCGCGCAGACCTCTCCTGCCGCCCGCTGCTCCCCTCAGCAGTGTACTTCGGTCCTGCCTGCTCTGCTCCCCGCTCTGGCTCTGGTGAATTCTCTCACCCTCCCGCGCTTCTGACTGTACCCAGTGCTTGTATAAATAAATAAATAAATCTTTAAAAACTTTGTACCTGTACCTGTTTGATCTCATTGGGGATCCCTATCTACTTTTCCAGACGAGAACATCAAGTCCCAGTAAGTGCTGGAGGCGTCACCTATACCAAAGAGTGAATGACAATCAAAACAGCATCATCGGAGTGAAATTTACCACCTCACAACCTTAGTGAACTATGACCCTGCTGAATCCACCTGCTCGTCCTCAACTTGAAATAAGCCAAGTTCTAGTAAAGAGGAGTAGAGAGACCCTGGAGAGCCCTTCCACCGGACCTGAACCTAGACATTTTAACAAAAAATAAATGAGAGAGCTCACCTTCTCAACCCAACCAAGTCAAAGTTTTGAATCAAACTGATACTTCACTTTGTTCAAGTATCAAACACATAACAGGTGATTTTTTTTTTCCAAGCAGAGAAAAATATTCAGCACCTCCAAGCATATTTACTGCTTCTCTCTCATCTTTTTAATTCCCCTAAATTAAATCACATTCCCTTTTGGTCACCACCTTTCAATTCCGTTTCATCTTTCATAGAGTATATGCATGAATGACCAGCAAAAGTAGCCCAAAGATTTTTATCTAAGTTGGTATAATATTTCATGTTCTCTCAAAGAAGAAATTTTTGATATTCATGGCTGACATACATATGGTGATGGAATTTCCTCTTCTTAAGAAGCTTTCAAGAATTTTTGAAGGATGATCTTTTAATAGATTTCAAGTAGATGAAAACCTGTCCCATTGCCATCCAGCTGGTTAGCCCGTGGGGCTTCCAGTTCTGACTTGCACGCTGATCAAGCCAGACGGTAGAGTCTTATTTGAGTAAGAGGGCTGGAGAGTCACTTGTCTGCTTGGTTGTTTGTTCATTTTCTCGTTCATTTATTCATTCATTCATTCATTCAAAAACTTTTCTGTGAGCCCTAAGCCCAACGTGGGTCCAGGGGAATACATGGTGAATAAACTCTAACCCTCCTTGGAGTTCACAGGTTAGAAGAGAAAGCAGAAACATCAGTGGATAAATCACCATGGAATAAGGGCTGCAGAGAGGCAGCAAAAAACTCTTTGCCTATCTGATAAGTGGAGTGACCGTGTATCCACAGGTGAAACTCTCAACCAGGGAATTCCAATTCAGGCAAATCAACGAATCTAACTCTAACTACATTCTGTTGTGCAGGAGGTAGTTCTAAGCCTCCCAAGGGCTTCTGAGCAGCATCAGCTACATAGAGGTGGGTCCGCAGGTTGGGCTATGGTTAAAAATGATACGAAATAGGGCCTCCCTGGTGGCTAAGACGCAACCTATGAAGCTTCCTCAGCCACTGCAGCCCGAGTTCAATCCCCGGCCAGGGAGCTACCCACATGGTGCAGCAGACCTCTCCCGTCTCCCCACTGCTCCCCTCAGCAGTGTTTTTCAGTCAGTCTGCCTGTTCTGTGCCCCACTCTGTCTCTGGTGAATCCTCTCAATCCCCACAACTCTGGCCTGTACCCCAGTTCTTGTATGCAGAAATAAATAAATCTTTCAAAAAATGATAAGAAACAGTGGTTGCAACCAATGGACTGTCATTTACATGGGTCAGCACACTTTAATTCATTGCACCCTCAAAATCACCCTGGGAGGTAGGTTCTATTGTCATCCATTCATAAATGAACTTGAGGCACAGGGAAGATGAATAACTCCCCAAAGCTTATAAATGATGCAATATATATTCTTACTTACTCAATGGAACACAACTGGAGGGTTTACTTAATTCCCTACTAATGGTGATCTCTCTCCCTTTCTCTCTCATAAAATTGATATGCTAAATTTACAAAGCAAACAAGCATAAAACTGAAATAATCAAACTTGGTGAATTTGGGTATTCTAAATTAATAGAAATTTTCTGTTTTCTCAGTAACTAAATTTTTTATCTCCATAAATACATCTAAAACATAAAGCTTACATAATATTTTTCAAAAGCGGTAACAAAATCTAATAGGCAAACATTTATATTAAAAGAATGTAGTAGAATATATATAAGTAATAATCTAATTTTTCTTACAATGAGACAAACCCAATCTGAATCTAAATCGGTAAAATCAGGTCGCTGAATTCATTTAAGAGACATGCACATAAAATCACTACAAAATTATAGGCTATTCAAGAAAAACAATAAGAACAAGGCCTTCCCTTACTTTTCAAAGATGAAAGAAGGAAGATTTATTAAATTTGAATGAAATAAATAAAGATTTGAGCATTCGTTCTGCCTGAGGGACTGTCTTAGTCATCATGCCTAAAATTCTCACAGCCAGAGTCAATCCTTTGATTTAAAACATTTGTCGTCAGAGACTCTCTACATGATACCTGAGAGGAAGTTCCTTATAAAATGATAGTATCTAGTGATAAATTATTACAGCTTAATTTGTCAAATTAGCTAACTATAACTTTGGAAAGCATTCATCAGAGAATATAAAAGAATAAGACTCAGGAAAAGTAAATTTTAATTTATGATGACTCTTCATGACTTTTCTAGTCCTTTTGAAAATACTGTATTGTATTGATTTGTGAGAGCTCTTTACATATATTGATTTGTGAGAGCTCTTTACAAAATCTGCCCATTTTGCCCCTTTTACATTTCTTTTTTCTTCTTCTGGTAACAGAATCACTCTGTAGTATGAAAAATGTGTTCCAAGTAGTTAGAATGGCACTGAATTACCCTTTTCCCTGCCATAAGAGTAGTGCATGATCCTTACTTGGCCAGAAATATTGATGGATAACCTGCTAGAATCTAGAAACAAGCGAAAAACATAGAAAGAACCCTTTCTCCAACCAGATGGATTATTTCATAATGGTCCTGTGACCCAAGTGGGGTCAAAAGTTCTTCCAAACGCTTTTCTGTTGGAGTCCTCAGAGAAGCAACTCTCTTTCCTGGGAGACTGGCAAGCTTGAAGGCTAGGAGGGCCTGGGTAACACGCAAGCAACATGGCTTCCTCATGCAGACACTTCCCAGTTATAGAAGCTAGAATAGCCCCTTATATGTGTCAGCAAGTTTGACTTGGATTCTTTTCACTTCAGTTGAAAGCAGTCTTATAAAATCACATATTGAAGAGATTAACATTTTGTCTGTCACATATGTGGCCATTGTTTCTTCCAATTGTCTTTTCATTTTTATTTTAAAACTTTCTGTTGTATAGAAGTTTTTCATTTTTCAGAATCAATCCTTTCCCTCATCTAGTTTGAAAAAAATTGAAAAAAATCCTCCTCAAAATTCTCCTTTAACCTCACTAATAGTTACCTGCTCTTTCATAGTACATTCATGGTTTTGTTTTCACAATGAATCTTTAATTCATTGTGAATTTGTTTTATTGTAGGATAAACAATGATATATAATATATTTACATAATAGGTAGTCAATTTTATTTATAATGAATTGTTCCAACATCATTTGGTGAACAATCCAGGCTTTTTCTAATTGTTTCCATACTACCTTTACTTTGTCCCAATGCATATTCATGTTTTGATTTTTGTCTTGACTTTCTATTATCTTCTATCAAGGCCTCCCTCTTCCGGTAATACTTTTAATGATATTACTAATTCATTAACAATGGCAATGAATGAATTCATTATTTACCAATTAACAATGGTAATTCATGAATTCTTTTATCTGGTAGAAGAAAGTTTACCCTCTTTTTTTTTTTTTTTTTTTTTTGCCTATTCCTGCACATTTATACTTCCAGAGTTGTTTTAGGCTCATTTTTTCCAAATTTCATAAAAACCTTGCTAAATTTTGCTTGGGTCTGAATGTGTGCAAGACTTTAGGGAGGAGTAATATCTTTATAACAGTGAGTCCAACCATGAAAACATGAGATGAACTCTCAAATTATTAAAAATATTTTATGGCCTTAGTGGAGTTAATAACTTTTTTTTCATTGCTCCTGGATATTTTGTGTTTTATTGTTTTTTAACAAAGTTTTAAAAATATTAGAAAACACTACGTTTTCTAAATATTCGTGTCCACCATTCTATAAGGAAAGTTATCGATTTTACAGTTAGGATAGTAAACCCTCTCGGTTCTAAGAATTTTTCACTATTTGCTGGATTTTCCAGGTGGACAATATTTATAGCTATAAAGAACAGTGTTTTGTCACCTCCTTTCTAGTACAGAAGCCTCATCTCTTATGTTCATGAATTGCACTGGTGAACACTTGCAGAATCTTGTTAAGACGCGTCTGTCATTCACACAGAACATGTTGGTCTCATTTGCACCTGTAAGGCTGTGATTCTAGTGGGTTCCAATAGCAGCCAAGATGCTGACATTTGCCATATCTAGACTAAGGAAGTAGTTTATTCCAATTTTACTTATTTGCCTTTTATTTGTTTTTCGTTGAGGCAAAAATTTACCTGTGAAACGCACACATCTCACTTGTTATAGTTTGATGAGTTTTGAAAAATGCAAACAGTCACATAACTCACACTTCTAACAAAATATAGAACATTTCCATCATCTCCCAGAGGGTTCCTTCTTATAATTTCCTAGTCAACCCCCATCCACATTCACCTCTGAGACAAGCACAATTCAGACTTCTGTCAGTATAGATTAGTTTTCTTATTGTGATACATTTCACATACCATAAAATTCACTCTTTTGAAGTGTACAGTTCACTGATATTTATTATGTTTGCAAAGTTGTATGATCCTTACCTCTAATTCCAGAATATTTTTATCACCTCTCAAAAGAACCACAGGCCCATTAGCAGTCACACCCCCCACCCCCAATTCTCCAGGCTCTGGTAAATACTAATCCACATTCTGTCTCTATAGATTTGCCAATTCTGGTCATTTCATTAAAACAGAATGACACAATATATGGCCTTTTGTGTCTGGTTTTTGGTTAACATAATCCTTTTAAGGTTTACCTGTATCATTGCAGGTATCAGTACCTTTTTTATGCCTAAAAGTATTTCATTGTATGGATAGACCATCTTTGATTTGCCTATACATCAATTAATGTATTGATTTCCACATTTTTGCTATTACGAATAAGTCTGCAGTGAATACTCATGTGCAAATTTTTATGTTAAGTATTTGATTTCAATTCTCTTGAGAATATACCTGGACCATAGGTTGATTTTGCCAATGATAAAACTTGATATAAACGGAGTCATGTTTATTTTGCCTGACTTCTTTTGTTCAGAATGATTTTGAGATGCATTCATGTTTTGGAGATTCATTCATCGAAGTTTTCCCTTTTCATTGCTGAACAGAATCTCATTCTATGAACATCTCACGGCTTGCTCATCCCACCTTCCAGGGATGGACACCTGGGCTTTTTTCAATTTGGGTTTATTATGGACAAAGCCACAATGAATACATCTTTTTAATGAATCTAAGTTTCATTTCCTTAGGTTTATAGGTAGGAGTTGAGTTGCTGAATCATAGGATAGGACTATGTTTAGCTTTATGAGAAAATTTTAGAGTTTTCCAAGTGATTGGAAAACTTCAATTCCTAATAGTGATAATATGGTAGAAGGTATGGTCAGGATTTATTTTTAAAGTAAATATGGTAAAGTCAATGCTATAAGCTCTACTGGTGGCTGTCTACAACCCCGCCAACTACATGGGAAGCCCTCTGCCATCAGCCTTCTTAACTTGATTTTATTTTAGTTTCATGATTTGTCTTCCCTTCACGAAAACATTAAATTTATGCTCTTTTTGCCCAAAATGGCCTCTTAACTATGATAAATATTGTCAACTTACAACCTACATTGTCGGAATTTTATAATCTCCTGGTAATCTCTGATTCTATGCGTAATATATTTACCAGTAGGACTGAATTTTCAAAACTGGATAATCTTCATTTAGAGTCACAGGGTAGGATTTAGAGTTGGTGGGTTCTTGGATAAACTTAGAACTGGGAAAGAACATCCCTTTTTCCAGAGAGGTTCAATTTGTTCTAGTCAATAGTGTGTACAGGTTATTAAGTCAGCAGCCCGAGTAGGACAGACACTCACCCATGGCTCTTGGCCACGCCCTGAATTTGAACCGTCACCAAGGTGGGGACCAAAGGGTGGGGGCTGAGGTGCCTGGTGTGAACTTGGCAGTGCATGTATGGTGTGTTTGAACAGAACTGTGCTCCTGGGGAGGCAGAGACACTTCTGCTATAGGAATTTAGACTGATATTTACATGAAAACACTTTCCCTGGAGATGTGTTTGTGTTCCAACCTAAACATGGCGCACAAGAGATTGCAAATTGTGGCGATGGCCTGCTCTCCCTTTGATCTAGCAGACCCAGAGACAACTATACTGCATTTGGTACAGAATAACCCACGTTGCACTCTTAATGTTACTCCAACATGGCATCATTTAAGATACTCAGATCACTGAGTTTGGGGGAAATTCCATGGACTTCTGGGTTTGTCTTGTCCAGGCCATGAGAGTGTAATGACTTCTAAGTCCCAACAAGGGGCAGGTATTGACCAGATTGAGGCAAGGAAGAAGATTAATTTTATACTAGAGGAGAAATTTCTTCCTCTCTCTGAAGCCAAGCAAAGTTGGGCCTGGATCAGAGGTAAGAACAGGCCTAGGGAGATGACAGGCCTAGGGACAAACTTAGCCAAGTTGAGGTAGGCCAGTGGGTAGGGTGTCAAAGAAGAGGCCTCAGTGAGGGTAAGTCAGGGCTGTGGGCTTAAGAAGAGACACCTGTGGCATTAGTCGGATGAGTCAACTATTCAGGTTTGCCTGGGAACATCTCAGCTTTACAATTGAACTTTCCTGGGAATCTCTTTAGTCCAGGGCATTAGGGACAGCTGGGAAACTGAGGAATTAGCCATGTGTCACCATCCGTGATGTAGTCCTGATACCTCCAAGACTTTAGTCAAACGAGGCAGACATCTTAGCTGTGTTCTGGCAGTAGAGGAAGGGGAATATATCCATGTGAGAGGAGAAAGTGGTGGCCCCCTGCCAAAAAGCAACTTTCCAAATCCGATCAGAGTGGGAGCACGAAGCAGGACTGGCTAGAAGAGCAAGGACAGGATCTCTCAGAGGCTCCTGGAGAAGGTGGGGGAAGGAAACAGGGAGAGGATAAGGCCTGGATTTCCTACAGTGGGGGGACTTCTATTTTTATTTGAGTATCAAATAGAAGTCCTGACCTGGAGGCTGGTGAACTTGGGGACATCTGGGTTACATATATTTCTAGACATCTTCCTATATTATATGGGAAAATGCATACCGACCTCGGAATTGATTTTCCATTCACTCCTTTGGTACCAAATATACAAGTGACATTTTTCATTTCTAGTAGCAGCTTTCGCAATGCAGAACTGCCAGGACATTCGGCTCTTCTTCAGTAGAAGGAGTTACACAATTGGTTTAAGATCTGATTCTACCAGTTCCTAATTTTAGGACCTTAACAACATTTCTTGTCTTCCAAGCCTTCGTTCAGCCTGGACTCCAATCTCTTAGAATGGCTTAGGAGAATTAAATGAGATAATTTATATCAGAGGGGCTGGTTATAAAATCTGTGAGCCTTTGGTATTTTGCCTTCACGTGTCCCTTCCTCCAGAAAACAGGATTAGAAGGCAAATATAACCCAGGTGGGATTTATTATTATATTCATTATTATTGTATTCATGTTAAATTACATGATACAAACTTCTAATAGATCAGCATATCGTCATTTTCTTTTGATTTAAAAAGAAAAGAGAAGGAACACTTTCCCACGGGGCGCCAGGCCCCGCACCCAGCTCCTGAGTCAACCTGCTATCTAGTACCTGACCCTCGACGAGCACATAGTAGGTGCTCATAATTTTTATTCCCTTTCTCTTTCATTACACGGCAAAAGCACACTTCTCAAGAAACTTCAAGTGGCAAATTAAAATGCAAGAAATAAAGGAAAAAGAAAATGTTCCCCGAGCTAGTGGGTATCTCTAACAGCAGGTTTCACTTATAGTGAATATCACTTTACTGCTTTTAACAAACTTCAAAGAAAATGTTGTAAGGCCATTTATTCTACATGTCTGTTTCACATCAGTCACAATTATAGCCCAGCTTCACTTCTCTCCCCTTGTTATACCTCATAAATTGTGTAACTAGAATGTATGTGTAGTATATGGATTACATTAGGAATTGTCAGAAGTAGCCTGATAGTAAGCATTTGCAGCCCCCCCCTCTCCTGGCCTATCTGAAGGTATGTTAATACCCTGCACCCGCAGTGATGGGGGACAAAGCTCAGCTCAGGGAGGGGGACCCCACCTTCTTAATAGTCCCTCCAGAGAACTAAAATTGCCCTGGCCCTGTTCAAACAATCACACTACAGTTTTGCGATGAGGATGTCCGGTTCCCTGGTGCATGTTCACACCAAAATTAAAACAAAAATCTAATTTCCACTGGGAAGGAAACCTTGCTTGTGATGTGCGGGACCCTTGGGTTCCCAGGGCAGGTGAGAGGGGCACCCTGCAGTCTGCTGTGGCATGAGGCAGGAAAGGCTTTACCCAGTAAGAAATGCTCTTGGCAAAGTCTTGTGGATGAAGGAAATTTCTAGGCCCGGGATTCCTACACCGGCCTCCTCTGCTCTTTGATTCACGTGAAGACCCCTAGGTGTGGCAGCGATCCTCCACATAAGGAAACAACTACAGAGATGAAATGGCAACCTGAGGCCCCTCTGGCAACCATTTGGACAGCACAGCGCGGGCATGTTGCCTCTGGCTCCCCCCCCCACCCCCTTTGGCTCTTCCCCTCGCCTTGTAAAGAAGGGAGGAAGTGACTCATCAATGAAAGCAAATTTTTTCTGCTTGCAAGATGCAGTGGAAAAAGTTATATGGTCAAAGCATACAGATTCCTTGTTCTAAATGAAAGGGCTTTAATAGATTTATATTTATCACTCCTGTTGCACGTATAAGATCATTGAAATTCAAGACTGTCTCATTCATCTAGCGGTATGAGAGACAGAGCTGCTTCCCACATGTGGCTTCTCCTGATAACCCGGGCTTTGTACCCTTTGAAGCACCAGCACTTGTTAAAATTGAATCTTTTTTTCTTTTTTTGATAGAAAAATTTCCAAAATGTCACACGTGTTTCCCAGTCTTTTCAAACGACTTTCCTGGAACGGAATTTAGCCTTTCTTGAGGGTCATCCTCGGGTGTTCTACTAATACCGGGTGG
The DNA here is from genome assembly GCF_014898055.3 of Talpa occidentalis. NCBI lineage: Eukaryota > Metazoa > Chordata > Mammalia > Eulipotyphla > Talpidae > Talpa > Talpa occidentalis. The sequence continues at coordinate 5,131,743 of NW_023601754.1, forward strand.
GGGAGGTATTGGGGAGGGCATGCTGGTGAAGAGACACACAATCAGACAGAAACCCTGATGCTGCCTCTGACCAAGAAACCTTGGGGAGCCTCAGAGCCGAAAGTCACCTCCTCCCATCCAGAGAGATGGGTCTTAAACCTGCTGCCTCTGGGAGAAGCTGGGCATTCAGTGACCCTTTACGTTTTTAATGCTGCTTGGACGGTCGTAAACATAAAAGAAGGGCAATAAAAACAAGTGCATAATAAAATAAATAAAATGAATAAGCAAAATCGAAATGTAATGAAACTGTAATAACCCGAATGAGCACAACTATCATAGAGGGAAGCCTCCGGGGGCTTTTAGCCAACATCGATAATTCTGCCTACTCTGGATGACCCTAGACCAGAAAGCTTTTCCAGTTTCTTGCCTTCTTTGTACTTCTCGTTTGATAGTCCCCAGTTCTCCCTTCTCACCCTGTCGGATGGGAAACCACAGATGCAAGTTGGATAGAAGCATTTTTGAGTAAAAGCAAGTGGTGTCTAAGGAGTGGCTTTAGGCAGCTTTTGTGGGGGGCGAGGGGGAGACAGTGTGACTTAATGTCTTACAGTAGTCAGGAGGGGCTAGGTTTTGCTGAAGAAACAAAGAAACTCCAAAATCTCTTTGTTTCTCATTCATTTTATGTGTCACTGTTGTTGCAGGTGAGGCTGCTCCACATGGTTATTCAGGGATCCAGGCTGACTGACGCTTCAGTTCAGCACCCACTTCCATCGTCCCCAAACTAATGTTTAGCTATTTTTTTTTTAATTAATAAATTTTATTTTTATATTTCCCATACAATTGCAATCCCCCCATTCTGACCCCAATCCCTCCCCTCCCGCCCCCCAAACCCCAAAAAGTGTCTCTGGTTCATAGTTTTTGTTGATTTTGATTGTCACTTTCTTATAGTTATTCATTTTCCTGGTCCCTTATTTAAGTTTTCTAGATCCCTGCTATGAGGGAGACCATCCGGTATTTTTCTTTTTCTTTTTGGCTTATTTCGCTGAGCATGATCCCTTCGAGCGCCATCCATGTTGCTGCAAATTGCATGTGTTTATCTTTTTTGAATGCTGAGTAATATTCCATGGTATATATGTACCACATCTTCTTGATCCAGTCATCTATTTTTGGGCATTTGGGCTGTTTCCAAAGCTTAGCTATTGTAAACAGCTATTTTTTAGGGAAGGGAAGTGGTGGTGAATTGCTCGGTAGCATTTATAAATTCTGCAAGAAATCACACGTCTTTATGTTCGCTTTTTTTTTTTTTAAGATATATTTATTTATTTATACAAGAACCGGGGTACAGGCCAGATTCGAGGGAGGGTGAGAGGATTCACCAGAGACAGAGCAGGGAGCAGAACAGGCAGACTGACGAAACACACTGCTGAGGGGAGCGGTGGGCACGACAGGAGAGGTCTGCTGCACCATGCGGAACCCTCTCCGGCCAGCCGAGATTAAACCTGCGCTGCAGAGGCTGTGGACAGCTTCACAGCACTGCGCTCAACCCCCTGCGCCACCAGGGAGCCCCTATGTTCACCTTTTTAACCACACTTAGTGTCCAGAGGGCAGATAAGTACAGTTCTGTCGTGGGCTGGAATGGGGAAGAGGAGAATTAGGCTGTCTCATACATGGCTTTGGGTTCATACATTTTAACTGATAATAATCCCAGTTCTATTTGGTGAACACTTTCACTATGTGCTATGTGCTGTGCTGGGTGCTATGTGTGGAATCTCTATTTTTCCCTTTTCACACATGAAAAAATTAAGATTCACCCGAGTTCATTAGTCCACTGTAATAGATAGTATTGAATAATAACACAGCCAAAATGATGCCCCAAGTAGGCCTGTCTGGCACAAAAGCCCATAATGCTCTTAGCCAATTTTTCTGAATCTCAAATACAGTCTACGTTGCTGAGGTTAATAAATAACCTTGAAATGAATGACTTGTATAATTTATCCAACAAAGAATGGTCAAAACTTCCTTTGTTCATTTTCTGTACTGCCTTTCCACCAGTGGGATTGCTTTCAATTTAGCAAATATATTCTGAGAGTTTACTATGTGTTTAGCTATGGAACACGCCACAAGGGATTCCAGGACAGGTTATGATAAACTTCACAGTCCTTGGCCTCTGGAACTGCATACTCTTTTGAGGGAAATATACTGAATAAACCAAAATAATTAAGGAGGGAGAGAGGTCATCTTATATAAAATATAAGTTAGTTACATAAAGATAAGAGAGTTAAACAGAATATGATTGTGTCATGGTTACAGACAGTTCTATTTATTTGGGTTGTCAATATTGGGTCATAAAGAGGGTCTTTAAGAACTGGCAGAATTTGGGCCTCCCTGGTGGCACAGGGGGTTGAGCGCAGCGCTGTGAAGCTGTCCGCAGCCTCTGCAGTGCTGGTTCGATCCTCGGAGGTTCCAGCCTCGGAGCAACCCACATGGCAAGCAGACCTCTCCTGCCTCGCCTGTTGCTCCCCTCAGCAGTGTATTTCTCCAGTCTGCCTGTTCTGTTCCCCACTCTGTCTCTGGTGAATCCTCTTACCCTCCTGTGCCTCTGGCCTGTACCCCAGCTCTTGTATAAATAAAATAAATCTTTAAAAAAAATAAAATAAAATTATGTTAAAAAAAAGAACTGGCAGGATTTGACCAACAAAAGCATGAATCCTAAAACAAGCAGATTTACAAATACGAGGAGACTGATGTGATTGAAGTAGAAATGTGTGTTGGGAGCTGAGTTGGCCAGAAAGAAAGAGGCAGGTTACGGGGGGCCTTGAAAATCACTGAAAGCCTGGAGTAGGCGATCCAGGCACGTGCTAATTCTTTTTCTTAGAGTTTTGGAAGTGTAGAACATTTCAGAGAAAGTTAAGTTTCTTTGCCTCTCAACCTCACTCCTAGATTGGTTACAATCGCCTCCTCTCTGTCCAGAGAAGAAACTACTATCATGATTATCGTAACTACTATCCAAGATTATTAACGTGGGTCAATAATATCCCATGTCTCTTTTACCAGTAGGTAAGTTAAAGATGTCATTTCTATTTTTTCTGTTGTTTTTGCTAAATTAACATTTGCACATAAATTGGATTCTAAAATTAGTAGCACTTACCTCCTGGTATATCATATATGTTTTAGTTCTGACCTACTCTCCCATTTTCCATGTAGTTATTATTTGCAAATTTACTTCTGCATTACTTTTAAACACTCAAAAATGATTCAATGTTTAATTTTACTTAAGAGTTTGTTTACATTCGCCAACACATTTATCCATTTTTTAAATGTTTCTTCCATTCTTCATGAAACTTCTTGCCAAAGTAAACCTTCACATACTAGTTGACAAAGTACGACTTTCCAAAAATAAGTCTTTTGATTTCTAAAATTGACTTTATTTTACTTTCACTCTGTAATAGCAGTTTTTCTGTCAGCAATTTAAATGCATTATTTCTGCATATTTATAACATAATCTGTGTTCTTGACAGAACTATTGCTATGGAGGAGTATGTTCTCAGTGAAATTGTCAATCATTTGTAGGTAATTTGTTTTTCCTCTCTGATAGCTTTCAAGGTTGATATTCTGCAGTTAAAATATTGTGTTTAATAGTGGGTTTGTTTTCATTTATACTCCATAAGATCTGCACTTGCTTAATTTGAAGACTCATGTCTTAGATCATTGAAATTCTTGACTATTATCTCTTTGCTGTTTTTTTTTTTCCACTTGGAATTCTTTAAAAAAAAAAGATTTATTTTATTTATTTATGCATACAAGAATTGGGGTCTAGGCCAGAGCTGCAGGGGGTGAGAGGATTCACCAGGAACAGAGTGGGTAGCAGAACAGGCGAATCTACTGAAATGCACTGCTGAGGAGAGCAGCAGGTGAGATAGGAGAGGTCTGCTGCGCCATGAGGGTCAGCTCTCTGGCCAGGGATCAAACTTATACCTCAGTGGCTGATGCTAGCTTGATAGCACTGACACTTAACCCCTGCACCACCAGGGTCCCATTTGGGACTCTTAATAACATATGTAAGACCTTCTTGTTTCATCAATGTTTATATTTTTGTATAATTTTTGTATTATTTTCTGGGTAACCACTCCTGATCCATCTTCCAATTCATTTATTCTCTCACCAGCCATGTCTACTTTTCAGTCCTACTGGTCAATTAGGTTTTCATTTAAAATTACTGTATTTTTCATTTTTAGAATTTCTCCTCTACCCCCAAATATGTCTGTTTTCAGATAGTTTTGTTCTTGGTTTGTGATTACTATTCTTTTCTCCATGTCTTGAAGTGTTTAAAATGCTCATTTTAAAGTCCATTTTGGATTGTTACTCAGCTCTTGAGCTATAGATTCTCACATTTGTCCCATCTGGTGGTCCCGCTCCATTGTGGTTGGCTTCCTCCTGTGGTTTCCTTTCTTTCTGTAAATTCCTCCTCTTGGATATGAGAAAACAAGTTTGCAAATGCTGGACAAGATTTAGGAAACATTATTAGTTTGGGTCCATATAGCAAATGAATGAGAGGAATTCAGGCCCTGGAGTCACCAATTTTAGTTTTGTTTTGTTTTTACTCCTGAGTGATTCCCATTATTATCCTCATGGTCCAAGAAAGTTGCAAACTTCCTGGAGATTCCCCTCAGCAAGCAGGTAGTTTTTCTGGCCTCCAATTCAGGGGCTGTTAGATGAGCTCCTCAGGGCCCTGGTTTATGCGTCTAGCCCAGTTCCTGCATCTGTATCTATGAGCCTGGGTCTACATGATGCTGCTCACAGATTCGAAGCTTCCAATGCTAAGGCCTCGTTCTCTTCACCTTGTTATCACCGTAACCTCAAGTATTCTTTTTGTTTCTGGCATTTGAGGAATTTCTTTTCTTAGTTTTGAGTTTTTAACTTTAACTTTGAGGGAGGTAGAATTTCACTAAAAGTTATACAGGCATGAAGTGGGAGAAAGTTTTGTCTTATATCAGCTCAGGTTGGCGGTATTGAATGTTAGCCATGGAGAAAACTTTTTAAAAGCAAAAATGCATGGGGCTTTGTAAGTGGTGACATAGAATTGACCTCATTTGTAACCCCCAACAAGGAGATTCTGACAGAGGTCTCGAGAGCAAGTAATTGATATGGAAAGTGAAGGTAACACCAGTAGGGATGCGAAGAAGTTAGACAGGGGAAGGAGTATCATCCACAAAGGGTCCTTCATGAAGTCGCAATTAAGAAATCAGCAGGACTTCACTTATCTGAAGACTCAACTGGGGCTGGCCAGTCAGTCCTGGCTTTTGGCTGGAGCCTCAACTCCCCACCACATAGAACTCTCTTTTTGACCATTTAAGTGTCCTCATGACCAGACATCACCCCAATGATGCGTCATGATCCACGGTACCTTTCAAGGCCTTGTCTTGGAAGCCGCACTGTCATTTCTGTCAGGTTCCACCCTCAAGTTATGGTCTGGCCTACACTGAAGAGGAGGAGGGAGGGGTGTCCATGTATCTGTGGCATATTTTTAAGCCATCACAGCAGGATTAGCAGAACTTGGCAGTCAGAGACAGCCCTTAGGAAAAGAGGTGAGGAGCATCTGGAATCAGGGCAGTCGGAGTGGTAAGGTCAAGGGGTAATGGTGGGGGACCTCCGTGTCCTCTTCAGGAATAAAGACGAGGCCACCCCATTAGCAAGGCCAGGGGAAACAGACCTGAGCAGTCAAGGAGGAGAGTTACTTAGTGACATTGCAAAGTCATGGGAACAGAGAGGACTGAAGATTTGGGACATTTAAAAAAATCGATATGTAGCAACCACTAAGAAAGATAAAACACTCTCAATCAATTGCGATTCCCATTGATGATAAGATCTGTCCCAGTTTGAGAAAGATAAAGATGAGAAAAAAAGCACAACTTCAAATCAACAACAGAGTAGTTGCATGGAGAATTTCAGAGTTTCACATCGACAGTTGTTACAAAACAATCATCTCTAGGTTTTAATCTCCCACCTTATATAAATGTCTTTAAAACTAAACATAGACAGTAAATATGATGGAGTTTTAAGTGTTAGTCCTTAAAGGGCCATATCCCAGGGCTTACGCCAGCCACTGACTCCCTCTGAGTGTCAGTTTTCCTGTCTGCAAAATGGGGGCTAGGGACTGCTTTGACTCTCTTACAGATCAATTAAAAATGGATTCAAAATCATTTTAAGATTAAAATGTTAGGAGATGTCAGGTTATATGAATGGGCAGAAGCAGTTATAAGACTTAGAGGTGCCATGAAAGAAAATGGATGATTTCTTTTTGGAGTATAAGAAAAACCAAGTTTCTAATTTTTCAGACTTCTAGTAGAACTGAGCCCTGCATTTTCAAGGAATTTCTCTACTTAGAGACAAAACAGAAAAAAAAAAAGAGGAGATGGCTACTGGGAACTTGAGAGTATAGTCCTGCACATAGATGAAGGAAAAAATAAACCACTCAGTCATTTTCTACCCAGTGCAATTAACCCAGGCACACAGAGCCCCGAGCCTCATCGCTGGAGCTAGCAAACCTGGTGATTGTCGGCACATGATTTTCTATCGTGTCTGGGGTTCTCCGCCAGAAAAACAGAGACAGAACTTGGGGTTCTCCGCCAGAAAAACAGAGACAGGACTTGGGGTGCTCCAAGGACTTGGGGTTCTCCGCCAGAAAAACCCAGGTTGTCACTTGGGGAGCTGAGAGCTCCCAACAGAAAGTAATGACACACACCTGAGCAGGTCTGATGTATATTCCTTTCCGCAGAGGGCAGTGGAATACATTCCTGGGCCATTTATCATGTTGCTAAAATTAGATCCCGCTTAGAAGGAATGATATATTACTGATTACATAATAAAGATAGCTATATTTCTCATGAGAAACAGAAGGGAGAGATATATTTAGGCATAGGGCAAATATATCCTTGATATGAAAAATGGATTCATTAAGTATTTAATCTTTATACCACTCCTGTGAAATAAATGCACACATACATCACACGTGTTTTAAAGTGACTTGATAATTAATATTGTTACACTTGAGGAAAATCAAGTTCTTCACCGAGAAGTTACGTCACCAGTTGGAGAATGGGGGCCCCATGGGCCCTGATGCAGCTCAGTGCTAATGTCTCTACCCTAAAGTCAAGTTAGGTGGGTGAAGGGGCAGCCCTGGATTTGCACCGTGATTTCTGCTTATTTTGGTGAGGCCTCGCCGGAGTTCCTGGGCTTGCATGAAGTAGAAGGGGGTGTGTGAGTTTAAGGCACTGAGATGGCCGCTGGAAAGACGGGGTATTGTGCACAGACTTCATCCTCTCCTCCCTGCACCTGCTCCCCACCGCCCCCAACCTCATTCTATCTCCCCCCAAAGGCCTTGCCATAAAGGCCAGGCTCACTTTTTTTTTTTCAAGGAAAGTAGCTATTTTACCAAATGGCTCTATTTTTAAAAATTGTCATTTTGCTTCATTTCTTGAATATTCTGTTGATATCTCCCTCATTTGCTTCCCATCTGTGGTTGGCTGAGAGAACATTTAAACATAAAATGAGGGGCCTCCCTGGTAGTGCAGGGGTTAATGGACCCCATTAATGGACCCCATTTTTAATGCATTAATGGACCCCATTTTTCACCCTTCCCCTGATCTCTTGCCATATGACTCGGCCTGGGTCCTTAAAGAGCTGGGTTTATTTCTACATGAATTCAAAGAAGAAACGTAAGGGCTTGTTGAGGAGCCTGTGTGCAAGGAGATGGCCCTGTCAGGGGATTTGGCATCAGCAGGAGTGGCCAGGCCATGCTGAGTGGGGAGGGAGACTCCAGTGTGATTCTGGGAGTTTCTTTTTGTTTTGTTTGTTTTTTGCATACAAGAACTGGGGTGTAGGCCAGAGGTGCAGGGGTAAGAGGATTCACCAGAGACAGAGATGGGAGCAGAACAGGCAGATTGACTGAAATACACTGCTGAGGGCAGCAGCGGGCAAGACAGGAGAGGTCTGCTGCGCCATGTGGGTAGATCCCTGGCCGGGGATTGAACTCCTGCTGCAGTGGCTGCTGATAGCCTGACAGCCTGTGTCTTTAACCCCTGCACCACCAGGGAGGCCCCTCATTTTATGTTTAAACATTCTCTCAGGCTCACATTTTCCCACCTCTAATGGTTACCATGGGGAAAGCCATTATATAGGTAGAGTCGATGAAGGTGGCCTGAAGCACTGGGTTGGGAGCAGACAGAACCAGGTTCAAATCCCTCCTCTGCTATTTAAAAGCTGCATGATCTCAGACAAAGTAAATAATCAGTCCAAGCGCTTATTACAAAATATGCAAACTTTAACTCTCGCCATTTCAAATTGCTGTTGTTGGAACAAAATGGGGTCATTTGTAGAGTGTGGCAGAATGGCCATGACCCTTCATGTTCACCATCGTCTCATCAGAGGCTCAGTTGGTGCAAGGACCACAGACTGACACCCTTGGAAATACACAAGATGGGCTTGGGAGAGGACTGCTGCTGGGGTGTGACTGCTGCTCCCCCAGTGAGAAACTCTGACTCGACAACAGAGCCTCCATGATGCTATCAATCAATCATCTCCACTCTGAGGAAGCCAGGAGGGATGAGATCAACCAGTCCCCATCTGCTAGCTGGAGTGCATCACCTCACCAGTTTGGCTTCATTATGGAGTTTGACAATAATCTTATGAATGGCTTCTGGAGAGAGTTCTTCCTGAAACAAATTATTACTTGGAAACCGATAAAGGATAACACTAATCCATACAAATAGGACGCCAACTATACAATAATTACATTCTTTGGAGAACTGTAAAGATTAAAGTTATTCATAAAGGGGAAAAATATTCCACTTCAGGCATATTTCCTGTGTCACTACCGAATAATCAACATACTTCCCTCTTTTCCATCCAAAACAAAGACAATCAGAGCATTAATTAGAAATGTTGGACTTAATCCAGGTAACCATCCAGGTTATAAATTAAGAGATGAAAAGGACTATATAATCAGGGATCATCCATCAATAATACCTCATCTGTACAGTTACACCTTCTAGAGTTCCATGATCTGTTCTGAGATCCATTCTGCTTAGTAGCTTAGTAGTTTTGGGACCTTCCTGGAATAACCTCCTTGGGAATAGCCACAGCCGGCGCTTCCAAAGAGCAACTCTGGCCCTCTAGATAAGCAGAGAGCTGATGACTTGGAATCTTTTTTTTTTTAAGCTTTATTTATTTATGCATACAAGAACTGGGGTACAGGCCAGAGGCTTGGGGTGGGGAGAGGATTTACCAGAGTGGGGAGCAGAACAGGCAAATCTACCGAATGCACTGCTGAGGGGAGCAGCGGGCGAGACAGGGGAGGTCTGCTGTGCCATGTGGGTAGCTCCCTGGTGGGCTGGGGATCAAACTCCTGCTGCAGTGGCTGGCATAACTTGACAGTGCTAAGACTTAACCCCTGAGCCACCAGGGAGGCCATAGTTTTCCTTTCTTTTATTGAGATTTTGTATTGATCAAAATGGTCAAAGAAGAAAGTTGGGATAAAATCTGTGTGTATGTATAAAACTTTTTATATCAGGTATATGTGTAACTACATTTTATATCATATACATAACTTTTTACATATATGCATATATATGTAACCTTATATATATATTGCTATAACCAAGAATTTGATTTTTTTTTTGAGCTTATAAACAATCCTCCTGTTTTACTCTATTTATAAGCAGTATAACAGGGAAGGATTAGGGTACAAAAGGAGAGGTGAGAAGCAGTGTAGGCAATCTAGAAGCTAAGCAAATAAGTTACATTATTGTTTTTCATGTATGTACCATGGTTTCTGAGCACCTAGGCCAAGCCAAATTTTCCTTTTCTCTAAATGGTGACATCTCTCTGTATAATAAGGCTTATTTCTTGAGGAGCACTCTCTTTGGAGAGATAAAAACTCCTTGAAGGAAATAGCCGTGCCGTATTTTCTACACCTCCACAGAGAACAAAACAATTCTGAGCACATAACAAGCACTAAATGTGTGCTTGCTGATTAACAGATTATGATTCCTAGAGAGGTAACAGTAGTACATGAAGGATTTCAGAGACCAAAAGCTAAGATAGTATCTAAAAGCCATTATCTTCCTATTTGTTTGACATTAGAATATAGTGATTAAGAAACCAAGTTCTGTCATTTTCTATTGCTGCATCTCTATTACTTAATCTGTGTCTCAGTTTATTACCCTCTGTATATATGAGAATGATATGAGTATCTGTGTTGTGAAAATTACATACGATAATATAAGAGCACCATTTTCCAACACTAGCACATGGAAGGACAGAACAAATGTAAACTATGATTAGTGTGAATTTTTCTCTTATTTTTGAAAATGCAAAAGTCTTTTAAAATTAGAAAATCTATTGCTTCAAAGATCATAGGAGTAGTCCTTTTCACCACCTAATTTCATCCTTATCACCATCTGAGTATAACTGAATAATCAAATTCAAATTTAACTTCCAGGTAAATAGAACAGATTTTTTTTTTTTAAGGAATAAACCCACAAGGAATTGGAGAATAAGAGAAAAAGATAACATACCTTCTGTCCGCCCCGCCTCCCCCCATATCTGGCCCTGGATTTATAATAGTTCTGGCATTGAGTGCAAAATGATGGGCAAGGGTGGAGTGTGGCTATGCTCAAAGCATAGCCAAGAGACATGAGACAATATCAGAAAATATCAAAAGATCTAACCTATGTGTGATCAGCACCAGAGGAAGCAAAGAGAAGGAGAAATAATACATAAAATTTTAACCAAATGCCAGATGCTAAAAATTTCCAAGACACTCAAAGAACACCAAAACAAATAAATATTGCCCTCCCCAAAGAAGCACACATCATAGGCATAACATTTCAAACTGCTGGAAACCAGAGACAGATAGAAAATAAGGAAGGAAGCCAATAAAACAAGACGTACTCCATACTGAGGACTAACAATCAAGGAAAAGAATTACAGAAGACTTCTCATCAGAAACTATGTAAGTCAGAAGATAATAGAATGAACCCCTATTGGTGAACAATAACAAAAACCTTTAAAGTCAGAATCCTATATCTAGCCAAACAATCTTTTTTTAAAAAGGGAGAAAAAACACATTCCTGAACCAAAAACAACCAAAAAAAAAAAAAAAAAAAGAGTAAATTCATGCCAACAGACCCACATGATCAGTGAGGTTAAAGACAATACTTCAGGCAGAAGGAATGTAGTATCCAATAGAAAACTGAATCTATACAAATAAAGAGCCTAAGAAATGAAATAATAACCGGTATAAAGTTCAAAACTCATTTTTTATTATTTTTGCTTCTTCTGAAAGATAAGCAAAAATAGTAGTAATATATATTTATAGGGCATATAAAAATAAATCCATGACAACAATAGAATGAGACTAGGAGGGAGAAATTAAAGCTGTGCTATTCTTATATACTAGACATGAAACAGAATATTATTTGAAAGTAAATTTGGATTAAATAAGATGTGCATGGCAAGTCCTAAGGTAACTACTAATATTTTTTAAAAGAGTTATACATGATAATCCAACAGAGAAATAACATTGATTCATTAAAAAAATGCTCAATTAATCAAAAAGGAGGAAAAAGAAACAACAAATGGAATAATAGAAAGCAGCTGGCTAGATGGCAGATTTTAATTCAGCCATATCAATAATCACATTAAATGTAAGTCACACTAATTAAAAAGATTATTAAATTACATAAAAAACAATACTTAACTGTATGTTGACAACAAAAATATCACCTTAAGTATAAAGACAGAGAGAGGTTAAATATAAAAGGATTAAAAAAAGAAGAAGCTGAACTAGCTCTATCACTATCAAAGTGATAGTGATATCACTTATCACCAATATTCCTGGTGATAAGAGGGTATTCCATTGTGAGAAAGGATACACAGTTCTCCAAGACAAAAGTATTAGTGATTATGTACCTAGAAAGGCAACAGCTCAGAGCAAGAACAAGTGGACAAAAAAGTGCATTTGAAAAGTGCATGTTACCAAAATTAACACAAGAAAAAAGAGAAAAATTCAGATAGCGTTACATCTATTTTCAAAATCAGATTCATAATTAAAAACTTTCAACAAAATGCCTAGGCCCAGACAGTTATACTCATAGATGCTATCAAAGTTTTAAAGAAGAAACTAACACCAGTCTCACAGAAGAAGGAAATATTTTTCAATATGTTTTGTGAAGATGGGGCCAGCATAACCCTAAACACCCAAACCTGACAAAGACATTAACAAGAAATGTATACATTAATATTCTGCATAAATCGAATAATCCCTAATGATAGAAAGAAGATGGCTGACTGGATGGATGGATGGATAAAATAAATAAAAAATATTTTAAAATTCAAATTCAGCAGTATATGAAAAAGATACATGCTAATAAGGGTTCAGGCAGGATTGCCAGGTTGGTCTCTCACGAGAAAATCAATAGTTACAATTTTATCACATTAACAGAATCAAAGAAAAAACAATGAACATCTTAAGTGATGCAAAAACATTTTTAACAAAAATTCACAACCAGGCATGAAAAGCAACCTCTCATATAACTAGAAAAAGAAATCTTATCAGCCTGATAATGAGTATATACAAAACCCAACAATTAAAGTCATACTTGAGGGGAGCTATTGAATGCCTCTGAGTTCTGGAACTAGATGTCCACTCCACATCTGTGTAATGATGGACTGGAGATTTTAGCTAGTACAGCAATGTATGAATAAAAAAAGACATAAAAGTGAAAAAGCAGCAAAGTTGTCTTTCTTAAGGATGACATGATTGTATATATCCTAAGGGAGCTGCTCAAACCTACTAGGACTGAAAAATGAATTTAACCAAGTCACAGGAATCAAGGTCTATATACACATTTTAATTGGATTTTGATTTTTTTACCATCAAACAATTACAAAGTGATATTTAAAAGCAATTCATTAACAATCATAGAAAAAGCATAAGTTACTCAAAAATAAATACATGTGAGAATTGCATTCTGAAAAACATGACATATTGCAGAAAAATTAAATAAAAACCACATAAAATACCTGTAGGTTGGAAGAATTAATATTAGTAAAGTATCTTTAATATTAGTAAAGAATTATTATTAGTAATATTAGTAAAGAATTAGTATTAGTAAAGTAAAGTGAAATAATATTAGTAAAGTATTTGCCCTGTAGATTTAGTATAATCCCACTCAAAGTTATAGGCTTTAAGTACAAATTAACAAGCTGATTGTAACATCTATATGCAAATGCAAAAGATAAAGAAGAGTCAAAATAACTTTAGAAAGAAAAACAAATTTGGGAGACTGATACTTCCTGCTTTCAGGACTTACTGTAAAATAACAATAATTAAGACACTGTGTTATTTATATAGACAAATAAATAAAACAGAATAAAGTCCTGAAAAAGATTCACATATGAGTGGTCAAATTATTTTCAACAAAGGGGACTGAGCGCATTGCACACACACATACACACACATGTCTAGTGGAGTACGGAAAAATTTGCAACAAACAACACCAGAACAATTTGGGGATCCATATTAGTAAAAATAAGAAAAGAACCTTGACCTCTATCTTGCAACATATACAAAAATTAGATGGAGACAGTTGAGATAGGAGGCCCTAAAGTAAAATCTGAAACTATAAAGTCTTGTTTTCTAAAAGACGACACATGAGTATCCACAGCTCTTGTAGCTGGCAAAGTTTCTATGAAAGGACACAAAAAGCAACAGTCATAAAAATATAAATTGGACATAATCAAAAATTTTACATTTCTGTTTACCAAACACCATTAAGAAAAACGAAAAGAGAAGTCACAGACCAAAAGAAATATTTGAAAATTCTATTTATGACAAAGACCTTGTTATCTAGAATATACAAGAACAACAAATCAATAGCAAGAGGAAAAGTTAATTGCCCCAATCTGGAAACAACTAAATGACCATAAACAAGTGAATTTGTAAGTGGTAAAACAGTCGTGTCATGGAACACTCTTGGTAGTTAAAAGGAATACATTTTTGCATCAATCTCAAAGACATAGTTTTAAGCAAAAGAATTCAGACATAAAAAAACAACGACTGCATGACAACATGCAGGAAGGTAAAATCTAATAACCTCTGATGATAGAAAGAAGATGAGGCTGAACGGAAGGATGGAGAGATGGATGGATGTTTGGATGGATGGATGGACAGAAAAGTGATCATTCGTGGAGGGAAAATTCTGGGAGAATGGAAACATCCTGCACGTTGACTGGTTACCTGATGCATTCGTTTGTTAAAAACTCCTTTAAACTGTACGTTGAAAATCTGCGTACGTCATTATATATAAATAATACTTTGATTTTTAAAAGGGTGTTTTCTTAAAAAAAAAAAAACAAAAAACAAACACCTTAATGGTAGGTGAAAGTAGCAATTCACAGCAATATGATTCCATTTCTATAACAAGCAAAAGGAAGCAAAGCAAAAAAATAATTTCTCACTGTGAAATTATTTTCTCAATAATCTGCCGCCAGAGCTCCAGTTGCCTGGGGAAGGAATCACACGAAACTATTCTTCTACACAAAACTTAAAACCATTCCACACTTAAAAATCTAGGCACATACAACTTCAGTCGAAATAAAGAGCAAAGGGGGTAAAATCACCCCCATTTGCAAGTTGGTGATAATGGTTTTCGGAGAGAATTGTTGACATTCATTGCAAACAGAAAATGATTTCTGATGGGCAAATCTGGCAGACGCTTCACGTCCTTCCGTCCGGGAGACTGAGTCCATTTGCTGTTGTTGTTATAATTTGGGCCACCGAGTTCCTAGTCACGATTTAAAGACAGTGAGGGCCAACAGCCCTTCCAGAGTGACAGGACCCGGGGGAAAATGTGCATTAAATTAGACTAAGGGAGCAGAGTTGTGACAGAAAGTCGACCTTGCTCCCTAATTACAAACCCCAGTTTCATCACTGACACACGTGTAAAGTCAAATTAAATACTGTCTAATTAACCAGCATACTTAGGCTCGGGAACAACGCCCAGGCCCCTTCCGCCGGAAGCGACAAAGCTCAGGCCTTGCAAGGCCTCTGCCCCGGCCCCTAGGCCCACTACAGGCTCAAGCCATTTTGTTTTCACACGTCTCTCCTTTCAGGGCTCTGCTTGTAATATTTACAGAAAAAGGCAATGCTGGTAAACAGTTTCACACAATGAGGTGTGAGAGTTGATAGGGCCCTATTCAAGCTCTGAAGTCCCCTGATGAGCTGCCAAAAGTTGTTATGAATGGCCCGGCTGACAGGGTGATGACTGATACAGGGAAAACAAACAGCTCGGGTAATTCATGAAAACACCCCCCCCCAAGACAACTGCCAGTGGCGAGTGACAGTTAAGATAATGGAATTTTGGAAGTTTTTTCTTGAAGGGGTCCTCTCTCTGCGATTCTGCTGTTAATAGAGTCTCCCTTCATGTAGCTGCATCTTCCACTTTTTTCCACGGAGAAATATTTATGGCGATCGTTGGCAGAGATGAGCTGGCCGTGGACTTCCATGCAGTCGTCAGCTTTTCATAGGATTTCCTCTTCCCAGAGCAGAATGGCTTTTCGCGAAGACCGGTGTCTGCCATTTGCAGAAATAATATATCTTATTTCCATTTCTATTACTAGAAACATTTGAAGCATTCTTCCCTCGTTTCTTTCATTTATAAACCATTTACCGCAAAACTTTGATTAGAAAATAAATATGGGTTTACACACTCAGCTGCTAATATTTTAAGGGAGGACAATTTCAATGTGGTTGAAGTCAATTTCCAATTCACATAGCCTATTTGGGGTTCATTTTCTTAAATCAGGCGTGACCAAGCAAGAAAGTATCAATTTGTCAATGATTTTGCCTTTGTGCCCAATGGTTTCCCATAAAGTACACTGTGGTTTCTGTAACAATGGCCTATTTCTCAATTAATGTTCTAGAAAGCAGACGTCTAAGAATATATTATGAAGCAGGATATACGCACATATAAATACTATCAGATCGTGGGCCCAAGTAAAAGAAGGAAGGAAAAAGGAAGCAGGCATCTGGGAGAAATGTGAATTTTCGAGCTGGCGAGTGTGGGACTGTGCAGCTTCTTAGCAATGCAGACTCTCAGTCCTGCCCGAGCCTCCCACCTCATCAGAATTTGCATTCTAACAAGATCCCCAGGTGATTCGTATGCATGTCGCAGCTTTAAGAGGCTCTGTAATATAGATGAACGAGTTTTCCTTGATAGTTTAAGTTTGACAGCTGTAAAACTTACAAGTATGATTGATCCATGTTCTACAAAAAGTCCAAAATTCTATCATAAGTTATTTAAAGCGACCTCAAAGAAATTTCACGTCTTTGGTCAAATGCCTTCTGTTCCTCTCCTCCCCTGCAGAGCTGAGTGTCCTTGAGCTCACCAAGCCTTCTAGGGAGACTCATACCTCCCCCCTACCCCCACCAGCCCACTTTTCATTGACCCTAAACAGTCACAGGCCCATCCAGCCTGGATTTTAAAAACTCATGTAAATGGTGAATCATAGGAGTTCTAAGGCAATAATACATTTTAAAAACTCCTGTGTTGATGCAGTGCCAATTGTCAGGTTGCTACGCTGATGGGACAAATATGAAAGCGTGGGAAAGACCTAGGTCCGCACCACCGCTCATGCATCGCTTTAGGTTTTGGGGTTACTAGTTTTTGTAGGTCTTCTTTAGACTTGGAAGGGCTCTTGATATCCAGTGCAAGCTTCACAATTTTTCTGGCTATTGATAGATTTAAATACACCCAGCAGCTGTGCAACAGTATTTCTTAAAGGAAAATGTTTGATAATACCAAGTGTGTGCAGGAATAGACCCTCTCACCCCTGTAGGTGAGGCTGCACTGTTCGGCGGGTTAGAAGGGCAATTTGTTGATAGCTAGCAACACTGTGAATGCCCAAGCCCTCTAACCCAATGACTCCACTGCTAGGAATTTAATGCAGGAAAAAACACCTTAATCTAGATGGATAAGGATGCACAGAGCAGTGTTGTTTGCAACACTGGACATCTAGAAGCAACCTCAAGGAGACTCACACCGGAAGGCTGGATGGGCCCCCATGACAGGGCCACCCAACAAGGGGAGACCCGGACACCAAACAGGGAATCCGCGAGACCAGCATGTGCTGATCCAGAGCTGTGTCTGGGAGGCACCCGTTATTGAGAGATAACTGCATTTACAGCATTCCATGCTCGTCTCTAGAAAGTGCAGTTTCCACCAGCTGCACTACCAGCAAGGGACAGAGCACAGTGTACAACTTGATCCTTTCTGATTAAATAAAACTACATATACACTGAGAGGCCCTTCATATTTTTCCCCCAGAAAATATAAGAATCAGCTGATGGTGTTTAACTTTGGGATAAGGGTGAGGAAGTCTTTTAATTTAAATAATATGTTTATCTTTTGGACCTTCTAGAAGTATATTTGTGTGAGTACGGCAATGCTTTGGCATTGCTACTATAAGCCATTCTGTTTAAGTCCCAGATGGAATAATACTGGGGAAAATTCTTTGAAGTAAAATCATTCTCGGTGAGCTCATCTTCATCATCAAATTTCTACAGACAAGCAGATTCTCGACCACAAAGCAACTAGACTTGCCAGAGAACTGTTGTTTCTCTGGAGCAATGGTGATAACATTTTTGGAAGTCACGGAAAACCGACAATTTGGTTAAAGTATGATCAGAAAACTTATCTGCGCACAAAATTCTGAGTCTATTTCAGTGTTTGGCAGAACCGCTGAGACCTAGCCATATGTGGGATGGGGTCGAGGTCCTGAGTTTAAGTGACCCCTTGTCCAAGGAGATGTCAAGGTCAGAATGACGCCAACTTTGCAATTTTACACACAGCTCTTTACCTGAATTAACTCGGCTTGAAGACACTGGCCGGGGCTGCTAGGACCTTCCTGCTTCACTCATGCCCAATCCAATCAGGGGTTTGCTTTGGCGATTTTACGGCATTCCATGCTCGTCTGTAGAAAGCGCAGCTTCTACCAGCTGCACATAACTGTTCACTTGCTTGATTCACCATCAAGACGGTTGCATCCTGCTGGCCGGGTAACTGGTGTTACTGATCTTTCTTCTTTCACCACCTGGAAACATTAAAAACGACCAATGAATGAATGAAGACATTGATGAACATCCAGTATAAATCGAGAAAGCTTTGTGAATGACACTGTACGAACCTGGCATAATCCCCCCGGCCCCACCATGTAAGACCCTTTGGAGTCACACAGACACCCTTTAGGGATTCCAATCTTCGAAGTCAAGGCTGACATGGACCTTGAGGTGATTTCTCCGATTGAGGGCTCTAACTCCTTCCTCACCCCACTCAGCTCCCTGTGAATTCCCAAGCGACAAGATGGCTCCTTGTACATGGGTGGCTCAAGTCGAACCATCTATATGTTGGAAAAAGCAGAGCATGTGATCTCTGCAACCAAGCTCTTGTATGCATAAATAAAATAAAATAAATCTTAAAAAAAAAAACAAAACAGATGGGCCTCCCCGGTGGCGCAGCGGTTGAGCGCTGGGTTGCGAAGCTGCCCGCAGCCTCTGCAGCGCTGGTTCGATCCCCAGCTGCAACCTGGCTACCGGAGGAGGGTCCCACATGGCGCGCAGGATTTACATCAATTCTTTTGCATCCTCCTCGCAGCAGCCCTCTAAGGTAAATGCTATTAACATCCCCATTTTATAGACAAGAAAAACAAGGCAGTGAGGTGAGGGCACTGCCAGAGGTCACACAGCTGGTAAGTGACAGATGTTGCAAGAACAAGCTTGCTGCAAACACCTCCTTAGAAAAGAATCAGAAATTTCAATGGGCCTTTAAAAAAAATTATTTATTTTTGCATGCAAGAGCTGGGGTGTAGGTGCTGATGCGGAGACTCCCTTCTCTCTGTGACCCCACTGGGGAAGACCATTCCTAATGATTAACAATTAGCATTTGCATCTAAAGTGGCAAGCCCAGTTGTCCAAAGAGAGGTGCTAAGAAGTCTAAGAATCTGGGTATAAGCCCCAAATGGGCCAATTAGTTTCACACTGAGAAATCTCCAGCTCAACTGCTACCACTGGCCTCCCCATGGGCTTAGAAGGGGGAGAGAGACAGATACATACAGGACAGACAGACTGACTCAGGTTAAGCTCAGGGGCACCATGGAAAAGCTGGAGTCCCCCCAATACCACACCCCAAATCATCACAACCAAGTTGTCTTCAAATCTCAGAGTGCGTCATTACACGAGGAAAACAGGGGTTTTTCATGTTCTGAGTTAGTCATTTATTCTAAAGGTGATGCCAAGGTCTCTATCACAGTTCCTTACACACCTACACACCCTGGTGTGCAGGAAATCCTGTTGAAGGGCTGCATTTTAAAACAAAAATCAGTGGCTGACATGTGGAAAGACAAATATTAGAACGGATCCTTGAAAGTTGAACTTAGAATTGAGGCTGGGGGCAGGGTGGGCAGGGGAGGGGTGGGGGTAAAGAGCACAATGGGCTGTGGGGGGCTGAGGGTGCTTTGGAAGTGGCAGTGCTACAGTGATGGGAGGGGAGAGGTCCTGCACTGCCAAAGTATTAACTGGGATGTAAAACAATGGTACTTCATTAAAAAAAAATTATAACTAAAAGATGAAGAAATAAAAAAAAAGGAAAATCAGTTCATTTAATCTAACAAAGTATGATCATGTTTCTATTAAATCAGCTGGAATAAAGTGGCTCCTGCAGTAACTTAGAGGCTGCCTCATGTTTGCAGACTTTAAAAAAAAGTCCATTATTATATTACTTAAAATTTTCATTCAAAATAGAAAGCAGGAGAGAATACAGATTCCGTTGGTTTGTTTTCACATAGAAAAAGTTTCAGAAGATTTTATTTTTTTAAACATTTATTTATGGATACAAGAACTGGGGTGCAGGCCAGAGGTGCAGGGGGTGAGAGGATTCACCAGAGACAGAGTGGGGAACAGAACAGGCAGACTGACGAAATACACTGCTGAGGAGAGCAGCGGGCGAGACAGGAGAGGTCTGCCATGCCATGGGGGTAGCTCCCTGGCCAGGGAGCAAACTCAGGCCGCTGTGGTGCTAGCATTGAGACTTAACCCCTAGACCACCAGGGAGGCCTTGTTTGGAAGATTTTAAAGACTGCTGCAAAGTTTGAGAAACTGTAAGAGGCAAATGAACAAAATCCAAACACTGGACCATCACGAAGACTTCCCAGAACAGAGAGGCCCTCCAGCTGCGTCCGCGCTTCCCAGCCACTCACCGTGAGGCTGTCACCCCGCAGTGTCCCTTCTTGGGGTGGCCTTGCCTGCTACCAGAGCTGCCTTTTCCCCATGAAATGCTTTTATGAATAATCCTTAACTGACAGCATGTACCTTGCATGTCTGAATGTGAACCTTCCCCACTGAAATTACATTTCACTATGGCTTAAAAAAAAAAAACACGTAGGTGCTCGTGGAGAGTTGCCATCTCGCTTTAAAATATCAGGATTCCCAGGGTTTTATCAGGAAGCCCTCACACCCCTCCACCCTCCCCTCCCCTGCCTGGCTCCATCACCAGGAAGCATGAAGATGGAAACTGAATTCAGGCCGCAGAAGTGCGACCCCCTCCTGCATTTCCTCCCCTCTGAGACCCTGTGGAAGGCTTTTTGAAGTCAGGAGGCGCCCCGTAGGAGGCGAGGGCCCAGTCCCACTGCCAGCAGCACAAGGGTTCAGCTACTTAACACGGGGCCACATGTGGCAGCTACAAAAACAGCACCGGGATGTGAAATGCATCCCTTCCAGGGCACCCCCCTTACTCTCAAACCTTTTCCAACCTAAGGAGCTATGGGAGTTGATGAACTCGGGGGGAAGGTGCAGGAGAGTGGGGAGAAAGGGCTTGTGACATTAGTCCAAAACTTGTACCATGGATGTGGAAACCTTGTCCTGCTGCTTTCCCCACGTTGTCCCGAGTCCGCCTCCCGGGCTGCGTGCTGCGCGCCCCACAAAGCGCAGGGGCCGGCGGGGCACGAGCTGACTGCTGGGCTATGAGGTGCTTGACATGAACCGTAAGTCAGAAGGCAAGGCGCGCGGGAGTTCGTCCTCAAAGTGTCTTTTGGAGCCAAGCACTAAGTGCACTTACTCAGGTTACCCCAGAGAAGGGGTTCCTTTACCCTGTGGTCAAAGGGCTAAGTGCATTTGCCAAAAATGATTTGGGGCTGGCGTCTCCTTCCCTGGGTAAGCTGCACATGCGAGTCCAACTGCAAAACTGCAGCACCCTCTCTGCAAATGATCAGTGGCTGGAAACTTCAGGCTTACATTTTCACCTCAGCGGCGAAGGCAATGGACCAAATAGATGTCCTCTGTGATCTGTTCGTCCTCGGAGGTGTCTCTTCTTCCTCTGTGATCTGTTCTTCCAGAATTGCTGCAGCCGGCGATTCTGAGCTGCTGCCAGCCTAGAGGGGGAACAGCAGAATGGCTATGCCTGCAGAAGCTTTGGCATCAAACATCTGCATCCAAGTTCTAGTCCTCTCATCCCTGAATTGCAGGAACTTGGGTAGGCATCTAATTTTCTCTGTGCCTCAGTTTCCTCACTTGCAAAAATAAGAATAATAGATGATCTACTCCTCCTGAGAATTAAACAAGATGGCCTATGTTACACAGATAGCTTGGTGGCTGCACCTCCCCCTGCAGTGAACTTTAGGGCTAATGGCTTTCGCCACGGTCCCTAGGTCCGGCTGGGCAAGGAACCAGCGCGCTTTCGCCGACTCCCTGACCACCCTGCACACTTCTCTCAACCCTGAGACAGCCTCATCGTTCACAGCTGTGCTGGTCCGTGGCACTTGGTGGCTGGCACGTAGTAAATGCTCAATAAATGTGTTTTTCATCATTAACGTACAATTCAACTTCCAACCCCAGGGCACTCTCATCTACACACTTCCCTCCAAAAGGGACAGAGTGAAGTTATCACAGCTGGAACACAGATGTGGGGCAAGTGGGGAGCCGATGGAACTTCCTCTCGACGTGACTCCAATGGCCCTGGGTTGGGCACACTGCAAAGCAACACAGGCATCTGGCAGCCACTTCCTCCAGGCTAGGCGGATGGAAAGCATCACACGTCTTCCAGTCTAGAACAATCTAGTCCTGCTTTGGTTAAAACCATTTATTCATTCAACAAACATCAAACAAGTGCCAGAATTTGAGGAAAGAGTGATAAAAGACACAACTGGCAGCATAGAGAAGAGACAGTATGTGATAGAGAAAATGGACGTTCCAGAGGGGTTCTCTGAGGAAGTGGTAAGCCGAGACTTGGAGAGCGAGACAAGAGTTCCAGCAGTGAGACATAGGCCTAGAGATTGAAGAGGGAACTAAGAGAAACGGGAGAAGTAAACCATCAACAACAAAGTGTCTAGAGATGGCATGCCAGGCATTCATGGGGAAGGATGCCACCTTCTAGACGCTTCCATTATCTTGCCCATCCACACAGCTCGGAGACCACAAGCAACTTCCAGAACCTTCCAGCTATTTACTAATTTAATTAAGGTACTCTGTGATGAAGCTGAGGTAGATGAGACCCAAATTATAACAGGTCTCAGAAGTTTTCACAACTGGAAAATTTCCACCCGAGAGTCTGTTGCATCAGCTCAGAAAATAGCAGAGGGTGGGTGACGTTTTATTTGCTTTGTGCACAGCTGGCCCCTACCCTGCACCCTTCCTTGGGGTTAAAGCTCTTAATAGGGACAAACATCTGGGTCACACACTAATCGCAGTCGGGTAGTTACAAAACGTAGTCCTGCTGGTCCCTTTTACTTGGGACGGCTGAAGACCGAAAAGAAAGACATGATGCCTGAGCTGTTTCTTCTCCTTCCTGAGTCACGTCTGGGCCTCCCCTCCGCAGAGCCTCCCCGTGGCTCTGTCCTCCCCAGGAGCGTTAATTGAGCACTTGTTTACTGCATGTACAACACGGTGGGAACAGCAGTCTTCAAAGGCTCAGGACTTGCTCCTGCAGCATTTGCACACCAGCGAGGGGGCAGGAAGTCACATTAATCATCCCTGACCTGGCACCAGACGGCGGGTCAGCACAGGCCAGAAAGATCGTGACCGCCCCAGGCAGGGCCCACTGGAGGCTTGGCAGTCCTGCCTGCAGCCGTCCGGGTCATCGCTGCCCTCTGCCTTCTCTCCCTCGCCCCCGGGATGGAGGGGCCAGGAATGCACGGATGTGGCTGACGCTGTTAAGAGGAAAGATGACAAGTTCGCCTGTGGCGTGATTCGCCACCATCCCGGGGGCGACGCTCAGGGGCGCTGGGATGTCGACTCACAAGGGCAGGTCCACGGCCACGCTGCGTGTTCTCAACAGGCAGCCCTCGGGGAATGGGCGTTTCCTCGGTGCCCCAGCGCGGCCCTTGCTTCCTGAGCTCCGGGGCCTGGAAGTCAAGGGCGCCAACTCAGCATCTCCGTCAGGATTTCACTGGATTTTCTTTGAACGAGGCCTCTTTCCTCTGGACACCCTCATTTTTCCACTCCTGGTGTACCCCCAAACCACGTCCTCTAAGATGCTTTCAGCTAAAAGCATTTCATGGCCCTGGATCTAATCCCCGTGCGCTTTCTTCTGCTTACCTTTGGTTCTAGAAACTTCTTACATCCGTGACCATTAAACCAGCCCCTGATCTTCCAGATACCTCTGAAGTCGATTTCTTTGCTTGTGTTCAAGTGTTCTTTTCCTTCTCTCACAGGACTTAGTGGCTTTACTTAAATCCCTGACTGGGTCTGGATTCTTCTACTATCTAGAATCTTTAATAGATTCTAGAGACCCTTGGATTTGCTGACCTCAGTCTTGTAGCTTATCATCACAGACTTGCCTAAGTTATCGTCTTAAATACCGTCGCTCACTTTACTGGTAGAAAGACACAGTAACAAGGGCTTCCCCAGTGGCGCAGCGGTTGAGCCCTGGGCTGCGAAGCTACCTGCAGCCTCTGCAGTGCCGGTTCGATCCCCGGCCCCACGTGAGGGTCCCGCATGGCGCGCAGACCTCTTCTGCCGCCCGCTGCTCCCCTCAGCAGTGTCCTTCGGTCCTTCTGCCTGCTCTGCTCCCCGCTCTGGCTCTGGTGAATCCTCTCACCCTCCCGCGCTTCTGACTGTACCCAGTGCATGTGTAAATAAATAAATAAATCTTAAAAAAAAAAAAAGAGACACGATAAAAACCTGTGGGGGGCCCCCCACCCATCTAAAGGTAATGGGCAATCTACAAATTTAAAAAGACTCCCTTTTCTCGAGAGGCCTTCTGTGGTGGCACTGACAGAGACAGGGGCTTCTTGCTAAAGGAACCAGGGAAAAGCATCCTCAAGCTGTGAAGCCACTTAGGTAGCAGTGGCCAGCATAAGGCCCACCTGTGAACTTCTGGCTTAAATTAGAGGATTAAATAAAGAAATACTTGACAGCAAGATAAGTAAGAATGGAGTCAAGAGCAAATCAGACATTAGAGTGATTTCTGGAAGATGGGGGAGGGGGAACCTGTTGAAAATTAACTATAGAGAATGGAATGTATACATTTAATTTCCCCCTTTCCTATAATCCCCTAAAATTTACAAAGAAATTAAAAAACAACTTAAGTACCGTAGGACAAAGAATGAAGACATGACTGCAAAAAAAATAAATCATTTTAAAGGACAGCAAAATTATTTTAAATAGCAGAGAATGGGTGAAGGATTAAGTTGCTTTATATTTTTTAAGATTTATTTACGCATATATGACTGGGGAACAGGCCAGAGGAGTGGGGGAGGGTGAGAGGATTCACCAGAGACAGAGCAGGGAGCAGAACAGGTGGATCTACTGCAATACATTGCTGAGGGGAGCAGCGGGGAGACAGGAGAGATCTGCCGTGCCATGTGGGTAGCTCCCTGGCTGGGACTCGAACTCCTACTGCAGAGGCTGTGGACAGCTTCACCGTGCAGTGCTTAACCCCTTGTGGCACCAGGGAGGCCCTAAGTTGGCTATAAAGGGCAAAGGAAGCTAGAAGCCACATCTGTGGAGAGCAGTGATGAGAATGAAGCGTGGCGAGAGGCCCGGGAGAGGGAGGCACAGGCAGGTGCAGGGGGCTGAGGGCTGGCGAAGAGAGAGGCCGAAAGTCCATGCCAGGCCCCAGGTCTCCCCCTGCCTGTGCATTCCGGTGGCCCGGCAGGAGACTAGAGGCGGCAGACCTAAGGACGGCAGCTACAGAGAAAGGCAGAGGCCGCGCTAAAGCGACAGTGAACCAGGGGCTCTCCGAGCACGCCTCCCTGTGTCCAGAACACCAGCCTCTAAGTGCTACTTCCCAGACGGGAGATCTAGGGTTCATCTCTCGCGCCCCACATGTAAAGCACAAGAGACCTCCAGATGCAGAAGTCCAAGGGTCCCTAGAGCCAGGACTCCCCTGCCCTGACCACCCCACGGTGAAGTTCACCCACCAGCAGGCTCCACCAAGGCACAGCTGCTCCACTCTCCTTCTTCAGCACCTTCCTCTTACGTGGCATCGCCCATGACTGCAAGGCACTGAAGAGACCCTCAGGATAAAAGAGAAAGACCAAGAGGAAAGAACAGGGTGGGCAGCTGGGTAATCTTCACCATCATGGAAAGGCTGGAGCACAGGGGCCCGACGGCGGAGCTGCCAGGGGTCTGGAGAGCAGAAGCCAGGACGCATGCCCACTGGGCCCCATGCACGTGCAGGGTGCTAGTGCCCCGTCCAGCCTGGCAGACCCTCCCTCACCCACAGCCCCTGGGGCAACAGCCTGGAAAAGGCTCCCCGCTCGAGGCTGCAGCTGAAGGACAAGCAAGAAAAATGTGAAGTCACCCAGACCCTACTGGAATGGGGAGGAAAAGGAAATCACGAGGCAGCCCTGGCTGTGAGTCTGACTCAGGAAGGGAGCGGTGCCAGGCAGAGGCTGCCCTCTGCAACAGAGGAAGGAGGAGAGCCATTTTCTATGAAGGAAGGGTCTGCTGGGAAGACAGAGCAGAAATGATCTCTATACTCCGTGAAAATAAAAAGGCATCGAAATCTATCAGCAAATTATTGAAACTACAGGGGGACTTCTGCAAACCGCAAACTCTCAAAGACTGACAGGTAAGCCTATGAAGAGCACAATTAATGAGTTTGACTCAATAAGCAGACTGAAGATCATTTTCCCAAAGAGAGAATATGCTTTCTTTTTAAATGTGCATGGAATGTTTATTAAAAAGTGTATTTGATTACAAGGGAAATCTCCACATATTGCCAAAGTGGGAATCCTACAGGTTCCATCGCTAACTATAATGAAAAAAAAAACAACAAAAAAACAACCACCTGGAAATGACTAATGAGAGTATCTCTCTTCCTTATCTGTCCCCCGTGCGGAAAAAAAAACCCCAGAACTCGACATTGGTCTAACCACGCTCAATGCTCTTTTCAAAATAACTCTTTCGGTAAATAAGAGTGTAAAATGATGGCTACCCATTTATGAAAGGTAATGACAGCAATCTAGATGATCTATACTACGGGACACAGCCAAGAATTTAGAGGGCGGCTTCTAGTCTAAAATATTTAGTGAACAATCAAGAGAGGTAAAACATCAGCCGAAAGACCCAGGAAACAGCCGACCACATAAGCTACAACAAAGCAAGAGGAAGCCCTAAGATGAAAGGCGCCGCCAACAACTGAAAAGACCATGTGGGAGGCTTTTTTGGGGGAGACTGCTCTGTCTTCCCCAAAAGACAAAGCCTCTTTGCTTTAAGGGCAGATACCAACTCCAAACCACCCCCAGGTTGGGACCTGGTCAGGCCTCAGGGCAATTTTTGAGATGACACTACAGGAAAATGAGCAAAAGAATGAACAGGCCACTTAGAAGAAGGAGAAATATAAGGTCAATAAATAGAGGAAGCCACGTTCAAACTTACTTAGGAGGAAAGGCAAATTACAAGAAAAATACAGGTGCAGTGTACACTGTATTGGCTGAAAACTCAGACTGGCATGTGCCAACCCTCCCGGGCTTGAAGCCTGGCTCTGCTGATGACTTACCTGCGACCTTGGGCGAGTTACTTAACCTCTCTCTGCCTCAGCTGCCCTACCTGTGAAGTAATGGTTAAAAATCCAACTTACTTCTTGACTGTGAAGATGGAATGAGTTAATATGTGTGAAGCGCTTTGAATAATGCCTGGCACAGAATAACCACTTAATAAATGTGAGTTCAGCATTTCATTATGACGAGTCCACAAAGATGCTCAGTTCCTAGCACGCACACTCAGGCACATTGGCTATTTGCCAGAGCAAAACCCGGAGATGCCCTTAGATGACACCAATGGGCAGTAGATACACCCCCAAATCTGGAATGAGAATTAGTTATTACGAAGAAAGATAAAGATCTGGACACGGAAATAGGAAGATTGTCTACGATATGATGAGAAAAAGAGCAAGGCACGGACTCCTACAGAGTGATCCAGGTTTGGGTCTTTAAATATTCTTTCTGTGCCAGAGACACACAAGGACTGTAGGTGCATGGGTATAGCACGCACAGAATATGGCATGTTGCAAAGTTATCAAAACGTGAGGAAAGGGGACCGCCAGGGAGGTCAGCAGGCTCAGAGGAGAGTGAAAGGGAAAGTGTATGAAATAAACTGCCTTCTTCTTTTCTCTTAAAGGAAGCCTGTATTATTTAAAAAAAAAAAAAAGAAATCACAATCAGTTGGAATCTAGTCTCAAAATACGAACCTAGGGACCATGGTAAGCAAAAGAAAATTATGAAATTTGTCCTGCAGCTTCTTTTTTCAAGAAAACATGGGCTGATTGGCCAAGGAATTAGTCTAGTCCGGCTTCAAAGAATGTCAGTTTAGCTATGGTTTTTCGAAAACTTTGAACGTGGGCTGAATGTCAAAGTCAGACGCTTTTCAAGGACAGCGTGGATAATAAATAGTCTCCATTAATTGCTTCCGATGTCCGTAATGCGTAAGTTGTACTTGCTCGGGAAAATAACATTTGTAAAATTCAAACCACGGACCTTCCATATTACGAAGATGACATAAACAAATTAAAATAAGGCCGACCTAAGCCAGTTGTGTGTATCCATCTGATCCCCTCTGCAAAGGAGAAATGAAGTCAAATACCCTTTAATACTATTTATTAGTGGAGTCATATAATACATTCTGACAAGTTGAACAGTTGTACCAGGCGGCTGTTAGTTTAGAAGGAAAACAGGAGCGAGAGACAGCTCTATAACGGGGGTTGAAGAACAGCTCAGCCATCAACTACATCCTAAGCAAGTACTTTCATCCGGTTAATTTACGGAGGGACTCCCTCAGGGTCCCCAGCCGCCCACCACCGCAGCCCCTTAGAGTCCACTCTCCAGCTTTTCTCATGGTAACACGGAAAGCATTTATGCCTAAAAACGTAATTAAACTTAAAACAAATAAGATCTTTATTCCCTGACAGTCCTGCTATTTTTAAATTGACAAAGGCATGAACTTATATAGGATTATTTCGAAAGCGCTATACATTTCAGCCACTTATGGCAAGACATTTGCCCAACTGTTCATCCTGCGTGCAATTAGAAATCTAAATACTTGGGTAACGGGTTTCTATTGGGAATTAAACTTGCAGATCTCTTACAAACGAGTAATGTGGTAAGACTTGCTGTCCAATGAGGTGTCTTATTGAAATATCCCAGGCCGGTTCACTTGTCACTTGTCACAGCTGTCGTTTCAGCCGCTTGCACTCAGTGTATAGCTTTCATTACGAAAATAGAAATTTGTGTCCTAAGTGCTGTTACATTACTAATGCTAAATATTTAATTCCCTGGGGTTCCAATTATGGTTGAGCACTGGCAACACTGATTCTACTTTTTAATAACAACTGTAAAAGCAATTTGAGCATTTTTCAATTAATTAAATACATAGTGAACGAGTAACCTCTTGTCATTTTGCCCTCCAGGACCTGAGCTAATTGGAGCAGAATAAAATGTTTTGAAAATTAACTGATATTCCGGTCCGCACACTGTTACACCGTTAAATTACAGTTTGCAAAATGAAGTTTGTCTTCTAATGGTACACTCGATAGAGTCTGCAGATGTGGGAAAATACCTGCGTTATGTACTTAGCGGAACCTCTAATTAGAGCAGAGTTGAAAGTCAAGTGCAGTTTCTCTAAACACCAGTCAGTATTAATAATATTTTGCATTGTTCACAGATAAAGGGAGCCTCGTTCAGCAGGAGAAAGTTTACCGGGTACATTACAGGCCTCCATGGCTCAGCCTAGACATTTCTTAGAGTTGGCCCGTAAGAATTTCCATCGCTGATGATACTCACACAAAGAAGCTCAAAAATACATTTTTAGATTTATTTAGATAAAGTATTATCAATTGTTATTATAAATTATTAAGGTAATATTTTTAGATTTTTTTTTTTTAGATAAATAAGTTTTGAGATTTCTTTCGCAAGAAGGAAAAGTTACAAATCAAAGGTCTGGGAAAGTCCTTCCTTTTTAAACACTTGGATGCAGTTTCTCCTTCTACCTTAGAACAATGTTGTAAGTAAGCGCTAAATTGGTATTTCAGCTTTAAAAGTCTGCTGAGGATGAATCATAAGAGCAGATGCCCGTTTGAGCCACATTTTAAAATGAACCTTTTTCTGAAGTGCAATGAAATCTGATTAAAGAAACCAGCTCCTTGTAGAAAACCGTCTCTGACAGGTGTTCTTCCAGCTCTGAGTCTTGATTGGCCATAATCTAAAATCCACGCTGGGGAAGGGAATGCCTTTCAGGCAGCTGTCTTCGTAACAGAGATGACCCCCTAACCAGGCTTCACTGAATTAGGGATCTCCGCAAACGCATTATGGCTCATGGACTAAGACACAGAATGTGAAATTAATCACTCTGGGAGAGAGAGAAAAAATAATAGGGAAAAAAATATTCATTCCCATGCCCATGGTTAGGGTTTAAATCTTTGCTATTTCTAAGATTTTAGTAACATGTTTGGGAAATGAATTTAATTACAGGACAAACATGAATAGATCAGTCTAAATTTCTGATTTTTAAAAAAATAAACTGGATAATGAGAACATTTTGGATTTGGGGTACTGGGTTCATGTCTCAGGAAGCAATGTCTAAACCATCAGCAATTACACCCCCACACGGGAAGATGGAAAGAAAAATATAAATTTACTTAAGGTTTGTTTAAACATGATTCGGGTTTATTTAAATATTCTATATGGAATGTAACCTCAACATAGACCTTCAAAAACATCAGCTTGATACAGCCTATCATTAACAATTCTTAAAACAAGAAGTCACAGAATTTGTAACTGACATTACATCCAGCTATGCAAATAATTTGGCCAAAGACTATTTTTTTCCAGCAGCTGTATTTTAAAATCTAAAAGTAAAAAAAAAAAAAAAAAAGAAAACACACTTTGGATACAAGTGGCAAAGACATTGTTTATACCAAGAAATAGATCAGAATTTATCCAAAATGATTTCTTTTGCTGACGGCTGCCACATGGCCAAAGCACAACCCAACTCAGTTCTCTAAAAATACTGGACAAACAATAGCAATAAATCAAAACCCCAAATTAACAGGCAACTGTAAATCAGAGACATTCTGCCGGGGAGGGGCAGGGACATTCAACGAGATCAAAACGGGAGGGAAGAGCACAAGGGACTATGGTGATGGCTCACGGGGGAAGGGGTGGTGGGAACTGGAATTTTTCAGGGACTGTACCTGAGAGGAGAAAGCAAGCATTGTACAAAAATGAACAATGATATAAAATATAAATGAATAAATAAATAATTTTAAAAATCCAAACACTCAAAAAAAAAAAATACTGGCCAACTACTGACATATCTAAAGTCACTACCTTTCCTCCTAGGGTCCCCAAGTCATTGCACACAACTGACCCATTGGTCCACAGCTTCCAAATGGACTGTGTCCACTGCGTCTGGCAGCAGGATCGCAGCTGGTTGGAGATGACACACTTCTTCCCCTAGGACCACATGCAGATCGAGTTCCCTCGGTCACTCTGGAGGAGCTGACATGCTGTCTACTCAGAGGAGTTGGCAGCTCCAATCTGCACGTGTTATTTACCAACACAGAGCTGGGGGGTACCCAAGGGTCTGGGAAGCAGGCAAGTGGGGCTCATCCTGGGAGGAGGCAGGGCACAGTGACTTTGGGTAAGTCAGTGGGCACCTCTGTCAGCTGGTTCTGGCCCGGGGATAACATGCCCCTCGCCTTGTTCTGGACATGCAGTGAGAAGACAATGCAACACTATAAATGGGAATGTCAGGTTTCCAAGGCTTCTAGGCGATCGTTCACCTGCCGCTACCTTTAACAAAACATTTCTCACTCTTACTGTGCAAAGAGCCTAAAGTAAAACAATATGTGTAACGCATCCGTAACCATGTGCATTTACCAAAAGAAGAAGAAAATTAGAATCACTGAGGACACCACCAATTTGAATAGAGATGCCTTTCTACAATTAGGACTTAGCTTTAGTCCCCCCAAAAAATCTCAAGCAAAAAGAACCTATGTTTAGCACTTAATTTTAAAAAAGGGAGGGAGAGGCAATGAGCTAGAGAAGGGAAATTAGCAGCATATCATCAGAATAGAGGTAACATTTGATAAATTCTGAGTTTAAAAAGAGACCTGTCATGAACCTGATTTTCTCTCTTAAGGAGTTTTCAATTAGCTGACTTCGGTCCCGGGCCCAGGCCAGGCTCCCCGCCCTGGCTGGAATCAGCTTCCACACAGGCCTGCGAGGGGACAACCACAGGCAGGGAAGGGGCACCTCTGATCTCCTCCATCACCACCCCCACCACCCCATGGGCTAAGACACAGCAAACCCACACATTCGCCACTAAGGGGCTTCAGGACAAGAGCTACTTGCAAGTTCATACCCATGAGGCATTTGACCCTTAGCAGGCCCCGAAGTCCTTTCTCATTCCCAGCTGTATTTTCACCAGCCCCAATCCAAGCCCACAAAAGCATAAAATCTGCAATTGGAAGGGCAGAGGGAGGATTGTAGGTAGAGCTGAGAGTGAATACCGCTGACAGCAACGGAGGAAACAGGGCTGTTTTCAGAAATACTAATAAGAACTAAAAGGGGTTAAGCACAGCACTATGAGGCTGTCTGCAGCCTCTGCAGCACAAGTTCGATCCCCGGCCAGGGAGCTACCCACATGGCACACCAGACCTCTCCCGTCTCCCCGCTGCTCCCCTCAGCAGTGTATTTCAGTGGATCTGCCTGTTCTGCTCCCCACTCTGTCTCCAGTGAATCCGCTCACCCACGCACCTCTGGCCTGCACCCCAGTTCTTGTATGCATAAATAAGTAAATCTTAAAAAAAAAAAAAAAGAACCGAAAAATAGCTTAAAACAAAACAAAGACCCACGTCCTTTAACAAGAGCTGAGTTAACACGGCGCAGATCTTACTGGTGACGGTGAGTTACTATTGAAGTTCAAAGAGAGGTGACACACTGTGTTCAAGGTAAGAAGGAAAGATACGATCCTTTTTCAAAATAGGTTTCCATCACAAAGAGTTAATGTGAGTTCGCAAAACTTGGCTATCTTGAAGAACCCACTCCCTGAGGGCTCCGGATGATCATAGCTTCACTGTAGTTAGATAGTTTTATGGTTAATGTACTGTGGTGTAAATAAATACAGCTTAGCCTAAACGTCGCCACTGAAAATATGCATGTCATAAAATGGCAAAATAGGCCGATAACCAAACCCATAGTAAGTCAAACATAAAAGTTCAAAACATTAGAATAAAGTCAGATAAACCATTCTCTTCAAAATGGATAATATTTCTATTCAAACTGGACATTCAAAATGAAAAACTATATATATATAAAGCCATATATATTCGAACTATATATATTTGAACTACATATAAAACTGTATATATTCAAACTATAAAAACTATATATATTCGAACAGAAGCAGCAAGAAAAGAGGTATAAAATTGCTAACGTATACATGTTGGATGAAATCTAAATAACTCCATAGCACATTCACGAGAAGAGACTAGGAAACAACCTAGTGCCGACAGCTGGATGGTGATCCCGGATAGTCTGTGTGGTTTATACTTGATTTTTCAACATAAAGACATTGTAGGTGCTCAATAAATTATTGAATTACAATAGAATTTACGAGCGGCCTGGATGTCATATAAATAAGATGGCAGGAATCTGGGACATCATCAACCCTCCTTGGGGCTGCTTAGACATCCAACACATAAAGGGAAAGAGAAAAGAGGAGGCTGAGATTTGAAAGGCAACTGAAGACTATAAAGCACACATCAGGGCCTCCCTGGTGGCGCAAGGGGATAAGTGTGAAACTGTAAGTGTGAAGCTATAAGCTATAGCCATGGCAGCACGTGTTCGATCCCCAGCCAGGGAGCTACCCACATGGCGCAGCAGACCTCTCCTGTCTGAGACCTCTCCTGTCTCCCCGCTGCTCCCCTCAGCAGTGGATTTCAGTCCGTCTGCCTGTTCTGCTCCCCACTCTGTCCCTGGTGAATCCTCGCACCCCCCACACCTCTGGCCTGCACCCCAGTTCTTGTGTGCATAAATAAATAAATTAAAAAAAAAAGCACACATCAACTCAGACATCTCGGGGCCAGAGTTCCTGGGTGAACAATGTCCCGTCTGGTCAGTTCTCCATGAAGTTACTGAAGGGGCAGCTGACTCGCCCCGCTCCCTTCCCAGCGCCACCCTCACTCCACAGGGACTGAGCTCCGGCTCCCTAGCCCATGCCTTTGGCACCAAGTGTGGGAAATCCCAAAGGATGGTGGGACGTGGCCGGAAAAGAGCCAGAGGGGCGAGGGACTTCCAAGCAGAAGAGCTGGCGGAGGCAAGGATGGAGGTGGCCGTGCCTGCTGTGGACCCCTCCCACGCCACCAGCCCCACACAGCGGGCATCGCCGAGGCGTCCGTGGGTCACGTGGCCGCCTTGGCCACGGCCCTGAGAACCTGAAGGGTGTTAGGTAGGAGGATCTAAGCAACGATGTGACACGACCAGATCTCCTCTGCAGGAAGATCACTCAGGCAGCAGGGACAAGGTGGGAGGGGGTGGGGTGCTCTCCCATATGCTACTGTAGCCCCCCCCCATTCATGGAAAATAACTCATTTTCCTTCCCTGTACATCCGGGTAGTTCTACCTTCTTCCTGGCCAGGCAGGACACCTTCTGGGCGAGAACAAGGATGACAGTTTCCACGCCGAGTCATCATTTGCAAACCACAATGGAAATAAACCAGGAACCCCACCTTCCCGGAGCAGGAGACCCACTGCCTTGAGAAATGAGGGCGGTGGTAAGACTGACACACAGAACCAAGTGGCCACATCTGGTTTCACAATCAAGAGTCTATTAATTCGGTTTCTCAGTGAATGTCAAGGTTTTCAAAGTCAAAAATCTCAAAGGACCAGGTTCCAACTTTCACTTGGCTCCAAAACCTCTGCATGCAAGCTCAGGTTTTTTTTTTGGTCCTCACTCTTTTGAGCAAACAAGTCATCACTCTTTATTTCTTAGCCACTCGGAACAGCCAGGAGCTACTGCACAGATCTGTTGCAGACCCCGCTTTGAGGACTGATTCCTCCGGCCCATCTCATCCGGCTGAAAGTCAAAGTAGCTCTGAACACTTTCTTCTTTTTCCTCCCGTGAGCACGGCAGCTCCTGGCGGAGGATAATGTTCATTATTCCAGGATTTTAGTGTCACACATGGGCCTCAAGACGCATGTCAGTGATATTAAACAGGCAGACAGGAGTATCACACAACACTAGCTTCAGGATCGATTTACAGTTCACCAACTAGACCAGGAACTGGGGGCGGAGGGCCTGTCCACTGTGGCCTCCACTTTCTGGCCAACGCTGCCCAGAACCCAGGACCAGTACCCAGTAGGACTGAGTATGATGCAGTGAGTATTTGCAGTGGCAAGCTCCAGATAACACTGTATTACTAGTCGTAGCATACGTAGCAATCCAAACTCAAGTTTCTAAAAATGAAACTATTCTTAGGTGCTTTTTTCTTGGAAATGTTTGGCTTCTCTCCATCTTCAAGTCCCTTGAAATGAGTGTACTGGCTTCGCTGAGATGCTTAGGGGACAACTAAGCTGGGAACAAGCCCTTCTTTACATCTGAACTACATCTTTTCCCAAACAATGCCCAATGATATCGAACCGCTGATCTCAGATTTGCTTTTTCCCATGATCACAGCTGTGTTTACGATAAAAATATTTAATCATGAAAAAACTCATTTTGTGAGAAATTTTCCCTTTAGGAGAAAAATCACTGCACCGTAGGAGAGATTAGATTCCTTACCTGCTTCTAGATGGGAGACTCCAAACCCTCTGAGTCTCCTGGCACCCCAAACTCAAGGATCCACACTGACCATGTCTCTCCCCACCCCCCACCCCCAGACCTGCTGCTCCTGGCTTCCTTGTCGCAAACACCACCACGGCCTTGACATGCTCTTTACCCTCCTCTGTAGCTAGTTGCCGTATCCTTTGATTCCCAGCACCTCTGTCTAGCCGGTCAATCAATGGGCCTCTCCCACTGGCCACCTTGTAGCTCAGGCTACTGTTTCTCTCACCTGGACAGTTACTTGCAAACATCACCTAATGTCTCCTTCTCAGTCTTGCTGAGCTTGCAGGACTCCCCATTCTAGCACCAGAAGTGGTCTCTGTAAAACAGACACCTGTTGGAGCAGATGCAAGAGGGAGACCCAAGCTCCCTTGTGAGGTAGGAATGAAGCTCTCCGCAGCCTGGCCCCTGCTGACCCTCATCTCCTTTTCCCGTCTCAACACACCCCCTTCTGCTCCTCTCCAACCACTCGAGGCGCCCAGAGGCCCTCCCTTGTCTTTGCTCCTACTTCCTGGAGCTCTCTTCCTTCTGGGCTCACCCCCATGGCCCTTTCTTCCAGGAAGCCTTCCTTGACCTCACCCAGGCAGAAAACTTGGCTAGGGTTGTGCACCTGTACCCCCACAGCACCTGGGCGTACCCCTTGACCCTACTATGTTGGAATTCTCTATTTGCACCTCCAGCTTCACAGGAGAAGCTAAGCTCCAAGCTCCTCGAGGAGAAACACTGTGTGCTGCTCACCATTTTATCCCCAGGACAGAGTCCAGCACTCACTTTGCTGAATTCAAGGAATACAATGTAGTCATATTTAATTCCCTTGGATTTCTCACATTAAATCGCAGTAGAGATGCATAAATAGTAACGAATAAATGGAACTGGTTGAAATCCAGCTCTGAGATGTGAGTTCAACTTGTTACTTGTACCCACAAATGGTGCCAAAATATTTGGATAACACATGACAAGTGGTATTTATTTCTGAAGTGTATAGGAAAGAGGATTGCTAAGAATAGGGTGGTGTTGCCAGCACCTGTAAAGTGAATTTCCGGGATTGAGGACAAACTTCGTCAGGTTGGCCACGTTTGTCTCAAGGTCAAAAGAGCCTCAATTAGCATTTACTAACAGGTCATTCCATCTTCCTAGGCCTCAGTTTCCTCATTTGAGAAAAGAAGTCTTCTCTAGCTTCAAAAGCCTGCAAATGGCCTGCTATTTTTAGGAACTGCACTGGAAAGGTATTTGGTTTAAGGTGGCTCTTGGGCAGATAAAACAGTTTAATAATGTGTCTGGCCACGGACACCGTAGCACATCACACAGAACGCTGAGACAGGGCGAGTGGGTTGAGGTCACTTAGCAATAAGTCCTTCTATAAACATTTTGTGGGAAAAATCTATATAAACAATTATAGGCGAAATTATAAAGTGCCTGGTATTTTAAAAGAATATACTGAGAATATAGCAATCACTGCAGAGTCAGGAAGTCTAGTGGTAACCAACCTATGATTTGCAGTATTGGTGAAAAGAAAATTTTTTAACTGTCTAAAATTGTACCGTTTTCTTTTTCTTTTATTTTTTTTAACTGTTCCATAAACAGTACTATGATGCCACAATTCTTGGTCATTATATACACTCAGAATTTTTAAGTCACCAATCTAAAATGGCCCTTTCAGAAAACATGATTAATTTTGGCCTCCTCATTGGCAATGCCATATAGTTGGGAATCACGGAATCTGTGTTATTACATGCAAAATTCTGAGTATCTTATTTTTAATGTCTTTTACAATGACTTTGATCAGATATATGATTTACATAAATTTAAAGAAACTCTAATAAATCCTCTCATTTCCTCCGTTTTCCAAGTTTTCAACTAAATGGGCCTCCATCATGTTAGAACTTTCCTATTTCGGCTTCTAAACTGGGATGCATATTTAGAAAATAGTCTGAGCTCTCTTGCTACCTTGAAAAAATAATAATGCACAGAAATACCTGGATTAGGTACAGGTCAGAAAAGAAAACCTTTTCTTAGGTTGCTATCCAAACAGTTTCGTAGTAAAGCTATCACTTGTCTATTACACTCTTACAAAGATAACTTTTTTAAAAATATGTGATCACACAGTTTTAATTTTGGAGCCCTTCCAAGAACTTCACATTCTTTTTTTTTTTATTTTATTTTATGCCAAAGTATATTAAAACTTTGCAAGTATTACAGTCTTATTTAAGCCTAAAGCATTTGAGCATAAAACATCTTATTCCTAATCAAACATCAAAGGAGGAAAATACTATTTTTTACACACACAAATACATGGATTCGAATGTGAAAGACACGTTCAAATGTCTTTCGTTTTAGCAGGAAGAGTATCTGCTGTTTTTTCTCAAGCCCACATATCTAAATTCAAATATGACTCTTTAACAAGCTTGCCTCATTTCTGATGAGTCTCCAAAAAACATAGGAAGCTGTTGAATGTACTTTTAGGCTGTCACATACCTCTTTGAAGCTCCAGGAAATTCTAGTCCGACCAGATTCCACCCCACTTCCAACAAACCGGCTCCACTCATTTCCCTCTTCCTATCTGATGTCCTTCCCACATCACATACCTCTTTCCTCAAAAGTCAGACTTGCCATTTGCTGTGAGACCGGCCGGGAAGCTTCAGCTCTCCTGTCTCACTCCCGCATTCTGAAGGTTCTGGATTTCCAGTACCGCATAACCAAGGTGGTCTTTCATCTTCCTCTTCCCTGTGCCTCTACCCTCGAACCTAACAACCAAAACACCACACTAAGAGGCCGAGGATGTATTGCTAGTTCCCCAGGATGCTAGAATTCGGGTGCTGGATAAAGAAAGACTAATGACATTTAAAGATTCCATGTGCACATACTGTGTCTTTCATCCGGGTCATGTTTAAGAGCAAGAGCTCACTGATATCACTGTGGCCATGACCATTAGGGGTGGTATTTAGAAGCTCTGACAGGGTGGGGTTTTGTGAGCGTAGGGCCTCACTCAAAGGAAAGAAGCTAAAATATTTGTAACACTG
Organism: Talpa occidentalis; assembly: GCF_014898055.3. Classification (NCBI taxonomy): domain Eukaryota; kingdom Metazoa; phylum Chordata; class Mammalia; order Eulipotyphla; family Talpidae; genus Talpa; species Talpa occidentalis. The sequence continues at coordinate 5,170,113 of NW_023601754.1, forward strand.
ACTTTTGCTCTTGTTAGAAGAATTGTCAGTAGTTAACAGACTCGAACATTCCCCAAAAAGGAGCTACAGCTTGGATCAGTGTTCTCAAGTCTATATACACAGTAGAAAGGCACAGTCAAAATAATCCCGGAAAATCTTTTCGGTGGCTCTCCCCCCACGCCGAGCACACCTGGCTTTGCGTGTACCCACTCACACACACACGCGCACACACACACACACACACACACACACACGTCACTATGTCTCAGTTAAGTACAACAGTGTCATTCCCCCCAGGGGGTGGAACAGATCCGTTTCTTCCACTGAGCATTTAGGAGTCATTTTAGGAAAGATCCCTGATGTTTTGTATTTCCTTCTTTTCCCTAAGTGCATATGGTTGAATTAAATGAGCATTAACTGCATCATTGAACGCAAATTGCAAAGATGAATTAATTCTGCAAATACAAACTGCAGTCAAGATGACAGACAAAAGGTAATAGAGTCGACCCATTCAGACACCACCCCAATACATCACCGGATGCCAAGTCTCTACTAACATGGAACCCCCCGCCCCAATGGCGACAACTTACTTTCAGCTTTGCAACATCTTTCATAGGAATTGTTTGCTTCTCCACACACACACCCCCCTGCCCAAAGAAGCAATTATTTTCAAAAGCATTTTTCTAAAATTAAGAACAAAATCCAAGTTGCGGGAGAAAAATGTCTTTTGCTATGCGGCCGGACACCATTTAAGATAGTCTGTGTATTTCAAAGTGATAAACAAATCCAGTTAAAGCAAAAACACTATAAAAATGTAGATGTCCCTCTTATCTCCTGTCCTACCCATACAAAATCAATCCTTATCTTAAAAAGAAAGACTCGCTATAATTATCATATGATCCACAACTGTACTCCTGGGATTTGGTCTATGAAAATGAAAACTTATGTTCACACAAAACCTAGACATGAATGTTTATAGCAGTTTTATTTGTTGCAGAAATAACTCTGGCGTCCCGACTGGTGAGCGTTCAACGGCTGCAAGACAGACAGACATACCTGGAGCGCGCCCGGTGCTGGAACACCACCCGGGAACAAAAATGAACAAACTGTTGATACGTCAAAGTGGATGCTCCAGAAAACTCTGCTGAGTGAGAAAAGCCAGTCCCAGAGCTTACACACTATAAGATCCCATTTATATCACACCCTTAAAGAGACAAAATAGAGAATCGGAGAACGGGAGGCCGCTGGAGTGAAGGAGGGGCGGGCGAGGGTGGGGGGACAGGCTGTGTGTCTTGACAGAATCCCTGCGAAGGTCCCGGCGGCCACGCGGGACCACAGGCAAGAGGCTGCTGTTGGGGGGACACTGGGTAAAGGGTGCTGGGGGTGTGGGGCAGCCTCCATTATTCAGCCCAATGCTTGTATATCGATAATTATCTCAAAATAGAAAGTTTAATAGAAAGAAAAAAAAAAAGAAATACTCTCCTCTCGCCTGATAAATTCACTCAGCCACCCAGAGAGCTGAGTGGAAGGATCCAGCCCAGCACTTTGATTCCCGGTGAAAACCATGTGAGGGGGTGAAGTCTGAACTGGGTTGCTCACAGAAGAGCGAGTCCCCGCAGGGTCCTACAAGTGTCACTGCCACCTGGGTGTCCCCAGGTCCCTCCCGAGGGCTCGCTGGGTCGGACCTGCCCCTCCCAGGGTGTTCTGGGCCTGCCCGCCATGTCGGCCACAGCAAGGAATTCCCCGGGGCCGAGGCAGGCCTTTCCTCAGTCTACCCACCCCCAGGGGCTCCTGAGAGGTGGGCACCACGCGTCTCCGCAGAGAGCAAGCGCTCCAACCCCAAACACACCCTCTGACAGCTCAGGTGACTCCTTCTCATCCCAGCTGAGCTAACAGATTCATTTGAGGAGAAAATGTTCTATTCCAGAGGGACTAATAAAAAGAATTAAAATATACGTACAAGCCTACCTTCCAAGCCTTTTTTTCCCTCCCATAACTATAATAGAGTCGCATTAGAAAGTGATTTTAAATCTACTCGAATGACATCAGATTGCCAGGAGGGAGAAAGGCGGTTTTTTTTGTTTTAACGCTCTCTTTCAGGTGTGAAAATTCAACCCAGTGAAAACATTTTAGGAGGAAAAAAAGTCAACGTATAAAGATCATTTTATTTTTCCAAACTTTGATTAAAACAGAAAATGGTGCTACGCTTCAACACTAAGACTTTCAATAAAATGGGTGGTCAAGAAAAGCATACCCTTCTTCGTGACAACTGAGAATTTTAATGGGAAAAAATGCTGCAAGCTATAAATAGGTACATCCAAAACATATTTAAACCACTTGAGCAGTTGGTTTTTTTCCATGTCCTTTGCATCTACATTGAAACAGACCACAGGAAATTTCAGACCGATGGCTGAATCTAGGAGAAAAAAAAAAAATCCATTTAGTTGTGATGACCAGCGTGGCTCTCGATCCCTAATGTTTACACTTCCCTGACTGCACTTAACTTTGCTGTGCTCGGAAGAAGACACACCACTAATCAATTATGTACACTAATTAAAAACGCTACCTTTAGGAGGCATTTTAATAACTTAGTGACAGGGCTGAGGGTTCCTCTGCTCACTTTCAAACATCGTCGATAACATATTAGCCTGGATGCACTGGGCCCTGCAAACACTTAATGCCAATCAGCTATCAAATTGCCCCCCAAAGTGGTGGCACAATTCTGTACTTGGTTGAGGGTCACGTGGAAAATAGAATTATATGCTAATTTGTTCCCATATTAAGTTATCATACGAGGTCAGACCAAGCACAGTGAAATGAATCCTAAGGAAAAAAAAAAAAAAAACTTAAGTAGATTGGTAATGTGCCACGTCAGAGGCAACTGTTTATCTTGATAGATAAAAATACAGAAAAGATGTTTAAAACGGGTGCGTTTTCTCCTTTTCACAAAACAAATATTTTAGCCAATGTCTGCTTAATTTATTCCTACAGAAGAACAAGCGCGGACTATTTTTTTCCAAGGGGAATTTTTTTCAATAGGGAATAGTATCCAAAAGAGAATAACTTCCCCAGGAAAAAAGTTCGACATCTGCATATTTATTAAATTTAATTCACACAAATGCTCTACACGTGGCTGCACAGTGAGCACACCAGGCCTGCAAGCTAAACCAGGTCAAGAGGGGCTGACTCTCAATCAGCTATTGTTTTCCTCCAAAATAAACTAAATAACAATGTTGATGTTTTTCTTAGCACCCAGTTGTCTGAAGAAAAAAACGTTTTATTTAAAAAAACACTGGGGAGGAAAATATCTATATCCAATTTTTTTTTTTTTCCTGGAAGGCATAACCAGTTCTATGGATATCACAGTCATGAAAAAAACCAAATCAGTGTTGAAGAATTCAGATCACCAATTTCATAGGATTCCTCCTATTTACTTCAAAGATCCTTTTCTAGAAAAAGGACAGGAATTAAGGGGTGGGGTGATGGAGATATGAACCACGGGGGCCAGGTTCCTATCAAGCATTGGGCTTACCGCAGGACACAACTAAGACGAGTGACAGAGGCCATCCGTCACGCCCTTAGGCAAATTGCTGTGAGATAATTTTTGTTCTGCGGCCTATCCTTTTTGCCATGAAAAGATAGGTTGATATTTTTTCATTCTCCTGCAACATTTCCGATGCTACGCAAGAGAATGAGCGCTCACACCTGAATTTCCTTTAATCACAACTGATTTTTAATTCCCAAAGGGATTTTATGTGGTGCTTTTAATAAGATTTTATTACTATTAGTTATCAGAAAATAGGCCAGGCTCCCAAGAAATATCAGTTTGACGTCTTGATCAAATACTTTGATTCTTCTGCTTTATGACGCTGGCTTTGTTTACCCAGTTTCCTCCTTGTCAAGTTAGATACGGAGACACTTGGTCGGGCATAAAATCTTCAGGCTCTTTCATAGACTATAAAATAGAGCCACATACTTCTCCACTACCGTTCTCGTCAAAGGACCTAACACATTAGGATCTGAATCCATAAACGGTTGAGAATTGTATTTAAAAACTGAGGAAAATCTGACAAAAATGAAAACACGCACTGATGCCTAAAATATCCCGACTTAAGTGAATTAATCTTCATTCCCACTGAAAGCAACGTGATGTCCAGGGACCGGGAATTATTCTACCATAAAATACGGCGCATTAAATGCTACGATGACCCATTTGAAATGTCTTAAGATAATTATGATGTCATCTACAAATGATTGTACATCTGATAATATTCTAATATTCGTTATCAGAGGTTCTAATGCAAACTAGGTTGAAATGGCAAAAATATTATTTGGGTGAAGATAACACGAAGCACATCAGTAGCAATTCAGTGAATTATTCCACCCTAAAAGTAAGACTCAAAATGAGATTTGAGAAAGAATCGATAAAAGCCAGGGCGAAATATTTGGACCCTCGTTATCACAAAAAAGCACTATCATTCTTGATGGTTTGCATATAAAACTCCTTATCTCTACCAGCAAGTTGAAAAGAATGCAAAGCTCCTTGCAACCAGTGAAAAAGCAAGTCTTTACCATGCGCCTTGGAAAAGCTCATTTTCACATTACTCAGGCTTCATTATGCTAAATCAATATTCGTTTAGTCACTGGGGTTATTGACATATTTTAAAATAAAAGTATACCCTTCAGCTACTGCACTCATTACAGGTAATTTGTCTTGTCAGAGAGCAGGGAATATTATCCTAGTCTTTCAGGGCTGACAGCCATGGAAATACCTCCCCATGGTTACAACTGTAAATAATTTTAAGGTAAAATATTGAAAAATCAATGACTGTTTCCTGCAATCTGTCACAAACAAATCAATCATAATCTGTACTGCCAGAGAGTATGATTTGAAGGAGATGGGAGCAGATGTAATTCTTGGCTGGAATCTCTCATTTCAAAATCACTTCACATAATGGTGTCATCATTTAAACACTTAACAGTCAGTGCAACTGCCACGGTAACATCCAGTTGGACAAAACCACAAGGAGGAGGAGGAGAAAATGCCATCACTATTATGTTAACAAACATTTAATTTAAATGGTTGCTACATTAGTAAATTCCAGCTGAAAACAGTTTTACCTGCCCCCTTTCACGGTCCTGAATTAATCAAGACGGCGTTCCTATGCACCAGCACTTAATAAATTAGGCCGGGATTCAAAATTTTACCCTCGAAGGAAAGCATGCATCTTTTATTTTATATTTTTAAATTTAGTTTTACACTCGCAGAGTGTAATGAAATTTGGAACTAACAAATAAGACGTTTGGATTAGAGAATATCCATAACTCTACCTTTATAACAAAGACAAAATGCAGTCCCTGATGTCAAGAGCATACACTTACAGTAGATTTAAAGGTCACGGTTGCCCAGATATTAAATTTTATATTTCCCTTCTATTAATAAATATTACATTTCAACTTTGTAATACTGTAGCCTATTTTAAGATGACCACCAAGACCCAGTCAATTCGAAACACCCATGCGTTCCCCCTACAAGTTACACCATCGACTGATATCTTAAAAGTAGGAGTAATGACCTAAATATATGAAGTGTAAAAGCTGGTCAAGGACAGGATACTGAATTGCTTTGCAAATGTAAACTGCCTGCCAAGTAATCACTTTGATATCAACCCTTCTCTCCAAGCTACATGTTAATGACTTCCTCAACTGCTTACAACCTCTACCTAGGCATGAATACAAAAAAAAAATCTGAGATTGAGATATTTCCCTTGCCTGTTATGTTAACCAAAAACATCATTTGATTTCAAGATTAAAGAGTCTTTTTTTTCCTGAAGGATTTTTTTTGTTGTTTTTTTTTTTTAAATGCACACTCGCTCTTTTCAGGGAAGAAACTGATGGTAGCTACCACACTGCTCACCAATTTCCTCATACGATTAGGTTATCACAGGCCTTGTATTGTTCTATTAATATCCCTCCATAGGTATAGGTCAGGGAGGAGACATTTTTGCTGACAAGAAAAGTATACCACTTTTCTCAAATAGAAAAACAAAAACCTAGAACTTCCACTGCCCAGTGTAAGCCCAGATAAGCATGGTCATTCTTTTCTACAGGGCTATTTCTCTGCATTCCATGTGGCAACACATATGAACAGACAGAAGCTTTTCCTACTGATCCAAAATTGAGTATCATTTTTGTTCTTCAAGAATCTTAGGATCATTCTTTAACATAAATAACCAACATGACGTTTTTGAAAATGCATTGAAAATGCACACGCACGCGGGTCAATCATCAAAGACATCATCCCAAATAAAACACAGGCCTCCATTTCATGGGAACCCCTGCAACAGCTGCACAGTGAGCAGCAAGCCAACCTAGCGAGAGGAAGAGGAAAGTATTACCCCTAGCCTGGGTGACGCAGAGGATGGGAAGGGCCTCGAGAATCAGTGACCGAGGCAAAGAAGCCCTCCCTGCGGGCCCCTGGTGCCCCTGCACAACCTGGTGCAGCCCAGGTAGGGCCCAGCTCCCGCCTCGGCAGGCCTCTGGAAGCAGTTGTCAACCACCAAGCCTCCCACCCAGAGTGTGGCCAGGCTGGCACTGAGTGGCCCTGCAGGGCGAGCATTCCCCCAGAGAAGGCAACAAAGAACCCGAGGCAAATGAGGACAGCGAAGCAGCACTCCCCACGCACGTTCACCTGCCACAACCTAACATGACATTTAGTAGAACTGGGTAGGCCACCGTCACAGACCCGATTCTCAGAAAGAACTTCCTTTCAGGGCACTGGGGCTGCCTGCAAGAGATGTCTCAGCTCTCCCAAGACAACCCACAGTCCTAGCAGAAGGAGCTGGAAGACTTGGCACAGGAAAATCAGATTGTTCCCATACCACCCCCCCCCCACCCCACCCCCATTTAAAAGAAATTGCTGTCTACTAGATAAAGCTGTTATATGTAAAAAAGCCTCGGGATGAGAGAAGAAAGTATTCTTTGAAAAGAGATAATATTACCTCTCTCTCTTCAGAATCTCCTCCTTCCAACAGCCAGTACAGTAGCTCCATTATGAAGGGCACGTTCTTAAAAAGAAAAATAGCAATAGTTAGCTTCGGTTCCTGCCACTTCCGCCCTGCGTGGAATTACAATTTAATTACCAATAATTCAATTGATTTTTAGTTCTGAATGCTACCACCCTCCAAAAGCACAGTTTAGCTACTTCCACTAGAGAACAGTCAGTACAGCCTTCTCAGTTCATCAGCCATCAGCCACCACAGTTGAAAGGACATGTTTGCTTCCTATTTTCAAAAGACTGAGGAACTGCCCCCCACCCACCCCACCACATACACCTATTTCAGCTATTTAGAATTCTACTAACAAACATGAAATATGACTTTAATAATCAATCGTGTCTGACAGGAAATATAAACCTCAACCAACAGGCACATAGGTTTAGATTTCTCCTATATTTTTCCTTAGGAGAAAATAGCGAAACCAATCCTCTTGTCTTTTAAATTCGACAACTTTACATGTGTTAAAAAAAAAAAACAAAAAAACGACTAAGCTTAAAACAAACAAAGAGGAGTCAAATTGCTTAACATTTTCGTTATCACTGTGTTGTTTATTTTCTAACAATACGGTGCTTTTGGTCAGACATGGAATCCCATCTCCATAAGACCCAATCAGTCACAGGGAAACACAATAATTTAAAAACAAGTATATATTATTTCCTATGGCAGCAAAAATCACTTCAATGCCTTGGGGCAAGCATTCATGGAGAATATTGTTGGAGGATGAACTGACGAAAGAGGCCTTCTACAAAATTAGCTTATTTTTTTGGTCATCCAACCCATTTCTTACTTAGCGAAATATTCCCCATCACTAAATCTCATCCCTGTCTCTGCCCACTCTGCAATACAAGTATTCTGCAAAATAATTTTTTTTCCCATAGCTTTTCTCATCTGCTGGCAAGCAGTTTACACACACCTTTGCCAGCCCTTTGTCATCATCACAAGAGTTTGGTATCCATGACTGGAGCTGGTACTCCCAGTAAATTTATTCTTCAAAGAACGAAGTAATTAACAAATCAAAAAAATCTAATTTGGTATAAACAGATTATTTCCTCTAAATAGTTATTTTGTTCCTATAAAATATCAAAACCTTAGTCTTGGTTTGTAGGAAAAGCCCTGAATTTTTAAATTGCGCTCTCCAATGAGATCATTAAAAATTAAAAAAACACGACTCAGTGCATTTTGATGAATCAAAATATTTTCTGTCTACTGAAGCTTTGTTTCATCTACTGGTAAAATTTTAATAATCAAAGGCCTCAAGTGACAGTCTCTTCATTCTGTACTGAGTCCCTTATTGCCAGTATAAACTGGCAAAATCAACACTGAGGATGCTATTTTGGGCTTAAAATACACACAGACACGCCCCCCCCCCACACACACACACTCACACACACTGGGGACACTCACTTGTAGGTGAGCGTGGATGATGCGCAAGGACAAATTTCAGCCAACATTTGAAGAAACCCCATACTTCAGAAGTGAACTTAGCTGAAAACATCCGAATGTATTATGGAAGAAGCATCATACTTATCACCTGCATGGAAAATGGAAACGACTCTGTTTAAGGAAACACAGAAGACTAGTTAAATACTTTGGGGATATTAGATATGACTATCTAATCTCATTTTCTCCAAGGTATCACTCCGCATTATGGCAAATAAACAAATAAGGGCTGTATCAAGACGTGGAATATCATTAGCCTAAGAAAAGGCTAGAAAAATGGATTACGTCAATGACAACTGCAAGAGAAAATTATATTCCTTTCTCCTGAACAAATGTTACGTGCATCCTTACTAATAAAGACTTAAACTCTAACTACATTACAATATACTGGTTTTCAATTTTGAAGCATCTAAGTTAATTTGCCAAGCTAAATTGGTGCTTAGATACACTCTCGCTATAAAAACACTACAGATTTATGAGAAATAAGGCATAAGCATCACACTTCAGAGTGGGGCTGTAAAAGCAAGCCACAGTCATGAGTGAACAAGAAAAAAAAATAATGCCAAGATTTTACATCTTCTTCAAGTTCGATCCGCTGCTGTTCTACCAAGAACAATTAGCCTCTACAAAACAGCCAACCATCATACTAAAAAGATGTTAAAAATCCAGGAGCCAACACAACGTAGAAATTGCAGGGAAATGTACGAAGACAGGGAGAAATTACAAAGAGGGCTGTCCTGTTCCCAGAGTTCAAACATTATCTCACGATAGGACAGTATTTGCAGTCTCTGTTTTAAAGAATGTGTTTAATTCACTCAGGATTATGTGATTTCGTTTACACGCATGCTATCAAAGGAAGAAGGCTCAGATTCTTCCTAAGATTTCTATAACGTAAAAATATATTCATTATTATCTGTTGTTATTCATCAAAATGAATAAGTAATAAGCTCATATTCCTATTTCATTTCTTTTAACGTTGCATATTAGATTTGAAAATAAGACATGAATAATAGTGCAGGGATGCTGATCTTAGCTGCCAGAAAAAAAAAAAAATTTGGTGGTGGTGGGGGTTGGGGGATAAGTAAAGCAATTATCTCAAAATTAATGCTCTTGTTTTAGTTTCAGCAAACAAATCTAAATAAGTCTTTCTTTGATTTTAGTTTACCATGTAATTCTAGCCGGCTAATTATCCTCCTCAGCGTCACCAGTGAGCTGGGCTCTACACCTGGCTTCTCCGATCATATGCTTATGGTCTCTTCCACTTTCATTTCCTCCTCTACGATGAATTTTAATATTAAAGAAAAACACTCACACATCTTACATGCACACTGATGGACAGCCAGCTTCCAGGAAATCATGAGCTACAAAGGGGGGTGGGGGGGGCGGGTGGTGAATCTTAATGCAATACTTATGTTAAAGGGTATTAGGTGCTGGGTAAGCCAAGGGTAATAAAATCAACAGCATCCGTCTTACTATTGTTTTTGCATCCAGAGATTTGAAATAAAAGGGCTGGAATCCTGTTTTCGTCAGCGCCACCCAGGTGACGATTCAGATTCTTAAACTAATAAGGGGCTAAATGTACTCTCAGCCCGTGTTCCCCGATTCAAATTCACAGAGCAATATTTTGGAAGAAATAAAACCGGTTTTCTTCTATTTCTGGAAATAAAAACAAAAACAAAAACAAAAAACGAGCCATTCCATAAACAACACAGCCCAGTCCTTGGCGATATGAGGAAAAGAAGTTAGTTCAGCTGTTAAAGCCTTCAGGAGACTTTTCCAGAAAATGAGGTGGAATAAATTTTCTCAGCTATTTACCCCTTTGTTAGATGCCTTATTTCTGCACCTTAAACATGCCTTCTTCCTCTCCAGGTTTATTCTGAAGGCCAATAATCCTCTGCTTAATAATAACGGAGGGAGGGCTCTACCTATGCTTTTCTCTCTAAATTAGCAACCCTGACTTCACAAAGAGAAGCACAAAGCAAGCCCACAAAGCTCTGCCAAAAAGCCACAAGTAGTTTCAGCACATGCCAGAACATTTAACATTAAACTATCATTTCTCTCTCAAACTTCTGTTGCCAAAGCGCTCGCAAAATCTGGAAGCTCCAGGACAGGTTTCAAGTGCAATTAAATTCTCCAAAAGCAAAACTGTACCCAAAAAAAAAAAAAAAAAAAAAAAAATAGGCCGCCCATCTTATGTCACCATTTTATAGACAACATTTTCTCAGGATCTTAATTAAGATAACGATGCACACCTGTGTCAACATTCTCTGGCAAGACAGCCTTATCAATCATAATCCTTTAAGTACACTCCAAAACAGCAAAGCGATATGACAGAAGCAATCTGTTGCCTTTCCTGGGGTCGGGGTGCTGTGTCTCTCCCCCAAGAAGGATGAGATCTTGAAAGCACAGCAGAGCTCACTTTTATGAGTCTTTCAAGTTTCCACTGTAAACAGTTATTACCCTAAATCAACAGGAATAACCTCTTTTGCACTCGATTTAAACAAGGACAACCGTGCGGCCCAAAAAACCCCAAACTCGAAGAGCCAGCTTGGCGGCCACGGCCCAGCAGGACCACCGTGGGTCTGGACTTTAAAGCTCCAAATTTGAAGACTTGGGCATCACTGGAGCCACCACCAGCCACTCAAGGAGGCTTAGGGAGTTTTAAAAATTCGAGTATCTTTAGGTCCTGGCTAAAAAGGATCGGGGCATGCCTATCCCTGGGGTTAGTTGAAAAGGTTCGGCAGGATAGCAAATGCAACAGAATGCCCCCCCCTATTGCACCCCCCCAAAAAAGACCCCCCTGGTAACCTGGAACAGGAGGGAGACGCCTCGGTGACAGGAGCCCAGGGCAGCGCCGCTCGCGACTGAGCAGGCTCCGAGCCGGAGAGCGGGTGCACAGGGGGGCGGGGAGGCGATGGGCCCCCCCACTTCGCGGATAAAAAGTGCAAAACCCCGTGTTGACCAGCGACAGCGCGAAAGGCCTCCCAGGAAAAGGGGGCGCCCCCTCCCGAGGCGCCCTGCACCCCGCGCCGCAGCGGAGGCCCCGCGCGAAAACAGCAGAAAATAGAGACGTCCTCGGGCAGTGCGCCCGAAACTGGACGGAGAGCGGGGGTGACAGCCCGGCCAGGGCGCCCCAAATTCTAAAAGCTTCTGCTCTCAACTCTCTCCATCCCTGACACCCGCAGAAGCCGGCAGGGGAGGTGGGGGGCGCGCGTCAGGGGGGCCCGGAGCGGCGGGGTGCTGCATGGGGACGTCTGTGTGACAGTCAGACTCTCGGGGCGCAGTCCTCCGCGGCTCCCCTTTGGGGGTGCGCGTCCCGGGCGAGGGGCCACGCCCACGCGCGCCCACCCGGGCCGCGGCCGGAGCCCCCCACTCACGCGCTCCTGTCCGGCGGGCGCGGTCCTCCGGGGTTCGCCGCGTCCGTCCGGCGCGCGGGGTTCGGGGGGGCCGGGGGCGCCTCCCCGCTGCAGGCGGCGCCGGCGCGCGGGCCGCGGACGCTCCCTCGTGGCCGGAGCGAGCCCGGAGGGCGGCGCGCGGCCGCTCCCGACCGTTAGCGCGAGGGCCGCGGCCGCGGCGACGGGCGGAGCCGGGGGCGGCGCTGGGGAGCCCGGGGCCCGCGAGAGGCGGGACGCGGGGCGCGGGGCGGGGACGCTCCGGGGCTCCCCGCGTCGGGCCGGGCCTAGGCCGCACCCCAGGGCGCCGCCCCTCCGCCGCCCGGGAGGCCGCCCCCGGCGGGCTCCGCGCTCCCTCGCGCCGGGGCCGCCCCGCAGCCCGCCTCGCCCGGTGCCCGCCGCCCCGCAGCCACCGCGGCCCGGCTGCGGCCGCCCCGGCCGCCGGCTTCCCGTCTCCATGACAATAGCGGCGACGCCCCGCCCCGCCCCGCCCCGCCCCGCCCCCGGGCGCGCCGACTCGGAGGAAGCCGGCGCTCGCGGCCGGTGGGCGGAGCCAGCCGCGGCCGGCGTCCAATCAGCGGCGAAGGGCACGGCTGGGCGGGGCCGAGGGGGCGCGGGGCGGGGCCGCCTGGGGGCGGGGCCGGGGCGCCGACGGGGCGGAGTCGGCGCGCGTGCGCGAATCGCGCGGCCAGGGGGTGCGGGGGTGCGGGCGCGCGGGGGTGCGGGGGTGCGGGCGCGGGGGTGGGGGGGGTGAGGGTGCCCGGGCTGGGGCTCGCGAGGAAAGTGCATCTGGCGCGTCCCAGGCCGGGGGAGAAACTTTGCGCGCAGTCTTCCTTCGCCCTGCGCGCGGCCCCACCGTAGCGCCCCGCCGGGGTGCCCGGCCCCGCGCCCGCCCCGTCCGGTGTCCCCGCGCCCCCGGGTGTCCGGGCCGGTGCGCCTCGGGTCTGGGGCGGCGCGGGGGGCAGGGGCGGCGGGGGGGCTGTCTTGAACCCTAAGTGCGTGGCCTTCGAGGTCGCGGGCTCTGCGCGCCTTGGGGTGTCTCCTGGGCAGGGGCCGGGCCGGGCGCTGCGCCGCGGGGCGCGCAGAGGGGCGCGGGGAGGGGCCCCCCGCACGCACACGCCGGCCTGGCGGGGCGACCTGCCCGGGGGAGCCGAGCAAGAGGCCCCGCGGCGGGGCGCGGTGGGGCGCGGCCAGGGGCGCCCGGACACCGACCCGGGGCAGCGCCCTCCCGCGCGGAGAAGCGCCCCGAGCAGCCCGGCCCGGCGTCTCCTCCTCGCCGTCGGCGGGGCCTGGGGGAGCAGGGCCGGCCCCGACGGGCGCGGACGCCCGAGGCCCGGCTCTCGCCCACCTGCTGCCGCCGCGGGCGCGGGGCGCAGCCCCCCCGGCTCCGGGCGCCCCGCGCGCGGCGTCCGTCGGCTCTCCGGGACCTGCGCTCGCGGCGTCCTCCGCTCGTCCCCGAGCCCCCCGACCGGCGGGAGAGGCCCGAGCCGAGCGGGCGCCCCCGCCTCGGAGCCCGGGTTCCCGCGAGCGCGGAGCCCGCCAGCCCCGGGCGCCGCGCGCGGCCTTTGTGCGGCGAGCGCCCCGCGGCGCCCCGGCGGCCGGGCAGCGGGCGAGGCGGGGGCGCGGGCCGCGGCCGCCCTCCCGGGCCGGCGCTCGCGAGTCTGAGGGCGAGAGGAAGCCAGGCCGGCGCGCGGGGGGGCCGGGGGGCCGGGGGGCGGGCGCGGGGGGCGGGCGCGGGGGAGGGGCGAGGCGCGCCGGCGAGCGCGAGAGGGAGCCGGGGCGGGCGCGGGCGAGGGCGAGGCGCGCCTGGCGGCCGGGTTGGCTGCGGCCGCCCAGAGGCTCCTGCCAGTCCTCCCCCTGACTACACCCCGCGAAGGAGGAGCTTCGGGCGCGCACAAGGCGTCAGAATCCTCAATTTCCAACTTAGCATCTTGGCAGGACCTTGGCGAAGCCAAAAGCGGAGCCCCCCGGTGCCAGGAGCGCGGGGGAAGCGCGCGCGGCGCGGGCGGGGCGGACACCGGCCGGGGCGAGCGCGGCGCGCAGAGGCTCGGGCGCGGCGGTGGCGGCCGGAGGCGCGCGGGCGGCCGGCGAGGAGGCGCCGCGGGCCGGAGCCCGGGAGCCGGGGCCCGAGGAGCGGCGGCCGGGGCGGCCCGAGGCCAGGTGCCCGCCCGCGCGGGGCGCCGCCCGGCTCGTTGGCGGCCGCGGCGCGGGGCGCCCCATGCCCGTGCGTGGCCATGTCCTACCCGCAGGGCTACTTGTACCAGCCGTCCGCCTCGCTGGCGCTCTACTCGTGCCCGGCGTACAGCACCAGCGTCCTCTCGGGCCCCCGCACGGATGAGCTCGGCCGCTCGTCGTCGGGCTCCGCGTTCTCGCCCTACGCCGGCTCCACCGCCTTCACGGCGCCCTCGCCGGGCTACAGCTCGCACCTCCAGTACGGCGCCGACCCCGCGGCGGCCGCGGCGGCCGCCTTCTCCTCGTACGTGGTGAGTGAGCCGAGCCCGGGGCGGCGGGGGCGCGGGGCCCGGCGCCGCTGACCGCTGGCCGCCCGCGCCGAGCCCCGCGGCCCCGGCGGAGTCGGGCGGCCGCCGCGCCAGGCTGCGCCCCGGCCCGGGGCGGGGGGTGTCGGTGGCGGGGAGCGGAGCCGCGCCCGCTGCCCAGGATCGCCGCGCCCCGGCCGGCCGAGAGGGGCTTGGGGGCGAGGTCGCCGGCGCGGAGGCGCAGCGCTGGGTCCCGGCGCGAGCGCCAGGCCGCCCCGCGCGCTCTGCTTTATTGTTTTCAAGCTGGGTTTGCTCGTTTGGAGAAGTCGCCCCCAAGACGGGGACCTGAAACCCGAGGGAAGGGGGCTAAGTCCAGGGGACGTGTGCGTCCTCGCCTCTAGTTGGCCCTCCAAAATGTGGCAAACCCGAAATCCTGTCTTGGCGCTCCGATCTGGCCGCATTAAATTTCCGAAAAGTCGGTGGAGCTGCGGTGCACCCGGGATTTCTCGGCCGGGCGTGCTTTCTGGGGACGCGCCGCGGCTGGGCTTGGAGAGGGCTCTTGGGAGGGCCGGGGGCGCTGGGGCAGGGGTCGGCTTTTGGTGTGCGTTTCTCTGGGGGGAAAAATGCCCCGAGCTCCCCCCCGATCTAACGTGCGGCCGCCCCAGCGCCGAGTCGCCGCCTCTGCCCAGGGCCTAGGCGCGGGGGCCGGAGCTGCGGGCGCGGGGCGGACGTGCCCGGGCCCACGAGGGCCTGCAGGGGGGCGCCCAGGCCGGGGAGGCTTCGGGGAGCCCCGGAGGACCGCACTCGGGAGTGGGCGACCCCGCTGCTGCCGTCTGAGAAGGGGCTGAGGCCTCTGCCCTCGGGGCTGCGCCGGCGGCGGCGCTACCCCAGGGGCAGGGGCAGCTCAGGCCTCGCCGCCTGCAGACCCCGGGGGGGGGGGGGGGGGTGGGGGGGGGCTCCGGCAAAGTGGGGTTCGGTGGCCCAAGTAGCAGCGCGCACCGCAACCCAGGCTCACCTCCTCTCTGCCTGTTCCCCGCAGGGCTCTCCCTACGACCATACTCCAGGCATGGCCGGCTCCTTGGGGTACCACCCTTACGCGGCGCCCCTGGGCTCTTACCCTTATGGGGACCCCGCGTACCGCAAGAACGCCACGCGGGACGCCACGGCCACGCTCAAGGCCTGGCTCAACGAGCACCGCAAGAACCCCTACCCCACCAAGGGCGAGAAGATCATGCTGGCCATCATCACCAAGATGACCCTCACCCAGGTGTCCACCTGGTTCGCCAACGCGCGCCGGCGCCTCAAGAAGGAGAACAAGATGACGTGGACCCCGAGGAACCGCAGCGAGGACGAGGAGGAGGAGGAGAACATTGACCTGGAGAAAAACGACGAGGACGAGGCGCAGAAGCCCGAGGACAAGGTGGACCCCGAGGGGCCCGAAGCAGGTTGGTGGGCGCGCCGAGGAGGTTGCGCGGGAAGCAGGCGCGGGCCGAGGCCCGGCGGGAGGGGGTGCTGCGCGGGGCCTGGCGCGCGGGGGCCGGCCAGGTCTCTGCGCCCCGCGGGCGGGTGCTGCGCCCCGCCGGGCCCGCGCGGCCTCCGCGCCCCTGACCGCCCGCTTTTCGTCCGCAGGAGCCGCGGAGCAGAAGGCCGCCCCGGGCTGCGAGCGCCTGCAGGGGCCGCCCACCCCCGCCGGCAAGGAGGCCGAGGGCAGCCTCAGCGACTCGGATTTTAAGGAGCCGCCGTCCGAGGGCCGCCCCGACGCCCTGCCGGCTCCCCCGCGCGCCGCCGGGCTCTCCCCGGCCGGGCCGGCGGCCGCGCGGCTGGCGGAGGACCCGGCCCCGCACTACGCGTCGGCGCGCCGGCCCCGGGCCGCACCCGGCCGCGGGGGAGCTGCCCCCCGGCCCCGGAGCGCCCTCGGTCATCCACTCGCCGCCCGCGCCGGCGGCCGCGCTCGCCAAGCCCAAACTGTGGTCCCTGGCGGAGATCGCCACCTCCTCGGACAAGGTCAAGGACGGGGGCGGCGGGAGCGAGGGCTCGCCGTGCCCGCCCTGCCCCGGCCCGGTGGCCGGGCAGGCCCTGGGAGGCAGCCGCACCTCGCCGGCCCCGGCGCCCGCCCGCTCGCCCTCGGCGCAGTGCGCCTTCCCGGGCGGCACGGTGCTGTCCCGGCCGCTCTACTACACGGCGCCCTTCTACCCAGGCTACACGAACTATGGCTCCTTCGGACACCTCCACGGCCACCCCGCGCCCGGGCCGGGCCCCACGGCCGGGCCGGGCTCGCATTTCAATGGATTAAACCAGACCGTGTTGAACCGAGCGGACCCTTTGGCTAAAGACCCGAAAATGCTGCGGAGCCAGTCCCAGCTAGACCCGAGCAAAGACTCACCCTATGACTTGAAGAAAGGTATGTCCGACATTTAACGCGGGCTGCGTGGGTCCTGGACTCCCTAATTTATTTAAACACATGGCCTTGGCAGTTATTTTTCCATCGAGAAAGAGAGAGAGAGAGAAAAAAAAACTACCCCTCCTATTAAAAAGTTTATAGCTCGTGGAGATGGATGACATAAAAATGTAAACATCTCCCACACACACACACACACACACACACACACACAGACACAGACATGTCTTAACCAACTGAAAAGAAAAATTTAAAAAAAAAAAGGATTTGTATGAAATCTTATTCTGTATATTTAATGTAGCATTTTTGTATTTAAATTGATAATTCAATATCTTTGAAGTAAATTATGAAAAGAAGACACCTGTACAGGCATTTAATGTTTCTTTTTTGTAATATAAATATATACATTTGTGTCCCCCACCCCCCCAAAAAAAGTGTTTCATAGTTTAAAAATACAAGTTTAATTTAATTTTTTACACCTCTTGATTTTTTTTTTTTCTGGGTATGAGCTAAAGTCTTATTACAGAAAGGAAACAGGTTATACTCTTAGATTTAAAAAAAAAATAAACGAAACTGCAGCCGCCTTTGTAAAATGCAAAATATTTAATTAAAAGAGATTTTAACATAATCAGAGCCACTCATGACTTTTTTAGCAGCCTCAATAAACTGTCCATCGCCTGAGACAGAAGGTGCAAACTGCAACTGCTTTCCGAAGTGGGGAATGAAAGGTCGTTGAGAACCTCTGTGTGCCAGGGGGGAACCATAATTAGGCTGCCAGCCCCCCGGGGAACCTGGCTGTGCCCAGAATGCAGATTGGAACCCTCAGTGCCCGCTGCCTGGGCAGGATGGGACCCTGCAGGAAAGAAGAGCGAGACCCAAATGGGTGCAAATGGGTGCCCAGGGGTAGGAAGGGTGGCCGAGCCAGCTCCAGACGCCAACCACCCTAGCGCCATCGCTTAACCTAATTACTTCCAATCAGTGTCGTGTTTTATGCAAAGCAATCAGCTGGTGAACTTTGCTAATGAGTTCGATTTTATGCCGGATTTAGCCCTTATTACTATTTCAAAGGTGCTGTGGGCTAATGCAGGGCGGGCAGCTTTGGGGATGCCAAGGAGAAGGCTCTCCCAAGGCTCTGCCTTCTCTACCCCTTCAAAATTGGGCATTGATCTCTTCGTGGGATTTGATTAAATTAGTAAATGTTCCATCCGCCACCGTGCGGGAGGGAGGCTCGGGCAGGTCCGCGGGGCCCGGGGTGCCCAGAGAGGACCGTTCCCCGGCTCGCAGGTAGGTGTCACACTTGTCCTGGGTTTCCAGCCTGCAGCTGGCAGAGTCGGGGGCTGGAGGGGGGTGGCATTGGGGGAGGCAGCGCCTCAGGCGTTGGGGGTAAGCCGTGGGGGGCACCCGGGCCCGGCTCGAAGAGCCTCCCTCGACCCCAAACCCCGGGAGGTGGGGGCGCCTTTTGGGGGGGCGAGAGAGGCCTTCACCATTTCGAGGCCATTTGGTGATTCCAAGGTGGACCGAAGCAGGCGCGCGGCTTTCACCCTGTTCCCTTCTCGCACTCAGAGTCGGGGTCCCTCTAAAAGTCCTTTGGGGGGTTGCCTTCTCGTTTGAGCCCCGCAGATTTTATCGCGGCATGAAAAGTCAGGGTGCGTCTGAGTCCCCAGCGAGGGCGCGCCCTGGCCCTGCGCCCCCGGCCCGCCGGCGCGCGCGCGAGGGGCCCGCGGCTCCATTTTGAGCAGATGTGGGGCCGCCGCTGCGTTTTGCTTCGTGGGAAATTTTCGGTGGTCGGGGGAGGGGAGCGTCGGCAGCAAAAACACACTCGAGCGAGGGGAATTAATTTGCTCTATTAAACCCAAGCCCGAGTGTGGAGGGAATGTGTTTGCACATAACACCGCTTTAATTAGGCTAAATCAAAACGCACATATTTGCATTTCTGCTCCAGATGACAGTACCCCGACTTGGTTTTCCCCGCATCGCCCCCACCCAACCCACCCCCCCAACTGGCATAGGAGTTTTTACTTTTCCCATTTTTTTTGGAACCGGCCACGGAGCTCCTTTAGCCGATTCGAATTTAAACAAGTTTGAAAGCGGTATTGTCCAGATGTTCTCTCGAACAGCAGTCGGCTTCAGAGTTTAAATGAGTGAGAAAATTCACGCAGGGAAATGCTTTCCAAGCTGGAAGTGCGCGTGATTAAATATGCATGAGACGCCCGCATTTTATTTTGTCCCTTTAATTATAAATGATTTTTTTAAACAATTGAATTCCAGAGATGACTCGCCCTACCTCCCGCGCGCCCCGACCCCCCTCCACCCGCCCCCACCCCCACAGCCCGGCTCACAATCAGCTCCCCCCTCCGCAGCCAGCCCCGGGGGTCCCCATCTCTCCCACAAAAGTCTGAAGAAGAATAGGCCAGTCCCCTTCTCTGAAGAGGGAGTTTAAGAACGACATCAACTCTGCGGGGTTTGGGGAAGCGCTGGTCCTAAAACCTGCCCCACGATTTTAAAAAGAAAATTACAGGCCTCCTTGTGCGCCCGGGAATATGCTAATGGCCCGGCGCGGGCCTCCGCGGGGTGCCCGCCGAGCTCGGGGCCCGGAGCCGCACGCCCGGGGGCTGCTGGAACGGGCACTGCTGGAACGGGCACTGCGCGCCGACGAGCCGCGGTGGCTGCCCAGCTGCAGGCTGCTCCCAGGCTGGGGAGAACCAGCGCCGGGCCGGGGGGCTGGTGCGGAAGGGGCTGCCCCGTCCGCCTTCCCCTCGCCCCGGGCCCCTGCAGGCTTTCTTTGCGCACTTCGCCTTTCGTGCAAGCCCTCAATTAAGTTTGGGGTTTTCTTCTTTGCAGAGTTGGGTTTCGGTGACTAGTGGTTTATGGGTATCCGCAGCCTTTCCAGCTTGGCGAGCGCCTGCCGGACTGATCGGGGTTCGGGGATTTAGGAACTGTCTCCCGCGTTCGGTCCCAGAAGTAGTTGCGCGTCTGTCCAAGCCCCTTCTGGAGCCTCGGCTTGGCCGCATCTTGGGCCATCGCGGAGGTGACGCGTCTTGGAGGCGCTGGGGGCAGCTGTCCGGAGTGAGTTTTAGGGTCCAGGCTTGTTTGCAGGCTTGCACTGGGGCGCAAGACGGCTCGCTGCTCGGGCTGCGCGGGGGGTTCCCCCTGCGCTTGGCTGCTGTGCTGGTTCCGGCACCCAAAGAGCGCCCAGTTTGGCATTTAGGGACTAAGAGGCGCTGAACCCCTGGGAACAGAGGTGGCCAGATCCTCGAACGGGGTCTGTGTAGACAGGACCCGAGGCAACGCCAAACCCGGGACGGAGCAGAGTCTGTTTCCCGAGGGCGCACACGTAGGCATTGGAGAGAGCGCGCTGAAGGGGTCTGTCTCCTTCCCGCGCCTCGTGCCAGCGCCCTAAATGTTCTCTGGCCTGGCTGTGGGGCCTGCTTCGAGGCCTCCTGGCTGGCAAGTCCCCGGGGTCCTCTCATTCCGGAGGCAGCGCGCAGCTCTCGGAGCCTGCAAGCCGGGGGTGGGGTCGTGCGCGCGGGCTCGGCCAGAGCCGTGTCTCCGGGCCCTGCGGTCCCAGCACTACCTGCCACCCCGGCCAGAGGCTCCGGGCAGCGCCCCGCGAATTGCCCGAAGCGGAAGGAATGTGCTCGCGCTCCCCAGAGCCAGCCGGACGCGGCCGTGGTTTAGGAAGGACGCCGCCTACTGGTTCGGGGAGCCACGCGGTGCGCCAAGAGGAGGAGTTAGGCTAGACCCGGTGGTGCCCCCAACCACAGCCGGGACTTAACTCTGAACCCCAAGTTGGCCAAACTTAAAGTGGCTACACCACCGCCCTCGCTGCGGCCCGGGACCCACCACCCGCTTAGCCTGGGGGATTTGGAGCGCAGGGCCCGCCACGAGGACAGTTTTAATCCTACGATTCCGGCCACCGCTTAGGCGCAGCCCCCAAAACCAGGCGGCAGGCGCTGGAGAAATCAGCCGGCGGCTGCAGCAGCATCAGGTGCGGGGCAGCCCGCGCAGCCCGGGTGGTGAGCCGCTGCGCCCTCTCCGCCCGAGGTGCAGGCTCTTGGGTTTCTGCCGGGTTTTGCGCCAGGCTCCGGACCCCTCGCGGTTCTGGGTAATTGGAGGTTTGGCATATCCGGGGTCTACCCCACAACCGCGCCCCCAAAGTCCGTTTTTGTCTTTTGCCCTGTCGGTTGGATATCTAGAGAAAAGGAAAAACAAAAACAGAGCTTCCCTCCAGGGCCGCCAACCCTCCTATTTCGAAAGCACCTTGGCTGAGGTCGGGACCGCAAAGCAGGAGGGGCGCACCTCGACGCCCCCTTCTCCCCGCTAGAAACGCTCACCGGTAACATCAACTGGTCTTCCCTGGGGCAGGGATATTGGAGAAAATCCCGGGCGCACCCTCGCCTGGCTCTTCGCGCCCCTGGTCCCCGACGGGGAGGAATGATCGGGTCCGCCTGGACCGTGCCGCGCGCCCTGCTCCCAACCCGTCCTAAGGCGCGCCACTGCCTGCAGGCCCAGCCCGCGGGTCTCTCTTTGCCACCCGGCCGGAGCTCGCCTACTTTTCGTTTCTTGCTCAAAGTGACATGGGTCCCCAGCTCGAGGCGGGGCCCGGGTTGTGGCCTAACAGAAGAGCGCCTCAGGCGCCGAGGAGCAGGTCTAGCTGCGCCCCCCTACACTGACTGGCCCCTCCGGGGTTTGGGGGAAGGCTCTGGCCTCCAATGTACGAAAGCCCCAGCCCTGGGTCCCCAAGGCCGCCTGCCCGGCCGTGCTCGTTTCTGGCGCCGGACGAGCTCGCGCCCAGACGCCACTTTTCCCAGTGAAATCTGCTTTTATTTGCTCCGAGCAAACCCGGGCTCTTAACGCTCCCGCCTGATGGATGCAAATGTAAATGTGCACTTATTTAATTGGATCAGGCCCCAAGATAAAAGAGATAAACGGCTCCCCGTTTGCTAACTTATTTTCCGAGGCATGCCGCGCCGCGTGGAGGGGAAGCTAATGAAGGAGCTGCGCCCTGCTGGGCTCTCGAGCTCCGCGAGGCCTTAGCGCGTTGCTGGTCGGCTCCGGGCAGGCCTTTGGCTCCTCAGCCACCTCTTTCCACGCGCCCCGCTGCCTGGCTTGGGTGCCCCGGGGATCTTTGTGCACCAGGACCCGCGCCCCGCTGCCTGGCTTGGGTGCCCCGGGGATCTTTGTGCACCAGGACCCGACAAGGCGCCGTGGAGGTTTTGCGCTTGCAAATGTCCGCCCTAAGCATCACTTTTCTCAGGTCTGTCCCCCAGGTTTTCCTCAGCAGCCTCCCACGCTGGAGTCCTTTCTAGCTCTGATCCCCAGGCGTCCACTTTCACCCCAGGTGGCCATTCAGAAAGGCCCGAGAACCCTGGAAAAGACTACACGTGTCCCTAAACCCCCAGCCACCCCAAGACCCCGGGCACCCTGCTTTCTTCCACGGAAGGACCCGTATCACCCTCATTCCCATATTACCCTCCTTTGGAACCTGGGGTTTCTTTCAGAATCAGCGGGGAGCCACGGACCACCTTCCCTGAGCAGCGCTGCACCCACGCAGCGCACGCGGCCCTGCAGTCATTTCAAGGGGCTGCAGATCCCCCAGACATCCAGGCATGAGGAGAAAGGACTGTCTGGTTCTGCTCTCCCGGGGGCCAGAGTTCACAACTTCAGCTCCAGCGGGACCTCCTCGTCCACCCTCGACAGGACCACCCCCCAATTTGGGGTCTCGATTTCCCCCCGCAAAGTTTCTCTCCTGTTGAGCAGGGCTGGGGAGGAGGTCGGGTGGGTGAGGACAAGAGGTCGACGCTGGCGCCGAGGGAGGGTGGGGTGTTGAGGGGTGCCCTGGCTGGAGACAGGGGCCCAGTAGCCCGGGAGGCTGCGCCGCTGGCCAGGGCCGGCCGGGCTGCGCGGGGTGCGGCGGGCTGGGCAGGCGTCCGGCCGCGCCCCGGCCCGACGCGCTGATGGATTGGCTTGTCAGGAGAGCTCTGTGCGCGGAGCCCATCAGAAAGCACTTACCTCGCTAAACTGAAATTACTGTCTTTTCAGGGGCTAATTTGTGTAACTCCCATGGAGGGGCTTGGAGGGGGTTTGATGAGGCATAAAATGATGATTAATGAATTTATTGGCCGCTGCTCATCATACAGGGGCTGGGAGCTCCGGTGCGCACCGGCGGCCTGGCGGGCTCGGCACAGCTGGGGTTCGGCCTCGGGAGTTCAGGGCCTGCCCGGCTCCCCCCCCAGCTCGCGGACCCAGCCCCGGGCGCTTTCCTTGACCTTAGCTGATGTCTGCGGGGCGGCCCCCAGATTAGGGCGCCGTCCCCAGCCTGGCCACCGTCGCCCCCTGCAGGTCGGCTGCTCGGGGCTTGGTGGTAAGGGTGAGGCCAGGGCTGGGGGGCGGCGGACCCACACTTGGACAGCGACCTCCCCCGCCTCGAGGGACCTGAGCATGACCAGGGCACCCCAGGGAGCATGAAGATGGAGGCCTAGGCTGTTGTCCAGAGACGTTGTCATTTACCGCTTTGGCCTTTGGGCCTGGTGGGTCAGCCCCGCCTCTGCAGTTCACCAGCTGTGTGTCCTGGGACAAGTCAAATAACCTCTCTGAACCTCAGTGGCCTCATTTGTAAAAAGGAACCAGTGCCGCCCTGATGATGGGAGGCCCTGGTGTGCGGCTCGTAGTTATCTTCCAGTGCAGTTCATAGGGTCATGTGCCCGAAGGTTTCCTTTTATGGAGACGCGCACTAGCCAAGGGGCTGGAGGGGCAGGAGGCAGAGGCTTTGGGTTTTGGTTGGGAACATCCTTGGGGGCATCCTGCCAGAATGACTGGCGTTCCCTAGCTTGTCCCTCCCTATACCTCCCTCCTCCGAGTGGGATTCCCTCTCTGGGGCTCTATGGAGAGATACTGGGGAGTCTGGCAAGGCAGACAGGGGAATGGCCTGACCAGCGCTGAGCTTTGGGGAGCTGACGGGACCTGCCTTGGGACTCACCTGTGGGGGCAGAATCAAATTTCAGTTTAGGCCCAAAGACAGCTCAGAGCTCCTGCTGCTCAGCCTACCTTTGTCTTTTGGAATCCGTCCACCAGGGCCTTTAAGCTACTTCTCTGTCTCGATTGAGAGTTTGCAGTCCAGACACTGATGCATTCAGCTTGGATTCCTTCCCTTTCCTACCTACAGCTCCCCACCTCGCCCCATCCAGATTTCCCACCATTGCTCTACCTGTGCCTCCCAGCCCTGCTAAGCAAGAGCATGGGAAAGACCTTGGCATTGACCTCCCCACCAGAATGTTCAAGCTGCCTCCACTTCAACCCTGCCCTTCCCTCCCGCCAACATATACTGACTGGACAGCTATACTGTCCCAGATGTAGGTGCTGCCAATGCAGTGAGGAACAAAACAAAATCCTTGCCCTCTTGGAGCTTACATTTTAGAAGGAAAAACAGAAGCACATTATCACGTGAGTGTGATGATGACTCACCACAATGTCGGGGTGATAAGTGTTAGGAGAAAAAAATAGGTAGGGTAAGGACATGGGAGGGAGTGTGTTCTTTTCATAAGGACATTTGAGCAGAGACCTGATAAAATGGTAGGGAATAGCCATGCAGGTATTTGGGGCAGAGGTTCTGGGCAAAAAGGATAGCAAGTGCAAAGGTCCTGGGGCAGGAGCAGGTTTGCAAAACAGCAAGACCTTTGTTGGAGAGAGAAGAGGACAAGGCAAAGCCAGGTTCTGGTTATATGGCGCCTCGAACATCCCAGGGAGGTCTTTGGGCTTGGGATGAGAGAGAGAGAATTGAGGCAAATGATAGGATCGAGTTTATGTTTTAAAGGCCTCCCCAGATGGGAAGGATGAAGACTGGGCTGGGGGGTAAGTAGAAGCCGGGACCAGTCAGGTCTAGCTCTGTGGACCAGGCTGGTAGCCAGAGAGACGGGAGAAGTGGTTCAACTTGGGCTAAAATTTGAAGGTACCATCAATTGATTCTGCCGATGGACTGGATGTGGGGGTGAAAGGCCTGGTGCTTGCAAGGACGGGGCCTGAGGGCCCAAGGACACAGGGGATGCCATTTGCTGGGATGTTTCAGAGGAGGGGGCGAGTAAGATTCTCTCTTACCTGAAACCCCCAAGCCCTTTGGCCTAAGGGAGCAACCCTGGTGGCCAAGCTGGGTGTCCAGTGGCAGGGCAGTGTCCACAACAAACCCTACCGTGAGCAGGCGCCCCTCTGAAACCATCCATTCTAGAGCTCTCTAACCACACGTCTCCCCTTTCATTCCTGGCCTTAAAAATAAAAAACTCAGTGGCGAAACTGAGGTTCAGAGAGTCACATGACTTTGCCAAGCGCCCTAGGCAGCTCTGAAGGGGGGTCAGGTGCCCCATTCTTAGGCTGTGCTGTCCCTCTGCCTCACCCAGGCCAGGTGCTCTGGGGTACCTGTACCTTCACAGAGAACTCCTGGCAACAAAACGCCGTAACAGAGAGGAATGAATTTATAATGGTGGGATCTCAAACACGGTGACAGGCTGTCAGGGGAGATATTTTTAGGCCGGGCCCCGGGAAACATCTTAACGGCTCCTCAGGCCTCCGTGTGAAGTACCGATGAGGGGAGAGCCAGGCCTTGCCCTGTCTCTCAGACTCCCAGCAGCCAGGACGAGCTGAGCCTCCTGCCCCGCCAGGGAGTGTTTACCTCCCTGAGGAGCTGCTCTCTGAAAACATGGGCTCATTGCCCCGCTGGAGGCCACACAGGCAAAACCAGTCTCTTTGCCCATCATTTTACAGAGGCTCCCCCAGTGGACAGATTTGAGTTGGGGTCCAGGCCCCCAGCCATGGGTCTTTCATGCATTTATTTTGAAAAATTTTTTTGATGTCTCCTTCTGACTGTTTTCCTCTAGACTCCTTGTCTTGTCTAGAGAGGCATCAGCTCGGGGATTTTTTTTTTTTTTTCTGTAAAACTATCAGTGGCTTTGTCCCCAAGGGAAGCCACAGGCCCTTAGGAAGGGCATCTCGACATCTTTCAAGCAGAGTGAGACATCGTGAGCCCTGGATTCTGAATCCCCTCACAGCTCCGAGCAGCCCGGATACCTTCCCTGCTAACATGGTTTGACATCAGACTTAACACACAGTTGTCATTTCTGAGACTAATTTTTTTAGACCTAAACCACTAGGGTTTTTCGTTTGTTTGTTTGTGCGGTTGGCTTGGCCTCTATTTCTATTTGGCAGCTAAATCCAAACCCTGTGGCCGTAGGTGGCCCTTCTCCCCGACACGCCTACGTGCAGATGCTGACTCCTCGCTCAATTTCCGGGGTCCTGTCAGGAGCGAGCGCTTGGTGACTTAGCAAAAAGGGCTCTCATTTAGAATAAACACCTCCTCTTTGCCCCCGTGCAGAGCCTTGTAGGAAAAAATCCTTGACCTGCTTTATTTGGGTGTGTGGAGCTGTTTTTCACGCCAGATTTTTTTTCATGCTAGATTTTTTATTTTCCCTTTTGACCTGGTAAAGGCCTGACCGGGGGGCGGGGGGGCGCTCCCTGATGGTGCAGGGGTTAAGTCTCAGTGCTATGAAGCTATGGGCAGCCCCTGCAGCACAAGTTCAATCCCCGGCCAGGGAGGTGACCCACATGGCGCAGCAGACCTCTCCTGTCTCACCCTCTGCCCCCCTCAGCCGTGGATTTCAGTAGATCCACCTGTTCTGCTCCCCACTCTGTCTCTGGTGACTCCTCTCACCCCCTGCACCTCTGGCCTGTACCCCAGTTCTTCGACGCAAAAATAAATAAACCTTAAAAAAAGGGGGGCCTGACAGGTATAGAACATGCAGGAGCAGTATCCGAGAAAGGTCCCATAAGTTTGAAGACTTCAAGGAAATAGTCTTGTCTTTGCTCATTGCTCCCCAAAACTCACTCACTGAGCCGACCCCTCCAATGCTTTGTTAGAGCCTCTGACTTTCAAAACAACTATTTACAGATTCATTTTCTTCACATTTGTCACCATCTATTGGCTTGCAATGGAAAGTCTCTGCTGCTACTGTAGGGGAAAAACTGGTATCGCTTGTCACCCATGGAAGACGGTGAGAAAAAACAAATTGATTAAACACCTCGGTGTCTGGCATCTCCCAAGGCCTCTGGTTGCCCCTGGAGATGCACCAGCCCCAACCCACCTGCTTTGCAAGCTTCCCTCAAAGTATGGAGGCCGCCTGAGGGTCTCTTCACCCCCACCTGCAATGCTCTCAACCTGCCCCCCACTTGTGCTGTACGCACTTTGGAAAGTAGCCACTGCTCAGCTCACAGACAGGGAAACTGAGGCCTGAGAGACGCAGCATCTCACTCAAGGTCTCCCAGCTGGTTGGTGACAGAGTCAGGGCCAGTGGCCACACAGTCACATAACCCTGGTTGCATGCTGGTCTCCGCCACCCCCTGCCCCCGGGGGGGGGGGGGGTGGGGGATCCCCAAGGCAGGACGGAAATGGGAGGAGCCTCACAAAGCTGCTGAGCCTCCCTGTCTCCCTCCTTCCTCCTCTCTGCTCCTGAGAGCCTTGGATCCCTGTCTCTGGCCTATGGGGCTAAGAGGCCAAGGCCAACAAGACACTCTGCTCTTGGTGCCACAAAGGACTCTGGCCTTCTCCTCTCCTTCCTGGGGGAGGTCCCAGTTGAGAGCAAAATTCTTTGGGGGGTTGGTGGGTTTGTGGTTTGAAGAGGTGGGTGCCACCTCCCTTGAGTGGTCCCTGCCCCTCACTGTCCCTTTCTGCAGCTGCTCACAGCGGGGCGGTGGGGTGGGGGTGTCCCATCCGCCTCCCCTTCTCCCTGAAGCCCAGAGACACATGGTAACTTTGTTTAGGGCTGACAAGTGGGCTGGGGCTGTTGGGATCCCCGCTAGTCTGTCACTCAGTCAACACCCCTTCCACCCACCTTACCCTTCTCCCCTCACTTTTCTCTGAGGGGAACCTTCAGCATAGCTTGTGATCCTCAGGTAGGCCTCCCTGCTGGTGTCGAAGGCCTGCCCTGACCCCCCCACCATGGCCCTGGGAGGCCCTGGTTAGCACCCGGCCCCAGCAGTCTGTCCCCAGACCCCAACCACACGGGGCTCGCTACCGGAAGCATGTCTCCGGCCAGGCAGAAGGATCACAAGCCACTCAAACTCAAAATTCCTCCCACTAAAGTGACCCCTCCATTCCCACCCAACCCTCACCCAGCCCCAGATCAGCTTCTCTTGCCTTCCTTCAGCCAGTCACTCAGCAGAGGGGCTTAGAACCCTCCGAGCCCCAACTTTCCCCTCTGCCACACATGCATTCACGCCCCAAGGGGAAGAGCTCCCTCTGAAGGGTCTCCTTCCATTGTCTCCTTCCACTGCTCCAGCCTGAGCCTTTGTGCCTGTGGCATCAACCATCATGGGATCTCCCGCCCGGTCATCCCTGTAGCAGCCCATAGAGCCCAAAGCCACAGTGTCCTGGGTGTCACTGACTGTGGATGGAAATGAAAAGAAACGAATGGGTTCCAAGCAGTGTACTTGTTGTATTTTCCCATAAAATCACAAATTTTGAAACAATTCTAGGGTGAGACAGATGTGAGTTCAAATCCTGAATGTATTGTTATCTTGGGAGTATTTTTTTTAAAAAGATTTATTTATTTATGCATACAAGAACTGGGGCACAGGCCAGAGATGTAGGGGGTGAGCAGATTCACCAGAGAGAGTGGGGAGCAGAACAGGCGGGTCCACTGAAATACACTGCTGAGGGGAGCAGCGGGGAGACAGGAGAGGTCTGCTGCGCCATGTGGGTAGCTCCTTGGCTGACCCGGGGATTGAACTCATGCTGCAGTTGCTGGCAAAAGCTTGATAGCGCTGTGTCTTTAACCCATGCGCCACCAGGGAGGCCCTATCTTGGGGGTATTAATGGACCAGATTTAAATGACTTAAAAATCAAGAGGACCTACGTGATTAGAAGCTGAGCTCTAGCACCAGGCTGTGCCACATGCCAGCTGTGCAACCCTGAGGGTGTGGCTTAACCTCTCTGCTATCCAAAGCCTTCATCTATAAAACAGGGACAATAACAACATCTGTCTCAGAGGTGAAGACTAAACGAGATCATGTGAGCAGAGCCCACCAGGGCACAAGGCCGAGGCTCCATTATTACTTAATAAATACGGTTTGAGATGATGGAAAATGACTTCATCAGAGTATTTCTAAAATTGTATAGTGTTTTCCCCAGCTGTTAATCACTTTACATCGTTTTGCTGACCTGCCACGGTGAAGATGTCTACAGTTAAAAAAATAAATAAATAAAACGCTTATTTTAAGAATCACTCCTCGGAACATTATTTCATTACTTCAACTTTCTGCTGACTCATCTGTTCCTTGGGAACTGAATCTTTCTTTACCAATAACTTTAATTACATCAATCACTCATTCCAAAAACTGCTGACTAATGAAATCTCCTGGAGGTGACACCATGGACTTCTGTCACACAAGCAGAGACTTGTGGAAGGAGAACAGGTTTTTCTCCCCTTTTCTTTATTTCTTTTTTTAAAAATAGCAATCAGTAATTCAAACAGATTCAAAGAGATTCAGATTTCGCTTTCATGATATGCAATCTGTCCATCTAGCTCTCCATCAATTTATAATGAGCAGGCTTCGTGGCAGGAGGAACGGCAACTCAGAACTTCTCGAATGGAATGGGATGGAATTTGTTTCATCGCCTGACATTTCTGAGTCACAGACCCATGTCACCAGCTTGGGGATAAAATCAGGGAGGGCTGAGAACTCCATCACCGATTTCTTAGCTAAAAGCTGCTATTCTCATCTTTCAAGGGTAGGATACTTTGGTATAAATAATAATAGTTACCTTTTGAACTCTTTGTAGTTGCCAGTTATTATACTAACTTTATTTATTTACATGCATGACCTTCTTTACATACATGACCTCAGGAGAGCCTTGACAGGTGGCTCCTGTATGGAGTGGGTATGGCATCACCCGCATTGTACAGGTGAGGAAACTGAGGACTGAGCATTTACCTGCCTCAATAGTTGTCAGTGAGCTGGGCCTAGGACTGTCTCACTGTGGTTGGATGGAGCAAGGAGGAAGCCCTGGATGCTTTTTGCTGCTTTGGGCATTTGCTGCTTTTCTGGCTATTCAAGGTTCAATGTTATGATGAGTGGAATATTTGCTAAGCTGGAAGGGTTACCTGATGCTGCAGGGAAGCGGAGAGCCTCAGTTTACAATTTGGTCAGAGGAATAGCATGTTCCTCCGGAGGAGGAGGCAAGTGCACTCAAAACCCCGCCCCAAAGTGTGTGCTCTTCCTTCCTTTGCCCCTGTAGGCCCTTGTCTGCTCCCTCCTGGACTGTGACATCAGTCTCTTCATAGGTCCCTCTGTCCCCAGACTCTCCTTTTACCTTATCTTACTTTACTAGCCAGAGACAGCAGCCATCCTCATCATCATCATCATCATCATCATCATCATCTTATTATTAACCAGAGACAGTAGCCAGGGGGAGCCACAGCAGGTTGTAGAGCAGGAGAGTAACAAGCCAAAGCAGCATTTCAACAAAGCAAAGCCCCAACCCCTCTCGAGGTCAGACACAGCTCTTTATCACTCTGACCCTCTCTCCGATGTGGCCCCTTCTCCCGGGACCCCTCATGAAGACGTGTGCTAGGGTCACACTGCCTAAACAGCCCCACCCCATGCTCTTTCCCCTGCTCAGAGCAATCCACTCCAGGCACCTCTAAACCCACTTGCCTTCCAGAGATTGGGTTGAGGTGCTTCTAGTGGCTTCCAGGGCTTTCCAAAGGCCCCAGCCATACTTTCTCTCCACAGGTGGGTACCACTGAGCCAGCGGCTTCACCATGCACAGGCTCGGGGTCAGGGAACACTGGGCTTGCCTCCCAGCTCTGCCACAGCCCAGCTGTGTGGCCCCGGGCAAGAGGCTGACCCTCTCTGGGTCTCAGATCCCCCCACTCCTGAGAGCCACACTCACCTGGTGTTCTTTGAGAGTGTGAAGCCACTGCTGGAGGGCTTGGGACTCCCGGTGCCCGCAAGGAGGGAGGTTTGCTCTCATCCACCAGACTCCCTTAGTGTGATCAGGCCCAGGTGCCAGTGTTTTCCTATTGGATGACAGGTGTGGGGATGCCGAGGGCACTGTGACTAAGAGCAAGGGCCCCAAACCAGGCTGCCCAGGTTTCTGTCCCCCCTGCTGTCCCCCTACATGCCCCATCTGAGCCAAGGGAGCCACCTCAACACCCCAGAGCCAGTTTCGGCTTTTCCACATCGTCTCCAAATTGTCACCTCCCGTTACCAAATCTGGATTCAGATTTGGTGGATTCCACATTCTCCATTTCTTCCCTGAGTTTCTGCTTCTTATGGCTGTGGTCACTGTCATCCAGGACACTGTCAGCTCTCACCTCCTCAGCGGTCTCCCAGCTCTTGCCGGCTTCCTACAGTTAATTTTCCCCACCAAAGATAGACTGCATACGGGGTGATGCAATTCCACTCTCTAAAATATGTACTGACTCTCCACTGCCCAGATACAAGGCTCAAACGCCTAAGAATGATGATCCTTTAAGTTTTGTGCGCTAAACATGGAAAACTTTCTGTGTGGTGTTCTGCCTCTGGACCTTTGCACATGCTGTTCTTTCTGCCTGGCATGTCCTCCATTCCCCTACAGTTCGCCCTACGTAGTGAAGGGTCTGGGCTTGAGCTGTGAGGAGACAGCAGTCATAGAGGAGAGCTTTGCACCTTTCTATGCTAAGGGTATATATATGGAGGTGTGACGTTGCACCCCCCAAATTATGTAGTTATGCACAAATTATCATATTAATAAAATTTTAGAAAGAAAATAAAATAAGGTATAAGCATGAGTTAAAATCCCACTTCTACTTTTGCTACTTTTGTGAACTTGGGTACTTAATTCACTCCTGAAGTTCAGTTTTTCCATCTGTAAAATGGGACACAATCATAATGATGAGTCCATGCCAAGTGGATACCTTAAAAGCTAACAAATGGGTGAGGGTATGGAGATAGAGGAACCCTTCTATACTGTTGGTGGGACTGCAAATTGCAGCCATTTTGGAAAGCAGGGTGGCCCTTTTAAAACAAAAGGCCTGGTGTCTCCCCTGAATCTGCCTCCTCTCGCTCTTGAGTCTGCACTAGAGTAACACTTCATTTCTAATGCACCAAAAATAAAAAATAAAATATAAAAGACCAGAAATACCATACAATCCAGCCATTCAACTTCCTGGTATCTATTCAAAGAATACAAAACCATTAGCTCAAAGAATTATATGCTCCAAATTTATACGGATAGATCCAAAATTACATGTTTGTTGAGGTGTTATTTACAACAGCCAAGATGTGGATGCAACCTAAGTGCCCATCAATTGAACAGTAAGTAAAGAAGATTTGGTACATAGATGCCTAGTAGAATACGATTCAACTATGAAGAGAGATGAAGTTTTGCAGTTTGCAGCAAAATGAAAGGAAATTGAGGGAGTTATGTACAGCAAAAATAGTCAGAAAGATGAAAACAAATATTGGATGATATCACATATATGGGTAATATAAAGAATGTAACAAAACAAAATAGATGAACTGGCAATCTATTTGATAAACCATCAATCTATTTGCTAACCAAACTGAATTACTAGAGGTAAGTAAGTAAGGTGGGAAATAGCATGAAGGGGGTGGGGTGATAAATGATGGTGGTGGGTATTTTGTTTTAACTTTGTTTAAATTATTTTTCTTTTCTTCAAAATTTTTTTAAAAAATCCTCAATTGTTATGAGATCATCCCAGACAAATCTCACAGAGGAACAAAGACAGAAAGACCAGTCCTAACCTCCAGGAATTTCCAGTGACATCAGATCATAGCATCATGGTGGACAGCTCCTTGTGAACTTTTTTTTTTTTTTTCCCAAAAAGAATCCCAACTTGATTTGGGGTGGCAATGTTCCCCACCCTAGGAGATGAACCATTTATGTCTAGACCAGTTGTAATCATTTCATTCCCTTCTGCCAGATGCTTAGTTCCCCAGACTCTCTTGCAGCTAGGTGGCCATGTGATCGAAGCTGGCCAACGAGCTATAAAGGGAAACTTACTAATATGCCTTTTCTTTTGTAAAATGAGGAGTTGTAGTCAAAAAGTAGTGATGTTTAATCCCCTGTTTTGTTTCTTTTTTAAAGCAGAGGATCTCCTTTTTCTTTGTTTGTTTATTTGTTTTTGGTTCCAAAGAAATCTTATGGAATCCTAGGATAACAAACAAAGCACATTTGCTTCAAAATGTAATTGAAGAGTGCAGGGATCCCATC
This sequence comes from Talpa occidentalis, assembly GCF_014898055.3. NCBI lineage: Eukaryota > Metazoa > Chordata > Mammalia > Eulipotyphla > Talpidae > Talpa > Talpa occidentalis. Next base: position 5,203,118 of record NW_023601754.1, read on the forward strand.
TTCGGCTTTGCAGGCAGCTGCAGAAGCACAAAACAACTTAGAAAGTCACTGGGTTGGAACATGTCTACATAGTGTAATGGACATGTGTGATTTTGTGCATATTTTTGGAAACTTATTCTGGTCTAGCATTTTGAATTTCCCTCAGGAACCATCCTGGCCCTCTCCTGGGTTCATATGCTTTTAATGAAGTTATTCAATTCTGGTTCCCAGGCTAGGAATATGATTTAGTTCTGGATACGGTGATTAGTTCAGAAATGCGCACATGACTCAATTCAGTCCAGTGAGATTGAGTCCTAGGACAACTGAAGAGAGGTAGAGGCTTTCTTTTCCTGTTGAACTTGAACACTGAGTCTATGAAACCTGAGAACAGAGTCCACACAAAAGGGAGAGAGTTGAGAGAGGGAAAGAAAATGGATCTTAAAGACTTTGGGCTCTGGGATTAAGCTTTACCTGAGGATGGACAAACCTACCCCTGGATTTTTGGTTTTGTGAGTCAATAAATTCCTTTTGGCTTACGTAATTTGAGTTCTACCTCCTGTTTTCGTAACTGAAAGATTCCTGATTAGTGCAGATCCTTTCCAGACCCAGTGTCTTGGGATCCTCCAAGAAGTATCGCAAACTTTCTAGCTGTCCTACTCCTGGGTATGAGCGAGACGTGACATGTGGCTTCTCTTGTCAATGATATGTGCATAGACGTGATATGTGTCACTTCAGGGGGGGTCCTTTGAAAATCAGTGCATGATTCGCCACTCTCTCTTTCCTCTGTATGACAATGTTCCAGATGGTGGAGGCTCTATCAGCCTGGGTCCCAGACTGAGGACAACGTGGAGCAGAGACCCCTGCTGACCCTTGATGGAGCTGTACCGTGAGCAAGAAATAAACCTTTGTTGTTTTCAGCCATTCAGATTTTGGGTCATTTGTTATAACAACAGACCTTAGCTTGTCCTGAATAATATACACCTGCTCTTCTTCCCCTTCCTTCTCTCTCTTCCATTGCTCCCCTGATCTGCCTAGCAGTCATATAACCTTTTCTTAACTTACCTTCTGTCAACAGACTGGTCAAAAGGTTTCCATAATTGTTCATCTCCTGCTTTCCTCGAGATATCAAGTCGACATTGGCAGGAGACAACCAACCTGGCCTGATAAAGCCTTGGCATCACTACCAGTGCCAATCAATTATAGCTGTCAGTCGGTCATTCTCCCCAGCGCTCATCTCAGCAGGCCATCTTCCTAATCATATTACTGGACTCACGGGGCTCTGAATTCTAAAACCTCCAGGAATCTCTACTCATTGTCTTACGAAAATTAACAAGATGCTGAAGTTTGTGCTATTTATGATATAATACTCTGCCAAAACACAAAAAGTTGACAAAAAATTATATTCATGGGCCTTCCCGGTGGCACAGTGGTTGAGCTCTGGGCTGTGAGGCTGCCCACAGCCTCTGCATCGCCAGTTCAATCCCTGGCCTCTGGCGAGGGTCCCACATGGCGCGCAGATCTCTCCAGCCGTGCCTGCTGCTCCCTCAGCAATGTGTTTCGTCAGTCTGCCTGTTCTGCTCCCCACTCTGGCTCTGGTGAATTCTCTCACCCTCCCACGCTTCTGACTGTACCTGGTACTTGTATGAATAAATAAATAAATCTAAAAAAAAAAAACACTAGGCAAAGTTATTAAAAAAAATTATATTCATTGGCCTTTATTGTTGTGAAGCAATGTGTAGAGCTGACCGGTTAATTAAGCCAACACACATGATTCTGCAGCTGGAATTCAGGGTTGGCCCTGTCAGTTATTTGGAAAGCAGAAAAGTAAAGCTTTTCTGAAACTTGAACATGACCTTCATTATTAACATATATGATACTTGTATAGCTCAGAGGTCTCAAACTTACTAACCACAGGGGACATGTAAGTGGGCAATGCAGGCGTATGAGAGTGTTGGGGGTATAGGGAACCCCACAGTAATACCTTTTCTACATTCAGCTCTAGATGATTATCACCAGATAGCAATGCAAGTCCAGTGTTCTTTGGACATTTTACCAGTTCTTTGGACATTTTTTTTTTTTCAGCAAAATTTGAAATCCATTTATATATTGTGAACTACATTATGCTTTTCCTAAAATACTGTGCTATTCAACCTCAGTGGCCAATCGCAGGTAGGATACCTGAGTGGTACATAACACGCAGTCACCCTTACTGTCTCTTCCTATTCTGCATTATGTCCATTTTACAGATTAGGAAAGTGAGGTTCAGAAAGGTAAGGTGACTCACCAGAAGGAAAAACTCAAGTCCATACCTTCTGACTCCAGCTCAACTGCTTTTTTACCCTCCCATATCACAGCTGTCTCCTCATAGCTCAAGTATATAGCAGAGAGGTTAATTTGTCCACTGAAGAGTCCTGCTTTCCGCTTCCAGAACGCATGCTGTCATAGGGAAACAGCTACAAGCTGGACTGCATTTCTCAGCCTCCCTGCAATGAAGTCATGTGACCTGTTCTAACACTAGACTATGACAGGAGCGGGGTCTTGTTTCCAAGCACCAGCAGTTAAGGAAGAGCAGTGCCCGGCCCACCTCCTCTTCCCCTTCCACAGCTTGTTGCAGGTGAACACAGCAAACCTGAAAACCACTCGAAGATGAGAACATCGTAGGACTGAACTTATCTAGAGTCTGAGTCATCCTTTGGAGGAACGCCACCTCTAATCAAAAGCATCCATTTTGGACTTGACATCAGGGAAAAATAAGCTGCCATTGTATTTGGAGTCATTATACATTTTGGTTTTATTTGTTACAGCAACTAGCGTTCCCTTAACCAGACAAATATGAATCGACTTTAAAAATAATCTTTCTTTCCTCCTCATCCCTTCTGTATCCGTGGCAGGAGTTTGCAATGGCTAGAACCATGCACTCAGTAGGTCTGGGGCGGGGGGCGGGGGGGCAGTGGGGAGAGAAAAGGACTCAGATTAGGTTTGGTGTCTGGGATGGAGGTATCGGGGCCTGCATGTCCCTGCATCTTCTCTCTCCCTCCAACACCCCCCCACCCCAGCTTTAAAGAGGGGCTTGTTCATGCTCCAGCTGAAGGTGAGCATATTATCATCGAGCCCTCCTGGAGGAAGACGAAAGACAAAACAAGCATTTGGCTTGTCTGGGCCACACACCCTCAACCCAGATAGGAGTCAACATGTTTGGAACATCAAAGACAGCGTGATATCTTAAGCATAAGGAGATTAACATTTACAAAGGTTTGCCCCTCGGCCTGTTCCCAGGAATCCAGCAGACAGAGCCAGAAGGGACAATTAACATCACCCATCTGCATTGGGGTCTTCTGGCATCTCATATTAGAGGACTTTCTTTTGAGCTTTCTGCTGAATTTAAAATGAAGGAGGCAAAAGTCCGGTCTCATATTTGAGCAAGAGCTTTCGACATGCAAGAGAGAAGGCAGAGGCCCTGGGAAATGAGAGCCTAGGGACCAAGTTCTGGGGTTGGATTGTGCCTCTATAAGTACCAGGCCGGAGAGAGAGAAAGTGAGAGAGAGAGACCTTACCCATCGTCTTAGAGCCGAAACAGTACCCTGTAAGCCAGGCACTCAGTACAAAGCAGGGCTGAGTCCGTGTACATGGAGGGAGGTGGGGGGAGGCGCTGGATTGTCTCTTTGAAGCAAGAGGCCAAGAATATCTCAACACACTCCAAGCACCAGCAACAGTAGGCAATGGATGGGGACCAAAATCCCTTACAGCTGTTGGAAACCATACCCTATTCAGAGATAATTGGCAATTAGTTAAACAACTCCTGTTTAAAACACTCCTACTCCCCACCCTCAAAGACAGCTGTGTTTAAAAAGGGGAGGGAAGAGACTTCTCAAGAAATGTGGAAACCTAATCTTCATGTCAATAAAACAAGACCAGGCTCCGGGCGAAAATGAGTTAGAGAATTTAAAAATCCGGTTGGCCAACGAAACATCCTTGAAAATCCACTGCTCTGTTTTGCATTCCCAGTAGACCACAGCGGTCAAGAACACAGACTTTGGGGTCAGAAAGGCCTGGCTTCCGTTTTGAAGCTCTCAAAGCCTCCGTTTTCGCATCTGTAAAATGGGGGTGATTGTATTGTGCAGAATAAATGGCGCCGGGAGCTGGCGCTGGTACCGTGAGGCAAATCTTGAGACGCATTAGCTCTGGGGAACACTTGCTTATTCAAACCCCACCTTTCCAGTCTGACATTCAAGGTCCTTTATAATTTGTCTCCAACCTAGTCTTCCTAACTCCTCCCTATTTTTCAGTTTTTAGTAAATTTTGTTATTTTCTCACACCGTTGTTCATTTTTGTACAATATTTGATTTCTCCACCCACGTGTAGTCCCCGTAAATCTCCCCCATTGCCTGTGAACCATCACCATAGTCCCTTGTGCTCTCCCCCCACTATTTTGACCTATCTCCCTCCCCACCCCTGCTATACGCTCAGATCTGTAGTTTGCCTACAAGTTTTGTCTCTTTTGCTTGATTTCCTTATATTCCTCTTATAAGTGAAACCACCCAGTAGTTTTCTTTTTCCTTCTGACCTATTTCACTGAGCATCATCCCTTCCAGCTCCATCCATATTGCTGCCAATGGCATGAGTGTATCTTTTTGATAGCTGCATAGTATTCCATCATGTATATAGACCACGGCTCCTTGATCCGGTCATCTGTTTGGGGCATTTAGGTCGTTCCCATATCTTGGCTATTGTAAACAGTGCTGCAACAATCATGGGTGTGCAGGCTTCCCTTCGAATTAATGTTTTTGTTCCTTTGGGTACATTCGTAGGAGAGGAAATGGTGGCTCATATGGTAGATCCATTTTTAGTAACGCAAGGGTCCTCCACACAGTTTTCCAAAGTGGCTGGACCACTTTGCACTCCCACCAGCAGTTTCACACCCTTATTAACCAGCTGCCAAAAGGAACCAGATCCCCGGGCCTTAGTTTCCTAAGCTATAAAATGAGACAGACGCACTGGATTCTCTCTTAAGACCCCATCGCTCCTTTCCTTTTTTTTTTTTAATATTTTTTTATTTATGCATACAAGAACTGGGGTACAGGCCAGAGGTGTGGGGGGGTGAGAGGATTCACCAGAGACAGAGTGGGGAGCAGAACAGGCAGATCCACTGAAACACACTGCTGAGGGGAGCAGCGGGTAGACAGAAGAGGTCTGCTGCGCCATGTGGGTAGCTCCCTGGCCGGGGATCGAACTCGTGCTGCAGTGGCTGCGCACAGCTTCATAGGTTGCAACCCCTTGCACCACCAGGGAGGCCCCATCACTCCTTTCTTTCCATCTCTGCAAGTCAGTCTTACTATGTCTTCAAGTCAGGGTCAAACACCACAGTGACGTCTTCTATAGGAAGGAACTGACTTGTAAAATTCAAACCAGAGCTTCAAATTGCTGGTTCAAATTGCTGCTCAACCGGCACTATATTTTTAGAAATGAGAAAATATCTCAAGCAATTTTGAATGTTCAGCTTCTCTTAAAAAGTCAGAGGACCTGCAATCTGGCCCCACCTTCCTGGACAAAAGCGTGGCTGTGGAGATGGGTCACTGCTGCCCCCTGCAGGCAGGGCAGGCGTTTCTCCACGTCCTCACTGCGGCTACTTCCCCTGGGGCCTGGAGATTTGCCCTGTCCCCTTGCCCCACCCCCTCCACCTCTCCTGCTCCTCTTTCTCCTTCTCTAGGGGGGCTATTTTTCACTTTCTACTTTACGTTGGAGTTATTGATTTTACAGGCATTTTCGTTTCAACTATAGACTCTGAGATCCTTGGGCGTGGACGAGCGGCCTCTTGTTTATCCATCTGTGAAATCCAAAGACTTGGTGTCATCAGAGAGAGCGAACAGGGCCCCTGCCTACATCTGAAAGCCCCCCGGGGTGGTGCAAGCCAGCCCTCTGAGGGTGCAAACTGGCGAGCTCATGAAAGGAGGGAAGAATGATGAAGGTGGGCACCCACACAGCACTCCCCTGTGCCCAGCTCTGCACCGGGGAGATACGGGCAGGGATTCCTGGCTCTGGGCTGGGCGGGAGGCGGGGTCGGGTTCTGGGGCCTCTGTCCAAGGGTTCGGTCTCGGTCTTAATCATGTCCACTCATGTTAGTGGAAGGAGGCTGTGGTTGTCCCCAAGCTGGTAACGTGAGTCACTGTCCAAAGAGCTGTCCCCGGCCCAGGTGCTGCTGGGGGGGACCTTCAGGAGGACCGCGGAGGCTCTGGCAGGAGGAGACAGTGATAGCAGGGGAGACAGTGCAAAGGTCATGAAGACAGACTCTGAGAGGGTCGGGGGGAAGGAAGTGGGGCCTTGGGAAACACAAGCGGAGCAGCTACTCCTGGGAGCACGGCAGCCTGAGTTCCGACGTGGGCAGGCCCGGGGTCCTGTTCCCCGTCCTGCGGGCGCTGAGGCCTTGGGCAACTGACTTAATGTCTCCGGTCTCAGTTTGCTCCTCTGTGAACAGGGCATGTGCTTGTGCCCCGGCTGTTGTGAGGATGAGCTGAGAGGGCGCAGGAAGCCGCGCTGGCTCGCTGTTGTAAGTACCAGCGGCTCTGGCCTCCTGGCTGCACACTCGAGGGAAGGGGACACACTTGTGCCTCGTCACCGTGAAACTGAGGGGCGGAGACTGGCTCCCGCCTGGCAGCCCACGGCGCTGCTGTCCCATCACTCAGCCTTCTGGATGGACGGGCTGGAGGCTCCGGGCTCAGAGGCGCCCGTTCTGCAGCCACTGGATGGGGGGCCGCTGTGCTCATCACCCCGACTTGCCCGGCCTAGAAGTCAGGGTGGGAGACGCAGCGGGAGATGACATTTTAAGCCACTTTCAGTCCCTCCCAGAAACACACTCCTTCCTCCCGGACGGGAAGGGCACAGGCTGACTCCCCACCACTCCGCCGAGAAGGCCTTGGGACCACAGAACAGCCCTGCCCTCCGGAGCCCCAGCCCGGCCCCAGGCCCCACTCCGCCTGCCCCTCTCCCCCGGCCCACAGCCCCAAACTGTGTCCTCACGCAAGTTCAACTGCACCTCTGACTCCGGCTGGGAAGTCAAGCGCCGCAGCGCCACGACAAATGCAGTGGAAGGAGGACAGCGCCCGCGCCGGAGAGGGGTAGATACATAATTTATGGCCTGGCAGAGTGTGAGTGGCAGGCGGCAGCAGGAGGCCCCAGCACCTTATCGATCCTTTCAGAAAACCCAAGAAAGGGCCCGTGCTGAGGGCCAGGGGAGGCGCGGAAGGTGCAGGCGGGGGCCAGGCCATTAAGGACGCGCTGTGACCGGGGGCGGGCTGCGGCCTGGGGGGGGGTCCTGCAGGTGGGGCCCACGCACTCGTGCCTCCGATCGATGACACTGTGTCAGACATAAAACGCTTGCTTTGGCTCTTAAGCCAAATGTGCGTGAGATTTTTTAAAAGCATTGCTTCAGGATGGACCAATGGAAATGGAGGCAGATTTTTACTTCCCTGTGCAAAGAGGGGGTGATGACACTTTGTGGGGAGGCACACGGCGGGGGTAGCGAGACGAAAGGGCTCCAGGAGCAGAGTCTTCTCTGCTGGCAGCCGGGAAGGTCAAGGTGTTTGCTCAGTGTATCCCACCCCGTCCCCCCTTAGCGTCAGGGCCCATTGAGCTCAGAGGGCCAGGGCTCCCGGGTTGGCACCCCTGGGTGGGGAGCGGCTGGCCGGTCACCCAGCACTTGCCCTGTCACATCCAGGCGTGAGCCCTCGCTCTCTTCAATTCCTAAGCAAACTGGCCAACTGCACCTGTGAAATATGTCCAGGATCCTTCCAGCTCTGCGTTCTCCAAGGCTGCCCGCCTGCCTCTCCCTGGACTATGGCCTCAGCTTCTCTCGGCCTCTAAAATCGGGTCCTGCCTGGTCGGCGCCACATCCTCGCCTGCTGTTTCACCTCTCTGCTGGCTCGGCCACCCTCCTCAGAGACGCCTTCCTCGACTGCACAACCTCTACTGCTTCCTGCCCTCTCCAGCCCACTCTGCCCACCCCCACCCCCGGCCCATGTGCATTTCAGTTTTTCCTACACTTAACACTCTCTTGCTACTGTTGTTCGTGGGTTTGGGTTTTGTTAGTGTCTGGATTGTCTTTACAGAACATAAATGATGCGAGGGCAGGAAGCTTTTTGTCCCGTTCACTGCTGTGTTCTCAGACCTCAGGACAGGGGTTGGCACAGAGTGGGTGCCTGGGAAATATTTGTAAATAGGAAGTAAAAGAGGGAGGGGAGGAGGGAGGGAACAGGGAAGAGCCAGGCACACCCACGTGGAAAACTGCATTGCATTTCCAAGCTCCGGATGCACTCTTGCTACAAAGTACAAATATATATGTCTCTCTCTCTAAGGCTTACACATATGTGATCTATAGGGGCTATAGATATATTTATACATACCTCCTTCATATAAAGGAAAAGGAAACCGGCCAACTATGTCTGCAAAGACTTTCGGGGAGGCTGGCCGTCTGTGCGAGGGGTTCTGGCCAGAATTGCTTTCTGTTTTTAAAAAAGATTTATTTATGCATCCAAGAGCTGGGGTGCAAGGCAGAGGTGCAGTGGGGGGGTGCGGTGAGAGAACCTACCAGAGACAGAGTGGGGAGCAGGAACAGGCAGATCCACTGAAATACACTGCTGAGGGGAGCAGCGGGGAGACTGGAGAGGTCTGCCGCGCCATGTGGGTAGCTCCCTGGCTGGGGATCGAACCCGCGCCGCAGTGACTGGCGATAGCTTGGTAGTGCTGACTTTAACTCCTGTGGCTCCAGGGAGGCCCCTGCCAGAATTTATGAATTTAGGATTTAAAGTCATCCAGGTCAATGTGTTATCAAAGGTTGCTTTTGGGGGAGACAAGCTCATTCTTCTGAGTCCAAGGAAGCTCCAGCAGCATGGGGAGCCCGGCTCACTGCACTCAGTTATGTTGGGGTGCAGCATCATTGGGGACGGCCTCCCTTTACCTGGGGCCCAGGAGGGTAGCAGAGGTTTACAGGAGTGAAGATTTGGCGGGTGTCCAGGGAGTGTGTCCCCTGGGTGCAGGCGTCCTGGCTCCCGGTGCGGACGGAGGCGGGGGACCCAGGGGTCCCATCACTGAGGGGGACCGAGGGGGAGCACTGCTGTGATTTCTCTGGTGTCCTTTCTGGAGCCACACGTCATTTTTCACTGTCGCAAGCACTTACCTGGCCAGGCTGGTTACACACGATGATGAAATGAATCCTCCCCACTGGGGAGAGGGGGACCCCGAGAGGCAATCGCACAGCTGCCTGCGGCCTGATCCCCCGCCCGTCCCCTCCCTGCCCGACTCGGAATGAAAAGGGGCCCAGAATCATTTTATTGGGTCAGTGCGTGTGCAGACAATTATTTAATTATTTCCCTAAATCATTTCCCAAGACTGCCAGGCACTCTATTTTCTGTATATATAGGACGAGTGAATCAGCAGCTGTGGTGGGGGGGGCCTGGAAGCGGGGGTGAGGAGATTAAAAAGTGCTCTCAACATTGTTCTCTCTCTTGCTTGCCCCCCAGTTGCTTCCATGTGCCCCTCTTCTTCCCTCTTCTCTCAGTCTCCGTCTCTTCCCTCCTCTCTCTCTCTGCTTCTTTCTGTTGAAACAGTGCCACCCCCCCACCTTGACCCCCCAGCCTGGTTCACAGACAAACTTGACCTCTCATGGTCTCTGACAGTGAAATCGCCCTGCGCACACGGGAGGCCCCCACCCCATCAGCCCCAGCCTCTCAGGCACAGCCCAGGGTCTCCATGGTGAGAACCCGGCCCCTCAAACAAGAGCTTCTTCCTCATCTCAGGGCTCCGAGTCGCAGCTGGGGTGACCCCAGAGTCCTGCCTGGCTGCCTGGGGGCCATCCAGCTCTCTGCCCCGACTGTGCCCTGTCAGGGCCATGCTTGCCCCAGCTAAGCCTGCCCACCTAGATGCTGTTTTTGCAGTGCTCAGTGCCCAAGGCTGAAAGGCCACATCCTCCAAAGGGGCCTGTTCCTTTTGGGGTCTCTTGGTGGCAGGAAACAGCCTCATGCAAGAAACCTCATGTCACAGAGGGCCGGTGGGCATGACTACAGGCCCCTGGACAAGTAGGACTGGATGGGAGGCTCTGGCCCAAAGTCAGGGGCCGTGGCTTATCTGTCCCTGAAGACCGGTTCTGTGCACCCCAGGAAGCCACCTGTGACAGTGAGGTGCTCCCCTGCCTGTCGCCTGGCTGCGCCCACTGCTGGGATCATCTCCCTTTCGAGAAAGCAGCTGCAGGGGATGTAGCCATGTCAGTCCCAGAAGTGAGCACCTGGAATGAGGGGGGCCCTGGTTACCCCGCTATTGAATGCTGTCTGGAACTGGTCCGGCTTAGGCCAGTCTAGAAAGAAGGAGGGGCTGGGGACCAGAGAGCATTAGATTTCCAACTTGGCCTGGATAAGGCTATGCGCCCCCTTCTCACAGGTTCTGCACTTCAGAGCCGGGAATGGGGACATGGGGAGGCTTCGGGCGGCAGGCCCTGCACTGCGGTGGCCCAGTGCTGGGCTTACATTCTGCTCTGCTTTCTCCTGGCACACAGTAGGCACTGTGTACCTTCTAGATGCTGAGTGGATGGTGGATGCAGAACAGAACTGAGATCCAAACTAGGCCAGCTCGAAAGCCCACATTCTTCCCAGCACACCCTTCCGAGCACCACCAGCCTCCTTGGAAAAGCTGATCCTATCTGAGCACCTTATCAAAGTCAAGGCCAAGATCAGCGGGGAACGATGAGGTCAAAGCAAAGGATCCAGATGTGCAAATTCCCTTCAATGAGGCAGATGTGACCCAGCGATTGGACGCCAGGCGTAACGGTTGCATCTGATTCCTCATTTCCATTAAAGGAATTGTAGCAGGTGCAAAAACCGGAGATTATCCCAAGAATTAAGATATGAAAAGCATGTTAGATCACTAAACTCCAATTAGGGAAATTAAATTGTGCACACTCCCCTCCTGACGCAATATCAGCAGCTTGCATTAGCTCTGGGCTCCGGTTCTAATAAAATTAGAGAATAACACTTTAATTGAATTGTGCTTAAAAGGATCATGCTGACAAATGTGATTGTATCTGGCTGGGATGCACACCTTCTCCAGCAATCATTAAATCCAATGAAATGCCAGTCTCGGGATCTTGACAGTTTTCTGAAACAATCTGTGAACCGTGCTGTATCTTGGAGTATCTAATCAATTTAGAGCCGCCTCATTAGGACTTGGCTGCTAACGGATACTTAAAAATCAAAGCAAATTACTGCACTCCATGGATAACTAGCTAATCATATCGATACAACATGGCTGGATTGTGTTGCAACAATTCATTTCCTCTTTAAGAAGCCACTGTCATCCATAATTTAGGGATTGAAATTCATAAGCCTGATGCAGATATCTCTGATGTCAAAGATTTTCCTGAACCCAGCACCAAGGGGAGCTCAGCGCGCTGTGCATGGAGGAGGTTGAGCCCAAGCCACCCAGGTTTCTTTCATTTACACCCTCAGCTCATCCCTAGATATTGAGCCCAAGACACCTATGGTGCAAAAGAGGCACCGTAAGCTCAGAGATGGAGAGCATCTTTCCTAAGATCACACGGCAAATTAGTGGCAGAGCCGAGACTTGATCTTTTTTTGAAATTATGGCACATTTTTTGCTATTATTTTATTGTATTTTATTTTGCATACAAGAGCTGGAGTGTAGGCCAGTGTAGGCAGGGGGTGAGGGGACTCATCAGAGACAGAGTGGGGAGCAGAACAGGCAGATCTACTGAAACACACTGCTGAGGGGAGCAGCGGGGAGACGGGAGAGGTCTGCTGCGCCATGTGGGTAGCTCCCTGGCCAGGGATCGAACTCAGTCTGTAATGGTAAGAGTGCTGAGACTTAACCCTTAGGCCACCAGGAAGGCCCCTTAATATCTCTTAGGCAGCAGTGCATCTTATTTTAATACTCTACCTAATAATAACGTATACCACCATCATTATAACAAGAATAGCCCCTTATTTGTATAGATGTTAAAACAAATTGAGTTCATCTAATTTTCTCAACAACCCTAGAAGTCCCGTCCATGCTTACTGTGGTAGCATTAATGCTGCTCACCAAGTCTTTCCAGTTCTCTCCTCCAGCACATGTGGTGGAGCCACATTCCTGGCCCCTGTGCTTGGGTGGATCCGAGGCAGAATCTACCTGAGGAGTGTGAGCGGAGAGATAAGTTATTTATAGACCAGAACGTGACTGCTGGCTTGAGGCCGCCATGTCCTCTCCCCTCTGGCCCGTCAGCCACGGTACGGGGTGGGTGGCTGTCCCGACTGCAGTGAGCAGACGCTGCTACCCGTCACACGTGGGCGGCAGCATGAGCGAGACATGACCCTGACTCGTTGGAAGCCATGGAGCTTGGGGCTGTCTGTTGCTGCGGGACCACCTGGCTCATCCTGACGAGCAGGACTGTCACCTGTAGGATTTCTCAGCTGAGGAAACAGGGCACGCAGAACGGAATGGCTGATGCGAGGTCCCATTGGGGCGCTGTCAGTAGATGTCTGCAGCCTGGGAGTCTCCCCGTCTCCTGCTCTTCCTACTTCCAGCTCCTCTCCTCATTCTCTGGCCTGCAGGGCTCCAGTGAGTGGAGGGTGCCGAGAATTGCTTTTTGGAGATGCAGGTCACACCTGCCCAGACCTTTCCTCCTGGTCGCCCAGCCCGTGCTGGAGCTGACAGACTTTTTATTTATTTATATTTTTTAAAGATTTATTTATTTATGCACACAAGAGATGGGGTACAGGCCAGAGGTGTGGGGAGTGAGAGGATTCACCAGAGACAGAGTGGGGAACAGAACAGGTGGAGTGACTGAAATCCACTGCTGAGGGGAGCAGCGGGGAGACAGGAGAGGTCTCCTGCGCCACGTGAGTAGCTCCCTGGCCGGGGATCGAACTTGTGCTGCAGAGGGCGGGGATAGCTTCACAGTGCTGTGCTTAGCCCCCTGAACTGTCAGGGAGGCCCAGATGGACTTTATAACAGGCTTTTTTAGACATCTGAACCATCGGCTTTCTCTGAAACCCCTTTGGTGTCTGCAGAGCTAAAGGTTGTCAAGCAGGTATTTTATGAGAATCTGCTTAACCAAAGGGACTGACTCTTGGACGGAAAAGCTCCAGGCAGACTGAGTGATGGGCAGGAGCCACTGGACAGGGCCCTTCCTGCACCTCCCCCTGCCCCCCAGCCCCAGCCCCCAGCCTAGCTAGGTCGGCAGCTGTAGATGTGTTGCAGATGAGGAAGACTCTGCATGTATGGTCTCGAGTGCGTCTCCCCATTGGCCAGACAGAAGTTTCGGGGTGGAGCTGGAGAGAGGAAGCCCCAGCAGAGGGAGAGGAGGAGAAAGTTGGCCAAAATTGTATACGGCTTCAGGAAACGTGCACTCTCTGAGAGCCGTCTCTGAGTCGGTTAAGACGGTAATTGCAGACCTGCCCGCACGGAGAGAAGGCGGATGGCAGGGCCTGCTATTATCATGTACTCTGGAGCACAACAGCTTGTTTACAGGAGGGCTGTGGACTGCGGGGCAATTGGTAGCTCTGGACCAAGGCCTCTCCCCGGCCCCACTGCATGCTCGGGGGTCCATGGCCAGCGATGCAAATGCTCACCTCTGGGGTGGCCCTTACCAGGATGCCCAGAGGAGTGGCTATTGGGATACAGACATCAAGCCTCATGTCTTCTCCACTTGTCACAGGCCTGGCACGGCCCAGCCTGCTCCAGCTGGACTGCCTCCTTGGAAGTGCCTGGGGCCTGAAGACCAGAAATCTTGGGCCTGGTCTGAACTCAGCTACTCACCCACTGGGGACCCTGGCGGCTCCCCTCTCCTTTCATCCCCTCAGACTTTGCATTTTAAAATGAATCCCACTAGGGCCTCCCCGGTGGCACAGGGGTTAAAGATACAGCGTTATCACGCTATCACCAGCCACTGCAGCATGAGTTCGATCCCCGACCAGGGAGCTGACCCACATGGCGCAGCAGACCTCTCCTGTCTCCCCGCTGCTCCCCTCAGCAGTGGAGTTCAGTCCAACTGCCTGTTCTGCTCCCCACTCTGTCTCTGGTGAATCCTCTCACCACCACGCCTCTGGACTACAACCCAGTTCTATGCATAAATAGATAAATCTTAAAAAAAAAAAAAAAGAGCAGAATACCAGGTGCTAGAGACCCCAATAGCTAGGAATGACAGAGCTGAGAATTTGAACCCATGTGTCTCTGATTCTAAAGCCTGAGTTCTTAGCCACTCTGCCTGTTTCCCGTCCTACTGTTCCTTGAGGCGCACGGCTATTTGCAGAGTGGCTGGCTCCACCTTTCTCACTGGAAAATGAGGCACTCAGAGCCTTTTAGAAGTCAGAGATAAATCTGGGTCCAGAACCGGATCCCTGAACCTCCATTTCCTGGGTCATCTCTGTGTGACTCAAGCGAGTATACTTTTCTAGCTAAGATGTTCCTTAAACATCTGTTCCAACTTGTTGTTCTCTTTTTTAAAAAAATAGACAGGGAAGATTACTAGGTGGTTTTGGTTCCTAAAATGTTCTCTGAACCCTTATTCATAGACGCATAAGTGAGGTGGGCCCCTGGGTCAGAATGTGCTGCATCTGCCTCGTGGGGCTCAAGCCTGGCCCCTGGGCAGGGCAGGACTGCAGAGCTGGCACGGTGCCCCCCTTGGGCTCCCTGAAGGTCGTGGTGTTCGGAGGCGCTCACTCGTGGGGCTCTTGTCTAGACTTGCTGAGACAGCGCAGGGTCAGGACTGGGAAGCGCCTGGAAACATTCAAGACTTGGGGCTGTGGAGTCAGACTGGCCTGGGTTCAAATCCACCCCGATCGAATGTATGGCCCTGAGCAGTTAATGTGTGACATCCCTTAGGGCTCAGTTTCTGCCTCTGGAGGGCAGAGATAGTAACCTCAGCTATACAGGGCCCTGCAGCCAAGCCCTGTGGGTGCCCTGTCCCCCGTCGCACATGTCATGTAGGCCTGCAGCCACCTGAGTTGTCACTAGTGCTGGCACAGATGGTGGGGAAGCTACAGTCCCATCTCACCAACGACCTCTCCTTCTCTCCAACTCTCACACTCACTCACTTCTGCAAGATGGCCGCAAGCTATCCCAGCCAACAGGTGAAGTGTCATTGGGAGGGGGCAGTGGAGGCAGGCCCAGGCGCCCCTAACCCTGACTTGACCTGGGGTCCCTCCCCGATGAGGTTGCTTGGGTCACTGTGGCCCAACCGCTTTATTTATTTCCACATCCCAAAGACAGTCTGGCCGTCAAGAAGCCCCAAGAGGACCTGCTATTCGAACTGTCTTTGCGGGGCGATTGCGTCACCCGGCCCTTGTTTTCCACTCCTGCAGGCCCAGATCCTGCGGGAATCCTCTGTAAACTTACCTCTCGTCAATGGGCCCCGTTCAGGAAAATTGGCTCCTTTGACACCGTTTTAGACAAACCATAATGTGTGTGGAGCTGAAAAAGGTTCTATTTACAAGTCTGCAGGAAATAGCCCTGGGCAGTGGATGGTAATTGTAGGGTGAAGGTTCACAGGGGCTCAGAGGGAAGAGAGGACCTGCCTAGGGCAGAGGCGGCTGGTCAGTGGAGAAGGCCTTGGTCAGTGGAGGAGGCCTCGAGATGGAGGCTCGAGTAGAAAATTTGGGATGGAGGCGTCCCAAGACCAGACGCTAGAGGTGGGGTAGAAGTGATGAACAAGACTGTTACATCAGCCATAGGAATGAAATATCCTGGGCCTCCCTGGTGGCTCAAGGGGTTAAGACACAACCTATGAAGTTGTCTGCAACCTCTGCAGCATGAGTTCAATTCCCGGCCAGGGAGCTACCCACATGGCGCAGCAGACCTCTCCTGTCTCCTCCGCTGCTCCCCTCAGCAGTGTGTTTGGTCAGTCTGCCTGTTCTGCTCCCCACTTTGTCTCTGGTGGGTCCTCTCGCCCCCTGCACCTCTGGCCTGTACCCCAGTTCTTGTATGCATGAATGAATAAATCTTTTTTTAAAAAAGAATGAACTATCCTGGGCACCCACTGCTATAGCAAGTATCAGCTGCTGTGGACAGTATTGGGGCACAGACCAGAGGGGCATGTGGAGATGGGGACCATTAGAGAGTCATCCCTTACAAATCAACCTAGTCACGCCCTAGAAGTGTGTGCTAATAATCCCACAAAGGAATGAACCCCTCCCGAAAAGAACGCTCTATCAGGACAAGTGGTCCCCTGGCAAAAGGCAGCTCTCCTCCCACCTGTCACTATGAAGGTGACGCTTTTTCTCCTTTTCCTAATAAACCAGTCCTTCATAATACGACCTTCTGCCTGTGTCTATGCAAATGTCTCCAAGGGCAAATTCATTTTCTGCAGCTGAAAGGGGAGCTCAGCTGGAACTTTTCTCAGAGGGAACCCAAGGACCCCACTCACTGAGCCCCACATCTCAAATCAACATCACTAGGAAGCCCCTTCTTGGGGGCCAGATGCAAGTGGGGTGAGCCCCAGGTGTGGATGTCATGGAGAAAGGTCTGGGCCTTGCAGGAGGATGTGCTGTGATGGGCAAGACAGAGAATGGGGGCTGCCCCTGCTCCAAAGCGGGGGGTGGGGGGTGGGGGGTGGGGACAGGTGCAGAGGTCGCCCTCTCTGCCCACGCAGGCCTCTCAGCACCTTTGTCTTCATAGCCTGTCCCAGAATGCTCCTCCCCCAGGTGTTTGAGTCACTCACCTGCTTCCTCCAAGCTCTGAGTCAAATATCACCAGCCCTGATCACCACCACCCTGCACAGTCTCTCACACACATATACTCTCACACACACCTACTCACACATGCACACACACAATTGCATATACAGTCACATGTCTGCACACACATCCACACACACGTGTAAACACACACACAGCCTCTTCCTTCACCCCCCTTTACTCTTCTTCAGGGCACCCTCAGCTCCGCCACAGGCTCATTCTCCCTGCCTTGTCTATTCCTCTGCGACGCAAGTTCCCCAAGGACTTGGGGCCTTGATCACCGCCCCCACGGTGTCCCCACTAGAGCAACACCTCCAGGTAGACGGTGTCGCACAAAACTATATAAGAAAAGAATGAGCACAGGAATGAATGAATGAATGACTAAATCCCAATAGCATGGGCCCCTTGGGTTCCCTCCCTGATGTACCCCAACTCCCCAGGTTGGCTCAGGAGCGGATGTTGCCCTTCGAGCTGAATAATCACAGACCCTGTTGAGTGGGTGCTCTCGTCTGGGGAGCCATGGGAAGCGGGTCACAAAGGGGTCAGAGCCCTACCAGGAAGTTGCGTGATGTGTCCAAGATCACCCAAGATCAAGGGGTGACTGAGCCAGTCTTGGGGCCCCCTGGGCCCACCTGTTTAGCAGATGAAGACAGAGAGCAGCCAGGTCACAGCTGACCAGGCCCTCACCCCATATTCCTGGAGGAGATCTGGCCTTGGTTTGGGGCACGGAATGGGTGGACAGGGGTGCAGATGTGGGGGCAGGGAGCTGGGGTCTGGCTGTGGCAAGGGAAGGGCTGGGGAGCTGGGGGGAGGTGACATCACAGTGCACGATGTCACCTCCTCCCACCTGAGCAGACGCCACACCTGAGCAGATGCCACTCTGAGTGCTCTGACCTTTGCTCCACTTGCAGCGGCTCTCAACACCCCAGACCTCTGTCCTCCACCTGCCAACCGTGTGACCTTGACCCCGGGGCCTTCTGACTAAGGGTGGTCAGGATGAGCATTAGCCAGAATGTGTGCTGGAGGGCTGGAGGCCGCACCCACCTGTGCCTGGACAGAACCAGGACCTGGTCCTCCTCACCCAGGACGAGGGGCCCGGCCTCTGCAGAGTCCGGCCACCTCTGTCTGGCCTCAGTATTTTTAGCTTCTTCCCTCCTTCCCTCCCTCCCACAAGCCACTAGCCCACTCCTTGCCCAAATAACAGTCACCAAAATAGCTCTGGCCTTGACTGGGGGGACTGGGAGGGTCCCCTCCCTCCCTCCTGCCGGTCAGTCAGGCAGGAGCAGAGGCCTGGCGTTGGGCGAGGCCCACGCGGAGGCTGTTAATTGTACCTTTGGGCCGAATAAAAAAATAGCTCTCGTCAGGGCTGATTGCAGCCATGGCCCTGAGGAGCCAGGTGTGCCCCCAGCTGCCCGGGGCCTGCAGGGTGGACGCCTCAGGTCTGGCCTTCCTCTCGGCGGCCAAGGACTGTCCCTCAGACAGCAGCAGAACGAGACCAGCAGGAATGTCTTGCCCAGATCTCCCTGTCACACGAGTCACCTCCGCAGACCCTCCCCGACAGCCCCTAGAACAGTGCCCCGGCCGCTGGGCCTCCCCTGCTTGCTCTCCTGTGCCCACGGCCCGGCCGCTCCCTCATGAAATGGTGTTTCTGTGAGCGTGTGAGCTTCTCGCCCCCAGCCTGCTCCCTCCCGTCACGTCCTCGGTGCCCAGACAATGTCTGGATCTCAAGACAGTCAACATTCACAAATCATTTGGTGAAGAAGGGACCACGCCAGCCAGACGCCATTTCTGGCCAGATCTGTCAGGGGTGGGAAGCAAGGCCTCCCGCCAGTGCCAGACTCCCCCAGACCAGCCCAGGACCCCAGTGAGAACAATCCCTCTCATGTACCCGGCTATTTACGGGGTTCAGAGCCCCCTCTTTCCTCACAACAGCCCTCTGCGGTGGGCACAGGGCCTGGGAAAAACAAGGAACTCAGCACCTGCCACATAAAGGATTCTGCAAGTTCTTTTTTTTTTTTTAAGATTATTTAAAAAATTATTTATGCATATAAGAACTGGGGTACAGGCCAGAGGTGCTGGGATGAGAGAATCCACCAGAGACAGAGTAGGGAGCAGAACAGGGAGACTGACTGAAACACACTGCTGAGGGGAGCAGCAGGCGAGACAGGACAGGTCTGCTGTGCCATGTGGGTAGCTCCCTGCCCGGGGATTGAACTTGTGCTGCAGTGGCTGCGGACAGCTTCATAGATCCGAGACTTAACCCCTTGTGCTACCAGGGAGGCCAGATTCTGGCAGTTCTGGGGGTGACCAAGCAAGTGAGACTCCTTTTCACAACATGAAACTGAAATCCTGAGAAACACAGCAAGTTGGTACAAACTGTGTGACCCTTAAGTATGGGGGTGAACCCGGGCAGCCTGGCCCAGGGCCTCTGGTTCATTCCCAACGTCCAGCCTGTTGTGGAAGGAGAGCCCCACTGCTCTGGGGGCCGTGACCTCACGTCCACCCACCTGCCCGCCCGCGGCCCTGCCCCTGGGGCAACGCCCTCAGCAAGGCCGCTGTCCCCTTTGCGCCCCATCGCTCTCCATGGCTGCCCTGAGAAGTTGTCTATCACCCCTTTCATCCCCATTTTGCAAAGGCAGCAGCGGGGCCCACAGATGTCCCCTTGGGTGCATCTCCCGACCCCTCTGCCTTCCCAGCACCTGCCCACCTGCCTCCTGCTCTTCTCCCGCTCCGGACTCCACCCAGACTGGGTGCAGGGACCTGTGCGTGCCCCTGGCCAAGTGCCACGTCATCTTTAAGGCGGCACCAGCAGGGCGAATCATGAAGAACAGCAAATAAATGTTCAGGGCGGGGGCTGGGGGTTCTACTTGAGAACACAGGCTGCAAGCACGGGATGCTGGGGCCAGGGTGAGCTGTGGTCGGTCCCGAGAGCTCCCCCTCCACCAGGGCTTCCGGGGGAGCGACCAGGAGTGACCAGGATCTGGGGTACCCGTTACCTTGCAAGGGGGCCAGCACCCTTGGCCAGCACCTGTGCTTTGAGGCTGTTGTGAAGAGGTCGGGCAAGGATCACAAGTGATAGGACACGAGGTTTGAAGGCTGTTTGTGGGGGCCGGTCTCCCACCCCTCTAAGTTTTCAAGGTCACCTTCATGTCCAGTCCACCTCTCTCTGGGGCCCCCAAGTCTTTTGTGCAGTGACCTATGTGGCTGGCCCTCCTCAGCCCTGTCCAAAGTCTGGGTGGTTCTCTTGCCCTTATTTTCTTCTCATTCATTAATTCACTAATTCATTTGCATATTCGTCCCCTGCTCCAGTAGCACGTGCGCTGCCCTCACCCTCCACTCCCTAACCTCATAAGCAAACTCCTCCTCTGCTCGACACTTCCTCTAGCTTCCTTTCATATAACAAATAACTACAGGGTCTTCCCCTGGTGGCGCAGGCGGTTGAGCGCCGCGTTGTGAAGCTGCCCACAGCCTCTGCAGCGCCGCTTTGATCCCGGCCGACTGGTGAGGGTCTCACATGGAGCAGCAGACCTCTCCTGTCTCGCCCGCTGCTCCCCTCAGCAGTGTACTTCGTCAGTCTGTCTGTTCTGCTCCCCACTCTGGCTCTGGTGAATCCTCTCACCTTCCCACGCATCTGGCCTGTACCCCGCATCTGGCCTGTAACATCTTCACACTCTGTCCCTCCCACTAGAATGTCAGCCCTGCAAGGGGCTTGTCCCAGCTGTTTGCTCAATGTCCCCTGAACTCAGCCCCGCGCCTGACATAGCAGGAACCCAGGAAATACCGCTTGTAAAATAGCAAATGGGTTTTCCCCCCACAGACATACAAACAGGGCTCAGGCTACCCCATCAGGAAGGTCCCCTGTAATTTCCTCCTGCAGGTTCTGTCCAGAGACCTGGCTCTGCGCTGAGGACCCTCCTGCAGGCCCCGTGGACACGCCCGCAGCCGCTGAGGATGGGAGGCCCTTGCAGGGACATTATCCCCACCTGGGGCAGCAGAGACCCTTCCCCTACCTGAGGGCCAACGGTCCTGAGGGCCCTTCCTCGGCCCCTTCTCTCCCACTGGTACAGGCCGCCCGGCAGCGACTTAGCCCACCGAGTGTCTGTCTGAGATTTTGTTTGAAGACCTTCCATCATTGGAAAACCTCTGCTTTCTTTTCTTTTCTTCTATAATAGAGCAGCACGCCACGTACTGGCGCAGCAGACTTCTCTGTCAGGGGTCAGGTAGAGGCCTTCGGGTTGTGCAGCCACAGGCCACTGTCAGCCGCTCGGCTTGGCCACTCGCCGCAGCTCACAAGCAGCCCCAGACTACACGGAGGTGGACGAGAGGCTGAATCAGGAAAGAAAACATGATGGACACTTAATTTCTTATCACTTCCCCACACCACGCCACAGTCTTCATTTTTGTTCAACCGTTGAAAAATCTAAAAACTACTTCTAGCTGGCAGGCTGTGCGAGAAACGAGGCGGTGGGCACCAGGGCCACCAGGGCCTAGTGAGCCCTGGATTAGTCGGGAAACCTGGGTTTGAGTCCTGCTAGGTCAACTCACCAGCACTTTGAGCAGGGCCCCCCGTTGGGTTAGACGGTCCCCAAAGCTGCCCTTTAACACCAAGTGGGGGGTTTGAGGAATTTTGTGAGGTGGGGGGAAGCGGACAGGACACTTAGGCCAGGATGAAGGGGGATGTCCTGTGGGGGGAGGCCGCCCGCCATCGGGCAAGGGGAGAGGGTGTGACCTGGGCGAGCGCCTCCGCCCTCCACTAGAGGTTGCGCGGGCCTGGGGACGCCGAGCGCGGACAAAGGCCCCTCGCCTGAGACATTAGGAGCATCATCCTCTCCTCTTCCCAGCTCCCTGCCGGGGGCCCCTCTCCATTCATGCCTGCCCCCCTCCGCGCCCCGATGACTTGCTTAACAAAGACAGAGACAGCAGTTGACACTGTAATGTTGAAAATTGCGTGTTTCAGAACATCACAGTAAACAAGCCCGTCTTTGTTTTAATCCCAGCCTGGCTTACTGCAGTTAATTATAGGAATTTGTGGCTATTTATGTGAACCCAGGACAGGCGAAAACATTCATTTGTCGGCAGTGTAAGTGCTGGGTGGGAAGGGGCTCCGAGAGCCGAGGGGACCTAGGTAGCATTTGTCCCGGGGGCCGTGCAAGGTAGGAAGGGCCCAGGTGTGTAATTACCCCCCGGCCCCAAAGGGAGAGAACGCCGCCGTGGAAAGTGACACCTAATGACTGTTTTCAGGCCACGGCGCGTAGCGGGAAAGCCCCCCTGTTGAAGGCAATTGCCTGCGATGTGGGTCTTGCACCTGCCAGGTGAGCTGGGTTATTTCGGGGCCCGTCGGCCGCCTGTCCCAGGTCCCTGCGCTGGGTGGGTCTGGCCAAAAGGAAGCAGGGCAGAGGGTTCCCAGGGGGTTGGGTGGGAGCAGGGCCGGGAGAGCTGGAGGCTCTGGGTGCTGCCTTTTCCTTCCTCTTCTCCAGTCCCAGAGGAGCCACAGTTACTGAGGAATGTTAACAAAGAGGAGACAGCCCGGGCTGAACAGAGGCCCCGCGACAATTCCCTGGCCCAAACAAAGCCGCCCGGGCCCCCACCCGCACCAGAAAACAAGCCAGGGCTTTGTGCGCACTCAATAATTATCACTCACAATTACCCTCGGCCGGCCCGGCTGTGCTGGGGCAGCAGGCTGGGGGGGTGCAGCGGCCAGTTCTACAGTACCTGCTGTCAGCCATTGTCTGAGACCCTGCCTGGCCAGGAGTCCCCAGGGACCGGGTGACTGAGGCGGACTCCAGCCTGGTCTCTGCCCTGGCCAAACATCGGGGTCCCACCAGCCTCAGCCCCCAAGCCCACACTGATGCCGCACCCAGCTACTCTCCAAACGCTCATCCTCCTCGACTCTGCCATATCTGAGCCCTCGCAGGATCCTCTCCCTGTGTTCTGGCTCCAAACCGCTCTCTTTTTCCTCTTCTCTCGCCTCCTCCAGATCTCGATGTTGCCTCCTCCAGGAAGTCTCCCAGGACAGCTCTACACAATGTTTATCTCTTCTTACCTGACCTCTCCAAAGTTAGTGACTCGCTCTCTTGTTCCCGTGTCTAAGCAAGAGCACGTATATGAACCTGTGTGTCCACCTGAAGGCCACTCTGCCAGCTCAGTTGTGAACTTAATAATAACCCCATGATAACTACACCAGTGTTTACTGAGTGCTTACACGCACCAGGCTCAGCACTAAGTGTGTTCCAGGCATGGATCTTTTCAGTCTTACAATAATCTGAAGAAGCAGTAGCACCATTATCCTCACTTTACACATGAGGAAACTGAGGCACAGAGCGGTTGAGTCACTTGTCCGAGGTCACAGAGCAAGGGCAGGACTGAAGCCAGGGGTGAGTGTGAGTCGGCATGTAACGGCCCATAAGAGCTGAGAGTGGGCCTCTCTTCCCAACTCTGCACCTAGTCTCATGGGTGCCCTGAAACCAACCACTTTGGTGGTATTTACACCATGGGAATTGGCAGCCATGGATAAGCTCACTCACCTTCCCCCAGAAAGTCAGCTGTCAAACATGGCACATCACGGATCAGATTGGACCCCTGCGATATAACTGCCAGGCTGTGCCCCCTGACTCCCTCTCCCCCATGCAGGGAGATTCTGGGTGTGTAGGGGTGATTTTGTTGCAGATCACGAGCCAGGGGAGACTGAGCGTGTCTTAGGCCTTTATCGTGGACAGAGATGAATCAGGGCCCTCCCCTGCTGGCAGCTTCCCTTCGGGGTGTGGAGGCCCTTGCTCTTTCTTTGTGCCCAGAGCTTGTGTCACCGAGGGCCCCATGAAGACAAGCACCTGCCAGGCTTGGCTGTGGGACAGGCTGGGCCACTGCCCAGTGGCCAGCAGAGTCGAGAACTGCAGACAGTTCAATTAGAGGCTGGTTTCATCTTTGTTGCAAAAAATGACAAGACAAGAAAAGCCGTGGATAATGTTAGAATGCGTCAAAGGTAGCCTTTGCCGAGAGCTCTGGAGGGGCCTGGCCGGCGGCTGTCTCCTGAAGTTATTTTGGTTTCCCCGCCTGGTGGCCTGGAGCAATTTGCTGGGTACCCATCAGCCAGGGAGGCTGCGAGGTTCCTGCCATCGGGAGCTGCCATTTTACACCAGGGTAACAATGGTTTCTGGACAAGAGAAACCAGTGGTGGGGTGGAATGTAAAAATAGGCTTCTGTTACATCTGGCACCTACTTTGGGTCTCGGTGACTCAGAGGCGCCCTGTGAGTGGCCAGGGTGCAAACTGCCTACCTGATAGGTCTACAAAGCACTGCCGGGGGATGCTATGTCCCCCAACCCCTCCAGGTCCCTCAGGTTCATGTGGAGAGAACATGAGGAGCATTCAGTGTGGGGGAGGCCCTCACAACATACACATTCTTGCCCAGGTCCCTTCGAGAAGGCCTCTCTCAGCCGCCCACAGAGCAAAAGAGAGAGAGGTCCGGCACGTCCTGCCAAGCATGGGGAGGAGCCGAGAGGACAGACTTCTGCCCAGGTAGCTCGTAGTCTGGGGGAGAAGACAGGCAAGGTAGCCACCCCAAACCTCACAGACAGCTCTCACAGGCCAGCAAAGGCAAGGCCCTCACTCAGCCCCACAAATAACACATATAATAAATGTAATAAAGGATGATTATGCTTCAGATACCAGGCATTTTAGAAACATCATCTCACTTAATCCTCTCAGCAAGCCATGAAGTAACTACCAGAATTGTCCCGTTTTACAGATGAGGAAACTGAGGCCCAGAGGCCAATGGAGACACCAGAGAGTGAGCAGAGCCTGAACACTGGTTCCGCTGCCTCCTGGAGATGCATCCCAACCTCGCCGCTTTAGATCAAGGCGGGCAAACCTTTTCAAAAAAGGCCATTCAATTGTTCATCTCATCCAGAATATATCCTCACAGACACACCCAAACAATGCTCGACCAAATATCTGGGCACCGTGGGCCAAATATGTGGGCTCAGTCAAGTAGACACATAGAATTAATCATTGCAGTCAGGGAAGGCTTCCTGGAGGAAGAGCCCTCTGAATTGAAGGCTAAAAGCAGAGAAGTTCACCACACAAAGAGACAGGGGCTGGGATTCCAGGCAGAGTAAATAGCATGTGAAAAGGCCCAGAAATGCCAGAACATGAAGGTGCTTGGACACTGCAAGCAACTGGGTGGCTGGTTTCTGGACTGCAGGGTTTAGGTGGCCAGGACATGTGGTTGGAGGGAGTGAGTCATGGAGGGATCTGGGATGGACGCTGCAGGCTCCACAAGTCTTGGGAAGAAGTTTGAACTTGATTTTGAAGGCAAAGTGAAGTCATGGTGGATTACAGTTCCTTGATCATTTCCATTAGATACCCCAAAGCCCCTAGCGGGATACTCAGAGTGTGGTTTAGACAGTAAACCACCAGCAACAGCAGCAGCACCTGAAAACTTCTTGGAAAGAAACTTGGGTCCTACCCAGGCTGCTTGAATCTGAATCTGCTTTTAAACAAGCTGCCTGGTGCGTGCACGTGAGAGTTGGTGACCAGCGGCTTCAGTTACTGGCTTTGGTAGGAAGGGAGTTTCCCTACTCACTGCTCTTCCCCACCTTCTCAAGCCTGTCTCGTGCCAGCAGCACCCCACCTCCCTGCAACATCCCTGCTTCCTGGGCTCTTCTGCCTGGACCCCACAGAGTTTTTCCTGCTGCTGCAAAACAGACAAATGGAAAAAACTCCCCCCCCACCTTGGTTTTTCCCCTTCCTTTGGCACTTCAAATAGTCCCCGTTGGAATCTCCTGCAGCTGTGGTACATCTCTGCCTTTCTCTTCCAGGGCAAAATGATAACGGCTCGCGCTGCTGGGGCTGGCTTGTTCTGCGGTAAGCCCCGAGCAAGCGCGGACAGGGCAGCTTCAACGTGGACGCAGCCTGCTGGGAACAGGGGTGTGGGCGAGGGAGGCGGCAGAATATGTGGGGGGACCAGATTTTCATCAGGCAGGGAAGCATCTGATTGGTTTCAGGCCTTGGCAAGTTCCCAGGCTGCCTGACCAGCATTTGTCATCTTGTTCATTTTATTCCTACCTGCGGCGGGACACGAGATGACTTCTTGGATTGCTTCCGGGCAGGGAGAGGCTGCTTTTGTTACAGAATGCAACGGGCACGCTCGCCTTCCTGCCACAAGACAAAAGAATGGTTCTTGGCCACTTTCCAGCGCTGCTCCAGCATTGCTGAAGTTGCCCAAGG
This sequence comes from Talpa occidentalis, assembly GCF_014898055.3. Lineage (NCBI taxonomy): Eukaryota > Metazoa > Chordata > Mammalia > Eulipotyphla > Talpidae > Talpa > Talpa occidentalis. Next base: position 5,229,033 of record NW_023601754.1, read on the forward strand.
TCAATGGGTAACCCCTTTTGCTTGAGTCCCCCAGATTATAGGCCCATCGTCTGCTCGCAGCAGAAGGACATCCTAGGAAGAAGCGCAAAGGATGGGTGGAGAGCAGGTACACCCGCCGGTCTCCTGATCCCTAAAGCATTTTGGGCAAGTGTATAAAAAGTACCCCAAAGAGTCTCAAGAATGTGATCACGGTCATATTTTGATTTTTTTTTTTCCCTTCCATCAACATGGATCTTGACCATAATTTTCCAAGTTGAGATATCTCCCCTGGGATAATACTCTGGATGAAAAGAAAAAGATTGCTCTCGTGATTTTCTGCGGACAGATCTTCCTACCCTGATCCAAGGGTGTAAGTTTCAGCTGCGTGTAAGCAAGTCCTCGCACTAGCAAGTAATGACAGCAGTGTGTGTCTGCCGGCATAGGATGAGGCCGAGTTCTTCATGGGTGTTGGCCCACGAGATCCTCACGGCCTCCTGTGAGGCTGACGTTGCACCGCACCCACTTCACAGATGAGACAAACATGGGCAGGAAGATGAAGACGCTTGTCCGCGTTCACACAGCCCTGTGGTGACAGGTCCAGGAATTGAATGCGGCCTGAGTCTGGAGCCTCTGCTCTCTATCCCCGTGAGCAGGATCCTCACGACATACACGGTCAGTGTCTATCCCCTCTGCCTCTCAGGGATCTGCCCAATCTCATTTGATCCTCACAACCACCCATGAAGAAATCATTCTGACCAGCATCTTACAGATGGTGTCACTGAGGCTCCAGGAAGCTGTGACGTTGGGCAGAGCAGAGTGGAAATCTTAACTTGGGTCTCTGGCTTCAGAGCCCCTGCTCTGTTTTCTCGCAGGTGGCAAACATAGAGCCAGGCAGGAACAAATGACGTGGACCTGGAGGGGGGGCTCTCCATATCGGGGGTGTGTGGCTCCATCTGGGGGGGTCCCTCTACACCTCTCCGGGCTCAGGCTAGGCCCGGCCCAGCACTTACACTGTCTCATATTCTGACTTCCTAAAGAGTAACTAGAAGTTCAGAATTTTATGGGAATCACCCAGGTTTTAAAGAAAACATACTGTTTCCAACACATCTGGGTACAGACTCAGGCCGCCGACTGGCTGCCCGGCTAACCGGCTCCCGGGCTGGTACTGAAATGGCTTCTGGGTTGAAAAAATGACCTTTTTCCTGTTCTCCGAATAAAGGTTGACCCTCAAAACTTAGGATGGACTCAAGAAGTTTCTGGACTCAAGTTATGTGCCCTACAATAAAGCTCTTTGCCAGGCAAGGCAATGTCTCCTCCTACTCTTCCATGCCCAGGTGAACGCAGGCCGAGCTGAACGGGGGCAGGGCCTGGTTCTGACCCAGCCTGGGTGCGTGAGGCCATCAGAGGCGGAGGGGGGTAGCAAGGCTGCCCTGTTATTAAAATACATCCAGCCAGCTGCCAAATCGCTGCTGCAGCTTCCCACCCCCTGGCTCCAAATCATCCTTAGGGTGCTTAGATGCCCACCGTCGAGCAAGGGGAAAATCTGACCCAGCCTGGGCACACTCCGGAAAGCTGTCAGGACCTGTGCTTCCAGTATTTGGAATATCTCCCCGATCCTGTTTTCAAGGGCCGTTTTCTCCCTGCTGGTTCCTCCCTGAGGGTCAGGCTCGGCCTCTGTTCACCTCCATCTGTGGAAGAAGCAACTTTTCACCCTGCAGAGAGGATGCAACCCCAGGCCTCATGCATTTGATGAGCTCCTTCTCTGGGCAGAAGGCAGGGGACCCCTAAGGCAAAATGTTCATTTTCAGGAAAATGGCAGGTGTGTGTGTAGGGGGAGGTGGGAACTAGCACCTTCAAATTATAGAGCATGGGCCAGGGCCGGGGGCAGCTCTGCTTAGCAGGAGAAATCAGCTCCCCCTCCTCCATGAGTCAGGGAGAGAGACAAAGTGCCCCAGCTCCATCTCATAAGTTGGGGGGTGCTCATGCCCACTATCTCTTTTGTGTGTCTGAAAAATTCTGTCCTCATTTGGACAAATTGGAAAAAAATGATATAGATGGGAAAATCTCAGCACCTCCATCCCCTGAGGGAGAGACTCTGGCGCTCACACTCCAGGGAACAGGGTTCAGGAAAATGAGTCTGGAAGCCTCTCGTGGTCTGGTGTGACAACCCCGGAGGGGGCTGGCAAGGGAAGACGGTTCTGCAGGTGGCTGCCGCTCAGCCCACTGCTTATTACTCATCCCCTGCTGCCTCCTGCGAGAAAGCAGAATCCATGAGGACAGGGATGGCGCCTGCTTCGTTTAGTGCTGAGTCTCAAGTGCCTGGACCAGAACCCGGCACACAGTAGGTGCTCAACCAATATTTAAGCAAGCGACTCACTGGATGCATCCTTAGAGCTGTGGCAGCTAATCTCAACAACTGCTCTTGACCGAGAAGGGAAAATTGAGACTAGGAGACAGGAGGGGGTTTGTCTCTCTCCACCTTGCCCAGCTGCCACCCCCAAAGCTCAAGGTTGACCTTTGAGGTTGACCCTCTTACCAGCATCTTCCAGCCAGCCATCTATCCCAGCTGTGTCCTCCAGGAGATGCAGGGGCTTGTGGGAGGAGCTGCTGGAGTTCTGTGCCTTGATGGGGAAGCTGGTCACAGATGTGTTGCTCGGTGAGAATTCTTGGTCGTAGGCATTTCTGCTAGGTCCATATTTAAATAGCACATTTCAATAAAACATCACCTAGATGAGACTAACACACGCATGTGTGTACCTGCACATGCATTTGCATGCACACAAATGTGACTGTACACACACACACACACACACACACACACACACGGAGCCACGGTCACCTCAGCTGCTTTGAGAGAACATAGCAATCATATCGATCATTTTGTTCTTATTAACTCTTGTTGAGACTCTCAGTTCATGTTAAAGGACTCTCAGTTCTTTAACATGAATGAAATGATTTACTCTGACAACAGCTGTGATGATAGGATTCTGTTTAAAAAAAAAGAAAAATTCATTTTGCAGAAATTGGCGCCAGAGGTCAAATGATTTTCCCAAGGTTACAAATGGTGGGGTTTGGCTCCAGGCCGGTGACTCCAGAGCCTGCTTTGTCAGGTTCACCCGACAGGCGAGTGGCAGAGCTGAAATCCAAACCTGTGAAAATCTTGGACCAGGCCAGCCCCGGTGTAGGGGCAGGAGGACACGGAGTAGGTTCTCTATGGCCCGAGCAGTCGGGGTAAAGGAGAGGAGTCCTGGAGCCCTCGTTTTGGCTTTTGCAGGTTCTTATTGGGATCCCCAGGTACACGGCAGGCAGGGGTGCTGGGGGGCCGGGAGGCTGGCAGGCCTCCCAGCCCCCAGCAAGACTCCACTCTGGGCTCTCTGGAGTTCTCTCGCGTCCTCTCCGCTTCTCTCATGGTTCTGCTGGCGTCCCCGTGACGCCGCCCTTAGAAGCCCAGACTCTCAGCCCAGGTGCACCCGCTTACGCGTGCCCACACCCCACTCCAGGTGCCGCCATCAGGCATGCATTCAGGACCGCAGGGATCCACCATCCATCCCAATGGCGGGAGGGCAGAAAAGCCTGATGCTTTTTCACTCCCCCACACCTGGTCAGGCCTCATCCTTCTCTGTGACAGTTTCTGCTCCTGTGACCAGCACCGGCGGCCTGTGTCTAAGGAGACAGCTAGAAGCCTGGGCTGTCCTCCCTCTGAAGTGAGCGTTTGCACAGGCTGAGCTCCCCAGAAGACCCCCTCCTCCATCGAGGAGCTGGCACCCCTCTGCCTCGCTACCCCATCCAAGTGACTTTGGGGACTGGGGCCTCTGTGGCCTTCCGCTCCGCCTGTCTCAGTAACTCAGGCTGCAGCGCTTTTTGGAATCAACCTTCCTCGATGGGGCCATGAGCCCCTTCTTTGCCCATAGGAACCCACACCCTGGGGTCGGGAAGGAGGTCCTCTCCCAACAGCTGTCACCCCAGCTGCCACGACCCCCCCCGTGGCCTCATCTTGCCCTCCCCAGGCTCCGGGGGAACGAGAGTCCCTCGCTGTGTTTCTTTAAACTGATCGTCAAATTCCCCGTTATGAAAATGAACGCTTGACGGGAAGTGTCTTGAAAAATACATCAAGGTGAGGCAAACGGCTTTTTGAGATCAATCCCAGGTGCAAACAGGCCGCGGGAGGACGTCACCCGCCGCCTCCCCAGCCTGGCCGGCAGCCCGGGGCTTGCGGGAGCCGGGCAGGGGGCCGGAGAGGGTCTCCTCGGAGCGATCGCACCCCCTGTGGCTGCCCAGGAGGCCGCGTGTGGGGTTCTCCCCCTCCGACCCTCTCCGGCACCCCCTTCCCTCTCCTCATGCCTTTCCTCGAGCTATTTCTACTTAATTTTGTTTAGAAATTTGAAAAGCAAGTGGAAGTGCAGCGTGATGATAGACCTTATTTAAAGGTTTGATTTAGGTTTCTCTCTGTTCTTATATCAAAGATAAAGTGGAAGTGGTGGTACCATGTTCAGGTAATGAGATTTTATATTAAAAAGAATAAATTAAGCTCATAAAACCGTAGGTGGAGCGCAGGCGGGGCCGAGGCGCTCACGGAGGGGAGCCCCACACTGATGGACGAGCGTCCTCTGGGCTTCCGCGGCCAGATCTGGCCCTGGACTTCTAAGTCAAGGTCGGTCTTTTGCCTGATTCTTGCTGGAAATTGACCCCGTGGGCCCTGAGGGACCAGATTCCAGGGTCCCCGGGTCCAATTCCTCCTGCACATCCTCCTGCTAGGGATTGCTCTGTGGCCCTTGCTAAGTGGCCGAGACGCTCTGATCTCCCTTAGCTCTTCTCTAAAACACCTGCGTGTCATACTAGTGTCCCCGCAGGTGGCAGGAGGTGGCGGTTGCGAGACACGGTGTGCAGGAACTATCTGCAGCGAGCGCTCGAATCCTGTTAACGACAGGGGCTTTCTTATTGACAAATGTGGCTGCCATCTAAAGGAGCTGGTGGGGGAGCAAGGCCAGAAGAAAAGTAACTAGTTTGTTTGCACAGTGATCGCAGCTCAGATGCTAGTTCCAGCCGGACGCCGGAAGAAGCTCCCTGTGTGTGTGTCAACCGGCTCTGAATCCCATCAGGCGCTTGGGACGACTGGCGGCTGCTGGAAACTGCCAGAAATTCCAAGCTTCCTTCTGCCCTCGCCCCCCTCCCTGCCTTGTGAGCAATAAAACAAAATACAAAGAACAGGAATCAAATAAAGACTCTGAAACCGAGCCTTCTGTGGTCATTTTAAAACAGATCCTTTTTGAAAAGCCGGGTGACATTTTCCTTTAACGCCTGATTTTTTTTTAATGCTGGCTGCATTTTTTAAGCGCCCGGCCGGCTTGTAACTAGCGGAGGCAGTACAGTAGCTCGCCGACTGTACCATTTGATCATTAATTTATCACAGTGCTAGCAGTTTGTCTGACAGGTGATAGCACTTTCATCTAATGAGCCCACAGCCAGGGTGGGGGCACCGGAGCGGGGCCGGCCCGCCTACAGGGTAAGGGGCCGGGTGCGTGCTCTCAGCTGGCCTGTTTTCACTCCAGGGATCTCCACAGGCCCAGAAAATGGCTGCCCAATGGCATCGGGGTCCTGTCATACTAGATGAGGCTGGGGAGGCCCTCCAATGGGTCAAGGACACAAGGAAACGGTGGGTGAATCCCCAGCCTTGGTCAGGCAAGAGTCTGCGTTAGTCAGGAGAAGCTCGGTTACGCTGCTGTAACAAGCATCTCCCCTAGCCCCACCTCAGAGTCTTCTAACAACAGCACTGATATTTCACTCCTATGGCACGTCCACTATTTTGTGGGGATGTCTGTACAGCAAAGTCACTCTGGGGACCCACTTGGGGAGGCTCCATCTCACAGAGGTAAAGCCTGGCATGCCAATCAGTCCCCAAAACTTCTGTTCAAAGTGACATGTCACCTTCTCTTGCATTCCATCACCCGAAGCCACTTACGTGCCCACACACAAGTTCAGATGGGCAAAGAAATGTGATTCTTCCATGTGCCCCCGGGCAAGAAAACCAGAATTTCCAACAGCCTTGATGATGACATCAATCACGAATTCTGCTCATGATAACAGCTCAACCTCCCAAGTATCCTGGATCCCTGGACTGATGCACTTTTTTCATGCTCTGCCACTCCCTTTGCCCAGGCTGCCACCCTCTCTCATCTCTATGTCCTGTGCTCTAGCCAAGTGGCATCCTTAGGCCTGTTCTAGGCCCAGGGTCTCAGCGGGTCCTGTGCTCTTGAGTCACTTTCTTGAAAGTTCATGAGTGCACAGCTTTTTCTAGTGTGTGGAGCCAACTGAGGCCAACCAGCACTGGCACTGGGCACCCTGAGTCTAGACAGGAACCCTGGTTCCCAACTCTCTCCTCCTCTGAGCCCTCCAACTCTCTGTCTCTGGCCAGCACACATATTGGCTAGACCAGAAGGCTCAAGGAGCTCCAGAGCTCATATCTATGGAGCTATCCTGGGGCCTCGCTCTGGGGGCACAGCCTGGCAGACAGATGGCTCACACAAGCCAGTACAGCACCTCGCCCCTGGATCTTGAGAGTCTTCCCACCGGGACAGGGTGAACTCATCGATTTTGAGTGGCTCAAATTGTTTATATAGACAGAAACCCTGAAAAAATATTTGTCCAGGGACCTACTCACCCTGGGCTTACATACGCTCCACTCCTGCCCAATTTAGAACCCCTGTTCTAAATCCCCTGGATTCCCATGATAATGGGGAAGGCTTCTTACTATGGTCTTGAGACCCTATACCACTGGTTCTCACCCTGGTGCCTATAAAGTCACTTGGAGAGCTTTTGAAAACTATTGTGGTCTGGACCCCACCCTAGGCCAATGACGTCAGAATCTCCAGGGGTGAGACTGGAGTGTGATATGCTTTGAGGTGTCCCCAGAGTGAGAACTTCTGACCTCATATCTCCTCTAAAATCCCTCTCTTGCTCACTTCTTTTGCTTTGTCATTCTTTTTCCCTTTCCATCAAAGTGCCAAGCTCACCCCCTAGTTCCCAGGACATTTGCACTTGCCAATCTCTCTGCCTAGACTATGGTCTCTCTTCCAATGTTGGGATAGGGCCTCCGTTTTCTTGTCTTTCAGCTCCCAGCTCAAATGCTGCTTTCACAAAGATGTTTTCTTGACATTCCACTGTAGCTCGCTCCTCTCCAGACCCCACTCTATCATTTTCCAAGTTGCACTTACTACCCCATCTTTTCGTGTTTATTTACTTGGTGTTGTTTATTATATATTGTGTTTTCCTTCCTAAAATACACTTTGCGAAGGCAGGCAGCTACTTTGCTAGCCTTGTTCATTTAGTTTCTCTAACTTTCTCAATCCTTGGCATCTTGCTCAATAGTTATTAAGTGAGTCAATAGAAAGACTAGTATTTATAGAGCCTTTTCTGAAGATTTGTTTCTTTGTTGGTTGTTTTCAGAATTTAATTCTGGAGGGAAAGTTGCTTTTTTGAACAACTGGCAAGAATGGATTTTCTTTGAACAGGTCATTGTCTGACTTGTGTAACTCCGCAATAATAAATTTAGACCTGAGCTTCCTGGGAGCCAAGGCAAAAAAGGGTGAGCCTGACCACTGGAACTATGTTGGTCCGGGTGGCTGGTATATTTGCCTCTTCTTTCTCCTTCCTCATGGTCTTTGATTTTCCACGTCTATTTTCACAGCAGCTGATTACAAGCTGTCTCAAATCTTTTTTGGACGCAGGCAGAGTATAAATAGCTAGGAACACAAACACTGATTCATGTGTGTAATGCCTATTTTACAGACATGCAATACAAGTCCTGGGCAGGTGGGGTGGCTTGTCTGAGGTCACACAGCCTGGGCGGGAACCCACATCCTGTGAATTCTAGACCAGTCCGCTCTTCTCGGAACAACACCGCGGGGCCATGCCCCCGCCTTTGGTTTTGTTCCTGAAAGTCCTAACGCAGTGTTGGGGCCTCCCATATGATTAGTATTTCTCTAGGAAAACTGAAACCCAGAGTGATCAAGTCTGCCCCTAGGGTCACCCAGCAAGTCAGGGCCTGAGACAGACAGAGTGACTGGGAGTATTGATTAGAAGGCATTATCTCTACTCCAGCGCTGGACTTGATTGTCGCCTGATAACTCTCTGTGCTCGGGGATGAGAAACCAGCTGCGACATTTGCATAACTGGAAGAGAAAATGGAGCCATTCTCTAATTATCTGCTCAGCGGCCATAATTGCTTTCCACGGAAATTGTCACCAGATAGGTAAATGCCAAGGAGGGATGGGAAGTGGTGACAATCTCTGGGCTCACTCAACAGACTGATCTGACAGATAGACACCCCACTGCACAGACCCGCTTATTGAAAGAGGTAATTATGAGCCGAAGCATCCCCCGGCTCCTCCGACACAGAAGAGCGAGCGCAAACAACACAACGAGGAAGTAGAGGAATCAGAAGCTGCGGAGATGGTTTCGTCCATCACATAAAAATCAGTGCTGCCAATTATGGAATCCTGCTCTGTGCAGGCACAGGGCTCCAGACATGCTTTCGTATTTAATTTTCCCTCTTCAGAAGGCAGTGTTGTCACTACCTCACCCAGTGGGAAACTGAGGCTCAGATTGCTGCAAGTGACTGGCTCGAGGCTACATTGCAATAAGAAAGACTTATGGGTGCTTCTTGAGTGCCACGGAACATTCTAGTGCTTTCTGTATGTCAACTCACTCCTCACCAGGACCCTCCAGGCCTGGGTCTGTATCCAGCCCCATCTACAGGTGAATCTGAGGAGGTGTGAAGAGTGAAATCACCTGCTTGAAGCCACGCAGAGACCACACGGACCCTGTGGGTCAAGTCTGTGCTCTCGAGACCGGTGCTGCAGAGACGTTATAAATTGTTGTCCCCCCTGGGAGAGCGGGGTCCACTCAGACCTTCCTGGTTCCCATAAAGCCCTTTCCACTCTGCTTTGCATCCTATAGGGGGATGCCCTGTCTCTGCTGGCGATTGCATAAATGTGGCTTACCTGGCTGAGATCCGGCAGCCCATCCAGTGGGTCCTGTTCTCCAGCGGGACTGCTCGGAGGGTCCACGGGTGTATTGTGTGACCAGCGCCCAAGCCGACGTCACCTCAGATGGCGGTGCCATCTGAGCACTCAGCCCAGTGACCCCAGGCTCAGTGGCAGAGGCGAGCGCCCACCAGTCAGCGTGTGCAGAGAGCCGGGACCCGAGGAAGCCAGACTCATGTCATTCATTTAAACAGCCGTGTGGATTTCTTCACCCTGCAAAACACAGACCAAGATGGAACATTTCCTCTGAGAACTCCATTTAGCACAGGGCTGAGGGCTGGGGTGGTCAGTGGGGGTCAGAGAGGTCCACCTGAGCTGTCTCCCCTGGAGCTACATCCCCCTCACTGTCCAGGCTGGTCAGTCCATTGCAGAGACAACACCTCTCCTGGGGGGTGATGAACTCGGTCTTGGGTATGGAAATGGATGTCCAAATTGAAGCCCATTAAAATGCTCCCAAATCCAGGCTTGTTCATCTCCGATCACATACGGAGCAACAGAGGTTGTGGCTAAAACCTGCTTTCCGGAGCCATGAAGAATAATTCATAATCGTTTATAATTAGCGCAGAGCAGCAGCAATTTGCATGCAAAGCCCCTGGAAAGCTGGGTTCCTTCTGAAGGCCGAAGCTGCCCCCTGCAGTCTTGAGCACCAGCTTTGCTCTCATGTCCATTTGCAAATTTAGCACCAGGGGATTGCAGCCGAGTTCTCTCTGACCCCGTGACCCCCAGTTGGCCAGATCTGGAATGTGTATGGTTTGCTGTCACCTGGCCACCAGCCTGACCGTGGCCGCTGCTTGACCACATGACAAGTGGGCCAGGGCTACAACAGCAGTTCTCAATGGCGGGGGGCATTTGGCATGGCCCCCCTGGACATTTGTAACTTCTGGACATAGTTTTTGGTTGTCACCGGGGGAGAATATGCCCCTGGAATCCAGTTTGTGGCGGCCAGGGGTGCTGCTACCCGTCCTCCAATGCAGAGGGCAGGGCAGCTGAGGTGGAGAAAGCCATTTTCCTTTCATTCAGGGCCTTAGTGTCCCCGACCAGGGCTGTGGGTGCGGCTATCACGTTGACATTCTACGTGAAGCCTCCCAGATACTGACATCGCCCTCGATGCTGCCCAAGCAGCAAATGAGTACAAATGAGTACTTTCGTCACCGGTCACAGACACACAGGCCTGGGCCATGGCCTGTGGTTTGTGCTACCCGGTTCCAAACCCCAGACTCTCCTGGGGGCTTTTGACTGAAAAGCAAAGTTGCCCGAGAGGCGTGTGATCTGCTTGACTAGTCCACGGGGAGAGGCGGACTCTGACCTGTTGCGAGATGGTCAAGCGCCTGAGCTTTCATCCAGAGTAAGTCAACTTAAGATGCTGGCAAGCACCGCATGAAAAAAATGAAAAAGTTGAAGAGCAGTGCGACCCAGCAGTTCCGCTTCTGGGCATACACTCAGAAGAACCGAAGGCAGGGCTTGAAGGACCGTGTGCACCCCCAAGCTCATGGCAGCTTTGTCCTCAATCTCCAACAGGTGGAAACAAGCCAAGTCCTTGCATGGCTGAGTGGATTAAACAACATGTAACGCATGCACAAGTCGTGTGCGACACCTGCTGCAGCGTGCTGAACCCCGAGGTTCTCTGACCCACCAACTGCTTTCACGGCTGCCTCCCCGCTGGCCCTCAGCAGGGCCCTGGGAAAACCACCCCCATTTGATAGATGAGAACTTTGTGGTTCAGAAAGAGAAAGTGACTAACCACAGCTACCCGGGGTGCTGGTGTTCCAGTGGCTCCTGGGCCACGAGGTTGTGCCGGCTCCTCAAGTCGTGCCTTGGTCACCAGGTCTGGACTCCCAATTTCAGTTCATCCCTGAATGTGCCTCTCGCCAGTTCCCAGCCCCAGGCCCCGGCTGCCTTTGACTCCAAGGTCAGCTGTTGATCATGGCCTCCCTGGCCTCAGGTCACAAGATGCGCCAGTCTCTTGAGTGGGCACTAAATCAGGGCCAATTGTTCGGGGATTGACAAGAAAAGGTGGGTAGAATATTTTGAGAGTGAGCTGTAGCTCATACAATGCCTTTGTGCCAGCTGGACATGTGCTCAGGGCCATGCAGCTCCACCCCAGCTGTCCAGCTGGGAAAGTGAGCAGAGGCTGAATTTTACTTACTAGCCTTGATAGGGATGCTCGGCTGCAGTGAACGACCTGCACAACCGTGCACAGTGGGCTGAGGAACTTGGTGCCCAGAGCCGGGGAAGTTGAGCTTTGCCACCCACACTATTCTCTCTCTACTATTTCCACTCAACTCTCCTTAGATCCGAGCCTGTAAAATGGTCCCTGGGGCAGCAGCTGTGAAATGGGGCAGCCTGTCTAGGATTGGATAGACTAAGTTGCGATCATCTCCTCATGGCAGAGGCAGGGACACTGAGTCCCGGAGAGGGCCACCATCTGCTCAGGGCCACCCAGGTTTGTACCCCGAAACATCCCCCACCATCAGTGGGCCCGGCCGTACCCCAGCTCCCTCCCAGGGGAAGTTTGAATGAAGAAATAGCAGGAGGAGGCTTGGACCCTCTCTGCCTCACCAAGTCAGGTTTTGATTAGGGCTTATTGTGAGGCTGCATTCCATTCAGAGCCGTGCAGAAGAACGAGTCTAATTCCTTGGCCCGGCTTGGCCCTAAAAATAGGCACCAGCTGAGGGGTTCCTTCTCCCTCCCACCCACGTGGTGGCAGGAGTGCCAGGCTGGCTCGGCTTATCTTTTGTGATCTCAGGCAAGTTTCTGAGCCCCGGAACCCGGCTGGTGCAGCAATGGACAGAGCTAGTGAGGTGCCCCCCTACTCTGGGCTGGGAGGGGGTGAGGTGAGATCCTGGAGGTAAGCAAGCCAGGCACAGGATGTGGGACAGGGTAGGGTGAGGACACTGCGGTGACTTAAGCTTCTAAAGTTTTGGCCCAATAATTTTGTCATCTTAAGGTAAGATTGGACCAAGAACCAGTTTTGCCAAAATGTTCTTGGAGTTCGCCCTCCCCCAGGATGGCCTCCTAGATTAAGATAATGGGTCCCCTAAATTTGCTCTCCGCTGCTTGGCAGAGCTCCTTCACTTTGTTCTAAAATAGCACTGCTTAATAGAAATGTAATGTGAGCCATGTAACTTCAAATTCCCTAGTAGCCACATTTTGAGAAAGTAAAATGAAACAGGTGAGATTAATTTGTTAATTAGTTTATTCAACGCAACATGTTCAAAATATTATCATTTCAACATGCAATCGATATATGAATGTTCATGAGACATTTTACATTCTTTTTCATATTAATACTTCAAAATCCAATGTGTATTTTGTAAGTATACATCTTTATTTGGACCAACTGCGTTTCAAGCGCTCAATAGCCACACATAGCTAGCGGCTACCGTTCAGGAAAACAAATGGCTTGGCCGACTTCTCTCTTCTTGCTGGTGACTTGAGGCAAATTGCTCTCCTCTCTGGACCACTATCTTCCCTCTGTATAGTGAGGACATCAGAAGAGAGCAGCAGAGCAGCAATAGCAAGTTCTTGGCACACTCACCACCCCTCTCTGTGTCTGCACATGTGGCAGACATCACTAATGGATCACCAATCACTCACTGCTAGCTGCTTTTCTCACTGAGTCTGACCCAGCCTCTGAATTTTCACCAAACAATCCGGTATAACCTGTCCTGCCTCAGTTATCCAGAACTGTGGGGGCATCAGTACTTTTCCAAATGCTTGACTTTTTGGGTAACGAACAGTTCCCCTTTCTATCTATACCATTTTCTTATTTAAATTGTACAGGAAAAGTTTTCTAAAATCCATAACACATGTGCCTATTTTGAACTCTGAACATTATCTGACCCCTGAAGGGTGACATTAAAAGTAAATATTTATTCTTGTCTGTGTGTTACTCCTCTGACCACATGCTCAGGATGCTCCGAGGTGCTGTCTGTCCTTGGTACCAAGTGTCCCAAGAGGCTGCATGTTTTCAAGTCTCCTGTCTTCTTTTTAGCTCTTCTCTCTCATTTTCCTGTCAGGCTGTGGGCTGTCATTTCTGTTTCCTGATGTACACACAGCTGAAACACCACCTCACTCGCCGTTCTAATTTGTGCTGCATCTTTAGAATTGGAAGCCACATCAATTGTTAGAGCCGTGCATCAAGTAAGAGTAATTAAACCCTAGGTAGGAACTCATGGGACTCTTCTATAAATGTATGGCTAAGGGAACAGTGTTTGAGAGCTGTATTTTGGATCTACGGGGTTCCCAACTATTCAATTTTGAATAACTTACTTTCCGTACTATTCCAAGTAACAGTTAGTTGTTTCCCAAAAATTTCATCTGCATTTTAAAATTTTGTTTTAAATTGCTAGCGTACAGTAGGTAGGTAGGCAATAAATACTGCTGGGGCTAATAGGGCTAGTTCTAGCCCTAGCCTTATTAGAGTTGGAGCAGTCAGGGGTGGCTTCCTGGAGGAGGTGAGATGGAGCTTTGTGTGTAAGGAAGAAAACAAATAGAATGAGGCAGAGGTTCTAGACAGATGCCAGAGCAAAAGCAGGGCACTTGGATGATCGTCTGCTAAGGAGTGAGGGGAATAAGGAGAAATGTCTTTTTTCTAATTGAAAGAAAGCAGATATTTTCCTTACCTGCCACCTTGTAATGCTCTTGTGTCGAGTTCTTCTTGGGAGGGGTTTAGAGACCCTTCATCAGCTCCTGTAATGGACCTTGGCTTTCCAATCTATAAAATGGGGTTTTCTTGGCTCTGCTGACTTTTAAACTCTGGGTGAGAAATGCTTCGGAAACTGTCACCTGCTTCAAAGATGAAAGGGTCACAAGCCCAGGAGGATTTCAACTGCATGTGCACTCAGCTAAAATCCAGCTTAAACTCTCATGACGCATGGAACAAATAACGACACACACATATACACAGCTCGGCGTGACAGATTCAGGTGCCTTTGACCAAAGTCCCCAAAACCTGGTCCCCTGCTCCGTTCCCCAGAGACAACCGCTGGCATCATATTGTGAATTCTTCCAGCCCTGTTTCCATGTATTTGCACAGGGCTGTGGACCCGCAGAAACACAGGGAGGTGTGCTATTTTGATTTATTCTAGTCAACACAGAGGACTCACGTTTCTTTCTGTCCAACATGTCTCCCCAGGTGTCCCTGGATGAGAACATATGGGGCAGCTTTAGTCTTCCCAATGGCGCAGCACCCTGGGCTCCGATCACAGCCTGGGTTAGACGTTCCCCGCCTGCTGGACACTTAGGTTGTTTCCGGCGCTTCAGCTTTTATAAGTGACTTTGCTGGGACCATTTCTGCAAACAGTGCATTGAAAGGCGCAGTTTCTTCGTCCCCCTGGGCTGTCCATGAATAGCTGTCCTTCCTAGGTCACCGGATCTAGGTGTTCTTGAAGTTTCAGTAGCCACTGCCCAGTTGCCCTCCTAAAGAGCCGTGTCCACTTTTGCACCCACTTGCAGTGGCCGGCAGTAGCATTTATCCTCTGCCTCGCCAGCTCCTGCCTTCAGCACTCCTTAGACCGCAGGACTGGGGGGCCCTGCTCTGAACCTGCACTCCAGGGGACCCGGAGCTGTGCATCCACACCTGTGCCCCACCCCCTAAGGTGTAGACTCTTTGGGGGCAAAGGTAGAAACAGTATCTGTGGGCCAAGGGAAGATGCCCACTCAGAACCTGAACCCCCATTTCTGGACGATGCTCTAGGCACTGGGGACTTGTGAGCTCTTGCCCCAGTGGCCCCTTCATTTCCTTTGGCTCACCTCTCCACACCTGCTCTGTGCGCCTGGCCCGAGGGTGGCCGAGGGGCAGCTGTCCAGGGGTGGGGCGTGTGAACAGTCTGGGTATCGGGGCTGGGGAGTCCACACAGCTGTGAGAAGCCCCCCACTTCTGAGTCCAGGACTCAACCAGGGAGTGACCAAGAAGTGACCGGCGCCCAGGCCTGCCTCATTCCCAGCCCGGCCTGCCCTCCCCAGCGGAGTCTATCATTTCCCTCCCCCACCGGACTTTTCAACCAATTTAACTCTCCCTTCAGAAAAGCCTTCTCTTCCCCCCACATCTCCGGGGAGGGGGAGCCCAGCGTCTGGGAGTGGGGGCTGCCCCCTGGGACTCACTTCTAGCCAACCCGGAGCACTTCAAACAGGCCCTTCCCAGGAAGCCCGCTCCGCATGGAAATGAACGCACGGAGCAGGTGTCGGCCCTGCCTGGCCCTCTCAGGAGGCTGCACAGGAGCTGAAATAAACGGTGCAAATAAACCTCAGCGCCTGTTAGCGACAGCTCCCCGAATTTAAAGGGACACGTAATCATTCCTAATACACATCCAGGGCAGAGAGCCAGATGTCGCTGATGGCAAAGAGCACTGCTGGCAGGGAGAGGCGCGCACAGCCCCCCAGCTCCCGCTCACAGAGCCAGAGCCTGCCTCCCAGACCAGCTCCAGGTGAACCCCGTCATGTGGCCCCCCTCCCCGCCTCCCCCTCAGCCCCATCACCCCTGCGCCTCGTGCCTCGAGAGCTTGCTCTCACCCCAGGCTCTGTGCCTGGAGCTGCGTGGGTGAGCTCTGTTAAGCCTCCCAGCAAGCCTCTGCAGGTGGAAATATCCCCATTTCACAGAGGGGGAAACCGAGGCTCAAAGAGGAGGCCACTGGCCCAAAGCTGCATACTAATTTGGGAAAGAGATGAAATGCAAATTCGGGTCTCTCTGCTGATTCCAGAACCCCGCACGCCACCCTGGGCTGCTGGCGGGCCCAGGCTCGGAGGCTGAGTGCACAGGCAGGAGGGACGGTCAGGCTCCAAAGGCCCACACTAACCCTCAGCCCCCAGCCCCAGTGTGACTCGCCGAAGAAAGATGGGGCTGGGGGCCCTTGTGGGTCCAGACCAGCTCCCCTGCAGCCCGGGTGCTGGGTCAGACAGGGCAGCAGGAAGCCAGGTGAGGCTCATCTGGCTACGGGGGGACATGGCTACTGCCTCCGACCTGTGACGCAGGGAATCCTGGGGACGGACCTCTGCCCCTTGACAACCTCCCCGTGGTTTCCCGAGGTGCCGGCCGTGCCCAGCAGTGCTGGTGGGTTAGGCCTGGCCCTTTTTGGTTCCGCTTTGAAAATACAATGAGTCTGGAGATGCATTTAGTCTCTGCTGCCTTGGAGTGAATTAATTTGCATTGACAGAAGCCTGAGGGCAGCATGGAAGCTACTGGGCCCCTGGTAAGAGAGAGAGAGAGAGAGAGAGAGAGAGAGAGAGAGAGAGGACCTCCTTTCTCTGCATATCTGGAAAGAAGGTTCCAAACGCTCGTGGGGACCCAGGGCTAGGTGGGCCCATGACAAAGCCCAGCCAGACTCCCAGAGGAGCCCGTAGGTGTGCGGGGCCAGCGGCTCGAGCAGTGCTCACAACAGTCTAGAGGGGCCGGAGGCAGCTCAGGGAAATCAGGCTAGAAAGGGGTGGGGGGGAGCTCACCCAGAGATACACAGCGCACCTGCCGTGGAGTTGGTCACACCCTTGCCCATAGGTCTGCACAGACCATGGCCTTGGCCACCGCCCTGAGGGGTCTCTCAGTTGCTACCAAGGCTTTGAGACCCCAGGGTAGGAGAGCCATCAATTCTGGGCCTCAGGCCCTGCTTCTCTAGACCATCAGGACAGTGAACTCATTTTACCAGAGGGACAAAAGAGGTTCAGAGGAGCCAGGGACACCCTTGCTGGCAGGGATAGAGGTAGTGCTGGAACCTGTAGCCTCGGCCTCTAGAGGTCATGCTCCAGAGAGGCCTCTCTGGTCAAGAGGCCTCAGGCCACAGCGTCACGCCCGCCCTCCCCAGCACTGCCCACTGCAGGCCCTTTTGAAGGTGGCTATAAGTGGCTCCTGTTGGCGTGTGGGTCTGTCTGGGCGGGTAAGTGGCTTGAGTGACGAACGGGATGTCGGCCCCTCCCCCCGTGCTATGTTTAGAAAGGTGTCAGCCCCAAGCTGGACGTCTCAGTGGTCACCCAGGAGGTAATCACGAGTGTCTCTAAAACCCCATCTCTGACCTTCCTGCCCTCAGACACGCGGTCACCAGAGTCACCAGGCGGGATGGGGCGCAGACACAGCTGGGGGGCTGGAGGGAGGTCCATGCTCCGGGTCGAGCAGACAGGGGCCGGGCGGGGAGCCGAGGCTGGAGGTGAGCTGCTGTTGCCCCTTCTTCCTGCAAAAATGAGTGAGGACTCAGCAGATGATGCTTGTGAAAGAGCTCTGCTCGTCCCACGTGCGCTCACACACATGCACACCTGCAACACACTCACCGTGACACACATAGGCACGCACACTCAAGGTGTCGATTTCCTCAAAGAGAGGGCCAGAGGAGTGTCCATGGCATTTTAAGCACTGCATGAACATTTCTCGTTTTTATAGTCTTCAGTGTGTAAGCAGCTGTACACCAACGCCGCAGAGCACTTCCAAAATCTAAAGCCTTGTCAAGGTGTGTCCCCCAATTTAAACACGCTGAAAATCATCACTGTGTTACGGGCTGTCAAATTGTCATTGTTATTATGATTATTGTTCTTGTCGTTGTTATTATTACAATTATCATTACTGTGGTGCAGGCCTCAGAATAAAATTTCTCCACGCAGCTTTGCCAAATTGGAGGCTAGCCTGCGATAGCCAGTTGTCCATAACAAATAAAGCTGTAACCACTGGAAACTAATTTGCAGTGTGAACCAGGATGCTCTTCCTCATGAGCACGAGAAACAAAATACCGAAATAAAGCCAGTCCTGAGGCTGGCAAGACCCCCGGTCAGGCTTCTGTGATCCCTGGTTTCAAGTGGCGACATTCATTCAGGGCTGACATTCAAAATCGCGCCAGCCAGTGCAGGGCTGGAAATGTCAAACTAGAATGGGCAGAGGCCTGGTGCTGCAGGGCCCCTGGCCTGTGCTGGGCGGCAGGCATGGAGACAGGGCTCATGGAGACAGGGCTAGGGTTTAGGGCGAAGTGATACAGAAGTATTTCAACATTTTAACAACTGGTGCGTTGTATCAGCACCTACGCAGTGACTGCCAGGCCTACACTTATCCAAGTGGTTCTCCTGTCTCGTGGTGAGCTTTATCCTTACTGACAATCTCTGCTCTTTAATTAGAGTATTTAGCCCATTAACATTTAATGAGAGTGTGACTATACTTGGATTCAAGTCTTCCGCTTCATTATTTTTCTGTCTGTCCCCTCGGGTTTTGTTCTCCTGCCCCTCCTCCTGCTTTACTTTTGGGTTCTTTATGTATGTGAATAAATGTTTAAGATTATTTTTACAGTTTTAAAGATATGTTTAAATTCAATTTTAATTTCGCTGCTGTGTTTTTAGCAATCCACCTTTGTGAATTATATCTTTTAGAGGTGGATTTAAGGATTTGGCATACATCCTCAAGTCTCCATAGTACGGAGACAGTAGTTTAGTACCATTGAGACGAATTAGGAAATGCTTGCAAGCATATAGTTCCATCTGCCACTCCCCCACTGTATCCATCCATTTCTTACGCATTGTTGCATCAACATATATCACAAACCACACTACAATCTTGTAATTTTTTGCTTTAAATAAGTATGTTGAGGAAATTATGAGAAAAAATAGACTTTCTCGTTTACTTACTTACCATTTCTGTTGCTCTTCATTCTTTGTGTCCGTCTAAATGGCATCGTTTCCCATCAGCCTGAAGAATGACCTTAAGTAATTTTTGCAGTACAGGTTAATGGGACACATTTTCTTAATTTTCTTTTCTCTAAAAACATCTCTATTTCATCTTCACTACGAAAAGATATTTTCATTGATTATACAATTCTCAGTTGACTTTCCCCCCAGCACTTGGTTCTTGTGATTCTACTGATTTCAGGCCTTTATAGTCTCTATTGAGGCTGAAATCCAAGACTTCCTGGGATATGGGTCTTGCAGTGCAGTTCATGGCTCTTCCCCAGACCTCAGTGGGCAAAACAGAGAGGTTTGGGTTGTCTCCTGCTAGTGGGGGGCATGGGTCAGGGGAAATGCCTGAACCCTTGTTCATTCAAGGCAAGAAGACATTGGGGGCTATCCTTCTAACTGCTTCTGTTACCACTTGGCTGTATAGACTGGGGCAGACCATTACGCCTCTGGGTGTTACCACTTCCTCTGCAAAAGAACAGACTGATTTGCAAAATGTCTATGTTCCTTTTAGGACTTTAATATTTTTCCATTTTGTGCTTACCTTTACCTCCCTGACCAGACCACATTCTTCTTGATATCTATGTCTCACTCACTCATTCATTTATCCAGCCACTTAACCAATATTTCTTGGTCCCCAAGCGCATTGTAGACACCACCCCATGAGCCAGCAGATAAGCCTGAGTAGTTTCAGGCCTGCCTTCTTGGAGAGCACAGTCTTGTGGGAGAAGTGGAGAAGAAAAAAGGATGGTTTTAGAATCCTGTGCAGTCAGTACTGTGATGAGAGGAGATAAGGGGCTGTGGGGGCACCAGGAGGGGATGCCTAGTCCCTTGGGCTAGAGCGTGTGTGGAGGTAATCATGGAAGACTTCCTGGAGACAGTGATAACAAGTTAACAACAATGACAGTAACAACAATAATAATAATGACAACTACTTTTTGAACATCTCCTGGTTTACCTGGAACTAAGGAATTTCTTAGAATGTGGGATCTGCAGTGTTAAAATCAGTAAAGTCCATGTCAGACACTGTTCTAAGCACATCACATATATTAACCCATTTAATCCTTACAATAGCTCTATGATGGGTGCCATTATCATCCCCATTTTACAACTGAGGAATCCAAGACACAACGAGGTTTAGGAAGTCGGGAAGGGCATGCAGTCAGAGACAGCCAGCGCCATCTGAATCCAGTCCCCATGCTCCTGAGTGTGATGGCATGTGGTAATGGCACTCCCGGGGCAAAGAGGTGTGAGAAAGCAGGCATTTGGTGGGCTGGCTGTGGTGAGTTACTTCCCGCCTCTCGTTTTCCTCATCTGTAAAATGGGGACACTCACAGCTGAGTGTTAATGCCTTTGAGGTTGTCATGCACAGCACAGGGCTTGAGGGCACGGGCTATGAATGCCCACTTGTGTCAGGGGAAGGGAGATTTTGAGGAAGAGGGAACAGCTTGGAGGGAGGCAGAAAAATGAAAGAGGCACTTGAACAAATGGGTTCTTCTGTCAGAGCACACAGGACAAGGGGTCAGAGACGAGAGCTGGCGTCCAATACAACTTTCGTTGTCCTAACCTGACAGGCAGGCTGGCATTAGAACGAGGCAGGCGAGACATTAGCCGTGGGTACAAATTGAAGAGGACTCAGTTATCCACATAAACAATATTTCAATGTAATACATATTTTTAAAGATTTATTTATTTATGCATACAAGAACTGGGGTACAGGCCAGAGGTGTGGGGGGAGGGTGAGAGGATTCACCAGAGACAGAGTGGGGAGCAGAACAGGCAGATCTACTGAAATACACTGCTGAGGGGCGCAGCGGGCAAGGCAGGAGAGGTCCAGAGATTGACACTTGTGCTGCAGTGGCTGCCCATAGCTTCATAGTGCTGACTTAACTCCTTGTGCCACCAGGGAGGCCCTCAATGCAATATTTTTAAAAATCAAAATCAAGCCCCCCAAATCCCATGACGGACAGAAACCCAACATTTTGAAGACAGGCTCTGCCCCTGACCTGCACAATTTGGCCCCCTTTGCCTCACCCTAATCCAGCCCTGTTGGGTCCTGCCTTCACCTAGAATGCTAATATTCCGCTCATCTTGCAATGTGGAGGCATTCATTTTGAGAACAGAGCATTACAATGTTATTTATCTGGCTCACTGAAGCTTTTGGCCCATCTTAAAGTTTGCACGTACGCTGAGCGTGGTTCACTTGCTTTACTCTAAGTCCTGGCCCAGGACAGCCCTGGCTTGTGGTCATCCTGGGGACACTCTCAGCGAGTGGTGCTCCCTTTCCTGCCCTGAAGTGTCCCAGCTCGTCAGCTGGAAGACATGCCCCCCAGGGCCCTACAGCAGACCCCGGGCCTCGGGGTGGAGCCCTGGGCATCATACCCTCTCTCCCACCCCCTCTACCCCCAGCTCCAGCACTCACGCCCTGGCCGGGGGCGGGGGCAAGGGAAGAGGTGGCCTCAGACAGGGCATTGCTATTTCAGGGCAGACGATGGCTTCCTTCTCCAGCCCCAATGAAACCTTTCCTCTCCCAAATTCCGCAGGCCTCTCATTAGCGGTTGTGTTTGTGGATAATAGCTATAATGAGGAGGCAATAAAAAAATCCAGAATGTGCTGCCTGGCCTCTCCTCACCCCATCCATCGGGAGCGCCTGCCAACTCGGCCTGAGGTCTTAATGACTCCGATGTGGACCCAGGGGCCGGGAGTGGGCATTTGTATTACAGCTGGATTATTTAATCCCCATTAGTTAAAAATGCCGGGCCGCAGGCCAGAAGCCCAGGAAAATAAGTGGTGACAGGTGAGAGAAAAATAGCTTCCCTGCGGCCTCCGCGGCCACTTCAAAGGCCACGGCCCTGCCAGGTAATTGAGACCTAATGGACACCAAGACCGGGCAACGGCTTGGCCAGAGATGCCCCGGCACCCGGCGGAGATGGGCAGGCGAGCAGGGAAAGGCTTGGCTGGCCGGCCAAGCCCAGGATGGCCTGTAATTAGGCCAGGATGCGGCAAATACCTTTTCTGTGGGGCGCTGTGTGGAGTTACTCGTGACTTCCATTTTGGGGAGGCAGGAAGAGCGCCTGCGACCGACCGAGGACGACCGACCGAGGGCAGCAGCACTTGGGAAGAGCTGGTTTCTCTAGTCACTGACCTCCGCCAGCATCTGGCCCTTAAAGGGAGAAAGCGGTTACGTGTGTGTGTGTGTGTGTTTGCACGTGTATATGTGTGTCTATTGGCAAGTATGTGTTTGTGGACATTGTATCTGCATGTGTACACAGTGTGTGTGTGTGTGTGTGTGTGTGTGTGTCTTGGGTCCTCCTCTCTGGGGCTCTCTCCCCACATCTGGCGCCTCACTGCAGGAAGGTCTTACAGCACCCAGTATCCATCTGAGCCCTTAACATCATTCTCTGCTCCAGGCAGCCTGTCCTGTTGAATTTCTGGAATTCCAGGTCCAGCCTGGAGGCGGCTGTGACGCCACTCAGCAGGGGGCAGGGAAGAACCCCTCCACCCCCACCCCCAGCTTGGAGGGTGATAGGCAGGTACCCCCAGACTCTCCTGGAGGCCTCCATGCTGGGGCCCCAGCTGTCAGCTCTCCCCAGCTAGGCCCCAAGAATCGGGTCGGCCATTCCTTGTGACAGTATTTTTCATTACATCGACTTGTCCGTGAGCTTAAGTTTACTTTAAAAAGAAACTTAGGGTGCTACCAGGAATGGAAAAATCCAGATCATTTGGCATAAACAGCAGATAAATGATAAAAATGAGCACATGAGCATAGAAGCCTTTTTTAAACGCAGCCAGCAATTGTGACTGTTCAAGGCCCCAGTTCAAGGCTGGGCTCACCTGTTGCTGAAGAGAAACGTCAGCAAACGTTAGTGACGTGTCCAGATGTTTTAGCACCGATGACTTCCCTCTGGCGTCGGGGAACACGCCCGCCCTCACGACGGCCGGAGCAAGTGCCGAGGGCAGCAGCCAGGCCGAGCGGCTCGGAGCAGTGGTGAGTGTCCCGCGCTGGACTTGGGCAAAGGACCATGGAACCTCGGGGGTGCTGGGGGACAGCTCACTGGTCTCACGAGCCTGGTTCCTCCTTCCTGATATGGAAAGGGCCAGAACCTGTGTGGGGTAGACGGAAGGCAGTGGCTGGAAAGTTCTGTTCAAAGAAGCTGGCAGCCCGAAATGGCCAGTCCTCCCTGGTGCCCAGGTGTCTTGGGGTTGAGCTTCGGGTGCGTTCGGCAATCAGGGGGCCTGCGGCTTGAGGAGTTCAGTGGACACTGAGCTGACCGGAGCGGGAGTCATGACCCCTTCCCTGCTTCGTACCAGGGAGGGAGGGGTATGGAGAGCAGATTCTGAGATCACGAAGCTCCTTCTCCCACAGCTCCCCAACCACCAGGCAGAGCAGGGGGGCTCTGCTCATGGGTGAGAGACCCCAAGGACTGGGGGGTGCTCACCAACATTCCTCAGAGTTAGGGTGAAGAAATTCCCCCCTCAGAACCGAGGGACATTCCCTTCATGTTTCCCCAACATCCAAAAGTAGGGTGATCTTATTTGTTATGGTTTGGTTGATTCATTTGGGGTCTAGGGATCTATTACCCTTAATTTATATGGAAAATATTTTAAGCATTCCCAGGCCCCCCAAATAACCTATCGAATCATACCAAACAGGAACAGACTATTTTCCAAATAGCGGAGGCAACTTATAAGAAACAGCCGGATACTCTTCCACACGTTCACACAAGTATTAACTCACTCCTCTCTTTTTTTTTAAAGATTTATTATTTATGCAAGCATGGGGTACAGTCCAGAGGCGTGGGAGGGTGAGAAGATTCACCAGAGACAGAGCGGGGAGCAGAACAGGCAGAAGAACCAAAACACACTGCTGAGGGGAGCAGCGGGCGAGACAGGAGAGGTCTGCCGTGCCATGTGGGTAGCTCCCTGGCCAGCCGGGAATCGAGCCAGTGCTGCAGAGGCTGCGGACGGCTTCACAGTGCTGCGCTCAACCTGCTGCACCACCGGGGAGGCCTCTCACGCCTCACTTTGGTAAGTACTATGACAGGTGAGTACTAGGAGTTAAGTACTATTCACAGCCCACTTTGCAGGTCAGAATGAGTAACTGGCCCGAGGTCACTCAGCACATTCATTAAGTGGCAAACTGGGATTTGAACCCAGCCAGGCTTTCAGCTCTTACGCCTGGGGCAGAGCTGCCTCTCCAGAGCACACACGTGGCTGTGTGGGCATGGACGTGGGAACATGTACATGGGGCGTCAGCTGGGGGTGTGCATGGGTGTCAGATGGAGGTGGCCCAGGTAACTCAGACCCAGAGGAGTTAGATTTGCAGAACCAAACGCTGTCATGTCACTTGGTTAACAAGAAAGCTGCCTCTCATTCCATCTACAAACCCTGCGTTCTCGGGCTACAATTGGCAGGATGGCCGTGTCGCCCCATTGCACATTCCTCCGAATCACCGAGTGGAGCAGCCACTGCATGACCATACTTCAGGGTCCGGGACTCGGGTTTCGTGAGACAACATCAGAAATGCCTCTGGAACCACCGGCCTCCTTCATGACACGGGGAGGGGGCGAGGATGCAACCCAAGCTGCAGGCTGCTGGCCAGCTCCTGCCCAAGGCAGGCCAGGTTGGCAGCCCTGCCCTGGCCCAGACAAGTGTCAGCTCTGTCAGAGCTAAGGCCCGGGGCACAGTGCCCGCGAGGGCACCGTCTCACTGCCCACCACGAGGACAGGGAGGTTGGTTTAGAAATACGCAGCCAGCCAGCCTCTCACCTCCTCACTGGGATCAGGCATTTCTGTGGCCAAGGGACAGAAACCTATCGGGCTGAATGCGACCATTGATGGTGGCCAGCACCGCCCACGTGCTGGGGAGGGGACGGCCGGCATGGCCAGCGGAGTCGACAGGGATTTGAGCAAAGCTGTCCCCTTCACTGCCCCCACCCTGCCCCACGGATGCCGCAGATCTCTCTCTCCAACCCTCATAGCCCCGACTCCTCCAATCCAGGCTCAGAATGTCATCCAGAAGCCCAGTTCTGACTGGAAAGTTCCAGAAATCCCTCCCTACGAAACTGAGCCTGAAAAATTCCAGATCATGGTTGTTACGAATACTTGGTTCCACCCCCACCTTGACCCAATGGGCACATTTGATGCTAAGGTCACCGCCGGACCCTGTCCCCATGGTCACCAGCTGCTGAGTGTCAGTTGTGAGGCGCTCACAGCTGCTGCTTTCTCCAGACCACCCTCGCCAAAGTGCAGGGGACACAACCTCTCCTCCACCCCAAAATCACTTGCTGGGAACGCCCTAGGTACTCACCCTAAGATGGCAAAAATATATAGTTGCAGAGCAAAC
The DNA here is from genome assembly GCF_014898055.3 of Talpa occidentalis. Lineage (NCBI taxonomy): Eukaryota > Metazoa > Chordata > Mammalia > Eulipotyphla > Talpidae > Talpa > Talpa occidentalis. The sequence goes on from NW_023601754.1 coordinate 5,254,034, forward strand.
CTAGGGAAGCAGGAAAGGGTAAGTCAAAACAAATTGTTTTCGGCTCAGTTTGTGTTTCAATTTAGTCTAATAAAAGTTTATCGACCCTCTAGACATTAGGTGGTGGACGTGCTAGAATCATCTATGGTCTATTTGCTTGTACAGCGTCACATGTAGACACGTGTTGCACTCAGTCATGTGCGGTGCATGGTTTAGGCCATGTCTGTTCCCATGGAAACAGCCCCAAGCTGTGGATCCACACACAGATTCTCTGTGTGCGTTTGTTCCTTGGTACAGTCACGGGAAGACCCAGTGACATACTTTATGCCCACGCAGCGTCACGTGACACAGACGTCCCTCCTCGCACCCCATCACGCAACCTCACAGCGCCACTTCCTTTACCTGTGCACACGGGAGTCACACGTCACCTTTATTTATGCCACATGAGTATTTCCTCTGGTTCCTGGGTAACGTGATGGCTGATTTCCTTAAAAAGAAACACAGCTGATTAATTTTCCCGCCTGCATTTCTCCCTTGTCAAATGGGAGGAAAAAGTTGTTGTGTTTGTGTATCAGGTCCATTAGCCTAGATAAACTGTGGGCCTCCCGTAATGATTAATGACAGAATAGTGCAGTTGTTGCAAAAATAAGTCATGCAGTGAGGAGAGAACTGGAGATTATATCTAACACCAGGGGATGGCTTATTAATCTCACTTCTGGAGGAATTTCTGAGTAAATCAGTCTCCTTTATTAATGATATTTCACTCTGCTCTGTGAGACATCTTTTATCCAGCCAGAAGGGCAATTATCTATTTAGGCCAGGAAACAATATTAGTTACTGCCTCAGCTCCAGGGCGAGAAGACAAGCCAAGAAAAGAAGAAGGAGAGGAAAATAGAGCAGAGGCTGCCGCGGCCCTCACAGAAGCGTCCTCCCGGTGCTGAGAGGGGCTGTGCGTGCGTGTGCCTGAGTGGCATGTGTGCGTGTAACATGGGCATGTCGGCTCTCTGCTTGCCACAGCCAAGGCTGGCCAATCATTCATTGGGCGTCTATGAGCACCTACTACGTGCAAGGCCTTTGTCAGGGCGCCGACGGGCTGCTGGTCGTCCTGTGTATTCACAAACAGATACACTATAAGTATCTGTTCCTACCCTAGAGACTCGGTTTTCTGCTTTGAAGTTCCGTTTTCATAGAAATCCTTCTTTGACTACTGTGTGAGGAGAACAAGGCGGCAGGTAGCAGGTCATGATAGGAAAAAGAGGGATTTTCTAGATTAAAAGCACCATTTTTTTTCTGATCGGTGAATTGCCTACACATGGCAATTCAGCAGTAGCAAGAAGGGGGCATGGATTTAGCCAGTCACCCAGGAAGGTGAATCTGCCCATTTTGGCCTTTGTCATTCGTTTGTTCGTTCATTCATTCATTCAACAAGCATGTATGGAGCATCCACTATTTACCAGGACCTGTACTAGGCTCTGCAGAGTCACTACCTGACTCTTGACAGCCAGGACCTTATAGCTAGTGGTAGAATTTGGGCATAAAAGTAACAACTCACGAGGTTATAAAGGACTAATGAATTCTATGTGTCTAGCTAGAACTGGCAGGTTCAGAGAGAGAGAGAGAGAGAGAGAGAGAGAGAGAGAGAGAGTGTGTGTGTGTGTGTAGCAGATGGAAGAAATCAAAGAGGGTCTACCAGAGCTGAAAGCTTTTGGATTTGACAGCAGTCTTGTCTGATTTCTGGTTCCACCTTAATTTGTCCTCACTTTCCAAATGACAAAGAGGAGGCCCTGAGAGTCAGTTGCCCACAGCTACTCAGTGGTGGGGCCGGCATTTACAGCCAGGCCTGCTGACCAAGCGCTGACCGCTAGGCCGCCCAGCCCCACACCCCACCTCCCACCCAGTTCCTCTATGGTGCCCCCATGAACCACTGTAGGAAGCAGCTCCCTCCCCTGCGCCCTCCCTCCCATGCCCCTTCCCTCCTGTGTCCCCTCCCTCCCCTGCGCACCCCCATCCTTGATCTTTTGGGGAGGAGGGGCTGCCCACACACCTCACAGTCCCCTCCAGTGGCAAAGGTTGGGGGTTGAGGCTGGGCTGGCCGGGCTAGCAGGGCTGGTGGTGCCGCTGGGGGGCAGCCGCACACGCTGAGGCCCACCCCCTCTCTGTCAGCACTTTCGCTGCCCCCAGCCCTCCCCACCCCAGTAATTAAATAAGTCTCTGGAAGAGGAGCCTGTATAGTATGTCATAAAATCTCTCTGAACTACCTATATTTACCCCTGAAAGTGAATTCTTTATAAGACCCAGGATATCAAAGCGGCTGGGGATCAAAGTCGTTTTAATAAGCCAGGGAGCGCGCCTGCCCAGCCGGCCTCTGCCTGCCGCCCTCCTCGGAAGGCACTTAGGACGCCCCTTGGGCCCATTGTCCCTGGATTGTTCCCGCACAGCCTCCGGGAGGACAGAACGGCCTGTCTCACCACCGCCAGGTCGGCCCACCTGGCCCAGCGGCCGCCTGCTCTGCTGGGCTGGCCCGGCACAGCCTTTGATGTCAGCGCCTGCAAGTGTCATCAGGAGCCAGTCACACAGTCGGCTGCGGGCCTGTCTACACGGAGCTCCCGCGAAACAGGTGCAGTGTTCCAACCTGGAACAGAGTCAGGCCGGTGGCTCCCTCGGGGTGGCTCCCGGGGAGGTGTCCCAGGATGGCGTGCTGCTCACCTGTGTGATTTGGGTGTTAGTGACATGGTGTGTTCAGTTGAAGGAAATGCATCTAACTGCATGATTAAGAGGTGTGCACTTTCTTATAGTGTGTTAAAAAATCACAGCAGCTCACGTAAATTCTGCTCGCCCCAGGGGGTCTGACTCCCCTGGGTGGTCACTCCCAGGGGATCTGACCACCCTTGATGGGGGCTGCCAAGGCCCAGCCACAGTGACCCTGGTGTCCACCCCTACCGGGACCACACCGCATGCCTATACCACCTCCTGCCCTACAGAACATCAGTAGTTGACCTGGTGTGGCTCAACTCGCCCATTGAACAGAACCTGAGGCCCAAAGGGAGAAGCATGTTAGTTGAAGCCAGACCCCATTTTTAACTGTTGGCTTAGAATTATCCTCTCATATCCAGAGTTGGCAAGTGACGGCTGATGGGTCCAATTCAGCCAGCTGCCTGGTTTGTAAATAAAGTTTTATTGGAAACAGCTCAGTCATTGGCTTATATGATTGCTCAGAGCTGCTTTTGTGTGTGTGGTTTAGTGTGAGTGGCTGAGGCTGAGATGGCGTGTGGCCCACAGAGTCCCACCCCGTTGTTGTTTGGGCCTTCACAGAGAAAGCCAGCTGACCTTGGCCTTACACCAGAATGTCTCCTGTCCCGGCAGCAAATAGGGTGACGAGGAATTCAGTCCAGAGCCAGGCAGGTTGTCCTTCAGTCAAGGAGTCTGTCTGTCCATGCGGGACTCTGGATGGATGTCTCCAAGGACAAGCCAAGGTGAGAATCTTGGAGAGAAGACATGGTGGATGGTCAGTGGGGCCTTGAACTCTCTGGACCTCAGTGCGACACACCTGCCCCCACCCCCAGTCACTGAGAAAAGTCCTGAGAGATCATGTGGCTGAAAGTATTTCCGGCTCTAAGGGTGAGGGTGGTAGTGACAATGACAAAGACCATTGTGTCAGCTATTGAGCCTCCTGGGCTCCATGAACTGGCCTGGGAGTGCATCATGGATCATCCCACTTGATATCACAAGCCTTTGAGCCGGTGCTATTATTTTGCCCATTTTCACACACAGGGAAACTGAGGCATTTAAGGAAGATACCTGTCGGCTCACCGGTATCTGCTGAGCACCTTCCGGGCACACTGTTTGGGCTCTGGGGGCAGTGAGGCAATGAGCAGACAAAGAGGCGTGGAGCTTTGCTTCTCATAAACGAGTTCCCTTGCTCAGGCCCATGCAGAGAGGCTGGACAGGAACTTGGCTTTGCATCTGTTAACCAGGCAGCCCACGCGAGCTCACGTCTTCCTTTGGCGCTTTTCCTCTATTAGAAACCTAGAGAGAAGGGCCTCCCTCGTGGTGCAAGGGGTTAAGCACCACATTATGAAGCAATCTGCAGTCTCTGCAGCACGAGTTTGATCCCGGGCTGGCCAGGGAGAAACCCACATGGCGCAGCAGACCTCTCCTGTCTTGCCCGCTGCTGCCCTCAGCAGTGTATTTCAGTCAGCCTGTCTGTTCTGTTCCTCGCTCTGTCTCTGGTGAATCTTCTCACCCCCTGCATCTCTGGCCTTTACCCCAGCTCTTGCATGCATAAATAAATACATCTTTAAAAAAAAGAAAGAAACCTACAAAGAAGTGGCTTTTTCAGACACAAAAGAAACTGAAGATCAGAGAGGTTAAGCAACTTCTCCAAGTCACACAGAAAGTGGTAAGGCCAGAATCTCCCTGCAGAGCCTGGAGGCAACCTTTGCTACACACACACACACACACACACACACACACACACACACACACACGCAGGGCGGGAGAGCGGAAAATAGTTCCTCATGCCTTGTGATAAGTGCGTGGATCGCATTTGCACCCCATCTAGATCAAAGTGTGAGTTTTTCCTGGTTAGGTTTTTTAAAAAATGACTTGGGTTTTCAAAAGAAAATGTTCCAGTGACTTAGACACCAGTGGCTTACTTACAACTTGGGGAATCGCCCTATTAACTTTCTCCCCTTTGTTCTGGGCCTCCCCTAATCCTCCCCTAACCCCCCTGAGTCCCCGAGACAGCCCAGGGACTTCCAGGATCTTGGCTTGGGGTAAGGTGCTATTCCCAGGGGTCCCCCACCTCCCCAAGATGCTCACCAGAAACAGCCTCTGCTGAGCCCAGGAGGCAACTAGCATCTGCTGATAAAGGGGAAGGTGCTTGACCTTCCTCGGGCAGTGCAGGGAACCTCCCACTGAAGGCTGAAGGTTGAAGCTGGGGGAGCAGCTCAGAACCTGGGCCCTGACCACACCGCAGAGGGAGGGAGGGGCAGACCCAGCGTATAGGGAGGCCCAGGCACTACCCGTCTCCCTTGTCCAAGTTTCCTCGCCATACCCGCCCCCACCCCTCAAATTGGAAAAATTATCAAAAAATGATAAATTGGGGGTTTCTGCGTGTGTCTTGTTTCCAACCAATCTGATCTCAATTCTGCGAGCTTTGAAAGTCCGTGCGGGACTCCCCCCCTCGCTGGAAACGCTCGGCGTCCGGGCCTTCTGACACGTGATCTGTAATAAACTTCAAAAGAACACCTTTGACATTTTAGATAACTTGCAAATGATGATGCAGAGAGATCTTTTGCCACTACAAAGAAAGAACAAAAGAACCGACATGAAAGAGAAATCAATAAACATATGGCAATTAATAAAACATTTTCTATGAATACCCTACAAAGAGTTTTACAACGGTATAAAAACCCAACCGTTGTTTCAATGTGGATTTAAGAAGTCTCAGCTGGCGTATTAAGACATCCGTGCCGAGCGGCGCACGGGAAGGCACAGGAAAACCCGGCCGAGGCTGGGCTTGTAAATCCATCAGAGGCTCAGGTACAGATCAGATGGGGACATGCCCCCAGAGGGGCCCAGGGACCCCAGAGCCAGCGACCGGCGGCTTCCCGGGACTGACATGCCAGCTGGAAGCAGCGGCTTCTCCCACCGGTGCGAACCACTGTGCACAGCCTCCTTGGAAGTTGGGCCAGGGTCCCCCCAATCTCATTGCTAAGCAAAGTCCAGTACTTCGCGTAGCTGGGGGTGGGGAGGTGGAGGGGTGTCTGGGGGGTGCAATAAGCAAAGGAGTTTAATAACCAGGAGGTCTGGGCCCAGCGAGTCGCCACTGAGTCTCAGCTGCGGGAGCTCCCGCCTGGGTCCTCACAGCCTCAGATACTTCCAGCTCGCAAGTGACTTCTTTGGATCTCTCTGGCCTCAGTTTACGCTTCCCTGCAATGGAGACATTGCTCCCTGCCCTGTCCTCTCCCAGGCTTCGTGGACGCTCAGTGTGCACCTCAGAGCTGGTGCCTATGGAAGTGGGGGGAAGTGACCCCACATCCTGGCACGCTAGAGTTGTGTACCTTATCTGCATCCCCCCCACCCTGCCCTCTTCTCTGGGGGTCTTCCTGGCTTCATGACAACTAGAAATGCCAGGGCCCTGGGCCCTTCGTGCATGTAGAAGCGCCTGCGAAGCAAAGCAGGTCAACAACCCCTTGGAGGCTGGAGCTGGTGGCTCCCACCACTTGGCTTTGGAAATCTTGGAGGAGTTAGAATTGGACAAGCTAGAGTAGTGGGGTACACAGAGAGCAAGACGGACACACCAGAGGACAAGAGGGGGCAGAAGGAGGGTCAGGAGATAGGAGGCCAGGATCACACTCTGTGTGGGAGGAAAATACAAGGGTGTGTGTGTGTGTGTGTGTGTGTGTGTGTGTGTGTGTGTTGCCTGAGAGCAAGTTAAGCAACCTGGTTGAACAGAAATGCAGAAAGAAATACATTCTGGATATTTCTGATGGGTTGGGTTCAACTCCTCTGTGACTGAGTTGAGTGTTTATTGATTTATTTAGAAGGATTTTATTACTTTAATTGTTTTATTTTTTATTGAGGTAGCACTGGTGCACAACACTATGATTTAAGGGTACAGGGTCACACCTCTTCAGATGTGTATTGCCACACCACCCCCACCCCCAGGCAACTTGGGTCCTGACCACAGTCCAGTGGGCCTGCTCCCCGATTTGTTCCCTACCCCCTCCTGCAACCTCAGTTCTGCAGCTAGATTTTCAGGATTTGTTTTACCTTTATCTGTCCCATTGTTTTACAAATAATTGAATTTCAGTTTTAGGTTGTATTTTTTAACACTGCTGGGACTTTATCTCCCCATCTATAAAATGGAGGCAGGGCCTCCCTGGTGGTGCAAGGGGTTAAGTCTCAGCACCATGAAGCTATTGGCAGCCATGAGTTCGATCCCCAGCCAGGGAGCTGGCCCACATGGTGCAGCAGACCTCTCCTGTCTCCCCGCTGCTCCCCTCAGCAGTGTGTTTCAGTAGATCTGCCTGTTCTGCTCCCCACTCTGTCTCTGGTGAATCCTCTCACCTCCCCCGCCCCACACACACACCTCTGGCCTGTACCCCAGTTCTTGTATGCATAAATAAATAAATCTTTAAAAAAGAGAGAGAGGAACTGTAATACAATCAGTGTGCAACAGAGAGAAGAAAAAGAATATAGTTAAAATAGTTTCTGCTGAAGCACCCAAAGTTCCCCATCCCCTCGTGGGTATATACTCAGCCAAACAGGGCTGGCCCAAAGCAGGGCAGCTGAGACCCGAAAGCTTGCCTCAGGTGTGAGGCACCTTCTGGTAGGGAGCAGGAGGAAAGGTACAGAAGGGGCCAGGCAAGTCTGGAAGGCAAAGAGCAAAATCAAAACCCAAGTCAGGATAAAGGCTCTGCCGGGGTATCTCACCCACATCTCTTGTCTCTTGCAAGTGTCTCCGTCCACGTCCCACAAGTCCCTGGGACAATTCAAGGCCGAGAAGCAGGTGCAGCGTCTTCCCAAGTCTCCGCTCCTGTGCCTCCTCCAGGTGCTCTCCTCTCTCCTTCCTCTTCCCGTAGCTCTGGCGGCTCCACCTGCTGGGCTCCACCCTTCCATGGGGCGGGGCAGGGAACCTGGAGCCTCCCCTTTCCCAAGGAATTGTAACCTGTTATAATTTCATCTGTAAAATGGGCTCGTCATAACTGCCTTGTAGGGTTAACACAACAATGAAAGGAACTGATGAGTGTAAAGTCCATGTGGTTCCTAGTAAGTGTTTAATATAAGGGAACAAATAATAGTAACAATAATGAGTAACTGAGCTTTTTGCTGAGTTAGGGACTCAGCTATGGATCTTGGGTCTAAGCTTCCCCAGGCACCCCTCAGAGGGCTAACCTTTGCTGCCAGGGCCCCCAGGTTGGCCTCTTCTTCTCTGAGGGGCCTCATGCCACCCCATGACATGCAACAGGAGACCTGGCTTCGAGATAATCAAATAGATAGAGGACAGAAGGCCAGCCCTCATCCCTCAGACCCAGGCCAGCCTTGGTACCTGCCTGCCAAAGCATTTCTCACGTTCCGAGTTCAGTAGCTCTCCCACCCCAGCTTCTTCTAACCAACTTACCAGCTTAGCCAACACGATCCATTTCTACTGCCTGTAGCCTGGTTCCTGAACACCGTGAGTCCTGCCTCCCAGCCGGCACAACCCTCTCCAGTGCACCCCTGGGGTGCGCTCCACGGTGGAATGGGACAAACTCACCCCCAGGTGGTGGAGAATATTCCCAAACTTACTGATATCCCAGTTGGGCTTGTTATTCTCATTCCATCAGCACCTTAAATATCACATAAACAACTAATGAAATGAGAGTGTAAAGCCAAGGAGGTCAGTGGTTTGGAATATCTTAGCCGAGGCAATTTTCTGAGACACAGTGCTGTTAAAAATGGGGAGCAGGCCTCCCTGGTGGAGCAGGTAGTTGAGCGCTGTGCTGTGAAGCTGTCCGCAGCCTCTGCAGTGCTGGTTCAATTCCCGGCTAGCCAGGGAGCTACCCACATGGTGCAGCAGACCTCTCCTGTCTCCCCGCTGCTCCCCTCAGCAGTGGATTTCAGCAGATCTGCCTGTTCTGCTCCCCACTCTGTCTCTGGTGAATCCGCCTGTACCCCGGCTCTTGCATAAATAAATAAATCTTTTAAAAAAATGGGGAGGCACAAAATAGCTCAGAAAGACTGTGAACATTGGAAAAATCTGGATGGAGCCTGCGCTCACAGTGCTGAATCCTGAACACTTAGTTCTCACGCCACACTGACGAACATTGGAAATTACAGCTGTCATGTTATGGGTTTAATTTATGCAAGAATGATCACCTGAAACTCCGGTGGAGAGGGTCATGCTAAAAAAAAAATTGCCCTGGCTCTATGTGAAAAGATCAATGACTGCTCACTCATTTATCAGGTTTAAGTTAAGATAAAATGCTTGCTTCGGATAAAGAGATATCATTTCTAATGATTTCACACTTGTCACTTTTGATTACAGGAATTACTGCCCAGCTAATCATTTAAGATGCTTTTGCTGGTCCCCTTCAGCTGAGCAGGGCTAGGAATGCTAACCTGTTATACAGGTGCAGACCACAGAGGACAAGCAGCAGGAACTGGCCTGTCCACAGGTAATCTCAGAGCTGGCAAAAGATCAGCTAGCCGCATCGGTTTCCCTGCTTGAGTAGGAGAGAGAATTGGAAGATGGTCCCCAAGATACCCACCCCCTTGTGTCCATACGTTGCCCAGGCCCCTCCTCTAGAGTGTGCAAAGAAACAGATTTCAGATCTGTGATGAGGTTACTGCTCATTAGCCTACTGTGAGTTAACCAGAGGGAGAGTATGGAGGTGGGCCTGACCTAATCGGGTGAGGATGAAGGCCTGAGGGCTGTTACTACTGCTGACCGTGAAGAAGGCAAAAGCCACCAGGAGTTCTATAACTCCAAGGCCCTGAACACTGGGAATAACCCGAAGGAGCTTGACAAGGCATCTTAAGAATCAAATGAGATCCAGCCTGGGCGATACCTTCATAGTGGCCTTGTGAACTAATCTAACCCAATTCACAGAAACCGTGTGGCTCCAAGCTGCCCATTTGTCTGATAGCAATAGAAACTCATACAGACACTAAAGACCCCTAAATACAGCAGAGATTTACCCCAGCCTGCCTGCCAGCCGGATAGAACCTTCCGGCCCCAGGAAACAGTGGGCCTAGGCTCTCCGGACAGACCCAGTCAAGGTGACTTCTTACTTCTCCAATGACGTCTTGCTTTGATTCCAGGCAAATTAATTCCCCATATGAAATTCAGTTTAAGTAAATTATTAGGAAGTCTCCCGCCTCCTTCCCACTCCTTAGGGAAGGGCACTTGTATTAGCTTCTGTTTTTGAATTAAACATCAATAAGTGGCCCGTCATTAGTGTGACTTTGGATGGAGCTTTTGTAAATTTTATACTCTGTAAGATCCAACCCTGACTAATAAGTTTACTTTTTCTGGGGTGTCCTCCCGCACACCACCTCCTCTGCAACATACAACCTCAGCCTTTAATTGCCGGTCCCAGCTCCCCCCCCAGGGCCCAGCTTTTTTTAAAATGCAGGTGCCTGGAAAGGCACCACTTGAAACCTGTTTTACCAAGGGTCCTGGGTGTTTCCTTCCCCCTCCAGGGAGAGGGAGGTCTCTGCTGTTTCCATGAACTGAACAGCCAGGACAGAGGAGAAATTCTGTTTATTTTGTTGCTCCCAGTTCCTAGCAAACGCTCCAGGCAGCCAGAGATGCACAGGTGTTTGCAGAAGGGAGGCAGGCTGGAGGGGAGGTAGGGAAGGAGGTGTAGCAGGGGGAGGGAAGGGAGCATGAGAATGGTGGGGTGGGGGTGCTGGCCAGTGAGGGAGGGAAGCAGGGAGGAGGGAGCCCAGGGTGGAGGAGGTAACTGTGGGGAGCGACTCATGGCCTGTGTCCCAGGCACCTCCAGCCCACCTGAAGGCCACTATGGACCATCCCGGCCTCTTTAAGGCTTGCTGAATCGTTGCACTGGAGGACCATCTCCTGGCTGGGGGTTGTGATCAAAAGCTCTCCAGGAAGAAGCCAGGAGACTCCCTGACCCCCTCCCCTGCCCAGGAGGAGATTCTGGGGTGTGAGCCAGTCTCCAGGAGCTCCTCAGAGATGAGCCCTCACTGCCCCAGCAGCAGCCCTCAGGTCCTGCCCTGCTGCATTCCTGCCACCCCTGTCTCTCCCGCCCCTAGTTCACTGGGCTTCCCAGCCTCACCTCCCAATATACGCCTCACAGGCACTCACCTTCTCTCAGCACCCTCCTGGAGAGGGTCAAATCCAGGCCCCTTCTTGCCCGGCTCATGCCTGGGGCAGACATCACTAATCAATCACAGGGTTTGATCCCTTTGTGCGCAGACAGGACTGCAGAAGCTTTCTGTACACAACGCTCAGAGCAGTCATGGTTAACCACTCCTCCGAACACTGAACCTTAACTCTAAATAGCCTGTCCCTGGACTTCTTTTCAAGCGGACCTCTGGCAACCACGGTCTGACACTCTGCTGCAACAGACCCCTCACCTGCTGAGGCTTATATAATAAACGGTTACGCATCACACAGTTTTGTGTAAAGACCACAAGGACAACTCATAGGCATCGAGTATTTCCTTCGCACCCGGCGCTGTTCTGGCAGTGGACTATGGAGTCCTTATGACAACCCCCCGAGAGATATTCTCACCATCATTTTACTAACTGGAAATACTGAGGCACAGAGAGGCCAAGTCACTGTCTGAAGGTAATACAGCTTCTTAGTGCTGGAACTTGGAGTCAAAGCTAGGTTGTTAACTGAATAACAGTGCTTCTGACGGTCAATGTACAAAACGCTGTTCTCCAAAGCAATGGAGCTTTTCGGCACATCCTAAGTTAGGAGACGACTCACCCACCTCAAGCACAGTCAGCCAGGGGGAGCCTCGCACCTGCTCCTCTACTGAGCTGGGAATGGCTCAGGGGGCCAGGACCCCACAGCAGAGCCTCTAAACACTGGGCCACTTCGCATCCAGCCAGGCCCTGCCACCCGACACTCACTGTATCCGGGGAGGCACTCGGAAGCCACAGCCCAGAGATTCGGCACTTTCCCCGCTGCGCCCCGAGTCCCTGGCTGAAATGAGTCATTTCTATGCACCACCGCACAGCCTGGAGACCTTCTTCCCGAAAGAAGTCCACTTGGTCACTTGCTGCTTTATCTGCAAGCAGGAGGGAGAAAATGTGTTTCTGCACTTCCGATCTCTGCACGATCTCCCTCCAAAGCCGCTTACGGGGAGCCCATCACTGCCCGAGACAGAGAGAGACTGATAATGGTCTCACCAAGGCTCAGCAAGTGGCTCAACAAATTAAGTGCATGTCAGCTGCAGACCTACAGCTGACTCTGAGACAACAGGGGCAGCCCGGCCCAGGGGTTGAGCAGAGGTTGAGGAGGGGGTACAGGGGGGACACTAGGAGTTCCAGGAGACCCAAGGGCTGGTGTTTGGAAGAATGCAGGCTGCGTCCTGGCTGTGGACCTGTAGCAACAGCTGTCACGGTGACCTCTAGACAGCTCACCAAGCCAGGCAATGACTTCTGAGAGAACCCCAAGGCAGGCAGGGTCTATTATAATCCCCCAAATATGATAATAGCTACAATTATCAAATACTTCCCAAGGGCCAGGCGCTCTGGATCTTTCCACACATTCTCTTTCATGAGAAGCTGTATTGCACAGCTTGGGTGCAAATCCCGGCCCCACCATAGCTGTGACCTTGAGAAAGCACCTTAACCTCTCCACGCTCCCAAGTTCTCAGCCCTGAAGTGGGGCTACTGACTGATAACTTCTCTCTGAAGGGCTCTTCCTGAATGAGTTAAAGGTGGAAGCCCTCAGACTAATTCCCATGGAATGACAGCTGTGTGGCCCTCATTTCACCTAATCCTCACAGTGGCCCTGGGAGGAGCTACTATTACTCCCAGGTTACAGAGGGGAAAACTGAGTTTACACAGAGGTGGTCAAACTGACCACTAAGCCTGCCTGCAGCCTGTGAAGATAGGAGAGTCTTTCACACCTGACCTTGACCTTAGAGGTCCAGTCCAAGGCAGAGCTTTTAACTGGGATATGGTCTCTACTCTGCCTTGAGATTCTCCCATCCTGAGAGTCTCTCTTTCCTTTCTGAACCCCTGAGGCCTCACTGGCACTCTGGGCAGGCAGCTGGACAGGGTGCTGGGCTAGATAATAGTGCTGAATTGTTGCTGCTCGGGTATCTCCTAGTGGGTGAGGACTGCGAGCTCAGTCACATGCCGAATTGCTCTGGAGACTTCTTTTGGCCTCAGCACCTCGTAGCCAGCTCCAGCGCCAGTTCAGAAAGTGACTGTGTATGAATTAGATAATGGCCCCTTCTTTTCAGGGAGGATTTCAGGGTGAATTTCATTCCCACTTGCCTCTGAGGCCAGAAGCCTTTTGGCAGTGCACAACCTGTGCAACTGTACAGGGAAACCTTGCTGCTGTCTGATGTTCTACTCTCAGCTCCGTTTTTCTTGGGATAAGCATGCAGACTCCAAAGTACATATAAGAAAACATCCTGGAGTATTTATAAGAAAACAGTCATCCTGGAGGTGTGGGTGAGCACATGTAGAGACCCTGCACCTTATGGGGGGGGCTTCATCAGAATGAGACTGGGCATAGGAAAGGGCTGAGGCAGAAAGTGGCAAGAGGAGGCCACTTCTGCTCTCTGTGGGTCTGTTCTGCATCTGTGCCCCACCCCTGAGGATGCTGGAGAAGCCCCTCCTCGACAGCTGAGGGGAGACTACAGTCTGCTTCGTCCTGTAAGACCTGGTGGTCTGGGTTGGCTTGGAAGGTGCCCCCACCTGGCTCAGAGTCCCAGCCTTGCCAGGTCTGGTCTACCCCACGCTGTGGGACCCAGCCACACATTTCTCAAACCCATTTGAAGTTTCCTTGTCTTAGGAACCAACTCTTTTTATTGAGTCTTCCAGGAGTTGGTGCCCCGGGGACTGGGCGGGGGGTTGCTTACCTGTACCATCCTCCTGGGCTCCTCAAGCCTGAGACCCTGCATCTTGTTATTTTTAGCATCTCCCAAGGGCGAGTGCGCTGCCGGCTCCAAGCGAGTGCCCAGTAAATGTTTATTGAATAACAGAAGATCATTTATTCAAACTCTTCTAAACTTTGTCCCAAAATAACAGGATTTGAGAAAATGAATCTGATCCTCAAAACGTTACTCCCCTGTTCCCAGGCCACTGCAGCTTTTTAAAGACAAGAAGGATCTTGAGAAAAAGCTTTTGTTATGTTGATGGACTGGGTGGGAACACAGTTGAGGAAACCCAGAAGGGAGATAAACTCTGCTTCAAAAGGGGATGGTGTGCTTGGGGTGGGGGAGGTGTGTGGGTGATGGTGGGGTACAGTAAGGAAGACTCGGAAAGGGGTCTTGCTGATAGGAATGGCAAGTGGGGGCCGGGGCGGGGGGAAAGGGAGGAAAAGATGAAGTCGATATAGGGCACTTTGGAGAAAGCCCTAGTGTTTAAAATGATTTCCAAAGAATTTCTGGAGTGCAAGGCAGGGTGGAAAGCCGGCTCCCTGCCCCAGGAGGCCTCCAGTGAAATGCATATTATTTATCAGCACTTTGGAGAGGGGCCCCATTGTGCCTTGTTTGGGGGCTGCAACGACTTTTAGGACTTATTTGTAGATGTGCCCACCTGCACCTTGAGTGCACTCGTGAGCAAACAAACCACATGTATACACAACGTGTTTGATGCGGTGTGTGCACGTGTGGTTGTGTGAATATTTGTAGTGTGTGAATATGCAAACACGGGTGTGGGGGCATCTGCTTGTGCATACATGGTCTCTGTGTGTGTGTATGAGACATGGTTGGTGCCCTAAAACAACAAAAGTGTCAGAAAGCTCAGAGCAGAGAGAAACGTATCGAGGCTGGAGAACCAGAGGTCTTCCTGGAGGAAGTGACATAAGGTTGGACACGTGTTGTAGGGTGTCTGTTGGCACTATAAACAGCCTGGCAAGACCACATCATGTGAGGCCTCACAGCGCCTGTGGGCACCTTTGCACACATCTGCCACACATATGGGCACGTGTATAACTCCCCACAAGCACATAAATACAAACTATGTGCCCAGCACAAACTTCTGAAACTTTACAAAGTATGCACGAAGGCACATATGCACCAGGCACAAACATAAACGCTCTGTATACCCACACACACACGCATGCACAATCTTACAGTTCACACGTGTACACATGCACCACATTTACACAATCGCAGCCGGCTAGCCACACTGGATATGCATACACATGTACCATGTATGCATAGAGCACACACCATATGAACATGAGTGCACACACATGTGTATCCTGCATGTGCCCACATGCACGCCTGCCTATGCTGTACCTAGGGGGATGAGCTTGCATTTCATGCACAACAAGCATCCCAAGCAGACTCACCTGCCCTGAATACAAAACCCACGTGACTATGTAACTTGAAACCTACACACACGCTATATATGCACGAGCAAATGCCCCACATACCGTGCAATGAATGTTTGCACACTCGCACTGCAATACACATAACAACACACGTGCACATGCCACATCACGTGTGTACACACACACCAACAGACCACCTATGCTTGTGTAGCCACACCCACCCCCGTGTGCACACGCACTCACAAGCGCATCGTTTACCTACTCACACAACACACGCTCTTAACCACCCAGAGCATGCGTGCGCGCAGGCACGTGTGTGCGCCCCTCCCCAGAACCCCACCTCCACCCAGCCCGGGGCCAGCCCTCTCAGGCCCTAGCCAAGAGCCCTGCAGGGCCTGCCTCTAATTGCTCCCAGCCCCTCAGTCTGGCAAATCGCTCTTGCGGGGCCGCGGGCTGCAGCCCCTGATTAATCCCAGCTTTGCGCGCACCCCGAGCGCCCGCGCCCCCGAACTGCGCTGCGGCCAGGCCGGCCCATCCTCAGCCCCGGCTCGTAATCAAAAGGCAGATTTCCGCGCCGGGCACCTGTTTGCAGCCCGCGCCCCCGCCCGCCGCCGTGTTTTATCTCCGCGCGCCCCTGAATAATTCATGGCCCCGGGTCTGCTTTGCAGCCGGGCGCGCCGCGCGCTGTCCAGCCCCGCCGCCGCCGCCCGCCGGCCGCTGTGATTTATTATTTACTAACGCGCGGCCGCGCCGTGTAAGGTGAGCATTGTGGCTGCTCGCAGAACTGTTACAATCTGGCCTCGTTAGTGGCCTTTCTTGCTGCCTCTCCAAACAGCGGCCCCGCTTATTGATTTTCGCGCGGAACCTCTGCCATGAAGTCCCAGCGCTGCTGCTCTCAAAGCTGTTGCTCTAAAGTCAGACTTGGCCCTTCTTCCCGAGAACAAGAACTCGTGTTTGGATGCGCTTTCTTCTTTTATCCATTGTGTCTTCTCCTCTGCCGAGGCGTCCCCCATTAGTGCGCCCCCCTGGCTCCCTCCTTTCTGGGCCTCGCCAGCCAGAGGATGAGGGTTTTTCTTAAGACAGCGCCAGGCCCGGGGGGAAGGCGGAGCGGCTTTCATGGTGGCAGCAGAGACGGTGCCGACCTGGGAAGAAAAGTTTTGCTGCCTTGGAAGTTTTCAAACGCAGGGGCCCAGCGGATGCAGGTAGAGGAGCGGCTGGCTCGGGGCGCTGCGCTCCCAGATAAGGGGAAGCTGGGGACTTTGGGGGCCGCAGAGCAAGGAAGCCAGAGACAGGAGGAAGGTTTGGGGTGCCCGCTGCGTGCAGACGCTTGCTGGGACTTCCCAATTTATTTTATTAGTAGTATAAAGACTGAGAGGTCATTTGGAAACAGAAAACTCCAAATGCTGGCAAGGGGCGGCTCAGGATTTGAACCCACAGCTCTGGAAGCCACCACTTGCTTGCCTTCTCCTAAGCCACGCCACTCCACACCAGATATAGGTCACTCGGGGCTGAGCTTTGATGTGGGTTGGGAGGGACCCCAGCACCCCACATCCTCACTATCTCATGGTCCGTGGAAGCCACCCCAGTTATCGTCTTCTGCCCCGGGACTGCCACCAGGCTGAAATTCCACCAGGAGCGACATCAGAATCATGGCACTGAAAATGCTTATGGCTCTGGGAGGACAGAACCTGGGGTGGCCTATTTGATGTCCCTGTAGGAGGCCAGAGCAGGGCCAAATTTTCCTTCAATGACCATTTCTCATCTCGAGGCTGGTGGGGCAGCCAGAGTTAGCAGGGGACCAATCTACCCGCCCCTCCTGCCTCTACCACCCCTTGACCACTTTCAAGTAACTGAGCTTTTCCTTCCTTGCCCAGTTCTACTTTAAAAAGAGCCAACAGGGCCTCCCTGGTGGCCTAGGGGTTAAGTCTCAGTGCTATCACTGCTGTGGCCTGAGTTCCATCCCAGCCAGGGAGCTACCCACATGGCGCAGCAGACCTCACCTGTCTCGCCCGCTGCTCCCCTCAGCAGTGTATTTCAGTCGATCTGCCTGTTCTGCTCCCCACTCTGTCTCTGGTGAATCCTCCTCTCACCCCCCACGTCTCTGGCCTACACCCCAGCTCTTGTATGCATGAATAAAAATAAATCTTTAAAAAAAAAGGAGAGAGACAACGATTTGAACAGACACTTCACCAGAGAAGATACAGATCAATGAAGCAGATTGTGGCAAATAAGCGGATGAAAAACACTAAATAGGTTTCACCGGGTAAATGCATATTAACACCACAAGGAGATTGCGCTAGACACTTACCAGAAAGGCTAAGCGTGAGAAGACTGAGCATTGTTAGTGAGAGCATAACTTGAGTTCTCAAATTGTGCTGGTAGGGAAATAAAATAGTATTTGATAGCGCCTTTAAAAAGTTATCCATAGGGCCTCCCCTGGTGGCACAGGCAGTTGAGCAGCTTCTGCAGCACCGGTTCGATCCCCAGCCACCTGTGAGGGTCCCACATGGTGCGACATACCTCTTCTGTCTTGCCCGCTGCTCCCCTCAGCAGTGTATTTCGCAGTCTGCCTGTTCTGCTCCCCACTCTGTCTCTGGTGAATCCTCTTACCCTCCCGTGCATCTGGCCTGTACCCCGGTTCTTGTGTAAATAAAAAAATAAATCTTTAAAAAAAAAAGTTATCCATATTCTACCATATGATTGAGTTATTCTACATCTAAATATTTATCCAAAAGAAATGAAAGCTTAGGTCCAGTCAAAGACTGGTGCATGAACACTCACAGCAAGTTAGTTTATAAGAGCTGACAGCTGGAAACTGAATGTCCAAGTTAATGGATAAGAAGATGGTCACCCAGCCGGACAAGGGCCTACTATACAGTAATAAAATGTCCCGTTTATTAATGCAACAACTTGGACAACCTCAAAATAATTGTGCTAGATGGGAGAATTCATAGAAAGGGAGTACATATGGTAGAATTATATTTGTAGAAAATTCTAGAACATGCAAACAGGTGGGACGTGACAGAAAGGTCATGGGCTGCTTAGAATGGGAAGGAAAGGGGACCAGAGGGACACAAGAGGGGGGACTGCAAAGGAGCAGGAGGAAATGTGGAGGGCTGCAGGGTATGTTCATTACTTCACCTCGGTGATGGTGCAAGGGTATAAACATATGCCAAAATGTGTCCCATTATAATAAACTTTAAATAAGTACAGTTTATTGTATGTTGATAGAGAAAGCTTTAGAAGAGGCACTTTTGGGGAGTGAGAATTGGAGGTATGGAAGGGAGAATCATCTTACCCCCATACCTCTGGCCTGCACCCCAGTTCTTCGGTGCAAAAATAAATAAAAAACTAAAAAAACAGGGTTACCAACAGTGCAAGGCTCACAGGCTCTTGCAGATGTGGGAGCTGACCCTGAGCCCCCAAGTAGTTGGCTGGTCAGAGGCAGGACCCAGTAAAAGATGCCGCTACAGTGGCTATTTCCGAGATGCCCTTGGTTCAAATCCCAGCTCAGCCACTTTGTGCTTGGTCTCCATTTTCTTGCCCATGAAATCTGTGATAATTACTCCCCCCAGGGCTGTTGGGAGGCTGAAATGAGCCATGGGGCTTTGGGTGCTGGGGGGCCCAGAGTAAGGGGCTCAATGACAACAATGATTCCCCATCATTAGCTTCTCAGCTGGTGTTGGGGCCCCTCATCTCCCCCCTCCACCCAAGTCCACTACCTAATCTCACACACCCAAACTCACTGCCGCTGTTGAGATTTACAACGTTCTCTCTATTCAGGTCTTAGGAAGCACGGCACACTGGAAAGACCCTGGACTTCACGTTAAAAGAGACAATGTGCCCTTTGACACGTTCCTTAACCTCTCTGAAGCTCACTTTCCTCATCTGGATTATCCCACTTTCATGAGGTTGTTGTCAGAATTGAGATGCTGTGTAGGAAATACCTGACACACAGTAGGTGCTCAATAAACACTGATTTCTCCCCCACCCTCTGCTCATTTTCCTCTCCTCCCAAAAGATGGGGGCCAAATCTGACTCCAAAGCACAGTGCCTAGTCTGCAGTAGGCCCCCAGAAATGTCTTCCCCCTCACTGAGTGAAGTTAACCAGGTGTAGGAGAGGGGCCACCCAGCTTTCTCCCCCAGCAGGCCTGCCCAAGTGGCTGACATATCTATAATAGATGCCTCACATCCCAATAAATATTTCAATGCAAATAAATAAAGGATGCCATGGGCCTCTCAGCAAGTGACTTTGCAAGTCACTGCACACAGTATCTGTGTCTGATTCCTTTCCAAAGTCAGAGCGTCCCCTGGGGCCCTCCACAGGCTCTAGCAGACACAGTATATGCCAGCAAGGGGGCACAGGAGACAACTAAAGCCAGCTTCTTGCAAAGGGGAGATGACTTCTCATTTTGGGGTGGCATAGGGGCCACTGGGGAATCAAGCTGCTTTTCCACAGGGGCCCACACTCAAGTGACATCCACCAGCTCGTCACATCAAACGACAAGGGGGTATGTCAAAGAATGAAGTTAGACGACTTGCTAACCCCCGCATAAAAATAAATCCAAATGCATTAAAGATTTAGATGTAAGACCTGGAACAAAAAAAAATACATAGGAGGAAGCATTGTAATATGCTTGGTGAGATCAATGATAAAGGTATTTTACGAAAGATCAATATGAGCCATTGGGGTGACCTCAAGTTAAAAATCTTCTATACAAAGAAGGAAAAGACAAGATAAGTAAAAAGACACTCTATTGAATGGGAGAAAATATTTAAAGAGTATCTAGCTGATAAGGAATTAATATGCAAGAGAAATTTTGAAAACTCATACAATTCAACAATAAAAAAATAAATAACACATTGAATTAATAAGCAGCAAGCATAAATAGACAGTTCACCCAGGAGGATGTCCAGATGGCCAACAAGTATGAAAAAAGGTTTATCGTCACTGCTAATAAGAAAGCTGTACCTTAAAATTATGATGAGAGGCCACCTCCCACCTGTGAGAAGGGCACATGTTAAAAAGCCCCCCAACAACAAGTGCTGGAGAGGAAGTGGAGCAAAAGGAGTCCCATTACACTGCCGGTAGGCATGGGAACTGGTGTTCTGAATTCACCTTACGAAACTAAAATTGGAAATACTGTATGACCCAGCAACCCCACTTTGGGGCATATATCCAAAAAATATAAAACCATCAACATAAAACCACAATGTTCATAGCTGCACTATTCACTATAGCCAGGACATAAACAAAGCCTAAATGTCCATGGGTGGCTGATTGGTGAAGAAGGTGAAGTACATATACACCATGGAGTATTATATAGCCACGAAGAAGGATGAAATGCAGTCATTTTCCACAAAAATGGAGGGAATTTGAGAGAATCATGGACAGCAAAGTAAGTCAGAATGATAAAAACAAATACTGGATTTACACAGCAGACAGTTTAATAACATAAAACACACTCAAAAGCCTGTGGACATCGATAAATGCCCTGAGGTCTCTGGGGTGATGAGGGAGGGGGATGGAAAGGGACCAGGGGACATGAGGGGTGGTGGTGAGGAAAAAATAAAAATTAATATACAAATAAAAAATAAAATACAAAATAAATAACAACCAAAATGATCAATAGAAGAATTTAAACTATTTAGTCCTAAAGTCATTGCATGGAGAAGCATGGGATGCATCCAGACCTTCAGGGGAGAGGGGTTTGGAAAAAAACAATGAGGAGGCGGTGAGAGGGGTGATGGTCTCGCAGGTCCTGGCTTGTCTGTGCCAGGAAGAGTGGCAGCCGAGGGTATATTCAGAACGGATGAGGTGGTGACTCAGGGGCTGCCATCTAGATTAATCTGTAAAACAACTCCACCTATCCCTCCCACGGAGGAAGGTGTAAGCCAAGCAACCATTTCGCTAATTCATTCACTCACTCATTCATTCACTATTTGTATATTCAATAAAAGTTTATGGGGTCTGGAAACACAGAATCCTAAGGTGGCCCCCAAGATTCCCCTCCTGGAGTGTATACAGGCCTTGGGAATGTGATGGGACTCCACTCTGTGATGAGGTCACATCATGTGCCAAAAGTGAAGGGATTTGCAGACATAACTAAGGTCTTGAATCAGTTGATTGTGAGCTAATTGAGTTGCTCAACAGGAAGGTGGACCTGGGTGGCTAGACCTAATCTGATGAAGCAGTCTTTACAGGAGAACATGGGTCCTTCCAGAAGAAAGCTGTTTCTTGGTTTTGAAGAGCAGGCTGCCATGAGAGATGGGGGCTCTGGGGATAACCTGGATAGAAGTCTCTAGGAGCCAGGATGAGTCAGCCCAGGAATTCAGCAACTGGATCCCCCACTGACTGCCCTTGGACCCTGGAGCTGATGCCCCTGGGAGTTCCACCTCTTGTGGTTTTGAGAATATCAAGTGAAATGAAGACTATGACACTTGCACAGCCTGGCACCGCAGTGAGTGTGCACTGGCATCAGCTCACAACCATCCGGGGTCGGTGTGTGCAGAAATGCTCATGGAGGGAGCTCCAGAGGGTCGCCGAGGCCCCTTCCTGACCCTGACCCGAGGCTCCGGCCACTCTGTCCCTGGACAAGGAGGATCCACTGGACTGTGTGGTCCAGCCGGGCTCTATCTTTCTGGCAGCTCTTGCTCACCAGATGGTGGGGGAGGAGGGTGCAGGCACTGCCTTGGCCTCAGTTTCCCTTCTGTACAACAAGCACTTGACAAATGGTGCTTGGCAGCTTGTGAGCCCAGGACAAGCAGAAAGGCTGGCAGAGCTGACCGGCCAAAAGCTGAGGACTCCCCACCGCATTCTGGGTGCAGGCAAGAGGCACTTTCCCCGCACCTCCAGCAAAGCAAGGCCCCAGGAGGCCCGAGTCAGCTAGTTCAAGGGCAGCAGGCAGGAGGCCCAGCTGCTGAGCTCCTGGGCCAGTGAGGATGGACTGCTATTCAGATTGTCCTAGAGCCTGCCGGGGGGCGGGGGGCCGTGAGTGGACAGGGGAATGGGCTCCAAGGCCAAGGGAGACGCTTCTAGCCTCAGGACTAAGTCACAGGCAGGTCTGGATGAAAAAGTGCCAGAACAATGTGCAGAAATGGGAGCATAATCGCCCCCCACCATGGGTCCCCAGAGGCCAGTGTCCAAAACGAGTCAACTTAAAAGGTCTTCAACTCAGGAGGTTGTTTCACAGAGTGGGTGGTAATAGCTGTGGGGCATCAGGGGACCCGTGGGGTGCAGGGCAAAGTCCCTGCCCTCCCCGGACTCCTAGGATGGGAGAGACAGACCAGCAGCCCTCAGGCGAGGGACAGCCCAGAAAGAGAACGAGCTCCACAAGGGGGCGTCAGAGAAAGCCTCCCGGACCGGGGAGGGGGAGAGGTGGACCTTAAACAAGGGGAAGGCCCTGGCATTTACTAGGAGGAGAGACACCCCAAGCCGGGCTCCACACTGCCAGCCCCAGCGCTGGGCTCAGATGCAGGCACTGAGCTCGTTCTCCAGCTGCTGCTCCTGACCCAAAGATGAGTGTTTGGACTCAGCGAGGGCTTGGGCAAGTCAGAGTTGCCTGTTTAGATTCTCAGGGGACAGTCGCACGGAATCCCAGAGCGAGTGGGGTGGGCCTGGAGGCTGGGCCAGGGCCGGGCCAGGCAGGAGGAAGGAAGGTAGGAGGCTCCCTCTGGAATCTTCTTTGGGGATGCCTGATCTTTGGGCTGAGGACCACGTCGAGGGACGTGGCACCCCGTGTCCCAGCCCCACTCCGCTCTGGCGGGCTCTCCCTCGGTGACTCGCCTGTGGTGACTCGGTGGTGGCCACGTGGCATCCCTTCCTGAGTGTCCGAGACCGAGTTCTCCGGCTGGAGGCTCGACCTTGGCTTTTAGGACGTTATGTGTTGGGGTTGCTGGAGGCCCCTCACCGTCCCCATGCCCTGTGCTGCTCCGCCTGCAGCCAAGCCTTTTCCGGGCAAGGAGAGCGATGGCGGCTCACGCTTGACCCAAACGCGTCCAAGACCGTGACCCGACACTCCCTCGTAGCAGCCCCGCGGCAGGGACTATCATTATCCTTATTTACAGATGAGGAAACTGAGGCACAGAGACAGCAGGTGTCTTGCCTAAGGTTCTAGAGCTAATAAGTGGCAGAACTGGGGTTCAGATGTTGACGGTCTGGTCCAGGCTCATATGCCCTCCCCATCGCACCACAGCTCACCCCACTGCTGCATAGGGAGCCGCGTCCTGAGGACCCGCCTGCACCGATGGGCAGACGATCTGCCCTGCTTGTGTTTTACTGTCTCAGGGGAGGTAAGTCACCCCAGGCCCGCAGGACAAACTCATCCATTCACCACCCAGCGTCTGCCTGTCCGTCGGTCCACCTGCCCACCGGCGCGCTCTCCCCACGCAGGCAAAACTGCGGGAGCCATTGGGAAAGCGGGGGTGGTTTTCCCACAGGCGCTGAAAGTTGCTCCCTGTGGGAAGCCCCCGCACCCCCCACCCTGGGTGCCAGTGGGTCTTGGGCCGCTACTGGAGCGGGAGTTTCCAGCTGGTGGCCCAGGGAACGGCCTCTGGGCAGCGCCCCGCCGGGGGGCAGAGGCTGAGCGGCCAGCAGGAGGTGCTGCGCTCGAGGCTCACGGCGGGCCCTGCTGACCTTTGATATTTGGCGCTGGACACAGCTGGCCCAGTAGGGTGCCAGCTCAGTGAACCAACCCCTCACCAGCCCCTCAGCTAATTCTTAGGCGCCAGATGGACCCACGGGCTCAAAAGTGGTCCAATGTTCACTTAGAGCCGAAAATGGCTCAATCAGGCAGGCATCAAAGGGTGGGGACCCTGAAAGAAGATAGAAGGCCGGCGGGGCGGGTTCAGGACCCCCAGACTCTCAGGTTCCCAGTCCTGGCGGGGGCTCAAAACCCACTGGTGCCCAGGGTGGGGGTACCGCTGCCCACAGGCCGCAACTTTTAGCGCCGGGGGAAAACCACCACTGCTTTTCCAGCAACTGCAGCCACTCGGCTGTGGGGCCCTGGCTCCCCATCCAGCCCTGTCTTCCTTCTCCCTTTCCTCCCTTTAAAAGATCATTTGTGGGCCTCCCTGGTGGCGCAAGGGGTTAAGCACCTCACTACGAAGCAATCCGCAGCCTCTGCAGCACAAGTTCGATCCCCAGCCAGCCAGGAAGCTACCCACATGGCGCAGCAGACCTCTCCTGTCTCGCCCGCTGCCTCCCTCAGCAGTGTATTTCAGTAGATCTACCTGTTCTGCTCCCCACTCTGTCTCTGGTGAGTCCTCTTACCCCCCCGCATCTCAGGCCTGTACCCCAGCTCTTGTATGCATAAATAAATAAATCTTTAAAAAATGAAATAAAAGATCATTTGCTAAGCGTTCCTGCAGGTCAGCCCCAGAGAGTGTGCCCAGAACATACCGGAGGCCTGGGCAGCCTGGCCCTGGGCAGATCAGCACGAAGCGCAGATCTCAGCTCCTCTGAGCAGGGGCCCCATTGGTGCACCCCTCAGACTCCAGCCTACAACTGAAAGAAAACACCACCTCAAATCTCAGGACGGAAGCAGTTTCGGGACCTGGGACGGCTCGTTCCCTAAGCTCACACTTGCCCAATTGGACAGACGGACAGACAGACAGACAGAGGCTGTCACTGAGCAGATGCAATTATGTGCTGAGCCGAACCCCACCCTGCACACTTCCGGAAGCTGCGATCTGGGGCGTCAATTATTTACACCCTAATTAACATAGCTCTGCATGTCTTTTTTGGGGGCGCGCTCAGAACACACAGCATTGTTATCGCGGAAGAAAAGAGAGAATGAAATATTGATGGAGGCCGGCTTTGTTCTCGGCTCAGCAAGAGCGAGCTGGTTGTAGAGAGCGATTCCCGCCGCTGCTGCAGCTTTAATTAGGAAGGTCGCTGGCTTCTCGGGCGTCTTGGATTCCTTTAATTTCCACAGAGGGAAGCGGCTTCTGAATTTTATTGAACACAGTTGAATTTTTATTTTCAAAAATCAAAACAGAAACAGTTCTTGGCATCTGTTATGAGCGCTGGGTGTTATTTGCTCTTTAGAGATAAAGTTGTTTTTGTACGGGGAGAGCGAGCCAGGGAAAACCGGGCCGGAGATTTGTCCTGGGAAAGATCCTCAGCTGGGAGATGGTTCAGCAGAAAAACAAACCTCCGCTGCGCTCAGCTCCCCGGCTCCCGGGCACTCTGGCTGGCCCGAGAAATCCGCCTGACAGTGAAGGGTCTGAGCAGAGTGGGGGCGGTTAACTCTTGGGGCACCGGAGACTGACCTGGCTCTAGAAGTTTCTGAGCCCTCAGAAGTCATTGAGGCCCTAGGGGCTGGGGGAAGGCTGGGGGAGACCCCAGGGAGGAGAAGGAGCTGGGGAAGGATGGAGGTGGGGGTGCCCAGTGGAGGGACTTTGCAGATGGGGGTACCGGAAAGGTGGTCCCTGGTGGGAGCACAGGTGGGTGACTAGAAGCTCGGCCGCTGGCAGGTAGTGGGGAGCCACAGAGAAGAGCCCCATTACTGCCCAAACTGCAAGGCAGCCCCACTGGCGAAAGCTGGGGGGAGGAGGAAGCTTTCCCTCACTTTAGAAGGGGTATTTGGGCAGAAGGAAGGAAGGAAAGACAAGGGGTTTGGAGGGGTCCTGGCAGGGGGCACGGCCTTGGGAAGGCTCTGAGGTGTGAGACGACAAGGCGGAACTCACTCACTCACTCGAGTTGCGGCAGAGGAAGCAGATGAACGTGAACTCGGGGTCTGCTTCAGTGACAAGTTCCCCATGGGCCCAGTCTCAGGAAGCAGAGCAGATGGACCGAGCTGGAGCTGGAGCTGGAGCTGGAGCTGGAGCGGCTCAGCTGAGCCTCAGGGGCAGGCTGTAAGTCACATGCGTGCACACACACACTCATGCACACACACTCACACACTCATCTAGCATTATCCAGACGCCACAGGCAGGGTCTAGTGTGACTTGGGAGTTGGGGCGGAGGGGTGTGGTAGCATAAGAATGTTCCAGTTGCCGTTGAGCCAGGTTGGAGTACTCATCCCACACCGCGGGGCATGCCCACCGGGCCAGACCCCCTGCCACCCTTTGGCTATCCCCCCGCACGCCGGACCCCAGCTCTGGGTGGCCGTCTCTCTGAGTCTCTGTGCATCAGCTGCCTCAGCCACCGGAACATGATTTACCTGCACTTGCAGGGCCTGGAACTGTCCGTGTGTCCTGAGGAGAGCTTGCTAGGCACGCGAAGGTGAGCAGCGTAATCGGCATGGGATGTAAAATCATCACCTCCCCTGTCCTTGAACGGGACAGTTCAGATGTGTGACCTGTGGTGTCGCCAAACCAAGGTGCCCTCCATACATCATCACATGCGCCCTCTCTAGGGCTCCTTCCCCTCCCTGTCCTACCTCCTCACTCCCTGTGGATTGGTCCAAGAAATGCCTCCTAATACCTCACTTTCACTAGACTCTAAGTCTCCAGGTCTGCCATTGGGAACCCAACTTACATGCCTACTGTGTGCCAGCCAGTGCTACCTGCCCTGCTGTTACAGTGTTAAATAAGTCCCACCCATGGACACGCCACCAAGAATGTGTCAAGTGATCACGCAGGCGCTGGGGAGGCGGCAGAGAAGGAAGTTATCAAGAGCTCTGAATCCAAGGAGCTGGCTCTCTGGGGGGAAAGGAAACACAACCATGAGTGGGGTGGTTAGGACAGGGTGCTTTGAAAGCGCCACTTGTGAGAGCGAGTGCCAGCTGTGAAAATATCCCAGGTGAGAAGGGGTTAAGTCTCAGCACTATGAAGCAATCCACAGCTTCTGCAGCACGAGTTCAATCCCTGGCCAGGGAGCAGCAGACCTCTCCAGACATGGCACAGCAGACCTCTCCTGACTCGCCTGCTGCTCCCCGCAGCAGTGTATTTCAGTCAGTCTGCCTGTTCTGTTCCCCGCTCTGTCTCTGGTGGATCCTCTCACCCCTGCACCTCTGGCCTGTACCCCAGCTCTTGTATGCATAAATAAGTCTTCTTTAAAAAAAACAGAAAAAAAGGAGTATGAGCGTGTTCCAGAGAGGCAACAGCCAGTGCAAAGGCCTTGAGGCAGAATATGCTTGGAGTCTTTAAGGAAAATTAAGGAAGCCAGTGTGGCCGGGGCTGAGTGTGTAAAGGGAGACTAAAGCAGATGAGGGACAGGGACAGGTGGGATATAGGTCCCACGGGGTCTCAGATTCAAGTGCACACACCAGCTCTTATTCTGAATGTGATGGGAACCTGCAAAGGGTCTGGATCTCTGCTCTTGCTGAGCGATCTCAGCCCCGTTCAGGAACTTGAGAGGGAGCTGGGCCTGACAGGCCACAGGGGCACAGAGTGCACTTGAGAAGACTGAGACTAGCCTCTCCCTTGATGACTTTTCGCATCAGCTGCCAGAACACACTCCTCTGCATCTTGGATGGTCGCGGAGCTCGAAGACATGAACGGGATCACATGGCACACGCTCACCCACTGAAGCGGCTGCTTCTCTTTTTCTCATTTATTTACTTAACAAGCAGTCACTGGGCTGGTGGGAACATCAGGTGCTACTCTTGGCCTGGGGACACCCTGAGGAACAAGGTAGACCAGGTCCCTGCCCCAGAGACCCTCACCTTCCAGTGGGGGAAATGAATGATGAACAAATGATCCCAAAACATGCCAGATTTATTTTAGGCAGTGCCAAGTTCCTTCTAGAAAATGAAAACAGTTTGGACGGATGGTTCTCGGCTGGGAAGACACCTTCCAGGGTGCATTTGACAAAGTTTGGGGATATTTTTGATTGTCATTGCCTTTGGAGGCTGGTGCTACTCGCATCTAGTAGAGACCAGAGATACTGCCAAACACCCTCCGATGCACAGGGCAGCCCCTCCCCTGGCAAGGAAGGATCTGATGCAAAATATCAATGGTCCAAAGACTGAGAAGCCACGGGTTAGAGGGAAGGGAGTGATGGGGAGACACGGCCAGGGGAGGCCATTCCAGCAGACGTGACTGAAAGCGGCTGTAAACTACGGGGAAGGACACTCCAGGCAGAGGGAACAGCCAGTGCAAAGGCTCAGATGTGTTCCAGGAAGACATGTAGACACAGCCCAGCCTTTCTAAAGACTTTAGGGTATTCCACTTTGGGAATTAGGCATCTCAAAAAGCACAGATTTCACCCTGGAATTTCTAAACATCCCTTCTGTAAAAGTAAGTCTTCACTATTCACCAGAAGGGTTATAGGAGCGTTTTACCCTACCCCTGCCTGCAAGATGGGTAAAGGGCACTTCCTTCTGGGTCAGAACCCTCAAGTTCTTGGATTTGACTGGCAGCCTCTTCTGTCGACCAGCATCCCAGGAGTCAGGGAGGGTAGGCTGTCCTGCTCATGACCCAATCAGGAGATACCGCCTTGCATGTGCACACTTAGCACATAATATGCTGCAAAGCATTTCATGCCCATGGTGTGGTATTTTTTTCTTCCCAAGAACCTGGACAAGTTAGCAGGTCCAAGGTATCCATTTTACAGAGGCAATGAGCATCAGGGAGAAGAAGCCAGGCCTTGTCCAAAGGTTTCTAGACAGACAGCACAGGGCTAGGCAGGTGTCCTCACTTCCAAGCCCACCTCCATCATCAGCCCCCTCAGCCAGCCACAGAGCCCCACAGCCCCACCCTGATTTGATAATCAAGGCTCAGCTCTGAGAGTCTCTTGCTCCCAGACCCACACCCTCTTTGCTGTGACATTTCCTCTTCCCCCCTCGAGTCTGCCTCCCAGGGCCCAGCCTCGCTGGAGGCTTTGATTAAAAATGCACCTCCTAATCTCATCAGAGGCCAGAAACATGCATATATGCAAATCAACATCTGCTCCTGTACTCAGAGAAGGATCTTCCCAGGGTGCTCTGGGAAAAGGGCCCAGCCTAGTGAGCTCTGAAGGGAAGGCTCCAGAATAACCCAAAGTCACTTCAAAATCCCTGGATCCCTGATGAAAATTCACTTCTGGTGTAATTGAAGGTTATACTTGAAGGAGCAATAAAGGAGCAGTCCCAGTGTGGCCTACCCCAACCTGCAGCTCCCCCCCCATCAAGCCATTTTTGAGTTGAGATGTGGCCTGGCTCTGGGCTGGGGTTGTGGAGCCGAGGGGCTCCCCTTTCTGGCTGGCAAGGGAAACAGCAGCTGGTGGTCACTTTTGACTTGGATGGGTGTCCTCTTTGCCACCATGAAGGCAGAGGACTCTACCTGGAAATCTACTATATGAGATAAGACCCATAACGCCAGCTGCTGTAAAAAGCCTCGACATCTCTGTGGCTTACGACAGTGGAACTCTGTTTCTCACATGTGTGAGGTCCGAAACAATCCCCGATGGGGATCGTTTGTGGGGATGAGGAGGATCCTGAGCTCATGGTGGATGTTCATTGCAGGCTTCTTCCACCTTGTGGTCCTCTGGGACCCCCGCATCCTCTGGATGGAGAACTGCATTGCTGCTCCGCGGCCTGGCCCCCAAGCGACACACCCACATAATGCCAGCAACCCAGAACTTAGTCACTTGATCTCACCCAACAGCAAGAGCGGCAGGGAAGTGCAACCGAGCTGTCTGGACAAGAGGAAGAGGAAACTATGGATTTAAGCATTTAGGTCTCTATCGCGGCTATTCTTTCAGACGTTAGAACCGGGCAACGATTGGTTTAGGTTGCTTGGTTGTTGGCAACAGAAACAGACTCACATGAGGATATTGGCAGGATCTCAGAGAATTAGAGCTTGGGATGTGGGCGAGACTCCTCTGATGTCCAGGGAGTGGCCACACAGCCAGCGGGTCACAGCAGGGATGGCCTGGTCCTGAGGAGACCACAGCCAGTGCGAGGAACGCTCGCCCATGGCTTCATTTGCATCGCTGGTTCCATGAACAAAGTCCCGGAGCGCCTGGTGGGCTGCGCTGGCCTCTGCCTGAGTCCCCTGGAGCTTGGAGGGAGAGGACTGCCTTTGCCCCGCTGGCTTCCACACAGCATGGTCGATTACAGAGTTTGTTATTCCACCTGAAATACCCCCGGGTGAGTGGGGGGGTCCTCTGGAAGGAAATAAAGATGCTGACTTCAGGAGATGGGCTGTGTGGCCCCAATACACTCTCTTTTCAGGTAGACCCACCAGGGACAGAATGGGGGAGTCAGGAGAGAGGCAGAGGCAGCGCCCCCTCTTCAGGGGTTGTGGTATCACCATTTGCTTGGTGGTAGGTAGAATTTGAAGCTCCTCTCCTCTCTAAAGCCTTTGAGGTCCTGTGTCTCGTTCCTGAGACGCCTGCCTTCTCATGGTCTGAAGTCACCCTGATTCTCTCTAGAAAAAACATGCCGTTGGGCTGAAGCTGCTCACAGGGGGTGGGCTCAGGCCTGCAGCCCCTGGCGTGAGGTCAGAGGCTGCAGGGCAGCCAGGCTGAGCGGGGGAGGCCCACTATCAGCCCTGCCCTGCGCCAGTCCAGCCTCTTGCTCCCCGTTCTCCGGCTTCTGCAAGGGAAGCTCCACGTGGCCAGCCCTGCCCGCTGTGCCAACCCCCTGACAGGCTCGGTTAGCCTGGCCTCCAGGCGCCCCTTCCTCAGTCCCAGAGGCCTCTGGCTGCTTGGCGGGCCCGGCTGCCTGCTCTGGCCGCGGGGCTGTTTGTGGAGCCATCCCAGGCAGCCCTGATCCTCTGTCCTCCT
Organism: Talpa occidentalis; assembly: GCF_014898055.3. Classification (NCBI taxonomy): domain Eukaryota; kingdom Metazoa; phylum Chordata; class Mammalia; order Eulipotyphla; family Talpidae; genus Talpa; species Talpa occidentalis. The sequence continues at coordinate 5,284,651 of NW_023601754.1, forward strand.
ATTTAGACAAACAAACAAAAGCCGGTTCAGTTACCACGGGCGCGCTGTGAGGCGTCCAACACAAACCGAGGCCGCCCGTCTGGCGTCTCCAAATGCCCTGGGTTCGGTTCAGGCGGTCCCAGGACATTTGCCTCCTGCCCACTCTGGCCCGGCTCGCCCCACCTCGGTGACACGCGTCCTCCGGCCCCTTCTTGGCGGCGGTGTGAGGTGGATCGGCAAGTCCTCGACTGCAACAGAAGACAGCAAGCCTGTACCTGGGCCCCAGGCAGGAGCTTCTTGTTCCCTCGAGGCCCTGGAATGTCCGGTCTCATGGCAGACCCTTGTCCGGTACCCACCGAGCAGATGGGGAAGCTGAGGCGAGAGAGAAGGTGCTTTCCAAGGTTACCCAGTGAATTTGGGGCAAATGAAAGGCCATAACCAGGGTTAGGAACTAGCTCCATCGTAGGATCCCCAGTTCTAATCCCCAAGGACGTGAATATCCCCCATCTTCTGCCACTGAAGCTTCAGCCCTTGAGTCCAGGTGTGCTGGTAAGAGCCTCCTTGCTGCCGAGTTAAGAGACAAGGTACAGATGGCATCTAAAAATGCTCTGTGTTCCACACTGTATATAAGCATGTGTGCAGCTTTTAAAAACCCCACAGGCAGACGCACGCATGCACGTGTGTGCAGATGCCTGGGCGAATGCTATTTCTGGCAGTGGATCCAATGTGTTCATACTTCTTGTATCTTCACCTCTTGCTGGTGCCCGTCATAAGACTTGCTTTGGCCAGCGGGACAGTGGAGAACGTGACTCAAGCAGAGCGTCCTCCAGCTCTTGAAACCCTGCAGCTGGGCCAGCCTGCTGGAGGATGAGCAGCCCAGGGGCAGAAGCCCAAGACGCCCCAGTGAGCCCCACTGAGACCCCCCCCCCCAGCTGGCCTAGCCCAGCTGGACCACTAGTTGGCGCATGTGCAAAGCCAGCCACTGTGCCAAATCCAGGGAGACCAGAGGAAATGCCCAGCTAGGCTCAGCTCAGATTGCCATAATGCAGTATGATGACATCATAAAAGGTTGTTTTTCAAGTCACTAAGTTTGGGGGTGTTTCCTTAGACAGCAAATGCAAGTTGAAACACTTGTTGATTGAATACTCTACAACGTCAGAAATTTCAGGGAGAAAGGCAGATTCGCATTCACAAGTAGCTTCCACTTCTGTGTCTACATGTGGACAAATAGCTGATATAGGACCCCCTTCCCCATATGCCTGGGGTCCTGACTTGCCTTCCGACACTGCCCCAACCCCAACTCCCCTCCTTGGTTACCCCCAGGCCCTTGTGTGCCTGGTCTATTGTGACCTCACCATTCTACAAAGAGCCCAGGCAACAACCCAGTGTAATTGGTTAATATTTTCTCACCTTAATTAAAAGTCCAAATGGGAATATTGGCAGCTTAGGCCCTCATTTGAAAATTGAGCCATATTCCCATGACTAGGAACGTCTAATTAAAACATCCGTTAAAAGTCCATAACATTAAGTTAATGGGGAAAGCCAGGAGGAATTCAATTAGATTTTATTTCTGTAAAATTAATATTAGCAACTTTTAAAAAAATGATTGTTATTCATAGAAGGTTCTCTGAGCGTTAGGACGGGAATCTCATGGAGAGACCAGGCTAAACTCAAAGGGGCTTCCAGCAGAAGAAAGAACTGATGCAGCAGGTCCTGGAGTTGGAAGATGAAATTTGTGGCCTCACACCCAAAACTTCTTCCTAGTCCTCATACAGGCGGCTTCAGCCTAGTGTCTGCAGCCTTAATTTCCTTGGACTCAGTCTACCCTTCTGTCAAATGGAACTAGTGATTATAATCTGTCCTAGCTCATTGGTGCATCCTGAAGTCAGATGATAATGAAGGTGAAAGACCTTTGAGGAGGGAAGGAGAAGAGGGTTGGATTGCAGCCAGATTACCCGTAATGCTTTGAGAGAGACTCATCTGGAATGTAGCACGGCAGACCCTCGATTCATAGCAGCTACTGTCTTCCTGTTGTCACTAGTTAGGTTTTGTTTTTTAAAAATCTATTTATTTATGCATACAAGAACTGGGGTGCAGGCCAGAGGTGCAGCAGGGTGAGAGGATTCACCAGAGAGAGTGGGGAGCAGAACAGGTGGATCCACTGACATACACTGCCGAGGGGAGCAGCAGGGAGACAGGAGATGTCTGCCGCACCATGTGGGTAACTCCCTGCCCAGGAATCGAACTCAGGCCTAGGGGTGATAGCACTGAGACTTAACCCCTAGGCCACCAGGGAGGCCCTCTACTTAGGTTTCATGAAGAAAATACATACTACGTTTATTTTTTTGTAAAACAAAAAGTCGCCTGCTCATTTTTAAAAATGGAATAATTTTTTTAACATAGAAAAGTGAAAGTAAAAAGAAAAATCATTTTCAAGTCCTACTGAGAGTAAATAACCATTGTTCCCATCACTGCATATTATTCCTGCAGATAAATCAACATAAAGATGAACAGACAGATGGAGCTAACCAGAAACAAATTCTCAAATGGGCTCCTGCTATGCATGTCACTTTAAAGAAAAGTTTTGAATATGTTTGAATTTAATGGGAGAAAAAAAATAAACTAGTAAAACTAGAAACATGGCTGCATATTTTATTTCAAGAAGTAGATAGAGAACAAAGGCTTAAGATAAAGACCATGAAGGCATTAAAAAGGCTGGTGGGCTGGGATGATCTGAATGCGTCCCCCCAAACTCATACATTGAAATTTAACTCCCAAGGGGACACAGACAGAAGTGGGGAGTCTCTGACCTGCAGTAGGATCTCATCAGCACCCGACTATCCTGGCATCCTGATCTTGAACTTCCAGCCTCAGGAACTGTGAGAAATAAACTTCTGTTGTTTTTGAAGACACCAGTCTATGGTATCCTGTGACAGCAGCCAAACAGACTACGATCTCTACACCAGAAGGGAAACTTTGGGCCGAAAATAATGGAAAAACTTCCCACAAAGGCTTAAAGAGTAAGAGAATTTTTATGTTTACAGACATCTGCTGTTTGGGGGTCAGGAGGTCAGTCAATCAGATGAGCCAAGGACTTCAAGGATCAGATTCCTTTTCTGGCCCCCCAAGCTGGCTGTGCCCCAAGGTGGTTTCCTCGTGGCTGTGCGACTTCTTGGTGCTAAGATAATTAGCCTCACAGAGCAATTACTTTCCTACCTCCCCTGCTTTAATTGGATCCTTACAATGATGCAAAAGGAAGCGACTTAAAGATAAGACACTGAGGTTCAGAGAGGTTAAGTGACTTACTCAAGGTCACACAGCTAGGAAGTAGCAGAGCCAGAATTCCAAAGAAACAGTCTTATTATTTTTGCCCTTTGTCAAGCGACTGTGCAGCACCTCGCAGAATAGGGGTGGATTAGATTTCCTTTGGTCGAGATCATGAGACAGAGGTGACAGCCTGAAAGTTTTGCATCATGGTCATCAGAGAACCCTTGTTTTCATTTTCTTGGCCTATGAGAACATTTTCTGTCTCGCTCACTGGACCAAGGAGTGGAGCATTTCTTCAGGTAAAGCAGAGCCACCCCACCCCCACGGCCTGTATGAGCTAGTCCTAGTGGAACCACAAATGCAGCAAGAGGCCCAGGTAGAGCTCGGCTGACCTGTTTCAGCCAACCCATCGAGGCACCAGCTAAGTCATTCTTCTCATAAGGCCTGAAGCTGTGGCTCTTGCTTGTTCCCCGGCACTATTGTGCTAGTAGCTGACTGATACAGTCTTTCTGCAGCGCCTGTGTGCTACCCCACAGTGCCCATGCCAGTGGTCCGTCCCCTCCACGAGATGGGGGCTGTTCCTCTTGAGTGAGGGGTGAATGGAGGCTGTGGGAGAAAGCTTAAAGCAGGGTAGCTAGCCTCAGAAGGACTGGGCCTGCTAAGGGGCTGCATCTCACGCCCCATAGCTGAGTCACCAGCCAGTGCTGAGTCTCTCAATTATGCCTTGTTATCGACCCACAGGGCCTGCAAAACTCGGTGTGTTGCTGTCAGCAGGACATCCCTGTGGCTTCCTCTGGATCCTTCTGTTTTTTCACCCTCTCGAGGCTGGGTTGGCTTGTACCACTGGACACCCAGGCAGCACAGAAGGGGCAGGCTGGTTCCAACTGGCACCTCACCCGTTCTGGGTCAGGACAGCAGCTGGGTTAGAAACAGGAACTGAGGATCCGCCTCTTCCCTGAAACCATCAGTGTCTCCCTTGGTCTCTGCTACCTCCCTCCTGCACCTTCCAGGGCCGGTGCCGGGTTACAGAGCCTAGCACAGATCTGCTTGCCCTGCTCCCTCCTTGCACAAATGGGATACTGAGGCACAGAGAAAGCTAGCGCCGTGTCCCAAGTCACTAGGCAATCAGAATCTAGCTCTCCTGAGTCATCCTGCATTCCAGGAAGCCCCTTGATACTCTCAGACATAAGTCTTGAGATCATTTGATCCTGGAGGCAGAACCCCAGGGCAGAGGGTCTGCCCCTGCCACTGAGTCAGAGGTGCAAACAGAAGGGGGGTAGGCGGAGCTGGCCTTCTCCACGGAGACTTGAGGGGCCTCCGGGCCGAGTGAAGCACAGTTGTCACCAATCCAGGTGACAGCACAGAGCTGTGCTGGAAGTGCCCTTGGGATCACTGAGTTGCCTCTCTCCTGGGACAGAAGGTAAATTGAGGCACAGAGAAGACAGGGACAGAACCCAAAGACACACAGGGCAGAACCAAGACTAGCAGTCCGCTCACCTGCCTCTGGCCTGTGTCCGTGCAGCAGACAAGACCCCCGCCTACCCACAGCCATCCTTCATGCCAGCCTCCTCCCTGCTGATCCCGCCCAGCCAGGAGAGGCAGCCGGGCACTCTCTGGGGATGGCTCACCTCACCAAACCAAGATGGCGCCTCCTCAGGAGAAGGCCTTGACTCACCCCCCTTCTCTTGGTCTGGGATGCGGATGTGAGCTCTAGAGAGTCGCCAGTCATCTGGGGACCAGGCAGCAAAGGCATGAGGTCCAACATCCACACACTGAGCACCCTGGAGCTGAAAGATGAAACAGACCTTAGTCCTCGATCACGTCATCAAGGTGCACCCGCGCCCTGAGCGGCAGCCTCAGGTAGCTTGTTATGGGGGAAAAGGAATCCCCTGTTGATTAAGATCAGAGCAGTGGGCTTTTCTGTTTCTTGAAACTGGCATCCCAAGAGACTAAAACGTTTACCACACTGCGTCGTAATGACCCTTGGAGATGCCCGGGCCACGTAGCCGCGTGTACACATCCTGGATGGAGAAACCATCCCCAGTCGACGTGGTTTCGAGCTGTCTTCCCTCGGCCCTGGCAGACTCCGGATTTGCAAGAAAGACGTGCATGTCATTTGCTCCCAGGCTTGCAGTACAAAGGGGCAGGAAATGTGTTCTCCAAACAAACACTGTCCCAGCGCATCGTGTGGGTCCTGGGTTTGCAGGAATATCAAATAGCACTGAATTAGGCCATGGTTTGCAAAGCCCTGGCGGCCGCCCTACTCCTTCTGGGGCTTCATCCTGGGAGAGCGGCCGCGGGGCCGGCAGTGGAGGGGGCTGCGGGGAAGCCTGATGGGTCTCAATGACTCAACGGAAAGTGGCCCCATTTTGGAAAAATAAAAAAACCCAAATCAAACAAAGAAAACCCCTGTCATGACAGATCTTCATCCGAATAAGCATTGCTTGAATCAGCAAAAAAGCAAGGGTTTTGCACATGAATTTCCGCTGGCTGAGTCGTAGACGCTTTCACTGTACCCCAAAACCTAATGGTAAATCCAGAGCAGTTGTGTGTGGAGCAGCAGAGCTGCAGCCGCTGGGGGATGCTAAAGAATGGGGGACCCCACTGCACAGACACCCCAGAGAAGCCAGTCTCCTGGGGATACATCCCCATTTCAGTCTGGGTGATCCTCACCTGGCCACAGCGGCTCCCTGAGGGGAAGATATGCCTCTGTCTTGCCTGGAAGAAACACTCCAGGAAGCTGGGGTCCCCCTGGAGGCAGTTCTGAGTGTCCCAGCCTGCAGATCCCTTCTCTGTATAGGATTTGACCCCCACAACGGCGCTGTGTGTTGGTGAGTTAATGCCATCTGCTGTAACAAACAAGCCCCAAGAGGCCAGCAGCTTGACATGATAAGAGCTGATTTGCTCACCTTCATGATTAGCCTAAAGCACGCATTCCTGGTCTATACGTCAAGTGACTTTCCCCTGGTAATCAGGGACTTGAGTGTTTCTTATTCTGTGGCTTTACCCTCCCTAGAATCCACTGTCCCCTCTATTCATCCATAGATAACCCCAAAAAGGAAGGCAGCCCTGCTTTGGGGGGGGAGATAGAAGATGAATAACTTGCTTGAAGCCCCCGCAGTGTCTAACTGGATGTGTCCAGATGTTCTACAAACCCCTCAAAAATACCTTCTGATCTCCAGCCCCATCTCCCCTGACTCCTGTCCAGATGAGGTGCCAAGCCGTGGAGAAGGCCTGGGTCATCTGGGCCTGCTAGTGTCCTCGCTCCCCAGACCTCACTGGCTCCATCTGCTTTGTTCCCCGCCTGGTTCAGGACTGTGCTTCCTGCCTTCATGGGGGGCTCACGGCCACATCGTGAGCCCCCGAGGTCAGCACATCAAGTGTCCACGGTGCTGAGCCCAGGACCCACCAATGAATATGCAACAGTGGTTGGCTTTGGCCAATGGAAGACGCAAACAGGATTGTGGAAGGTGAGAAAGTAGCACATTGGGATGTTTATTCCTCCAGCTTCTTCCTTGCCACCCCCCACCCCCAGGTCACCATGCTTTGGCTATAACCCCATATTAAATGTGGGCCCTCTTTATACAGTCATGCACCAGCTTCTGAACTAGCTACTCCTTTGCTAATACCTTCACAGATAAAACCTCAGGTGTTGCCCCATCTCCGACAACGTCCTCAAACCTGCCCACACCTTTGTCAAAACTTCTTTTGTTAACCTCACCTTCCATTACACCAGTGAGGTGCATTGTCTGTTTTTTTTTCATGAGTCCTGACAAATTCTCACTGTTCTTTTTTTTTAATGTCTTTTCACATTTTTCGAAGATTTTTCTTCGTCCATTATCACACTAAATTTTCTCCGAGGTACAGAAAATTTGTGCATGACAAAAGAACAATCAAAAGCCCAGAGAGGTAAAGAGCTTCCCCCAAGATCACGCAGCTGAGCAGCCGAGCCAGGGGAGGGGGAGAAGAAGCCATTACTGTTTCCTCAGCTCCCTCTTTTCAAGGCTGAGCCACGCTGCGGGGTAACAGGCCTGTGGCCTCCAGGGCCAAGAGAGGAAACTTCCCAACGCAAATGATCAGTGGAGCTGGGTTCTGGGAGAGGCTTCAGGCGACAGCCAAGACAAGGCACAGGATTCAGCTCTAGACATTGAGTTTTCAATAATAAATAAACGCCAAGATCGGGCCGTTCACATGGAAGCCTTGGGGTGCCTGCAGCCAGCATGGGGTGCCCAGGAAGCTGCTGCCCTCCTCCTGCGGGATTCTCTGGGTATCGTCCAAGCTGTCAGTGGGATAGGGTCTTTGGCGGGCAATCTTCAAACCCCAGAGGGGCGGAGAAGTGAATATTTTGGGATGATCCCCTTTTTCACACAAATAAAGAGCCCCTTAGAAGTCGTATCGAGTGTCTGAATGTCCTGACTGTATATTAATCCGCCCTCATGTGAATTATGCAACATTGTCGTGGCGAAAGGAGCAGCTGGGCCTTGCAGGGGCGGCCCAGGAATCAAAGCAGAACCACGCTGCGCGGTCGCCTTCACAGAGCAGCTCGGGGAGCCGGGGCCACTCGGGGGCGCCCCGTCGCTCTCAGGCCCCTGGGGCCAGTGGTGCCCAGAGGGACCAGGGAGGTCCGTGCCAGGGGTGGGAGCCGGAGTGAGCCAGGGGGCAAGTCGGCCGCCCCATCGAGGGGGTCCCTCCCTGACGTGGGCCGGTGGCTGCATGCTGATGGGCAGGCAGCCCAGCGACACAAGAAATACCTTCCGAATCTTCTCGAGAAGCCAGGAGCCCGGGCTTTTATGGGATGTCTTCCAAGCTTTAAATCTCGGAGACAAATTCACATTTCTAAAGTGCAGTCCAAGCCGTTGCTCCATAGGCAACCCGGATAGATTCAACACGGCAGGGGCACCTGCTTCGAGGCTTTGCCTCAGGCGGAAATCAGGCGGAACCCTTCACCCCAACCCTTTGCCCTTCTCTTTCCCTCCTCACCCTCCAGGGAGGCCTCTCTCGACTGCTTTTCTTTCCTGCGTGATCGAGTGAGCACCAGGCTAGGGGTCTGCTAGGGACCGAATGCTGTGTTCCCCCCAATCCATACCTGGAAGCCCTAACCCCCCAGCATGGCTGGACTTGGAGATGGAGCCGCTAAGGAAGTAACTAAGGTCGAGTAGTTAAGCCCTAAGCGTGGGGCCCTGATCTGTGGAATGTGGGTCCTTCTAAGGGCCTGCAGGCGCCCGCTCTCCCGGCAGGCGGAAGGCAACCTGAGCACACAGGAGAAGACCAGGGAGAGGGTTCTCACCAGAAAGCAACCTGGCTGGACCCTGTTCTGGGACATCCAGCCTCCGGAGCTGTGAGAAAAGAAATCTCTGTGGTTGCAGCCCCCCGGCCTGCAGGATCCTGGCTGGCCCCCGAGCAGACTGACGCGGGTCCCAACACTTGATTCCAGCGGCTCGTGTTCTGGAGACGTGATTCCAGTCCAAGGGGTCCTACCTGCCTGGCCAGTGGCTGCTGGGCTCCCCGGAAGCCGTGAAAGTCCCCCCGAATGCCAAGACCTGAGATCAGGGAGGAGGCGTGACAGCCCCCGAGGACTCGGGCTCCCCCCACGTGCGCAGGTGTGCCATGAGCCCTTGCAGTCAGGTGTGCACCAAAGGCCGCCTGCCAGAGTGGAATTCACTTTCCATTCTTTTAGGTGGCAGAAACTTACTGTCAGGTGGTCGGGGCTTGGGGTTCAGCCTCTCTCTTGGGGTTCAGCCCAGCAGGCTGACGCTGCTCTGGGCATGGCCGTTAGGGAGGATTTTACTCCAGGAGATCGGGGGATTGTGTGAATCTGACCGTGGAAGGTGGTGGGATGGTGGAAGCAAGGGCCGGGAAGGCTGCTGATGACTCAGCAAATCTGGAAGTTCAGGAATTGGGAGGAAGCTGCTGCCGCTGACCTTGGCTCCGCGTGTGACCGGGGCCGGCGTGTGAGCTCTTCTGGAGGAAGCTGGGTGGCTGGGGAGCTGCTGGCGTTCACCACCGGGAAATGCTTCACCCTCCTCTCCTCTCTCCTCTTCGGAGACAGTAATGTCCTTCAAAGTCTCTGTGCATACCTGAGGCCCGGAACTTTAAAATGACTCCCTGACAGCAGCTGCAGATAACACGCCAGGCCCTGAGACGTGGTCCAGGCTTGGGGACCAGCCAGATGGATCAGAACCATCTCTTGAGCTGTGCTGGCAGGGAGAAGCCTGCGGGAGTCCTGCAGGGTGACTGTCTCTTATGGAGCTGAGGCCTCTTGCTTTGTAATTTGCTGCCAAAACATCGTCTCCAAATAGAGCCTTCAAACCTTCTGCCGGTTGCCTTTCAGAGTCACTCAAAGTTTCCCTGGAGTCTTCAGCAGGTCTTCTGCACCCCCCCTCCACTTGTGGGGGCCGCTTCCCCAGCCAAGCTCTCCTCCTGTGCACGGGAAGCGGCCACCGACCCAGGAGGCCAGTCCACATGGTGCCTCCTTCCCTGTCTTTGTTCCTTTAGTTCTTCTATTGACAAGTCAGTATTTGGAGTCAAGAACACACAAGTCTATGAGATCAGCCAGACCTGGATTTGAAGGCTGGTTCTGACTTTGAACTTCACTAATCTGAGCTCCAATTTCTTCACTAGCCATATGGGGTCACGGGCCAGGAGCTTGCAGGATGAAAGCCTCCACTCTCACCAGCATCCTCCAGTGTTGGGGGCCCCTGCGTGCTCAGAGTGTGACAGGCACTGGGGAACGTGGCGAGCACAGAGCACACGACATCTGTCGCTTTAAGGAGCCTCTTCACCCCATTCTTTGCCATCACACAAAGGCCTCTTGGCCTCAGTGAGGCAGGAGGCTGATGAGCAGGGGCTTGGACAATATGTTTGCCCCCCGTAGCATCTCAAATGTTTAATGGGGTATGAAGTGCTCTGGCAGAATAAGCCACGCAAATCCCGCAGCCTCAAACGTCTACTCAGCCTCACCCGACAGGGGTCCCCCGTTTTTGGAGGAAGATGCAAGGGCTGCATTCCCTGACTGTGAGCTTAAAGCTTGCTGTTGTTGGATGCTCAGCCTGGTGTCTGCACGATAACCCAGAGCTAGAACACTCGGGCAAGGGGCGGATGGGAAAATCCCCCACCCGTGTCTGTTGTCAGATGATGACTGAGGCGCCCTCATCGCCACCAGGCCTTGTCACAGTGGAATCGTGTTTGTCAGACACGAATTTGTAACCCTAAGGTTATCACACAGGGCCAGGCTTTGCAGCACCACCTCTGATGGCTTCTCCTGCAGGCACGGCGATCCCCTGGCAGAGAGCTCGGGACAGCTCCAGCCGAGGCGAGAGGTCCTTCCCGAGAAACCAAAGCTCTGCCCCGACTCCTTTCCAGAGAGGGTGATGGATGGAGACATATAATTAATATCCGTCTATATATTTATATATAAAACCCCTTACAAATCACATCCCTCGAGCCAGGTCTTTAAATAATGGAAGACGGTAGATTACTGCTTTATTAGTCCCTTCCAAAAGCTTATAAAAATTATCTTTTGCCTCTGGGAAGACATTTTATCAGAATTTATGGCAACTCAGAGTCTTGAGATATCAGATTCAGAAAGTAAGAAGCTTTCTCCGCTCCTTCTGCTGCAGACGGACTGGCCTCCGCTCTCCTTGTAAATTAAAATCTCTAACATTATCTACTTTATGAAATATGACACTTGGCTCTCACTTGAGTCTGCTCATTAATTAATATAGACTTGAGTAGGAAAGAGCCATAAAGGCGAGGAGTGTGGGTGTGGGCTGCAAAGGAGACATGGGATCTGGAGAGGCCTAAATTCAAACCCAGAGCGCAAGGAGCTGACTTGGGGGTGGGCGGGCACCAAGGCTTGGAGCGATTGCCCTCGGTGTGCGCCCAGCCAAGCTAGAGGTCTCCATTAGGCCTCAGCGAGGCTTCTGGAATCTTCGCCAGGAGGGCTTTGAGCCGGGTGCACCCAAGCATTCCTTGTCAGGGAAAAGCAGGCTCATTGCTTGCCTCGGAAGAAGGGTGGCCGAAGTGTGTTCAGACACCAGTGAGGAGCCACAGCCTTCATAACTGACCCACCATGAGGCCTGCAGACGTGGACGGAGAGCTGTGCTGACCCCGTGGCCACGCGGCACTGGCCGGCACCCCCGGCTACCTCGAAGGACTTGTCTCATTGAACAGGATTCAGACCCGTCGGGGTGTTCTTCGGTCCACTTCCCTTCCCAGGCAGGCCCTTCTAGAGTCGTTCGCAAGTGACCACAGTACATTATTTCCTTTCTTTTACCCCCAGATCGTTTTCTAGTTGCTGTGATTTAGATTTATTTTTTAGAATATTTTCAAAATCCCTTTGCTTACTGGGTTATTTTCTGGGGTATTTCACATGGGTTATCTTTGCTGTTGTTTTCCAGATGACTTTCTAGGTGGCTTAATTTCTCTGGCAATTCACTTTTATTGTAGCTTATGAACATCTCTGGCAAACTTTATTTTTAATTGACAAAAAAAATTTAAAAATTAGATTAAAATTCAAAACAAACCAGAAGTGGACTCTAACTCGAGACAGTTTGAGAACCGAGGGGTCCTTGGGGGCAGTAGTTGAGCTGTGGGGACCTGGAGCTGGGAAGGGCCAAGTGTACCCCAGAGTCCAGGACCAACTTACATCTAGCAAGGCTGTCGCCCCTCACCCCATCACTGCCCACCCCCAAAACTGCTTTTTTGACTGCTTCCTTCTTGCCTTGAGCCTTCAATCCCATTTGTAATTTCATCTCCCACCTCCCCTACTCCCCAAAAAATGACCCAGAGTCAGTTGCTTTTGCTATCACCTTTGAAAGCAATGACAAGTCCTCTTAATTGTAGAATTGTTTTGTGTGGAGCAGCTTGCCAAGTAGTCACGTGTTGCCCTTTGCCATCAGGCAGAGGCAGTTCTCGTTCCGAACCATGGACAGTGAGTGACAGAGATGAGCGTCACTCCAGGAACAAAGCATTTAAAGGTTGGTGGGGTCCTCCAGGCCTTACCTGGTGATGGGAGACAGTGAAGCCAAAAGATGCAACCAGAGATCTGGATAGACAGAGATGCAATCGTGTGAGAGCCCCTGAGACCTCAGGGTGTGTTTGTTCCGACAGCACAGCCTCGCCTGACCTGGCTAACACAAGCTCACTGCATCCAAAGCACTTTTAAAAACCATTATTCAGTCTGATTTTCACAGAACCCCAGGAGAGAGATCCTGTAAATCCTGTTGTCCCCAGTGGATATGGAAGGGAATGAGACCCAGAGATGGGGAATTATTTCTTCAGAATTGCTCAGCTTGTCAACTGCAGACTCAGGATTCAAGGTGGGTCTCTCAATCCAGGCGCAATACTCTTTCCCAGCTAAGTCACAGCGATATGTGGCAGTTTATTGGCTCTTCTTTCCCAGGGGTGTCAATGTTTTAAAGCAGGTGTCTTGCGGAGAGAGAGTTCACAAGAACAAGTGTCCAAGAATAGAATTAACCCTCTGCTTACCTGACAGACGATGCTGACCTTGGCCAGCACCTCCTACCCTCTGGTCCCACCTCCTTCCTCAAAGAGGGTGTTGGGCAGCCTTCCAGGATGGGTTTTTATTCCTTTTAATAGAGAAATAGGAAATGAGCCTTAAGAGAAAACGAGGAGTTATTGCTGCATTTAATCTCTCTAAAAAGATCTCACTGGCTGGCTGCGAGTTCATTCCTGGGTGCTGATCCAGTGTTCCAGGGAGAAGTAGCCAGAGCCCCGGTGAGGCTCAGAAAACCAAGATGGCTGAGCTGAGACCTTGGAGAAGGGAGAGCACATCCATCCCTTGGCTCAGCGTTGGGCTTGGGTGCCCAAGGCTCTGGGGACAGGATGTTTGGGGCAGGGCTGGCAGTCCTGACCGTGGTGAGACCTTGGGAATGTCTTCCACCTTCACCGCAGACCTCTGCATGTCCCATCCGTAAGAGGGGGTGTGGTTCTTCCTAAGGTCCTTTCTGTAGCAGACGCCATTGGTGTCCTTCCAGACACTATGGCCTTTTCCTTCCTCCTGACAGCAGGTCTTGCCCAACTGCCCCTCCATCCCATTCCTGGTCCGGAGTTGACTCAGTTTACCCTTGCTAGCCAGCACGCGGCATTTGTGGGATTCTTGTTGCTCTGGGGGTGGTGTCTATCTTGGCTGCTCTGAAATCCATCGCCACCTTTTTGCCAAAGTCTCACTTCGCGCGTGCTCCAGCCAACGAGCGTGGCCGCAGCACCAGCTCAGGCCCGTGATGGTCTTGCCAACCCCCCCCCCAACTTTTCTCTCCTCTTTCTCTTGGTGGCTGCTCTTCAGAGATAAATTCCAGTGGCACCTAGAGTGGGCTGAGAAAGGCGGTCACATGAAGCATTAGGACCAACACCTGCCACCTGGTCCTCTGGCCATCAGGTGGAGCCAGATGCTCCCTGGCATGAAGTAGGGGTGCAAATGCTAAAGATTTCACCTGTGAAAGCTTCTTGATGAGGGCCATGCAGTGGCACGTGTGTGCATGTGAGAACCCCCAGGTCAGCTAGCAACGCCCACAAGACGGCAGGCCACGCGGGTCAGGGCTAATCATGGTGACCCTGGGACGCATCAGAGGGATAATCCATAGTAAGTGTAAGGACTTGAGGGTGTTGGGGTAACTCACCTGCCTGGAAGGACAGACACACAGAGGAGAGGTGGAGGGTTCGCTAGGAGAGGGGCTTAGTCCCGGAGATGCAGGGAGCTCGGCCATGGCTGTTCTTTTCTGCAAATCCAGGCTCCTGCTTGGGAAAACCTGAAATATGGAACAGGGGCATCTGGAGGGGCCCTAAGAATCCGGGTGCTGCTACCGCTTTGGGCCCTTTGGGGCTGGCTCTCCTAAGAGGAGCTGACACTTGTCCGCACTGCAGATGCCACCCATGCCCGTCCCCTGAGACCCCAGAGCTTCCCCGGGAGCTCAGCAGCCAGGCTGATCACAGGGGTGAAGCTTCAAGGCCAAGTCTGAGATGGAGGACACGGGGCTACGCAGCTCAAGAGGTGCAAGAGTTAGCACGTGCGTGGCATGGACAGTGGCCTGGCTTGGAGAGCACTGGAGCATAAAATGAGACAAGCACGAATTCAGAAGCAGGAGGGCATTTTCCTGTGGCATGAGACTGTCCCACTCCAGCAGGGACCCCAGGAATGGTTATTAGGACCGGAAGAAAACAAAGTTCCCCCAGGATGCCCCCAAGCAGCCCCACAGGCAGACATGTCACGTAGGAGATGTTCGGGCACTGTCAGGGCCGCCCCCGCCCCAGCTGGTCCCGCGTTCCAACGCGCTATTGTTACATTTTAATTATGAATCGCTGCTGGTTTGGGTCCCTCGTCATCAGCACAGCTTGTGGCGGGTGCTTGGTTAACCCCACAGCGTGTCGGGCTGCATATTTGCACCAGCCGAGCGTGGGGCCTATCATTTTCCAATAACTACTAGGCGCTGAGACATGTAGGTGTTGCGGCTCGGCTATGAGTCAGCCCTGCCCTCCCTCCCAGAGCAGATGTGCCCATGAAGCTCCTTGAGGGCTCCCCACGGGGTTGCCAAGAGTATTACCACCTCCTGTTTCCTTCTGGAGGTGCAGAGGGAGAGACCAGTGGTCGGAGAGCTGTGGACACCATGGTTGCGGAGTCAGTGCTTGAGAAAATTCAAGGCTGGGGTGGAGCTGCCTTTACTTAAGCAAAAAGGGAATTGATTGCAGGGCCCCTGGTAGATTACAGACCAGACAGGGTGGTGGAGAGTCAGGATGGGAGTTAACAGGGGGATCAGGCAGCCTGGAGCCGCAAGGGAGAAGACTAGACTCCAGGCACCATTACAGGGATGAGGGTGACAGGAACGGGCTGGCGTAGTGAAGTGTTCCAAGCACTTGACGTGTCTTTACTTACAATAACCCTGCAAGGGTGGAGCCATTTTTATGCCTGTTTTACAGACGGGCAAACAAAGGCACAGATTTATTAATATAACATGCCTCAAATGATGCAGCTAATAGATGTCAGAGACTGCAGCTTGCCTTGGTCTGGCTGTGTCCTGCCCTCTCCCTGCTGAAGGTCACTGCTCTCAATCTGGTCCTCTGTACCCACTCTCTCCTTCCAGGAGATAACCACTCCTCTGATCCACTCCCCACACCTCCTGCTTGAGTCCTGGGGTCATCACAGCCCCCCTCGAGCTGGTCCCAGGTATCTAACATGGCCTCATTTCTTTCATCCCACTGACACCTTTGTGTTCGTTTATTAAAACCTCCTGAAATTAGCTTAATTCGAATGCACCATCTGTCATAACACGGCTAGCATGTTTCCTAGAATCCTAAGTGGCACAGGAACCACAGCACTATTTCATGTACCATTAAGACCAAGGAAAAACATGGCCAGTGAAAGCGTGCCACACAGGCAAGGCCAACGTCAGAGACATGGAGGATTACTCCCTCTTCACTCACTCCGTGAGCCAGGCCTTGAGCCACACAGTGTCATTCTAGACCTTGCACCCTCACAGCCCACGCTGCCCTAGATGTGCACAGTGGGACTCCAGAAAAATGCTGGAGGGCGGAGGATTTGCAGCTGAGGCCAGTAGGGCGATCGAGAGAGCCGGCCTGGACAACCTCCACAGAGGCACAGGCGGGATGAAAAGAGCAAAGAGACGAGCTCCCCCTAGGGGGGAGGTGAAAAACTGCCCCGGGCAGTGGGGAGGCCTGAGATGATGCCCCAGGCCCCCCCCAAGAGGCCTGGTCCCCCCAACCCGTGCCTTCCAAGTTCAACATGTCATGTCGACAAATATAGACCTGGCGAAACCTAAATAAATGAGTGGCGGCTCGAAGCCGCAGGACAGCTAACCATAATAGGGGTTTTCGGTTTTCTGCTTGAGACGCAAACAGCACATTCCTCAGCCGAAATAGCGGGGTGGAGAAGCAGGGCATTATTGGATGGGAACACCCGGCCGGGATGAGCCAAACAAGACAGAAATAGGCCCGGCCACCACATGAAGGGCCTCATCGGTGCAACTGTGCCCGGCGCGGCTCTGCTCTGCGGCGGGGCTGTGCTACCTGGGGAGTCAGCTCTGCCCTCCAAAGAAGGAAGTGTGGCCCGCTGGCTCTCACCTCGTGGGCGGCACCCCCTTCCTCAACAAGGACTTGACCGGGGATGAAGACCACAGTAATGCAGCCCCCAGCATGCACACTCAAGTACACGCTCGTAGAGTCACTGATACACACAGCACAGTTCACACACACACGGATCTGCAGGTACCAAGTGTGCTCCGAGCCTCAGGATGTGTGCGCACATAGGGACATAGGCACACACCGACCTGTGTCATGGTCACGCACACACATGCACGGACACACACTTGCCTGCACACCTACATACACCTGTGCACATGTGCAGATTCGCACAACCACGTTTGCTTATCCTTGCAGACATACACACAGAAGCAGGTACACGAGGGCTCACGCGGGCTGCTTACATGCACACGCCCATGCACATGTCACCACAGGCGTGCAAACACCATGAGTGCAAATGCACACACATAAACAGGCAGCCCTAGTCACTTTGACCCTGGCCCCATGGACCCCATGCCTGGGCAGGATCACTCCAGGGGTAACTGATCCAGGGCTGCTGTCATTTCATCTGAATAAACACCCGAAGACAGGTTTGGGGAACTCTGTGGTGGGACGGTCAGGGAGAAGTTGCCACGGAAGGCCTGAACCTGTCTCCTTCTGCATGCCATACCCCAGTCACACCCTAGTCACCCCATTCCCCCCCAGGTCACTGCCAGCACATCCGCTTGGCCAGTCTCCGTGGGTCCAGGAGCGCTGAGGGGCGGGGACTCGGCGGGGCAGCACCTCTACTCAGCCGAGCCCGCTGTGGGTACCATGTTGCTGACAGTGTGAAGGGGAAGAACCGGGGCTGGCTTCCGGTTAGCAGCCAGGGAGACTGAGGCCCAGAGAGGGCAGTGCCTGACCCACCGTTTCTAGCAGCACAGGCCCTGTGGCCTCTGTGGGTCTTGTTCCCAGTGCTCCCCCATCTCCAGGTCCCAGGATGTTCGCCTCACACCCGGGCTGCGCCATGACACCTGGACAAGGTGAGGCCCTGGCGGGGTTTCAGGAAGCCCTTGGCTTCCCATATGGGCTGCCCTAGCCCCAGGACCTGGAGGGGACCAGCAGCAGCTCCAGGACAAAAGCCCGGTTCCAGCACCTTCTCCAGCCTCTAAAGTGACCATTGCCAGTTCTTGCTCCAGCCTCATCTCCCCTCCCTCTACCCCTAAGGTTCCCCTAAACCCAGGGATGTCTCAGAGTTTTTTGGCCCCAATACCAGGCTGGAGGGAGGAGGACCAAGCGGAGACAGCAGGGGTCAGTGTTTGTTCAGTGCAGGCCACCCAGGCCGGGTGGGGGACCACAGGCCAGGGCACCAGCACCCTCAGGACCAGAGTGTCAGCCCCTCGCCCAATCCCCTGGGCCCAGCTCAGGGTGGGGAGGGGCGGCGGCTGCCTCTTCCCAGGAACCCACACGGGCATGTTGGGAAAGACCTTTAATTGCCTCATTTTGGGGGTTTTCCAGTTTTTGTTTTGTAACAACAGAACCTTGTCTTCACATGATTTTTTTTTTTTTAAGTTTAAAATTAAGGTATAATTTACGTTCAGTAAAATTCACCCTCCTAACATACAATTCTGCTAGCCAAACAAACTCGGTTGTGTAACCACTACCACAATCAAGATAGAGGAGTGCTCCAGCGCCCCCCGAGATCCCTGCACCCCTTTGTAGTCGACCCCGCCCCCACCCCTGGGAACCACCAAGAGGGTTTCTTTCCAGAGTCTGGCCTTCTTCTGTGGCTGTGTCTCCCCGGCTCATTTCTGCTTCCGCGTGGGGACGTGTCCAGGGTGGTGAGCCACCGCCCTCCACTCTGTCCATGAAGGACATTCAGGTTGCCCTCCCCCCATTTTTTGCCTATTATAAACAAAGCTCCAATGAGCCTTTTGTATAAAGGTTTTGGTGAAAATCCCTGACTTTTCCTCCGTGTACACACCTACCAGGGAATTGCTGGGTCACAGGGCAAATAGATGTAGAACTTGCGAAGAAATGGCCCCATCGTTTTCCCAAGTGGTTGTACCATCTTGCACCCCCACCAGCCGTGAGTGACACCTCCAGCTGCTCTGTGGCTTCGCCAGGACCTGGCCTTGGCTCCCCCCGCCCCCAGTTCCAGCAGGTGTGGGTTCAGTGACGTCTTACTAGGAACCCCAATCTGCAGAACAAAAGTAGAGTTGCCTTGAGGGAGACCAGGAACCAGAGCAGGGACTTTGCTCTCTGCCCCCGACCCTCCTCCTACTCCCAGGAGGATCTCTTTGGAACCAGGGGCAGGGTCAATGTCAAGAGAGAAGAGGGGGTTGCCTAAGGTGACACAACTCAGTGAGTGAGAAGGATCTGGGCTAGAACCAGCCTTTTGAGGCTAGTGACCATCTTGTCACCATTGAAAAACAGGGTGGGAGGTGGGGGTGGGGTGGGAGTTGGGAGGGTGGGAAGAGTTGGGGGTGGGACCCCGATATTGGCAACTCTAGAGCTTCTAGCACTTCAGGTGTCTGAGCGAGACATCATGGCAGAGGGGAATGGCCAGTGTCTTTGGGATCATGCAGAAACACATGTTCAAATCCAACAGTAGTACTTGCTGCCTGTGCAACCCCAGACAAGTCACTATACCTCTCTGAACCTGTTTTATCATCAGTAAAATGGAAGTCTATCTTACCTACTTCACTGGGTTATCAGCAAGGTTAACGCTCATGACATAATCCTTTGTTCAAGAAATCTATTTGTTGAGCCCCTACCAAGTGGAAGGTGCTGTTCTGTGTCCCAGAGTGACAGCAGTGAATAAGACAGACAGCAGACAAGGTCCCCACTCTCAGCGGGGAGCAGGGGAGACCAACTGGAACCAGATGTGTAATATGTTAGTTGGTGGTACATGCTTTGGAGAAAATAAAGTAGAATGGCAGTATATGGAGATAAGGGGGTGCTGTTTTAGATGGTGTGATCAGGCCCGGCCTCCCTGAGGGGTGACCATGGAGCAGAGAATGAGGTAAGAAAACCAGTCATGTAGATCTCTGCATTGCTTAGTAACTGTGTGTCCTTGGGCAAATTACTTAACCTCTCTGAACCCCCTTTTTTTTCACCTATAAGAAAATCCTCCTTATTGCATTGTCATTAAGTTTTGGTGAGAGAAAGTATGGAAAGACATACTGTGTCTGGAACAAAAGAAATGTTCGCTCAGAGTGACTCTACTTTCTTTTTCAGGGAATTCAAGGTCTAGTGGGATTCTTAAGTTGCAGCAGAGACACATAAGACCCATGGAAAAAAAAGTAAAACAATAGCTCACAAAGTGTTAGAAAAACTGCAACGTGCATAGCATGTTCTGCCTGTTTTACATGCATCATGGTAAATAAAATTACTGCTGACAATCCTTTGCATCCTCTCTGGGATGTTTCATGAAAACTTCCACTTCCAGCTCCTCTTCTAAGAACTTTGCAAATATTAATTCCTTAATTCTTGCAATAACTCTTATAACGGGTTAGACGGCCACCCTTAAAATAGACGTCTCAGTGCTAATGAGGAATCTGTGAATGTAGCTCCATTTAAGAAACGGGTCTTGGCAAATGCAAGTCCAGGCACTTGAGGTGAGATCAGCCTGTCTTATCCGAAAGAGGCCTAAATCCAAGGATAAGTCACCTTAGCGGAGACAGAGAACGGGCAGAAAGGGGGAGAAGGCCCCATGAAGGCGGAGGCAGAGATTGAAGTGCTGTGGCCACAAGCCAAGGAACTCCAGAGGCCCCTGAGGGTGAATGAGGGAGGGCAGGGCCCTGGCCTGGAGGCTTCAGAGAGCGCGTGGCCTCGCAGAGCCCCAACTTCAACCGCCCCAACTTCTACCTTCTCGCCTCCAGAAGTATAAGAAATGAAGTCCCTGTTGTGGTTATTAGCTCCGGTTTGTGGTTATTTGTCAGGGTCACCCTAGAAAACTAATACAGCCCTCAAAGTACTATTATTATCTTTATTTTACAAGGACAAACATTGAGGCTCAGAGAGATTAGGTGGCTTGCCTAAGGCCACAGGCCTGCAGAGAGGCAGCCCAGATTCACATCAGTCTCTGACTGCTGAGGGCAGTTGTGTGCCCTGGAGCTGTTACACCGCTTAGCTCTCCTATTCCTCCCTAGCACCCTCTTTGAAGTCAGGGTCCAAGCTGCCTCTTTCATGAAGTTGTGGGGGGCTGGGGGAAGACCTGAGTCCAGGGATCCTCTCCACCTGGGAGCACCCTCCTGCCGAATAGGCCCGGGTTGTACTGCACCAGGCTGTGATTTATCCAGTGCAATCCGACACCTCCTGGCTTCATCTTCCCACAATTAAGCAGGGCCTGGAGGTGACAAACGGCCCTCACACCCAAGGCATTGCTCTTCCCAGGGACCCTGCTCTCAGCTGCAGGCCCCTGGAGCTAATTCATTCCTTTCCGGCTGCTCAGGTTGGAGTTGATAAATCAAGCTAGCTGAGGAGCTGATTACAAGGTCATCACTCAGTGGAGAAAGAGGATTGCCTGGAGTTTCCCAACTTCATATTTTATTGGAACAGCTGGCAGCACGGGGCCGTTGACCTCTCACCACAGGAGAAACATGGCTTCCAATCCGTCAGCACAGCCCACCTGCCCCAAGGAAGGGCCGCCTCTGCTCAGCCTCTGCAAGGCTTGGTGTTCAAGGCCCAAGGACACAGGGCTGAGGGTCACCCCAGAACGAGTGTGGGGAGCTACACTCTCCCAAATCGCCACAAAGCCATCTTGCTTGTCCTCCCTGGGAATAGCTGAGCACAGCCCAGTGACAGGCAGGGTGGTTCCGGCCATCAGTAGTAGCTGAGTGTGGCATTTATACTCAGGCCAATCTCTATTCAAATCTCAGCTCCCCCACACACTAGTGTCTCATGATTATGATGTAGCTTTTGTTCCAATTTCCTCCCCATGAATGGGTGTTGAAGATTAAATGAGATAATACGAGCAGAAGACGTGGCTCAGCAAGTATCCTGTGCATGGTCCCTGTACTATTTTACCTCCCCCCCACCCTCATCACATAGAATCCTTAGGTTTCTAGAAAATGCAGAGGAACAGATGTGATATGAGGGGTCTGAGCGAGGTGGGGCCTCAGCCTCTCCCTAGTCAAAGGCCTTGGGATGACCGGACCCTTTGTGGATCTTGAGGTCAAGGCTGTCCTTCCATACAGGGGAGGCACATTGGCAATTATGACAGATTTCTTCCCTGGAACTTCTGATTTATCGCCACAACTGGGCCCCTGGAGATGAACAGGCAGCTTCTTCATTATCACTTCATCCCTGTACAAAATAGTAACCACATCTATCTGCAAAGTCTTGTCTCTGCTCTGTAAGTTAGGATTGGGCTCTGTGTCATAAAATAGAAAACCTGATTGATTGTCACCTGAACCAAAGATTCTCAAAGCGTAGTGCCATCAGCATCACCTGAGGAACATGTTAGAAATGAAATTCTCACGCCCCCAGGCTTATCGACCAGAGTCTTTGTTTTAAGCAGTCCTCCAAATAATAATAATAATAATAATAATAATAATAATAATAATTCAGCTCATGAATGCTGAAGTTTGACAGCCCCTGACTCAAACACACTTAGAGATGAATTCTCTATACCTTCAATAAATTCTAGAAATAGATGGTCAACTTCATACTGCTAGATGGCTGCTGGGGAACCAGCCTTCATGTATGCATTCCAGGAAATAAGAAAATGAAGTGGGGTTGGAAGAACAATAGGCTTGTCTCTCCGTTGAGACAGACACCTGTAACTCTCCAGGAAACTCTACCATCCCCCCAATAACTTCCACTCTATCTCTACTCTTGGCTGCAAGGGAGGCCAGGAAATACAATTTTCATCTGGACTCTTTGCCCAAATAAAGAATCACAGTAAGTTGTGAAGAAGGGCAAAATAAATAATGATGGGGGGCACGTCCCCTCTAATCTTCCCAATAACTCTCAGACGTGTTCCCCCACTTTACAAATGAGGGAAATGACCTTTCAGAGAATGAACCCCTTAATTCTCGGGCTCCCTAGCCCCTAGCCTAGCTCTGAACCTGCAAGGCAACCTGGATGGCAGGGGTTGCTGTAACTTCTCTCCTACTCAGACTCCAAAGATTTATCCCTGCTGCAAGAAGGGTTTCCAGGCCTGATTTGGGTGAAGGATGAAATGGAGAGAGGGTTCCCTCTCCAGAGCCCACGAAGCCCCTTCTCTTTCCAGAGGTAAATAGTAAAACTTAATTAGCAGGTCACGCGTGCCAAGCAAGTAATCCGCAGGCGTCCAGAGGCATCTGTTTTCTTACACCCAGAAGGATATCTCCATCTCTCTTCCGCCTGGGCTCTGAAACTCACTCTGCCTGGACTCCAGTGGGGTCCCTCGGTGGGGTAAGGGCCAGGGTGGGGGTGTGCTCCTCTTCCAGCAGCGTCCATGGGGTGCTTTCTAGTGAATGCATCCCTCCTCGGGCCTTTGGGGAGCCCAAGGCACGACCTCAAACAACATGGACTGCCGTTCGGAGCACTGACCACCAGAGGTTTCGCCCTCCGCTCCTATGAGTCACTGAAATATTTCAAAAAATAATTTCCAAATGGACTGGGGTGGGAATGAGAGTAGGTTCGGAAATGAGGCAAAACAGCTAGAAACCCAGCATAGGCGGGAGGCCAGAGGGTGCCCAGAGAGGTGAGCTGTGGTTTGGGAGCCCCAGCAAGTCCCCCTCTCCTCTCAAAGTCCTCTCCTGCCCTCACGGCCTTGGCCCACAAGCTCACCTGGCAGTTCATCCCTTTGAGTTCCACACCGCGAGGTCTTTTGGGTCAAGACTGACCCTGTTCCCACCTTGTCCAAGCAGACACTCACTGGGGAGTGAGCTGGAGGCCTCTTTGCTGGATAGAAAGGCTTGTACCCCAGAGTGTCTGGAAGGAGTCAAAAGAAGAGGCGCAGACCCTGTGGAGAGGAGGTGCAAGGACTTGAGTGAACAGGTAGGAGACCGCAGGCCCAGTTTCTCTCCGTCCCTCGCCAACTCTGAGCTTGCACAAGACTCTTCAGAAATCGGGGCCTCAGTCCCTTGTCTGCATGACATGGGGATGCCTCCAGTCTGTGTCCTGACTGTCTTCTGCTTTGTCTACTGACTGCTAAGTAGGGCCTGCGTGCGTGCGCGTGCGTGTGTGTGTGTGTGTGTGTGTGTGTGTGTGTGTAGATTTAACTTTCTCTGTTATGTTTTGACATAAATCCTAAAATATCTTTCCTTTTTTTTTTTAAAGATTTATTTATTTATGCATACAAGAACTGGGGTACAGGCCAGGGGTGTGGGGGGTGAGAGGATTCAGCAGAGACAGAGTGGGGAGCAGAACAGGCAGACTGACTGAAATACACTGCTGAGAGGAGCAGCAGGCGAGCCAGGAGAGGTCTGCTGCACCATGTGGGTAGCTCCCTGGCCAACTAGGGGATCAAACTCGTGCTGCAGTGTCTGCGGATAGCTTCATAGGTTGTGTCTTAACCCCTTGCGACACCAGGGAGGCCCCTAAAATGCCTTTCTGACTGGTGTTTGTGTAACACTCTCCCTGGGTCAGCAGCTCTTAAAGGCAGGAAGAGCCCAGCCTGCCTACACACTAACCCTTCAGCGGCCTATCTCAATATTAGCTACTGTCATCGTCACCATCATCATTACTACCACTTTTATTATTGGAATATCCCTTCCATCCTCTGCTCAGGATTCTGGCATATTCCAGACTGACCCTAACAATAAGTTCAGAAGAGAGTTTTCCCACACCCTGAGAAGATTCCATCAGCCCCTTTACAGGTCGTGAGGTTTCTGAGATTCAGAGGTGGGCCGAGGGTGGCAGAAGGGCTTCCTGCTTGCCGATGATACACCACACGTTCACGCATTTGCCCCACTGGCATGGAGGCAGTGGAAGCAGCGTGGGTTGCTAAGTCACTACAGGGAGGCAGATTCCCTGGGGAGCTGCTTCATCTGCAGAGGACTTTCCAGGGGCAACAAATGAGCTTCCGTTGGGCTGAAACAGGGAGATGTCAAGGTCATTTTGTTCCTGCAGCCTCCTCTAACCCAGCCTGACTAATGCAGGGTGGCTGTGCCATTTGAACGTGGTGATGAGCCCATGAAGCCACCAGTGAGCCAGGAGAAGCATTTCAAAGCCTAACAATGCGCTGAGAGGAGCCATGAGCGTGGAGCTCATGCAGACAAGCCAATTTTGTCCTAGACAGAGACTGTACCAACAGGTTCCAAGAACGGGGTGAATAGTGGAGCCATCGGGAGAGGCCAGGACCCTGCAGGGGGCGAGTCAAAGGTTGAAAAGGGGAGGAGAACCAGCAAGGGCAGAAGCAGCCAAGCCCCCCCCAGAGATGAGTGTGACGTGAAAGACCCCGTCCAGGAGCGGGGCAGAGTGAGCGCGTCCAGCATCTTCCGTCTTGGGGGGCTGTGTTGTCAGCTCACAGGTCCCACTGGGCCATCTTTACTCTCACTCTCCACTGATATTGGGGGCCTAAGTGAGCCAGATGCTGGGGTGGCCCAGGCCCTCTTCTGAAGAGTGTTATCTATCCTCAAAATCCAAAAAGGAGGAAGCAAAGAAACGCAGCCCCAGTCTCCAGCTGGCACCCAGCTCCACTCAGCCCGTGGCTGGGACACGGAGACCTGGCCCTGCCCTTCAGCCCAGGCCCCTCCCCGGGCGCGGAGGGCCGCTCTCCGCCATGGCCACCAGCCAAGCACAGCTCATTGGCCTCAGAACCTTAACAACAAACACGCAACCCCCCAAACCCAAGGGCCTCTGTCTCCCTCCTCCCTGGCCCCCTCCCTTGCTAGGGGTTGAGGTTATTGAAATGCTATTTTAAACTCCAAGTCAATGTTAACCAAAACCTTGAGGCTGATTAAACACGACCTTCGGGCACGGGGCTCCAGCTCAGAAAGGCAAACAGCTTCCACCCTCTCAGCAGCTCCGGGCTTGTTTATTGGTTTGAAAGCCCTTAAGGGGCCCGCCAAGCGGAGGGGCGAGCAGGGGAAACTTTAATATCTAAAGGGAGAGATCAAAAGCAGTTGACATTTCTGGCAGAGAGCAAGCGTATATGTATCTTTATATGTATAATGTTATAGCTGAGCAGAAGGGAAAAGGCATTTCTTCTCTGGGTTAAATCAAATCAGGCCACATGTTCTTGATCTTGACTGTGTTGTCTTATAATCCACCCAAATTTAACTGACATTGAGCATTTCTGATCTGAACAGTTAACATGGAAATTTGGCCCAAATAACTTTACATACATTCTGAACATGAACTTGGTTCAATCATCAAATATGATGGGAAAGACTTCTTGTGGCTTCCCTCCAGGGAGCCAGGCAGAGGGGAGGGGTGAGGATAGGTCTCCTCATACTTCACCCTCCCTTCTGTCGATGCAGTTGCAGGGGACCAGCACCCCCACTTGTGGGCATGTTATTCCCACATCTGATCCTGGCTGGGGCCCTGGGGTTTGTTTCTAACCACTTGAAAAAGGAAGAGGGTCTTGACTTACGAAAGCATCTCATGGGCTATGAGGTCAAGGATGATCTCTGGAAGGTTCTCTGGAATTGGCTACCTAGGATGAGCTTCCTGATCATCTCGGTGAGTGTATTTTCTCTGCAGCACTGGGTGGGAGTCAAAGTGGCCTTGGTTAAGAGAAAAGACACCTCTCCCAGCAGCTGGCGTGGAGCAGGCATCCAATCCACCTTCGTGGAGCAGACTTTGAAGATGAACGTGCGAGCAAATACGTAAAGGAGCTGATTACTCTACATCCGTGTCTTCTTCTTCCTTGTTGGTTGCGTCCTGTTTGAGTTCCAGAAGCCAATGGACCATGCCCCACGTGGTGGAGCATGCCGGACATAAGCAAATCAGGACTATCCTAGGTTCTGTTTTCCCAGCTTCTCTTGCAGCTAGGGATGAACATTGGCCCGGGTCTGGCCAATGAGACCTCAGTGGGAGTCTCCGGGGGCTTCTGGGAAACTCCTGCATTCTTGGCTAAAGGAGACAGAGCAGGCTGCCATGCCCACTTCCTCCTCTGTCTGGGAGGACGCACAGTAAGAGATGGCTGGTTGTCATCCCAATTCATCCCTTTCATTCTACTCCACAGAGCTGTCCCCAAGAAGCTCTGCCCTCCCCCTCACATCCAGGGGCCACATCAATGCATTTGGCTACATGGATCTGACTCCTTACCTTCTCCTCAACGACATGGAAGAGGAAGTGCTGGATTTAACTTCTGGGCCACGCTTCTAGAAGGGGAGTGTGCCTTCTCCATGCTCTCATCTTTCACCGGGTGACAGAGGTGAGCCCTGAGGGGAGAGCAGAGCTACAGAACAGACAGCCTGTCTCCCCAAAGCACCATGTAGACGATACCACCACATTGGAGTGTTGGGGGGTGGGGGGCCTGGAGGTGAATTTCTCTTGAATTAAGCACTAACATTATCCTGATGGTTATCAGGATAATGCTACCCTAATCCACATCATTTCTTTTTTTTTTAAGATTTATTTATTTATACATACAAGAGCTGGGGTACAGGCCAGAGGAGAGTGTGGCAGGGGGGCAGGGTGGGTGAGAGGATTCACCAGAGATAGAGTGGGGAGCAGAACAGGCAGACTGATGAAATACTCTGCTGAGGGGAGCAGCGGGCGAGTCAGGAGAGGTCTGCTGCACCATGTGGGTTGCTCCCTGGCCGGGGATTGAGCTCGTGCTGCAGTGGCTGTGGACAGCTTCATCGGTTGCGTCTTAACCCCTTGTGCCACCAGGGAGGCCCAATCCACTTCATTTCTGTATGACTTTAAGCCAGTGACTTAAATTCTCGGATCCTCATTTCCTCTTCTGCAACTTGGAGATATCTTTAGTCGCTGCCTCCCAGAGTGGTTGAGCGAAATCAAGGGGTCAGCCCATCACCCACTACACGGCCTGTCAACTCGTCATTACGCTCCGTCATTCCTGAGCTGGGATTGGGTTAAATGACCCTGAAGTCCCTTGTAGCCTTGAGCTGCCATGATTTTCTCAGATCCTGAGTAGAAAGAACAAAGAGATATGTGTCTGGCTATGTCTCCAGGGGAGGAAAAATTACCTGCCGGGAAGGCATAGGTAAAGTTTGAGGATTGAACTTCCTACCTTCTCTGCCTTCCGCGCCGTGTGCTCCTGGAGTGTCTTCGTTTCTAAAGCTGATGAAATATTGATCAGAACTGAGATCCGACATTCTGGCATCAATCTTTCTTTCCTATTTTTGCATGATTCATGCTACGAGGCCAGGATGTTTAGTTTTGTTGTGGTTTCTTTGGTTAAGCATTACTGCCACCTCCTTACACCTGCGGGGAGGTGAGACACACGGTTGGGAAGCTTTTGAACAAACTCTCACCTGACTGCAGAAGGGCCAGCAGGTGCCGGGGGAGGTGTCAGGAGGGCAGCTGTTTCTTCCCTTCATGGCATCTCTGAGGCCCCAGATTCCTCCCGCAAAATGGGAATGATCTACTGGAGAGGACCGTGGCGAGGTGTAAATGAACTCATCCATGTCAGTTACTAGATCTGTGCTTGCACGTAAGAAATACTTGATGTAAATGGGCCTCCCCAGTGGTGCAGCAGGTTGAGCGCCATGCTGTGAAGCTGTCCACAGCCTCTACAGTGCAGGTTCGATTCCCTGCCGGCCAGGGAGATACCCACATGGCGTGGCAGACCTCTCCTGCCTCGCCCGCCGCTCCCCTCAACAGTGTCTTTGGTCTATCTGCCTGTTCTGCTCCCCGCTCTGTCTCTGGTGAATCCTCTCACCCTCCCGTGCCTCTATCCTGTACCCCAGTTCTTGTATAAATAAATAAATCTTTTTTAAAAAAGAAATACTTGATATAAGCTACGCAGCTGTCCCTTTAATCCATGGGGGACACACTCCATCCCCCGTTAACCCTCCTCAACTGTGGATGGTGCTGAATAATATATATACTATGTTGTTTTCCTATGCAACACACCTATGCTGAAGTTTAATTTATGAATTAGGTGCAGCAAGAGATTAGCACAGTAATTAACAATAAAATAGAATCTTGATAGCTGTCCTCTATGATACTCTTCTGCAGCTTATATGAATGTGGTGTCTCTTGCTGTCTCTCTCAAAACAACTTATTGTACCTCATATTGACCACGGGTACCCGAAGCTGCAGAACGTGAACCACAAAGATAATGGGCCCTAGTGCATTTAATATCACTGTTACTGTTTTGACCACCAGGTCTCATCACAAGCACTAGGCTGGAAGGAACAAGGTCCACGAAGACTCAGGCCTGTCCTCAACATCATTTATTCCTTCAGAGAGAGGGTTACGTGAGCAGACGGTTACAAGACAGTGGTGCACGGGTGCTCTTGGGGACCAGTCACCCACCCTGGCTGGGGGCTGGGTGGGTAGGACTCTATAAAAAGAGGGGGTGGGACTCGATGGTTCAGAGGTTTTCCCAGATGCCTTAGGCCAGGTTCCAAGAAGCAGAGCCCAGAACTGGGATTTCAGGGATTGGTTTTGCTCAGGAGAGAGGAAGGGGGGTGGGATACAGTGAGGACATTGGCTCAGCAAGAGCACGGCCTGAGCTTCGCCTAGGGGGCCCCTGGGGCAGGATGACAGCTCAGGGGCCGGTCCCCCCAAGGCAAGGTCTGGCCTTTGTTCCCCGCATGTCACTCTTTGGCTGCAGGGAGCAATCAGGAATTGGCTTACCTGTGCTAAGGCGCTTACTATGTAAGAACAAGCATCTGGAGAGAGGCGCACCAGCGAGCCATTAGCACTAACATTCCTGGCCACTGGCAAACAGGTGAGGGTACAAGGGCAGAGCCCACTACTCCTCAGTGCCATCTCAGACGGCCCAGGCGGAGGCAGTTACCTCCACGGTCATCAGCCACATGGAGAAAAGGGTCCTCGCCCTGCCTCCCTCGCCAAGCAAATAAATTCAAGGCTGAAGTGAATCAGCGTGAGCCACCAATGCTTCGAGGCTGACAGTCAGAGGGCAGGAGTCTGAGGAGGCCCTGAAATCATCATCCATTAACCCACCACCTTCAGTGTCTAGACAGGGGGAGAAGGGCCAGCCTGTCCCCCGGAGGTGAGAGCAAGTGGGGCAGCCTTCCAGGGAGACAGCAGGCTGGGCTGTGCTGGGCCCACGGCTGCCCTCCCGCAGGACCCAGTGAAGGAACGAATGAAATCATAAAGCCCACAGAGCCTGAACGCTGAGGCTCATGCTCATGGTATCTATTTCATAACATTGCTTAAAGGATTAAATCAGAGACGGCTCGGCCCTATGCCGGGTAGATAGGAGGCCCTCGGGAAACACCTGAGGGAAGGAGGGTGAGGAGGAGATACGCTCTCTGAGCCTCAGTTTCCTCCCCTGTGAAACGAGGCTAGCAACACCACCCGGGGGATGAGAGGAGAAACAAGACAGGCGGCAGAAAGGGCCTGGCACAAGCACCAGACTGGAGGTGCCCGTGACGGCTGAGCAGTGGTGGTGCCAAGGGATGACAACGCTCAGGACAGCTCCCGCCAGAGCCCACGCCATGGGCCTTTCTCCTCTGACCACAGCCAGCTGTGCAGATGACCCACCAGATCCCTGGTCTCCGGCTCCTGCCCAGAGCTTTCTCTCTTGAGCTGTTTCCGTGGTGGTTAGTCTCCGGCATCTGTCTGCTTCTTGGACCCACTTCAGGCTTGCCAGTGCCCACCTGGCTCAGGTAGTGTCCCCTCCTTCCTCAGGCCAGAGCCTCGTGTCCTCTGATGGAGCTAACTCATCAGTCACTGAAGACTCACAGTAGCTCCATCCGGAGCAAGTGGTGTCATTACCCAGCTTTGCAGATGAGGCCAAGAGCTCTAGAGAGACCTGACCAAGGTCATGGTTAGTAAGTGGTACGGGCTCCTGGATTTGAACCCAAGTCTCACTGACTGAAGAGCCACATACTCCTCCACTCTGAGCCGCTGTGTTACTCTATTTCATCTGCATCGTATATCACCCAATGCTGGGCATGTCATTTTCACATACTTTCAGCATAAAATGGAGATGAGGTTCTAGAATAAGCTTGCATTGGTTGGGGATGTATTCAGCGGCCATGAACTGATAATCCTCCTACAATGATTTAAACAAGTGAGAGTTTATTTATATGACACCACAGAGTCTATGACTAGGCAGCCTGGAGCTGTTGAGTAAGTCAACAGCAGCAGAGAGACATCAGCCACATCCACCTTTCTGCCACCATCCTTAGCACCTTGGCCTTTAACCCCAAACTGGTAACCTCGTACTCACAATAAGGCTGCCTGGCCTCCAGGCTTTCATCCACATTCCAGGCAGGAGGAAAATGGAAGGAAGAAAAAACTAACACGTAGATCAGGCTGGCAAAATTTTTCCCAACCCTCAGCTTGAATCTCATTGGCTAGAACTGTGAGGTCAACCTTAGCTACAGAGAAGTATGGACACTTCATTGCTTTTTTAGCACAGCACCCTGCTACCCTGTTAACAAATCGGGGTTTAGTTGGCCACCAATATGGAAAAACAGATTTGGGGTAGAGAACTAGCAATTCTGCTGCAAAGGTGGAAGTTAAAATTTATTAACCACCTCCTGACTATACCTCCTCCCTACTAACACCCCACACTTCGGCTGCAGCAAGCCGTCAACCCAACAGAACCGAGAGCCAAGTATTAAACAGTTAGCATTTCCCAATCACACATCTGAGAAGCCTCTCACTGTGTTCTCCGCCACGAGCTATTTATAGGAGCTGATTTCTAATAAACACAGATTGGCAGCTGGGGGCGGGGGAGGTCAGCATCGCACACACACAGCTTTATTGATGCCGTGTCAATCAACAGCTCTTATTTTGTTGTTTAATTTTTTTTAAGTGCATGTAAGCACTTTCCCTGCTAATAGCAGATTTATTGAACAGCTCCACAATGGAGTTCATCACACCACACCCCCCCCCCATAGACTGTGGTGGCTGATTATCAACTTTGTTGCTTGGGGTCGAGGGTAATTTGACCCCGGATCCATGACCCCTTCTAGGGGAATTGCAGGGGTCTCCACCGACTCAATACTGTCCAATAAAGTGGCCTCCTCCCACTCCCCGTACCTCATGCGGCTTTGCTGTCGAAGCAAAGGACGTAATTTGACAAATGCACCATCCAAGCGTGTGGTCGTGTTGGCCATTTTGTTAAGACGGAGGGAGAGTTTCCTTCTGTGGGAAGCCAGGTCTCTCCTAGAAAGCAGAGCTGAGTCCTTGCACTCCCTGCCCTGATGAAATAGGTCTCCTAGCTGAAAACCACACTGGGTGCCCACCACCCACCCCTGAGCCTGGCACGTAGCCTGGCCCACCCCATTCTTCAACCTCACTTCACCCCTCTGTTTCTCTTATACTCACTCCAACCCCATATGCTCTTGCTAAACACGTACGGGGACCTCCTCTTTCATGCCTCCTCTGTTTCTCCACCCGCAAGGCCCTCCTCTCTGCTCACGTGCCACCCCCTACCCCCATAGCGCTGCCACTTGTACAAATTCTTCCCTTTCTTTGAGGCTCAGCTCCAGATCGCTATCCTTTAAGAAGCTACCTCTGCTTCTTCTCCACAGGTAGACAGGGTGGACCCTCTTGGGAAAGCCTTGCTCATGATTGGGGCTTCTGGAAGTCCTGGTGATGGGGGTGATGACAGTGAAGTGTAAAACCAGCTCTCACTGGCCAAGTTTGCCTGGGTGCCAGGCATCCTCTGTGCCTTGTCTCCTTAAGGGCCCAGGAGGTCCAGGCAAGTGTGACTTCCACCCGACAGAAAAGGAAGCAGGGACAGAGAGTGAAGGGACTTGCCCAAGGGCATCCAGCGGGCTGGGCTCCTCACAGGGCAGTTCAAGGCCTCCCTGGCACAGCCACACCCTGCAGAAGGCAGGAGCCCTTGGGTGCATCTGATGGGCTGGCCTCATCCAGCAAGCAAGATGGCCTGAGATAGGGTAGGAAGATAAGAAAGGGTCAGACAAAGACCGCTAGTCCAGAAGACGTTGCCGTCGATCCTGAACCCATGCTGGGGTGTGCAGTAGTATGGAAGAAGGTTGGGGTGTGCAGTAATATGGAAGAAGGTTGGGGTGTGCAGTAATATGGAAGAAGAAAAACAAAGAACCCTTGCTGACATTCCAATAAAATGGATCCAGCGGGGATGGGGTCACGCTTCCCACAGATTAAAAGTCCCAAACCAGAGATCCCTTGAAGGAGGGACTGTCAACAGTCTCTCTAATCTGAAAACAGCAGCTTTCTGCGTGGGGCTTACGAGGCAGATTCTGAGGATAAAGCACGTCTGTGAATAGGATGGGCTCCCTCTGGGCAGGGCCTGGCAGAGAACCAGCCCCCCTCATTTGTACATCTTACCAGCCCTTTGGTTCCAGGAAATGTTGTGGCCACGAGGGCAGATCGGGGCCCATTGTCTGGTGTCTGCTGTTCTTCCTCTGGTCAGCAAGGGGATGCCAGCAAAGATGGAAACACTTAAAAAAGCATCATTTTTAATGATCCAGAGCTGGAGACCTGACTTAGAAAAGGGTTGTTAATCCCTCCCCTGCAATGAGTCCCCCACAGCTCACCATCAAAACCAGTTGGCACACTAGTCTCAGAATGAACAAGAGTGGAGGACTCGAGAAATGTAAATGTTCCCAAAGGGAAAAGCAAGACGGGGACAGGGGGCGGAAAGAGGCCCCAGCACTCGTACTTCTGCCCCTTGGGAAGGTCAGCCACATCCGGGGATTTGGGGGATAAGGCTGTGTGAGTAGGATGACCCTTAAGGGATGGGGAACAACTTATCTGGACTTGCTGCTCCCTCAAGCCTATGCTGCACCTTCAAGAGCCACACAAGACAGAAAAGGAATTGAGTCAGACGAGGGCTGAGAAGCGACTTCCTTTCTGATCAGGCCTGCACAAAATGGCCTCCGGCACAGGTGTCCAAGTCAGACCTTACAGAGCCCATGTGCCCACCCCATGGCCCTCACGCCTGGCCTGGCCTCACCCTGTCAGGACACCCAGTCTGGCGGCCGGCTCCTGCCTCTCTGCCTCAGGGCCTTCTGTGAACACCTGCTCCTTCTACCTGAGCATCATCACCCCAGGACTGATGGCAGCTGGTGTACAAACACCCCGGCCCTCTGTCCTTTGGGGAGGGGAACTGAGGCATGTTCTGCCGTGCCTCTCACAGTGACCCCCGCAGGATGACGGTCGAGCTGCCACTGTGGTGACCTTGCTGGCTTGCTCCCCTCCCTGTCCCGGCACCCACTCTCTGTGCATGGGTGCTGGGCTCCCCTCCCAAGGAGACTGTGCACCCCCCAGACCCCGCACAGGAACCGCTTTGGGGAGCCCAACCAAGCCCGGGGATGGTGGCTGTGACGGGAGAAGGCCACACAGGAGGGCAGCTGGGGACACGGGCCCACGTCTGGG
This sequence comes from Talpa occidentalis, assembly GCF_014898055.3. Taxonomy (NCBI): domain Eukaryota; kingdom Metazoa; phylum Chordata; class Mammalia; order Eulipotyphla; family Talpidae; genus Talpa; species Talpa occidentalis. Next base: position 5,318,347 of record NW_023601754.1, read on the forward strand.
CTCCATACATGATATCTCCCATTTTGTTTTGCTTCCTATTGGAGGGACCAGAAAATAAAAATAGCTGCACCCAACTGGTCAAAGCACAGACGCTGACATCAGCTTTGGACACGTTCTTGACCGAGGCAGGAGGACGAGGCTAGTGGATGAAGGGGCACCCCCAGCATGGCGATGGGAACCCCAGGGCAGGCAGGAGACACAGTGGGGCCAGTCTAGATCTTTACGGCGCGGACCCTGTTTCTTTGGGCCTAGAAGGGCAGCAGTGACAGACTCCCACCTGCTGCAGCCTTTCCTTGCCGGCCCCTGCAAGGTGCCAGATGCTCCTCCACCTGCAACTTGGGAGACTCCACCCACTAGGGGGGCTCCCTACCCCTAGGCCTGCCTCCCTCAGACAAGTTGGACTCCATTTCCCACATCGGGTGAGACAGAGTTAGGGGCCATTTTGTGCAGGCCTGATAAGAAAGCATGGAGAACAGCATGACCCGCTGGGCTGCGGCTGTCTGTGGGCACCCTGGAGAGGCCAAGCTGTGTATCGCAGCCCTGGAGATTCTGCAGGTGGCAGAGACAGTGCCTTCCTCGTAAGGGACACAGGTGAGGTCAAGGCGCCCCACCCCGCCCAACCGTGGCGTTACTGGCCCACGTGGAGGCAGCCCTGGAGGATGCGGAGGGGGCAGCTTGGAGCTTGGGCACCTGGGAAGCAAAAGCAGTGGGTACTCCCCAACCCCAACCCAGGATTTCTGGCCTGTGGTCCCCCCATTTCTGAAGAGAGGCAGGTTAGCTCCTTTTTGTTTGGACCTCAAAATATTACATTTCTTTCCAAACCTTCTATAATCCAACGAGCATGTGGTGACTTCTACAGTGACAATATGTTCATTTATTCATTAATTCAACAAATATTTATTGAATCTCTACCATATGCCAGGGACTGTGTGAGGCAAACAATGGTCCCCAAGCAACTCCGTTCATGACTAACGAAAATCCAACGCATTATTAGCAAGCCTGCCATAGGGGTGCGCGTGTGCATGTGCGTGTGTGTGCGCACACGCGCCGGGCTGGTCTCCTTGAGCGAGCCACAGAAGCGCCCGGGCAGCCTTCCATCTTTCCTCTGTTGAACAAAGCCATTTCCTAATAGTTTGAGAAATTCCTACCTTTGGTCCAAATTAGTGCAATCTAGCGACTGACAAAGAGCCGAAGCCGGTTTGATCGCAATGGTGACAGGAAAGATCTGAACACAGCTCTGTCCTGTCTACGCTATTTTTCCCTTCCTCCCACACATCACAGGCCCTGAGCTCTCCAGAACTCAGCAGTTCCCCACTCTCAGAATAATTAATCCCTAATACCCTTTCCAAAATTAATTCACCCTGCACGATAGTTCTCAATCCCAATCCCATCTCAGAATCATCTTGGACTATTTTCAAAACATCAGTGCTCAAGTCCCAAACTGAGAGTCTAGCATCCTTTTGGTCTGGAGAATGGTCCAGGCACAGATTTTTGTTTTTCATCAACAAACTTCCTAGTAATTCTAAGGTGCAGCCAGCACTGGGAAGCATAAAGAGTCATCCCCCAACATGCAGGAGTCCCTCAAGAGCCACACCTTTGTGGCCGGATGACAGCTGCTGGTGATGACAGTGGGTCCCAAGGCTCAGCCTAGTGCTGAGCAATATTGATGCTACCAAACACCTTTGCTAGATGCTGCGGGGAGCAGCCATCTCAGCTCCGAGCCTCAGTCATGCCATCTGCACAATGGGCTCTCTCCTGGCCCACGTAGCATCCTCTGTTGCAAACCAGAATAGAATGACTCTGATGGTGGGACTTACAGGCGCTGGTGGGACAGGGGCTGCATCGGGCCAGGGCAGCTTTGGCAGAACTATCAAATCATACAGGACATTCACCTGCTTCTCTCTTCACTGCCATCCCCATGTGGGAGGGAGGCCTAAGATTTATTCTGAAGCTGGAGAGTGAGAACATACTGTCTCGTCTCACCTGCCGGCACCACAGTCCTCTTCTGCCATGACATGGCGACCGCCATGTTCTCATCCTCTTGCTGTCTTTGTGGCAAAGAGCAAAATGCCAACTTTGTGTCAACAATAAAGAGGGGAACTCATGATGGGAAGCAGCTCCCCAAGCCCAAGAAACAGCATCAACACTGCCTGCTGCTCAGAGAGGACAGGAAGCCGCACCCACCGTCAAGACCTCTCTCGTTGCCCTCAACTGCTTCTTTCCTCTGCCTCTCCTTATCCTTTTTTCTCTGCAACGGGCCTCTGTGAAAGCAGCAGGCCAGCATTCCCTGAGTCTGCCCTACCGTAGTTCCAGCCACAAGTCGAAACCAGCACAAGCAAGTGCTGGGGAGAGAATCTGATTGGCTCAGCTTCAGCCAGGCGATCACTCTGGTCCAGTCTGCCAAGCTCAGGGCTGGCATCTTGTGACCTAGATGCCAGCGGTCTTGGGAGAGGTCATACTTGGAGAAAGGAGAATGGGCTGGGGCGCTTCCCCAGGTGGTGTCCACAAGCGTCACGCGCAGTCGTGCTGGTGACAGGTGATCTTACCCGAGCGGATCTCTCCCCTGAAACCAGACATCTCGATGCAGTGCCCCCCAGATCAGGAGAGCAGGAGGTGAGAGGTCCCCGCTGGATGCCCTGCCTTCCTTCCGCACCCTGTATACAGCTCTTGGGAGCACTGGGCACAAACATTCTCCAACCTAATTACCAGCCGGAATTAATCAAAGGTATCCCCAACTGTCTGAGTAATGCTAGCCAGGAATGTCTCCAAGTTGAAATTCTTAAAATACTTTTGTTTATGAGGAAGTTTTACATGTTAACTTTTTCCGAAAGCCAGTGAGAGGAGCTGTCCCTGCAGACATCTGAGAGCACTTTGGCTGTCCTAATTCGCTCATGATGTTTCATTAATATCAATTTTCTCCATGTACCCCAGCCTGGCAGGTTCTTTTTACAAGTGTTCTATTCTCCCAACCTCCTGGTTTGTGTTTTGGGTTGTTTGGGTTTTTGTTTTTGGGTTGTTGTTTTTTTTTTTTAATCTTTACGCTGGAATTCTTCCTCCATGGCCTAAGACGTTTTCCTAAATCTTCTCCATATAATGTAATCATTTTTTACTCTAAAAGCTCCATTTTAAAAATGGAAGCCAGCACATACTTTATGAGTTGTTTTTTTTTTTTTTCCACTTGGAAGTTACAAGAGGGAGGTTGGAAGAAAAATAGAGAAACACACCTAATCCTGCCTTGGAATTGGAGGTACAGATGCTCCATCTTGTCCCGCACCCCCAAAATTGTAGGAGCCTCAAACATGAGCCATCTTGCTTGGTCTCCCCAGAAGACAGGTAAGAAATCCAAAGTCTTTACCACCATAGTGATCAAAAGTTGGTTGGAGTCATTACCCTCTACTTGTTTCCTGTATTTTCTTGTCCTCTTTTGTCACTTGTTGATGGATTTGATCTTAGATCCACTCAGCATCCATCGTCTCTTCTCAGACCCACTTGCCAGCTGGCTTCTGGGCAGTTTTCAGCCAATGGAAGGTTCTGGAAGAATACTGGAGGGTGGGGTAAGGAGGGAAGTCAGGGCATTTTTCCTTCTTTCTCTTGGCCTCCAGTGGCATCTATGGAAGTGACCATGAAACAATCCTTTAGAAATCCTGTGTCTCCCTTCCTCTAAGCAGTGCTGAATCTTGAGTTTTGATTGCACTTCATTCTCCTGTTATCCCTCCAGCCCTGAGAACAGCAATAGCTTCCTGCCTCTGGGTTGTGTTATCATCTCTGGTTTGGCTCCCAGATCATCCGCCACCTGGGTAATCAATCCCCTCTATTAAATTCCTTGTGTTTGAACATCCTCAATCACTTTTTGTTTCACTGGTGGATTTTATTTGTTATCTCTACCCACTCAAAGTTAAAGTTCTCTGCCTGTTTATAAAAAAAAATGCTTCTCAAACTCTCTGTTGCAAAAAAACTATATTTTAAAATTCCCAATACATCATGGGTTGACACATGGTTCGAATGCACATGATTTTATGCAGCTTGAGCCACAAGCAGTTTACCAGGCAAGTTCAACAATAACTGCATTTCCTATGCCCTACTCACTGAGACAAGTCTACTGAGCATTGTGACATTGCAATGGATGCATCGTGACACCCTCCACCTCTGTAGCCATCTCATCATAGCTCTGTGACCTGGTGTGGGGTGAGGATTATACTGCAAGGAACACGATCTAGCCTCCTTCTTAGTCCTGTGTAAAGCTAGCAATAGTTTGGAGAGCCTGGATACAACATAGGTCATCCATCCCTGTGCAGTTCCTAGTCGGAAACTACATTTCTCACACAGGCTCTGTTTCTCAAACTTTCCAATGCCAAAAGCATGCATAGTAAGGAGAACAACAACCATCCCTCACCAGGGGCCAACTTCCAGTTAAAGGAAGTTTATTTAATCCTCAGAATGGCCCCATTATGAGGTGCTATTATTACCCCCATTTTACAGAATGGAAAAGTAAAGCTCAGAGAGGTTGACTAGCTTAGCCAAGATCACACAGCCAGCAGTGACAGTGGCACTGGCACCTTCACCCAAGTAAGTCTGACTTGAGGCCCATGGCCTTAGCTATGACATTGAATCACCATAGTCACCTGGAGTCCTTGGCACTAAACACAAAGCCTGGTACATCGATGGGGAATTGTTAAGGATAATGACCAAATGATGCCATGACTGGTTCATCTGTCATCCTCTTATCTGGAAGGGGGTCCCCAGAAAATTCCCTGCCATTGACATCCACTCTTTCCCAGCCAGTTGCTCTGCACCAGCACCCTTGAGAAGACTTCTCAACTCTTCCAGGCCATGCTTCCCTGTTTCCTGCAGCTCTGGCAGCCCCTCTGTACTCTCTGAATTCACACTGAATACCATACAATCCTACTGTCCCCACACTGCACTTTAGAAGCACTTCTGTCTCCGGTGAGTTTAGACATTCTTCAAGAACAGAGGCTTTTAGAATACCAGGGGATCCTGGCACAGCTAATATTTATTAAGCACTTCTTGGCGCCAGGCGTTGCTTTAAGCACTTTCCCTACAATAACTTGTTTAATATTCACAACCATATGAGTGAGGTACTTTTATTATACCCTTCTGACATATGAGAAACTGAGATGGAGGGAGTTTAAGAAGGTCTCCCCAGGTTCAACAAGTAGGGCCTGGGTTGGGATTGAAACCCTTAAATTGTTGGCCTCCAAACCTACACTCTTAACCATGTGCAATTCTTGAATTTTCAAGATACTTCCAGACCTGTTATCTCAGTAGAGCCTCCCAGGGTCTCAAGGAAGGAAATGCAATCACTGAGAGAGCTTTAGAGGCAGGAACCCACTGAGGAGAAACTTGACCTCCCCATTGTGCAAGGCCTCGAGTGAAGTGCTTTGCCCTGGGTCGCACAGCAAGGCCTAGAAGATTGCCAGTGGGTCCTGAGTCCCAGCGAAGGCGCCCCCATTTGCATCAGACACGACAGCAGGCACCTGGACAGCCCTTTCACTCCTGAGCGCACCTGAGCCATAGGATGGGGTTCCCCTGCGGCCTGGTGACAGGCGAGTATTTATGCCAGAGGAGATCTTGAGGGACACAGACATGCAAACTGTCCATGAAGGTAGATATTTCCAAGTAAGAAAAGGCCTCTTAGTGTAGAGTTGGGAGCGCTTGCCTGGAAGTCCACAGACCTGGGCTCAGAACCTGGTCTGCTGTGTGACCGTAGGCAAGTTACTTAACTTCTCTGAACTTCAATCAATTCAGCTGCAAAGTGTTCTAGGTTTTTCAGTGACCACCATGTACTAAAGGTTTACAACAGTGCTGAGGACTCTAGATCCTGTACCACCTCACTTTACCCCAGGGACACCCTGGGGGGCAGATCCTACCGTTAGCCCATTGCAACGGGCTGGAAAACACAAAACCCCACACACACCAATGGCAGAGCCAGACGTCTGGCCACTTTCAGAGCCAGGCGTCACCCACTGCAGAATGTACAGTGCATGGGACGGGCTTAGCACCAGGCCCGGCAGAAGGTTGCTACTGACTCTCCCCCTCCAGGCCTCAGCTTCCCCTCTGTACAATGGGCAGGTCTACCTGGAACAGGTCTCCAACTCAGATGCTGAAGGAGCCACGCAATAATGGGGGGTCATGAATGAGGGCCACCAAATAGCTCCAGCTCACCCCCTTCTGGGCACCTGGCAGGACTGAACACCCCAGCTCGTTCTGGGTAGGGCCCCTCCCTAGTTCTGCCCCGTTGAATTGTGAGCAGAAGCGACATGAGTCACTTCCCTACTGGAGCAATTCACCACCACGGGGGAACCCCCAGATACCCCCTCCCTCTACCACGCTCAGGGTAGAGGTCTCCCTTCCAGATTAGGCCCTGGAGCAATTCCCTGGCCAACCTGCCAAGGATGGAGAGCGTGAATGAGAAATAGACTCAGGTTTGACACTGCTGAAGTTTTGGGATTGTCTGTTATCACAGCCTGCTCCAATATAACCTGCAGCTACTGCGGGGAATGTAAACACATCAAAGGGCTCAAGCATTAGAATTTTATTAAAATGTATCACCCTCTTCTTTTAATTTCATTTCCCTTCTTTTCATGGAAATGAGGGAATTTCCATCGCTCCGCATTTCACTGTCCTCTTGACTCTACTAAGAGTCAAGCAAGAATACAGATGTGGCTGCCGACACTCGGCCTCAGCCGGGGGCCAGGGGCCCAAATGAAGGGGAGTGTGCTGAGCTAAAGGGCAGTTGCTCCCCACCCCCACCCTGGCTGTGTAGGAGGATGTGAGTCTGGTTCCCCAGAGCTTATAGGTTTCTGCAGTATCCATTTGCAATCCAGGATCTATTTGCAATCTCCCAATCTGTACTAGTTGATAAACATTTTGACCTGTGCAGGTCAAAGTGAGTGTGTATGGGGGGGCAGAAGGGGACCTGTGGGCACCTGCTCGAATGCCCACCCACCCAGCAACCAAAATTTGTCCCTTTGGCCAGATGTGAGCTCCGCGTGGGCTGGATATTGATCATTACTGACTCCCCAACACCCTGCCCAGTGTCTGACATGCGGTAAAGGCACAACCTTAACAAAGAATGAATGAGTGAATGAATGAAGGCATCCATTGCAGAATGGGCCCCAGGAAACTAATGATCACAAGGTTTAGAGCAGGGACTTCAGAGATCACTTCCGCCTCCAGCCCAGCTTGGGGGAAAATAAGCACCGACCTCCGCCATGAGCACATCAGGCCCTCGTCCAGCCCCTTCCCTGGCCAGCCAAGCTTTCAGGTGCTGGGCTCTCCAGAGGGCCCCACCTGCACTAGGCTTCCCGGGGGAAACATCCACCAAACCCAGGCTCCAGCTGCCCCTTAGGATCGGGCATCTAGACCAGGAACCCCAGCTGGGAATAAAACAGGCCTCCAGGTACCCCCTGCTGAGGAACGGGCGAGGTCGCCAGGATGAGCCCTCAATACGTAAATGGGGAAATGTGGCCCAAGAGGGTGAGGGCCTCCCCTGCCCCCACCGGCCCCTCCGCCGTGTGTGTCAGATGAGGGCACCAACACTTCCTTCTGGAAGAGCTCAGGGCAGCGCCAGGAGAGTCTCCGAGGCCGAGCAGGCTCAGGGAAGAGGGATAGGAGCAGCCCAGGGAGCAAGGCTTCCAGGGAGGGTTGCAAGTGGCAGATCCCACGCAAAGCAAAGGGCGGGTGCCATGGCTCAGAACAGTCCCTATGGCGGGTGGGGCCCGTCGGGAAAGGTCTAGGAGGGGGCCAGGCCAGGACAGTGGAACGGGGAGGCGGCAGGGACTCGGTTCTACAGGAAAGGGTGCCTCTGGCTGCTTCTCAGACCTATTCCCATCCTCCCTGCGCTGCCTGCTGCCTGTGCCATCTCACGCTGGTGGGGCAGTGCCCACGGCTCCTCAGACCCCACCCCCCAGAGCCACTGCTCAAGGCCCGACACAGCCTCGGGTGGGGGGGCCCACACTTCTGAGGGGCTCCCTGCACAATATGGGGAACACTAGAGAGGAGGTGCAGGAAAATCGAGAACCGGAGGGACCTCCAGGCCCCCCGCAGGTCATGCTCCCGTGCTGTGTTATTATTGGGACGTTGTGTGGAATTCACAGGAAAGAAAGGATTTCCCTGCTTATTTAAAAAACAACACAAATGATCCTCTTCCCATCATCTTTGCCCAAGTAACTTCTACCCACCTTCTTCCCTAAACGCCCTGCACCCAGAGGCCCTCACTTACATTTTCCTAAAATAGTCGCGGTCGTCTTTTGGGGAAACCATCACAGTTCGGGGCAAAGCTTTCTTTTTGGAGGCAAGTTGTTTATCATGGCTTCATCAGCAGACTCGGCTGGCGGCGTGAACTCCCGGCCCCATCAGTTTCGAAATGACTGTCTTTGGAGAGTTCCTTCATACCTGTGTGCCTCAGTTTCCTGATCTGTAAGAAGCGGTGGAGAAATGTCCTCCCTCGTAGGCTGGTTGCAAAGAGACAATGAGCTAGTCAATGGCGCCATCATGGCCGCTGTCTCGACCTCATCGACATCCCTAGGGCAGAGCCCACGTCTTTCTTCGTCAGTTTTGTATCCTTAATGCTTGGAATTAATAAGACGCACAAAAAGCTGAATGAATGAATGAATGAATGAATGAATAGATGCTTTCCTGAAAACGCAACTGTTCTCCTTCTGAGGAGGCACTTCCTTTGAACCATTAAGTTGATCCTTCTTGTTTTTCAAGTGGAAAGAGCAAAACTTTTCTCCAGGTGAAAACACTTAACTACAACCTGGGAAGGAATCCCGCGGTATCGCGAGTTCCCGGAGAACATTTGCAGGGATTCTTTGTGGGGAACGTGTTGAGACTGTAAGGAAGTGTAATTTTTCTTGCAAAATGTCTCGGTTTCTCTTCCCGGTCATTTTTCATGTGCTTGTCACTTACCCAGATTCCGTTCCCCCGCTGTCTGCAGGCTCTCCCTCATCTGGTCTCAGGGCAGTCCACTTGGGGTGCTGTAGAAAACACCCAGGAAAGGGGGGGCTAAGGGGTGTGAGTTCGGGGGGGGGGCTTTGGGAAGGTCTCTGCCCTTCCCTGTCCTCCGGGTCTCTATCTGGAATATGAAAAGGTTTGATTAGATGTTTGCAAGGAGAGTTCCAAGGTCTAAGGGAACTGGCTTAAAGTTGGGCAAATCCCATACTTAGGAAGGTCTGACTTTGTTCTGCTTAACTTTCCTGCTTCCATCAACATGAGGCCTCAGGGGTCAACAGTCCCCCAAACTTGCCAGTGTGACAGATAACTGGCAAGAAAGACAACTTTGCTTACAGAGTGTTTCTTGCCCTGACTGCAAATCCATGCACAGACAGCGTATGAGCAATCATGAATCCCAGTTGCAAACATCACAGGGGGAAACTGAGGCCTATACTGCAGTCTCTGTGCACTGACAGGTTATGGTCAGTACCTTGGGGCTAGGAGGAAGGCCAGCCTTCAACAGGCATCCTAGGTTCCTGCTTTTCCAGGTGAATTCTGGAGAACCTCCAGGAAGTGCATTTGCAGCTCCCAAGAATCTTCTGGAAGAACAGGTTATGACCTGTTAAGAACAGGCTGTCCCAAAATGATGTCCTTGAGCTCACTGGGAGAGACACTCCAGTGGCCATATTTTTGGTAATGAGGGGCAAATATGGGTATCAACCAAAAGGTGTCAGTCATAATATCCTAGCGAGTCCAAGTCAAGTGGGAGCTGGTGACAGTGGGCAGTGTGCAGGCGTGCCCGCCAGAAGCCTGGGTGCAAAGGCCCACTGCACCACCTCCTCCTGCCCTGGGCCCACGCAGCCATGCAGGCCCCAGAGCTCAGGCATTAGGTGAACAGGACACAATGTCTTCTTGCTGAGTGTTGTAAGGACCAAAATAAATCTTGCATGTAAAAATGTCCAGAGTATCATGAGAACTCTGGACATTTTTAAGCTCTAACAAAACATGTCTACCCTGAATAGAAAACACATAAAAATCATTTAGAAAAAGAGAATGGCCTCCACAGGAAAGAGCGGCAGCCCCCCAAAGGCTATAGCTATCCACTAAGCTACAGAAACTGTGGATGTGACCTTATTTGGAAAAAGGGTCTCTGGAGATGTAATCAAGTTAAAGATTTTGAGATAAAGGAGCCTCCTGGGTAAGCTGGAGTTACCAGATTCTCTTAAAAGTGACTTTTAAGGAAAGACAAATATCTTTTTTTTTTTTAAGATTTATTTATTTATGCATACAAGAGCTGGGGTACAGGCCAGAGGTGTGGGGGGTGAGAGGATTCACCAGAGACAGAGTAGGGAGCAGAATAAGCAGACTGACTGAAATACACTGCTGAGAGGAGCAGCAGGCAAGCCAGGAGAGGTCTGCTGCACCATGTGGGTAGCTCCCAGGCCGGCTGGGGGATCGAACTCGTGCTGCAGTGGCTGCAGATTGCTTCATAGGTTGCGTCCTAACTCTTGCGCCACCAGGGAGGCCCAAGACAAATATCTTTCTAAGAGAAAGGCAGAGTGACATGTGAGAGAGAGGAAGGTGAGAGACACAAACAGAGGAAGAAGACAGTGCTTGGTGATGGAGCCACAAATCAAGGAATGTCAACAGTCACCCGAAGTGGAAGAGGCAAAGAGTGGGCGATTGTCCCTGACCCCTCAGAGGTCGCTCCCAACACCTTCATGTTGGAATGTTGACCTCCAGAACTGGGCGAGGCTCAATTTCTGTTTTTTTTGCTACTCAATTCATGGCAATTTATTAAGGAAGCCACAGCAAATGAATACTGGGTGTCAGTGGGGTGGCTGGAGCCCCGGCCCAGCCATCAGCACACAGCAGAGCCTGCAGCCCACCCCGGCCCTTGATGAAGGCGCAGGTGGCTCAGATGGGCTATCAAGGCAGGAGAACTGGTGGGGCTGGTACTCTGGATAGGTTCTGGTTTTGACCTCCCCAGCATCCATTTCCTTCTCCTGTGTCTGCACCCTGCCTCCTTTTGGAATAGTCTCTCTTCTCCATAATGTGGGTCCGGAAATCAAGGTCTCTTGTGTTCCTCCACTAAGAAGAGAGCCCAAGGTCAGTCAACCATGTCTCTCCCAGGACATAGAATCTTGTGTGGAAAACACTGCAAGGGTGGGGGCCTCCCTGGTGGCCCAGAGGTTAAGTCTCAGCTTGATCACTGCTACAGCACGAGTTCGATCCCTGGCCAGGTTGCTGACCCACAGGGTGCAGCAGACCTCTCCTGTCTCCCCGCTGCTCCCCTCAGCAGTGTATTTCAGTAGATCAGCCTGTTCTGCTCCCCACTCTGTCTCTGATTAGTCTTCTCACCCCCTGCACCTCTGGCCTGCACCCTAGCTCTTGTATGCATAAATAAATAAAAATTTTTAAAAAACACTGCAGGGGAGTGCCCCCCCACACTGCTCTCTTTCAGCACCCTAACCCGCTCACACTGCCTTTTCCGGAGCCCCTTCTCTAACCTCCCCATCAAGGCAGGCTCTTCCGTCAGCTTTCTAATCAGTTTCTTTATTGTCTAGGTCAGTCTCTGTTGCATGCAACCAAACAATACAAGTGGCAAGGGGGAGGGGACAACTCAGTGCAGAATGTGAGAAGCTCAGGGATGAGAGGGGTGACCCACCCTCTTGATTAGCTTCTTTCTAGTGTGGATGGAAAATGTGGTGTGACACAAGTGATCGGTTCTTCTTTAGATTGAACATCCCTTTCCATTATCCCTGCTCACAGGCGGCTGGAGCCTGACTTATGAGCCTTTGAATCTGCAGTGCCTGGTGCACAGTAAACGTCTCTGATATTTGGGATATTTGGAAACTGAGATACTGGACACAAAGCGCGGAATCCATTATCCTCAGTGAGTCCTAAGCTGGGAAGAAGGAGGGCCTGAGAAGATACTACACAAGATAGAGCAGACTGTCTGCTCAGATAATAGGCCTTTATTCAACCTGTTAGAGCCCATTTACTCCAAGGGCCACAAACATCTGATGTGTGGGATGCTTCACCCTTGCTCATGGCAGACATTATTAATTGATCACAGCACTCCCTCCCTCTGAACCCAGCCATGTTCAGAATCCTTCCCCATGCAGGCTCCATACAGTGCCTAAGTGACTAAACTCACACAAGATCTCTTTGCCTTCATAACCTTGTCCAGAGTCTTCATTTGACAAGTGGGGAGACTAAAAAGACAAAGGACACACTCTAAAGTCAGTCAACGCATGAGGGGTAGACGCAAGACCCGAGTCCCTGGGTCCCAGCCCTGGGCACTTCTAATCACCCCACAAGGGCTGAGGGGTAGCTGCTTCCTCGCGAAGCACTCTTTGCCCTTACACTTCTGCACTCTCCATCCGAGCGAGCCCTCAAGATTGCAGTGTTTATTTTAGCGAATGTACAAATCTGGTCTCTAAAGGATGAACATTAATAAAATATGCACTCTAACTCCATGTAACAAGGAAAATATAGAATACATTTTCTATTCCCATTGATCCTCAGGCCACTGGCAATTCACCAACAATTGATTTAGCCATTTGATTAGTTTGGGGGAAAAACATTATATTTTAATGGGGTATATATAATTCTAAGTTACTGCTTTGAAGTTGAACCAAATATTAAAATTACCTCTTTTTATGGATGCTGCACAGCTATGAAGCTTTATAATTGCAGCCTGGGCTTTTGTAACTGATTTGAACTGAGGAGGCAATTTGTGCAAAGCTTATTGCACGGGCCTGGTGGCTGCCAGGCTAGCCAGCCCCTTGACGAGTGAAAAAAGGGGCAGACGACCGTGCTGATGATCGCACCTTGTGTCTGGCTCACCTTCAGTCACAGAGCCCAATAATCACCCTTCCAGACTGTTTCCCTTCCAAACAACTCCTAACCCCCTCACTTTGAGGGGGGGTTTCCTCTGCTGGTTCCTCAGCCCAGGGCAACCCGCACACCCACATCTTGGACTTCTGCAGTCATTTTTTTAAATGTCTACTCCTTCTGACCTGCTCGCATTCATTACCCACACAGCAATCAGGGAGAGGGCCCGCTAGCAAAGTCAGTCAGTTCAGGGCATGCCAAGGCCAGGACATTCCTTAAAATCCATCCGTGGCCTCCCATTACCCAGGCTGGTGAAAGGTGGCAAATCGGGTCCAGGCCCCATTCTTGCAAGTCAGCCTCCCCCGTTGAATGGCGTGTTGCAGCGGCTGCTTTTGCACTACAGCAGCAGAGCTGCATCGCTGAGTAGTCACAGGGGAGCGCGAAGAGAAAGAAACATTCTCTTCGATGTTCTAAAATCTTTGTCTTTTATAGAAAAATAATATTGCTGACCTCTGACCTGGAGAATAAAATTTAAATGCCTTCTCTAGGTCCACCCGGCCCTCTGCGATTCCTCCCTGGGTCCTCCTTTGGCGCCCCTCTCTCCTCTGCTCAAATACACTCTCCGCCTTCCTGCGCCCCCAACATCCAAAGCCCAGTGCTGCCTCCGGGCCTTTGCCCTTGCTGTTCCCGCACTGGCACTCTTGGCCCCACAGATCCTGGCACACACGTGACTCCACTGGCCCCAGGCATCAGGGATGGGGCCCGGCCAGCTGCAGGAACTGCGTTTTGCAGATGAGACAACCAAGACTTAGCAAGACTTTGCGGGAGGGAAACCAGTGGCTCTGCTTCCCCTCACGAGCCCAGTGCCTCCCTCTGACCTGTCGGGTTCCTTCCTTCTACCTTGGCTCTCCAGAGTCCTTGCTGGTGTCTCTAACCTTCTGAGAGACCATGAGGAGGGTTCACACGAGCCTGTTGAAGCAGGACTGGGGTACAAGAAGCCAGCCTGCCAATCAGGTCAGCAGAGCCACTGCAGTGGGCTCCAGAGGCTGCCCCTCCCCACCCCACCCTCTGTCACCTGAGAGTGCTTGATCGGCCAGCTCTGCCCTCCAGGCCCCGGGGTGCTCCTGCTGCCTTTCTGCACCACAGACCCTGGCCTCTGGGCTGGGGTCCAGGTGGAGGGACTGGCAGAGACTGCCCACCAGAGCCGCGTCACAGTCAGGCTCAGCGGCCTGGTGCAAGAGGCGCAGGGAGGCCACTTCACAGAGGGCGACACCGAGGCTCAGCCAGGGCCCAGGACTCCCTAAACAGGAGAACTGGCTGGGGAGGGAGACGAGCAGCCACACAGAGGGTCAGCGGCTTTTCCTTTCCCTCCAACTTCTTGGGCTATTTGAAGCCATGGGGCACAGTCTGCCTATGGGGCTGATTTCTTTTTTTTTTTTTTTCCACCTAAAGTCTTTTTTTTTTAATTATATATATTTTTTACATCATTTTTCATTTTTTCACAGTGCATGCATCTTCATCTTGGTTATAGTCCCCATACAATTCCCCCCCCCTTGTTTTGATCCTACTCCCTCCCCCACCTCAGTGTGTCTCTGGTTAATAACACCGTGGAATATCACTCAGCAATCAAAAAGATAAACTCATGCAGTTTGCAGCAACATGGATGGAGCTGGAAGGGATCATGCTCAGCGAAATAAGCCAGAAAGAAAATGATTTCCTGATGGTTCTGAGGTGACAGTGTTCCCCAAAGACTCGGCACGGCAAACACGGCGCCTGTGAGAGGAGGGGTGGACCCCGCTTGCTCCCCTCCCGGTTGCCCGTCCTAGTTGAACTGAGGTTGTGGGGGGTCAGGGATGGAGGCCAGGGAGAGGCTGTGGGGACGGGCCGGAAGGGCCCCAGGTACTTCCTGCAGCGCTGGTGTCACGGGTGCTCAGGACACACGGCTGCTCTGGTGACATAAATAAACCTGTCTCTCCAGGTGTGCGTCCCGGTCACCACGCGCTCGCGCTCACCTAATGTGCTGGGAGGAAGGAGGAAGGTGTTTCTCATCCTCCTCTGACCGTCCTCCTCCAAGACACCTTGAGTCGACCCTGCCACTCACCCTCACCCCTGCCCTTGGGCTTCCAGACCCGCCTGGACACTCAGGGCCAGCTTCTGGGGCTCTGCATGGCACCAAGATTGAGCAAGTGGTGGGATTGGCCCAGGGGGAGTCTTTCCAGTTACTTCTCTGCTCCATGGGGGTCTCTCTTAGGGGCTGGGGATGGGGAAGAGGCCACAGAGAGTGGGAAGCAGAGGCAGTGGGGGTCGCTCATCAGAGCTGAGCCACTTCCTGCCGGCCTGGCTGTGCCTCCTCCAGATACCCCGCGCCCCTCCCGCCCCCTCATCAGCACCCCTCCGCGGGCTGGCTAACAGGATGGCTTTCATCCTCTTTCAGATACATATTGTATTGGCTGAGAAACATCAAAGGGCCGTGTCTTTACATATTCTATCTCTGAGCAGAGAAAAGCAGCCCCTTGCTTTATTAACGTGGCAAATGTTGACTCTTATAATGAAAAATGCACAAACGCTGGGCCATTTTTGATGAATAGGTAATAGAGAGGAAAGCCCCGAATGGAGAGAATTAATTTCTCTTCCTTGATTCCACTGCAAGGATAAGGGGTCCCCACGGTGAGGCCACCCTGCGCTTCACACAGACCCAGGTTCGGAGCCTGCAACCTGGCCTGGAGACCAGCAAAGGAGAAGTTGGCAAGCCTTGATGTTCGCCAGCTGCTCAGAGGTTGTGAGCGGAGGACATCACTGTGGTGATCTTTCTTCCTTCTCTCTGGGTCTAACCTAATACTCAGCACCCAGCACCCACCAGCCTGTGCTTGTTGATCCTGAAAAGCTCATCTTATCCAACCGACGGAGTCTATGTCCCCTTCCTGTGTCTACCCAATGGGGCAGGCTTAGCAACTGGTATTATTAGGACTCAACTCGGAGTCAATGTCTATTGGATGCGCTTGGTCTTTTCCTCATGGTGGCAAGCTGGCTGCAGCGGCTCCACCCATCACATTTTCACACTACAGCATAGACTGCAAGATGGGAGGGATGGAGAATGTGCTAGAAATAGCTACTAGAATGCCCTGTTCTTTTGCTAAGATAAGAAAAACCCTTTTCCAAAAGCCTCCCAGGGGACATTGAGATGTACGTATTTGATATTTCCAGACTTGATAGTCATTGTTTGAAGCAGGTAAAGGGAGGAGCCCTTAGAGCCATCATCCCCTGGGGGCTGTCTCCCAGCCTCAGCAAGGGCCTCTGAGGACTGTTAAGTCCACCGTTTCAACACTGAGGGGCCCAGCAAGTCTGATCTGGCCACAGGGAGGCAAAGGGCAGGATTCTATAGTGGTTGAGATCAAGTTTCTTACCTGTGCAGTGGCGTGACTCTAGAAATAGAAATTAAAGTGATCTATAGGACGATTTTGTTTTATTTTATTTTTTCTGCCTATTCAATAATTCTCTGCATTTTGGAAGTTAAGGAGGCGTCCCCGGGGGATAACCAATGAGGAAGAGACGGGGGCGGGGAGTGGGGGGTCGGTCAGCATTGCACACTGGGGAGGGGCCGGGGCAAGTCTGAGGCTGTTGCTGCTGCTGCTGGTGATAAAACTCCCAGTTCCTGCGAGAGGACAGCTTCCTGACCTGTCCTCTGCTGGGCACGTTACACACATTCCTCACTCAATCACTACATGTCATTGATGGGAATGGTGTTACCGTTTACAGACCAGGAATCTTGAACCTGGTAAGATACAAGTCATGCTTATTCCGCTAATGAGTTGGACATGGGAGCTTGGTGTGGCAGGAGCAGGGATACTGGGGCGCCGTCCAGCCCCATGACACCATCACAGAAGCTGACCCACAGCCAGGATCTCCTCCGGAGCAGCCCAGAGCCCCTAGCTTCCCCTGTGGCCTCTGGGACCCAGTTCCCCAGGGTTTCCAACCCCCCACCCCGCCAGCCATAGTCAGACTGCAGAGGGATAGCACCTCTGACTCCATATTAGGGGTTCACGGTGGGGGCTGATGGCCCAGACAAGGTGGGCTTCCATGAGGTCCTTGAGGCCCGACTGTAGGCACAGAGCCCCGAAGAAACTCACCAGCAAGCCGCCTTTCCAACAGCCTGTGGGATCTGCTCTGTGGAAAATTGTCCCAAGGTCAGAGAAGTTGGGGATCAACATGAACACCCATCATCATGCGGTCACATCAGTGTAACCAAGTCCTGAGGAAAGAGACCCTGGGGACTCAGTTTCGTGCAATGTTTTCCAAGCTCATGTGGTTCCAGAATCCCTGATCCATGGACCAGGAGCTGCGTGTTAGACGGGCGCCCTGGAAATGCACTGGAGACGCGTTGGCGAGGCAGGAAGGTCCACGCTGAGTGTTTGGAGATCAGACTTTGCCTCCATCCCGGTAAGTGGCCTTGACAAACCCATTGCTTGTCAATGCCTCAGTTTCCTTCCAAAAAAACCCCGAGCCTTAGTCTAGATCAGCATTCCCCACAGTACCCTCCCCTGACAGCAGGCGTGTGATGATTTTAGGAAGCGTGTGAATGAACAGTTTTTGTTTGAACAGTCATATATTATTTAAATACGTCTTTGGAAAAAAATAGTTGGCACATTAGCTCTGCAGCTTCACAGATATTATAACAGTGCATTTTAAAATTAATATATTCAAGTAAAAGCATGGGGTCTATTTAGGGAAAAACCATCAAAGTAAGTAATAAAGTCACATGGACGTGACAGCAATCCCCAGGGTGTCGTGCAGATGACTCAATTTTGAGATGACGCTGCCCTTGATAGTCTCCAAAGCTCTCCTTGCCTTTCACGCCTGTGAATGTTCACTAACAGATGTTTCGAGGTTGTTTCAACTTTGCTGAGTAGGAGAGTTTCTCTTCCACCTTGCCCTGGGAGCTGTTCCCAGCAACCTCTGCTGTTGGGGTGGGGTAGGAGGGTGCCATGGTGAGAGCTGAGCAGAGAGCTAAGAGCTGGCATCCGCTCTGCCACTCCCATGCCTGGCTCTAGCCCTCCTTCCACACATGCAAGGTGCAAACAAACCAGCCATCTCTTCCGGCTGGTTTGTGCTTTGTAAAAGGCAGCGCAGTGCACAAACCACACACAAAGGCTTGAGATAGTGCCTTTCTGCAGTGAAACCTTTGGACCTGCGCTCAGAGGCTGAGGCCTCCATCCAAGTTTCCTTCCTGTACCTCATCAGAGCAAGAGCCCCTGTCTGGTCCCCTAGAAACCTTGCCTTGAGCCACCCCCCGACACCACCCCAATCTTCTCCCTTGGGTCAGATCTTCTACAAATGTGACAATAATTAGTATCTATGTTTTTTCTTCCCACATACCAGGGGATCTCCTCAAAAGCATTATTGACGTGTGGTGATGATGTGACGATGCTCGGGAGGGAAGAGACACCGGCAAGAAGGCAAAGGAAAGCTTGAAAGAACAGGGATTACTTGCAAATCATCACCACGATCATTTTTAGTATTTACGAACAAAGCAATTATATGCTAAGCGCTTTCTGTAATTTCGTTGAATTTTTACAACAGTTCTATTGTGTAGATTCTTCTAGATGAAGAAATGGAGTCTTTGGCAGGTAAAATAGCTTGTCAGAGATGGCAAAGCAAGGACGCAGCCGTCTGCATCAACTATTTGCTGCGTGACAACCAACCACTACGATCTGGGGTTTCAGTGCAGTTCGGCTGGCCTTGTCTGGGGGCGCTGGCTTGGATCTAGCTTTGGTTGGGGCTTGTTGCCACATGAGTGGGATCACAGCCCAGGGTCACGTGACAGCAAGGCAGGAGGACAAGCTCACAGGCAACGTCCAAGCTCTGCTGGCAGCACAGTGGTTTACAACCTACAGCAATTTACGTGGCTGAGCCCAAACAACAGGGTGGGGAGCTGCCCACTGCCCATCTCTGTTGATCAGAGACCTCATTGACCCCAGCGTTGGGGCCAGAATTCAAATCAGGACATTCACCCCCAACCCATCTGCTGCCAGCTCCAAGCTATAGGCAGCAGCCATGGTTCCAGAGGCAGAATGTGCTTCCAGCCCCACAGACCTCCTCTGCCCCCCAGCACGCGCCCAGCACACTCTCCAAGCACACCCTCAGTCCTGACCCTTCTCCTGAACCTGTCCCTTCCTCTGCAGTCTGGGCAAAGCCAACCGTCTGGAACCCAGGCCTGTCATTCAATAACCTCTGTGCCATCCTGCTGCAGCACTTGGTTTGGGTTCATTCTCCACCTTGCTAGATATAGTTTTCTGGTAGTCACTCCCTATGGGAAGCGACTTTTCCAGGTTATCATCATGGAGGGTTACCATGTATGGTGGTGCAGGATGTGCACTGCACAAAGGCTTCCAATTGGACGCACGAGCGAGCCTAAAACCCAGCCCACATGTGCTCTCCAAATACGTCTGCATGGGCTGCACCTCCAGGGTCTTCT
Source organism: Talpa occidentalis (assembly GCF_014898055.3). Lineage (NCBI taxonomy): Eukaryota > Metazoa > Chordata > Mammalia > Eulipotyphla > Talpidae > Talpa > Talpa occidentalis. Next base: position 5,337,614 of record NW_023601754.1, read on the forward strand.
CTCCCTACAAGGCACCCTCAGCTGGCCAGCCCACTCCCTGGCTACGAGGGTGATGGAGACACCTTTCTGTATTACTCATACAGATGCTGTATCGGCCGATATTGTTAGTCACACCAGGGTGCTAGAAGACACAGGTTCAAGTTCTGGTTTGTATATGTTCTGAGATCAAGAAAAAGAGGCAGGATGCTTCTGAGATGACTTGGTCTCCTTGAAGGTCATCATGGTTATTGCAAGGAGGGTGGGACTGCAGAGGGGCCTTGGGCTCCACAGGAAAGAGGGAAAACCCAGGGCCTCCCTGGTGGCACAGGAGTTAAAATCTCAGCACTGTCAAGTGCTCTCCAGCCACTGTGGAATGAGTTCGATCCCCGGCCAGGGAGCTACCCACCTGGCGCAGCAGACCTCTCCTGTCTCCCCGCTGCTCCCCTCAGCAGTGGATTTCAGTAGATCCGCCTGTTCTGCTCCCCACTCTGTCTCTGGTGAATCCTCTCACATCCCCGCACCTCTGGTCTATACCCCAGTTCCTGTGCATAAATAAATAAAAATAAATATTTTTTTTTTTTAAAAAGAGGGAAAACCCAGCCCCAGGCCTCTCTGATTCAAAGCATCAAGTCACCAGTGCAGCCTAACGATTGTCCTGACCTGTGACGGCATTCAATGTAGACCCTCTCTCAGAGAAATTCAAACTGAAGAGTGAAGAGAGAATGAGATTTATTTTCAGGGAAACTTTGGAAGTTTCTGTGCCATCCCTGACGCTGTTGCCGATTGAGGAAATTCAAGAGTATTATTTATTCATTATCTGGTTTTTTCCAGCTCCGAATTCAAAGATTTAAGTTCCCTCTTCCCTTCTCTCTCCTCTTCCTTATCCTCTCCCAGAATATTTGTTACAGTTGCATTTTTTAAAACCATTTACTGTCTAGAGGGTAAGTGGAATGACACAGCTCATAATGGGCAAATAAATGGGAACTAAGCTCGTCAGCTCAAGTGGAATGAATTACTGTCGCCAGTGAAATGCAGCGATCAGGAGCAGCTGCCCGGGAGACCGGGAAGCTGGAGCAGGTACCTCGCTGGAGTGGCCGGAATAACACTTACTATGATTTATCAAAGAGCACTTGAAAGGCCCTCGGAGGCTTTAAATAGGCATGAAAAGAGGCTCCGTGGCACTCGGGCACTGGCAGAACAGAGTGATTAGCCGGCTCAAATGCCTGACCCTGTGTGTGGCTTCCGGACGAGAAAAGCCAGAAATCTTCAAAGGCGCTGGAGAGATGGCCGAGTGGGGGCAGACCCAGGGAGAGGACTTGGAGCTGAGTTCCAAGGAAGGGGTCTCCCCAGCATGAGGGGGGCCAGCAAGGGGCCTAGCAAAGGATGAAGGGGGTTGGAGGGCCTGGGACTGGTTAAGCCTGGACAGGGGTGTCCCGGGGAAGCTGCCACCCAGTGTGGACTCATCCAGCCCTGTGCCTGCCACAGGGTCCACCCGGCCACAGTCTCATCCCACCTACTTGTCCCAGTGCCTACAGTGTGCCCATGGGTGATCACCCCTCTAGGGTAAGCAGCACCCCATTCCAGCAGGTCTTTTAAAATAAAAGGCCCTTTGGGGGGACATAGTATAGTCACCAATACCTCATGGCAGTGCATGCTGGGCCGTACTGGGGTGATACCACAACTCCCCTCCTTTGCCACGAGTGAAATATTTCTCAGCCTGGGTCCTGCAGACATGTGGGACTGAGCGTTTCTTTGCTGGTGAAGGGGAGAAGCTTCCCGACACTGGGTACCGCCGACAGCCCCCTGGTCTCTTCCAACTACACCCCAGTAGCACCCCACCCCCCAAGTCATGACATCAAAAAATGTTCCCAGACGTTCCCAAATGACCCCGCATCCCCCTGGGTTTGAGAAAGAGCTTTGCCAATGTATTTCCTTTTCATGTCTGTCAGTGAATGATCTATGATAAAAATCTATGTTTGCAGAAGTATGAATGAGTGCTTTCATTAAGGATGAAAAAATATTCTAAGTGATTAAAAGCACTGTCTGTACTTTAGTTGGTAATGACTTTCTACTTTCTTAATACCTAAAATAATGATACGTTCTACAATTGATAGAGTCACTGACATTCATCAATGTTAGCACCGTTCCTCACCGCCCCCGCCCCTCCACTCAGGATCCCTTCTGCTCCAGCTTAGGCATCTACCCCGAGCTTAATAAAAACTTCTAGAATTGACTTGGGTGAACAACCAGACACCGCCTAGTGATAATGACACTATCCAATATCGGGAGGGAGATTGTTTGGGGCCTCGGAAAATAAATCGTCAAGTTATATACACAGGAGGAAGTCTGAGTCAATAGGAGAGGATAATTTATTGAAATATTAATTAGTTTGTCCTCCTGCTACCTTCCCCTTCAAGCAGGTGGGCGGGCTTTGTAATTCTTGGCCTCGGGAGTTTTAGCAGGATGGCAAAAGACTCTTCTGATCATTGGAATAGATCAAATCATAAAGAAATGGGATGGGGTCCTTGGAGTGGGCTGGGATGCTTCGGAAACAGTGAGGTGACCTGAGGCTGGGCTTTGTGGGGACTGCCATGAAGCAGGACCTGGTCCCTGGTCCCTGGTCCCAGGGATGTGAAATCTCTGCAGGACCTGGCTGCCCACCTGTCCAGCAACAGAGGCTGGAGCTCCCACACCTGGCTCTCAGCCTCTGCAAAGGTTCCCCTTCATGCATGGAAGGGGATCTTGGGTCTCAGAGTCAGATGAAACCACGCAGGTTGAGACACCCTCTGCTCAATCTTAGGCATCCACCTAGACCTTAATAAAAACTTCTAGAATTGACTTGGGTGAACAATCAGATAATGTCAATCCTTCTCAGGGGGTGGGGTGGAGAAGGTCCACCAACCAGGTAGCATGAGTCTCCAAGGAAGACTAAAGCACATGTGAAGACAGTGCAAGAAAATACTGTCTCTCGCACACTCGTGTTTGTGAGCTGAAATCTACACCCACGACGTCAGCCGCAAAGGAGCCACATCCCACTCTGTAGGCACAGAGTCCGAGTCCTGGGGATGCTCAGCCGCTCCATCTCCAGGCCCTGCCTGGACCGGGTCCTCCCGCAGGCAGGCTGCAGCCCCGGGGCTCCCCACCTCACCTCAGTCACACTGAAGACAGCTTTAATGGCTTTGGCATCACGTGTCCCTCAAAGGCCAGCCCCCTGGACGGCTGTTTGCAAACTCCTCTCCAAAGCAGCTTCCCTTGAAGAGAGTTGCTACACAATCATTACAAATTGATTGCAAAAGAGCTAACAATCATGATTAAATCATTAAATTCTTGTCTACGCTTCAGAGAGCGGTGAGAAAATTAACTTCCCACCAACCTAATTTTTTCCTGAACATGAAATAATGATTTTCTGCCCGTCTAATTACAAAGCCAACATCTGATCAAGCCAGCATCCAGAGGGGATTATCGCATGCACGAGTATTAGACCTCATTACCAGCTTGAGTGCAAAATTATTACATCTTGTAATTGGATGGTGAGATTTATATACAGATCGGCCCGGTTTCTGTAAGATTGTAATTACAAGCTTCGTTGGTTAGCTACTTATCACTCAGCACAGAAGAGAAGAAAATAAGCAACAGAAAAGGCATTTCATTAACCCATAACCCTATCAAGGGAAAGCCACTGTAACACCCATGTCTGCATTAGGGAGAACAGCTAAATTCACAGATGAAACAATTTATTATACTCTTTGCAAATGGGATTGCATTTTGTTTAACCCCTAATGAACTCTTTGGGTAAAGTGTCTGAACAAACCATTCATTTTATAGACAACTAGGTTCAATACAGTAATTATAAGGGGTAACTGACTGAGATAAATGCTCACCTGCTTAGAGGCAGTTGATTAGAGACACAATTGCTGGGTGCCGGGCACCCGCACAAGAGCCAGGGCTGGGACAGCGGGCTTCCATGGAGCGGCTGGGAGGGAGCCCATCCCACCCCGCAAATCTCCACTTCTCGCTTCGTCAAGCTTGGCTGGAACCGGCGAGGTTTAATAAAGCTGCAAGGGCGACGCAGTTTAACAATTTTAGAGGCACTGATGTGGAACGCAGAAATTTAAATACAGCCTGATGAAGGCTCCTCGCCTGCTCCAGATGTGCGACCTAAATTAAATGTTACCTTTTCACGAGCGGAGGACACAACAATGGGCCCCACACAAAGTCAGCTCGGCAGGCTGTGAAAATGGAGGACAGCAATACCATGGTGGGTTACTTTGCAATCTACTGACCTGCAATACAAAGGAAATCTCATGCTGCCTGTTATGTGCACCCCTGAGCTGGTCTATTTTATGGCACATGAAAACTATGACATTCAAATTTCAGTGTGTATACATAAAGTTTTATTAGAACACGGGCCACATACCACTGGTTATGGTCTTTGGCTATTCTATGCTACAACAGCAAAGCCGGAAATATTTACCAGCTGGCCCTTTGCAAGAAAGGATAGCCAAATATCATTTTATGCCATTCAGCCATTCTTTCATTATTCTTTCATTCAATTCATTTATGCATTGGACAACTATTGACTTGGCGCTTGCAATATGCCCGTCGCTGGATCAAGTGCTAGGGATACAAAAAAGAGATGTGATTTCTGCACTCCAGGATCTCACAATCAATGAGGGAAATAGCTGTGGACACCATGGAGGCTTCAGCACATCTGAGAACCATTTTCTTCTCTTCCTATTCGTGTCCTGGATTTTTCCTAGGGAAGTCAGCCTCACCTTGACTCACTCTTTGTCTCCTGGCCACCTGAGAGTGGACACATGGCCCAGCAGACACCATCTGCTACGAGCCAGGACCCTTGGTGGAACACGGGGCAAGTTCCCCTTTTAGTTGGAGATAGACTTGGTTGGCTTAGTTTTGTGACCATGAGAAGCACCTTAAAAAGGAACCTGTTTAAAAGGCTCCAAAGAGGAGAGTGTAGCTGAATGATGGGAAGACATGGGGTCCAGTTATCACTGCTTCAGCCCTGGGATCCACCTGTATGCCAGGTCAGTCCATAAAATGGGCTTTTCCATTTTAGGCATCAATAAATAACCATTTTTGCTTGAACAGTTGCTACCGTCACTTACACCACAATGTAACTGATAATAATAACAGAATAATTACATGAAAATGAATACATATAAAAATAATTACAAAAGAAGCAGAATGAAGTGGTTATACCATTGCCTTATAATCGCTTTGAAATGAGTTTTAAAATCTGGAAGTATGAGTATTCCTACTTTGCTTTTCTTTGTCAAAATTGTTTTTGCTTTAGGGGGGGTCCCTTGCAATTTTGTCTGATTTTCTAAATCAGCTTGTCAATTTCTACAAAGACATCAGCTGGAATTCTTATAGGGGCCTAAATGAATCTGTGGATCAATGTGAGGAGTATAGACATTTTATCAACGTCGACTCTTGCAGTGTATGAACTTAGAATATCTTTCCAATAATTTAGTTATCATTTAATTTCTTTCAATGTTAGTGTTTTCATGGCAATTTAATAATAACATAAGTTGTACTTATGTTATTAAATTTATTCCTAAGTGTTTTATTTTTTGATACTGTTATAAGCTAAATCACTTTCTTAATTTAATTTTCAGATTGTTCACTGCAAGTGTATCCAATACAATTGATTTTTGTCTATTGATCGTGTATCCTGCGACCTTGCTTATTTTCAACAAGGATGCTGTAACAATCCAATAGGTAAATCCTAGCCTTTTCAACAAATGGTGCTGGAACAACTGAGTAGCTATGCAAAAGAATAAAATTGGACTCTTCATATTAAAAAAATTAACTGAACATGAATCAGAAGACTCAAACATTTATAGTTAAAACTATAAAACTCTTAGGAGGAAACATAGGGGTCAATCTCAGTGACCTTGGACTTGGCCAGCTATGCCATAAAAAGCAGATAAACTGAACTTCATCAAAATTAAAAATTTTGTGCTTCAATGATAGCATCAAGGAAGTCAAAAGACAACCTTGAGAAGACAGTATTCACAAATTATATCTCTCATGACAGCTGTGTATCTAAACTGCAGAAAGAACTCTTGATAAAGGCAAATAACCCAACTTTGTAAATAGGTAGAGCAGACAAATAGACATTTTCTGGTCCTTTGTGGTTGGATGGGACAAGGTGACCAGTCCTGACTAAAGATTTGTAAGCTGAAGTCCCCTATGTCACTTCCAGTTAAGCATTTAATTGCTGGCATATGACCCTTCAGAGCTCAGTTTTCTTCTTTCCTGTAATCTCCACTCCATGTGGGGGCTGCTCCACTGGCCTGGATTCTGGAGAAAAGATGCCTCAGAACCAAGCCCCAGCCAACAGGCGATGACATGCTGCATCAGGGAGAAATAAGCGCGTATTGTTTGAAGTTACTAAGAGTTTGGATTGTTTGTTACCACAGCATAATCTAGCCTATACTGATCGATACAACTGCCTGCAGCAAGATAGCATTTCTTTGAAGTTTTGTGTTTTAATTTTTAAAATGTTGTACTCCAAAGTAAATCAGTAAAATGTCATGTTTTAATATAAAAATGACATTTCCCCTTAAAGTGTTGCATTAAAGGAAGGCTTCAGGAAGATATTGCTTGTTTATCCTGTGACTTTTCATATTCCCCAAGAACATCCCTGGTGAATGCATAACTCAGTTTAAGAAATACATTTGTTAATCCTGGGACCAGACTTTGGACCCTGAATCCCAGATGAAGCAATGTAAGTAATCTGAAGAATCACTGAAATGGATTTGAAGACATTTGTAATGAGCATGATTTGATTAGCATATAGAAGATTTCAATTTCAGTCTATACTAGGTATGATATCCTACACTGTGAAGGATGACAGTGAGGGAGGCCCTTGAGAATGGTCATGAAGGGATGCATGGTCTTTGTAGTTAGACAGTCAAATTTTCCCATTCTCCCCACTTGAATCTTCTGTAGGGTAAGCTTCCTCATCAACAAAGCTGAGATAACAGTAGCCATAATTTCAGAAGGTTAACATAGGACTGAAGAAGATAATGAAATAATATTGTACTGAGCCTGGAACATAATGATGCCTGAAATCAGGGAGGACTGCTTGGAAGAGGAGACATTTTGACCAACTCCTAAATGAAGAAGTGAGCCTTGAGGAAAGACACTTTGCAGAGCTACTACAAGTGCAAGAGTCTTAGAGAAGGAGGGTCTTAGTTTGTTCTGGGGCCACAAGGAGCCCACCATGTCTTCAAGATGACCACTTGAAGGAATAAGGCCACATATATAGAACAGACACAACACAAGAGCAGACAGGGATATTACGCAAGCCCTGGTGGTCCACACTAAAGACCTGCTCTTTGTCCTAAACACGATACAAAGCCACTGGAGAGGTGTGCAGGCTGTCCAAGACAACACCTTTGGTTAATACGACCAGCAAAAGTCACATCAACCCCATGCCTTCAGTAAAGCTGGATACAGTTTGGCTTGAAGGGGAAAAAAAGCAATAAACAATTTTAAAATAATAAGTTACAAAGCCCATATCGTGAATACCACGTTTTTTAAGACTATCCAAAAGCTGTCTGGAAATATCACCCACGACGTAAGATTGGTCTCCTCTGGAAGAAGGTCTGAAATGGGAAGAGGACTTATGCTTCATTGTATCCCCTTTTACTCTGCTGGCATTTTTTATAATTTTCATAATAAAAATAAAGAGCAAAAATATACAATAGAATATTAAGAGATGAAAGAAAGACAATGCCTTTGACTGTCACCCAGACAGCAGGTTACAGGGACAAGAGCAGCAGGAGGGAGGTAGTGGTGTCCAGGGTGGGTGTGGAGGTTTGTACCACGGTCTGGAAGTTCTTTAACACTAAGGCAAATTGGGTGGCAGGTATAAATGGTCCCATTGTATGACTTGGCAACTTCTCTGCAAGTTTCTCTTCCAGAGCAGAAGCAGTGGAGATGGAGTGGATCTATGGATGGAGTGAGGAATAGTGGTGATAAACAGGGCTCTCTGGGAGGCTGGCTTTGGAGTAAAAGAGACAGAGAGTCAGAGTGGACCCGCAGTTGCCAGCCTGGGTGGTGACCTCACTCCCAGGATAGGAGGGGGCAGGAAGGGGTGAAACCCAGAACTCTGGCATAGACGAGTAAGGACAATGGCAGAAGCAGAGGGCGTCAGGGAAGTGTACCTGCTGCTAGCTCAGGCATGAGAAGGCAGTCAAGGTCAGGGCCAGTGCAGGAGCCCCATTCCTACCCAGGCGTCTCACAAATAGGGCAGCTGGGGCAGAGAATACAGAAAGTGACTGCACTAGGTCACTGAGTTCACTGGGAGGAGGAACAGACAGACCCCAAACTCTGGCACCTTCTGTCTAGTTCGCACTGCACGGGCCTTGACAGTCAAGCACCCAGTGAGAAAAACAAGTCCATGGAGCGGTAGACCTCTCCTGTAGCGCCCACTGCTCCCCTCAGCAGTGTATTTTGTCAGGCTGCCTGTTCTGTTCCCCGCTCTGTTTCTGGTGAATCCTCTCACCCTCCTGCGCATCTAGCCTGTACCCCGGTTCTTGTATACATAAATAAATAAATCTTTAAAAAAAAGAAAAAGAAAAACGAGTCCAGAAAGTGCTATCTTGAACATGCAGCACCAACACCCCCTAACATTTCTTCTATGCCAGCATCGCCGGGAAATACTCAAGCCGGCCACGGGTTTCCAGGCTGCTGTCCTTCCTGCCGTCGCTATGGTAGGAAGGCACCAGCAGGAATGTGTTGGCAGTGCTGTCAGTTTCTTCTGGGTACATTATTTCATTGGATTCTCTGGAACCCCTGAGAGATTATTCTTAACCTGTTTTCCAGAAAAGGCAATTAAAGCTCAGAGATGCTAAGTGATTTTCCCAAGGTCACACAGCAGTCACAGCAGAGCTCGCCCTTGAACTTGCGTCCTCTCTGGCTCCTTGGCTCATAAAAGTAAGCCTGACCACCACCCCCATCAGAGCAACCCGGGAACATGCAGTAAGTCAGTTACGCCTGAAATGCCTTCGGTTTTCATATCACTGGGAAATACTCGAGTGGAGTGAAGTTCCAAACATCGGCTTCTGAAGATGTTGTGCGAGGCTGAACAGCCAGTTCTCCCTAGAGTTGTGAGCCAGGCGCTTGATCTGTTCGCTCGCTGGGAACAGAGGTGCTATCTTTGGGGTGACCACACAGAACTCTTCCCCAGCACATGCCCTGAGCTGGTCTCGACAGAACGATAATACCACTTGATAATAACATCACCGAGACGGGGCGGCTGGCAGGCTTCCGTGGGGGACACTGTTCAAGTGTTTAGCACGCAGCCTGGTCCACAGCAACAACTGCCTTTGTTATTAGAATAGAAATTCCCTGGGCCTCCCCGGTGGCGCAGCGGTTGAGCGCTGGGTTGCGAAGCTGCCCGCAGCCTCTGTAGCACCAGTTCGATCCCCGGCTGCTCCCCGGCCACCAGAGGGTCCCACATGGCGCGCAGACCTCTCCTGCCGCCCGCTGCTCCCCTCAGCAGTGTACCTCGGTCCTTCTGCCTGCTCTGCTCCCTGCTCTGACTCTGGTGAATTCTCTCACCCTCCCGTGCTTCTGACTGTACCCTGTGCTTGCATAAATAAATAAATAAATCTAATTTTAAAAAAAAAGAAAAAAATTAAAAAAAAAAAAAGAATAGAAATTCCCCAATTGCATGGCTGATCTCAGAACATTCCTGAATGAGCATATTGTCCTTCCCAGCTAGGGGCGCACTCATAGGGGAAGGCGAAATCTACCGTCTCTGCCACAATTTTCTGATACTGTTTTCTGTGACCATAAGTCACCAACCCCAGCCTGGTCCTGGGCTGCTGCTTATTTCTGGTCTTCCCTGCCCGGCAGCCCCGCCAGGCAGGAGATGACAGCCTTGAGAGCTGGCCTTTCCCGGGCACTCGAGCACCGCCCATGCGGCGTGCGGGCCTTGGGGAAGGCTCCAAGCCCAGAGAATTTGAGCTCGGTCCTGGCGGCAGGGGGTCTCCTTGGCCGGGTTCCCCAGGGTGGTGGGAACCCAGGGCTGCCATGACTGGGGCAGAGACGGGGGTCAGGTGGGGCCAGCGTGGGGCATGGTTGGCCAGGGCACCCCCTTCCTTTCTGGGCTGGCCAAGTTATCTCTCCAGTGCGAAAACAGGCCAGCGTGATCTGCCCATCGTGATGCCGGGGCCACCCAGAGAGCCGGTGGGAGGGATTTAAAGCCGATCCTGGGCCCCCACCCAAAGCCCCGCTCGCCCACCCAGAGAAAACCTCCTACATTACCATGATGTTTATTTTTTAAATAAATTTTTATGACAAGAATTAGAACGAGTCCAGTAACACGAGTAGCCCTTCCTGTGCACCGGCGCCTGTGTCCTGACCTTCTACCTGGCTGGCTCAGCGGATCCCCTCAGGAATCCAGAAGCTGGGGGCTGCCACTGTCCCTAGAAACAGAGGTTCACAGGGGCTGGGGACCTGGCCCCTGACTGAGCCAGGATTTGAACCCGGGACTGTGTGAATGCGAAGTCCGACGTGTTCCAACAGCCCTCTGCACACTTGGCTTGGAGAGAAAGGACTGAGTGTGTCAAATTGGGATCCAGAGATGGCCCTCCCCAGCGCGCCGAAGATCAGATATCCAGCCTCAGGCCAGATGCCCTCTCCTCTCAAGCTAAGGGGGGCAGGCCTGAGGGAGGGCGGGGAGGGGCGGAGCAGCCCCCCTCTGGGTGCCCTCACCCATCCCCAGCACCCCCCCTCTTTGCCACAACAGCCAATCAATACTGGCTTACATTTTATGAGACAAGGAGTTAACTTGTTCAATTACGGGGGAGACAGCTCTATTCTTTCGTAACAAGTAATCTGAGTAGGGAAATCGATCCTGAGAGGCCCCATGCTCGCTGGCTAATTTTATATTATCCTTAGCCAATGGGCGAGCACAGAGTAATGGAGTTGTTGTTACAGTTCATTATGGGAGGGGAGATCAATAGTGGGACAATCTGAGGCTCAGCATCACAGCTGTGGCAGTGGAGGGGTGTGGGGGGCTCCGGACGGGGGAGCACCACTTCCTTGTGCTCCCTGCCCAGACTGCTGACACCAGCTGCAGCCCCCGAGAAAGAAGCACCTCGAAGGCTGGAGACCCAGAGACTCCCCGCTAGCCAAGTCCCCAGGTCCCCCAGGTGGGTGGGAGTCGGCGGGCCAAGCTCCCCACATCACAAGGCCTGACTTGTGACCGCCGCATTTTCCCAGCTGCCCTTGCAAGTGGCTTTTGGACTCGGCCCAGTGTGGCCCGGCAGAATCTTCTTTGGTTTCTTGATGTCCTCAAACACCGATTCCTGTTTTTCCTCCGAAACGCTCGGCCCAGAGGCAGACAGACGGCCTCTGTCCTCGTGGGCTGTCGCCGGGAGCCTCCCAGCCGGCCCTGCTTCCCGGGTGGGAATTTGTTATTTTTTTAAATTTTTTTTATTTTAACAAGCAAATTTTTCAATGGTTTGACATTTCCTTCAAAGTCTGTTTCAGAGGACTTAGAAGGCAGCGATGCTTAGCTTTTATTTTTTTATTTTTATTATTTATATATATTTGTTACATCATCCTTCATTTTTGAACAACGTAGGATTTCCCGTGAAATTCCCGCCACCAAGTCACCCGAGCACCACCACCACCATCCCTGTGCGCTCCCCTCCCCTGCCCTGATCTCCCTCCGTCCCCTCCAGGATGTCTCTGGTCCACGGCTGCCTGTTGATTTCCACTTTTACTTTATTATAGTTTTTTTTTTTTTTTCCAGGTGAGCATTTAATCTCTTCGTGGCAGCGGCTTCAGCTCAGCCCCAGCTCTGGCATTTAGCTCCTTCCGGCTTCCTCCCTGCAGGCATGGGAGGAGCCGCTCTTCCAGGCGCTACAGCAGCCTCATTTTCTACATGATCAGATTGATCATCAGACCGTCGACCTTATTTATACCAGCATCGATAGCTATTATGCGTGAACTTTTTGCCAGGCATTTTATAGGCACCGTCTTATTCAAACCTCATGCTTGCGCTGGTGTTATCCCAATATGGAGATGAGTAAACTGAGGCCCAGGGAGGAAAAACACGGTGTGAAGGTACTAGGTGGGAGAGGGCAGAGCCAGGATTTGAACTTGGTCTCCCTAGTGTGTCTCAGAACCGAGGGCTGCTCTCTGAGGGCAAGACATACACTGTCGTAAAAGTCTCTGCATTGCTGTGACCAGCCTGGTGCCTGGCACACTCATATAGGCAGGGACGACTTTTTAAAATATAGAATCAACGCTGTTTTATATTCTGTCTCCCCATTAAGCATGCTCCCCTGCCATCACCACGCTGATAATAGGCCCCGGGGCGGGGGAGGGGGGGCGGGGGGTGGGACCCAAGTTCCCTTGGAAGGGAACAGAGATGAGGGACAAGGAGAGAGGAGTGTGAGCGTAGACAAGGGCAGAGGTTAGGATGCTCGTGATCACACAAATTGAGGGCCCCCTGCCCACCAGACAGCTGAGGTGTACAAATTAAATGTACGTACATTACTCGTATTAATGAATGTGTATTAAAGCCCGATGCACTTCATAGGTATTCACTGAATTCTTACAACAAACTTTGGGGAAGTTACAATCATGACTGCATTTTACAGATGAGAAAAGAGAAACACTAGAAAGTTCAGGATCTCAGTGGATTAGAAGAGGGTCTTCAAGCTTCAAGTGCCGTCATCCGCCAGGCAGTGGTGGCACAGAGACAGTAGGGCCTTCATCACTCGGGACCAAAACCCCAGAGATGAGGGTATTGGGTGGGGGCAGGACTCCTGCTGCAATTCCCATTGGAAATCAGGGATCCCTAAACAGAGGTGTCCCTGTTCCAATGTGAGGTAGTGCAGTTGTAGGAAAATGGCAGTAGGACATGGTTGCATGGAGAGAGGTTTGAGTCCCTTTAATTCCCGTTGGGATCCAGTTTCCAAAAAGGGGTGCAGATTTGGCCAATGGACCCAAGTATTAGGGACCAATTTGTGCATTAAAGCTAACTAGAGGTCAGCAGACTGTGGCCCTTGGGCCAAATTCAGCCTATCTGCTTTGTAAATAAAGTTTTATTGGCACACAAACACGCCATGTTTACATACTGTCAATGGCTGTCTCCAGAGTACACGCAGGCTTGAGTAGCTGTGACAGCAACAATATGGCACTAAATAGTTCAAAACCTGAACTATTTATTATCTGGCCCTCTAAAAAATCATTTTCCAACCCCTCACAATTTTTCTGTATCAATATTGGCCAGACTTTCTAAGATAGCTGGAGTACTGCATGAACGATTTTATTCATTCAATCACTTGTTCACTAAGTCAGTCAACAAATTTTCCCAAGGGACAACCATGAGCCAAGACCTGGGCTTTGGACTAATGATTCAGAAATGAGCAAAAGAATATTGTGGTTCTCTTGTCAGGCCCTCTTGGCCTAGTGGAGACAGAGACATGAAACAAGCCTTGCTAACCGGAGAGGCCTCTGTGCTAGAGAAGCCAAGGTGACTTGGTGACTTGGGATTGAAGGTGATGTTCCCAGCGTGCTGCCCTCTGTAGAGGCCATGGGGGTGTCTGATTATGGGGAACATTCCAGTTGCCTCACGGTCCCAATGAAGAGGAGAAGTTAACTAGTTGGAGGGGCAGAATATTTGTCACAGAGGGAACCTGTGTGCCCCCCAACCCCATATACAAATAGCTTCTTCCTCGGGGTCCCAAGCACCCCTTGCTTCAATTAGAGCACCTTACTGGGGAGGTGCCTAATTTGGGGAGGGGAATGTGCCATGCTATAGACATTATTCTTTCTCCACAGAATAATGTGGGCACACAGTAGGTCTGTGCTGGGCACACAGTAGGACCAAAAGAGTGAAGGAAAGGCTTCCTTCCACATTTAATGTGTACCAGGGCTCAGGAAAATCTTCCCTTTCCCCAGTGTTTCCTGCAGACAGCTCCTCAGCTATTTAGGAAAGAGAGGAGGGAAGGAACTTGGGCTCAGAAAGGTCATGAGCACAGGAGACATGACTGAGTTGTTGGCTTACTGTGATCACTGAAGTTGCTGTGTGGGTTAGGGTATTCACACTCAAAGTGAGATCGGGGAATCCCTGGGGGGGTCCTGAAATCTCCCCATTATTTTCATAACATACTAAAACACAATTTGCCATTTTGTATTATCATTTTCTCCTGAGTGGTAGGGGAGTTTCCCAGAGGCTACAGGATACTGGGATCACAACAGATTGATGCAGAAACTAAGGAGAAGCTGTTAAGAAAGACAGTAAAAAGATTTGCAAAATTGGAAAACAATGCCAGTTTCTCACTAAATTTGCCTCTTTAAAAAAATACATAGAAAGTTCGTTATTGCTATTTTTACATAAATTAATAAATAAATCCTTTCTCATTTTTAATTTCTTAGATGGTAGCTATTTCAATAGATATAAACTACTTATACATAAAATCTTTGGGATCTTCAGTGATAATAATTGTTTCAATCACAAAGGGGTCCTGAGACCAAAATGTTCAAGAACAGCCTCATTTGCAAGTTCTTACACATGGGGCAGAGGGCACACCCACTCAGGGGCTGGACAACACTTCCCAGGGGCCTGACGGCCAGGATGTGACTATGTGACCTAGCCCTGTCTTTTAAGGGCATGCACGTGATCCCAAGTGGGGCGTAGAAAGGAGTTCTCTTTCTCCAGGCTGCCGGAGATGTTGTGTGAGCTTGGACAACTGCTTGTGGTCTCTGTGCCTCAGAAGAATTAATACCCATGACCCAGTTGTAAGAAATGTAAAGATTAAATCCGATAATGCACGTCAAGGGCTCACTACCTGGAGTGTGATAACATTCAACACGTGCTGGTTGTGGTTAAGGTCATGACAGTGGTGATGGTAGTGTGATGGTGAGGATGATGGTGATGATGAGGATGGTGATGGTGATGATGATGATGATGATGGTGGTTGTGATAATGGTGGTGACCAAGATGATGATGATGGTGGGGGTGATGGTGAGGAAGATGGTGATGATGATGGTGAGGATGATGATGATGATGATAGTGGGGATGATGGTGAGGAAGATGGTGATGATGATTGGGGATGATGTTGAGGATGATGTTGAGGATGATGATGGGGATGATGGTGAGGAAGATGGTGATGATGATTGGGGATGATGTTGAGGATGATGTTGAGGATGATGATGGGGATGATGGTGAGGAAGATGGTGATGATGATGGTGAGGAGGATGATGATGATGATAGTGGGGATGATGGTGAGGAAGATGATGATGATAATGGTGGGGATGATGTTGAGGGTGATGTTGAGGATGATGATGGGGATGATGGTGAGGATGATGATGATGATGTTGGGGATGATGTTGAGGATGATGATGGGGATGATGGTGAGGAAGATGGTGATGATGATGGTGGGGATGATGTTGAGGATGATGTTGAGGATGATGATGGGGATGATGGTGAGGATGATGATGATGGTGAAGGTGGTTTCTATCTTTGTGACAAGTTGCTGCCATTAGCTTTGCTGCTCATTGTGGAGTCAATTCATGAGGACCTCTGTGTCTCTCAAGGTCACAGTCAAGGCAGTTCTGTGGAAAGGTATAGATGCCGCAAGTCAGGAATATCCTTCCAATAGTTTCCCTGCTCCTTCAATCAGGCAAAATTGATTTCTGTTGCCTTGGACTGAGAACAGGGATGGATAGAGTCAAAGAGAGCAGATTCCAGTACATTCCACTGAATATGTGTCCATATATTGTGTGTTATATATGATATCTACAAAGTGCTCTTCCTTATATTGACTCACATTTTTACTTAAATAAATAAACATTCAAATAGAATTTTCTGCAAGTTTTTTTTTTCATTTTCCCCCAACTCACATTCTTAACTACTCAGTAAAATTCTCTTGTCCCCACACACCCTAAAAGCCTTTCCTGTACAAGTTCATGGTTTGGAGAAACCGGCCTGCATGTTCCTGGCTGCCTGAGTAGGGAATGAGGCAAGTAGGTGACATGGGATTTGTCCCTGAGTCCTGATTTCATCACCAGAAAATCAAGGATACTTGGGGCTTTTCCATGTGGACTGGGAAGATTAAATGTGATAGAAAGGGTCCGCCTGGGGCCTGGAAGCCAGCGGGGCCAGGCCTGAGCTCCTTTCCCACAGGTGACATGTTTTGGGGTGACTGCTGGCTAAAGCTTGCCCCCACAGCCTGGTCCTAGACTGATCTCTGTGCCCTGCACTCCAGAACCCAAGCCCTTCAAGAAAAAAGAGAGATCTGATGGGCAGGAAGAGGGGGAGCTGAGGATGCTGAGCAGAAGTGGGGGGCGCAGAGGAGAGAAGGTGAGGGAAGCGGGGAGCAGGGAGGACCAAGCTCTCCCATGGCCAGCAGTGCCCTCTGCTACCCTCCCTTCCTCTCCAGCAGTTTCTACTCAGAGCTTGGCTCCTTTTCCAGAAAGTCCCACCAGTTCACATTTAATTACTTCATAAAAACTGGAAAGTAGAAGAGGAAGAGTTAAATGTTCTCCTAAAAGGAGGAAACTGCAGCTAATCCCAATTAGGAGGAAGTCCCGGGCTATTGAAACGCTACAATCCAATTACATCAGGTAAAATGAATTACTCCGTTAATGCTGACTTATTATGAAGACACCTTCTTATTGCTCTCATTAATAATCTTTAGACATCATTTTAGCACATATTGGCTGCAATAACATTTCTATTAGCATCATGGTGAAGCAAGGCTGACAATTAAAATAAAAAATAAATCAACCCAAGGAGCGAACAAACGTAATTATAGTTCAGAAAGAGCTTTTATGTGTATTTGATTAGTCAATGGAACAGCGCCTCCTTCTTGCCTGGAGTTGGTGTTCGTCCCAATCCGTGCAGACTTCTGGGGTCAGGGGAGATGTGAGGAGGGCGCACGCGTGTGTGTGTGTGTATGTGTGTGTGTGTAAGAGAGACAGAGAGACAGAGAGACAGCAAAGATGGGGGAGCTTGTCAATCAAGAAAAGATTCAAGTTCCAGGTCTTCACTCACTCAGTGGCTGATGAGCCTTAGTTTCCCCATTTCTGAAATCGCCATTTTTGAAATTTTATATTTTCTAGATTATACCTAGTGCTGTCTAGAGTTCTACAAAATTTTTCTACCTGAAAGGACTGCAGATCCCGAAATACCGAGTGTCAGAGGGCAGGAGCTTAAGAGAAGAATTGTTTCCAGCAAAGCTGCTGTATGCCTGAGGCTTGGTTTCGTGGGAAGAAAAGGTATTGTCCGTGGGGACATTTTTGGTGACCATGTCTCGGGAGGCTCAGGGAGAAGAGCTGCTGCCGAAAGTCCTCCAATGCCCAGGACAGCCCTTCCGTCAAAGAGTTTTCCAGCCCAAGAGTCGACAGGGCTGAGGCTGAACAACTGTGTTCTAAGCCATTTCTCAGACTGTGCCCGTTTGCACGACTAGAATCAAATCGCCACAGCAGAGAGCCAAGCCCAGGTCCTCTGCAGGGAGAGCTCGCCTCCACCAAGTAGCAAATGGAAATTCAGCAAAGAATTAGTTTAACTGAAGTACAGTAATGATTAAATTCTCAAATAATTATATATAAGTATTCTCAAATAATGTCATATATGCACACACAGTAACGCACTGTCCATCCGTGTCCTTAGCACTCCACCTGCTAATCTGACCTGGCCGCTTTCCAGAAATACACACACATTATAATGCCATGTCTATACATACAGATCCACTCATGTCACCCTATGTAATGTCTCATGTGTACAGGCACATACATAATGATATATATTTCGTATGTAAACTTATAACCTAATGGCCTTTTATTTTTTTTAATATTTTATTTTATATAATTCTTACATCATTTTTCATCTTTGTACAATGTATGCATTTTCATTTTGGTTATATTCCCCATACAATTACACCCCCCTTATTATTTCCCCCCTTATTTTGACTCTAGTTCTTCCTCTCCCAGCTCCTCCCTAATCCCTCCCCCACATAGTGTGTCTCTGGTTTATAGTTGCTTGTTGATTTTGATTATTACTTTGCATTGATTAGTCTTTTTCCTGGTCTCTTATTTAGGTTTCCTAAATTCTTGCTTTGAGTGAGACCATCCAGTATTTTTCTTTCTGGCTTATTTCACTGAGCATGATCCCTTCTAGCTCTATCCATGTTGCTGCAAACTGCATGTGTTTATCTTTTTTGATTGCTGAGTAATATCCCATGGTGTATATGGACCCCATCTTCTTGATCCAGTCATCTATTTTTGGGCATTTGGGTTGTTTCCAAAGCTTAGCTATTGTAAACAGTGCTGCTATAAACATAGGGGTGCAGGTGCCCTTTGGAATTACTGTTTCTGACCCACGTGGTGCAGCAGACCTCTTCTGTCTCACCTGCTGCTCCCCCAGCAGTGTGTTTCAGTCATTCTGCCTGTTCTCCCCACTTTGTGTCTGGTGAATCCTCTCACTCCCCGCACCTCTGGCCTGCACCCCAGTTCTTGTATGCATAAATAAATTTTTAAAAAATTGAATTAAATGGTACCTTTTAATTTTGTGTTCATTTTCAATGGTGGCACAGAGTGGTCTAAAGCATCTATATTTAGGACCTTGCCATTTCTAGGACTCCAAAATCATGGGTCAAAACCTACATACCAGGATCTCATGGACCTGCAATCAAGGTGTTGAGCACAGCTGGGTTTGGGGTCTTCCCCCAGACTCACAGGGTTCATTTTCAGAAGTCAGTTCCTTAGGGTCACAGGGTGGAGGTTTCTGTTTTCTTGATATCTGAAGCCCAGAGTGTCTAGAGTCCTAGGCTGTACCCCTGGAAGAGAAAAGTCTGGTGTTCTTAGAAACTGGGGCAAGGAAGTCCCTGCTGAAATCTCATGTCCTCTGGGGTGTGAGTGCACCTCTTCCTCCTTCCCACAATTCTGCCCCATAAACAACAGGATCTTGTCTTAAAGGCTAAATTTTTAATTTAAATGTTCAGACTGAGGTCTCTGTGCTTTGCCACAGCATTTGATGTGCCCACGTCAATCCCACTCAGCCATGAACTACATGTGTGAACTTTTGGAAACCTCTTGGTATCCATTTGTCCATCACTGCATAACAAATCACCCCCAAAATCTAGCAGTTGAAAACAAAATGTACTGTCTTAGCCATTTCTGAGAGTCAAGGGCCAGCATGGCTGAGCCGGGTAGATCTACACCCGGTGTCTCCAGACCCTGCAGCCAAGCGGTTGGCAGGGGGTCGTCATCTGAAGGAGGGGCTGGGCGGGAGTTGGTGCTTCCACACTCACTGCCTTCGATACAGGGAGGAGACCTCATTCATCTCCTTGCCACATGACACTTTGCATAAATAAAACCACTTGTGACGTGGCAGACGGATATCCCAAGCAAGGGGTCTGAGAACAAACAAGTGGTATTTGCAAGAATGGGAGCAAACTCAAGATGGAAGACAGAATCTTTCATCAATTAGCCCCATCAGTGACACCATCCCCTCTGCCTCATAGACCAACTGGTGCATCATAGGAGGGGACAGCACAAAGGTGTGAGACTCGGGGGGTAGAGGGCCTTTGAGGCCATGTTCTCTGTGCCTTGGTGTTCACCTATAACATAGGGCTAATGAAGAACCCAAAAGTTCACATGTGTAGAAACATGTATTAGTTTCTAGAATATGCTAGAATTGCTTCTGGCATGTAATAAGCCCTGAATAAACATTAACTGTTTTCCTTATCATTACCAAGTTTATTCAGTTGGTAAGTCATGAGTACAGAGTCTTCAAGGTTGCAAAGAAACTAGGGGAACAGATTAGAATGAAGTGTCTAAGCACCAAACTATGGTAAGAAAACTGCAAAACCATTTTTAATGCATTCCAGACTTCCTCTTCTGGGTATGCATTTATAAAACAGCATCCCTCCATTGGAATAACTGGAAAAATTGGATGAATAATTTTTAATTCTATTTGAGGGCTTCAGAGAAACACCAAGCAACCAAGACCAGAGGGACAAAGATCCCAAGGACAAGAGAACGTCTTTAAGATGAGTCTGACCTTCCTACCCCTTGTCCAGGTGAGGCACCTGCTAGTACTTACATGGCAGGGAGGGAGCAGCTGAAACCCAACCTCAAGTCATCTCAGCGCCTGATCTGATTGAGGTGATCTGCTTTTATTCTAATTGCCTGCCAAAAGCTAACCTCCCTAAAAGAAAAAATCAGCAGCCAGACCCTCTACAATTTTTAATACACAATATTAGACATTCAATAAAAAATTATCAGACATATCAGCAGCAGGAATAAGAGAACAATGAAGACTATAAACAGACTCACAAGTGATCCAGACATTGGAGTTATCAGATATGACATTTAAGTGACTGTGATTCTTAGATTAAAGAAAATGTAATTAAGAAATATGGTATTTAGCCAGAGAACTAGAACCTATATCTAATAAATCAAAAAGAAACTCTAACAGGAGGAACTATAGTAACTGAAATTGAGACTTTACAAATGGAATTAACAGATTAGACATGGTTAAAAAGAGCATTAATGATCTGAAAGTTACATAACTAGAAAATATCTAGATAGGAAGTAGAGAAAGAACAGAGAAAAAAAGCAATCTCTGAAAAGATAGTGGTTGAGAATTTGCCCAAACCGCAAAAGACATCAAGAGATACTTTCAAGATGGCATATAAATGACATTAAGTTAAATGAATACAGAAGTAATTACGAAAAAAATTTGCACATGATCAAATAACTGGTGAAAATAACAATGTACAAAAAAATCTTAAAAGCATCTGGGGATATATGAACAATCACACACACACACACATACACATCACCCAGCTAACTGGATCTCAATCAAACTCTTAGAGAAATATATTTAGCTTCTGTTAAACAGGAAATGACTATGTCTTTAATATGTTTGAAATTATGTGCCAAGAGGACTGTCGACTGGCATCAAGACTGCCCAGCCAAGAGTGGAATCCAGCTGCGTGAGTCTATGTCCTCTCCCGTATTTTGGGATGCTCCTGCCATCTACTTGACCTCTCTGTGCCCTACTCACCCTACAAAATTGTTATGAAAATTAAATAAGATACTGTGCATAGAAGTGTTGGCTAGACTGGAATTCAAGCTCTGAAGATAAGGTTTCTCTTCTCCAGGAAGCCTACCCTGATAAAGCCCACCTTTGAGACGTCTCTTGGGGGTTAGGGTCCTCCCTATTTCTCCTTATACCTGTTCTCACCATCCCTGTGGCTCGGTACTGAAAATGCCTTTATTATACGACCTTCCCCGCTGACAGAGAGCCCCTGGTGGCAGGGCAGAGCCTTAAGTCTATAGTTTCATCACCCAACACAGAGCTAGTTCTCAGTTACAATCAGCGTTGACTGGATTTATGCCACACTCCCATTGTACTCTACTAAAAGAAAACCTTTTTGGTTTCCAAGGGCCTGGAGCAAGGCCAGCAAATACTTGACACATGGACCACCACTTTCCCTTCCTGCACAGTGGATAGTGTGGTGACCTGGAACGCTTGACAATTTAACATTTCTGGGTTGTTATGACACGCCAGACCCTGTGCTCAGAGTTTGCAAACATTTTCTCATATAGCTTCACAGTGGCCTCTGGGAGATACTATTGTTGTACCCATTTGATGGACAGAGAAACCGAGGCTTAGAGCAGTAACCTAAGACATCCTAGGAAGCAGCAGCCATGTTTGGAGGCCTTGACCTTAGGATTCCACTCTTAGTCATTCTGTCCTTCCAGTCTCTGTGACCCTCCAGGAGTAGAGACGGGGGCCCAGACCCGCAGGGGCTGCACACAAGTTAGGGGCCCCAGGGAGGACCTGGCCAGGACTCTCCCAGCAGCCCGCCCCTCTGGCCATGAACCCGCAAAGCAAAGCCACTCAGCCCGAGGCACTCAACATGTATTCCCCTCACGCCATCCTCCGAAAGAGAAATCAAAAGCCTGTCTCTTGTTCCAAAGCTTGAGGTTAAAGAAAAAAACTCCCCAGCCACAGGTAGTTAAGTGATTATAAACTGTAAAAATAAATCAGCCTGATATAATTGCTCCAAGGAAAAAGATGACCAACATATTTAAAATGTCCACGGTGCCCCTTTTCCTATCTCCATTTGGCATCCTCTAATTACCTTCACATTTCATTTCCATCAGCAAGATGACCTGTATTTCCTTCGAGAAGTGCCGGGGAGGGGCCTGGCTGAGGAGCAGGGCCCCTGGTGATAAATCAGGCTCACCATTAGGAGTGAAGTGCTCATCTCGGCAGCGCTAAATGCAGGATTTATAAAGATGTCTCCGCCATCCAGCCCAATTGTGGACACCATAATAAATTCATGAGCGGGTGCCAGGGTAGCGCACTTCATTATGTGCGAGGCTCCTGGCCATTAATCTAGCCGGGCGGCCGGCAGGATTCCTGGGGAAGGGAGACAAATTTATGCGGCCCAAACTTACTCATTCCATTATGGATTTAATCGGCCCGGCTCCAGGCTGCACAGAGGCGAGGGGACCATTTTTTACACTTTGGATCAAGTGTTTGTAACTCCCCGTTGTGTCTTATTTCTTCCACAATAACGCCCTAATTTTAGCCTTCAAGGGGCATGGCTCCTAGAGACCTTCATTGCTGCCACTTACTCCAGATAAAATATTTATACAATCAATTGACAGAGAGCATTTTCCCTTAAATGTTCTATTAACATGGAAATGCTCATTTGCAAAATGGGCCCAGGAGCCTCTCTAGACACTTAACCCATTACTTCGCAGAACAGAAAGTTGGCAGAGGGTCTCAAAAGGAGAAATTGCAGGTGGGTCACGCTGAAGGTGTTTTCTTCATCCCATGAGCATTGTTCTGATGTGCGTGCATTGCGGTTGTGCACAGACACGCCATCATTCTACTGTGACAGATTAGGAAGTCCTTCGGTCTTTCGGTGGAACTAAAATTGGAAATTTCTAGAAGCAGCTGGACTTACGCCATATTCCCATTGTACTCTAATAAAAGAACACCTTTTTGGTTTCCAAGAGCCTGTGGCAAGGCCAGCAAATACTTGACACAGGGACCACCACGTTCCCTTCCTGCACAGTGGACGGTGTGTTTTGTAGGTACGCCCAGACGACTCCTCAGAATCTTCCTCTACGCAGGTAGATAACAGCAACAACTCTCCATCAATAAGTAGCAGTAATTGCATCGATTATAGAGTGCTTACGATGAGTCAGCAGGATACTTAGCTTTACATGTAGTAACTCTATCTCCACAACAACCCTACAGGCAGCCACTAATCCCCTCCTCACATTACAGATGAGGATACCGGGGGACAGCAAGGTGAATAACTTTGACTGGAAGCACACGACAGTGAATGGTACCATTGTCCATCCCACCTAGAAGGTGGCATTCCAGCCCTTCCACGACTCACTAGACACCCCCCCAAACACACCACTGACACTGCTAAATAGACCCACCTATGGAGTCTGTGCTGGGGTGCACAGAGCAAAGATGAGAGCAGTCAAGGTAAATTGAAGAGTGATGACAATGACCGTTCCGAAGGCCTGAAGCCACGTGTGCCAGGTAATGGCAGGAGACAGAAAGGATTTCCAGACGGGGGGAAGCACAAGCTAAGGTATGGAGAAATGACACTGCATGTGTGATTGGGAACAGGGCACAGAAAGATGCTCACGACAGCATCTAGAAGCATCTCCTAAGCGCGAGCTTTATTGATGCATTAGGAAAGAGAAAGGAGTGGAATTTGCCTGAAATTAGCTCTTCCCTAGCACTCCTCTGCAGAGGAAGCAGTTTCCTTTACTCAAAGACTATTTCCTTGTCTGTTTTCCAAGTTCCAGAACGTGGTGTCTGCCTGCTGAAATGCAGGTCCCAAGGGTATGGGTGAAGGAGGTGGACACAGGAAGACCCCTTCAGGCGTTTAGACCAGAGAAGTGTCTCAGACAGAGGAAGGATCAGTGTCCCATCATGATTCACTGGAGCCCTAAGAAATGAATGCCAGCTAGAGTTGTGATCTAGGCTTGGTCAGAATAAAATGGAGCATCAGCATGTCATTCAACTTGGAACTGGGATATGACCCGTATGGTAGGGAACAGAGTACTGGACAAAGATAGCCAACACCTCATTGTGTCTGGAGAGAGCTTTCCCAAAAAACACAGGGGAAAGTCAATATTTGGGTTATCAAAATCTAGTGTGCAGAATGGAAAGGGACCAACATCCTGAATATGCTGAGGGTAAGAAGGACTTTAAAATACAATCTCTCAATCTACTAGATGGGAATAATTCTAGAGAACTATGTGCTATTCTCAGGAAAATTCCCTAAGAGGCCATTTCCATGAAACTGGAACACCAAACCCTATGAAGACTATGAGAAGCAAATAAACATAAATGAAATCAAGAAGAACTATGAGGAAACCAAAAAATGCAGTTGCAGAATTAAAATCCATGATTCGTGTAGAAAAGAGTGGAATTGATATGGTGAATACTAAGACATGGAATATAGGGTCAGCTAGGGCAACTCCCGTAATTTAGAGGGAAGGGAAAAAAAAATAAAGGCAAATGATGAATGTGGAAAATACAAAGAAAAATGAGGGACATTTTATCTGTACTTTCTTGATTGTGATTTATTGGCCTGTTCCCCAGTACAGTGTTATATAAGTTCCAATAATGTAAAGAGTTTTTAATAAACCACATTTTTCCAGGTTTTACTGCTGTTCACAGTATTTAGACTTAAGTCTCTACAGGGCAGGGCTTGAAGAAAAAAGCGAATATTTTAAACATGTAAAATCACTACTCCCCTAGAGACAAACCCAGATGTCAGTTATCTGGGATTGTTTAATAAACTATCCCCATACTAAATGGTTTTAAAAGTCCCTTTATCTTGCTCATGATTCCTTTGGTAGGAATTCAGGAAAGGCTCAGCTGGATGGTTCATCCCTGAGTCACATGGTGTCTGTTGTGGGGGAGGGGCTGGCAGAGCCTCTGCCAAGATACCTCTTGCCTCCCATGCCATTGCCTTGGTGATGTGGCTGGAAGGGAGTTCAGTGGGCAGCTTCCTTTCTCTATGTGGTGCAGGGTTTACTCATGGAGCAGGGAAGTCACAACGTTTTACATGGTATTTAGGGTGCCAACAGGAATGTTCTTCAAGCAACAAGAAGTGGAAATTGCTGGGCTCGGAAACTAGCACAGTGAATCTTCCACCACATTCTACTAGTCAGAATCCATGGGGGTTAAGAAGAGAGAATCTGGAGTCCCAGTTCTAGGCAGGAAAAGAATCAAACTTGTGGCCATCTTTAATCTGTTGCCGCTCACTCTACATGCCTTGCTCTTCCCTTAGGAGGAGCATGAGGCAAAGAAGATGATAAATGTGGAGAAAAAGCATTTTTCCTTTCCCAAGAAACTTCTCAGTCCCTCATGAAAACAGATTTCTGGCAGATTCCTCCCTAAAGATCACCAGACTTGTCTGAGCCCCTGGAGAGCTTATGGTTCAAAGTCGAGCTAGAGCTCTTTCTCGAAAACTTAATAGCAAAAACTTAATTTCTTTGAGAAAAAAAAGAGAAAAAAGTAAACTTTTCCAAACATGAGAGGAAAAAAATCTGTGAGGCTTATAGTAGGAGAGCAATGAATGCATCATTTAAAACAGAAAAGACAAAATAAAATGGAAAACACCAAGTAAATGAAAGAAATGAGAACATGTATGCAAGTTTTGAAAATAAAGCCACATTTTCCCAGGCCACACTAGCCTATGAAGGAGCAAATAGGGTGTGGGATGCCATAATTGCCTAGGGGTCCAAGGATGTTCCTACATGGTGCCTAGTTTTTCTTGAATCTTCTGGGAAACTCTCTGGTGGGCTCATTACTAGGTCCAACCAACATCGTGATCACATCCTCCGGGCTCCAATGCTCCTTGCCAGGCCCCCAAGAGGTCCAGTTGCTGTTACTGCTACCTCCCTTAGGACCTATAGACACACACCCCCCACCTATGAGCCAGGGGTGCTGGAACTACATGGTGGGTATGAAAAAAATAGAAAAGGTTTACCTTTTTTTTTTTTAAGATCTGTTTGTTTATGCATACAAGAACTGGGGTGTAAGCCAGAGGTGCGAGGGGTGAGAGGAGTCACCAGAGTGAGTGGGGAGCAAAACAGGCTGATCTACTGAAATACACTGCTGAGGGGAGCCATGTAGGTCAGCTCCCTGGCCGGGGATCGAACTCGTGCTGCAGTGGCTGGTGATAGCTTGATAGTGCTGTCTTTAACCCCTGCGCCACCAGAGAGGCCCAGTTGACCTTTACTTTTATGGGCTACAGTGTATTATATAGGGCCTCCATAACCTTCCTCCCCAAGACTCTGTGATAAGAAAACACATGAGCAAGATATATCATAATGTCCCTAAGAAAAATCACTTCTCATCTGCAACCTCCATGACTTTGCCTACAGATAGCTTGATTGCAGTGGCTTGGAAGGCCTATGTCTCCAGAACATTCCTCAGACCTTTGAATGCACACACTAGGCTGCACTTAGGGCCACACACAGCTGTAGCTGACCATGGCTCCCATATAGGTAAATGACTTCAAGTCTCCTGTTGAAGGATTCACAGATGGAATAAAAGGAAAATTTGACTCCATCTGACTTCTGTGAATCAAGCCTAAAGAAAATGAAACAGGTGGGCCTCCCTGGTGGTGCAGCCGGTTGAGCACAGCGCTGTGAAGCTGTCCACAGCCTCTGCAGTGCAGGTTCAATTCCCAGCCGGCCAGGGAGATTCCCACATGGCGTAGCAGACCTCTCCTGTCTCGCCCGCTGCTCCCCTCAGCAGTGCTTTTGGTCTGTCTGCCTGTTTTGTTCCCCACTATGTCTCTGGTGAATCCTCTCACCCTCCCACGCCTCTGGCCTATACCCCAGCTCTTGTATAAATAAAAAAATAAATCTTTAAAAAAAAAAAGAAAAAGAAAATGGAACAGGAACTTAAAAGGGGCATTAGAGATAATAGACAGACTCGAACAAAAAGAAAGCAAATAATAAATTGTCTTTTAAAAGCATCATTTTATTATAAAAATAATATCCCCAATGAAGATGTAATAGGCCTCTATGAACCTTGAAAACAGTTCAGTTTGTTGGAATGTAGAGAGGAATTCACAGAGAGAAAATTCTGAGGGGCTTACAAAGCTCAGATGCCTTCGGTACATCAAGTAAACTGAGAAAACTTGAATAATGCATAGCATACGCAACTTTGTTCCTATAAATACCTTTACACTTGAAAAGCTTTCCATGTACCACACTGTCAAGAAAACCATCGCGAGAAAGAAAAGTTTATAGGTCAAATTCCCTTAGAGAACTAAAATAAATGGGAACTTTTCTAAACCACCACAAGGAAAATAATAGAAAACTTGGATAATAAATAAATAAGTAAAGAAATTCTCATAAATAGTTATTGAGTCAAAAGGGAAATAAAAACTTCAGTTACAGACTATTTCGAAAATCATAAAATGTGAACAAAACAATACTTTGTCAAAGCTGATGGGCGGTTGCCAAAGCTACACTTAGAGAAAAGAAATGCAAAGCAGTAAATTGTTTTATTATTAAACAATAAAGGATAAAAATAAATAAATGAAATCTTTGCTTCAAGAATTTAGCAAACAAACAACAAAATAAACCTAAATAAAGGTGGATAAAATTAAGTAGATAAAAGCAAAAATGATCGATTTAAGAAAACAGTATAAATGTATGGGATGACTCATTAAACCATAAGAAAACAGCTTTTACTCTGGAAAAGTTTAAACAAAAAGGAAAATGAAAACACACCCAAATAAACCTAAAAATGAGAAAGGAAATGTAACAAGAGATAAGAGCTTTTTTTAAAATGAAATAATAAAGTCCTTTCTAAGTTAAAAAGTAAAGAAGAAAAGGATAAAGGAAAAAAAAAATAGACTACCAGCCCAAAAGTTTCTGTGCTCTCAAGAATTTAAAAATCAAAAGCATATGACAGTCTAGGGAAAAAATACATTTTTAATGTATGTGGTTGACTAATCAACTAAATTAATAAGAATCAAAGAGCACCCAATAGAAAATGGGAAAAGAATATGAATAGGCAACTCATAAAATAAAAATTATTAATGCCCAATACATTTTTTAAAAAGTATTCAATCTGAATAGTATTGAAAAAAGCAAAATAAGAGGACAGATACTTGAAAGGTAATAGCCAGAGTTCATAAAGGCATAGGCAAATTGGCTTGGAAATAAGAACAAAAAGCTTTAAAATATAACCTTTGAGTTAACAATACTATTTCTAAAAATCCATGCTGAGGATATTATTATGTGTACATCTGTTTATTTACAAAACTATAGATCCCGGCATTATACATAGGAAAAACTAGAAGTGACAACATTTCTAACAACAAGAAGCTGGATAAATGAATGTGGTACATCCATAGCATAGGATATTATGTAATGCTTAAAAACCAGTGCCTTATAAATTCTTTCATGTTTTATTAAGCAAAATAGGGAGATGACTAACCAAGTAGATTTAAAGTTTATAGACAAAGTTCAAAGGAATCTGAAATACGTGTGATTTTTAATTTTTAAATTTAGTTGTCTATGTATTTCAAATACTATTAAAATCAATAGATTTATTTTTGGAACCAAGTTAAAAATTTGCTATTTTTCATAAATCTAATTATGAAGTAAATTTCCCCCCAAAATTGTCAATGCAATGGACAATTTCTAAGAAAAAATATTGATAAAAATATATTTATGGCATTTCAAAACTAAAAAAATTGCCATTGAAAACATCTCCAGGGCTAGATTGTCTTTTTGTGACTATTTGCACATTTCCAGAGGGCCAAATCAGTTCCACACTAACAATCTTTCCAAAGTTAGACAAAGTTAGAAAGCTTCCTGAGTCATTTTATACCATAGCAAAACATGACAAAGATAACACAGACCTCCATAGCACAATCTCACTTAAAAAGATAAATGCAACTGTTTTCTAAATTTAAATATAAACTATCAAATTGAAACCAGAAGAATGTTCAAATTGCACACTAAATACCATTCCAAATATTAGTTATGCCAGGAAATAAACAATGGGTTTAATATTAGTAACATCCATTAAGACAAAACTTCAATAAAGCAAAGGAATATAGGGGGATATTCCATCTAGTTATTTCAAGAGATGCCAAAAGGAAATTTGGTCATATTCAACTTCCGGTTCTTAGTAACCAGGGAAGAGAACACATACCTCCTTACTGTGCTAAGATCTGGTATAGTGGTTTAAAACATGTGTCCTGGCTGCCTCTAGTTGCTCGAGATAGAAGTCACGATGCAGATTAAAAATTAGAATATGTGAAATATATGTATGAAACGGTATGATCGTATGAGAGGTTCTGCAGAATGATTCAGTGGAAAAGAGTCTGGTCTGTGTGTGTGTGTGTGTGTGTGTGTGTGTGTGTGTGTGTGTGTGGATTGAGGGGGTATAGAAAAAACAAGATAGGTCAAAAATTTTTATATCTAGAGATGGGACTATGTGAGCTCCCTATCTTGTCCTGCATATAGAATCTAAAATGAAAGAACATTACTTTAGAGAAAAACTAACTGTATATAAACTATAGTTCCAAATTAATAAATGTAAAAATAAGTTATGTCTTACTTGGTTTATTCGCAATGTTATTTCTATTTGGCATAATAAAAATTACTTGAAAAGTAAAGAGCTTGAAAAACAATCCAAAACAATGAACCGAACATTTATTAGAACAAATTAAAATCTAGTGTGGTATCTGAATTCACAATAAATTGTACAAAAATTTTTTTGGAAATAGCAGCAAAAGTGAGTTAGAAAATAAATATGATCCCAGATGCAAAACATTAATAGACACAACATATTTAAGAATAAGATTTATGATAGATATACAGAACTTACATAAAAATATTTTATGGAAGTAACACAAAATAATCTGTAAGTAAAATAGAGACCATATTTCTGGATGGCGAGATAAAATATTGAATGGATGCCCATTATTTCTAAATGTTATGATATAGTTCATACATTTCAATCCAAGCCCCACTGATATTTACCTGGAAGATCAAGGAGAAATAGTATCAGATGGAGATGAATCTAAAAAGCTCTCTGAGCAAAAAAACGGACAATTATAAATCAGAGACATCCTGCAGGGCAGGAGGAGGGAGAGGGATCAGAGGGAGGGAGGGAGCAGCACAGGGGACTGAGGTGACGGTGCACAGGTGCATTGGTGGAGGAAACTCTATGGGGACTACACCCGAGGGGGTGGGGAGAAGCAAATATTGTTTAAAAATGAACAATGATGTAAAAAATAAAAAAAATTAATATAAAAAAAGACAAACTTCTTCAATTTCAGTTAAAGTTTTCTGAAAGCCAATTACATGAAATAAGACTTTATTTTTGAGGTTAATATTTATTTATAAAGTGGAAATTACAAACACCTGGAAAAAAACTGCCTTTATATTTATGGAATTTTCAGAAATTTATTTCTTTAAACTATCAAAAAATTAAAAATTGTCAAAAAATAAAAAATAAAAAGCTTTCTGGAAGAACAGAGAGGTAAAATTATTCAGAACCTTGCTGGGGTGGGGAGCGGGACTGATTTACTCGACCATGTGTTAAGATACACTATGAATACAATAATTAAAACTGTCAGATACTTCTCAGCACATGTTTAGTTCTGCTTTGGTAACAAACAACCCCAACCACTCCTTACTCCATGAGATGGAATCAGGGCAGAGAAGAACAGTATTCTGGAATGTTCCCCCACTGTCAAGCAGAGGCTCAGCCTAGATGAGACCCACATCATATCTACTCACATCTCACCGGCATGCAGCCATAAGAAGGCCAGGCAGTGCAGGACAACCACATTCCTTCAAGCCAACATGCCCAAAATGTTGGCAGATGCATGAATGACTACTACAAAAACTTGCAGGAAAAAAACAAAGGAGCAGCTAACCCTTAGCTGGAATAGATCCTATCAAGAATAACCGTGGGGCCTCCCTGGTGGCGCAAGGGCTAAGTCTCAGCACTATCAAGCTATTGCCAGCCACTGCAGCACGAGTTCCATCCCCAGGCAGCCAGGGAATTGACCCATGTGGTGAGACAGGTCTCTCCTGCCCGCTGCTCCCCTCAGCAGTGTATTTCAGTAGATTTGCCTGTTCTGCTCCCCACTCTCTCTGGTGAATCCTCTCACCCCCTGCACCTCTGGTTTACACCCTAGTTCTTGCATGCATAAATAAATATTTTTAAAAAATGAACATGAACTATTTTCTCTGAATTTTCATTAAAAATGGCAATTTTAGGGGCCTTCCTTGTGGCTTACGGGTTAAGTCTCAGCACTATCACCGCTAAGGCCTGAGTTTGATCAGCAGTCAAGGAGCTGATCCACATGGTGCAGCGGACCTCTCCTGACTTGCCTGCTGCTTCCCTCAGCAGTGTATTTCAGTAGATCTGCCTGTTCTGCTCCCCGCTCTGTCTCTGGTGAATCCTCAAACACACACCCCCCACCTCTCGCCTACACCCCAGTTCTTCTATGCAAAAATAAATAAAACTCTTTTTAAAAAATGGCAATTTCAAAATTTGCTGTTTTTAAGCAAAAGAACGGTGTCTTGTTTGAAAACTTACATTTTTCTGAGGTTGATTTACAAAAAAAAACCTTATCTATATAATATGTGTGATAGCATTATGCCAAAGAAGATAGAATTAGGCAATAACAACCATTACAAAAGCTGACTAAATATTTTAGGTGATAAAATTTGTCTCTTATAATAAACTTCAGATGCTAAATATACAAAAAAACTTAAAAAGCAGAAGAAACTAAATATGAAAAATACATATCTTTAATCTTACCTTAACCATATATATACTATTAAAATAAAAACTACTCTCTGTATGAGTTTTTACATCTGTGTATATATTAATCATATTTACATATGATTAAGAGAGAAATTACTGATCTTAAAAGCAATGGGATAAATTTCAAGAAAAAGAAAGAATTTTGACCAAAGTCCATTAAAATTGCTTAATGTAAACATTCATTCATACATGCACATGTACACATGCAAGAAAGTCAAACAATAGACTGGGGAAAATATCTGTAACAAAAACACTGATCTTAATACAGACTAGGTATAGAGTTTGTAAAAAAGAAAAACAGAAGATATTCCACTGAAAAATGTATAAAGGACATGAACAGACAATTCACGCAATAAAAATATACAAATAATTGCAATCATTTTCAAAAAATCAACCCCAGAAAAATGCAAATTTTAAAACAAGACACTGTTCTTTGCTTAAAAACAGCAAATTCAAAAATGGCCATTTTTAATGAAAATTCAGAGAAACTGGCCTTCATGTTCATTCTAACAAGAGTGTATTGCAGTCATTTTTCTGACTGGAAAATGTAACAATAGCAAAAACACTAGGGAAAAACCCAAGTGTTCAACAACGGAATTTTTATTGAATAAATACTAACACATCCATACTGTGGTCTATCCGTATACCTTTGGAGTAACAATGCTCACAAATGTAATAACGACATAGATAACACACACATTTTGGTGTCAATTTGAAACAAACAAAAACAAAATAAAGCGGCAGTTAATCAGCATAAATTCTGTTTCAGGAAAACTTAGGCAAAAAACATATATAATATAGAATAAAAATCTAAAGGGAACTATCAACCTATCTCTGGCTATCTCTGAAATATAAAGAATTTTTTTCTCCTTATTTGTTCTTATTTTCTTTACAGGCATGCATTACTAAAATAATCCAAAAAATATAATTTTAAGCAAAAAGATTAAAAACATATTTTGTTTAGTTTAACAAAATTCTAAATAGTTATTAAATGTTCCTAAATGTGTTCATCTTTAATGTGATAATTGAGGATACTCAAGTGCAAAGAAGGTAACTATGTTACCTAAGTGCTACCTTTCTTCCATTCCTGTGGCCCTGACAGACATCATAAATCAATCCCAGCATTTTCCCGCAATAGATTCAGATACTCACCAGACACAAGCACTGTGGAGACCCACTACCAGTCCCTTCAATGATTTCCCATCTGCAATGTTGAGCAGAGCCCTTAAATGCTCATCAAAAGGCAAAGACTCTCATTCTAGATCTGCTGCCAACTGGAGCAAGTTAATTCTGTCTGAGAACTGAGCACCTCTGTAAAATGAGGATTGCTGAAGTCTCTACCAGCTCTGGGGAATTCTGATCAGCTATCCATTTGCTGAAACCACCATTGTACTCACCTTTTCCAAAGTGGTCCTGCAACAAATCATCAGGTACCCACGGACATTTCCTTGAACTGCCCGATGCTCCATGATGCTTAGTATCTCTCTCTGTCAGTCTGCATTTCTCAGGGGTGGTGCTGTTGACATTTTGAACTGGATAATTCTCTGTTGGGAACTTTTTGCTGCATCTTAGAATATTTAGATGCATCCCTGGGCTCTGCCTCCTGCATGCCAGGAACACACCCTCGTCATGACCCTGAAAAACCTCTCCAGACGTTGTCCCTTGGGGGGGTGAGGGGTGCAGAGTGGCCTGTGGTTGAGGACCACTGCTACAGATCCTTCTTTCTGGAGGAAGAGATTTGCTGAAGCAGCCCCTCATCCTGGTGAGGGATGGAAAGGGGGTATGCGAATCCTCCACACCTGTCATCCAGACCTCTCTTTGAGGACCCACCCATGTCTGGGGGTCTGAAATGCAGACCTGGGATGCAGCCTGCTGTGGCCCACACTACCTGCCTGCCAAGCACATAGCACAGCTGCCAGGAGCACCAGGGTCTTCCACAGAGGGGTGTAAATCACCATTCTGGGCTGGCTGGGCACTTAACATAATGAAATGATTGATAGGTGGATATTTATACTCAGCTGACGAAATGGACAAATCAATCAGCTTCTGGCAGTGCAGAAAAAGGACCGTGGGAGGAAGTAACAGACTAACAGACTCCAGGACCACTTCCTGTGGGTATCATGGAAGATTCTGGAACATTTTGCAACAGATTCCTGAGACGTTTATAAGGCTCCTTGCAGTTTCATGGCTTCCCTCACTGTTACCTGCCACAGGGAAAGTAGTCATTTTCCCAACTCTAGATGAGGAAACTGAGGCTCAGCGATGTATAGAAATGAGCCATGCATGGGTGCACCGTCGCGGCGTGCTGACGTCCATTCAGAGGGTTTAGTTCTTCAAATTAAACAAAGGGGAAAAAAATACTCCCCATTTTTGTCAGAGCCGAGATGATTTCTCACTTTCAGTTCATCATTTGGGACTGAGGGGGATGTAACTCAATTAAAGACAGAAACATTAAATGCACCGTAAAACCATCACGCAGGGGGGATTTATAGGGGTATTGATTAACATCACGAGTAGAGTATTTACCTTAATCAATAGGGAAAGGTGATTTAAGTGTTTAGGTGTCTCTTGCACTTCTCTTGGCCAAGGGTTCCTTAAAAGCTGCATTTGACGCGCGCCACGCCTCAAAGCCACCCCTGCGTCCGTGAGCCACACTGGAGTCCTCTCCTTCCACACCAGCACCCCGGTTTTTGACCCTTATTGCAGCTGGGGTTCTCTCACAATGATGCTGAGATGCAGGTTGGAGAGCAAGAGGTTTTTGTAAGAATCAACATCTGTGAAAGAAAATGAAAGAAACAATAGAACCAGGAAAAAGTCACCTGGTCAGGGTGCTCTAGGGGGAGAAGTGCCCTCAATGTCCACGTTAGGCTGAAGTGGCCAGGGCCGGTACCCCGACTCGCTCGGCTGCCCGCCACCCAGGAAGGCACGTCCTCAGACATGCCCTGTGGTTCTGAAACTCAGGCAGACCCTGAAGGGGCTGAGGCTGGAGGTTGCCCCTGAAGTCACTCCCCACGGCTGCACAGAAATCCTCCCTGAAGGAAGGTCTGGGTAACACATTTCTGAGTCTACCCCCCTCAAGGAGTCTGGAGATGGTACCTATAAACCATCATCTGTTAGGGGCCTCCTGGTGGTGCAGGGGTTAAGTCTCAGCACTATGAAGCTATCTGCAGCCACTGTAGCATGAGTTCCATCCCCGGCCAGGGAGCTACCCACAGGGCGCAGCAGACCTCTCCTGTCTCCCCGCTGCTCCCCTCGGCAATACTTTCAGTCCGTCTACCTGTTCTGCTCCCCACTCTGTCTCTGGTGAATCCTCTCACCTACCCCGCACCTCTAGTCTATACCCCAGCTCTTGTATGCATAAAAAATAAATAAATCTTTAAAAAAACAATTGGAAATAGAACTTTCATATGATGGAGCTGCTGGACCAAATACCACTTCTGGGCATTTATGAGAAGACTACAGAAACACAAACTTGAAAATTTCATTGCAGCATGTATTGACAATAGCCAAGATTGGAGACACCTGGGAGCCCACGAGTGGGTGGAGAAAGACTTAGCGCGTCTACACAGTGGAATACGACTCAGCTGCAAAAACATGAGATCTTGACATTTTCAACATGCCCTTCGAGGGGATTACACCAAAGGAAATAAGCCAGAGAGAAACAAACACTGTATGATCTCGCCCATATGCAAAAATAAAGAAAGGAGGCAAATAAAACAAAATGAAAACAAACCCTTGGATTCTAACAACAGAATAGTGGTTACGGGGAAGGAGTGGGGTCTGCTGGGCGGTGGCGGATGGGCACGAGGCCTCTGGCGTGGGTGTGGTGTAGACAGATGTCCAGGCAATGAGGTAGTGCACCCCAAACTTCCAGTGTTATCCACCAATGTTATCGCAGTCTAAAAAAAAAAGAAATGGGAAGGTAATTAAATAATTATTCAATAATTATTCAATAATTAGTTAATTAATGACTGTTCATCATAATTTTTTTAACGCTTAGATTTCAGGACCTTAGTTGAACTTTCCCGGGGGCAGCATAGGAATCTGACTTTTGTCATGAGAGGCCGAGATCCTTTTTATATTTAATGATGAAGCTGGAATAGGTTCTAAGCAATTGTGATTTAAATTCTGTATTGAAGTATGAACAGTAGGCTATGGGTGTGGTGTGGTTCCTGCGCCTGAGGAGGTGTGATCCTAAGCCTCTGAGTCACCTACAATGTTGTACACCAAGGTCACCGCAATTAAAATATATTATAAAGTTAATAAAATATATATATTTAATAAATAAAATATAAATATATGCAAAAAGTAGTGATAATAATCGTGCAATCGATGGATGACGATAGCAGCCATAAATCACTCTTCTTGCCCCCTGTCCTTCTCGTGTGACTTTGGAATTCCTCTCAGAAAAAAAGCAGAGTGTATTTCCTGCCCTACGTAGTGTATTTACCCCATAGAAGAGAGACAAGTGTGAATCAGCGCCTGACCTTGGCGTCTGGAGACTGACGTGCTTCTCCTCGTCCCCAGGGGCGGTGAGAGACAGCTGGAGCAGAGCTGCCCAGTGGGAGACCCCCGGCCAAGCCCAGCCCAGAGCAGACCCCTGACCCACCTGCAGACACACACGAACGCGCTGGCCCAGGTCGGCCCCTCTCCAGCAGACCCACATGCCACTGACGTCACGTGGTTGTCAAATAGGGTGATGGTGGCCTCCATTCATTGATATATTTGATCAGTCTTAGTTAATAATCCTTGATTACGTCCTCGTCGCCAGCCACTGTGTTCATTGTCCTGAGTTTATTATTTAATCCTCATAGTAACCATGAACCCTGGGAACTGTTAGCACGCCCATTTTACAGAGGAGGAAACTGAGGCACAGATGACTGAAGCGATGGTCCAAGATCACACACCCGTCTGTGCCGAGTGCCAGGAGTCTCAGAAGACCTGGGGAGGGAGCACAGAGCACTGGCCTGGTCATCAGAGGGTCTGAGAAGGGGCAGATGACCGCAGAGAGAAAGTTGGGGAACCTTTCCTAACATTATAGGTCTGTGTGCAGAGATGAAAAGGAATAATTAATTGTCGCGATTACAGTCACACCACATTCTCAGGAAAGAGACTCCGCAAAAACCTCACCTCACAATGGAAAGATGATGAATCCAAAGGCTCTGGGCGGGTGGCAGCAATGCTCCTGGCGTTACCTTTGTCTCCACAGGGATGGAAGAAGGGCGGGGCTGGTTGGTGCAAAACAGCCAGCGCAGAAGGCCCCTTCTGCCGACAGGACCCCCCCTGCACTCTGGAGACAGAGCCCTCCCCCTCACAATGTCTGGTCAGCCCCAAATGACTGGGCTCGAGGCTTACAAAAAGTAATTATTTTGCTAAATTTCAAGGGAGTTAAACAAATCAAGCTGGCCTCTGAATTAACTCCTAGATACCTGTCGTCTGTGTTAAGTGAGGTAATAAAGTCCTTTGCCAAGCGCGTGCTCTCTGCATCCAGAGCCGTCCGTGGGGACGTGGGTGATGATCTAGCCCCCTTTTCTGTCTGCTTATGTAGCCAAACTTGGGAATCCCCCAGTCTCTCCCAGTGTCCAAGTGCTGATTGGGGACCCCACGCTGCCCAGCACTGGAGACCCCATCTGGTCTCGTCCTCAGACCCCTCACCAGGGCACTAGGACTCTGGGCACCTGCACCAGGCGGGCAAGTGCCCCTTGCTGTGGGCAACCTCGGTGGCTGTCACCAACCTCTTGGGGATGCCCAAGCACAGTGTTGGGGCCCACAGGGAGCAGTCCAGCCCAGAGAGCAGGAGCCTGGACCCAAGGCATGTGGCTGTTGCCATTGGGCAACTTCCCTAACCTCTCCAGACTCCATCTCCTCATCTGGAAGGTGCGGGAGTGACAGGCTCCTCAGAAGGCTCAGTCCATACGGTGCGTGGAACAGCACCTGGCCCTGAGCGGGGTCGGCAGAAGTATTAGCTCTGCTTGGCTTTATCGCCTCCATTTTCCCTCTCCCGACCCCCTATTCCAGCCACCCTTCCCCTCTCCACCCAAACACCGGGGAAAATCCCCCCAGAGGGACAGGACGGGCTCCATGAGCTGGCCCAACAGGAGCGCAACTTTGGAGAAGAAAGTTCAATAAATGGGCAGAGAGGAAGCATCCGGCCTGGAGCTGGGATGGCACTGCCCCAGGGGCCCCGCGGGACCAGACAAGGTGTAGACACTTCCCATGCTGCGATCCCCAAGGCCGGACCTCCACTACCGCAGGGCTGACTCCCTAACCTGGAGACCCTCAGCCCCTGAGCCCCTCAGCCATGCCCCCTGACTGTGTCTCCCTCCCCTGCCCCTGCAGCTTTGCCAGGAGGCCCGAGTTGTCCTGATCTCTTTTCTCTTTAAATCCCTTCTCTCTATTTGAAATGCGCCTTTAATGTAAGCCACATCAAATCCTTTTGGGAAGTAGGAAGCGTAGACATCATAAATAAACACATTTGGATTAACTGAGGAGCAGCCAGGGAGAAGGCAGAATTATGGAATATATTTTTAAGTGGATGCAGCTTTATTACTCTCAAGTATTTACAGTGACTCTTCCGCACCGGCCGTTCTGTGATGCTAACTGCTGACAAATTATTTCTAAGTCGAGGCCCTGCTGGGACTGCTTTGTTGACTAGATGAGAGGACACTAATTGGAGGCCAGCGGTTGCACTAATTACAAAGGAACCCGCACTCTTCGGTAAGTAGGCCGAAGTGGGGTCTCCCTCGCTCCCCGCCCACGCCACACAGGGCACAGCTCAGGGAGCCCTGACTTCGCGGGCTCAGCCTGGCCTGGATCTCAACCCAGACTTGGCAACGGTGGCTGCAGCCAACCCCTTCCAGATTGCCTCTGCTCACTCCTTTTGATTTTCTGAGAACTCTTAGCAATGCAGGAGAAAGAAGTGGGGCGCCTGTAGCCATGTTTCTAGTCTGGGACTCACCCCTTTTCATTCAGTCAACACTGAGCACCGAATGTTGGGGGAAAGGATGCCACAAACACAGGTTTTAGGGACCCCACCCTGCCCCAGACCAAGGAGATGCAAGACACCAAGGTCTGCAGACCCCACGATGTCATCGCCACAGCAGGGAGGGGTGCTGGGACCTGGGGGTGCAGTTAAGCAGCCAGGCTGGGTATATAAACAATCATGTGGGATGTGGGTGTGGGGTCTCAGCTCTTCCCCAGCTCTCAGGGTGCCTTAGGACGAATTCACCAATGTATCTCCCTCCCTTTCTCCCCGAGTTATTCCTCTCTTCACGTCCCCTTCTTCTGTACACAAACCCTTCATTAACCTTGTCGTGTGTCTGCAGTTGAGTCTCATTCTGAGGCCCTTTGAAGCGCCCGGGTGAGGACCCACAGCCAGGCCACCCCTTTCACATCGGGGTTGCCTGGAACGCTGCTACTCCGCAGTCGCCGTGGACCGCCGGCCTTGGGGACCCGACACTGGCCAACAGACGAGGTCCTGCGGTTGACCGTTTGCTGAGGGACCATAAACGCAGCCATAAACTGCGGTGATTCCAAACAGCGTCAAAGGCTGTGGAGAGATGACAGAGCCACGGGCGGGCGGCCCTGGGAGGCGGGGTGGCCCCTGTGGGCACCTGAGAGGGGATGGTGACTCGGACCCAGACGGGGGGGGGTGCGGGTGATGGTAAGTGAAGGATTTGGCCGGTGTCTGGGCCGTTGTCTTTAGCGGGTTGCATGAGAGGAGCCGGGGGAGAGGGACAGAGCCACTCTGAGGCTTGGTCCTGCTCCCCTGTCGCTGTCGGTGCCAAGGCCAGCCGGGGGGAGGGAGAGAAATGAGCTAAATAGAACATTCGAGAGGAATTTTCTCCCCCGCCTCATGCACATGTCACCACCCTAACCGCAGGACAGCAGGATGCGACGGCGGCGTTGGAGAGAGGGGCTTGGCAGAGCTGAGTGAATTAAAACGGGGTCATCGGGACTACCCCAGCCCACATGATGGGCGTCTGAATAAGGAGACGAGGACTCGGTGACGCGGGCACATCCATGCGAGGACACGGCGGGGAGACCTCTAGGCGCCAAGGAGCCAGCTGCAGGGACGGCCCTCCTGGCACGTCCAGCTGGGACTCCAGTCTCCAAGAGCGTGCGGGTTGGAGCTTGTGGCGCACAGTCCTCAGTCCCTGTTACAAGAGCCCCAACAAAACAATCAGGGGAGACCCAGCCCCGGCACAGGGACACGATTCCAGAGCCCGGTGGCCACTCGCTGTCTGTCCCAAGGAAGCGGGGCTGGCATGCGCGCTGACCACGGACGGGACGCGCCCAGAGGCCACCCTGAGACCCCGCGGCTTCCAGGGCACAGGGCCACCTCGCTTTGTGACAGCCTTTGTGACAGGCTGACCACAGAGGATCAGCTCCCCTTCCCGCCTTGGGATCCATGGTAAGTGGGTTACTCGAAGCCCCCTTTTGGTACTCACACCCCTTGCCAGGCAAACGGTCTGTCTCCCCACTCTGGGTGGATGCCTCGGGCTCAGTCCTGAGACTGGTTTCGGGGCCTCAGCACAGGACCCAGGGCTGTTCCCCAATCCTGGTTGCCCTTCAGCCTTGGCCTCAAGGACACGTCCGGGAGATGCTGTGGAGCTGAGGCACGTGGGCCACAGCTTGGCCCCCGAGGCTGTTGGCTGCGACCTTCTAGATGAGGGGATCTGCAGCCACACCCAGCCTGGCAACAGGCTGAGGGGAGCCCACAAGTCACCTCCTATAGTCGACGTCGCAATGCACAGGCCAGACTCAGCAGCAGAAATGACGCCTTTTGTCGTCAACTGAGTGGTGTTCTAGCTGCTGGCGACACAGCGTTTGTGTGGCCAGAGATGGCGGACGAGGGTCCTCAGATGCCTCCACTGCCTTTGGACTAACTCCCTTTTCTTTTTTTGCTTCCATTAGTGTAAACCAAGAGATTCTGCCTAAATCAACAGGGCTCCAGGGACCGACCACACGTCACAGCATCCTGGTGTCCTCGCAGGACCGCAGGGCCCAGACGCTCTCGCTGCCTTTGCCTCAAACCTGGGGGGAAGGGAGCGCTGGGGGTGCAGCCTTCTGATCACAGCTCTCCAGGGAAAAGAATTGTTTAAATATTTGATGAACTTTCTCCTCTCTCATCATTTAAACAACAATAAATGTAACCTATCAATTTACATTATGATCCTTTTATTACATTATAATCAAGTGCCAAGTGCTTAAAGATTTATGAGGAGATATTATTATGAAGGCAATCATGAGGCATCCCAGGCAGTGGGGAGAACAGTTCTGAAGTGAGGGGTGCAAAATGGGGTGCCACAATCAGTGTGTTCGGCCTCAGGGAGAAGATGTGGAAATCACAACAAAATAACAGCGATAGCCCCCAGGACCTGGCCCAGCCTTCCCAGGGCCACTGGGGACGGGGACGGAGGCTGCAGAGAGCTCACCCATCCCCCCAAGCAGACCTGTCCCTGTGGCCAGTCCAGGCTCCCCTGGACGGGCGGGGCGGACCCGGGAAAAGTCCGATCAGAACCGCCACACCCCAGCGGGAGGCCTGCAACAGCCCACAGTGGTCAGGAGAAGAATGAGGACCCATGAGGCCCGCAGCCACCACCCCATAGTCCCAAGCTTGGGGCCGTTGTGTTTCCTGGCCTCTCAGAAGGTGGCATCAAGCAGAATAAACAGTCTGCTTTTCCTTATTGCTCTGTCACTGTAATCCAGAAACAAACACACCCTCAGATGCCCTCCGCTATCTCCCCAAAGCCACTATCAGTTACTTTATCTCCTCCTTGGGATTTCCTGCTTCTTTTGCTGGAGAGGGAGCAAAAGATCAAGAAAGAGAGAGAGCACCCACACTTTCTCTTGAGAAATCATGATTATTGGGCAACATTTTCAAAAGTGTAACATGGGTGAGATTTGGGGCACACAGAATGATTTGGGGAGGCACAGGCAATGCTTTTTGCTTGTTTGTTGTCGTATTTTTTGTCTACTATAAAACACACTGGGAAAAAAATGACTGGTTCTATAATAATAGCTAGCATTTACTCAGGGTTTGCTGTGTTAAGGTGCTGTTCAAAGTCTTTCCACGCACCAACTTTTTTAATCATCACAACTCTATGAACTCTATGCAGAAGGTGCTCTCGCTCACTCATTTTATAGATGAGGAACAGAGGCACAGAGAGGTCAAGAAACTCACTCAAGGTCACGCAGCTAATAAGTAGTGGAGCCAGGACTCCTAGCCAGGCAGTCTGGCTCCAGAGCCAAGCCCTTAACCATTACCAAACCTGTGATTTTGCAGATATCATGGCAGTGCAATCAAGTACCTTTTTACTATTAAATTGAAGGCTAGGAAGTCAACTTAAAGAAAATATTATAAACAACAGGAAAGGTGGCATGGGGATGTATTAAAACTTTTCTAGGTGGTGAATGGCACTTGAGAACTCTGAAAGACAACTTGGTATTAAGCTTCACTTCATGGATCCCTAGTGGATGCAATTTAGCGGAGACTTTGGGGAGCCTAGAGAATTGTTTCTGATATTTAAGAAATGCATTAAGTCCCGAGGCAATTTAATGAGGAAAGGATAGTCTTTTCTGAAAGCGGTATGGGCATCGTAGATTTCCACAGTCAAAGAATGACATGGTCCCCCTCTGCACACTGCACACAAAAATTAACTCAAAATAGGTCACAGACCTGAGGGTTAGAACTAAAACTATAAAACTCTTAGAAGAAATAATAGGCAACTTCCCCCTCCAAGAAGTAGAGCTTAATGCTCCTTCTGCTGAGGATGGACCAGACTTAGTGATTCCTTTCCAAAGAATAGAGTGAGAAGAAGAAAAACGCTCACTTTTCAGTGGAGGAAGCTGGCAGACAGCACATCGCGTGGTGAAGGTTAATGTCACGAGTGAGAAAGGTTGATATCAGATGCCCCCGATATGATGTTGTAAGAAGGGTCTCTCACCTCTGTGATAGTGTTCCCCAAAACACATAACCTTTGTCTGCTCCTGAGAGAACATCAGACAGTTCCACAGGGGGTGGGGGAGCATTCTATAAAATATCTGACCAGCCACCTCCAAGCTGTGAGGGTCGCGCAGAGCAAAAGACAGACACTGCCACGGGCTGGAGAATGCTAAGGGGCCACGGCCACTAAGTACCCAGCAGCCTGCGTTCCACATTAGTGCAGAAGTGGAGAGTTTTCGTGAAAATCTGGAGTTTCATTAATGATCACATCCTGCTGATGGCTTCTGAGCTGTGACAAATATACCTTCGTTCCAGCAGATGTTAACTTTAGGGATAGAAGGGCTTGCAGGAGCTCCGTGTGCTATCTTTGTAACTTTTCTGTGAATATAAAATTATTTCAGAATAAAAAGTTTTTGTCAATGGACAAAGCTTCAGTTTCATTCAACTACTCTATACTTAGTTCATGGTTTTATCCACGTATATAGAATGCACCCAAGAGATACAGCCATAAGAATGAATATACCATTTATTTACTTTTAGCAGCATGCAGGGAGCGATAAACAGTCCTCTTTGGGGGCTGAGTTAATTTTCGCCTCAGCTCACCAAACCCCGCCATCATGAACCTGGACAAGAACACGTTCGTCGTATTGATTTAGTATCTGATTACTCTCACCGACTTCCATTTCCCTCCTTCCCTAGGGCGGCCCTTCGAACGTGTGCCTCTGTGACTCTACCTGGCCTTAAAAATGTGAGCTTGGCATGTGTGTAGAGTAATCTGCATGAACAGTGACACCGAGCATAGACGCCCCAGCCCCCTGCCATGAGTGTATCTGGTATGTTCCTTCTGCTTTTCATTTCTCCCTGGTGGACATTCTCCATTTTCCCAGGGATGAGCACCAGGATACCGCCAAGCCCCCCGACTCCACCCCTTGAAAACATGCTTCCCTCAAGATGGCCCTTTGCAAGGGACATGCGTGGGAATTTTCTGGGCGCACAGTCACAGGGTCAAAACCTCTGGGCCTTGGGTTCACAGATCCTACTGTTCACCAAGTGCTGCCATATTGCTTCCAGAATTCTCACAGCCGAGCAAAGCTTCTTTGTACCCCTGGTCCTCGTCATCATAACGTGTTAATGTTCAGAACCTGCACAGATCAAAATCTGGCCCTCGGTTGAGGTCAGAGAGGGATGATGGTGGAAAATGGCATCCTAATATGTATTGGATACATTAAGCATTTCTTCTGACCATGGCT
The DNA here is from genome assembly GCF_014898055.3 of Talpa occidentalis. Lineage (NCBI taxonomy): Eukaryota > Metazoa > Chordata > Mammalia > Eulipotyphla > Talpidae > Talpa > Talpa occidentalis. Next base: position 5,381,673 of record NW_023601754.1, read on the forward strand.
TGTTCTAAGCTTTTTGTGTGGGGGTCAATTTAATTCTTGCAACAGCCCTTTTCAGTGAGCACCATTTTGCGCGCCATCTTACAGCTCAGCAAGGTAAGGTGACCTGCCCAGCTAGACTCATGCTGATATTTGGCCGGAAACAGCCTACTGGCCACTGCATGCCTCTGTGGTCCCATCTCAGCCCTGACAGCCAGCGTTCAGCCAGGGCCCAACCTGCTCCCCAGCCTGACCATGTGGGCTTGGGATTCCTGAGCAGCATTTGTGTTCTGAGCTTAATTAAATTGTAAACCACCCTCCCTACTACGTCACTCAGTACTTCTGCATCCCTAGAAGGCGTCCATTCTGCCCAAAGGGTTAACACGCTAAGTCCTGGAGCAACCACAAAGTTGTCTGAGGCCCCGGAGAGGAATGGATACTTCCCACCTTTGACCCAATTTATAAAGTTAAAAGCTGTTATAAAGCCAAGGAAGAGGCTCCTTTGGAAACGGGGGGCAGGAACACCCCATGCACACGCCAGCGCCGTGTGCCCACGACAGGGCCGCAGCTGGAGGCGTAATCACCACACAGCAGGCAGGCCCTGCCAATTAGGCTTATCGGGGGCAGAAGGGGCAGGAAGACGCTTTTCCTCCTGCTTGTTTTCCTGCCTCATGAAAGAAGTCAGTTCCCATTTTTTATCTCTGAGTTCCCACCAAGCTCTCTCGTGAAGAGGGAATTCTGACAGAAAGCAGGTTTAGCTATCTCACTCCCGTTAAGCCCAGGGTCAACCAGCCTGCCCCAAGACCAGGCTTGGGGGAAGAAAAAAAAAAATCAGAAACAGAATCCAAGAGCTTCTTGGCAAAGAAGAAAGACCAGTCAGACCTGTCCAGCCAAACCCTCTTTGGCCTCTGCCTGCCTCATCTTCCCTACAGACTTGAGAAATTTCCCACTAGGTTCCTTGAGCTTCTCCCCCAGGCAGAAAGAGGTGGGGACAGTGGGCAATCCAGTTGGGGTAATTTGAAATATCAGTTTCGCAGCAAAAAGGCAGCCCCTGGGTAGAACCTTAACACTTAACTGAGGCTAATTGCATACTGAGAACAGTGTATTTATCAATTGCATCTCTCCTTGCCCCTGCTTTCGCCTTCCAAAGAGATAAATTACTGAGGCAGATAAGGATCCAGCTTTCAGGGTGATCAAATGAACGCCAGGAGTCCTCCAGATAGGAACGGTTTGTGAAACCCAGCTCCTGCCCACTCTGAGTGAGCCAGCTAAGGGGGGACTCTGCCAAGAATGTAATGGCCTCATGGGTAGTTGGCGTCTCCTCCCCAACTTGGTCCATTACACAGGGGTAAGGGAATTTGCTTTTAAAGTATCTTTTGCAGTCTCTTCTAATAAATCACTCAGCAATTTCTGGTGCTTGTTGTGGTCGGTGGTGTTGATCCATGGTGAAAGGACGTGGGCTGGTTTCGGGGCTGGATTTTCCACCAGGCACAGACCGACCACAGCGAGGGAACCGCCAAAGCAACAAACAAGATGGCGGCCTCCAGGCCAAAGAGTGTGTGACGCTACCCTGGGGGCTGCACAGGCTCCCTCTGATGTCAGCCAGGACTTCACGGTAGACTCCTGGAGTAGCCACATGGATTCCCCAGCTCATGCCTGAGAACCAGTCTTCATGAGCTGAGCATTCCAGTAAGCAATTTGTACTCAATGGTGGGGAAACTCAAGGCCCTGAACACAAGAAGGCAACCTACCCCAGCCCGGGGGTGCCCAGGAGAGTCTTTTGGCCTCTGTGTAATACTTCCAGGCTTGGCTTAGGGTAGATTCCATGAAATGTCTCCAGAGTTGGCGCAGCTAATACTTTCCCTTTGAGGTACTACCCCGGTCGAAGCTCTTGCTTTCAGCAGTCGGGATGATTACACTGACATTTGCCCTGAATGTTCTCCTTTTGTGTTTAGTTCATCCACTTACTCTTAATTCAGCTTTGTCCCACTGGGTAAGAGACCAGGCCTTTCTCCCCAGCCACGTGTCCTCATGCAGATTAGTAGGCAGTTATCAAATCATGTCCCCTCTCTACACCCCACCCCACCTCAATCACCACTTAACCAAACTACATACATATATATTTAGTTCTTTTAATCTTTTTTCTCATAAGGTTCTAATTTTACATTTTCCAGGGTATTTTGGATTTGGCAGAATAGCCTTGGTCTGTGAAGAGTAGAACTTAATTATCAAAAGCTGAACCAGAGTGAGCAATCCATCACTGAGTGACACATCCCTGCCTGTGTTCATTTGAAAAACATTTTTTTGTGGCTCTTGGAAGAAGGGTTAAAAAAAAAAAAAGCTGTCAGAACCAAAAAAAAAAAAAAAGAAAGAAAGAAAGAAAGAAAGAAAGAAAGAAAGAAGAAATCCATGCTGGCATTCATCACCCCACCACACAACCACATAGCGGATCAGAATGTCACAATTTGGGGGATTAAGAATGGAGAACGTTCATTTGGCTTCTTTCTTGCTGTCCTTTTCTTCTTTTGCTTTTGCTTTGGTTTGAAACTGGATCTAAAATGTCTCCTAGCATGTGAAAGTCCGTCATGTAAGATGCCTCCTACAGTAAACACCATCTTTTTTGACAAGGTTTGCATTATAATTAAGGCCTGTCTGAGCACTTACCCAACTGTCAATTCCACTGTTTTCCTTAAGAAGCAGGGTTTTTTAACAGCCAGATAAATGCTCTCTGTGGCCCAGCCCAGTGGCACAGTGACACCCAGTGGCCATGTGAAGTCATGGCCCCTGAGCGGGGCCCCGGAGGGCTTGGCTCCAGGAAGGCTGAGGCCCAAGTTTCCTGGGGATGAATATGGCATCACCTCACCAAGGGAAAATGAACAAGATTAGTCAAAAAGGAGCCTCCCTGGTGGCACAGGGGGTTAAGACACAACCTATGAAGCAATCTGCAGCCACTGCAGCACAAGTTCCATCCCTGGCCAGGGAGCTACCCACATGGCATGGCAGACCTCTCCTGACTTGCCCGCTGCTCCCCTCAGCAGTGTATTTCAGTGGATCTGCCTGTTCTGTTCCCCACTCTGTCTCCGGTGAATCCACTCACCCTCTCCCCCCCACCACATCTCTGGCCTGTACCCCAGCTCTCGTATGCATAAATAAATATATCTTTTTTTAAAAAGGGAGCCAATCTTGAAGCACAGAGCTTGTTTTGTGCTTATTTAAATGAGATGCGGCAGGTAACAGTACCTTGTGGAGGACTAACCAAACCCACCCAATCCCCTTTTGGGCAATGCATTCCAATGTTTCATCTCCGCAGGGAGAAGATGGTTTTATCAGTTGATTTGTATTCCAGCCACTTGAATGGAAGGAATAGACTGATGAAATAAACATTGTGGTAGTCAACAGACCCCACAGAGCCTCACCCCGTAATCGCTTCGTCCATCACCACCTTTATCCATCATGCACAGACTTCCACGCAGCAAGGGGCGCCTGGTTCCCCTGCGGGGAGCACCGTGAACTCTGACATCAACTGTTGCAGCTTCAGCTAATATTTTCCGGAAACATGTATTTGTCATCTCCCTCCTCTAAGTTCTTCCAGGTTCCTTCGGAACACACACAGCAAAATCACTTTGTCCAAATGAGTGTTTTTTCCCCTTTTTCAGTTTGTTGTACATATTGGGCACGACCAAAGACATTTCCCTCTGGCGTGTTAAAGCCTCCCGTTTCCTCCAGTGGCTGTTTCCCCTTGGAGCAGATTGAGTCTTGGGGCCGCACCCCATATGTCAGATACAGAAATGGGAGAGCAGCTCATTTCTAATGGGCCCCTTTCAAAGAAACATGAGCTCCCAAAGGCTGACCCCAGCGATGAACAAATGCTCAGACAATGCACCGCGGTGATGGGGAGATAAATACAGCAGATGAAGGATCGACCCGCTTCAGAGACTAGGTCCGAATGAGCTCCCGTGTCTAATCTGTTGCGTATCTTTTACACAGAACTGGCCCACGGATTCTTAAGGGCCACCTCGCAAACCTTAAAGCACAAGACCAGAAAAGAAATTAATGAAAATAACGATAATGCTCAAGCTACTGAATGTTTCATTGGGCAATTACTTTCTCCCAGCAACTATTCATAAACACTTTCCGTGTATGGACTCAGTTAGCTTTCATATAACACTCCAAGGTGGTACCATGATCATTGCTGATGTAAAGATTAGGAAACTGAGGCACAGAGAGGTTGATTCTTCCGGCAAATGTCACCCACTTATCAGGAAGCAGAGTTGGGGTCCTTGGCAGGAAGGTGACTCCGGGGTCAACCTTTATAATCCTTTCAACAATTGGCCAATGAGATGCATTTTAGTAGAAAATAAAACCTACAGAGCCTCACCTGTTCACCGATTAGTCCATCACATTTTACCGAGTCTATGGAATTTAACACAACAAGATGGGGTCATGTTCATTTGAAAGCTGGGAAGACTGCAGGTAGCTGTGGCAGGGGAGGACTAGGCCTGGCATCGCTAGTTCTCCATGTAGTGAACTTGACCCCAGGTGCTCGCCAGCGTGGACCCAGATCCTGGTACCTGCATCTAAACAGCAAATATCTCCGTGCCTGTGTTCTGCTCTGGGTGGGGGTCATCACTGGTCCTCAGGAGAGTCTCAAGCCTACTCTTCTTTCCATTTTCTGAGGGTTTTGTTGTCACCAAAAGTGAAAAATAGTTGTAGTATTAAAGGACAACTCCTCATACGTTTCCAGGGCCTTTGGGCCAACTGGGTGAGGGACAGATGAGTGCTGTTTCCTGGAAGTGTGGGAGGAGGTGCCACTTGGAGTGAGCTCAAGGGGGATCTGGAGCTGATACCCTGATTGCAGGGACACCGTCAACTCCCTCCTCACCCTCTGAATTCACTCACCTCCAAGACCTGTCCACACCCCAGGCCCACATAGTGCTTTTCTTGCTAGGATCACTTCTCACAAATTCTCTCCTTCTCGAAACTTCTCTACCCATGATGATTGTAATCTATCACTAAAACTTTAAGTGATAGATTGTAATCTATCACCTTAACTTTAAGAAGAACATATCAGCTCTTTTCATTTTAGTTCCCAAAGCCAGCACTGGCTCCCCATAGCTGACAGAATAAAGTCCTAATTCCTAGACCCAACCCTAAGTTTACACTCTCATCCAAACCCCCCCCAAGCACTTTATGCTCAAGCCAAACCTAACAAATTGTCCTGCCTTTGAGTCTGTGCAACCCCTTTTCCCTCTACCTGTAGGACTGCAACATTGCACAACTCCAGGGGTGTTTTCATCAGCGGCAACATAGCCGACTCCCACTGGAGTGGGTAGTACACAACCTGCACAACTGTACCTGGTCACCCGGTCTTTTGGATCCTCTACACCCGCACACCATTGCTCTCCATCTAAATCAGGATTTCTCATGAGCAGAACATTGACATTTTAAGCCAGATCATTCTGTGTTGTGGGGTCCCACCCTGGACATCAGAGCTACAATCTTGCCCCCTCCTCTAGGTGGGACATCTGAAAATATCCCTAGACCTTAAGTCATGCAGAAGGCACTGTCACTGGTTGGGAGTCACTGCTTTCCACTTCACCCAAATGTGAGGGTTCATGCTCATAGCTACCCATCTCACAATGCTGAGTGTGCACTCACTTGTCAGGGAAGGCCCTACAACTAACTCTACTCCCTGGTCCTCCGGTAAGCCACTGGACCCTTTATCTTACCTGAATCCTGATGTATGTGTAACCACTCTGCTCCCTACTAAAGCAGAGCTTGTTTCAGCAAATGGGTCCAGATTTAGTCCATTAGCTTAAAATAAGTGAAAAATTCTAGCGTTGGGTGAAATCACACAATGAAGTATCATTAAGCGCTACAGCTTGTCAAGGCGGGCGGCAGGATGGAGTTGAAAGTCGCAAGAAGGGCACAAAGGATGGGCAGGGGCAGCTGGCTTTCATTTGGGGAGGTCGTCGAGGACTCCCGCATCTGTGATGCAAATGAAGAACAGAGACCCCGACGACGGAACTGTCATCAGCAGAATGGCTTCGACTGGCACAGCCACAGCGCTGGCGCTTGGCCCCATCTGGGCAGCGTGGCCTGTGCGATGACACGGGGCTGGAACCAGGAGGTCAAAGAACCAGGTTAGGCCCCCGACAGCCAGAAAGGTCCTGCCAGGGTGCCAGGCTGGGGGCTGATGGGAAGTGGTGCCCAGGGACAAACCCTCTTCTGACAGCCCCTGGGTGCGCCAGTTGGAATCTCCTGAAAGAACTGGACCCCACTCCCGTGTCTCTCCCCATCTCTCCTGCCCTATCTCTCCGTGTCCCTGTTTTAGTCTCTGTCACTGTTTCTCCTCCCGCAGAGCTGTCTCTGTCTCCCCCCGTGTCTGCGTCCCACCGTCTCGTGTCTGCCTTGGTCTCGGTGCTTCGCCATCTGTATCCCCCGGCCCCTGGGTCTTTGCCTCTTCCTCTTCCCTGACTCTGTCTCTCTGTCTCTGTCTCCTGTCTGCTTCTCCAGCCGCCCTTTTCAGTCTTATGCTTTTGTTTCTTCTCTCTCTCGCTCCTGTCTCTGCATCTCTCCTGCCCCCCGAGAGTCAACCTGATGGGCTAGTCCCTGGAGATTTCAGCTTGCCCCTGGAGGTGCTTGCCACATAGTAAAATGCAGCCCAAGTTTTGTAGCATCTGGCTACGGTGGCTCCTTGCACCCCCACCCCACGTTCTCAACCCCTGTCTTCTTCCTGAAGCCCTGATGCCTTCCCTGAAGTTCCAGACCATGGCCATCGAGTGCACCCCAGGGTCCCACCGCCCACTCCTCACCCCCAGCAGACAGCACCCACTTCTCTTTCCTAAACAAACCCCAAGTAGCGCCGTCAGAACAAACCACTCCAGTGAACTCCACCCAAGATCACAGCAAATCAGGAGACACAAGCAACAGCATGGATGTGTCACCCCAGACTCAGGCGCCTTCCGAGGCAGCCCCACCTCAGCTGTCACAGGAGAACAACAGTGGCGTTGCCGCCTTTCCTGCCGGGACTCAGCGCTCTGCGTTTCACAGAAAGGGGCCTCTGTAGTCTTCATGATCTGTGATTAGCCTGTTCCCCAAATTTTGAAACTGAGGCTCACAGAGAAAATATAACTTTCCCAAGGTCACCCGGACAGCAAGTCACCCGCCTGGGACACAACCCCAGGTCTGTGTGACTCAAGCACCAAATTGAAACTGTTCTTCCTCCCATGCCAGCAAAAAGCTTCTAATCGCTTCCATTTATGGACCACATACCGCATGCCGATCCCGATGCAAAGCATGCCGTACGCCTCATCTTACTGGAAACTCATAATCGCATCAGGTAGCCAGCGCACCTATCACCTCCCATCAAGCAGATGAGGAAACTAAAGACCCACGAGGTGAATTTACCCGCCCAAGGTCACACAGTCAGTTAAATAGCAGAGCCAGGGTGATGGGCTGTGAGCAAATTAATAGATTCCAACTGGCATCTCTACATTTATATTTCCGCCTCCGCTGAGGTCCCTACCACTGCAAGTAATCCTGAAAATTCGTCATGAAGCTTTCAAAACAATTTATGCAAACAAACCTCAAGTGGGGCTATTTGTATTGGCAGCCCATTTCACTTAACCACCCACAACAAGGAACAGATGGCCGAGTGCTGGAATCGCCTGCAAAGAAAACAGGAGGGGCCGAGGCCTCAGAAGCTGCCTTCCTTCCCCCGTGCCTGGCCAGCTCTGTGACGATTACAGACTTGTTCTTGTTTATGTCTTTGATTCCCTTGTTATTTTATGTACTTGTGAAACCGACCCTGCATTTCATGAGACAAGTTTGTTCAAAGACCATTTGCCAACCATCTTTGGTTACCAGGAGCCTGGCTTTCGACACGGAGCCTGAAGTCCTCTCCTGATGGAGTCTTCTGGAAAGGGGCGACAGCAGGAAGGAGAAACCGCCTGCAGATGTGGGATTAGAGATTGGCAAGACCTTCAAGACAAACATTTGGAGAGTCATATTTACCTGCCTTTTTTTTACACCTTTGTTTCAACTGGGCATTCGCCACTCTGTGGGGGACAAATCCTGGATTCGAATCTGTCCTTGGCCAGCTGTGTTGACATTAGACAAGTTGGGTAAACTCCGCGAGGCCTCGGTGAACTCGCGAAGGAGGGTATCAACACTCTTGGCGGGGTCACCGTGATATTTAAATGACATTTGGGTGATGCCTAGATCTGAGTGATTTGTCCATTATAAAATGCTACTCAACTCCAATTGCTTTCCCCCGTACCGGCCACGTGGCCCTCTCTGCCACAGCCCCGTTCATCCACCAATGAGTCCTGCTGAGTGTGTATTATTTTCAAGATACTATGGAATGGGTCTGGAAACGATTCAAAGAGATTTAAGTCATGGGTCTCCACCCCAGAGGGAAAATTTCTAGGACTGCAGCAAATGGTATTTTCCAAAGATTGCAACAAAAATACCTCCTGCCCCAGATGTTCTTAAGGTGTGTCTTTGACCCTTCTCGCACGGAGAAGCTGGATCTTTTTCTCCCCCCGTGAATCCTGGCAGGCTGGAGACTTGAGGTGAGAGTGACGAGAGGCATGTCTGGGGCTAGTTTCACGGCAGGAAACAGCGCCTCCACCTGGTTCTCTTGGGGTATTTGCCTTTGGTGCCCTGAGCTGTCAGGGATGAAGCCTGCGGCAGCCATGATGGGAGGGAGCGCAGTCTACATGGAGAGGCCCCGTGGGGACATTCCAGTCAACAGTCAGCATCCAACCACACCAGACTCGTAAGGAAAGACATCTGCAGATGGTTTGTGCCCCAGCCATCAAGTCACTTCCACTCTGGAGAAGCAGGAGAGGGATCTTTCTAGAAGAGCTGCCAGATACCATGGCATCTGAGATAAGCCTACCCTTTCCTTGTTCCTGACCCACAAGCTGCATAGACATAATACCCTGTATGTGGAGGGAGGGTACAGCCATAGGGAACTGGAACAAGGAAGCAAAACGGATATAGAGGTGGTTCAGTTGGCAGAAACGCATCAAGACAGGAGCTGAGAAGAGAGAAGAAATGTGTGGGCTGGCGATCAGGAAATACTTTTTGAGGCAGTAAAGGCAAGAGTTAAGCCTTCATTAAAATGGGTATTATTGGGATAGGGGAGTGCAAGGTCAAGAGAGTTCACTTATTAACAAAAGAACCCATAACTCAGTATGTCTATAATGATTAGAGTAATAACAATTATAGTAATAGCTAATGATGTGGGGTGACAATTTTAAATACTTACCAATTATTGTTTTTCCCTGGTATTTCCTGTTACCTCATGACCCCTTCCTACCTTTTCAGCAGCTCCACCATATGGCATCCATTGCCTCGAGGAAGGGGTGTGAGAGCAAAACAGAGAAAAGGTATTTCTGAGCCGGATGCCTGGACCCCTGAAAGTCCTCAGGAAGGACATGATGAGGAAGAGCCGTATTTACAGCCTCCCTGCGTGAGGGAACTAGTCCCTGGTGGTGGAGGAGCCTCTGAAGAAGCCGGGAGGACTTAGATCTCTTGGGAGCAGGATGAAGGTTCTTGAAATGTGACCCACACATCCCACCCCTGCCAGATACGCTTATGAAGCCCCAAAGTCGGAGACCCCATGTCCCTGTCCCCACAGAGGCACTCCGGCGGGTGAGAGCTCAGACCAGTGACCAGCCGAAGGGCTCACGGCGCCTGAGGCTACCCCAGGACCTTCTGCTCCATGGGGAGCACCCAGCAGCCCTTGATGGGAGGCAGGCAGGGTGTTTGCTGAGCCTGCCCAACTGGGGTGCGGAGAGCTGACACGTAGGAGCCCTTGCTCAGGGGAGAGGGGGGGGTCTCAGCAGTGACAGCTACAGACCCGTGACCACAAGTCAGGTGGGAGCGAGGTGGCACTGACCAGCTGGCTTCTAACTTGGCGTAACAGAGAGACGGGGCTGTTCAGCAAAGCAAGGAACATTGTGCCTCCTGCCTTCTGTCTGCCCTCCGGCAACATCTCCACTCACTGAGTATTTGCTGAGCGGAAGGCACCTCCTGGGATGTCCGGGTTTCTCCCTTGCCCATTACAGCAACCCTGTGAGATGCTCAGAGGACGGAAACAAGGCCCAGAGACATCAAGCAACTTGCCCTAAGCCGCTCAGCCTCTAAGCGCAGAATAGAGGTGTGAACCCGGGCATGTCTGACTCCAGAGACCCTGCTCCCAGCACACGTCCCACTCTCTTCTGGACGTTTGTGTCGACATGCGGACTCTCTGCCATTCAGGTTCCTAAGTCAATACTGTCACCTGTGTTCTAAAGCGTGTGCGCCAGGCTGGCGAGGCTGGGAGGTGCTGCCGGAACAAAGGCCTGCACAGGTCAGTGCAGTTTCAGTCACTCTGTACACCCCCTACGATCAGCTGGGGGGTCATGTCCCTAAACTCCGTGTTCAGGGACCCGGGAGCCTGGTTGCCTCACCAGGTGTCACCTTCCCTGAATGGCAGGAGAAGGGGCAAAAGCTTGATGAGACATTGACTCAAAGTTTCTCCCTAGAAGTGTTTCTTAAACGCTCCAGAAACTACCCTGGGCCAGACACTGCCCTGGTGAGCTGCAGTGATGGCCTGGGTGTGGCATCGGGGAACTGTGCTTGGGGGTACAGAGAAGGAAGCAGGTAATTACAGTGCTGTGTGGTTAGACTGAGCTTTGAGAGAAGTAAACCCAGCGGCCCGGGGAGTCTCACCAACAAATGTCCTTTTATCACCGGCCATTGCTGCAGGCAAGCCTCGCCACCGAGGTCGCAACATTAATTAATGAGCTCTAATTGAGTACCTGGTCTCTTGCTTCCACTCTCGTGCCCTGCAGCCCACCGTCTGCCCAGCCACGGAGAGAGATCCCCTTCAAATGGCGCACTCACGGGGTCGCTGCTTTCCTACAACATCCCATGTTCCCGGCACAGGAGACCAGCATCCGTGACTCGGGAGGACCCTTTCCGCCTGCTTCACTCTGGGGCCAGCACCCCCAGCTCTCCTGGCGGGTAGAGTGTGGATGAGAAGTGTGCTCTGCCTCTGGGGCCGCGGGACTCAGAGCTAAGCCCAATGAGCAAAAAGTAGGGGACAAAACTTAGATTCAACTTAGCTGAGTCAGATAGTGACTTCCCCGTTGTGGGGGGCATACAAGCAAAGGATGCCTGGGGGAGATATTTTAGAAAGAATGAAAACATTTAAAAGGGAGGTTTTACTAGCTTAGTCACTTTACTACTCTTCTATTTTGCTTAGTAAGTTCTCTCAGAGCACTTACCATGGTCAAGGCACCATTCCAAGCTCTTCGCAAACAGGAATGCAGGCAGTCCCCAGGGGAGCACCGGGTGGCATGCCCTGGTGCGATCCCATCTACAGATGAGGAAACTGAGGCCGCAGAGCTTGAGGAACTTGCCAGGGTCACCTGGCAAGGCCGTGATGGACAGAGATTTGAGCCCAGGATGGGTGGTTTTAGATGGTGGTATTTTTCCTGAAAGCTGCAGCTTTTACTGTCATGCTGGGGGCAGCTCACTGTCCAGGAGCCTCCCCCTCCAAACACTGCGGCCGATGGGCTTGAAGGTCAGTCTCTGGGCCTGGGCTGCCAAGCTCGCCTCTGAGGGATGTACTCTCTCACCTCACATCGACAAGTGTAGACACCTGCCCTGGGTCCTAGAAGGTGGGGAGAGACTGAGGGTGACTCGGGGTGCAGCAGACCCCCTCCTCTGTGGAGTTAACTCCTTTTATCCTGGAGATTTTAAATGAGCTACCACGGTGGAGGAAAGACTCTCTAGACCCCCTCCCTGCCCTAGGGGCGTTAAATGGGCTGCAGAAATCACCCCTTCAGAATCTCATGGGTCGTCACAGTGTATTTCTCAACTATGCCAAGTCCTCTGCAAATCCAGGCAGCTCTGTAGAGTCCTGCTCCCCGCTGAGGTCACGCCAAGTTATAATAATTCTATTTTGTGGCTTCAGCTTCTCAACACATTCACCTCAAAGAGGAGCAAGAGGCTGGAGACTCACTGAGGGGGTTCGATGGATAGCTTGTGCTCACGCCATGGGCCAGAACCAGTCACGTGACCCACAGGGCCGGGGTGTTGATGTCCTGAGCACCCAGCAGGAGGGGAGAACTAGGTGTGGGTGAGCAGTAAGACATTTTCCACAGCAGGACTGATTTCCTTCCAGATGCTCTCACATCCACACGCACCTTCCTTGTATTTATCAGTGTGCGGCGGGGGGGTGCGTGTAACAGCTTGGGGGCTGTCCGTATTTTCACCAGTCTCCCTTAGAACGTGACTTCCTTGAAGGAGGACCCATAACTACAATTGCTCATTGCCTGGTGAGCGGGTGGAGGGGTGAAAGGTTAGTGAACCCTTTGTGTTAAAGACAATGCACTTACAATTCAGTGTTACTTAGATGTATAAAGTGCTTTCTCCCAAGTTTCAGAACTAGTGTAATCCTAATAGCGTTAATTAAGGTTTCCTAGAGGATTAACATCTGACACCTTTCAGAGGATTAATTATCATTTAGTGTTAAAAGTTGCAACCAAAATCCCCAGGAGAAATTGTAATCTCTGAGCTGAGGCCCTGCTTCTTGGCCCTGACCTTCTGTCCATCCCAGGCAGCCTTGAGGGTGAAAATACGAGAAGCTGCTGCATAAAACTTCTCCTTGTCTTGGTCATGTTATAACGGCGGCTTCCCAGGCTCAGAATCCGTGAGCGAAGGTGGGATCCAAGAGACACCTGGGGGCCGGGGGACATCAGTGGGAAGCGGCTTCTGCTCCAGAACAGTATGTGGCGCTGCAATGAAGCTGCTTTTTAGATGGTGAAGAAGCAGCAGGACCCATTCCAGGGCAGAGATGACTCTGTGCCATGTTAAGAGGAGCCTGCACAAGAGGCAGGGGAGGCTAAGCCTTCACGATTCCTTTTCCTCCCAGGACCTCAGATTTCTCTTCCATATCATCTGCAGCTTCATTGAAATAATCGACTTGTCCCTATAGCTCTGACACATTGACACAATCTGACACAATCTGACACATTGACACAATCTGACACACATCTGACACAATCACCATAGAGAAGGGTTTAAAATGAGTCACAATAGGGCCTCCTCTGATGGCACAGGCGACTAAGCACCACGCTGTGGAGCTGGCCACAGCCTCTGCAGCGCGGGTTCGATCCCGGCCGGTCAGTGAGAATCCCACATGGCGCAGCAGACCTCTCCTGTCTCACCCGCTGCTCCCCTCAGCAGTGTATTTCAGTCAGTCTGCCTGTTCTGCTCCCCGCTCTGTCTCTGGTGAATCCTTTCACCCTCCCGCGCATCTGGCAAGTACCCCAGTTCTTGTGTAAATAAATAAATAAATCTTTAAAAAATAAATAAAATAAAACGAGTCACAATATTCTGTGTTCTTGCCGATTGGTTGACGGGCTGGGGAGTTGCCAAACATCCGAGGTCACGGCAAACTTCTCTCCATCACTGAATGGAATTTTCAGATTAATGAATTTGTCACATGGGGTGGGCACTAGCAATGCCTCCACCACATTCAATTTCTCCATCCTGGCACACATGCTAGACCAGTATTTCCCTCCCCGCGACAGTGAAACCACTGATTTGCTTTGACCAACGGGAAGTGAGCAGAAGACAGCACCGGGGTTGCACACCCCGGTTGCACACCCCCTACTCAGCATTCAGCACTTGATTCATGCTTCATATTGAATGTGGGACCAGATAGAGACATTTTTGAGGTCCCAAACCTTGTAAAAATCAGAGTCCCCCAACTCTCTCTATGTAATTCAAAATAAAAGCAAAAGTAAGATACAAAAGCCAAAATACAGAAGGATGCTCCAAAACATGTTTTAAGTGTATGTCTAGAATTTCAGATTACCAGATTCAGGAAGAGTCAATGGAAGCAGAAACTTGAAGGTGGGGGAAGTTGCCCCACTGTGGTTATGTGCTGAGCTCATAAAGTCTTCAGCTTCAAGTGAATGAATAAACATTCACGTATCCTGGGCAATCAAGAAAAGTTGAACTATAAATGGCACTTAGTCATCCTGTCACCATTACCTTGTAGCATTAGGAGAACTGTGAGGGTCTGGGGGTGGAGTAGGATGGGGGTTGCTAGTTCGTTGAAACTCATCATTTAATCCCTGCAATGCAACAGTTTAAACTGATTGTTAATAGCTGCTGGCTGGGGCTCCCTCCTGGCTCACCCGTGGCTACTCCCTGGGGCTCGGTGCAGATTTCTCCACCAGCAGCACCCCCACCAGGGAGGATGGTGCTCAGCAAGTTGGGAAACAGCTGAGACGGCCACACTCCCTCCCCCCAGGCAGGCCCCCACTTTGCCATGTCCCTGTTCCAGTTCAGTCCGAAAAGACTGGCCGCTTTCTGAGAAGGTATGTCTCTGCCACGTGGAACCAGGAACCCGAGATCTCCACCCCAGTGCCCCCGAGAGGTCACCTGTCCTGTCCAGCCACCTTCAGCGATGCCCCACTGAGGAACCGGGGCTGGTGCTGGCACCTGGATTCATTTCTGCCCCGACAGAAGCTCCTGAGTCACTCTTGGGTTTATTAAAAAAAAAAAAAAAAGGTGGGGTGGGGGTGGGGATCCTCCTATACTGTGAATGAAAATATACATTTTTTTAATGGTGTGGCCATTATGGGGAAAAATGGCAAAAATTAAAAAATAAAAATAGGGGCCTCCCCTGGTGGTGCAGCGGTTGAGCACTGGGCTGTGAAGCTGCCCGTAGCCTCTGCAGCGCCGGTTCGATCCCCGGCCACCGGCGAGGGTCCCACATGGCGTGCAGACCTCCCCTGCCGCCCGCTGCTCCCCTCAGCAGTGTATTTCGGCAGTCTGCCTGTTCTGTTCCCCGCTCTGGCTCTGGTGAATTCTCTCACCCTCCTGCGCTTCTGACTGTACCCAGTGCTTGTATAAATAAATATTTTTAAAAAATAAAATAAAATAAAAATAAAAATAGCATATGACCCAGTTATCCATTTCTGGGTATTTATCCAAAGAATAAGAAAACACTAATTTGAAGACCTGTTTGCCCCCACCACGCCAACAGCAGCATTATTCACAAGAGCCCAGAGCTGGAAACAATCTAAGTGCCCATCAATGAATGGGTAAAGAAGGCTGTGGTTTAGGTACATGGTGGAATACTACTCAGCTATGAAAAAGAGGAATCCTGTAACTGGCAGCAACATGGATGGAGCTATAGGGTCTCTTGCTAGTGAAATTACTTAAATGGGGAAAGACAAACACCATTTGATTTCACTCACCTGAAACAAACAAATGAACCAACAGAATTAAGACAGAATTTTAGCCTGCAGGGACGAAACAGTGATTAGCAGAAGGCAATAGGGCTACAGGGTGGGCACAGAGGACAAAAGGGGTCAGTGATGAATAGAAACTAGATTTTGGGTGGGGAACGTGACGTAGCATACGGAGAGGCTGACTCGTAAGGCGGGCTGTCTGAAACCTGTATGGTATCATAAACCAATGTTACTTCTTGTAAATGGACGGGGCAAAACCCAGCCCAAACCTTGGTGTTTTGAATCAGTCTGGAGAGAGGCAAAGAAGTAACTGTTCCCATGGGGACTATGTGGACAACACCCAAAGCCTGGGAAATGAGTTAGATCTTCCCGATGGTTTTGATTTTTGTGATTCAGGTCCTTCTTCCATCTGTCCTCAGAGCCCACCACCCTTACCCGCTGTGAGCAGCCTGCTGGAGCTGTCCTGACCCAGATCCCAGCCTCTGCTGGCTGTGCAACCCACTGTAAGTCACCTCACTTTTCTAAGCCTCAGTTTCTCCATCTGTAAAATGTGGACAGTAATAAACCGACTCCATGAAACTGGTTTGAGAACAAAATTGCCTCGTTCCAGCAAAATGATTAGAACTGGGCCTGATCCTTAGTAAGAAGGCTGTGGCCCCAAGTCCCCAACCCCCCATTTTATAGGTACAGATGGAGAGGCAGCTCAGAGACAGAAGGCCCATTCCCCAAGGTCACAGAGCTATGAAGTGAAAGAATCCAGATTCACCCCCCAGGCCTGTCTGATCTCAAAAGCCCAGTTCATAACTGTGGCTGTTCCATGATTTAAAAAAGACAGAGGGAGCTTGCCTTGGGTAATGTGAGGTCTGCTAGATCAAAAGGGAATAACAGATCTAACATGTCACAGCATTAGACTCCTCTGACAGGGCATTTTCTACGTGACTGTTAGCTGGAAACGGAGATTCTTCCAAGAATTCACCCCTTGATTTTAAAACCTCTTTCTCCAGGTGTTTCTGTTTGTTCTTTCTTTTTTTTCTTTTTCTCTGGATAGGATTTAAGCCTCCTATCTTCACTTGTTGTCCCCTTTCAACATAAAGTTATACGCTATCTCTTTCCAAGTCCGTCACCTGGAGTCACAAGCATGTCGAGGCTGGAGGAGGCCCCGACACAGCCCCTCATCCACTTGAGAAAACTGAGGGCCAACGGAGGCGAGGAAATGGCAGACAGGACTGGGGCTAGAACCCAGGATGTGGGCCGGAGGCCACATGGACTCTCAGCACCAAGAGGCTTAGCCACACCTGCCACTTCACTCGTCCCCAGGCTGCCACCATTGTGGAAGCCCCCTGGAGTCTGGGACTACCAAACATGAATGGAGAGACTCGCCCTTCAGTCAGCCATGCCCAAGATAACACAGCAGCACCAGCAACCACATCCCGCCAGAGATGAACCCCGACAGGAACGCAGCTCCCCAGTGACTGGGGAATCAGCTGGGGCCTGGCTGATCCTGGCAGGCTTGGCTGCTTCAGGCTATCGCTCAGGCTGGGGGCTGCTCCTCCTGTGCTCCTCCTGGGGTCCCAGCCTCGGGACAACAATGCCCCAGAAGCCTGTGATGCAAAAAGTAAGAGGGCTGGGCCTCTCCTGGTGGCGCGGGCAGTTGAGCGCTGCGCTATGAAGCTGTCCGCAGCCTCTTCAGCGCCAGTTCGATCCCTGCCAGCCGCGGAGCAACCCACATGGTGCTGCAGACCTCTCCTGTCTCGCCCGCTGCTCCCCTCAGCAGTGTATTTCGTCAGTCTGCCTGTTCTGTTCCCTGCTCTGTCTCTGGTGAATCCTCTCACCCTCCCGCGTATCTGGCCTGTACCCCGGTTCTTGTATAAATAAATAAATAAATCTTTCAGAAAAAAAAGTAAAAGGGCAAAGGCAGACCCTGAGGCTTCAGCTTAAACTGGCTCACCGACTTGCTACCCATCTCCCCACTGGCTAGCACAAGGCACATGACCAAGGCCAACGTCAAGGGCTGGTGCATGATGCCTCTAAAGGCAGGAGCTAAAAAATCCCATGAAAAGGGTGTGGGTCTAGAGAGGGGCAAAGAATTGAGGCCAAAAATTCAGTCTGTCATTTCTCAGCTGTGTACCTGAACAAGCCCTCTTGTCTCTTCAAATCTCCACTTCTTCATCTTTAAAATGGGCATAATGACAATTCTTGCCTCCCAGAACACATGGAAAGGAAAAGCTTAAAATGGCATGTGGCAAAGATATCTGGGCCAGAAACTACCAGAATCTGTCATGGTTTCTATCATGGAACCATCCCTTGTCAGGAAGGGAAGAAACACTCAGGGCTGAGTAGATGTCAACAGAAGAAGGAAGGAGAATCTGGATGAAACCTTTGAGCAACCAGAATAGTCTTCCAGAATAATCTTCCCCCAGGGCCTCCCAATGTTGGGATGTGCTTGTTTACAACAAATAGAAAAACCAACGAAAGGCAGTTCATGTCCTAGAGACACTTGATTTTTCTCAGGTAAGAAATCCAGAGCCAGTAGTCTGGGGTTGGCATGGCGACACACATCACCAAGAATCCAAGTCCTCTCCTTGGTCCCCGCCTGCCATCTTGGGCACATTGAGTCTTTGTCCCCATACTCTTTGCTTCTTGATCTCAAGATGGTGGCCAGATACCAGGGCCGTCTCTAGACTGGAAAATCTGGGCAGGGGTGATGCAAACCTCTTCTCTTGGGCTGTCCCTCCTTTTAGGAAAACTCAGCTTCCCAGAATCTTCCAAGCAAAGCTCCCCTCGCAGCTCACTGGCCAGAACCAGGTTGTGTGGTCAGACATGGCTGCCGTGGCAATGAGGACGGGGAACAGCATCTGGTGTGAACAGGGGAGACGGCCCGGGGAGGCGTGTCCAGACAGCGCTTGGGTAATCAAGCATCAGATTCTTCCCCCGACTGTCCTTCACCACGCCTCCCACATTCCTAAGTCTGGGTTCCTGCTGGAGCTTGCTGAGTTCTCGCTCGCTGGCTCTCTCTCCTCCATCTTAGATTTTCAGTTCATTGTTTCAACGCTTCCTCCTCCAGCAGGGCCCACTTCTCTAGACCTCGGTGTTCTGATCTGTAAAATGGCCTCAGCAGTTCTTACCTTCTAGGACCTTCTGAGGACTCACTGAGTGAATACTAGAGGAGGCGGTGCCCACAGAGTTAGCATGACTGGGCGTGGGAGCAGAAAAACCAAATTAAACACTCAGCTTGGCTGGCATTCAGGCCACAAGACACTGGGCTCATTCCCCCACCACAGCCTGGTCACTCAGAGTCATGAGAGGCACTTGCCACAGATCCCTGCCCGTCCTCTAGGACCAGGATTTTCACAAACAGCCTGTAACTTCCACTTCTCTGCATCCTCATTTGATTTATCTGCTAGTCCCAGAAGCTACTGCTGGCACCTCGGGAGGCCTCTGGAGGCCCAGATTTCTCTCCACAGCAGAAAATCTCCATCAGCTGGATTTGCGCAGCCAGAAGAGGCAGGCAGAGAAGGAAATATGGACAGAGGTGAGGGATGGGGGCAGACGTGGGAGAGATGAACAGAGGCAGGCAGAGAGGGAAGAGGCGGGCAGGGTGAGTAGAGGTGGGCACAGGTGAGCAGAGTCTAGGTAAGTCACCCACAGGAATTGCTCTCTCAGCCTCCCTGGGACAGAGTTTAGACTCCAGGGCCCTGAGATGACATCCTGAATTAAGGCTGCCTGTCTGAAGCAAAGCATAGACCCCAGAACAAGGGGTATCTGGGGAAACAAGACACTGCACCCCACAAGGCCAAGGCCAAATTCTGCTTCCTCTGGCTTTGAGGATATGGTCACTAGCTCACATGTTCTCCACCCCCACCATCCTCCATTCTGTTGCTTTAGAAATCACCTTGGACCTGATTTATGCTAAGGTGTGACTGGCTGCTTAATGTTTCTCTCTCCTAGAAGCACATCTGTACGCATGAGTAGCAACACTAGAAAATTAAGTACTCTGACAGGCCAGCTCACAGTTGGGGAGTAGGTATGAGTGACAAGGTGAAGATTCCTAAAATATGCAATCTGGCCATTACAATTTCAACTCCAGGATATCCCTGAAAAACTGAGAAAGAGATCAGGGTCCCTTTTGATCTTGATTTTTCTTTTAAAAACCATAAACCTGCAAGGAGCTCTGGGTTTTAAGGGACAGAGAAGAAAAATACAGAAAAGCAGGGCCTCCCCTGGTGGCACAGCAGTTGAGCGCTGGGTTGAGAAGCTGCCCGCAGCCTCTGCAGCGCTGGTTCGATCCCCAGCCTCTGGCGAGGGTCCCACATAGCACAACAGATCTCTCCTGCCGCGTCTGCTGCTCCCCTCAGCAGTGTATTTCAGTCAATCTGCCTGTTCTGTTCCCCGCTCTGGCTCTGGTGAATTCTCTCACCCTCCCGCGCTTCTGACTGTACCCAGTGCTTGTATACATAAATTAAAAAAAAAAAAATACAGAAAAGCAAACCTTTCTAGCCTGGGCAGTGGACAAGGGAGCAGAGGCCCATCTGGTATGATTTAGACAGAACCGTGACTCAATGTGACCGGATAAAACTTTTGTATTTATGAAAACTCATTGGTTCCCCAATAAGCCTGTGTGACATCCCTGCTGTGTGCGGGGCTGTGGTCTGGGCTCCAGGACACCACGAGCTTCCATAGACATTGGGTAAAGCAGAAACTCAGTCTCTCCTTCCCTCAACCAAGGGCAAGGTTGATTAGAATCAGTACTGCGGTGACCTGCTAGGCTAGGCTGCAGACTCTCTTGCAAACACCGTGCACATCTGTATGAACCCCTTGAGTCCCGGTGGCTACTCTAGGGTGCACCTTGTACCCTCGTTTTCCTTATTTTGTAGGTGGAGAAACCCAGGCAGCAAGCACTAAAGTGACTTGCCCTAGGTCCCCCAGGTAGAAGATGACCAAGTTGGAAGCTGAACCCAGGCAGCTAGCACTCAGAGGCTGCCCCTGAAGTAGCCCAACATGCCACCTCTTAGGTTGTCCAAGCAGGCAAAAGTGCCATTGATAGAGGGGGTGGCTCTGGGGAACCAGGCATCTTGCTCGTGTTTTAGATCCACTGGCCCCTCCTGGGGCTGGCCCCAGCCCGCACACGGGCATGCTAAGGGAAGGCAGAAACCCTCCTACCTAGACCCACACAGTCGGAACCTGCACTGAAGCAGGTCTCCAGAGAGTCACACGCACGCCTGCAGTCTGAGGGGGCTGCCGGGAGAGCTGGGCAGACACAAGCTGCTGTGAACACTTGGAGAGGAGTCAGTAAGAGGCCAGCCCTAGTTTGCAAAGTCTCACATAGTAGGGGTGTTAAGGGCTTAAGGGGTCAACTGGAAAAAAACAAAACAAAGCAGGATCAGCACCAGGGTCTCATTCTGGGAAGAAGTGAACATGGTAGATAAAGGTGAGGGGTCAGGAGTCTGTGACACCCCCCCGCCCCTGTGGGGTGGGTCCAGCTGCTCACCTCTGGCAGTTTCTTTCAAACCTTACTAGGCATAAAGTGTCTTCCTGAACAGCAAGGTGAGGTGGGTAAGCACACGGGGATCCCCAAAAGCTAGTCCCAGCCAAGCAAGGGAGACCTCACCTCACAGGTGACAACCCAAAGGAGGAAGAATCTCCCGGGGAAACTTACCTGCACCCCTGGCTCTGGACACTCCTGACTGGGCTGCTTTTCTCCTCCAAGCACACTTCAGTCTCTCTGAGCCCACTTTCCTCTGTGAAGATCACGTGAGCACCTTGGCAGAGCTCTGGAAACTAGAAGACAGCCACTCCGGTCCCACACTGCACTTCTAGGAATTTGCCCTTTTGCTCCAGAACACACATTGGCTGCAGTGCCCACGGCAGGGAGCCGGCGCAATCACGGTTCTTCGGGGTGTGCCTTCCTCAGGGGTGTGCGTGCTGCGTCCACGCTGTAGGAACATGGCCGTGACAAAGCTGGAGACCAAACAGGCCCAGAAATAGTTCTGTTACACCATGAAACAGCTAGGCATTTTTAGGGTCTGGAAGGACACAAGCCAGGTGTTAACCTTGGAGGTCGATGGGATCCTGTTTATCAACCGTTATTTTATTGGCCCTCAATATCCCGCCATGAAATTATCAACAGAGACACCATATATGCATGTGTGTAGTGTTAATATATTGCCTGTGCTTTATGCATAAAAGAGATTTAATTTGGACCCCCAATTTTTGCCTTCTTGGCGGAGGTGACAGCACCCCTGTTGGAAACACATATGTGAAAGGAAGCAGGTGCCAGGCTTTGTTTGCCCCTGGGTTGTTTCTATTTTTATTTTCGTAGTAAGTGTTTAGATCGCACTTCGTACACGCCAGGCCCTGAGCCGAGCACTTTACATGTTTTAGGCAGTTTAATCTTCTCAGTGGGCTATGAAGTGAGAGCTGGGCTAGCCCCTCTTACAGATGAGGAAACTAGGGTTCAGAGAAGGTGCGTAACTGGCCCAAGGTCACACAGCTAACAAGTGACGGAGGCACGAGACCAGCCACGGAAACCTGGGCCTGAAGTAGGTGTTCTTAATGAACCATGACTGTGCGTCACATTTACAATTAAATAAAACAATTTAAAAGGGGGCACGGTGGGTTTACTGTCTGTAAATGGGTTAATGTAGGTGAAAGTACTTTGAAAACTTGAAGTGGTTTGTGAACTTAGACTACATTCATTATTATAATTGCCATGTGAATACTACCACTATGATTACGCTAATATCATCAAGTCCAAATAAAACCACAGCCAAAATTGGGGATTTAATATCCAGTCGAGGGGTTGGCAATGAACCTACAACAAGCCAGAGGCAGAATGACAGAGCCCCTTTAATTAAGATGAACCAGAGCATGGGCAGCTGCAGGGAGGAACCTGGAGGCAAAATATTTAGGCAGCTGCACAGCGTTCAGATGGCAGCCCCTGCCGCTGGAGGAGAGCCCGCTGCTCCCTCCCTCCGCTCGGCGCCCTTGGGGGTGCTGCCGCCAGATGAGTCAACCCCTCATCAGGGAGGGCTCCCCGAGCCGGGGAACCAGAGGGGGTCACTAGGGCACCGCACTATGGCCCATGGCTGGGCCTATGAGGGAGGTCACGATGGAAATGAGGAGGGGGCCTCGGGACCCCCCACACTCAGCAGCACCCCCTCCCACATGGGATCATCTCTCTGAGTCTTTGGGATCCCAGGAACACAATTCAAAAATCAATACAAAATACAACACAACACAACAAAAACCAACAGACAATTATAAACCAGAGGCATCCTGCAGCGGAGGGGACAGGGGGACGGAGAGGGATGGGAGTGGGGGGAGCACAGGGCTGAGGTGACGGTGCACAGGTGCATTGGGGGCTACATCTGGGGGGGAGCAAACATTGTTTAAAAATGAACAATGATGTAAAATATATATAAATAAATGAATTTAAGAAGAAAACAACAGAAATTGTTCATTTAATCCAAAAGCTTATTTTACAAATAATGAAACGGGGGTTCAGAGAGGGGGTGTCATTTACCTAAAGACACACAGCAGATTGGTGAGGTGGCAACTGGACTCCCGCGCCCAGCTGCCCAGGCAGACCCGCGGGGACCCGACCCTCCAGGCTCTGGGAAGGTGAGTTAGTGTGTGTGTGTGTGTGTGTGTGTGTGTTGTGTCCAAGCTGTGTCCAAATGACCTCAGCTCTTGACGCAGCATCTCTCTTCTTGAAAGTTCCTTGAATCCGTCTGCTCCGGTTAGAACCTTGTTGGAACGCTTCCCTGGGTCAAATTCATTCATATTTTTCTTTGCACTCTCTTAGAATCATCTAGAACAAGAGAGGAGAGACCAGGAAGAAAGGAGAGAGCAAGGAAGGAAATGGGTGGACTCTGCAGGCACCAGAGACACCCCGCATCTCCCTGAATCTGCGCATCCAAGGTCCACCTGGCGCTGGACGGACAACAGCCCAGGTGTCATGGGATCCCCTCCCTGTCATGGGGTCCCCCTCCCTGTCATGGGCCACCCCTCCCTATTATGGGGGACCCCTCCCTATCATGGGGCCCCCCTCCCTGTCGTGGGCCACCCCTCCCTGTCAGGGGCACCCCCTCCCTGTCAGGGGTCACCCCTCCCTGTCGTGGGCTCTGGGGGTCCCACAAGGAGAGCCCACCCATCAGCCCGGGGAGTGGACGGCGGGCAGGGACACCGAGGGGCCGCAGTGCTGGACTTGGTGCTGGACTTGGGGTGTGGACACACACAAGGCCTGATGTGGGGAGACTGGGGAACAGCCTGGACCTGGGATGACAATGATGCCCAAGAAGGGCATCCCCATGACTCGCCGACTCCCCCCAGCCTTTTCTTCTCCTCGGACACCCGCCCCTGGTTCCAGTTCTCAGAACCGGGTCCCGGGCTCACCAGAACCAGCCACGCCCCCCGCGGGCCTGAGGAAGCCTCTAGAAGCCCCACGTGTGACGGGTGCCGCTCGGGAGGAGACAGAGAAACGAGCTGTCGCGCTTAGTAGGTGCTCAGTTAAAGTGCGGCCAAGACCCCTGCACGGGGGCGCGATAAAACTGTGTGAGTCTTCCTCTGGCATCTTCTTCAGTCCCTCCCATTTTTCTTATTTCTAAAGCCTTTGTCTTCTGTTATAAAAAAAAATAATAATAAAGCAAAACTTCAGAAACAGACAAGAAGAAGAAAACTGAAATCTCTCAGAACTCGCCACCCAGGACTGGAGACTGTCACCTACTGACGGGCACCGAGTCAGATTTCATATGCAAAAGACTTCATAAAAACGGGGTGTGGGGCGTTTAAGACATTTTACCCAATTAGGCAAAAGCGACCCTGTGCCACCCCGCTTCTGGGGAGCGCACTGAGGGTTTGCACACCGTGCTGGGGGAAATCCTGAGCAGGAGGGCCCTGCGTGACCTGAATATACTCTTAATATGCTAATTTTGTTTGGGTTTCTGAACAAAACCCGTCTTTTAAAGGAAAATTTAACAGATTTGAAACCAGAAACCCTGTCCTCCCTGGAGGCATTAAAAAATGCAAACTGAAGGCTTCCCATGTGTGGGGGCTATTACTGATTTCCTTCCAAAAACAGGAGACTTGTCGCTGAGCTGCAACGCTTGAAGTCCCAGGGCCAGAAACTGCTCGCTCTCCACACACTCATTAACCACGGTGTGGGATCCAATAACTGCTCTAATTTCCTACTTTAAATGTTTTTCTTCCCCCCAAGCCCCCAGCCCCGCTTTTCAAAAATGTCTTTTTAGGTTGTACATTTACATACTGGTATTCAGCCACTTACGCGGATAGGCTGGTCGCTGTCAGACACAATAAAAAGAGACAGAAACCACGGCGAATTACAGTAGCATTAGTGTTGAAAATGGAAATTTAATTTCCAGAAATGAACCTCAGCAATAAAAGCTCCCTTTGTTGCTGTTCTGATCAGAAATGAATCAGGCCTGAAAGGAAGCTAACGTGCAATTAAAAACATCTCAAAGAGGTATTTGTTATGTGTTAGAACAGATGCGTTGGAATGGTGTCTGGAACGCAGGGCCGGCCCTTAGATGCTTGTGATGAGAAGGGAGATAAGAGGCCTGCCTGTGGGTCGGGCTGTTGGGGTAACAAAGCCCTTTTACCTTTGTGACATATTTGGATTCTCCAGGGGAACCTGGGAAAGGGGCAGATATGGAAACTGAGGCTCAAAAGGAAACCACATGGTTCCCCCAAGGTGACCTGGTAGAATCAGAACAGATTAGACCTTCACTGCTCAGCTCAGTGGAGCTCTAATGAGGGCAGGAGGCCAAATCCACCCAGCACTTCCCCAGTGCTGGGTTCACCGGCCTTGCAGTGTGGTGAAGCCTTATTTTGAAATATGGAGGGGGTTTCCTGTTGGGTATTTCCTGCTCCCCCTCACACCCAAGCCCCCCACACTAAATAGCAGTGACCAGCTTTCTAGATGACTGAGCTCAGGATGCAGGGGAGAAAGGGGGCGGGGGGGGGCATATTCTCAACTTCCACAGATTTCAACACAGACATTGGAAAAAGCACGGCAAAAACAATAATTTGAGAGAAAGTTCTTGAGCCTCCAAATCCTGAGATTGTGAGGTTCGACCATTTGAAGGTGTGGCCTTCGTTGTCACAAGCAGGAATTTTTTTTGCCTTTTGTATTTATTTTTTTCCAAGAATATTAGTCAAGAAGCCTAATATTATTATAATGTAAACAGAACACTAGTTTTTTGTGTTGCTTTTTTTGGGGGTGGGGGGCTGGAATTTTAAGAGCAAATCAGGTCATCCAGGCCTTCCCCCAAGTCAAGGCCTGAAGGGAGCAGTAAAACCATGAGAAGCGTGAGATGGGGAGGGGACCCCAGAAGAGAATCCCTGTGACTTTGTTCCTGGATGGAGTCCAGGGAGGCAGGCAGCACTTATTGTTTCCTGCGGAAAATATGAATTGGCTGAAATTACCCTAAATTGACTAATTGCTGCCACCTTATCTCCAATCAGCAGAGAAACAATGGGTTAGCCAATATGCAAAGTTGGAACAACTACTCCACCAAGGTAAGAAAAAAGTAATAAAGGTGTCCCATACCTCACACCTGGACAATTAAAACTTGATCAAATATTTAAATTTGTTTAAATTAAGTCATAAAAGTTCTCAAAGAAAACCTTGGAAAATTTCCTTATCATCTTGGGAGGGCAAAGATCTTTCTAATTATGACTCAAAGCCAAGTTGTCATAAAAGAGAAGATGGATAAGTTTGATTAAATTTGAAAAGGCCTGCAAGTTTCAGAACAGACAAGGCAAGATACAAGCAACAACTATTTAAAGGACGAGTAAAGAAAAGACCAGTTTCCAATTGAAAGATAAGAGGAATATAAATGACTTTTATTGAAAGTGTTTTGAGCTCCTGTTTTCCACCTATCAGATTGGCGAAATTCCAGCATAAGTTTTATAATACATTCTATTGTCAAGGGCGGTGAGTCACAGGCATGCCTCATGCGTTATTGGCATGAAAAGAAATTGTACAACTCTTATGGAAGGTAAGTTGGAAATATTTATCACAATTACAAATGCAGATATCCTTTGACCCAGCAATTGTAATTCAAAGAACTTATCCTACACATGTAAAATCCTGGGGAGAAATGACACAGGCACAAAGCTATGGACTGCGGCAGAGTTCGTGAGAGCAAAAGAGTGGGCATGATCAAATGTCTATGTTACAAGGAAACACTATGCATTTATGAAAAACTGGCCAAACTGTGCTCTGTAGCAATGGACAAAGATTGTCAAAATGTATTAGCAAAAGAAATCAAGGTGTGGTATATTAAGTCATACTTACTAGCGTGAGCAAATATATATTTGAGGAGATGAACAAGAAACAAATAAAAAAGGGTGCCTGGAAGAAGGAAGGGAAGTAGGCTGATTGGGAAAAAGGGAGATAAGAACTTTTTAGTGTAGTTTTTAAGTGATATTTTATGAAAAACATTTCTGGGTGACACAAGTTTGGACAGTGGTGCTCCCCACTATAGACTCATCATGCACATTAGCTTGTTTGAATTCTAAAAAGTCCTGCCTAATAAAACTTCACTTTATTGAACTCCATAGCTTCCGCTTACACCTGATAACCAAGACCCTTTTGTTTTTCTTTTACAAAATACTGTAAAAGATATAAATTCCTCTGACCACGAACTTAGTGTGCAAAAATGTAACTTTAAAAAAATCTTCCATTACTTCACCTATTCACATCCTGATGCCCCCTCCGCTTAACGACAGAAAACTTTTTTTCAGACCGTACAGAAATAGTTTCCTTTTTTCATAGAGGATCTGGTAAAGCATATGTGAGTCAGGAATCCAAATTTGTATCATTTTGGACAGAGAGGGTCCCCTTCTTCAAGAACCCAATGCCGTGAGGCTTTGGAAGAAGATACAAGACTTTTGCTTTTCACCAAGACAGAGTAACAAGGAACAGACTTTCCTTCCTACTACGAACAACCAGAAAAATGGAAGAAAAAAATACATGAGTTATTTCTTTTCAGACATTGGAAGCAGGCAATATAGAACTGTGTGGTGGCCAACTAGTGTTCCAAAATGAGTAAAAGAAATACATGGTGCTCAGTTGATATAAAGCAGAGACATTCTGCAGGGGTGGGGGAGGGAGAGGGATCAAAACAGGGGAGGGAAGAGCACAAGGGACTATGGTGATGGCTCACAGGTGAATGGGTGGTGGGAATTTTACGGGAACTGCATCTGAGAGGAGAAAGCATATATTGTACAAAAATGAAAAATGATGTAAAATATCTATAAAATGAAATTTAAAAAAAAAGAAATACATGATGCCAAGTTGAATATGAATTTCAGATAAATAAAAAATAATTTTAGTATGAATATAGCCCATGCAATATTTGAGATAGTTACATTAAAAAAGTATTCACTGGTAATCCAAACATGGAGTTTAAGTGGTTATCCTGTATTTTACGTGGCAGCTTTCTCTGAGAGAAGAAAGACATAGGTGAGGAGCCCACCTCACTTTCTATCCAGAGGCATTTTGTAGCCATTAAGTGGAAAGGGAGAATGAATCAATAATAAAATATATCTGGAAAATTCCCAAACATGGAAAGTATACAACATAGTCCAAATAACCTGTGAACAAAGGAAGAAATTAAGAGCAAAATTAGAAAATGGTTTGAATTGAATAACAACGAGCATAAACATATAACAATGCAGATAAAGCAGAGTTTAGAGGAAAATGTCTAGCTTTACATGCTCATTTAGAAAAGCAGAAAGGTCAAAAGATAAAGAGTAAACATTAGTGAAATAGAAATGTGCAAACAAAAAAGAAAATTAAACTAAAAGTTGATTCTTTGAAAAGTCAATGAAAGTGATAAATTTCAAGCTAGACTATTCAAAAAAAAAGGAGGAAGAAAAGAGAGAGAATACAAATTCCTAATATTGGAAACAGAAAAAAAAATCATTACTATTCCTGCAGATACTAAATAATAATTAATACTTTCATAACTTTATGCAAACACCTTGGAAAATTTAGATGAAATGGACATGTTCCTTGAAAATATCACTTAATAAATTGACAAAAGATGGAACAATATATAAATGACCTTGTATCTATTAAAGAAATTGAATTTATAACTTAAAATCTTCCCCCAAAAGTATTCCAGGTCCAAGTGACTTCACTGAGTCACCAGACGTGTATGAAGCAGTACCAGTTCCAGGTAAACTCTTTGTTCACAATTCCATATAAACAAAGAAGAGAGAATATTTTCTAACTCATTTATGAGGTCACCACCGTCCTCATGCAAGCCCCTCAAAAAGGTAATATAACAATACCCTTAATGAACAGGAACACAGAGATTTAGTAACCTTAAGCAATTGAATTTAGCTATGTATTAAAAATGATATTATGACCGAGTAGGGCTTATCCCAGGAATGCAAGTTTGGTTTGCCTTTGAAAATCAGTGTAATTCAGGGCCTTTTCTGGTGGCGTAGTGGTTGAGCACTGGGTTGCGAGGCTGCCTGCAGCCTCTGCAGCGCCAGTTCAATCCCTGGCCACTGGCGAGGGTCCCACAAAAAAAAAAAAAAAAAATCAGTGTCATTCAGCATATTCACAGAATGAAAGGAAAAGTCATATGTTCATTTTAGTAGATTTATGGAAAAAATACATTTGAGAAGATTCAACCCATTCATAGTAAAAACACTCCACTAAGTAGGAATAGAAGGGAGTTTTTGAAGGGTGTATATGACCGGGCATCTATGAAAAAAATCTACAGATAAGATTATTCTTAATGGTAAACTTAATGCTATGAAATGTATTTCCTCTATGATCAGGAAAAAGACGAATTCTCATTTTCATTCAACATTGTGCTGGAAATTCTAACCATTGGCTAGTATAAGAAAATGAAATTAAAGACAACCTTATTGGAAAGGAAGAAGTATTATTTATATTTATATTTATAGCAAATTATTTATAGCAAAATGATTATGTAAGTAGGAAGTCTTACAGGATTCTATCAGGAAAAAAAAAAAGATACTAGAACCATGGTTATTAAGTGTCACATGTGGAAGCTGTGGTCCAAGAGTGGGTCTGAATTACTTGGTATAAACTGTTGGAGCCACAAGACAAGGGACGGACGTTCCTCCCACCCACTCTCTTCACCACCTGCCTCTTCTACCACAATGCTCAGACTTTAAGAAATTTAACCCTCAGACACCCCCTGGAGGCACAGGATAGGAGGGAAAGCTTTGCCCTAAGGGCCCCGACCTGAGCCACTTGGAGATTTGCCCATGAGCCTGGCAGATATTAAACACATGTTGATATTGGACTTTCCTTTAAGATTTAATGTTTTAAAAGATTCCATTATAACATGATCTAGAATGTCCAGCTTTGATGTGCTATGAGATTATCTAATTAAATCAATAAATGAAACTAACCCAAGCAAAGGAAATATAAAACCTAGGACTTAAGATTCTGTTTCTGAAATTTTGCGTTGTTTGGTTGCTCAAGTTCCTTTTCTCCACCCATATACAGCAATGTGTGAGATAACACTGAACTAGATTGTTTTGGTTTTTTTCCCCACTGAACAGTCACTTCATCCTCTAAGTCTCTGTTTTCTCATTTGAGGAAACTTAAGTAAATATTAAATAAATTTGAAAGTTCTTTCCAGCTCTAAAGTTTTACAAACTCTGAGAATATTGCTACTTTGTCAATTTATTAGACTATATCTTTAACTTTCTAATTCATAAGTAGAGAAGCAGTATATATGGAGTAAGAGAAGAAAAATGAAACTGATAGAAAATTGGGTAATACATGCCAATGGCTAAAGCCCTTAATATGTAAAGAGCATGTATAAATAAATGAGAAAAAATATGAACACAATATTGCCAAAAGATATGAAGAGGCAACTTACAAAAATGTGTAACCATCTTTAATATTCCCCACAATTGCATTTTCACAAAAAGAGCATTGCCAATGGTTTATAAACATAGAAATAATGTTTGGCTTCCTCTACCACAGAGAAACTCAAATTTTGAAAATAATACTTTTTTTAATTACTAAAAGGCAGTATCGCAGATGAGTTAAGAGTATGGAATCAGACTTTCTTTTAGCTCAAATTTCTGTTTGATGTCAAATAATTTAACCTGTCTGAACCTTGGTTTACTTCTTTATAAAATACACTTTATAATTACTTCATAGAGTGGTTATCATTTAGCAGTGACTGACAGCACCAGAAAAAAATGAGAGCTAGAAAAGAGGGATTTTAAACTAATGATAACACTCAAGAAAAGAGAATTGGAAAAGACACTGGAAAAAATATCAATTATCAAAACATTGCTGGTCCACAGAGCAGTCTCTCAATGTTCAAAAGCCTGAAAAACACACATAAACTTTTTTTACCAAGTAATTTCATTTGCCAATATGCACCCTAAAACATAATGCATATATGAACTAGTGGTTATAGACAAGGAAATTGATTGCAACAATATTGATAATGTAAAAAATTTGGACACAAACTAAATATTCAAACACTATGAAATTGGTTACATAAATCATAGTCAATCCAGAACATGAATTTTGTGCGCAGCTATTAAAATTCACATTGAAAAATCTTTCATCACATGGGAAAATGTTCACAGAGTACTAAGTGATAAAGACAGATTTCACAGCGGTAAGCACAGTATGATCTCAATTTTGTTAAAAAAAAAAAAAAGAAAGAAAAAGATCTGGAGGGATAAATATTCCTGGTGACAATCTTTAGATCGAAGATAATTTTCCCTTTTGGGTTTCTTCAAATTTACTATATTGATGTTGATATACTTACGTAAATCAGAATAAAATATGTAAAATAGTCCATAGAACCAGAGATGTTCTATGCAGGTAAGAATTACAAGTATGTCATTATCTGCATGACATACTTCCCTGGAATCCAATGGCTTGAAACAACTACCAGGTTCTGATTGAACGTGATTTTATTTTTTTGTAAAGATGATTTATTTACGCATAGAAGAAGTGGAGTACAAGCCAGGAGTGCAGGGAGGTGAGAGGATCCACCAGAGACGGAGTGGGGAACAGAACAGGCAGACTGACTGAAATACACTGCTGAGGGGAGCAGTTGTTGAGTCAGGAGAGGTCTGCTGTGCCATGTGGGTAGCTCCCTGGCCGGGGATTGAACTCGTGCTGCAGTGGCTGCGGATGGCTTCACAGTGCTGAGACTTAACCCCTTGCACCACCAGGGAGGCCCCTGAATGTGGTTTTACGTATCAGCAATTCAGGTAGAGCTCAGGTGGGAGATGCTTGTGTCCTCCCTGGCATCAGCAGAGTGGAGCAATGGTTGTTCCCTGACATAGAGACAGGGTCTCCTGCTTGTCCAAGACCCCCACCCCCTACCGCCTCCCAAAATGCCCGTGTGCACTACAGCCCTTTATGGCTTGACCACCCCAGGGCATTTACATTTGTGACACCAGAAATTTAACCTGCCAGCATGACCAAGGACACAATGAAGGACAAAGTCCTAGTCTTAGCTACTGTAGCCCTGACTTTTCAACACTTGCCCTGACTTCTCATGGTGGATACCCTCTGCCAATGATCAGGGGTTCGTTGGACAAATGTGATAAGGTCTTAGGCTAAGGGACGCCAACAGAAAATGGGATTGGAAAATGCTGGCCTGCCACCATTGCGGGTAGTGCTTGAAATCTGGGTTCCTTGTGAAAATCAACCAGGCCCCAAGATGTCTTGAGATCCTCCTGGGCCTTGACCAGCCCAGGCCACCAGCACGAGGGAGAAGCCAGATCTGCTGCGGACAGGACAGCCCATGAAGTTCTCTGCCATTAACGAAGACTCGGAGTCTAAATGAATTTGCAGTGGGGAGAGGCTGGGGAGAGCCATCGAGAGCAGCTCTGCCTTTCTACCAGCCCAAGCTTTTATTGAAGATATGAACAAAGAAACAAGAAAATAGCACACAATTGTGTTTTTGCTTATACAGATTATTAAGTTACTGCTGAAAACAAGTTTTCCTGCTTAGTAGGGAACATGCTCAGCAGCCAGTACATCCTCAGAGAACAGAGTCAATTTTGAGAAGAAGTTCTGTTTGCAGATCTTCTAACGTGCTGGAACTCCGTATGCAGAGTAAACAGGTGCTCTCCAAAAACTCCAGCTCCCTGCAGGGCAGCAGGTTCCCAACACAGTCCGGCCCACAACTCTCAGCACAAGCCCACAATGCATGCCTTCGTGATTTTGCAGCTTCGAGACATTTTCCCTCGCAGATGTTATATATTAAGTGGCAGGGCTAATAGAGGCAGCCCCAACGTGACTTTGATTTTGGCACAGGCCGTGATGCTGTGCTGGGTCAGGTCCTGGGAGGCTGGGTCTTAAAGAGATGCTCACACAGTCTCCCCCTCCCCAGGCCCTTGTCAACCAGCAGCAAGCACAACTGCTTTTAATTCCAGTGAGTTGTTTTCTTTTATCATTAATTTTGGCAGTAGAAAAATAACCCTTTGCTAGCAAAGAAGGCAGGCCCACTAGAAATTATTATTACCATTATTAGATTAGTAATAGGGGTGGTTATAAATCGGACCGAACAAGAGTTGATGTAATGGGCCTTCCTGCCTCAAGCACAGGCTGTCAGCTCCGCTTAACTGGCTCTTCTTTCTGCCCTGGGTTATAAGTGTTTGTATGTCTGGAGTTGTCAGCACCTGGCAGCCACAGGCCTCGTCTTGTCTGCTTTTTTTCCTTCCCAGCCCTCCCTGGCTCAAAACACAGATAGGTGCTCCATCAATGCCCCAAATAGGACGTTCTGGAGCACCTCAATTAGCTGGACACCTCATCGAACCGATGTTATAAATGGCTCTGCTAGAAGGAGGACGTGGTGAATGCGTGGGGGGTGGAGTTCAAGGGGTTCGAGATCTCTGTTCTGCTTTTGCTTTTGTCTTAAAGCCTTTTTAAGGGATGTCTGGGGTTCACACACAGAGAGCTCCACCTTGATACCCTGGATGCCCCTCCTGGGGCCTGGAAAGTGAGTCTGAAGAAGTCCCCTGTCCTTGAACCAGGATGGGGCAGAGACAGGAAAATCATTTCAGATGTAAAGATTATCCGAGACCCAAACATTCATTCATTCATTCATTCATTCAACGAGTGTCCATCCACACTCAGTACACTGCTCTAGGTAATGGGGCGCTAACATTGAGCCTCCCACCCCTAATGTTCAGGTGAGGAGGGTAGACAAGAGCCCCATAAACCATCAATCGTGCTGCACCCTTAGATCCCAAGTGCTGCCCCAGGGGGCAGGGGTGGCGCAAGGGGTTAAGACGCAACCTATGAAGCTGTCCGGATCTACTGCTGCATGAGTTCGATCCCTGGCCAGGGAGGTGACCCACGTGGCTCAGCAGACCTCTCCTGTCTCCCTGCTGCTCCCCTCAGCAGTGGATTTCCGTCAGTCTGTCTGTTCTGCTCCCCACTCTGTCTCTGGTGAATCCTCTCAACCCCCACACCTCTGGCCTGTACCCCAGCATATTCTTGTATGCATCAATAAATCTTTTAAAAAAATTATCAGACTTGCTATTCCTAACATAATATATTAAGTTTCACTGTAACATTAGAGGAAAATTTGGAGGAGGGAGAAGAAATTGAGCATTTTGGTGGTTTCTATATTAAAAGTGATGTTCAAGTGATCTTATAATAGGACAGAATATTATGTCATAATTTTATTATTTTATATTTTACCATTATAAATACACTAGATTATATTTTAGGATCAAATAAGAAGTCACAATCTCTAGATATTCAATAACAATCACTTCTTCCAAAGGTAAAATATGACAGCTTTAAAATTATATGTGTACGTGTGTGGTATGTGTATAGAAACAGATATCAGTGAAATTTGGAAACTAGTATAAATAATTTCAACTCAAGGGCCTCCGTGGTGGCGCAGGGATTGAAAACACAGCTCTCTCAAACTATCACCAGCAACATTAGTATCAGACTGCAACATGAGTTCGATCCCCCGCCAGGGAGCTGACACACATGGTGCAGCAGACCTCTCCTGACTTGCCCGCTGCTCCCCTCAGCAGTGGATTTCAGTGGATCTGCCTGTTCTGCTCCCCGCTCTGTCTCTGGTGATTCCTCTCACCCCCCAAACCTCTGGCCTACACCCTAGCTCTCGCATGCATAAATAAATAAATCTTTTTTTAAAAGTTATTTTTAAAAAATTCCAACTCTAATCAGTCACACGGACCTTTTTCTTTTTGTTTTACCTTAATTTTTAAAAACGTCCGAAGTAAAACTGTACAAGCACCACCAACTGGTACTTTCATCGTTGCCATGAAGTTTTGAACTACCTGACTCCACCACTGGGGGGTAGCATCTTCCAGTCTTTCTCTCCCCCGCTAGCATTTCCACCTGTGATATGGGCACATTGCACACCGGGTAATTGTGAAGGGTGGAGGAACACCCGAGGAGCGGGGCAGACAGGAGGGTGTCTTCCATGTCAGCAAATTGAATGGGTCTTTTTATCCTGTTCTTTTGAAAGATGAGGAAATTGATGCTCAGAGAGGTTAAGTGACTTGTGGGAGGCCACACAGCTGGAACTGTGCAGGGCTCAATGCTAACCGTAGGGACCAATTTGCTAACCACAAGCTAAATACCTCCCTGTAGCCAATGCAATTATTTCAATCTACTGTCAAAAGCATCCTAAGGGATCAGTGCGTCCAACTACTTATGTGATTCTTGAAAGGTTTTTGAAAACTACAAAGTGCTATACACATAAAAGGAGTTTTCCTGGTAATAAAGTTGCAGTCTGGCTGTTCCTTATTGCCCTAACAGCATTAGCGACTCCTTGAGAACGGGCATCCCTGTCTTGCTCTTTTCTCAGGCCCTCTGCCGATGCCCAGCACCCATGGGTGTCCCAGATATGCTCCCTGCAGGGTTGATCCAAATTTGTCCTCTCTCGGAAATCAGGGAGGCCAGAATTAATTCAGTTGCACTGTATTATTAATGCTGCTGAGATTGATATCGGTGTTGAATGCCAGAAGAGCATTCCAGCTGCCTGTCCTCTTGAATAGGGAAAGAAAGGGAGATGAAACAGTTTCGAGTTTCCCCAGTGAGCCCCTGCCTAGCACTGATTCATAACTTCTGTTCAGACTGCACGCAGCAAACTCCAGGCCCAGCTTCTTACCAGCAACACCTATGACAGCAGCTGACTTGATAGGTGTCTGCTGGATGCCAGGCTCCCGGCTTAGGACTTCTCATGCATGGACTTACTGAGTCCTGCCCCCAACCTGGCAAGGCAGGAACTGCCAAGTAGGGCCCTTATTTTGCAGCTGAGGTTCAGAGAGGTTAAGTAACTTGCCCGGGAATAACCAGGGGTGAGTCACAGAGCTGCGATTCAAAACAGAAACTGTTGACCAATACACTCTCCGGCCTCGGAACATAAAAGATGAGGCCATAGAACCGGATCCTGAGCATTTCAACAAACTCTGGCTGCTCAGCAGGAAGCCCAAGAGCTAAGGAAATAGACGACCTCCCCAAAGAAGACAAGAAAGGGAGAATTGACAGCATAAACTCAGCCTCTCTCTCTCCCCCCACCTCCCAACATGGCACAAGACATTTCATCTTTACATGGACAATGTGATCCATTTAGTCTGGTCTTTTCTGTTTGGGCACCCAGACATTGAAATGGAAAGGCCGGGGATTGCTATTGTAGCAACAAATAACAAATTAAAGAGAGGGGACGTCATGGCAGCTACTGGGGTTCCAAAGCATCTCCAGACGCGTGTACCACTGAGCCAGGCCCCAACACTCTGGGGAAACAATGCCCAGGTAATTATTTTAAATGAGCATTAATTATGTCATTATTAGAAATGGGGAGAAAATGCAATTTCCTTCTGTCACTTCTTGATATCTTAACTAGAGGAATATTTGCCATGCTATTATAACAAGCCACTGTTCGCATAATGGTGGCCAGGCAATAATAGAGAGACATGTACATTTTCATATGAATATATCATGCCTAACTAATGAGATTGCTCATTTCATAACTTCAGTTCCATTTTTATTATTTCATAAAACTGGAAGTCCTTATCCATTTTATGAAAAACACCAAACCTTTGTGAAATTCATTAAATAAGCATAAAAAATTCATTAAACAAGTGAATTGCATTCAGGGCTGCTTTGATGCAAATGCCCTTTAAGCAATGTAAAACTCCATATTGATTTAACCTTTCATGTTCTGATATTTCCATGTGGATATAAAAAAAAATTCTTTATTCAGGGAATGAAATTAAGTGCTGATCTCTTGATCTCCAGCTGGGCAAGATAGATTGGTCAATTTAAGTAGCTGGTGCTGGTCGGCAAACAACTGAATTTAAAAGTATTAAGGCATGTCGATATTTTAAGTATTGTCACCTGCACATCAAGCAAAGGGAAAAAAAATTATTATTCCAGCTCAATTAAGTTTGTGTTTGCCGTCGAGCTGACCTTGAGAGGGCTGGCCCGTTGGGCCACGACATCCCGCCCTTGGCAGCTGACAAGGGCAACAGTGGCAGGATGTAAAACACCAACCATGGCCTGAATATTCTGAATTGTGTGGTCAGAGCAACCACAAAATAATTAGCCTGGAGACACAGTCCCCTCGAGCTGTGTCCCCTCATTAGTGGGGGACAGACAGCGGGGCAAGTGCGAGTTCAGAGGAGGAGAAAGGAGTTTGCCCTTCACCCAAGAAACGCTTCCGGGACCCCCTCATTAGGCCAATAACACAAGGCAGATTTCAAAGGATTTTAGAGCTAGAGGAGCTCTTGGTGTTTCCTAGCCACTCATGTATTCATTCATTCATTCAGCCAGTATGCATTGGCCCCCCACTCCTTGCAGGACTGTGCTTGGGACGGGGGTGGGGGTGGATAAAGTATGAATACATTGCGGGGGCACCAGTCTTCACAGAGCTCATTACAATACTCCTCTCATTCACGGTGAGGTGAGAGGAACATGGTAATGTAGGAATTGGACTCTAAAAAAAAGAAAGAGAAGGAAAAAGAAGAAAACCTGCACACCTGAGTCAAATCTCAGTTTCACCATTTATTAGTTGTGTTGTGTGATTTAAGCAAGCAAGAGAGTCAATCTCTGGGCATCGGTTTCCTTATATTACTATTTCATGAGGCTCTTGGACCAATAAATGAGATGTTGCCTATAAAAATCTTCAGCAGAGCAGATGGCAAGCAGAAAGTGGCAATCATCACCATCATCTCCATCATTACTTTTTCAATCTGACCTTCTCATGTTACACATGAACAAGCTGAGACTTGGCAGCAGAGGTCACACAAAGACTGGGCCGCAGAAGGGACTTTTTCAAGCCAATAGTGGCCTCCTAAACTATGTGCTTTGAATTCCAGTGGATTCCTGACCCAAACTGACTTCTGTGAGTGCAAAATCCAGAGGTAGATCTGCTGGGGTTTCAGGTAAGGTATGATCCAGGAGCCCAGTGAAGTCACCAGGATCCAGCTTCTCTCTCTTATTTGTTCTGCTTGTTAATGACTGCAGCCTCAGTATGTGTTTCCTCTCCCAGTCTCAAGATGACTTCAGGAGTTTGGAGAGCTTCCTCTTTCTTTGTTTGTGTGCTGAAAGGGAAGAAAGAGAATTTTTGTCTCAGAATTCATGAACAAAATGTGACAACCAATACAATCAGGCCGCTGAAGTCACACATCCTGAACCAATAGGCGGCACTGAAGATAGAAGGCATGATCGGCCTCGCCTGGTCTTGTCCCACCTTCCACCCCTGATCAGGGGTGCTATGAGCTTGCTCAGAATCACAAAAATCAGGGACTGCTAAGAAAGTGAAGGATCATGGCACTATAACCACAAAGGTGTTCACACAAACATAAGCATTCTGTCGTGTCTAACTAGTATCTATAACAACAACGACAAGGGAAAGAGTTAAGTCTCGATTCTCAGGGACACACACTGAACTGTGAACTCCAGGAGGAAAGAGATGATTTTTTCCTGTTCCCCGGCATCTCCCCAGGCTGGGCACTGTGCTCTTGAGGCCATTAAGTAGTGTCATGAGTGTTGAATCCCAGCCCCACCCCTACCACATGTGAACTCAGACGGTAAATGGGATTCATGCAGGATCTAGCCACGAGTGTTGTGAGCAAAAATGCATAAAAGAAATCTCGTAAAAAGGAAGCAGGCAAAGAATGCTATCTATTATTATTATCACTTGGTACCGCCAGCCCCCAGTCTGCTTTCCGTGATATTTCACATTCACTGTACTTGTGCAAGGGAGAGCCATTGCCGCTGACATTCCCCTGCGCTATCTTGACCTGGTTCCTTTATCAGCAAATTTTCCTTTCTCTTGAAGACTAAAAGCAAAAGCCACCTTGTCTGCAAACCCCTTTCCGAACCCCAGAGCTGGAAGGAATCCCCCCCTCAAGATCCACTCCCCTCTTTCGGCATCCTTGTCGGTCAGCATTGCTATCTATTTCCCTTGACTTTCCTGGAGGCACTCAGAAATTGTTTGCAAGAATACATTAAATCCTGCCTATCGATCAAGCCCAGTATGGTATTTCAGTAAAAGACATGGGGGCTAATCAGGGTCTCGATGCATCTACGTGTATAGAGCTCCCTCGTTTCCGTGGGTTAAAACCCCACTAGTACGAGTCAGCAGAACAAGTAGATAGAAGATAATAATATGGTTTGTCACTATGAAATGGTGATAAAAAGCATGCCCACAGACTCCAAGAATATTAATGTTTTAATACCAAAGGGCTCAGAAATCTATAGGAATGTTGTGTCAAGCGGAAGATCATACATCATGTACCCACCAGCACCCCAAAGCTCGCCAGCTGCAAAGAGCACGCCTGCAGGGAGCAAGGATTTACCAGGTGTGAAAGCTCCATTAGCCAGTTTCCCGGGGCATGGTCTGGGGTCGAGGTTAGCCTCCTTGGGCCCTCCTTGTCCCCGACTGCCCTGCAGCCTCTGGCCACTTCTCTGCTCACTCTTCCCAACCCATTCCCGGGCAGCTGGGTGAACTGAAGTTTCATTTTCCAGGAACAAGTCTTAGAAATTCAGCTCTTCACAAATATCAATATGAGACAGGCACCATTAACATCCTCGTTCTAGCAAAGAAGCTGAGACAGAAATAGCAATTAAGTGATTTGTTTTAGGTCAAGCGTTAGTGAACATATTTATGTGATTCCAGGTCCCAAACCCTCAGCCTCTTGCCTGTGGTGCCCTCTGGATTGGCTTTGACCAAAGGGTGAAAGAGCCGGACCCAGGAGGGACCAGGTGGCCACTGGACTGGGTCTGCAGCCGGTAAAAACTGAACAACCAGAGCCAGGGATTCACGCTCGCCTCCTGCTTAGACTTCTCAGCAGGTAGAATTCATTTTCTCTCACTGCAAATGAGAATCCCTCTGGGTAGGCAACATGGCTGGGTCTCCGCTTCTGCATTTCATATATTGTGGACCTTCCTTGTCCACTGCGGGTAACCTGAAGTCAGTGGGGTGGGGTGGGGTTCGGTAAGAACCAGGCCACTCCTGCTGGAACCACATGGTAGGAGGGTGTGGGAGCAACACGGGGGCACGCTAGCCTGCAAGATCATAGCTAGTCGCCCGTGTTTGCTGTGCTACGTGTTTAAGTGTTGATTTAGGGTGTTTTCATTTGTGTGATTTCCAAATGAGCTAAAGTCCAGCTTCTCTCTAGAGTTAAGGGAAAGCAAAAAGATGAAATGTACATGGCAAGCATCGAATGTTTCAAACCACTATGAGGTCGAAAGTCACCAGGGGTATTCGTCATCTTGTAATCTGCTCAATGGAAAGTATTCCTGCGCAGTGCCAGAAGAATAGAGCTGGAGATGGGAAAGACAGGACATGTGTGGCTTCAGAAGCCACCGAAGCATGTTGCAACCCAGACATGGCCGGTGAAGCGGGTGCTCCATTTTCCAATCTACGACAGCAGCACACAAAGCCCTCGGCCACCACTGCTGGGCCCTGCTGCCTGAAGGGAGCTGTGTGACTTTGGACAAGTCACTGCCCCTCTCTGAGTCACCCTCTCCCTATGTGAATGGGGACAAATGAAGCTAAGAAGCAGTGGTTTTAAGATTATGTTCTGCTGAGCCCTCGGGCTGGCCACAGAAGCTGTAGTAGGAGGGTCAGGGGCTCAGTGGGTGGGATTCTGAGCGGGCCCCATCCCCACCTTAACCAGAGCATTCTGCTTTTATCTCTTTTATAATCAGAGTTCTGCATAATATTTTGAGGGAAGAAAGAGTTCTGAGGTTAAAAAGAAAATGAAAACCACTCAGCCAGCTGATCTCGGAGGCCTTCCAGCCCTCATATCCTCGCAGCCGAGGGAGATAATTGTCTGTGTTTCCTAGTCCTTCAGCCTCTTGCAAATGACTTAGGCACCAAAAAAAAAACCACACCCAGACGCCTGTCTGCATGCTGCCTTCGGGGTCTACCAGATGGCTCTGAGGCCAGGGCTGCGGACCCCTGGCTCTCTGAGTGTGAAACTGCTCATCAAGGCTGCTTTCCTGCTCCTCTGGGCCGAGCCTCACCGACAACGGTGATGGGCATCTTCCCTGCTCCTGACTGTTTCTGTCCCCTGCAGAAAATCCAGAGCTGTTGCGGTGAGCAGGGGAGTCATTTTCCCTCTCAGCTAAATGCTTACATGTGTACATTCTTGGTGTCCATGAGATTGAAATAGAGCTTTTAAAGGCCCGGGCAAAACTATCTATTCATTTGAGTTAATAACAACTGCTGACAAACACTATCTTTTCCATCTTGCTGATAAATTATGTCTTTCATGGTGGACATCTGATTGGAAAGGCCCTTGGCAGTACTTGAAGGCACTTAACTTAAAACCATTATTAGATTTGAGTTTAGCTCTCCCTTGATGCCCCAATCCAAAAATAAGGCCTGAGGTACCGCTGAGATATTTAAGTATACGTTGTCTTAAGAGACCACCCTCATACCAAAGGCAAATTCTTTAAAAGTTGCTTTGTAATAGTATAAAAGGGGGGGACCGTGAGCTGCAGCGCGAGAAAGAACTACGTAGGTTTTTCATGATTACTAATTTAGCAGCGTCTCGGTGATGTTTTATTGATAGGGCTAAACATAAATTTGCCTTTGGTATACTTTGCTGCTGATGCCGAAAATAAGACATGTAAGAACACATAAGCCTGTGCCTACGGCTTTTCAGAAGAAGGCACAAAGGCTCTTTGTGGGAACCCAAGCAGGAGATACTTAAATGGGGAAGTGCGGGGCTTATGCAGGTCTTCAAATCTGGGCAGACACAGAGCGGTGCTCACCGGCACCTCGGAAGTCCCAGCGTTCATGCAGTTTTAAACACGACACTTCTGCTAGTTTATTCTTGAATTAGGAATACTGATCGCACCCACATTTTATTATTTGCAATCAGAAAATCGTGGAGGGGAGCCCCCAGGTTCACAGGAGAAAAATAATACATATTGCACCACTTAAGAGCGTGGTTATTTATGACTAAAGCTGCCGAGGACACAACGCAATACGTGTTACAGCCCTTTACACGCTCAGAGAAACACAAAACGGCACCGGGCAGTAAAAAGCCATCACTTTAAAGGATTTGTTGTCAGATTTTTTTCCATTCCCCTTTCTCCTTCCTTTTTAAATCATGAGGTGCCAAGGGCTAATCAAATGTGTATATTTTATCTTCCAAATATTAATGGGCTCGAATGCAGGGTGAAAGACAGGACTGCTGATGGACGGGGTAGGGCATGAGGCTGTTGCACGCACTATTGTCTTTTTTTTTTTTAAATATTTTAATACACAGCTACCATTTATTTTTTAAAGATTTATTTTATTTATTTATGCATGCAGGAGCTGGGGTGTAGGCCAGATGTGTGGGGAGGGTGAGAGGATTCGCCAGAGACAGAGTGGGGAGCAGAACAGGCAGACAGAGTGAAATACACTGCCGAGGGGAGCAGCGGGGAGACAGGAGAGGTCTGCCATGCCATGTGGGTATCTCCCTGGTGGGGGATCAAATTTGTGCTGCGGTAGCTGCAGATTGCTTCATAGTGCTGAGAGTGAACCCCTTGCACCACCAGGCACTATTTTCTTTATAAATAAATGCTCCTGATGAAGTCTCTTATCTGCGAGGAATGCCACCTGAAGGATGTGACAGCTCTGGTGCCAGGAGGTTCAGCGGCCGTGGCACTGTTTTCGTCCTAGTGGATCAAGCCGTGTTTTCTCAAATAACCTGCCAAAAATCAACCGGATTGTGCTCTCCTTCTTCACCTTGCGAACTACTGCAGAGCCCAGCAGTGCTCAGAGAGGCGGGATGGGACATCAACAGCCTTCCCAGAAAGGCCAGCAGCTCCTCTCCCAGCAGGGATTCTGCGAGCTGCAACATAGTGCAGGAGCAGAGACATAAAGCCCCTCTCTTAGTATTATTTTAAAGGAGACAAAGTATCTAATAGTGTGCTCTAGGCAAACATTCTCTCAGAGACAGATCAGCTTAACTCCCTGGTATCCTGGAGCACAAAGCATTTTAATAAAAAAAGATTTTGGCTGTTGCTTGGGCCTCTCTCATAGATGCGTCCTCAGAGTGGCAGCCGGCAGCTTGTGTGATGTCAAGTCGAGCTCCAGGACCTCTCCTTCACCCCCAAACTCTACCTCAGGCCCTACAGGCAACCGGGGAGCAAAGAAGAGGCTGCTTCTCCTCTCTCCCTCCCTGCTGGCCCACTCTCAAGCAGGTCCTGTCTCAAGCCCTGGGCTTTTCTCAGCTGGGAATGCTGAGCTACTGTCAGCACCTCTAGAAGCTTCTTTAAGTTGCTCACAGACTGAGGGAATGGGCAGGAGTTCCAAGGGCACTGGGTGCTTTGCCTCATTGTAACAAATGCTTCCTGCTCACCTACTGTGTGCAAGCGCAGGGTGCTGACCCCAGAAGTCTGTCCTGCTGCAGCTTCAAGAGAGAGCCGCAGTGAATTGGAACATGACATTCAGAG
This sequence comes from Talpa occidentalis, assembly GCF_014898055.3. Lineage (NCBI taxonomy): Eukaryota > Metazoa > Chordata > Mammalia > Eulipotyphla > Talpidae > Talpa > Talpa occidentalis. The sequence goes on from NW_023601754.1 coordinate 5,424,867, forward strand.
AGAAGATAAACCAGAAACTAAACTGGGGATGTGTCCTCATAATTGAAAGTGCCTACTGTGTGCCAGCTGTGTTCTGAGGGATGGGGTGTCACAGTAAGCCTCAAACTGCAATGTGACCTAGTAAGTGTAACCACCAAGTGCTAAGAGACAAAGAGAATGCTGGGGTGGGGTGGTGTGGATTGGATTGGGTTTGGCTGGGCTGGGTTGGGCTGGGCTGGGCTGGGCTGGCCTGGGCTGGGCTGGGCTGAGCTGGGTTTAGTCTGGTTTGGTTGGTTTAGCAGACCCTTCTTGTACAAGTCCAGTGTTATTTGGAAGGTAGATCTTGCTGTGTCGCCAGGGCCCAGGGGGTCCCGCTGAAAAAGGTCAAGAAAAAAATTATGCTAAATGATCCTTTTAAGAGAAAAAGTCCTTGTGCCTAAAGAACCTTTTTTTTTTTTTTTTTTTTTGCTAGACATAGTGAGGGTTTGGAAGTTTGGGGCTAAATAGTGAATTCCACTTGTCAGAGAATGAATAGACTGGAGGAAGACAGAACCAGGTAGGCTGGGGCCGGCTCACTTCAGTGGCACGAATATGTCATATAAATTCATAATTTTAACAATGACTGACATTTGCACTGATGGCTGGAATCACCTTGGGAGCAGATTGCAAACGAGGGTGTAACATTTAAGGAAACAATTGCAGGGGGTCCCGCAAATGCAGGGAGGGCACCTGAAGTGGGCACCCACTTAAATTTTGCAAAATGGGCAGCATACCCTCCTTCCCCAGGCCCACCCTTGTTGGCGACTCTTAAAAATACTGATTCCTAAGCCTCATCCCAGAGATTTTGATTTATTGGGCCTAGGGATGGGCCTAGGCATTGAGATATTTTAAAGCTGCCCAAATAACAGTAATTTGGAGCCAGCTTTGAGAACCACTGATGCAGCAGGTCTCCCTGGCAGGCCCAGGAGTAGCAGGTAATTATGGGATGTTGAGGCTTGGGACAGGACTAGATGGCAGGTCCTCTGCATGCACTTGGCTCTTCCTCAGCCCCTGTGGGTGAGCTTGGGTTTCCCTTTGGCCACGGGGAGGCTTCTACACACTGGCCCCGCAGCTCTGATAACAGCTCACTGAGGAGTGAATCCAAGATCAAACAAGCTTGGCTCAGATCCACAGGACCTCTCCAGACCAGTGGTAATAAATGATTGCTATTTGAAGCAACTACATTTTAAAATAGTTTGTTACACAGTGATAGCTAGCTGATACACTACTTCCTAGAGTGTTTGATTGTTAAATGAAATCAAAAGTGCTTTGCACTTGGAACCGTGAAAGTGCTCAATAAATTCCAAATAGCACTAGGAATAGTAGTAATGGTAGCAGCAGCAGCAGCAGGTACCCTAAATTTCCTATTAGTTCCATGAATCTTGCTCACCTTATAGTATACTACCTGGACTGAGTCAGGCTGAGCTACTCCCCACCACATACTTCTCACATCTCAAACTCACTTACAAACTTCCTCATACTAGAATGTTCTTCACGGCAAGTGCACCTCCCAAATCATCTCTGACTTTGAAGCCTTAATTCTGCCAGTGATGCCCACTCAGTGATGCCACCATAGGAACAATTTCCCATTGTTCTGTGTACCCACAGTACTTTGGTGATGTATCATAAGATCACCCTTTGTCCTGTTTCAGTGTTAATTAGGTCAGTCTAGTTGGCTTCAGAAAACATGATTATAAGCCTTCTGAAGGCGAACCTGTTCATCACTGCTTTTCTCCAGGGGACCCCACACAGTGCCTGATCAGGAATGGCAAATGTGAAATTTAGGGTATAGTTGGCTCTTATCAGTTGGAATGGTAAGTTGAAAAGAATACTAAGTTGAAAAGTAATGTCTTTCGGGCCTCCCTGGTAGCACAGGGGTTAAAGACACAGCGCTATCTAGCTATCGGCAGCCACTGCAGCACGAGTTCGATCCTCGGCCAGGGAGCTACCCATATGGTGCAGCAGACCCCTCCTGTCTCCCCGCTCTCCCCTCAGCAGCGTAGTTCAGTAGATCCGCCTGTTCTGTTGCCCACTCTGTCTCTGGGGAATCCTCTATCTCCCCGCAACTCTGTTCTACACCCCAGTTCTTGTATGCATAAATAAATAAATTTTAAAAACAGGAAAGAAAAGTAATGTCTTCTATGGACACAAATGGGGAAAGCAGGCTTTCAAATGTTTGCTAATTACATTCACTTTTACAACTCCAAATCTGAAGCAAATACATATGACACGCTGCATTTCCTCTAGCATGTGTAATTGTTACCTTATCCTCTTGTCAACCCTGGATTCACTATTCTCCACTTCACAGATGAGGTTAAATGGCTTGACTGAAACCACTCAGCTAGCAAGAGGCAAAATCCAAGCTTCAACATAGATTACCTGCCACTAAGCTCAAGGCTGCTTTCCTGTGGGATACGAATTGTCCTAATTGACATCATAGCCCTGCGTTTATATTTTCATGCACCATGGAAATTCACTTCAATTATGTAAATTGGAATATTTGTTTAAAACGCAAGAAAGTACAATATCGCCAAAAGCGTGCATATGTGCATGCATAACAGACAGACAGGAAATAAAGGAACTTGCTTTTACTTCTTTCCTGCTGTAATTCTCGATGTGGGCAAGTGAGCGCATGCCATGGTTATTGCTATAATCACATCATAAGGTCATAATTTAATGACTAATTTACTCGGTGCAAAATGAAGACAATATTTCTAGTACAATAATCCTGGCAGAGGAATAAAGGAGTACTGGCTAATCCGATTTTCTGGTTAATAAAAAGTGACTACATGGAATATTATACAGGAGCGAGGAACAATAAGCCAGACAGAACAATGAGGATGGGTCACAAAATAGAATTCTTCATCTGAAAAGGGCAGAAATTTTGTCCATTCCAACATGCATGAGATAAGAACACATACACTCATCATGCTGTATTTTACTTCCATCTCTCATCTGCTTTGTGTGGGTAGAAGGCTGGAAATGGAAACCATTTCAAAAAATAGAAAAAGTAAAGTTAGCAAGAACTCACTTCAAAAATGCTAAGAATTAGCCAAGACTTGAAAAATAGGAGTCATAATTCTATCACAGAGGTTCACAATGATTTAATTAAAAATAATTCAATTCAATTTAGGTTTCTGCATAAATTAAAAGTGATTCAAAATACACAAATACCATCAAGATACTTTCCTCCAAATGTGCCCTATTGTGGAGAAGGATTTTTCTCTGCCTTCCCAGAAATGTGGATGAAGCATGGTCTACAATGTGTTAAGGTTACAAACTAACATAGATTCTCTGCCCTCAAGGAATTGGAAACTGCTAATACTTACTGCACACCTATTATGTGGGAGATCTGCTCAAGGAGTGTTACATAAATTGCAATTATTCTTATAATGTGATAGCAATTATTATCCCCTAAGGCCAACAGAGGTCAAGATTTTTACTCAAAGACATAGAGTGTTTGAGCTCGAATTCACACTCAAAATCCCTTTGCCCACAAAGCCAAAGTTCTTTCCATGGAATCATGCTAGGTCCAATCTCGTACTGGGATAACACGGAGGTGGACATGAAAATATATCCTCCCATCTAACGGTCTCTCCAGGTAATTATTATAATTATTATAAACTTCAGATGGTCTCGGAGCTCCTTGAGGGCGCACATCAGTTCTCATTCATTCCTGCAGAATTCACATTTGTGTTGAATGAAAGAAATAATTCCACTAAGAATAGAAGAGCTCATTGCTAACAGAACCTTAAGTTCGTAACTTTCCAAGTGAGGAAACTTTATCATATTTCTCCTTTTATAGGACAACCAGAGACACTGGCATTGAATTGATACCATGTGATACAAACAAGTGTGTGTCCGAGAAGTCTCTCTCACCTGCTGTCTGGAGTTGAGACTCTTAGGTGATTCTCCTTAAATAGAAGGGCTTGAATCGAGTTATCACATCCAGTTTCTGAATCACCATCACCACCACCACCACCATCATCCTCACCATCCTCACCATCCTCACCACCACCACCACATTCAGCAGCATTATCACGCCACAGCATTCTTGCCATCACTACTGCCACTGGGCACATTCTACAGGTCAGACCCTTAGCTAAACCTCCTGCATTCATCATCTCATTTAACAATCTCATGAGTTCATACAATTATTTATCCTATTTTAAGACAAAGTTAGTCCCAGAGAAGTGAAGTTACATACACAAGATCATATAGGTGGTAAAGAAATAGAATAAATAGAAATAGGTAAAATAAATAGAAATAGGTAAAAATATTTTGCCACTCTCAATGGCCTAAGTTTGGGAAGATTTGCTAAGCTCTGAGACTCTCCAGGCTCACCATCCTCCATGACGTGACTAGGAGATCCAGTGGCTCCACCATGCCTAGGTGAGGCTGGCACACTTGCAGAGGCACAGAAAGAGAATGGTAGGCATCCCCTACAGAGACTTCTCATCGCCTCAATCTAGAAGGGACCTACCTGATTATACTACTTCTGTGGCCCAAACTAGTAAAGGCCCACTTATTTGCAAAGAGGCTTGGAAGTATTGTCTCTGGCATGTTCAAGAAGGAAAGAAGAAATATACATAGATGAGCACTAGAAAATTCTACCATAAGTAGGGACTCCAAAGGCCTCTTGGTCCCTAGGAAGACCTACATCTGCCGTGAGTATTAGATTTGGTCTCATGAGCCTATCTAACAGGGGAGGGGGGTGCATTAACATATGTGTACCTCCACCCTGTGCTCACATCCTTACAAGCCCACTTGTTTGTGTTCACACCCCAACATCACCGTAACACCAGACAGGCACCACTGTCCCGGGATGATTTATAGATGAGGAAATTAAGGTTCAAAGGGATAAGGTAACTTTACCAAGCCAGAGCTGAGACCCAGAGCAGCAGGTTTCTACCTCCAAAATCAAATGCCAGCAAGATCACAGCATAATTATATTCACCCATTTGTTACCTTGCAAAATGCTTTCAAATATGTTCTGGATTTTGCATTCATAACAGTCCTATGAGGTTGGTAGGAAGGCCCCTATTTCACAGGTAAGGACGCTGGAGCTCAGCAAGGTTAAGTACATTATCTGAGCAGTTATGGAGCCAAGTCCAAGTCATTGGGCAGAGATGAATCAACCTCGAGGCAAGAGTTTCAGGACCAGGAGCGTGAAAGGCAGTAGGCCCCCAACCCTTCTGGCAGCCCAATCCCTGGGGGGAGAAAAGGCAAGAGAAATTCCAGCCCTTACAGAGTTCATGCTCTTAAACACTTATAAAAGCTTTAAGATCCAGACAAAATCCAGACCTAAGTGCAAAGGTTACTGGAGTTGGGGTTTTATTACCAGATGTAAATCCATCTTCTCTAAGACCTGCTCCAGGTCCCTTGTGCTTTACTTGAAATATTTCATGTGTGCTGAATGGATTTGTTGGCTCCCTGTTACCTTCGTAAATTATGAAGTCTAACATTCTTAGGGCCTAGATCCAGCAAGAGTAGCTGGAACTGCACCCTTTCAAGCCCCGGATGGAGGACAGCTTTGCTTCATTCTTGGGGGTACCCCTGATTTACTCTTTCTGAGGATTAGCAAATGATGACCCATCATTTTGAATAGGGGGGTTGTTACCTGGCTCAAAACAGGTCCCCCCGCAAACCCTCAGGCCCAAGTTTGGAACATAACCCTCACCATTGCATAGTCACAGCTGATTGGTCCAACTACAAAGATACAGGGCCAAAAATGAACCAATCAGGTTTTTTCTCTCAAGAATATGACTTTTAATAAAAGGGGAGTAGAGATTGGACGTCAAGCTCCGTCACGGCAGCCGCCTAGAGAGACAGTCCCCAGCCACTTGCTGAGACTTCTGGATCTCCAACTCTCCCTTTCATCCTATTGTGCTTTTCTCTTTTTGTTCCTCTCAGCAGAGCCAATGACCATCTGTTGCAGCAACCAGAAGAATCTTGACTAAGTCTGTGTTAACTGTCACCCCCCCTCAAGACAGAGATGCATCCTCTTCAACCTCCCCGCCAACCATGACCTACATGTCTGAATTTCTCTCCAAACTCATCTACTTTCTTCTGGAAATGTCCAGAATGGTCCAGTCAAGTGGGCGGGATGGGAAGAAGTTGGGAGTGTGTACCTAGGCAAGGGTTAGCATTCTAGAACATGCTGCATCTCATCAGCACGCATATGCTTGACACTGCTAGAACGCATGGCCACTACGGAGAGATTCAGCGGCCCCAACACCCTTCTCAGGCTGCCGCACCTCCTACCCTGGCCCGATCCCATCCATTTTCCCCTCTAGCCAACTGGCATGATCCCCAAATATCTCATGCCACAGCTTTGCATCAGTTCTTTCCTCTTCTACCTGGAATGCCTCCTTCTCTTTCCTCTCTGATGAAAAGCCCACGTTGTCTGTCACAGTCAGATTTTGTCCTGCACATGGCTCTAAGCACAATTAGTTAAGATTAGTTACCCGCATCACCGTCCTTTCTGCTCAATCTCCCTCCTTGCCCAAAACACATTGTATTATTATTATCTAATATTTCATGTCTATGCCCCCCATTGGACTCATTGTTATTTAAATACCTCTTCCTTCATAGAACTAATGCCACCAAATTAACTGTAATAAGCCTCTGGACAAAGAGGAATTCTGGCTTGTTTCTTTTTTTAATTCATTTTTTTTCTTAGTGCCTAAAACAAGAGATGCGACGGAAGGCCAAGAGCTGGCCAAGATTCAGTTCTTTAACGCGGAAGCGGATGGATGGTAAATGCCACCCCAAGAGTGAGCCTGAAGATAGCAGAGGGAAAAGTGTCCCAGGTGGGTGAGCACGGGGTGGGAGAGAAGTTTAACAAAGGGAAAGTGAAGCCAAGCTCTGCAGACACCCTTTGAGCCTGCTTCTGTGTGGGCACAAATCCGTTTAGACACAGTCCCCAGCAAGGGAGCTCAGAAAGTGCCCCATGGACATTAAGAGAAAAAATATTGATCTCCTCCACAGTGAGAAACACTGCAGAGGGGTCAGAGGGAACGCTGGGTGCATGCTGGGGAAATGAACAAGCAGATTGGAAGTGGATAGAAGGATACTCCTATATGAAATAGCTAACTTTTCTGACGAGCTACAATGTCCTCAGTGTTCCAGGGAGTGTTTTATGTGCGTCCATAGTCATTTATTAAATCATCAGAGGAGACCTGTACCGTAGCCTTATTACATCCATCTTACTGATGGGGAAATTGACAAACAGGGGCTGAGAAACTTGCTCGAGGTAACTTGGTTGGTAAGAGTCACTGTACAGGCTGCCAACACACCTTATAGATACTCCCTAAATCCAGAGGCCACGTGCTCAACTGTCAGAGTGTGTGTGTGTGTGTGTGTGTGTGTGTGTGTGTGTGTGTGTGTGTGCGCGCGCGCGCGCGCACGCGCACACTCGGGCAGAGGGGTTGCATATATAGCTTATATTTATATGGCTTATATTAACTGTTCTGGAAGGCAGCCAAGGAACTGTTAAGAGCCCGAACCTCTGAGAATGGGGATGAAATAATCAGATCACTTATTTGTCTCTTTGCACCCCCACACGACACTGGCTCAGGAATTCATTCAGCTGTAAGTAATAGAAAACCCAATTAACAGAGACTTAAACAAAACCAGTTTATTTGTCTGACATAACCAGAAGTCCAGGGGTAGAGGCTTATTGACTCCCCGATAACAGGGCCACTGTCATGCAATTACCGGGGCCCCACACTCAAAGTGACGCCCCTTTCTGGTTTTCTGTTTCCCTCCATGGTGTTGTCGTCACCCCCCATCTCTGTCTTACCTGCATGCCTGGCTTATTGTCTGCTGTCTGCTCTAGAATGTCAGCTCTGTGACAAGGAGGACTTGATTCTGTTCACAGCTGGAACCCAGCACCTCAGACTCCTCCTGGGGACCAGTAAGTGTTCAATCAGCATCTAATGAAAGGGTGAATGAAGGGATCATTGTAGGGGTGAGTGTGCTGCTGCTTCAAGCTTCATGTCCACACCCAAGACTCAAAAGGGACACGTTGGGCCCCGCTGGTGGCTCAGGGGTTAGAGACAGCGCTATCAAGCTATTGCCAACCACCGCAGCACGAGTTTGATCCCCAGCCAGGGAGATACCCACATGGTGCAGCAGACCTCTCCTGGCTCGCCCGCTGCTCCCCTCAGCAGTGTATTTCATCAGTCTGCCTGTTCTATTCCCCTCTCTATCTCTGGTGAATCCTCTTGCCTCCCTGCACCTCTGGCCTGTACCCAGTTCTTGAATGCATAAATAAATAAATCTTTTAAAAAGGGGGGGGTGGAAATGTGTCACCACTCCCTCTGTCCTCTTTTGCACGAAAATAAATGCTTTCCCAATATCCTCCACACAGATTTCTAAGTCTTAGTAGCCAGAATTGGATCATGTGGCATAATTCTCTCCCCCCATAGCAGAAAGGGATAGAAACCAGGGGTAGGTGGCCGTGACCACACAGGGCCCCCTGACATCATCCGGATGTGCTTGGCCAGGAAGAAGCAGGGAGTGGATGTCAGATGTACACTCAATCGAATCACCCACAGCTAGTTTGGTATTTTACCATCTGCATGTCCTGCTTTTATATTTTTTCATGACTACAGGTATCTGGGTCCCGCTGGCTTGGCTTGTGCATTTCTTAAAGGTGCTCAAAATATTTTGATGCACCATCACGACAAAAAGAACTTTCCAGAAAGTCCACACTTAAATGTAGAAGAGGGTTTTAGGGTCCTTGGAAAGGCAGGTGATCTGTCTCTCGTGAAGCGGGAGTCCAGGAGGGTGCTGCTGATCTTGGAGCTCGAGCTGTCCATTTTGCCGATGAGTAAACTGAGGTTCCCAGAGGGGAAGAGACGTGTCCCCAGCAATTGATCCTGTGCTGACTTCCAAACCAACGCTCTGCTCCCTTTAGCGCCCGATGGCTTTATTCTCCATCAACAAGTGTTTACAGCCTGGAGCGGGACCCACCTGTTAGTCACATTTAACTTCTACAGAGAAACAACCAAGTATCCATTTTCCCTTTCTTCGTTAACTGCATAATCTGGAGTAATAAATTAGTCCCCAAACCAAAAGATGCCCTTACTCCCCACACAGCTATTCCATATCCCTGTGGTGTTTATAAAGTAAAAGGACTTTTAGTGGTTAATGTCCACTGTCAGCCTTCCTCTTTCTCCATGTATAAATTTATATTTCATAATTATAGTTGCAGGGTTTCCCTCTGCTCTGCCCCTGCCCTCAAGCTGGAGAGTGACACAGGAAACGGTTTATGTTCTCCGATCTACGCTGACAGTCTAATCCCGCCATGTATTTCATGCTGTCTCCTTCAAGTTCCTTTTCTCCCAGTCGGAGATAGATGCTGCGTCCAGTGGCCCCATCTCTGCAGACCCCAAGCAGCGTTCTCCTGGAGCAGCCTGGCACCCTGTTTTGAAAGATGGCAGCGTTAGGGAAGAGGGTTTCAGAAATGCAGGCAGGAGACCCACGCCAGCTTCCTGCTAGCAGATTGTGTACTGCTAAAATGCCTCGCGCTCAAGCATCATGCCCTCGTGTGCTGCAAACCTGAAAAACCAGAAAGCAGAGGCCCCTGGGACTTTAAAACTGCTAGGATAGATCCAACCACGAAACCAAAGTGAAAGAGCAAGGTGTCAGCCAGAGGTTCAGGGGGTGAGAGGATTCACCAGAGAGAGTGGGGAGCAGAACAGGCAGATCTACTGAAATACACTGCTGAGAAAAAAAAGAAGAAAGAGCAAGGTGTCACCTTCCCAGGATGGGAGAGCTGCCAGCTGCCTCCCAAAGTCCCTCTGGAGCCCCCAGGGCAGACTTCCCCGCTGTCTTGCAAAAGGTCTTGAAGCCCATAAGAGGAGGAGGCACCAATCAGAGACCCAGTGGCTCCCTGGCTGTCTCCAAAGCCAATGCGACCTGAGCCAGTGGCTCCAACCCCCTGAACTTCCCTCGCTCACGCAACAATTGAGGAAGAAAACCTCACCCTGTTTACCCCAGGGTGACTGGGGCGGTGGGAGGGAGAGATGTTTTCCAGGTCGCAGGGAATGTGGGTAGGTTTTAAGCAACCGGGGGACAGATACCCTAAAATTCTAACCCAGCTATACTCCCACTCCCTCATGTCAGCTAACAGTTAGGTGACTTTCCTAGCCATTTGGACCTGACGAGACCTTAGTCACCCATTGCGGGGAATTTGAAAAACATCAGCTGAGTATGGCGGTATTGGGAATGTTTGCAGCCATGATACTTGTTTTCATTTCAATGCAGATCAAAATGAAAACATTTGGTGCTGCATGGACAGAAGGGGTAGGAGAAGCCTACCTTGTGATAGGTAGAAGCCAAGGGCCTTGCATCAACGACATGTCAAATGAGGGGTTTCATTCTGGAAACAGCGTCCTCTCGGCAATGAAGTACCTAATTTGAAACCAGCAGCTTGAGGCCCAACTCCAGATTTCCAGCAGGAGCTGCATGCAGGGCAAGCTCAGCTCTTGTAGCGCCAGCTTGTCTAGGATGAACCGAGTCTGCTCTCAGGTACATACAATAACTGTCAACCCAGCGGGGGCAGAGACTTTTCACTGTCTTGCTGACCACGAAACCCCCAGCCTTGCAGTTGACTTTAACAACAAGACTTCTGTCAGCGTTGGGGACGGAAGGCACGAGGGTCACATAAACAGTGCTTAACCTCCTGCCCGGGGTCTTGTGAGCAGTCAGGAAGCATGAGGCCACTTTCCCAAATGATTCTCATCTGGGTGTGTGACTCCAGGATGACTCACGAGAATGCAGTTCACACGAGGGCGGAGCGCTTGTCACATCCTGTGCTGAAATCCCTCACCTCCTACATCCGCGGTGGCACTGACTTTTTTTATTGAAACTATCATTTTGTATTGGGGTAACATCGATGTACAATACTGGATATGATTTAGGGGTACAGGTTCACACCATTTCAGCCCCACCAAAGCCCCCACCATCTTCCACCATATTCCCTCGGGCGCCCCCCCCCCACCCCGTCTCCTGGCAACTTCAATTCCGCTGTCGGATTTCTAGGGTTTGTTTTGATTTAGTTTTCTCAGTTCCTTTGTTTTGTTTCTTTCTTTTCCGCATATGCGTGAAATCAGCCGCTATTTGTCTTTCTCCCTTTGACTTATTTTGCTTTGCATCTCCTCCTCTGTCCCACCATGTTGTCCCAAATCAAGCCATACCAAGCAGCCACTCACTAAACACTAATGAATTAACATGGACAGGCTGCCGGCTACTGAAGAAGGGCCAGCACCCCCAGATTCTGTAATGTCCTCCTCACTGCCTCTTACTGTATGTGCATGAAAGATACTCGAGCACACTGAGTCCCAGCACCGAGGGCCCAGGAGGGCTCAGAAACATCCCAATGTGCCAGTAACCCCGAATGTGCTGGGGCCCACGACTCCAGAGTAAAAGAAAATCATCTATTGTCCCTGAAACTCTTCCTGTAGACAGGATTCCAACACAAAATCACATTAGAAAATACTCACTAAAATTCTGCCACCTCTGTCACTATGAAAAATGTCACGGAAGGGGATTTTTCTTATAAAACAGCATCATGCAAAAGTAATCAGTGCTGGAAAACTCAAAGACAGATGAAGAAAGCAGGAGGAACAGATCCAATCGCTCTGGTTTTATGAATAGACTATTTCACCACCCCACTCATTTGTAAGACCCTCCTGAGATTCTTTTTTACAGCGGGTTATGAATCATCTTCATGGTATCTTTAAATGGATGATCAATACTATATTTTCCCATAAAATGTTTGGTTTGAAATCCGATTTTAAGTGCATTAGAGTTTTTGTGCACCGAATGGGTGAATGCCATAATAAATTGTCATCAAATATGAAAGAAATATAGCATAGATTAATTGCTGCATTTATTTATGAGTCTATAAAATACCTTGTGAAAGTCCTGGCACATTTTTGGGATACCAATTTGAACCTTCAGGAAAGTTAAAAGCATTAAAAGAGACGGCAAGGAGATTTATTATCAGAGTGTTTTTAATTGCCGACCCAAGCAGACACGTGGGTATGAGAACAGCTCTGCCCTTAATGGGCATGTCCCACGTGTTTCGCTCTCTTTTTTCTTTAAAAATGATATACTTCCCATATTTTTATTGATTTGTTAACATTTGCCATAAATAACCGTGGCTGGCACATGACATCCCAAATGGTCCCAGCTCCCCTAAGTAGTGGGTGCCGGGTGGCACTAACGCAGGCTCCTGGCCAGGTCTCAGGCTGCATTTGCAGAGTAAGAGAATCCCCAGTGAGAAGGAATATGGGTAGAATGGCACTAATAAGATAAAAATGTATAGGACTTGCAGCTGCTCATATTTTAATTGCAGCCTTAATGTCTGTGACGGTGAAATCCTTTAAGGGGAAGAAGGACAAAAATATCTTCCTTATAAACTGCCTGTCAGCAGTGCTCTGGTTAGAGCAGAAACACAGTGGCCTGCTGGGGCGCCAGCCAGCACCCCTCAGTTTCCTCTCCCATTTGCTGAGGCCAGGATTCTCTTCCTGATGGCACACTAAGATCACTTCAGGAACTGACATCTTACTTACCCCAGTGATAAGTCCGTTAAGGTGTTTTTCCTTGCATGCATTTCTCGACCCAAGATTTAAGGTTCCAAAACTGTTCCCTGGCTTTCAAATCTAGACTTCTGTAGTCTACTTTGCATTTCAAAATCTTGAAAACGCATCCCATGCCTTGAGTTTTTATCCCTAGAAAGATGTCACCATCCACAGGGTCAAATAATCAAGGATATTTATCAAACATTTTTTTATTTCATAACATAAAAACCTCTTTGTAAATAAGATGATAAAGCACCAAGCCCCCCAGTCTACTGAGGCTAAAGCAGAGACTTTAAAAAATTCCTCTTCCTGAAAATAGTTACTAACTAAATTCCAATCACTGGTTTCTATGCCAGTGTAGATATATAGACATAATCTTGGCTGGAAGTTTTAAAAGAGGTTTTTAGGGGGGAATGTAGTGTTTGCTCTTTACCTGCCTGTCAGTCGCGGCCAGGCCTGCTAGCTGTTTTCCATCTTCATTAACGATCCACATTAGATTTCTAAAATTCCCAAATGATGACATAAGCCCTCTCATCACACAGGTTGTTATAAAAGCATGTAGTGGAGACCCTGAACTGGCGTGTGAGCAGCGGCGTCTCTTTAGAAATGTTCTCTGTAAATTACAGTGTCATTGCAAGGCACTAAATGTGAATTTTCTCTGCGCAACTGGAGTTAGCAACGTCTCCCGGCTGTGTCTGGCTTTATCTGTGCTTGAAATATGGTTTCGTGGAAAGACCCAAAGTCAAGAGGTCTGGATTCTAGTCCCTCCTCTGTCACCTGCTAGGTTATGTGATCTTACATTTACTTCTCACCTCCCCAACTCCCTTATCATGAGCTTTCCTTATCATAAGATGAAGAGGTGTGTAGGAAAGCTCTCAAGCACGCTGTGAATGCAAAGGAATTTTATGACTAACAAGCTCTCTTTTTTAAGTCTAAGCTCAGGTTTGTACCTAGCTGGCTAACACACTGGGATCTCTGCAGTCTCCTTTTTTGCTTTATCCCACAGAAGTTAATTCTTTCTTTCTATTTGCCACATTCTTCACAAGCCACATCAACACCCTCATCTGGGAATTATTGCCTTTTTATTTCCCCCTCGTGATGCCAGAGTTGCTGCTGACAATATGTATTCAGGCAAGCCAGGGGCCCGCTGCTTTTCACGATCAGATGCCATGCACACTACTTCCGTCAAAACAATTAGTGTTCATTTTGGCTTTACTCGGGAAGACCTGCAGTGGCTGATCAGTATAAATTATAGATGCATCTGTCCAGATGCACTTGTTCATTCATGCATAGATTTGAGGAAATATCATTCTTGCCGGCTCCAAAACAGTCACTTTAAAAATCCATACTTAAAAAAAATATATAATTTAGCACGTTTTCAGGGAAGCTATCATGCCCCGGGCTCACACATTCCCTCTGTGATGTGAAGCACTAAAGTTGACTTGGGGGCGTTTCTGGTTAGTCCCCCCAACACCTGTAAAATCTGGTGTCTTTGTAAATCATTATGAAATGATGAGTGTTTGACCCGAAATAATGAAATGGGATTTATTTTCCATTAAAAAAAAATTGTGGTTCCTGCGTTCCAGCTTATGGTCAAAGACACAGCCCTCCCTCTGCCTACACAGGCCCGTCCCTGCTTTGAAAGCAACATGAACTTCAAATAAATAATGAGGAATTGTACTCTCTCTGCTCCAAACAGGCCTTTGATTATTTATCTTGTTTCATATTTGCCTTAATGAGCAGCTAGAGGAAATATCAGGGCATGTTGCATTAAGCAAGCAAAGATTCTACAAGGTTTGTTTTCGATATTTTAGGTGACCTGACTCCCTTCAATGTAACTGGAAGGTCTGTAGTTGACAGGTTTGCTTACTTGTTTGGACAAAATGTGGTGCCTACACATACACCAGTGGGCATTTTCCCTGAAATTAATTAATCAGCGCTGAACAAAGACTTGAAAAGCCAGCCTGGTGGAGAAGCACACTCGGGTGCTGTTCACAGTCAAGAGGAGGCGAGCGGATTCCAGGCGGCGTTCCCGAACCAGACTTCCTTTCACCTGAGCTTTCTGCCAGAAAAGAGGGTGATCTCCATTGAACCCACTGGCTTTGTTTTGTTCTGAGGGTCCCAAACTAACGGGAAGAGTAGACACAGTTCATAGGAACCCTTTTTTTTTTTGGTGGGGGTGGGGGTGGGGGGGCTGCCAATACTCAGTCGTGATCACCAAACATCAAACATAGGAGCACAGAGTAAGTTTGCTGTCGCTACAGCCTCCCTGGGAAAGAAATGTTGAATCAAGGACTCCAGCGTCTGGAAAAAAGGAGATGGGAGAGGATAGGCCCCTTCCCGGGGAGAACATTCTGATACCATAAAGTCACTTGGAAGCCACTAGAAAGATGCCTTCCCATGGTACCTGGGCTCTCTCCACTGTCCTGCCTCCCAGTTCACTTCCCCACTGTTGTTCACCCTCTTTTCTTTTTTCTTTTGAAAAATCTTGTTGCTTTTCTCTAATCCTAGAGAGCAAAGAGGGAGGCCTGGAGGCCCAGCACAGCACCGATACCGCAGAGGTCTTATAAATCAGCTAGAAATCAATAAAGTCTATATGGTGGTTTCTCCTTTGCAACCGGATCGCCAGGGGACAGAAGTAATGCTTTTTCTTCACCACCATCCCCATTTTTCTGTCATAAAAACAATTCTGCTTAGGAACGGATGGGCAATCAAAGTTGCTGAGTAAGTATTTCAACGATCTAATTTTATTACTTTACAATTGACATACCTTCCCTCTGGAAATGTTTGCAATTAATTAATTAGCAGTAATCTTCCCCAAGGGATTAATTGAATGAATTCTCTCCCATTCTTACTTTTAAAAATAGCTTAGATGTATCCAAACTGCAAATGTGTGGATGGCTCCAAAGTGCATTTGGAAAAAATCAAGGGATCTATCTATTAGGGTGAATTTTTATCACTAAATCAATCTCGTGATAACTATAATTCTTTTTCTAACTAGGCAAGGTTTCTCCAAGGTAAAGACAGCAGCAGCTGCCGCGGAGACCGACAGCCCTGGCTGGATTTGCTAATATTTAGAATGAGGTTGAAGACAACATTAACAGGAGTTAACAGTCTCTCAGGTGGAGGAGCCTGCGGTTTGCAGCTTCTTTAAACGCCTTGGCTTTCTGCAGACTCTGTAAAGAAAATTAAGCTGGAAAATAAAGCTGTTCTCAAGAGTCGCTGACTTTCAGGCCTACCTAATCCCTCTGTAAGGTGGGGGCAGACGCAGACTCTCTGCCTGTGATCCCAGGCCAGGCCCCCAGCTCTTGCCCTGCCCCTGAACTTCCTCGTGGCTCCTCAAAAACCCAGGGAGAGCCCCGGGATGTTGCTAACCTCTGGGCCACACGCTCCTGCCTTTCAACTAGAAAATGAAACAGCCCTCCCAGATTCCTCAAGGGAGGGTGGTGAAGACCCCCGCCCAGGGACAGAGGTTTAATAAACTGTAAGGCGCTGTCACCTCGTGAATGAAAAGCTAAAGGTTTTCTGAGGTTCCTGGTGTGCAATCCCCAAAGGCCACGTTCCCCTCGCATCCCAGCAGCTGTGCCAAAAACCGCCCGGGCCAGTCTAGCGGCCCCTTCCCGCCCCCAGACATCCCGGGGTAGAGGCCTGGGCAGGAGCATGAGGGGTGCTGAGCCTACAACGCGAGCGAAGTGGCGGCCGCCTGGAGGACGCCACCCCGGTGCCCGCACAGCGCGCCTCTGAGCGCCCCTGGGTGGAGAGGGGGTAGTCAGGCCGCTGGGCCCCGCCGGGCGTCCGGGCATCCGGGCGGTAGGCACGGCCTGGGTTGCCCTCCCCGCGCGCTAACCGCGGCTCGCCAGCGCCACCCTCCGCGGAGCGCAGCGCGTGCAGCCGGCCCCGCGTCTCCCTTCTGCGCCCCGGCTCGCGCGTGGACACAGACGGCGGCGCGCTGGAGCCGGCGGGGGCGAGCCCTCGGGAGAGGGCCCAGGGGGCTTAGCCCGGGCTCCCTAGATGCCAGCGGCCAGTCTCGGCGCGTCTCCAGGCAGATGTGCACGAAGACCCGAGCCTCGGCCTCGGGGGGGCGCTACTCGGCCTGTTAGGGGGCCAAGCCGCCGCGGAGACGCCTCCGGGTCCAGGCCCTGCAAAGACCGGGGCTTGGGGAGCTGGAATCTAGCTAGAGCCCTGGGGGGCCTGGGACAGATCCCCGAGGACAAAGACGGGCGAGCCAGTGGGCCCCGCCGACGCCTCCGGGAGCTGCCCGAGCGCGCGCGGCCTGTGGCGCAAACAAAGTTTCCTGCGGCGCAGGGCGGGGGCGTCCGAGGGGAGGCTTGTCCCCCGAGCCTCTGCTCTCCACCTGCCAGCAGTCAACCCCCGCCCAGCCCTCGCCCACCCTCGCTCCCTCCCCTCCCCCGCGCGCCTCTCTCCACTCCGACTCCACATCTCTCTCCTCGCCCCCTCCTTCTCCCTCTTGCCTCGCTCCCTACTTTTCTCCTCTTTTTTCCTCCAGCCTCTTCTTTTGTATTCTCTCCTCCCTCGCCTCCTGGCTTGCTTCTACCCTCCTCCGGGCCGCAGGGGAGGAGGTGAGCGCGCTGAGCCCCGGGCCTGCACGGCGCAGAGGGAGGTGTTTCTCCTGCTACTCCCGGGTAATTTGGAGAGCTTGGATGCACGCGCGCGCGTGCCAGATAAAGACGGGTCGGACCCAGCGCCGAGCAGAGAGAGAGGGTCGGGGTCTTTGACGTTTCTCTCCAGCTGCACAAACCTCCCCGAGCAAGTGTGAGCGCGGGGGAGAGCGCGCGCGCGCACGGGCTGGCTGCGCTGGGCGCGCTCGGTGGCCCGGGGTCCCAGGGCCCGGGGGCCCGCCTGGCCCGGGATTACCGTGACGTCACATTGAGCCTCTGGCCACCTCGGACCGGGACGCCTCGGGAACCGCTCCGCCCGGCGCTGCGCCTCACCTGGCCTCGCCACCGCGCGTCCCGCACCCTCTCTCTCCCGCCCATCCATGGGCCCTTCTGTCTTCCGGACCACGCGGGCCAGAGGGGCGCCTTCTGGAGCGCAGGGCTCGGCAGCCGAGCTGCCTTCGGCTCTGCCTCCAGCCGCGCGCAGCGGGCGGAGGATCCGGCGCTGGGCACCCGCGGCCGTGTAAGGAATCCAGGCGGTGCGCGGCTGACGGTGCGGAACCTCCGGGCTGAGGCGGGAACTCACAAAAGAGGGAGGCGGGCTAGGGACAGCCACCATGTCCTTCCCGCACTTTGGACACCCCTACGGCAGCGCTTCCCAGGTAAGAGGCGCCTCCATAGGGGGTGGGGGCAGTTGGCTTGGAGGGGTGCCCAGCGCTAGTGCCTGTCCCTGAGCGCCCCCCTCCCGCGGGAGCCCCCGGGGAAGCCAGAGGGCACAGGGAACAGGACCACTGTGCCCCAGGCCCTTGCAACATCCCACTTCCCCAGTGTGGCCCGAAACGTGGGCACCCTGGCCACGCGCTCAGCCAGGGGGGTGAGAGAGCGCGCAGGGGTCTTGCAGACAGGCCTCCTCATTGTGCAGGTGTGCACGGTGGCCCTGGGCAATCTGGACTAAAGGACTCCCAGCCCAGAGCGCTGTCCAGCTGACCATTGCTCTGTGGCTGATGGTTTGTTCCCCTCTGGACTTAGCCCCTTTTCTTGGGTTGGCTCAAGCTCTCTGTTTCTGGCTTCTGTGGTTTCCCACACCAGAGGGGGTGTTGCGTAATGACGAGGGTTTCCTGGGGGTGCGCTGGGGACACCGCCACTCTTCTCCAGTTGCCAGACCAGCGTGACCTCTGACCTGCACTGTGAACCCCCGCAAACCTGCGCTCACTGGCCCTGGTTCCCTGTCTCCATAAAGGAAGGCGGAGTGACACTTGATGGTGGTCTCTAAGGCCAACTCCAAGCTCTGCCAGTGTCGCCTCCTGTGGCGAGGGTGGGGGCCAAGGGGAAGCTGGCTTCTGTAATGGGGGCTCTAGAAGGTTCCTATCCCTGGGGTCCGCTGGGGCTCTGGCGTCTTGGCAATGGTTTAGGAGCATCTACAAGGGAGGTTTGGATAAATTGCATCTTGGAATAATTCCCGTCCGGGACCCAGAAGAACGCTGCGCACACGCTGGCCTTCGGTTAATGGTGCGGGAAGGAAAGACCCGCCTGAGCTGTGGGTCTCTGACCTCCAGCGCCCCCTCTCTCGCCCCTGCAGTTCCTGGTGTCTGCAAGTTCCAGCGCCACTTGCTGCGAATCCGCCCAGCGCTCGGTTCCAGACGTGGCCACAGGCTCCACCCCGGCGGCCGCTCTCTGCTGCGCGCCCTACGAGAGTCGGCTGCTGAGCAATCCTCGGCCTGAGCTAGGAGCGGCCCTGGGCATCTACGGAGCCCCCTATGCGGCCGCGGCAGCTGCCCAGAGCTACCCCGGCTACCTCCCCTACAGCCCCGAGCCGCCCTCGCTGTACGGAGCGCTGGTGAGTGCGCGGGGTGGGGCCTGGGTGTGTGCGCGCGGCCTGGAGGCTTGGTGGCAGCTCCTTGAAGTCTCTCTCCAGAGAAAAGCCTAGGAAGGATGCACAGCTCCGAGGAAGAGAAATGGACTGTGTTTAAGGGGGTGGGGGGAATTACAGTATTTTACAGTTTGCAAAACTCTATACTATTTAGAAAACCTGGCACCTCCATTCTGTGAGGTAGGCAAGTTAGCGCTTTCCTCAGCTTACATAGGAAATTGAGGTGCTAATGCAAAGTCAAAAAGGGGCAAAATGTGAGGAAATACTCTGGGAGGAAAGCCAGGCAGGGAAATTCTCCACTGAAGTAACATTAACAACGGCTAATGTTTAACCACTGCTTATTCTGCACCAGGGATCTGCCAAGAGGGGAAACTGAGGCACAGAGTGCCCCCCCCACTGTGCCCAAGATGGCACAGCCAATGCAAGTGCTGGTACTAAGATTTGAGCCAGACTTGACTGCAGAGCCCACACCCTCAGCCACTTCCTGCCCCCTCCACCCCAGATACCATCCTGAATTCTCCCTCCCTCCCCTACCAGAATCCACAGTATGAATTTAAAGAGGCTGCAGGGAATTTTACATCCAGCTTGGCACAAGCAGGAGCCTATTATCCCTACGAGCCCACTCTGGGGCAGTACCAGTATGACAGGTAAGGAATGGGTGGCGTGGGAGGCTGGCATCTCGGGCCTGTTCCCTGCCCCTGTTAAGGTATGACTGATGAGCATGAGGGGGTGCATGGAGGGCAGAGGGGTGCCCTGGGAGGAAGAGGAGCCAAGCCTGGGGCCAGACTGTCTCCTGCCTCCACCACAAGATCCCAGCCCCAGACCTGTGAGCCAGGTCCCCCTCCCAACCCCCCCAACCCACCCCCCAGGTACGGAGCTGTGGAGTTGAGCTGCGCGGGGCGCAGGAAGAACGCCACGCGGGAGACCACCAGCACGCTCAAGGCCTGGCTCAACGAGCACCGCAAGAACCCCTACCCCACCAAGGGCGAGAAGATCATGCTGGCCATCATCACCAAGATGACCCTCACCCAGGTGTCCACCTGGTTCGCCAACGCGCGCCGGCGCCTCAAGAAGGAGAACAAGATGACGTGGGCGCCCAAGAACAAAGGCGGAGAGGACAGGAAGACAGAGGGTGGCGCAGAGGACTCCCCGGGCAGCCTGGGCCCAGACGCCAAAGGTAGCCGAGATGTCCGCCAGCTCACCTTCCGGCGTCCCGGCCGCAGGGCAGTTTGCATAGGCTTTCACAGCCACCCTGTGGAGTAGCTTCCCAAAGGAGGAAGCTGCTCCCTTATTTGCCGGGCATTTGCACCCCCCTGCGTGCCTCGGGCCTTCACCTGTGAGGTTCCCTCTGCCCGAATTCCCTGCGGAACTGACCTCTCAACTTTAGAGTCACATCAGAGAAGTTTCCCCAGGCCCCCCAAGCCACACAGCTTTCCAGCATTCTCTGTCACGCCTGCATGTCCTTTGTCATCTTACCTGTCACCTACAGGAAGTGCAGGACCACTGTCCCCCCACACACTCAATGTCAGCTCCTCTAGAAACGTCTCCTTAGCTGCTGATGCCTGGCCCACAGTTGCCCTCATTTCTTTGCTGAATAATACACACCACTCATCTTGTGGGTGTGGACAGGGTAAAAAGTGCCCCTTGCTTTTTTTACAATTTTGGAATGAGAATGCAGATTCAGGGCAGCAGAGTGGCTGGCCCTGGAAATGCACCTGACGACAAGTCTTTCCAGGGGTGGGGTCAGGGCTGGAGGCGGGAATTCTTTCCCTCCGGCAAGCCCCAGCTTAGGGGTGA
Source organism: Talpa occidentalis (assembly GCF_014898055.3). NCBI lineage: Eukaryota > Metazoa > Chordata > Mammalia > Eulipotyphla > Talpidae > Talpa > Talpa occidentalis. Next base: position 5,445,764 of record NW_023601754.1, read on the forward strand.
GCGCAAGCGAGGGGGGGGTGGCCAGGGGGTGGCCAGCCTGGTGGACAACACCTAGAACACCAGGAGCGCGGGCGCATCTTGCTAAAAGCTTCTGGGGGCTGCGCGCGCCTGCGGATTTCCCTTGGGACCTGGGGCTTTTCTCACTCGCTTCTGGTTTCCTGCAGACATTACCGCCGGCCAAGAGGCGCGAGGGCTCCGGCTGAGTGACCTGGAAGACGTGGACGAAGAGGAGGAGGAGGAGGAAGAAGCCGAGGACGAGGCGGCCGTGCCCGCAGCCCGGGACCGGCTGGCGGAGTTCCACAAGGACACGCGGGCGCCCCTGGCGCCGTGCGCTGCGGCTCGAGAGCGCGGGCTGGAGCGCAGGGGGTGCGGCCTTGAGGCGCCCCGCTTCTCGTTTCATGAACCTCCCGGCGCGGGAGAAACTGATTTCCTCCAGGTGGAGCCCGGGGGCGCGAGGCAGACCATGCACTATGCGTCCAGCGGGAAACCCCGCTTCTGGTCTCTGGCGCACACCGCGGCCGCGCGCGCTCTCCAGGGCGCACCTCCGACCCCGCCCAGGCCGCCCAGCCCCGAGGGCCACCTGCTTCCGAGTCCGCCAGGGTCGGCCGCGCGACCAAGGGTGCGCAGAGACTCCACGTGCGAAGAGCCCTCCAGTGTAGCCAAAGGCTTTGGAAACTCCATGTCTGCCCTGCGGGGGCTGCCGCTGAACTGTGCGCCCTGCTCGCGGCGGAGGGAGCCCGCAGTGCAGTGCCAGTACCCGTCTGGAGCAGAAGGTAGTGGCCCCCAGCAGCCCTGGCAGGGTCTGACCCAGAACCACCTGGCCACCGGGCTGCCCACCTCTGCACACCCTCTCTGCCCCCTCCTGGCATGCCCAAGTTCAGACCTGGTGTAAAATTGGCCCCTAGCACTGGCAGAACGAAAACGGAGCTAAGTCGAGTGCATATTAAAGTGAAATGATGGTAATAGGCTGAGAATGAGACAGTAACCCACCTAGAGCCCCTTAGAAACCCACGGAAGACATGGACCACTAATCTCCATACTGGTGCCCAGTGTCCTGCCAGGTGAGCTCCACCAGGACCCCCTGGCAGAGGCATCCCCTGTGCCCCGCCTGTCCTTCACAAGAGGCCAGCTGGTCCCTGCTGTGCTTGGATCAAGAGTTTGTTAGGGTCAGGCAGGGGCATCGAGGCTTCCAGAAAAGTCTGCAGGTGCTGGCCAGACACACCACTCACTTAAGGCCCAGCTCCCGGGCATCTCTGCGGCCACCAAGCCCCGAGGGAGTGTACAGCAGACTTGGTGCTGTCCCCAGAGAACCCTCACCCCGGGGACTCGCCCCAAGCAGGTTGTGACTGCCCCCCCACCCCCACTCCCTGCCCCTGGCTGGCTTTCTGGCTGTGCCCAGTGAAGGGGAATTGCACCCCAGGAAGGGACCATCCCAAGCATTCGGCAGCCTCCGGCAAATGACTGTCAGGCTGCTCTTGCTGGTAATTTCTCTCAGGATAAGCTACTGGCTTAGAAAATTGGGTTACACTGTTATTTTAATTTACACACAAGGGGTCCAAATGCAACCTCTGGCAAGCAAATTGCCTCCAGACCTTTGAGTCCCTTTAGAGGAGACCCGACCTACCCCTATTACCTAGGCATTGCACCAAGTGGCCTTCGGGTTTTAATCAACCTTTCCTCTCTCAGCAGGTTAGCGCCATGGCTGTGATTTGCGGAAGAATCTGGGAAATCGGCCCTAGTTTTGGAACTCACCTCCACGCTAAGAAGTGGGGAGATCTCACCAGAGAAGCAGGCTCTCGCTTCGCTAAGAGAAAGACACACAGACACCCTCCTACCAGCCCCTCTTGCACGCAGAGCTGGGAGTGGCTGGTGATGTGTCCTGTCAGATCCCCTGGGGGAGGCGGCAGGGCGCCTCGGAGCGGGGAGGCCAGGAGAGCAGGCTCGGTGGGTCTGTGGGGTGCAGCCACTAGGCATGCCCATCTCCCCTCCTCTGATTCAGGGCCTGAAGCTGCTCCCTCCCTCTCCTGCTCACCCCGCCCCGCTCACTTTGTAATTCCAACACTCACCAGACCCCTAAGGACGGTGCAAGTCTCCCCCACCCCCTGTGTCCTTAAAAAGAATCAAACCTAACCTGCGCTGTGTGCCCTGTCTCTGGCGGAAGTGGGGGCATTTGGAGAGGTGGGGTGGCGAGGAGAAAGCAAGGCCAGCGGGGTTCTGAGGACAGGGTGGTGGCAGTGGACTGCAGAACGCAGGCCCTTGGCTTAGCCCACCTCACTGCAGCGGGCGGCCGGCTGCGGGCTGATCCAGACGCCCTGCAGGTGAGGCCGCCTGGAGGTGGTGGGAGGGGCCTGTCAGGACATTTGTCTGGAGGCTGCATTGTTTCTGGGTTGTACTTGGGGTTTAAGTTTACCGGGAGGACAGGCGATGGGGCGATCTTGAGTGCCCTTTGGCCCGCCGCTGGGACCCCTGCATTCCTCGGTGGGACGGCGGTGAAGGCTGACAGCTTTGGGGATCGGTGACTTCCTCTGCAGACCTGGGCGGGGTGGGGGCGCTGACCCGCAGGGAAGGGGCTTTCGTTCCTGGGGTGCTGGGTGGGAGGGGTTGGGAAGGAGAGGCTTAAAGCGGCGCTGCAGCACCTGAGTTGCACGCCCAGCGGTGGCGTCCCTTCGGAGGCTCGCTGCTGCTCCCTGCAAAGAGGGAGGTGAACCCTGCCGGGCCCTGGGAGGAGGAGGGGTCTGGGGAGCAGGGGGTGCAGGCTGGAAGACACGGGGCAGCTGGGAGGTGCGGGGGAGCTGGACCCTTGGGAAGCAGCGTCTCCACTGCTGGGCTGGGGCCTTCTGCGGACCAGTCCCCTCAGCGCTGCGAGCCCGGCAGGGAGGGTTTTAACACCCTTGGGGGCTGCAGAGGGGTGAGGTGAGGGTCCAGAAAAGCGCGGGGAGCAAATATCTTGCCACCACCCAGCCCAACCCGTCCTCCTGTCTGTCGTGATTTCAAAACACAAGCCTCTTTCCCCGGCGAAGCAGCTGAGGACAGACGGGCGGGTCAGGACTGGTTCAGGGTGCCTGGAACCCGCGCTGGGGACCACCCACCTTTCACTCCAGGCCCAGCCCTTTCCAGTTCGGGGTCCCCGCGCCCGCTTCCTCAGGGGAGACCCCCTCCCCGCCAGGTTTTGCTTCTGGACAACAGCTGCGCCTCCCCCCAACCTCCCCAGGGACCTTCCCGGCGCCCTCACTGACCCGCTGCTTCGGGTCCGGGAAATTAAACTGCGAAAAGATAAACATTATTTCCAGTCGGCTTTGGGGGATTAAAGCTTGTAATAAAGCGCATTAGCTGGAGGTTTCTTCCACGGAGCTCTCAACCCCACCCCCTCCTGAGGGGCCAGGTAGACCCCTCCAGAGTGGGAGCAGGCTCGGCAGAGGGGCCCCCAGCATCCCTGGGGCGCTGCTTGCAGAAGGGAGACGGAAAGCCTGCGATCAGGTGACCGAGAAGAGCCTGAGGGCCAGGGGGTAGGAGAAGTGGAGTAGGAGGGCAGCCGCCCCTCGACCTTTTATATAGACCAGGGCCTGCTTTGGCCTCTCCCCACCCCCTAACCCAGACCCGAGCCTGCATCCCAGGGCTCACCCGAGTTCTGGGTCTAGTTGATGGCTGTGAGAAGGGAGGAACAGGACAGCTGACTGCCAGAAATTGGGGGTGCAGCCTCCATTCCATTCCCAGCGTGCTGTTCCCCTGCCCCTCTGCCTTCCCCAGCTGGGTGTCTGCACCAGGAGTGCAGGCCCAGGGCCTGAGATTATCCCAGCCGGGCCCTCCAGGCAAGCTGATCCCACCCTCTCTGCCCCTCCGAGCCCTCCTGCAAATCTCCCAACATAATCTCCCCCAATCACGTTTTGATTAAACACCAGGGCAAGGGGAGGGGGACACTGCCCCGTCCTCCTCAGAGCAGCCGCTGGTGGCCACGGACAGCAGGACAGTGAGCCCTGCAAAGGGGGTGTTCTCAGATTTGGAGATACTGGAGGAGCTGCACCTCCAAAATCCCTTGCTGGCTCAAGGGTCCCTTCTCAGGCCTGGCTAGGTGGGTAGGAGGAGACACTGAGCCAGGGAGCCTCCTTCTGTGACCCCTCCCCCCCAGGAGTCATTATGCAGGGGCTGGTCAGGCTCCCTAAATGGTCCTTATCACTTTGGGCTCTGAGATCCTGTGACCCTGGTAATGATGTAAGAGCTTCTGGATCCCTTCCCTCCAGCCGCATGCAAGCCATGTCCTTACACGCACTGACCCCTGTGTCATTACTGCCCCAGGGAGGATGACGTCACACTTTCTAGTAAACCCACTGAATGAATGAGGGAACCAAAGCTCAGGCAGGTTCAGAAACTGGGCCTCCCTGGTGGCACAAGGGGTTAAGCACCGTGCTATGAAGCACAAGTTCGATCCTCTGCCAGCCAGGGAGCAACCCACATGGCACAGCAGACCTCTGCAGACTCACCCGCTGCTCCCCTCATTAGTGTAGTTAGTAGATCTGCCTGTTCTGCTCCCCACTCTCTGGTTGATCCTCTCACCCCTGCACCTCTGGCCTGTACCCCAGCTCTTGTATGCATCAATAAATAAATCTTTAAAAAAGAAAAAAAGAAAGAAAAGAAAAGAAACTGGATGTCAGTTACCCGGCTAGCAAGCAGAGAAGTCAGGCGCTGAGCAGGACTGATTCTCAGCCGCGGAGCTCTGCTACATAGGCTTTTTATTATTTTAAGATGACTTTCTTTCATTAGGAATAGGAACCCAGGCTTCCGAGACTCCAGATGTCTACGGCATTATCTCATGCCCTCCTTCCTCCCCAGGAAGGCCCAAGAGAAAGCGCTTGTTTTCCACTCAGGGTCCAGCGCCCCTTTCTGGTGACTCTGGACCTGCCCCCACCTTTTCCACTGCCCCAAATTCCTTGGAACATGCCTCTCTGAGACCCCCTCTGGACTGAGAATCTCCAGTGTTTGGCAAAATGTACCCATGGTTTTCCAACGCTAGAATCAGCTCGGGGGTGGTGGGGAGCTGGGAGGTCCGCCTTTCTAACGAGCACCATGTGGGGTGTGATGGCCTCTGAGTCTTGGCTAACCCATGGCCAGATAACCCTGAGCTCAGCACCCGGGCCTAAGACGCCTGCTGTGGGCCAAGAGTCAGGCCTTGGGAACAGGTGCTGACATTCCTCCAGGATTTATTCTGAATTCACATTCAATCTTCTCATCTGGCTCAATGGGGTTCTTCCTTCCCCCCTCTACCCCTACCCCACCCCAGCCAGCAGCTCAAAACCTTGCTGTAATTTGGAGGGGAGGGAGCGATGGAGGAGGTGGCCTCTCCCAGAAGACAAGTTAGGATTCCAGAGTTGGCGTATCTTAGGGGTCCCCTGAATCTCGGGTGTAAGAGAACCCTGTCCCCCACCATGTCATGCAGTCAAGAATCTCCACATTTGGGGAAAGCCAGCACCACCGAGCAAACAGTGTATCAGGAGCAGAGAAAGAACTGAGGGGTGAGGAGATGAGCCCTCACCGGTCCTGACACAGTGGGTTGCTCCCTTGGCGTTAGAAAGCTCTTTCTCTTTGCAACAACAATCCGAGGAAAGTTCTTCGAGCCAAATTCCTTCTCCATGTAATTTCTGAATTCATCTCCCGAACCAGCTGCCTGGCTCTCCTCTGTGACTCCTTCTTTCTCCCACGCTCCATTCGGGATTTTTGCTTTGACACCAAGATCAGAGCAAGAATGCAGCCTAATGGGCATCTCCCAGCTCTAGGGCAGGGGATTTTCTTTGTTAAAGTTGGAGATGGGGGCAGGGAGTGGCTACGGAACCCGTGGGCCTGTGACCCAATATGCCTGCGATGCAGCGTCTCCTGGTAGATCAGGGCTGTGTTCAGCCACGAGTTGCCCCATGAGCACCAAATGGAGGCTTCTCTTTTGTGAATCAGAAGGTTGAGAAGAGGGTTGAAAAGCGGGTGCTTTGGGTCCCTCGGACGTTCAGCCTTTTACACCATGACCAACCACATTGCCAGGGGAGCACATGCTACTCCTCGGTGAATTCATCTGTGTTAACGCCAAGGGGGATATTATTTATGAGATCATGGGGAACTGATGTCTTCCCTCATTGCCTGGGACTGTCTCCAAATTCCAACTTGGCTGCATTTAAATCTTAGGGAACCTGCTGGAACAATGATGCCAAGGGTGATAACGATAATGAGTCTAGAGCAGTGGTTCTCACCACTAGTGGTGCATAAATTCAGCCAGGGAGGTGTTTTGTGTTGTTTTGTTTTGCTTTGTTTTGAGTTTTAGATACAATCTCCAGGGGTGGAGCCCAGCAGTGTTGTCTAAAGTTTCCAAGTGATTCCAATATGCAGCCAAAGTTGAAAACCAGCAAAGTCTGAACAAGCTGTTTCTCTTTCCAGTTCTAGCATTTTCTAGAGAGTAGACCTGGCACACAGAAAGTCTAGAGGCCTATGGTTTTTCCTTGAATCTATGGGTTTCATGTTTGCCCCATGGCAAAATTAAATATTCTTCTGCCCCATGATTTATGAAGACATCCAAAGATGGATGTAATTCTGGACATCAGAGGCCAGGGTGAAGCAACAGGAGGCCTCCTTGAGTCCTGCCCATCCCAGCTGCCTGAACAGAATGTGGGATTGCAGAGGGAAAATGCACCCCCCCAGGAAATCCTAGACACATGTGCCAAGTTACCCCTGGGTGGCTCAGAGGTGGTTCTGAGCAGGTGGAGAGGCCCTGTGCAGTGTTTCTGGGTGCTCCTGCTCTATAGCACAGAGGAAAATCACCCCCAGGCTTAGTGAATCAAAACAACCACTGTCACTGGTTTTGCTCATGGATTTGCAATGTGGGCGGGCTTGGCGGAGTGGCTTGTTCCTGCTCCCTGTGGCATTAGAAGAAGCGCCTGAAATGGAGTTGGAGAAGGTGTTTCCAAGAAGGATCTGGGGTTTCAGTCCCTGCAGAGGTGTCCAGCCTCTCCATCAGCTGCTTGGAGTTCCTGACTGGGCATAAGTCACAGGTTTCCCATCCCTGAGCTTCAGAAGTCTCAGAACATCACTTCCGCTGTGTTCTATTGGCAAGAAGTCACTGAAACTTGTCCATAGCAAGAGGAGGGGAAATCAACTCTACCAATTGATGGGGGAGTTGCAAAGCATCTGGAACCATCTTTATTGGAATTGGGAACCCTGGGGTGAGGAGACAGTTGTGAATGCACTTCCAGACTTGGGAGTGGACATGCAGACTTGGGGTTCGGTCTTAGCCAGCTTGGGCTGTTGGCTGGGGGCCCTTATGAGCTCATTTGACCTTTATTACCTCCTCAAAGCCCTATCTCCAAACCCCCAAAGTCCCACTGGGGGTTAGGGATTCAACACATGAATGCTGTAGGGCTATGAACCACCAGTACGTAGTGAATCCCAATCAAGGACCCACCACAGACAAGGTGACTTAGGAAGCAGGTAACAGGGAAGAGGGTGCTGATTGGCCAAAGATCTAGTCACAGAGGTTCAGGCATTGGGCAGTCCACCCTGTCCTCCTAATCAGTGCCTCGGCCTGGAAATCAGCATTTATAGCCTTGATGTGAAAGAAGACAGTGATATTGAGTGCCTGATATTTCCTATCATTTCCTAACAACTCTTCACTCCATAAAAAAGGGAACTGCATCTCAAGTAAGGGAAGCCCCTTATTAAGGTCCAATATCTAAGAAGTTGCAGAGTTGGGGCTCAAATCCAGCTCTGTACAACCCCAAAGCCTATGCCAAGGCAGAAGGAGGCCAAGTTGCATCCATTCCAAGTTCCAACTGTGTAGCAAGGTGGCGAGACTCCCTGCGTTTGAATCCCAGCTCTGCCATCTACTAGCTGTGCAGCCTCAGGCCAGTGGCAGAGCCTCTCTGATCCTCAGTCTTCCCAGCTCTAAAATGGGAATAAGAATCGTTCCTGCCTCACAGGACAGTTGTGAGGGTTAAATGGTGCCTAGCCCAGGTAAGCATTACACAGACTGTCAGCTGTCCCTGCTCTGTGCATCTCCAGGGAGATCAGGAGCCACCGTTTGTCCCCACCCCCAGCAGCCCCTCCTGCCCGTCTCATTATGCCAAGTCATTGTCGCAGCTCTTACCTAGAGCAAAGACATGGGGTCATTCACTTGGGTGTCCATTTAGGGAGAAACCTCACCAAGCAGATTTTATGAATTGCTCATACTTCCCCTTATCAAGATTGATGGCACAATTGCCCACGGTCAGTCCTTCTGTGGTCGCAGCTAATGACTTCAACCCTCAACGCGTTTCCTCTGCATTTGCTTCAGAAAATCATTCTGAACAGCAAGACTGCCTTAATAGCCACTTGGTGCTAATGATGCCTTTTAAGTGCATAAAGAGAATCTCTAAGTACCAACTGGGAGGCCCATCGACTGGTGACAACAGCTATTGACATTGACACTGCAGGACAAGGTCAGGAAGCCACGGACCACGAGGAACATGCCTGGGCCTAACAGCGAGGAATTTTTTGGTACATTGGAGAACTTCTTTTTCTCTATTGCTCCTCAAATGCACCCACTCGCGCCATTTGCTGAAGCCGACTATGTATACTTCTGCTGTACTTTGCTGCCACCTTCGAGATGCAGCCGAACTTAGGGTAGCTTGACTTGCAATTTTTCTTTATGTGGATTCATTTTTGCAGTTCGAGATCACTGTTTTTGTACTCCTGCCACTTCTCATGTCCACCCGCCCCCTCTTGTGTGGCCACTGTGGCACACTCAGCTGGTGAGTAGGCAGCTTGCTGGAGCCACTAAGAAAGTGGGTGCAGGCAGAGCAAGCTGGGTTCATTCTCCAGCCCCATCACTCAGTCCCTGGGCTTCACCTCTTGAAACTCAACTTCTTCATAAATAAGATGAGATGAAGCTAGAACTCAGCTCTCCAGGGGATGGTGAGGATGAACTCGGCTGATGCATGCTGAGTGTTTCCTTCAGGCGCTGCACCTGTGCTCAGTGACCTGGGCTGTTGCTGTGTTAACTTGCTCCGTGACAGTCGGGCGCTCCGAGGAAGTGACAGAGATCCCAGCCGTTGATGTCCTTGCCGTGCGTGACAGTCTACGCTCCGAGTTTCTCGTGTGTCACCTTGCTAGGGTCCCAATTGTGTGAGCGAAGGGCCTCTTTGTAGGCACTGGAATCTCGGCGTGTGGTGTCCCTCTCAGACAGAACCATTGTTTCCCTACCACACTTTTCTCCTTGGCAACTGACCTCCACCCAGAATTTGTTCCTTCTCACCGTCAGCTATTATCTCCACAGGAAGTGCCTTCTCCCAGGATCCTGACCGAGATCGTAACAGGCGCCATCTTGCCTGGCCCTTGGCCGCTCATCCCATTACTTCCCAGAAATGGCACGTTCCAACTTTCCAGCAACCAAATTGGTTTTTGGCCATGTTTCCTGCTCAAGTTTTTGTTGGAGGTGTTTGGGGTTGAGACCTCAGATGTGAGGTTGGGACAGAGCAGTGGGCCAGGCTGCCTTCAGGGAGGGGGTTCCTGAGGGTTGGCCAGGACCAAGGGAGGTACTGCCGAAGGGTGAGCTGCGCATTTTTAGAGAGAAAGAAGCGAGGGGAAGGAATATGTGGGAGAAGCAAAAAGAAGCCTGATGGGGGTGAGGAAGTGGAGTGAGGACATGAGGATGAATGGGCAGTGCGGATGCTGGCTGAGGCACTGTGGCCGGGTGGTGAGGAGTGAGTTGTAAGGCCCCTAAGGCTGGATACCCAGTAGACTCTCCTTAGCTGTCATGTGGCTTATTCAACACACAAGGCAGAAGCGAGTGGGGCTATTATTATACTTTTTTTTAAATTTTTTTTAAATATTGTTACACTTTTAACAAAACTGAATTCCTAAACATACGCTCTAACTGAAGTGCAGCGACTTGGGATCCAAAGGCCAGGACTATCCCTTTGACTGTGAGCACAGGACGCAGGGACCCGGGTGTGGAGCTTGCCTGAGGCTTCTGTTCATCTCATCCGCAGCCCCACCCTCTAACAGTGACATCTGACATATGACACCCATGAGTTTCAGTTGACCCCTTTGTCGGGTGCCATTAAATGGCCTGAAGTTAAAATGTTAATTAGCATTAATCATTTTTTATGAAATGGCTTTGCCAAGCCATAAATTCAGCAGAGTGGAGCTGGCCGCTTAGGGAATACAGATCCACAAAGGAAGCACTGGATGTTTCTACAGGGGCGAGTTTCAAAGAGAAAAGGGAGAGTCGACAGGTGGGATAGGAACAACTTCTGATAAAAAATAAATTAACTAAGATTGCAGGATGAAGTTAATTGGGGAGCAGGTCACGTCCTCATTTTGTTTCTTTCTTCCCTACACCAAACTCAGAGACAAATGTGCGGTAGATGCCCCCACCCCAAAAAAGAATATTGAGCAGTGAATGACTGGAGGAGAGAGGAAGGCCAGGAAAGGAAAAGATGGAAGGGGAAGAAGATTTAGAGAAAGTTAGAAACTGCATCAAAGGCCAATGAATGGCAAAACCCCACATTTCCGCCTTTGGATTCAACCTCGGTGTTTATATGAATGATGATTTATTTTTGGCCATATATGCACAAGTGTGATTACATGTCTCATTCCTTTCTTAATCAAGAAAAGAGCAAGAATTATTATTTTTTTTTCCAAGTAGGTGTCTCCAGGTAAATTCAGAAGGACCTCCTTCTAGGGGTATAAGGCTTCCGCTTTGCAGAATGAGTGAGTTCTAGAGGTGAGCAGAATAACTCAGTGCCCACAGCGAACACTGCATTGCGTCGGAGGGCAGATCTCCTATTTAATGTCCTCACAGGAAACACAGCAAAAAGCAAGCAAGCCGACAAATAAACAACCCAAAGGGGGACAAGGAAGCTTTGAGAGCTGAAGAAGGTTGTTTCCTTGACATGACCACGATTTCATAGGCAAATGTTTATCTCCAGACGCATCAAATCAGATGCATGAAATACATACAGACTTTGTACACCAATGATGCCTCGATAAAGCTGCTAAGATAATCATTTCATCGGCACAAGTATGCATAGAAAAGGAGCTCATAAGGTCAGGTGCCAAAATGAGCACAGCGGTTGCCTCTGGAAGATGAAATGAATATTTTAATTTTTCTTATTTATACATTTTTCTGTTGCCAAAGGTTCTGCAAGATTTTACTTCTAATGGAAAGCACCTACTATCTATGTGGATAATAAAAGATGGTGAGACAGGACTGCTGTGCTCATAGGGCTGTCCCGCTCAGGTAGGTGATAGGTGAGGACCCATATATATTGGGGTTCATTTGTTTGACTCGGGAAGTGTGCACTAGCAGGTAGGTGCTGGCTCCCTGTTGGGCAATCAGATGGTGGAGTCGCCTGAAGACGTCCTGGAATCATCCCTGAAGGCAAGAATTCTTTCCCTGGGATCCACAGGTGAGCTTCAGGGGTTCTCTGACACACCCCCAGAACAACTGGCTAACAGTAAACAGTGTCCTATCAAGAGGGCACCCCTATTTCTCATCAGATCATAAAGAGGGCCCAGTGACCCCCCTAAAAGGCCTTCTTCTTTAGACTAGAGAGTGAATGCCATTATTAGTAAAAGTTTTTCAATGGTGCACCCCAAATACGGGCATGTTTGCCTGTATGTAAGTTGCGTGCATATGCTGTGGTGCACATTTATATGTACGTAGACACAAAATTAGCATTTAAACAAATTAGAAAGTAAGTGCCATTTCTCGTATTTTCATCTCATGTCCTGAAGGATCATATCCACCCCTGCCCCTGGGGAAAGCACTGGTCATTCTTGAAGAAAACCACATCTAGAATCAACGAGGACCTGCCCCTGCTCCCTCCCCAGTCAAACTAGCACCCACCGTGGTTGGCTGGTCCTATGAGCAAGGACTAAGAACTCTGGGGTCAGTTGCGACACCGATAAAATGCAGAAAGTCTGTGGAACCCCTGACAGCATCCCGAAGGTACCAAGATTCCCTCTGCCTGCCTGGGGCTTCCGGGCTGAAGGTCACGCACCCCTACGTGGCAACTCAGCCTCAGCTTCTATTCAAATGGCAGCAGTTGTAGTTTGGGGGTTTCATCTACTCAAACAGATGGGGGTGACAGCCTGGATGATCACCCAGAGTGCATTTACCTCAACTCCACCCTGCAGCGAGCTTGGCCCTCACCTCTGGCAGGTGCCAGATCTCTGTTCTCTGACCTCTTTGGGGCCAGTTCCGCCTCTGCCTGCTCAACTCGTCACTACTAAACGGAAATGCACAGAGAAGTGACCAGACCAGGTGCTTGTGGCCCCATCTCTGCTTCAGGCCTCTCTGGGGTCAATGTTTTATGACCCTGGATTCTGGTAATCACACCCTTAGGAAGCAGCAGAGCAGTCAAAATCTAGCTGATGCCCTCGTTTATTTGTATGCCGTGTGTGTTTGTGTGTGTGTGTGGGTGTGTGTGTGTGTGTGGTACAAATTTCAATCGCCCCTGTGCCCTTTCATATAGGTATTCATGCCCGCCCTTATAATGACAAAGCTCTTTTAACTTCAAGGTCCTGTTGGGTCCCTCGCCAACCATAGGGTGTAGGCATTGGCATATGTGGCAGATGCTGGGGGTGCTGCCGTTCTGTGGGCAGCTCTCAACAGACAAGGTCAAGTCCCTCTGCAGGGAACCTGCTTCCAAACACTCTTCTCTTAGGAGTTACAAAGACTGGGCTACTTTGCATTCCTCTGGAACAACTCTAGAAGTTCATCCCAGCAGCCTGAAGGAAACAACTAGACCTTCATTTCAACCCCATGACAATTCAGCTTCCCCTCTGCCCAACCCTGCTTCCTCCACCCCGTCACAGGTCAAGAGAATGCCTTGATAGGCCTCAGAGGCGCAGGGTTGGCTTCCTGGGCACCGCCCAAATCAGCTTGCTGTTCCCTAAGTGAGTAAGCTGAGGATCTGGAGTGAAGTGACTCACTGGAGCTTCCAGAGGGACGTTCACCAGCTTGATGCGTGGCCTTCTAAGCTTTTTCTTTGCGTGCTGCTTTCATAAAGGGCATCGCGCCCGCCCCCAAGCGCACACTGTTGTTCATGAGCAGAAATGCAGCCCCTTCGTACATACTGACCAGCGATCAAAGCATGACTTTCTCATTTTGCATTTGCTCTTTCTCTGTTGATGGACATTTAGATGCTATTTTTCCATTTCCTCCCCAAATTTAATCTTTGCCAACACTACTGAAATGAACATATTAGTACATGACTCCTAGGCACATTGGCCAGTGCGCTTATTGGAGTGGGATTTGAAAAGTCGAACAGCTGGGTCACGAGGATGTGCTTTCACATTTTGTTTGTTTGTTTGTTCTTTATTTTCTTTTTTAATTGTATATATTTTTTACATCATTTTTCATTTTTGCACAATGTATGCATTTTCCTCTTGGTTATATTCCCCATGCAATTCCCACCCCCCCTTATTTTGACTCTAATCCCTCCCCCCACAGACTGTGTTTCTGGTTTATAGTTGCTTGTTGATTTTGATTTTTACTTTATTATAATTAGTCTTTTTCCTGGTCCCTTATTTAAGTTTTCTAAATTCCTGCTATAAGTGAGACCATCCGGTATTTTTCTTTTTCTTTCTGGCTTATTAATTCAAAAGGGCACCTGCACCCCTATGTTTATAGCAGCACTGTTTACAATGGCTCAGCTATGGAAACAACCCAAAAGCCCAAAAACAGATGACTGGATCAAGAAGATGTGGTACATACACAGAATGGAATATTACTCAGCAATCAAAAAGATAAACGTATGCCATTTGCAGCAACATGGATGGAGTTGGAAGGGATCATGCTCAGCGAAATATGCTTTCACATTGTTAATAGATGAGGTTACCCCCTAAAGTGGCCATGTATGATGCTACCTACATCCCATACTCGGCTGAAACTGCCTATCAACAGTCGGCCCACTCGTGGGTGTGCAGTGGCATCTTGTTGTTTTGACTTAATTCCTCACTAGTTTCCTTTTTTGTGACTTACCTGTCCATGTCCTTTGTCCATCTTTCTCCCAGCTGCATTTCTTCTCTCACTGATTTGCGAAGTCTTTTTAGAGTCTTCATGCTAATCCTCTGTTTGATAAGTTGTAAATGTTTCTCTTCACCCTGGGGGGCATCTTTGAACTGCTTTTATCATGTCACCTTCTTCAGAGAGACAGTGAGACTGAGCCAGATACCAGGAAACATGGATTTAAGTACAGGCATTTGTTCCCTACACGGACAGCTGGTTATGAACCGTGTCCCGGATGCTGTGCGCTGCGTCAGGCACCGTGAGCAAAACAGAGATGCAGTGAATGTGGAGGTAAGGGAGGGAGAGGGAAGAGCTCCAAAGACAACATTTGGGAATGTAGAGGAGATATGTTTTCCACCCATGAGGGCAAAGGATGTTTGAAAAGGCAACCTAAGCTCAGAGATTGCAAATACTTATTAGGATGTGTTTCTTTTTTTAAGATTTATTTATTCATGCATACAAGAGCTGGGGTGCAGGCCAGAGGTGCGGGGGGAGGGTGAGAGGATCCACCAGAGACAAAGTGGGGAGCAGAACCGGTAGATCCACTGAAACACAATGCTGAGGGGAGCAGCGGGGAGACAGGAGAGGTCTGCTGCGCCAGGTGGGTATCTCCCTGGCTGGGGATCAAACTCATATTGCAGTGGCTGCCAATAGTGCTGAGACTTAACCCCTTGCAGCACCAAGGAAGTCCTAGGATGTGTTTATATAGTGGTTTGGAGGCCCGTAAAGATGGCATTGAAGTTCTCATGAAGCCAGCCCCTACTCTGGACATAATGCATCCTAATATGTCCAATAAAGTCAAATTTTCTTCTAGCAAAGAAATCATTTCTTTGGTTGCACATTGGATGATGAGACAAAATTTTACTACTGGGGGCCACAGTGTAAGAAAAATATGCATCTTTAAACTCTAACCTCTGACCAAGGCAAGCTGATGAGGCTGGGAGTGACACTCAGGATGGGATCCAGCTCCGTCTCCACTTACTCATCACTGAGGAAGTGAGAGGAGTCAGCGGAAGAGGAGCCACAGTTTCGCAGCGTAGAGGTCAGGAGGGAAAAAAAAAGCCCAGATGAGAAACTCAAGCCATATTAGATGAGACTTTCAACTGCTTGGGAATAGATGACTGCTTCTTATTTTTAAAAGCCTGACTTCATTAAGGTGATGGTATCCAGTACACTGAGGTGCCTTTTTTGGTCCCTAAGGAGAAAATGAAAGCAGGGTAAAGTTTTTTGAGGCAGCCCCAAGAGGTTCTGCGTTGAGTACCAGTGACATGCAATGAACTGTTTGTCTTTGTCAATATCCTGAATACTGAAAACTATAATGCAACTGTGCCGACCTTTTTATCACCAGCCACTCCCCCCTGCTCTAAAGAATAATAGCTAATTGGAATCCTAGTGCAGGAACAGCCATAAAAGCAAGGCTCTTAGCTGAGATTGAGGAAAAGTACCACTTTAGCAATTACATTTCCTTTACCTGTCAAAGAAAGGGATCTCTGGCCAAAGACTCCGTCCTTGGCAGGTGTGGGCAAAATTACAGAAATGGAATCTAAGCTGATGGCTCAGCTGAAAGCTCAGTGCGACCTCTAGTCCACATTAGCCCAGCGCTGACTTCACACTGTGCACTCTGCAATGTGTTTTCACACATGTTTTCTCATTGACCCTCAAAACCGACCTGTGTGAGTGGGAATTGTTATCTCTCTTCCCTGGTTAGACGAACTGAAGTTAAGGAGATTCTCAAAGCTAACATCTTAAGTGGTAATGCCCCAGAAGCTAAGTTTAAAGCACTAGATTTGGAAACAAATGGTTTATTCACAAGATGTCCCTAAGAAATACCAGTGTGACAGGACCTCTCTGGTGGTGCAAGGGGTTAAGTCTCAGCACTATGAAGCTGTCTGCAGCCTCTGCAGCATGAGTTCCAGCCGAGCCCCGGCCAGGGAGCTGACCCACATGGTGCAGCAGACCTCTCCTGTCTCGCCCGCTGCTCCCCTCAGCAGTGTATTTTGTCAGTCTGCCTGTTCTGCTCCCCACTCTGTCTCTGGTGAATCCTCTCAGCCCCCTGCACCTCTGGCCTGCACCCCAGCTCTTGTATGCATACATACATACATACATACATACATACATACATACATACACAAATAAATAAAAATACCAGTGTGAGGATGAAGAAGTGAGGCAGGGCAGGCAGAGAAGGCAATTCAAATGGCATCAACAGATAAGTTACCCCTGTGGGGAACTGGGGCTCAATTCCCTTGGAAGCCACTGGACACAGGTATAAAACATGACTTTGAGGTGCCCCACTTAAGGGCAAGGAAACTGGGGTGTGAAACTCCATTTCCAACTTGTCCTTGATTCTCAGCTGCTCCCAGGAGTCTTAGTGGCCACGATCAAGTGCTGCCAACTTTCAGGCAAGAGAAAGCCCCTCAGAGTAGAGCTACTTAGTGTGTCCAGAAAGGTGGACACCAAGGAGCCGGGTGCTGGGCCTTCCGCTAATAGAGCCACTACCAGGTATTCATGCCCAGCTGCCCACTGGCAGCATGCCCAGCCCCTCTGTCTTCCCCCTCTGCCCAGCAGAGACAATTCTTTAGTCTCCTCGCAGCTAGGGGTGGCTTTGTTTGGCCAATGTGTATAACAGAACACTCCCTGGGGGCTTCTGGAAAGAGTTTTCTTTTCCTATAAAAGGAAAGAGCTACAAAGGAGACTTCTCAACCCCTGGCCTCCTTCTTAGGGGAGGTCACATGAGGTCATGGGTCCTGCAGGAGTGTCACCAACCATAACTCTGACCCCAACTGTGACCCCCAACATCATTTATATTCTGAACCAATACTGCCCCAATACCATTGATATTCTGAACTTCCAGCCTTAATGGGATGGTGATGAATATCCTTGTGGTTTAGGCACTGTGAGTTGGTTTTTCTGTTACTTGCAGCTGAATGCATTCCTAACTGCCACAAAATCTGTTTTTGTCTCTGACCACAAAGCTTATACATCATTGTCCATTTCCTGTTCTTCATTCTGCAAAGTGCTGGAACATAGAAAGACAGTTTTTGCCAGACATTTTTAAATAATCAGAATTAAGGGTGGCAGCTAAAATAGCTGCAAACAAATGCTGAAACAAACAAAAGTGTAAACAAACCCTTGCCAGCAAACAGTAAAGAGTTGATTATTTAAGGAATGAGTTTTCATAGATAAGGAATATATTATTACATTAAGGAATATTCCAATCCTTAGAATGACAAGGAGTTATTGGAATGACTTGGAATGATAGAGAGATCTGGGCTTAACCTGGGATTGTACAGAAGCTCAATCAAGCACAGACACACACTCTTGGGTGAGTCATTTGTCCAGTCTAAGCTGGAGCTCACACCCAGGGAAATGAAAGGGTGACAAGAGCTACCTCTGACACGCTGAAATTCTAATGCACCAATTTACCTGGATTTTGAGGTCTGATTCTTATACCTTTGTTTTTCTCAAAACCAAGCACATCTGTCATGAGAAGTTGCAATCAACGACATCAAATACCACTTCTTAATCTCTTCCAAATACTAGCTGGGAAATGGTTCTAGAGACAAAAAATAAATCAGCCATGCCAGAAATGGCAACCATAGATTTTAAAGTCTTTGGGTACTACAAAAGCAAGCAGCATGTTAATATGACATTTACAAATCACCCCCAACCACTCTCTAATTAACTTATTGTGTGCCTTCTCTAAACTAACATACACAGAATTAAAGGAGAAACACTTATTTGTTCTGTTGCTAAGGAACCAATACAATTTGCATAGTGAAAAATCATGAGTATATTTAAGCTAAAACCCTATCTATTTATAACAGCCAGATTTAAAAGTCTCAGCATTTCTTATTTTCTCATTTCTTTATTTTTTTAACTTGTTTCTTAAGTAAGCAGCCCAAAGCAGCAGTGTGGCTATACCTAATACATAATATTAGCTAGAAGTACTATAGCACTTTCTGTTACTAAGCCTCCCATAGTCTCTTGCAGAGACTAACCTGAGAAGATCAGAATCATACAATGTGGGAAGACAAGGTGACAGATCAGCAAATATCTGGATTCCAAAGATTTTAGGTTGGCTGAGATCTTTACAAAAGCTGGATAAAGATGACTATGTCTTTCCCTTCACTTTTCTAAACTCATCCATCTGTATTTCTCTGGGATGATGGAAGGAGCACTGGATTTGGAGTCAGAAAACCTGGGTTTGAGGTCTAAGACTTTACCCTTAAAAGTCTTAGCTGGGTGTTAGCTGGGTAACAAGGGACAAGCAGCAGCAGCATGTCTTGGAGCCTCAGTTTGCTCACCTGTAAAATTATAAAAGGGGATGAAAGTGGAGATGGCTCAGGAACAACTTTTCAAATACACAGGTAATTTTTTCCCAATTTGATTGAGGAATAGTTAGCAAATAAAACTGTGATATTTAAAGTATCCAATATGATGGTTTGTTATATGTACCTATTCCAAAAGGATCCCCCCTCCCCGCTCATGAGTTAAATAACACATGCATCAAAAAGATGATGCTTAAAATTTCATTTCATTGAGTTTTTGGGGAACAACTTGGCATACCAATCTAAATTCATATGGAAAAAAATCTTGTTGATAGCCAGGGAAATTCTGAAAATAAAAAATATTTAAGAGAACTAGTGCTATGAGATATTAAAACATGTGCTAAAGCTGCAGTAATTAAAACAGTATGGTCCCAGTGCAGAACATGGGTTGCCAGGCAGATCAATAAAAGAGAATTAAAAGAGGGCCTCCCCGGTGGCGCAGCGGTTGAGCACTGGGTTGCGAAGCTGCCCGCAGCCTCTGTGGCGCCGGTTCGATCCCCGGCTGCTCCCCGGCCACTGGAGGAGGGTCCCACATGGCGCGCAGACCTCTCCTGCCGCCCGCTGCTCCCCTCAGCAGTGTACTTCGGTCCTTCTGCCTGCTCTGCTCCCCGCTCTGGCTCTGGTGAATTCTCTCACCCTCCCGCGCTTCTGACTGTACCCAGTGCATGTATAAACAAAACAAACAAACAAATAAATAAATAAATAAAAGCATGCCTCTATAAAAAAAAAAAAAAAAAAAAGAGAATTAAAAGAACTGAAATTAAATAGATGTGGGGTTCTTACATGTAAAAAAAGTGGCATTACAAACTGATTGAGAAGTTTTCACTTAATAAATGGAGCTGAGAAAACTGGCTAAATATTTGGAAAAAAATGAAATCATTAATTATTATTAATTAATTAATCATCAATACAATTTTTAAAACCATTAGACTATTACACTTGATTTTTAAATATTATTTTCTCACTTGAAAGTTTATATAATTTAGTTTTTAATCATGGCTATATTTAAGCAACTCACAAAATGCCTAAAAAATTAGCAACTAATTCTCATGAACTGGTTCAAGTTCCCTCAAACTGATACAACTGCTCAGGTTTCTTGGAATTGGAGCAAGTTCACTGATAGTAAACAATGATTTTTTTTCTCTTTTGGATTTTTTTCAATATTGTATCCATTTTTAAAAAAGTTTTATTTTTGTTTTTTTTTTTTTTAAATCTTTTTTTTTTTTTTTTTAATTTTCTAGAGGCATGTCTTATTTATTTATTTATTATTTGTTTGTTTGTTTGGTTTATACATGCACTGGGTACAGTCAGAAGCATGGGAGGGTGAGAGAATTCACCAGAGCCAGAGCGGGGAGCAGAGCAGGCAGAAGGACCGAAGTACACTGCTGAGGGGAGCAGCGGGCGGCAGGAGAGGTCTGCTCGCCATGTGGGACCCTCCTCCGGCGGCCGGGGAGCAGCCGGGGATCGAACTGGCTGCAGAGGCCGCAGGCAGCTTCGCAACCCAGCGCTCAACCGCTGCGCCACCGGGGAGGCCCTATTTTTGTTTTTATTTATTTATGCATACAAGAACTGGAGAATAGGCCAGAGGTGTGTGGGGTGGGAGGGAGAAGTTTCACTAGAGATAGAGTAGGGGGCACAATAGGCGGATTTCCTGAAATACACTGCTAAGCGAAGCATTGGGGGAGACAGGAGAGGTCTGCTGCACCATATGTGGGTCAGCTTCCTGGCTGGGTATTGAACTCAGGCCTGAGTGGTGATAGTGCTGAGATTTAACCCCTAGGCTACCAGGGAGGCACCTGTTCTATTCATTTTAAATCAAATTTGACAATTTTTGTAAGGATAAGTCCTAATTTCCTAAGTCCCATTCCATGTTCGGCTCTATAATCACCTCCTCCAGAAAGTCTTCCTGAACTACCTCTTCTTCATTGCACTCAACCTTACTCCAATATTTTGCTAATACTATTATTTTTGGTAATTATTATTGGTATAATATATAAAGTTATATGTTATACAACTATTATCTCTATAATTCACTCACTATCTTTCTCTCCCACTAGACTATAAACACTTTAAGCTCAGAGTATTTTTGTTTTGTTTTGTTTTCAAGGGGTTCAAGGAGGGCTCATTACTTTACCCCAGTTCCCATCCCAATCTCCTGGCGCAGAAGAAGGACCCCAAGGACATTTGTTGAATACCTTCTCAGAAAAAAAAAAAAAAAAAAATCAGCCAGGATCCCCTAGGAAGCATTTCTGAACAGGGCTTGGTGCAGGGGAGAGCACTGAGAGTTTGTTTGCCTTTATTTTTGCTTTGTTGGTTTTGTTTATGTATTTGTTTGTTTCATTTTGTTTGTTTCATTTTGTTTGTTTAATTCATTCAGAGGTAGCAGGGGCCTCAGAAGGACCTGGTGCCCCTGCCTCCCTTTTCACAGCCTGGAAAACGGAGGCCCAGGAATGGGGGGCGCCCCTCAAGGACGTGCAGCCAATTAGCAGTAGAGCCCAGCTCTCCTGTGCCAGAGTCTGGCATTTCCCCTCAGCATCTATTGTCTCCAACCATTGATTTGTCATAACCCCGCTAATGAGAGCATTTCAAATGTAACAGACAACAGCAGCAAAAACACTCCCTCCCAGAAGACTTTGGGGCTAAGGAATATTCTGCCACTCAATGTATTTGAGTAGGACGTTCATAAGTCCTACTGGCAATGAAAAATCTAGGATTTTACTGGCTTTTTGGGTTTTGCACACGTATCCCCCCAAATACCCAATCGCATATATTTCTGACCTGCCGTTTTCTTCGGGGAGAATGGAGCAACCACATTGGACCCCAGATGTGAAGACTATTCTGGCCTCCTCATTTCACATTTAAAGCTAAGGCCTTAGTTCAGGTGCAGGAAAGAGAAAAAGCAAAATAACCACACACACCACCCCCCAAGGCAGTTTTTAAAAACCTTGACCCAGTCCAAGACAACCAAGGATGTGGGTTTCTTTTTAGCTTCATAATATTCATGATTTAAGGGCAGTTTTTATTTTTCATGCATTTTCATGTTGTGGGCACAGAATCTATGCAGTTCTGCATCTTAATTTTCACTTAATATTATCACATATTATTTTTGTACCATTGACATAGCCACACAAGACGTTCATTTGCTTAAACAGTGCCCTGTTGTTGGACCTTTAATTTGTTTGCTGCTTTGTGCTGTTACAAAAATCACTGAGATGCTCATTTTTGTGTGTTAGCATTTTTAACATATTTTTACTTTTTTTCTTTTGAAGTCATTATGTAAATGTGGAGTTTCTGAGTCGATGGCTCTTGATTCCAGTTTATAAAATGTTTTCTTGAGCCATAGGATGCAGTGCAAGTGTAGGGACTGGTTACAGCTCACATTTATCAAGTTCTTCCTGCAGAGGCTCGAGACAGTACTAAGTGGCCCACAAGTAACTCACAGGGCAGCTGGGAATCCTTGTGTCAGTTCAGAAAATGCTAACCAGTTAATGCGGATGACAGAAAAGAAACCAGCAGAAACCCGCCCTCGAGGGCCCTCCCCCTGGCAAGAAGAACCACATCTCCATAAATTTCATCACCAGCTCAAGTCTCTGCTCAACCACTTAGAAACTGTACTAACTCGGGCAAGATACTGCATTTCTCGGGGCCTCTGTTCCCACTCTGTTCTCACCTGGTCACCTCAGGCCAGATGACCCCTTGGATCCTCCCAGCTCCTGGCCGTGAGCAAATCACAACAGCTTCACAGTGGGCAGAGCAGGCAAATGACCCAACTGCCTCGTCCAACCTTTAAACAAGTCGTCTGTTGGAGGATTTGTCTTATCAGGACACACTTGACCTTCAGCCCAAGGTCTTTCTCTGCCAAAGCAGAGCTGGGTACTGGAGAAAGACAGGTGTCTCTTTCCTCATAAACATCTGTTTCCTTTTCTAGCCTTCAAAGGGGTGGATCCTATCAAAGTGAAATAAACTCTGCTTCATCAATCAGAGACAACAGGCAACACTACCAAGCCCTAAATTGCAAATGTTTCCAAGCCCTGATTGTAAACAAAACCAGCATATTTGAAATGTGACCTCACTATAAGTGACTTCACTAATAATTTTTGCCTTTAAAATACTTTAAAGCAGTCAAATCAATCCCTGACATTATTAACTTAACACAAGCCCATGTTCATGTACAACATCCAATTTTGGTTTCAAGTGGAAGGGTGAATCCAAAATATCTCTATAGCAACTTCTTTAAACATTTTCATTGCTGTACTCTTTAAACTTAAATAAGACATCTTGTCCTGTGCAGAGTTCAATAGCGCTCTTGTTTGCTTGAAAAAAACTACAAGAAAAATCTGATTCTGACCTCACTGATTTTGCAGAGTGCGGAGCAGGCTAGGTGAGGGCGGAGGGGAAACCTGGGTCTGCTCCCTCACCCGCCACCCACACCTCCTTTGACCCAGAATTCTTTTCTTGGATTTCAGTTTCTTTATGATGGAAACCAGGAGAGCTGCGTTAGACGCTCAGGAACTGTAACATGTCCTCTTTGTAGGGGTTAATATGCTTTCTACGGAACAGGAGCTGAACTGAGTCACTCCTGGGTCCAAGACGATGAACAAATAACCTATAAAGCTATAAACAAGAAAGGGATGTACTTCTGTGCTTGAGAAGAGGGAGTCCATTCTGCATCACTGGGTCTGGCACGTCACCCTTCCTGTGTCTGCCCTTTGGGTGTGTAGTCCCTGCCCTTTATTTTGGACTCAGCCCTGTGACCTGCTTTGGCCAACAGAACGTTCATGATCATGGTGTGACCAGAAGCCTCGAACGTGCTTGCACCGCTGTGCTTGCAAAGATGGGCCAGCTCGTTTGCTTCCCTACGGTGATTCTAAAAGTCTAAAAGCATACACCTGGATTGCTCGCTTCTGCCAGGGAGAGGGTAAGAGACAAGAGGAACAGAGCCATCTCAGCTGCTGTGGTCTGAAGCACCCCCTCTTCAGCTAACCCATAGGTACATATGCGATGACCAGTGATGGTCATCTCCAGCCACTACGTTTGGGCATGACTTGTTACGCAGCATAGTCCTGGCAACAGCTCACCAATGCAGACAAGAGGTACTTTCTAGATGGGACCATATGTTTATCCAAAACCAAAACGCCACGTATAAATAAGCTTTATTGCTTATAAAATATAGACATTAAAACTGCCTTGACTGTAAGCAACCTAAATTGGGTTGTCACCTGTGTGACTCTGGGCCAGTTACCTTCTCTTGGCCTCAGTTTCTACGTTTGTAAAGTGGGATGCCTGTGGCATCAGACTGACCGTGAGGATTGAGTATGAGATCACGTGAGAAGCATCGAACCCATAACAAACACTACATGACAGGTGTTAATCAGCCGCCATTTTCTAAGTCCCCATGAAATAGAGTATATACTACAAAGTTCAGCACATTTCTAGAAAAATGATATAGCTAGATACCTAATCAATTTTGATTCCGGGCAGGTATTTTCTTAACCAACAGACAAGCATCTTAAGGGCAAGAGTGGTTTCTGGTTCCAGTCCAGAGGAAGGGGCCACTGTGAGCCCTTGGGAAGTCAAGTTCAATCACTGAGACCTTTTTCCTCTGCTCTTTCCGTCCTCCT
Source organism: Talpa occidentalis (assembly GCF_014898055.3). NCBI lineage: Eukaryota > Metazoa > Chordata > Mammalia > Eulipotyphla > Talpidae > Talpa > Talpa occidentalis. Next base: position 5,469,742 of record NW_023601754.1, read on the forward strand.
GACTGTCCAAGAGCTATTCTCCACTGGTAGACACAGCCTTAGCACCTTTCTGGCACAAGGTAATCTCCCTTCTTAATGAAGAAAAGGAGGGCCGGTTCCCCCGAGAGTCTTACGAAAGCAACCATTATCTTGATGGCTATTTTTTCCATTGAGAAAAGTCACATAAACTTTCTTTATAATGTAAATGTCTTTAATTTCAAAGTCTGTTTGAGCAGAAAAGTAGGAAAATGAGAACAGAAATATGTGGATATGCCCAAAAATCATAAGGGTGCTAATCTCGTGAGTGATGTTTGCAAATCACTTAGCTAATAAATAAACGCTTAACTGATGACAGCAGAATTTCTGTTGACAAATGGAAATCAGAAATTATATCTGCTCTGCTAAAGCTGTCACTGATTCAGGCTTGATACCTCCACTGCTCGGCTCTATTTCCCCACTTCTCATTTAGCCCCAATCACCCGAGTTTGATGGTGCTGCTGGTCTACACGCATAAGGAACACTTCTAAAAATTCAGCATAACATTTCTCATTTCAACACCCAGGGCACCGACAACCGGTCCCTTTCAATAGTCTGAAGGGGGAAAAAAATACAGATTTTGTATTTTATTGCAGCCGGCAGGAACCATCTGCACACATGCAGACGTGTGGGGTGACACCCCCGACTCCAATAGGCTGGCAAATGAGGCCAAGGGTATCTTTGTGTCTACAATTATCAATTTCAAATCCTGGAAAGATGTCTAGGAAACAGAATCAGAGGGAACGCGGCTCTCGGCTGCGTCTCGGTGCAAACAGCCATTGTTCAAGCCCAATTAGCATTACCGGTGGTCGTGCCTTCCCGAGCCTACGGTTCTGGGCTGGATGCATCTGCTCTACATTTTTTCATTTCTTTCCCATTTTGAACAATTTGGTTCCTAAGCTCCATTTCCTTGTGGCTTCCTGGAGTTCTGATGACAAACCGCTAGACTTTGTTCCTGTCCTTTAAGACCTAAAGGGCACTGGAGAACACACGAAATTTGTTTCTAATTTTGCATCTGCCAAAACATTCCTGGGGGAACAATACAAGCCTATAAAAATAGGATGCGCCATCCCTCTCGTTCCACAAAATAAACAAATCCAAGAGGAAATCAAACGCAGTCCTTGAAAATGCAGCCTAAGTATTTTTACACCCCCTCCTCTTTTCCTAGCTGGTGAAAACTTATCCCTGAATTATGATTTGAGATTGCATATTTATCCTTTTATGTTTACAGCAAATAATCATGACATAAGCAAATGAAAAGAAACACCAGGGCTTTCTTCTTCTGGGTTTCATGTTTTGTAAAATGAATGTCCCTCAAGACAATTTAAGAGAATGTGGAATCCAATTTCCTCACTGGTGTTAGGAGTTTTATTTTTAACTCAACTACTCCAAAGAATAGACTCCTCTCTGTCTTATCCGCAGTCGGAGCACACAGACGCAAAGCAGAATCATCTTTCCATTTTTGTTTTTAGATAATTCAAAGGATCTTAGAGTTCTGAATTCCTGAATCTTGGCCAAGGTGATGTCATTAAATCTATAATGAAAACAGTGTCACTGAGAGAATTAATTCATTATGGTGGAATTAAGTTAAATCCTTTATGATATGCTATTAAGCACCCATACTAACTTGCTTGCATCAACCTGAATGAAGCACATTCAGATGCAAAAAAGAAAAACAAATTCCAACCTCAAACCTCATAGACTATTAGGTAACTTGCAAAGTTAAATTCATTTAACTATTAAAAATATTTATAAATCTCATGGTATTTAAGCATCTTAAGATGTCTTAAATGTTGCAGCGGCCAAATACTTTGTGGTTTATAGAACATCCTTGCCTGAGGAAGTATAACTTACTGTATAAATCATTATTATGTATTTCATGAATGTTTTTGCCTTGTTCCTCGGGTCTTACAACAGCCAAATAGCCCAAGAATTGTCCAGCATTTCACTAATCCTCCAAATATTACAATATTCACTCCAGATCGAACAGCTTTGCCCGAGTTTGATGCAACTTGGGTAAGATTTTAAGGCTATTTCTCATCTCCAAATTCATCATATAATTAACAAAGACCTATTTTGTTAGGTCCGAGGGAGAGAAATAAACAAGTGGCATCTATTTCCTGTCCTGTAGGATTTTAAGTTTATCCCGGAGCCATGATATATTCGTATAAAAATCTCTCCCCTGGAGCCTTGGTAGGAAAGGAAAAAGCATGAAGCTACTAGTCAGGCACTTGCAGGGAGCTATTTCTGCTTCTGACACCAAATTTCTGCTGAGTCCAGGAGACACATTTCCTCTCTGGATCCTGGCTCACGGCATGCTTATCTAGAATAATGACTACTTATGAAGGGGGTTCTTAGAGGGAAAAAAATCACGATGGTATTCAATATGAAAAGTTGGATGTTAATTTTTTAATAAAGGTTACTGCTTCCAAAATTAGGGCATGTCATCCTGGTGGAAGAACATGCATTTTTAGAAGATCACTGAGAGAAATCACTATGCATATTCAGACCATCTTGCTTCTGACACATGGCTGTTAAGTGACAAATGGAAATTTCCTGAGCTTAGTGGAATGACTTGACAATAAGCCGTGTAGAGTTTCTAGAGACACTGCCTGTCAAAAAAGTTGTAGCAATCATGCCCCTTCATTAACAATGGGCCAGACAACCTCTGTCTGCAAAGACCAGGGACCCAAGATTGTCATCGCGCGTCTCCAGCTGTGCAAGTCTTTCTGGTTGCCACCTTGCAAAAAGAAAATTTATTTTAACAGACTGGCTCTCCTGACAAATAGCACCCTGAACCCTGAAATCACAAAAAGAATTCCGAGGCCTAGCCAATGACCTGCTCACTTTATACAATATTGATAAGACAAGCTCTGGGCAACAAAGGAATTCTGATGGTGCCTCGGTTCTCTTTGTAATGGGATTTGGCTAGATCAGGAAAAGCATGTATTTATTTTTTATTTATTTAAAATGTGTAGTCTGCCCGATTCTCAAAAGGTTTAGGACACCTTGAAAACACACACACACAAACACACACACATTCACACAACAAAGCAACCAAAAAACCGCATGTGTTAAGAATGATACTGTGGAGGCCTCCCCGGTGGTGCAGCGGGTTGAGCGCAGCGCTGTGAGCGCAGCAGGCTGAGTGCAGTGCTGTGAAGCTGTCCACAGCCTCTGCAGTGCCGGTTCGATTCCCAGCCGGCCAGGGAACTACCCACATGGCATGGCAGACCTCTCCTAGCTCACCAGCTGCTCCCCTCAGCAGTGCTTTCGGTCTGTCTGCCTGTTCTGTTCCCCACTCTGTCTCTGGTGAATCCTCTCACCCTCCCGCGCGTCTGGCTTGCACCCCAGTGCTTGTATAAATAAATAAATCTTTTTAAAACAATGATACCATGATAAAAGGAATTTTTTTTTTTTTAGTTTAAAACAAAGGGAAAAATTCAAACACATTATTAGCCTAGGTGAAAACAGCTCTGAGAGAATTGAGCATTTGATGGAACTTAGACCTAACATTTCCTCTTCAAGAAACAAGCAGGACCCCAGGAAGAAACTCAGCTGGCACCCCAGGAAGACTTAACAGCTGTTTGGGTTCCAGCTGGCAGCCACACCAATGGGTTGATGCTCATGCTGGACTAGTTAAATATTTTTATCATCACCCAGGAGCCAGGGAGAGAATGTGCACTCCATAAATGGTAGCAGTTTTGACTGTTTTATCCTGCATTTCCAGCAGCCCCATCACCTGAAGCATTCAGTTAATATCTATTTGAAATACGCAGAAAATGCATTCATGTTTTTCCTTTGAGCCACTTCCTGCTAAGTGCCCTCTGCCAGCAAAAGGAGGTAAAGAGTTGACCAGTCTTTGGCTCTATTTTCTTCAATCAGAGACACGGCTGGAAGAGGCCACGCTAAGCTGATGTTTACCCAAAATCTGATTCTTGTTCTAGCAGAGACTTTTGCAACCACATTATAAATAAATTGAATGTCACCCGGGGTGCCCCGGTTCTGCTGTACCATCAAGAAGTGTGAAAATACTCTCTGGAGTTTCTCTCACGTTTGTCAAAAAGGGAAGAGGGAACATTTCTCTCCTTTCTCCTGATTTTCTCTATATTTGATTTTTCCCACCTCTGGATGGGGTCAGGAAGTGAATCGTGCATTTCCCTTGCGTGAATAAAGGACGAGGTGCCTGCTTTTACATCAAATTGCTCAGCCCTCCATCAACATCACCATAAATGTGACATATGAATATTAAATCCAAATATTTTATTGGTGCAGATAAATATGATTTGTAAAAAGAGTCAAATTAACAATCCATTACATACTAATGGGTTCTAATCAATAAGTTTAATTTGACTAAAAGGAGATGGGCGGGGGAGAAAAGAGACTCAATTACACCCAAATGGTGCAATTTAAAATCTAAAGGTGAGTGACTTCTTCAATTTTGAGCTGTGTTCTGACTTGGGGGCTTGGCGGCCCAAGCCTTGGCAAGTGGAATTCTGTCTGTAGTTTTCACTGTCTTATTTCCAATTAGTTTTCTTTTTTTAAAAAAAACTGCTTTGTATACAAAAAAAAGTAGGAAAAACGAAGACAATGAAAACCAATCTCCCACAACCAATAAGAAACAATATTTTGATGTCATATTTGCTTCTGATGATTTTAATAAAAAGTAACAAAGTACATAAAACTCGCATCTCTTCTGTCCCCCACCTAACCTCTCTTCTTTCCTCCTACTCAAGTCTGGACTGGGTGCTGTGTACCCCTCTTGCCCTCATTGCTATGCTTTCACCCCATGTGTGGGGGACCCAGAAATTATGCGGAGTATCACTTCGGGAGTTTGCAAAATTCTACAACTCGCTTTTTCTTTTTGGACAACCTCGCCCGGGTCCCCTGATTTCCAAAGAAAGTTCTAGTGCTTGGTCAAGCCAGTGCCTCACCTGCAGAAATACCTGCATCTTCCTCTCCCGGGCTTAACTATGGGACACCTAAGGTAGGAAAATCACCCCCTGCCTCCTCCAGTGACTCGCTTTGGCATTTTACAGGGTACCCCGTTCCTCGCAGGAAACCTGTTCCCCACCCCTCCACCCAGCTGCCTTCAGCCCTCTCTCTTCTCTCCCACTCCTGCGGGTCGTGCACAGAGCCTAAATAAACAGACATGGGCTGCCGCCGTCCATAATCCTGGTGTCAGTCTGCTCCCTAGCGTCGCCGGCAGGCCCAGCATCTGACAGCAGCGAATCTGGAGCTGCAGGAGCTCGTTTCTAAAAAGCAGCTCACAGCTCCAGCCGCTCTCCAGCAGAAGAGAAACAAAGCCTAGCGGACTCTCTTGCTATCTTCTGGGTGGCAAGGAAATCTCAATTATACACCCAAGGGATGTGGTTTATGAAAAACTAGAAAGAATGTTTAAATTGTATACGTAAATTGTTTTGTTTTACAAGCTGGGGTAAATCAGCACACTTGCAGCCCATATTTATCTGATCCACTCCATAAGACTCTTTTTGAATGTATGCCATTGATGTGGGGTGGATGCCTATGCAAAACATAACCGACCCCTAAATTCAATTAGGGCATTGGGGGGAAAATGGAAATTTTGCTTTGGGGTTAGTCGGGATGGCTGAGGACTTCTCGGAATAGTTCCTCGGCTGTAACTGAAGATTGAAATCGAAGGATAAAATTTCCAACGCTGAGCAGTCAGAACGCTGGCTCGGGCTGGCCCGTTTAAGAAAAAGATGGCCAAGGGAATGCCCTTCTTTCACCTGATTCTAGCTCACTAAAAAGAAAACAGCCTCTTCTTTGTGTCGCCCCAAATGTCAAAACGTTCAACGTGTTTCAGGCCGGGGAGTCCAGGCTTAACTCCCGTTCTCTACGCTGATGATAATAAATGGTGGAAGATGAGAATCCTAACTCCACAGGACCAACCGTAAATTGGAAAAAAAAAAAATACCCCAAGGGGGGAAAAAAATTGAAGGCAGTGTTTTATTTTTACACACATCTCAGCAGCAGAGCACACCCCAGGGATGTGGTGGATGAAAAAGTCAGAGAGTTTCAATTGTTTTTGTAAACTGTTTTGTTTTGCAAGCTGGGGTAAGTCACCGATGGAGGTCACAGGGACGAGAAAAGTTTCTTAGGCGTGGGAGCCTAAGCAGGACGAATCTGGTTTTGACCATGGGTTGCTGAACCCTAATCACAGATAACAGCCGGGAGCTTCACCTGGTATTGATGTTGCCTGGCATTTACTTCTCCAGAAAGTCCCCACTTGGGGCGGCCCTGCTGGCAAGATAATTGATAGTCCCCTGAGTTATAGATTCTGAGCTAACGGTAACAGTACATTCTAGAAGCCAAGGTCACCCACCATACAGCAGCGTCTACAACAAAGGGGATGATTACTGCAATTACCGTCCCGTTGGAAAGATTTTGTAAGTTTTCATCATTTTCATTCTGAAATCTTCCTCTTGCCAGAGAAGTTTAAACTCTCCGATTCGTGATGCAGGAAGAAAAGCTTCTCCCACACCACCACAAAAGCTCTCGCTTCAGAGCGTTCCCGTGGCTTCCAGCGAGGTCAGGAGAAGGGCGACCCCATTTAACTGCAAGACCTTCAGAAAGTCTTTGCGTGCTGGGTTTGTCTCCTCCACGGCGCCTATTTGAGGCCGTAGCAACCCGATGGAAATGCCCTCATATCCCACATCAGATGCCTTTTTTTTTTTTACCCTGTACAAAGTGGGAAAGAATTTTCTAATTTTTTAATAGCATTATTACTCATTTTCAGTTGCTATTGTTCTTTTCTCTCTTTGGAGCCAGTGACTTTCTTCCTTAAACACATTTGAAGGGTCGTCAGTAGTTTCAGCCTCTGCTTGACTGTCGCTTGTGGCCACTGATGGACTGAGCCAGTAAATGCCTAAAATGGGCCTGAGAACAAGAGTGCACGTTCCCCCCACAACTATTCAGCATCTAAATTTGCTTCTGGCTGGGAAAATGCCAGTTCCTGTCATTTAAAGAAGAAAAGAAAAAAAAAAAAAACCTATTTGAAGCTTCTAAAAAAAAAAGAGGGGGGTACAGTTCTAAAAATTGTAATTAATTTAATAAGACATCCTGCCCAGAGCCGACCAGAAGCTGAGTGTGCCCTGTGGGTAAGCCCCTGAGCGTGGAGACAGGCAGAGACACTTGAGTGAGCTCTGAAACGGTTTCTCACTAACACGATGCTCATTTTCATGACCGGGAACAGTCTTGCCTTTTTTCTGCTCTGGACAAAAGAGCGAGCAGACACAATCATCTTTTGAGAAGGATGGCATCGTCGTTGTCTGCATAGCAGGACTGTAATTAAGCACCAGAAATAGGACAGCTGAGAATGGACAAAGAGACAGGAAGGTGAGGGAATGAAACAGCATCGCGGTGAGAGGCCTGAGCAAAGAGAGTAGAATCCAGTACATGCTTGGGTGAGGTCATCCAGGGAAAGGGTGTGTGTCCAGACAGGGAAAAAATGCACGGCGGCCCAGAGAATAGGAGGCTCAGTGAACTGTTTAGTGTTCTGGACCCTGCTTACATGCCCCCTCCTCCAGGCAGACCTCAGGGATTCCTCCTGAAAGAATACTCATGTAGCGAGCATTTACAGAGGACCTTCTGTGTACCAAGTATTATGGCAAGTGTTCTCAGTGAGACAAAGCAGGTCCCAGACTTTTGACTCCAGAAAAGTCAGTCAAGCCAAGATCCAGGAAAAAGCTATTTTAGGCAGAAAGGAAGGACAACAAGGGCAAACAAAGATCTCTGTGGGTCTCAGGTGAGGAGTCTAGATTTTAGTCTCAATGCAAGGGACAGCGGTCAAGTTTTTAAACTTGATCCTTTACCTGCACAGAGTCGTGTGTGTCCCCAGGGCCCTTCTTTTCTGTTTTTCTCTCTTCACCCAGCATTTTCACACCATGCACACCCAGAGCGGTCACCTCCTCAGCGAGCCTGAGCAGAATAGCGGGTTAGGACTCCCTTGACTACAAGACTGTGAATGCTGACTTGCTGTGTGCTCCTGCAGACCTCACTTAAGCTCGGCGCTCCTAGGGGGTGATGGCAAACCAAGGGGCTCCCATTCTGACACTAAGCTCACCGGGAGGAGTCAAAATGGGCACCAACAAAACCTTCCTTGTCTTGGCTTCTCCCATCTTGCGGCTGATGAAGCGACGTAAAAAGGCACTTCCTTCCAGAAACCAAAAGCCCACGAACGGGTTGTTTAACACCTGCCCAGCACAGTCTTTGTGTAGGATTGTCTAAGAGCACACGCTTAAACGTGGTCCACAGGAATTACTCGCATAAGTGAGCAAATGAAAGTAATTACATCATTTGTTCCTCAGAAGGCTTGAAAAGGTTTTGGCGTTGACCTTCTGCTTTGGGGCCTGAAGAAGGGCGAACTGCCTATTCTCATAATTCCTCGGAGTTATTTAGAGAAGCTCGTCATGGAGTAGAATCCTGGAGGATCAGAGCACCAAGGCTAACCGTGGCTGGAAATTCTGAGGCCCAGAGAGAAGTGACTGGCCCAAGGTCACACAGTCTAATCAGGACTGGAATTCTTCATGGTGCCCCTTCAATGCTCTTTGCTTCTTTCTTTAAGGATGAAGAAGGGCAAGGAAAGAAGCCTCAGAACACCCACCAGGTGAGCATTAACTAGCAAGGAGGGCCTGCACAACAGATGGAAACCTCTCCCACTTTCTCACTGGCCCAGCTCTGCAGGCCCACCCTTCACAGGACACATTCAGCAGTGAACTCTGGGCTCAAGGTCTCAGGCCATGGACTAGATGAGAGGCCTGGGTTCTGGGTGGGCACATTCCCTTAGTTTCCTCACCTGGAAAATGGGTATAATTGAAACAACTATCTTGGAAGGAGATTGTATAATCTATGAAAAAAGGCTAAAAATGTCATCACGATGCCCGGCACATCCCAGGCCCACCAGCAGCCACTGCCAACATTACTATTTTTTTATGATAGAAAATACAGAAAAATACACACAAAAAATCACCTGCTATCCCAAACCTAGAGATGACCATAGTTAACATTTCCCTTTCTCCCAAGCAGACCCACACACACACACACACACACGCATGTACACATTAAAGAGGATATACACGTTATTCCTTAATTTGCTTATTATTTGGGGGGACATTACAAACATTTCCCATGTCATCCAATTCTCCCAAAATATGATTTCCATAACGCACTCTCCCAATCACCTATCCCTGGAAATTCAGGTTTGTCGATTTTTTGTTATTGCAAAGATGCCTTCAGTGATTATTCCTATACATCAACCTTTATACATCTTCTACCTAAATCTTTGTAAATGACCTACGATAACTTTGTCAGAGTAACTCCTACACGTTGGCTTTCTGGGTCAAAGGGCACATATATTTTTGAAGATTTTTATCGAAATTGCCAAAGTGTTCCACAAACATGTTCGGCCACTCCCTGCTCTTCAGAGCAGGGCAGAAGCATCCATACCCATCATCCACCAGTCTCAGGCATCACCATTATCAATACCTTTACCTCTCCCATAAACCAAAGCTATCACACATTGTTTCAAGTCCCTTCATCCTGAAACTCTAGAGGTTGGCTCTTCATCTGTATTGATTCATTTCCCAATCGCCTGGATAAATCTTCGGCCCTGTGGCCAAGGGTCAAGATTTGTGTTGGTCATAGAAATTGGTGAGGGTGTTTCATGGAGCTTCTACTAATGTTTTGCCATGGTATGAAGTGAAATAGCTCCCCTTTGTTGGTGGCCTTTTACCATTTTAATCAAAATGCTGGAAGAACATAAGTTGGCACATCGTCCATCTGGCTCTGACAGTCAACCTCATTCCTGTTCCCAAAATTGTTTTCCTTGAGAGGCAAAAATCACGCACACATGTTGGGGTGCCACTTTTCTGACCGTTTGAGCTCTTGGACTTAATATGAGGCACCTCTTGGGGGGCTCAGTGCCTCCCACCCTCCTCAGGACTCAGAGTCCTCATTCCAATCCCCCGGATAGACATCTAGCTCACAAAGTCTCTGGGGGGTTCCAGATAAAAAGGACTGTCTTGGAACAGAGTGGAAAGGAGCGGAGGAAAGGCAGAGTGGGCTGTTTTTCTAAGCAACCTAATTTAAGTGTAAAAATCAACTCTCCTTCTGAACAATGTGACGACAACCCGAACATTGAGAGTGATGGTGCTAAAGCCAGGGAACGTGTGAGGAAAAGCTTTTATCAGAAACCCAGGGGAGCTGCTGTCTATTTCTGTGCTTACAAAGGCCATTCCCGGCCTGCACAGACGTCCCACCAGGCTCTGCCCTCACCCTTCGGTGATCTATGAATTGTCCCCACCGGTACCCCCTGCAAGTGTCTTCCGTTGGTGTGATGGACTTTCACCCCGCCCCCAGCTTCCATTCGCCCTCCTTCTGGGAACAGGACTGTCGTTTTCCTCAGGTGAATCCCTTCCTCTGTGTGTGTGGTTGGGAAGAGCTTGACTCGGACCCCAGCTCCAAGGGTGGGGTGTTGACTCAACTTCTCCCGTCCAGCTCCACAGTACTTGGGGCCTCAGTGATCCGTGCAGGGATGAGCCTGTGATCAGTGCAGGCTAGAGAGAGTGAGGCCCAGAACTCTGGTCCAGCCGCAGGAGGAGCGTGCCCGCTCTGGCAGGCACAGCCTGTGAGAACCTCCGTGGAGAGAAAGAAAATGAGTCTTAGCACATTGGCGTCCACACATGGAGCCGTGCCTGAGACCCACGGCCTCTTCAGTCACCTGAGCCATCGACTTCCTGTTTTCACATAAGTCCTTCGGACTTGGGTTTCTGTCACTTCCTGGGGCAGGGGTCCTGACTGATTCCATTTATGCCATGAATAGGATCTTGGCCTTGAACAACTGAATTGTAGCTACTCATTAAGTGGAACCCAGAAAAAGTTAGGGGCTCCCCAGCTAGGCCACAGTGGGGGTGGGAAGAGAATGAGCTCATAAGAAAGGGACCAGGAAAAATGCATGTGAAGAATAGTCAAAAAAGACACAGTGGAAGACTCCAGGGAGATGTGACAGCCTGTTGTCATGGAGACCCGACAGCGGCGACCATTGGATGAAGGATTTTTAGAGTTGGCTTTTAACTCAAGATGAGGAAAAGTTACTAACTCTCAGATGTGAGGAGGGAGTGAGTCCCCCTCCCTGGGGGTCTGTAAGAGGAAAATATCTAACAAGATGGCCTCCCCGAGATTCCAGCATCCAGTGGGGGTTGAACTAGACCCCGTGGGTGTTCCGCTGAGCCCGAGTGTGATGAAACAGCTTTCAGAATGAAGAGGCTGGCGTTTGCATCCGGTCTTTCCCATTGGTGACACAGCTCCTCCAGCAGGGACACCACGTTTATGGGGGCAGCGTTGCTAGGGAGATGATTTAAATGACAGACGTAAAAACTTAAAGCAGAGAAACAGAGAAGTTGCCTTCAAGAGTTTGGCCCCTACACCCTCACCCCAAACTCTTACCCACTTGTTTTGTTACCCAACATTTACACATACATTGGTGGAGAGGTGGTGGGGGGGATACTTCTCTAGAAAGATCTGAGCTTCCAGAGTTCCAGAGCGCAGCCTGGGTAGAGCAGGGAGCAGGGTTGCTGTCAGGACACTGTCCCAAGGTTTGCTTTGGATGTCAGGAGGGTCTGGCTGGGGGTTCCAGCTAAGGTTTCCTCTCCTGGGTAGTTCCTACTAAATCTGGGGTCCGTGGTTTTGCTGCTGTTCTTGCTCCTCCTCTCACCCCCAAACCACCTGTTCATTTCTAAAATAGAATTTGATTCCTCCAGTTTCCCTGCACGTCATTGAAGTCACTTTGTGGTGTCTCTTTCAGGTTTTTGTTATGTTTTGGGAAACATTATAAATCACCATTTCACTGCCTATTTGTCTGAGGGGCATTCTTTGAGACTCATTGAATATTAAAACCAATTTTGTTTGCAGTGAATGGGAAATCTTTTTTCCCATTTCGATGTTTTTAAACTGTGTGTGTGAGTGTATGCACACTCGCTTGGTGTGGTAACATCTAGTGAAAGTTTAGGGAAAAGCAGTTTCCAAAATGCAAATGAGCTGGTTATGGACTGTCTGGAAGGACTGTGTGCTTTGCCCCGTCGGCCATACCTGAGCCACAGGTGCCTTGCTGGTGTTCTGGGGGAGCTGCCTTTTTACTGAACTTCCTTGAAAACAGAAATGAGCAGCCCTTCCCTCGTGCCAGCACCTTCCACCTCCCCTTTCCTGCAGAAAGCTTGCCCCCTCCCCTCGTTTGGGCAAATATTTATCATGCCTGGGACTCTTATGATCCACGATCCTCCAAAACTAGAATGCACAGCTGTTTTTTTAATGGGCCAAAATGGACACTTTTCATGCCTCATTCCTCAGGGTATTTTATTGTTGATTGTTATTTAGGGGGAAAGATGTTGCATCCCTTTTGGCAATGAAATCAGAGCCATCTCCTGTCTTTAAAAGCCATGTCCCTGCACCTTGACATCAGCCTTAAGTGAGCAAGTTCGGCACTTAGGAAGCTTTTCCAAAAGTAAGATGCCAACAGTGTCATCCCTGGGGTGGGCGAAAGATGATTAATTTTTTTATCCTTTTCAATGGTTTCTGGATTATCTACAGTGATCTTGTGCCAGTTTTGAAATAATTAATGGATCTGCGTCCACATGGGCTTAGAAAAAAATTCAGCGTTACATATGAATTAAAGTCCCTTTGACACACCTCTCCTCCTCAACCTTAGTTCCCTTGGAACCACTGTTACTGATTTGATCTGTATCCTTCTAGACAGTTCTATGATTAATTCGTGCACACACACACATTCTTGCATTTCCTTAAAAATCAAGAGAAAGAACAAACAAGGATTTTGGTGAACATGTAGACTGAGTATTTACCAATGTTACAACAAGAAATAGTTTAAGGACTTTTGAGCACAATCCCTGCCTTTCACAGAGTAACTCAGGGCCCAGGAGCACCTCCTTGCCCGGAACCACCCTGCTGGGACCCACATTTTGATATGTGGGTCTTCAGATGAACAGACAGATGTGCAAATGCTCGTTTCCCAGGCCTGAGTATGATTTTTAATAATCGAATATGGAGCTTGAGCCAACATTTTATTCAGGCACTAAATTTGAAAGTGGAGCCAAGAGACTTTAAAAAATTTATGACTCCACAAACGCAGGGAATTTTCCCCCACGATCGCTATCTCAGAACTAAAAGCGTAAAACTGGCCCTGTGTGGCTTGGCTTTCTTCCCCAAGCTCCAGTTTAGGGTGTTTTTGAGTCTCAAGTGAGCTGCCCAGACTGGGGTCCCTCCAGATGGCTGGGTGAGCAGGAGAGCCTCTGCCCACGCCACCCCCACCTCGGCCCTGCTCCAGAAGCCTCCCGAAGACGTTGGGCCCCCTCCACACAAGCCCTCCAGCCAGCACCTGAGTGCCCTCTGATAAAGATAGTGTTTCGACTTGAAAGAGTAATTGCTGACACACTTTACTCTTTCCCCGGAGGAAATCAGCCAGACAAATCCTCTACAAACCTAGGACAGCAAGCTCGGCAGTTTATGATGGGAGCCTGCTTGGCCTTTGGTCTGCCTTGTAAAGGAGCTCTGTTTCCTGTGTGAGAAGCTGTCCAAACACCTGCCTTGCCAACACTACCCTCAGCTCTCCCCTCCCATCAGGCCCATCACCTGTATCTGGGCCTAGGTGGACGGGGCAAAGCTCTGCTCTCCTCCGTGCCCCTTGGAGACTTGGGGGAAGGCAGTAAATCCCCCCTGTAGGAGGCATCAAAGATGGGCCCAGTGGATGTCTCTCCACTCCAGAAAGAGGAAGCCCCTTGGACAGAGACTATACTTAAGTCGGAACTCGTGCTTGCTTGACCTCTTTCATTCACTCACACAACAAGTATTTGCAAGTAGCTCTGTGTGCTCAGCACAAACAAATATTTATCAGGTGATGATAAATGCAAGAAAGAAAAATAAAACAGGAAGGATAACCAAGGCAAGAGGGTGGGTTTGTTATTTTACAAGTGGTGATTAGGGGCAACCTCGCTGATGGGGTGATATCTGAACTGAGAGACCTAAGAAAGTATGGGTGTAAACCATGCAGTTATCTAATGGGGAACAGTCTAGATAGTGGGACAGCAAGTGCAAAAGTCCTGGGGCAAGTCTGGCCAAAGTAAAATGAATAAGGGGGAAAATGGAAGGTTGGATTAAGGATGATGGAAGAGGTCATTCATGGACTTGGAGGCCACCCTAAGGATCTGATTCCTCCAAATAAGAGGGGAGGCTGTTAGAGGGCCTTTAGCAGAGGTATGACGTGGTCAGATTCAGATTTTGACAGAACTGAGAAGAGTCTTCATGCTATAAGAGAAAATGACAAGAATTGAAGGAGAGAGATCAAAGAGGAAGCCTTTGCTGTCATTCAAGCAAGAGATATTGGTGACTTGGGCCAGGTCAGCATCAAGGAGATGTGGAGAAATAGATGAGGTCCAGATGTGTATTAAAGTAGATTCAGCAGGAATTTGGCTTAAGCATTTGGAAGAATGGAGTCCTTTTCTGAGATGGGGCCATTTCAGGAGGACCAGTTTGCAAGGGGTGAGGGATTCAGAAATTTGTTTCTGGACATTCTAAATTTTAGATCTCTTTCAGACACCCAAATGGATATACTAGTCTGAAGTTCAAGAGCAAGTTCTCATATAGAGATAACTTTCTAGATGGCATTTCAAGCCATGAGACTGGATGAGTGTCCATGAAGGCATGGATATAAGCAGAGAAGAGAAAAGGGGAATAAGAGAAGGGGGGTGAAGAGGGAGGAATCTGAGAGTTAAGTCCAGGGATGCTCCAGGATGTAAAATTTGGGAAGTTAGGGAGATACGGAATACCTACAACTAAGAAAGGATTTTCAGTGAGATGGGGTGAGAGCCAGGGGCATGTGGTATCTTAGAAACCAAGGGAAAAAGTGCTTTCTGAAGGAGAGAAGAGACAACATGTGAATCACCACTGAAGAGCTGAGAAAGATGAAGTCTGAGACTTGACCCTGGGGTTTAACTATTTGATCTTGAAAAAAAGTGTTCTCCATAAAGAGGAGCCAGATTGGACTGTAATCAAAAGAGAATGGGTGAAGTAGAGGTGAAGATAATGAGAAGGGGCCATTATTTTGAGGTAGTTACTATGAAATCCCATAAGCTCGAATCTTGGTGTGACAAAATGGCACCCAACGCCTACATGAGATTCCGTAGAATTACAAGAACAAGTTATTCACTGGGCACTGCATTTTCACATGTGCGCACTTGAGAATTTACTCAGTGTTCCAGGTATTTTTTTAAAAATAAGGGTGTTTCTATAAAGTACAGCATCTCCAATGCCTACTTCCTTTTCAGTAGACAATCTTATAATGCAAGTGAAATCAGTCATATAGTTGTCCAATGAATGGCCTTTGCTGGACACAGTCCTCATTATTGGAGTTGGGGTTCAGTAACTGTCCCTTAAGCTTTTAGAGACCACTGAAGGATGACTTTTTTCCAAATCAACAAGGAAAGAAAAATAACTCATCCTCAACAATTCATCTAAAAAGTAAGCACGGCTCAGATGTAATCCTCATAATTATCATTTAATTGTTTGCAGTCTACAAAGTATAGTGTTTTCACATCCCCAATCTCACTGGATCTTCAAATGAGCCACATAAGATGAGCAAGAACAATTATCTCCTTTTTACAAAACAAGAAATGGAGATTCATTTCTTACAAAAAGTGTTAGAGACTTGTCCAGAACTCCTGGGTTTGAGAAAGACTAGACACTTGTCCAAAGTTATTCAGAAAGTAGATGGTGACTGAGGTCACATCTCTTCTGACTACAAATCCTAAGACAAATCCAATGCTTCCCGATGCATGGCTGCTATGGGACGGATGGACAAGGCACGAAATGGAAGACAAAGAGCCAAAGAATTTCTCCCCGGACATTCCTGCTGTACCAAGTGGACTTTTCCACATTCTAAAATAACTTTCTCTGCCCAAATCTATCATGGCTAACATTGGGTGAGCATGGAAAACCATGTCTAAATGCCTCGGCAGGCTCTAGGAAACAAGGGAAACACACATTTTTAGCAGTAGACTTGGCCACCTCATTTGTCCTTGTACTTTACAAATTGTCCATGATGGTTGCCAAGACTTCCCACCAACCATTTGGACAATACGTCAAATGACTCATTGGCACACCCAATGTCTTCCATCGGAGTCTTGATAAACTACAGGGCTGTTCTGATGGAAGATCGCCCAGCGGGCAAAATCCTGGTGGTAGCGGGTCCTTCTTGTCTTTGACCTCACATGCACAGTTCTCGGTTTTGCAAATTTTAATGGGCATACATTGGCGATGGATTTATTTTAATCAGCCAGCAACAGCAATTGTGGTATTGAAACATGAGTACGTGGATTAAAAGAAAGTTCAGAAACAAACTCCAATTTCCATATTCATTTGTTTGACAAAGGAGGTAGTTCCAATAAGTTAGGAAATTAATAATGATTTAATGAGAATGTGCTGAGGAAATGAATTAACTATTTAGAAAATACAAGGTTAGAGCCTCACCTTACTCTCTACACCCAAATAAATTCCAGTCCAATTAAAGGCATAAATATAATACCAAAATAATTCAAGAAATGGGAGCCTTTTACCCGACCTTGAACTGGGGATGATCTTTGTAAATATTCACACAGGAAGGGGAGCTGTGTGGGGGTATATGAATGGCTTGATAATTTCAAATATTTTTCTGTTCTTACTAAAACACAGCCTGTTCCCCTTGACCTCTCACTACCCTCCTGCTAAAAATCCCTCATCCTCTCCTCCCTTGGTCCCTGCAGCCTTCCAGAATCCAAGGAGAATCAAGGAAAAACTACTCATTCATCTTCAGGAACGAAAGCCCAGCCAAGGGAAGCAGCTTATCTAAAACCAGCAACTTGAGAGGGGGAAGAGCTAGAATGTTTGGGTGTGAACCTCAGTCCTGCCATTTACTAGCTGTTTGACCTTGTGCAAAGAGGAGGTGTCCTCTCTCTGAACCTCAGTGTCCTCTTCTTTAGATAAGGGGAGACCAACCTGTCAGGGTGATTTTATGCAAGAATTAAGTGCATTGACCTGCAAAGTGCTGGGAATCGTCCTGACTCTATAGTAAGTCTTCAATAAACATTAGTTTGTTATTGGGTGAGGATTAGCCTTACCCCTGGAGAACAGGGGTTAGAACATACATATCTTGGGCCTCCCTGGTGGCGCAAGGGGTTAAGCACAGTACTGTGAAGCTGTCCGCAGCCTCTGCAGCACCAGTTCGATCCCTGATCAGCCAGAGAGCTACCCACATGGCGCAGCAGACCTCTTCTGACTCGCCCGCTGCTCCCCTCAGCAGTGTGTTTCAGTCAGTCTGCCTGTTCTGTTCCCCACTCTGTCTCTGGTGAATCCTCTCAACCCTCACACCTCTGGCCTGCACCCCAGCTCTTGTATGCATAAATAAATAAATCTTTAAAAAAATAAGTAATAATACTAAAATACTAAATTATATAAAAGTAATAATCCTGCAATCATAGCAGGCACTAAAAACAAAAGCACCGAGCCAGGCTGTATGGGAACACAGATGGATTCGTTGAGTATTAATACACCCATGGGCTCAGTCAACTTACATCAGCCCACGTCCCATGCCCAGCATGCTCGAGACACGAGCTTAGATGTGGTGCCATAAGCCACATCCTGCCAAAGGGTTTGCAAAAAAAGGTTGGGGAGAAGAGACATAGGCAGCCAGGTCAGTAGTGATTAAAGCTGAAGGTCATAGTTCAGAGCGCAGGAAAAGCTTCAGGTCAGTTGCACGGTTCCAAGAGTGGGTCTCTGCCTTCAAACCACTCAGGACCTTTGGGAGAAGAAAAGACACACAAATCACCAAGAAATGAGCCCCAAGGTAAAAGCCAGCAACTGAACAGCCGGCCCAGGAATTTGAACAAAATCTGACTCTGAAAGCCTTCGTAGACCTCGCAAAGCTGGACGTTTCCTTCAGGACGTTTCCAGGGCCTAAAGCTGGCAAGCCTGTGGCTTCAATTCATATGTAGTTAATATTTTTCTGAGTCCAAAATGGAAACAAAATACGAAGGTGAAATAAAAGGGGGAACGGGTCCGCCCCGATTTCCCATTTGCTCATTAAGGCTCCTCTGGCGCCCAGATTGCCTGTCCCAGGGCCGGAGTGTGATGGACATTGAGGCAAGGAGAAATTGCGCGGGCATGTTCCCTCTGCCTGCTTTGACCCTTCCCCAAAGCACTTCTGACCCCATTGTAAGCAGACAATATTGAAAATAGTCGAAAATAACCCCACTAAAAACATGAATCAAAAAGTCGCGGCTCCTGGACATGTTTTTAAAATTGCTTAGTTGCATGCAAGTCCCTTTAGTGCTCGAAGGACTTTAATAAAATTGATTTTCTGAGTATAGCCTTTTAGCAGCTACTGTATAAGCTTGAAATATGAACCCTTCATTGTTCAAAGTGTTTCATTTTTGCCCTGTTACTAATGATGAAGGGAAAGTGTGGGTTTGGAATTCTCCGTGGCTGACATTCCCATAATTAAATAGTGTTAATAATAAAGCTCTGCAGATTTTAAACAAACTGGCACAGAGGTGGAACAGTTTGCCATATTTCATTTCGAGACCACAGCAATTAGCCCTTAATGAATAGTACACAGCCACATGGAAGGGGGTGACTTCTACTGTCGTCTGTTTGCCAAATCACAAAAGGCGGCTCTTCTGTGATGGAGGGTGAGGTTCAGAATTTCTTCTGAAGGCCCCCGAAGCCGGGGCACGGTGCAACTTCAAAACCTAAAGAAAAGAACACGAATTGCTTTTAATAGCTACAGTCTCATTTCGGCCAAGCCGAGCTCACTCATAAATTCGGAATCTCCAGCCACATAACAATGGGTCAAATATACAAGTTTCACCACTGCGGGTATATTTAGATGCTGATGTTTTCCTTTTATCATTTTGGGAGAGATGTGCTCCCCAGCACATTGTTGCTCCTCTCTGAAATGACACGGGGTGTTTTTGTAGAGGACTCTGGGGTGCGGTGACTGCAGCCATGGCCAAAGGAACGTGACAAAGCCGAGCCTGAAGGAGAGAGAAGAGACAGACATCCATCTGGCTCAAGGCTGAGAACAAAGAAATGGCCTCCCTTCTATGGGCTTCAAAGTTTTTGAAAGGAAGGCTGCATTTTTTTTAAAAGGTATGTGGTTTCCAGAACTATTTTTACATATTTGAGAATAGTTATTTCTTATCTTTTTTTTTTTTACAATGTTTGCTTTTTTCTTTTAAAGATTTATTTATTTTTATCCAAAAACCTGGGTACAGGCCAGATGCGCAGGAGGGTGAGAGGATTCACCAGAGACAGAGTGGGGAGCAGAACAGGCAGACTGACAAAATACACTGCTGAGGGGAGCAGCGGGCGTGGCAGGAGAGGTCTGCCGTGCCATGTGGGACCCTCGCCGGCCAGCTGGGATCAAACCCGTGCTGCAGAGGCTGCAGACAGCTTCACAACGTGGTACTCAACCTCCTGTGCCACCAGGGTAGGCCCAATGTTTGCTTTCTTTCCTCAGGTGTAGACCCTATAGAAGTTCCACCACCCATTCACCCAGGCACCATCACCATAGTCCCCTATGCTCTTCCTGCTCTGGCCTGGCCTCCTTCCCTCTCTCTCCCCTGCAGAATGTTTCTGATTTGTAGTTGTCTTTTCACTGTTATTTGGTTTTGTTGTATTCTTTATTGCTATTATTATTATTTTTCCCCTTGGTCCCTCATTGGGCTCCCCTATGTTCTTCCTATAAATGAAACCATCCAATATTTTTCTTTTTCCTTCTGACTTATTTCACTGATCATGATCCCTTCCAGCTCCATCCATGTTGCTGCAAACGGCATGAGTTTATCTTTTGTAATTGCTGAGTAATATCCCATTGTGTATATGTACCACACCTTCTTGATCCAGTCATCTATTTTTGGGCACTTGGGTTCAAGCCACTATGGAAAGCTGTATGGAGGTTTCTCAAACTACTAAAAATGGAGCTACCATATGATCCGGCAATTCCACTGCTGGGGATCTACCCAGAGGACATAAAAACATTAATTCAAAAGGATACTTGCAATCCTATGTTTATTGCCGCATTAGTTTTTTCTTATCTTTAAGATACCATTTTCTCATCTGCAAGTTACCTGGAGGAACGATCGCGGGGAAAGGGTGACTTAGCCAGACGAATCTCAAAATCACCCGGGGGCTGTTAAAGAGTCCCAGGTTCCACCTGGGCCATGATGAGTTGGAATTTCCAAGCAAAAGCCTTGGGCTTTCCAGGCTCTGCAAAGCCCTAGGTGGTGCCAAGTATCTGCTGAGCTTGGGAAACACTCGGGGATCTTTGGAACCTTCAATTCCTCAACTGTTAGCAGAGAGGGGCCAGTCTGCATTTCAGGGAGACCGCTGCTGCCCCCCAGGGCCACTGGAGGAAGTGACACTCCCCAGCCTGAGAAAGTTCTTCCAACCACTGCACCACAGAGCCGCCAACACCCCCATCCAGGTGCCAGTCCACCCTTCAATGTGACCTGGAATACGCAAGGATTAGAAGGAGCAGGACTAAGAAAAAGTAAGATTTGACAAGGGCTGCATAGAAGGTCAACTGAGGACTTGGAGGCAGAGGCTGCCTGGGGAGCACAGGTGCTCAGCAGGATGCCAGCACGAGACAGATGGACAGACAACCAGGACATCACAAGTGTCCCCCTCTCTGTGCTATAAACCCCTGAGTGACACTGGAGGCCTATCCCCATCATGGCTCTCATAATCCCCACCTAGAAGACTCAGTGGTTGAGCCAGACACCAAGGGCCCCCACAGATTCTGAGTGGACAGCTCATAACCCTTGGCAACTTTGCCAAGAGCTAGTTCTGACTTCCACTTGAACAGACTAAGCCAATTCTCTCTTGAAGTAAGAGTCTGAGTAAAGTGCTTTCATCTGGCCTTCTAGTAAATTCTAGTAAATATGTGAAAATGAATAAACAGAAATCCTATTTAAATGAGGTCAGGAGACTAGAAGTGAGGTCTCATGCAATCATAAGCAGCAATCTGCAGGACCCAAGATGCCTTGTAGCTCTACAGGAAGCAAAGTTGCTTCCATGCCCCAGAGGAAGGAAGAAGAAGGTCCCTCTTTGCCCAGCAACAGCTCAGCCAAAGACAGAATGGCATAAGCAAATGAGAAGCCACCACACGTGAACTTCAGCTCCCTGCAATGAATACTTTGGTCACAACAGCCCCTCTAAAGCCATAGGAGTTGGTTTGGGCATTTGTTCTAGAAGGAGTACACTTTCCAAACTGCTTTTTGGTTGTTTCCAAGTAAACCCATTTTGTAGGTGCAACAACCGGTTGCTTTTTGTTTGAGGTATACCTGGAACAGGCCAAATCCAGAGAGGCCTATATGCAGATGCTTAGAAATTACACGTAGTCTAAAAAAATAGAAAACAAGGTAGGGGTTTTTTTTTTTTTTTTTTCATTATCTTTTCTGTGTGTCTCCTTGGTGTCTCCCCCTGAGCTCACCTGCCTTCTGTGTTTTATATCTTCGCCTGGCCGCTCTGTGCTGCCCATACTAAGCGGCATGGGGAACACAGCACCTCCCCTTATACGGAGCTGACTCTGTTACAGAGACAGCAGAGGCCACCACCCCTGTGGTTGAAGAGTGAGAGCCCCTGGTTCCTGGCTGGTCGGGATGACCAGTTGGTGCAGAGATCATTGAAGATATTTGTGCGTGGGGAGCTTCAGAATGGGAGCACAACACTTAGGTTAAATAAGAATTTTTTTTTTCTTTAAAAAAAAAAGAAACAACACCCAAGGTTAGCTAGGTAATTAACTCGTTCACAAGTAGGTCCAAAGTGGGAGCCATTACTAAACAATGACTAATGATAAAGAATAAACTTGGGCCTCCCTGGTGGCACAAGGGGTTAAGTCGCAGCACTATGAAGGTATCCACAGCCACTGCAGCACGAGTTCGATCCCTAGCTACCCACCTGGCACAGCAGACCTCTCCTGTCTCCCTGCTGCTCCCCTCAGCAGTGTCTTTCAGTCCATCTGCCTGTTCTGCTCCCCACCCTGTCTCTGGTGAATCCTCTCACCCCGCTCCGACCCCGCACCTCTGGCCTGCACCCCAGCTCTTGTATACATAAATAAATAAATCTTAAAAAAGAATAAACCCCAAGGTAAGTGATGATGAGAAGATGAAGCTGTTTCAGTTTGGAATCCTATCACAATTCTATTCCAATAGAGGTAAGTTGACACCAGAAGCCAACGATTAACCCCAAAGCCGCCGGCTGTTCATTAGCTGAGGAATAATTCTACATTTCATTATTATTCATGTCGGCTAAATTTCCATTAAAACCAATTTAGTAAACTGGCCTTCTGATGGGTTTGAAATTAAAAGGAGGAAGAGAAGGCAGGGAGAGGACAAAACGGGGGCCATCACTGAGCATCTAGGGACAGGAAGCTCGAGGGGCAGAGTGCCACTTTCATCAAAGATAATGTCTCAATTCACTTTCGAAATGAGCTTCCGGAAGGTGCCTGGGAAATTTTCCCTGGCCAGAGCGTCTGGCTCTTTCACCGAGTGGACGACAAGGTCTGTTGCCGGGATTTCTGATTGTGTGGAGGGCAGGCGGCTCCCCACCAGGTCAGCTTGCTCCACCCCAGCCCTCTGCTGGGCAACCTCCAGTGGGGCTGGAGCTCCTCAAGCAGTTGTCCCAGAAACTGGGCAGGGACATCCTGCTTCATTCTGTGGGACATTGTGCAGACTTAACGACTCTTATTTAACATATAAACGTGACCAAAATACCAACGACGGGGTTAGCTCACTTTTAAAGAGCACTTGCTTTGACCAAACCCTGTAGAAAGCACTTTCGTGAATTAATTTAATACTCCTGATCGCTTCAATGAGGTAGAGTCGATGATTATCCCCATTTAACAGGTGAGGATGGTTGAGACACGGAGCAGGTAATTGGCATGACTCAGCCAAGAGAGCACAGAGCTGGGATTCAAGTACAATCATGTGACTGGAGACTGTGTCCTTCCCCACTAAGCCACACTGTCTGTTAATAAAATAACAGAACAACTTTGTTTTTCTTAAGTACATGTATCTACAGAGTGGAAGGCAGAGGTGAGGTGTGAGGGGGGACTTGGAAGGACAGTCTTAAGGGTTTGAACTGTTACAGGGTGTAAGGTAAAGAAAATGTCAGGCTTTTCTGCCTTCCCGCCATCAGGATGATGGATCCTTGTCCTGAATGCATGCCTGATGGCGGGCACCTGGAGTAGGGTGTGGGCATAGGTAGGTGGGATTCAGCTGAGCTAAGACTGCTTTTAAGGGCGGCGTCAAGGGGAAGCCAGCAGAAGCTGAGAAAGAAGCAGAAGCAGAAGCTGAAAGAAAAGCCGAGAAGCAGCAGAACGATCACCAGAGAGCCCAGATAGAGTGAAGACTTGCTGGGGGCTGGGAGGCCAGCACCCCTGCCTGCCATATGCCTGGTGAACCCCAATAAAAGACCTGCAAAAAACCACTGAGGACTCTGACTCCTCCTTTACCCGGTCTGCATGGGATCAGAAAACCAGCCCCGTGTCCAGTCCTGCCCCTACACAGGGTAACCCTGATACAAAAGGGGTGGCCTGGCTGTGGGTCCTCACCCGCGTGCTTAAAAGGGACTTAGAATGAGGCTCAATGGCAGACACACACAAAAAGGTTAATAAAGGGTTTATTTACAAAAGGAGGGGAAATGAAGAAATGACTAACTCAGGGAGAACGAGAGGGAGATAAATTGGGGAATGCGTCCCAACAGTGCCGCTTTGCTGGACCCCCAATAGCACGCTGAGAGCTGGCAAAAAACCAAGAGATCCCCACGACCCGCATGTCTGGTTTTATACCAAGCCTGGCTGCTTAACCCCACCCTCAGGTCCCAGCACCCCTCCCTTCGGTGGTGATGACTTCATGGGATTTGTAGTTCTTGGTGTCTTGGATATCTTTGGGGTGGGGGAGCCCATAAAACCTATTTGTGGAGTTTATTCAGGACATCCTTTCCCCCCAACAGCACCTGACTCCTGGGGTCCCCCGAATGGAGCGCCCATTCCATGAGGAGTCCATGAACAGAATTTAAAAGAATATTTAGTAGCCATGTGCTTTTTAAAAATTTCATTAGAAATGAATTCAACATGCATAGCCTATTGGGGAAAAAAGACAATCCTTATTTAAGAGAAAGGAAATGCTATTTAACCCTTAACATGTGCTACATTGGGGGCATTGTCCTACATATTTTGCATTTTAACTCTGACGGGGACCCTAGGTAAGGGCCGGCAGGCCTGGAGGGAAAAGAGCAAAATCAAAGGCAAGATAAACTCCGCCATTGTCAACCTCCCCAGGCCGCACACCCCATCTGCTCCCCCAGGCCAGGGCCGCCCATGTCTCTGCTCCTCCGTGTGCCTCCTTTGCAAAAAGCAGGGCAGCTCTTCTGCCCGCTTGTGTCTGTGCCAGTGTCCTTGCCTTGCCTTTCTTTGTTTTATATAATAAACCTGCCCTTTCAGAGAGAACCAAAAGTCTCTGCCTCAGGGGGACACTTGCTTCATGCGCTGCCAGGGGAGCTGTGGTTAAACTTTTCTCAGCGAGAACCCAAGGACCCCGCCCTCTGAGCCCCACATCTCTTCAAATTGACATCAGTTTGGGGGTATCTCCCAAGTGTAGCTTTCTCAGCGGACACGTCCTTCCTCTTTGAGAACCTCATCTTTTCACTCATTGCCGTCTCGTCATGTGAACTTGTTATAGGGCAGGGAGAAGGGCAGCCCAAACCCCGCAAACCTGCCTATTCTAAATGGGTTCTGCCATCCGCCGCATCAACACAAAACATATGAGACTTTAATGGGAAGGAACTTTAATAAAACTAGGAAACAACACAGGAAAGGCAAAGAGTCTAGTTTCTAAATGAAGCACCCAAAGTGACCCGTCCCCTCGTGGGTACAAGTCCATCCAGATGGGATCGGCCCAGAGCAAGGCCCCAAAGCCTGCCACAAGTCTACAGCATCTTCCAGTGGGGACCCACAGAAAAGGGCCAGAAACAACCAGACAAGCCCGGAAGGAAAAAAGCAAAATCAACATCAAGATAAAAGCTGCCATGGTCACCTCCCCACGGGTCTCACCCACATCTGTGTCACCCCGTCCACGACCAAAAGACAAGCGCAGTTTCTTCACGTGTCTCTAGGCTCCATGCACCTCCTCCAGGTCTCCTGGCTCCATCCTGCTTCCTTCCTTCCTCAGTCTCCTCTGCAGCTTCTTCTCTCCCTGCTCAGCTCCACCCTCCCTTGGGTGGGGCAGGGAACCTCCCCCTTTCCTGGGGACCACCCTGTTGCAAACTCACCCCCCTCTGGCCTAGGTGCCTTGGGCCCCTCAACTGGGGACTTGCACCCCTTTACTCCCTGGATGACACTGGGGCCTCAATCATCAGAGCAGCCCCTTCTCCCGTGCAGAGTTTCACCTTCATCTTTCCTTTGCTACCCCAGATGGTGCTGTTAGGCTCACCAGGTCAGCTCCAGAAGAACCCTAGGGGTGGAGGATTTCCCCTTGCATTTGACTGTCTCTAACGTGTTTACCCCCAAAACAGACAATTATAAATCAGAGACATCCTGCAGTGGGGGGAGGCAGGAGAGGGATCCGAGGGAGGGGGCAGGAGCGCAGGGGACTGAGGTGCTGGTGCACAGGTGCCCTGGGGGAAGGAAACTCTGTGGGGACTACACCTGGGGGGTGAGGGGGAAGCAAATATTGTTTAAAAATAAACAGTGATGTAAAAAATAAAAAAATTAATATAA
Source organism: Talpa occidentalis (assembly GCF_014898055.3). Taxonomy (NCBI): domain Eukaryota; kingdom Metazoa; phylum Chordata; class Mammalia; order Eulipotyphla; family Talpidae; genus Talpa; species Talpa occidentalis. Next base: position 5,495,597 of record NW_023601754.1, read on the forward strand.
AAAATTTAAATAAATAAATAAAAATAAAGTGTTTACCCCAGGGCCAGCCACATATTAAACTCCAGATAAATAACAGCCACGTCCGATGGTCCAAGTAGGTGGAGTTTGGAAATCTGCGAATCTGACCTATAAATCCACCAGGCAGGCCTGAGTTGGGTTGGCCACTAGGTAGCCACCGTAGCCCCCCAGACCCCAAATCGTTCCCCTCCATTGACCTGCTTTCCCTGCAGGCCCGGACGAGCCCTCACTTCTTTATCTGGTGGGAGAAGCGGTTCTCGGCCAGCATGGGGGGGTGGGGGGCACCCTCAGAAAGGCATCTAAAATCCTGCCATTTGCAGAGAGAAGGCCAAAGCGACTTTTTCAATGACACGTGCACAAAAGCTCTTGTCGTGGACACAAATAAGAAAAGTTGAACCCTTCGCCCGATGTAATTCACTTCATTTACTGACCAGGGTTCTCTCCCCCCTCAGCCTCGATTCCTTTGCATTTGTCAGCGGTTCAGAGACCCCTGGCATTCAACATGATTTGTAATGTAAATTATATAATTGTACTTTCACATATTTTAACACCAAATGAAATGATTGACTACAGAATCGGAGCTGTCTACAGGTGGGGGTCAATTACCATCTGAATAATCACAGCGCCACACAAGAATAGCATAGCTGCTGAGCGTGACATATTTTTATCTCTATGCATTTCAATGAAGTCAGGCTGGTACATAAAAGGTTATCACCTAGGAAACATATTTTCCTAAGCACAAGTTAAACATGCAAGTAAGATCAGCAAAGATATTCAATTTAGCCAGTCAACCCTAACCTATTAATATTTTAACAAAATCCAGTGAGGATAATTTTTTTCTTTGATCCCATTTCATGTGAGCAGCCGGGAAAGGGAAGAAAAATTAAAAACAAAATAGTCAAGCATACAGAATGAGGTTATGTATTAAGTGGGCTATTTAATGTTTCTGGCATTTCATAGCCCAGGGGAAAGTGTGGATGGATTTAACAATCAAGAGCTGTGTTCCCTTGGCCACAAAGTTCGAGAAACATAAAATAATCTATACTTCCGAGCTGACAAATCGTACCTGACACCCAGCTTCATCTCACCGGGACCTTCGGAGATCAGCATTAATCATATGTTACAGGGAGTAAAAAGAAAAGCAAATCACGCCTTGCTGAAAGTAACATGGAAGGTCTTCGGGCAAGGATTTTAATCAATAATATGTGGGATGATAACCAGAAGCTATTGTTTTAATCTTCCCATATGAAAAAAAAACGAATGCAAAGCACAAAGCTACCAAGAACGGAAGCGGCTTCCATGACACCTCATAAAAACCCAGAGCAGGGTGGAGGCCCAACTTCCCTTTTTGATTCGTGGCAACACAGAGAAGATTGCTTTTGCACGCCATGGCCAAAACCTCCCTTCAAGTCCTGATACCCGCAGTCTCAGGTGCCGCCCGGGTACCAGGCCTTGGGTGCTGACTGGCTCGGTGTCCCGTGTGCAGTAATGCCTACTGGTTTTGCGTGTCCTGTACCCATATGCTTCTCCTAATGGTTCCTCCATTTTCCTCTCTAGACGCCCCCCACCCCCCAACAACACTCGGTCCCTGTGTTTTGAGCCGCATTAGCTGCACAAACATGTCTGCAATGTGGCATCCCGTGGTTAATTTCAGAGACTGTTATGTGATGCATTTGAGCCTGGGAAATGCAGTCTGGGGAGTTCTTGGTAGTGCTGTTATGACAGAGAATGTTAGGGGTTCAGCTGCATCCCCTAAAATTCATATGTGAGGTCCTACCTCCCAGCATCTCAGAATGGGGCTCTAGTTGGGCATAGGATCTTTGCAGATGTGGCTAGTTCAGGTGGCATGAGACCGGAGGAAGGTGTCTCCTGGCCAATAGGACTGGCATCCTGGTAAAAACAGGAGATTTGGACACAGATAGGGATGTCCACAGAGAGAAGGAAGACAAGGAGATTGGGGCGATGCCTTTACAAGTCGAGGAGCACCAGAGTCCCAGCAAAGCACCAGCAGCTCAGGGCATTCTGTGAGGCATGGAACAGCTTCTTCCTCACAGCCCCCAAATGGCACCAACCCTGACCACACTTTGATCTCGGATTTTGAGTCTCCAGAACCGTGAGACAATCAATTTTTGTCGCCCGAGCCCCTCGGTCTGTGGTGCGTCACTACGATCACCCTGGGAAACTGACACAGTTGACACAGAGCCCCACTCTCTTTTATACCCTGATATGTGGAACTTTCAAAATTTAATGAATGTGTTTTCCCAAAATTCAAATGTTGGAATCCTAACCCTCACAGATGATGGCATTAGAAGGTGGGACCTGCTGGCCCTCTCATTCCAACTTCCAGCTTCCAGAATTGTGAGAAACAAATTTCTGTTGTTTGGAAGCTGCAGTCTGTGGAGCTTTGTTGCAGCAGCCTGAGCTTACTAAGACAGCGTGCATGGCACTTATCTTGGCTGATGACCTTGGGGCCTCCCAGCATTGACTTTTAGTGACAGAAGTCTGTCTGTGAATTCTTTCCCAAGTGAACTTAAACACATCCTTCCGCATTTTTGTGCCTCAGTTTCCCCCATCTATAAAACAAGAAAGTTGCACCTGATGATTCTAACTCAGCTCTTCCCACCTCTGCTTCCATCCAGACCCTTGTCACATCTGGGGCTCACTCTATTTTTTTAAAAGATTTATTTATTTATGCATGTAAGAACTGGGGTACAGGCCAGAAGTGTGGGGGATGAGAGGATTCACCAGAGACAGAGTGGGGAACAGAACAGGCAGACTGACTGATATACACTGCTGAGGGGAGCAGCGGGCAGGTCAGGCGAGGTCTGCTGCTCCATGTGGGTGTCTCCCTGGCCGGGGATCGAACTCGTGCTGCAGAGGCCACGATAGCTTCACAGTGCTGCATCTTAACCCCTTGTGCCTATACACAAAATGTCACATGACTGATCTTTGATTAAAAGAATGACTGACACTGAAGAGGTGGAATTGTCGGTGGCAGGGGACACAAAGCAAGGATCATGTCACATTCCTTTTCCCGTCGCTTTAATTAAATCGCCCACTCCACAGCTAAGCGTTGAAGGATGACACTATACTCGTAATCAATCTAGCTATAGATTTTTTTAATAGATGGCCTGTATTAGGCACACACTATACTTGAAATCAATTGGCCAGTTGAGACACAGACTGGAAAAAAGCACACAATTATATCATAAATCCTCTTCAGTCTTTCTGTGGAAGACTCTGGGCCTTTGGGCTCAGGAGAGGTCCAGAAATGCCATCCACCCAACTGCCAACTCCACCAGGCTTCAGGTGTGAAATTGCAGAAGCATCTGGGCCACGTGAAAATATTCTTCTAGTTTCACCCGGGGTGCATGTGGGCTGGGCCAACAGGAAAAGAAATTTCTGTTTATCCTCAGGAAAGTACTCAAGAGCCGAGGTGATGGGAGAGTTTCCACCCACAGAACAGGGGAGGAAGCCCCGAAAGGGTCAGCTTGTCCAGTCCCAGTCATTTGCAAGAGGCCCCATGCTGTTCTCTACCTTTTTAACATCTGCTTATGCTAATTAAGTGCTCCCTTGATAATAAATTATTTTTCAAGTCAACAATCTTTTTAAACATAATCTTTAAAACTAACCCCCAACCTGAGCAGGAAAGCAATCTATTAAGATCACCCAAAAGTTGGCACTTTTTTTTTTTTTTTTGCAAGCTTTGCCTCCTGACAGTAAAAGAACCAATTTCTTGGGCCTGGGAATTCGTGGAGCCTGAGGAGCTATTGTTCACAAAAAGGAATCTTTTCATTCTAAATTCTGAGTGTCTTCTACTTAACTGCTACAGCTGAAGGCCTCACCAGGGTAAAAATCAAGAACAGACTGGAAAGAGAATCCCAGGGGCCCCACAATCAGGAGGAGTCCTTCATGCCTGTGTGGAGGGTCTTTTGTGTGTGCACCCCCAAATTCATGGGTGGCTCCCCTGGCCCCTGCAGGGCAAGCAGGACTGGAATTATTACCTTCAACTTCAGGTAGGATGACTGAGAGAAGTGTCTCGTCTGAGGGCACAGAGTTGGTAACACAAGTCGGGGCTGGAAACCAGGGCTGGAATTAGGAATAATTCCATTCCACGGGACTGGCAGTCTCTAAACATCAGTAAGCGCCATGGGCATGCTAAAGGCAAGCATTCCTTAATTTTTTTAGGTACCCGGTTGCCAATTCCTTTGAAGAGTGTTCCTTCCAGGGTGGTCTCATGGCGAGCAGCCCCTGGGAACATGCCAGAAATGCACATTTCTTGAGCCCTCTCCTAGATCTTCTGAATCAAAAGCTGGAGTAGTTGGGGCTGGAAACCCCTGCTTTGCAGCCTTCCAGGTGATTCTGAGGTCCACTCCCCGGTGAGAAGTGTGACCTACCTAGTTGGTGAGTTTGCTTGAAGGGTTCCTTGGAAATAAATGCAGGCACCCAAAGTTGAAAGTCATCCCCTCGCATTCCACTTAGCAAAAGCCAAGTCCAAACCTCTGAAAGCCTTGTGATTGATTCAAAGCCGCCTTCATTGGCTCTGAGAACACAGGAATAAAGTCTTAACCACACTCACATCCAGACCTGGCCCCCAATTCTGGGCCAGTGGCTCACCCGGGTGCAGAACTGAGCCCAGCTCCACCATGTGGCTGATTATATTCTGGGGCAGGATGACCAGTTGACTCTAATCCTGTAATCTTTGGAAAACAAAGAGCCAAAATCTCCTGGATGTCTGGGGTAAGCAGAGCAGGCCCGAGGGGTTCCGGTTTCATCTGTATTATGCCAGGCAGACTCTGAACATGTCTGCATGTTCTTTCTACTCCCCACGCTCGCTCCCTCTCGGATTTAAGCATTCTGCTGAGGGACATTAATATGCAAAGAAAACAAACATCACCAGAAAGATGGAAAGTACAAAGAGCCAGTGATTGTGAAAGCAGGGAGAGCAGAAACGGGTTAGGTTCCCACACTCACGAGGGACTGCGAGGTCCACCAAAAAGAGGCCTTCTCGGGGAGCATTCCACTGCCCAAGCTCCCCGGGTACCCCAGTAATGCAAGGGGTCACACAGAAAATCCGTTCACAAGCACTGCTGCCAGAGGTGATGCCTGGTGAGACAGACAATAGGAAGAAAGTTGCAATGTTTTCCAAAGGGCAAAGCTGAAACTGACGATGACAGAAACCCAGGGTCTTTGCAAGCTGGTGTGCTCGAGCTGAACGGGGCCGACAGAATGGTTTTGTTTAATCTGCCCGTGGCCCTGTTCAATGGTTTCATTTTCAAGGTGAATTTGTTGCCACTGAACAAAAATCAGGACATTCCACACAAATTTTCTGGATGTCTCCATCTCAAAGAACATCAGCAAACCTGTCCATTTGGGGCCTACTTCTCCATGTGGCTGGGAGCTCCCAGGCCCCACTGCAGCCCTCTGCCCCCTTTCATGGGACCACCCGACCTCAGCAAGTATTTGCGTTTGCAAGGCCAATAAGCAAACCCTGAGTTTATGCCCCTTAGTATCTAAAATCCAAATTAGGTTGCGTTCTCGGCTATAGGAGAATTCTTACGTCTCCAGTGAACAAAACCAGGCTCTTTAGAAGCCGAGGCAGGTAGAAGTCCAGAATCAACGGCCCAGCCAGCGTTCACCTTCTCATTACAATCAAATGAAAAGCGTCATCTATGAAAGCACCGTGGTGAAGAGCAGCTCCCCAACAAGTTTTCAAAGTCTGTGTTTATCGCCACCTCCCCGTGTGACTGTCAGTGACACAAGGTGGGTCACTTTGTCTTGCCCACGGCCGTGGACGGTGGGCACTTAGCAAATAGTGGTGAGCCAGGGACCAGCAGTTTGAGCGTTTAGCTATGTGAAGCGTCGTTCTGAGCAACTGCCGAGCACGAGCCTTCAGAGATGCCCTTTAGGAGATGAGGACTCTCAGATCAAGGGCAGTGAAGCCACCAGCCGGGGTGCAGGCCTCGCCTGCCTCTCCCCGAAGTTCCCACTGTGGCTCCGTACCTTGGGCTGGAACTAATTAGCTAAGCCCTTCCAGGTCTTTGAATCTTTTTCTGGCACGAGGTAGGGACCCAGTAAAAGCTTGTGGAGTTTGGGTTGTTAAAATTATTATTTCTTTGAAAGTAAGCACTCGAAGACCCTTGTGGGGGAAGGTCCTGTCATGTAAAGAAAAAGAAAGAAGTTAGGAGGTTAAAGACTCCCTTGGGGTTCTATTTTCTGTTTCCTCCCATATCAGTCACTCAGTCTGCATACGGTCCTGTTTCCCCTCTATAAAAATCAGGAAAATACCTACGTCCTTTTCAAGAAGGAAATTCAAAGCAGGTAAATATTTATAATAAACAATTATTTTTGCAAGTTGAAAACACTGTTTCTAATTCATCATCTCGTTGTCCTGTCCCTGCACAGCCCCCCAACTCTGTTAGCAGAGCAAGGATTGTGAGCCCCTGGGAATGAGGCTGGGTCACAGCATTTACAAAAACTAGAACTGGGGTGAGAACCAACCCATTCCTTCCAGGCCAAGTGCAATCTTAAGCAAGAACCATGGAGAAAGTGGGGTGTGTGCAGATGTGCTGTGTAAAGTGGGGAGCGGGATGGGGGAGGTGGGGTTCAGACATGCACCCAGTGAATCTGTCAGGGCGGGCAGGATCGCCCACAGTTAAGGGGAGAGGTGAGGGCTTAGAGTTCCAGGCAAAGAGCATGTGTAAGGCAGTTCCAGGAGAATCCCAGAAGTGGTGATTGGGAGGCTGTGCCCGGGGGCATGAAGGTGCTGGCAGATAGGAGAAGGCAAAACAGAGTTGAGACCTTGAATTCCAGGCTAAGGATTTCAACATCTCCCCTAAACAATCCGAAGCCCAAGAGGTTTCCTGAGTGGAAAGAATTTGGGCCAACGTAGAGTTCTGAGTTCAAATCCCAAGGTTGCGTCTCTCTATTTGCAGGGCTCCGCTTCTTCCCTGGTGCCTCCTTTGAGGTTGCAAAGAGGGAACGTGAACGCTCCAGAGCCTCGCACTCAACAGACAATAGCTACTGTCTGATCCTCCTGGGGACGCCGGACAGGCAGCCGGGAGAGGCGGCAGAAGAGATGAGAGGCGCCCGGTGCCCGCTGCGAATTCATTAGTGATGTGAAGTATGCCTGTCCCCCCTAATCCCCCCCGCCTGCCCCCCAGGTCCCGCAAGTACAGAGCAGCCCAATCAGCCAGCGCTGGGGCTCCAGGCTTGGCGCTGATTTGCGTCCCAGCGTTTCATACAAAGAGCTTCTCTCTGCAGACAGCACCAGGCCCATAATTGGGGAAGCGCCTCACTCTGCGATGCACCCCACCCTTCCCATTACCTTTCAAGTGTGTCTTTGAATAGACAATCGCCCCCTGCCCCTCTCTGGCAGGGCCCGCCCTCCCACACGGTCTGCAAGCCTCAGCTCACCCGGCAGAACTTCCTCCAGCCTATGTAGCAAGGCCTGCCTCGGCGCTGCTATATTTTGAGAGCTTCAGTCTAAGAAACGGATCATTCAATGGAAAACTGGCTGCTGCTAGCCATTAGAAGAAGGAAATAAATAATTGCTTTTTAATATATTATTTATCACCTGTTCAATTCTAACATCTTTCTTGTGAGGCTCAGCCTTCAGCCAGGCGAAAGGAAGCTCTTACTTGCTCGCTGTTGTATAAATGTAGGCGATAAAAGGGTATTGATATTCGCGGCAAAAATGGGGATTACTTAAGACGTTTTTGTTCTGCCTTGGAAGTTTCTCTACTGTCTGTTTCCTACATCATTTTTTTCCTGTGTTCCGCCCCAAGTGATAGAAAATCACCTCTTTCTAAGCTCACACACGGTTCTTGATAAATAACATTTCCCTTCTAGTATGTTCTAAGGACATGGGTTTGTGTGTAACTGTGCAGGGAGGGTTGCTAAATTTGCTGGGGTAGAATTGAGGGGTGTGGATACAGGTGGCTTTGGCTTTGCCGAACTTTCTCTACGGGGCTGGATCTCTGCAGTGCCCTGTGGCTTGAGGTGGGAATAAATTAACTGGGAGGCCAGGTGGTGGGCAACCTGATTGGGGCGGGGATGGCTGTCCAGGCTTTGTGTCCTTGAAAAATGCATACCTGGGCCTCCCTGGTGTCACAAGGGGTTAAGCACAGCACTGTGAGGCTATACACAGCTTCTGCAGCACAAGTTCGATCCCTGGCCCGCCAGGGAGCTGACCCGCATGGTGCAGCAGACCCTCCTGCCGCGCCCGCTGCTCCCCTCAGCAGTGTGTTTCGTCAGTCTGCCTGTTCTGCTCCCCACTCTGTCTCTGGTGAATCCTCTCACCCCCCACACCTCTGGCCTGTACCCTGGCTCTTGTATGCATAAATAAATAAGTCTTTTTTTAAAAAAGAAAAATTCATACCTATTCATTCAAAACCTCTCGTGTTCAGCTCTTTTTTTAAAGATTTCTTTATTTATACAAGCACTGGGTACAGTCAGAAGCGCGGGAGGGTGAGAGAATTCACCAGAGCCAGAGCGGGGAGCAGAGCAGGCAGAAGGACCAAGGTACACTGCTGAGGGGAGCAGCGGGCAGCAGGAGAGGTCTGCGCGCCATGTGGGACCCTCCTCCGGTGGCCGGGGATCAAACCGGCGCTGCAGAGGCTGCGGGCAGCTTCGTAGCCCAGGGCTCAACCACTGCACCACCGGGGAGGCCCAGCGTGTTCAGCTCTTTGCTCATCTTCACAACCACCCAGGGCAATGTGGGGATTGTTCCCATGTCATAGGTGAGGAAGCTGAGGCTGACCTGAGGCCAAGCATCCTATGCTTACTGCAGCCACGTGTAGTCTCCTGGAAGGCCGTTGACTGCATGTAAATACATATGCAATAGCTGGAAGCGCTGAGGCAGAGGATCGTTAATACTGGAAGGAAGATGAAGGAAAAATCACCGCATACAACAGCTGCCAAATAGATGCTGGGAACAAAGGCTGGCCCCAGACTTTTTTGACCCACAACATTGTTTTGCTTCTAACAGTTTTAATCAGTTGCCAATCCTTCAGCGTTAGAAGAGTTCACATTCAAATATGAATTTTTGTTTCTCCTGGGAGGTCAGGTCTGGCCACCATGGTGCCCTGTTTCACGTGGAGGTGGGGTTCAGCGTGGACATAAGCACCCTAGTTCTCACCCAGCATTTCCACGGATCCTGTTTCTTCACCTGTGGGGCTTCGTTTATGCTACGGATCTGGTTCTGCAGGCATTTGAAACATTTTTAAAATTTATTAGTTCTGCCTGTGGGAAAAATTTCGAATTGTACCAAGAGAGTATATAGAAAAAGAACAGCTCCCGCCCACTCTGCCCTACCTGCTCCCAAGACAGCCTGTTCCTGTGTTCTTGAGTCTACTCCAGAGTTACACTATGCAAACATATTGCATCGTCATCTTTTAAAAAACAAAAAGCGGGCCTCCTTGGTGGCACAAAGGGTGAAGACACAACCTATGAAGCTATCCACAACCTCTGCAGCACGAGTTCGATCCCCAGCCAGGGAGCTACCCACATGGCGCCGCAGACCTCTCCCTCTGCTGCTCCCCTCAGCAGTGTCTTTCAGTACATCTGCCTGTTCTGTTCCCCACTCTGTCTCTGGTGAATCCTCTCACCCCCCACCCCCACACCTCTGGCTTGTGCCCCAGCTCTTATATGCATAAATAAATCAATGCATAAATAAATAAAGAAAGAACACAAAAGCACATCCTGTGTTGCTGATTTAAGCATTACATGTATTTAGACACAATGCATTTAGGCACCATGCCTTACCCGTGCAGAGAGACACATCATGTTCTTTTCAAAGGCTGCATAATATTCCTTTGTATGGACACTCCATAATTTATTTTTTTAATTTATTTTATTTATTTATGCATACAAGAGCTGGGGTGTAGGTCAGAGGTGCTGGGGTGGTGGTGAGAGGATTCACCAGAGACTGAGTGGGGAGCAGAATAGGCAGATCTACTGAAATACACTGCAGAGGGGAGCAGCGGGTAAGACAGGAGAGGTCTGCTGCGCCATGTGGGTCAGCTCCCTGCCCGGGCATCGAACTCATGCAGCAGTGGCTGTGGTTAGCTTCATTGAGCCACCAAGGAGGTCCCTACACCATAATTTATATAACCAGTTCCCTGTGAGATACTGAGTTTGTTTCTGATCCTTTGCTATCACAAACAGCACTGATATGAATATCTTTGTGCAAATGTGCGAATGCATCTGGAAGATTCTTGGAGGTGGAACTGCTGGATCAACGAGAATGTGCCTGTAAAATTGCGCTTTGGCAATAGCACAATCTGGCCCACAAGAAGGCATTCCAGTAGACACTCCCCCTAATAGTAGACGAGAAGGCACCCTAGATCTAGAGCCCCTGATTTCAGCCAATCCACTTACTGGATGAGGAAACTCAGACCGAGAGCGAGGGCGTGATATGGCCATTAAATTCACAGGCCAGTCTTGACTTGATCCAGGACCTGTCATGTTCACCGCCACCCTCGACCAGGACCCAGCTGTTCTGCTCTCCCTGTCCACCACCCCCCTTTATAGAAAATGAAGCCAAAGGACCCTGGAATTATCTCTGGGGTTTGGCAACTAGACCCAGAGGGCTCTGGGGGAGCAGATGCTCTGCTAGCAAACACTTCCGTGGCAACTGGTACACGCTGTCACCTTGGTGGGCTTGCTTAGCGCTGAATGCCAAAGAGTAAATTGCCCATGGAAGCTGAATTACCAGCCCAGTCCTTGGTGGTTTTTAAATTATAGATTTTTAAACAAAGCTAAATATAGAGCAATTAAGAAATTTCTCCACATTCTACCCCAAAGAACAAAACAGCCCAACTGGAGCTAACACACACGTGCTTGTGCATGTGCATGAGCAGGGGAGATGAACGGAGGGCGCTGCTGAGAGGAAGAGCCACGCTCCTCTCCCAGCTTCTCCAGCATAGTCCACGCGTTCCTGCCTCAGGGCCTTTGCACAAGCCATTCCTGGCACCTGGTATGGCTCCTCCCCGTTCCATTGTGCCTCGGGAAGCTAAATCTTCTTGTAGAATAGAGATGTGCTTCGATTCCCCCACGCCTCCAAGTCCTATCTCAGTCTCGATTCATCCTTTCTCGTGGCTTTCATGGTCTGAACCCTGCACAGGAGCCCGAGGTCTCCAGTTCTCCCTCTGAACCATTGTAGCAATATTCCCGCTCTGCTTGTTGCTGTGAGGATGATGAGGACACCCAAGGCCAGCTCCCCTCAGGGCCTCCCCTGCGCTGCACTCACTAGGGCTTCCCCTCTGGCCCTAGATTTAAATCTTCATTTTGTTCCTTAAGTACCTCCCTGTGGACCACAAGGATGGGGTGGGGCGTGAGAAATTCCACCATAGCTTTTAATTGTCTCTGCCCACTACTGCCACCCTGGCCTCAGGTGCCGTGATTCCTGGATTCCTCACTGGAATCCCTGCCTAGCCACCATGCTTTGGACAGTCTGTCCTACACCCAGGAGTCAGAGGGATCCTGTTAAAGAAGTGGGGCTCCCATCTCCCCCAAAGAGCAATCCCAAGTCTTTAATGATCTGCGAGACCCTGAAGAGCGGGCAGACCCTCCACTGACCCCAGACTGCGTCTGCTCCTCTCCCTGCACACTCTGTCACCCTCACACCACAGCATTTTCTGTTCCCTGCGCCCAGCTTTGTGTCCTCAGCTCCTACACGCCTTACTCAACTGCCAGCTTCTCAGAGCAGGCTCCCCACCACTGCCCTGACAATCGCTCCCCACCCACCCCTTCATCCTGTCTCTTTTCTCGGCCTTTTGTTTTTCCTCCAGGACTCTGACCACCTTCCCCACTCCATCGACCTTCCTTATTTCTCTGCTGCATTATCTGTTTCCCTTACTAGAATATACGCTCCAGGAAGGCAGGAGTCTCTCTGTTTTGTTCACAGCTGCCTTCCTCATGCCCAGAACCATACATTCAAAGGAGCTCAATAATTTTTGTCAAATGGGCAAATGGGGCTTCCCTGGTGGCGCAAGGGGTTAAGTCGCAGCACTATGAAGCTGTCCGCAGCCACTGAAGCATGAGTTTGATCCCCGGCTGGCCAGGGAGCTACCCACATGGTGCAGCAGACCTCTGCTGTCTACCTGCTGCTCCCCTCAGCAGTGGATTTCAGTAGATCTGCCTGTTCTGCTCCCCACTCTGTCTCTGGTGAATCCTTTCACCCTCACACCTCTGGCCTGCACCACAGTTCTTGTATGCATAAATAAATAAAATAAAAAACTTTTAAAAATAATTATTATTGTCAAATGAGAGAACGAGCTAGAATACCGAGCATCCACGGCAGACACTGACACTGGAGAGAGCAGAAAGTTAGTTGTTAGTTACCCGGAGGGAGGCTGGGCCTCAGCAGCAGGAATCCAGTCCTCAGAACCAGCAGGAACCCGGCAGGGTTGGGAAAACCGGGGCAAAACCACGCAGCGCTCCTGGTCGAGTTAATGGAACTGCTGGCCGCCCGCGACTGTGACAGCGACCGCCCTGAGTTGCAAAGTCACCTGCTCAGCTTGCAGGGCCGGGGAGCTGCGCCTGCCCACCCAGGGCTCTGCGTGCTCTCAGCCCGCTGCCAGCGGGCCCTTCACGCTCACACAGCAGGGCCGTCCCTATAAGGGGCTCACAAAGCTCTTCGGAAGGAAGAAAACCGGCTGCTGGACAGAAAAAAAAAAAAAGAACAGCAGGGAATACCTACCTCCTTTATGTTGTTATCTATTTATAGCAAGCGCGGTTGTCCAGAGTGCAGTCTCTGCTCTAAAAAGGAAGAGAAGCAAAGATGAAACACCCCAAAATGGGTAAGTCTATCTCGCTGATCCCGACAAAAGCACACAAGTGGTATTTAAGGACTTGCAGACCCGCTCAGTGGAACTTCTAGTAATAGAAATGCTAATTAGACCCGGACCTGGACTTCGGTTCTCAACTATCACTTTGGCAAAAATTCAAAAACGTCTCAACACACTTTGTGGGAGACACTACGGGGAAGCAGACACCCCTGGATTGCTGGGGGTGCAGGAAGGTGTGACTGCTAGGGACGGACCAGGCCGTGTCTGCCAAAGCTGCCCATGCCTCTGCCCTCTGCCACAGCTGTCTCTCTGGGGAATTCCCCCGGAAAGCAGATACGAAGAGGTCCGCACTACAACATTTTTTGTTATACTAAAATATGAAAAACCGCCTCCATGTCCCATCCGCAGGGTATCAGCCGAATGCATTACTGCCTATCAGAGGACTATGCAGCCCCCCAAAATGAATGAGGGTGACCTCTCAACTAATATGCAGTGACTTTCAGTAAATATTGTTAAGTCATAAAGCAAGATACAAACAAATGGGTGCATGACCATGAGGACATGATGCTGAGGGAAATAAGCCAGTCATAGAGAGGAAAAAGGCAGGATTCCACCTATGTGAGGTATTGAAATAGTCAAAATAATAGAAACAGTAAGTGCGGCAGTTGCCAGGGGCTGGGGAGAAGGAGGTGGAAGTGGAAGTTAATCTTAATGGGTAATGTGTTTTAGCTTGACAAGATGAGAACCTTCTAGAGTTCTGTTGCATAAAATGTAAATACACTTATTACTTCTGAACTATACGCTTAAAATAGTTAAGACAGTAAGTTTTATATTGTGTAGTTCAACCACAATTTTAAAAAAGTTAAATGCAGGGGCCTCCCCGGTGGCGCAGCGGGTTGCGTGCAGTGCTGTGATGCTGTCCGCAGCCTCTGCAGCACCGGTTTGATGCCAGGCCAGCCAGGGAGCTACCCACATGGTGCAGCAGACCTCTCCTGCCTCGCCTGCTGCTCCCCTCATCAGTGTATTTCAGTCAGTCTGCCTGTTCTGTTTCCTGCTCTGTCTCTGGTGAATCTTCTCACCCTCCCGTGCCTCTGGCCGGTGCCCCAGCTCTTGTATTAAAAAAAAAAAGTTAAATGCGGGCCTCCTCGGTGATGCAAGGGATTAACTCTCAGATCTATGAAGCTATCGTCAGCCACTGCAGCACGAGTTCTATCCCTGGCCAGGGAGCTACCCACATGGTGCAGCAGACCTCTCCTGTCTCCCCGCTACTCCCCTCAGCAATGCTTTCGGTCCATCTGCCTGTTCTGCTCACCACCCTGTCTCTAGTGAATCCTCTCACCCGCCGCACCTCTGGCCTACACCTCAGTTCTTGTATGCATAAATAAATATATCTTTTTTAAAAAGTGAAATGCATATAATATGCTATCTCTGAAAGAAAAATAAGGAAACAAGAAATATAGCATTTGTTTATTTTGTGAAAATAAACGAAGGAAAGATAAACCAGAAATGAATGCAAATGATTTCCTATGGGAATGGGGGCAGACGTCACTGAATAGAAGCTCTTAAATCAGGCTCTGACATTTGAACCTTGTGAATACTTTAAAAGAACAAAATTAAAAAGGTCTGGGAAACAAACCCTAACATTGAACGTGAACAGAAATGAGTGAACTGAACAGTAGATCCCAATGTTACCACAAGCCTGCGCGGAAAGCAGATCTAGTAACTTTGAAAAATAATCTATCCACTTACAGCGGGATGTAATCTAAGAACAACAACAAAAAGCATAAATTAATCTTAAACTTTATTTAAAGCATCTTTTGTCCATAGGAATATAGATGCATAAATCTGAAACTTCTTTGTGCTTATTATGTAAGATAGGACAAATGAGTAAATAATAGGTTAATATTGTTGAGACTCAGTGTTCTCACTGTGGGAGGGGAATAAGTAGATAGAGATAGACAGAGACAGACAGATAGATAGACAGACAGATAGATAGAGAAATACATATATTCACACATACACACACACATATGTACATAGACACACAAGAGAACCCCATGGTTTTTGAAATTGAGTTGACGGTACCACACAAACTCATGAGCTGTGACTTTGAGCGGAATAACATGTGGTCAAAATTAGTTGGGTCTATTCTCCCCAAATACGACTCCCAGAAGAAACACACCAGACACTGCTGCTACTTGGCCTTCCAGAACAGCCCTTGATCTTTGCAGTGGCTTTTCCTTTCCTCTTGGAACTATTTCCTGCCCTTCTGTGATGGTCAGTGGGATGTGTTAACTCAGCTAAGGTTGTCCCCAGCTACTTAAGTAAATAATTAGCTGAATGTCACCGTGAAGGTATTTTGCAGATGTCATTACAGTCCCTAATCAGTTGACTTTGAGTCCGGGACATTATTCTAGATATTCCGGGGAAGTCTGATTCTATCAGCCCGACTGCCTGAGGATCAGAATAGAGTCTTTGCAGAAGAGAAGGATTCTGTCTTTGGACAGCAGCTTCAGCTCCTGCCTGAGCGCTCAGGTGGGCCCTACGTGATGGCCAACCCTATGGATTCAGGACTTGCCTAACCAGCTCCCATGATCCTTTAAGCCGATTCCTTGCGCTAAACCTCTTAATACCGATTTATATTGGTCCTGTTTCTTTGGTTGAAACCTGGTTGCTCCACCTTCTAGTAAAACTTCTTTTGTTTCTCCATTAATTTAGTTATTTTCTGCTACTTATCACCAGGTAACAAATGCCACTTAAACTACGACCCTGGAAATATCCCCATCACTCTTCGTCCAAAACTTCTCAGCATGAAAATTTAGTCATAACCTCCCCTCGCATCAGACATGGGATCCGTGGTGACCTAGCTTCCAGATTTGGGAACCCCACCAGGACTGGATAAATAAATAACTAGCTCTATGAACAACAGGCTAAAGAACCAGCAGGTTCTAGGGTTCCTGCCTCTGTGCCTTGCTAATCAGGCTCAGGATTTGTCAGAGGCCCTGAAATATTCATGAACAACTGCTTCAATGATTTCAGCAGCTGCACAAATAGAGAGGGGGCCAACAGGGAAGGCGAGGAGGCAGGGGACCTGGAGTTTTCATATCGTCTTCTCTCTTGTTCTCAATCTCATTAGACAAAGAATGAATTTGGGACATTCCAAGGAACTCGGATAATCAGACAGTGCCAAGCTTCAAGCAGGAAGCAGCAGTAGCCCAAAGGCTGGGGCATCAGCACCTTCTGGGGTCTTATTAAAATACAGATTTCTGCACCCCACTGCAGGTAACCTGATCCAGTAGGTCTGGGGTGGGGCCCAGGATTTGGCATTTTTAACAAGTTCCCAGGTGATGCTAATGCTGCCTCTCGGATCTTATTGCTCTACTGCATTAAAGCAGCAGCTCAGAAAGAGAAAAACGCAGAGAGTCGATGCTTGATCTGTCTAAAGAAAACCAGCCTGAGTCGGCGCTTTGTTGAGTTTCTCTGTGGACTGAACCAAAGGGTTTGCCACAGACTGCAGAGCCCCCTGGTTGTTCCAGAATGTGGCCAGAGGCCCTGAGACATCAGATTGGACACCGTCTGGAGCAAGACCCACATCACCACCCCCAGATCCAGTCTCTCCCATGAGACCTGATGCCGCCACTTTCTACCTGTGCATCTTGGCAAATGATTTAACCTCTCCAGCCTCTGTTTCCTCATCTAGAAAATGCAGAAAAATGTATTCTCTCCCTCTTGTACCACAGCGAGGACTCCGATGGGCATAAAGTGGTGGCTTCCAGCCAACACTTGCATCAATCAGGATCCCGCCAGGGAGCAGAATTCAACTCAGGGGTTCAATTGGGGCAACTGCAACAGGACCTATTCACGGGGATGTGGCAGCAGCATGGAGCTAGTGAGGGGTGTCGCGGTCCCTAGATTCTAGCCATAGGGAAAGAACCATCCCATCCCTGAGCACTGAGGTGACAGGAATCTTGCTACCGGAGGCCAGAGAGAGCTGGAGCTTGGAGGGGGCCCTCCTGGCAGGAGCTGAGGCCATAGAGAGGGGAATGCCTTTGCAGGGGGGGTCACTGGGGAGAAATACTCCAACGTAATCTCTCCTCCCGCCTCTGATCTCCCGCCAAGCATCCCCTTGGCTGAAGACAGTGAGCGGTGAAACCAGACAGGCAGGACACGGGACAAGGAGGGGGACGAGAATGTATGGACAGACCAGTGGCAAATGGAGAATCCAAGCGCAGTGCTCGAGAAAAGTGCGCTGCTGTTTCTGATAGAGCAAACCACACCCCGGTTTTCCGCGACAATTCCAGCGTAGGCCCCGTGTGCATTTTCACTCCCAAAGGTTTCCCAGGTTGGAAGATAAATTACATGGTCACCTTAATTATAAGCCATTATTAAAATAAGTGAGAATCTGATCTGCAGTGGGACGAGGGTTCTAAAGAAATAATGTTGGTGCTTTGGGCACAAACACACTGGAAGGAATAATTCTGTACATTGACACAAGAAGAGGTTGCGCGGGATTGTCCTGCAGTATCCTCAGGGGGCCGGGACTTGTTGATGCCAAAATCCACAGATGTGCAAGATCTTTCTATGGAATGGCAGGGTGTTTACATAACCTAGCACATCCTCCTGTGTATTTTAAATCATCCCTGGATTACTTAACACGAGACACGTGCTGTGTAAATAGTTGCGACACTATTATCGTTTAGGGAATAATGACGAGACAGAAAAGTCTCACGTGTTTAGCTCAGATCTAACAGGTGTAGCCTGACCATAGAGTAAGAATTTCCCATCTGCCATTGCTGTTGGTTGAACCATGGATACAGTCTGTGAACTTCAATATACAATATTCTCATCACAAGGTGAGCGTTTATAGACTGACGGAAAACACTTTTCTGTCTTTATCTCATGCATTGACGTAAGTTTAATGTTAAGAAGTCTCCAAATCATACCACTTTGGGAAACGATCAGTTGAGCTGAGCAGAGAGCACAGAGAATAGCTATTTTATTTTTATTTTGTTTTATTTTCTGACATTATTGTTCATTTTTGTACAGTAATTGGTTCTCCCCTCTTGTGTAATCCACATAGTTCTGCTGCCAGAGCCTCCGGGACCCATCACCATAGTCCCTAGTCCTCTTCCCTCCCATTTTGACCCCCTTCCCTGTCCCTCCCCTACTGGATGCCTCAGATCTGTGATCAGCTTTCTAGTTTTGTCTCCTTCTTGACCTTTTGTTTGGTTCCTCTATGTTCCGCACATACGTAAACCCATCCAATATTTATCTTTTTCCTTCTGACTTGTTTTGTAGCATAATTCCTTCCAGCTCCACCCATGTTGCCGCAAATGGCATGAGTTTATCTCTTTTGATGGCTGAGTAGTATTCCACTGCCTATATAGACCACCACTTTTTGATCCATTCATCTTTTCTGGGGCATTTGGGTTGTTTCCATATGTTGGCGATGGTAAAGAGGCTGCAGTAACCATGGGACTGCAGGTTTCCTTCCAAATTAGAGTTTTTGTGTTCTTTGGGTGGATTACAGGAGTGGAAACACTGGATCATTTTTAGTGTTTTGGAGGAAACTCCACACAGCTTTCCATAGTGGCTGGACCAGTTTCCATGCTAGCAGCAGTATAGGAGAGCTCCCCTTTCTCCTCATCTGCTCCAGCATTTGTTGTTTGCAGTTTTGTTCTGTTTTGTTTTGTTTTTAATGTGGGACATTTCACAGGTGTGCAGTGTATCTCATTGCATTTCCTTGGTCATGAGTCATGTTGAATACTTTTTCATATGCCTGTTGACCATTTGCATGTCTTCTTTGGAGAAGTGTCTTTTTAGTTCTGCCCGTTTTTTGACTGTGTGGTTTTCTTTGTTTTTGTTGAGATGTAGAAGTTCTTTGTAGATCTTTCTTATCAATTGTATCTGTTGTATGGTGCGCAAATACTTTCTCCCAGAATGGCTATATGTCTAGAATGTTCTAAAATGCCTCAAGAAAGCCCCTCATCCAGGAAACAAAGCAACAGATGCACCAGGTTTTTGCACATGGAATCCCCAAGGAGGCGTGAGCAACCAAGGTCTCTGTTTCCAAAGGATCTTCTGCATGTGACTCCCACCTACCCACCTGACTCTCTGCTTTGCAAACTCACCCCATATCTCGCCTTCTCTTTGTGCCTGACATCTAGCAGGATCTTTGAAATTTATTTTCTGCTTTTAGCCTGCTGTATTTTTAATGTCTGAGTGAAAGAACAAAGGGAGTGAACGCCAGACAAGATCGTAGGGCTGTTGTGGAGCCCAGCTCCAGCTCAGCCAACATAAATGTTTTAAAAACTCCGCCTTTGCACAGAACAAGTGCTGGTGTAGTCATCAACACCAAAGTCAGGCCCCTGTGCCTTCCTTTTATTTGGTGACATAAAAGGCCCCACATCAATCATTAACAACCTATTAACACAAACAGTCCAGAGAAGTTTTCCTGGCCTGGTCAACTGCAAGGAAGAAATTCCTGTCACCCAGCTGGCTGGCCATCCGCGTGATTGGTCCGTGCCGGCTGTTTTCGGCTTTGAAAAGGGCCTGCTGAGTCCTCTTTCATCTGTCTCCGAGTTACAGATACCTGTAAGCCTGCTTCCCTCCGCCCCCACTGCAGAACGCTCCACCTGCCTCCTGCATTTGTGGCGTTAAGAGATGCGTGCACAGGTACCTGCAGTATCGATCATGGGCAAAGCAGCGTGCAGGGCTGGAGGATGTGGGCTCGGCATGCGGGCCAGGACTCAGGCCTGCTGCACCCACGCGTGTCAGAGCCGGTACATCGGAAGGGGGCGGCAGGAAGACAGCTGCTCTCCTGGTGTTTCTGTCTCTTGTATTTAATTGGTTTTGATTTGCAGCAAAACCAATCAACACCAACAGTTTTTGCTGGTCAACCTGAGCCTGGTTTGGCAGACATGGCCTGGAGCAATGCGGGGACCTAAAGAATGGGATGAGAGTCTGGTGCAGACAGTGGTGCACCAAATGGCCTCGAGGAAGTCACGCTGTACCGGACCAATGTCTTGGCCTCGAAATGAGGGTTTGCCTCTGATTGTGGGAGGTGACTGAGCTTGCCTTGGTTCTTCTGTTTCCACATCTCGCAAATGGGGACAGAAAGTCACACTTCCGCTCCCTCAAAGAGATGCTGGGATGGTCAGGGGCTGGGAAGCAATTTAAAAGATTTGGAGAATGCAGGAATAAAAGGACTATAGAACAAAATGCATAATTAATTCATGCAGGTGCACCGAGGATTCCCTGGAAGCATCACAAGTACAGGTGTGACAGCTCTTACCTTGGGTCTTTCTCCCCGTGCTATTGTGGTTTTCTGAAAAGAATAGATTACATTGGGTACCAGGTACCCTGTGAGTAGATAAGAGCAGAGGGCAGCAGATAGGTGAGTACATTTAAATTAAGCCATGAGATATGAAGCTCATTCCAATAAAAAATAATCACAATAAAATTAACTTGCCCTCACACTGTCTCCTTCCTCTCCCTCACCCCGTTTCTCAAACTCACTTTCCTCACACAATAAAAGTTCCTTCTGAAGGTAAGGACACTGTTTCCATTCTCCTATTAATTCAGCAAACAATTATTGAGGACCCACAATTTCTCAGGCACCGTACTGGATCCAGGAGCTAGAAAAGTAATAAAACACTCATTATCAGTCAGTAGATGCCAGATTGTGCTGCAAAAACAAGTAACTCCCAATCCCAGAAATGTAAAAGAGCAGGTTAGTGTCTCATTCATGTTGTTTGCTCCTCCAAGTAGCTCAGAGACTCAGGCTGACCAGGGCTTGTGCATTCCTGCAGAAGGGATATGTTAAATCATGCACTTGCTCTTTGGACGTCCTGCTCACATGTCATTGTCCATGTCTAATTTTTTTTTAAAGATTTATTTATTTATTTATACAAGCACTAGGTACAGTCAGAAGTGCGGGAGGGTGAGAGAATTCACCAGAGCCAGAGCGGGCAACAAAACAGGCAGACTGACAAAGTACACTGCTGAGGGGAGCAGCGGGCGAGACAGGAGAGGTCTGCGCGCCATGTGGGACCCTCACTGGCGGTCGGGGATCGAACCAGAGCTGCAGAGGCTGCAGGCAGCTTCACAGCCCAGCGTTCAACCACTGCACCACCAGGGGAGGTCCTGTCCATGTCTAACTTTAAAAGAGATAGGAAATGCAATCCTACTATGTGTTAGAAGGAGGAAAATAATGGAAGTTTTGTGATCAGCACCAATGATGACCCTAGCACAGCTCTTGCCCACTAGATGGTGACCCCTGGTGGGAGACTAGGGTGTGTAAACACACAAAATGCTGGAGTCAGATGAGTATTGGCCTGGCAGGAGCCAGCTGGGGCCTATGGGAGGGCGGAGCAGAGGGGCCTGCTCCCAGGCTCTGCAGCTACAGAAGGAAAAAATAATCTGTATAATCTGTATCCTTTCCTGTTCCACAGAAATCTCTAGAGTTAAATAGGAGAAAATTAGTAAAAGTCAGTGAGAGGGAAAGGAAATATTATTTTGGTAATGCAAGCAAATTTTTTAGCTATTCTCTCCATTTTTCGATTTTGTTTTCCAACATAATTTCCAAAGTAAGTAAAGCTTTGTTTTCTCTTTTAATTTCAAAGCAATTCAAAGTTTTCACAGGCTCCCTGGGCCATCCATTGTTCATTCAACAAAGATTTCTGGAGCACTTACTGTGCATTGGACACTGTGCTAAAACAATGCCAAAACTAGACGCACTGCTTCGTGCATTGCTTCTTGAAGATGAAGAGAAGAAACAGACATTAATCAAATAAACTTGCAAATTGCTATGATTACATACTATGAATACTGCTATGTAGGCAAAGAACAGACTCCTGTAAGTTGATGGATTAATTTATTAATGGAAAAGAATCTCTACCTGCCAACATGCAGCTCCTGGAAATCCTATCTTCTCCATCATGTCTTCATTTAACAAACAGGCATTTAATGTGAGCTTCCTACAAGAAAGGTCCCGGCAGGGTCAGGGCTGGGGGCAAGGAAGGGTCTGAGAGAGGGAGAGGAACCAGAAGTCAGTGATCCACAGGTCCTGCCCTCCACAATTTCCCGTTCTCTTCACAGAGGCAGGGAGGTAAACGGGGGAACCGTAAGACCAGGTGGTCGGTGCGTCAACAAAGGCATTTCAGGCAAATCATCTAAGAGTATAAAACAGGAGGGATTTAATACAAGGAACTGGTTACTAGTGCCGGAGGAGATGAGCAGACCCCCGAGGGGCTGCAAGGCTGCCGAGAGACTAACAAGAGTGTCCCCCTAAGCAGGAGTGATCAGGACAGGCAGCAGCAGGATAAGGGGGCTGGAGACCAAGGTGACACTGAGAAAGATGGGAATCCCCAGGCCTGCCCAGAGAGGGCAGGAACTATAGGAGAGACACAGGACTACAGCCTGAGAAGTGGAAGAATGATCCAGGCAAGGAAACAACAGGGGTGAAATTTAGGTGTAGGAAAGCACTCTGTGCCTTGTCACACAGTGAGGGCATCCATTTGGCCAAGCAGAGGCTACGCCCCACTCCTGGAGACACCCGCACACACTCTCATGCATGAACAGGTGCACTCCTGGGGGCTGCCTGGCTCCCGGTCCTCCTGGACTGTAGTCCCAGTCGCCGTCTCCCCTCCATCTCTGCTGAAACCTCATGGGTCCTCACTGGGCTCACCTCTGCTCCCTCCCTGGACTGTGTCAAGACACCACGGGGCCAAGACACCACAGCTGACAGCCCCTTGTCCTCTAGCCCTGTCCAGAGGCCTGGAGTATGTGCCCAGGGGGCGTGCTGAGCCACACATGACTTCTGTAGTTGCTGGATCCAGAGGAGGGTCAGAGAGTCTAAGGGGAGACCAGAAAGCCAGGGCAGCAGAGGCCTTGGGGGAGAGGTACAGTGTGTTGGCTGCTGTCCCCTCAAAATCCATGCCCACCACAACCTCAGAAACAGGGTCTTTGCAGATGTCATTAGTGAAAGGTCTCAAGATGAGGTCATCCTGGACTTTAGTTGCCCTGGCAAGGACACAGAGACACACAGAGAAGAAGGCCTGATGCAGGCAGAGGCTGAGAGTGGAGCCAGGCTGCCCCAAGGACCACCTAGGACCCCCAGGAGACAAAGAGGCAAGGGTGAAGAACAGCGCCACATGGTGGGGACTTGGAATAGGGTGTGGGGTGTCGCTTCTCTGGCCCCTGTTCCTTTCCCAGAGCCCCCGCCCACCCCTGTGGTCTGGTGTTACCTCTGGCCGCCCCGCCCGCCCCTGTGGCTGCTAGAACCTTTGCCAAAACCTCCATGTAATTGTTGGAAGTCCCTGGCCAGGGCACCCCTGCAGCTAATGATGGCATCTTTGAAAATGACATTAGAAGCAAAACATAAGCAGCAGAAGACATGAAACTACCTCGAGTCCATCTGTTTGAGTGCGATCCACCTCAGAGCTCCCATTTTCCCATGTAAAACAGAAGATACAATTTATAATTTATATCTCACCGGCACAAGCCTGATTGAAGCAAACCACTTTGATGAAATGTTGGTTTCATGCTAGTGAAACACCACTCCAAATCAGAGAATATTTAGAGCTCTAACTCCTCTGCTGCCTCTTTGAAGTAGAAAGATTTGTATTTTATGTGCTTTTCTAAAAAAAAATAAATATGAACACTTCAACATGCATGTGGTGGAAATATGAAAACATTTACGTGTGAATCAGCACCAAAATGTAATTACTGCTTTAAGCATTGAGCATATTTATAGACTCGTATCTCACGCCGAAGACCTGGTTCCAATAATTCTCAGAAAATTGCAAAGTTCATACTTGTTTTCTTGGGACTAACTTAATTTATTGGAAATCTACAACACATGAAGAACAAAAGCAACGAGCGTCAACTTTCCATCACCTCAGCTAATGACCTAATAAAGTTGTTGTGAGCAGATGCACAGGAATATGTGTATTTGAGGTTGGTTGAGAGCGAGAGAGAGAGACATGGAAAGAGAAATAGATTGAAATTTGGGGCAAAATTCCTTCCTATCTTATGGGAATGACTACAATATCAGATACTCAAACTACATCGCTCAATTATTTCCCCCAGGAACAAAGGTAGCCAGTGGTTGATATCACGATCCATATCACTCTTTCTCCTGGGCCTCCTGAAGTTACAGATTCCCCTGCCCTCATGGAGCATACACTCCAGGGAAGCATCCGAAAATAAATAAATATATCACATGCCTATAATGAACAACTTGAAAAACAGAGAATAATTTAGAAGTAGAGGAGTTAGGAAAGGCATACGATTTTCTATTGGGAAGATCTTTCTGGATAGGTCTCACCTGAATTAAGTGAGGGAAACAATCATGCAAAGGCCTGAAGGAAGAGCATTCCCCACAAATAAAACAGCAAGTGCAAAGGGCCTGAGGTTGACACAAGTTTATGTTGTGTGAGGAAGAGCAAGAAGGCTACTGTGTTGATGAGGAGATGAGGTTGAGCTCAGGGAGATGGGCAGAAGAAGATGCCAGGGGATATGACCCAGAGGCTGTGCAGATGCCATTCTGCATCAACCCCTGAAGAGCCAGTGAGGGAGTAGCTCCTCACACTCTCTCTTTCCCTTTGCTGTGACACTTATCACCATTTCAAGTAGTGGCCACATATCCACCGGCCCCTTGCACAGAGATATGGAGCCCCCGTGATCCATGGGGTAGGCAGCATGAGTCAGAAGCCAACTGCTGACCTCTTAAGCCTCTGAGCTTAGGGGATGTTTGTTACTGCAGCATAACCTGGCCTTTACTGCCCAACAAAAGAAATAAGAGAAAGCATGACTGGGACATAATTGGGAAGCATTGGAATGGAAGTAACAGTCATGCTGAGGCCTTGCCAGACTTATTCTCAGAGTGTTCTCAAGCACAGCTCAGCACTCCTTGGGAGTCCCCGCTCCAACTGCAATCTGACGCGCTGCAGCGCAACAAGGGAAGCGAATCTATCTTCAGCAAATGTGGTCTTTAATGGTAGCAAAGTGCTTTGAAGATGAAAAGTTCTCTGCCCGTGGTAGGCATTATTATTCTGTATCAGATGTCAGTATGCACTTAAAAAAAAAAGATTCAATTAAGCTGCCTTGCCATTGTTTTATGATACAACCATCAGACGTTTCCAAAAGGGTCGAGTCATGACAGGAATATTTAACTCCTGGAAGGAGCACAGAGTAACTGGAGTGAACTGGAGGATGAGCCAGGAATGGAAAGGCCACGTATTAATTTAGCAGTGGGATCCTGGGGGACAGAGTGACCCCATGAGAGAATTATGGAGTCATGTGCTCGTTTAGGGAGTATGAGAGGACGGAAGCTCTGGGGGGCTGGTTGAATGGAGCGAATGCCCTGTGCCTCTTGTGGACCAGTGAGGCAGACCCAACCCTAATGGGACATGAAGGAGCCTGGATGGAGGCAGACACACCCCCTGTGGTCCTGGTGTTTCCTGGGTAACCATCATTACTCTGATCAAGTGTCTGGGTGTGGGGAGCTGAGCTGGAAGACAGGGAGATGCCTGCTCAGCCCCGTGACACCACTTCACATTCGCTATTGCAGAATCGCAGTCATTCAGTGGGGACAACTTCACTGCACAAGAGACAGAAGCCAAAAGGAGGGAAAAGAGACCCAGAAAAGGGACAAGAGTTCTCGGGGTTGTGTTGGTGGCTTGGATGGAGACAACAGACAAGCAGCTTAAGGCACAGTGCTAAGTAGTCCAGGCTGAGGCTCTACCACTACAGGGTAGGAGAGGGCAGAAATTTTAATCATATTCTCATTTTGATGCACACACAAAAAATGCATCTGTTGATCTCACCGTCAACTGGAGGTATGTGTTGGGTGATGGATTCAAGACTGTACCATTTGGGTTGGCAGAGTAAAGATGATTCCGTTTCCTCAGTTTGAAACATCTCTCTTTTTTTAAAAAAAAAGATTTGTTTATCCATGCATACAGGAGCTGGGGTACAGGCCAGAGGTGTGGTGGGTGAGAGGATTCACCAGAAACAGAGCGGGGAACAGAACAGACAGATTGACTGAAATACACTGCTGAGGGGAGCAGCGGGCGAGCCAGAAGAGGTCTGCTGCACCATGTGGGTAGCTCCCTAGCCGGCCGGGGATCGAACTCATGCTGCAGAGGCTGCCAATAGCTTCATAGGTTGCATCTTAACCCCTTGTGCCACCAGGGATACCCCCTGAAACATCTCGCTGTTTAAATTCCCTCCCAGTCCTCATGTTTGTGACATTCTGGGGAGGGGAACTCTTTTCCACCTCTGTCCTCCTAGCACCCTGCTCCTAATGATCTAGCCATTCGAAACTTTCAAGCTGTTGCTGACATGGGGAACTAGACTCCAGTATTTGCCTCATGCCCCAAGGAGGGCCGTCAGCACTCCACGGCACGTGGCTTGTCCCACCCACCACGTCTATGCCCTTCCCTCCCTCTCCCCTCTCACCTCCAAGAAGTGACTGTCTCCTTCCTCCTCCTGTCCTGCTGGGGCTTCTCCTAACCCCTAGTATGTTCCTTCCCAAGGTGGCTTTCACCCTTCACTGGAGCGGTCGTGATGGAATAGCTGTGGGGAGCACGGTTGACAGAGGAGTTGGATAACACCACAGGCATTTAATATTCTTAAAATATTTTCTCCATTACAAGAGGCGCATTCCTTCAGCCTAAGGTTTATTTCACCTTGTAAAAGGCAGATATACTAGGAGATATAAAACAAAATCTCCTCTTCCTAAGCACTGCTGGGTTATTTACGCGTTGGTCGTTCGTCCACTCCTCAGACTTCACAACCCCAGCTCGTCCGGTCACTCATGCCCTGACCACGGGGCCAGCTGTGAACTGGCACAGATCTAGGCACAGGGGTTGCAAACCCTGAAAGGGGGCAAGAAAGACTAGAACATACAACTCATGACAGCTGCCAGGAGGCCCCCCAGGGAAAGCCCAGGACGCTGTGAGAACAAATAATTTAGACAAAGGGATTTGCCCAAGCAAGTGACAAATGCCAGGCAGGGACAGGGAGGTTTTGAGGTGGGGTGGGGTGAAGGGGAGAGGCACTGGGTCAAAGGAAGGCGCTTGGGAGGTCCAGAGTGACAGGGAATAGAGGGAAGGTTCCAGAGGAAAGAAGGTGAACCGAGAGAGGTCAGTCAAGGAACCCCAAGGAACAGTTGGCAAAGCCAAGGGGCTGCTTTTTCGCGATTCATTGTAGAAACCCACACATGTCTGAGACCCATTCTCGTCACTTCCTAGTTGAATTCTGTCACCCCATTGTGGCAACTTTTGGGCTCCCTCTTATTTTTCTGGAGGACTGCTTTGAAGGGACCCTCAGCATCTCTCTGGCCAAGCACCTGCGGCCCGCCAGGCCTGGAGCTAGGTGCGGGGAGGGAGCAGCCATGGTCTCCCCTTGCAGGAGCATGTTTGCAGCTGAGCTGTGAGGATTGTCCCGGCTTCTGCCCACCTGCTGGCACACTGGCCACCAGGCTTCTGGGAGCACAGCCTCAGAGGCAGTTTGATGCCTTCTTCTTTACCTCATCTCCATGTCCAGTCTTCCAGCACGTTCTCCCGATCCTACCTATAAAATAATTCTAGACTCTGTCTACCTCTCTCCAGCCTCCTTGCTGCCACTCTTATCAAAGGACTATCATATTTCAGTTTGATAGCTAGAATAACCCTCCACTGGTGCCCCCAAATCCACAGACGCAACCAAAGTGACCTAGTCCAAGTGCAAGTGCGACCATGCCATGACGTTCCCTGCGTTCCCACTTCAGAAGCTTCCTCGCTCTCCGGAGCAAGGAATCTCCATGCAGCCCAGTGTGGAGACCCCGCCAGATCCCGCTGCTCTGCTCTTGGGTCCCCACTGTGCTCCCTCACTCTCCACCCTGCAGCCACACTGGTCTTCTCTGAGCACCTCGAAGGGGTTGCGCTGCCCCTGCCATTTGCCCACCTCTGCCCGCCCCTGTTCCTTCCTCGGGGCAGCCTTCCGGGATTGCCAGGCTGGCCAGTTTCCCTTATACCATCTCGCCTGAAACCTTTCAGAATGGGTCCTATTTTTGTGTGTCTGTTGAATTAATGACATCTACCCCACTCGATTTTGAAGTCCTAGAGAGCCAGGATGATGGTGTGCGACGAGAGCAGGGTTGATAAAGTTGTCTGCGCAGAGTCCGTGCTGCATGGACCGCGGTAAAATGGAAGAAATGGAGGCAATGAGAATCAGCCTAGAATCTGGCTGCCTCCCCAGCACCCCGGTACATGGCTTCACAGTGGCCTACAAGGCCCGGCAGGGTCTTACCCCTTCCCCAGCCTCCCTCCTTCTCCCGCGTCTGTTCTCCCACCTCCCTCCACGACACCTAGCTCTGGCCTTACTGGTGTTCTGGCTTCCCTGGGGTCCCCGCAACAGCCTATGTTCCAACCTCAGGGCCTTTGCACCTGCTGCTCCTGTGCCTGGGATTCTCTCCCCCTAAATGCCCACATGGCTGACTCCCACCCTTCATTCAGGTCTCCCTCGTATAACAACCTTCCCAGAGGCCTTCTCTGATCTCAGCCCCAGCAGCACTTCTAGCCCTGCCTGCTCTGATTCGCCTCTCGTGCTAGTCCTTCTCCCTGCTGACATGGCAGGTGTGCCATGCTTTGGGTGTAGCCGCGGGCCTCGCTCTAGACTGTGAAATCCTTGCGAGCACTGATTTGGAGTGCTTTTTATTCCGGTACCCCCAATTCTTATCACAGTGCCTGGCATGTTGCAGACCCTCAATAAATGTTCATAGGTGGGTGAATGAATGAATGAATGAATTTGGGGTTCCGACATGCCCAGTGCTGAGAGGTTCTTTCCCTCTTGAGCCTGTGGCAAGAAAAATGAAGCTCTAGCACCAACCAAGCTCCCATCCCAGCAGACCCCAATCCCGGATGCAAATTAATAGCATTAATTATCCTGTTCAATGCTATGTGCCAGAGGTTCTGCCAGGTGTTGTATATGTTTCTTACAGGGCCACAAGGAGAAGGGGAGTGACAAGCTCTGTTTGATAGATAGCAAAAATAGTGATCAGAGAGGTTAACTTACCCCATGTCACACAGCTAGCAAGTGACCAAGCTGGAATTTGAACACAAACTCTCCTCTTTAGGACAGGGATTGTTAAAAATCAAGGCCCACAGCTGACTCTAACCCACTACATATTTGTATACAGCTTGTAAACCAAGAAAGGGTTTTACATTTTAAGTAGCTGGGGACAAATAAGCAACAAAGACTTAAAATGACACAAAGCTGAAAATGTTTACTAGAACAAGTGTGTCAAATGACAAAGGTTGGGCACTCTCTGGGTATACTCGGGGGGTACAGGAGAGATTCATGTTTAAGTAACATTTGCTGGGCTCCTTTAAAGTTGCTATAGGGGCCTCCCTAGTAGTGCAAGGGGGTAAGTCTCAGCACTATGAAGCTATCAGTAGCCGCTGCAGCCTGAGTTTGGTCCCTGGCCAGGAAACAACCCACATGGCTCAGCAGACCTCTTCTGTCTGGCCCGCTGCGCCCCTCAGTGTATTTCAGTAGATCCACCTGTTCTGCTCCCGACTCTGTCTCTGGTGAATCCTCTCACTGCCCCCCCCACACCTCTGGCCTGCACCCCAGTTCTCGTATGCATACATAAATAAATAAATATTTAAAGTAAATAAATAAATAAAGCTGCAAGTAACAGCTCAGCCCTTGCGTGGGTATCACCTTACTCAATGTCCACTGGGGAGATCAGTGAGGAAAAGGAGGTCTAAGCATTAAATGGCAACACCAAGGTCGTGTTTTAAGAGACAGAACCAGGTGCAGAATCACAAACTAAAGACTGGAGAGGCTGCTCCCCCTCCAAGCCCTTGCTTTATGGATTTGAAACAGGAGGTGACTGAGTCAGGGGAGGCCCATGACCAAGTTTATGGGGTCCTGCCCTGGTCCCTTTCCTGCCCATCACCTCCAAATCCTTCCAAGTCTTCACCAGCTGGGCATGCAGCCTGCCCCCCATCCACACACCCCCAGACTGCCCCTCCCCACCCTGCCAGCCAGCGAGGACGACTCCTACTACAAATTAAGTGAAGGGGAAAACTGAATTGATATGATCTGGGCGCGGGAAGCACAAAGGCCCCAATTTCCTCTCCACATTATACAGGAAGGTCTGAGCCACGTGGGGAGCCGGCGCGGGGCCTTTTGATGTTGGCCTTCCTGTGAGTAACGAGCAGGAGGACTTGAGAGGCTTCACCTCCTCCATGCAAACGCGCAACAGCAGGCTCCCAATCATGCTTGAAACAAATCCAGAGATGAAAAACGAAGAAAGGCAGCGCAGAAGGAAGAGAGAGACGATTGTTGCTTACAGGCCTTTCAGGACAACGAGCCCCTTGAAGACTAACTATGGGACGCGCTAAAGAGCTTACAGACGCCCCCAACACAGGCCCGGGCTGAACTCCTGCGGGGCAAATCAACAGAGGTGGGCCTGCGTCCACTCCGGCTCACAAGATGGCTGGCGACGCGGTTCCAGGTGAGGATGCTGGCCCCGTGGGCATGGACCTGGCACCTCCGCCAGCCCGGAGCCAGGACGCTGCCACTCCCACAGTCTGGGCCACAGCTCATAGGTCACCAGGGCTGTAAATAGCCCCTGAGGCCCTCAGGCCCAGTTTGGGCGTCACATGGTGAGGAGAATGCTCAGGAGGGCATGTGGGGCTCAAGGTGAGGGGGTGCATTTAAACCTGCAGGAAAAAACATAGTTCCTGAGGAGCCATTTGGGCCTGTGGATCACAGCAAGCCCTCGGTGGGTGTTCGGAGTCTGACGTGCATGGTGCGGTCTGTGCCGACACTTGGACAGCTACTGGCCCACATCACATGGGAGGGCGCTGGCAGGGCCAGGATGGGGGGTATGAGGGAGGCATTGGGGAAGCAACCCAGGCCTCTGAGCCTCACATGCTCACCCTGCTCCAGTCCTCTACTGTTATCATCATTTTAAAGCACAAAAAGGGAGGTAAATGGAGGCCAAACAGTTTGCCCATAATTTGGCCATGGTTGTCTGGACCGGTTCCCCATCAGTGCCTGGGTGCAGGGTAAGGAGACACCTCTGTGGCATATGGGACTCATCGGGAAGGTGCGTGGGGGAGGCTGGGACTGGCGGGCAGAGAGAGGCCCAGACTCAGGCGCTGGGGCCTGCTTGGCATGGGAGCCTCTGAGAATGTTAAGATTTGGGGGGTGAGGGTAGATCCTGGGGGGCTTTTAGGGTCTGCCAAACAGATAAAAGCTGCAGGGCTGGAGGTAGGTCGTTAAGAGCCCAGAGTCTGGGGAAGCCAGTGGAAGAGGAGGAGGCTCCCCGGAGCAGGAGAAATCCTGAGCGAGTCAGGGATATGAGGACACTTGTGGCCAAGATTCAAGCTCAAGTGAAGCCTCTGTAGAGGGGCAGTGGGAACTTCAGGGGGTGAGGAGGGAACGCTAGGATTGATGAGACTATGAGAATGTTCGAGACAGTCAAAGCCTGTGGGCAGGAGGGCTTTGGGTGGTGTTTTTGACCCTGACAGCCAGCAAGAAGCTTCTAGGACAGTGCAGGGTCCTAGAGACAAGGAGAATATTCTGGGGGACTGTTAGGACCCAGAGAACATTAAAAGGCTCTGAAGGAGTATTGAGGCCCAGCTGGATAGGGGACGCTCCAGGCTACATTTAGGGCTTAGGGACCAGAGGAAGTTCCCTTGGCTGGGTCATAGACCCTATGAGGATAGGGGAGACCTCTGGGGTGGGGCATGTGAGGCCTGGTGGGCAGGGAGCAGCAGCTGGCTGCATCAGAGGCCTCTCAGAGGATGTGAGGAGGAGGTGAGCCTTGGGGACAAAATGAGAGCTGGAGACCACAGGGGGCCTTGGAAAAGGGCCTAGACAAAGGGAACAAGGAAAAAGAATGTGGTGAATGTTGAGGCCTACTGGCGGGGGCACGTGTGCAGGTGTATATTGTCAAAGAGGGGGTTGGGGAGGCCATGAGGAGTGGGGAGCTTCTAGAGAAATGTGGGGACTTGTCGGGGACAAAGTCTTCTGGGGGCAATGATAAGGCCAATGCCATTTTCTTTATTTATTTTAAGATTTTTACTTTTTTATTTTTAAGATTTATTTATTTATGTATACAAGAACTTGGGTGCAGGCCAGAGGAGTGGGGGGCGAGAGGATTCACCAGAGACAGAGTGGGGAACAGAACAGGCAGACTGACTGAAATACACTGCTGAGGGGAGCAGCAGGAGAGTCAGGAGAGGTCTGCTGTGCCATGTGGGTAGCTCCCTGGCCGGGGATCAAACTCATGTTCCAGTGGCTGGCGAAGGCTTGATACGCTGTGTCTTTAACCCCTGCACCACCAGGGAGGTCCCCATTCTCTTTTTAGGAACCGGCGTGACACAGCACATGAGCCTGGCCATGGCACACAGGCCAGAAGACAGAATTAAGGTTAGGTTTCAGATTAGGGTTGGCTGCAAAGGACTGGATCCCCCAAAAGCATGGGCTTCTGCAAGAGCAAGGTTTGCTTCATTCCCCTATAAAACCTCCAAGGTTGATGGTCAGTGTCTGATTTGGTGGCTCTCTATGTCGGGGACCCTTACGTCTTCCATCTTGTTGCTCCCCATCATCATAGTATCATGCAAGATGGCGGCGGGAGCGCCAACCTTCATGAGGAAAGATGTACGAAAGAGGAAGATGTGAGGATGAGGTCTCATGGGGCACCCTTCAGAAGCTGCACATACCACACCCACATATGCCCACGAGCCAGCACAGAATCCCACTATCACACCTCACTACCGGGGGAGCTGGACAATGTACTATTCTAGGCAATCAAGAGGTCATTTAAAAGTTAGGCATCCCCTTATGAAAGTGCATGTTGAAGGACAAAAAGGGAATTCTCAACTACCCAAACTGAGTAAGCTGACCAGGAACACCCCAGAAAGCTCTGCGGCGAGTTTACCTGGGGGATTCTGCATCTAGCACTGCATGATGACTTACTCCCTAACTTTGCAGCCAAAAACACATGAGTTGTCTCACAGTTTCCAAGGGTCAGGAATCCAGAAGCAGGTTAGCTGGTGGCTCTTGGTCTGTCACAAATTGTTAACCTGTCAACTAGATGTCACTCAAAGGCTCAGCAGGGCCTGGAGGAATCACACCCAGACTCCCACCGATGTTGTTTGGACTCAGTCTCCCCAGTTGCTATGTGGGCCTCATAGGTTTGCTCCCAACTGAGCAGCTGGCTTTCTTCTAGAAAACATTCAAGAAAGAGAGACAGAGAACAGCCACCCAAGAGGAACGCTCCCCTCTCTTATCACCCATTCTCAGGAGAGACACCCCATCACTTCTGCCATTGTCTTTGGTCACATGGACCAACTGTGGAGCAAACGGGAGCCAAGACTACACAAAAATGTGAAGGCCAGAGTGGGGATCCCCAAGGACCATCTTGGAGGCTGACTGTGAACCATGGCAGGATGCTGAGAGCCAGGGGGCGGACCCAGGTCAACAGTAGAGGGAGTTCCCTGGGGCCAGGATGACCACACAAGCTCAGGAGGACTCACTGGGCTGGACCGCAGCAGGTCAGAGGTTAAGGAGTACAATAGAATGTTCCTGTGATGCCTCCTGGCACTTTCCCCACTGCCCCTAAACCATTCAGAGGGACAGTTTGACCAGCGTGTCATGATGGGCACTATTGACATGCAGCACATGAGGCCAACACTGCTGAGCAGGTGAACACAGGCCACGTGTGCACACAGGGCACAGCCAGGGATGCGAACACAGAGGGCTCTGCCAGCTTCCGCAGACCGCTGCTCCCCTTTTCAAGTCCCTGGTACCCACAAGTGGTATTCCGGAGACGGGCAGACCTGTGGCCTGAAACTGAGGACCAGGCACCAGGCAAATGGACTGAGTCATTATAAAGGCAATTAGACGCTCACCTCCATAGCCAGACACTAACATGTAGGCCTTTGTGCAAGGATAACTTCGCTCTTTCAACAGGGGAAAATAATCTTTCGTCTTACTTTCTCCCAAGCTTCGGGGTGACTCAGGAAGCCGGCTTCAGTGACTTGTACACAGAGGCTAATTTGTACGGCCATTTGCCCAAAACTGGGGGGGCAGGGGGGAAGGGCACCCGGCGCTCACTGCTGGAGACAGCCAGCCATTGAATTCGCTCTTAATATTCTAGTCCACGAGCCAGCAGTTGCACTAGGGCCTGGGTTTAAAAAAAAAAAAATGGGCAGAAAAAACCCACACACATTCTTTCAATTTCTAAAGGGAAATTTGACTCGAGCTGTAGAACAAAGGACGAAGAAATAGAAGTAAAAGAAAATCAAAGAAAAAGTGATTTGGATTCAAGGGGATCAGATGTTTCATTTATTGCAGGTTGGAGACCTTCAATCAGTCAAATGAAAGGAACATTTGTATTAAAATACCTACGAGGCAGAGAGAAAAAACCTTGATGGGGCGCGGGAGAGTTAAGTTACAGCAATCTTGCTGAGAGATATGAACCCACCTTCGAGGCTATCTGTTCCCAATATTGAAGGTTTTCTGTGTTACAAACCTGAGATGAAAGATACTTGTTTTGACGTCTGGATCTGGAAGCCAGACTCTAAGATTAGCAGCATTCTCCACGTGGGCGCTGCAAGCATGACAGGAAGCCAAGGGTGGGGTGAAAACGTAGCTACTTTATTAAAATGAAAAGATGTTCATGTAACACTGAGGATCCAAATCACCCATTGGACAGGGTGTGGATGGTGATTTCTGCAGGGTGGGAAGGAGCCGGAGATTGGGCACTGAGGGGGACCAGGATGCTGTCCCCTCTCTGCCCCTGAGTGGTCGCTCCCTGTTAACTGGGAGTTGGCTTCTAGTTCCTAGTGCCAGGTATATATAGCAGCAGGTGTTCCACAGGCAGAGGTCAAAAAATGAATGCAGGGGGCCTCCTTGGTAGCCTAGGGGTTAAGTCTCAGCTCTATCACTGCTACGACCTGAGTTTGATCGCTGCCCAGGGAGCTACCCACATGGCGCGGCAGACCTCTCCTGTCTCCCTGATGCTCCCCTCAGCAGTGGATTTCAATCAGTCCGCCTGTTTTGTTCCCCACTCTGTCTCTGGTGAATCCTCTCACCCACCCACCCCCATCCCCACACCTCTGGCCTACACCCCAGCTCTTCTGCAAAAATAAATATTTTTTAAATGAACATGACCTTGGGTAAACCCTCTTCTCTGTGCGTCTATTATTTACAAAATGAGGGGGTTGACTAGCTGGAGATTTCCCAGTAGGATGGGCAGCATGAGGGTTGGGTTTGAGCAATGAACACGAGTTTAAATAAATCTACTGACGCACAGAGGAAGAAAGGAAGCCTTTTTAACTATTTTCTGCCTTGGATTCCCTCTAGAGAAAGTCTCAGGCCAAAGCTAATGTGTCTTGACTACGCCTCCCAGATTCAAACAAGGTTTTAGGTCCCCCCCCCCTCCACAGTGGTGGCCAACCTAATATAATAACAAGATTTCTTCCCTTTGCAACTTATCTTATACTTAACCTGGAACAGGTTTTTTTGCAGACCAAAGGCATTTGTGTCTCTATCAAGATGTTTGCCTTTTCTGCATGAACTGTTATTTCTTTATGCCAATTTGTGTTTGTTTATATACTTTTGTCTGGCAAAGAGATGTTAAAAAATCAGTTACGTCAAAGAAAAGCTACCATTACTTGCCGTAAATAGGTTAAGGAACTTTCCCAAAGTCACCCAGAAATTCATGTTCTTAACCACAATGCCTACTGCCTCCAGAGGTCATTGATTTGCACCTTAAAGATAGTTTATAGCAATGTTTGTTATTTCCATCAAAAAAATATGTCCTCCCTTATTCTCCAAACATAAGGTCCACTCCAACTGCATTTTGCTTCTGCATTTGTTAAAGCTGTGAATATACAGGGAACAAACACCCATGCCAATATAATACTATATAATAACTCTTCTCTCACCCTACTGTTGGGGCATCTTGGGGACTGGTGGGGGTGTGAAAAATTGGAAAGAAGAGATTGTGCAATGACTCCAGATCTTCTGCTGTATCCAAAAGTACAAAAGCTTCACACTCAGTTATGAAACCTTACAATTTCCATGTGGACTCTAACTTATAAAGACCCTGTATGGGGCAAATACTTGTTTTGTAAAACATGAATGTGAAACCTCCTGGGAAAGGCAAAGCTGGAGAAAAGTCCCTTGGGATCTGGTCTAAGATCATGTGTGATCGGAGACAAGCTCTTGAATCTCAATCTGCAGAATACAAAAAATATCATTATTTGTTCTTCAACTTTCAGTGATCATTTCTATACATTAAATAAGTAGTGGGCCAGATGGTGGATTTAAAGATTAAATAAAAAATATGTTTTTCATAAAAAGAGACAGAAACAGTGAACTCCAGATCCCTGGGTTAAGGGCTGTTGTGAAATAAGAACACGAGGGCACAGAGGGGGAAAGCCAGTGGTTCTGCCTGGAAGAGATGACATTTCATCCAGGCCTGGGATGCTACACGTGATTCTCCCTGGCAGCGAGGGCAGAGAGAAAAGGACTTTTCCTTGCTATCAAAGTGCTCTGTGTACCAACATAACATGAATCTTTTATGAGCTAAAAGAAAAAAATTCATGCACACCCATAAATAATTCGGAGAGTGCAAAGGGATACCGCAAACCCAAAAATACATCTGTCTTGCATATTAATCACTGATCTACCTTACAGCAAAACCAGAGTCAGCGTTTTACCCCCTGAGCTTCCCCGCTCCTTTGCTGGAGTCACCTGTGTCCAGGAGCCCATGCTAGGGGCACCCAGGGACCCCAAACAAATGGGGTACATGCTTTGAAATGGGGGTCCTGCCATCTACCACATAAAGACAAAGGTATGCTACATCTTAGTATGCTAGATTTTTCAAAGAATTGGTGTGCAGAGGGCCTCCCCCATGGCGCAGCGTGTTGAGCACCAGCCTCTGTCTTCAGCCTCTGCAGCGTGGGTTCGATTCCCGGCCGGCCAGGGAGAAACCCACATGGTAAGGCGGACCTCTCCTGTCTCGCCCACTGCTCCCCTCAGCAGTGTCTTCATTGCATCTGCCTGTTCTATTCCCCACTCTGTCCCTGGTGAATTCTCTCACCCTCCCACACCTCTGACTGTACCCCATTTCTTATATGAATAAATAAATCTAAAAAAAAAGAAGAATTAGTGTGCAGAGAGAGGGAAGAGAAGACAGGATTAGTTTCTCAATAAAATACCCCAAATCATCCATCTCCTTTTAGGCAAATGTCCAGCCAGGGCCACCGAGGCCCGAAGGCTTGCCGTAAGTTTAAGGCACGTTCAGGTGGGGAACGCAGAAGGGGAGAAAAGGCCAAGCAAGTCTGGGGCAAAAGGAGAAACATCAAAGTACACATCAGGATAATTGCTGCCATTGTCTCTGCCAAGGATAGTCTCCCCATGTCCCTCACCCACACGCCTCTCTCAAGTGTCTCTACATGTCTCTTCACCCCAAGGCCCTGGGTTTAAGTCCAAGCTGGAAAAACAAGAGAATCCCCCAGCCACCTGGCTTCACCTGGCCGCTCAGCTCTGCCCCCAGTTCCCAACAGTCAGTCCAAGAAGGCTGCATGGAAGTGGAGGCAGAGAACACCCCCCAACAGTGTCATCTGCGCCTCTTCCTTCTGCCTCATGCTCCACGTGCAATCCAGGGATGCGTCCCTCAGATCAGCCTGTCCTTACCCTCCACCCGCAGGTCAGTGACTTGTCTCCTCCGCGGATCCTGCTGTCTTCTCTGTGCTCCTCCTGACTGTCTTCCACGCCATCTGAGTCTGTTTCCAAAACCCAGATCTGGCCTCGGTGTTCTCTGGCTCCCCCTGGCCTCAGGATATAATGTAGCCTGGACCTCAGGGCCCTTGCCTTTCTGAGCGGCCAGCTCTTCCTTCCTCACCACCAATACTCCCTGCAACCCGGGGCGCGCAGGCGCTACAACCATGCCCCCCAAATGCTCCCCAGAATCTGCCTCGCGCTTGGACCTTGGTTGCCTGCTACCGGCTCATCTCTCCACCTTCATGAGTTTCCTGCCATCGTTAGCCGCAGACCCAAGGCCAGGCTCAAGTCCCTTCCTCTGGACGTATTCTCTGACTCTAGTTCCACCACAGGCCCTTCCTGGTCCCACTGGGGCACAGCGAGCGGGGGACGTGAGCTGGGGACTTAAAACTGGCAAGGTAGGAGGGGTCTTGAAAGTCAGGGAGGAAAAACCCTT
Source organism: Talpa occidentalis (assembly GCF_014898055.3). Lineage (NCBI taxonomy): Eukaryota > Metazoa > Chordata > Mammalia > Eulipotyphla > Talpidae > Talpa > Talpa occidentalis. Next base: position 5,533,646 of record NW_023601754.1, read on the forward strand.
CCAAAAAGTCCTTTTTGCAAAAGCCTCAATCCCTGGAACTCTCCCACCAGCCACCGAGACCCACCCTTGGAAAGAAAGAGAAAGCAATTTCACACGTTGGAAAAAGGCCCGGGGCAGAAGAAAATGAAAAGCCACCAGTTGGCAGTAGGTGCTGCGGAGGTTGAGCAGGAAACCCAGATCAAATGGGAGGTTGGGCCGTTTCTGGGCAGCATCTGGGCCGCAGCCCTCAGCAGGCTGACACTCGCGAGGGGCGGGCAGCCAGCTCCCCAGGCTCAGCCACCCGGGCGTCATGGCCGTGGTCGGGGCCAGCGAGGGGGAGGGGCCCTGGCTGAGTCGGGAGGTTGGCGGCTTCCAGGCAGAGCAGACTCGACTGTGTCTGTGTCGGTCACCCCGGAGGACAGTGAGTGACAGGGGCGTTTGCCTTGGACAAGCACATCAAGCAAAGTCTCAGACTTCAGCACCGGGGCCAGGCAGGTGACCACAGGGGAAAACCAAGCGTGGAGATGAGGATGAGCAGATTGTGGGCACGCCCTCTGCTCGACCTCAGCACACGGTTGCCAAATCCACTGATTTTTCTAGAGATGACAGATATTGGAATTCTCAGGGGAATCTTCCATTATTAAAATGCTTGCTCAGTCTTTAAAAATATTGTACGGGTGCAAAAAAAAGCAGGGCACCCGTGTGCAAACTCTGATAGGTGGGATCAGGTTAGCCTCATTAACTTGGAGCAAATAATGTGGCCCTGAAGTCTGCCCAACTCCAGTTCTCTGCTGGATGATTGAGATTCTGTCCTCGAGCTGGGCTTCTCTTAATATTTGGCCCCCATAGAGGTGAGTATTTCTCTGCGCATTTCCTGTGCTGGTTTTATGTGAAAACAGTGTCCACATTATCCTTTTTATTGTTCAAAATTTTAACAACCAGGGCCTCCCTGGTGGTGCAAGGGGTTAAGCACCGCGCTAGGAAGCAATCTGCAGCACAAGTTCGATCCCTGGCCGGCCAGGGAGCTACCCACATGGCGAGGCAGACCTCTCCTGTCTCGTCCGCTGCTCCCCTCAGCAGTGTGTTTCGGTCAGTCTGCCTGTTCTGTGCCCCATTCTGTCTCTGGTGAATCCTCTCATTCCTGCATCTCTGGCCTGTCCCCCAGCTCTTGTATGCATAAATAAATAAATCTTAAAAAAAAAAAATTTAACAACCAGAAGAGTTCTTAGACACCGGCCTGGCTTGCCCCCTCCATGATTTTTCAGCTCAGGAAACTGAAGCCCGGGAGGAGACAAGCTGTCCAGGCCCGCAGAGTGAGCTGGACTGGCCAGGGCCAGGCCCGTCCCCTCCAGCCTGGGGTGTATTTACACATCGCGCACACCCGCGCGGCTGTGTATGTGTTGTTCCCATCCTGGAGAAAAAGCCCACCAGGTCGCCAGATGTGCCGAGCTGGAGGGAGCCGAGGAAGTGGTTTGCCAGCGATGAGAAGCAGGCCCGGCCTGGCTGTAATCGTGCGTCCCATCAGCCTCGCCTTTCCGCCCACAGGAGATAAGGGCCCAGCGTGGAGGAAACTGACGCACAGTCACGCGCGCAAGAGCCGTCTCCTGCGCCTTCTTTCATCCACGGGCTCCCGAGGGCGCCCCCCCAGCCCCTCTGCTCCTGTGTGAGGGAGAAGCAGCGACCTTTGGCCCGTGGCTCCTCTCCCCCTTCCTTCCACTTCTAGGGAGGCACCCTTCTTTGAGACCTCTATGGACAGAAAGCACCTAAAACATGCGTTTCTGGTGTGGGAATCTTCTCTGAGAAGCTGCAGAAGAGAGGGAGGTGCAGAGCGCTGTTTGGCTAGCAGGACTCCTCAGACAGCTCAGGTGACCCCTCCTGAGAAGCCGTCTCTCTGGAAGCCTGCCCTGGACCTCCGGGGTCTCCACCTGCCTGTGCCTTTCTTGTCCCATATGTCTATGCTCATGTCAGCACAGGTCTTGCCCAGCACCTTCTGCTTCAGTGTTGAGCAGTGCACACCTGTTTGCATGTAGTTGTGGGAGACAGAGTGGCGCGGACAGCACCTACTATGTGCTTGCATTCTCCCAACCATTGCGTTTCGGGGAAGTAGCTTTCATCTCCATTTTTCCATATGAAGACCCGGAGGCTCTGCCACTCCTCTCCACCCGCTGCCCTCAACTCCTTCCACTCCTGTCCACTCCTTTCCTGACTCAGTGTCATCCCCATGTGCTGCATCTGAGTAGGGCCGGGGTTATGGCAGCTGCTTGTCGCTGTCACACCAAAGTGGGACTGTCATATGGTGCAGTCTGTGCCTGGAAGGATATCTGGCCTTAGAAACTTCTGGAGATTCACAGGTTGCTGCCAAATATGTTTCCCTGGAGAGATGTGGCCACAGAATAGAACCCCCTGTGGTCAGGCAACTAGAGTATAGGGGCTCTGGCTCTGGAGTGAAAGACTCCCAAGGGGTGCCCCTGCCGGCTGGGTGACTTGGGCTGCACAAGCGGCCTCTCTGCCCATCGACGAGGCAGTACTAGCTAGTGCTAGTCCCAAGTAGTGCCTGCAGCGCTGAGCTGTTGCAGGATGGGCTGATACAACGGGCTCGGAGGCTAACAGAGACCTGAGATGATACTGAAAGTGATTTTCGATGATATTCAGATAAGACATTTGACAGCCTGGACTCACACCGTCAACTCGTTGTTTGCTTTAAGCTCTTTGTGTTCTCCTGATTACATCAGAAGGCTCTGTCTGATGCTGGCATCTTTAGTGCCTAATACATGCTGATTATTTTTGCAGTTTTCTTTGTTTTTCAACAAAGGTAGAGAAGACTGCAGGCTCTGAGTCTATTCCAAGCAGCCACGCTGAGGCAGAACTTCAGAAATATTTTCTTTCAACTGAAGTCATTTGGATGGTTCCAGCTCTTCTGTTTTCAATAGTGATATAAAATTCACCTTGTAACTACAGAGGTTTAAGTTCTAGAAGCAAGTCCATTGAAAGGAAAAAATGGCACTGAGTAGGTAATAAACTGATAGATAAGCTTCAGTATGATTCAACTATGAACAAAATTATAAAGAGAGCCACAGAGTTAGATAAAGGCTCCAGGTACCGCAGATGAGGGGGTCAGCACAGATTGTGAGAGCTGTTTTGGAATTGATTCAAGACGTTCTAGACCCACCCTCCAGCCCTCCGTGACCAGGATACTAGGACTAAAAAAGAAACGTGGTTTGCACAACACAGGCAAGGTCTGAAGCCTGGCTCATCTCTGAAGCTCCAGAGCGCTGGGCTCAGCTCTGTTACAAGACCCTGTCATGTCTCCGTTTCCTCATCTAAAACCAGCGGGACAAGCTCGATGGCCGGGCCAGCGCTGAGGATCAAGCAATCTTTGCTTGTGGAGGCCCTCATTGTTCTCTATCAAGTTCAAAGTCAGATTCTCCAATAAAAAGTGATGTCACGCAGCCCTTGGCTTCCCTTAAGGAAAATGTTGGAAGCAAAGAATCTCTGGGGGCAAGTCTGAATCTCTTTTTCAGTGGCTCATCTGAAAAAATGCTGTTCCTGATAGTACTAACCCCATAGGGTCTGTAGATTCAATAAAGGTTTATAATGGCTCATAAATGTGGGAAAGTTACCCTGAGGTGAGTGTCAATGATGCATGGATAAAGCACAAAGTAAAACTGGCTCATAGGTACGTTTTCCGATGGCATCAAGAAGACTCCGTTTGTTTGGTGGTTTGTTTTTTTTTTTTTTTTCCAAGAGTTATTTATTTATTTATTTGTTTGTTTGTTTGTTTGTTTGTTTGTTTGCACAAGAACCAGGGTACAGGCCAGATGCATGGGAGAGTGAGAGGATTTACCAGAGACAGAGCGGGGAACACAACAGGCAGACTGACGAAATACACTGCTGAGGGGAGCAGCGGGAGAGACAGGAGAGGTCTGCCGTGCCATGTGGGACCCTCGCCAGCCGGCAGGGATCGAACCAGCGCTGCAGAGGCTGTGGAAAGCTTCACAGCGCAGCGCTCAACCGCCTGCGCCACCAGGGGAAGCCTTGTTTGGTGTTTTAATGTATTTTTTGTAAACAACAGCAACAAAACATCCTCCACCATCCATCATACCCCCTCCACCCTTACTCCCAGCCCCACCCTTCCCTCCTCTGGTAATGTAATTTCAGTTCTCAATGTCCACTAGTTTGTTTTGTCTTGTCCATTTATCCACTTAATTATCTTAAACTGCCCAAAGAGGTGAAATCATCCAAAGTTTATCTTTTTGACTAATTTTGCTTTACATAAACCCCTGGCATTCCTCCCATTTTTTTGTAAATATCAAAACCTCATCTGTCTTTATAGCTTTATAATATTCCTTTGGGTGGCTATACCACATCTTCTTTGTCCAGTCCTCTATCAGTGAGCACTTAGGTTGCGTCCATTCCTTAGCTATTGTCAAAACTGCAGTAAATATTGTGGAGCATGTAATTCCTTGAGTCGATTATTTCATATTCTTCAGATAGAGGCACAGAAGTGGGGTCGCTGGATCAGAGGGTCGCTCTATTTTTAGCTTGTCGAGGAAAGGCTGACCACTTTCCAAAATGGCCGCCCCAGATGCCTCAGGTGGTGCCCAGTTTGAAGACGTCTCTGACACTTGCCAGACAACCCTTTCCTGAACCAGAGAGCAACCTTATGCTCTTGGTAGCAGCAGGGTCCATTGGGATCCTAGCAGGATGCTTATAGAGAGACCAATATGTCCCCAACTGAGTCCTGGGGACAGAACAGGGACCACAGTGACAACAGTAGTTGAGGTGGGTGAGCCCTGAGGGAGGAGAGATCTTCCAGGTGGCGCAGACCTGGGAAGGCACACAGACACGAGGAAGAACAAATCCCCCAGAATCAGGGGATCTTAGGCTGGCTTGTGACTAGCTCCCCTCCCATGAGGCCTGAGAACCTGCATGAAGTGTTTTTAAAATGAAATGTTCTCATTTTCATGATGTCAAAATACCACGGATTTTTTAAAATTCCGATAAAATATACACAACATAAAATGTATCATCCTAACCCTTTTTGAGTATACCATTCAGTGGCATATAAGCACACATTGTTATGTAACCATCACCATCATCTGCTTCCAGAACTTTGTTCATCTTCCCAAACTTTATACTCCTCCCTCGCTAGCCCTGGCACCCACACTTTCTGTCTCTATGAATTTGACTCCCCAAGGGACCTTGTAGAAGCCAACAGCACATGACCTTCCGCAACTGGCTTCTTCCACTGCACACAGTCTTCAAGGTTCATTCCAGAATAATGTCTTTGCAGGCACAAAGTAACAAACATGATCACAAGGAAAGCAAATTATATTCAATGACAGTTATCCAAATAATTTTAAAAGATGTTGTAATCCCATGCCTTAGTTAATCCTTAAATAACAAGAGATGGGGATGGCTCTGAAAGTTATTATAATTTCAAGATACTAATGGGTTTGCTATCAGATATCCTATAATACTATCATGGGAAATTAAATATCTGTGATTTCTATTAATGGCAAAAGCACAAAAGTCACATGTAGTGTTGATATAGTTGTGGTTCATTGCCTACATTCATAAATGGAGGAAATGGTAAATTTTGGTTAGAAACGAGGTATGGATGTTTGGATGGATGGATGGATGGATGGATGGATGGACGGATAGATAGATAGATAGATAGATAGATAGATAGATAGATAGATAGATAGATAGATAGATAGATAGAATACACACACAGAGACTTCCTAACTGCGCACCCCTCTTCCCAACGTGGATCTTTCCAGAGTCTACTGCTCAATGGAACCCAAGTTAAGAAGCCCCATCCCTCACCAAGAGAAGGGGCATTTCTATTATCCACCAGCTTCTTCAATCTGGGTTCTGAAGTGGAGCAAAGGCCAGATTCCCCCCAGCTTCCAAGTGGCCCCAGAAGCCGATCCACCATCATGGACTGTGGCTGGTTTCTGGACACCAGTCAACCTTCACCAACCCCCATCAGCACCCAGATTCCTGTCTTAGCCGCAGCTTGTGAAAGGGGGCGATTCCAATAAAAGACAAGCCTGGTTTTTTCCTCTGAAGCCCGTCCCATTTTGCCTCATGGCTCATTTCTATTTGCTGTGCATCAAAGCACTCTGAGGATGAGGGCCCCGCCTGGGACACAGGAGCCCCCCAACATATGCAGACGGTGGTATTCTAGCCTGGAGAGGAGTCTCGCCGCCCACCGGCCCGTTGATAGTAGTTGTTTAATTTTTCTCATCTGCAAACAGGCTTTGGAATAGCCAACCTTTCATTAAGATGCAGTTTTCTTTTCAAAAGCAGTGTGTTCTAATAAATACCATGTGAGCTGGGATGGGGGGGCTACAGAAATTATAACTGCAGCTGAAAGCCCATGAGACTTGCAGCAGGCTAACCAGGAAGGCCTCTGCTAGGGAATAGTTTCCATGTGCTTCGAGGACACGCCTCGTGGACCATGTTCCCTGGCTTCAAAGCCAAGTCACCGGGCCGTGGAGTCCGCCTGCTGTGTGCGGGGAAGACAGGCTGAGGCAGGGCGATGGCTTGGGTGACATCTGTCCCGGCTTTTCAGGACTACAAAATCAAGATGGCGCAGGGGGTGAAGTGAGGTGTATTCTTAGTACATCTGAGACCCACTGACTTTGGGAAGAGCAGATCCCAGGAAAGAATGGATTTTTTCTGCAGATTGAAATGTCTTGGTGACACCCCTCTGTCTTCCCACCACTGCCCAGCGAGAGTGGCCAGCCATCCTCCAAGCTATCCAGTTACATGTGAACTTCAGGCCAATAATGAATAATATTTTAATGTTACATGTGTCCCATTCTAAAATATGCAAAAAACATTATCATTGCTTATCTGAAATTCAGATTAAAGGCAGCGTCCTGTATTTTTATTTGCTAAATCTGGCAGCTCTACCCCTGCTCAAGATGGATTCTGGAATCTGTCCTCCAGGCCAACCAGTATTTTGAGGTCAACTGCGAGACATCACTATGGTCAACACGATGGCTAACTGTGAACTCTGGATTCTTAAAGACTTAGAGTATCTTACAACTCAGACCTGTCACTGCCTAGCAGGTCAACTTTGAGGACATTATTCAGCCTCCCAGAGCCTCATCTTTGTCTTCCACAGAATAGGAGATTGGAAATAAGCCATTTCCAATGATACAGCTCATACCGGTTTAAAAAACGAGCCCTTCCCAGTTGTGCATGTGAAAACACAGTTGCTAAGTAGCCCCCCTCCAGCTTGCCACCCATGCTGCGCTCCTCAACCTGCCTCAACCCCACCTGCCCTCCTCCTGGTACCTGGCTCAGACAAGGGCATCCAGTGCTTTGCCTGACGCTCTTTCTGATTAGCACATATCATAGTTTATTATCATAGCTCCCCTCTAATGCTCACCTCAAAAGATTGCTGTAAGTGTTAAATGAAATAATGCAAAAGAACTGCATGACCCAGGACCTGGCCCATAGGTCATGCACTCTGTGAATGAACAAGTGAATGAATGAACCCATATGTTACTTATAATGGCCATCGCTGTGCATTCAAGAAAAACTGAGTTTAGGAGTCATTGGAAAGATTTTTTTTTTGTTCAAAAATATTCCTTTCATCCATTGCCACAAAGCTTGGATTTACACCATTAGCTTAGCCATCTTTTAAAAATGAGCGAAGGCTTATCCAGGTATTCCTCCAAGCCCCCTCTTTTTAAGCTGGAACAAACCAGGGTCATCCTAGGAGACTGAAGCATCGGGCTATGTGGTGTGCAGTAGAAAAGAGATTCTAAAAGAACCAAAAGCCTAGCCTGGGTCTAGGCTTTGCCAAAGACCCAGGTGGCCACCTTTAAAACTTTGCGACAGGCTGGCTGGGCAGGAAATTGCTCTGCTATGTTAGTTGCACATTTGTGCTATTGCCTAAATCAGAAGGACAAAAAAACATAAATATTAATTGATTGTCTCATTCAAAGAAGCTCTGATAAGGAAACAGGACCCCTTGGTGTGTCTTATGCCAAGCAAAGCTAAAAATCTTTCTTATATTGTTGGTCAAGGGTTTTTTTAATTGGGTGGATGAGAATGTGTTCCAGGGATCTACAAAGCATGGCTGGTAAAACAAAGTCTCAAAATATCCAGGGGCAAAAACTGTAGCTGAGACTGTATCTGTTCATATACACAAATTGGTTCCACCACTTGGGTTCACATTAACTGCAGGAGCTCGAGATGGCTTGCATCTGAAGGTAACTTTAGCTCTCTGGTGGCTGAAAATTCAGTCCACCTACCTGTTATTGGGGGGATGGTTGGTGAGAACTGATAATAGGCTAAATTATTTTCTCTGAAACATAATAAAAACAACCTAGAATAATTCAATTTGGCTCAGCTGGGAAGATCAGCGTCTAAGGAGATGAAGGTAGAAACTTCTAGAAAAACAAGGGTTAACATTCTGGCATTTTTCTTCCAATATCAATATTTGTGACTTATTAATTACCAATGGATGATCACTAAAAGAGGGTTTTCCCATCGGACTCTAATTAGTTTCGTTGTTTTTTCTCTGAGTTCTATTGTATTCCAGTCTACCCATCGATGGGCTGCCTGTTTTAATTAATTTTGCACTGTATTCAAAGGTTTTGCTTTTGTGCCTCTCTGTTTGATTTGAATTCCTTTTTTGCAAATAAATAAATAACTATCAAAGCTAATGAGGCTCTGAAGATTTGAGATGTAAATATCATATGCAGATTCTTTTTCGGGTCCCAGCTCAGCGGAAGACCAAAAATAACACTTGGAAGTTTGATTAAGAAATCTCAGGCTCCCCCTTCCATGCCTCCCTCCAGACAAGCTTTCTGCTGGCAATTTCAGTTATTTGACAAAAAAACATGCCCCCCACACTCAAAACCCCAGAAGCAAGTTCCTTTCAAGAACAACTCAGATGGGTACAAGATTGTGCTGAGCTGCTATTTAAGATCCACCTTCAGCTGATGAATTCATGTCTATCCTGAGAGGTTTCCATGTGAGTGTGTGTGTATTTGTGTGTGTGTTGATGTACACACTCACACAAACACCCTCCTACTATACACACACTCACACTCACACGCACACACATTCTACATACACCCCCTCACGCCTGCTCACATACACCAAACACACGCACGCGCTTGCAGACACATCCACACTCACCAAATCGTAACACCTTACACACCGACCCCCATTCATGCACAGACGCTCTCCCACAAACACACACACACACACACTCACAAAAACAAATGCACAGCACATATTTTCATGCGCACACACACGTTCATCTGCACTTTCACACATGCACACAGTCCCAAAGTTACACACATGTTCTTATATGCCCAACACATGCATGAGTCTTGGCCATTCAAGGTTTCCAGCTTCGGACCTATGCCACCTGCCTTCGCTCACCATCGCCCGCATCTTCCCCAAAGACATCTCTGCAAGGACTTCCCAGGGCGCCCCTCCTCCTGAGTGTACCCTGAGGCTGCCTGGGGTGCGGTTATTAAACTGTCTCCGAGGCTCCCTCGCGTTGTGCAATCTGCTTTTGCTGTGATATTTGTATCTTTTACTGAGAAAGTCTGATTCATTTCCCAGAAATTCTCATCTGCTATTAATCTTGCAGGATATAGTTAGTGTTGTGATATTTTCAGATATTGTTTTCGGGTGGCAGGGGGAGGGGAGGGCGGATTTCAAACCACTGTCCTCTGGCGGGGCTGAGATTACTCGGTGCTTATAAGCAGCTCTGAACTGCGCCACAGAATTTCTATGCAAGGGACTTACAATCATGTTTCATTAATTCGATGTGAATGAAGCCTCATTTCTGGCCTTGAGGAGCTTAAGATTTATGTGAAATTAATAACAGAACAGATGTCTTCACAATTTGGTTCCTCTGGAAAAAAAAAAAATAAAAAAGAACCCGATTACTTTGAAAACTTCAAGGCTTTCAAATGCAAGCCCAGGGAGTTTTTACTCCAGGGGAAAGAGCTGTGCCTTGATAGCGGCCACATCTCAGAACTAAGTGGAATTTAAATGTCAGATTTATATTAAATAGTCATATTCCCCATTATGACATATAATAAACAACAGCTTATTACTTTCATTAATAAGACGTGTTGGACATTTAAACTAAAGCTTCCGAGATAAAGCCGGAGCCTCCTAAGCAGGAGACGCCGGGGAGGGGTGGGGAGCAGGCAGACAGTCTGCTTTTCAGCTTGGTTGCTGATAATTTAATCATCGATTCCTCATAGGAAAACAAAACGCATCTGTGCTCACACGAAACTCACCACTTTATAAAGGAGTCGAGTCATCTCGCGCCGACGTGGGTGCCGGGAGCCAAACGCTCTCCATTTCATAGGACATTTTAAGTCCTGCCTCTTTATTTTATTCTCCCCTCTTGCCTAAAAGCCCCCTCCTTCATCCAGGCCTGTCCCCCGGGGCCTCCCGAGCTGAGTCTCCAAGCTCCTGGGGCTTCATGGCTGCACTTAGCTGGTGGGGGCGAGGGAGTCTGCGTTTACTTGGCAAAACCTGCAGCAGGAAAGCAGAAGGGAAGGTGCCCGGGTGGGGGGGGGGAGGTGTTCTGGAGTGGGGAGGGGGACAGAATGCAGACCCCAGGCTCCAGCCCCCAGGGAGGCCCCCCTCGGGCTCAGCAGGCTAATGAGGTTGGCAGCAGGAGAGGCGTGTTAATGGCAAAGCCCAGAGTTAGGACTTTGGGATCCAGAATCAGGCCCCGACAGCAGCCGCGGTGACCCTACAGGGTGACCGGGACCCTGTCCCCTCCCCACTCTGCCCAGGGAGAGAACCAGAGCGTTGGATCGAATCATCAGAAAGAGCCCCGCTTCACCGAGCTCCGTTTGCTCTCATGTGTGGCTCACTTTTCTCTCTTCCTGCCTCCTTTCAGCGCTGGAGGGAGTCGGGGACCCCCGCGCAGGTGACCTCTACTGATTGACCCAGAGACAGGATCACCAGGCTCTCGAGGGACGTGGCTTCGGGCAAGACACGAGTCCCCTGGGCCCTCTGTCCCTTCATGTGAAAGGGGACCGGGCACCCCCACCCAGGGCCACCGTGCCAGGGACAGCGGAGCGCGCTTGGCTCACAGCTCAGTCTTGCACATGTCCCAGCTGCTGAGGGGGTGGCTCGGGCGGCTCAGGTGTAGGTAACTGTCACCCCAGGGTGCTTACCTGCAGACGCCAGCCCTGCACCTCTTCATGGAAGCAGAAATGAGGTGTTTTAGGGGACAGCTTCCAGGTTGGGAGTCAGGGCCGCTGCCAGGCCATGAGCCCTTCCCTGAAACAGTCGGGGGCCAGACATTGGGGGTGCTCAGAAATGCTCAGATTTAAAAAGATTCTGCAATGCGACAACCATTTCTTCCCGGCTCTCCTGCGCAGGGACTGGGCCAGCAAGTGCAGAGTGACCCACTGAGCCCTGCCCCAGAGAACACTGGCCTTCCTCTCCCCAGAGGCCCCTGGGCCCTTACGTCAATGCATGACGTGAGGTACCCCCCCAATGCATACATTTGCGGGCTTCAGTTTAATGTCGCTCTCTCATTCCTTATCAGCCCTGGTTCTTTTTTTTTTTTTTTTTTTTTTTTTGAAGACTTATTTATTTATACAAGCACTGGAAGCACTGGGCACAGTCAGAAGCGCGGGAGGGTGAGAGAATCCACCAGAGCCAGAGCGGGGAGCAGAGCAGGCAGAAGGACCGAAGCACACTGCTGAGGGGAGCAGTGGGCGGCAGGAGAGGTCTGCGCGCCATGTGGGACCCTCCTCCGGCGGCCGGGGAGCAGCCGGGGATCGAACCGGCACTGCAGAGGCAGCAGGCAGCATCGCAACCCAGCGCTCAACTGCTGCGCCACCGGGGAGGCCCAGCCCTGGTTCTTTACCAGAGTGGTTTTACCTGTACCATCTAAACCATGTCCAGAACGACTCCTGCGAGCCTCGTGAATGACATGGTCACTCTGAAACAAGCAGCCGTCCATCAATGAAACGCAGATGGGGTTCCTGACTTACACTAGCTCAACTCATCATGGCTCAACTTACAATGGTTCAACTTAGGATTTTTTTTCACTTTATGCTGGTACAGAAATGAAGCCGATTCACTGAAACCATACTTTCAAATTTGAAGTTTGATCTTTTCCAGAGCAGGAAAAGCAGGACTATACGCTCTCAAGATGCTGGGCAGAGAGCTGGAGCTCATGGAATTGCCAGCATCAGCAACCGATCCTCCTCTGGGCTGTCACTGGGGACCCCAATGTTGTAGGCAACCCAGTAATTAACTTCAGTTCAGTGCCTTAAACATCCTTCAGCCCAAGCAGCACAGCTTCCGGAACATGCTGTTAAATGAAGGTGGTGACTCCACAGGCAGCACCACACAACTGTCCACTCCACGAGAGCCCACCTCACCCCTCAGCAGCAACATTTTTACGGGGTCTGCCTTGAGCTCGAGGTGATTCCTTCCCATGGGGGAAGGCTGGGTTGCCCTTTAATCTTCTTCAAGTAAAATCCACTGAGCAAAATTATAATTTGATATGGCTGCATTTAGCCAATAGAAAGTCATAAACCATCTTAACATCATAACATATTGTGGGAAAAGAATCACTAAGTACCATGAAACCTATGAGAACCCCAGGCTTCTACCCATACGAGGCTTCTGTTTATACTGGGGCAGCATATTAAAGTGATTTCAACTTCAGAGCAGAGCTCCCCAAAGAGTGCTCCAGTCTTAATTAAAATGTCAATGAAATACAAAAGTGCATAAGGGACAGTTTCAGAAATCATTCCCTGTCAACTTCCGGCTGGCTGGATGCTCCTTCCCTCAAGTTCGCCTGCTCGTCCACTCACCAACGGCACTTGATGCACCTCCTTCCTGGCTGTGGGGTGTCCTTGTCCAGACCCTTGGTCATCTCTGAGGGAGTCTGGAGGGAGGTGGGATGCAGATGTTGCCTGGGGCACCTCTGGATCTCCAGCTGCCCGAGTTAGAAGACTTGGGCTTGCCTCACCTGGACACACAGCCCAGAACTACAGACTAAGGGGTGGGCAGAAGGGCCCAGAGAAGTAAGAGGAGAAAACACAGGGCCAGCATCAGCCAACCGGAATTTAAAAGCAATACAGATTTTCTGTACCTCAGGAGTTAAAAGTGCAGATTCTTAATGGACCAGATAAGTGACATAACTGACGGGAAAGGGACGATGCAGGGCAATAAGGAGGGGTGGGGATTGAGGTGAACTACAAATCATCCTTCCCCTCAAGGGAAAGTTGCTACTCAGCTTCAAGGTTGTTTACATGTGGGAGTGCCAGCCTGGCATCCTGATGACTTCTGCTTTTTTTTCCCCCAAGAAAATTCAGGAATCAGCATTTTAAATATATGAAACCTCCTAATATTGTATTGAATATTTATTAAAATATTTAAAAAGCTTGCATGTTTGTGGATGAGCTCTGGGTTTCAGTCCTGGGATGGGGACTATTAAACCTCAGCCTTGTCCCCTCCCTTAATTTCAATATCCATACATCTATTTATTTGTCCATCCACCCATGCATCTGCATATCTGTTTATCCATTCATCCATCCATCCTTCCATCCTTCCATCCTTCTATCCACCCATTTATCTAACCTACCTAGTCATCTATCCATCCATCCATCCATCCATCTTCCATTTATCTACCTATTTGTCCATCCATCCATCCATCCATCCATCCATCCATCAATCCTTCCATTTATCTAACCTATCTATTCATCCATCCATCCATCCATCCATCCATCCATCCATCCATCCATCCATCCATTTACCCACCTATCCATACATACATACGTACATACACACATACACACATACATACATACACTCGCCCATCTACTCATTCATCTGTCTGTGCATCATGCATCTGTTGATAACTCTTTAATGGCTCCAGGTGCAAAAGAATGTGCTAGAAGCAGAAATGAGCCTAACTCAGTGCACAAACCCCACTCTGGTTCTACCTTGACTTCAGAGGGGGAGCGTGAATGTCCACTTTCCTGTCGCCTGTTCTCAGAGTTCAGGGGTCCGTGTCCTTCCCCTGCCCCTCCTGTCCTTCATCTGAGTTGTAGGCTGCGTGTCTCCCGCACCATGGGGAGCCTGGAGGGTCTGTTTTCTGATCATCCAGCCTGGGGCCTTTATTCAACTGCCTTTTCAGATGTACACTTCGACATCTTTTTCAGCAGATAATTTGGTCAAGATTTAACATCTGTGTCTTCTCCACTATTTCTTCTTTCTTGGACCAGCTGGCCTTTGGGGGAGGCAGGAATGGGAGAAACGTGCTCACAAGGGTTCTGCCTTGGTTTGAGCCTGTTGCTGAGGAATCACATTTATTTTATTCCTCTGAAGTGTCTCTCCAGCTTTTGATCAATAACAGAATAAGTATTTTTATAAGAAGTAGCCAAATTTATCCAACAGATTATACACTCATTTTACCATGATGACATCGTTCAAACAGATAACCCGCATACAAAAAAGGAACTGCTTTGGATGTCTTAAAAGTAAATTTAATTATAACTAGTAATGTGTGCTGGAGAATTACAATTATGAAAAATCATGCTCTATAAGTCTGAAATGACAGATTATATTTCAAAGCCTTATTGCAGAGGACTTAAAGGACCCAATTTATTAGTTGTAAATGTATGATTATTTCAGCTCTGCTAAAAAAAAAAAATACACACCCATGCGTAAGCAATCACATTCTGGCGGGACTTAGTACGTCTAATCCTTTCGACAAGAATTGTATTTTGCACCAAAAGCTGCCACTCTGGTAATTTGTTTGTGAGACAGCGACAGGCAACTAATCTTTGCCTTCTGATCCCTGAAAGACAATAATTCAAGTACTTCGTGGGCATGTTTTGCTTCTCTCACTCCTTTCCTGGCAGAGCAATTAAGAAATGGACCTGGATCCAAGCACAGAAACGCTGTGCTCAGGAAGGAAACGCAGAGGGTCCCTGACGAGGGGAGACTGCCAGGGCTTCAAGGGACAGGTGGTGGGAGAGACAGAGGCCGAAGAGCTCGTGAGACTGGACTAAATGAGTTCCTGGGACAACTGTTTATTGAGCATCTACTATGTCCTAAGGGCTTCCTATGTGTTATCTCCAGTGAGCCACTTGGAAACGCCCCCAGTCCCACCCTCCAGGCTTTCTGAACCTCCCACCCCCACCCAGCTACCTGCCTGCAACTCCACTGTAATGACTTTTTGGATTCTTTCTGGGGCACTTAGTCCAGGGAGCTACCACCTGGCAAAGGGGACAGGGGGCAGTGGCCCACCTGTTACCCCTCAGGGCCACTTACCCAGGAGGGAAGAAAGGCGCCCTCGAGTGTGATTTGAGTGGGGACAGGACATGAGAAATTTCCAGATGTGGGGGCTGACCTGGGCTCTAGGAGATGCCAGCCAGAGAGGGCAGTTTTGGGGTCTCACAGCTATAGTTGGGATTGGGAGGGCAGCAGAGTCAGGACCCAGGAAGAGGAATCTGAGGCCCTGGGCTGCAGCGGGGGTGGGGAGGAAGCACCTCCAGGAAAGGGGATTGACTGGATTCTTAGAAAAGCAAAAGCCAGGCGTGTTGGGGACGAAGGATTGGGGTCACCAGCTGGCTGTTTGATACGGTGGTTCCTGATGCCTCAGAATTCAAGGACTTTGGGGCATCACTAAACCTCAGGCTCCCCAGCCCCCTCCCCACCTCCTACCAGCACCCCCTGCGCCCCCCAACTGTCAGATGCTCTGACTGTCCATTTCCCGTCCTTGCTTTCTTCTCCTTTCTCTGGGGCATGCAGGGGGGACAGCTTCTGAGACACTTGTGGGGCCATCCGGGGCCTCGTGGGCATGCAGGGGACACGGACAGATGATCTCAAGGGCAAAGTCTTTGTCTCCGGGGTCTTTGCCTGGGGGCCCGCTGGGACAGGTGCCTGGTAGCTGCAGAGTGGGGTGGGGTCTGGCTTGGGGGTGCTGATGGGATAAAGTCATCTCCGTGGGTAAGAACCCAGAGACGTGAGGAGACAGAGGAAGCCGCGGGGCTCCCCTCGACCCGGGAGCACCCAGCTCCTTGGCGTGGCGAGCAGGCGTGACCTGGCCCCACCAACAACCCCAGCCTCGTCGCCCTTTATCCCCACACTGCATCGCTGGGTGAAATGGGAGCAGCAACAGAAGCAAATCCTCGCTGACTTCAGCAAATGGAGCTTGTTGAAATGATAACGGGGGTGGGGGCAAACAGGAGCCCATGGGGTTCTGTTCAGAGGGACGCCCTTCGAGATTCTTTGAGTGTCCTGTCGGCCGAGCCAGATCATAAGCCTCTCCCTGCAGGGGTGAGTGGGAGGAGCTAGACTGGGCAGGCCCCAAGCGTCCTGGCCTGGCCTGTCTTCCCAGCAACACTGGCTTGAGGGGGCAGGGGAATCTCCCCCAGCAAGAGGGGACAGGGCCTGGCGATCAGCCCCCTGGCATGCCCTGCTCCCTTCGCTCGCTCTGGGCCAGCCACGTGGTCTCTGTTCCGCAAAGACCATACGCTTGCTCTCGCCACAGGGCCTTTGCACGCGCCAGCCCTGCTGCCAGGAACGCTCCTCCCTCGGCTCTGTACCTGGTTTCGTCCTTCATCGGCTCCTCCTAACCACCGACTCTCGAGTTTCCCATCAGCCCACCCTAATCCCACCCAGCACAGGCTGCCAACCAGTTAACACACTTTGCTCATTTGCCTGCTCTGGATCGCCTGCCTCCTCCCTGGGGTGTGAGGCCCCCACGAGCCCCACTACTAACCAAGCCGTGTCTCCAGTGCCCAGCAGAGGCTCACAACCAGATAAAGGAACAAAGAGAGCCACACAGCAAGGGCGTGGGAGCCAAGTCTTGCCTGCTCTGGGCACCAGATGTGCTGGCGCAGAGCGTGGGCTGGGGCAGAGAGCTGGGTCCGCGCTCACTAGCTGTGCCTCAGTTTCCCTGCGTGGAAAGAGGTCATCATGATAATACGGTTCGCCCTTGACCAGCACGGGTTTGAACTGCCCGTGGAGACTTTTTTTTTTCCAACAAAGTCAGCGGGCCCTCCATATCTGCAGTTCCCTGCACCGATGTCCTTAACTCCAGGGATGTGGGCCCCGGGAGTAGAAAGGGTCAGCTAGAAAGAAGTGCCCCACCTGTGGATTCTGGTGCCCAAGGGGTCCTGAAGCCAGTGCCTTATGGAGACCAAGAGATGACGGCACTTAAGTTTTGGGGGAATCAAGAATTATGCATGGATTTTCCACTCGGTGGGTTGTCACCGCTGGAAGACCCAACATTGTCCCAGCATCAACCATACTTTCTCGAGGGTTTGTTTGTAAGGTCAGAGAAATTAATACACATGAAGTGCTTAGTGCAGGACCTGATGATGTCATCACATCATAATACTATGCCAGCAAACGTGAGATTTTATTCTAGAATTGCACGGGCTTACCTCTAATGGACAGGTCATCCCAGCCCGGATGAAGGAAGGGCCAGGAAGATTGTTATAGTAACTGACAAACAAATGAGCTGCAGCAGCATATGCTCAGAGGCCAGGAGATCACCCCAGACCCACTCTCACGTTGCAAAGTGCAGGTATGACAACCAGGTCTCCTGAGGGCAAACCTGCCCCCTCCCTGCTCCTCCGCCTGCCCAGAACCAGGAGGCGCCTGCTGACCTACTGCAGCCTGAGCATCACTCTCTGGACCTCAGCTTACTCATTTTAAAATTGGAAATAGGGATTCCAGCTAGGTGACAATTTTCTTACCTAGCAGGTGGGGAGCAGGTGTAAAAAACTGGGCCAACATCCCTTCAAGTTCATGCTTCTTAAATTGAACCTTACCAGAGTTACGAATCACCTGGGAGTTTTATGTAAAATGCAGATTCTAAAGATGCGTTTCCAGCCCTCAGTTCTGATTCAGCAACTCAAAGGGGGTGTCGGAATGTTTTTAAAAAAAACTCCCTTGACGCTAATGTCGAGGCTGCCAGGTTGTGGTGTCGCTGCACCTTTACACCACGAGGTGGCGCCAGAAGCCCAGCGGATGGCCGGACCCAGGCTGCGCCAAACCCTGAGGCTGCTTTACCAAGAATGGCCACCAGATGGCGCAGTCCGCCTGCAGAAGGAGCAGCTCCCCTGATGAGGGTTTGGGGACAAGGACGGAGTTGGGGCGCTGAGGAGTACACACGCATCCTTCCCTGCCGAGCTGGCGTCTGGCCTCAAGGAGGAGCTCTGAGGCCAGTGGAGACCCTGCCCATCAGGGTTCTGGGGTTGCAATGGCTTGGTCCCCGGGAGCCCAGCTGCCATGGGTTGGACTGGCTCTGGAGTCAGGGCGTTGCAGTCAGTAGGGGCGCAAGGGAGACGCTGTGTCCCTTGACCTGACACCCACACCTTTTGGGTGACGCTGCAGGGAACAGTCACAAATGGAGTGAACAATTATTGAGCGCTCACTGCATGCATGCCTGGCACTGTGTTAAGAGTTTCAGAAGCACCAATTGATTCTCACCACCGCCCCAAGAGCTGGTTGTTACCATCACCAGGGCGGGTATAGAACAGATCTTCTGAATCAAGGAGGGCTCCCTGGAGGTGAGTTCTGTGCTGACTTTAAAAATAAGGTGGAGTCATGCATCAGCCAAAGGGAGGGAGTTTGGAGAACATCCCTGTCCGAAGGGGAAACAAGAGAGCTGAGGGCAGGGTGGGTGTGGGGGGATGTTATTTGGCTGCAGGGGCACTGGTGGGGGGTGGAAGGCAGTGGGGCTGGGGAACTGACCAGAAGGCCCAGCAGTAGGGAGGCAGCAGCTGCTGCAGAGGGTAAAGAATCTCTTGATTCTTGGAGCCTCCTTGGTGGCCTAGGGGTTAAGTCTCAGCACTCCTGGCCAGGGAGCTACCCACATGGCACAGCAGACCTCTCCTGTCTTCCCGCGGCTCCCCTTAGCAGTGTATTCCAGTAGATTCACCTGTTCTGCTCCCCACTCTGTTTCTGGTGAATCCTCTAACACCCCACGCTTCCCCCTTACAGCTCTGGCCCACATCCCAGTTCTTTTTTGCGTAAATAAAAAAATCTTTCAAAGAATCACGAGACTCAGACTCTGCTGCACTTACATGGTGTGTGTCCTTGGTCAAGCTGCTTAACTTCTCTGGGCTCACGTACCCCTCAGAGTCACAGCCTAGCTCACTAGGGGTGACCGAGCTGAGTGAAAGGTGAACTGTGTGAAGGTGCTGCCACAGGTCCTGGCCCAAAGTGAGCCCTCGGGGGTGGCTGGTTTTCTGTGCTTTGTTGCATGGCCAGGACACACCCTTCTCTGTGCCTCAGTTTCCCCCTCTCCAGGATACCGAGGACACTAACCCCTTGGCTGCAGCCTGCTGGCAGAAGTGGGGGTGGGGGCATTCCCAGTATCTCATGCATTACCCAGGATGCTTCAGGTGCAGTGAACACAGACACTACCCAGTGAGCTTAGTGTAAAGGGCCCCAGAAACTGAACGATCCCAAATGAGACCAGTTCAGGTAAGGCTAGAACTGTTATAGGGCAGCCCCGATATTGAACGGGTTCCTGGTTGTGGGTCCTCACCCGTGCGCTTAAAAGGGACTTATGAATACTCCACTACAGGCACACACAAAAGGTTCATAAAAGGTTGATTTACAAGAGAAAAGGAAATAAGGAAAATGTACAACTCAGGGAGAAAATAGGGAAATAAAGTCTTTAATGCGTCCTACCCGATCCGCCGACCTGGAAACCCAAAGGCACTCTCAGAGCTAGACGGACGCCGCGAGCTGGCGGAGAGCCAAAATGGGGGACCCCCCCCCACAAAGCCCATGAGTCTGGCTTTATACCAACCTGGCTGCTTCACCCCACCCTCAGGTCCCAGCCACCTTCCCTTGGGTGGGGATGGGATTTGGAGTTCCCAGTGTCTTTGGCTTTGGCCTGGGGTGGGGGTGGCGTCCACAAAGCCTGTATGGAATCAGCTTTAGGACAGCCTTTTCCCCCCTAACAGATCCAGGGCCTCAAACAGTGTCCCTGGGTCTGTGACTTCTCCCTCCTGGTCCACTGAGGCTGGCACTGCTGGCTCCTGTGCCCGAGGCCGGGCTGGGGTGGAGTGAGCGCATGGTTTCCCAAGGAGAAGCCAGGGCGCTGCGGACAGAAGGGAGGATGGGGCTCAGCAGCACAAACAACAGCTGCTCCACCTGGACTCCATCCTGACCACCCCGCCAGGGGCCACACATGTGGACAACGACCAGGGCGGGCTGTGGTCAAGAGCATAGCAGGGCAAGAGAGGGTGTGGCAGGGGCAGAGCCCTGGGGGAGGCCATGACCTAGGAATTCACTGATCCCACAGGCGTGGGAGAGGATGGAGGCCCTATCAGCAAAAGTGGGGCCCGCAAAGGACAGAAGCCAGCAGCCCACTCATCCTTCCCAGCCCCACCCCGTCGTTAAGCTGCCTGAATGACCCGGCGTCTGCCCAGCGGGTCCAGGCTAGGCCCAACAGTTTTACCTGTCCCTGAGGTCCCTGAGGGTAGTTGTCTCCTTCTACCTTCCAGACCCTTTTCAGCCGCATGCTTCTGCTTTATGGTTGGTAAGTCCCACCTGGCGTCTACCTTAAGTTTCTCCTGCTGTTGGTTCCAAGGAAAAGTTCTTCTGTCAGACTCCCCAAGGTCTAGAGTACCTGGCCTCACCTGACCATCACCTGGAAGAAGGGCAAAGCTTGGGTGGAGTCCATGCATTTATAACACAAAAGCCCCCCCACTTTCAGTCAGGCAAAATGACTCCTGGACAACCCAGTTCAGAGCTCCACAGCCTCTGGGGGGACCCTGTCCTTTTCCTTCTACTGTGGCGACCACCTCACCATTCCCACCTCTGCTTAGGGGCTCTGCCCTTCCATCTCCCCACATCTAAGGGAGAATCGTTCATTTATTCAACCTTTTATGACAAATGTTTATTGAGTGGTGACTGTGTGTAAAATCCAATTCTAGTCACGGGGGTGCAACCAACACGCTAGTGCAAGAATCATACACAAAGCAGGCCGTAAAGTAGCCAGAGTGCTTCAAGACAGCGGTAGCTGTGGAAAGAAAATGACACAAGAGGTGAATCTTTATTTGGGGGTGGGGGGAGAAATCTAGGAGGACTTCACCAGGGAGGTGGCATCTAAACTGAGACCCAACCAATGGGCCGCTCAAGGGAAAGTGAGTTCATTGGGCCCTGCAGGAAGTTGGTCCTGAAATGGCGTAAGAAATGGAGAAGTTGTTAGAAAGTACCACAGGGAGGAAGCAGGACTGGGCGGAGTGTTTTACTTCCAAGGTGGCTCTGAAAAGGCACAGCCACCCCACAGGGAGCTCGGGAGCCATGAAAGGAGTCTGGCGAGAGACTGACGCAGGGGGGCTGAGGGGTGGGTGCCCCTTACGCTGGGTCATTGGCTGGGGCTTGGCAGGACGTGGAGGTGGAGGCTCAAAACCTGAGGCCGACCCCGCCGTGCTGCTGTGGGGTCCCTCCCCACGCTCTCTGCGGCTGAGCAGCAAGCTCCTGCAGACAGGAGGCTCAAGGAGGCTCCAGCAGCCTCCTCGGGGCAGCCAGGTGGCCACTGGCGGGAGCAGAGGTGGGGAAGAGGCCCCAGTCCCACCAACTCCCCCACCCTCTGGATGGTGCTCCACCTGGGGCGGGGCCCTGCGCCGGGCTGGGGACCAGGTCAGAGTCTATTCCTGCGTCCCTCCCGGAGGGGTCTTGGCTGGATGCTTTGTTCAAGGACCTGCTGCGCACTTGTCTCCCTCCGGGGTTTTCAAGCCCGCCCTCCCTCTGTCTGCCGGAGCCGCCTGCAATTTCCCTCCGCTCCCCACACCTACTGAAAGGCCGACGCAGGGACAGGAATGCAAAAGCCCCCCCAGGACCCCACCCGGGGGCGAGAACGTGGCAGCTCGCAGGAAACCAGACAATGCCAGAGGGCCTGACGAAAATTCTGCTGATACCATCGGTGCAAGAACCATTGAAATGAGAAAAACAACTCCGGTCCTCGTCAAACCAGTTCCCCGCCCTGCAGGCCTGGTCTTCCCTCTCCTCGCGCCATCAAAACCTGCCTCCCCCTGACGACAGCCCACTTCACTGACCCCCACCTCGGTCTGTGAACCTCGCCTGGGGGGCGCAATAAAGTTTCCCGCCTGTGAGACACTTGGCCTGGCTCGCCTTTGCTTTACCAGGCAGATCCTTTCACCTACGTGCTGAGGGTTTAATCGCTTTCTGAATAAGCTCTTCTGGAATCATCACCACCACCCCCCGCGGAGGACCATCTGTTTCCTCCTGCGCTGCTGACAGTTGTGGGTGAGGCCCTGGCAGGTCACCTGGGCTCCACAGCTCTGCAAAACACGTGGATTTAGTTTCAGAGTGGGTGAAAACACGCCAAGGTTTTAAGCAGAGCAGCCAGGCCTGAGAGCCGGAGAGCCTGGGGTCCCTAGTAAAGCTCTGGGTTGGGGTCCTGGTAGGAAACCCAAAGGTGACTGGGATTACAGGGTCCTGTTGCTGCCCCTCTGGGGCTGTGCGGGGCCTGGGGAGTGCTTTTCAGATGTTTCTGAGACCAAGAGGCAGACATGAAATGAGGGAGGGCGGTAACCTTGGGCTGCGGATCTGACATTCCTGGTTTCTCAGGTAAATTTTTTGCAGAATCAGCCAGGACTCTCTCATGGCAAGTGATAGAAACTCAACCCAACTAGGCTTAAGGAAAACAAAACTCGGGAGGAGTGAATGTATCAGCTCACAAATTGAAAAGTACAAGATGCCTCCAGCTGCAGGCACGGCTGAATCCAGGCGCTTGGCCGAGGGCCATCTAAGCTCACCATTTCCTCTTCCTGGCTCTGTGCTTGAAGGCACCTCCAGCTTGCTTCACACCGACCTCATTTACCACTGCAAGTCAGCATCTCAATACCTGCAGAGAAAGTCCCAAAATTAAACTCCACAGGCTCCAGTGGGCTGACAAGCCCATTTGGAACCATCACTTTGCCACAGCATGGGGTCTGCTTTTTAGCCACGCCTGGGTCCACGGCATGGGGTTGTCACATCCACATCCACTGAGCTTCACAGGCTGAAAGTTGGGAAGAGAAGTTCCCCCAAAGGAAAATTGAGGGGCAGCAACAAAAGCAGGAGAACAGGTTCTTGGGATGGCATAAACCACAGCAGCCACACCTCCAGCGCCCAGTGTCTCAGGTTATTAGTTTCCTTCTTCATCAATATAAATAAACCTTGTGTGTGCTGAGTCTAGCACCTGGAAGAGTATTCATTAAAATTCCCTTGAATGAATGAATGAATGAATGAATGAATGGCAATTGCAGCCTGCTGTAACAAAGTAGCACAAACTAGAGTGCTGAAAACAGAAATGGATTCTGTCACTGTTCCAGAGGCTGGAAGCCCCAAGGCAGAGTGGGCAGGGCCCTGCTCTCTCTGACGGTGCTACGAGAGACCGGTCCTCGCCTCTCTGGCTGCTGGTGGTTCCTGACAACGCTCGTGTTGCTAGTCTGGCAGGTGCATCGCTGCAGGCTTGGCCTCTGTGGGCACGTGGAGTTCTGTGTGTCCCCGTGGGCAAATTTCATCTTCTTTGAAGGACTCAAATCATCAGCCCAGGCCCCACCCTAATCCAGTGTCACTGCATCTCAGTCACACATTATTGGCAAGTGAGGACACATTCCCAGGTATGGAGATTAGTCTTGAATATTATGTTTTTGGGGGGGTCACAATCGTATCCACAATACCACCCTCTTTACCCCTGTATTAGTATTGACTAAAAGCTGCTGCAGGAACAAACACATCCCCAAATCTCAGTGGTTTATTATGCAAAAGCTTGTTTTTTCACTGGTATCATCTGCAGTGGGTCGTGGTGCTTTCATTTTCTGACTCATCAAGATGTGTCCCCCCCCCCCCCCCCGGTCACTTTCCACAGCAGGTTACCAAGGCAGAGAGAGCTAACGGGGTGCACAGGGACCCTCATGTATATCTCATGTGCCCACTGCTGGGCATGGAGCCCCTTCTCTGGCTGTCAGCTGCTTCTAAAGCTGTTGCCATCTCTAAATGGACACCAAGCACCTACCCTGGACACCAATGACCCTAGAATGTTAAGGCTACCCAGGTTGTGACAGGCTCAGAGAGAGCTGCCCTTTGCAAGAGGCGCCCCAGAACGGTGTTGTTTGGGTGCCAATGTCTTACCAAGACTTCTGGGAAATAGTTAAACCTCAAACAGGGCAAATGATGTAAATGAGCGAAACTGAGCTGAGTCACATGCACGGCAATAGGGAATGGTGGGGACTGTGGCAAACCAAAGTACACGCCTCATCTAAAGGGGGCAGCCGCGTTTTAGTTTCAGCTAGTAGCTGCCATGTGGAAATTGGCACCCGGTATTGGCAGATCTTTGGGGCTTTAAAAAGAAAACCAGAAAATCAGATTTTTTACATGAATTTTCCCAAGTTTCAAAATGCTCTTCAGGCTGGATTCAGCCCACAGGCCACGAGGCTGCAAGCCTGGCTCTAGTGAGACAACTTTTTCCATTTTCACTCCCAGCTCTCAGCTCTCCACATGGGCTTCTGACTATCCACAGGACATGGACCTGCGCCAAATGGGGTGTTGCCAGGAGGCAGCCCCCTCCCCTACTGACCTCAGCTCAACCTCCCCCAAATGGCAGCTTCTCCCTGGGTCAGGCTGGAGGGTCCAGCTCCCTCTGGTGGGGCAAAGTCCCCCTCAAGGGGCTCTTTCCAGACTGACTTCTGGCAGGACAGCCACGCATGCCACCGAGGCAGGCCTGTGCCTGTCTGAAGCCCACTGGCCCCCCAAGCTGCGGAGGCCTTTGGGATTCTTAAGACCAGACTCACCATAACCAAGGCAGGCCCCCTATGGGCAGATTGCTGCCCACCCTTGCAGTGCAAGGCCCTGCTCTTCAGACTCCGCCGGGGTGACCCTCCAGCCCCACCACCTCTCTTCCCAGGCTGCTCCCTGCAGGCCCCCTGTCTCATTGCCTTACTCTGCCCCCCACCCTTTTCAGAGAAAAGGGAGCAGTGTCCTCCAGTGCGCCTGCTGTCTCTCACCTCTGGACCTTTATATATGTCGTGCCCTAAACTGTGCCTGAAATAGCTCCCCCACCTCACCCTGCACCCAACATTCCTGCATCCAGTAGCTCTTCAGGTCTCAGCTCAGAAACCACTTCTTCCAGGAAGCCTTCCCTGACCACCGACACTACTTTAGGGGCTGAAGTCAGGCACTGCTGGTTTGTGGGCGATCCCCACCCTAGCGCAGCACTTATTTGTCTGTCCTGCAAGAGAGAGTGGCCATCCCCGGGGACAGGAGTGTGACGGCTGATTTTCGAGTCCAGGGCCCGTGACAGCTGCTTCCCGAGAGCATCTCGAGGACGCACCTGGCATTGTGCGTGAGGCCAAATGCTCAAACATTTGCAGAGGACGGGCTCATGGAGGGAAAGAGGAGGGGCAGCCGGGACGCCCCTGCATCTCCGGCCATCCGCTCGCCCTTCTCTGCCTCCAGCGCCAAACGCCTCACGTCCCGCTTCTGACCGCGCCAGCCAGGGGGCTGCGGCTCGTCCGCTTCGGGCCGGTGCGCCCCACCTCTGCCCTCTCCCCTCCCCCGGCCTCGGGGTCCCGGCCCGGAGCCGCCCTCCAGGGCTCTCCAACTTGCGAGCTCCGAGAGTCTCCGGGGGTCGCGCCAGATGTTTCCCCGCAGGGCGCCCCCGGGCTCTGCGCCCGGATTTGGGGTCCAGAGGTCGCGCACCGACGGCGCCTGCAGCGGGCGGCGGGGAAAGGGGCGGAGAGAAGAAAAAGGGGGGGGCGCGGGGAGCGGGGCGGGCAGGGGCGGGCAGGGGCGGGCCCGCGCGCCCCCCTCCCGCGCTGGCAGCGCCCTCCCAGCCCAGCCGGCCACATCTGGCGGCCGCCCGCCCCGGTTTCCGCTGCTGCAGACTTCCTCCGGCGGGGCTGGCGCTGCGCATCTGGGGCTCGGAGCATACAAAGGGTCGCCAGCGCCGGCCAGAACAGGAGGCGGCGCGGGCTGGCGGCGCGCGGGGGGCCGGCCAGGCGCCTCTGACCGAGCGAGCCGGAGCCGGAGCCGCCAGCCGAGCGGCCCCTCGGAGCGCGGCGGAGCAGGCGCCAGCCAGGCGGCCACGCAGCCCCCCGAGCCGCAGCCTCCCCGGCGCGCGCGGCGCGCGGGACCCCCCATGACCGCGGCGCGGATGGCCCGGGGCGCGCTGGCCGGGCCCCTGCGGGCGCTGTGCGTCCTGGGCTGCCTGCTGGGCCGGGCGGCCGCCGCGCCGTCGCCCATCATCAAGTTCCCCGGCGACGTCGCCCCGAAAACGGACAAAGAGCTGGCCGTGGTGAGTGGCGCGCCTGTGCCGGCCGCCAAGTTTAGGCCACCTCGGGAGCGGAGATGGGGGTCCCCCCGCCACCTGGCTGCCCCCCGAGGGCGCCGCGCGAGGGGAGGGGCTGCGGGGCACGGCGGGAGGCGGGGTGGGAGTTTGGGGGGCTCTGAGGGGCTCGGGACCGCCCCGGGCGCGCGCTGCGGGGGGAAGCGCGTCCCCAACAACCTGACAACTTTTCGGGACGCAGCGGGAGGCGAGAAATGGGCGGGAGGGGAAGGGAGGGGGCGCTTTGGCGAACCCCTGGGGAGCGCCCTTTTTATAAAGAAAGGGGACTTTGTCTGGTCTTTGGGGGGCTGGACGGGGGGAGGGGGGTTTGGGGGGAGCTTGGCTAACAGGAGACACTTCCAGGGAGACCTTTGGCCAAAAGCTGCGAGGGGTCGCCAGTGCAAATGGTGGGGGATCTTTGAACCCCCTCTGGGGCTTCGGGAAGAGGGTCCTTGGGCCACAATTTGGGCAAAACTGCACCCAGGCAGATGGGGGCTCGGGGCGAAACGGGGCTTGGCGAACATCTGGGACTCCGGCGCGCATCTGGAAAAGGGCCTTGGACACATCACTCGCGGGGACCGCTGGCAAATAATCGGGTCGGGAGGAGCGCGCAGAGGCGGCGGGCTCGCGGGCTGGAGGCACCCGCTGGCCGGAGGGTCAGGAGCTGGACCTCGGGGAGTTTCCTCGAACTTCTGCGAAGGGTCAAGAGGACCCAAGGGGAGAACTGGCCGGCCCGGCGGAGGAGGGGCGGGCGCGGAGGCCGGGCGCGTGGGGCGGGGGCGGACGGAGCCCCCCTCGGGTCGGAGAGCGGCCAGCGCGCCCGCCCTGCTGGCCCGGCTCCGCGCTGCGCCTCAGAGGTTGTTTTGCGAGCGCGCGCGCGCCAGGCTGGAGGGACGCCTTGGCTGGGCTGGGGGCTGGGGGCTGCTGCAGGGCACCCTGCACTCTGTAAGCCCCTCCCTTGGGGAACCCCTCGAGATGCTCCTTTCAGCCCACTAGACAGCCCCCCTTATCTTTTTAGTGCCCCCCAAAACCTTCCTCCACTTAAGCTTGCTCTCCAACACGCCCGGGACTCGACCCCATGCCCCCTGGTCCCCCTGCGAACTCCTGAGGATGTCCCGTGGATGGGTTGAGAGAGTTAACATTTTTAAGGGTCTGGAACGGGGTCCACATAACATGTGGCTCTTGGGTGGGGGTGAAGGTGGAGCTTGAGTCAATGAGGAGGCCCCCTGGGTCCCCACATCTACAGCATATGGAAGCCCATGTTGCCAGAGGCGATGCAGTGGGGGATTTGAGAGGACCGGCTCCGGACTCTGCCCTAACCACTGGCCAAGTCATCTAGGCGAGGGGCTGGACTCACTGTCAGGGTCTGCAAACTGGGGCCACAGGGCTCCCATCTCAGGGTTAAAGGGGCGATCCTCTTAGATGCTTTGAAGGGTGCCTGGCACCTGGGAAACACTCAAAAAATATTAGTCATTATTATGATCATGCCTGCTCTGTCTTAGCTACCCCCTAAACAAGGTTAGGGGCCCTGTAGAGAGGTGTCTGGTCTCCTCGCGCCATTCCAGTGCACTTACCACATTTCCAATTTTGCATTTATCTGTGATCCATTAGCTTTCCCACACTGGGGGTTGAACCCAGAGACTAGAAAGGTCTATTGTGTTTACCAGCGTATTCCTGGCGATAGTACAGGGCTTAGCCCCTGGAGGGGGCCAGAAAGTATCTGTTGCACAAATAAATGAGCTGATTGGTCTCTGAACCTCTGCTGGAGCCTCGCCCCCGGTGGACAGGATTCTTTCCTTTTTAGAAATGGCAGCTCCAGGATTTGAACCCATGGGTGTCAGAGCCCCTGGTCTGAGCTAGAAAAGGCAGGGAAATCACCCCTATGTCACCAGCAGGTGGATGGAGTGAAAGGGATGGTGGAGGTCCAGAGGGGTGGACGAGACTGACACGTCAGAGCTTGGGCTTCAGAGCCAAAGTGCTTGGGTCCAGATGCAGCGCTGCCATTTGTGAGCCGTGTGGCCTCAGGCAGGTGCCTTCACCTCTCTGTGCTTTGGGTGCTTCCTCCCTGTGGTCGGGAGAGTAATGCTCCTACATTGTGGCTACGAGCATGACGCGAGCTAACACATGCTGGTTGAGTAAGTCCTCAGCGCGAGGCAGCCGTCTCCCAACAACTACTAGTGGGTGACAGAGCTCGTTGGGGAGCCCAGGACTCCGCCCAGTGCCCCCGAGTCCCTGGATCACGTCCTGTGCACTGGGCTGCAGTGGGAACAGGTTCACGCAGCTGCCGTGGCCGGGGCTCGGCCGCCCTAACGTGGCTGCTTCCTGTGGGCGCCCCTGTCTTCCAGCAATACCTGAACACCTTCTACGGCTGCCCCAAGGAGAGCTGCAACCTGTTTGTGTTGAAAGACACGCTGAAGAAGATGCAGAAGTTCTTCGGGCTGCCCCAGACCGGTGACCTGGACCAGAACACCCTCGAGACCATGCGGAAGCCGCGCTGCGGCAACCCCGACGTGGCCAACTACAACTTCTTCCCCCGAAAGCCCAAGTGGGACAAGAACCAGATCACATACAGGTGCCAAGACAGGCGCGGGGGGCACGGCTGGGCGCTGGGTCCCCTGGGACCGGCTCTTCTCCCCACTCATGATCCCCAGAGGTGTCTCAGGAGCGTGTGCATGAAGGTCTCAGGAACTAGAGGCAGACAGGCCTGGAGTTTCACTCTCGCCTTCGAGGGCCATCTCCGTGCTCGGAGCCTTGGCTTTGTAGCCACATGGGGCCAGGAAAACCTTCCTCCTAGACTTGCCTGGGGACTAAGCTAGATCCCGGCCAGCAGAGAGGGACTAAGCTAGATCCCGGCCAGCAGGCTGTTGTCATTATGTGGGGTCTTTGGGGCTGGTGGAGGCAACTTAAGGTCTGGTTGCTAGTAGGGTTCAATCTTAGAGGGTTGTTGCTGGTTGTGGGTTGGGCTGAGAGCTGCTTTGCACAGCTAGTGCAGGGCTCCAAGGTGGGGTCTCTGCCCTGTGGCCCACAATGCACTATTTATGACCCTGTTCCTCCAGCCGGGGGTGAGGGATGAGACTCCCCTGCCAGGACCCACAGGTGCTGGCTGGTGTAAGAATCATGGGCCCTAAGGCATTCTAGTCTGGATGTTTGCTTTCTCGCTGAACATGCACGCTGAGTTCTGCTCAGCATGCACTCCCAGCTCCCTTCGCGTGCAGACACGCTCATATGCACACATTGCACACTGACTCGTGTGTGTGTGTGTGCAGTGTCTGGTTTTGCACATACTGCACATGCACACAGCCTTGCACGCTCTCTCACACTCACACACGTGCAGACACTCATGCGCAAGTGCATGCTTACATTCCTCTGCACACACACACTCACGTGCATTTCCACACCTGCCCCCAGGATCATTGGCTACACACCTGATCTGGACCCCGAGACCGTGGATGACGCCTTCGCCCGTGCCTTCCAAGTCTGGAGTGATGTCACACCCCTGCGTTTTTCCCGAATCCATGATGGAGAGGCTGACATCATGATCAACTTTGGCCGCTTGGGTAGGCAGAAGAGGGGCCGGCGGGGGTCAGCAAAGAGAGGGGGCGATCTGAACATTTGGGAAGCTGGGGACCCTGTGGGCAGCTCAGATAGGAGAATAGAGGACACAGACGCTGGGGAGTGGGGTAGGAAGAAGCCACATTAATGGTGGGAAGATGGGGTGCCGCTGGGTCCACCTGGGATGCGGGGTAACCTGAAGCCAGTGCCTGCCCGGACTGTCCCTCAGTATGCAGGGCAGTTCACACTTACAGTGAGCTAAAATTAGAAGAAATTTAAATTTAGCCACGTGAGGCTACTGACCAGTGAGTTGGACAGCACAAAGGACAGGCCGTGGTCACAGAAAGTTCCACTGGATGACACTGGTAAACTGAGCCACTCTCGATACGAGAGGACCCAGGCAGTGTAGACGTGGACTAGGTGGAGCAAGGCCGGATCAAGGCGCCATGTGGGCAGGTGGTGAAGCCTGGTAGGAGCAGACTAGAAGGTGGGTAGTGTAGACGGTGTAAACGGTGTGAATGGTGTCGGGATGAGAGCAGATGGCACAGGAAACACGACAGACGTGGGTGGGTGGTCGGGACCTGGAGGCCCAGCAGACGGGAGGGTTCCGCTGCGATCGACATATGGCCCAGTGACGTGAGGGCAGGTGGTGAAGACACTGGGGACTTTACCAGTGAGAAAGGAGAACACTGGTGTGACAGTGTAGACGTGTGGTAGGTGTGGTGTCATTGGCACCGTGTAGACACTGAAGGTGGAGGGAGCTTGAGTGAGCGGTGTAGACCATGGATGGTAATAAGCCGGCAACTCTGCTGACTCGAGGCCCCAGTTCTGATAACCCCACAAAGACAGGGGAGACGTGGGCTGGAGGGCCTCGACCACGCCAGGGGGTGGCTGGGGCTCAGGGTGCAGCCGGCCGGCCAGGAGCTGAGACCCGTGTGCCTTTCAGAGCATGGCGACGGCTACCCTTTCGACGGCAAGGACGGCCTCCTGGCGCACGCCTTCGCTCCGGGTGTTGGCGTTGGGGGTGACTCCCACTTTGACGACGATGAGCTGTGGACCCTGGGAGAAGGCCAAGGTGAGAAGCAACCGTCCGCGGGCCGCCAGCCCCCTCCACACCCGCCGTCTGCCTCCCTGTCGCCCAGCAACGAGGACAGGGCTTCCCTGGCGACCGCAGTCGCTCCGCCCACCCCGGTGGCACCCCCAGATGGCAGTGGGGGGGTGACGCACGGGGCAAGTAGGGATTGGGGGCTCCGGGAAAGGCCTGGAGGGCTCACCTGGCCCTCCCCGCCGCCCCCAGTGGTCCGCGTCAAGTACGGGAACGCCGACGGCGAGTACTGCAAGTTCCCCTTCCTGTTCAACGGCAAGGAGTACAACAGCTGCACGGACACCGGCCGCAGCGACGGCTTCCTCTGGTGCGCCACCACCTACGACTTCGACAAGGAGGGCAAATATGGCTTCTGTCCCCATGAAGGTGAGCGGCCCCCGTTTGCTCCCCCGGGCCCCACCATGCTGAGGTAAGCGCTGCCGTGTGCCCCGCAGCTGCACAGCTGTGTGTTGAATACTTCCGTCGGGCCTGCTCTGCTCTCCTGAGTCTCAGCATCAGCGATCACGGCTGTGAAGTCACAGGTGCGATGTTCTGGTTACTTTTCCTAACATACACCAGGATGAAATAGACTCTTAAGATGCCCCCTGGTTCTCTCGAGAGCCCTCTGCCCTCCAGCCAGGGCACGAGGACACATCTGGATGGATCAGCCTGACGGTGGGATTAGAGGACAAGACTCCTGGCCGGGGACACGCACCCTGGAATTTCATCCATTGATCCTGGTCCTGACTCTGCTCGTGTGTCCGTCTGTCTGTCTGTTCATCTGTCTGGGGCTTCCCATCCATCTCTGTGTCTTGCACGGGCGTGAGGCTGGCCTTAGTATTTGTGGATGTGTTTTTGTTAATGCATGAGGCAAAAGTTTCAGATATTTTGAAACCACGATGATGGGGCGTTTTCCAAAGGGGTGAGTGTATGCGGACGTGCGTGCTCCCAGATGTCCCCGTCTCACCTCACAATCAGGACTCAGTAGAAAACGCAGTGTAGATTATCATATATAGAGAGTGTCACACTCAATCCAGTCCTCATATTTGGTGATTCTAGATATCAAAAGCCCAGAACATCGGTGGGGGAGGGGCGGAGACAAAGGCCAATGGCTCTTCCAAATACTTCTTTGTGAATCTCTGAATTATGCCCCTGAACCCAGAGCAGCAGCCATCCGGAAGGAAAGAAACAAATAACCAGTTGTTCGTGTTCCCATTTACACTTTCAGTGCCAAAGGTCAACCTTATGTTAAGCCACTGGCACTTAATAAGTCAGAAATGTTTAAATTAATGTGTTCAATCGTTGGCATTTCTTAGGAGGGGATCAGGGTTTTTTTTTCAAAATTTTATTTCTATTTGCATACAAGAACTGGGGTACAGGCCGGAGGTGCAGGGGGTGAGAGGATTCAGCAGAGACAGAGTGGGGAGCAGAACAGGCAGATCGACTGAAACACACTGCTGAGGGGAGCAGCGGGCGAGTCAGGAGAGGTCTGCTGTGCCACGTGGGTAGCTCCCTGGCCGGGGATCGAACTCAGGCCACGGTGGTGATGGTGCTGAGACTTAGCCCCTAGGCCACCAGGGAGGCCGAGTCAGGCATTGTCCACCCTGCTGTGTGCAAACCCTGTGACTAGCCCAGAGAGCTCTGATAATAAGAGTGGGAACAGCTGTAATTCATAAGTTTGGGGAGGACTTTTCCCCGGCATTGGCCATTAGCCACTTGCTTGGTGTTCAGCCAGATACAAGAACACGCAGCACATGCTCATTGGGGTCTCGGGGCAGGTTTTGGTTACTCAGCCCCTCCTGACTGCTGAGTAAGTGTCTGAGCTCTCCAACCTCGTCAGGGTAGGCTCTGGGGAGAGCTGGGGGCTTCCCGGGTGGTAGAAATGCAGCTGATAAGAGGCCAGAGGCAGAGGCCGGCCTCCATGGAGGTTAACCCTCTGCCTTTTCCACGAAGGCATCTGGCTGCGGTGTTGCCTCCTCCCTCCGTGCCCTGGTCTCTGGCCTTGCAGAGGGGGTCTCTGGTGGGAGGAGGGGGCAGTGAGGGGGCAGCACCCCGAGTCCTACAGTAGGGGGCTCCTGGACTGGGCTCCCCTTCAGTCATGGTGGAGTTAACAGGGGCTGGTGAGGTCACCTCTGGCGCCGTCGTACACAGATGGTCCTGGTTACGCATTTGTGGTTTTGCTAGTTGGCAATTCCAGAGACGCACCATTTTGTAGCTTTGGGGGTGGATGAGGGCACAGGGGAGCACAGAAGAACCCAAGACAGGCCAGCCCAGGCTCTGACCCACACTCTGTCCCCAAACTCTCCCATCGTGGCCCCTGTCTTGTGAGTATTCAGAGTGGGAGCCTGGGTGTGTTTGAAAAGGGTCCCGAATGCACCACCTGCCTCCTCCCCCTGCAGGGACGGCAGCAGGGTCATCCGGGAAAGAGCCAGGGTGCAAAGGAGGCCGTGCTTTCCCTGCACGTGTGTGCTTGCGTGCGAGTGTGCGTGAGTTCATTACGGAAACTAGCAAGAGAGGTTGCAATGAGTGAGTTTTTCAGTGCTCAGTAAAACTGCAGTGACCCTCATCCGGTCCTCCCCACTGTGTGACCACGAGCAGCCCGGGAGCCAACGGCCTTGGGGCCTCGGTTTCCCCATCTACCCCGATCCCCGGCAATCCAGTTTCATCCTGCTGACCACAGAGGATGGTGTGGGCATCCCCGGGCCAGCTGGACAGTGGCCTGGGCGCTGGGGCAGGGTTCTGGAGCCGCCTGCTGTGTGCCAGGTGCTAACCATTTCATTACCAGGAGGATGGGCTCAGCCTGGAGGCGGGGATGATCAGGGCGCTCCGAAAAGCCAGTTCAGCACCCAGCGGAGACCGTTTCTAATACATCAGCAGCCCTCGCGGGTGTGAGCCGTGGCGGTGGGCCGGCCGGCTCTGCCCGCGCGTGTCCGGGCGGGCTGGGGTGAGCAGCGGCGTCCTCTCACACCCGCACCCCCGCTCTCTGTCTCGCCCCCAGCCCTGTTCACCATGGGCGGCAACGCCGACGGACAGCCCTGCAAGTTCCCGTTCCGCTTCCAGGGCACGTCCTACAACAGCTGCACCACCGAGGGCCGCACCGACGGCTACCGCTGGTGCGGCACCACCGAGGACTACGACCGCGACAAGAAGTACGGCTTCTGCCCCGAGACCGGTGGGTGCCGCGCCCTGCCCGGGCCTCCCGGGAACCCTGTAGGACACCCACAAGAGCCCCGGCTCCCTCCCAGGACTGGGGCTGGGCATAGCAGCCCCATGCGGGGGCACCCAAGGCTTTGGGCACCAACAGCCAATTCGGCCAAGTTGGTGAAGCTGGATGTCCGAGGCAGGCGCCCCTCTGAGCCTCTGGGCAGTCGCTTCTCTCCTGTGTGACCTCCAAGTTTCTCCTTCCCGCCTTTCCTCGTCCCGGTCTGCATCTGTCTTTTCATCGCTGCTTTTCTTTTCTTTTTTAAAAAGATTTATTTATCCATGCATACAAGAGCTGGGGTGCAGGCCAGAGGTGCGGGAGGTGAAGGACTCACCAGAGACAGAGCGGGGAGCAGAACAGGCAGACTGGCTGAAATGCACTGCTGAGGGCAGCAGCGGGCGAGACAGGAGAGGTCTGCTGCGCCATGCGGGTAGCTCCCTGGCAGGCAGGGATCGAAATCGTGCTGCAGAGGCTGCCCATAGCTTGATAGCGCTGAGGCTTAGCCCCTGCGCCACCGGGGAGCCCCCGTCTCTGCTTTTCAGTAAGGCGGCCCGTCCACCTATCCCTCCTTCTTTGCGTCCTCCCATCTCTGCTTCCTGCTCCCCTTCTCTCTGCTTCCTCCCTCCGTCCTCCACTGAGAAGCTTCTAGCTGGCCTTCCCAAGGGCCCCAGGGCGATGCAGCTCAGTCCAGGGAAATGCGTGGCCCCCTCGGCCGCTGGCCCCCCTGTCCTCATCCCCGGAGGCCGGTTGAAACTCCGGAATGCCGG
Source organism: Talpa occidentalis (assembly GCF_014898055.3). Lineage (NCBI taxonomy): Eukaryota > Metazoa > Chordata > Mammalia > Eulipotyphla > Talpidae > Talpa > Talpa occidentalis. The sequence goes on from NW_023601754.1 coordinate 5,568,574, forward strand.
AATGCCGCTGCCTGGCTGTGAATCCCCAGCCCTGCCTCCTGCCAGCCTGTCTGTCCCGGCAAACCTCCGTCACACAGGGGTGGTGCCAGGCTGGGGCGAGGAGGCTGACCCCTGCGTGCAGCACTGGGCCCGACGCACAGGACCGAGCGCGCTCACCCACCCTCTGCTCTGCTAACGGCCACTGGGGCCACTGCGTCCTGGCGGTGGCCTCCGCCCCCACCCGCTGACTCTCGGCCCCTCCCACAGCCATGTCCACCGTCGGCGGGAACTCGGAGGGCGCCCCCTGCATCTTCCCCTTCACCTTCCTGGGCAGCAAGCACGAGAGCTGCACCAGCGCGGGGCGCAGCGACGGGAAGATGTGGTGCGCCACCACGGCCAACTACGATGACGACCGCAAGTGGGGCTTCTGCCCCGACCAAGGTGGGCGCCCCCTGGGGGGACCCTGCCCCAGGCACCTGCCCCCTGGGGAAGACCCGGCCGGTCGCTGGTCGGGGTAGGTGCCCTACTGAGGTGCCCGCCTGCCAGCCTCCAAAATAAGAGTGTGCTGGTGCCCCCGTCCCTGCCCCAAATGTCTCTGCACTGGGCACGGTGACCCCCCCCCCCAGAGAGGACTCACCAGGTCCTGTCCCTCCTGCTGCCTTTGGGGACAAGAGGACAGGAGAGGCCTGTCTACAGCCCCTGTCCACACGGCACAGGGGCACCCCAGAGCCTTCCCTGCCCCACTGACTTGGAAGCAATGGGCGAAAGCCTGATCTCAGGATTCTCAGACTAGGAGAAGTCGATCCGAACCACTTTTCGGGCCCTCGACCCCTCCATGGGGATGTCCTCCTTGTCTCCACGGGCCCAGCCTGACTCCCCTCTCTTTGCTCTCCCTGTCTTTCTGCCCCGTCCTGCCCCCTCGGCCCTCAGGGTACAGCTTATTCTTGGTGGCGGCTCACGAGTTTGGCCATGCAATGGGGCTGGAGCACTCCGAGGATCCGGGTGCCCTGATGGCCCCTATTTACACCTTCACCAAGCACTTCCGGCTGTCCCACGATGACATCAAAGGCATTCAGGAGCTCTACGGTGAGCCTTGGTGTGGGGGCAGCCTCAGCTCAGGCCTGGGGGTGGAGGCTGGAGGGGGTGGTGTGCCAGCAAGCCCCCATCTAGCTGGGATTGCAGGAGACAAAGGCAGGAGGGGGGACCGTCAACCGGAGCAGGTCTCTAAGGGAACCCCAGCACCATGCCCTTCCTTTCCAAATCAGGCCAGTGTCCACACCCCTCGTGGCTCCCCGGAGCCACGCTGTGAGATCAGCAGGGTAGAAACCCTCTCTGCATTTCCTAGACAAGTGAACTGAGACCTGAGGCAGGCAACCCAGTGCACACAGGTTAGGTTAAGAATCCAGGGGAATTAGCGAAGCGTAGTGCAGAATTCCCCAGCATGTGGAGTGATGTTGATACCAAACCCCGGCCTCAGTTTCCCTCAGCCTGCAGCGATGTTGCTAGTTTGCAAAACAATTATTTTCATGAGTGATAAGAACAGTAAAACTGAGCACCTGAAACCAGTGGTTGCTTCCACACGAAAGCTTACAACAAGGCCAGGGTTTTTTTTTTTTTTTTTTTTTTTTTTAAAGCAAATATGTGATAGCACTGGTGCTGCCTGGACCAAGCCAACATGGTGAGGGGTCTTTGGGGAGGGGCCGGGTCAAGTGCTGCTCCTGCTGCCGCCAGCTGTTGATGGGGCAAGTCTCTCTGGACCAATTTCCTCTTCTCTTATCTGTGGCTGGTTTCCCTGAGAGCAAAGGGATGAACCCTTGAGACAGTCCCGCCCCCCCCTGTGCTGGACACACAACTGCCCTGACGTGCAGGCTTAGGAACCTGAGCTTTGGCTTGGACCCTTGGGCAAGTCACTCAGCCTTTCTGGACCTCAGTTTTCTCACTGGTAAAGAGGGAGTGATACCCACTCCCCAGGGGAGAGAGGACAGATTCCGGTCACATCAGAGCGTGTATAACGAGCCGGGGGCCTTGGGATTCCAGTTTCTCTTTACTCTCCTCCCTGGAGTCCAGGTTCATCTCCTTATCTTGCCTGGGCTACCTTAAGGCCAGATCCTATTCTTGCTGACCCTTAGCAGGCCAGCTGGACACTCCTGGGTCTCAGCCTGGCGGGGAGCACCGCTGGAGCGGGGGGAGTCTGAGTTAGGTGTCTTCCCCAGGGGTCTCGCCGGACACTGACCCAGGCACTGGCACCGGCCCGACCCCCACACTGGGCCCCGTCACGCCCGAGATCTGCAAACAGGACATTGTCTTCGATGGCATCTCCCAGATCCGCGGGGAGATCTTCTTCTTCAAGGACCGGTGAGTGCTGCAGCACGTCCTCTGCCCTGCTGCTGTGTCCCACCCCTTGCTCACGTCATGAAATGGCCTGTGTTAGGCAATATTTGTCGCATTTCAAACAAGCTCCAGCTTGTAAAGACTTCGGCCAATGGGCATTTCTTCAGCCCCTCCCAGTCTGTGCATCTGCCGGGAATCTTGGTTCGGGCTGTGGTTTGGTTCAGGTGCATAGAATACACCTCGCTTGTGGCTGCTGACAGAAGCACAAGTGGCAGCATCAAACCACAAAGCATGTGTCCAGCCTCTACTTCCTGTCTGAGAACATCCCATCGTTGGAAACAAATCACATGTCTGCTCTAGGGCGTGGTACCCGAATCACTGGGCAATGCACTTGGGTGGGTGATTCTTAAAATAGGGGTGGGAAGAGTTGGAAACAATAATTTAAACTACTACCAGCCTCAGATGGCCAGTTCTGTGCCAGGGGAGCAAGTGACCACAGTACCTTTATACTATGCACAAAGGCCCCCACTCAATCAACCCAGGGCTAAGACTTCCCCCAACTGCCCTAGTCACCCCCCCACCCCCCGCCAGAGAAGGGCAGGTAGAAACTAGAACTACATTAAAGGGCACACCCATCACCCCTGTGCTTACATGTAAACACCCCCTTAGTATCCCCCACCCATCCATTGTCTGTCTGTCCATCATCCATTCTCCACCGTCGGTCCATCCGTTTTTGCATCCATCATCTGTCCATCATCCATCCATCCATGTGTCCATCTGTCTTTTGAGTTTGGTAGTTGACAGAATGGACCATGGAGCCGGATCTGCAGGGCTGGTGTCCTGGGCCTGTGGCTTGCTGGTTGCATGATCATAGGCGAGTTCACTGTGTGTCTTCTTGGACCTGTTCCCTTACTTATAAAATGGGGTGAACATGCTATCCTGTTTCTTAGGACCGTCGTAAAGATTAGATGAGTTTAGGCTTAAAACAATGCCTGGCACAGAATGCGTCGTTGTGGCTTAGCACGTTGGCTGTGATCGCTGGCAGGTAATTGCTTGGCATGTACTTTGCCAGATGCTTGGTGAGGCTTTAGGAGCTGGACTGCTGTGCCAGGGCAGAGGGCCTATCAAAGGCCTGGATCAGTGTGCTCAAACAGTGGTCTGTGGGCCTCCTACACCAGAAACCCCCCCCCCCAATGGGAGAGTGTTGAGGTGTCCGTTTCTGTGCCTGCCCCGGGCCTGCTGGCTGCAGACTCTAGGAGCCACCCCAGCAATCTGCATGTTAGCAGATCCCCCCAGGGTGATTCCAATACCCAAGCACAGTACAGCTCGGGTGTCACCAGTCTGGTTCAGAAAACAGAGGCACAGGGAAGTGACCGTCACGCTTGGCAGAAATAAAGGAAATTGACTAGCAGATGCTTTGCGGACACCCCCGAGTCCAGGATAGCTCCAGAGAAGAAGCAGCCCTTGGGCAAAGCCTCTAAGAGAGAAGCAAATACGATGGACAGTGAACGGCTTGACAGGTTGGAGGGGGGTTGAGACTAGGGAAATGCAAGAGTGAAATTTTGGGGTGTGAAAGTTCCCAGCATGCACAGGGAGGAACAGAGCCTGGGGGAGCCAGGTTATGTGCCATAATCTTTCAAAGGTCCACCTCTGCCCTGAGCATTGACTAGGTACGGGAGGGCGGATGCCCTGTCCTTGGCGGCACCTGCTGCCAGCAGGGAGACAGCAAGAGAGCAGAGAGGACTGGAACCCCTATGAGCTGCCTTTAACAAATAAAGCTATCATCCTGTCTGGAGCAGCATGCTTTGGCTGCTACGAACAGAGAACCCCAACTCCACTCAGCTCAAACACTGGCGAGAAATTGCTCTCAAGCCTTGTGAAGGGAAGGCTGCCTCCAGGGCCAGAGAGAGGGTCAGTGACTCCGTGATATTGGTGTCCACTGCCCGTCCTCTGCCTTGACTTCATCCCAAGACTGGGTGCCTCCTGGGTCACAAAGTGGCTGCCAGTGGTGTGGGCTTCCCTGCCCACATCCAGTAGGAGAGAGAGAGACGTGAAATAGCGAGTCTGTCTGTTCCATCTTGTGCCACGTAAGTCACAGGGCAACTCTTGAATCAGTAACAGTTGCCAGGAAACACTGCCCTCTGTTAAGTTTAGACCAGAGGTTCTCAGACTTTGGCATTAGAATCTTCTGCAAGGCTTGTGAAAACAAACTGCTGGACCCCAAGCCCAGAGAATCTGATTCATAGGTGTTAGTTGGGACCTAATAATTTGCATTTCTGATGAGTTCCCTGGTCCTGCTGATGTTGCTGGTGCGGATCATACTTTGAGAACAGTACTTGAACTCACCCAAATGGGGAGCAGATCCACCAGGGAAGGACGGGTCATAAAGGTGGGAGTCCTGGGGTGAAGGAGGATAGGGGATTAAGTTGGTGCTGGGCACACTGCCGAGCGCGCCATTATTCTGTACCCCTGGGAAGGCTGCACCGTGCAGACACGCGGTGAGCGATTGCTGTCGCTCCTGCTGGGTGCGCGAATCCGTTCCTTCCCAAACACCCCCCCAGGGAGAGGCCTCCATTCCTGTTCAGTTCTGAAGATGCTTTCGATTGCCATCAGCTCCTGGCTCATGTGGCTTCTAATCTAATAGGAGAGACAGGCGTTACAGAGGAGAAGAAGGTTGGGGTGATGAGATGGGTAAAGGGGGTCGATTGTATGATGATGGGTAGAAACTGGGTTTTGGGTGGAGACCGTGATGGAGTTAGACAGATGCTGAATTTTGTGCTGTGCACCTGCCCCCATATAATATTATAAACCATTGCTACCCCTAAAATTTATTGAAAAAATTATGAACTAGGGTTTGAAACAAGGAGGTCCAGAAACCCCTGAATCTTTATTTTCATAATAAGCACCCCATTTCACTAGCTGCACCAGCTGCTTTAAAGTAGGTGTAATAGTGCAATATTAAAGAATATAAAATTAAAAAGCAATCCAGTGACTGTTCCAGACATTCAGTGTGGATGATCTTGAGAGACTCCAGGAGGAACACAGTATGGACACAGGTAGTTAAGGTAGGCTTCCTGGAGGAGGAAGATGCAGGCAGAGCAGAGGTTGCTTCTCAACCCTGGCATCTTGCAGAGAGGGCTCTGCCCATTCCCCAGTTCTCCAGCCTTCCTTTGATGCTGCCTCTGCTCCCCAGACATGGCCGCTGGCATGCTTCTGAGTGGGTGCAGGCAGGCGTGTGGTTAGAAGTGCAGACACACCACTGAAGGCGTGGTTTCCTGTACCCCCTTCCACCCCCAGGTTCATTTGGCGGACAGTGACGCCACGTGACAAGCCCACAGGGCCGCTGCTGGTGGCCACTTTCTGGCCGGAGCTTCCAGAGAAGATCGATGCCGTGTACGAGGCCCCGCAGGAGGAGAAGGCTGTGTTCTTTGCAGGTGTGTGGGCGGGTCCTGTCCTCCTCGACTCCTCAGGGCTCCGCACACAGTTCCTGTGCATCTGTGGGTGATGTGGGCCCCCTTTATTTTATTTCATTTTTATTTTTTTAATTTAATCATTTTGGGATTCGTTTATTTATTTAAAGATTTCTTTATTTATGCATACAAGACCTGGGGTGTAGGCCAGACATACAGGGGGTTGAGAGGATTCACCAGAGACAGTGGAGAGCAGAACAGGCAGATGGACTGAAATACACTGCTGAGGGGAGCAGTGGGGAGACAGGAGAGGTCTGCCGCACCCTGTGGGTAGCTCCCTGGCCGGGGATTGAACTCGTGCCGCAGTGGCTGCAGATAGCATCATAGTGCTGCGTCCTAACCCCTTGCACCAGCAGGGAGGCCCCCCCTTTACTTTAATCATTTCCAAAAGCGTGGGTTTCCTGGGGGAGGTCAGATCAGACACCGGCACTATAAAGCCTTCACCCACAGCGTGAACATTCCCTTCTCATGGCTTTTCAGCCTTTCGGATTCCTAGTCAAGAAGGAAAATGACAATTTAGTGCTACTGTCTCTAATACCTTTTTAAAGCTAGAGCCTTTGGCAGGCAACAGTTTTCATTAGAATTTTCTAAAAGTGGGTTTGCTTCCATTTTAATGTTTGTAATAAATTTCTAGAGATTTTGAATTGAATCCCTTGAAAGCTAACGACTAAGTGGACGCGAGTGCCAGGGCTCTCTGTCAGTGGTTAAGTCATCCAGCTGCGGGCGTGTGGCTGGCGTCCAGAAACCCTGCACAGTCGGTGTTTATTTAAGCACCTGTCATGTGCCGGGCTCCAGCCCTGCCCTCGGTGAGCTCACACGCTGGTGGGGAGACGCAAAGCCCGGCTGTTATGGAGGGGTGCCGGGAAGGCAGTGGTGGGGAGGCAGGTGACACGGGGTCCCTACCCCGCTCTGAGGAGGGGCACAGGGACAGGCACCGAAGGCTCTGCCAACACTAGGCACACACTGTCCTGGCAGCCGGCTCCCCGGCTCCATCCCAGAGTGACCAGGGGCTGTGATCCGGCCCACGGGCCACCTTTGTGCCCATTAGAAAGGGCCCCTTCATGGCAGGGCAGGCACGTGGCTTGGCAAGTGGCGCGAGGCTGGGCTCATCCCACTCACCTCCCCAGCCAGGCACCCCGAATAACCAACAGTAAAATGGTGCCTCTGCGCTTTAATGCTGGACTCTGAATGCAGGAGTGGCAGAAACTGGCTGGAAATGGCCTCAGTGGGTCCCCCAAGGCAGATGACAGAGGAACAGACTGGTCTGGGGGTTTCAGCACTAATCACAGACACACTCTTTGCTTCCTCCCCAGGGAAACAATACTGGGTCTATTCTGCCAGCACCCTGGAGCGAGGGTACCCCAAGCCGCTGACCAGCCTGGGACTGCCCCCTAGTGTTGAGCGTGTGGATGCAGCCTTTAACTGGAGCAAGAATAAGAAGACGTACATCTTTGCTGGAGAGCAGTTCTGGAGGTAAGGGAGGCGTGGACACGGGGGGGTCCTGCCTGCTCTGAGGAGAGCTGCACCGCCCTATGCTTGGAGACAGAAAGCTGCTGCAGCTTCATGCCCCCTCGGTCAAGTGCAGAGGCCAGGCATGTCCCCACTCTGGAGGCTGACCTGCTGTGCTCGAGAAGTCCCGAAGGGTGGCTCTCGTCATGCGTGTTGCTAGTGCCTTTCTGGTCAGAACCTCTTTTCTCTTCTCTGCGGTTGCCTGACTAGACCCTTGTCTGTGTGACCTGCAGTCTCACATTTTGGGGTGACTCAATGCAGACAGTGGTGTTGAAAATAAAGCTAAAAGCTGCTACTACTGGCACCGTGTGCCAGACGCAATCCAAGGGCTGGACGAGGTGGTGACAACTATTCCCATTGTACAGAGGAGGCAACTTGGGTTCAGAGAGGTTGAGCATCTCACTAAAGGTCACACAGCCAAGGAGTGGCCAGGCAGCTTGGGATCTACACCCTAGAATGGTGGCTCCCAGGAAACAAGCTATTCTTCACTCTTCTCACTGTACCTGAGACAGTGGGGTCCCCCCTTGGGGACGGTGGAAGCAGGGATGGCAGGAGGCAAAATCCGATGACAGCCGAGAGATGGTGCACCCATCACCCCGGGAGCCAGCGTCCGAGTCGGGACGTGGGCAGCAGCAGGGACGCTGGTGACAGCAGGGGCAGACTGGCAGGGCCTTGGAAGCAGGTGGCCCTGTTGTCCAGGTCATCTGAAGGGAAGGAGTCCACGGGCCGGGGGGAGGTCGGGAGTCCAGTGTCTAGAACTGTCAGCGGGAGGAAGACGTCCCGGGAGATTGATTATTGCTCCTCAACTTCCCACATGACATAATCGAGGTCCACAGCAGTGAAAAACTGGTCCGAGTTCCTGCCGTGCAGGTGGCCACAGAGCCAGGATTACGACTGCTCTGTCCTCTCGCCCCGTGCCCTCCACCGGCCCCTGGGGGTCATTGGATCAGTGGGGACGGGGTGGTGGCCCGCGGGGGAGTGTCTTCAGCTGCCTCGCTCTCCTTCTGTGTCCCTAATTCCTCCTGCGGCTGCCCCTGCCCCAGGTCCTTGCACCATCCCCACCTGCTTCCCCCCCAAGGCCACTGTTTTCCCTCCTCCCGCCACCTCCGCGCTGCCCCTGGCTGCCCGCCTCCAGGAGCTGTTTATGTCCCAAGCTGCCCATGTCACATGGAATTCCAGACCTAGTGCTAAGATGCTGAACAACTCAAACTGATTGAGACTCAACCCTGGGGAAAGAAAGCAGCCAGGACTCCGTGACTGGCTTTGCCCCCACCAGCTGTGAATCACCCCCACGTGCTGGTGGGTGGGGGCTCCCCCTCTCCAGACCTTAGACTCGGGGACAGCAAGAGCCGCAGAATCACGGAGACATGAGTCATGGACTTTTATCATCATCCCCTCCCTTTCGCCCCGTGCATGTGAGCTGCGGCAGGGCCTCCCTGGGTTGGGGGGAGTCGTCTTCCTGCCACAGCCAGGACAAGCCTGGCTCCCAAAGCCGGGTGCTCGGACAGACAGCCTGTCCTGCAAGGAAGTTCCATCCGGCAGCAGAGCTGAAGGGCCCAGCAGAGGTTCTGGCTGGACTTTCAGAGGACATAGATCTCTCCCAGGGGAGGTGCTGAGACTCTCCACCTGGTGTACAGTCTGCAGAGACCTCAGAAGCCTCCTCGCTGGAGGAGAAAGAGCCCCAGAGCGGTGGAGGATGAGCAGCTGCCTCCACCCGGGCATCCCCTCGTTCAGGCCAGTGAGTGCTCAGCCCCTGCTTCTGGAAGATTCTACTCAGCGCACCAGTATATATCCTATATTTCCTAGGTGTTGGGTAGCAGTCAAGAATAGTCCCCCCTCCGCTTGGCAGGCAGCTCTGGACGGTCCTCGTGAGCACTGCTAACCTGTAAGCCGCGTGTTGAATCTTCCCACGCTGCTCCCGATGGAGTGAGGGAAAGAGACAAACACTTTGGAGCAAAAAGAAGGCTGGCTCAGCCCCACGCCAGGCGGGAGCCTGTGCACCTGCCGGTGTTTCCCAGGGAAGGTAGACACTAACAATAGCCCCACTTCAGGTCTGAAAACAAGCGCCTTGAGGACGCACCCGTGGAGAGGCTGGCGCGGGATGCTGGCCCCTTACTGCAGCTTCTGCAGCTGCAGAGACGTGCAAAGCCGGCCTCAAGAGCGGGGAACACTGGGACCACAGGAAAGCGAGGAGGAGGCGCCCCCTCCCAGCCAGCACCCCCCGATGCTGCGACATCGTTTTCTCTCTGAAGGAAAAGATCTTAGAAGCAAATTGGTTCACTTGCCCTCACCTGGAGAGTGGGGGTGATTCCTGCCGTCCCAGCCTTTTGTGGGGAGGCTGAGAAAGAAGTGAGGACAAGTTCAAGCTCAGGACGCCTAGCTCTGGGCCATGGTCGCTCGGAGGATGCCGTGGGAGGGCTCGGGGAGGTGACATGGACGGAGTGCTGGGAACTTGGACCGGGAGACTTGCCCGTGGGGCTCCAGGCCACGAGGAGGCCTGTCCGATTTGCAGGAGGAGGTCTGAGGGATTAACACTGGGATTAACAGCTGGGATTAACACTGCTCTCCTGGGTGCGATGGGCAGAGGGGGTGACCTCCATAGAAGGGAGCTCAGAGGGGAAGCTGCTGAGGCGGCCAGGATGGAGGGGGCCAGGCTGGCCATGGGGGAGAGGACCTCCTCGAGGCACTGCGGAGGACAGGGGCCGTCACCAGCACAAGACTTCATGTTGCTTCTTGCAGTGCCCACAGGCACACAGTGGGTCTCACGAGACGTGTGCGAACAGCGAGCAGGTTGCGTGTAAGCGGAAAAGCGGAGGATTCAAAAGGAGCCCAGCATTTAAAAGTTCTCCAGTAAATAAAAAGACAGCGCTGCTGCTCGCCAGCAAGGAGACGTGCCGGCTAGCACTCAATATTTACCCCGATTAAAACTGGGGCCCCAGGAAACTAGGTGGCCTGAGAGCTGTGGTTGGCGGTGGTCAGTGACTCACAGGATATGGATCCCTGTGGCGCTCTGCATCATGACCTCGCTGTCCCAGACGAGCTGTCTCCAGCGCAGGGACTGTCATCTCCCCTGGCTGGACGAAGACGCAGCAACTTGTCCACAGCAGCCAGCGCAAGAGCGACGGGGCCCGAGGCTGCCCCTGGGCTCCCAGGCCATGCTCCTGCAGCTGCGGCAGGGATGCAAGTGTGCAAGGAACGAACATGGCCAGCGCCCACCAAGTGCCATCATGGGCTAGGATATGCCTGTTTCATGCCATACCTACATTCATGAACCCATTAAATTAAATATAATCCCTTTGCAGCTGGTAACACAGGCCCAGAACAGCTGGCAGCTCTGAACCAGACTAGCCTGGGTGGGGCTACGACTCAGAATCGGGTGCCCTTTTAAGCCTCCCGTCTGTAAAATGGGCATCACGGTAATAACTGCATCCCAGCCATGCGGAGGGACTGAGTGAGAACGTATATGGCCGGGGGTTAAGGCGCTGCTTAGGTGTTAGCGGTAACTGCAGATGGCTTTTATGGGAGTGTTCAAGGCTACAAGTGAGGGGAGGAGGTGGGATGCAGACCCAGGCCCGACGCCTCCCTTCGCCTTCCTGCGGCTGCTCCCTGAGGGCTTGGTCTGCTTTCCGGGCCCACCCAGGAGCCATCTGCTGGGCCCTCCCATCCAGGCTGGGGGAGGACAGGCCTTTAGAGGGCCCGTTGGTCCATCATGTCTGTTTCCTTGCAGATACAATGAAGTGAAGAAGAAAATGGACCCCGGCTTCCCCAAGCTCATCGCAGACGCCTGGAACGCCATCCCCGACAACCTGGATGCCGTGGTGGATCTGCAAGGCAGTGGTGAGCTGCCCGGGCTGCTGGCCGCTTTCTAGGACTCCCTGCCCCCAGCCAGGCCCTGCCCCACAGGAGCACACACTCTCTTTGTGCAGAGAGGCATGGGGCCGGGAAGACAAGCCAGCCCCTTCAGCCCAGTGTTGGGAAGGCGTCCAGACCCCTGACCTCTGCTCACTCAGCCGGCGCTCACAGCTGCAGGGCCCAGAGCCAGGGCGGGGGAGGACAGGGGGCCAGCAGGGGACGAGGAACTTGGGCTCTGTGCCTTGGATTCATTCCGGGTTTGATCCAGGCCCTTTTGGGTTCCACAAGAGGCCTTGTGACCACCTCCCATTCGCAGAAGGATGACTCCATTCCAGACAGGACAAACTTTGTCATGCCTTGTTGCTGATGTGGCAAAGATCCCCACTCAACTCAGTTTGCCTTTGATCCCTTGCTGGATAAAACACAACCCATAGGGATAGAATTTGGAGTTTGAAAGCCATGTTCCTGAGGAAGCTTCTGTGAGCTCTGTAGAATGAGTCTAATCTGCTTTTGTAGAGGCAATTTCAATTAAATTTCACGATTTTTTTTGGGGGGGGGGCCTCCGTCATATGCTGGCTAATGACAGAGGCCCTGACCTCCAGTGGCAAAAGATCTCATGTGTCCAAGAAAAGGCCCCTAAAATCAGCTAGTTTAAGGATTATCTCCAGGAATAAATAGCTATTGAGCACTTACTAGGTGCCAGGGTTTTAATAGAAGTGAATGAAATCATGTAAGGTGTCACGGATTCCAAAGTCCACAGGGGCCAAAGTAATAGCACAGATGAGTGTAGCAGGTCAGGCAGACAGTAGGGAGTGGTGAGGTCTGTGGTGAACCAGAGAACACATGACTCAATTATAGGGGTTAGTTGCTTCTCTCCTCCTGATTATTCTTGTCATTCTAGTTGGTTTAAAAGAAAGCAAGAAATCTGTATTTTCATGTGAAAATTCCAGATATTTATGTGTTGGCAACTTTTTAGAACTCAAGACAAAATGAAACAAAAAACTTGGGTGAACCAAAACGATCCCTCTGTGGGCCTAACAGAGTCAGAAGCCTCTATAGCTACTTCTAGTCTATGGTAACTGCTTAGTTTGGAAATTGTGCTCCCCACAGTACTGTTGCTTAGATATTAATAAGAACATAGGTTATCTAATTTAAGCCTCATTGCAAACCCAAAAAGGTTGATATCTTTATCACCTTAAAGATGAAGAAACAGACCCAGAGTGTGCTTAACCCTTGCACCACGAGGGAGGCCCAGCCACACCCCTTCTTCCAGCCTCATGGGGGTCCTCTCTGGTTTAAAAGCATCTTCCAGGCGGCAGGCCGGCTCTAAAGCTCCCTGCCACCTTCCACATGCCAGCGTCTGAGGACGGGCCAGTCACGGCCGCTTCTCTTCTTTCTCTTTCTAGGTCACAGCTACTTCTTCAAAGGTGCCTATTACCTGAAGTTGGAGAACCAAAGTCTGAAGAGCGTGAAGTTTGGAAGCATCAAATCCGACTGGCTGGGCTGCTGAGCTGCTCCTGTCCACAGGCCCCTCCTCTCCACGACCTCCATGCAGAGGCACAGCGGGCCCTTTGCACCAGGGACGCCCCGGGTGGCCTGGCAGCCTTCAGCTCAATAGTTAATCGGCATTCTCGCCCCGCCTGGTAATTTAAGATTCTAGAGATTGGCTCTGCCCTGTGCTCAAGAAAAGGTGCTGATTGTACCCCTCCAGGTGCCACTTCCCCCTCCATAACCCATCAGCCCTCCAGAACCACCCCCAAAGGGATACTTTGATATTTTGATGCAGCCCAGCCTAGGGCTGCCCTGGTGCTGCCCCCTCTCCGGCTCTTATCCCTCCACCGCCTCTGTGGCTCACAGCATCTGCAGAGCCCACAGAGACTCTCAGGAGGGCACTGGTGGCCCGACAGCCTGGCCCAGCCCAGAGCTGTAGGGTTGGGGCACGACGGAGAGCCGCCACGGACACCTGGCTTCTCGCCCCTGAGAACCTTCCCTCCGTTTGCAGACACTTTCTTTTCCTCTGCCCTTTTCCATTTGTTCCCCTCTGACACTGCATTCCTGACGGAAGGACTCAGGGTGTCTGAAGCGTCCTCCCGTCCTCCCTCCCGTTGCATCTCAGCCCACCTAGGGACGGTTGCCTTGCTCACTGCATTTAGAATGTCCCCACCCCCCACTGCCTCCACTGGATGGAGGACAACCACACCACGGCTCTCCGATCAGCCGCCCCCCCCCGCTCCCTGCAACAATTCCCCATGGGAAACGTGGACAAGTATGAATAAAGACACCAATTGAGTGGCAGTGTTTGCGGAAGTTCTCAGAGCCTGAGAGGGGCCCCAGCCCCAGCCAGAGGAGGGAACTGAAAAGGTCTAAAATCCTGCTGCCTGCAGGGCCTGGACGGCTGCTAGAAGGGTCAGAGGTGCCAAAATAAACAAGAGGCCAGAGGGTGGGTGAGCTGGCGGCCCTTTAGCTGAAGTGATTCTGTTACATTAATTGCAGGGCCTAGTTCAAGGCTCCCTGCCTCTTTGCATCTTAGTGTCTTCCTTGCCAATAATACCAATCCTGAAGCTACTGCTAATGGCCATGTACAAGGATAACAATAACCCCCTCATTAAGAGCGGGCTTACTGTGCCCCGGGCATTCATTTCGCCTTTACGACAGCCTGCAAGGGGAAGCTGTGGGCCAGATTTTATGGAGTAAACTTAGACCCAGAGAAAATTGGTTTGCCCACGGTACCTTAGCTATTAGGTTACAACCCAAGTCAAAGCCAGGCATGATCTGGAGGAAGAGCTCTACCCCTTAGCCCAGACCCTCCAGCAGCAGCACCACCCTCCCACCACCTCCACAACTGGCCTTAGTAAACAGGCGAGAAATGTGTGTTGACTTTCTAAACACAGCCGCTGTGAATGGTAAGGTCTTGACCCCTCCTTTCCAACAGACTCCCCACCCTGCCTGATCCCTTCCTGCGTAGACATTTTGGAGCTGCAAAGCAGATGCTCAAGGCCTGGGATTATTTGAGATCCCTGTTTCCAACAGACTTGCTTCACCAGGGGGCTGGTGGGACTGGTGGGGAATCAGTGTGAAAAGGTCTCTGAAGGCCCCCTGACAGCCCTGGAGCCATCTGTCTCTTGCCTCCTGCCCAATGGTTCAGGTCCTAGAGGTCCCTACAGGGACGGCATTCTATGCAGGTATCTGGCTAAAGACCCACAAGGCTCTGGCAGCCCCGCCTGAAGCCCCCCATGCTGGGGACGCTTATGTCTCCACGTAACGCTGTCAGTATGGGTCTCTGTTACACGGAGGAAGTTCCTACAAGGTGCCATGATTCCTACAAGGCGTCATTTCTAGAGCTCTGTTCTGCGGACATTCCACATGCATTATTTTATTTGTTTCTACAAACTTTTGGGGTAGGAATGAATCTTTTCCCATTCCTAGATGTGGATACAAGTTCAGAGTGGTTAAGTGAGTCACCTAAGTCCACACATGTGGTGGGGTCGGAAGAAATTCTACAGATTCTGAGAACAGAAGGAACAGTTGGTCCAGGGCCTGGACTCACGTTCTCACCACCTCCCATGTAAGCAGAGCAGTAAGTCAAGTTGTTACACTCCCCATCTCCACCCTGACTCAGCCCCCTGGGGCTCAGGTGCAGGGAAAATCACTACCCTCCCCTGGCATGTAGGTCCAGACCAGGTCTTGAACTTCCTCAGGATGAAATAGAGCCACAGCATAGCCTTTCCCTTTGGGGGGCCAGCCTCCTCGTCCAGGGTGGGAGGTTTTCTTGGGGCTGTTTTGTTTATTTATTCTTGCTTTCTCTACTAATAGTTCCATGGTCCTCCAGAGACCCATCTCCACATTGTCCATGTTTTGAGTGGAACAGATTCTACTCCTGGTAACAAATTCTGTGCTGGTCTGGGCTCAGCTGCAACTGACAAACATCCAACTCAACTGGTTTAAGCAGAAGCAACGTGCACCAGGAATCAAACACAAACAAAACCACCCTAGAAAGACGAACTCCTTCATGGAACACCCAGGCCTTGCAAGCGAACCGCTGGGTTCCGCTTCAGTGCTATGTGGGTGCAAGCACCCCCCAACAGGAGGGGGCCCTGCGGCTCGTGGGGCCAGCACACTGGACACAGCCGCGGGGGACCGAGCCAGGCAGCCCCGCCGGCCTGAGCCCGAGCAGACCCAGCCCGACCCCGCCTCTCGGGGTGCGTGTTCGGGACGCCCCTCCCGGGGCGGCACCCGCGGGGTGGGGCCGGGGCGGGGCGCGCCCGGGCGGGGGGGCGGGCGGGGGCCGTCGTCTAGGTGACCGGCGCCTGCGCATGCGCCCGCCATGCGCCCGGCCGGGACGCTGCTGGCCGCCTGGCTGCGCGGCTGCCCCGGCGCTGCCCCGCGCGCGCCCCGTCGCCGCCCCCCGGCCCCGGCCCCGGCCCGCCCGACGCGCGGCCCCGCCATGAGCCGCTGCGCCGACGCCGCGGCCGTGGCCGCCTCCGTGCCGGGCGCGGGCGTCGGGGCGCCGGGCCCGCGGCCCCCCATGGTGCCCCGCCAGGCGTCCTTCTTCCCGCCGCCCGTGCCCAACCCCTTCGTGCAGCAGACGCGCTTGGACGCGGCCCGGCGCGCCCAGGTGAGGGGCGTGGGTCTGGGGGGCGGCAGGTGAGGGGCGTGGGTCTGGCAGGGGAGGCAGGTGAGGGGCGTGGGTCTGGGGGGGCGGCAGGTGAGGGGCGTGGGTCTGGCAGGGGAGGCAGGTGAGGGGCGTGGGTCTGGGGGGCGGCAGGTGAGGGGCGTGGGTCTGGCAGGGGAGGCAGGTGAGGGGCGTGGGTCTGGGGGGCGGCAGGTGAGGGGCGTGGGTCTGGCAGGCGCGCCCAGGTGAGGGGCGTTGGTCTGGGGGTGCACCAGGTGAGGGGCGTGGGTCTGGCAGGGGAGGCAGGTGAGGGGCGTGGGTCTGGCAGGGGAGGCAGGTGAGGGGCGTGGGTCTGGCAGGGAAGGCAGGTGAGGGGCGTGGGTGTGGGGGGCGGCAGGTGAGGGGCGTGGGTCTGGCAGGCGCGCCCAGATGAGGGGAGTGGGGGTGCAGCAGGTGAGGGGCGTGGATTCTGGCAGGGGAGGCAGGTGAGGGGCGTGGGTCTGGCAGGGAAGGCAGGTGAGGGGCGTGGGTCTGGGGGGTGGCAGGAGAGGGGCGTGGGTCTGGCGGGGGCGGCAGGGGAGGGGCGTGGATATGCGAGAGGAATGGGACCAAGGTGAGTCTTGAGAGGTGAGGGGCGTGGGTCTGACGGGGATGCTCTCTGAGCAGCTGTCAGTCTGAGAGGGGAGTCTCTGGGGAGAGGACGTGAGTTCTGGAAGCAAAGACCCTAAGAAAGAAATGTAGGAGGCGCAGGGGATGACTTTTGCAGGGGCCCTGAGTCTGCAAGGGGCGTGATGTGGGTCTGGGAATCGAGGGTGGATGGAGGGGAAGGTCTTAGAGGATGGGCCTGGGCCAGGGGAGGTTGCCCAGGCCAGCGGCAGGGAAACAGGCCTGCTGAGAAGGGGGACAAATCTGTGAGAACTTCCGCCCGAGATTGTGAGAGAATGAGTTTTGGGAAATCCTTCCCAAAGAGGAATCAGTGTGGGGTAGGGAGAGTGGGGAGAAGGCAGAGGGCCCATATGTGAAGTTAGAACAAGGAGACTGGGGTGATCGCTGAACCCGGGGCATCAAGGGTAGGAAATAGAATCATGGAAAATGGAGACTTGAACCAGCTTAAGGTGTTCAAGAGTCTTTAGTTCTGGCCCCTCACCCAGACTCTTCTAGATCCGGGGCTGAGAAGTAGCCCAGACCATCTTCTGTAGGGTAATAGACAAAAAGGAAGTTTCCTTTCCTTTCTCTTGTCTTGCAAAATACTGCTTTTACAAGTACTTGCATTCGCTCTGTGAACTTCCTCTTTGGTGAAGTGAGTGATCAAGGAACATGATAGACTAGATGAAGCAAATAAGATAGACTGTGTGTTCTGCATGAAAGAAAAATGGTTTTAATCTTTTCTTGTCTTACGCTTTTCTTCAAATTTGAAAAGCTAATTTTTGCACAGCCTCCTGGTATGCACTAAAACCATTGTTCTCTGCAGTGGATGCCGGGTAAATGCTGTGCTAAGCAGCAATAAGGTGTGGCTGGAGTAATGGTAGATGGGTATCTGGTTGAAGAAGGCGTGAGAGAAGAAGAGGAAGATAAAGAATGGAGTAATGCCTCTTTGTGCAGAAGCTGAGTGTTTAAGATTTTTGTCATCGTGTCTTTAATGGATCCATCTTGTCTTTGTATCTCAAAACATCTGAAGACACTTCTAAATACATTGACTATCATTCAAAATTAATTTTAGTCTGATTTAATCAAATCAGTCAAACTTAAAGTATGTCCATCTATTGGGCCTCATATGTTGGAGTGAGAAACAACGTGTCCTATTTTTAAGTATATAAATTGCACCTAGAATAAAAAAAGTTTAAAAAAAAAACATAGCCTGTTACTGTTTAGGGAACACTTCCAAATAATTTTATAAGCACTCTAGTTTAATGGAAATATCACTGGCATTAGTCAGAAAACCTGCTCAGACACAGCCATTTACTAGTTTATGGCACTAGCCAAGTCATTTACCCTCCCTGAACGTCACTTTCTTCATCTATTAAATTGGAGGAATAATATATCAAAGGAGAATGAAAATTAAGTGAGATAATATGTGAAAGATATCTTACTATTGGTTTATTTTATGCTATTTGTTGTCCATAAATTGTATATGTACTTAAAATTTACTGGGATTGAATAGAATTGAATTTGGTCTATTAAAGAATTAAAAATCCATATAGACTCATAAATCCATAAAGAGATATCAGAGCTATTTCAATTATTTGAATAGCCCAGATAAAGAGAAAATTTGAATTGATATGACTGAAAGACAATGTTGTCTATATATTGTATAGTTTAAAGATGGCCGTGTCTTCATTTAAGTATGAGTTAATGTGCTTATTTTAATATGATTAATTAATTGAACAGTTATCAGTGTCTTCCTTAAGGACTACTGTCACTTTTGCCTTTCATTATATAGTTTAGTTTTGCTCTCCACCTTCTTTTTTGATTATTTAAGGATCTGCTCCTATGTAACATGGGGAAAAGTAGCCTGACTTTCATTTCCTCAGCAGAATGCGGAAATCGAATGAGCTTTTTTTTTTGTAATTATGGAGGCAGTTTATCATACCAAAAAATTCTTTTTATGCCTACTATGTGCCAGATACAGTGCTTTTCTCTGGGACATATACCAGTGAAAAAATGAGGCCTTGCTTATTTAAAGCTTATATTTCACTGAGAAAGTTAAACACATACAAATATATATATATCAGTCCATGTTTTATTAAGTGCTGTGAAGAAAAACCAGAGAAGAGGATATTTCTGATAGTGTTGAATGAAGGCATTCCTAGAGAGAGGATGTATTTAATCGAATTTCCAAGTGGAAACCCAGTGGGGAGCCATCTTAATTTTCAAAAGTGGTTTACTATTAAGTACTATTATTTGTCACAAACTTTGAAAATGACACAGAAAAAAGTAACAGTAGTTGAGCTTCTTCATTTAAATTCCTTTATCAGTTGGTCTTTGTGAATGTGAGTTAATGTTATGTGAATATGCTATAACTTCATTCCAACTCTGTTTTCAGAGTCCATGCTATAGTGCTTTCTTGCAGCCAAGATTATTTTTTGGTCATTTCTAAGATGTTCTTCACTTGACTTGCCTTGGACTCACCCAAGGGTATTTGTCAAAAACAATGAGAAGCAGTTGATTAAAGTAACAGTTCCTGAGAGTGAATAATGACAACAAGCTAATCAAAATGATTAAAAGGAAAAGCTAGGGATTAAGGTATTCACTTGGGACTCTGAGAAGTTTTGACATATTCCTGGGACTTTAGAAGGCCATCCATGTGTGTAGAGCTGTGTGTATACTCAAGGCTATGTACTCACTCAGAAAGAAAAAGAAAATCCAAGAATTCACTAAATCTCACTGGCGAATCGTCAGGCTCTTACAAATAGGAAGTAAAAGCCATGGCAGAATTATGAATGTCACTTGAGTGAATGTTTAAGGTGTGCCCCAATATGCACACCCACATCCTTTGTCAACACTGGGAAATTTATCGGTTGTAGACACTGAAGAGAGTCTCTAATTATTAGGTAATAACTAAGCAAACTGTTCAGAAACTTCAGCAGCCACACATGACAAAGAATACAGACTTTACAGGAGCCTCCCTGGAGACACAAGGGGTTAAGCACAGCACTATGAAGCTATTCACAGCCACTGCAGCACGAGTTCCATCCCTGGCCAGGGAGCTGACCCACATGGCACAGCAGACCTCTCCTGTCTCACTCTCTGCTCCCCTTAGCAGTGTATTTCAGTAGATCCACCTGTTCTGCTCCCCACGCTGTCTCTGGTGAATCATCTCACCCCTCACCTCTGGCCTATACATCAGCTCTTGTATGCATTAATAAATCAAAAAAATCTTTAAAAAAAAGAATACAGACTTTGCAGAATTAGTTCATGAAAGTCACTAAACAATAAAAACAATAACAAACAACAACAGTAAATCTTCATAGTGGAGGAGAATCTGATTTTCAGAGTTGATATGTTATATATATTTTCAAATGTTTAGAATTCAGAAAAAAATTGCAAGGTATACAAAGAGCTATAAAGTATGGCATATAAATTGGGAAGTAGTCACTAGAAGCTATTATGAGGAAGCCAAGATGGATCTCCTATCTAAAAACATTAAGATATTTTTAAATGTACTCAAAGAACTAAAAAAAGCCATGTCCAAAGAACAAAAGGAAAATATGAGTATATTGCCAAACATCAATAAAGTTTTGAAATTATGAAAGGATCAAATACAAATTATGGAATAAAAATTTACAGCCGAGAGAAACATTCAATAAAAATGTCAACAGCTCTCTTGACTTGGGCAAAGAGAAGAAAGTGTTAGCTCAAAGTTAGGTCAATTGAGATTATCTAGTTTGAGGAACAGAAAGAAAAAAGGTAAAGAAAAATAAACAAAGCCTCAGAGACCTGTAGGACACGGTAAGAGGAGAAAGGAAAAGAAAGAACATTTGAAGAAATGATAGCTGAAAACTTGCCAAATTCGATTTGAATCTTTACATTCAAGAAGTTCAATGAACTCCAAGTAGAATAAACTCAAAGATACCTACACCTAGATGCATTATAATCAAACTTTTGAAAATCAAAAAAAAAAAAAAAGTTCTTAAAAACACGAGTTACAATGCATCATGTGCAAGGAAACTTCAATAAGATTAATGTCTGATTTTTCATCAGGATCTTGGAGACCAGAGGCAGGAAAATGACATAGTCAATCCATCAGAATTGTGTAGTCAAAAAGCCTGTCCTTCAAAAATGAAAGGGAAATTAACAAAAACATAGAATTTGTCAGTAGCATGTGTGCCTTGATAGAAATACTTCATTTCCCAAGGCTGCAATGAAAGGCCACTAGAGAGAAAGCTAATTCTTAGGAAGAACTAGAGTACTGGCAAAGGTGACTATATATGTAAATATGAATGACAGTATAAATTTAATTTTTATTGGTAATTTTTTTCTTCTGACTACAACTACATAAAACAACAATTGCAAAACTGTTGATGGACCTACAGTGTGTAAAAATGCATTTTATATGACAATAATAGCAAACTGGAAGAGGGAGAAAATGGAGCTATAGAAACACAATTTTCGCATTCCCTTGAAATTAAATTGATATTAATCTGAACTAGATTATTATAAATCAAGATGAAAACACTTTGGCCAACCACTAACAAAATTAATTTTTAATATAGTTAAAGAAGAGGCAAGGAATTAAAATTGTATACTCGAACATATCTACTTACCATAAAAGAAAGAATAAGAGGCACCCTCACAGCTCTTGGCTCTCTGAAGGCACCAGGGCCCCCCCTCCAAAGCTGAGCGGGGCTACACTGTGGTAGCCAAGTTTGATGACCAACCACGGCACAACTGGGTTTAGGTTTTAGAAAAATGAGAGGAAAAAACCCACAGAGTTCCGGAGACACAGGTATCAGGTCTGAACCTGGCCAGTGACATTCAGGTCTAGCGGAGCTTTCCTGCCCAGCTCCTGCGCAAGATGGTTCAGACCAGATTGGACTCACTACCCAGCTGGTTTGGTTTTGAACCCCAGCTGGTTTTGAAAACTTACCATGTCTGAGCTCCCACTGGCACCAGTCAGGTTCAGGCCTGCACACGTACCAATCAAATCTTGGAAACAACTGGCTTGGAAAATGGACCGATCAGGTTGAAGAGGCAGTACTCTGAGGGGGATATAGCGGGAGCTGCAGAGAGGATCTACGCTCAGGTTGTCAGGGAGGCTGCTTGGGAAGGCTTCAGTGGCTCAAGAAGTTAGGCTCAGCTTGGAAGAAGCATCAGGAGGAGACCTCAGCGTCAGGAGACACATTGCTGCAATGCTGTCTCAGCAGCGCTACTGTGACTACTGCCGCCGCCACAGGTTAGCTGGATCCTGGCCCACCACTGACAGGTGCGCCACCAGTTCCAGAGTTAGCACAGCAGCAGAGGGCAGGAGATTCCTCAACGAAAAAAGCTGTGGGAAGGTACTGGAGGTTGAGCAAAGGTCCAGTGGGGGTCCCTTTGAGTTCCTTGAGAGGATTATGCAACCTTTTAGACCTACACACATGTAAATCCTGATGTACCAGAAAATGCCCGAATGCTTCATATGACGTTCATTGGGCAGACTTCTCTAGATATAAGGAGAACATTAACTAAGAATGAGGGTGCTGTAGCGATGAGTCCTCCCCAGTTGGTAGAAATAACACAAGAGAGGAAAGGAAACCTTGGCCTGTAATGGTATTTGTGTTTTTGTGGTTTTTTTTAAGATTTATTTATTTATGCATACAAGAACTGGGGTATAGGACAGAGGTGTGGGGGATGAGAGGATTCACCAGAGACAGAGTGGGGAGCAGAACAGGAAGATCTACTGAAACACACTGCTGAGGGGAGCAGCAGGCGAGACAGGAGAGGTCTGCTGCACCATGTGGGTAGCTCCCTGGCCGGGAGATTGAAGTTGTGCTGCAGCAGCTGCAGGCAGCTTCACAGTGCTGCTTCTTAACCTCTTACGCCACCAGGGAGGCCTCCTCCTACGTATTTCTGTTTGATAGCTGCAGCATTAAAATAATGTCCATTCATCTGTTCTTATCGACTTTGACTTTCAGATATTCTTTCTTGGACTTATCCTGCTCCCAGTCCGCGCCTTATTGGTTGCATTCATCTTAATCCTGGCGTGGCCATTCGCTGCAATTTCAACAGCATGCTCTCCTGAAAAGCTGACCCACCCACTAACTGGTTGGAGGAGGTGAGAAATAATTATTTCTAAGTGTTAAGTGACTCAAGATAAATAAATGTTTATTACAGGTTAGTCAGTGACTGGTAGTTTTATCTAGCTGCTATTTTTTTTAAAGATTTATTTTTTTTAATTTATTTGTGCATACAAGAACCTGGGTACAGGACAGAGGTGCAGGGTATGAGAGGATTCACCAGAGACAGAGTGGGGAACAGAACAGGCGGATCGACTAAAAGCCACTGAGGGGAGCAGCGGGTGAGACAGGAGAGGTCTGCTGCGCCATGTGGATAAATTCCCTGGCTGGGTATTGAACTTTGTGCTGCAGTGGCTACCCATAGCTTCACAGTGCTGACACTTAACCCCTTGCGCCACTAGGGAGGCCTCTACTAGCATGGTTTTAAAGAATAGGCTGATCATGAATGAACAGAGTCACTGGTCAAGTTCATTCCATTGGGCAGAACTGGCTATGGCCGGCTCCACGTCCTATGGACTGTACACGTTTCCTCAGAATCCACACGTGGGTTTTAGGGCGCTGTTGAATTTGGGATCGTACACAGTACACATTATTCTGTGTGTACATAAAGGATCAATTTCTTTCATCCCAATCTCAAATAGGAATGTGCCTTCCAAAATTTTTCACAAACACCATTCTAGAAACTTTTATAAAGAAATAGGCGGTTTGTGTTCAGTTCATGTTCTGATGACTAAAAGGTCCACTTAAACACGAGGCTGGGGCCTCCCCAGTGGCGCAGCGGGTTGGGCCCAGCGCTGTGAGGCTGTCCGCAGCCTCTGCAGTGCCAGTTCGAATCCTGGCTGGGCAGGGAGAGTCCCACATGGCGCAGCAGACCTCTCCTGTCTCACCCGCTGCTCCCCTCAGCAGTGTATTTTGGTCCGTCTGCCTGTTCTGCTCCCCGTTCTGTCTCTGGTGAATCCTCTCACCCTCCTGCACCTCTGACCTGTACCCCAGTGCCTGTATAAATAAATAAATCTTTAAAAAAATAAATTAAACACGCGGCTGGTTTGAAGTGGAACTAATGCCTCCTCAATCCTCCCCGTGCCCCTGTTTTATGACTCCAGCTTGTCGTTATAAAAAGAAAAATACACTGCAGGGTGTTTTCATGGCTCATCAATTTCTTTCTGTCATCTCTTCAGTTTAATTGTCAATGGCTTGGGAAAAAAAAAAAAACCCAATGATGATGGAAGAATAGTCTTGAGAATTCAGAGAACAGATAAAAATAAATGGTAGAATAGAAAGTTCTACTTTATTCATGAAGCCAGTATCTCTGCTTCCTCTCAAACAGGTTAACACTGAAGCTAAGCAAACTTGGCACCATGTTTAAGCATTTAAAGGGAAGTGTTTAGTGATTTTGAATACGGGACTCTTTGGAATGTAGTGGTCAGAAGCTATAGCACTATAAATAAATAATGAGAGGTGTGGAAATTCCCTGAAGGGCTGAACTTTTTGTCCTGCAGTAAATAGTTACCTCAACTCTAAACCGCAGGGCAGGAAGGGGGACAGCCATCCGGAGAACTATTATACTTTAGCTTTTGGTTCTCACTTTTCCTTCCTGGGATATTACAGAGAAACTTCCTCAGTGGCTACTTGCCTGACAGCTTTGCATTAGATTATTAAAAGGTTGTTAGAGAATTAGCTGGGAAGCCCATTTTTTAAAAATCACATCAGATGTCTTATGGAAGATACACCTGTTTCATTTTTCATGAGAACTTGCAGACATATTCACTGAGGGGTCCAGCCTGTGTCTGCATTCCTCTGTTTCCCTGCTCGATTGAGCTTCTCAAGGACAGAGACTGGATCTTACCTATGAGTCCAGCACAGTTCCTGGAACAGTTGGATGAATTGATTAATCTTTAATGACAGATTCTGATGAGTGTGAATTAACAAGAAGGGACCAGAAACTGCAGAAACTAGAGACATTTACAATGGATGCTAGAAGAGCAGAAACAAATAGACTTTCAGTGGTTATCACATTGTATTACATACCAATGTAGATTTATAGGGATATATAGCTGATACCTAGATGATGATAAAATGCAATACCATTTCTTTTTTAAAAAAAAAAATACTTATTTATGCATACAAGAACGGCGGTACGGCCAGAGGTGCAGGATTCACCAGAGACAGAGTGGGGAGCAGAACAAGCAGATCCACTGAAATACACTGCCGAGTGGAGCAGTGAGGAGACGGGATAGGTCTGCTCCCTGGCCGGGAATCGAACTCATGCTGCAGTGGCTGCTCATAGCTTCATAGTGCTGTGACTTAACCTCTTGCACTGCCAGGGAGGCCCTAATACAGTGCTATTTCAACAGAAAAAGTTTAAATGAAAATAAATTTTAAAAATTTTAAGTAAGTGGTTACATTTCTGGGTTTAACTGCATCTCTGTCCAAGAAAGAAAGATGGTGAATTTAAGAATTTTGATGATATCTAAGAGCAATAATGATACAGGTACAACACTTACTTTAAAAAAAATTACTCCTAGAATAGCTCTGAGGACAGTTTTAGCATGAGAGCACCCATGTGTTTGGGGAGATAGCAGCAGCTGGGTGATACAGGTCTGGATCCTGAGGTTAGTGCCCTTCAAACCCCTACTCGGGTTTGAATCTCTCAGTGGGGTTGTGTGTTGACAATTCATTGTCATCATTTTATAGTCACAGATTAATGGAGCTGCTTATTAACCCTGTGACCTTTGGAAGATTTCAGTATTCTCATCTGTTAAACGGGGATAATAAATAATGCCTATTGTGCCAAATAGAACTGAGAATTTTAAAAAATTATATAAATTTTTATATATACAACATATTCACATATAATGTATTTCTATAATAAGCTTAAATATTTATCCTATTTAGAATACTCCCTGGCAGAAAGAGCTCCATATAAGTGTTAACTCTTCTTCTTGGCTCATTTTAAAATGAAGTGGTCTGACATGTTTGGTTTTGTATTGTATTTCAGAGTAAAGCTCTACTGTTAACTGCAATTAGCAAAGCTAACTGTGTCTTTTTTTTAATATTTATTTCCAAAGGAAAATTACCCAACCAGTTTTGAAGTTCCTGGGTCATGCCATGTTCCTTTCAATGGGATTTATAGTTACCGTGAAAGGCAAGATGGCGAATTCTGTGGAAGCACCGATTTTTGTGGTTGCCCCTCATTCAACCTTCTTTGATGGGATTGCCTGTGTCGTCACTGGGTTACCCTCTATAGTGTCTCGAAACGAGAATGTGCAGGCACCCCTAATTGGCAGTAAGTACTTGTAAGATAACAAAATAAAGTATCTTCATGCTCATGCTTTATTTTTTTTTTAAATAATAAATTTTATTTTTATATTCCCCATACAATTTCAACCCCCCCCAACTCTGACCCCAATCCCTCCCCCCACCCCCCCACCCCCCAAAAAGTGTCTCTGGTTCATAGTTTTTTGTTGATTTTGATTTTCACTTTCTTAGAGTTATTCATTTTCCTGGTCCCTTATTTAAGTTTTCTAGATTCCTGCTATGAGTGAGACCATCCAGTATTTTTCTTTTTCTTTCTGGCTTATTTCGCTGCATGCTCATGCTTTAAATTAAAAAGATCGTATATGGTTTGTTGGTAGACTTTTTGAAAGCTTTAAAAATGAAACACTTCAAGCATAATTCCATTCTTGTAATGAGGAACTAGATCAAAAGAGTGAATTTATGAAAGTAGAGACTTCCCTGTCCATTCTCATATCATTCTTTTTAAATCCTATCACCATATCGTTCCTCTTTCTGTTTTCTTTTTATTTTGAGAAATAATTGGCTTATAAGATTATATTGGTTTCAGGTATACAACGTAATGATTTGATATTTGTATATACTGGGAAATGATCACCATTTGCAACTATCCTGTTGCAATGTTAACTTTTACGATATACCTTCTTGACCCCTCCCCCCCATTGTATCTCCCCTCCTACCCACCTCCCTTCTGGCAACCACCATACTTTCCTGTATCTATGAATTTTGTTCTGTTTTTGTTTGCAGAATCCACCTGTAAATTAAATCACATGGTATCTGTCTTTTTCTGTCTGACTTATTTTCCACAGCAATATTCCCTCAAGATCCATCCTGATTGTCAAAAATGGCAAAATTTTGTCTTTTTAATGGCTGAGTGTATTCCATTGTATACACAGTCATGCATTGCTTAATGACAGGAATGCTCTCTCGTACATGCATCATGAGGCAACTCTGTCATTGTGTGAACGTCATAGATATACTCACACAAGTCCAGATGGTGTGCACCGGGCTGTGTATTAACTACCATTGTGTGTACAGTCTGCCTTGACTGAAACATTATGTGCCTGTCTGGATCACGTCTCTTCCGTTTGTTCATCCATTCCTAGACACTTTGGTTGTTTTCATTCCTTGGTGATGGTGAATAATGCTGCAATAAATATAAGGATGCATATATCTTTTTGAGTCATGTTTCTGTTCTTATATATAGCCAGAAAAACCAGTTTCCAATACAAACAAAATTTCAAATACCAAACATGCTCAATTTTTGGAGAGCGAACTTAAGCCAAGAATTTGTGAACATGCTGCTTCCATGCTGTTTCATGACGTTCTCTTCAGGGTGTTACGCTCACAAGCACACCCAGTCTTTTCTCCTAACTCTGTTTTCTTCAGTATTGTCCCAGCATCTTCATGAGGGACCCACATGTAACACTTTGAAAATTATGATGTGGAGCAATAAGTGCTTCCTGCCGTAAAAAATAATGAAGCAAGTGAAGTGTTTTTCCCACCAGATGCTTTGGTCTCTCCCTAGGGTGTTAGTCTCCCAGTAACTGCTCCCGGTTGCCCTGGGTTATTGCACACATGAGTGATGAGGGGGGTGTGAGAGCTGTCTCCTGTTGCCTTGGCACTCGGGAGACATGATAGTGGCTCTTTCATCTTTGCCATCAGCTAAGAAAGTCATTCTCTTTTGTTTTCAACATTACTGCCTTGCTTTGTGTAACATGGCATTTTCCTAAAAAGTTACGGAGCAAGACATTTTTGGTAAATGGAAGTTTATTTTGCATGTGCTAGGAAATTATGTATTTAGCAGACTGTCTTGCTGAAATTTTTAGTAAAATGAATAGTAATTACCTTTTATACATGTGTACTATGAATTCACATTTTTTTTATGATATTCTTAAGGAAAAACAAGACAACCTTGTAGCATAGCCCCAAGGCTTACTCTCAGTTGAAGAAGTCCTTTAGGCAGAAAATTGCATTTGCTTCTTTTCATATTCTTGCTGCTAACTTCTGTTAAATCAGTGAAATAGTTTTGGGTATAAATAGCCACTCTTTTGAAACTGGAGGCTAATTTCAAATACATTTGAGATTGGAGGGCTTTTTTTTTTTTTAGGTTGTTCTCTTTAATTGCTATCATCTTGATTTTCCTTAAAATTTGTTTTATGATTTATCTCATATCCTCACTATGGTAGCATTAGCTACAATGAGAACTTGCTTATGACTTTTTTGTTGTTGTTTTAAAGGACTGTTACGGGCTTTGCAGCCAGTGCTGGTATCCCGTGTAGATCCAGATTCAAGAAAAAACACAATAAATGAAATAATCAAGCGTGCCACATCAGGAGGTGAATGGCCACAGGTAAAACTCAGTAGATACTCATTTAAATATATTGAGAGCTTATCACGCATTTGTAAATATATCCATTTGGATCCATAGACAGCAATACCTGGGGACACCTATGCAAGATGTCTTTAGCGTAATAGAAATAGAATAAATGAGTATTAAGAAGTCTTCTTCCCCATGAAATACTCCATGGACTTGAATGTATCAAGTCTCTAAAGTCTGAAGAATTTTTATTTTGTGTCATAAAAATAATTCCCTACCTCTCAGTTTATTTACTGTTTCAAAGATGAGATAGTAAAACTTAGTTATGGTCACCTGCATGTTGGGTTTACAGAAAAAGAAGTGATTAAGATCTTCAGTCTTATCTGGAGTATATTTAGACATTGCTTTTAAGTTCAGGGGGCTGTTCAGAATCACTTGTCAAATTCTTTCCATCTTACTGTCTCACCAACCCTGTGCCCTGGGTTGCCTTTTAAAGGTGAGGAAGAGACAACATTTATTGTATATAGAAAGCATCACGGGTGATAAGGATCCCACCACCTTTGTCCAGGTGGAAACAAGCCATATGTAGCAGAAGTGGCCCTGAGGTGAGCCGGCCCCCTGGGTGAGCTGGCCTTCGGGGCTGATGTATAGATGTTAAGGTACCAAGAAGAGGACAACCTATCATGAGGTTGTAGAAATCAAGGCCTGTGAGGAGTGGTTTTGAAAGTGATAGGGATGAGCTAGCATTTGGAATAAGGGTTTGGTGTTTCTCTTGGGATCCAAAGAGTCCAAGGACTGATGGGTAGAAATTAACAAGTAGTTAGATTGCAGCTCATGTCACTGGTCTCAAGGACATTCTGTCCAGAGGTAGAACGGCCTGGTTTAGAATTCTTTTTTGGAATTTTCAGGCTTTGGGTAAGCAGCCACTTGGGGGGGATATTGTAGAAAGAATTCAGCATTAGAGATACAAGATGACTTTTCATGCCCCTTCCAGCTCTGAGATTTTATGATTCACTCCATATCCGTTCATGGTTAACAGGGCAGCAGTAGAATTCCCACTGAGTGAATCATGCTGGCTATAGTCTCCTGTTGTCTTAGGGAACCCAGTTTTTCAATTGGAGGATGGCATTTCATGTATTCATAATTTTCATCATATAAATAACCTGTTACTGTAGCAATATAGCCTGTTAATTTTTTATTTATTTATTTTTTTTTGTGGGACCCTCGCCAGTGGCCGGGGAACAAACCGGCGCTGCCGAGGCTGCGGGCAGCCTTGCAGGCCAGCGCTCAACCGCTGCACCACCAGGGGAGGCCCTAGCCTGTTAATTTTTACCCTCTCCCTGTTGTAAGGTGCTCTTTGCTGCCTCCAGAACGGGGGTTTTGTTTTGTTTTAGATGCTTAGCTATTAACTCACTGCCAAATTCTAAAAGCTTCAGAAGATTCAATTATTAGAGAAATTTACTACATATTTTGCACATGGAAAACAAAGTATTTTCAAAGTTAAAAATACCTCCTGAAAAAGGATATGAAGCCGTATTCCATGTCAACTAATTCAAGTAAACGTCATGTGTATTGACGTCATGTGTATTTTCTCCATTTTCCGCCAGTCTATGCGTTGTAGAAATGAGTGTCATTTAATGGGAAAACTGAAACAAAGAAGCAGGAAATTATTTAGTTAAGAATGTAGGTAGCAGTAGAATAAAGAATTTAATACATCCAACGTACGCTTTGACTGTGATTTAGGGTCTGTATTGTCTTTTTAAGTTAAGAAACATTTGTGTAATTTCTATTCAAAGCTTTAATCCATTTTCTGATTATCTTAATGGTGAGACTGCATTCTAGAGGAAAACCGAACAACCTGATTCTAGCTTCCATTTGAAACAAGTACTATTGCCTTTTATTTCATTTTAGTTTTAGTAAGAAGGGGCAGCTATTTGTGAAGTCATAAGAAAGTGAGTGAAGAGGTAATCTATTAATTAGACTGAAATATTAAATCTATTCCTTTTCTCCCAAGATACTAGTTTTCCCAGAAGGTACTTGTACTAATCGTTCCTGTTTGATAACTTTTAAACCAGGTGAGATAAATTAAATTATGTATTGTGACAAAGTAGTCTGGAAGCTTTCTTCAAATGAATTGATAGTCGTGCACAAAACTGCTTTAATTTGCTCTAAGCTTTCCTTCTTGTCCACTAAAAAGTTTTGAAAGTTGCAAATGCTAAGAACTCACTCCTTTACTTTGTCTTTTGGTCATTAGCCTTTATTCCTTGGAGTGTCCTGCGTGTCGTGTGTGTGTGTGTGTGTGTGTGTGTGTGTGTGTGTGTGTGTGTGTGTGTGTGTGTGTACACGCATGCGTGCATAGAAGCCACTTGCGGATTTTTCTTTTCCTCCAACTATACCAGGGGTCATCGGTAGAAAAGCTATTATCATTACAGGGCCTTCTAATGCCTTCTCCCGTTCACTCCTTTTATATTATGAAAGTGTGAATTTCACAGTAAATGTGTAACTTCACGGTAATGGATAATATTTTAAAATATTTTTGTTTTGGCAGCTCACCAACTCAGAGCCAACATTAGAACTCACTTCCAGCAAATGGGGTAGTTCTTGCTTCGTCCATTTGGTTTTGTATAGATTTTCTTCTTCTTCTCTGTCTTGATTTCATCATTTAAAAAAATCCTCTTGAATAAGAGGCATTTGGGAAGTGAAAACAAAGGGGGATGTGAATATAGAGTGTAAATGACCCAGGCACAGCATCATCATATTTTTCTCACACAGTTTTGAACTTAAAAAATCTCTCATTTTGGTAAACACTGGGCATTTTCCAGTATTTTGCAAAGTTTCTTTTATGTCCCTGAAAAGCATCCAGTACATGTATACCGTTTATTATTAACTTGTGCTTCATTGTAAAACACACATTTGTATAAAGAACACGCTGTGAGACCCCAATGTGCTTATAGGAGCCTTCATCCCGGGGGTTCCCGTGCAGCCCGTGCTCCTCCGATACCCCAACAAGCTGGTAAGTCTAGTGTTTTGCTACGGGAAGAATTTCTCACTTTCCAAACAGCACCCATTCTCCAGGGTCCCTTTTAATACTTGAATACAGGTGTGGGTAGATGAGTAACAGGAGCAGACGGCACGCCCCATCCTAGCTGCCACATTTTGTTTTGAATGTGTACAGGACAGGCACCTGCTTGCTGCTCTCAGTATTGCATCTCGCCTTTGCTGCTGCTGAGCTCCGGGAAGGTTCTCCTGAACCTCTACTCTGTGGTCCTGGATGGTAGGATGCAGCCGCAGACGGAGGGTCTCAGCAAATGTCAGGAGGCTTGCAGCAAACTGTGATTTCCCTGACACCTCGAAGGAAACGCCTCCTGATTTAATCAGCTGTCATTCCTGGTGGAGGTGTCTGGTGACACACTCACTCCTTACTAGCAGTGCAACTTTTGGCAAGAAGTAACTTAAACAAGAAAATATTAGAAAAGAACCAAATATCCTACAGAAAACCCACAGCTGGCTCTGGAAACTCTCTTCTGCACCAGCTGGGTTCGTGGTCACCCTCTGTGAGGACATGGCAGGGGGAGTGATCGCGCCCCCATTTTCCTAAAGAAAGGGTTGTTTCTGAGGATGTTTTGGTTCTGAAAGGAACTTCCTTCACTAGAGAATTTACGTAAAAAGGCAAAATATAATTATGAATTATCTGTGTTATTTAAGATTAAAGTTGCTGATCACTTCGGCTTCCTATTCAGTGACTGGCTTCCCAGCCTCGGACAGCTATGATTTAAAAATTCGAATCTGTCAGACTTTTATCATTTTACTTTTGCCTACGGATTTACATTTATCCAAATCCTTTCACTCTATACGGCTTGCCATCTTTTCTCCCAACATCACTTTTTCTTGAGAAATGATGTGTTCTGGTTTTTATAAGCAAATCCAGGTATGTTCATATTAGGGGCAGAGACCTAAGCTTCCCCGTAGTTATTTAAAAATTCACTTCCATAAAAAGATGTGAGGGTTATGTCAGGAGGGTAATGTCTGTAGATAGAGACTCAAGGATTCGTGTTGCTGCTATAGCCATAGGCTTTATTTCTCATGTTGTCTTTATGCAAAAAAAAAAAAAAAAATGCATGAAAACCAACATTGAAATAAGAATTTTGTTTTATTTGCTGTTTCTTCTCTGAACTAATGCAAATTTAAACCTTTGTGTTGCCGTAGGATACCGTGACCTGGACGTGGCAGGGATATACGTTGTAAGTTGCTTTTGTTTACTACATAAATAATACATATTTATTTAAGTTTACATAAATTTTATTTTAGCGAAGAAAAAGATAACCCATGCCTCCTTTTTGAAGGAAAAAAAAACTGGTTTTTGTAAAAATAAAAATTTCTGATCAAATTCTTAAATCTCGTAACTGATAAGCGTCTGAAGGGAGCATGGTTAGTTTTTTTTTTTATTTTACTCCTCTCAGTGGGGCCAGGTCCCCTACATACTCCAGGATCCCTCCCCTCCCTGCCTCAGGCCTGTGGCTCCCTCTGGCCCTCTAACCACCAAGTGACTGTGACCCTCCCACCTAGGGGCAAGCTGAGAGGCAAGCCATGTCCTGAATGTGCCCACTGCCCCCTGGGTTGTCTGTGTAGACCATGGAGTGGAGGCAAAAGTGGGCAGCCTCTCAACAGACCTGCCTTCACCTGCCTGGGTGGGTGCTCAAGGCCCAGCCGCACACCAGAGAGAGCAGATCTCCCTTGTCCATTAACCCCTGGTGTCGCCGGGGTGCAGAATTCTAGAATTCTAGCTGTCACTCTCTAATGGGTTTCAGGTGTTTGACTATCAATTCCCAAGAAACAGTCCAGTGACCTAGTTTGGATCCTGTTGAGCTTTAATTTTGCAGCTTCGTGTCATGGCAGATTTTGCATTATTTAGCGTCTCCAGCATTGTTTGTGCTGGTTTAAGCAGTCCAGAGCAATTTAGTCACTTGACTTGGACTAGATGTGTCTGTTTTGACCTGAGAAAATAGCTAACCAAGCTTTCGGTTCTCTTCTTGGATTTTAAAAGCATAGGGATCAGCAGTTTCTATAAACATTTAAGAGAGGGCTGGAATACAATTGCTCTGTTGAGCAAGCTGAAGTGAAAGAGGACTTTGAAAGAACAGAACACATAGATTCTGTCTTTCTCTCAAGAGGATCTCGCGTTTAGTCCCGGCTGTGTGAGTGTGAAACTACCTGGGTTGGAAGTTCACAGACTCGTGTCTTTGATACTGTCATATGCAGATCAGAGAACACTATGGACAGGAGGTAGCAGCCACTTGGAAATATTTAAAAGAAATCATCACTTGCCTCTAAGTATTCTGTGGGTTTCCTTAGGTGCTTTGAGATCATCTAGACAATGTCTGAAAGTGAAATTTGGTTTTTAATGCTGCATACTTTCTCCATTGTGTGTGTGTGTGAATTGCTTTGAAATAATAAATGTAAATTAGAATGGGTAACTGGCCAGTTATAGGTGTGCATGAGCACCTGGAAGACATTTCTGTTCCTGTCATGTTTCAGTCCTTGGGTGATTCAAGTTAAGTCAAGGCCACCGAAAATAAAGGACATAAATGTAAAGGATATCTCAACATCATGTTAACTTAATCTCTCCAGGATATCAGTTGATTTGGTTAAAGTACATGTTTCGTGTCACTATTGATTTCGCATTTCTGGTTTTCAGCTTTTCTATAAAGAAAAGCAAGAGGAGAGCATGTTAGAAAAAAGTGCTTAAAAATTGTGTGAAGGTGCATTTTCAATGTATTTCCTGAGGTGCATCATCATTTGAGTCTTTACGAATTAAATTCCTTGCGGAGATAGGGATCTGGGGTTCACAGTGCAGCCGATGTGACTATTTTTCATTTAGCAACAATCTAGGTAGATGTGAAGGTCAAGTAGGAGAAGACTCTTCTGGAAGGGAGACCAGGGCTAGAAAATAGAGTGATCGCATCGATGCAGGCTTCCACCCTGGGAAGTGTGTACTAAAGAAAAGAGAGGGACAAACACTTTCAGAATTAAAGATTCCTAGGACTTATAAACACAGAAAACCCCCCAAAGCTGCCACAGCGGCCTCATCTAGAGAGCTTTATCCCCCCTCTGCCTTTCCATCTGCTTAGTGGTGTCTGTTCCTTCAAAACCAGTTACTTCAGCTGCCCTTACTACCCTAGACTCGAGTCTAAGGAAGAGACTTTACACAAAGCAGATACCCTAAGGGACAGGAGACAGGGGGACAGACGCGGGAAGGAGTGAGTATGCAGGCACTGCCCGTGTCAGTCTAACAAGGTCGTTGGATTGTCCAGCACCGCAGAGTGGATGGTGCAGGTTTAACAAGAGCTTACGTGGGCTTCAATTTTTTACAGAATTTTCAGACCATGATATCTAGTCAAATCCTGAATTCCAGCGTTCAATTTGAATAATTAGAGAGCAGTTTATGGTAGGTAGTATAAGTTGACTTTGTTTGCTGGGGCTTGTTAGTCAAAGATTTTTTCCCTTTCAAAGGGGAGCTTTGAAAACCCCCACTTAGGTTAACAATTTACAATTACTAGATGGGATTGACACATCCTGGTTCCTAAAATTCCTAACCTCCTTGTCTTACGTAATTTGTCAAGTAATTTTTACAGATAGGTCATATTTTAATTTCTTTAGTTAACAAAAAAAAAGGAGGGGTTGGTTGTTCTTAAATGTGTAGTCTAGTCCATTCTGCCAGCTTGTGGGTCATCTGTGTAAATGAGGCAAAATAAATATCCCATAGACGTCTTATCCACAGAGTCTAAATATATGCTAGAAAGCTGCCAGTAGGAAAAACTATTTCAAAAAGTATCTTTGAGACGGTTGATTATAAAACCACTGAAAGAAAGCCTTTGTCTAGCTTTTAATGAAATCTGACACTTTTCAGAAAAATTTCCCCATAACTAAAACATTCATTAGTAAGAGGGGACAATTATGTAAAGCTTCTGCTTTTAAGGAAAGGCCCACTGATTTTTTTCTTTTATATCAGGGAAGTCTAGAAATGCAATATATTCCACACAGGAGTCTTTGTATATCCACATTCATGTACCTTAAAAGGTTGCCTCGCTGATTTTCCTAAGACTAAGCCAGTGAACCTGCGTTGTCAAGGAAACTTCAAATTTGGGGTCTAGTCTGTCAAGGAGATGTCAAATTTGGGGTCGGTCTAGTCTGCCGAGCTGTGGCTGTGACTCACAAATACGTATTTGGTATTGCATTTGGTGACTGAATCTTTGAATATCAAGAATAGTTGTCTAAGCCCCAGAAGTGCTACACTGTGGTATTTCTAAATGCAAAATATTTATGACACGTGACGTGAGGGTGCTTGTGTGTGAAGCGAGGACTGTTGAGTACCAGGAGATGATCCGTTATTACCTTTTAACAATGGTCCTCTCTCTTTTCTCCTCAGCATTCAGCTTTGCATGCTTACTTTCTGCCAGCCTTTCACAAAGGTGGAAGTCGAGGTAAGCCTTCAACATGCGGCTTTGGAACTCAAGATCTGGTGTTTCCCTTTATTTTGAATTTCTGCTCTAGAGAGACCCAATGTGCAAAGGCTGGAGATTAAATCAACCACCTTTTCAATAAGCCCTGGCCTTTTACAAGCTGTGTATCTAAACGCAGGCTGTCAAGTCTGGTCCTTAGACTTGTACTTGGTGACGCCTCTAACTTCCTGGAGCTCCCAACACGTCATCCACCGCCCAGCTAGTCAGAGGTCCTATGATTTTTATTCCTGTTGCTGCTGACCTCTGCCAAGTTGAATGATAACCTTCACATTCTTTTTTTTTTTAAGATTTATTTATTTATGCATACAAGAGCTGGGGTACAGGCCAGAGGTACATGGGGGGGGGGGTGAGAGGTTTCACCAGAGACAGAGTGGGGAGCAGAACAGGCAGATCTACTGAAATACACTGCTGAGGGGAGCAGCGGGGAGGCAGGAGAGGTCTGCTGTGCCATGTGGGTAGCTCCCTGGCCAGGCATCGAACTCATGCTTCCGTGGCTCCATTAGCTTGATAGTGCTGTGTCTTTAGCCCCTGCGCCACTGGAAAATCCCCAACCTTCACACTCTGACCAAAGATGCTGCAACAGTAGCTGAGGGAGCCCACAGCTCTGTCAGGATCACGTCCTGGGAAAGCCAAGGAGAGGAAGTCCTGCCTGGGAGACAACACATGTCACTACTCCCCGGGGAGCTTTCGATTTGAGTTGCAGGGCAGGCAAGACAAGGGCTAACAGACTGAAGGTTGGTTCCAGAACTCTTCTTAGATTCTAAGAATGATGTGGAATGGACCCCTGAATTCAGGATCTAGTGTTTTATTAATGAATCCACAGGTTGCCTCTGAAGAGCAAAGGTCAGAATAGTGGGTTTCTGGATTCCTGCCCACGTTTGCCAGTTGTACCCCTGGATTGTCTAATGAAAACCTCAAGTTCGCATGTGTCCTTCAGCGTCCTGAGCGGGGACCAGTAATAGGCCACAGAGTTTACATCACAAGGATACTAGCTTACTTGGCTAGACACTGTAGTTGTTCAGCCAAGCAGAGGTTGTCAGCAATACCAAAGCTATAGGAGGGCAAATTATACTTCAAAATGAGTTTAGTCTCAGTGCATTTTTCTTGAGACCTGCAGGTTGTCTGCCAGCTCTGAATATACCCGTTTATTCATTTTGTGCCACATATTTCCGCTTTGAAAACCAGCTCAGTATCTCTCAATGTAAACAAAAAACCACTAGTTCTAGCTATGTCCTTACATGTTGCTGGATAAATACTAGCCTGGGTCCTAATAAGTTCAGGAAGTGCCTGGGTAAGCAAGAGGAATGAGGTTTCTTTTCTCAGAACTTCTCAGTGAAATGTTTGACCAAACACCCCCATTTTCTCTGTGTATTTCCTGGAACCAGAGTTCCCTGGAAGGCATTTCGGGAAGCCCTGTATTATTGCTGAGTACTCTGAGCATTGCGCTTTCTTCTTTAGTAGCAGCTCAGATGGTTTAACCCTATTTTCCCTTCCTGAAAAAACACACACACAAGAAAACCCATACTTTCAACAGCCACGCCATGTCTTCTCTGTAAAGTTGGAAGAGAGAGTGTGTGTGTGTGTGTGTGTCTGTAGTTAGATAGGCAGATTGATAGATTGATAAATCGATGGTGGATGGATAGATGGATGGACGGACGGACGATAGTTCTGTCATATCTATTGACAGTCCCCCCACCCCCGACCCCCCTCTCCAGTTACAACAAGATCCAGCAGCAGGTGTGCGCATGCACCTGGCACTGCCCTGTGGCAGTGAGTCAGCGGTCACACTGCCTATGGCAGAGGCCGGCAAATTCCTCATTTGCTTGCCCTGACCACCTTTACCACAATTTCCCGGGCCATGGCTGTCTTTTTCCTCCTTTTTAAAACAATTGTAATACCTGCACTCCCCACCTGTTTGCATACTATTTCCTGGCAAGGAAAAGGAAGTCTCTGTTCAATAACTTCTCCACCACTCTGAGCTAGCAACAACGGGCTGTGCTGCAGCTGCCAGCAGGGCAGGATGAGGGGAGTTCCTTCGAATCCAGCCTTCTTATGTTAAATATATTTAATTCAGAGTTATGATACTACCTTTCACCAAGCAGGCTCCGAATTGCTTTATGAGCTTTGAATAGTTTACTTCCCCGTTTTGGGGTGTCACCAGCAGCCGGCCATGCATGCGTGGGGCAGGGCTGGAGCGAGGGCTGTGTCTGTACC
Organism: Talpa occidentalis; assembly: GCF_014898055.3. Taxonomy (NCBI): domain Eukaryota; kingdom Metazoa; phylum Chordata; class Mammalia; order Eulipotyphla; family Talpidae; genus Talpa; species Talpa occidentalis. Next base: position 5,606,391 of record NW_023601754.1, read on the forward strand.
CCAACCCACTGGAGCTACCCTACAGACAGCTTAGTTACATGCCTAGGGACCTCTCGCTGCTCCACTAGCGGTTGTCCTGGTTCTTGAGAAGCATCCTCGCGCTCGCTCTCTCTCTCTCTCTCTCTCTCTCTCTCTCTCTCCTTAAAATTGATGGAAAATCTAGTGGGTTTTTTTTTAAGATTTATTTTATTTATTTATACGTACAAGAGCTGGGGTGCAGGCCAGAGGTGCAGGGGGTGAGAGGATTCACCAGAGACAGAGTGGGGAGCAGAACAGGCGGATCTACTGAAGTACACTGCTGAGGGGAGCAGCGGGCGGCAGGAGAGGTCTGCTGCCCTGTGTGGGTCAGCTTCCTGACCAGCTGGGGATTAAACTCGTGCTGCAGTGGCTGCAGTGGCTTCTTAGCTTGTGTCTTAACCTCTTGTGCCATCAGGGAGGCCCAAGTCTAGTTATTTTTTTTAACATGTTTTTAGAACTTCTTGAATATTGATTAGCTAAACCCAATTCAAGATGTGTTATTATTCAAGGACTTGGTGTGAGGTTTATTGTAATTTTTTTTTTAATAGAGGCATGTTTTATTTATTTGTTTGTTTGTTTGTTTGTTTTGTTTATACAAGCACTGGGTACAGTCAGAAGCGCGGGAGGGTGAGAGAATTCACCAGAGCCAGAGCGGGGAGCAGAGCAGGCAGAAGGACCGAAGTACACTGCTGAGGGGAGCAGCGGGCGGCAGGAGAGGTCTGCGCGCCATGTGGGACCCTCCTCTGGTGGCCGGGATGCAGCCGGGGATTGAACCGGCACCGCAGAGGCTGCGGGCATCTTCGCAACCCAGCGTTCAACCGCTGCGCCACCTGGGAGGCCCAAGTTTATTGTGATTTTTAAAGCAGACTTCAAGCAGGTTACTGGGGTGCCCTCTTGGACACTCGCGGCTCATAGACCATCCCCGTCCTTCAGCTCACGGCCTCCCGTGAGCCTCAGACTCTCGTGATCAAAGTCATTGGATTGTCTCAAATCCAGAGAATGTAATCTTTAGGAATGTTCCTTACTCACCGCCTCTCCATCACCTTTCTCTGCTTCCCCAGCACATTCTTGCTTTTGAAAGCATCTTATTTTCTTGACTCCTGCGTCATAAAACAAGTAAGTCCCAGCATCCTGCCCACGGTAACTGGTCTCCTGGCACCTCTGCCCAGGCGCCCTGTGTGTCTCCTGAGCTGTTCTCCAGGCCCTCACAGGGCAGTGTGTGTGCTCACGCCCTTTTTTCGTCACTCTCTCAGCGGCATCACAGTCTGCCTTAATGAGCATGTGGCTGAGGACATGGCAAATAAGGTAGCTTGGAGGGAACAAAATAGGACATAAATTAAGAGCCCGCTAGTTTATCTCATGAGAGAGAATATCAGCCGTTCAGACTGGTGGCTCTGGGAGGGTGTGGGGGTGAGGCGGCAGCTAGATCATCGATGGAGACACGGCACCCATTGTTACTGCACAATTTCCTTCCTCATAGACTGTATCTCCATTTGCTTTCAAAGCATGTGACTGTAAAGCCTCGTGTTATATTATAGATGCATAGAAATGATTTCTGTGCAGGCATCAGACATACTTTGCTCTACGAAATTTCCTTTCAGAGCTTCCACTGAGCTGCCAGTGGCCAGTGTTAGATCTACACTGCCTTTTTTTTTTTTTAATTTATTTATGCTTACGAGAACTGGGGTATAGGCCAAGGGTGCAGAAGGTTGAGAGGATTCACCAGAGACAGAGTGGGGAACAGAACAGGCAGATTCACTGAAATACACTGCTAGGGGAGCAGCAGGCGAAACAGGAGAGGTCTGCTGCGCCATGTGGGTTAGTTCCTTGGCTGGGGATTGAACTTATGCCGCAGAGCTTGAAAGCACCGAGAGTTTAATCCCTGCACCACCAGGAAGGCCTCCTAGATCTACACTGCTTTATGGGGGGTCATTTCATTGCCATAAGTGATAGAAAGGGCTTTGTTTCATTCCTTGATTTAGAAAAGGCTTGCACTTGACAGAGAGTGTTATGATCAACACCTATAGATTTAGATCACTGTTAAGCTAACCTCGGAGCTTATTACTTAGGGAAGGTTTAAGTATATTTATATAGTTTACATAAACATTCAAATGCTCTAAAATGATTTGTAGTTTTGACTCTCGACTGAGCCTTATAGAAAACTTCCATTTCACACACACAGTACATGTGTACTTTTTCTAATAAAGCTCATTTCTTTGGGAACTTGGTAGAATTCTGGCATTTATTAGTAATCGTAGAGAAATGGAATATCATGAAAAGAGTATTAACTGGGGGTTTGTTCCATATCTGCTTCTACCAACCTGCGTGTGCGTGAGCAAATTACTCAAGCCTGTCTAACACTGATTTTATAGGGTCGGGAGGATTGAGTCAGTGACTTACGTGCTGGCAGGCAGTAAGCATTCAGGGAGCATTAACTTTCATTTCCCTTATCATTCGATTTTTCTGTTCTTTTAGGAAGGGATCAGCTAATGTGCATAAATAACTTCCTCCTTTTGCATTTTCTCTTTTTGAGGACTTAAAAGAGTCATGGGAAGAACTAGAACCACACATCTGCTCAGAGTGGTCTGTTAAGATCCTTGCCTGTTACTTGGGAAAAGAAAAAACTGGCTCTAGTGTCATCACTCATCAATCTGCCTCCGAAAGGAATGCGCTTGATGTGGTCAGGACGCAATGAATGAACCAGTTTTACTGGTATGAGTCTGCATGTGAAGGGCTGACTCTGGGTGATGCAGAAGGCCTTAAATAATAGGCTGAGGAATCATGATTTTTATCTTGGGTGCAGTCTCAGACCCAGAGGAGGCTGGATGCTCTGGGGCCCAAGGTACAGGGGGTGGAACCCTCGCTGGTCAGCCGCCCCTGGGCAGGGTGGTGCAAGCCAGCTGGTGAGGACTGGAGGCTGCTGAAGCCGGGAGGGGTTCGGAAGGGAGGGGTGTGGAGCACGAAGCAGCAGCTCAGGGGTCAGGGAAGGGAGTTGCAGATGGTCCCATGGGCTGCTGCGGGCGCGGAGGGCCTGCCCTCTCCCCACCCTGGGCTGGATGGTGGGTCTGTGATATAAACTGACAACAGGCAGATTAGCAGGAGAGAAGGTATATCCGTTTATAGCATTACATGCAAGAGGCATCCCAGGAAAAAAAGTGTATATCCAAGCAAGGCCATGACATGTGAGGGCTTCTGTGCTGTCTCAGTTCAGGAGAGGGGAGGGCGCCTGAGCCTCAGAGAGGAGAGGGGCAGTTTTAAGAAAGATGAGGCGCCCCTAGAAGAACAGATGGGAGACGACCGTGTGATGGAGATCTTGTGGGACTTCTCGTCTTTTCTGCTCTGGTAAGAGAGTCCTCCCTGTCCAGTCTACCTCCCAGGAGGGGATTTATGATTTGTCATTAGGCAGATAAGGCGAGTTCAGAGGAAGCTTCTCGAGAAGAACAGGTCCTATCTGAAGCAGTCAGTTATGATGACAGCAGGGCAGACACTCCCTGCTGCGTAGCCATGAGTGCAGCTAAGTAACCCGCTCCTCGCCCGTCTCTCTGACACTGAGGGAGGACACCCAGTATGAGGAGCCCACGTTTCGCATGCCTCCTTTTTCTGATTAAAAAGATATAGAAAGAAGGGCCTCCCTGTGTGCAAGGGGTTAAGACGCAGCACTATGAAGATTTTGGCAGCCACTGCAGCACAAGTTTGATCCCCAGCCAGGGAGCTACCCACATGGCGCAGCAGACCTTTCCTGTCTCCCCGCTGCTCCCCTCAGCAGTGTATTTCAGTCAGTTTGCCTGTTCTGCTCCCCACTCTGTCTCTGGCGAGTCCTCGCACCCCCCACATCTCTGGCCTACACCCCTGCTCTTGTATGTAAATAAATAAATAAATAAATCTTTTTTTAAATAAGTAAATAAATAAGTAAGTAAATCTTTATAAGTAAATAAATCTTTTTTTAAAAAACAAAAACAAAGAAAAAGATACAGGAAGAGCTTTAGTAAAGCCAAACAAACTAAAAACCATTTTCATATTTGCAGGCAAGATGGTCACCTCAGGGAATGATGTGAAGCAGCCGGGAGGGCCCTGTGGGCATGAACTTGAATTCATAGTCACCTCAGCCACTGAGGCTTTTCTTGAGCACCCTCTGTGGTGTCTAACAGGAGGGGTTCGGCAGGCGAGGATGGGCTGGGGTGGACAGGAAAGTGACCGGGAGCCGTGGAGGCGCTCCCTCGGCTCAGGTGGCCGGGAGGGCATGGGTGAGGAGCGCTGAGTGTCTGAGTGGCCGTCGGGTTCTGAGCTCCAGCAGGTCAGGAGAGAAGCAACTGTGATGGAGACCCAGGGGCTGTCGGGGCACCTCAGAGCCCTGTTGGTTTCCCTGACCGAGGTGGGCTGAGCAGTCTAGGGACAGTGACACAGAGGTGTCAGCCGCGCCCTCGGCGTGGACACCGGCGACAGTGAGGGAGGACAGGGTGGGAGGGAAGTCGTGTGCCCCGCTGTCCCTGGGGCGTGGAGATGCGTGGGGGAACAGTACCAGATCACAGCCGTCCTGGCCCCCTCTGTTGAGTGGCTCTTCTTCCCACACCAGGGGTGTGTTCACGCTGGGCGCCGTGACTGCTTTGCACGGGCCGCCGGTGTGGTCAGAGGGCAGGCTCCATCCAGGGAGAGGTGACATTTCATTAGACTTTCCCCCGCGTTGCTTCTCAGGAGACACGGGCGCCTGCGAGGGCCTTGAGTGTCGATCCAGGCTTTTAATTATTTTGTACTCTCTGTGGAATTTTTTGCCTCAAGAATAAAATGCCACGCCGATAGGAGAGTTATTAAAAATCATTTTATAGAAATATTCCCTGCTTGTAAAGAAACCAAACCCACCGTTCATTGTACTGTGTTTGGTTAACGGTGTAGCAGTGATTTATTTTTCCGGATTTTCAGAATGTGCTTTTTAGAAATCCAGTGTATTATAAATGGTCATTTGGCTTCTTTGAAAAATTGAAGACTTATAGAGCAATTTAAAACTTTTTATTGTATTACTTTGTTAGTGATTTTATGAACATGCATTTTAATGTACAGCTTGCTTCCGTGGATTTTATACTAAGCAACTGTAAGGCATTTCACTAGATCAGGATGGAGGGAAATTTTAGAAATATTTGCAAAGATAGTTTGTTGCTCTGGAAGCTAAGTGATGTGGGGACCTCTGGTGGCTTAGTTTCTTTTTCTAGATATGAACTGGAAAACGATGAATTCCAGCTGGAAAGGGTCTTAGAGACCATCCACTCAAATTTTCACTTGACTCTGGGGGGAATTACGGGCCAGAGAGGCTAAATGACGTTGCCGGGGCCCAGAGGCAGAGCCCCTTCCTGCGCTGCTGTCCCCGCGGACGGAGTGCTGCTTAGGGGCTATAACCTGGCAGAGGACAGGTTAGCCTGTAACCTGCTTTATACTAGAAGTGCCCTTGTCCACGCAGCCCTCTTCATCCTCACTCCTCTGTTCGTGGATTAATGTCTCTCCAGGCTGACGCAGGATATTGAAGGTCCCCCTGCCCTCGGCCTCCTCCTCATGGGTTTATCCACTCCCTACCCCGAAGTTACCACTCATAAACGGGACCTGGTTGTGGCCCTCCTGTTAAATAACTCCATCACACCCTGGGCCTCTTTTCTTTCTTTCTTTCTTTCTTTTTTTAACTTACATATATTTTACATCATTGTTCATTTTTTGTTTTCTTTTTTCTTTTTTTTTTTAAGATTTATTTATTTTTATACAAGAACTGGGGTACAGGCCAGAGGCACAGGGAGGGTGAGAAGATTCACCAGAGACAGAGTGGGGAGCAGAACAGGCAGAAGGACTGAAACACACTGCTGAGCTGCATAGGCTGTGGACCGCTTCACAGTGCTGCGCCCAACCCGCCACACCACCGGGGAGGCCCCATCATTGTTCATTTTTAAAAAATGTTTGCTTCCCCACCTCAGGTGTAGTCCCCATAGAATTTCCTTCACCAATAATAACAATACAAAACACGACACCCCGGACCTCTTAGTATAATTAACAAGACTTGAAAAGAGGTGCATGTGAGCTCCACGGTGGAGTCATTTAGACACTTTTTTCTTTCAAATCGTGGCCCCGCCACTGTGTGTGGCATCAGCTATGGTGTTTAACCTGGCGAGCCTCCTTCACCTCCTGCTTCTCTGATGGAAGGGATAGGACTTGCCTCAAGGAATTGTTGAGTTAATCATAGAAAGTACCAGGACACAGCAGGTGTTTCACAGACTGGTAGTTCTGCCTGAGGGCCTTAGCTCCTTGAATCACAGATTTCTACCCACAGAACAGAGAGCCCTTCGAGGGCGGGAAATTGTCCTGTTTGGGGCTTAGGGTGGGCCTGGCCTGTCACAGGTGCCTGGGTAGTATTTGTTGGTTGGAAATAAGACATGACCTCTTGAGCAAGTCATTTAATCTTTGTCAACCTCAGTTCCTTATGGCTAAATTTGAACTAAAGAGACGAAATAATGCATATAAAGCATGGAGCATGGTGCCTGCCTCACACAATTCAATCAGCAGTAGTGATTAGCGAATCATGTTTATCCTTAAAAAGCCAAGATCAAGTATTAGCTCTTCTGCAAAGACTCTTTGGCTGCTTTTCCCTGCTGTCCAGCCAGATTAATCATTTCCTCCCCCTCGTTCTCATACTCAGGAAGGAGAGTGGAGCAGGCAACAGGGATTTTAGACTCTGGCAGACGTTGGGCTCAGCCCAGCTCATGTGACCTGTCTGATTTTAAGTAAATTAATTAGGCTTTTACGTCCACTCTGTAATCGGGGCCAGTAGGGTGAAGATGGTACCTGCTGTGTTGTTCTGGCCTTGTAATACATGCATCTTTTTGATTTTTTGCATGCAAGAGCTGGGGTGCAGGCCAGAGGTGAGAGGATTCACCAGAGATAGAGTGGGGAGCAGAACAGGCAGATTGACTGAAATACACTGCTGAGGGGAGCAGCAGGGAGACGGGAGAGGTCTGCTGCGCCATGTGGGTCAGATCCCTGGCCAGGGATCGAACTCATGCTGCAGTGGCTGCAGATAGCTTCATAGTGCTGAGACTTAACCCCTGTGCCACCAGGGAAGCCCATATTCAGCTATTTTTAATTCACTCTTCATAGGTGTATTCCAGGATTTTTGCACTGACTGTCTCAATGGTTAAACCCAATTCCCTACATGACTTGTGGGTTAGGGTTTTGTGGTTTGAACACCAGGTCATAACCGTCTTTGTAGAGTTGAGGAGACAGTTCAGGAAACTGCCAAGAGACACTTGCCAACACGCAGGAAGACCCAGGCTCTGTCCCGGTTCCTGACGCCAGCCCAGTGTTCCTTCCTTCACGTCGTTTAGTCCACGTGCTGGGATGGCATAAAATTTAACAAAGTGCCAGTTTATAAATTACCATCAAATGTGCTAGAAAGAGTGTTACAGAAAGTACATTTGTCTTCCAGTTCATGCCTGTTCAAGTACCAAATGATGAAGAAAAAAGGGATCCTGTCCTTTTTGCCAGTAGAGTCCGGAATTTCATGGCAGAGTAAGTGTCTTGATGTGATTATAATTAATAATTTTTAAATCATCAGTCAATGGCATTTAACTTGCTTTTAAGGTGAGTTTTTTGTTTGTTTTTGCCTGAGGCCTTATTCCCCCAACTCTTTTCGGGAAGTGAAACAATGTGCTGGGAATGTGGTCAGTGAGACCATCTGGGATGGTTCCAGCTAGTGGACACGTGTCTCTGCCAGAAGAGGAGCAGGCGGTGCCGACAGAGGGGCCCGGCCAGTGCCTCCTGGGGTGCGTGCTCCAGGCCGCCCACTGCCACCAGGGCCTGTGTGGGCTGAGGGCCCCTGTGTCCACTCAGCCTCCACGTAGCTGCCGGCCGGCCTGATCCGCAGCTCCGGGAAGGAGGACACTCACGGGGGGTTGCAGAGAGGCACAGAGAAGGGGGAAGTTGCCCGCTGAGCCATAGCTATAAATTCAGGATTTTGAAACTGCAAAATATGAAGCAATTTTTTCCTGCTCTAAAGGAAGTTTCAACTGGCCACTAATCTGGTTTGATGAGCCCACCCCACACCCTCCCAGTCATGGAAGCGGGTGTGTTACACTCTCCCCCCACCCGGGAGCCTCTGAACCCCCCAGGTGTGTCCTTTCCCCACCCACACCTCCCATGTCATCTAGGAGCAGGCTCGGATCTCACAGGCTAGCAGTACTTATTCTCTTAGGAAAACTCAGTGGGACTCTGAATTGGGCTTCAGAGGCCACGTGGCTCTATAGCAAGAGCACACAGGTGTTTTTGCACATGTATAAATGTATATTCATATTTTTTAAAGATTTATTTATGTGTACAAGAGCTGGGGTACAGGCCAGTGGTGTGGGATATGAGAGGAATCACCAGAGACAGAGTGGGGAGCAGAACAGGCAGATCTACTGAAATACACTGCTGAGGGGAGCAGCAGGGAGACCGGAGAGGTCTGCTGTGCCATGTGGGTAGCTCCCTGGCCAGCTGGGGATAGAACTCGTGCTGCAGAGGCTGCGGACAACTTCACAGTGCTGTGCTCAACCCCTTGCGCCTCCAGGGAAGCCCACTTTTCAGTATCTTTAGAGGCTGGTCGGTAGTAAGAAGGTGATCTCCAGTTTACAAGATAAAAAAGCACAGATGGCTGGTGACTAGACAGGTCATTCACTTATGAGTTTGTGTAGATGCCATTTTCCTGTTGAAACAGTAGGCCCACAAGCATTCTTAGTGTGTCCTCACGCTGACCCTGTGGGGGAAGTCGAGTTGTTCCTTTGAGCAGATGAGAAAAGTGAGGCTTATGTAAGTGCCCAGAGAGCCACATCTGGTGAAAGACTCCACTAGGACTTGACCTAAGTTCCCCATGACTTTCCGTGAGACTCAAGCTACTGTGGTGACTGTTAGAGATCAAACACAGAAGCAGACAGAAGGAGATTCACTCAGGCCACACTGAGTCTGAGGAGAGAACTGTCCCTTTCGCAACAAAAAGCCAAAACTACTGGTTTAAAAAGGAGTAAATACTTTTCCGTTACTGTTATTTGTTGACCAGTTAGGTCTAATGAAAAAAACATTACTGAAAAAAAAAAAAAAAAAAGATTAAAGTTCTGTTTGCCTTTTAATGCTTTTAGAGCTCTGGGAATTCCAGTCACAGACCATACCTATGAAGACTGCAGACTGATGATTTCAGCAGGGCAGCTAACATTGCCCATGGAAGCTGGCTTGGTGGAATTTACCAAAATTAGCCGGAAATTGAAGTAAGTGCATCTTAAAACTACGGTACACTCATGAAGTTGTGCGAAAGAGATCTGAATCCTGAATGTTGTTTCTCTGACTTTCCTGGTGGTCAGATCTAGAAGCCACATCCTGTTTGGCAGGGAAGCCAGGGATGTGAATGTATCTCCCTGCTAGTTCCTCTTGTTTTCAAGAACAGCTACCTCAGAACTGTATGTATCGCCAGAGAAGGAGAGCAGGAGGTGTAGTCCATGTGGAACAGCCCTGGTCTGTCTCCCCGCTCACAAGTGGCTCAGAGTAGTTAGTCTTCCGGCCTTCTCACGACAAGAACACTGGCGTGCAGTGGTCAGAACTCCTCATGTGGGGCTTCCCTGGTGGTTCAAGGGGGTAAGTCTCAGCACTATGAAGCAATCCACAGCTATTGCAGCACGAGTTCAAGCCCCGGCCAGGGAGCTACCCACATGGCGCAGCAGACCTCTCCTGTCTCCCCGCGGCTCCCCTCAGCAGTGTATTTCAGTCAGTCTGCCTGTTCTGCTCCCCACTCTGTCCCTGGTGAATCCTCTCACCCCCCACACCTCTGGCCTGCACCCCAGCTCTTGTATGCATAAATAAATCAATCTTTAAAAAAAAAAAAAAAAGAAAAAGAATGTCTCATGTGAAATGTGACCTTGACCTGCACAGAAACAATTCTGACTGTCCCTGAGTTTTATTTTTTTTTTTTAATAGGTTTTTTTTTTTTTTTTAATAGAGGCATGTTTTTTATTTATTTAGTTTGTTTGTTTGTTTGTTTATACATGCACTGGGTACAGTCAGAAGCGCGGGAGGGTGAGAGAATTCACCAGAGTCAGAGCGGGGAGCAGAGCAGGCAGAAGGACCGAAGTACACTGCTGAGGGGAGCAGCGGGCAGCAGGAGAGGTCTGCGTGCCATGTGGGACCCTCCTCTGGTGGCCGGGGAGCAGCCGGGGATCGAACCGGCGCTGCAGCCGCCGGCAGCTTCGCAACCCAGCGCTCAACCGCTGCGCCACCTGGGAGGCCCTGTCCCTGAGTTTTAAACACTTCCCTGGGTCTTCCTTATCTGCCTGGGCACACACGTGCTTTCTCAAACACTTCTTTGTGCCTCAACATCTCATTTCAGCTACTTAGAACATACCCTTTGGACCCTCTGCTGTGGAAGATGTAACTCCCAACCCCCCTTTTATCACAGTTCATGTCTGCCCTGTTAGGCATCTGCAGAGTTTATTGATAGAGTGGACCTTTGTTATCCTTCCGGGGAGGGACTGCAGGGCCCGTGACTGCATTGGAGTTCAATATTAAAAAATATTTCTTTTTAATTGAGGTAACACTGGTTTACAATGCTGTGATTTAGGGGAGTAGGTTCGCACCTCCCTGGCTGCACGTCACCCCACAAGCACCCACAATCTTTAACCATAGACCTTTGGGCCCATTCCCCCTCCTGGTTCCCACTCACACCATTCCTCCTGTCTGGTAACCCCAAATCTGCAGTCAGATTTCTAGGGGTTGTTTTGGTTTAGTTTTCTCAGTTCCTTTGTTTTGTCTCTCTATATTCCACATATGAGTGAAAACACCCAGTATTTGTCTCTCTCGCTCTCTTTTTTTTTTTTTTTTTTTTTTTTTTTAGTAAACAGACCTTGGCATCTTTCTGTGTGTGTAAAAGAACTGGGGTGTAGGCTAAAGGTGAGGGGGATGAGGGAGGTGAGAGGACTCACCAGAGACAGAGTGGGGAGCAGAACAGGCAGAATTACTGAAATATGGGAAGCAGCAGGTGAGACAAGAGAGATCTGCTGAGCCATATGTGGGTTATGCTCCCTGGCTGGGGATCGAACTCAGACGGTAGTGATAGCACTGAGACCTAACCCCTAAGTGACCAGGGAGGCCCCAGTATTTTTCTTTCCCCTGAGTTCTTTGATCACAGTCCCTCCAATTCTGTCCATGTTGTTGCAAAAGACAAGAGTTTGTCTTTTTTATAGCTAAATAATATTCCTTTGTCTATATAGACCACATCTTCCTAATCACCACTGTTGTTGAACACTTAGGTTGTTTCCATAACTTGGCTATTGTAAATAATGCTGCTGTGAATGTAGGGGGTGCATATATCCTTTCAAATTAGTATTTTTGCATTTGGGTAGAAACCTAGGAATGGATTGATGGCTCATATGGTGTATCTATATTTAATATTTTCACAAACCTCTATCCTGTTTTCCACTGGGACTGGACCAGGCTACACTCCCACCAGCAGTGCATAAGGGTTCCTTTTTCTCCACAGCCTCACCAACACTTGTTGTTCCTGGTTTTCTTGATATGGGCCATTCTCACTGGAATGAGGTGGTATCTCATTGTGGTGTTGATTTGCATTTCCCTGATTAGTGATGCTGAACATTTTTTCAAGTGCCTGTTGGCCATCTGCGTGTCTTCTTTGGAGAAGTGGCGATCTAGCTCTTCTGCTCATTTTTTGATTGGGTTCTTTGTTCTCTTCTTATTGAGTTGTCTACATTCTCTGTAGACCTTGGATATCAACCCCTTGTCAGATGTATGATTATGATGTGCAAATATTTTCTCCCATTTTGTATGGTTTCTTTTTTTTAATGATAATTTATTTTGTTCTACAGAAACATTTCAGTTTGATGTAGTCCCAGTCATTAATTTTTTTTATTTTTTTTAAAGATTTATTTATTTATTTATTTATACAAGCACTGGGTACAGTCAGAAGCGCAGGAGGGTGAAAGAATTCACCAGAGCCAGAGTGGGGAGCAAAACAGGCAGACTGACAAAGTTCACTGCTGAGGGGAGCAGAGGGTGCGGCAGGAGAGGTCTGCGCACCATGTGGGACCCTCTCAGGCGGCCGGGGATCGAACTGGCGCAGCAGAGGCTGTGGCAGCTTCTCAGCCCAGCGCTCAACCACTGCACCACCAGGGGAGGCCCACCCATTCATTTATTTTTGCTTTCGTTTTTCTTGCCAGCAGTGTTCCCAAAGCCATCCCTGAAGCCATTGTCACGGAGTGTTTTGCCTATGTTTTCTTCTAAGTGAAAAAAAAATTTTGATAACTGATATAGCAAATATTATTTATATTCTCTAGATAACAAAAATGTTTTGGTGTTATGTTTACAATATCCTTGCTGATTTGAAAAGTTTAGATCGTCACTGAAATTGGATACAGAAGAAATCTGTGTTAAGTCACCTGTTTAATTGTATAAGACAAAGACAGGATGTGATGTAACTACAATATAATTGCCAGGGTTTTATCACCCTGACTTTCATAGCTAATATGGGAGGAAGTGTGTATAGTCTAATGAATCTTCCTGTCACAACATTTTGTTAGATGTGAATTCATGATCAGCCAGAAATTTTCTTGAAAGTAAGAGTTGAGTTTTTTTAATGCCACTCAGTAAGTACTATTGATTTGCAAGGTAATGTTTAGATGAAAATGTGCCTTCCTGTTTTCTCCTCGTGAATCTATCACATCTCTCTTCTTCTCAGTAGCTTTTCTTTCCCTCGGATATTTGGGATAATTACAGTTATGCTAAAAACCTTAAAAGATTAGATGCCTGTGTGCATGTTGAATATGTACTTTAAAACAACTCTGCTTTTCAAATTTAATGCTTAAAATATTTTTCCCTCAGAAGAAATAATACAATAACGTTCATAAGATGTTCCTATGGGCCATAAGAGGCGAGCGACATGTACTTATAATTCTGCCTTTGTTCAGGCTGGACTGGGACAGCATTCGCAAGCATCTGGACGAATATGCAGCTATTGCAAGTTCTTCAAAGGGAGGAAGAATCGGAATCGAAGAATTTGCGGAGTACTTGAAGTTGCCTGTTTCCGATGTCCTGAGACAACTTTTTGCACTCTTTGACAGGGTATGTTCAAATTTAACCTTTAATGTACGAATGTTTTTACTCTGCCAGTGACCACACATACATGAGCGTAAATCCATATGGCAGGCAGTGGAGGAACGTGCTAGGTCAGAGTTAGAAGAAACAAGACAGCCGGCCGTCGGGGCCTGATCTCGGATCTTCCCTGTAATAGTCGTGATAATAACAAGGATGGTGGTGACAATGATGACAGTCGTGACAGCAAACACTAGGATAGTGTCTGTTTTAGACACCAGGACAGAAATAGAGATATTGTGACCACATAACCATGCTTGTAATGTTGAAATGGAAAGGTTTGCATAACTGGCAAGAATTGTAAGATTTATATCAGACTCATACATTCATGACATGGGTGATACAGTTCTGTTCTAAAGGTTTCTGGACTTGCACATTTTTATCTTATTTTAAATGAGCATTCTAAAACAAACACTTCCATTAAGACTTAGCCATTTGTTGGGTCTCCCTGGTGGCACAGGGGTTAAAGTCTCAGCACTGTCAAGCTCTCGCCAGTCACTGTGGTGTGAGTTCAATCCCTGACCAAGGAGCTGCCCGCATGGTGCAGCAGACCTCTCCTGTCTTGCCTGCTGCTCCCCTCAGCAGTGTATTTCAGTCAGTCTGCCTATTCTGCTCCCCACTCTGTCTCTGGTAAATCCTCTCACCCCGCTCTTCTGGCTTACACCCCAGTTCTTGTATGCATAAATAAATAAATATAAATCTTTTTTTAAAAAGACAGCCATTTACAATTATATTGGGGAAACATTTTTTAACTCAGTAATGTGGAAATGCGTGCAGTTAGATCCTTAAATTGTCTGAAAGTTTCCTTAAGAAAAATGTATAAAGATTTCAAGATCTCTTTTTTTAATTTGTTCCATAATATATAAAAAATGGTAGTCACATTCACTCTTCAGTTGCAATTTTTTTGAGCTCTAGCAGACCCACAGCAGCTCAGCAGTTGCCAAAAAGAAACTTCCCTGTGGCTCTACTCCTGCAGTCCAGCTCCCCCACCTGGTGGTCACTGACCTGCACGTCATCCCTATAGCTTTGACTCTTCAGATGTCACGTCAATGGACGCCTGTAGTGTGTGCTTCTGAGGCTGACATCTTTCACAGTGTCCTGCCGAGGAGCGATTCTGACCATCCCTGAACTTTAAATACTTGGCCTAGATCTGCCTTTTTCTTCTGGCTACATACTCACTTTTTTAAAATGAAAACACCCCTTTATACCCCAACAATCTCATTTAAACTAACCCTTCCTTTTGAACTCTCTGCTACAAATGATGTAACTCCCAAACCAGCTCCCCCCTCCACCACTCCATTACAGCTCATTTCTGCCCTGTTCAGAATTTGTAGAATCCCTAACATGTTGTTCAAAATGTGTTTCTTTTTTTATTGCTGAGTATTATTTCACTGTATGGCTGTACCATGCTTGGTCTGTCCATTTGCTAGTTGAGGAACATTTGGTTTGTTTCCAATCTGGAGCAAGCAGGGATTCAACTGTTCTAGGCATTCATGTGTCTCTTCATTTCGCTTGGCTACACACTTCAGATTGTGATCGCTTCATTTTCCCTTGTCTGAGAATGACTTTATTTTGCATTCATTCCTGAGGCTGTTTACACTGATTTAGGATTCAGAGGTGACAGGCCTTCCCTTTCAACAACTTCCGGTAATGTCCTGCTACGGCCTTACTGGTTGTCCTTCAGGTTTTACCAACACCCTCCCAACCCCTGCCCCAGTCCTCCTGCAGTGGTACTTGGAACAAAGGTAGTTGGGTTTCTCTGTATTTTGTTCAGAGTTTCTGTTATCAGAAGGAGAAAGGGTTCCCGTGGGCCTTTTGCATCCTGGCGGGCACCAGTTGTCCCAGTTCTGTGATAACCACTAAAAAAGATACTTTGCAAAGGAATGATGCCTTCATAACACAGGCCAGGAAGGGGTTCTTTCCTTTCTTCCAGAACACGTTCATGTTGCTGATGACTTACCCAGTGACCTCCTTGAGGAGCTGTTCTGTAGCGCGCTGCAGTTATACAACCTCCTCCTGGAGGTGCGGGGCCTGTCCTCTGGCCACTTGCAGCAAACAGGCAGGCGCTTCTTGTCCTTGGGATGATCCCATGTCCCTGCAGTGGGGCCACTGTACAGTGTAGTGAAGGTTTAAGGACCAGAGAAGTAAACTATTGGATGTGCACATTGGGAAAGTAGAACTTTTCACAAGTCTTTTCTGTGAGATTTACAGAGCTTCTTCCTCTATGACTCCAGAGACCATGCAAATAATTTTATTTTTGTACAGATTCATTTTATTGATGCATACAAGAACTGGGGTGCAGGCCAGAGGTGCAGGGGGGTGAGAAGATTCACCAGAGACAGAGTGGGGAGCAGAACAGGCAGACTGACTGAAATACACTGCTAAGGGGAGCAGCAGGGAGACAGGAGAGGTCTGCTGCACCATGTGGTTAGCTCCCTGGCCGGGGATCAGATTCGCAGTAGCTGCAGATGGCTTCATAGTGCTGATACTTAACCCCTTGCGCCACTAGGGAGGCCCCCTGTGCAAGTAATTTTAAATAAAGTTTCTATCGAGATGAACTTGGTGACAGGAGAGAGCCTGGCAGGAACATACCAATAAGGACAGGAGGTGGGGAAATGAGGAGCGATAAGAAACTACAAGATAAGAAACCAGCAGGGAGTTTGGGGCTTATATTAGACATCATGTTCACCAGGATTTTTGATCTAAATTTAAAGAGGATCTTTCAAGGTCGACCAGTCTTTCAGGTGCCCCATTGTCGTAACTAGTAGTTACAGGATTGTTACGCCGCTAGCTCTGGCTCGTGATGATACCTGCTAGCAGCCTCGTTGTTTCGGGAGTCCCCTAAGCATGGAGGATGTGGGAGTGAGGAAGGGACTAAAAGCTACAGGTGAACAGCCCCCAGTTAGCCAGGTTCACACTCAGAACTGGAGAACACAGTCGGCTCCCCCAGCTCGACACCGTGCGCCTTTGTGGTCCATTTGGTCAGCGGATGCAGGTGGAGTAAGCGGCGACTGAATTTTCTTCCCTTCTTCGTAAGGCGTGACTTGGGTTTAGATACAGGAGATGGTGCTTAGAGCTTTCCTCTCGCTCTCCAGCATACTGAAAGGTAGAGAAGTGTCTGGAGCAGTAATGGACTAGAGTTCCTCAGCCCCCCTCTGTCCGTCCGTCTCTCCTCCCGCACCCCCTCCGTGTGTTTACCTCACCTGCCTGTCTCTGCCTGTGAAGATTTGCTTCGTTTGGAGACACTGACTCACGCTGCCCACGCCCTGCCTCAGGCCCACTCGCTGGGCTGGTTCCCCATTCCTTGAAGTGCTGCAGCCGGGGGGTGTCTGATGGGAAAGACAAGGAAGTGCAGTCACTTTCTGGTTTGTTTCTCTCCGAGCAGCTCCATTATCTGGCTCCATTCAGTGCTACTGTGGGGCGGGGCTGGGGGAGGAAGGGCAGGAAAGAGAGGGTGGTGCTCCTGTTGCCCTCAGTGGCGCGTTCCCAGGAACCCCCTCCTGCCCGCGCGGGCCTCTCTCCATGGCCCCAGCCGTGTGGCCGCTGCTTGCTGTTTTGGGGATGCGGGAAAGACTCACCTTCCCTGACACTTCCTCTCCACACACGCTCTTAGCGGCTCTACAAGAACTTTATGATGATTTTTGTCTCGTTTTGTTCTAAAAAATCCATGCCGGTATTCGGCGCCTACTGCTCCTCTGCATGCTCTGCTGCTTCTCAGGTGCTTGATGGCAGGTGACTTGCAGGTGACTTGATGGCAGGTGATGGCCTCGGAAATGTGGCCGAGTTCACTGGTTTGGGGCAATTTCAGTGAAGTCCCATTTCTGGAAAAAAAAAAAAAAGAAGAAAAATGAACCTTTTCACCTTTAGGTTTAATTTAGCTTCTTTATTTTTATGAGCTTTATTTTTATTTTATACAGATTGCCTGGCTCAGAGGTTAGCAGGGTGTCAGATGTCCAGCTGAGTTAGAGTCGGGACCTTGGTTTAAGGCAGTGGCTTCTCAATAATTTTTATTTTCATAATTCAGTTTGAATACTGGCTTCTTTTGCCAGCACACTTGAAGGGATTTAAATGCACAACGGGATTAAGAAACAACGCTGGCTAAAACAGAGATAACTAGAGCGCGTCTCTGCAGTTATAGCAGCGTCTTGCAGTGGCCTTGACAGCGTCACGGCTCATGTTGTCCTTCACTGCACTGCCCCCAGCACCGTCCTCGCCGCCCGAGTGTCCTGCCGCTGGTCAGTGCCCGTGTCACCTCTGCTGCCAGCTTGGCCTCTTTGGAAGCAAGTCGTGGTTCTTTTTTTTTTTTTTCTTTTTAAGATTTATTTATTTATGCATACAAGAGCTAGGATACAGGCCAGAGATGCAAGGGGTGAGTGGATTCACCAGAGACAGAGCATGGAATAGAACAGGTGGATTGTCTGAAATCCAATGCTGAGGGGAGCAGCAGGGAGACAGGAGAGGTCTGCTACGCCATGTGGGTAGCTCCCTGCCTGGGGATGGAACTCGTGCTGCAGTGGCTGCAGATAGCGTCATAGTGCTGAGACTTAACCCCTTGCACCACAGGGAGGCCCAAGTCGTGGTTCTTTTACATCACGACACATGCAGCCTAAAGTCTGTGTGTGCTCACTGGTAGCAAAGCTGCATTTCTGGGATCAGCAGAATTTTTCTGTTAAGGGCCAGAGTGTAGGTTATTGATAGGACATATCCCAGGCAGCTTGTATAGCTAAATAGGCACATTGACCTGTCCTACTCAGAAAGAGTTTGCAGGCATTGACATGGCCTCAGAGCCTGTCCTAACTCTCAGCACAAGCACAAATCCACACACTCCAGCTCCCTGCCTTCTCAAACAGGAAGGGGCAAGCGGGAATGCTTGTTGTTATTGGCACTCGAGCTTAACACTTGAACTGATACCAAGAACAGGGCAGACAGGAAGAACTTTGGGATAAGGAAAAGCATTCATTCCACATAATGTGAAACAGTAATAAAAGACCTATAGAAGTCTACAATCACCAAAAATGCGGGGTTGCCAAAGTGCTGAAGTGTACACCGGCTTTTCCTGTCTAGTAGTTAAAGTCATAGTAATGCCAGAGGAACTGGGTGCCAGTTAGAAGGCAGAAATGGGAAAATATCATGACAGTGTTCAGATTATTTTACATAATTATGGAAATAGTAACTATCTATATTTTATTAGGCGATGCCCTATTGCTGAGTAATGGCATTGCTAAAGAGTGAGCGCGTGCCAGCTACGGGGGATTAGAAATCACCTGTGAAGATGAATGATATACCCAGTGGGAAGCTGTAGACAGATAAATCAAGAATTAAGATTTAGAGTGACCCCCTTTAAATCACAAAACCTTACTAGCATGAAATATTTTCATCGACTTAGAAAATATAGCAGAATCAGCAAATTGCAGCTGATGGGCCAGTGTGACAACTGCTTTTTAAATAAAGTTTTATTGAGATGCAGCCATGTTCATTTGTCTATGTATTATCTGTGGCTCTTTTTGCACTGCAATGAATTCAGCCGTTGTAACAAACTAAAGTCTTCTATCCTTTCGGTTTCCAGTTCAGGTTCATGTGAAAAGAACTCATCTTAATTCCAGTCTCAGTTATCAGGAGCTGTTCTATGAAATCCACTCTGTGACTTATGTGATAAAATTATCAGAAAGCAACTGTTACTATCTAAGTGGACTAGATGAACTTTGCTGTGCCGTCATACAGGGTTTCCCAGAGGTTTGATGGTCCTATTGGTCTGAACGTTGCCCTGTTTAATTCTCAGGTTGCCTCAACTCCCCCATTTAGCCCATCATAGTATTTTCTCTGAGTGTGACACTAGAAATATACACTGGCAGGCTTGAGAATTAGATGCTGTATTTTCGTCTTCTCAGTCAAATATACCTAGGAGATGCTTACAGGAAACAAACGGAGAGCACAGCAATTAACTTTTTCACTAGAGAAAGTGAGCACTTAGCGGCCTCCCTACACAGCCCAAGGAAGTAAGGGGTTCTGTGATACCAATTGAATTTCCTCCTGTGACAGAGCGACAGTCCAGAGATGATAAAGAAAAAGAAAGAGATAATCTACATGGACTTTAGAAAGCCTTTTGATTTCATCCAACATGACATTCTTATCAGTAAATTAGGAAGGTCTGGTCCAGATCATGGGATCATGGTGCAGTTAGGTAAAGGCCTCACTTGACAGGGAGACTCCTCTCAGAGTGGGTGTCGTGTGTCCTTCATTCTAGACCTGGCTCAGTCCTCCCTGCCCAATCTTGGAATTCCGTTCGAAGGAGCAACATACTTACTAGGTTGTCATCAGGAATACTTTTGGAAGCCAGACAATATGGGGATAAGAGGGAGTATGTCTTTAAAAGCTGTGGTACAGATCCCATAGAAAGAAAGATTGAATTAATATATTGCATAAAAGGGCTAGGGCGCCAGAGGGACATGAGTGCAAGGAAAGACTGATGCTGCTGTCACTGTTCATGGCACATGGACATCCAGACCCAAGAATTAGAGCTGAAGGGACCTGGGTGTCAAATTGCCCATCTTCCTCATTTTGTAGAAGGCTCATGGCCCAAAGAGGAAGTTATACCTTGAGGTTCCCCTGCTGCTTGATTGCAGGCCTAGACCAGAATTCTTACTTCCTGTTATTGTCCTATAAACTATCCTATAAACTATCACTGTTGACCTTTTTAAAATAATTTTTGAGATATATTTTGCATGTCATGTAATTCACACCTTTCAAGCACACAGTTCTGTGAGTTCTAGAGGCAAGTTGCCAAGTTGTGCACCCACCACCCTAAGTGAGTTAAGACAGTTCCTTCAGCCCATATGGTTTCTTGTGTCGTTAGCTGTTCATCCCTGGCCCCTAGCTGCACCCTGGCCCCACACCCCCACTGCAGACTAGAACAGAGACTTTCTGTCTATAGCTTTGCCTTTTCTGGACATTTCACTTACATGGAATCATACAGAATATTCTCTTTGTGTCTGACTTCTTAGCACAGCACTTTTGTGCTTCACCCATGCCAAGAATTCCCCCATTATATGGATTTATAGCATATTTGATTTATCTGATGACCAGTCTGTGGACATTTAGGATATTTCTTCTTTGGGGCTATTATAATGTTGCTAAAAGCATTCCTGTGTCACTGTTTACTTTTGAGTTCAGCAACTCTTCCCCCTCGGATTTGGGTTAAACTTTCCACCAGCTCTGCCTTCTTCCCTTAGCTGCTGCCCCAGGTCTGGAGCTCCTCCAGGGGCAATGGAGTGGGGATTAGTGGTCTAATGAATAGCCCAGGGGGTCAAATAGTTCGGAGAAGAAAAGACTTGTTGATCTAGTAACAGCCATTTTACTCTATGATGATTTAGGAGAAACTGTTAGTCAGATCCCCTCCATCTTCACAGAAAATTAGAGAAGCATTGGACGAGGCCGCAGTAAAGAACGCTTAATGTAGACATAAGGATGCACGCTTTATGTGGCAGTGGATGCTATCAAATCCATTTGCCGTATTCTAAAGACAAAGCCAGGACTTCAGAGACCTCTGAGTCTCATCTCCGAGTCCAAGGCTAGGCTCTCAAAGTGCTGTCTGGGACTCCCTGCCATAGGCTGACTTCTGAAGATACTTATTCAAAATAGCAAATCAAACCTCACCAATATAATTCTTTTTTTTTTATTTTTTAAAAAGATTTATTTATTTATGCATACAAGACCTAAGGTATAGGCCAGAGGTGTGGGGGATGAGAGGACTCACCAGAGACAGAGTGGGGCACAGAACAGGCAGACTTACTGAAATACACTGCTGAGGGTAGCAGTGGGCGAGTCAGGAGAGGTCTGCTGCACCATGTGGGTAGCTCCCTGGCCAGGGATCGAACTCGTGCTGCAGTGGCTGTGGACAGCTTCATAGGTTGCATCTTAACCCCTTGCACCACCAGAGAGGCCCCTCACCAATATAATTCTGAGGAAAATAAGCAAGCAAGACATAAAATCAGAAATGAAAGAGGATATTACTATCAATTTAAAAGAAATAAAGTCTTATAAGAGTACCATAAGTAACTTTGTGTCAACAAATTGACTAGCCTCTATTTTTGGACACATTTCTAGAAATATACAAAAAATTATACACTGAAATCTATAAAACATAACTGAAAGAAAATAAATACAACTAAATGGAAAGATGTCTTATGTGTGGGGATTAGATATTGTTAAAATTGTTAAGATTCAGTCCTACTCAAAGCAATCCGCAGACAGTGCAAATCTCTATCAGAATCCTAGCAACATTTTTTACAGAAATAGGAAACTCCATCTAAAATTCATATCGAATTCTAAGGGATCTTGAATAGCCCAAACAATCTTGCAAAAGAACAAAATTTGGAAGTCTCACACTGCCTGATTTCAAAACCTACTGCAAAGCTACAGTAATCAAAATTACAGTGGTCAGGCATAAAGCCAATGAAATAGAATAGAGAGCCCTTAAGTAAACCCAAGTGTGTATAGTCAGATTATTTTCAATAAGGATGCCAGTAGTACTCGCTGGGGAATAAACAGTCTTTTCAACAAATAGTGCCAGGAAACTGGATAGCTACAATGCAAGAATGACGTTGGACCCTTGCCTTACATCATATATAAAAATGAACTTAGGGCCTCCCTCGTGGCACAAGGGGTTAAGTCTCAGCACTATGAAGCTATCCACAGCCACTGCAGCATGAGCTCAATTCCCACCAGGGAGCTACCCACATGGCGCAGCAGACCTCTCCTGTCTCGCCCTCTGCTCCCCTCAACAGTGTATTTCAGTCGATCCGCCTGTTCTGCTCCCCACTCTGTCTCTGGTGAATCCTCTCACCCCCTGCACCTCTGGCTTATACCCCAGTTCTTGTATGCATAAAAAAATAAATCTTTAAAAAAACAAAAACAGAACTTTGGATTGTGGAATCTTTGCTCAAGTAAGGGGACTGGATCCATATCCCTCGAGTGTTCAAGACTTCTTCACTGTTACCCTCACATGAAATATTCCTTAGAAAAGAAATCCTTGATTGCCTTGAGTCACTTGCCTTCTCCTGTTAGGAAAATGCTTGTCATCTTTCATGCGCTGAGAGAGAGAACTAAGAAAGAAAATGACCTGTATAGAGGTGTTCTTTCCTATGCCCCATTTAAAAATAGGATTATCTTCTCATTTGTGAAGACACACTATGATCTAGGAATATTTTATTGCCCTATAAGAAACGGCAGGTGCTAGGACCTAATGGAACTCTGGCAACTTCAGTAGGAGGTAAGACAGCAGATGCCAGGGTGTGGTTCCGCATGAACAGGCACGGAAAAGCCAGTTCTTCCACATGTAAGCTGCTTCACCTCCATTTCAGCTCTCTTCATACCATCTCCAAGATTCCTGCAGCTTTCATACCTGCTTGTTAAGCTGCAAACATGTTTCTTGCAAAGGCTTTATTAGAAGGAGCAGATCGAGGTCTTGGAGGAGCTCTCGGAGGCCTTTTTGGAGGGGGCGGTCAGAGAAGAGGAGGAGGAGGCGGAGGAAATTTTGGAGGGATAGTCGGAGGCATTGTGAATTTCATCAGCGAGGCTGCTGCTGCTCAGTATACCCCAGAACCACCTCCGGCCCAGCAGCACTACACCAATGTGGAGGCCAACGAAAGCGAGGAAGTCCGGCGCTTTCGCCACCAGTTTGCCCAACTGGCCGGACCAGACATGGAGGTGGGTGCCACTGACCTGATGAACATTCTCAACAAAATCCTCGCCAAGCACAAGGATCTGAAGACTGACGGCTTTAGTCTGGACACCTGCCGGAGCATCGTCTCTGTCATGGACAGCGACACGACCGGGAAGCTGGGCTTTGAAGAATTCAAGTATCTGTGGAACAACATCAAGAAGTGGCAGTGCGTTTATAAGCAATATGCCAGGGACAATTCGGGCTCTCTGGGACCTGCCCAGCTGCAGGGGGCCCTGCAGGCAGCCGGCTTCCAGCTAAATGAACACCTTTACCAAATGATTGTCCGCCGATTCGCCGACGAGGATGGAAGTATGGATTTCAACAGCTTCATCAGCTGCCTGGTCCGTCTGGATGCCATGTACCGGGCCTTCCGGTCCCTGGACAGGGATGCAGATGGCCTGATCCAGGTGTCTGTCCAGGAGTGGCTGCAGCTCACCATGTATTCCTGAAGAGGCTGCTGGCCTCCCCACGCCCCCGGCCAGCCGCCCTGCCCTGTGTCTCCCGGCGAGCTCTTTCATAACTCTACTTACTTCTGAGCGTGTGCTGCCCATGGCTGCTTAATTAAAACAGATTTTTCATGAAAAATGTTCTGAGTGGTTTGTATAGCAGCTTTTTGAGGTACTGGGGTTGTCTGGATTTTTTATGGGGTGGGGGTGCAGGGCGGCGTTGTCATGGTGTAGATTTGAACTGGTGGTTGTGTATTTGGTGAATGAATTCCAAGGAGCAGGCAAGTTGTTGAGAATGGAGTTTTTAATAAGTCACGAAAACAATCAGGAGGTATCTTTACAAACCTTTTAAAAGATGAAGAGAGAAGTTCAAAATCTGTTTCTCCATTTAACATCTGGTCTCTCCATTATATAAAAAAGCTCTCCTGGAAAACCATTTAACTGTATCAAAACAGGTTCAGAAATGTGAAATCCAACAATTGCAGAGAAGGGTAGTTTCTTTCTTTAGGGTGAAGCAATTATCTAAAATTCTAGAATTCTTTAGCCCTGTTTCTCTATTAAAATACAGGTATTGATTTTGTTTTGTTTTCACGTATTTGTAAAGGGGGAATGAAGCTGTGTGCCCATCACGCAGACTGTCTCCAGCTGCCTTCATGAAGCTAAGTCATCTCTCCTCAGTGTACTTCACACAGAGTCAGACATGCCCGCTGAAACTCACCGGCTCCTGCCATGTCTTGCCCTGCCCTGGAGCAAGGAACAGTCTCTTGTTCTTTGAAAACTGCTGATAGGAAAACAGTAAGCAAAGAAGAAAAAGAAGAGCTGACATAAATTATAGTGTCATTTGGCATGGAAATCTCTTAGAGATGTAGAAATAGATACAAACATCGCTGGTTTACTCTTTCATCCAGCGGTCGTCAGCCCCACTGCATTTTAGAACCTCTGGGAGAGCCGTTTACAAACCCCGATGCTGAGTCCCAGTCCAAAGAATCTTCAGAGAGGGGGAGAGCCCCCAAATGGGTATTTCTAAAACTCCCCAGGTAACACTGGTTGACCCTTTCTGTTTCATTTATTTGTTTTATTTTTTACAAACCATAAGTTTTATTTAGTTCTTCTCACTATACTCCGTATGACACACGAGTGAAATCATGTAGTGTTTGTCTTTTTCTCTATCTGGCTTATTTCACTAAGAATAATTTTCTCTAGGTCCATCCAGGCTGTTGCAAATGGCAGGATTTCATCTTTTTTCATAGCTAAATAGTATTCCATTGTGCCTCTATATCACATCGGCTTTATATGCTAGTCAACCTGTAGGCTCTTAGGTTGTTCCCAGTTCTTGGCTATTGTAAGTAGTGGACAGCCTCTGTTTTAAAGTAAGGCTTTCAAAATAAATAAATAAATAAGTAAGGCTTTCTGAATTCTCTTACCCCACCCCACCACCTCTGGCCCGCACCCCAGCTCTTGTATGCATAAATAAATAAGTCTTTTAAAAAATAAGTAAAGTAAGTCTTTCTCACAGTATTTTTCAAATCTGTCTCAGCCAAAACAGGCACAGCAGGAGTCAGTGTTGACAGCACCTGAGGGAAAGAGGTTGTGCTTTCTTGTATATAATGCTGGGTTTGGCTTTATCATTTGATGAGGATTGTTCTAGCAGGGCCCGTTGAATCCCGGATCCAGGGCCAGTAGACTGTGAGCAAGGCTGCAATTTGCTGCTTTTACAAGTGTTCAATTCACCTGCCTGTTGTTTAATTGGTTTCTACTCCTCCACTCTGTCTGATATTTAAAGCATCCCTTCCCTGCCAGTCATCTTTGAAGGATCCTCCAGAGTTAGAAGATAAATTCTTCCTTCCTCTTTTGATGCATTTAGAGGAAAGTTGTAACTCTGGAAATGTAACTGGCCTGTTAACAGCTCTGGGCTGCCTGTCAGAAATCCCCAGTGGAATTCGGAGACCTTGGGATTTGGCCTCTGGTCCCCATCACACCATCTGTAATTCTTAGAAGACACCACAGCATATAGTTCTGAACCGATCCACACACAGAGGTCATATCCACATTCCTCAAGGGACGTGCAACTTAATCTTGGTCTGGTGTGCTGCGTGGATGGAGTGTAGTAGATAAGAATGAGGTGGCTGAAGACAGCCACACGTTAATATCAGTACCCTATTTTAGAATGCACCCACTAATATGTTAGGAATGGATGTAGGAATGTGACCAGGAGAGGGGAAAGTGGCCAAGATACCTTTCAAGGTCTTGGAATATTAAGTTTTTAATGTAATGTTTGCACATGCTGGTTGCGGAGAGGACAGTGTAACCAAAAGTTTTCCCGTGCAGTTTTGAAAAGCACCTTTATTTTGATAAAATTCACTGACTTCTATCACCTATGACAAGAGAAAAAGGAGCCATGAGCTCTGTACCTGAGAAAGAGAAACTTCCAAAACCATTGAAAATTTTATCTCAAGCATCATTTTTAAAGTATTTTTGAGTAGTAGAGCATGTGTTTTTTAAAATATGATTTTACAAGCACTTCATTCAGAATCCCATCTGTAGTATTTCACAACGATGGGACCTTAAAAAATATTTGCAGTGGCTCCAGCAGGGCCTCCTTTTTAATGTGCTTACTGACCTTGAAGTAGGTTTGGGATTACTTTTTTAAAAATGTTTACTTTAATGCTGAATGGATTAAAACAATTTAACTCCTAGAGAACTGGTAATACAATTACGTGTGTGGGTAGACTTATGCTCTTAATAAGAATACTGAGGTAAACAGAATACCTTCCTCCTGACTCCTCTGCATAACTGAAAATTTACTGAATTTGAATGACAACATCCCTTTGGATTGATAGAATAACTTCAAAGACTCAGGCCTGTTTTCAGCTGGCTGTTGTATAGTAGGTTCTATTTTGTGTAGGCCTTTTAAAATTATTTTGAGGATGCTAATTATCTCTCATTTGCAGAGGTGATGTGATAGTAATTATAAAACAACATAAAGAAAAGCGATCCCTATCCTTGGTAGTTCACCACCTCAACATGTATTCAAAACCATCCTTGAACCACACAGAGGTTTCTGTTGATTCCCACTTATCAACAATCAAGTATGGAGTTATCAACACCACCTCTGTCTGGCTCCTCTTCTCAAAGATATTGTCGGTATATTACAAGCTTTTACTGGCTTATCATTTTAAATTACATAGAGAAAGTGCCCTCTCGATTATTCAACCCTTTAGATAGTACCTGTCAAATCTTCACTATGAAAAGGAGCATTTGTACACCCTTAATACACCTCTACATTGCACTTTCACATTATGAAGTTTTGTAAGTTTCTCTTCTGGGAGTACGATTAATACGTCTATGCTTTTTATATATGTTGATTTAAAAGACTGACATCCAATAAGGCCACTTAAAATACTAAAATCCTTCAATGTTGCTAGATTTAAAATGTTACCTAAAGTACCTGCTTCAGTATGAATAAAACTGTTGAGTCAATACAACTCTGAAACCACCTTAGGGAGCTGATATCTGAGAATCAGACACATGGGAGTCATCATTTATTCCTTCTGGAATTGTAGATGGACAGCATGTGAGCAAGTGGCCTGGAGCTCCTCCCAGTCCCGCAAGCCAGGCCTGTGACTGGGGGGTGGGAGGGTGCCCTGCAACAGCCTTCCACACGTCTCCCATCTTGACAGGGAAGGCGGGGGCCTCTGTCTAGAGTATCAGTGACACTTCGCCATCCCTTATTTTTTTGCAGTGACTCAGTGCAACCTCCTTGGTTCCAACTTGGGGCTGTCCTGACCTCCAGATTGGGAGAGATTATGGAGGGATGAGGGCCTCCCTCCAGAAGTTGGTCTCCTCCTTTGAAGTTGGCCCTGAAATATTTTCAAGTCTAGAATGTTTTGAAATTTCTAATTCTTCCTGAGGAGTTCACTAGACTATGAAAGGCAAGACCCACAGATCTGAGGACTAACTTTTATCATGAAGCTGATTTGAAATTGAAAAATTAAAGGAGTATATGTTACTGTAGATTTTTGTATTATCCTGAGTTGAATGTTTCCTCAAACTACATGTTTTAATTTGAATGATTGGGAGTCAGGTGACCTGAATTTTAATTGCAGTTATGGCAATAGCAAGCTTTGTGATCTCAAGTAAAATTTATGTCTCAGTTTACTCATTAGTAAAAATTAAGAAGTTAGATGGATGGGTTCTAAGATTCCTGCCAGTTCTAAATTTTATTCTGAACTTGGTATCAGGTCGTATCAATTTTCCAAGAATTCGCTGGGACTACTGCCTCAGTTGGTCCATTTCCTTTCCCTTCCATTTGTCCATGTAGAGGCTTGTTTAGTGACCTTTAGTGACTTGCTGGTGTTGGCCTGGGCCACCAGCAATGGTGGAATGAATGCTTTGGTCCCACCTAGAATGGAAGTCCTGGTGGAAGTCCTGGGTTCCACCTCCTGGGGGGCTGCCATTGTGGCCGAGCTCACGAACCCACACTGGTACCACAGGGCCAGTGCAGAGGCCCTGGGGATGAAATGGTCATTGCTAGACAAGAACCATCTTTTTTTTACCTTCTGAGTTTGGAATGGGTGGGCCACCTGCTCGCTGCCCTCTCTCAGGGGGACCTTTTTGTCCACATGGCTCAGTGTGTGATGATGTTGAGTTGGGTTGCACCCCTGAATTGCACCTTGCAGGCTTGGTGAACAGAAATGCAACAAGTGGCGCTGCTAACTAGCTCCCCCATCCTGTTACAGAACCACGATGGCAGCATCGACTTCCGAGAGTATGTGATCGGCCTGGCTGTCCTGTGCCATCCCGCCAACACCGAGGAGATCATCCAGGTGGCCTTCAAGGTAACTGTCAGCCCCGCTGAGGGCATCACGGGCTGCCTGGTCAACAAGTGTTGACTCTAAATGTATTATTTGAAAATCAGAGAATCTGTTATGTGCATTTATAGATCTGCTGTGACATGTACACCAGGGTAATGGAATTAAGACAATTGCTACTGAGAATAAAGAAAACACAAGCATCAGTTTAAGCGAAAATAGTCTGGAAGCAGCCTCGTTAACAGCATCAAGATTAAAGAAAGGTGACTGGACAAATCAGCTTAAAAAATTAGTTCTCGGCAGCCTCCCCTTTTGAAGCCTCAAAGTTAGGTGGCATACCAGGTGTCAGGAGATGTCCTGATTCTGCCTGTGGAAAGTTCTTGTCTCTCCTTATTTTCTCACTCTCTATCTCAGAGACATTTCAGATGGTTTTTCCCGATGGAACTTACTCTGTGGTGGCAGGACCAGGGGACATATGTCCGAGTTCCCACCTGACATGCTTTCCTGGAGCACCACACGTGCACAGCAGTAGGGGGTGTGGGCAGCCAAATAAGATCTGCGGCCTGGTCCCCAGCAGGGCCCGATGTAGGGGTGGGCCTGTGAGGCCTCAGACGCCTTCGCTGCCTACACACGCATAACAGGAGGGAAGAGTCCATTTCCAAAACACGTTTTTGGTTCTCCCTCCATGAAAGGAGCTTCACACATTACTACTTAACGGGAGGTTCCCTTGACTTCCAAGCTGGAGTGATCTGTTCTCAGGTAAAGCAAAACTTGCTCCCTGCTGGCCTCACAAGCCAAGTGGACAGAGGCTCACCGTTCAGCTTCGTGACCCAGGCCTCTGGCCAGCTGAGGACTTTCTCTAACCCCATTTCCAAGAATATGCCACTGTGACTCCAGCTGTTTTCTCCTCTGTTATCTAGAAACTTATTCTTCCCCAAAAATCCTTCCTCCTGTCTCCAGCCACCAGGAGAGGCCTCAGGGATGTCCCTGGGTTCTGCTTTGACAGAGGCAGCCCCAAGTTCACTTTTTATTTCAGTTTGGTTTCAACTGAGTTAACTGTTAAAGACTCTAGTGGTTGATGCTTAGCAGATGCTCATAGGCAGGAACCAGAACTCTGTCCAAGTTTCAAACACTTGGCTTTTACAGACTCACTCATCATAAAACCTAAAATTATACCCATAGCTGTCTTATTCCAGCCCAAATATTTCTGTGTCTCTTTTAGGATTTCATGTGTGTAATGACACGTTTAGTTGGGCCAAAGGTCACTCCTGGTTTACCAATGAGAGGCCTGATAGAAAACGTGGCACATAATCACAGTCATTATTGCTTTAAAAAAGTCCGGAGATTTTTTTTTTTTTTTGGTTGGCCTGTTCTTTCATAACATCGTGTTTTATATATATATATATATATATATATTTATAATATATTTATACCGTATTATATATATTATAATTATATATATAATTTTATATATTTTTACATCATTTTTCATTTTTGCACAGTGTATGCTTTTTCATCTTGGTATAGTCCCCATACAATTCCCACCCCCCCTTATTTTGGCAGTAATCCCTCCTACCTCCACCCCCTTTCATCTAGCCTGGGCCTCAGCCTGGGGCCAGGAGCGAGGAAATAGAACCTGAAGCTACTGTTGTTCCTGTAAGGCCGGGGTCAGCGTCCCTTAGTCGTTTCTCAGCCTGCCTCTCAGGTGGGTCTGCGGAGCATTGGTCCACTTTTATTTTTCACTCAGCAGCATCCTTTCCAGGTAGAGAGGAGCCATTTGCATCCTTTTATTTGGGTAGCGACCACAGTTAACTTCCCATCTTTGATCTTGCCCAGTCATCGTTGTCCCAGTGACCTTTAGAGGCAGAATATTACTCAGAGCTCTTCCGCTGAGAGCAGCAGCTGGAATTAGCGGGAAGGGCTGGGAGGGACCGGGCCGGGAGGCACAGACGCTGCAGCTCTGGGCCTGCTCTCCACTCCTCTCGGGCCTCCTCGCAGTCCCCATGAGCCACTGCAACTCTGTTCTTAATTCAAATTCCAGGGAGGGTCCAAATGGTCCTGGGCCATGTGCTTGCTGGCCCGAGAAGACAGGATGTTTTGATTAAGAGTCCACAGTATTCTGTGCAATGGGGACGTATCATTATCCCCTTCCCGAAGGAACTGGGCGGTGGAACGGCCTCCCAGGCTTTTATGCGTGGCTGCTGGCCCCTGGCTCTCCTTCCTTCCTTTCTTAAAAGAAGAACCTGTGTTTGTTGCCTGCACTCCCCAGAGCCCAGATCGGAGACTCACCTTAGATCCAGGAACTTTGCAGCAGGGACATGACTGGGAATGAACAGTAAACAGGGGTGGAGAGTGGGGCTCCGTGAGGATGATGGAGACAGAGGACAGCTGGAGAGAAAGTAAACGACCCCAGCAAGGGACGCATGAAGGGCGCTTTATAGGGGGAGAGCCACCAGAGAGCTCCGTTAGGGACAGAGTATGAACCCTGGCAGTTCCTGTTGGAAGCCCCCAAAGGGCCCTGGGGCTGCCATTTGTAAAGCAAATTAGTCAGCATATGCCTCTTCCCACCCCCACCACGTGGGGTCTGAGCAATAGAGGGTGAACTGGAGTCAGTGCCTTCCTAGGGGGCCAGCAGACCAACTGCAGATGGGATTGTCCTCCCACCCTCAGGGGCACTCGAAACACAACTCATGGGCTTGTTGTGATCATGGCACCTTCATCCAGGGCCCGCTTGCTTAGTCTGAGCATGTGTTTGGTCAGAAGTAGATCCTGGGCCTCCCTGGTGGCGCAGTGGATTAAATCACTGCACTATGCAGCAATCCGCAGCCTCTGCAGCACGAGTTCAATCCCCAGCTAGGGAGCAACCTACATGGCGCAGCAGACCTCTCCTGACTCGCCCGCTGCTCCCCTCAGCAGTGTACTTCAGTCCTTCTGCCTGTTCTGTTCCCTGCTCTGTCTCTGGTGAATCCTCTCACTCCCCACACCCCTGGCCTGTACCCCAGTTCTTGTATGCATAAATAAATAAATCTTAAGAAAGAAAAAAAAAGTAGATCCCTGTAGAGCAAGAACTCCTGTTACCATTTGCCCCGCTGGGTCCCCAGCTCTACCACTCGCGAGTGACATGGTGTTGGCTTTTGCATCCGTGAGATGAGGGCGCCTCCTTCCGTCAGACTGTAAGGGTTAGATAAGTAAGTTGAGCCCTTCTGATTGGTGCCTCCACAGAATAAGCTTATACATTGTTTTTTTAAAAAAAAAAAATGTTAATACCCAGGAGAGGATTTCAACTATGGGATATAAATGATTAGTAATCTTGACTTCCAAACTCTCCCACCCTCCTGCCTTTCCCCCTCTCCCTGTACAGATGCACGTTCCCTCTTTCCTAAAGACAGTCTCCCTCTGTGCTTGGCCACGGCCCATTTCTCGCCTTCCCTTCATTCCATAATTTCTTAAGAGTCCACACTTGTCGCCTCCACCCCTCGCCTCTGTTCATTCCTTGATTCCCGTTACATCCGGCTTCCAGTTCCTGAAACTGCTTCCTGCTGTCCTCAGGGTCTCCTGTTGCCAAATCCAGCAGACCTTTTGGCTTCCTGCTTGACCCTTCCACAGCTTCTTACTCTGGCAGCCATCACCCCTGTCAGAGTCTCTTCCTCTTTCTTAACAGCTCCCGCAGCCCCCAAGATGCGTGCTCTTCTCTGCTCGTTCTCTGTCTCGGTCTTTCCAGCCACTTCCCCTTCCCCACACGCCTCAATTCTTGCTGTTCCCAAGGCTCTGCCTTACTTTGCACATTCTGCACAGATGTCAACATAGCCATCATTCCAGGTCTTATCTAAGTCTATATTTCAAACCTCATCACTCTCCTGTGCTAAGAGGCTGAATCTCTGATCTTCCTGGCACCTCTGACTCAAATTTAACCCCCCCCAGGCCCCCTGCCCTCCATTCTTGGGAATGTGGCCCATTTTCACCCCCATGTTTGAGATACAAGACCTTAGCCATCTTTGACGCCTTCCTTTCCATCCCTGCGACCTCTTACTGATACGCGTTGGCGGCTTCCTCATAAATTCCATCCCCCATTGTCCTTCCTGCTTCTTTACCTGACTCCCAATGGGTTTTCCTTCCCCAGTCCATCTTCCACACTCTGCCCCAAAGCTCCTTCAGTTCCCACGTGACCACATACAGGGCCTCCACGGTGACCCCTCCAGGGCCAGGGACGCTTTGTATCTCGTCACGGCCTGCTTGTGCTCAGGTCCTGACCTGCGCGCAGGCCACCCCCAGATCCCAGGACTATCTCTTCATGTGCTGAGTCACAGCTCAGATGCCAGCACCTCTGTAAAGGCTCCTGCACTCTCAGAGCAGGCTTCATCTTGGTCTCCACACGACCCCTGCATCCTTGGGACTTAGTGCTGACACAGCCCCTATCTTTACTCCATCTCTCTCCACTGCTAACTGTAAGCGTTGTGAGGGCCCCAGAGACCACGCTTCATATTCAAGCCCTTAGCCCCTGGCGTGATAAATACCCAAATTATCAAAGAGTATGTCCTCCAAGGCTGCTCCCTGCTGCCGTTTCTCTGGGAGCTGCTCTTACGTCAAACTCTCTTTCTCTTCAGCTCTTTGACGTCGATGAGGATGGTTTCATCTCGGAGGAAGAGTTTTCCACCATCCTGCAGGCCTCGCTCGGAGTGCCTGACCTTGACGTTTCTGGTCTCTTCAAGGAAATAGCCCAGGGGGATTCTGTTTCCTATGGTGAGTAGGCACTGTTGCTCCCCATTCGGTTTACAGGGAGGGCATCTGGACTATGGGGGGACCCTCAGGCAGCCTCAGTTACCAGTCAGACTCCAAGTTTTGAACTTTATATAATGGATGTGTCCAATATGTACTCTTTTGTATCTGGCTTTTATCATTCAACATCAGGGCTTTGAGGCTCACCCACACAGTTGTTCATTTTTCTCCCTGTACAGCAGGATGTCCCATGGACACGCCCCAGTGTCTATCCATCCCCCTACTGCTGACCGACATTTGACCTGTTCCCTTTGGTTACCTATTAGGAATGATGCTGCTATAGACATTGCCATTCCTGGCTCCCAGACACACTATATAGAAATTTCTCTGAGTTATATATGTTGGAATGGAGTTCATGGGTCGTAGAGTATCCATATCTCCAAGTCAGAACACGAAAAACCCTTTCTCCAAAGTGCCTGTGTCTGTCGCTTGTGAGAGCTAAGTATAGGAATCCTGCAGGAATTGCAGGAGTAAAGTCTTATGTTCACGTGCGTCATGCAAAAAGAAGATTCACCTCAATGTAATTGGATTGTTTTTTCTCCTCTTGTAGAGGAATTTAAAAGTTTTGCCCTAAAGCATCCAGAATATGCCAAGATATTTACAACATACTTGGACCTCCAAACGTGCCACGTGTTCTCGTTGCCCCAAGAGGCTCAGGCAGCTCCCTCCATTGCGAGTAACAAAGTCAGCCCTGAACACCACGAAGAGAGTCCCTCGGACAAAAAGGAAGACTGACAGTGTTCCCAGGAAGGAAATGAGGGTCTCTTACTCGGAATCGCAAAGGCGCTTATTGATAGTATTTTAAATGTGATGGAATTGTAAAGACGGTTGTTGATAGTATTTTAAATGTGATGGTGAGTAATGATGATGTTTAAAATGGGAAACTTTTTTTATAAAAATAGTAGATTTTTCTTACTGAAATGCTTTCATTCACATGTGTCTATCAAGTAATATTTCTTTTATGTTACACTGTACTGTAGGGATTGGCTTACTGGCAAATATGCTTGGATACATTTTCCAGTTAACTTTGCATATCCAAAGGAATGACATGTGCCCGCGGACCAGCACAGCAGTAGACGATGAGGCCACCTCAGGGTTGAGAGAAGCGTGCAGGGTGGTCAGGGCGTCGGCGAAAGAAATGACACACAGACACACTTCAAGAGTGAAAATCTGAGTGTAATTTTCTTTGAGTTTGTGACCAGTATATATATGTTTTCCAAAAGCACAGGAATGAATATCAAAGAAATTAGCTTGCTCATGGGCTCAGTCTATCACCATCAGGGAGGTGATCTACATAACAAACAATGACCATTATAGAAGAAAGGAGGAAGTTTAGAAAGACAGATAAGGGATTAAAGTTTGTAGTTCTAGGAAGACAGGATAAGATTTTTTAGCATTCTTGTAGTGGTTCTTGGTGGTCGTTATCTATTGATAAGCTTCTGCCTTTTCAGGGAACTTCTGCTGCACTTCCTCTGCTTCAGGCTGTTCTCTCCCCGCTTGCTGGTGGTTGCCCAGCCGGACCTAGGGACCGTGGCGAAAGCCATTCCTAAAGATCACTGCGGGGGGAGGTGCAGCAGGTAGGGTTTTGCTGTTCTTCCCCTGCGCGCTGGTTGCCCAGCCGGACCTAGGGCCGGTTAGCCCTAAAGGTCACTGCAGGGGGAGGTGCAGCAGACATGGGCTCACTTTCCTGGTGAGCATTCATGATTTAATGATTGACTGATGAGCATTAATCAACATTGTAAACACTAAAAAGAGACTTTTTAAAATCTATTTCCCCTAAGGAAATAAACTCATAGTCTGTTACTTCTAATCCCTTCCCACTCCAGAAATGAGAATAAGATGATGTAATACTTTTACCTTCACAAGTTCGTTTTTCCCATTTCCATATCAGTTTCTAGGATTACTGAATATGAGTGGATGAGAAGAGAAAGCGCTATTAATGAGATAAAACTTCTTAAAATTCTTATTTTCTTTAGCATGCATCTCTGTAACAGATTCCTTAATCACTTGCCAAGGGAATCTTACCCTTGTACATGATCTGCAGGTTAGGAACTTTGTTTTAAAGCAGCTACTATGGCCAAAGGCGAGGTGGGAATTGCCTTATTGAAGGTAACATGGATCTCCTAATGAGGAAAGAAAATTGTTGGTCAGGGGGTGGTTTCATTTGAGTCAGAGTTCAGAATGTAGCAGTTGCTCACTAAATGAATCAGGTTTGCTGTATTTATCTAACATTAGAATTAATCTATTTTACCATTTACATGGTAGCTTTATTTTGTGCAATGTCCTCTCCATGTTTAGAGCTTGCCTGAAATATATACAGGGAAAGCACCAAAGTTTCCAAACTATCACCAAAAGTTAGGGAATCCCAAAGCCAACTTTATTAATGGATGGCCACGGTTTAGCCTCCAGGCAAGAATCTTACAGGGATATTTTTCCTTTAGTTGAGCAATAATTTTCCTCAAGTGCCATTTTATCAGATGTCAATCATGCATGCATATCGTTAATATCATTTGTATTTGAAATTTTGAACAAAGAACCAGTGTATTAATATACTGTACAAAAAATAGTTGGTTCCCATTCTGAATTCAGTCTTTGAATTCAAAGTCTGTTTGGGCTATGCTCCTGAACATGCTGGTGATTCACCTCCAAGCTACTTTTTCAAAGCCATTCTGAACTTGAGAAGTTCCATGAGAGGTGTTAGAGTTTATATTTAATCCAGAGTCAGAATTTCAAACTAGTTTTACATATTAAGCAGTAGTATCCCAATGTAATAAATATATATTAAATATATATTGCTTATTAAAATGTTTCATCCTTCAGTATCTATTATTATTTGCTTTTATCTTAAAGCTTTTTACACAAAGGATTGAATAAGTAAAAGCAATTGCTTAAGTAATCAGAAAGTACACTTTTATAATAATGTCCATGATATGCAATTGAATGTATGTAATACTCAGGTACCATGAATTTTTTTTTTTATAGAAAAGCAACATATCCATCATGAACAAGTAACATTGGAAATTAAAGGCATTCTCTGAAAGTTATTCCATTGTTTTCCTGTTTTGAAATGACTTTTTATGCTCTTTAATTCCACTTCTGCCAGTGTATCTTCCTATTTTATTATATTACTGAATAAATAAACTTACATAAAATTCTTGGCAATTAAAAAATTCTGGTTTTGCCATTTTGTCTCAAATGTAATATACCTTTTTAATATCATGGCTTGAATATAAGTCTGCATATTTGTGAATGTGATTAATCATTTTTGTTTGCATGGAGGCTTTATAAAATGTCAGACATGATTTTACTCTAATGAAAAACTCAAATTTTAGCCTAAGTAGCATTAGTTAGTATTCCTAAAGAAATCAACTTTCGACTGCTGGGGCGTATGCAGTAGCACGGACCTGACCATCAGTGTTACAACAGAGCAGGCCTCTCCTTTATGCCCCTTTAACAATGACTAACCTCAGAGAGGCTGGCTCTCCTTTTAGTATTTAAAGTAAGAATTAAATTTCATTAAATCAGTTAAATACACAGTGGTTCTAGATAATAGTTTTTTAAAGTGTTACTCTTTGAGATGAGAAATGCTAGCTCCAAAGACCTACAAAGCATAAAAATTTCAATCAGCACAGTTCTGTGGAAGGACAATGGCATAATGAGTGCTAACAGGCCAAGTCGCCTGCATTGGATGTATCTAATTCTCTGCCACTGCTTCTAGTTTTGGAAGTCTGAAAGTGATAGCTGGTGGCAATACCTGTAATGGATATTTAGAAGAGACTGCCTCCCTTTTTTTAAAAAAAAGATTTATTTATTTATGCATATAAGAACTAGGGTACAGGCGGTAAGAGGATTCACCAGAGACAGAGTGGGGAACAGAACAGGCAGATCCACTGAAATCCACTGCTGAGGGGAGCAGCGGGGAGACAGGAGAGGTCTGCTGTGCCATGTGGGTTGTTCTCTGGCCGGGGATCCAACTCGTGCTGCAGTGGCTGCCGATAGCTTCATAGTGCTGAGACTTAACCTCTTGAGCCACCAGGGAGGCTCCTCTTTGCGTTGCCCTTTTTACTCTATCTAATGCGACTCTAGTTTCCAGACAACCATTCTCTCCAAACAAGCTTTGCAAATGTCTGTGTAAAGCATGTGCTAACAGATTGTCTCTTCTACAGTCAGATACCAGTTTGCTATTATTTTTCTAACATGTTAGCCTAGTCCTTTTCTTAATCCTATGAAAGAATCTATGCCCATTAGAAAAAAGAAAATAGTAATCAGAAAAGAGTCATGTTTACTTCTACCACACAAATCAACTACTTCTGACCATTTATTTTACCCTTTTTTCCTAGATAGTCTTATATTCTCAAGATTACAGTGTCTATGGTGTTTTGTATCCTACTGTTTAATTTGCAATATAACATTTGCTAATGTCATTCAAATTCCCTGTAAATGTAAATTTTTTTTTAAAGGAAATGGGAGGCTTTTTTTTTTTTTAAAGATTTATTTATTTATGTATACAAGCACTGGGTAAAGTCAGAAGCGCGGGAGGGTGAGAAAATTCACCAGAGCCAGAAAGGAGAGCAGAACAGGCAGAGTGACGAAGTACACTGCTGAGGGGAGCAGCGGGCGCGGCAGGAGAGGTCTACGCGCCATGTGGGACCCTCGCCCAGCGGTCAGGGATTGAACCAGCGCTGCAGAGCTTCGCAGCCCAGCGCTCAACCGCTGCACCACCGGGGAGGCCCGTAAATGTAAATTTTTTAAGTGTACCTAATATTCCTACAATAGCTATGATACGATGTATGCAGTCTTTCTTCTATTTAACATTTCCACTTTGGGACTATTAAAAATAGCCATAATAGGGGGCCTCCCAGTGGCACAGCCGGTTGAGCATAGCACTGTGAAGCTATCCACAGCCTCTACAGGGCGGGTTTGACTCCTGGCTGTCCAGGGAGATTCCCACATGGCACAGCAGACCTCTCCTGGCTCTCCCGCTGCTCCCCTCAGCAGTGTATTTCAGTAAGTCCACCTGCTCTGCTCCCCACTCTGTTTCCAGTCAACCCTCTCACCACCCCCTCACCTCTGGCCTACACCCCAGTTCTTCTATGCAAAAAAAATAATAAAGAAATGAAACAATTCTTAAGTGACATAGCTTGGAATTGTTGTCCTTAACTTAGGTGAACTCGTTTATGTATTTATTGTCTGTTGTTGCTAGTATCTAAAAGGTGTGCCTGGCATATAGTAAGCACTCAATATTGGATGAATGAATGGATAATGATATCATCATTCATTTGTGCCCTGTATTGTGCTAGAATAGACATCATCTTTACCACAAACTGGAAAACCTGGGGCTTGATTTCATTTAGAAATCAAGGCTCAGAGAGGTCCCCTCACTTGCTCAGGGTTACATAACTGGAAAGTGCCAGGGCTGGAATTCAAACCCAAGGCTGTCTGGCTCTAAGTGAGGGAACTTTTAATTAGGCCAATGTAACTTGAGCTCATGTAATAACTAAAGAATTATATGACAGGCACCAAGTTCCAGAAACATGGAAACTAGATAATCTGAGAACCAGAACCCTCTGGCCACAAACCCCATAGAATGCGGAACAAAAGATCCCAAACATTGGAAATGTGTAGTGGACGTGTAAGAACCTAAGGGAAATCCTCAAAGGCCAAAAGGAAACCAGAACGGAGTGAAAGCATCAGAGTCACACTTGGCCTGTGGACTTTCGTCAGTCCCAGGAACTGAGAGATTTAGGATTTCGTGGCTGTGAGAGACAAAAGCAACAGGCTTTATACCATGTGGGATTCGGGACTAAGATCTCAGTAAATATTCATTTGAAGGACTACACTCCCTGCAAAAGATCCGCCTGTTCTGCTCCCCGCTCTGTCTCTGGTGATCCTCTCACCCCCCACACCTCTGGCATACATCCCAGTTCTTCTATGCCTAAATAAATAAATCTTTAAAAAAAAAAAGATAAAGAGATACATAGACAGACAGATATATAGAGACAGACAGACAGACACGGTGCTGCTCTTCTACGGAAGGACAGCAGACCTATTGCATTGGGACCCCACCCTTATAATTTCTTTTAAATTTATTTAACTCCCTAAAGGTCCTATCTCTAAAAACAATTACACTAAAGATTTGGTCCTCAACTTACACTTTTGGATGTGGGGGAGACACATTTCATAACAATAATCAACCAAAGACTTAATCCTATACAGATTTCTAGAGCTCTTTCTCTAAACATCTCCCTTTTTCGCAAACTCTACTGGGCACTTTCCAACAAGTTCATCCTCCCCAGGCTCCATCTCTGTCTCCTTAGCTAAGTGACACCACTATATTCTCTTTGGATTCTTCCACCCTACAAAATAGTCCAGAATATTCTCTAGACAGAGAGTCAGAGGAGTCTCCAGTTCACCTCATTTGTTTGCTGCCGCAGACAGGACAGCCCATGAAGTTCTCTGCCATTAAGGAAGACTCAGAGTCTAAATGAATTTGCAGTGGGGAGAGGCTGGGGAGAGCCATCGAGAGCAGCTCTGCCTCTCACCCTCCCAGCCCAAGCTTTTATTAAAAGTATGAACAAAGGAACAAGAAAACAGCACACAATTGTGTTTATGCTTATACAGATTAATAAGTTGCTGCTGAAAACAAACTTTGCTGGTTACTAGGGATCATGCGCAGAAGCTGGGATGTCCTCAGAGAACAGGAGTCAATTCTGGAAGAAGTTCTGTTTGCAGAACGTCTGACATCCTGGAACTCCGTATGCAGAGTAAACAGGTGCTCTCCAAAAACTCCAGCTCCCTGCAGGGCAGCAGCCTCCCAACAGTTTGCCTTCTTGTAGGGATTGTAATACTGCAATACCTGAAATCTAAAATAGCCTTTTATCTATATCTTCTCCATGTTAATCATATTTTGTGGTAAGCGGTTTCTAAATCATGGTCCTGGTTATTCCATCGTAGGTGAAAGTGGAAGATCCCCGAATCTCTACCCCCCGCACAGTGAACATTGTTTAAAACATAAATCTGGCCTAATGTGTATTTGAGATTTGGAATTTACCAGCGTGGTCTCTGAAGCCCCAAGCTAAGAACTGAGAAATTCCCTGGTGTACTTTATAGAAGAAAATGCAGCTCTTCCTGGCGGGACACATCTTCGACATAACTTGTGTTGGATTACCAAGTAAAGTGCAGCCAAACCAAAGTTCTAAAATTACAAAATATGCAAGGAAAGAAGGCAAGAGTCAGCATCAACCACCAACATCAGGAAAAAATTCCCAGCCCTTTGGATTACAGAATTGTTGAATACAAAATTTTAAACAAAAGTTTAAATTGTTTAAAGAAATAAATGACTAAAATATGAGAAACGAACATGGAATCATGGAAAAGGTCAAACACATTTGAAAAAAACTAGAAAGAGAGCTTTTGAAAAATAAAGCAACATGTCACACTAAATAGATGAGTCAAGCAGTAAATATTGACACAGCTCAAAAAAAGAATTAGGAAACAGATGATAGATTTGAAGAAACTATCCTGAAAAAAGCATACAAAGGCAGGGCCTCCCTGGTGGCGCAAGGGGTTAAGACACAATCTATGAAGCTGTCCACAGCCTCTGCAGCTCGAGTTTGATCCCCAGCCAGGGAGCAACCCACATGGCGCGGCAGACCTCTCCTGACTCTCCCACTGCTCCCCTCAGCAGTGTATTTCAGTCAGTCTGCCTGTTCTGTTCCCCACTCTGTCTCTGGTGAGTCCTCTCAACCCCCACAGCTCTGGCCTGTACCCCAGTTCTTGTATGCATAAATAAATCTTT
The DNA here is from genome assembly GCF_014898055.3 of Talpa occidentalis. Lineage (NCBI taxonomy): Eukaryota > Metazoa > Chordata > Mammalia > Eulipotyphla > Talpidae > Talpa > Talpa occidentalis. Next base: position 5,647,113 of record NW_023601754.1, read on the forward strand.
AAAAAAAAAAAAAGCACACAAAGGCTAGAGGAAAATATGGAAAGAAGCTAAAAAGTAGAATTGGAGCTCTGTAGCATGATTCAAATGGAAATGCTAGAAAAGAGAGAGGGCAACATTTGAAGAGCTGATAGGTAATAATATTCTAAAGTTGACACATAGAAATCTTTGAAATCAGAATTTATAATGAACCCTACGGAAAATCTGCAGAATGAAATATACTTATACATTCAATGTAGTAAATTGCTGAAACCAAAGGACAAAAGTCTTCAAAGCAGCCAGAAATAAATACATCGCCTACTAAGGAATGAATATTATACCATCAGATTTGTCAATAGCAGCCACGGAAACCAAAGGACAATGGAAAAATACCTTCAAAAGGCTTAGAGGAAATAACTGTCATGCTACTTTTATATCCTGCTAAGCTAATTTTTAAGTATTGAGGGGTTTACGTCTATGGATCTAAACAATATCTATAGATCAAACTTCCTCACCTTTTTATCTACCAAAAACCTCTAACAAATAATCATACATGAAAGTACTCCTTTGCATTCAGAAAGGAAGTTGCCGCTGGAGCAGAGCTTCTAGCAAGCTCAGGAGAGCAGGGGAAAACCACAGAGAGGGAAAATGTAAGATATAAACACAACGGAAGGGGTGCTACAGAGAAGGTATTAGATTTACTGAGAGTTAATAAAACTGATATCCCTAAATCAACAATTAGAAAATGAAATATTTAAAAGAAGGATTTCTGGTGGCGCAGGGGTTAAAGACAGCACTGTCAAGCTATCATCTGCCACTGAAGCACAAGTTCGATCCCCGGCTGGCCTTGGCACAGCAGACCTCTCCTGTCTCCCTGCTGCTCCCCTCAGCAGTGGATTTCAGTACATCCGCCTGTTCTGCTCCCCACTCTGTCTCTGGTGAATCCTCTCACCCTCATGCACCTCTGGCCTCACCCCAGCTCTTGTATGCATGAATAAATAAATCTTTGAAAAAAAGAAAGATAAAGCACATGTGTGTGACAGAAGAGGTTTGAGTGGATGAATTGAGTCATGAACTGGGGAGCTGCATTTGCGGGGAGGACAGAACCCCTCCCGGCATGATTGCCTGAATTAGCATTGCTGAATTTTAAGTCCGTTCCCTTCTCTGTAATAGGAAATCCTGAAGTTTCCGCAGGTGTGTCTACATACACACACGCAAAGTTTACTTCAATAAAAAGTCATAATTAAAACTTGCAAAATTTTCCAGATTTCTTGGATTCAAACATTTGCTTGCGTTTTAAGCTACAAGGAGTTCCAAATTAAATAGAGATAATTGAAGCAAAAATCTCTGCACTTGGCATAATTATTAGGAAAAAAACAATTTCCTTTGAAAGGTAAACACAGGCCTGGTGACAAGGGACTTATGAAATCATTTCTCCCTCTGCTCAGGGTTACGGTGGATGCAGAGATTGGAGGAAAACCAATAATTTGTCAAGTCTCAAGAAAAATGGACAAGAAAAGGTTTAGGAGGCTAAAAAGGGTTTCTGTATTTGAACATGGGCATCTACTCAGAAAAAAGATTCAACCTGCAATAAAATGCAGCATTTGTTCGATAACCCCCCAACCTACCAAATTACGTGGGTTTTGTCTCTACCTATTACATCTCCTTTCACCCAAATTCTGCCATATTTTGGGGCCTCCTCAACTCTGCCATGATGCTTCTGGACAAATCTGTGACTGAATGTTTTCAACCTGAGTATTACTTGGTGAGAAAAGAAAACGTAGAGGTTTGGAGGTAGAATCGCTGTCCCTTTACACAATGACAACTCGGTTCTTTGTTTAAATTGCGTGGACAAGGAAACCCAAGCCACTGCCTTCAAATCTGCCAGAACTGCCTCTTTCCTCATTACCGCCCTGTGAAGCCTGACGTTGCCAGCGCATCTGGCAGATGGAGAGCAGTGTGGGAATGTTTACAGACAAACCAGGAATGGTTCCAAAAGAAGGCACCAGATAGTTGCTCCTGTGGTGTGTTCTATGACTCTCTGATCCTCAGAGCATAGTTCTGGAGAATAGTTTTGTTTCCTAGCTTGGGCTCACTCTAAATAAGCTGCAAATATACCTCCACTTTGTCTTCATACACTTATTCAGTAGGTCCTTTGAAAATTGGGGCCAGGAGGCCTCCCTGGTGGCACAAGGGGTTAAATCTCAGCACTGGGTGTCCCCGGTGTCACAGCGGGTTGAGCGCAGCACTGTGAAGCTGCCCCAAGCCTCTGCAGCGTCGGTTCAATTTCCGGCTGGCCAGGGAGCTACCCACATGGCGCAGCAGACCTCTCCTGTCGCGCCCACTGCTCCCCTCAGCAGTGTGTTTCCGTCCATCTGCCTGTTCTGCTCCCTACTCTGTCTCCGGTGAATCCTCTCACCCTCCCATGCCTCCTGCCTGTGCCCCAGTACTTGTATAAAAATAAATAAATCTTAAAAAAAAAAATCTCAGCACTATGAAGCTATGAGCAGTCACTGCAGCACAAGTGTCAATCCCTGGACCTCTCCTGTCTCGCCCGCTGCTCCCCTCAGCAGTGTATTTCAGTCAGTCTGCCTGTTCTGCTCCCCACTCTGTCTCTGGTGAGTCCTCTCACCCCCCACACCTCTGGCCTGTACCCCAGTTCTTGTATGCATAAATAAATAAATCTTTAAAAAAAAAAAAAAGAAAAGAAAATTAGGGCCAAAAGTTTTATCGTTTGTGTGTTTGTGTGTGTGTTAATTATTCTCAAAGTAAAGCCAAAAAGAAGGCCCCTTTCTGGCCGCTAACTAGTGTCTCCTAAGAAAGAACAACCCTCTTTATAAATAAGGAAGCTGGGAACCTGTGAGTGACGTCACCACCGGGCTCCAACTCTGGGCACAACTGGCCCAGCCTCCCAAGGTCACTCAGTTGTCTACACCACCACTAAGTCACTTCAGTCTGCAGGCCCCGATTCTGCATCTCTGCAAGGAAACCATGTCCCTGGCTTTGTCCACCATGTGAGGCCTGAGAGAGAAAACAGTGACTGAGAGGTCTGTGGGGCTCGGGGAGCCGCTCGGAGGTTGGAAGTGGGAATCTGACCTGGAAAGGAGACCTCCACTGCTCTGACCCTCACAAGGCAGCTCTGGGTCACATCAAAGACCCGCACTTCCTCACTATTGTCTCTGCGTTTATGGATGAATTCCTGCGGAATTCCAGCCCCAGCCCCAGACAGTGATGACGCATGGCTCCCCAGGGTGGGGTCCTGTGCATGGGAGAGAGGGTGATTGAGTGTCTGGGGGTGGGAGGAAACCCGTGTTTATCCCCAGAGAGCGTGATTACAGACTAGGAGCCAGGGAGGGCCCCTGTGTACTCTGAAGGCATAGACGGGTTTCTGTAGTGGCAAAAAGGGCTGCAGGGGGCGGCGCATCCTCTGAGCTCAGGCCTTCTGCATCTCTCCACCTGGCCCCTCACATATTGCCCCTGCTCATCTTTAAGCCAACCTGCAATCAGCAAGAAGAATGCCAGGCCCCAGTCCCTGTGTCCTCTGCTGACTTACTATGATGCCCCTCGTTCTTCCAAGGACTCAGTTTCCTCATATATAAAATGAGTATATTGCTTCATCTACACACTACCGCTGAGGTTTCATGAGTCCAGTCAGACCAGTGTGTGTGTATGTGAGAGAGATTGAAAGTGAGAACAAATCCTGCAAAGTATAACATCCTATGCAGGGGCCTCCCTGATGGCCTAGGGATTAAGTCTCCGTGCTGTGGCCTGAGTTCGATCCCCAGACAGAGAGCTACCCACATGGCGCAGCAGACCTTTCCTGGCTCGCCCGCTGCTCCCCTCAGCAGTGTATTTCAGTTGATCTGCCTGTTCTAGCTCCCCACTCTGTCTCTGGTGAATCCTCTCACCTCCCTGTATCTCCGGCCTGCACCCCAGGTCTGCCAGGCAAAATAAATAAAACTTTTACACTGAAGGAATAATTTCGGGTAGATATCATCTAGAATCTTCCTCCCGGGAGCCAAAGGAGCTCTGGTTTTAGCAGAGCCCTGGCCTAATGCCCGTTTCCCGGATGAATGGAGAGAGGCAGAGGGAGGCCCAGGAGACTGGGAGATGAGTGCTCATCCCCCCAAAGGGCAGCCGAGGAGAGCTGGGAGGAAGGGGTGCACTTCGATTGTGTGCAGATATGATCAAACAATAGGTCTTCGTGCTGTTTGGAAGGATGCAGAGGAGGGAGACGCAGGCCTGTATGGAGCGCCGGGTACTCAGTGTCCTGTTGACGACGCCTACTGAGTATAAATCTTCTTCAGAACAAGCAGCTTTTCGGCCTTGTCAAACAGGACACTTCAGCGACTGCAAGGTGGGGGAAGTCAAACTTTTTCTCAAGCTTGAATCAGCCATTCCCCCGGCCCTTGAAAGGAAACCTAAGCTGTAGCCTCTTGCTGATCCGCAATATCCACTAATGAATCTATTCCAGGGCGCTGCAGCATGGTACTTGTTATATATTGAATTAAGTGCCCCCAAAAAGGTACACAGAAGACCTGATCGCAGGTACTCAGAATGTCTTTGCAGATGTAATTAGTTCACTTATGATGAGGTCATTGGGGCGACCCCAATCCAGTCTGACTGGTGGGTGTCCTTACAAGAAGAGAGAAATGTGGAGACAAACACAGCAGGAGCAGATAACCACGTGATTGAGGGTGGAGGGAGGCCGGAGCCCGCAGCACAGAGGAATGCCAACGTTGCCTTCAAGCCCCAGAAGCTGGAAGAGGCTAGGAGGGATTCTCCCCCAGAACTTGAGAGAGAGCAGGGCTCTGAGCCTCTAGAAGTGTGAGACCGTGCGTTTCTTTTCTTCACAGCCACCGCTGTGTCAGGGCACACCTCAGAGATATGGGAGATTCGCGTCCAAACCACCACAATGAAGTGATCAGCACAACAAAGCAAGTCACAGGAATTTTGGGGTTTCCCAGTGACTCTAACAGTAATGCTTACACTACTGTGTGTCTACTAAGTGTGCAATAGCTTGATGGCAAAAGAAGCCACATGCCCACCTTAATTAAAAGCACTTGATTGCTATAAAACGCTCTCCCCGTCGCAGGCCGCAGACAACCTGCAGAGGGCGCAGTGCAGCGCCCTGCTTTCTGCGCAGGCCTCCAGGGATCTGGGAGACCGCCTGGCTCCTGAACAGTCTGAAAGTGCGGGAAGCTGGTGCCCCAGGGGTGAGTAGCCCCAATACCAACGGTGGGGTGGGAGCTGCTGGACAAGTGTCCTGCCTTCTGTCCATCAGGGACCAGGCGGGGGGTGTTCTGCACCAGGATCCCCGTTCTGCCTCCCACTACAGCACCACCCTGAGGACACCCCCTTTCGGTGGCCTGTCCTCCCCTGGGTCACTCATCCTGTCCCTTCATCCCGGTTCCTCGGTCACCTCCTCCTGGGGCCAAACCCTCCTCCAGCCAGGAAGGCAGCTGTGATGCCTGTTGAGATGTTGTCTTCTGGAACTGCCAAAAACTCTGTTCTCCCTTGAGGTTTGCGGCCATGGTCTTTCTGAGAAACCCCAAGACATGCCCCCCACCCAGTGGCCTGTCCGACTGGTCAGCCCTCACCGCTCCCTCTGGCCTCCCCCCCAGGTTATTCATTCCTCGGGACTGTGGCGACTGAGTCTAGTCCTCCTTGCTCAAGTGGGAAGACCACCCAGACCTGGTTCCTCAAAGCAAGATTCTCGCCAAGGGTGGTGCTTAACAAAGCACTTCTGGGGCGCTGGGGCCCCTAGAGGGGACGTGGTGGCAGAGTGAACCCCAGAAGCAGTGCCCAGGCCTCACTGCCTCCAGGGTCCTTCTGTCCATCCCCACCGCCCCTTTCCGGGCACAGGTGCTGAGAGCTCCCACAGATTGGGTCTCACCCTCAGGGCAGGCCCCCCACTCTCCCCACTCTCCATGGGGCCCTCCTCCACCCAGCTGAAACCCACCCCGTACCTCTCCTGGGGTGGCTGAACGAAGCAGACATCTCCTTCGGGGGGCCTTCCCCCAACTCTCTGGGCTGGGAGACCCCACACAGCCCTAACCATGGCTCTTCCATCAGAGAGAAACTGGGCACTAGCCAGGCCGGCCAGTGCTCCAGTAGCCCCTACTTAGCAGGAGGGAGGGCGGTTTGGCGTATTTGGGGGAGGCCCTGTGGGGAGGAAAAGCCTCGCCTTGCACCCTGCTGTGAGCAGGTGCCCCTCCCCCAGGAGAAGGGGACACCTTCTCTCCTTCCCTACCTAAGAGAAAAAAGCCAAGTCTTCCAGGCCGGGTTTTGTCAAGACCCCGCTGTGTTTACATCCCTGGGCCTTGAGCATCTGGGTGGGTTTCCTCACTGGTTCACCCCAGAACAGGGGTGGGTTTCCTCACTGGTTCACCCCAGAACTCGCTTTCCACCTGTAAATGACTAAAATGGCCAGAGAACTCACTCTTTCATTGTTGTTTTTTAAGATTTATTTTTATTTCTGCATACAAGAGCTGGGGTACAGGCCAGAGGTGTGGGGGGTGAGAGGATTCACCAGAGACAGAGTGGGGAGCAGAACAGGCGGATCTACTGAAACTCACTGCTGTGGGGAGCCGCGGGAAAGACAGGAGAGGTCTGCTGCGCCATGTGGGTAGCTCCCTGGCCAGGTGGGAACTCAGGCCGCAGCCAGCGATGATGGTGCTGAGACCCAACAATGGCAGTGGGTTTGCCCACGGAGAGAAGCCCGCTCTGCGCTCAGCGGACACGCACGACCTCCTTCCTCCAGCCGCACGAGGAGCTACTGGCAGTCTTGGTTGTGCCCAGGCCCTGCCCCGCGTCTCACTAGCACAAGTGGAGAAACCGCCTGTGGCCAGGTCCTGGAGGGTTTGGAGACTATGTTTCCCGGGTCACCGCGGGGCCCGCTGAAGCGCGGAGGCCCCCGATCCTGGGCAGGAGGGCTGGAGAGGACTCGCCATCCGTGCCCAGCCACCCGGGGTGGCTCTCAGGAACCGGGCCGAGCTGCTGGGCCGCCCGCCTTCTCCGCCTGAGTCCCCTGCCCGCGGGCCGACCATTCTGGCTCAGCCCAGCCCTCTCTTTCCAGGGGTTTGTCTCTCCTTCCCGAGCGGATGGCAGTGAGGGGCGCTGCGCGGGGGAGCCCACACTTGAACTCCAGCCAGTCTCCAGAGGGGCAACCACCCCGTGATTTTATCGGATTTGATCAGATTGTATCAGATGGTGTCTCCTCTTCCTCAGGCGTGGACCTGAGCTCACTGCCTCGATGGCAGTCCTGCCGAGCCCCAAGACTTCTCTTCCTCGCTTCGCCTCTGAGAAAAGTGCAAAGGCAAACCCGCCTGAGGGACATACCCGGGAGCCCAGGGGAGAGGGGTGCACAGGGCACCTGCCCTCGAAGGGGGGTTTGTTTAGCAGGTGAAGCTGGCCTGGCAGGTGTGAAGGGTGCCTTAGGCCGAGGGAATGGTATTGGCAGAGACGGGAAGCCCAAGGGGCTTGACTTGATCAGGAAATAACCTGTGCGTCTTGCACAGGGACGAGTCAGACAGAGGGCCAGCCATGACTAAGAATGTGGACGTGCTTGGAAAGCCCCGGATGCTGGTGCAGAGGCAAAATAATATAAACATAATGTAAATATATTAATAAGATAATAATATATAAATAATATAAATATATTATAAATATATAATATAAGTATATTATAATATATAAATATATATATATTTCCTATAGAGTACCGCCACCAAGGGGCATCGCTGGCGCCACAGAGGTAGACGAACTGAGGCCAAGGTTTGCAAACTTAAACAATGAAGAGGTTCAGCAGAAAGGTAAGTGGATAAGACCAAGGCGAAGTAGTCTGAGGTCAGCTGGAGAGTTGGTGCCTTCTCCAAAACTTGGGGCATAAATCCCAATGATTTTTTTTTTAAATATTTATGCCTACAAGAACTGGGGTACAGGCCAGAGGTGAGGGGGCGGGGGTGAGAGGATTCACAAGAGACAGAGTGGGGATTAGAACAGGCGGATCTACTGAAATACACTGCTGAGGGGAGCAGCAGGTGAGACAGGAGAGGTCTGCTGCGCCGTGTGGGTAGCTCCCTGGCTGGGGATGGAACTCGTGCTGCAGAGGCTGCGGACAGCTTCATAGCACTGGGATTCAACCCCTTGTGCCACCAGGGAGGCCCATAAATCCTGATGATTTATGAGAAGCCCAAGACCCAGATTCATTTGTGAAATTTCCTAATTGCAAAGCTCTGAGTGAACTTTAAGCACTGGGGCCTCAGGTTGACCCATGGGTGCTCATTGGTGACCCTCTAAAACAGGGGCATCCCACCTGGCATCTGGGTGTGTCTTGCCAGGCTGTCTCAGGGAAACTTGGGCACATTCCTGAGTGCTCCCCTGTGCAAGAGAAAGGGCGGGTGTCTCAGGGGGTGTGAAGTCGTGCAAATGTTTGCATTTCACTGGGATGTAATCAATACAAACCGGATCACAGAGGCCTGAGAAAGTCAATGGCTGGGGTGGGAAAGACATTTGTCCCTGTGGCCTCTTAAGCAATTAGCTTTGATGTCTTTGGCAGCTGCCAGCTTCCAAAGGCAATTCCAGGAGCTATGATTTGGAATCGGTCCCTTAAGACACACTTAAAGGTATTGGGGCTGGGGGTGCTTGGGCCAGAGAAGAAAACCCAAGGTGGGTGAGGGTCGAGGAGGGGGTGAGAGAGTTGTTATTCCTGTCTTCAAGTATTTGCATGGTTGTTGTGTAAGGAGCATATCAACCTCCCTTGTGTGGATCTGAGACTTAAGCCCAGCACCAACAGTCAGGCTGCAGTGAGACCCTAAAGAATTCCCCAATCAGAGTGGCCTATAAAGGTAGGGCCGGTTGTCGCTGGAGGGAGTGAGCACTCTGTCATAGGAGGTAATCAACCACATGTGGAATGGCCACTGTGTGGGGATAGTATGGTGGAAAGAAGGACTTCTTTGAATGGACTCTGGAATCCCTTTCATCATAGAAATTTTGTGATTTATTACCAACAACTTGTGGTATTCAATTTGATTCCTTTATTTGGGGTCTTGGTGTTTTTTGTCTTTTGTTTTAGAGAATGTGCAAAAAGGGGCCTCCCTGATGGCGCAAGGGAGCACTATGAAGCTCTCCGCAGCCACTGCAGCGCGAGTTCAATCTCCGGCCAGGGAGCTGACCCACATGGCACAGCAGACCCCTCCTGTCTCCCCCGCTGCTCCCCTCAGCAGTGTATTTCATTCAGTCTGCCTGTTCTGTTCCCCGCTCTGTCTCTGGTGAATCCTCTCACCTTCCACACCTCTGGCCTGCACCCCAGCTCTTGCATGCATAAATAAATGCATCTTTTATGTATACAATATATTATATTTTATATATTATATATAGTAATATATTATATTATATATATGTGCAGAAAATTCAGCATTCTCTTTCCACTCTAGAAAGGGACTGGGATCTCTCAGCACAGGAAGGAGGATGAGCAGGTGACCCAGAACCCCACCGCTCTGGAGGCCAAGGCAGCTGGAGCTATTGGCCAAGGGTCCCTTTGTGGCTGCCTGGGAAGGGTTAAAGGCCAAGCCTGGTTCTGAGCCACAGGAAGGAGAATGGGCAGATAGGACATGGAGTCTGGAATTAATAAGAAATCAGATGGCTGAGTCACTGAGCTAATTTCAAAGTCTGAAGGTAACAGGAAAGAAGGAAATCAGACAATTGCAAAGTAATGAAGGCTTTGCAAAGACCCCAGGTGACCAAAACAACAGAAGTCAGGGGGAAATGCAATTACGCCAGTATGTGGGCCCTTGACGCAGCCAGACTGCCCTGGCCCTACCCTCCTCCCATTTGATTCCTGCCTGGCCAGTGGCAGCCCCTCCCCAGGGACACCGCAGGCAGGGACTCACACTGTCCCAAGGGTTCTCCTTCACCCCCAGTCAGATTGCCCATCTGTCCACCCTGTCACTCCCTCTCTGCAAGGCCACAGGGTGTGAAGGGAAGCCGTCACTGACCATCAATTCCCCCACCCCACAGGAGGGGAAACAACCCAAGGATGGACCCTGAGCGTGGCAGGGCAGCCTGAGGCATGCAAGAATTCGTCTGTTCTCTCTCCTGAGTTAACAGAAAAAAAATCCATCCTGCTAAAGTCAGGGCATGAACTTCTGCTTAAAAAAAAAACATGGTACCTGGGCGCTGGTGTGGAGTCTAGCACAGTCACTGAGCTCTGGGAGAAGCAGTTTCTCCTGTTGCACATAGTAGGTCTCCCTGTAGTGGCGGGGCCCGCTGGGGCAGTGTGGACTTTGCATTTAAAGCTTCAGTCCTGCGCTGTGGGGGTGCTAAGAACAGTCCAAATCTGTGCTCCGCCCTGCTCACAGGGCCTTCCAGGGCCTTCCAGGGCCTCAGCCTCAGAGGCTGATCCCAGAGAGTTTGTCTGATTTTTGAAAACGAAGAGGGCCTCAAGCCTGTTTCCCAGCAGCGCGAGGCAAGCAAGACGGTTTTCCGAGCCAAGGAATCCTCTCTGTACAGAAGGAGAGAGCACACCCATCGGCTCCTCAAGGATTCCTTCTCTTTTTGCACACTCAGAAAATGCCCCAATTGTTCTTTTTTTTTTTAAGGATTTATTTATTTATGCATACAAGATCTGGCTGTGAGGGGTGAGAGGATCACCAGGGACAGAGTGGGGAGCAGAACAGGCGGATTGTCTGAAATACACTGTTGAGGGGAGCAGCGGGTGAGACTGGAGAGGTCTGCCGCGCCATGTGGGTAGCTCCCTGGCCAGCCGGGGATGGAACTTGTGCTGCAGAGGCTGTGGACAGCTTCATAACGCAGCCATCTTAACTCCTTATGCCACCAGGGAGGTCCCCCTGTTTGTTCTTTTGATGCGTGCTTCAGCCTGGCATCACACCACCCCCTGCCTTCCCCCACCCCCCTCCTCCGGCCTGGGGGAGAGCTCAACCTCTCTCCTGCGCCTCTGCATGCAGGTTGACAGACCCTGTACATGCAAACCCCATGTGCCTCTCCCCTCACCCTGCAATGCCTCGATGTCTTTCTCCCTGCAGGGAGAGTCAACACCTCCCTCTCCAGGGGCCAAAAGCCAAGCCCCTGCCCACCTCCTCACCCCCATCCCCCACCCCCTCTCCCTGCACAGGGCAGCTTTCTCTCCCTAGCCACCCTGCCTTCCCCCCACCTCCGCCCTCCAGCTGCCTCATCTTCTGGGCTCTCAAATTGGGAGGCCTGAGAGTTTCCCAGCACCCGCTGGGGCGCTTCCAGGCTTCTAAACTCACCCACCATCATGGCATTTTCTTTAAGCTGGTATTTGTGTGTGTGTTTGTGCATCTGGTTCTGGACTATTCCCTCTGCTTGAGTCTAAGCAGGCGCATCACCTGGCTTGTGACAAGACCAGCCCCACAGGTGCACAGAGGTGGCTCGGAGGATAGGAGAGAGGAAGAGAGAGGGAGCGGAGGAAGAGAGGGAAGAGGGCAGAAAAAGACAGAAAAGGGAGGTCTCTGGCAGCTGCACACGCTAGCCGGGCTGCAGACTGAAAGGGGTAGCACATGAAGGACTGGGAACTGCCCTGTGGGGGGTTCTTTGTGGAGGAGGGACGTTAGGGAGCACGAGTTTCACCATCAGGCCCCCAGCTATGTTGCTGGGGGCACAGCGGCTGGGGGAGGCCCAGGGAGCCGAGGGAGGCATGGAAGGGAGCTGTCTTTGCCCCCCGAGATTTCTGGGAGACTCGGGCCACCTCGGCTCTATTACTAACAGCGCAGGGACTAGCATCGCCCGGTGACAGCTGGTGGGACACAGACATCCAGGCCAGCGAGTGGCTGTCACTTCTCTCCGTGGGGGGCCAGCTGCCGGACACAAGCTCAAGGGGGGCTGCCCTGCTCCTCGCGGTCACACAGTAACGCACCCCTGCACCCCGGCCCTGCCCTGGGGAGCAGGTGCTTGTGCCTGGGGGTGGCCGGACACGGCCCTTCGCGGCTCCAGAGGGCGGGACGCACATGGGTGGCCACGGCCCCACACAGCAGTCGCTGCCCACAGAGAGGTCTCCTCTAAGCAAAGCGCAGAACTGTCCAGGGGCGCACAAGCACCCCACCCTGAGGCACGAGCGCCCCACCCTGAGGCGCAGCAGGGCAGGAGCACGCAGGTATTTCAGGTATCTGGCAGGCATGGTGGGGGGTTCCTGCCCAGGCTCTGAGTCTCGAATGCCCAGGCGAAGTCCATTTCCTGCTAATGCCCAAGTGGACTCAGCCACCAGGATAAAGCCCGTTCCCTGGGGCTTGCGCTCCTAACTTTGTTTGCAGATAGGCAGCCCTCTCCCCCACCCCGGCAGGCGGCCCGGCCCTTTCTGCCTGGAACAATCACATTATTTAATTTAGACGAGTGAAGTTACCTTAGATCAATTATACTTATTTTTCCTGTGTAATTTCCAAAGCTTAATATCTCCATTCAGGTCCAGCCTGGGGGACAGGTTGTCTAGCAGAGTCCTAAACGATTTCAGCCCTTAATTCAATTGTACTTTTACCACAGCCGAGCAGCGAGCGTAATTCTTTTATCCCTAAGATGGCTCATTAGCAATAATCTAATAGCATGTATTAAAATATAGGTCACCGAGGTGGACTGCCAAGTGGAGACTTGTCATAACTTTGAAGACTGGACAGCTGCCTTGTTCCTCCGCCCAGCACCCCAACCCTCCCCAAAACCACTCGTTCAATCCCAAGCCTAATTCTAAAACAATCAACTGAGCAGAAACAGTTTACTTTCTGCAGTTCAAGTAATCTTGGCTAGGAAATAGAGTTGCTATCTGCTGCCAGGGGTGGGGCCGAGGGGCCTGTTTCCTGCCATGACAGTGACAAAGGTCTCTGGCCTCAGGTATCTGGGGGGATCCTCATCCCAGCTGTGCCCTGAAATGCCAGAGTGAGCTGGGAGTGTGGCCTTGTGTCTGGCCACAGTTTTCACACCTGTGGAAAGGGAAGGCAGTGGAGTTCCCTGGAAGCAGGAGGGTTCCCCTAAAGTCTGGCTCCCACTTTCAACTTGTCCTGGTCTCATTTGACGTTTCCCTTTAAATCAACTCCCTCTTCTTACTTAAATGCATTTGTTTGAAAAAGGAAGCCCGAGTATCAACATGGACAAATCTCAAGAACGTTTGCAGAAAGTTTCAAGCAGAAATGATGCCATTTATGTAAACTTTCAACATGGGCAAATGAGGCTTTCTATTGTCTCTGCAGGGAAAATGATCTCTGCCGCCCCAGCTCAAGAGAGTGGTGACCAGGGGCCTCCCTGGTGACACAGGGGTTAAGTCTCAGCACTATGAAGATATCACTGCTGTTCCCCCACTTACAGCACAGCAGACCCCTCCTGTCTGCCCACTGCTCTCTTCAGCAGTGTGTGTTTCAGTAGATCCGCCCATTCTGCTCCCCACTCTGTCTCTAGTGAATCCTCTCGCCCTAAGCACCTCTGGCCTGTACCCCAGTTCTACTATGCATAAATAAATAGATAAATCTTTTTTAAAAAATAGTGGTTACCTTTAGGGAGGTAGGAGATGTTGACTGGAGGGAGTATACAGGGAAATTTGGGGTGATGGTCATTTTTTTTTAAATAGCCTGGGTGGTGATTATATGTATTGTAAAAAGTGCACTTAAGACTACTGCACTTCTCTGGCTGTCTTAAGCCTCATAGACACACTGATGTGTGTCTCTATGTACATACGTACATATTAAATGTACATATAAATATACACATATTCATACTATAATATAGTATAATTATATGATAAAAATATGGTATGTTACATATAAATATAGACATTATTTTAGGAATACACAAAATTCAAATATATCCTTACGTATACATCCCTATAAATCTCTCTGTATTTATCCACCATCTATCCACCCACCCTCCATCCATCCATCTACCCTTCATCCACCCATCTATTGATATTTCTCTCTCTGTCTGTCTGTCTGTCTGCCTGTTTATCTCTCTGGTGAGTGTACAGTTACATGCTTGAGAATCATCAGGGCTACATAAGGATAGTGGCTGGTCAGAGGCTTCCCAGAAGGGGAAGACACTCAGGGAGGGAGACACGGCATTTCATATCTCTAATGTTCCTGTTTCTTCAGCCAGCTGTTACCCGATTGTTATTAACTGCATAATGATTCTTTTTTAAAAAAGATTTATTTATTGATGCATACAAGAGCTGGGGTGCAGGCCAGAGGTGTGGGGGGTGAGAAGATTCACCAGAGACAGAGTGGGGAGCAGAACAGGCAGATTGATCAAAGTACACTGCTGAGGGGAGCAGCGGGCGAGACAGGAGAGGTCTGCTGAGCCATGTGGGTTGCTCCCTGGCCAGGGATCCACTCGTGCTGCAGAGGTTGCAGATTGCTTCATAGTGCAGTACTTAACCCCTTGCACCATCAGGGAGGCCCATGTGTAATGATTCTTAACGTATGTCTGTGCTGCTCGGCTTTGGGAGAGGACATTGAGGTCCCTTTAAGCAATAGCCATTCTGGCTTCAGGATAATTTGGGGAAGGCAGAGAGGTCTTTCTGGATTGGAGTTGAGGGACAGGGAGAAAAAAAAAGGGAGTTATTATTATTATTAGCAAAATGATTAGCAAATAATAAAGAATATGGAAACTTTCCTGCTGTGGCCCCACTCCCCAGCTTCAGGACTTCCTGGGAAGCTGTAAGCAACAATCCCTGCATGAGTTCTCACCTGAGGCTCAGCCTGGAAGCTTCTGGAGGGTGTCCTGCTCCATCCCTGACCCAGCGCCTGCGTGCCTTCCTGTGCAACATGCGGTGAACTAGAGCCCAACTCCCATGCACTGTGGACTATGCCTTGAGGCTTGCGCCACCTAGAATCCAGCTGTGGCCTCGTTCTCTGACTGATGTGCACCTTCTTGCACACACACATGCTGGCACGCACGCATGTGTGCTCCCCCCACACACAGTCCAGAAATAAGCAGTTTGTTATGGCAGGTGCGGCTGAGTGTCTGGACTCTCTTGGACTCCACAGGTCACGTCTGCTCACAGCAGTGTGACCCGCTGCCTGCCCTCCTCACACACAGAGCCGTGCCTTGGAGAACCACTGTGTGCTCCATGCCCCCTGGAAGGAGCAGGGGGCCTGATGATGCCCTTCTTCTGCTGGCACCCCAATCTCACTGGGCCTGTCTGCCTTCCCCCCAGGCCCTCGGAGTCCTGTCCTACCTCCTCACCACCCTTCCCTGTCCCTTGGCTCATTCCCTCCCAAAGAGGAGGTGGGGTGCCCAGTGCCAAGGCCCTGCGTCAGGAGTCAGGGCCTGAGTTCCTGTTCTGCCACTAGCCTGTGTGCCCTTGGGGGCGAGGGCAGGAGTGAATCTTCCACGAGCTGCCTGGGAGGAAGGAGTGTGGTCCAGCACTGGGGGTGGGGGCCTCGGATGGAGAAGACCCCATGGGGGGAGGGAGAGAAGGTGGGGGGTGGAGAGAGAAGGAAGAAAGAGTGTCTGGGGCAGGTCAGAGGCGGTAAGAGGGGTGGGGGTTAGCGCTTGGGGTGGGAGGACAGAATCCTGGAGAAAGAGGGGACTCCAGCCTGAGGAGAAAGGGCAGGGAAGTTGGCGGCTACAGTCCCCAACACAGGTGTTCAGAACTGCATCCTGGGAGGGGTGCAGTTGTCTGTGAGGCTTCAGACACCCAGAAAAGTGCACGAATCTTAAGTGCACTTTGTACAGTCCGTATAATCTCCACCCAGGCTATTTTTTCAAAAAATGACCAGCACCCCATATTGCCCTGTGTACTCCCCCCAGTCAATATCTCCTCCTACCTCCCCCCCTGGGGGGCCCTGCTATGAAGAGGCAGGGTAGGGAGGGGAAGTGAGGAGGTTGAACAGGGACCAAGTGGGTACTGAGCCACTGAGCCACAGCCGGTTCTCACCACCCAAGGACACTCATTACCACTGAGCTCCCTAGTTGGCCACATTCAAGTCCCACCCTCTGCTCCACCCCTGCTGCCCTGGGTGAGTTAGCTAATCACTCGCAGGCTGATTCTTTGTTGATTTATTTTTTTTTTAATTGTATTTTTCACTGAGGTAATGTTGGTTACAACACTGCATACGACTTAGGGAGACTGGGTCACACCCATTCAGGTGATGTCACCACACCAGGCCCAGCACCGCAGCCCTAATCCTCCACCCCGGTCCACTGGGCCCCCACCCACTTGGTTGCCCATCCCCACCCGCCTCCCACCCCTGCTGGGCTTGATTCTGCATTCAGATTTCTAGGTTGGTTGGTTTGAGGTTTTTTGGGTTTAGTTTGGTTTTGTCTGTTCCTTTGTTTAGTTTCTTTTTTTTTTTTTTTAAGATTTCTTTATTTATGCATACAAGAACTGGGGTGCAGGCCAGAGGTGTGGGGGTGGGAGGATTTACCAGAGACAGAGTGGGAAGCAGAACAGGCAGATTGACTGAAATACACTGCTGAGGGGAGCAGCAGGGAGACAAGAGAGGTCTGCTGCGCCATGTGGGTAGCTCCCTGGTTTGGCCGGGGATTGAACTCATGCCACAGTGGCCGGAGAGCACTTGATAGTGCTGAGACTTTAACCCCTGCACCACCAGGGAGGCCCTGTTTTGATTCTTTACACCTGAAGTCATGTAGTGTTTATATTTCTCCTTCTGACATTTCATCAAGCATTCAGCCTTCATTCTTTAATCTCTACAATGGGGAGAACAATAGAACGTATTATATGAAATAGTACTTAGCGAGGTTCTAGAACCAGCACATGCTCAGTGAATCAAAGAACCACTAAAATCAACAGCAAATTCTGTTGTGCGTTTGGGACGAGCACACTCACCTCTCCACAGCGGAGATGCATCACAGATGACACCTCCACCCCACAAGAGAGACAAAGGAAAAGCCCCAATTATAAGAGAGCAACTGAGGCACAGCCCAGGCCAAGGGGATGTGGCTGGAAAGTGGCAGGGCACGGAGGAAGTTCCAAGCAGTCAGCATGTCAAACCAGTGCCTCCAGCTGCCTGTCCCATCAAGGAGGGGAGGGTAAAGGACCCCTAAGAAACTAGGGGAGAAGCCACTCCCCTGAGACTTACTCCTTAGGTCCCTTCTCTTGCCCTCCGACCACTCAGTTTTCGGAGGTGGGCTTCTCAAGGACATCTCAAGGGCAGACGTTCTCTGACTGTGGTCTCCAGAGTGTGCTACTACCTGCACCAACATCACTAAAGGGCTTATTGGGGCTCCTGGGCCACCAGGGAAGAGCAGGAGCAGCCCAAGCTAAAGGCGTGGGGGCAGCATCTCCCACCCCTTGGCTTCACTCTGGGCAACCCCAGGCTGAGGCCTCATGACCATAATGAGTGTGCAGTTCCCACCTCTGTGCTCTCGCCCATTCCATGCACCTGCTCCCCAGGCTTCATGGTGGCTTCCAGGACCTGCCCTGGAGAATGAGCATCCAGCAGCCTTTCTCCCTTCCGTGCCCTAGAGGGCACCCGTTCACCCCTCAGCCAGGAAGCAGCTATGCTTTTTTTTTTTCTTTGCTAAGTGTGGACAGAGCAAAAGGAGGAAGTTCCAGCTCTGGGGAAAGAAGGCCCTCCCTCGGGTTGGCTACTGTCACCCTGGCTCTGTGGTTAGGGAACATGTCCCTGGCACGGGAACTCCTTTCTTGAAACGGGAGTTAAACATGCCACAACCACGGGGATTCCTGGCTCCTGCAGCAGATCCATTGAAACCAAATTTCTGGGGTGGAGCCAAGGAAGTTGCAGGTCAAACAATGTGTTAGATCAGTGTGAGTGACCCTGGAAAGTGGCAAAGAGGCAAGACAGCTCAAAGGAGGAAGCAGTGACCTTTAGGAACCAACGTGGCTGGCATCAAGTGAGTCCCTTCCTGTAGCACTCCCAAAGCCTTTCCCTTTGAAGACCTTACTCAGCAAGAGGCCCTCCAAGGGTCAGAGGGCCAGTGTGTAATTCCTACACAGACTTAGAAGTCAAAGGTCACCAGCAGGTAAATGGTGAATCCAAGTATGGAGCCCAGTATATATTTTTTTATCTCCAATTCTACTCTCATAGGTGTTTTACCAACCTGTATTTACTATTTCATCCCCATTTTGGAATTTAAAGTCAGATAAACCTAAATTAAAATTCTAAGGAAGATCCCTACCTCCCACAGACATAAAGAACTTACACTTTTTGAAACAACAAGAAGAAACAGCACACATGCTACACCAGTCATTGCTCTAAATGCTTTACATGGATTTATTCATTTAATCTTCTGAACAATTCTGTGAAGTAGGAATTGGTCCCTTTACCACCTTATCCATATTATAGATGTGGAGATGAAATATAGAGAAGTAAGATTACTTGGCTAAGATATCAGATAGATGGTAGAACCAGAATAGAAGTCCAGGCAAGTGGTTTGTAAAGGCTTGCTTTTAGCCACTTCACCATTTTGCCTCTCCAAGCTGCAGAAAATGTTTCACCTGGTAAATTTGCTAGGAATAGATATCAGTGGGCCAGCGGGAAGGGGATGGAGTGGGCTCTGTAAGAATCACTTGGGTCCACATGTATTACTGGGAAAGACAAGAGAAATGTTTCTGAAAGAAGAAGAAAAGAAAGCACAGAGACTAGTGGGCAGTGGTTTTAAGGGATTCTGAAATGAATGTCACACAGGAACCTGCAAATCCCCTAAAACTGTCCTTTAAATGCTGTATAAATTAAAGATGACAATTGCATGGAAATGTGTACCGTGACTCTGGATGGGAAGACTAAATACTGTAAAAATGTCAATTATTGGGCCTCCCTGGTGGTGCAAGGGGGTTAAGAAGCAACCTACAAAGCTATCTGCAGCCACTGCAACACGAATTTGATTCCCAGCCAGGGAGCTACCCACATGGCGCCTCAGACCTCTCCTGACTCGCCCGCTGCTCCCCTCAGCAGTGTATTTCAGTCAGTCTGCCTGTTCTGTTCCCCACTCTATCTCTGGTGAATCCTCTCAACCCCCACACCTCTGGCCTGTACCCCAGTTCTTGTATGCATGGATAAATAAATCTTTAAAAAATAGTGTCTGTTCTTTCCAAATTGACCTATAGAGTCAGAGCAATCATAGTTGACATCCCAAAGGGCTTTTCAGGAAACTTAACAAGCTGATTCTGAAACTTGGGGGGGGAAGAATCAGGGTTTGAAATAAAACATTTCCAAAGAAAAGGTGTCAGAAAATCTTGCCCTATTGCATGGGAAAGTTCATTAGAAAGCAATGTTTGGGGGCCTCCCTGGTGGCGCAGCGGTTGAGCGCTGGGTTGCGAAGCTGCCTGCAGCCTCTGCAGTGCCGGTTCGATCCCCGGCTGCTCCCCGGCCACCGGAGGAGGGTCCCACATGGCGCGCAGACCTCTCCTGCCGCCTGCTGCTCCCCTCAGCAGTGTACTTCGGTCCTTCTGCCTGCTCTGCTCCCCGCTCTGGCTCTGGTGAATTCTCTCACCCTCCCGCACTTCTGACTGTACCCAGTGCATGTATAAACAAAACAAACAAACAAACAAACAAATAAATAAATAAACATGCCTCTATAAAAAAAAAAAAAAGAAAGCAATGTTTGTTCATTTTCCCAGGTTTATTCAGATGAAATTGACAAAATTATGTATACTTAAAGTGTATCATATGGTAAACTGATACACAGATATATTGTAGTAACACATTACATTATTTGACACATCTGTCACCTCACATAATTACATGTGTGTTTGGTGAGATCTGTTAAGATCTAGTATCTTGGAGCCTCCCCTGGTGGCGCAGTGGTTGAGCGCTGGGCTGCGAAGCTGCCTGCAGCCTCTGCAGTGCCGGTTCGATCCCCGGCCCCCGGAGAGGGTCCCACATGGTGCGCAGACCTCTCCTGCCACCCCTCAGCAGTGTGTTCCATCAGTCTGCCTGTTCTGCTCCCCGCACTATCTCTGGTGAATTCTCTCACCCTCCCGCGCTTCTGACTGTACCCAGTGCTTGTATAAATAAAATAAAAAAATTTTTGAAAAAGATCTGGTATCTTAGCAAATTTGAAATATGCAGCATTGTTAATGATTGTCAGCAGCTGTACTTTAGATCCTCAGAACAAGGTATTCATCTTATAGCTGAAAGTTTGTAGCAAGAAAGTAATATTAGTTAAGACAATGTGGTATTGTTCAGGCACAGACAAATAGATCTCGAGAGCAGAATGCAAAGTCCAGAAACAAATGCAACTGGACCAGCAAACTTGGTTGGTGATAGAGCATTCTCTGACAAGCAGAGCAGAAAAGATGTGACAAAACATGTTTGCAACATAACTGACAAAGATTCTGACCCAGACTATATTAACTACAGTGAATCAAGAGGAAAAAAAAAAGTCAATCAGAATTGCACAACTGACATGTCCTCATTCTCGGAAGTAAAAGAAACACATATGGCTCATAGGCATGTGAAAAGGCAATGTCAACAGAAAGAAATCAGGGAAATGGACATTAAAACCACACCTAAAAGACTGACAAAAATCAGAGACCTAACTAGTAGCAAGGGTGGAGAGGAAGTAAAGAAATTGGAAGTGAAGAACTCACACCACTAGAGGGAGTTTCAACTGGTAGAACCACTTTAGAAAATTATTTGACTTGACTTGATAAAGTTGAACAAACACACACCCTACAAACCAGCAATTTGTTCCTAGGCTCAAAGTTAGAAAAACTCTGATACATGCATATAGGAGATGTCTATACAAAAGTTTATAGATAATTTGTTTAAAATACAAAAAAGATAGGAAATAACCCAAATGTCCTTGCACAGCTGAATGCATAAATGAACTGTGACTACCAGACAATGGAATGAATGTCTACACCAATGAAAAGGAGTGAACTGCAGCTACCCCCAACCCCGTGGCAGGATCTTAAAGACGTTAAATGCAGCCAAAGAATTTGCAGAACAGTATCTATAGAATCAGTCCATGTATATAGAGTTCAAAGAAGGACAAAACTAAATAACATATAATTTGGAATACAGCAGTGCCCTCATATCCACGGGTTTACCCCTATGGGGATTGAAAGTTTTGCTTAGGTTTGAATTGGCAAGTCCATACAAAGGTGCATCTAAATCATTTATTCTGACCATTTAAGGACTCTGGGTTTTATTCTGAATGAGATGGGCACCACTGACAGAGAGAGGGTGATAGAATCAGAACTCATTTCCAGAAGGTCTTTCTTTTTTTTTTTTTTAAGATTTATTTATTTATGCAAGAACTGGGGCACCCAGGCCAGAGATGCAGGGGGGTTAGAGGATTCACCAGAGACAGAGTGGGGACCAGAACAGACAGACTGGCTGAAAGACACTCCTGAGGGGAGCAGTGGGCAAGATAGGAGAGGTCTGCCGCATCATGTGGGTTGCTCCCTGGCTGGCCAGGGATCGAACTCGTGCTGCAGAGGCTGCAGATTGCTTCATAGTGCGGTGCTTAACTCCTTGTGCCACCGGGGAGGCCCCCAAAAGGTCTTTCTTGAGGGGGTGAGTTTAAACTTCACAGGGAAGGGGAGAAATGAGGGCAGCCACTCGAAGGCTACCTTAGTCAGGCAATGTCGGCATGGCCTGGAACAGCAGTGACCACGGAGAGCTGGTGTGCTTTGAAGCCCCCAGTTTGCAGTAGGACTGGATGTGGGGGGAGAAAGAGGAGTCAAGGTCAATTTCGATTCCAAGGTTTTTGACCTGAGGAACTAGAAGGAAGCAGATGCCATTTTCTGGAATGAGGGAGGAACAGGTTTGTGGAAAGTCGAAAATTCTCCTGTGTTGTTTTTTTTTTTAAGATTTATTTATTTTTATGCATACTAGAACTGGGGTACAGGCCAGAGGTGCAGGGAGTGAGAGGACTCACCAGAGACAGAGTGGGGAACAGAACAGGCAAATTGACTGAAACACACTGCTGAGGGGAGCAACAGATGAGTCAGAAGAGGTCTGCTGTGCCATGTGGGTAGCTCCCTGGCTGGGGATTGAACTCGTGCTGCAGTGGCTGTGGACAGCTTCATAGGTTGCATCTTATCCCTTACACCACCAGGGAGGCCCCAAAAATTCTCTTTTGGACAGATGAGTTCCAGGTTCCTTTTATGACCCGTGCAGAGGTGTCTGTAGTCAGAACCAGGAAGGGGATGTAAATGCCAACGTCAGCAATGGACAAATGCCCTTCAATGCCGGTGGCTGCCCAGTGCCCAAGTCCAGCTCCTATTATTGTCTCTTCCGTGACTCTCATCTCATTCAAAACAAAACCCAAAGTCTTTCTGTGGCCCATATGGATGAATGTGCAGATGTCTCCTGGGGGGTTGCCGAGGCAAGCCTGGCCAGGCCTTTCAGCCCAGCTGGATGCCTGCCGAGGGCCAAGCCACATCTGGGTAGGCTGGAAGACTCAAGGACCCCTAGGGGATTTAGTGGGGGCTGTTCTGACGGAGACTGACTTGAAGTTAAGTGGGAGCTTTTGCTGAGGGGCCTTTTATGCTATTAGGCAATGCAGTGTAACGTATACTAAAGACCAATGATCTGATATATGAGTGACCCCGGGTCAGCTGCAGACACACAGATCTATTGCTCTGAGCCCAGAACAAACAAACCAAACAAGAAAAAAGAGAGAGAAAAAAAGAAAGGAAGGAGACAAACCTCTCCTCCACTCGGTCTTTGTTCCCCTCCACGCTATGGAGGCACACCCTTGGGACACTTCCAGGACCCAACCCCTTGGATTCTAGATGTTCTCCAGCCCAGCCTTGGGGTGTCAGGGTCTTGGTATCTGTCTGAGGGGAGATGGCCAGGCTGGGCTGACAGCACCAGCCGTTGCCTTGTGCCCATGGCCTGTGTCACCAAGTGCCATGGTAAGTGGAAGTGACGCCTCCCCAGAGATCGTGTTAGCGCTGCTAATGCTCCAGCCGCCTGCCTACCCTCTTCCCCTCAGGCCACCTGCAGGGGCAGGATGCAGGGCACAGAGAGAAGCCACATGGCCCCGTGGCTCTATGGACAGGGAGTCTGGGACAGCAATGGAGAGAGACACCTTCTCCTTCAGTCCCGCCCCAGCCTGGTGTCCTCACGGCTGACCTCAGAAATCTCTGGAACCACAGGGTAGAAACTTGGGGCTTGCTAACTGACCCTCTGAGGGTGTGTCTATTTGAGGGTGGAAAGAGGGGTGTCTCCTGCCATCCCTGTAGCAAATGCTTCCAGTGTCCTGCCCACACCCTCATGTCTCACTGGTCCTGCCAAGCACAGCCCACCCACCGGCTTCCTCTGCCACCTCTGGGACTCTGCTGGACACTTGTTCTGGCCACAAGGGCATGCTCAGCCCCCACACCAGGCAGGGTGGAAATGCTGGGAAGTCACGCCCTGGAGGCAGCCTTAACAGATAAATATTCCAGAGTGCTCGTCCAGGAAGGGGCAACGAGACAGGCTCTGCGCCTTCTCTCAGAGGCTCCCTGCAGGGCTGAACAGAGGCACTGTTCCTAAATGTCCCCTCTACTGGTGTCCTTCCCTTTCCTGTCTCGCCTCCCCACTTCTTTCCCCATGCTTGCAGAGATGGCCTCCTAAATAAGCTACTAGATTTCAAATCTTTGTTTCAGGTTCTGCTTCTGGAAGAATTCAATATAAACAACCAGAGACACCCAAATCAACCAGTGATTGAGATGGCTTCTAATTCTGTTTTGTACACATTTCTGAAGCAGCAGCAATATAATAGAATATATTAGGCTGTCTTGTCCCTGAAAGGGAAGTCACACAGACAACTGCACTAGACAAATATACAAAGCAGTATAAAGGAAGAGTTTATTCTGTTGTTGGGAGGTGGTTATCAGGGAAGGGTTTGCATTGGAGATGACATCTGAGGCTTTGAAGGATGAATAGGAGTTTTCTGGGCACACAAGAGAAAGATGCAAACAGTATATTTAAAAATCCAGAAGTTGTTGCAGGAACCAGTAGTAGTTGAGTGTCTCCCGTATTGCTAGAAAATAAAGCACACTCTGGAGGTGGTAAAGGGTTTGTAAAGAGTATCAGAATAATAAGAAATGTGGTTAGATAGACAGGCAGTATCTTGTCTGTGCTGCTAGGATGTTTAGATATTATCTTGGAAAGATTGGAGGATTTGAAGAAATTGTAGGTTATCTTTTTCTGATTGCATAAGTATCAAATGCTCATTGTTGAAATGTTGGCAGATAAAGAAAAATATAAAGAAGAAAATAAAATTACCTCAAATCCAGGGTTAATTAAATCACGTCGATGTGTTGTTTCTCAGCGGAGTTTTAGGCAGAAGAGTGCAGAGATCAGACTTGAGTTTTAGAAGGCGTTCTGGTGGCTGGAGAATGTCATGTGGCTGGAAAGATACTGGACATGGGGTGGCCAGCTCGGAGGCTGCAGCAGTGCAAGTCGATTGGTGCTCGGGAGGCTGGGGGTGCTGCAGCAGTGGGGATGGGGGCTTACAGGGCTTTTGGTGGTGGCGTTCTCAGGACCAGTTTGCTACAGCATGGGGTAGGAGAGCAGAGGAGAGGCATGACAGCTAGAGTTGCTGTCAGCGCTTCCAGCCCCGTGTTGGGAGAGGGGATTGGGCCGCTTTGTCACTTCCTGCCTGTGGGACCTCAGTTTCCTCGAACCCTTAGAACATGTTTCCTGACCTGAAAAGAAAAAAATGAATGACAATTCTGATCCTGCTTTCCTCACAGGCTAGTACAGAGAATCCATGGCACCTAGGAGAGGAATATCCCTGATGAGTGGAACAGGTGGGTCTAGATTGCCCCCCTGAAACCTCTGTTCAATCCTTTCCTGACCTTCTGTCTGCAATCATCAGTCCCCAGAAGGCAGGGCAGACCCACACTCCTCCAATCTACCCTTCCTCTTCTCTCTGCATCCTTCACCGAGGACATGTGTGAGACTGGTCCCTCTGGTGAAGATGCTCTAAACACCCCCATGTCATTCTACTAACTGATGCTGCAGTATAATCCAAGAGGACATATATAATAAGCAAATAAATTGGGTGAGTGATGCAGAGAGGAGAATGAAATAGGGTGTTGTAGAGTGGAGGTGGATTTTGTTTTTGTTTTTTTCCTAAAGATTTATTTTTATTTATTAATGCATACAAGAGCTGGGGTGGAGGCCAGCGGTGTGGGGGGGTGAGAGGATTCACCAGAAACAGAGCGGGGAACAGAACAGGCAGATCCACTGAAATACACTGCTGAGGGGAGCAGCGGGGGGACAGGAGAGGTCTGCTGCGCCATGTGGGTCAGCTCACTAACCAGGGATCGAACTTGTGCCACAGTGGCTGGTGATAGCTTGATAGTGCTGAGACTGTAACCCCTGCGCCACCAGGGAGCCCCGAGTGGAGGTGGGTTTTGGATTTGCGTGATCAGGATGGACCTCTGGAGCAGCTCAAGCAAAGGAAACAGCACGTGGAGAAATCCTGGAGTAGATCTGGGCTTGGTATGTTTATAAAACAGAGAGGCCAGCATGCCTAGGCTCATCCAGACTCCTGTCCACTCTGCTTCAATGATGTCACTGCTATGAAGCCCTCTTGGATCACCACACCAGCCCTAACTTGCTGATTCAGCTCCACCCAATTCCTGCGGCCCTAGGGTCCCAACCAGTCCCGGCCACGTGGATTGTGATGGGCTCTTTACACTGAACTGGGGCTGCCTTGAAGGCTGCACCTCTCTCCAGAACCCCACTAGGCTTATCTCACACGCTCCACTTCTGTATGACGAATGAATGAATGAATGAATGAATGAATGAATGAACTAGTGCATAAATGAGCGTTCAATGAATACCAGAGTCAAATTTTTCCTCCTATACCATACAGTATTTTTACTTACTGTGCTACTTTTTTCTCCCTCACTGCCAGGACAGATTATAAACTCCGCCATGTGGGGGACTTTCAAGTGAGTTGTCCACTAGGACAGAAAGCCTAGAACAGTGCCTGGCACACTGCATGCATGAGTAAAGACCTGAATGAAGAGCCATTCTCAGTCTCCTGCACAGCCCACAACCTCAAATGCCTTTCCAGACCTCCCCAAACATACAGCTCCCTGGAGCAAGAGCGGCTTCGTGGCCTTTCACCGGGGAAACAGCCAGACAAAATCTGCCCAACATCTCCCTGTCCAGGCAACAGTCTGCCCCATCAGTCTGCCGTCCTAGGCGCTGAGCCAGCCCAGCATCCCCGTTTTGCTGATGGAGGGACTCTGGCCGGGGCGAGCGAGAGGCCTGCGGGGGTGGCAGAGCCGGTGAGAAACCCGGCTCCCCCGAGGCCTCTCCTAGCCCGTCTGGGACGCAACTCTGCGCCCACTTCGGGGAAGTCTCGGTCTCTAGCCGTGGTCCCAGGTGAGAGCCCGGGGCCCACCCCACCCCCGAGCTGCCCGCGGCGCCCGGCTGCGCGCCGGAAAGGGAACGCGCGCCCGGTCCCCGCGAGTCGCCAGGAACTCGGCTCCCGCCGCCCCCCGGGCCGCGCCGCGCCCCTGCCCCAGCCCCTGCGCATCCCGGCCGCGCTGTCACTCTCCATTAGCGCTAACAGGCTCCAGACGGAGCGAGCCCGGCGCTGGCTTAATGCAATCGGCGCGTTACCTGGGGCGCAGGCTACATTACCAGCCCGGCCCCGCCCGGTGCGGCCACAACGAGCCGCCCCGCGTCCTCGCGCTCCCGGGCCGCGCCTGAGCGCCACGCGGCGAGTCCAGCCCGGCCGGTGCCACGGCCCGCGGAGGCCGGCGGTTCCGGGACAGCCAGGTCGGCGGCGCCGCGGGGCCGCCGCTGCCCGACACGTGAGTGCGCCCAGGGCGCGGGGCCCGCCAGGTGCGCCCGGGGACGCGGGCGCAGCGCGCAGAGCGAGGTGGGCGCCCGCAGGGCCGAGATCCAGGCGCTGGGGAGGCCCCCGGGGCGCTTGGCGGCGGCGCGGAGCCCTTTTGGGGAGGGGGGGGCAGCAAGTTGCCTCGGGCCAAGTCAAGGCTCCGGGAAACTTCAGCCTAGGCGTGTCCCAACCTCTCCATTTGGGGGCGAGAGGGAGCAGCGGGCGGACGAGGGAAGCGCCGCGGGGCTTCTAGCCGGACCGCGGGGCTGGCGGGGGCGGGCTCCACCTCGAAGCTCCCGCCCGGGCCCGCGCGCCTCCACCTCGGTTCCCAGATTTCTCCCACAGACGCGCGCCCTGTTCTGGGGACCCTGCGTGCGCTCCGCGCGTGCGGGCCGCCGCCTCCCCAGGGAGCCCGGGAAGTCTCGGGAGGCGCCAGCGGGGTGGGATGGCCCAGTGACCAAATCCCTTTATTTCACCCAAGCAGAGCCGCGGCGCGCTTCCAGTCCCGCTGACGTCCGTCCCGCCAGCCGCACCCATGCTTCTGGCGCGAATGAACCCACAGGTGCAGCCGGAGCTCAGCGGGGCCGACCCGGACTCCGAGGAGCCCCAGCGGGCGCGCAAAGGCGCGGATCTGCTGGTGGTGAAGGAGCGCAACGGAGTCCAGTGCCTCCTGGCGTCCCGCGGCGGGGACAGCCCGCCCCGCGAGACCTGGAGCAAGAAGATCGACTTCCTGCTGTCCGTGGTGGGCTTCTCCGTGGACCTGGCCAACGTGTGGCGCTTCCCCTACCTCTGCTACAAAAACGGCGGCGGTGAGCGCGCGGCGGGCCGGGGTCGGGGCTGCGGGGCCGGGAGAGGAGCAGGGGCGCGCGGGACAGGAGGAGGCGCGGGGCTCGGGCAGGTCTGGGGCGCACGAAGGAGCTGGAGAGAGCTGGCGTAAAGGACAGGGGTCCCTGGGAAGAGGGGCGCGCAGAGGTGTTCTTAGCAGCGCTGGGCGCTTGGGAGGGGCAGCCTGGCTTGGGTGGGCAACCCTTTCTATGAAAGAAGGTAGGTGGTGATTGGAAGCGCTCTGGAGAGGGTGCCAGAGGCGCGCGGGGTGTCACAGTCAGACATGCCGTGACCCTAAATCCAGCACTCCGAGCACTGGGACGGGGGAGATAGAGGACTTGATGCTCCTGCAGGCGCCTGGAAAGCTCTGTCCCTTAGTGGCTGAAAGTCCGCAACAGAGACACAAAGAAACTGCCTTCAGGGAGAACCCCACTGTCAAGGGGAGGATAAAGCCAAGTCTTTGGGAAATCAACCCTGGGGGCAGGAAGACAGTTCCAAGTCCCTGCGTAGATCCTTCCTGAGGGCCTTTGCTCCGGGGGTGTCCAAACCAGCTCAGTGCTGACCTCTTTGCTGGAATGAGTTTGGGGTGCCCCGCAGACAGCCTGGGGAAGTGACCATGAGGAAGAAGATGGTGAAGGGTGGGCCATCCTTGAAGCCTCTCCCTATCCATTGGACCCCCCTGCCAGGCAGGGGCTCAAGGTCAGGACTCCAGGGGGCCAGAGGGAGGCAGGCCCAGGGGAAGCTGATGATGGGCCGCGCCCCATAGGTCCTGGGGCTCTGCTATGTGTTGCACTGGGCATTCTGGACACTTGCTTTGGGTGAGAAATGAGAAACAGATAAACCAGAGTGAAACTTTTCCATGTTTGGCTGCTGCAGCTTCTAATAGGTTTCCGGTCAGATTTAATTAAACATTCTGATCCTTTGGACTCAAGGAAAGAGAAATGCAGATCCTGCGTGCTTTTAGCAGAGAGAGGATGAATGAAAGACAGACCGAGCGATCCTGGACCTGCACCCAGCTTGTCCCCAGTGACCTCCCCAGCTGCTTGTCCCCAGGCAGTGGAGGGCTTCACCATTAACCCATAATATCAATGGGGTTCCACGCGGCGTGAGGCACAGTGTGAGGCTCTGCAGGGCTCACCTGGAAGTATTAGCCATCATTGCCTCCTGCCAGGAGTTTTAATCCCCCAAGGTTTTCATTGTCAAGCTGCTACAAGTTATGCCCATTTTTGTAAGTGGTCAGGGAGTCGAAAAGCACCCAGATGGCCAGTGGCACCCATCAGCTGTGTGCATATTCTGGAGCTTTCGCTGACCCTGTGTGCCCTCTTGGCCATTGCCACCGATGCAGAGAGCGCCCACTGTGTGCAAGCTGGCAGTCCAGCTTCCAGGTGTGAACAGTGGGGCACAGGTGTCACCAGTTCCAATGTGCAGGTGAAAGCAACTGGAACTCTTGGGTCTTTTACGCTGCAGGTCACCAGTGCTCGGTCATTGGTCTCTCTCTGGCTCTGTCTCCCAAACAGGCTGTGGCTTTTCATCCCAGTATCACAATACCCACATGAAGACCTAGGTCTGGGCAGTGTGGTAGGAGGCACCCAACAAACTGCTACTGAATGAAAAAAAAAAAAAAAAATGAAAGGGTCCCAGCCCTCAAAGATGGAATGCGGTTTCCAGAAAGAGTGAAGTCTGCCCATGGGCTGGATGGGGCGGGCAGCCTGAGCTTGGGCGCCTGGCCCCCGGGGGCTGCATCCACCCCTGTGACCCAGGCCATGCTCTCCCTCTTGGCTTCCTCACCCACTAAGTGGAAATAATAGTGATCAACAGAGAGGGTGGTTGTGAGGACTCAGCGTGACCAGGCCAGCCTGCAGCGTGGCCTTCATGACGGCAGCTGCCGCTGCCCATGAGCATCCTTCTGCTGTGGTGTGCAGCCACGGGGGAGGTGACAGGCTGTAGAAGCCTGAGGAGAGGTTCTCAGGAAAGGTGGGTGTGGACGCAAAGGGGGATCATTTTGGACACAGGAGTGCAGGCCCGGGAGATAAGGGTGGGAGGCAAGGCAGGGCCGGGTGTGGAGACCTGGAATGGCAGGCTAAGGGGAGGTGTTCCTCCAGGGAGTCCTCATTTCTGACCAGGGTTGGCACGGTGGAGCAGCCTGTCACCCCCTTGCACCCCCACCTTAGAGTCTTGGGCGGCTTCTCTTCTAACTCACTCCTCACCCTTCTTGGGGACACTCAGTGGGTCCTTTCTGGACTTTCTCTCTGCTGGGACCTCCTGGAAGCTCCTGGTGGAGCAATCCTCACCCCGTCATTCTGAAGTCAGCTGAGAGATGGGCACACAGGTTGGCAGGTGGTAGTGATTGGCAGAAAACAGCCCAAACGCCCAAGTTGGAAACCCCAGCTTTGTATGGCACAGCCCAGTTCCCCGTTATAGTTAGAGGTGAGCTGAGATGACCTCCAGGATCCATCTCTCTCCAGTGCCCTGCCTGAGTGCCGCACCCAAGCCCGGCCTCTCCCGCCCTGGAACTTAACAGCCGTGTGCTCTGCGGAGCCAGTGTTAATCGGGGACCAATGATAAGGTGCCAGGCATTTAGGCCACTGGCTAACAGTTTCTGAATGAGCTCCTGAGATATCAGCCTGGGAACATCTCTGCGTAGGCCAGCTGCTAGGATGCACAGGGACAGGAGCAGTGGGAAAGCTATTCCTGAAAATTCCAGGGCTTTGTTGAGAACCTTCTCAGACATGGAGAAACAACGCCGTGGCATTGTCTCCAGGGTCCCAGGTTCTTCCTCTGCACCTGTGCTCTTGAGCCTGGTCTTTGCTGATCCCCAGAGAGGAGCAAGGAGAGTCACCAGGTCCCTATGTCAGCTTCCTGCCACGGAAGAGGCCTCCATGACTGACCCCCTGAGGATGGCTGCTTCTGTTTGAGACCTGTCCAGCGGGCGGTGGTGCTGTCAGAGTTACATGGCCTCTAGGTTCAGACAGGTGTGAGTCTCAGTCTGACGTTTCCTGGAAATGCAGCCTTGGGCAAGTCGCTCACCCTCTCTGGGCCTCTGTTTCCTTGTGCAGAAAAGGAAAATAAGAAAATTCCTCCTTCCTGCAGGGAGATGCCTTAGAGAGCATAAGCAGAGTACTCAAAAATAGCATCTGGCACATAGTAGGTGCTCAATAAATGGAGCTACTACTATGATTGTTATTGACTTTAGTTATAGCCTAGACCCAGGAATTGGCTGCAGCCCTGATTTTGGAGGGAGCAGAGTTGATTTTAAGAGGAAATTGATGAAGGAGAATAAGGCCAGGAGGTAGTCACGCTTGGGCCAGAGAACTCAGGACTCAAGGTCTGGGCTTTGCTCCACATTCTGATGGCCAGCCTTGTCCCACTGGTGTTTCTTCATCTGGAAAACAGAGATTAACATTCCTACGTGGGGGCCCAGGAGAGTTCTCTGAGCTATGTGATTCTGGTCCCTAATGCAGTTTCCATTCTTCCCCAAGCAAGCTCAGGAACTTGGGTCCTCACGGCCCTTTAGGAACACTCTTGATCAAAATATCTGGGATTCTGGAAGCCAGGTGTAAGTTGGTGGCTGGTGCAGAGGACAGGAGTTTGCAAACTCAGTGTCCTTCTATTTGACCCGGCTTTGGGGGCTGTCTGTGTCCTGAAGTTGCCACATCTGACACTGGCTGTTTGGTTCAGATGCACAGGAGCCAGCCAGCTGGAATGGCCTCTGACCAGTTTGCAAGAATGAAGTTCTCACCTGGGCTGGAGATGAGATCTGAATCTGGGGTCACCAGCATGGTTTGACCCCTTGCTTTGAGCTAGACCAAAAGATCTAGAATTGCTGATACCACCAGATGGGGTTTCATAGGTCTAAATGTTACATCCTGCCCTGTGGTCCCAAGCCCAAATGCCTACGTAAACATTAGTCCACAACACAAGTGGAGAAACGCCCCAGGACTTCCATTAGCTCCATCCTTCATGTGAGTCACTGCTGAGAACTATTTATTTAACCAAAAACTTTTATGACTACGCAGACATAAACCAGGAATATGGAGATGAGCTTTTAGGGAGTGACATCCTAGAAGTGATGTCATTTTTGGTCCTATTATTGGAGGTCTTATTGCCCAAATGAAGGGGGTGAAGTCCTGCTCTGTTCTTTGTGGGTCATGTTACCCTCTGTAATGTAGTTCTGAGCAACCCAAACGCCTTCTCATTTGTTCCTTTTAAAGAGGGTGAAGGAGGTGGGAAGTCAGGAGCCCCAGCTTCTCTAATAGCAATGAAGTCCAGACCCTGCCAAGTTGACAGCAGAAGGAGAAGTACCACCTGGAAAGGGGTAACCCCAACATGAATTTCCCTGAATTCCATCTCCAGTGTCCTCTTAGACGAGTGGGGTCTCAGGGCTGAGGCCCAAAGTTCAACTGGAAGACCCAGAGTGAGGTGAGGGAGCCACCCCTTGTGGAGCCAAAGAAAAAAGAAAAGAAAAAACTAATTTCATTATTTTGTGGAAAATTCCCTCTTGCAGGACCAGGAACTTCTGCAGAGGTGTGTCTAGAGGCTTCCAACTGACCTCATTGAAGTGCAGGGGATGGCACGAAGCGGGCAGGTGGCAGGGACCCCGAGACCAGTGGTCGCTGAGGGCCGGGAGGATACACCAGTTGCACCCCGTAGCTCAGCTGTGGCCCCAACCCCGCAGTCTCAACAGCTTGAGCTGGGTGCAGGAACCTGAGGCCACCCTGCAGAAACGGCCACAGGTAGCAGCTGTTTAGCTGCCAGGGACTGGAAGGGGACCCCATATCTGACACCCAGGACACAAAGAATGGCTTGTGTCTGGTTCTGAAGGACAGCGGGGAGAGTGGCAGCAGTGCTGGCCAGATGCAGAGGCTGGGCTGCCAGGCCCGGCAAAGCCTCTGCTGACCCTGGGCACCCCTAAGCTGGCGTGACCCTCCAGACTGCCCTGAGTTAGGGTGAGGGGCCAGCACTGCATGCTGGGAGCCGGTTGGTTACTGGATGCCAGCTGCCCTGGTTGGGGGCACGCCTTGAGCAAGACAGCTCTCCCAGCTGAGGGTTTAGCTGAAGAGTGAGAGTCCAGTTGCTCCCTCTAAACGGGACCCCCCGCCCCAGACAGCACTGCAAGAGTCCTTTTGGGCTTGAGGCTTGCTGTGGCCAGTGGGAATGCTGGTGCAGACTGGTGGTCAGCACCTTACTTTGGACACCAGGGGAGTAGCCAGTCCCCTGGGCTCAGGGTCACGAGGGCCCCAAGGGACCCTCCAACCTGCCATCTGCCTCTGCCCCCCAAGCACCCTGCCACCCTCCATTACACCAGCGGCTTCCAGTATAGGAAGGTTGCCGGGCTGTCCCCTGTGATGGCAGGTCACGGCTCCCACCTAGAGCCCATGAGTGCCCGCGACTTCCCTCCATCATTAGCGCAGCAAACCAGTGCTGCGGGTTTATTAGCCTCATAGGTGATTAACCCGCTTACTCAGAGAAGCCCCATTTCCTCAAGGTACCGGGACACAAACAGCAGGGCTGGGGGCCCAGGTCTCTAGATCCCACAAAGGA
The DNA here is from genome assembly GCF_014898055.3 of Talpa occidentalis. NCBI lineage: Eukaryota > Metazoa > Chordata > Mammalia > Eulipotyphla > Talpidae > Talpa > Talpa occidentalis. The sequence goes on from NW_023601754.1 coordinate 5,680,197, forward strand.
GTAACAGGAAAACCCTGATTTTGTATGCAGACTACACGCGTGTGACCCCAACTGCGTGGGATTTTCCCCACATGGAGCAGACACCAGCAGGTATCTGCGGGCCCACTTCCTTTTTTTTTTTTTTTTCCTTTGTGGGACCCTCGCCGGTGGCCGGGGATCAAACTGGCGCTGCAGAGGCTGCGGGCAGCCTCGCAACCCAGCGTTCAACCGCTGCGCCACCAGGGGAGGCCCCCACTTCCTTTTTTTAAAAGATTGATTTATTTATACATGCAAGAACTGGGGTACAGGCCAGAGGTGGGGGGGTAAGAGGATTCACCAGAGACACAGTGGGGAACAGAACAGGCAGACTGACGAAATACACTGCTGAGGGGAGCAGCGGGTGAGAAAGGAGAGGTCTGCTGTGCCCTGTGGGCAGCTCCCTGGCCAAGGATCTGGTGAATCCTCTCACCCACCCACCCCCAACACACACCTGTGGCCTGCACCCAAGCTCTTGTATGCATAAATAAATAAATATTTTAAAAAGCTCCTTTCACTCAGGAAGGACACGGGTATAGGAGCCGTGTGTCAGGAGCAGAGCAAGACCAGGCATCTCTTTCCTCTGGAGGCGCGTCCGACTCTGGCCCGGCCCTGGGTTGCTCCAGACTGTGCTGGGTGGGCCCTGGGCTGGCTTGCTGGTGGATGTCCTCTTGGAGAGCGACCCCAGGCTGTGAGCTGCTTTCTAGTTTCGTCCCCGTGCAACACCGACACTGCGTGTTCTCCTGTTTCCACCTGTGGCGCTGGCTGCGCTACACCTGGTGCCCTCGGAGAAGGCCTAGACCTGTGCAGACCTGTCCTCACCCCCCTCCTCCCTTTGCTAGGACTCCCTGGTGGCACAAGCGCCCATGAATCTCAAACTGGACCTTTTCCCTCCCTATTGGCAATGGGCTAGAGGTAAGAACACTCAGACCAAAGTCACTGTTAATTGGCCCTTGTTGTTCTTCCCTTTTGTTGTAAAAAGAACAGCAAGTCACTGTGCCAAAGTCTTCTCCGTGACGCCAGCTTTTGCCTTCCCCATGGTCCCCTGGGCCACTGACTTCAGCCTTCAGGCCTATGAAACAGAGGAAGCCAACTGTCTCCCCTGCTGTGTGGCTCCAGCCAGCCCCCCACCAACTCCCGAGGAGTCGCAGGGGGCTTCAGAGCAGAGAGGACCCCGGACATCCAGGTTGAAGCCAAGTTGCATCTGTGCTAGTTTGGACAAGCAGCTTGGCTTTGCTGAGCCTCAGTTTCCTCATCTGTTAAATGGGGTCAGTGGTGATTATCTGGCGAGCATGGTCTTCAATGAGAATTTGTGTAAAAACTCAGTGTGGGGTTGGCATATAACAGATGTCCATTAAGTGGTACTCGCTGCCCCTCCAGCCCCACCATGACCCTCGACATTTTGTCAGCACCATTATTGCTATTTTCGTAGCACTCTGGGTGGATGTGGGCTCAGTGCCAGAGCTGATCTCGCTCTGTGGGTGAGGGGCAAGGGTAGAGATGGAAAACAAGCAATGAGGAGGGGAAGTGGGGGTTTGGCACGAGCCATTTCCAAGAAGTCCAGCCTGGAGCCAGGCTGGAGCGAGACCAACAGACCAGGTGGCTCAGCTGGCACCCGAACCCCAGCCCTAGAACACCCTTCCTCACAAGACCCTGTTCGAACTTGTGTCTTCCACCTGGGTTGGAATGTTCTAGAACCTGCAGGGTATGTTGGAAATGTCCCCAGAGCTCTGGAGCCAGGCAGATATGGGCCCAGATCCCGGATCAATCACATAGAAGCTAAGTGAGCTTGATCAGGTCACTTAACTTCTTCCAGCCTCAGTTTCCTTCTCTGGAAAATGGGGGTAGCAGTTGCTACCTCCGCTGATTCTGGGAGGGTACATGGAATCACGGATCCAGCATGGCGACTTGATGGACTTGATGTTCTTTTTACAGCAAAAGGGAAGAACAACAAAGGCCATTAACAGTGTCTTACTTTGGCCTGACTTGTCTCACCTCCAACCCATTGGAGGGGCCAGCACCCAGCTGGACACATGGCAGTGCTCAGCATTTCCGGCTGCACCTGCTGATCCCTCTCCTGCTACCAAAGGGGCTGGGTGTTGCCATCATGCTTCGTCCCTAAGAACCCTGGGCCCTTAGAAACCCAGGGAGAAAACGGAGACTGACTGTCTGAGTAGCAGGGTGAGTTTGACCCTGGGTGTTGTGTGACCGCCACAGTTGTCCATTGACTGGGAACCCCTATTTCTGCATCTGTAAAATAGAGATGGTCATGGTCTTTGCATTTTAGGGTCACTGTGCAGATTGGAGGAGACATTGCCTGGCAAGCCCCTGGACCACGGCAGGGATCATATATTCTTAAGGTCCCCATCATCAAGTAGTGACTGGTTTCCACTACTGCTGTGTGTGGGTCTCAGTGTTTGATCTCCAAGGTTACAGCATCTCAGCCAAAAGCCAATGGCAGGAGGAATGTGCCTCTGGCTTGACCACCTCCACCTGCGTCAGGAGAAGGTGCTGGCATTTTGCTTTGTTCACGCTGCCGGGCCGCAGTGGCATGCCTCCCTGTGAGTCACCGGGAGCGTCAGAGCTCACTAAGCACACCTGGGGCGCCAGGGCCTACGGGAAGTGTCTCTGGAACTCTGACGTCCAGTTCCACCAGGGTTTCTCACAGGGATTGGTGCTCCCGTGGGCACCTTCCCTGGCCAGGGACTGGAGCCATGGCCTCTCTGCTGCATGCCTGTTTACCTGCAGAGCTTGTAACAGAGCAAGCCCCAGGTTGGAAGACCTGAATGCAAACCTTGCTGCTGTGCAAACAGCAACAATTCAACACTCTTCTCTGCCCTCTGACCCTGTCCGCTTATTATATCCGTGAGCTGTAGGGAGAACAATGCAGCGAGAGCACACTAGGAAAAGCCCCACATGACTTTAGGATAATATCAATGTGAGCAAAATTAGCAGCTCGGTCATATGTAACCTCAGACACTGTTCTCTTTCTCTCGTCTCAGTGTTCTTACCAGTAAAAGGAAGGGTTTGCGGTGATCGGCATTGTCCAATGATAATCCATGAAAGAAGACATGCTGTGTTTAAATAGTCGTGGTAAAGACTTTACCTTCCTGCTGGCGCTCACATTGTGTGCCTGTGTATCAAAGTCCGGGGGAGTCCTGCAAGAAACGGGCCTAGTTAGCTTTGATTTACTAATTTGACATCAGGACCTCTGTTGTAATTATGATCACTCCTATGCTAACTAATGTTCTTGCTGTTGTGATGAGTTGTGTTAATTGCTCTGGGTAACTGCATGTGCCTACCACGACACACCCCTTGAGAAACGGTGGGGAACAGGCAACCTCTGAGGGCAGGTCACAGGTGGGCTGGTACCTCGGGGGTCACCTGCCTCTTGTCCTCCAGGTGCCTTCCTGATCCCATACACCCTGTTCCTCATCATCGCGGGGATGCCCCTGTTCTACATGGAGCTGGCTCTGGGCCAGTATAACCGGGAAGGTGCAGCCACCGTCTGGAAGATCTGCCCGTTTTTCAAAGGTAAGACACAGCTTTGGGGGATTCAGTTTGTTCAGAAATCTTCTGTGGTCCTCTCAAAGAGTCTGCTCCAAAGGTGGGATCTGATGTCCATCGACTCGCTTGTGGGATTCACAGGTATTGACAAGGTCAACGGTGTCCGGAGTTCAGGTACAGGTAGAGCTTTGGTGTGTAAATAACCCACCAGCCTAAAAAGACTGGATTTCCATCCAGGCTCTACCAGCGTGAGTGACCAGAGGGAGCCTGATTTCCTGTGTGGGAAATACAGGCGTGTCTGCAGTCCCCAGCGCTCATAGTACTATTGACCCCACTCGCCCCCACGGCAGACATGATAAATCAATCATAGAGCTTTTCAGTGCAGCCTTGCAGTCTTTAACACAACAACCACAACTTGATTATAAGTTGTGGGATACAAGGTGAAGCCTGTGTGCATTCAGGACTTAGCGTATCTCTGGAGAAACTGGTCATAGGGACCACTATTTCTTGGCCCCGCACAGATGTAAGAAGGGCATAGAGTAAGAATTAGTATCTCCCAGGCACTGGTGAGAGTACTGGGCCCAGGTGGCAGTAAGGGCCATGACTTCGCAGCTGGCACATGTCCCCTGAGTACCTCCTGTGTGTTCAGTCTTGTGATAGATAGAGGCTGGCACAAGGGCCTTTTAAGACGTGTATTACTTAGGATTGGGGGGGGGGTAATTTCCATCAATTCACTCAAAGAGGTTTTAATATAAAAGAGAATTTATTGGTTTATGATACAGTAAAGTCCTGGAGTTTCTAGCTTCAGGTACAGCTTGATCCAGGTGCTTGAATTGTGTTATCTGGAATCAATTTCAATCACACTCCGTGTCGAGTCTGTTTTCTTCAACTCTAGCATCAGTCTAGGCATATTTTTCGCAGGGGCTAGCAGAGCTGATTGTCCACAGCAAGATAAATCCTTCCAAGATTAATAGTGATAAAACAAAACAAAAACATTTATTTCTTCATAAATTCATTAAAGGCCCAGAGAATATTCTCATTGGTTTGGCTTGAGTTATATTTGCATCTGTCAGCCAGCCACTGTGGGGAAGCAGAGCTCTGATTACCCAGGCCCGAGTCATATGTTTACATGCAGTGGGTGACTAATTTCATGGAAACCTCAAGGCCACAAATGTTGACAGCTACTCCCTTAACAGCCCTTCTATCTGCCTGTGATTATGAAGGTGTCTCTCTTTTTCTTTCTCTTTTTCCTAATAAACCTGTCCTTTTAATATGTGAAAAAAATTAAGTTAAATTAAAAATAAAGCTACTCCCTTAAAGTGATACTGGGCAAGGGAAAAATAATGTGTCTACTTTAGGCCAAAGCCATATAACTTGCCTTAAAGGAACTTCTGATACATTGAGGGAGATGAGATTGGTGCACGAAGCAGGGGACTAAAAATCAGACTCAGAGAACACACACAGGTGACGTTCTGATGGGAGCACTTGCTTGGGATTCTTCTGAAGCTGGAGGATTTAAATGGGAAGAGCTATTTTGGAAGTGATCCCAGGAAGCTCCAATGGGGGATATGCAAGGGGAGGCAGCTACTGAGCCAGTTCCACCCTAAACGAGGGGCTTGATCCTGCTGGGAGCAATGTGAGCACCTTGGTGTTATCCTGGCCGGGCGCGAGGGAGCAGGGACTCTGACACTCCAATGCCGGACCCAGCTCTCCCTGGAGGATGAGGGTCCTGGTACCTCTGAGCTGTCTCGGTGGCAAGAGGGAGTTCTTAGGCAGAGGGCTGGTGGCGGTTCCTAGGGGTGCAGGTGAGGCCCTGACAGTCTGCTATGGAGACAGCAAGACATAGGGTACCGCAGTGGCTGGAGCGAGCTCCCAGGAGAGGTGGTTCTGGAGCTGGGCCGGGGAAACTCCTACCTGACCCCTGCTGCCTCCCCTCCCAGGAGTTGGCTATGCTGTGATCCTCATTGCCATCTACGTTGGCTTCTACTACAACGTCATCATCGCTTGGTCACTGTACTACCTCTTCTCCTCCTTTACCTTCAACCTGCCCTGGACCGACTGTGGCCACGCCTGGAACAGCCCCAACTGCACCGATCCCAAGCTCCTCAACAGCTCCGTGCTGGGCAACCACACCAAGTACTCCAAGTACAAGTTCACCCCGGCAGCAGAGTTTTATGAGTAAGTCGTCCACACCATCCTGTTCCCATGGGCACATGGAGAACTGGGCTGGGCGGGGTGTGAGCAAACAGTGACCGCAAGAGGAGGGGACACCAGTTGTGGTTTGTGATGTTTGCCAAACACCCGGGCCAGGCCTGTCCCCAGGCCAGGAAACACGGGTGCAGCCACAGTGTACAAGGCAGCTAGAGGAGCTGCTGCCGTGGTGCCAGGCAGTGGGGCGGGCACACTGGCAAACAGGCTAGGAAGCAGGAAAGTTCCAGAGTGGTGGCTGCAGCCTTCAGGAAAAAAAACAAACTGGGAAGTGTAAGTGCATCCAGGGAACTAAAACCAGGGATGTGGAGGGTGAGGAATTTTAGCTCAGGTAGTCCAGGAGGGCCTCTCTGAGGAGGATATAATGGAGGAGGTAGGTCAGGGCAGTATCTAGGGGCTCAGCCGACAGGTGACGAAGCTGTGACTTGGACCCAAGTCCATGTGATCTGGAAGCTTCTCTCAGAGCTTGTCAGTGAGATTCAGGCAGCGGGAGGCAGGCTCAGCACACAGAGATTCTCTAGACTGTGTATGTGAGAGGTCTTGACTGCTGGTGGAGGATTAACAGCTATTTTTTAAAGACACTTTTCGTGTTGAAATCACTTTAGACACAGAAAAGTTGCATGAGTAGAATGTGCCCTCACCTTCCCTTCAGTGCGTCTTCTTTTTTTAAGATTTATTTATGTATGCATACAAGAGCTGGGGTGCAGGCCAGAAGTTTGGGGGGTGAGAGGATTCACCAGAGACAGAATGGGGAGCAGAACAGGAAGATCTACCGAAATACACTGCTGAGGGGAGCAGCAGGCGAGACAGGGGAGGTCTGCTGCGCCATGTGAGTATCTCCCTGGCCGGGGATTGAACTTGTGCTGCAGAGGCTGCAGACAGCTTCACAGAGCTGAGACTTAACCCCTGGCACCACCAGGGAGGCCCCTCCTTTTTTGTCAGTAGGGGCTCATGGGCATTTATTTTATGCTGTGGTTTTTCATGGTTTCATCATGACCCCCGGCGGGTGGTCAGCGTGCCCTCCATCCCTTCACGTCCTCGAGGCGGGCAATGATAACTTGTTTCCATTCGCTTGAATTGAAGTGTGCAGATGGTGGTCTCTTAGAGAGTCACATCTGTTGTCTCTCTCCCTCAGGTGGGGGTGAGGCCTGTGTTAGCCAGGTACAGGTTAGAATGTGGCAGAAGACCCCACTGGACTCCATCCTCAGGATATGCAGACCGGAGTCGGGGTGGCTGACTCTTCTGCAAAGCACCAAATAGGAAGCACTTTGGACTCAGTGGGCCTTTGTGTCTCTATTGTATATTCTTCTTTGGTTTCTTTTATTCTTTAAAAAGATAAAAACGGGGGCCTCCCTGGTGGCGCAAGGGATTAAGACGCAGCGCTATGAAGCGATCTGCAGCCACTGCAGCATGAGTTCCATCCCCGGCCAGGGAGCTGGCCCACATGGCGCAGCAGACCCCTCCTGTCTCCCCTCAGCAGTGTGCTTCAGTCAGTCTGCCTGTTCTGCTCCCCACTCTGTCTCTGTGAATCCTCTCCCCTCCCACACCTCTGGCCTGTACCCCAGCTCTTGTATGCATAAATAAATAAATCTTAAAAAAAGATAAAAACGTTTATTGCTCACAGGCCATTCAGACCAGAGCCTGGCTTTGGCCTTGGGGGGCCATGGTTTGCCGACTCTTGACCTCGAAAAGCACTGCCCAGAAGCCTTTCTGCGATGATAGAAATAGTCACTTTTCCAGCCATGCAGGTTTCCCTGTTCTAAAATAAGAATAGTTTCAGGGCCTCCCTGGTGGCTTAGGGGTTAAGTCTCAGCGCTGCTACCACAACAGCCCACCTCCAGGGCCTGAGTTCGCATCTGGGCCAGCAAATTAACCCACATATGGTGCAGCAGACCTCTCCTGTCTCCCCCGATGCTCCCCTCAGCAGTGTATTTCAATCCTTCTGCCTGTTCTATTTCCCACTCTGTCTCTGGTGAATCCTCTCACCCCCCACACATCTGGCCTGCACCCCAGTTCTTCTATGCAATAATAAATAAATTAAATTAAACTAAAAGAATGGTTTTAGACCACAGTGGTCAAGTTAAAAGAGAGGAGAGAAAGATTCTTTGCATAATGCCTGGGGCCTAATCTTAGCTGGATAAATATTTGTGAAGACTATGACAGTATTTCTGAATAATAACAGCTCTTCAGAATATCACCTTCCAGTAGAACACACGGATGAAGACAGCAGGCTCTGGGGGGGGGGCTCACTGGCAAGGACAGGGTTCGGGTAAGGAGTGAGGCGCTCACTTTCACAATCCAACACAGTGGCCACTCGCCAGAGAGGTGCTCCGCAGTCGAAATGCCGCCAGAGTGACCGAAGAGGTGGATTTTGCATTTTATCCAGTCTTGGTGAATTTACCTTTAAACAGCCATGTGCGGCCAGTGGCTACCAGGCTGGACAGGGCAAGTCTCAAGGATAAGAAAAGACAAATTCGCAAACAGCAAAATGTCAAGGTCAATCAATCTCTTTTGCTCTGTGTGCTACTCCCTGAGCCAAAATCTCAGGAATGAGTCTGATTAGGCTTGGGTTACTTGGGACCATCATCTTGGTGCAACAGGGCCAAGGTTATCCAGTTTGGTTCAAAATGGCTCCTGGAAAGTCTGCTGCCTTCTGGGGCTCAGGGGAATCAGGGCTATCAGGAACTACCTTCAGTCAGCCATTGCTGAGAACCGCTGAGGGTCCTGGACTTGCATATCCACCTGCCTGCAGACTTCCAGCAGGCACCACACAATTATGGGGGTGGAAGGGGGCAGGCAGGAAAGGATATTTTGGCAGAGGGCCCATAGCTGTCATTGAATTCTGAGAAGATTTTTTTTTTAAGATTTATTTATTTATACACACAAGAACTGGGGTACTGTCCAGAGGTGCAGGGGGTGAGAAGATCCACCAGAGACAGAGTGGGGAGCAGAACAGGTGGATCCACTGAAATACACTGCTGAGGGGAGCAGCAGGGAGACAGGAGAGGTCTGTGGTGCCATGTGCGTCAGCTCCCTGGCTGGGGATTGAACTTGTGCTGCAGTGGCTGGGGATAGCTTCATAGGGCTGAGACTTAACCTCTTGTGGCACCCAGGAGGCCCCACTGTCATTGAATTCTAACTACATCTTTAGCCCCAAAGATCTGAAACGCTGCCGTCACTCACAGCGAGCCATGTTGAAGAAATAGCATCACCCCTGTTCCTACACACTAGCCCTAATCACTCACCGTGTGAGGCTTTGTGCTAGATTTTCTGTATGCATTGTCTTGATTTACACCTCACACCTACCAGATGAAGTCTCTGCAATTCACCCTCATGCACACACACGAGGAGGCTAAATAATAGCTTCATTTTGCAGACGGGACAGGAAGTCGCTGACCAGGCCACGTAACTGGTTCTCTACAGAGCCAGGATTTGGAGCCAGGCAGCTGGCTGAGTATGAGCATCTCTTTACATTTTGCATCCTTGGAGCCTCACTCCTTACCCTAACCCCAGCCTTGCCAGACTACGAACCCCCCAGAGCCTGCTGTCTTCATTTGTGTGTTCTACTGGATTGTAGTATTCTGAAGGGCTGTTATTATTCAGAAATATTGTCACAGTCATCACAAATGCTTATCCAGCTGAGATTAGATCCCAGGCATTGTGTAAAAAGCCTTTCCTATCACCCGTGATCCATCACCATATTCCCTTGGGCTCTTCTCTCCCGTTTTGACTCCCCTCCCTCCCCATCCCTTGCTGGATGCCTCAGATCTATGGTCAGCTCCATAGTTTTGGTTTTGTCTTGACCTTTTGTTCAGTTTCTCTGTATTCCGCATGTAAGTGAAACCATCCGATATTTATCTTTTTCCTCTGACTTATTTAGGTTAGCATAAACTCTTCCAGCTCCATCCACATTGCTGCAAATGGCATGGGCTTGTCTTTTTGATGGCTGAGTAATATTCCATTGTGTAACTATATCACAACTTTTTGATCCATTCATCTGTCTCAGAGTGCTTGGGTTGTTTCCACATCTGGGCTGTTGTAAATAGTGCTGCAATGTCCTATCCTCTCTTTTAATCCTGATCACTGTAATCTAAAACTATTCTTATTTTATTCATGAGGAACCAGCATGGCAAAAATTGACTTGTCCAAGGTTGTGCAGTTTAGAAGTAGCCATTGATGGGCCTCCCCGGTGGCGCAGCGGTTGAGCGCTGGGTTGCGAAGCTGCCCGCGGCCTCTGCGGCGCCGGTTCGATCCCCGGCTGCTCCCCGGCCACCGGAGGAGGGTCCCACATGGCGCGCAGACCTCTCCTGCCGCCCGCTGCTCCCCTCAGCAGTGTACTTCGGTCCTTCTGCCTGCTCTGCTCCCCGCTCTGGCTCTGGTGAATTCTCTCACCCTCCCGCACTTCTGACTGTACCCAGTGCATGTATAAACAAACAAACAAACAAATAAATAAATAAAACATGCCTCTATTAAAAAAAAAAAAGAAAAAAAAAAGAAGTAGCCATTGAAGTAGGTTTGAACCCAGGCGTATGGCTCCAAATCCCAAGCTCTTTGCCAAGTGATTCTAAATGTTGGAGGTGTGTTAGAATCACCTCGAGAGTTTTAAAACACTTGGCAGCCTGGGCCTGGTGCTCTGAAATTCTGACTTTATAGGTCTGGGTGTGGCCAGGTCAGGGGGATCCTCATTAGCAGCACCTCGGGTGGTTCTCTTTCCAGCTGGGTGGAGCGTCTGGGGCACACTCCTGTCTCACACACAGAGAGAGCCCTGCTGGTGTCAGGCTGAGATCCCCAAGGGCTGCCTGTGCTCTTCCCAGGAGTGTGGTCTCAAGAAGCCCCAGAACCTTTCAAGGGCTTTAGGTGGAGATTTTTGGCTTCCTGCTTTCTGCATGTGGTCCGGACTGTGAGACAGGAAAGAGGTGGGCAGAGGTGCTATAGATACAAGTAATTGGTTCTATGCTCTTCCTTTTATAATCACATGAAGGAAAAAGCTTGATTTTTCTATTTGCTCTGGGCAGTCTTTGTCCTTATAAATGAAAATGGAAAATGATAGCCTGTCTCTAGTCTAGTTTTTATTTGATTCCTCCTCTGACGTCTTCATGGCCAGGTCTGTCCCAGCAGAGACTCCCATCAAGAGGGAGAGGTATGTTGAATTGTGAGATCCTGGCTATTTTAATTACACCCTCAACTTTCTCCAGGCTTATTTGTGAACAGAATGTGGAAGAAGATGGCATTCTAATGCACTGAGCTGAAGGGGGTTGGGGCCTTATAGCAAGAAGTAGAATCCATGGCTTATTTCTGCAACTTTCTGCCACATAAGAACCCATTCCCCTCCCTTCTTACCCCCCTCAAGCTTCATAGCTCCCAAGAGGCAGGGCCTGAGCACCCTTCACATCCATTCAGTCTTCACAGTTCATGGAGCTGCAAATGATCCCCATTTTATAGACAGGAACGTGGAGACTCAGATTCTAGGAAAGTGGCAGAGCCGGGGTCTGAACCCAGGATCTCTGACTCCAGGCTCTGACCCAATGGACAGCACCACTCCTGACTTTCTCCTCCCTCCCCACCACACCCCCTCACACCCCCCTCGCCCACCCCCGTAGGCCCCCAGCAAGGCGTCCTGGGACAGACAGGCAGGCATCCTGCTCAAGTCCTTCCCCACCATCTTTCTCGCCTGGAGCTGCTTTTGTGAGCTTCTACGTCATGAACTGCCCCTGAATTTATTTTTTTAATGACCCACAGCCCTTTTATCCAAATGTTTCTGCTTTAAAACAGAGCCTCATATGGCGCCACAGACCTCTCCCGTCTCCCTGCTGCTCCCCTCAGCAGTGTAGTTCAGTGATCTGCCTGTTCTGCTCCCCACTGTCTCTGGTGAAGCTTCTCACCCTCCGCAACTCTGGCCTGTACCCCAGTTCTTGTGTGCATAAATAAATAAATCTTTAAAAAAAAAAAAAAAGCAGAACCTCAGCCTGAGGACCCGACAAGTAGGACTCCGGATGCCCACCTGGGGAGGCTGGGTGGTTTTCTTTGTCCCTGGAGCCTGCCAGGCAATTTTGTTACCATCTTGTACTGATTTAAATGGCTGGAGTGAACATATCATTCCAGGGAACAAAACCGCTCTTCTCCCCAGCGCTGGGCCTGAAGCCAAACAGCCAGCGGCTGAAAGAAACCCCATGCTCTCTCTGTAACTTTATCTGTCAAAGGGCATCCTGGGTGAACATGTGCCAGACAGAAAACTTCTCCCCCACCCCAGCCTGTGCCCGCTGAGGAAGAGAACCCCCCTCCACCCACCACTAGCCCTCTGTGCGCAAATGTCAAGGGAGAAGCGGAGCCCGCTTGGCCCACACACCTCGGAAAGCCTGGACCGTAGACCTGATGACGATTCATTTTCATTTTCCTCAAACTGCTGGAACACGATAGCGGCCCAAGTTTCTTGTACCGGCCCCCGCGGCTTGGGCTGTTGCGGGGAGGCTGGGCTGGAATTCCACCGACTTGGGAGGTGGAGCCCTTCAGGGATGCCATCGCTTCAGCTCCCCGTGCACCCCGCCCTGGAAGTGGAGGCCACGTGCCTGGGGCCACCGGCCCGTTGGGGGGCGTTTCGGTCATCGGATGGGACGCTGGACGCGGGAGGCATTTTAGCAAGTTTCAGGGCAAGTGCGGTTGGCTCAGTGCCTTTTATTTCCTTCATGACTGTAGTCGTGAAATTGGCCAACTGGTTGACATCGTTCAACATTTGGCCCCCAAACCAAGGAAGGAGCAGAATTAAGGATCACGTGCGCTCAGTTCCTGATCTGGTTCCCTCTCCTTTCGGAGAGGCCCGGGCCCTGCCCTCATCATCTCTAAGGCACAGGAGGGGCACCTGGGCCAGGGCATCTGCCTTCAGTTGAGAGCAGCAGGGGGAGAAGACATCTTCCTCGCCGCCGACAAACCGGGCAGGGAAGGGTGTTGTAGGCAGAAGGAACAGAAAGTGCAAAGTTCAGCTCAACGAGAGGGCCCCACTGGGAATGCTGAGGGCCGGGCTAGCCATGTGGGAGAAGCAGGGGGTGAGCTTGGTGCAGTAAGATTGTGAAAGCCGCAGATTCTGATTACATTTTTGTAATCAGAGCAGGATTTCACCACCACGCCCCTTCTGACATTTGGGGCTGGCTCACGCTCTGCTGGGGAGGGCTATCCCGTGCCTCTGGCATGTTCAGCCTCATCTCTGGCCCCTGCTCACACGATGCCAGCAGCACCCTCCCCTCCAGATGTGGCAACCAGAAATGTCTCCAGGTCGCCCCTGCCCCCGGGGAACCACCATCTTAGTGATGTGGAGCCTCTGAGGATTTGGAGGCAGGAGAGGGGCCAGGTCTGAAGGACACTTCAGACAGTTCTAAGGTGGTACAGACAGTGGAGCTCAGGGGCCCAAGTGGAGGTAGCGGCCAGCATTGAAGTGGGGAAGATGGAGGCCCTGGAGGAAGAACTGGGGTACAGGCCAGAGGAGCAGGGGCAGGTGAGAGGATTCACCAGAGTGAGGAGCAGAATGGGGAGCAGACTGACTGAAATACACTGCTGAGGGGAGCAGCAGGGAGACAGGTCTGCTGTGCCATGTGGGTCACCTTCCTGACATGAGATCCAACTCAGGGAACTCAGGTCTAGGGGTAACAGTGCTGAGACTTAACCCCTAGGCTACCAGGGAGGCCCCTTTCTATTCTTTGCCACTGTCTCCCCAGGACCAGCAGGCAGGCAGCACTCAGGAGATTTTTGTAATGTTGAACATTTTTGTTGTTGTTTAGAAAACAGCCTTGAGGTCAGGCGCCCCAAGGTGACTTGCTGTTTCCAGGGTGGGGCGTCCTGGGCACAGACCTGGGCCGTGCACAGCAGGCCCAGAAAATGCAGGCTGGGGCCAGGCAGCCGGGGCTGGGGGCACTCTGGGGACTGGCCTGTGGTTACAGCCATGCTCCCCTGACCAGCTCCTACCTCTCCCCTCTTCTTCCCCTCCCGCCTCCCTCTCCCTCCCCCCCACTCCTGGCAGGCGTGGAGTCCTGCATCTCCATGAGAGCAGCGGCATCCATGACATTGGCCTGCCCCAGTGGCAGCTCTCTCTGTGCCTGCTGGTGGTTGTCATCATCCTGTTCTTTAGCCTCTGGAAAGGAGTGAAGACGTCAGGGAAGGTAACAACTCTGCTTCTCTTTCAATCGGCCTCAACAGTAAAACAGAACTTTTTTCCTAATTATGATCAGGTCGTTGGTGAAAAGCAAAAGGAGAACTGGAAGAGCAAAACCTGAGTTTGCTCCCCAATCCTGCCACTGCCAAGGGCCCCCTCGAAGCGCCTTTGATAAATCTTGACTTCTGGGTTAAAATGTCCTGTAAATGCTGAATCTCACTCTGGTCTACAGTCGCTTGCTTCACTGTCAAGACAGTCGTTTCGTTCTCCCTTCTGAGTTTTAGAGTAAAAGAGAAGTCTCTAGAAGGTGTGTAGATGACTCCTGGGGCTTTGGGGTGAGTGCCCCCCGGTGTCCAGAGAGAGGAGCTCAGGGACCGCGGGCCTAGGGAGGCCTGGACAGAGCCGGCTGGTCCTCAGGTCTTGGCCACACTGCGTCTCAGGCTGAGGAAAACAATATGGGGTCCCTGTGGAGCTTGACTGTGTTCAAGAGGCTACAGCAGAGGACTGTTCTTTGTGGAGTCTTGCTTAGCTGTTGCTGTGAAGAAAACACCCCAAGATATGGTGACTTGAAATCACAAGCATTTTTTTTAAAGATTTTTAAAATTTATGCATACAAGAGCTGGGTGCAGGCCAGAGGTGCAGGGGGTAGGGTGGGGTGAGAAGATTCACCAGAGACAGAGTGGGGAGCAGAACAGATCTACTGAAATACACTGCTGAGGGGACCAGTGGGCGAGACAGGAGAGGTCTGCTGCGCCATGTGGGTAGCTCCCTGTCTGGGGATCAAACTTGGGCAGTAGTGGCTGCGGATAGCTTCATAGTGCTGAGACTTAACCACTTGCACCACCAGGGAGGCCCCTATAAAACTTGCTTTAGGGCCTCCCCTGGTGGCGCAGTGGTTGAGCGCTGGGCTGCAAAGCTGCCCACAGCCTCTGCAGCGCCGGTTCGATCCCTGGCCACAGGCGAGGGCCCCATATGGCGCGCAGACCTATCCTGCCACCCGCTGCTCCCCTCAGCAGTGTATTTCATCAGTCTGCCTGTTCTGTTCCCCGCTCTGGCTCTGGTGAATTCTCTCACCCTCCTGAGCTTCTGACTGTACCCAGTGCTTGTATAAATAAATAAATAAATCTTAAAAAAAAAATAAAAACTTGCTTTAAAAAAACAAACCTTGGAGATAATTTTACATCAGGTAGTACTTGAATAGAAATACCAGCTGTGGGTTTTCCAACAGTCTCCACTGAGTGGGTTGCCACAGTAAGTTTTTAAATGAGAGAAGCTAGATAATAGCTGTGACTTGTGCATAGTAAAGTGAGAGCTGCCTCATAGAACTTAGCTCAGTTGTAGCAACTCATGTGTGTGTGCGTGTGCGTGTGCGTGCGCGTGTGTATGTATTCTGTCTCTCCATAAGGGTTTTCTAACCATGAGTTGTCACGGTCAAAAAAGTGCAAGACTCTGCATTAGTGGGGGGATTCCCTTTCAGCAGAGGGGCTGCAGAGACCAGGAGAAGGTGCATTTGGCCCAGGTCATTGCAGACAGAGGTGGATAGAAGGAAGGGTTTTCAGCAGAAGGACTGCCTGAGCAAAGCCCAGGGTGACCCCACCCAGGCCCAGCCTCTCCTCTCCGTGCCTTTGTGAATATGGGGAGCAGGGCCTCTGTGGGAGACAGAGCTCAGAAAATGGATAAAGTTATTACCACTGCTCGTACACTTGGGGTCAGCGGAGGGTGGAGAGGCAGTGGATTCCAGCAGTCTTCAGCACCCAAGAACTTGAACCTGGGTCTCCAGACACAGTAGAGTGAGCGATTAAGAATGTGGCTGGGTGTTCTGGGGTGCCCCTCTCCTCAAGCCACATTCTTCCTCTGGGGTGAGGAGCAGGGGATGGTCAGGCTCCACCTGACCTGTTTGCACATTGGACTAAATTTGCAAAGGCCTCAGACTTCCCTATGCCTGGAGACAAGACAATAGAACCCAGAATGCTCCTCTGCCAACCTAGGAGCTGTTTGGGGGAAAAGATGGGACACCTCCAGAATTCTGGCGTAGGTGTTGGGATCAAGGAGAAAGTCGGGCCAATTCAAGGAAAACCCAAGTTCTGCAGTGGGGAGAAATATCGGAGTGAGGCTGGAAGTGTGGGGGTTAAGGAATTTATGAGGCAGGGGAGACCAGGAGGTGGGGGGGGGTCGATTGGAACACCCTGAGAGAGAGGCAGGAGAGGTCAGCATGAGGGATTTGAGGCTCTCTTATAACCTATTTTCATGGATTTTCTTAGGGTGCCAGGTCTGGTCTTGGGTGTTGACCTTTGACACCGAATGTGTCCCGACCCTGCTCCTGCTTTCAAGGTCAAGGTGATTGGGTCTTCTGGCCTGGTTCCCATAGCAACCTTATCCATTCCCATTATCTATTCAAGCCTCCCAAACTTCCCTGCTGGGCAAGGAATGGGGGCCTAGTTTTCAACATTAGTAATGATACCCCAGCAAGTTCTAGCATGATGCCAGGAGAAAAATAACGTGGTTAGTTTCTTTTTCAAGTCACAATTCAGCCACATCTGCTCCACGTTATGTTGACACAGGCCAGTCCGGGCTTGCTTTCGGGCCTGGATGGAACCCCGTTGTAGAGAACAGCACATTTGCATATAAATGATTATGCTAAAAGTTAACAGTTCGTATTCTTAAGTAAGGTCAGCGCTTGCCCCTCGCCCATACCTCCTAGAGTGTCTTCTTTATTAGTGAAATGCGGCTATACAACTTCTAAGTCACTTGAGGGTCAATTAATGGATTTTGTAGTGACATCCCAGGCATTTTCTCCAGGGAGACCCCAGCAGGGCTTCTCCCCTTGAATGCAGGTAGAATCACCTGGAGAGAGTAGCCCTCAGCAGGTGTGGGTGGAGCTTCAGAATTTCTGACAAGCTTCAGGTAAGGCTGATGCCACTGGTGTGTGGCCTGCCCCGGGTATAGGCCACCCTGGCTTTAGCCGGGCCTGCGACCTTCCATGGCAGAAACTATTACAGCTCAACCCCGATATGAAATGGGTTGCCTGGCTGTGGGTCCTCACCAGTGCGCTTAAAGGGACTTATAATAAGACTCAACTGCAGGCTCACACACAAAGGTGAATAAAGGGTTTATTTACAAAAGAAGGGGACATGAAGAAAGGAATACTCGGGGGGAAAGAGAAGAGATGAATTGGTGAGTGCATCCTACCACTTCCGCTGACCTGGAATCCCAGTGGCACGCTGACAGCTGGCAAAGAGTCAGGAGGCCAAGAGGACCCCCCCCCCAGGCCCACAAGTCTGGTTTTATACCAAACTTGCCTGTTTAGCTCCACCCTCAGGTCCCAGCACCCCTCCCTCCAGTGATGATGGGATCTGTAGTTCCCAGTCTTCATGGCTTTGGTTCAGTCAGAAGTTGGCTCTCGAAGAGAATTTTATTCCTATTGTTAGGAGTTGGCGCCTCAACTCCGTCCGGGGTTCCCCAAAACTACACGGAGCCAGAGATGCAAAAGCAAAAAGGCTTTATTGCTAGCTTAAGCTAGGGTCCGACTCTGCCTGGTGTACTGACACAGCAGTCTCATCAGGTTGAGAGAAGGACCCCTTCAAGGGTGACAGGCTGTTTTTTATACCTTGTTGACAGCAGAAAAAGGGGACCTTTCATATCAGAAAAAGGGGACCTTTCACAAGAGGGACCAAGTTCAATCTGATTGTATACTTTTCTTTGGCACCCTTTAAGTTTACCCTTGCCTTGTGGTTCTTGTGGTTTTACCCTGAAACGAAACTTGGGCTCAGCTGTGGTCTTCAAAATGGTTGTCTTCCTTAAAATGGCTGCTGTCTTGCTATGTTTAGTCCTTCAATATCTTACACTATATTGGTCACACACACGTAAGTTCATATAGGCAAGCCAACCCCAAGTTCCCAAAGTACCTTTGACTGAAGACAGTAGCCACAACGTGTCTTAGCCGGGCCTTCCACCTAAGTGGAAGTCCTTAGGCCGTGGAAATCTCTAGGCTCGAGGGCGGGTGGTTGCACAGGATGTTGAGCTGATAGGCCACTTGTGCCGCTGTTAGGGAGCAGGCCTCCAGGGAGCAGGTCTCTGGGTTGCAGGAAGCAGAGCGGGGAAGTGCAGGTCAGTTCAAGGTGTGCCAAACCCGGGAGCACCGAACCGGGGAGCACCGAACCAGGGAGAAAGCAAGGAGCGAGGAGCAAGAAGAGGTTTCGGCTGGAGAGCGAGTGAGTCCAAAGGGAGGCAGCTAGCCGGACTCCAAAAGAGTAGCCTCCGGCAAGTCCTTTGCTCGGAGCCAGTGTTTAGGACTGCTCTGAGTCTGCTTCAGGTGGCTGCTCCTTTTATACCTTGTTACCAGGTTTAGGCTCAGGCACGATTGGCTTTATCAGTCTTTAACACCCTGTATGTGGCCTCAGCTACTTTCACTCACACACAGTGCTCGCGGGCACCTTCATATTTTCAGTTTACCTCGTAAATTGTATATGTTCGTTACATTTGGTCTGGAGTGGGAGTTTGCTCAGGACAGCCTATCCCCCTAACATATCCACAGCACACAAGATGGAAAAGAACTTGGGTTCGAGGTGATACAAAGCAGTGACCTTCCTTGGGGGCACTTGTCCTGGCAGATGGACCATCTGGCGGCCAGAGACACGTTGCAAGTTGAAATCTTGAGAGCAGAGGAGGATGGGGTGGAGGTGACAGAGCACAAGTGTCCCATCTCACACAGGGCACACGTAAGCATGAGCAAACTGTTGGCCACGGACCCAGGAGCCTCCCTTTCCCCACAAGATCTTAGGCAGCTGAACTCACTTCCGCCATCGGTTCCGAGAAGTTTCGACAAGATTCAGATGGTTTAGCTTTGAACACATGTTCATGTGCAAACAAGCCCCTCTTTCCTGGTGCTCCATTGCAGGTCAAGGTCAGCTCAGTTGTGTCCTTGGGGAAATTGAATCCATGTTGGAGCCTCAGGCCTGGCCAGTGTGAGGCTGCCTACACCCCCATGGGAGCGGCCTTGGAGTCAGGCCTCAGGATGTTGTTTTTTGAAGGGTGGAATGTGGTCTCACCCAGCCTGCTGGGCTGGGCCATGGGCCTGCAGCTGCTGACATGAGTTGGAGGGGAACACGCCAGTTAGGACCCAACAAGGCCTTGTAAGGGCTCCTCCCTGTGCCAGTCAGCAAGGACTTAGATCCATTCATGCCAGTTTGGGAAAATAAATCTAGGATTAATGAGAGGCCTCCCCGGTGCAATGGCTTTACTTTCTGAGGCTTGTTTTCCTCATTAGTTCTTGGCATTTTACTTCCCTGTCCTTGCACTCTTGAATGAAAACAGAAACTGAAAGGCCACATTAGCGAAGACTCCCCCATAGAGCAAGGGGATGATGGAAGAACAACCAGGTAACATGAAACAGAGGAGCCTGATTTCTCTTCTGATTCAGAAGACGTGAACAACCACTGGTGCATCTCATTGCTCTTCAGTTCACTTGCCCATGACTTCTTTCATTCTTTACCTTAGTTATCTACTAAACCTCTGATGTCACTGAACCACACTCATCCATCCATCCATCCATCCATCCACTCAACCATTTATCCACCTAACCCTCCATCTATCCATTTAACCATCTACCCAACTATATCCCTAACCATCCAATTATCCATTCATATATCCATCCACCCATCCATCCATCCATCCATCCATCCATCCATCCATCCATCCATCTATCCATTTAACCATCTACCCAACTATATCCCTAACTATTCAATTATCCATTCATGCATCCATCCACCCAGCCAGCCATCCATCCATCCATCCATCCATCCATCCATCCATCCATCCATCTATCCATTTAACCATCTACCCAACTATATCCCTAACTATTCAATTATCCATTCATGCATCCATCCACCCAGCCAGCCATCCATCCATCCAGCCAGCCAGCCAGCCATCCAGCCATCCATCCATCCACCCAACAATCCAATCCCTCTTGTATACAACAGCCCAATCATTCATCCAACAACCATTTTTTTGAGCACCTATGTGCCATGTGCTGGGGTAACAAGCTTGAAAAATATGGGGTTCTTGATTTTTAGGTGCTCATGGCCTAGTGGGAAGGACAGACAAGGAGGTTAAATCCCAATCCTTCAACATAGATATGGAAAAACACAACTATTTTCTACATCTCAGTTATTATCTTGAACTCAAGTCTTTGTAGGCTAGCAGAGAACTTCACCCTCAGTCATGTTTCAGGGCTTCCATTTTCTCTGGGGGGATGCCCCTGCTCCCCCAGGGCTGCCTTGTGCTGGGACTTTGGGAGGAGGGAGCTCTGGCCCTTCAGTGTCCTGTGCTGTTTCCACTGAGCTTTCTTTGGGTCTGGCTACTGCAGTCATGAGTGGATTGTCTGCTTGGGGCATGGATCTCCTTCTGCCAGGCTGCCTGGGACTGCATCTGCCTAGAGCAGCACTTTTGAACCTTGTCTGCATAATTTGTACACCCCTAAGCCCCTGGGGAGCTTTTAAAGCAAGCTGAAGTTTATACCCCACCCTGGACCAATTAAATCAGAAACTCTGAGAATGGGATCGGAACTTAGACGTTTTGATCTATAACTTCCCAGAGTGTTCTCGGCCAAGCAGAGAAGGAACAGCCGGGAGCCCCACCCTACATTTCCTGCCTCCTCCACCTTTCTTCTCGGTTCCTCCGCACCGGCAAGGGGGGAGTGCCTCTTTTTCACCTGGGGCTGATCGCTTCCCATGTGTTTCTGAACAAGGCAGTTAGTCTGTGTCCCAAATCTGTCCCCACTGAGATGAAATGGCCAGAGACTCTGCTGTCTGCCAGGTCACATACCCGCTTGGGCAATGAGCTTGGGGGAGGGGCCTGAATGAGGACAGGCAGGGAGCGGGGAGAGGGGAGTATACATGTGAGGCAACTTGAGGTGCTCAGAAGAAGCCACTCGTAGAGGAAACTTGGGTGCTATGAGAACCTCATCTTTGTCCTTGGGCCCTCAGGTTCCGTGGCGGCTCTGTCCCCAGGGCAGCATCCCCCATGAAGTTCCAAGTTGCTCTGTGTGTGGCCTGTGTCTGTTCCCTCAGTCCTGGAGTCTGGCTCTGGGCCTGACCTGGACATGAGCTTGTGGCCTGCGCGCTGTGTAGGAGGGTGCAGCCTGGCTCCCTGGAGAGACCCGCCCTCAGGCCCCCCGCCAGGCGGCAGCAGCGCCAGGCCCTCATGCTCGTGTCCACTCCAGGTGGTGTGGATCACGGCCACGCTGCCCTACCTCGTGCTGTTCGTGCTCCTGGTCCACGGCATCACGCTGCCGGGCGCCGCCGACGGCATCAGTGCCTACCTGCACATCGACTTCCGCCGCCTCAAGGAGGCCACGGTCAGTGCTGGTGGCCACCGGCCTTGGGACTGGGGGCAGGGCGGGCGGTGAGGGGAAATCCTGTCCTGGCTTTGCCACACGCTGGCACATCCTGGGACAGCCGCTTCCTTCTCTGGCTGCAATGTCTCCATTGGACCTGGGACAGTTTGACCTGCCCTTGACTGTGTCCCTGTCAGTCCAGCTCTGTGGGTCTGGGACTCTGTGGTTCCAGTTAGTGGCCTCCACAGACCCGACCCATCTGTTTTCAAGGAGCGCCATACCCTATCCTGGGTCCCTACCCCTGCCCTGGGCCGTGGTCCCCAAGGCCATCTTAGCCACCCTGTTTCCTCTCTCTCCCCCACCGGGCCTTCACCACCACCCCACACTGTCTGCATTAGGAGCAGCATCAGGCCCAGACCCTGCTGTCTCCCCCTCCCAGCTCCATCCCTGCCTCCTCTGGCTCACTGTCCTGCCCAGGGACAGGTGACAGTGCAGCTGGGGTGCATGTGGAGTGGAGCCCAAAGCACTGGGGCAAGGCTGGGGGCAGAGATCCCGGAGGGGCCCTGCACCTTGAGCATCTTCAAGTCGTAGCTGAGCTATTTCTCTCCTCCTCCCTCGGGTCCACCCATCTGAGAGGCCACACCCCAACATTTTCCTACACTCCGAACCCACACTAATCCTGCGGGCAGGAGCAACAGGACATTGGGAGGGTCACAGCTTGATCTGCACCTGCAGAGTTCCAACACCCCAACACACCTCAGAGAAATCCCTATTTCCTTGGTCACTCAGTAACAGGAATCAGCCTTGGAAGGAGCAGGATAAGCCAAACTCCCTTTGCTCCGTGACTGCTTGAACACCCCAGGCCTTCCCATCAGGGCTGTGTCATAGCCTCAGCCTGTGAAGCAAGGGATGCTTAGAATGACGCGAGTGGGGAGGTGACAGAGCAGCTGTTGTTAGTCTGGTGGCCCCCGTTATTCAGCTGAGGAGGCGTCTCTGAGATGGCCCAGGGCTAACAAGGAGGCAGAGCTGTTGGCCAGGTGTTCCGATCTCCCGGCTTCTGCCTGTGGACTTCCATCCCAGGAGATGGAATCAGCCAACCCTACTGCCCCGCAAGGGTCATCAGGCTGGTAGATGCTCCTAGGAATCACCCCCTTCTGAAGATGTTGCCTCCCTAACTCCCTAGGGAGCCCCAGCCCCGTGCCCTCACTCCATCCACAGTCTAGCCCAGAACTTTAGTCTATCAACTTTCTTTGGAAATCAGGACATCAGATGGAGTCAGTGAGTTCCTCTGGGGTGACCCTGTTAGGGCCATCCCAAGCTGGGGGATGCTCCAGAGACCCTGTCCCTGTTTTGTACCAGCTGCTGGGGAGCAGGAGTTAATGGCTGCTGTCTCTGGTCAGACCCCCTGGGCCCCAGGGCCTCCTGCAGCAGGGAGGTGGCCGGCACTGCAGGGAGGGAGGGTGATAGCCTCTGTCTGCCCGGTTCAGGTGTGGATTGATGCTGCCACTCAGATCTTTTTCTCCCTGGGAGCTGGGTTTGGTGTCTTGATTGCCTTTGCCAGTTACAACAAGTTTGACAACAACTGCTACAGGTAAGATGCTTCTGGGAAGCGCTTGATCCTAGGGATCCACCCTGGGACGGGGGACGGGGTGAGGGGGTGGTCAGCAAGGACTTCGCTGGTTTTCACCTTGGGTTTCTCCCTCTGTGAAGTGAGGCAGAAGTGACCCTTTGGGGTGTTCTGTGAACCCTGACATGGACTTGGGGACCCAGTCAGGATTCCTCTTGAGCAGATGCCAGGGCGGGGCTGGGGAGTCAGAGATGGGTAGCGGGGCAGAGTTCCCTCGGAGGCTCTCAGGGCAGACAGCACTGCCCGACTGTCCGTCTGCTGCCCTGGCAGGCACAGCACGTCTCTCCCTGGCAGGGTCACAGCCTGCAGGACAGGCTGAGAGGTCTGCGGGGGGCAGCCTATGGTCCAGCTTGGGGGGCGGAGGGGGCACTGACTGCCCCCTCTGGGGGTTCAGGGCCACTTCGGCCTTGGGCGCAGACTGGGCTCATTCTTCACTCAATCAGCGACTTGAGGTGGAGAGTCACAAGCTCTCCGCTAGGAGCCCGGGATCAGTGGATGCCAACCAGCAGGACAGGCTCTGGGGGACCCGGGAAACGGGTGACCGGCCTTGAGAACATGACTCAGGAGCAGTGTGAGGGAAGGCACAGAGGTGGTGCCTTCTGGAGCAGCCGGTTGACTGGTTTGTTCAGAGCACCTGTTGGGCGCCACAACGAAGCAGCCTGGAAGGGTGACTGGGCTGTTTTAACAAACCCCCAGGCACCTGGGCGAGAGGTGGAGAGGCACTGGGGAGCCACAGAGAGCTTGTTGAGGAAGGAGATGAGTGAGTTCCCCAAGAGGGTGACACCAGGCTCTGGTGTCCAAGTGTCTCAGCCAGAGGCGCTGGTCTAGTTCTTGCACCTGCAGGTACTGACCCAGTGACTGTGGGCCCCGGGGCCCCTGTGGGTGCAGGGAGATGGAGGGGGGATGGATCTGGAGCTGCGATTGCATGGACAGTGCCAGGTCCATGAGCCGGCCCAGGAGGGCAGGGGGCTGGCACTAATACCGCTTCCCCCCAGGGACGCCCTGCTCACCAGCACCATCAACTGCGTCACCAGCTTCGTCTCTGGCTTCGCCATCTTCTCCATCCTCGGTTACATGGCCCACGAGCACAAGGTCAACATCGAGGACGTGGCCACTGAAGGTGGGTGGGCAGACCAGCGTGCGGAGGGGCTACGAGCCCTCCTCGTTCTGGCCACATGGCCCTCTGTGGCCGCGGGACTGAGAGGGCCGGGCTCTGAGGTTTCAAAGGGCCCATTTCCTGGCCTTTCCCTGGGCTGGGGGCTGGGGCCTCTCCCTCTGAGTCAGGCTAGGCAGGATGATCCTGGAGCATCACCTGTCCCAGCCCCCGTGCTGCAGAGCTCACCATCCCTCCATTCAGTGCTGCCCGCACTGAGGCAAGCGTCCAAAGACCCGCTTTATTTTTTTTTTTAAGATTTATTTATTTATGCATACAAGAGCTGGGGTGCAGGCCAGAGGTGCAGGGGATGAGAGGATTCACCAGAGACAGGGTGGGGAGCAGAACAGGCAGACCTACTGAAATACACTGCTGAGGGGAGCAGCAGGGAGACAGGAGAGGTCTGCCGCGCCATGTGGGTAGCTCCCTGGCCGGGGATCAAAGTCCTGCTGCAGTAGCTGTGGATAGCTTCATAGTGCTGTGCTTAACCCCTTGCGCCACCAGGGAGTCCCTCAAAGACCCACTTTAACGATGAGAATTCTGAGCCCCAGGCTGTGTAAGTCAACCGAGGCCACCCAGCCAGTGGCCGATGTCCCACTCTCGACCCTGCTGCTTCCCTTATCCTTGTGGTCTTGTGGCCACAAAGAAGCTGAGACTTGGGGAGGGGCTGCCTCCAAGGGACTCTGAGGGCCAGAGGTTCAGACCAGAGGTGGGATTTGCAGCTGGCGCTGTGACTGTCCTGGCCAGGCGCTGCCCTGGGGCCTGGACATTTGAGGTCTCCTCCCTACTGCTTTGGTGAAATACAAGCTGGAACTGGCCCCATCTGTCATCTTCAGACCCTTGTTTGCTCTGCCCACCCGTGACTAACCAGCATGGGGCTGGGCTGGGGGCTGATGGGCCTCGGAACCTGCCCCTGCTTTTGGGAGCTGGAGTTTTTGGAGAGCACCTGTTTACTCTACATATGGAGTTCCAGGACATTAGACATTCTGCAAACAGAACTTCTTCCCAGAACTGACTCCTGTTCTCCGAGGATGAGCTGGCTTATGAGCTGGCTTACTAACCAGGAAAACTTGTTTTCAGCAGTAACTTATTAATCTGTATAAGCAAAAACACAATTGCGCGCTATTTTCTTGTTCCTTTGTTCATTCTTTAATAAAAGCTTGGGCTGGGAGAGTGCGAGGCAGAGCTGCTCTCGATGGCTCCCCAGCCTCCTCGCACTGCAAATTCATTTAGACTCCAAGTCTTCCTTAATGGCAGAGAACTTCATCAGCAGTCCTGTCCGCGGCACCCTGCCACCCGGAGGGCAGCAGTCTCAGCCCTGCATGAGTTGTCCGCATTTTTTATAGGAGCTGGCCTCGTCTTCATCCTCTACCCAGAAGCCATTTCTACTCTATCGGGGTCCACATTCTGGGCTGTGGTGTTCTTCATCATGCTGCTGGCTCTGGGCATTGACAGCTCGGTGAGTGACCCTGCTCAGGATGCCACCTGCCCCGCCCAGGCCTTACCCACCTCTCCAGGCCTCACTGGCCTGCCCAGGCCTCACCTGTACCTGCACACACACACTGCAACTCAGCCTGAATTTCCCCCATTATACCTCCTGATTAGTAGTTATTTCTAGAAAGCCCTATTTAAATGCAAACAAGGCAGTACATTCTCACTCAAAAAGGCAAGAATTAGGCCAATACCAAGAGCCCATAGAGACCCCAATGGCATCCTGAAAATCCACATCAGGAGGCAACCCAATAAGCCAGCAGGATACCCCCCTAAATTCAGAGGGGATATGGATAGAACTCTGGTTCTCTAACCAAGTGCTCTTCCCATCTCAGCTCATCAACAACCAACACGACACCTTGAACCCCACTAGTTCTTAGAACCTTTTATTGTACCTGCAGCTAAGATTAGATCCACTGACCTCTTTCTCAATCTACGTCCACTTTTACTACCAAGAAGCCCCAATCTCAGACTGCCCAACAGGCTTCCTTGCTGCCTCTTTCTTCCGCAGGTGGATCTGCCAGGAGCAGTGTGTGGAGAAGGATTCAGGGGTTGCTCCTGGGCTTGTTGGAGGGGCCACTGACTGGTGGACAATGTCCACCCCTGTGGAGTCTCACGTGGAGAGCGTGCATGCACAGGGTGCCTCTTAAGTGAATACACGATTGTGACTCAGATGCGGTCATGCATGGCCTCATGGAGAATACTCTGGCCAGGCCAGTGGGGGGTGCGACTGTGAGGGGGCCACTTTGCTTAACCATTAAAAAGGCAGCCAAAATCCTTGTTGAAGCTGCTGCCTGAGGTTCTCCCCACCAGAAGCTCTTCTGTGTAACTGTTTCTAGAAGGTTCTTCTTGGCATGCATGTATCCCGGGGCTTAGGCATTGAATCAGCTGAGCTCATCGTAGCCTCACAGGCTGTGCAGGACGGAGAGAAGGCACTGATTAGGGCAGACGGGGGTTAAGCTTCACTCTCCCGCATCATTCCTGAGTTCTGTGTTCAGAACAGGGCAGAAAGGTGGGGAGCAGAGGGGAAGGCTGTGCTGGTTTCTGGAGAAGCGAGGCGGCCAGGGTGCAGGTGCGTCCTGGGCTGAGGGCCAGACTAGTATGGGGGCCCTCATCCCTGTGCCCCATCTGGTTCCCTCCAGATGGGTGGCATGGAGGCGGTCATCACCGGCCTGGCCGATGACTTCCAGGTCCTGAAGCGACACCGGAAGCTCTTCACCTTCGGGGTCACCTTTGGGACCTTCCTTCTGGCCCTGTTCTGCATAACCAAGGTGAGGAGGAACGGAACTTGGGGTCACCTGGAGCTTGTGGGGCTGCATTTCAATTGAGTTAGACATTTCTAACCGTGGGAGAGCTCGAGGGAGCCATGGTGGGGCCCCACACCATCAATCTTGTGGCTGATCCCTTGGGGTGACACCCCATTATCTCCCCCCATCTCTGAGCATGAGGATTTCTGGGCAACACTTTTTAACTGCTGATTGATTTGGGGAGCAGCAAAAGTCCCTCAGAAACTGTCTCTCTTTACACTGAATTACCACCTGACACCTGGTGACTCCCCAAAGCCTTTTCAGAAGGCACCACGCCCCCATCACTTGCCTGCTCCAGCCGCGTGGTGAACCGGTGGGACTGGGGACAGGTAAGTGCTGGTGGGTGTGACAGCCCTTTCTTGATGGCCTTGGGGTCTCTGTCCCCCCCCCCAGGGCGGGATATATGTGCTGACACTGCTGGACACCTTCGCCGCGGGCACCTCCATTCTGTTTGCTGTGCTCATGGAAGCCATCGGGGTCTCCTGGTTTTATGGTAAGTGCGGGGCCCCGTGCTCCGGACAACCACACGCTGATTCCAGAGTCGGCAATTTGCTTTTGGGGAACAGCTCCCTGCACCCCAGTGTCTCCTCTTAAAGAGGACCCTGCAGGAGGCTACTGACCCCCAAGTCCCACCACCCGCGCTTGCAGAGGGTTGCCAGACCGGGCAATAGAACACAAGATGCCCAGGGCAACTGGCATTGCAGACGAACAAACAGCTCTTTCCGTACAAGCCAGTCATGTCAGTGCGAACCCTGGTCCCGCTCCTTCCCCCCCAGAGGCCAGTCCTCACCCATCTCCTGCCCTCCCGGGCTGACCTCCCTCCCGGAAGTGCACTGGGGTGACTCGGGATAGGTGATGCTCTCCCCAGCCCTGTCCTCTCCCTGCTCAGGTCTTTCCGTGCTGGGGGGCTGTCGCTGTCTTGCCCTGATGGCCTGGGGCCTGGCCCCCGTGGGGGGCAGCCAGGCGCTGCCCAGGGCAGGGGGGCGGCTGTGACGGGCCTCCTGTGTGCATGCAGGCGTGGACAGGTTCAGCCACGACATCCAGCAGATGATGGGGTTCAAGCCGGGTCTGTACTGGAGACTGTGCTGGAAGTTTGTGAGCCCCGCCTTCCTCCTGGTGTGTAGCCGGGGTGGGGGCTTCCCGGGGGGGGGGGGGACTGGGCATTAGGGGTGGAGGTTTTGGGATGGGGAGCCCTGGTCCTGCAGACTGGACTCTCAGGCTCAGCCCTGTGGACACCCCAGTGGGCTTCCCTGGGGTGGGGATGGGCCCTCCGGCCTGGGGTCCCTGTCGGGGGCGAGGCTGTGGGCTGCCCCCCAGCCCGGCCCCCACCTCCATCCACCGCTCTCTGCTCCTCCTTTCTGCCTGTCTCTGCCCTGTCCTGCCTCCTTCCCTTCCCCCTCCCTCTCCTGGCTTCTCCCCCCACCCCCCACCCCTCCACCCCCCCCACCCCCCCACCCCCCCACCCCCCCACCCCCCCACCCCGCCTCGCTGTCCCCACCTCCCCCAGTTTGTGGTGATCGTGAGCATCATCAACTTCAAGCCTCTCACCTACGATGACTACATCTTCCCGCCCTGGGCCAACTGGGTCGGGTGGGGAGTGGCGCTCTCCTCCATGGCCCTGGTGCCCGCCTACATCCTCTACAAGTTCCTCAGCACGCGGGGCTCCCTCTGGGAGGTGAGCCGGGTGCTCCAGGAGGGTGGGCACAGCCCGGGAGGGGTGCCCTGAGCCATGCCGCGGGGCTGGGAGGGGACAGGCCGCCCCCGGCCAGGTCACTTACCCCAGACTCGCTTTCCACATGTGTGTCCTGGAGGTACATGCAGCCCCCTTGGAAGGGGGAGGGGTGTGTCCACAGTGCGGCTCCCTGGCCACGCCCACAGGAGTCACCTGCCCGCGTGTCATGTGCCCCTCCCGCCCCGCATGCTGGTGTGTGTGTGAGAAGCTGCCCTCAGCCTCCGAGCCCCCCAGGGGCGAGTCACGCAGACCCCCTTCGTCAGGGCACAGGCACGGCTCCCTGCCAGGCTCCTCGTGTCCCCCGTGTCCGAGCTCCTGGGGCCCTGTCGTCTCAGCCTCTTCTTCTTTCACCTCCTTCACGTACCTGCGTGGACATGTCTAGATGGGCCAGTACTGGGGAAATGGCGGCCTTTGTGCCTGTATTGGGTCTCCCCTTTGGTGGATAAAACTGTCAAGACTGATAGTCTTTCCCTCATGTCCTTACTTAGCAAGATGCAGATTTCACTCCTCGGCCCTTCCCTCCACGACCTCCCTGACACTCTCTGGGGAGCTTCGTGGCGCGAGACACGGGTCCTGCCTCAGGGAGCT
The DNA here is from genome assembly GCF_014898055.3 of Talpa occidentalis. Lineage (NCBI taxonomy): Eukaryota > Metazoa > Chordata > Mammalia > Eulipotyphla > Talpidae > Talpa > Talpa occidentalis. Next base: position 5,709,298 of record NW_023601754.1, read on the forward strand.
GGCGTTCTAGTGAGGGCCCAGGCGGGCACAAGAGGCCCAGGCTCCCAGGCGAGGCCATGCCCACCCCCAGATCTTCCTGATGTGTGTCCTGGCCATGAAGCCCCAAAGCCTGAGCCTGTCTGGCTCACGGGGGAATGGGGTGCTGTGAGGGACCCTTAACCTGGTCTTGGGAGCCAGGCCTTGCTTCGAGCTTTTTATTCTTCACAGCTTGGGAACAGAAGGGTTTCCACTGATCCCCAACACCTTCTAGTTCCTGCCTGTGCCTGACCCCGGGAGGCCTTTGCTCATCCCAGCGAGGCCTGCAGCTGCTCCTGTGTTGGTGTCTGGCCCCTTCTGGCCTCCCCCTCTGCTGCACTCGCCCTGCTCCTGTTTGAAAAGTGCCCATATGTTTGTTTCCATGCCAGCCCCTCTCAGGAGCTGTACACTCCCCAGGCAGAGGCGGCGCAGGTGGCCTTCAGCTCTGGTTCTGGGCTTAGCCCAGGTTCTGGCCACAGTAGCTGCAGCAATAAAAACTCACCAGCCAGGGCCTCCCTGGTGGCGCAAGGGGTTAAGACGCAGCACTATGAAGCTATCCACAGCCTCTGCAGCACAAGTTCGATCCCCAGTCAGGGAGCTACCCACATGGTGCAGCAGACCTCTCCTGACTCCCCCGCTGCTCCCTTCAGCAGTATACTTCGGTCAATCTACCTGTTCTGTTCTCCACTCTGTCTCTGGTGAATCCTCTCACTCCCACATCTCTGGCCTGCACCCCAGCTCTTGTATGCATAAATAAATAAATCTTAAAAAAAAAAAACAAAAAACAACTCACTGATCGGGCAGCTCCACAAACACAGGCAGGAGTGTCTGGAGGGACCCAGAGCTGTCTGTGTGGATGTCAGGGCCCCACAGCAGGGGCCCCTTACCCGGGAGTGTCTGCTGAGTGTCCCTGGGCCTGGCTGAGGCCGCTGCCCCTTCTCTGTCCTCTCACAGAGACTGGCCTATGGCATCACGCCAGAGAACGAGCATCACCTGGTGGCCCAGAGGGACGTCAGGCAGTTCCAGGTCAGTGCCTTCCAGGCGGGGCTGCGGGGCCATGCCCAGCCTCTGCTGGCGGTGCGCTGGACCACACGCAGGACCCTGGACCAGCTGCGGGCTGAGACCCACGGGTGTGGTGTTGGGGATGGAGGACGGGGCTGTCTTCTACCTTCTACCGGCTTCCACCAAATGCCCCTGAAAAGGCCTCAGTGACGATTAGGGAAGCACCTGCATGTTTTCCAGGGCCGCTGAGGGAGCAGAACCTGTTCTCTGCCTTCTCTTTGATTTTTGCTGCCCTGGGCAGTTCCTGGGGTCTCTGGGCTCCCAGACCCCGCCTGCCCCCACCCTGGCGTGAAGGCCGTTCTGTCTTTTCTCTGCAGCTGCAGCACTGGTTGGCCATCTGAACCCCACCCTGAGGAGGAACCCCGCCGCCAACGTTCAGGGTCAAGGCACCTGCTCCACTCCTGCCCCGGACACGGTCTTGGGGTTCCTCTCCTGGAAGACAGTCTTCCCAAGCCCTCTTCCTCTTTCCCCAGTTACAATGATTTCGTGGTCTGGTTTCTAGTGACCTTCTGTTCATCTGGCCAGGGCTGTGAGCCTGCATGGGTGAGGCTCCAGGGAGGCAGGAGGAGAAGAGGGAACAGGAAAAGGACTTGATGAACCTCTTTTGTTTGGGGGATCTCACCCAATCTGGGAGCCCGCCCACAGCGTGTGCTGGAACCCTACCACTTTTGCTTGTACTTTGGGCCACGAAAGAAATCCTCGGTCCGCCCAGCCCGAGAGCGGATGCTGCCTTTGCTCAGACACCAAAAAAACCAAGACACAAGCAGAAAGCCCAGCAGAGGCCGAGTGTGGGGGCCGGATCTTCCCTCTCCCACCGCCTGCCTGTGCGCTGGGCACTGGACAGTTAGGGAACTTTGCAGAACTTGTCCCTGAAATGAAGCCTGTGGATCGATACTCTGGAGGATCACGTGAAGAAAACTTAGTAGTTAACATTCACTCCGCCCAACCGGACTTTGATTTATGTGTATTCTGGAACATTCTTCCAGCTTCTGGTGGTCAGGTGGTCCAGAGCATGGGTGTCCTTGGGGAGAATGCAGATGAGCTCCTGTGAGCAGGTCCTGCAGAACAGATGGCCTGGTCTCGTCTGCCAGGCACACAGGGCCCTGGCCCCCAGACTTTCTGGGGTGCTTGGACAGGAGCCCAGCATGGCCAAGGGTATGTCTTCACCATGAGATCCTCTGCTGACCTCGCAGAGCCCACAGGATGCCTTTCTCTAAGAATCCCACCCGCATGTGCCAGGGATCTCTCATGATAGGGAGCTAGGCCTGAGAGCCCCCTTTTCATGGGCCAGACATGGCACCTTGGCGGGCAGGAAGGCACCTGTCATAGAACAACCAGGTGGCTGAAGTTGATCTGAGAACAGGTTGGTAGTTTCAGGAGATCGCTGCATGCCTAGCAGGTGGTGCCCTCTGGCGGCCCAAGAGGTCAGCTGCAGCTCATCCTAGAAATGGTTTATCTCCAGCTTGGGGAATGGGCAGCATCCAGCCCAGGCTTCTGTTGCTGCTTGGAGTCTCTTCTGCCCTCACGGGAGACCTAGACTTGTGAGTTCTTTTCTAACAGGTGGGAACCCTGTTGCAGAATCCAGGGCCAGAAAAAGAGTGAGAGAGACCATTCATCTCACAGGGAGCCTGGGACTCTGCATCCCCAGGGCACTGTGCATAAAAGTAGGTTGTCGCTGAACAGGGCGACTTGACTGCAGGGTCTGTGGTTATGTGGGAGCCGGCTACGGGCAGGGGAGGTCTCCTCTGGGAGGGCTCTGAGACTCAGGGACAGTAGGTCATTGCTTCGAAAAAAGAGGGGATATCAGGGGACTTTGCTTCTTTCTGTGTAAAAAGCCAACCAAGTGGCAGATGGCTTGGGCCCCTGTGAAAGGGGGGAGCCTCCCAGCAGTGGGACAAGAAGATGGGGGTCTGGGAGACGAGAGAGGGCAGAATCTGGTCCCTGACGTAACTTCAAATCTTCCCATGAAGGACCATCCCTCCCAAGGGGTGACAGTTTTTTTGGTTGGGTCGGTTGGTGGTTTGGTTTCTTTCTGTTACAAAGCACTTTTATCCTGGTCACCTCCTGCCCACCCAGTGCAGATGCCTGGACTAGCCACTGTCTCGCCGTTCCCCGGGTCAGAGGACCACGGCCCAGATGTCATTCACTCTTGCCCAAGGCATCTCAGCTGCTAAGGGACCCCTCCTCCCGCCTCCTCCCTCAGGTCAGCTCCCCCAATTCTCAGCCCAGAGCACTTTGAAATGCCCTGCACAACACGATTCACCCCGCCCAGGGCTGCCACTCCGCAGAAACAAAGGAGTCAAGTGACAAAGGAGTGTGTCCCAGCAAAAGAACAATGTGCTGGAAGAGGGGACAGGATGGCATGTCTTCCCATCTAGCTGTTGCCGGAGAGAAAAGTGTTTCTCTGCTCTCTTTGGATGAAAAGAATCACTCTTTGGAACGGTGGGATCTGAAAAGTTGCGTCCCCTTGGCTGAAAGGCCAGCCACCAAAAAGCCCTGGTGTCTTGTGGACCTCGTGGTCCGCTCCAGAGAGCCTGCAGTGCTCCCCCCCGCCTGCAGGTGGCTCTCCTGTCCCCAGGGCGCAAGGAGCTGCGGTGCTCGTTGACCCAACGCCAACAGCGCCATGGTGCTGCCCTCTTGTGGCGGAAGGTGGCTCCTGCGCCAGGGCCCCTGGCAGGGTGGGGGTGCCCAGGAAGCCCTCAGAATTTCTCAAGGGAGTGCTGGGCTCACCTTCCACCACACTTCACGGAGAGGGAGTCTGTGCTTCACCTTCTCATGTTTGACTTCTGTTTTTGTGGCCCTTCTTTTTTTGGATAGCAGAGGTGACCCAGGATGAGGGGGCGCCTGTGTACTGTATGCGACACTTTTGATATTTTACCAGATTTTAAATGATTATTTTGCACAAAATGCACGATATGTTTGAAACCACCGCGTTAAAATCCACGCCGTGTGTCTTTGCACGCCATCGAGGCGAAGGGAGGGGGCACGACCACTCTGATCACTTACCCCGCTGAAGGCAAGTGCCCCAAGCTGCCTTAACGCTCAAGGGGTTCCTGGCCAGGGAGCCAGTCTCTTGCCATATGATCCATTTTGCAACGGAAATGCGAGACAGAAGCATTCTTACCAAAGAGGTCGTTTCTTTGTAAAGAAGCCCATTGAGCTCGTGTCATTTGTTCATTTATGTCTTTGAAAACCATGGAATGGAGAACAGAGAGGGAGTGTGGGGAATTGGGAACAGCACAGCGTTTAGCACTGCACAGCCCTGGGTCCACAGCTGCCTGGCTGGTGTCCCGAGGAGAGTGGCTTCACCTCTCTGGGCTTCCAAGTTCTTTCCCAGTAAAGGCAAAGGTTAGATCAGATTATCAAAAATCGCATCCAGTGGGGAAAAAATTCTCGTTTCTGCAACAGCAGTCTGTGTCCCCGCACAGTGAGAGAAGCACCCCTTTTACTGTGGGGCTCTCCAGAATCATCCAGCGACCGATCATGCATCAAGCAGAGAGATGTCAGATTTCTGGACTGGGCAACTTGGTTTTTCTGTGCATTCCGTAGTTCCTCTTTCTCTAATATTTCTTCAGCTGATGCCAGGAACACGTGGTTTTTGTTTGCTTTCTGATCCAACCCTTTGGTCCTGAGGATTTCTAGGGTAACCATCGCCCTGCGCACCCCACCACCCCGTGCGGCCCAGGCTCCACAGCTGTGTGGACGGCAGAACCCTTCTTGCTACAATGGCAAGGGTCGCCAGGCCCCTGGTGCAGTGAGGTTGGTGGGGTGCCCGCCCCCATTCTCCGTTTCTCCACTTCCTTGTAAATAAGGACAGCTGCAGCGGTGCCTGCTCTGTCGCGGACGGTCCCAATGTCAGGCCGATGTCTCTGTCTCCTGTGGATTTATTTTAAAAGCTGTTCTCTTCATGGAAAAAGAAGTGTACAGAACAATAAAAGGTATTTCCTGTGCCGTGTAGCTGCTAGTGGACTTCTTTCTGCCATGAAGCTAAAGACTATGAACTGCGTAAGAGGAACGGGTTTGTCTCTGATCAACCTCCAGCTAGCAAAGAAGAGTTTGTGGTCATAGTGGCCTCCCTTTCACCCAAATAACTCATTTTTAACCAGTGGAATAGAAGATAAGAGAACATTTTAATTTTTATTTATAGTAAATAGGTGCCAGTTCTTATCTGCAAGAACTGGGGTGTAGGCCAGAGGTATGGGGAGTAAGGATTCACCAGAGACAGAGTGGGGAGTAGAACAGGTGGATCCAGTGAAATACACTGCTGAGGGGAGCAGTGGGGAGACAGGAGAGGTCTGCTGCGCCATGTGGGTCAGCTCTTTCGGGAGGGAGGGGGGTGTCCAACTCGTGCTGCGGTGGCTGCCAGCAGCTTCAAAGTGCTGAGACTTAACCACTTGCACCACCAGGGAGGCCACAGATGATTATTTTGAATACCATCAGCAAGTAGACGATGCCACAGTATAAAGGAGGTGTTGCCCAATACAAATTCAGTCCATGTCTTCAAATACGTTAGCCCAGTCGGGAAGCCAGTGGTAGGCCCCAGGGGTGAACTTGGAAGTCCAAGAAAACTCACCAGGACGACAGACTGTTGCTGGAATCAGTGAGCTCCCGGAACTGGAAATATGCCAGCAGAGAGCAGTTAGTGCCCCTGGGTGTCTATAGGGGTGGGAGACGAGGTTGCGAAACTCCCCAGTTCCCACATCTGGAGCTCCCGGGATTCTTTTCAGCTGGAGCCCAGCAGCACATAGCCCCTTTGGGACATGCACAGTCATTTCTGCTGGGACCCTGGGGTGGGGAGTGGTCAGGCTGAGGGAACGGAGGTGGAAAGACATCCCAGACATCCCGCAGTGACCCTTCGGATGATTCCTTTTAACTCCAGAATCAGAGGAGGGTTTGTTGGAATAAGCCAAACCCAAGGCAGCCTCATTCACCTTCCCCTGTGCCCTGACATTTATCAAGTAGCCGTGTGGAGCGGGGCTGGGAGGCTGGGGCAGAAGGGGAGTGGACATCCTGCTGAGGCCGGCGGGGGATGGGGGATCCGGCAACCCCAGCTGCCAGCCTGTCCCGAGGCTGACAAATCTGCAGAAGCCTTACAGGGACCCTCACTCCAGGCGTCTAGTGGGCTTTTGAATTTCCCCAACATTCATCCCACTTCGGTGCTGCTTTTGGAGAGATAGGGATACAGAACGCAGGCCTCAGTTTCCCTCAGCCAATAGAAGGAAACAGTTTGAGGAAAAGGAAAGTGGTTTAATGTGTGGACAAATGAGGAGGCAGCAGGCTCACGGGTGAAAGACACCGTCCTGCCCTTCGGCAGAGTGCAGGGTGTTTACACAAAGGGAAAACAGGGGAAGGTGGGCCAGGGTCTGCAAAGGGGCGGGGGGGCAGGGGGGGCGCTGAGACGGGTGGGCGCCAGCTTGCTTTCTTCAACTCCTTGGAATGCAAGAAGACAAACTTCAAAAAGGGGGAAATTGCAAGCAATGGGGGAAGACTAACTTGCGAATTGTTATCTGAGAGTCATTTGTAACCGCATCAGTGTGCGTCCCTCCCCAAGAGAAGACGATACCAAGGCTCTGTCTGTGCTGGCGAGGGAGAGCAGCCCTTCTGCACCCCTGTAACGATGCGGCTGCTTCTTTTCACCAAACTTTTCCTTCTGTAGAGAGGAGCTGTGGCCCTTCTGCCTAGGGGGGAGCTCCCCGCCACCCACTCTGTCCCTCTGCAGGGCCGCAGCCCTCCTGTCCGCCTGCTGGCGCTTCTCTGTACTGACTCCCTCAGCAGAGGCGGTGCCTCCCAGGGCTGCCTGCCTGGGACCACGCAGGCCTCCCAAATCTGTCCTTTTTGGTGGGGCGCCTTCTGCCCCCTGGTGTCTGTGCAAGGATGTAGACACCTTTTTTCCCCCCTTTTTTGCATAACAATGCTCTTTTGGGTGTAACTAACAAGCCTGTGTCCTGGGGTAACTTGCCTGGGAAACTTGCTGGTGCCGCTGAAAGGGGAGCTCTGGTGAAACTATTCCCAGTGTGAACCCAAGGACCCCGCTCTCTGACCCCAACACCTCAAAAAATGACTTCAAGAGGCTTCACCAGAGACAGAGTGGGGAGCAGAACAGGCGGACTTGCTGAAATACTCTGCTGAGGGGAGCAGCGTCCAGACAGCAGAGGTCTGCTGTTCTTTTTGGGTTTCTTCCCTGGCCTGGGATCGAACTCGTGTCCTAGGGGTGATAGTGCCCTGAGACCCAACCCCTGGGCCACCAGGGAGTCCCTAAGGGCGCATTTTCAAGGGATGGGTTGGTCAGGAAAAGGGAAGGCGAGACGACTCCGGCACAGACAGCAGCAGCGGGAAAGAGCTGCCGAGGCTCCTCTGCGAAGAGCAAGTTTGTGGCAAGAAGCACCCGCAGAGCCGGGCGGGGTGCCCCGGGGTGGAAGGGGGGCGGGAAGGGCCCTGGAGGACACCTGGAGAGAAGGGCAGCGCCGGCCCCGGAGGCGAGGCTGGGAAAGCGGGGATCCCAGGAGGTGGGTGTGGGGGGCAGGTGCGCAGAGCACCGGGGAGGGGGTGACCCCCACACCACTTCTCTGGGGTGAGGGGCTGGTTTGTGGATTATCTCTGGTCACAGCCCAGTAATCCTGGGTGTGGTTTTAAATGCAGGTGGAGTCGCTTTGCCCTTGTAACGTCTTCCTCAAATTCTAGGTTACCTGTGTCCCCAGGTGGGCACCACCAGCGCTGGGTGGGCGTGGCCGCGAGGAGGCCCCGCCCCGCGCCGGCGCGTTGCCCTCGACTCACCCCGCCGTGGGCTCCGCAGCCCGCTCGCCCCCGCGCTGGCTGTCCAGAACTTGGGGTGACCTCCTCGCCAGCGTGAACCCGGCTTCCCAGCAGCCAGAAGGCGGCTCCATCTGCGTTCGCAGGATCGGGACCTGCTGGCCTGAGCACAGGTGAGCTGAGCGTGCGGGACGGTGCGCGCGTCCATTCCCGCGACTCCTGCGCGGGGTCCGGGGGGAAACCCAGGGCCGGGGTGGGTGGGGGTTCCTGAGGATGCATTCTGGGGCCTGGGGGAACATTGGGCTCCGGGTTCATTGTCTCTCTTTTTTTTAAGATTTATTTATGCACAGAAGAACTGGGGGGCAGGCCAGAGGTGTGGGGGGTGAGAGGACTCACCAGAGACAGAGTGGGGCGCAAAACAGGTGGATCTACTGAGATACACTGTGAGGGGAGCCGCGGGGAGACAGGGGAGGTCTGCTGCGCCGTGTGGGTAGCTCCCTGGCCGGCCGGGGATCGAACTCGTACTGCAGAGGCTGCGGACAGCTTCATAGGTTGCGTCCTAACCCTTCGCGCCACCAGGGAGGCCCCCTCGTTCCTACCTGAGCGTGACCCCGGGTCCCCGTCCGCCCCCGAGGGCGCCCCTGCCCCGGCTGCTCCGGGGTGCGGGTCTCGCGCCTTGCCGAGCCCGGGGTGCGGGTCTCGGGGCCGCCCTGGGCCGTCGGGGTGTCTCGGTCCCTGTGGACGGGGGGGGGGGTGCCGTGTGGGGAGCGCGGTGTGAGCATTTCTGGGGTCACACCCCGCCCCCCGCGCCCGGGTCTGCGGGCAGGAGGGCGAAGCCGCGTCCGGGCGCCCTGGCTGAGCGGCTGCGCCCCGATCCCTCCAGGGCGTCTCCCCAGAGGGGACCCCCCCCGCCCCCCCCCCCCCCCCCGTCCCCTGCGCCCGGGCGGGCACGCGGAGGCCAACAGGGGTCCCCGCGGGGCGTCCTGGAAAGGAAGGGGTGAGCCTGCCAGGGCTCCCCGGCCTCACCGGGTTTGGGGGGTCCGCGGGGTGGGGGTGCGCCCGCCGCGGGAACCGTCTCCTCTGCCGCAAGGCGCGGCCTCCCCGCCCGGCCCGCCCGGCTCCCGCCTTCGCGGCCCGGCCCCCCGCGCCCCGACTGCGGTGGCCGCCCGGTGCGGGGGGACGGGCCGAAGTCGGGGCGCAGATGCCGCCGGCCCCGGCTCCAGGGAGCCTGGCGCCCCCCTTCCCCCCCCCCCCCCCCCCCCCCCCCCGCCTCTGCCCAGACCCTTCCCCGGCGCGTCCGCGTCTGTGGAAAACGCTGCGGGGCTCGGGCGGCGGTCCCGGGGCGCTGCAGGAGGGCGGACTCGCCGGGCTGACGTCTCCCCATTCATTTGTATTTTCAATTTCTTGGAAATGAAAAATTCCGTTGTCCTCTTTTTTATTGTTTCAACTGTATTTAATAGTTTTTCCTTGTACAGATTTTTGTCTCGGTTAAATTTATTCTGTTCTTTCTTTTTTAAAGATTTATTTATTTATGCATACAAGATCTGGGGTACAGGCCAGAGGTGAGAGGATTCACCAGAGATAGAGTGGGGAGCAGAGCAGGCAGACTGACCAAAATCCACTGCTGAGGGGAGCAGCGGGGAGACAGGAGAGGTCTGCTGCGCCATGTGGGTAGCTCCCTGGCTGGGGATCGAACTCCTGCAGCAGTGGCTGTGATCACTTTATAGTGCTGTGACTCAACCTCTTGCGCAACCAGGGAGGCCCCTGTACAGGCTTTAATTTGAAAACTACTCCCAGTCATTTGGGGGGTACACCAGGAGTGGAAATGTGGAACCACATGGTTATTCAGGTTTTAGCTTCTTGTGGAAATGTCGAGGTATTTCACATGCAGTTTGCTCAACTGTCCATTTCCACCAACATCCTGGCTCCGCTCTTGGGCTGGCGTGGCCTGGAAGACACGCGAGAGGCCGTCATCTGGAGCCTTGGCTGCTGATCACTTTTAGTTGATGTCACTTACTCTTGAGTGGTTTTCTGGGGATTGGCTCATCTGGCGCCCCGCACAGGCCACCCTGGGGTCCTCAGGAGGTGACGGTGCTGCCAGAGGCTCACCCAGCACTGTGGGTGCTGATTTCCCTCTGACCAAAGCTGGTCACAGGGCCAGGCCCAGGTCGGTGTTGGCTTAGACACCCCGAGGGGAGGGACACCGGGAAGCTAGTCTTTGGGACCATGAAGGGGAACCCCCCAAGTGTGCATGACGTGCAGCTGCTCTGTAGGATCACGGGGGGAAACGCGGTGCTCCGGGTCCCTGGAAAGTGAGTCAGTGCTGAGCACCGTGCGGGTAAAGCAGCAGGGCAGATGTGCGTCTCTGTCCTTCAGGGTAAATTTAAATCTAAATTCTACCAGTGACTGGACTTGCCGGTCCCTTCCTGCCCCTTCCCCAAGTGTGAAACGCTGCTGGACAGACTCTCGCTTTTGCCTTCTCAGCGGACGCGCCGCGAGCTCAGGCAGCACAGGCGGGACCCGCCGCCCCATCTCTTCCCGACCCGCCCGGCCACTGCCCGGCTCGGCCTCCGCAGCCTCCGTGCGTCTCTGCGGGCACCTGCCATGGCCACGCCTCGGGTGAGCTGTTTCCTCCTTATGTGTCTAGTCGCTCTGCTTGTGCTTGACGAGCTTCACGAGGGCCCCAGAGTAAATGGGGAAGCAGCCACGTGACCTGCTTTGGGCCCAGACACGCACACAAGGGGAAGGCGGCGTCAGCAGGAGGGCGGGGGCTGGAGAGAGCACAAGTCTCTGCTCACCTGGTGCTGTGGGAAGAGATGGACACGCCCGTGACCTGGTGAACCACCCTTTGCAGGAAGGCCCGCTGCCTTCCCCCGGGACACGGGCCGTGGCAGGCCCCAGAGTCTGTGGAGTGTAGGGTCTCACAGAGGACGGCGTGGACATTGTCTCGTGACCCCTCTGGAAATGAGCACCCAGCATCCCGCGGTGGTGACGGCTCTCTGGTGCTAACGCCCAGCTTGACAAGGTTTTTGTGCAGTTGCTAAATCCCGTGGTCTCAGGTAGCTCTGGGAAGGCCCTCACAGACGCAGGACTCACACCTGCCGTGTCTGGGGATGGACTCGCATGCAGGCCCTGCAGCTGCTGCCCTGGCGCTTCTCTCAGCTGATCCCCACACCTGGGTTGTGCAGCAGGCTGTGGAAAGTTCTATTTTCTGGCGCATGTTTCCTCTGCTCCTTTGCGCTGCAGACCCACTTAGTGTAGCCCTCATCACTCTGTTGTGAGGCTCACCAGTAACCCAAGTTACAGTCAAGTCTCACACCGTTGGGTTCTCGAATCATTTGCTACACTTCTGTGGAAGCCCTCATTGGCCATTTCTTTCTTTATTTAAAACGATGTATTTCATTCATGAATACAAGAACTGGGGTGTAGGCCAGAGGTGGGGGGGCAGGTAAGAGGATTCTCCAGAGAGAGAGTGGGGAGCAGAACAGGTGTTTCCACTAAAATACACTGCTGAGGGAAGCAGCAGGAAGACAGGAGAGGTCTGCTGCACCATGTGGGTAGCTCCTTGCCCAGGCATTGACCTCATGCCTTGTGGCTGCTGATAGCTTGACAGCGCTGACTTTATCCCCTGGGCCATCAGGAGGCCCCTCATTTGCCCGTTCCTAATGGACTTAATTTTTATAGCATATTCCGTTTCACATCACAATTCAACAGGATGTGCAGTGACTTCAAATATACTCTCTGTTCACCCCCAAACACCGCTGCCTCCACCTTAACACTGCCCCCTTAGCATGGTGCATGGGCTACAGTCAAACAGCAACAGTGACTCATCGTTATCACCAGAGCACATAGTTTTCATTGTGATTATTCTTGCTGTTCTAGGTTTTATGGGTCTGGACAAATACACAGTCAGCATGTTCTTGACACATCTTCTCTAAGACTTCATTCCTGTTTTGTGTTTATACTTCATTCTTCAAACCATGTGACAGATCTTTAGGGGAGCAGGTTTTTTTTTAATGTGTTTATTCTTGAAACAATGATTTCCAATTATGAGAAGGAAGCTCTCATCATATATTGGGAACAGTGGGTTCAAACTGAGAGAGGGAGCATCCCCAGGGGTGTTGGGTTAAGTCTCAGCGCTTTCAGGCTGTGACTACTGTGGCCTGAATTCAATGCCTGGCCAGGGGCCTAACCCCCAAGGGCCCAGCAGACCTCTCCTGTCAGCCTACTTCTCCCCTTAGCAGTGAATTTCAGAGATCCACCTGTTCTGCTCCCCAGTTCTCTCTGGTGATCCTCTCACCCCTCTGATCTCTGGCCTACACCCTGGTTCTTTGTACATAAATAAATCTTTATTAACAAAACCTGGTAGGATGTTCCTACTGCTATATCTCTTATCACACAACGTAGAGTCCAAAGCGAGGGGCATCCTGTACGAGATAAAACACACTCAAAAGAAATGAACGACCAGACCTCCCGCTCTCGTGACCCCGCCCTGTGCCATTACAGGCAAAGGTATCATTCGAGGACGTGGCTGTGAACTTCACCCGGGAGGAGTGGCAGGACCTGGACGATGCTCAGAGGACCTGTACAGGGATGTGATGCTGGAGACCTACAGGACCCTGGTGTCCGTGGGTAAGTGACGCTTCCCTCCACTGCCAAGCGCAAGGACAGTTGTTGTTTTTTGTTTTTTGTTTTTTTTTTACTTTTTTCCTTTTATTTTGGCACAGCAGGCCTAGAGTGTAGGCCAGCGGTGGTGGTAGGGGTGGGGGTGAGTGGGCTCACCAGAGACTGGGTGGGGAGGAGAACAGGCAGATCCATGAAAATGCACTGCTACAGGCAGCAGCTGGCAAGACAAGCCAGGGCTGCTGTACCCTGTGTGGGTCAGCGCCTTGGCCGGGGTCAAACTCAGGGCACGGAGGTGTTAGCCCTGAGACCTAACCCCTACGCTACCAGGAAAGCACAAAAGGACAGCTTTGTTTCTGGTAAATGTACAAAGTTAAGGAAATTGGATGTTATATTATTTAAATTAAAATTTATATCAACAATAAAAATTTAAAAACTAAATGCTTAAGATTCCAGGCCAACAAGAATGTGAGGAAATAGTTCTCTACTTAGAGGCTCAAATTTGCCCTCCATTAAACAACCTTTTTTTAAGTGATTATCAATTTATTTAATTTTTAAGATTTATATATTTATGGGCCTTCCTGCTGGCTCATGGGGTTAAGATGCAGCACTATGAAGTTATCACAGCTACTGCAAATAAAATAGTTATTTATTTATGCATACAAGAACAGAGTGTAGGCCAGAGTTGTGGGGGGTGGGGGTGAGAGGATTCATCCAGACGCAGAGTGGGAACAGACAGGTGGATTGACGAAATACACTGCTGTGTGTATCCCACTGAGGAGAGCAGTGTGCGAGACAGGAGAGATCTGCTGTGCCATGTGGGTGCTCTCTTGCTGGGAATCCAACTCATGCTGCGGGGGCTGCGGACAGCTTCATAGTGCTGAGACTTAACCCCTTGCGCCACCAGGGAGGACAGTTTTTCAATTTATTTAAGAGATTGATGGAAGCATCTGCAGGTGTGGGTTCAGCCTCACCTCCTGTCTCAGCTCTGATGGATGTATCTGTCGAACAATCCAGAAGGACTGTGAGTTGCTTGTGGATCCTCCTTTGAAAATGATCCCAAGTCTTAAAATCTTCACCAATGGATTTGAGGTGGTCCTTTCTCACTGAGGTGGTTTTCCTTTGCACCTTTGACAAGTGGCACATATCATCCCCACAATTTCATCTTGGACTGCCCAGCGTCATTCTAATTTGGTGTATCACCATCTCTGGTTCCACAGATCTTCCTCTAGTATCTTAAAAAGCCATGACTGAGGGCATCCCTGGTGGTGCACACACAGGTTAAGTCTCAGCACTATGAAGCTATCGGCAGCCACTACAGCCCGAGTTCAATCCCTGGTCAGGGAGCTGACCCACATGGCAAAGACCTCTCCTGACTCCCTGCTGCTCCCCTCAGCAGTGTATTTCAGTCATTCTGCCCACTCTATCTCTGAATCTTCTCACCCCCCAACTCTCCTCCCCCCCAACCCTCTGGCCTACACACAGGCTCTTGTATGCATAAATAAATTAATCCTTTATAAAAGAGTTTCTGTGAAAAATCTGTGCTCACTAAAGATTATAAAATACAACAGGTGAGCAACCTGATGAATGTTGGAAGACCAGTGAGAATTCAATCCTCAATAAACATCAGACACCTCTTAGAGGGGAGAAGCATTATGAGTGTAAAGGGTGTAAGAAAACTTTCCTTTGGAAGTCAAACCTCCAGAGACATCAGAGAATCCACAGAAGTGTGAAGCCCTATGAATGTAAACAATGTAGGAAAACCTTCTGCGGCCAGTTAGACCTCAGGAGACACCAGGTAATACACACTGGAGACAAATCTTATGAATGTAAAGAATGTGGGAAAACCTTCTTGTGGCAGTCATACTTCAAGATACATCAGAGAATTCACACAGGAGAGCAACTCCATGAATGTAAGGAATGTAGGAAAACTTTCTTGATGCAGTCAGCCCTCAAGAGACACCAGAGCATTCACACTGGAGAGAAACCATATGAGTGTAAAGAATGTGGGAAATCCTTCTTGAGGCAGTCATACTTCAAGATACATCAGAGAATTCACTCTGGAGAGAAGCCATATGAGTGTAAGGAATGTGGGAAAACCTTCTTGTGTCAGTCATACCTCAATATACATCAGAGATCTCACACGGGAGAGAAACCCTATGAATGTGAAGAATGTGGGAAAACTTTTTCCTGGCGGACAGAGTTCAAGAAACACCAGAGTTCTCACCTTGCAGTGAAACAATACGCGTGTAAAGAATGTGGGAAAGCATTCTTCTGGCAGCCAGACCTTAAGAAACACCAGAGAATTCACACAGGGGAAAGACACCATGAGTGTGAAAAATGTAGGAAAACTTTCCTCTGGCCGTCAGATCTCAAGATACATCAGAGAATTCACACAGGAGAGAAACCCTATGAATGTAAAGAATGCAAGAAAACGTTCTCCAGTAAGTCACATCTCTCTCAGCATCAGAGAACTCACACAAGACTGTAACCTTGATTAGCAAGACTGACCATTAGTTCAAAATTTCAATATTCTTGTTTTATGCAAACTATATTTCCCCCGCTTCTTGACCTTCAGTCAATCCTGTACCTGACCTCTCCAGGAGATTGTAAACACAAGTGGTAAACATTAATCCAGCAGGTCACTAAAAACTGCCCTCTATGACTTTTCCACTCTGTGGCCCTGGAGTACTTGCGACCTTCCAGCTTTCCTTGAGAGTCACAGGGGGAAGCCGGTACCATGAGTCCACATGGAAGGCTTAGGGTTAGAAATGAAGATTTTTGCCTATGTTTTTGCTAGCCCACACTGCTGTCTGAATGTTCTGGAAGGCTAATTTTAACTTTTGGTGAAGGACTAAAGGGCCTCATTCGTAATGAGTGTTCACGTACACAGAAGTGACATGCTTCTCTTTGGCATGTGTGAAGTAAAGATGAAGAAGCTTTTAAATTTGGTTCTAGGTGTGGAGGCCTAGAATGAAGGAGGCCTAGGAATTGAATGAAGAAAGATTAAGACTTGAGGCAATGTGCAGACTCCTTTAGATATCCATTCTGGATTGGAAACTGAAAATAGTTTTTGAGGAGGTTAGACACTCTGTACAGGGAGGCGTGGAGGACATGAAAGTGCTGGTGTAGCATTATGTACTCAGAGAAGTGAAATGTGTGCCTTGGGTAATAGCAGGAATGATGGAGGGGTAGGTGTAGGGCACTAGTGACTCAGACCCGCCATTCCTGCACACATGCTTCTGCCAAAACCGCCATCAGTCTGGGCCTCCCCAATGGCATAGGGGTTAAATCTCAGCTCTATGATGTTGGCAGCGCTGGGGACTGAGTTGGATCAGTGGCCAGGGTGCTGACCCACATATGGCCTCTCCTGTCTCTCCCGCTGCTACCCTGAGCAGTAGATTTCAGTATTTCCACCTGTTCTACTCCCCACTCTGATGAATCCTCTTACCCCTGTGTCTCTGGCCTACACCCCAGTTCTTGTATGCATAATTAAATAAAAATATTTTTTTTTTAAAAAGAACTACCTGTCATCAATGGATTTATAGAGGACCATCCCCAGGGCCAACCCTGGTGGCGCAGGTGGTTGAGCACAGTGCTGTGAAGAGTTGGGCTCCTATAACTGACTGACTGGGCAGTTCTGACCTTGTATCTGAATGCAGAACTGAATGTACCCAACATGATGCCCAAGCAGCCTGTTAGGCTTAGCAGACCCACAGGGTTCAATGCTTGAGGTCTCCGACCAGCTGAAGAGCATCCCCCATCATGTTCTTCCAAGAAAACCACACTGCCCAGCTTAGGCCTCGGGTGGGCCTCTCCATCCACCCCCGCCCTTCAGATGTGGGGGCCTTGCAAGGGGTGGCATCTCGTCTTCCTCCTTAATTCATGGCATTTTGATCCAGGCGCATGGGCCTTGGCATCCTTACCCTTGACATGGGTCTCCTGCCCGCTCTAAACAGGTTCGTACCATCTTCTGCATCAATACAAAACATGTAAGACCTTTAAGGGAAAAGAACTTAATACGATTAGTGTGCAATACAGAAAAGGCAAAGAATATAGTTTTCAAATCAGTCACCCCAACTTACATCCCCTGGTGACGAAATGTCCTGCCAAACAGGGTTGTCCCAAAACAGCACCACTGCGGCCCAAGCCTGCTCTAAGGAGACCCATAGGAAACAGGCGGAAGGGGCCAGCACGTCTGGGACAACAGGAGCCAAATCAAGATAAAAGCTGCCATTTTTAAGCTGCCCAGGGCTTCTCCCCCACATCTATGTCAACTAGTTCAGGTCCAAGAAGCAAGTGCATTTTGCCACATGTATCTCTGCTGCAGGTGCCGCCTCCAGGTCTCCTGGCCTCCATCCTGCTTTCCTGTCATCTCCCTGCTCAGCCCCAACCTCCCTTGGGTGAGGCAGGGAACTGAGAAACTTCCCTCTTCCAGGGGACCCCCCCCCTTACAGTAGGACATGGGGTCTCAGTGCCAGTGTTGGGGGGAAAGAATATCCGAATGGTCCCTACAAACAAGTTTTATGGACCCCACCCCCA
The DNA here is from genome assembly GCF_014898055.3 of Talpa occidentalis. Taxonomy (NCBI): domain Eukaryota; kingdom Metazoa; phylum Chordata; class Mammalia; order Eulipotyphla; family Talpidae; genus Talpa; species Talpa occidentalis. The sequence goes on from NW_023601754.1 coordinate 5,726,290, forward strand.
CCCCAGACCAAAAAAGATGCAAAACATCAAGGTCTGCAGATCCCACGATGTCATCACCAGCCAAGGGAGGGTTGCTGGGTCCCCAGGGTGCAGTTAAGCAGTCAGGCTGGGTGTATAACCAGACACCTGGGCCTTAGGGGTCCTTGGTTTTCCGCCGGCCTTCAGCGTGCTAGTGGGGTGCAGCTCAGTGGAACTGTTAGGACGCATTTATCAATCTCTCTTTTTCCCCCGAGTCATTCCTTTCTTCATATTCCCTTTCTTGTAAATAAACCCTTTTTTAACCTTTTTGTGTATCTGCAGTTGAGTCTCATTCTAAGTCCATTTAAGTGCATAGGTCACGGCAGGCCAGCCCATTTCACATTGGGGTTGCCCTGAAACACCAGCACCCTCTTCAACTACAAATACATAAACCACAAATAAATTGATTGATACCTAATTGGTACACATATTTAATACATAACATGATTGCACATATGCTCATAGTTAAACATATATTTACACATAAATGTGTGTATACTTAGGTGCCCACAGAGTGCTCGGCAGCAAATCTGCCCCAGGGTACAGAGCAGGAAGGAATTCATCTGGAACATCGGTCTCCTGTCCCCCAAGGGTAATACCTATGTTGGCTTTGTCCAAGCATAACATTTTATTTTACTATATTTTAAAGATTTTTTTAATTTATGCATACAAGAACTGGGGTGTCGGGCAGAGGTATGGGGGGCAGCTGAGAGTATTCACCAGACACAGAGTGGGGAGCAGAACAGGGATCCAACTCATGCCACAGGAATGGCCATAGCTTGATAGCGCTGAGACTTTAACCCCTGCACCACCAGGGAGGCCCTGAAGGAAATATTTTAATAGCGCAGGTTTAAGGTCACATTTTCTAGATTATTTCTTTTTTCTTTTCTTTTTTTTTTGCGTCGAAGAATTAGAGTTTAGGCCAGAGGTGTGGGGCTGGGTGGGTGATGAAGATGGAGGATAAGAATAGAAAAGTTGAAAAGGAGGCGCCAGAAGACCAGAAACCGGACCTCCCTGGTGGCACAAGGGATTAAGATGCAACCTATGAAGCTGTCCTCAGCCACTGCAGCACAAGATCTATCCCAGGCCAGGGAGCTACCCACATGGCACAGCAGACCTCTCCTGCCTGGCCCTCTGCTCTCCTCAACACTGTATTTCAGTCACTTTGCCTGTTCTTTTCTCACTCTGTCTCTGGTGAATCCTCTCACCGCCCACTGCCCCTGACACCTGTGGCCTGTACCCCAGTACTTCTATGCATAAATAAATCTTAAAAAAAAAAAAAAGAAAAAAGAAACCTGGTTCACACAAGGCTGGCAGCTGGAGTGGGGCAGAAGGGATTAGCATAACCATTAGCCTGGCTATAGGAACTTAACCTTTACCCCAGGAGAGAAAGGGTGGGGAGCAGAACAGGCAGATTTCTGAAAAGAAACGGAGTTGGGAATGATGGAGGGTGGAAGGGGATCAGGAAGGTCCATGAAGGACCAAATTGAGGGAAAGGCAGAGCTGCTTCCTGGTGGGGAGGCTGGGAAAGCCGACTCCAGGAGGTGGGTATGGAGGGGTGAGGGGCTAAAGCACAGAGGAAGGGGTGAAGCAAACACTTCTATCATTATTGCTGGGGGGGAATGAGGGGCTAGTTTGTGGGTTACCTGTGGTCACAGGTGTGATGCCCCAGGCGCCTGGGGGAATTGGAACCTAAGGCAGAGGCATTTCTTGGAAATGACCCAGCGATGGCCAGGAACTCGAAATCTAACCAAATAAGGACATGGGACAGAAAGTCCCCGATACGGATCAGCAACGGCTGCACTAACAACTCCCGGAATTGGACTACTCACCATTGGACTGCCCACCGAAAAAATTTCCACTCCCGTGGACAGGCATAAAACCCTGCGTGCCCTACATTGGGGCGCGACTTGTTGGACTCCCCTATCTGAGTCCCTGAACCTCACCCGGGAGCGCAAATAAACCTTTGCTTTGCCCTCCGATGCACTGTCCATTTTTCTTTCATTTCCTCTGCGTGCCGCTTGCTCTTTCAACAGCCAGATAATCATGAGCGTGGTGCCCAGGACAAAGGGGAGGCTCCAGGCTCCCTGCTGCACCCAAGGGAGGGTGGAGCTGAGCAGGGAGGAGAAGCTGCAGAGGAGAATGACTGGGGAAGGCAGCAGATGGGGCGCCAGAAGGCGACCTGGAGGAGGCCAGTGGAGAGAGACAGGTGAAGAGCTGAGGCTGCTGCTGGGCTCTGGACTGGGGGAACAGATGCAGGTGAGCGACCTCCCAGGGAAGGTTAATGGCAGCTTTTATCTTGATTTTGATTTTGCTCCCTTCCTCCCTTTCTTGTCTCACTCTTTCTGACCCTCTGCTAGGGGTCCCAGCTGGAAGGTACTTTAGACCTGTGTTGGGCCGACCCTGTTTGGCCAGACACGTACCCAGGAAGGGGTGGTTGATGGGGGTGACTGATTTGACAACTACACTCTCTCCTTTCTGCATTAATCGGAAACCTAAGGCAGAGGCTTTTCTCAAGAAAACCCACCAATGGCTAAGAACCCGACACCTAATCAAATAAGTTCATGGGGGGCAGGAAGGCCATATACCGATCAGTAACCTCTGTGCCAACAACTCCCAGAGCTGGACTTCCCCTAAAAACTTTTCACTCCTGCGGAGGGGCATAAAAGCCCGCTCGCCCCACTTTGGAGGGCGAGTTCTTGGACTCCCCTCTCTGAGTCCCTGAACCTCGCCCGGGAGCGCAAATAAACTTCCCTGGCTGTCCTCAGTTACCCTCGCCTTGTTCCTCATTCGGTTTCCGTGCGCCCTAAACCTTTCAAAGTTCCTCTCCCCTGCAGGGCGCAGTGTTTTGTCTTGATAGGGGGATGGCAGAACCTCTAGAGCCACCAGGTTTGGGGTTCTGGGGTGCACCTCTCCCTGCCCTGCAGCAGTTTTAAATGCAAATGGAGGCGTTTAGGCATTTTTTTTAAAAAGCTTTATTATTTATTTCTGCACACGAAGACTGCAGTGCAAGGCCAGAGGGGCGGGGGTGAGCGGAGTCACCAGAGACAGCGGGGAGCAGAAAGGCGGGTTCACCGCAGTCCCGGGCTGAGGGGGGCCGCGGGGGGCAGGGAGGCCGCCCCGCCCTTTGCGGGCCTCCCCGCTGGGCGCCCGCGTCCTCGGCGGCGGCCGGAGCTTCCCAGGCTGGGACCCCCCGGCGCCGGCGGGACGCCCCTATTCGCGTTTGCATGGCTTCCGGGCGTTCAGGGCAGCGGTGTGGTCGGGGGATCCAGCTGCCTCTGGCGGGCGTGGCCCCGAGGGAGCCCCCCGCCCCGGGCGCGCGCCCGGCTCCGCCCCCGCCGCGCCTGCGGGCTCCGCCCCGACCCTCAGAGCGCGTGTGGGGACTCGGGGTGAAGTCCCGCCGGCGGGACGGGTCTCCCCGGGCCCGAGAGGCCGCGCGGACGGCGGGAGCGGCGGGCTCCTCGCGCGCGGCGGCTGCGTCGGGCTCCGGCGACTCGGCCAGAAGGGGTCGGCGCGTCGGCCCGCCGGGGCCGTAAGGGGCGGGGCCGGGCGTGGGGCGGGCCGGGGCGTGGGGCCGGGCGTTGGGTGTGACGGAGCGTGGGGGCGGGGCCGGGCCGAGGGGCGGGGCCGAGCCGGGCCTTGGGGGCGGAGCCGGGCCGTGGAGGCGGGACCGGGGCCTGGGGCGGGGCCGGCGCGTGGGGGCCGGGCCGGGCGGCGGCGGCCGCGTGAGGGGAAGTTTCCTCAGCGGGCTGCGCGGTGGCGGCCGCTCGCGTCAGGCCCCGGCGTCGCGGGCGTCCCGGAGGCTCCCACCCCGCCCGGGGCTCCCGGCGGCTCCACCCCGTCCCCGTCGGCCTGCGGGAGCCCGTGGGCGCGCGAGCAGGTGAGCCCGAGCGGGGAGGCGGGGACACCCCGGCAGCGCCCCGCGCGGGGAGCCCCCAGAGGGGACCCTGCGCCCCGGGAGGGCCCGCGGAGGGTCAACAGGGGCCCGCGCGGGGTCCCCGCGGGGCGTCCTGGAAAGGAAGGGGTGAAAGCTGCCTGGGCTCCGCCGGCCTCGCCGGGTTTGGGGGCCCGCCGTGGGGGGGGGGGCGCTCCCGCCCGTCCAGAACCTTCAGGTTCTTTAAAAAAAAAAAAACATGACGTAGCGTTTGTGTGTGCTGACATCATTGTTCACTCTTGTGAAGAGCCGGGCGGGCGGGCGGGGACCAGCTGAGTCTCTCCCACGCGAGAATTCACAGCCGGGCCAGGGGTGCGCCCCGCGGGGTCGGGACGGCCGCCCGGTGGGAGGAGGGCGAGCTTTGGAGGGCGGGGTCTGCCTTGGAGGGAGGCGGAGAATGTGGAGTCCAAGTTGTTTTTCAAAGAAGTTTTTTCTGTCAGAACTGGTTGTTCTTTCAAAGCTGCTTATCAGGGCCCTGCAAACCCGGCGAGCCGGCCCCGGGATGCAGGTGGCAGCAGTTGCAAGTCCCCCCACGGCCCCCCTCTAGCCCATCCCTGCCCCGACTCCACCTTACAATAAGTTAATTAATTTATTTGTTTGTTTATTTATTTGTTGTGGTATAGAAGAATTGGGGTGCAGGCCAGAGCTGCAGGGGTGAGAGGGTTCGCCAGAGACAGCGGGGAGCAGAACAGGAAGAGTCTCTGCAGAGCCCACTGCCCGGGAGCAGTCAGCAAGGCAGGAGGGGGCTGATGCGCCCGAGGGTCACCGCCCTGGCAGGGGGTGAACTGTGCGCAGTGCCTGCCCTGGCTTGCGGGTGCTGAGGCGGAGCCCTTGCGCCTCCAGGGAGGCCCGAGCCTTCACATTCTTCATGCCGGCACCTCAACTTCTATCCCTACAGTCTGACTCCAGCCTTAGGTTCTGGAAGAGCTCTCACAGAAGAACGGCAGTCAGGCTGCTGTCTGGGTTCAAACCCTCACTTTAATGCCCTAACACACCCCGACTGTAGTGCACGCCGTGTGTCGGGGTGACAGGCCGAAGTCAGGGAGCAGATGCCTCCAGCCCTTCTCCAGAGTTAGGCTCTTCCTGTCCTTTGTGCTCAGATCCACATTCCAGGATGTTTCTGTTACAGGGCAGGGAGAGGGGCAGCCCAAACCCCACAAACCTGCCTATTCTAAATGGGTTCTGCCATCCGCCGCATCAACACAAAACATGAGACTTTAATGGGAAGGAACTTTAATACAATTAGGAAACAATACAGGAAAGGCAAAGAGTCTAGTTTCTAAATAAAGCACCCAAAGTGACCCGTCCCCTGTCCCCTCGTGGGTAAAACTCCATCCATATGGGATCGGCCCAGAGCAAGGCCCCAAAGCCTGCCCCAAGTCTAAAGCACCTTCCAGCGGGGACCCACAGAAAAGGGTCAGAAACAACCAGACAAGCCCGGAAGGAAAAGAGCAAAATCAAGATAAAACCCGCAATTGTCACCTCCCCACGGGTCTCACCCACATCTGTGTCACCCCGTCCACGACCAAAAGACAAGCGCGGTTTCTTCACGTGTCTCTAGGCTCCATGCGCCTCCTCCAGGGCTCCTTCTGGCTCCATCCTGCTTCCTTCCTTCCTCAGTCTCCTCTGCAGCTTCTTCTCTCCCTGCTCAGCTCCACCCTCCCTTGGGGGGGGGCAGGGAACCTGGAACCTCCCACTTTCCTGGGGACCACCCTATTACAGTTCCTTCTGTTTCTGTGAAAAATTCCACACAAGGGCCTGCCTGGTGGCGCAAAGGGTTAAATCTCAGCACCATCAAGCTACTGGCAGCCACTGTAGCATGAGTGGCCCAGCCAGGGCTACCCACATGGCCCAGCAGACCTCTCCTGTCTTGCCTGCTGATCTCCTCAGTAGTGTATTTAAGTTGATCTGCCTGTTTGCTCCTCACTGTCTCCAGTGAATCCTCTCATCCCCCGCCCCACATGAGTGGCCTGCACCCCAGCTCTTGTATGCATAAATAAAGAAATCGTGAAATGAAAAACTGACCCAAGTAACCACAGGTCATCAAAGCCAGTCAATGTGCATTGACTGGCTCAGTTGCTCAGGGTTGTTCAAATACCACCCCCACAAACACCCACCCACAGGGCCAGGTGTCCCCGCGGGAGCGGGAATATTAGGCCCTGGCGCAGGACGTGGGTTCCACAGTGCAGTGAGTGACTGCACCCACGGCAGCCGTAGTGTGAAAGCAGGTCACTGTACAGGCACCTTCTGGCTGCGGGACCAGCGCGGCCCTGAATGTTCCTGAACAGGCTTCAGCTTGACACCTCCCAATCATTTGGGGGTACACCAGGAGTGGAAATGCGGAACCACATGGTTATTCTGGCTTCAGTTTTTGGGGAAATGTCGAGGTATTTCTCATGCAGTTTGCTCAACTGTCCATTTCCAACATCCTGGCTCCGCTGTTGGGCTGGTGTGGCCTGGAAGACACGCGAGAGGCCGTCATCTGGAGCCTTGGCTGCTGATCGTGTTCAGTTTACATCACTTACTCTTGAGTGATTTTCTGGGGATTGGCTCATCTGGCACCCCGCACAGGCCACCCGGGGTCCTCAGGAGGTGATGGTGCTGCCAGAGGCTCACCCAGCACTGTGGGTGCTGATTTCCCTCTGACCAAAACCAGTCACGCGACCAGGCCCAGGTCGGTGTTGGCTAAGACACCCCGAGGGGAGGGACACCGGGAAGCCAGTTTTTGGTACCATGAAGGGGAACCCCCCAAGTGTGCATGACGTGCAGCTGCTCTGTAGGATCACGGGGGGAAACGCGGTGCTCCGGGTCCCTGGAAAGTGAGTCAGTGCTGAGCACCGTGCGGGTAAAGCAGCAGGGCAGATGTGTGTCTCTGTACTTCAGGGTAAATTTAAATCTAAATTCTACCAGTGACTGGACTTGCCGGTCCCTTCCTGCCCCTTCCCCAAGTGTGAAACGCTGTGGACAGACTCTCGCTTTTGCCTTCTCAGCGGACGCGCTGCGAGCTCAGGCAGCACAGGCGGGACCCGCCGCCCCATCTCTTCCCGACCCGCCTGGCCACTGCCCGGCTCGGCCTCCGCAGCCTCCGTGCGTCTCTGCGGGCACCTGCCATGGCCACGCCTCGGGTGAGCTGTTTCCTCCTTATGTGTCTAGTTGCTCTGCTTGCGCTTGACGAGCTTCACGAGGGCCCCAGAGTAAATGGGGAAGCAGCCACGTGACCTGCTTTGGGCCCAGACCCGCACACAAGGGGAAGGCGGCGTCAGCAGGAGGGCGGGGGCTGGAGAGAGCACAAGTCTCTGCTCACCTGGTGCCCTGGGAAGAGATGGACACGCCTGTGACCTGGTGAACAACCCTTTGCAGGAAGTCCTGCTGCCTTCCCCTGGGACACGGGCTGTGGCAGGCCCCAGAGTCTGTGGAGTGTAGGGTCTCACAGAGGACGGCGTGGACATTGTCTCTTGACGCCTCTGGAAATGAGCACCCAGCATCCCGCGGTGGTGTCGGGTCTCTGGTGCTAAAGCCCAGCTTGACAAGGTTATTGTGCAGTTGCTAAATCCTGTGGTCTCAGGTAGCTCTGGGAAGGCCCTCACAGACGCAGGACTCACACCTGTAGTGTCTGGGGAATGGACTCGCATGCAGGCCCTGCAGCTGCTGCCCTGGCGCTTCTCTCAGCTGATCCCCACACCTGTGTTGTGCAGCAGGTTGTGGAAAGTTCTATTTTCTGGCGCATGTTTCCTGTGCTCCTTTGCACTTTTGGAACCATGCAATGTAGTCCTCATCACTTTATTGTAAGGCTCACCAGTAACCCAAGTTATAGTCAAGTCTCACACCAATGGCTTCTCAAATCATTTGCTGCACTTCTGTGGAGGCCCTCATTTGCCCTTTCTGTCTATTTTAAAGATGTATTTTATTCATGCATACAAGAACTGGGGTGTAGGCCAGAGGTCGGGGTGGGGTGAGAGGATTCACCAGAGACAGGGTGGGGAGCAGAACAGGTGTTTCCACTAAAATACACTGCTGAGGCGAGCAGCAGGGAGACAGGAGAGATCTGCTGCGCCATGTGGATAGCTCCTTGCCTGGGGATTGAACTCATGCCTTGTGGCTGCTGATAGCTTGACAGCGCTGACTTTATCCCCTGGGCCACCAGGAGGCCCCCTCATTTGCCCTTTCTTAATGGACTTAATTTTATAGCATATTCAGCTTCACATCAAATTCAACAGGATGTGCAGTGACTTCAAATATACTCTCTGTTCACCCCCAAACACCGCTGCCTCCACCTTGACACGGCCCCCTTAGCTTAGTGCATGCTTTACAACCAAACAGCAACATTGACTCATCGTTATCACCAGAGCACATAGTTTTCATTGTGATTATTCTTGCTGTTCTAGGTTCTATGGGTCTGGACAAACACACAATATTAGCCATTTTGGGGACTTCTCTGAAGTACAATATTGTTAGTACAAAAAGTTACTTTTTCTCCATTTTACTCCAGTCATCTTCAACATGTTCTTGACACACCTTCTGTAGACTTCATTCCTGTTTTGTGTTTATACTTCATTCTTCAAACCATGTGACAGATCTTTAGGGGAGCAGGTTTTTTTTAATGTGTTTATTCTTGAAACAATGAGATTTCCAATTTTGAGAAGGAAGCTCTCCTTGTATATTGGGAACAGTGGGTTCAAACTGAGGGAGGGAGCATCACCAGGGACACTGGGGTTAAGTCTCAGCACTGTCAAGCTGACCACTGCAGCCTGAATTGAATGGCCAGGGGCTTAACACCCAAGGGCACAGCAGACCACTCCTATCAGCCTACTTCTCTCCTTAGCAGTGAATTTTAGGGGATCCTCCCGTTCTGCTCCCCAACTCTCTGGTGATCCTCTCGCCCTCTGATCTCTGGCCTACACCCTGGTTCTTTATGCATAAATAAATCTTTATTAACAAAACCTGGTAGGATGTTCCTACTGCTATATCTCTTATCACACAACGTAGAGTCCAAAGTGAGGGGCATCCTGTATGAGATAAAACACACTCAAAAGAAATGAACGACCAGACCTCCCACTCTCGTGACCCCGCCCTGTGCCATTACAGGCAAAGGTGTCATTTGAGGACGTGGCTGTGAACTTCACCCGGGAGGAGTGGCAGGACCTGGATGATGCTCAGAGGACGCTGTACAGGGATGTGATGCTGGAGACCTACAGGACCCTGGTGTCCGTGGGTGAGTGACGCTTCCCTCCACTGCCAAGCGCAAGGACAGTTGTTGTTTTTTGTTTTTTGTTTTTTTTTTACTTTTTTCCTTTTATTTTGGCACAGCAGGCCTAGAGTGTAGGCCAGCGGTGGGGGGGGGTGGTGGTGAGTGGGCTCACCAGAGACTGGGTGGGGAGGAGAACAGGCAGATCCATGAAAATGCACTGCAACAGGTAGCATCTGGCAAGACAGGCCAGGGCTGCTGTACCCTCTGTGGGTCAGCTCCTTGGCTGGTGTCAAACTCAGGGCACGGAGGTGTTAGCCCTGAGATCTAACCTCTATGCTACCAGGAAAGCTCAAAAGGACAGCTTTGTTTCTGGTAAATGTACAAAGTTAAGGAAATTGGATGTTATATTATTTAAATTAAAATTTATTTCAACAATAAAAATTTAAAAACTAAATGCTTAAGATTCCAGGCCAACAAGAATGTGAGGAAATAGTTCTCTACTTAGAGGCTCAAATTTGCCCTCCATTAAACAACTTTTTTTATTTATTTTTTTAAGATTCATATATTTATGGGCCTCCCTGCTGGTTCATGGGGTTAAGATGCAGCACTATGAAGTTATCACAGCTACTGCGGATAAATATTTATTTATGCATACAAGAACATACAAGGGTGTAGGCCAGAGTTGTGGGGGGTGGGGTGAGAGGATTCATCCAGACGCAGAGTGGGAACAGAACAGGTGGGCTGACTGAAATACACCACTGTGTGTATCCCACTGAGGGGAGCAGTGCACGAAACAGGAGAGATCTGCTGTGCCATGTGGGTGCACTCTTGCCGGGAATCCAACTCATGCTGCTGTGGCAGTGGACAGCTTCATAGTGCTGAGACTTAACCCCTTGCGCCACCAGGGAGGACAGTTTTTCAGTTTATTTAAGAGATTGATGGAAGCATCTGCAGGTGTGAGTTCAGCCTCACCTCCTGTCTCAGCTCTGATGGACGTATCTGTCGAACAATCCAGAAGGACTGTGAGTTGCTTGTGGATCCTCCTTTGGAAATGATCCCAAGTCTTAGAATCTTCACCAATGGATTTGAGGTGGTCCTTTCTCACTGAGGTTGTTTTCCTTTGCACCTTTGACTGTGGTACATACCATCCCCACAATTTCATCTTGGACTGCCCAGCATCCACAGCCACTACAGCCCGAGTTTGATCCCCGGTCAGGGAGCTGACCCACATGGCAAAGACATCTCCTGTCTCGCCTGCTGCTCCCCTCAGCAGTGTATTTCAGTCATTCTACCTATTCTGCTCCCCACTCTGTCTCTGGTGAATATTCTTGCCCCCAGCCCCCTGACCCTCTGGCCTACACATAGGCTCTTGTATGCATAAATAAATTAATCCTTTAAAAAAGAGTTTCTGTGAAAAATCTGTGCTCACTAAAGATTATAAAATACAACAGGTGAGCAACCTGATGAATGTTGGAAGACCTGTGAGAATTCAATCCTCAGTAAACATCAGTCACCTCTTAGAGGGGAGAAGCATTATGAGTGTAAACAGTGTATGAAAACTTTCCATTGGAAGTCAAACCTCCAGAGACATGAGAGAATCTACAGAGGTGTGAAACCCTATGAATGTAAAGAATGTAGGAAAACTTTCTGCGGCCAGTTAAACCTCAAGAGACACCAGGTAATGCACACTGGAGACAAACCCTATGAATGCAAAGAATGTGGGAAAACTTTCTTGGGTCAGCCGTACCTCAAGATACATCAGAGAATTCACACAGGAGAGAAACTCCATGAATGTAAGGTATGTAGGAAAACTTTCTTGTTCCAGTCAGTCCTCACGAAACACCAGAGGATTCACACTGGAGAGAAACCATATGAGTGTAAAGAATGTGGGAAATCATTCTTGAGGCAGTCATACTTCAAAATACATCAGAGAATTCACACTGGAGAGAAACCCTATAAATGTAAGGAATGTGGGAAAACCTTCTTGTGGGAGAGATCCCTCAGGATACATCAGAGAACTCACACAGGAGAGAAACCCTATGAATGTAAAGAATGTGGGAAAACTTTTTCCTGGCTGGCAAAGCTCAGTAGACACCAGAGTACTCACCATGGAGTGAAACAATATGCATGTAAAGAATGTGATAAAACCTTCTTGTGTCAATCATACCTCAAGATACACCAGAGATCTCACACAGGAGAGAAACCCTATGAATGTAAAGAATGTAGGGAAACTTTTTCCTGGAGGATAGCACTCAAGAGACACCAGAGTACTCAACATGAAGTGAAACAATACGCATGTAAAGAATGTGGGAAAACATTCTTCTGGCAGCCAGACCTCAAGAAACACCAGAGAATTCACACAGGAGAGAAACCCTATGAATGTAAAGAATGTAGGAAAACATTCTCCAGTAAGTCACGTCTCACTCACCATCAGAGAACTCACACAGGACTGTAACCTTCATTAGCAAGACTGACCATTAGTTCAAAATTTCAATATTCCTGTTTTATGCAAACTACATTTCCCCCCTTCCCTTGACCTTCAGTCAGTCCTGTACCTGACCTCTCCAGGAGATTGTAAACACAAGTGGTGAACATTAATCCAGCAGGTCACTAAAAACTGCCCTCTATGACTTTTCCACTCTGTGGCCCTGGAGTACTTGCGACCTTCCAGCTTTCCATGAGAGTCACAGGGGGAAGCCGGTACCATGAGTCCACATGGAAGGCTTAGGGTTAGAAATGAAGATTTTTGCCTGTGTTTTTGCTAGCCCACACTGCTGTCTGAATGTTCTGGAAGGCTAATTTTAACTTTTGGTGAAGGACTAAAGGGCCTCATTCGTAATGAGTATTCACGTACACAGAAGTGACATGCTTCTCTTTGGCATGTGTGAAGTAAAGATGAAGAAGCTTTTAAATTTGGTTCTAGGTGTGGGTCAGCCTAGGGGAATTGAATGAAGAAAGATTAAGACTTGAGGCAATGTGCAGACTCCTTTAGATATCCATTCTGGATTGGAAACTGAAAATAGTTTTTGAGGAGGTTAGACACTCTGTACAGGAAGCGTGGAGGACATGAAAGTGCTGGTGTAGCATTATGTACTCAGAGAAGTGAAATGTGTGCCTTGGGTAATAGCAGGAATGATGGAGGGGTAGGTGTAGGGCACTAGTGGACTCGCCATTCCCACACACATGCTTCTGCCAAAACTGCCATCAGTCTGGGCCTCCCCAATGGCATAGGGGTTAAATCTCAGCTCTATGATGATGTCAGCACTGGGGACTCAGTTCGTTCCATGGCCATTGAGCTGACCCACATATGGCCCAACAGACCTCTCCTGTCTCCCCCGCTGCTCCCCTGAGTAGTGGATTTCAGTATTTCCCTCTGTCCTGCTCCCACTCTGATGAATCCTCTTACCCCAGTGTTCTGGCCTATACCCCAGTTCTTGTATGCATAATTAGATAAAAATAAATCTTTAAAAAAAACCTACCTGTCATCAGTGGATTTATAGAGAACTGTCCACAATGCCATAGTGTCTTCATTGCTTCTGATCAAGGAAATCCCTCAGCAGTGGAGGAAGTCCTGTAGGGCACCTGCGCTTGTGGAATTCACCTTCTTGCCACATTCCCTACCAGCCAGTAGCTGCAGACGTGACAGGATGGCAGGATGGTCTTTTGAAGACTCAGTTACAGTGCTTATCCCTGGCAAGACCTTGAGATGCCGGTGTTCTCGAGAGACAGTGTGTGCTAACTATGCCCAGTGTCCAGGACTGTCTTCCATAGCCAGATTCAAGGGCCCAGAATGAAAGCAAGGAAATGGAAGTGGCTGTGCTCATTCTCAACTTCTTTAGTTACTGTCCCTCCAACTTTCTGCTCCACTGGCCTAGAATTCCAGAGGGAGGGATGCATCCTCCCAGACACAAGGGTGATTCCATCGACCTGACAGTTCAGGCTGCTGCCCAGTCCCTCCCGGTTCCTCCTGCCTCAGTCAGCAGACCAAGATGGAGTTGAGCAATCTGGTGTGGCTGACCTGACCACCACTGGCAAATTGGACAACTGCCCCCCCCCCCGTGGGGTAAGGACAGTGTGTCTGTGATACAGGAGACTCAGGGTTTCTTTTAGAATGACCATGCCCTGTGGTAAGGTATGCTGCCCAGGGCCTCTCCCTCACATCTGTTTCAGCTAGTTCAGTTCAAGAAACAAGTGCATTTTGCCACATGTATCTCTGCTGCAGGTGCCACCTCCAGGTCTCCTGGCCTCCATCCTGCTTTCCTGTCGTCTCCCTGCTCAGCCCCAACCTCCCTTGGGTGAGGCAGGGAACCGAGAAACTTCCCTTTTCTGGGGGACCCCCCCTTTCAGCAGGACATGGGGTCTCAGTGCCAGTGTTGGGGGGAAAGAATGTCTGAATTGTCCCCACAAACATGGGTTTTATGGACCCCATCCCCGCCCCAGACCAAAAAAGATGCAAGACATCAAGGTCTGCAGATCCCACGATGTCATCACCAGCCAAGGGAGGGTTGCTGGGTCCCCAGGGTGCAGTTAAGCAGTCAGGCTGGGTGTATAACCAGACACCTGGGCCTTAGGGGTCCTTGGTTTTCCGCCGGCCTTCAGCGTGCTAGTGGGGTGCAGCTCAGTGGAACTGTTCAGACGCATTTATCAATCTCTCTTTTTCCCCCGAGTCATTCCTTTCTTCATTTTCCCTTTCTTGTAAATAAACCCTTTTTTAACCTTTTTGTGTATCTGCAGTTGAGTCTCATTCTAAGTCCCGTTTAAGTGCATAGGTCAAGGTAGGCCAGCCCATTTCACATTGGGGTTGCCCTGAAACACCAGCACCCTCTTCAACTACAAATACATAAACCACAAATAAATTGATTGATACCTAATTGGTACACATATTTAATACATAACATGATTGCACATATGCTCATAGTTAAACATATATTTATACATAAATGTGTGTATACTTAGGTGCCCACAGAGTGCTCGGCAGCAAATCTGCCCCAAGGTACAGAGCAGGAAGGAATTCATCTGGAACATCGGTCTCCTGTCCCCCAAGGGTAATACCTATGTTGGCTTTGTCCAAACATAACATTTTATTTTACTATATTTTGAAGATTTTTTTAAATTATGCATACAAGAACTGGGGTGTAGGGCAGAGGTGCGGGGGCAGCTGAGAGTATTCACCAGACACAGAGTGGGGAGCAGAACAGGGATCTAACTCATGCCACAGGAATGGCCATAGCTTGATAGCACTGAGACTTTAACCCCTGCACCACCAGGGAGGCCCTGAAGGAAATATTTTAATAGCACTGGTTTAAGGTCACATTTTGTAGCTTATTTCAATTTTTTGTTTGTTTGTTTGTTTTTGTGTCAAAGAACTAGAGTTTAGGCCAGAGGTGTGGGGCTGGGTGGGTGATGGAGATGGAGGATAAGGATAGAATAGTTGGAAAGGAGACTCCATAAGACCAGAAACCGGGCCTCCCTGGTGGCAAAGGCAATTGAGCGCTGCACTGTGGAGCTGTCACAGCCTCTGCAGCACAAGTTAGATCCCTGGACTGCCAGCGAGCAACCCACGTGGCGCAGCAGATATCTCCTATCTCGCCCGCTGCTCCCCTCAGCAGTGTATTTCAGTAGATCTGCCTGTTCTGCTCCCACTCTCTCTCTCTGCTGAATCCTCTGCCCCCCACACACACACCTCTGGTCTGTACCCCAGTTCTTGTATGCATAAATAAATAAATCTTTAAAAAAAAAATACAGAAACTTGGCTCACACAAGGCTGGCAGCTGAAGTAGGGCAGAAGGGATTAACATAACTCTTAGCCTGGCTTTAGGAACTTAACCTTTACCCCAGCAAAGAAGGAGTGGAGAGCAGAACAGGCAGATTTCTGGGGGGAGGAACAGGAATGATGGCAGTGGAAGGGGGTCAGGAAGTGTCATGAAGACCAAGTTGAGAGAAAGGCAAAGCCGCCTCCTGGTGGTGACGCTGGGAAAGCAGAGTTTCCAGGAGGTGGGTGTGGGGGTGAGGGGATAAAGCACAGAGGAAGGGGTGGATCGAACAGGACTGCTATTGATGGCGTTTTGTGGAGTGCGGGGTCCTTGGGTTCACTCTGGGAAAGGCTTCACCAGAGCTCCCGTTTCAGCGGCTCGCGGCGAGTTCCCCAGGCGAGTTTCTCCACGGGACAGAGACGTTATGTTTAAAGGGCACGTTTATCAGGGAAGGGATGAAACAGTTAAAGAGGCTTACAGAGACACCAGCAGGCAGGAGGAGCTGCCCCGGAAGGGACAGGCTTGCTAAGAGAGGCCAGCGTGATTGCAGGCAGGCGGCCTTGACAGGTCACGGGCAGGCAGGAGGCTGCTGCCCTGCAGAGAGAGTGGGTGAGAAGAGGCCCCTGCATGGGCACAGGTGGGCAGTGGGAGTGCTGCCCCGAGTCCTGGCAGAGACTGCCCAGACACAGTCCTTTTCTCTTTGGGAGGGTCACTCCGTGGAGTGGCTGCTAGGGCTGATGTTGGGTGACAGGCAACACTGAACGGGACCAGAGATTCCAGGGTGGGCCCAATCTCCATATCCTTCCCCTCAGGCCTGTGCTCCACCCTCTAGAGCATCTGATCCTGCTCGGGTCTCCTGCCTTGAGATAAGGCCTCAGGGTCCGACCTCTCCAGCTGGGCTAATGGTCCTGTTATTATTCCCCTAGCCCCCCACCTCCTTGCGAGTCAGGTTTTAGTCTTGTGAGGCCTCCTTCCCAGTGTTTCTATTCTGGTCCTCCACCACTATCACTATTGCCACGGGGTGGGGGGCAGAGGGTGAGGGGCTGGTTTGTGGGTTAGCTGAGGTCACAGCCAAATAATCAGCGTGGTGCCCTGGAAAAAGGGGAGGCTCCAGGTTCCCTGCTGCACCCAAGGGAGGGTGGAGCTGAGCAGGGAGAAGCTGCAATGGAGACTGACTGAGGAGGCAGCAGGATGGGGAGCCAGAGGGCGACCTGGAGGAGGCACGTAGAAAGAGACTCGTGAAGATCTTGTTAGGGGGAAGGATGTCCTGAGCTAATCCCATGCAGGCTTTGTGGACGCCACCCCCGCTCCAGACCAAAGCCATCAGGACATTGGGAAAGACAAATCCCGTCACCACCCAAGGGAAGGTGGCGGGGACCTGAGGGTGGAGTTAAGCAGCCAGGTGTGGTATAAAAACCAAACTCGTGGGCCTTGGGCTGTCTCGCTGTCTCTCGCCTCCTGGCTTCAGGGCTCCTGGCTCTATCCCAGATCAGCGGATCAGGTAGGACGCATTTAAAACTTTGTCTCCCACTTTTCTCCCTGAGCTGTACATTTCCTCACTTGCCCTTCCCTTGTGAATAAACCTTTGTTAACCGTTCGCGTGCACCTGCAGTGGAGTATTGATAAGTCCTTTTAAGCGCGCGGGTGAGGACCCACAGCCAGGCACCCCTGTTTTGTATCGGGGCTGCCCTATAACAATCTGAGCTTGCTGCTTGGCCTGGACTGGGGCAACAGATGAGGGTGAGTGACCCCCAGGGGGCGGTTAACAATGGCAGCTTTTTTTTTTTTTTAAGATTTATTTTATTTATACAAGAGCCAGGGTACAGGCCAGATGCGTGGGAGGGTGAGAGGACTCACCAGAGACAGAGTGGGGAGCAGAAAGGCAGACTGATGAAATACACTGCTGAGGGGAGCAGCGGGGAGACAGGAGAGGTCTGCTTGCCATGTGGGTTGCTCCGAGGCTGGTGTGGATCGAACGGGGGCTGCAGAGCCTGCGCCACCAGGGAGGCCCAACAATGACAGATTTCATGTTGATTTTGATTTTGCTCTTTTCCTCCCTTTCTTGTCTGACTTTCTGACCCTTTCCAAGGGGTCCGGGCTGAAAGGTCCTTGCAGGGCACAGGAATGCAAAAGCCCACCTAGGGGCGAGAGTGAGGGCCTGCTGGTACCATCAGGAAACAACTCTGTTCCTCCGCAAACCAGTTCCCCCTCATGCAAGCCCAGTTTCCTCTCCCCACCCTGTGAAAACCTGCCTTCCCCTGACCATGGGCTCAACGTCTCCAACCCCACCTTGGGTGTGAGAATCTCGCCCAGTTGCAGGTGCCCCATAAATTTTCCCCGCCTTCGAGAACACTTGGCCTGGCTCTTCTTATCTTTACCGCCCGGAAACTTTCACCCACCGAAAGGTGCTTTAGACCCGTGTGGCCGACCCTGTTTGGCCAGACACGACCCGGGAGGGGATGGACGGT
Source organism: Talpa occidentalis (assembly GCF_014898055.3). Lineage (NCBI taxonomy): Eukaryota > Metazoa > Chordata > Mammalia > Eulipotyphla > Talpidae > Talpa > Talpa occidentalis. The sequence goes on from NW_023601754.1 coordinate 5,743,651, forward strand.
GGGGGTGACTGACGGGGCCCCTCCACTCCTGCCTGCACCCCGCACTGTGTTCAAGTTCCTCTCCCCTGCAGGGGGCTGTGTTTTGTCTTGATAGGGGGATGGCAGAACCTCTAGAGCCACCAGGTTTGGGGTTCTGGGGTGCACCTCTCCCTGCCCTGCAGCAGTTTTAAATGCAAATGGAGGCGTTTAGGCATTTTTTAAAAAGCTTTATTATTTATTTCTGCACACAAGACTGCAGTGCAAGGCCAGAGGGGCGGGGGTGAGCGGAGTCACCAGAGACAGCGGGGAGCAGAAAGGCGGGTTCACCGCAGTCCCGGGCCGAGGGGAGCCGCGGGGGGCAGGGAGGCCGCCCCGCCCTTTGCGGCGGCGGCCGGAGCTTCCCAGGCTGGGACACCCCCCCCACCCCGCGCCGGCTCCCCGCCCCTATTCGCCTTTGCATGGCTTCAGGGCGTTCGGGCAGCGGTGTGGTCGGGGGGATCCAGCTGCCTCTGGCGGGCGTGGCCCCGAGGGAGCCCCCCACCCCCGGCGCGCCCCGGCTCCGCCCCCGCCGCGCCTGCGGGCTCCGCCCCGACCCTCAGAGCGCGTGTGGGGACTCGGGGTGAAGTCCCGCCGGCGGGACGCGTCTCCCTGGGGCCCGCGGGGGGCTCCGTCCGCGAGTGGGTCTGGGAGCCCATGGGCGCGCGAGGGGGTGAGCCCGAGCGGGGAGGCGAGGACACCCGGGCAGCGCCCCGCGTGGGGAGCCCTCAGGGGACCCGGTGCCGTGTGGGCAGGATGTGGGAAACTGGGGGCTTTGGGGTTTCGTTTGGATCTGGTGAGCATAGGGGGTCCGGGTCCTTCCTGAGCGTGACCCCGGGTCCCCGTCCGCCCCTGAGGGGCGCCCCTGCCCGAGCTGCTCCGGGGTGCGGGGGCCGCCCGGGCCGTCGGGGTGTCTCGGTCCCTGTGGACGGATGATGTAGTGTGGGGAGCGCGGTGTAAGCATTTCTGGGGTCACACCCCGCCCCCACCCCTGCCCGGCTCTGCGGGCAGGAGGGCGAAGCCGCGTCCGGGCGCCCGGACTGAGCGGCTGCGCCCCGATCCCTCCAGGGCGTCTCCCTTGAGGGGACCCTGTCCCCCGCCCCCTGCGCCCCGGGAGGGCCCGCGGAGGGCCAACAGGGGCCCACCTCAGGGTCCCCGCGGGCGTCCTGGAAAGGAAGGGGCGCTCCCGCCCGTCCGGAACCTTTATGTTCCTTTTTAAAAAAATGTAACGTATTCATGGGTATATGTATTTACACCATTGTTCAGTTTTTAAAAAGATTTATTTATTTATTTGTTTGTTTATTTATTTATTGTGGTATCGAAGAATTGGGGTGCAGGCCAGAGCTGCAGGGGTGAGAGGGTTCGCCAGAGACAGCGGGGAGCAGAACAGGAAGAGTCTCTGCAGAGCCCACTGCCTGGGAGCAGTCAGCAAGGCAGGAGGGGGCTGATGCGCCCGAGGGTCACCGCCCTGGCAGGGGGTGAACTGTGCGCAGTGCCTGCCCTGGCTTGCGGGTGCTGAGGCGGAGCCCCCGCGCCTCCAGGGAGGCCTGAACCTTTACATTCTTCATGCAGGGGTGGGGGGGGGGTTGGGGTCTCAACTTCTATCCCTACAGTCTGACTCCAGCCTGAGGTTCTGGAAGAGCTCTCACAGAAGAACGGCAGTCAGGCTGCTGTCTGGGTTCAAACCCTCACTTTAATGCCCTAACACACCCCGACTGTAGTGCACGCCGTGTGTCGGGGTGACAGGCCGAAGTCAGGGAGCAGATGCCTCCAGCCCTTCTCCAGAGTTAGGCTCTTCCTGTCCTTTGTGCTCAGATCCACATTCCAGGATGGTTCCTTCTGTCTCTGTGAAAAACGCCACCCAAGGGCCTGCCTGGTGGAACAAGGGGTTAAGTCTCAGCACCATCAAGCTACTGGCAGCCACTGCAGCATGAGTTTGCTCCCCAGCCAGGGCTACCCACATGGCGCAGCAGACCTCTCCTGTCTCACCCGCTGCTCCCCTCAGCAGTGGATTTCAGTGCCTCCGCCTGTTCTGCTCCCCACTCTGTCTCTGGTGAATCCTCTCACTACCACCCCCTCAACTTGTGGCCTGCACCGCAAGTCTTTCATGCGTAAATAATCAATCTTTAAAAAAATAATGCCCCAGCAATTTTCATCAGGATTGCATTTTCTCTGTCGTTGGCTTTGAGAAGTCTGCAGGGTTCAGTGATAATAATTATTGCAAGCGTGAGGACAGAATATTTTTCCATTTATTTATATTTTCGATTTGTTTGAATAGTGTTTCATTTTTTGTTTTCCAACTATTTTATAGTTTTCCTTGAACAGATTTTCTTCTTAGAAACAAAGAATTTCTAATCTTTACTATAAAAACTCTGATCAAGGGGCCTCGTTGGTGGTGCAAGGGGTTAAGATGCAACCTATGAAGCTATCCGCAGCCACTGTAGTGTGAGTTTGATCCCCAGCCAGGGAGCTACCCACATGGCATGGCAGACCTCCCCTGTATCCCCGCTGCTCCCCTCAGCAGTGTTATTCAGTCATTCTGCCTATTTGCTCCCCAGTCTGTCTCCACTGAATCACCCCCTACCCTGCATCTCTGGCCTGCACCCAGCTCTTGTATGCATAAATAAAGAAATCTAGAAAAAGAAAAACTGACCCAAGCAACAACAGGTCATCAAAGCCAGTCAATGTGCATTGACTGGCTCAGTTGCTCAGGGTTGTTCAAATACCACCCCCACAAACACCCACCCACAGGGCCAGGTGTCCCCGCGGGAGCAGGAATATTAGGCCCTGGCGCAGGACGTGGGTTCCACAGTGCAGTGAGTGACTGCACCCACGGCAGCCGTAGTGTGAAAGCAGGTCACTGTACAGGCACCTTCTGGCTGCGGGACCAGCGCGGCCCTGAATGTTCCTGAACAGGCTTCAGCTTGACACCTCCCAATCATTTGGGGGTACACCAGGAGTGGAAATGCGGAACCACATGGTTATTCTGGCTTCAGTTTTTGGGGAAATGTCGAGGTATTTCTCATGCAGTTTGCTCAACTGTCCATTTCCAACATCCTGGCTCCGCTGTTGGGCTGGTGTGGCCTGGAAGACACGCGAGAGGCCGTCATCTGGAGCCTTGGCTGCTGATCGTGTTCAGTTTACATCACTTACTCTTGAGTGATTTTCTGGGGATTGGCTCATCTGGCGCCCCGCACAGGCCACCCCGGGGTCCTCAGGAGGTGATGGTGCTGCCAGAGGCTCACCCAGCACTGTGGGTGCTGATTTCCCTCTGACCAAAGCTGGTCACAGGGCCAGGCCCAGGTCGGTGTTGGCTTAGACACCCCGAGGGGAGGGACACCGGGAAGCCAGTTTTTGGTACCATGAAGGGGAACCCCCAAGTGTGCATGACGTGCAGCTGCTCTGTAGGATCACGGGGGGAAACGCTGTGCTCCGGGTCCCTGGAAAGTGAGTCAGTGCTGAGCACCGTGCGGGTAAAGCAGCAGGGCAGATGTGCGCCTCTGTCCTTCAGGGTAAATTTAAATCTAAATCCTACCAGTGACTGGACTTGCCGGTCCCTTCCTGCCCCTTCCCCAAGTGTGAAACGCTGCTGTGGACAGACTCTCGCTTTTGCCTTCTCAGCGGACGCGCTGCGAGCTCAGGCAGCACAGGCGGGACCCGCCGCCCCATCTCTTCCCGACCCGCCCGGCCACTGCCCGGCTCGGCCTCCGCAGCCTCCGTGCGTCTCTGCGGGCACCTGCCATGGCCACGCCTCGGGTGAGCTGTTTCCTCCTTATGTGTCTAGTTGCTCTGCTTGCGCTTGACGAGCTTCACGAGGGCCCCAGAGTAAATGGGGAAGCAGCCACGTGACCTGCTTTGGGCCCAGACACGCACACAAGGGGAAGGCGGCGTCAGCAGGAGGGCGGGGGCTGGAGAGAGCACAAGTCTCTGCTCACCTGGTGCTGTGGGAAGAGATGGACACGCCCGTGACCTGGTGAACCACCCTTTGCAGGAAGGCCCGCTGCCTTCCCCCGGGACACGGGCTGTGGCAGGCCCCAGAGTCTGTGGAGTGTAGGGTCTCACAGAGGATGGCGTGGACATTGTCTCGTGACCCCTCTGGAAATGAGCACCCAGCATCCCGCGGTGGTGACGGCTCTCTGGTGCTAAAGCCCAACTTGACAAGGTTTTTGTGCAGTTGCTAAATCCCGTGGTCTCAGGTAGCTCTGGGAAGGCCCTCGCAGACGCAGGACTCCCACCTGCCGTGTCTGGGGATGGACTCGCATGCAGGCCCTGCAGCTGCTGCCCTTGCGCTTCTCTCAGCTGATCCCCACACCCGGGTTGTGCAGCAGGCTGTGGAAAGTTCTATTTTCTGGCACATGTTTCCTCTGCTCCTTTGCGCTGCAGACCCACTTAGTGTAGCCCTCATCACTCTGTTGTGAGGCTCACCAGTAACCCGAGTTACCGTCAAGTCTCACACCGTTGGGTTCTCGAATCATCTGCCATATTTGAATATACCGTCCATGATGTCCTGGAAATTCCTTGCCTGTTAGCTTCTGTCTCAGCCTCTCTGGTGATTCATTCCGTTTCCCGCAATTTTTGTGCTTCCTTCTTCTGAATGTTGTCACCGCCGTGATCTTCACACTCTGCAGCCCTCCCCGGGTAGTCAGCCCTCTGTGGGTTGGAGGGTCCCAACTCTTTCCCTCCAGCTTGGACCCCCTGCACAGTCTTCTCTCCCCAGGTTCAATTCCCGGTTGAGGGCTTTATTGTACATTTCCAGAAGGCACTTCCAGCTCAACACATGGGATGGACAAATGCGCTCAGGATGGGCCTTTCTACCAGCTTGGGATTACCTCCTCCGCTGTCAGGTTTAATCTGATCCAGTGAAAGTCCTGGGCTTTGTTCTGTTAATTTTATAAAGATCTGCATTGTTACTCATGAGCAAATACAGAACTTCCTCTTTTATATCATAATTAGTCTCCTTGGCAAAACCTGAAGGATGTATTGGCTCCGTGACCGGCTCTGTCCCCTGTAAGCTTCCCTACTCGGCAAAGCTTGTGGGGATGGCTATCGGGCAGCCTGGGTGTGAGCAATCCCCCAGGAGTCCATGAGAGTTGTTTGAACACGTGTCAGGACAAAGCACAAAGAATCTCATCTTTTTTTTGTTTTTATAAATTTATGTAAATCTGTCTGTTGTTTTATTAACATGCAGGTAATAAATAATTCTAGCTCAATAGTGTTCTGTACCATCTCAAACTCTTTTATAGACTGTATTCAATTCTCTGCTGCAACTAATTACTTAAAATTAGTAGGGAAAATCACTATGTTAATGACTGGAGTTCTGGTTAACAGTTTCTTCATTTTTATTTTTAATTTTTTTTTAAGATTTATTTATTTATTTATATAAGCACTGGGTACAGTCAGAAGCACGGGAGGGTGAGAGGATTCACCAGAGCCACAGCGGAGAGCAGAGCAGGCAGAAGGACCGAAGTACACTGCTGAGGGGAGCAGCGGGCGGCAGGAGAGGTCTGCGCGCCATGTGGGACCCTTACCGGCTGCCGGGGAACGAAGTGGTGCTGCAGAGGCTGCAGGCAGCTTTGCAACCCAGCGCTCAACTGCTGCGCCACTGGGGAGGCCCTATTTTTAATTTTTTAAAAGATTTATTTTATTTACTTACACATACAAGAACTGGGGACCAGGCCAGAGGTGCAGGGGTGAGAAGATAAACTAGAGAGAGTGAGGAGCGTCACAGGCGGGTCTTCTGATGCTGACCCTATTAGAGTGCTACGTTTGTTACAATTTACAATAAACACTGACCATAATTACCCCCAAAGCACATAGTTTACATTATGATTTACTCTAGTATTGTCGTTTTTATAGGTTTGGGCAAATACACAATATTAACCATCTTTGGGACTTCTGGGAAGTACAATGTTGATAGTACAAAAGGTGGCTTTTTTTTCTCCTTTTTTAACCCAGTCACCTTTAACATGTTTTGACATATCTTTTCTTCCACTTCATTCTCTAAACCACTTGGTAGGTCCTTTGGGGAGCAAAATTTCATTTATCTTTTTATTTTTGAAATAAAGATATTTCCAATTTTTAGAAGAAAGCTCTGGTAGTATATTTGGGAACAATGAGTTCAATCACAAGTGGGGGGTCTTAGGGGTTGGTGCTGTCACACTCCCAGTGCTGTGGCCTAAGTTTGATCCCTGGCCAGGGAGCTACCCATATTGACACAGCAGAACTCTCCTGTCTCCCCACTGCTCCCCTCAGCAGTTCATGTTAGTAGATCCACCTGTTCTGCTCCCCACTCTGTCTCTGGTGAATCCTCTCAACCCCCACCACTCTGGCCTACACCTCAGTTCTTATGCATAAATAATTTTTTTAAAGACACCATAGGTAGGATATTTCTGTATCTCTTTATCACACAATTTAGAGGACAAAGCATGATGCAGCATGTACAAGATAAAACACCCTCAAAATTATGAACTCCCAGACTTCCTGCTCTTCTTACCCAGGCCTGTACCATTACAGGGAATGGTGACTTTCGAGGACGTGGCTGTGAACTTCACCCGGGAGGAGTGGCAGGACCTGGATGATGCTCAGAGGACCCTGTACAGGGATGTGATGCTGGAGACCTACAGGACCCTCGTGTCCCTGGGTGAGTGATGTTTCCCTCCACTGCCAAGGGCAAGGACAGTTGTTTTTTAATATTTGTTTTTATTTTCTGTCAAGTATTTGCTCTCTAAAGATTATAAAATGCAAACAGGTGAACGACCATATGAATCTTGGAAGGCCTGTGAGAATTCAACCCTCAGTAAACATCAGAGAACTGTTACTGGGGAGAAACCTTATGAGTGTAAAAAGAGCCTGAAAACTTTCTCCTGCAAGTCAACCCTCAAGAGATATCAGCAAATCCGCAAAGGTGTGAAACCCTATGGATATAAAGAACGTAGGAAATTTTTGCCGCAGAAGTCACACTTCATTGAACAACAGACAAGTGTGAAACCCTATGAATGTAAAGAATGTGGGAAAACCTTCTTGTGGCCGTCACACCTCAAGATACATCAGAAAGTTCACACAGGAGAGAAACCCTATGAGTGTAAAGAATGTGGGAAAACCTTTAAGAGGAAGTTCTATCTCAACAAACATCAGATCAGTCACTCAGGAGAGAAGAAACCCAATAAATGTGAAGAATGTGGGAAAACTTTTTTCTGGCAGTCATCCCTCAAGAGACACCAGCACACTCACACTGGAGAGAAACTCTATGAATGTAAAGAGTGCAGGAAAATTTTCTCTCAAAAGACAACCCTCACTGAACATCTGAAAACTCACACAGGAGAGAAACCCTATGAATGTAAAGAATGTGGGAAAACTTTCTTCTGGCTGGCAGCCCTCAAGAATCACCAGCTCACTCACACTGGAGAAAAACTCTATGAATGTAAAGAGTGCAGGAAACTTTTCTCTAAAAAGTCAATCCTCACTGCACACCTGGAAACTCACACAGGAGAGAAACCCTATGAATGTAAAGAATGTGGGAAAACTTTCTTGAAACAGTCATACCTCAGGCTGCATCAGAGCACTCACACTGGCGAGAAACCCTATGAATGTAAAGAATGTAGGAAAACTTTCTTTTGGCTGTCAATACTCAAGAAACACCAGAGAATTCACACAGGAGAAAAACCCCATGAATGTGAAGAATGTGGGAAAACTTTCCTCTGGCAGTCAAAGCTCAAGAGACACCAGCTCACTCACACTGGCGAGAAACCCTATGAGTGTGAAGAGTGCGGGAAACCTTTCTCTCAAAAATCAACCCTCCTTGAACATCAGAGAACTCACACAAGAGAAAAACCCTACAAGTGTAAAGAATGTGGGAACACATACTTATGGCAGTCCTGCCTCAAGGTACATCAGAGTATTCACACAGGAAAGAGACCCCACGGGTGTAAAGAATGTGGGAAAACTTTCTTCTGGCCGTCAGCCCTCAAGAAACATCAGTGCATTCACACTGGAGAGAAACCCTGAGTGTAAAGAAGTTTGAAAAACTTTCTTCTGTCAATCAGCACTCAAGAGACACCAGGGAATTATGACTGTGAAGAATGTACAAAAACTTTCTCTCAGAAGTCACGACTCACAAAACTTTAGAGAAATCACACAGGACTGGGCCTCCCCGGTGGCGCAGCGGTTGAGCGCTGGGTTGCAAAGCTGCCCGCAGCCTCAGCAGCGCCACTTCGTTCCCCGGCAGCCGGCAAGGGTCCCACATGGCGCGCAGACCTCTCCTGCCGCCCGCTGCTCCCCTCAGCAGTGTACTTCGGTCCTTCTGCCTGCTCTGCTCCCCGCTCTGGCTCTGGTGAATCCTCTCACCCTCCCGTGCTTCTGACTGTACCCAGTGCTTGTATAAGTAAATAAATAAATCTTTTTTTTTTAATTTTTTTTTTAGAGGCATGTTTTATTTATTTGTTTGTTTTGTTTATACAAGCACTGGGTACAGTCAGAAGCGCGGGAGGGTGAGAGAATTCACCAGAGCCAGAGCGGGGAGCAGAGCAGGCAGAAGGACCGAAGTACACTGTTGAGGGGAGCAGCGGGCGGCAGGAGAGGTCTGCGCGCCATGTGGGACCCTCCTCCGGTGGCTGGGGAGCAGCCGGGGATCGAACCGGCGCCGCAGAGGCCGCGGGCAGCTTTGCAACCCAGCGCTCAACCGCTGCGCCACCGGGGAGGCCCTAAATAAATAAATCTTTAAAAAAAAAAAATTAAAAAAAAGAAATCACAGGACTGACACCTTGAATAGCCGAGACTGACCATTAGTTCACAATTTCAATATTCTTTTTTTCTTTTATATGCAAACTGCATTTTCCCACCTCCCTTTCCCTTGGGTGGATCCTGGAACTTAACTCTTTCCAGGAGATTTTAAACAAAAGTGGTGAACATTCATCCATCCAGGTCACCTAGAACTCTGCCCTTTAGTCTTTTCATATTCTGTGCCCTGGAGTACTTGTGACCCTCCAGGTTTACCTGGGTGATGCAGTGGAACAGGACTGGTCCCTCTTCCTGCCCCCTCAGATAAGCACTCCTGTGTGTTGCATTAAACAAGGTTGTCTTGCAGGCCAGGGAAAAGGAAAGACATCCCTAAGAGCATAATTCTGAAGATAAACATCGAAGGTAGTTAAACATCAAGTGTTGTGTATTTACTTATTTATTTTTAAAGATTTATTAAGAACCGGGGTACAGGCCAGATCTGCAGGAAGGTGAGAGGATTCACCAGAGACAGAGTGGGGAGCAGAACAGGCAGACGGACTGAATACACTGCTGAGGGGAGCAGCGGGCGAGACAGGAGAGGTCTGCCGCGCCATGTGGGACTCTCGCCCGCCGGCCGGGATAGAACCCGCGTTGCAGAGTCTGCGGACAGCTTCACAGTGCGGCGCTTAACCACCTGCGCCACCAGGGGAGGCCCTCATCATCAGGTGTGGTTGCGTTGACAACACCGCATTGACAAGCGGGAGTCGTGGAGCAGGATGCAGGGTGCTGCTGAAGAGCAAGATCCTGGCCCTTTCATGATAGAATTATCAAAAAACATCAGTTGTAAGGGGAAGCAGGTCAAAAAGAAGAGGGAGGGATGAACTAGAAAATGCAATAGTGTCAGGGGTTGTGAGTCTGGGCTCCAGGCACTTATCTGCTTGATGACTCGGCAGGTACTGTTATTGAGATCAGGCCCCAGACTCCCAGCCAAGGTTTCCATCTTAGCAGCAAGGCTTTCCACTGATCAGTTTCTAGGGTCCCTTGTCATACATCAGTCAATGGCCCCCGGGCGTTTCTGGCCATACCTCATGATGCACACCCTTCCCGGGGTGATCAAGCTCTCTCTTGCTTGAAAGGCAGCTTGCAGGGTTGGGCTCCTATAACAGATTGACTGGGCAGTTCTGACCTTGATTAGAACTGCAGAATGGGGCCTCCCTGGTGGCACAAGAGGTTAAGCAACACACTGAACCGGTCTGCAGCCTCTGCAGCATGAGTTCAATCCCGCAGCCGGCCAGGGAGCGAGCCATATGGCGCAGCAGACCTCTCCTGACTCACCTACTGCTCCTCGCTCTGTCTCTGGTGAATCTTCTCACCACCCCCCCCCCACCCCTGCATCTCTGGCTTGTTACCCAGGTCTTGTGTGCATAAATAAATAAATCTTAAAAAAAAAAAAAGAAAATTATTAAAAAAAAAAAAAGAACTGCAGAATGGGGGCCTCCTAGGTGGTACAGCGGGTTGAGCAGAGCACTGTGAAGCTATCCACAGCCTCTGCAGCGCAGGTTCGATCCCCAACAGGGAGATACCCACATGGTGTAGCAGACCTCTCCTGTCTCGCCCGCTGCTCCCCTCAGCAGTGTATTTCAGTCCATCTGCCTGTTCTGTTCCCTGCTGTCTCTGGTGAATCTTTCACCCTCCCGTACCTCTGGCCTGTACCCCAGCTCTTGTATAAATAAATAAATCTTAAAATAAAAGAAAAAAATACAGGTAAAGACACAGCCATGGGGAAAAAAAAAAAAAAGAAATGCAGAATGGTAGGTAACAAAAATGGTGGCCAAACAGGCCACGTAGGATTAGCGGCCCCGCAGGTGTTAACAAAGCATCTGGCCCCACCCGACACCTCCAGAGGCCTGCGTCCCTAGGACACGCGGACCCCTCCTGCCTCTTCGCGCACCCCGGCCCGTCTCTCTTTTGCTGGTCCCTTTGTGTAAACAGCCCTGCACCCGCCGAAGGGCAGGACGGTGGGCTTCCGGACAGAGCCTGCTGCCTCCTCATTTGTCGACAAATAAACCACGTTCCTTTTCCTCAAACTCTGTTTCCTTTTATTGGCTGAGGGAACAGAGGCCGGCGCTCCGTAGCAGCTTTGTCTAAACGTGCGGGCCCCTGGTGTCGTGATGATGGAGGAAAGACTAGGAAACCTGAAGGAGGCGCGGCAGGACTAGAACCTGACTCGCACATGGAGGCGGGCGTGAGGGGGTTGCCAGCAGCAGAAATCCAGACCCTGAGGCCCTGCAGCACCTCGCCAGGCATAAGGCCCCCGCGGGCATCAGATGCTGCAGGGAGTGTCCAGAGCACAGACCTGAGGGTAAAGATACAGCGATGGGGGCGAACCTGGAATCCCCAGCCCCTTTCCCTCTCTCCTGTTAGCCACGATCAGCAGCAAACAGGCCCCTCCACTGAGGTGCGCCCCCGCCCAAAGGGGAAGAGACTGTGTCAGGGTGGTCTCTGCACGGGCACAGGGCTGCGTCCCTCCGCCCACCCGTGACGCTGCAGGGGCTGCTTTTCACCCACTCTCCCTCCGCAGGGCAGCAGCCTCCTGCCCGCCCGGGGCCTGCACCTGCCGGGGCGTCTCCTCACTGGGCTCCCTCAGCGGGGGCCGCTCTCGCCCAGGCCGCCCGCCTGCAACCACGCAGGCCTCTCCCAGCAAACCTGTCCCCCTCGGGGCAGCTGTCTCTGGCCGCAGGTGTCCACGCAAGTGTCCTTCGTTCTTCTGCTCCTTCCCCTAACAAACCTGCTCTTTAAATATAACCAGCGTCTCTGTCCTGTGGAGGAAGTCGCCTGGGCACTCACCCCCCGCTGCTGAAAGGAAAGCTCTGGCGACGCCTTCCCCAGAGTGAATCCAAGGACCCCGCGCTCCAAACTCAAAAAACCACGCCAGTGAGATGTGGGGTTCAGTGTGTGGGGTCCTTAGTTTCCCGACAGCCTCCCCTCTTAGTGGCACGTGGCACGTTTACCCAGGAAACAAAGAGGTTCGTGCAGACACAGGTGACGGTAACATTTTATTTTATTGGTTTTTTTTTTTTAAGATTTATTTTTAGTCATTTATGCACACAAGAACGGCGTGTAGGCCAGAGCTGTGGGTGGGTGAGAGGATTCACCAGAGAGAGCGGGGAGCAGAACAGGGATCGAACTCATACCACTGTGGACGGCCACAGCTTGACAGTGCTGAGGCTTTAGCCTCTGCACCACCAGGGACGCCTCAAGGTCACATTTTCTAGATTATATTTCATTTTCATTTTTATGTAGAATGAGGGTGTAGGCCAGAGAGAGGCCGGCTTCAGAGGGAGGATGAAATATGCCGGGGTGGGGGTGGGGGGGGAAATAGAAATGAAAAGTAAGCTGGTGGAACTGCAGGGGTAGCTCATTTTGGGGACCAGGGTTTGTGAGAGATTCTCTGTGATCCCCTTCAAAATCTGTTCACCCCCAGATCTCGGTCTCATGAACAGCTTCACATCCACCTTTCTGGCCAAGCCAGAGCCTTAGAACTCACCCCCAACATCTGGGCCACCACCAGGACTGCTCTTGGCTCCAGATGTACAACTGCAGGACGGGGCAGATCACCTCCTTCCTCACTCCTTAGCCTCCAGCAGGCCCAGACCACTGTGACGTCCCCCCGGGAATGACATCTGACTGCCTTCTAAGTTTTCACTCTCTCAACCTCAATTTATACTCCACAGAATAGAACAATCCTGAAAGTTAATAAGAACTTAGAACCTCCCCACCTCTGCTTCAAACCCCTCGTTCGCTGTGGAGTCAATCCAGTCTCTTTAGCCTGAGCCAGAATCGTCTCCCTCGCGTATTTGTGGCAATGGCGCCCTGCCAGCTCCTCCTGCCCCAAGCTCTTGCCTGGAAACCTGCACTGGAGCAGAAGTCTTCCTCCCATTGTTATGCCTGGTTAACCCCTCATCCTGCCTCTGCAGACTTTGGTACCATTTCCTCAGAGAGGTCATCCCCGGCGCCATTACAACGTCATCATATTCTTACTCAGGTCTTTGCCTTCATCATGTTTGTGGCACTAGGTAATTGTGTATTTGTGTTTTTTTATTTGTTGACCCTGCTGGGTTGCAAACTTACTGCATTCAAGGATCATCTCTCTCTCTTTTTTTCAATATCCAGCTTTTCGCATGTTGCTTGCCATATAGTAGATGCTCAATTAACATCACTTGAAAGCATTATGTTATAAAATCCCTCCTTAACCCTCCAGGGTTATAATCCTTCCCTGCTCGGTATTACAGCGGGAGACTTGCTTCCTTGGCTATGTCGACAGGAACCCTGAGGCTCAGATCCTGGCTCTTGGGACTTTGGGCAAGTTACTCTATGCCTGAGCATTTCACCTGTAAAATGGAAATGCTAATAATAGGAATAATACCAACTTGAAAGGATAGCAGAGGATGATTCAATTAGGCAAAGTATCTGCAAAAATAAATGCCTGATACACAGCAAATTGGCTATCTTGACTAAATCTGTAATTGTTTCATTAGTTCATACTCCTTTTTATAATTATTTTCATGCCTGTGTCCCTCTCCAGCCCATGCATCAGATCATCACTTCCTTCACTCTCACACTAAGTGGCAAGTGTACATCATCAAAATCCCATTTCTTTTTTTAGTTTGGGGAAAGGAAAAAAAAGAATCAAAGAACAGAAGCAGGAAATTCCTGTAGAGAAAAATTCCATGAAGCATTTGGGAGGACAGTCTTTTCAGTCTAATTAGAGACTTACCTTTGGAAAGGAATTAATTAGACCTTTACTCTAGGCAATTAGAGTTTTGGAAGGTTTGGCTGATGTATTAAAACAGGAAACAGTGGAGGGCCTCCCTGGTGGTGCAAGGAGTTAAGATGCAGCCCTATGAAGCTGTCCGCAGCCTCTGCAGCCTGAGTTTTATCCCTGGCAGGCCAGGGAGCTACCCACATGGCACAGCAGACCTCTCCTGTCTCACCCGCTGCTCCCCTCAGCAGTGTATTTATGTGCATCCGCCTGCTTCCGACTCTGCTCCCCACTCTGTCTCCGGGGAATCCTCTAGCCCCCTGCATCTCTGGCCTGCACCCCAGTTCTTATATGCATAAATAAATAAATCTTAAAAAAATAAAAACAAAACAGGAAACAGTGGCCTGGCAATATTATCAAGACTCAATTTGTACCATAGTCATTCCCAGGATATATTCCATGAAAATAATCAAAATCGTGCCCAAAGATGGAGGTGAATGGCTGAGCACATCGGTACCACGCTGCAAACAGCCGGGGTGTCCTCCAGGCCCCCCACGGAAGGATGAATGCCACGCTGCACGGCGCCACCTCGTGGGGAACCGTGCAGCCGCTGCAAGGCATTTTTTTGCAAAAACATTTGTGTCCGTGGGAAACAAAACCAAAAATGGACTAAGAGAGACCACAAAACGGTGCTTTTCTCTGTGATTGCATGAGACTTTAATATCCCCTTTCAATGTTTCTATACTTTCCACACTTTTCCACTTTAATGAAAAAGTGTTTTTTAATCATAAAATGATTTTTAAAGAGATTTTTCCACTTTGGCCTTCACCCCCCTCATTCTGACTGTTTCCAAGGTTGTGGCCCGAAAAGTTTACATCGAATCCTGGGTGCGGGAAGGGGCGCTCCTAAAAGTCAGAATCTGCACTTCTAACCTCACTCCTCAAGTGATTCTTCACCGAGGCACGCTGACGTTTGCAAAACCTCAGATGAACAGCTAGGCAAACGGAGAAAACCTGCTCGCACCAGCAAGGAACAATGGGTCTGAAGAGAGCTCTGCAGTGAGTTCTTGTCTTTGGAAAAATTTAAACATTTTACTCATTTTTTAAAACGCTATTCCATTTCTTGGCCAGCAGATGGCGCAGGTCTCCCAGGTACTGGTTCCCTATGGCAGGAGAAGAAAATCTTGTTCGAAATTGTCTGGTAAGTCCAGAAGCGTCCCCCACCCAAAATGGTGATGCACAAGAAGAAACTAGAAAGAATTTTTAATAATCAGTGTGTTGGGTGTCTTGTCCCCATAGAAATCACTCTTCTGGGGCCTCCCTGGTGGCGCAGCGGGTTGAGCACGGCGCGGTGAGGCTGTCCGCAGCCTCTGCAGTGCGGGTTCGAGTCCCGGCAGGCCAGGGAGCCACCCACATGGCGGCAGACCCCTCCTGTCTCCCCGCTGCTCCCCTCAGCAGGGTCTTCGGTCCGTCTGCCTGTTCTGCTGCTCCCTGTTCTGTCTCTGGTGAATCCTTTTACCCTCCAGCCCCTCTGGCCTGTACCCCCAGCTCCTGTAGAAATGAAATAAATCTTAAAAAAAAAAATTAAAAAATCACTCTTCTCTGGGGAAAGACCAGTAGATTTAGGGTCTGTCCTCCGACCACAGTCGGTGCCAGCCCTTAGGCTAGGGCGAGGCTCTGGGCGAAAGGAGGCCCCAGCCCCAGGCAGGCGGACATGGATGCTGCGGGCTCTGCCCGTGACTCGCCTCTTCCTTGGCTTCTATCCTGGACCATTGGAAGATTTATCTCCTCTCTGGCTTCCCACTGCTCCTGTGAATCTTGGCTGAATTCCTTAGGCTTGATCCGCCAGCCTCAGAAATAATGGACCCCTGTTGACCTCCTCATCAGGATGTAATCCATGCACTCTGTTATTTTTTTTTTAAGATTTATTTATGCATACAAGAGCTGGGGTACAGGCTAGAGGTGTGGGGGGTGAGAGGATCCACCAGAGACAGTGGGGAGCAGAGCAGGCAGACTGACTGAAGCACACTGCTGAGGGGAGCAGTGGGCGAGTCAGGAGAGGTCTGCTGCGCCATGTGGGTATCTCCCTGGCTGGGAATCGAACTGGTGCTGCAGGGGCTGCGGCAGCTTCACAGGTTGCGTCTTTAACCCTTGCGCCCCAGGGAGGCCCAGCCAAGAGCAATTCTGCCAGGGCCGGGAGCTGGTAGCCGGGATGCTCAGCTCCACGGTAAGTGGCGGCAGCTGCGGGGGCTTCCAGCCTCCGCCTTTCCCAGGCGCCCCGGGCCCCTTCCACGCCGGGCCGGGCGGCCCCGGAGCCCTCCTGGCCGGGCCGGGACGCCGGGTCCGGGCAGCACCCGCCGCTGCAGTGGAAGCGGCAGGACGCTCCGGAGCCACCTCAGA
This sequence comes from Talpa occidentalis, assembly GCF_014898055.3. Taxonomy (NCBI): domain Eukaryota; kingdom Metazoa; phylum Chordata; class Mammalia; order Eulipotyphla; family Talpidae; genus Talpa; species Talpa occidentalis. Next base: position 5,759,542 of record NW_023601754.1, read on the forward strand.
TGCCCGCCGGAGGGCTGGTTCCCCCGCGAGCCAGGTTCGAGCACAGCCCCCCTTCCCTGGAGTTGCAGGGGCCCCAGAAGCGGCCTCAGAGGAGGCGGCATTTCACGGCGGGCCCGCAGGGCCTCGGGCAGAGGTGCGGGCAGTGGCCGTGGGTGATGCGGCGCCCCTGCCACACTGCCCCAGGGCATGCAGCCCCCCCACCCCCGCAGGGCTGCCCCGAGCCTGAGCCGCCTCTGGCAGAGGAGGCGTCGGCAGAGAGGCCGGGGGAGCCGGGCCCGGCCTGGCGTCCCCAAGAGCTGTTTGCGGCGGGCGCGGGCCGGCAGCCCCAAGGGGCAGGTGACTCTGGGGTCCGAGACGCGCCCTCGGCCGCCGGCGGTGACAGGCCCCGCAGGCCAGTGCGTCCAGCGTGAGGCCGGGCGACCCCCCAGGCCCCTCACTTGTGCTGTTTGGAAAGACACCTGGGGGCGGCCCGGCGGGTCCCAAGGAAGATCCATTCTCAGGCTTAGAGGCGCCTCCTCGCTTCTCTCCACGGTGGCTGGACCCGCCGACAACCAGGGGTGCGAGGCGTCCTTGGGCGCCGTCATCCCCGGCACTTGTCGTGTGTGTGTGTGTGTGTGTGTGTGTGTGTGTAATACGGGCCTTGTCCCAGGGGTGAGGTGGTGCCTCATGGTTTTGCTTTGCATCTCCCTGGTGATAAGTGATAGAGAACTTTTTCGTGTGCCCGTTGCCCTCTGCGTGTCTGCTTTGGAGAAGTGACTGTTTAGCGCCGCTTCCCATTTTTGACTGGGTGGTTTTCATTTTGTGGACTTGCAGGAGTACTGTGTAGATCTTTGATGTTAATTCCTTGTCAGATGTAGGGTGTGCAAGTATTTTCTCCCATTCAGAAGGGTGGCTCTTTGTTTTTGTCACTGTCTTTTTTGCCATACAGAGATTGATTGATTTATTTATTTTTTTGTGGGACCCTCTCCGGTGGCCGGGGATCGAACCTGCGCTGCAAAGGCTGCGGGCAGCCTCACAACCCAGCACTCAACCACTGCGCCACCAGGGGAGGCCCCAGAGAATTTTTAGTTTGATATCGTGTCATTTGTTTATGTTCTCCTTTATATGTTTCTGAGATTTATGTTAGGGAGTGTTTTGCCTCTATTTTCTTCTATCTATTTGATGGCTTCAGGTCTTATATCCAAGTCTTTTATCCATTTTGAGTTGATTTTCACGTATGGTGTGAGATAATGGTCTCGTTTCATTACTTTCTGTGTGGCAGTCCAATTTTCCAGCACCATTTATTTTAGAGGCTTTCCTTGTTCCCGTGCATGGACTTTACCCCTCTGTTGTGTATTAATTGTCCATAAATATGTGGTTTTATTTCTGGGCTCTCAATTCTATTGCATTGGTCTGTGCGTCTGTTTTTGCTCCATTACCGTGCTGTTCAACTATTTGGCTTTATAGTATAATTTGAAGTCGAAGGGTGATTCCTTCCTTTCTCCCTTTTTTAATCAGGAAAGCTTGGGCTATTTGGGGTCTTTTGCATTTCCACATGAACTTTAGTAATCTTTGTTCTATTTCTTTAAAGAATGCCATTGGGATTTTTATTGGGATTCCATTGAATCTATAAATTGCTTTGGGTTGGATGACCATTTTGACAACGTTGATTCTTCCAACCTATGAGCTGGGTATAGCTTTCCATTTCATTATGTGTTCTATTTCTTTTAACAATTTTTTAAAGATTTATTTATTTATGCATACAAGAGCTGGGGTACAGGCCAGAGGTGAGAGGATTCACCAGAGACAGAATGGGGAGCAGAACAGGCAAATCCACTGAAATACACTGCTGAGGGGAACAGTGGGTGGGTGAGTCAGGAGAGGTCTGCTGCGCCATGTGGGTTACTCCCTGGCTGGGGATCGAACTCGTGCTGCGGAGGCTGCGAATTGCTTCATAGTGCGGTGCTTAACCCCTTGCGCCACCAGGGAGGCCCAATGTTAACTATTTTTAAGTGCACAGTTTGGTGGCATTACCTTACCTACACGCACACTGTCACATAGCTCATTTCTGAAACCCCCGGGGGGCGGAGGTGGTCCCCAAAGGCTTTAATACATCCCCAAATAGCCCTGTATTCTTTCTGCTCATAGCTTAACTGTTAACCATAATTAACTACTTTCTGTTTTCTAGGCTGACTACAATACCAAGATGAACATATTTTTCCCAAGCAGTTCTGCTTCTCCAGATAAAGAGACTAGAAGCCAAAGGCTTCACCTTTGTCTAAACGGTACCCAGCCATCAGAAGAACCTGACCTAAGGATGTCTTACTTTAAGATTTCATCTGGGAACAGAGTATGTGACAAAAGATAACAGGATACATCCAACCACGCAGCATAGTTTAAGCATCTGTTATTTTGGTTAACACCCCATTGTCTGAAGTGATAATATGGCCAAGTCTAAAGTCATGGAGCAGAGACGTTCACTTCAGCCACACTAATGCTATGGTAAGAGTGATCTATTCCTCAGGGATGTAAAATTAGGTAAGATCCATTAACTCAAATCATTATATACTTGGTAAGTAATTTTACCCTTTAGAGATAGTTTGGAAATTACAAGACAGCATATGTGTTAAATTTTTATATTAACCTAACATGATTTATAGGATTCTTTAAACATCTTAACTTTAACTATAATCAACTTTGCGCTTTCACCTAAGTAATATGTTTCTTCTGTAAAACCATTTTTATGCAGTCTTTTGCAATGTAGCAAATCATCCCAAAGTGAGTGGCTTAAAAACATGGTTTTATATTTGGTTACAATTTAGGCTGTGCACAGCTGGGATATCTTGCTCATATACGGACTTCCACTGAGGTTTCCAAGGTATCTACTTCACACCTGAGGCTGGATCTTTGATCACAGAGATCTAAAACATTTTACTCTTGTCCCACTACTTTACTAAGATTCTTCTTCACTTTCATCCCGAACAAAATATGTCAATTTATTGAAGAAGTATATACTACCAGTTAGGCATATATTAAATGGCAATTAGATTTCCTTCCTTTCAATTCAACATATGATAACGAACAAATTGTAAATATTACATCCATCCTCAACAGTCTTCTGCTCATCCCTAGGAGACCACCATTTTAGATCAGTAGATGGTTTTCCCAATGATCTGATTCTCATCTCTCATTTTGGTTAGGTTAACAGTGAGTCTGAAAACATCTGAGTTATCACAATAGTTTTTTTTTTCTACTTTACTAATAGTACTAGTGATTGACAGATGGTCTATGCAATATTTCCAAGATCCAGGAATATCTTATAATTCTGTCCTCCTCAGTATCTTAAGGTTACTCTCAATTTTTCCAGTGGGTGAATTAAGGGGTGGGGGGAGATCCGTGGGAGATGACACAGACCTGGAAGTAGCAGACATCGCTTGTCCCCATATACAAAGGACAGCGCCACACACAAGAATGGGTCCATATCCCCACCTACTGGGCACGGTACCAGGGATGGGATCCACCCAGATGCCCCATTTCCAGGACTCACCCCTATGCCCAGTGCTAAGTGGTCCCACAGGGCTTAAAGGTAAATTGGAAAATAAGTGGCAAACTACCCTCTATTCTTTCACTAGTTATCAGTGGTCTATAAAGCTACTGCTTTGTCCTTGATTTGGGACTGTCTGATCAAATCAAGTAGAAATTTGTAGAGATGAGGCAGGATGTGAAAATACCATTAATTGGGACTATATCACATTAAAAAGCAAAAGAAAATTAACACATGCAAAATCAAGACAGCCTACTGAACGGGAGAGGATATTTATATAGCATACATTTGATAAAGAGTTAATATTCAAGGTATATAAATAACTCGTACAACTCAACAATAATTTTTTTTAATGGCCAGAAGTTCTGAACAGGGACTTCTCCAGAGAGGATACACAGATGGCTGGGAGTAAGGGGGTAGGTGTCCAGTCAATGATGACTGATGTTTCACGTTGTTAAATAAGTTAAAAATTAAGGGGAAAATGTTCCAAAATATATAACAGTTCATTGATTCTGTAAAAAGTAGATAAATTCATAGAAGTAGTAAAGTAATGAAGACTGAGATGTTGCCTATTGTCATGAAACAGTTGAGTGTTTTTTAAAATATTTCTCTAGCGTGTAATAAGAGAACTGTGGTCAATAAAATAACACTATGTTGCAAATGACAAAATGCATGAAGTATTTGTAATTAAAGAGAGGTTCTTGGACCTCATTAACATCAAAGAGACAATTGATACCAACTTACACATGGTTGTCAAAAATACATATTTGCAAAAACCAAAAGCAACCACAAGCAAACAGCAAAAATGGTGGTTTTAATAGAAAATATGGCTCTGCTTGTGAAAATGACAACAGAAAAAATGAGCATTTAAAAAAATGTAGCAAAGACAGAAGTGTGGCTGGTCACATTCATCTGTTTTCTGATAATAGTTACAAACATAAGATAAATTTTTAAAGAATGGGTCCCAAAAGTATACAGAAAAAACTTCACATTTAAGAGAAAAATAATTAAATGAAAATGGCCATGTGGCAAAGAGTTCAGCAAACCTAAAAAATGTGTTTTTGAGATCACAGCCTAGGTGGGAAGATGAGAGAATAAAACAGGATATTCATCTTTTTTAAAAGTGTGTTACCCATCGACATTATGAAAAATAGTATGTTTCTCAAATATTAAACTCTAACCATATGATGCAGCAATTCACAAAGGAAAGCAGAAGCAGGTATTTGTTGTACATGCTCATAGCAACATAATTCACAAGAGTCAAAAGGTGGAAGCTACATAAATGTTCCTTGACAGATAAATGGATGAACAAAATGGTATATACATACAATGGAATATCATTCAGCCTTCAAAAGGAGTCTGACACATGCTACAATAGGAATGAAACTTGAGGACATTATTCTAAGTGAAATAAGCTAACCACAAAATATCAAAAACTGTGTTATTGCATTTAGATGAAATATTTAGAATAGTCAAATTCACTGAAGCAGGAAATAAAATGGTGGTTGTCAATTGTTGAGAAGAAGGGCCAGTGAGGAGCTGTTTAGTGGGGACAGAGCTTCATCTCTGCAGATGACAAATTTGGGAGACTGGTTACATCATCAGGTGAATATACTTAATTATACTAAATAGACTGTAAAATTTTAATGTATTTTCCATAATAAAAAAATGTTACCCAAAAGTGAATCTGTATGATTATTTAAAAAGCCAAAATTCAGTTAGATATTTGCTCTTACAGAAAAGATGGCGACTAAAGATTATATAAACATGATATGTTCACCCCAATATGGTGTTTAATTAGAATAAAATACAATAATACCAAGAGTTTTTATACCATGTACTGGTTTATGCTTCCAATACAAAGGGAAGAATGACATCGAATGGTTCAGAAATACATTTTGTATCTTATTAAAATACCCGTCTTTAACAAAATATTAAAGACAATTTAATTTTTTTACCAATAACATGGCCCAGACTGCTAAAGTCACTTAAGATTCATCATAAAAGCTAGGCCTCTAGGCTCAATTCAATATATATTACTTTTTTCAAAATAAAACAAGAATTTGAAGTTTTTATCTACAATTTAATCTGCGTGATACCTTTAATTTCCTACTAATACTTCTACAAATACTAATTTTTGTTTTTTTAAACAACCTAACTAGCACATTAATGGGATTGAAGACAAACGCTACACCACTTCCTGATACAGTCCTATCATGGTGTGACTGATGAAAACATTTTAAATACTTTCCTATATAAAACAATAAATTAAAAGTATAATTTTTGTCACTGGTAGATTTCTAAGAAAATGCATTTAAATAATTTCAATAAGCAATTACGGTTTTCATGTTAAATTAAAAAATATAAACATTACATATCACCAAAAAAGGGAATTCTACAGATCATGTTGACATTCTCTGAAGTTTTTATCATTTTAAATTTTCATTTTCCTGAAGAAAAAAAGCTAAAAGGGCCTCCCTGGTGGCGCAAAGGGTTAAGATGCAATATGAGGGCTTCCCGGGTGGCGCAGCGGTTGAGCCTGGGCTGCGAAGCTGCCCGCAGTCTCTTCAGCGCCGGTTCGATCCCGGCCGCCGGCGAGGGTCCCACGCGGCGCGCAGACCCCTCCTGCCTGAGAAGGGATTCAAACAAGGGGAACGGAGAGTTAGTATCTCCACGTTAGCAGCTTCAGTATAGAGCCTCCCGGTGGCGCAGCGGTTGATCGCTGGGCTGCGAAACTGCCCTCAGCCTCTGCAGCGCCGGTTCGATCCCCGGCCACCGGTCTGCAGCGGCTGCGAAGATTCTTGCAGCCTCTGCAACTCTGGCTCGCTCCCCGGCCGCCCGGGCCCGGGTCCATCCCCGCCCGCTGGCGGGGGTCCCCCAGGTCCATCCCTGGCCGCCGGGCGGGGGTCCCACATGGCGCGCAGACCTCTTCTGCCGCCTATTGCTCCCCTCAGCAGTGTTTCATCAGTCTGCCTGTTCTGTTCCCCACTCTGTCTCTGGAGGAGCCTCTCACCCCCCACGCCTCTGGCCTGTACCCCAATTCTTGCATGCATGCATGAATAAATAAAAGCTGGAGGTTTCCCTAGAGAACAAATAAGGCCAACAAGTCTATCCATTAGGGGCTCCCTCTGGGTGAGTCCTCTGACTTCTGCATGACCCCAGGTAATTAGGGTTACCCTCTCTGTGACCCCAAGTGACTAGGAGACCCCAACCCTGAAACACCGAAGTCTGCACCAAGCTCACTGACCTCTTCGTGGGCCAAACGACCTCTGCACGACCCCGAGCAATCAGATTTGACCCCGTGGGAACTCACTGAGCCTCCTGACTCTCAGGGCTCAGGAGAGCCGGGCTGTGCAAAGGTGTAGAATATTCTCTCTGCTTATTTTTTTCATCTTTCAGTATGTTTTATTTTTCCTGTAACCGGGATACAATTAAACCAACGCTACTTAAGTCTCACTTTAGGTTCATTATGAGCCATTTCGGTGTTTGTGAGGACGCACATTCTAGTAACTGGGAAACTAAAGCCCACAAACTTACTCAATTTTGATGTAATTACAAAATAAGAAACACATGGTGCGGGGCCGCCCTGGGGGCGCAAGGGCTTAAGCACCCCGCTATGGAGCAGTCTGCAGCCTCCGCGGCACGAGTTCGATCCCCGGCCAGGGAGCTGCCCACAGGGCGCAGCAGACCTCTCCTGTCTCCCCGCTGCTCCCCGCTGCAGTGTATTTCAGTCCATCTGCCTGTTCTGCTCCCTGCTCTGTCTCTGGTGCATCCTCTCACCCCCACACCTCTGGCCTGCACCCCAGTTCTTGTATGCATAAATAAATATATCTTTAAAAAAAATAAGCGAAGAGCAACAACTGCCCCAGGCACTCACACCCCAGAGCTGCTCCGTGGGGCCGGGGCGCCGGGTCCAGGCCCCGCGCGGGTCCTGCGGCCTCCGGGCAGGCGCGGCGTCCCCGCGGGTTCGGGGGCTCCCGCTGCTCGGCCCGCTGCGCCGGGGCTCCCCCACCCGCACGGCCGCGCGCTCGGGCACCCCGGGGAGAGGGGGCTGGGGGGGGCCTCCAGGACGCATTCCCTACTCACCTGGGCTCAGGGAACCCCCGAGGGCGTCCTGGGCTGCTGGGGGACGGCGCCTCTGGACCCCAAAAGCCACATGAGGGAATGGAAGGCTTCAAGGATGAAACCAAACTCCTAACTCAGTCCCGCCGGGTCCGCAGACGCTGCAGGGAAAGGGACGGCGCGGCCGGAGGCCTGTCCCTCCCGACGGGCGACCCGCGCCGGGGGGCGGCTCACCCCGCCCTGCCCCCGCGGGCGTGGGGCCCGCCCGCCCCTGGGCGCCCCCGCGGTCCGCCCTCCGGCGCCGCGCCCCGAGTCTCGCTCAGACGCCCCGACGCGCCCGCGGCCCGCGCCCAGGGGGGCCCGCGCCGGGGCCGGCCGCGCTGCGGGGCTGCAGGTCCCCCCGGGTCCCCGCTGCCTGACGCGCGTGGGGGACACGCGCCCCCAAACCCGTCCTTCTCCGGCCGTGCCCCGCCCCCCTCTCCGGAGGCGCGGACGGCGCAGCGGCCGGGGGAGGAGACGCGACGGGCGCGGGGACGGCCGGACTCGACGGCGCCGCCTGGCGGGCCGGGGCGGCAGCGCGGGGAGCCCCGGGGGCGGCTGCGGGCGGGGGCGGCGCGGGGAGCCCCGGGGGCGGCTGCGGGCGGGGGCGGCGCGGGGAGCTGGGGGCGCTGCCTGGGGGGCGCGGGAGGAAACGCGGGCAGTCGCGGCCGTCGGAAGTTGGGGGGCTCTGGGAAATGGAGGAAATGCGGGGCGCGGGGCTGAGCCGAGCCTGCGAGGCTGTCCGCGGCCCCCGCAGCACGAGTTCGAGCCCTGGCCAGGGACGTACCCCCAGGGGCCGCAGACCCCTCCCGACCCCCGCTGCCCCCAGCCGTGTGTGCCGGTGGCTCTGCCTGCAACCCCCCCCCGTCTCTGCTGAGTCCTCGCCCCCTGCACTCCGGCCGCACCCCACTTCTTGTGTGCGTAAATCAATCTTTTCAAAACAACGGAGGACGCGCCTTCGCGGTCGGCGCCGCGGACGAGCAGCAAGACGGTGCCCGGCAGGAGAGCGGGGCGCGGGCCCGGGGGGCGGAGGGACCCCGCGGGGCAGGCGCGGGGCGACGGGCGCGACTCGCCGCGGGGACTGGAGGGGGCGGGAGGGGCCTCGGGGCCGGGCGCGGGGGGCGAGGGCGCCGCCTGGCGGCCAGCGAGCGGCACGGCAGCGCGCGAGGAGCCGCCGAGGAGCCGCCGAGGAGCCGCCGAGGAGCCGCCGGGCGCGGAGCCGGGCGGGCCAGGCCGGGTCGGAGCCTCAGGCCCGCGGGCCCGGGAGGCGGCCGGGAGGGGCGGGGCGCGGGGGGCCGGGAGGGGCGGGCCGGGGGGTGTCGTTCCTGCGGGGGATGGCGGGGCCGGCGCGCCCACTCGCCTGCAGTCCTCGCAAAATAAATTGCGACCACCCTGCTGCAGCGCGCTCGGCGTCTGTTTTTACTGTTCTGTTCACGAGAAACTAATTCCATGATTGGGAAACGCCAAATGAAAACCCCAGGGGACGGCCCAATAGATGACAGGGCGCACAAAAATGAAAGAGAGCAAGGAGCAAAAACTGAGTAGTGTCTAATGAGCTGGAAAACACTCACGTTAGTGTTAAATAAAGCAGAATCTGCACCAGACTGTCCGTACTCGTGAAATAGCCTCTCTAACCCCGTGTGCACGCGGAATAGAATGGGCGAGTTACACAGCGGTGGAAATTAGGCTCTAGCTGCATCCAGTGTGGCTTAATCTTGCCGAAATATTGCTGAGAGTCAAGATGTAAAATAAATATGATTTAATTTATTCAGATTTTAAAGAATAGACAGAATTAAAACCATGCTTTAACCATACATTTAGTAACGCACACTTAGGTGATAAATGATGGTGAAGAGCAAGGGAAAAATTTTTTTTAAAGATTTATTTATTTATTTATGCATACAAGAGCTGGGGTACAGGCCAGAGAGGTGAGAGGATTCACCAGAGACAGAGCGGGGAGCAGAACAGGCAGACTAACCAAAATACACTGCTGAGGGGAGCAGCGGGCAAGTCAGGACAGGTCTGCTGTGCCATGAGGGTATCTCCCTGTCCGGGAATCGAACTCGTGCTGCAGAGGCTGCGGACAGCTTCACAGGTTGCATCTCAACCCCTGCGTCACAACCCCTGAGCCACCAGGGAGGCCCAGCAAGGGAAATAATTTTTTTTTAAAGATTGTATTTATACAAGAACCGGGGTACAGGCCAGATGCGCAGGAGGGTGACAGGATTCACCAGAGACAGAGCAGGGAACAGGTAGACTGACGAAATACACTGCTGAGGGGAGCAGCGGGCGAGACAGGAGAGGTCTGCTTGCCATGTGGGTTGCACTGAGAACCAGCACTGCAGAGGCTGCGGACAGCTTCACAGCGCTGTGCTCAACCACCTGCATCACCAGGGAGGCCCTGCATCTTTTTTTTTTTTTTTTAAGATTTATTTATTTATGCACACAAGAGCTGGGGTACAGGCCAGAGGTGCGGGGCGGGTGTTTGTGAGCGGATTCACCAGAGACAGAGCGGGGAGCAGAACAGGCAGACTGACTGAAATACACTGCTGAGGGGAGCAGTGGGCGAGACAGAAGAGGCCTGCTGCACCATGTGAGTAGCTCCCTGGCAGGCCGGGGATCGAACTCACGCTGCAGAGGCTGTGGACCGTTTCATAGTGTGGAGCTTACCCTTGCGCCACCCGGGAGGCCCAACTCTGCATCTTTTTTGTGTAAATACAGAAGCTGATTCTGAATGGATATGAAAATGAAAAGGTCCAAGCATTTCCAAAGTGTTGAAAATGAACCAGGTGAGGGCAACCTGGTGGCACAGGGGTTACGTCTCAGTGCTACCACCTCCAAGGCCCACCTCAATGGCCTGAGTTTGATTCCTGGCCAGGGACACAACCCACATGGTATAGCAGCTCTCCGTCTCACCTGCTGCTCCCCTCAGCAGTGGATTTCAGTCAATCTGCCTGTTCTGCTCCCCACTCTGCTTCTAGTGAATCCTTTCACCCACCACCCCCACCTCTGGCCTACGCCCCAGTTCAACACAAAATTAAAAAATAAAAAACTTAACAAATAAATGAACCAGCTGGGAGGACGTCTCTGCAGGATATGAAAATATTTTACAGAGGCCTCCCTGGTGGCCTAGGGGTTAAGTGTCAGCCCTATAACCATTATGGCCTGACTTCGCTCTCCGGCCACGGAGGTGACCCACATGGCGGAGCAGACCTCTCCTGTTTCGCCCACTGCTCCCCCTCAGCAGTGTATTTTGGTACATCTGCCTGTCTTGTTCCCCACTCTGTCTCTGGAGAATTCTCTAACCCCCACACATCTGGCCGACACCCCATTCTTCTATGCAAAAAGTTCTTCTATATAAAAATAAACAAAACATTTTTTTAAAAAAAGACGATACTTTACAAGTATTCAGTGAATGAGACCTCGTAGCGCTGCGGGAAGGAGACACAAGGCAGGGAGCCCTGGGGTGTGTGCAGGGACTCATGTCCCAGCTGTCCCTGCAGGGCGATCTCAGTCCCCAATAAATGCTGCTGGGGCACATAGAAAATCTTCAGGAAAGAGGAACATTTGGTGCCTACAACCTATCACATCAAACAGTCAATATTTAAATGCCAAGCAACTTTTAGAAGAACTACAAGCCTTTGCTTTGGAGTTGGTTATTCCACATAAGCCAAAAGGTCAGGAATTAGGACAATGTAACAGAAAAGCATCATCACAAAATTAGTCATCAGAAGTCACTGCATATACTCCTCCTTAAACTTAATTTCAAAGACAATGAAAGGGTCACAATCCCATCAAGCATGACACATCCATGCTGCATAAGCATGTCCCTGAGCAATACCACCTCTCCCTTGCAATCCTGCACCTTTCATACTGTGATGCAGAGGAACAATACTATGATCTAAAGTCAACACATCTTGTTACATGCTGAGCTAGAGAGGGAATAAAACGAAGATATTTTACACACACATACACACACACAACACACATAACACACACGACATACTTGTATCAAAATGAGATCATCAGGACAAGGAGGCCTCATTTCTGTAAGGGGTCGTGGAGTCATACTTGGTATTTATGACTTTTTTACCTTTTCCCACTACTTGTTCATCATGTCCTTTCCGTTCAGCAAGCACCTCACCTATGTGTGGGATCCCCAAACCCCCTCGTTCTCAGGGTTATTGTCCTGGTGACCAGAGTCCCTGCCTGTCGGCTAGGTGGAGGGTCAGGCAGGGGCCTCTCACCAAGGGCAAAAGTCCAGGTATGAGGAACATCCCGGGAAACCGGTGCCTGCTGACAACAGGAGGCAGACGACAGAACAGACGTAACATGCTTTGGCCAGCGGGAAGAACAGAGCCCCAGGCTATAGCCCCTGCTCACTCCAACATAGCTACACCCCTACGGCCATCCCCACACTGTGCACTCCCTACTCATTCGCCCAACTTCTGCACCTGATGTTTCACAATAGGACACTGCCTTTGGGCTGGCTGCACACACTTCCAGTGTAGCCCCTGCAGGCTTCTCATCACTCCACTTGGACTTGAGGAATCTCCCCTCATCCCATGGGGCTTCCAACACTGCCCCCCTCAAACACACACACACACCCAGGAGACAATTATGTTGTTTCTTGGGGTAGTAACCCAAACCTCCATTCCTGAAGGGTCTGGCCATGGGCATGCTGCCAGCAGTGGGCTGTTAGTTTCTCATGGATCTTACCACAGGGCACGGTCATTCTAAAAGAAACCCTGAGTCTCCCGTATCACAGACACACTGTCCTTACCCCACGGGGGGGCAGTTGTCCGATTTGCCAGTGGTGGTCAGGTCAGTCACACCAGATTGCTCAACTCCATCTTGGTCTGCTGATTGAGGCAGGAGGAACCGGGAGGGATTGGGCAGCAGCCTGAACTGCCAGGTCGATGGAATCACCCTTGTGTCTGGGAGGATGCATCCCTCCCTCTGGAATTCTAGGCCAGTGGAGCAGAAAGTTGCAGGGACAGGAACCAAAGTGTGCCAGTCTTGCCAGAGATAAACACTGTAACTGAGTCTTCAGAAAACCACCCTTAAGGTCAGCAGCTTCTGGCTGGTAGGGAATGTGGCATGAGGGATGAATTCCACAAGCGCGGGTGCCCTGCAGGACTTCCTCCACCGCTGAGGGATGTCCTTGATCAAAGCCATGAAGACACCATGACATTGGGGATGGTTCTCTATAAAGCTACTGATGGCAGGTTTTTTTTGTTGGTTTTTTGTGTTTTTTTTGAAAGACTTATTTTTATTTATTTGTGCATACAAGAACTGGGGTGTAGTCCAGAGGTGTGGGGTGGGGGTGAGAGGATTCACCAGAGACAGAGTGGGGAGTAGAACAGAAACCTACTACAGTGGGGAGCAGCAGGTGAGACAGGAGAGGTCTGCTGCACCACGTGCTGGTCAGCTCCCTGGTCAGGAATGGAACTCAGGCCTCAGCGGTGGCAGCATGATAGCTCTCAGACTTAACTCCTCCACCACCAGGGAGGCCCAGCCTGATGGCGGTTTTGGCAGAAGCATGTGTGCAGGGAAGCCGGGTCCATGTCCAGTTGTGTCTTGTCCACATCCCCTGTCATTCCTGCTATTACCCGAGGCACACGTTTCGCTTCTCTGAGTACGTCATGCTACGCCAGCACATTCATCTCCTTGACTCCTCCCGGTAGAAAAGTTTACATGAGACACAGTAAGTTCCTAAAAAACTCATTTTCAAATTCCAGTCCTAATAAATATCTAGGTGAGTGTCCACATTTGCCTCGAGTTTAATCTTTCTTCATTCAAGTCCCCTTGGCTAACTCACACCTAATATCAAATTTAAAAGCTACTTCATCTTTCCTTCCTACAAGCAAAAGGAGAAGCGTGTCACGTTCTTGCGTGTGAACACCCATTATGAATGAGGCCCTTTCGTCCTTCACCAAAAAGTTAAAACCAGTCCTACATAACATGTCAGAGAGCAGTGTGGGCTTGCAAAAATACAGACAAAAAACTCTTATCTCTAACCCTAAGCCTTCCATATTGATACAGTCTTCACCCTTTGGCTCCGAAGACAAACCTATAAAGTCACATGTACTCCAGGGCCACAGAATATGAAAAGACATCCGGGGCAGTTTTCAGTGACCTGGTTGGATTCAAGTTCACACTTGTGTTTAAAATTTCCTGGCCTGGGGTCCACCGTAGTGGCCCAGGGATTAAGTCTCAGCACTCTCAAGCTAGCACCAGCCACTCTGCCATGATCGATTCCCAGCCAGGGAGCTACCCGCATGGCCCAGCAGCCTCTCCGGTCTCGCCCACTGCTCTCCTCAGCAGTGCTTTTCAGTTAGTCCACCTGTTCTGTTCCCCACTCTCTCTCTGGTGCCTCCTCTTACTCTGGCCTAAACCCCAGTTCTTGTATGCATAAATAAATAAATCTTTAAAATCTCCTTGCCACAACTAAATTACCCGTGGTTAAGGGGGGTATTGGGGAGAATGCAGTTTGCATCAAACTGAAGAATACTGAAATTGTGAATGAATGGTCAGTCTTGGCTAGTCAAGGTTACAGTTCTGGGATGGTTAGTGAGATGTGCTTTCTGGAAGAAAGTTTTTGTACATTCTTCACATTCATAGGGTTTCTCTCCTGTGTGAATCCTCTGATGTGCCTTAAGGGCTGAGTGCCTCAAGAAAGTTTTCCTACATTCATCACACTCATGGGTTTGTTCTCCTGTGTGAATTTTCTGGTGATTCTTGAGGGCTGACTGCCAGAGGAACGTTTTCCCACATTCTTCACACTCATAGTTTTTTTTCTTATGTGAATTCCCTGGTGTCTCTTGAGGGATGACTGCCAGGAGAAAGTTCTCCCACATTCTTCACACTCATAGGGTTTCTCTCCTGTGTGAATTCCCTGGTGTCTCTTGAGATCTGACATCCAGAAGAAAGTTTTCCCACATTCTTTACACTCATGGGGTTTCTCTCCTGTATGATTACTCTGGTGTCTCTTGAGTGCTGATAGGCAAAAGTAAGATTTCCCACATTCTTTACACTCGTGGGATTTCTCTCCTGTGTGAATTCTCTGGTGTCTCATGAAGGACGACTTCCTCGAGAAGAATTTCCCACATTCTTTACATTCATAGGGTTTCTCTCCAGTGTGAGTGCTCTGGTGTCTCTCAAGGTCTAACGGCCGTATGAAGGTTTTCCCACATTCTTTACATTCATAGGGTTTCTCTCCTGAGTGATTTCTCAGATGTATCTTGAGGGATGATTGCCAAAAGAAAGTTTTCCTACATTCTTTACATTCATAGCGTTTCTCTCCCGTGTGATTTCTCTGATGTATCCTGAGGGATGACTCCCACAAGAAGGTTTTCCCACATTGTTTACACTGATAGGGTTTCTCTCCTGTGTGAGTTCTCTGATGTATCTTGAGGTCTAATGGCCAGAAGAAGGCTTTCCTACATTCTTTACACTCATAGGGTTTCTCTCCTGTGTGAATTCTCTGATGTATCTTGAGGTATGGCTGCCACAGGAATGTTTTCCCACATTCTTTGCACTCATAACGTTTCTCTCCTGTGTGAATTCTCTGATGTATCTTGAGGGATGACTGCCAGAAGAAAGTTTTCCCACATTCTTCACACTCATATCGTTTTTCTCCTGCATGCATTCTCTGATGCAGCTTGAGGTATGACAGCCACAAGAAGGTTTTACCACATTCTTTACATTCATAGTGTTTCTTACCTGTGTGATGTCTTTGATGTATCCTGAGGGATGACCGCCACAAGAAGGTTTTCCTACATTCTTTGCACTCATATCGTTTCTCTCCTGTGTGAATTCTATGGTGTCTCTTGAGGGATGACAGCCACAAGAAGGTTTTACCACATTCTTTGCATTCATATCGTTTCTCTCCCGTGTGAATTCTCTGATGTATCTTGAGGTCAAACGGCCAGAAAAAGGCTTCCCCACATTCTTTACATTCATAGGCTTTCTCTCCTGTGTGAATTCTCTGATGCATCTTGAGGTATGACCGCCACAAGAAAGTTTTCCCACATTCTTTACATTCATAGCGCTTCTCTCCTGTGTGAATTCTCTGATGTATCTTGAGGGAAGACCGCCACAAGAAGGTTTTCCTACATTCCTTGCATTCATAGCGTTTCTCTCCTGTGTGAATTCTCTGATGTATCTTCAGGGATGACTGCCACAAGAAGGTTTTCCTACATTCTTTGCATTCATAGTGTTTCTCTCCTGTGTGAATTCTCTGATGTATCTCAAGAGATGACCGCAACAGGAAGGATTTCCTACATTCTTTACATTCATAGGGTTTCTTTCCAGTGTGAGTATTCTGATGTTTATTGAGATATGACTTCCTGTTAAAAGTTTTCCCACATTCTTTACGTTCATAGGGTTTCTTTCCAGTCTGAGTGCGCTGATGTATCTTGAGGGTTGCTGACTCTTGGAAGAAAGTTTTCCTATATTTTTTATTTTTATAGGGTTTTACACCTGTGGGGGTTTGCTGATGGCTCTTGAAAGTTGACTTCCGGGTGAAACTTTTCATACTCTTTTTATACTCATAAGATTTCTCCCCTGTAACAGTTCTCCGATGTTTCTTGAGGGTTGAATTCTTACAGGTCTTCCAACATTCATAAGGTTGCTCACCTGTTTGTATTTTATAAACTTGAGTTAAACAGATATTTCACAGAAACACATAAGACAAATCATATTAGTTTTTTCTCTCCTGAGTTTTCGGACAGTGAGTGTGCTGGAATTTGTTCCTAAAATTATTCTGACTTAGATTACATTTATGATGTGTCTATTCAAAATATCTGTGAAAAATAAATTTTGCTAGAATCTCAAAAAATATTTTCTCCTATTTGTTACATTCTTACTGAGTCTCCTCGATGGAGTCCTCTCTTTGGCAATGGATTCTGACATTTCACGGGATTCCCCACATTCATTACATATGTAGGTAGTCTCTCCCATAACACAAGGAGACAAAGTGTACTATGGCCTTGAACCGGGGAACCATTACTGATAAACAGGTCCATGTGCCCAGTATCTTAGGGACTTGCTCTCCCCACCCTCCCTGCCCAGCATGCACTGACTGACCTGAGAGGCTCTGCTTTTGGGGGTTCTCTGCAGTCCATGGCTGTGCTCCTGCTTCCAACCTGATGATCACTTCAGGTTTCCTAATACAACATCCTGTTGATAAGAAATAAAGAAGGACTTTGACGAAACTTGTGAGGTTCATGGCCTTCAAAAAATGACAATAGAAGAGTTTTAAGAGGGCCTCCCTGGTGGCGCAGGGGTTAAGACGCAACCTATGAAGCTATCCGCACCCACTGCAGCACGAGTTCGATCCCCGGCCAGCCAGGAAGCAACCCATATGGCACAGAACTCTCCCGACTCACCCGCTGCTCGCCTCAGCAGTGTACTTCGGTCAATCTGCCTGTTCTGTTCCCCACTCTTGTCTCTGGTGAATCCTCTCACCCCCCATATCTCTGGCCTGCATCCCATCTATTGTATGCATAAATAAATTTTTAAAAGAAAAGAAGAGTTTTAAGAGTTGTGTTACTTTTTGTTTTTGTGTGTGTGGAAGACTAGTTCCCAGCTGTGCTGGGGAGTCTCATCCCCAATCTCCTTTTCGTGACTCACCACTATTCACTCTCATCAAGGAACAGGTCGGTCTGGAGGCCACAGCTTTGAAAGACACCAAAGTTATGTCTGTGAAACCAGAGATGGTGATACTCCAAATTACAATTACTTGGAGCAGCCCAACATGAAATTTTGGGGAAGGCCTGTGCCACCTGACAAAGGTGCAAAGAAAAGAACCTCAACATGAAAGGACCAGCTCAAATCTTATAAAACTCTGAGAATCAGCACAAAAATTCCATTGGTGAAGATTCGAAGACTTGGGAACATTTTCAAGTGAGGATCCACAAGCAACTCAAAATCCTTCTGGATTGTTTGACAGATTACTTCCACCAGCACTGAGCCAGGTGCTGAGGCTGATCTCGATCTCCAAAATAAATTGATAATCAATTTTTTTAAAAAATTGTTTAATGGGGCCTCACTGGTGGCGCAAGGGGTTAAGCACTGCACTATGAAGCTGTCCGCAGCCTCTGCAGCATGAGTTCAAAACCCGGCCGGCCAGGGAGCCACATGGTGCAGCAGACCTCTCCTGCCTCTCCCACTGCTCCCCTCAGCAGTGTGCTTCAGTCAGTCTGTCTGTCTGTTCCCCACTCTGCACAAGTAATGATCCCCAGCCGGCCAGGGAGTAACCCACAAGGCACAGCAGAACTCTCCCAACTTGCTCTGTCTCTGGTGAATACCCTCCCTCCCCAAATCTCTGGCCTGTACCCCAGCACTTGTATGCATAAATAAATAAATCTTAAAAAAAATTGTTTATGGAGGGCAAATTTAAGCCTATAGGAGCAAACTGTATAGTCACATTCTCACTGGCTTGGAATTTTAAGCATTTTACTTTTAAATTTTTATCTAGTATTAAAGTTTAATTTAAATAAAATAGCATCTATTTTCATAAACTTGTATATTTACCATAAAGAAAGCTATCCATGTGGGCCTCCTTGGTGGCCTAGGGGTAAGTCTCAGCACTATCACCTCTGTGGCCAGAGTTTAACCCCGGCCAGGGAGCTAATGCACATGGCGCAGCAGACCTCTCCTGGCTCAGCCAGTGCCCACCTCAGCAGTGTATTTCAGTAGATCTGCCTGTTCTGCTCCCCATTGTCTCTGGTGAACCCTCTCACCCTCGGCACCTCTGGCCTATACCCCAGTTCTTGTATGCACAAATAAAAAAAAATTTTGAAAAAAATAAACAAACATACAAAAAAAAAAAAAAAAAAGAAAACTGTCCTTGCGCTTGGCAGTGGAGGGAAGCGTCACTCACCCAGGGACACCAGGGTCCTGTAGGTCTCCAGCATCACATCCCTGTACAGGGTCCTCTGAGCATCGTCCAGGTCCTGCCATTCCTCCCGGGTGAAGTTCACAGCCACGTCCTTGAATGACACTATTCCCTGTAATAGTGACAGGGCTAGGTCAGAAAAGCAGGAAGTCTGGGAGTTCATAATTTTTTTTTAAGATGCATTTATTTATGTATACAAAACCTGGGGTGTAGGCCAGATATGTGGGGGGTAAGAGGATTCACGAGAGACAGAGTGGGGAGCTGAACAGGCAGACTGACTGAAATACACTGCTGAGGGGAGCAGCGGGTGAGAGAAGAGAGGTCTGCTACGCCATGTGGGTCAGCTCCCTGGCCGGGGACTAAATTCAGGGTGCAGTGGTGACAGTGTGATAGCCCTGAGACTTAAACCCTTACACCACCAGGGAAGCCCCCCAGATCTGTTTTAGTTCATCGTTCCCAAATATACATGCAGAGCTTCCTTCTAAAAACTGGAAATGCTCTTGTTTCAAAAATAGGATAAATAAAATTCTACTCCAAAAGGACTTCTCAAGTGCTTTAGAGAATTATGTATAATTCTCAATTATTGGAATAAAGCGATAGAGAAGGTATGTCAAAAACACGATAAAGGTGAGTGGGGTAAAAAAGGAGAAAAATAAAATTACTTTTGTACTAACAATATTGTACTTCAGAGAAGTCCTAAAGACATCTCATATTGCATATTTGCCCAAACCCATAAAAACCACAATACCAAAACTGAATCAGAATGCAAACTACTTGCTTTGGGTGGTAATGATGAGTCAATGTTGCTGTGTGATTGTAACAAACGTACCACTGTAATGGGGTGATGTCAATATAGAGGAGGCGATGTGTGTGGGGATTATTCAGGGAATATATCTGAAGTCACTGGCCTGCTCACTTGTGATGTGAACCTAAATCTGCGATAAAAGGGTCTACCTGGCAGCACAAGGGGTTAAGCATAGCACTATGAAGCTATCCAAAGCTTCTGCAGCACGAGTTCGATCCCCGGCTAGGGAGCTACCCACATGGCACAGCAGACCTCTCCTGTCTCACCCGCTGCTTCCCTCAGCAGTGTATTTCGGCCAGTGTGCCTGTTCTGTTCCCCACTCTGTCTCTTGCACCCTTGCACCCTGTACCCCAGTACTTATATGCATAAACAAATAAATCTTTAAAAAACAAAATAAATCTGCTAGAAAAATAAAGTCTATTGGCAGCAGTCCTTCTGCCCACCCATGACTATGCAGGTGCCTCCTTTCACCAACTCTGTCCCTCCGCAGGGCAGTAGCTTCCTGCCTGCCCGTCACCTGTACCTGCTGGGGCGTCTCCTCACTGGCCTCCCTCAGTGCAGGCAGCTCTCCTCCAGGTCACGCGCCTGCAACCACACAGGCCTCTCTCAGCAAACCTGTCCCTTTCAGGGTAGCTCTCTCTGACCCCTTGTGTCTGTGCAAGTGTCCTTTAATCTCCTGTCCCTTTTCTAATAAACCTGTTCTTTCAAACACAAAAATAAATAAAGCCTATTAAAAAAGGGCAGGGCCTCCCTGGTGGCGCAAGGGGTTAAGTCTCAGTACTATGAAGCTGTCCGCAGCCTCTGCAGCACGAGTTCCATCCCCGGCCAGGGAGCTACCCACATGGCGCAGCAGACCTCTCCTGTCTCCCCTGCTGCTCCCCTCAGCAGTGTGTTTCAGTCAATCTGCCTGTTCTGCTCCCCACTCTGTCTCTGGTGAATCCTCTTACACCCCGCTACTTTGGCCTATATCCTAGCTCTTGTGTGCATGAATACATAAATCACTAAAAAAATAATAATTATAATGGAGCAACTGTTAACCAGAATTCCAGACAATAGCATAGTGAGTTTCCCAATTAATTTTGAATAATAAGTTAATGCAGCAGAATCAAATACAGTCTATAAAAGAGTTTGAAATGTTGCAGGGCATTGTTGGAGCTAGAAATATTCAACTGCATTTTAATAAAAGACAGTGTCACATAAATTTATAAAAACAAAAAAATGATGAGATTCTGTGTGCTTTGACCCGTGTTCAAACAACTCTCACGGACTCCTGAGGGCTAGCTCACACCCAGGGTGCCTGACAGCCATCCCCACAAGCTTCGCCGAGTAGGACAGCTTACAGGGGACAAAGCCGGTCATGGAGCCAGTACATCCTTCAGGTTTTGCCAAGGAGGCATATTATGATATAAAAGAGGAAGTTCTGTATTTGCTCAAGAGCACCAATGCAGATTTTTTTTAAAAAAAGATTTATTTATTTATGCACACAAGAACTGGGGTACAGACCAGAGGTGCAGGGGATGAGAGGATTCACCAGAAAGAGAGTGGGAAGCAGAAGGCAGACCAACTGAAATACACTGCTGAGGCGAGCAGTGGGCCAGACAAGAAAGGTCTGCTGCACTACGTGGGTCAGCTCCCTGGCCGGGGGTCGAACCTGACCTGCAGTGGCTGCGGATAGCTTCGTATGTTGTGTCTTAATCCCCTGTGCCACCAGGGAGGCCCCACCAATGCAGATTTTTAAAAAATTAACAGAACAAAGCCCAGGACTTTCACTGGATCAGATTAAACCTGACAGCGGAGGAGGTAATCCCAAGCTGGTAGAAAGGCCCATCCTGAGCGCATTTGTCCATCCCATGTGTTGAGCTGGAAGTGCCTTCTGGAAATGTACAATAAAGCCCTCAACCGGGAATTGAACCTGGGGAGAGAAGACTGTGCAGGGGGTCCAAGCTGGAGGGAAAGAGTTGGGACCCTCCAACCCACAGAGGGCTGACTACCCGGGGAGGGCTGCAGAGTGTGAAGATCACGGCGGTGACAACATTCAGAAGAAGGAAGCACAAAAATTGCGGGAAACGGAATGAATCACCAGAGAGGCTGAGACAGAAGCTAACAGGCAAGGAATTTCCAGGACATCATGGACGGTATATTCAAATATGGCAGATGATTCGAGAATCCAACGGTGTGAGATTTGACGGTAACTTGGGTTACTGGTGAGCCTCACAACAGAGTGATGAGGGCTACACTAAGTGGGTCTGCAGCGCAAAGGAGCAGAGGAAACATGCGCCAGAAAATAGAACTTTCCACAGCCTGCTGCACAACCCGGGTGTGGGGATCAGCTGAGAGAAGCGCAAGGGCAGCAGCTGCAGGGCCTGCATGCGAGTCCATCCCCAGACACGGCAGGTGTGAGTCCTGCGTCTGCGAGGGCCTTCCCAGAGCTACCTGAGACCACGGGATTTAGCAACTGCACAAAAACCTTGTCAAGCTGGGCGTTAGCACCAGAGAGCCGTCACCACCGCGGGATGCTGGGTGCTCATTTCCAGAGGGGTCACGAGACAATGTCCACGCCGTCCTCTGTGAGACCCTACACTCCACAGACTCTGGGGCCTGCCACGGCCCGTGTCCCGGGGGAAGGCAGCGGGCCTTCCTGCAAAGGGTGGTTCACCAGGTCACGGGCGTGTCCATCTCTTCCCACGGCACCAGGTGAGCAGAGACTTGTGCTCTCTCCAGCCCCCGCCCTCCTGCTGACGCCGCCTTCCCCTTGTGTGCGTGTCTGGGCCCGAGGCAGAAGGTCACGTGGCTGCTTCCCCATTTACTCTGGGGCCCCCGTGAAGCTCGTCAAGCACGAGCAGAGCAACTAGACACATAAGGAGGAAACAGCTCACCCGAGGCGTGGCCATGGCAGGTGCCCGGAGAGACGCACGGAGGCTGTGGAGGCCGAGCTGGGCAGAGGCCGGGCGGGTCGGGAAGAGATGGGGCGGCGGGTCCCGCCTGTGCTGCCTGAGCTCGCAGCGCGTCCGCTGAGAAGGCAAAAGCGAGAGTCTGTCCACAGCAGCGTTTCACACTTGGGGAAGGGGCAGGAAGGGACCAGCAAGTCCAGTCACTGGTAGAATTTAGATTTAAATTTACCCTGAAGGACAGAGACACACATCTGCCCTGCTGCTTTACCCGCACGGTGCTCAGCACTGACTCACTTTCCAGGGACCCGGAGCACAGCGTTTCCCCCCATGATCCTACAGAGCAGCTGCACGTCATACACACTTTGGGGGTTCCCCTTCATGGTCCCAAAGACTAGCTTCCCGGTGTCCCTCCCCTCAGGGTATCTTAGCCAACACCAACCTGGGCTTGGCCGTGTGACTTGCTTTGGGAAATCAGCACCTAGTGCTGGACGAGCTCTTGCAGCACCATCACCTCCTGAGGACACCAGGGTGGCCTGTGAGGGGCACCTGCTGAGCCAATCACCAGAAAAACCACTCAAAATTAAGTGAAGTCATCTAAAAGTGGTCAGCAGTCAAGGATCCAGATGATGGCAGTCTCACATGTCTTCCAGGTCACACCAGCCTAAAAACTGAGCAGCTCAACCCCAAAAACTCTATTATTTCAAGCCAACAATGTGGCTGGGTGTTTTTTAAGGCAGTAAATTTTGGCAGGTTCATGACAGAGCAAGTGCTGATATTGCCGCCAGGCTGATATACACAAGCTCTATATCCTTGCTTTTCTTGAAGAAAAACAAAACAAAACAAAAAACAAAACAGGAAAAAGCTGACTTAGGACAAGATATTTCCTGGGCCTCCACGGTGGCACATGGGTTAAGCACAGCACTGTGAAGCTGTCTACAGCCTCTGCAGCACGAGTTCAATCCCCGGCTGGCCAGGGAGCTACCCACATGGCACAGCATACCTATCCTGTCTCGCCCGCAGCTCCCCTCAGCAGGGTCTTTCAGTCAGTCTGCCTGTTCTGTTCCCCATTCTCTCTGGTGAATCCTCTCACACCCCTTGCACCTCTGCCCTGTACCCCTGTTCTTAAATACATAAATAAAAATAAATCTCTAAAAAAATATAACAGAAACAAAAATCAGTAACCTTCCAATATGCAAACAATCAATCCAAAGAAGATGAAATCAAGAAAACCATCCCTTTTATAATAAACACCCCCCCCAAAAAATCAAATACTTGGGAATAAACTTAACAAAAGAGGTTAAGGATCAATACAAAGAAAACTGTAAAACCTGCTAAAAGAAATAGAAGATACAAACAAATTTAAAGGTATTCCCTGCTAATGGAATGGAAGAATTAACATTAGCAAAATGTTCAACTACCAAAGCAATTTACAAATTCAACACTATCCTGATAAAAATTTCAATGATACGCGTCAAAGAAATGGAGCCAATATTGATGAAATTCATATGGAAAGCACAAAAAACCCCAGATAGCCAAAGCTCTCCTGACTAAAAAGGAGAATGGAGCTATCACACGCCCAGGCTTCAAACTATACTACAAAGCCATAATAATTAAAACTGTATGGTACTGGAACAAAAATAGACACCAGACCAATGGAATCAAATAGAAAACCCAGAAAAAAACCCACATATTGACCCTGCTGAGGGGAGCAGCAGACAACTAATCTTTCACAAAAGAGCAAATAATATGCCATGGAACAAGGATAGTATGTTCAATAAATGGTACAGGAAAACTGGACTGCCACATGCCAAAGTATGAAGCTAGACTACGATCTCACATCATGCCAAAAACCCACCTCAAAATGGATAAAAGAATTGAACATAAGACCTGGAACCATAAAACATATAGAAGAAAATGTAAGCAAAACACTACATGACATACATCTCAGTAACATCTTTTAAGACACATAACCCAATGCAAAGAAAGTGAGGAAAAGATGATGAGCTGAGATTACATCAAACTAAAAAGCTTCTGTACCACAAAAGAGACATTAACCAAAACAAAGAAAAACCCTGGTGAGTGGGAGAAATTTTAGGCACATGATACACCTGACAAGGGACCGATCACAAAGATCTACAAAGAGCTGACATGATTCAACAAAAACAAAGTAATCAATCCAGTCAAAAAATGGGCCAAAGAGCTAAAAAGACACTTCTCCAAAGAAATGAAAATGGCCAAAGGTATATGAAAAAATGTTCAATATCACTTATAATCAGGGAAATGCAAATCAAAACCACAAGGAGATACCACCTTGGTGAGGATGTGGAGAAAAAGGAACCCTTTTACATTGCAGGTGGGAATGCAAACTTGCCAATCACTATGCAAAGCTATGTGGAGGATCCTCAAACTACTAAAAATGGAGCTACCATATGACCCAGCAATTCCACTCCTAGGAATCTACCCAAAGGACACAAAAACATTATTTCGAAAGGATACCTGCACCCCTATGTTTATTGCAGCACTATTTACAAAAGGTAAGATATGGAAACAACTCACATGCCAAAAACTAGATGCCTCGATCGAGATGTGGTATAGACACACAATGGAGTATTACTCAGCTATCAGAAAAGATAAACTCATACCACCCCCAGCAACATGGATGGAGCTGGAAGGGATCATGCTCAGTGAAAGGAGCCAGAAAGAAAAAGAAAAATATAGGATGGTTTCATGTATAGGAGGAATACAGGGGAACCCAGTAAGGGATCAGGAAAAAATATATAATTATCATAAATAAAGTTAACAGGCAAACTATAAATCAGAGACATTCTACAGGGGTGGGTGAGGGAGAGGGATCAAAATAGAGGCGGGAAGAGCACAAGGACTATGGTGATGGTGCATAGGTGAATCGGAGGTGGGAATTTTATGGGGAGTACACCTGAGAGGAGAAAGCATACATTGTACAAAAAGGAATACAATAATATATAAATATAAATTTTTAAAAACAAGTAACTTTTTTTAAAAAGATTTATTTATTTATGCATACAAGAGTTGGGGTACAGGCCAGAGATGCAGGGGGTGAGAGGATTCACCAGAGAGAGAATGGGGAGCAGAATAGGCAGAATGAGCAGCGGGCGAGACAGCAGAGGTCTGCTGCACCATGTGGGTTGCTCTCTGGCGGGCTGGGAATCCAACTCCTGCTGCAGAGGCTGCGGATTGCTTCATAGTGTGGAGCTTAACCCCTTGCGCCACCAGGGAGGCCCAAAACTAGTAACTTTTTAAATAACCAAATAAAACATCTAGAAGTGAAAAAATAAAAAAAAGTAGAGCTCAGTCAGGTTACAGAAGACAAAATCAATACACAAAACTCAGGTGCGTTTCTATACCCTAATAATGACCCACCTGAAAGAGTCATTAGGAAAACGGTACCATTGACAATTGCATCAAAAAGAACGGAAGAGGGAACTCCCTGGTGGCGCAAGGGGTTTAGATGCAACCAATGAAGCAATGTGGAGCCACTGCAGCACGAGTTCGATCCCCGGCCAGGGAGATACCCACATGGCGCGGCAGATCTCTCCTGTCTCCCCGCTGCTCCCTCAGCAGTGGATTTTGGTCAGTCTGCCTGTTCTGTTCCCCACTCTGTCTCTGGTGAATCCTCTCACATCTGGCCTGTACCCCAGCTCTTGTATGCATAAATAAATAAATCTTAAAAAAAAAAAAGAACAGACTGAGAATAAATTTAACCGAGAGAAAAATCTGTACAAGGAAAAACTATTAAATACAGTTGAAACAATAAAAAAGAGGACAACGGAATTTTTCATTTCCAAGAAATTGAAAATACAAATGAATGGGGAGACGCCAGCCCGGCGAGTCCGCCCTCCCGCAGCGCCCCGGGACCGCAGGGCCGAGCCCCGCAGCGTTTTCCACAGACGCGGACGCGCCGGGGAAGGGTCTGGGCAGAGGCAGGGGGGGGCGGGAGGGGGGGCGCCAGGCTCCCTGGAGCCGGGGCCGGCGGCATCTGCGCCCCGACTTCGGCCAGTCCCCCCGCACGCGGCGGCTACCGCAGTCGGGGCGCAGGGGGCCGGGCCGCGAGGGCGGGAGCCTGGAGGGGAGGCCGCGCCTCGCGGCAGAGGAGACGGTTCCCGCGGCGGGCGCCCCCCAACCCCGGCGGGCCCCCCAAACCCGGCGAGGCCGGGGAGCCCAGGCAGGCTCACCCCTTCCTTTCCAGGACGCCCCGCGGGGACCCCTGTTGGCCTCCGCGTGCCCGCCCGGGGCGCAGGGGGCGGGGTCCCCTCTGGGGAGACGCCCTGGAGGGATCGGGGCGCAGCCGCTCAGCCCGGGCGCCCGGACGCGGCTTCGCCCTCCTGCCCGCAGACCCGGGCGGGGGGGCGGGGTGTGACCCCAGAAATGCTCACCCCGCGCTCCCCACACGACACCCCCCGTCCGCAGGAACCGAGACACCCCGACGGCCCGGGCGGCCCCGAGACCCGCACCCCGGGCTCGGCAAGGGGCGACACCCGCACCCCGGAGCAGCCCGGGCAGGGGCGCCCCTCGGGGGCGGACGGGGACCCGGGTCACGCTCAGGAAGGACCCGGACCCCCACGTTCCTCCCGGCCCCAAACGAGACCCCGAAGCCCCCGCCCCCCGCCCGGCCCGGGGCCCTGACCCGACGCCCGCGGCCCCGGGATGCGCTCACCGTCCCGCGCTCTGGCTCACGCTGCCCTCTCGGGCCAACGGTTTTCTAAGTCCAAGCCCAGATGGAGCCTCCTCGCTGGATCCAGGGAAACCGGGTGACGCCGGCCAGGACTTCACCCCAAAATCCTGACGGTCGGCGCAGGGGAGAGCCGGGGGCGGAAGCGCGCATGCGCGGCGGAGCGCCGGGGCGGGAGCGCGCATGCGCGGGGGGGCGGGGCGCGGGGGCGGGGCGGGGCTCGGCGCGCTCCAGGTGGCCGCGCCCCCCGGGGGGCAAATAGTCGACGCCTCGGAAAACGCAGTGAACCTGGAATTTCTGGAAGCCTTTGGAAAGGCAAAACGAGTCCATTTGCATTTAAAACCGCGCTCCGGATTGTTTGGCAGTGACCACAGATACCTCGACCGGCAGCCCCTCACCCCACAATGAAGGCAGCGGTGTCGGGGTTCCCTCCTCCCCGGTGCTCTGCGCACCTGCCCCCCACACCCACCTCCCGGGATCCCCGCTTTCCCAGCCTCGCCTCCGGGGCCGGCGCTGCCCTTCTCTCCAGGTGTCCTCCAGGGCCCTTCCCGCCCCCCTTCCACCCCGGGGCACCCCGCCCGGCTCTGCGGGTGCTTCTTGCCACAAACTTGCTCTTCGCAGAGGAGCCTCGGCAGCTCTTTCCAGCTGCTGCTGTCTGTGCCGGAGTCGTCTCGCCTTCCCTTTTCCTGACCAACCCATCCCTTGAAAATGCGCCCTTAGGGACTCCCTGGTAGCCCAGAGGCTATTTCAGGCGCTGTAACTGCTACGCCCTGAGTTCGATCCCGGCCAGGGAGCTACCCCCACGACAGGGCAGACCTCTCCTGTCTCCCCGCTGCTCCCCTCAGCAGTGTGTTCCAGTCAATCTGCCTGTTCTGCTCCCCACTCTGTCTCTGGTGAATCCTCTTGAGGTTGTTACAGGGCAGGGAGAGGGGCAGCCCAGACCCCGCAAACCTGCCTATTCTAAACGGGTTCTGCCATCCGCCACATCAACACAAAACATGAGACTTTAATGGGAAGGAACTTTAATACAACTAGGAAACAATACAGGTTTCTAAATCAAGCACCCAATGTTACCCGTCCCCTCATGGGTAAAGTCCACCTGAGCAGGATTGGCCCAGAGCAAGGCCCCAAAACCTATCACAAGTCTAAAGCATCTTCCAGTGGGGACCCACAGAAAAGCATCAGAAATAACCAAACAAGTCTGGAGGAAAAAGAGCAAAATCAACATCAAGACAAAAACCGCCAATGTCACCTCCCCACGGGTCTCACCCACATCTGTGTCACCCAGTCCATGACCAAAGGGCAAGCGCAGTTTCTTCACGTGTCTCTCAGCTCCATGTGCCTCCTCCAGGGCTCCTTCTGGCTCCATCCTGCTTCCTTCTCTTCCTCAGTCTCCTCTGCAGCTTCTTCTCTCCCTGCTCAGCTCCACCCTCCATTTGGGTGGGGCAGGGAACCTGGAACCTCCCCCTTTCCTGGGGACCCCCTGTTACACCCCCATTAACCCTCCTGAATTTCACTGCCCTTATCTCAGAAGCCTCTTTTAACTCCCAAGAAGTCCCTGCCTGTTGTTGTCCCTGAAGCTGCCTAATTAACCCAAACTTGCCTTGGGACTCACTGGCACTATGAAAACACCCCGTGTTCTACTGCAAGAGGGTGGTCCCCAGGAAAAGGGGAGTTTCTACTTTCCCTGCCTCACCCAAGGGAGGGTGGAGCTGAGCTGGGAGCAGAAGCTGCAGAGGAGACTGAGGAAGGAAGGAAGCAGGATGGAGCCAGAAGGAGCCCTGGAGGAGGCACACAGTGCAGAAACATGTGAAGAAACTGTGCTTGCTTCTTGGTCCTGGGCTGGTTGAATCAGACGTGGGTGAGAACCCCTGCGGAGGTTAACAATGGCAGCTTTTATCTTGGTTTTTGTCCCAGAAGTGCTGGCCCCTTCTGCCCCTTTCCTATGGATCCCCTTGTGGCAGGCTTTTGGGCCTCAGTGGCCCTGTTTGGGGACAACCCTGTTTGGCCAGACATTTCCCCACGAAGGGATGGGTAACTTTGGGTGATTGATTTGAAAATTATATTGTCTTTTCTGTATTGCACAGTAATTGTATTAAAGTTGTTGGGGACCCCTAAGGCGTGGAGTGCTGGTGATACAGAACGCCAGCCTCAGTTTCCCTCAGCCAATAAAAGGAGAGTTTGAGGAAAAGGAAAGTGGTTTAATTTGTCGACAAATGAGGAGGCAGCAGGCTCACGGGTGAAAGACACCGTCCTGCCCTTTGGCAGAGTGCAGGGTGTTTACACAAAGGGAAAACAGGGGAAGGTGGGCCAGGGTCTGCAAAGGGGGGGGCAGGGGTCAGCATGGAGACAGGTGGGCGCCAACTTGCTTTTCTTCAATAGCTGACGTTTAACTCCCTCTTCCTTGAAATGCAGGAGGACTTGTTGCTGCTCATCCGAGAAGCTGGCCATAAAGGCAAGCCTGTCAAACAAAGGGGTAATTGCAAGAAAGACAGGAAAGAAAAACTTGTTCATGCTTATCTGGGAGGCCGGACATAAAGAAGGCACGCTTGTCAAATAAGGGGGAAATTGCAAGAGATGGGGAAAGACAAACTTGTTAATTCTTAGAGACCAGTCATTTGTAACTGCATCATTGGGACAAAGAAAACATCAAGGTCATGGCGGGAAGACTGGTCATGGTTAAGAGACAGATCAGCACAGGTGGAATGACTGGCCCTTGTACAGACCAGGATGTTCTTTCTTGAGTCAGCAAAACTATGCCTAGGAAGCCAACTAAATTAGGAAAGAAACAATGTAGAACCTTGGCGATGAACATGTGTCAGAAGAAGGGCCTCCCAGGTGGCACCAAGGGTTGAGCACAGTGCTGTGAAGCTGTCCCCAGTCTCTGCAGTGCGGGTTCGATTCCCGGCCAGCCAGGGAGCTACCCACATGGCACAGCAGACCTCTCCTGTCTCACCCGCTGCTCCCCTCAGCAGTGGATTTCAGTGGCTCTGCCTGTTCTGCTCCCCACTCTGTCTCTGGTGAGTCCTCTCACCCCCCGGACCTCTGGCTTGCACCCCAGTTCTTGGATGCATAAATAAATAAATCTTCAAAAAAAAAAAAAGAACAAGTGCTGAATACTCAGAAATAAGAAAATGAATCATCATTCTGTAGTTCTGCCTATCCTGTATCTTGCTTTGTAGCTTTGTTGTTTTGTTCCAGGGCAGGGAGAGGGGAAGCCCAGACCCCGCAAACCTGCCTGCTCTAAATGGGTTCTGCCATCCGCCACATCAACACAAAACATAGGAGACTTTAATGGGAAGGAACTTTAATACAATTAGGAAACAATACAGGAAAGGTAAAAAATATAGTTTCTAAATCAAGCACCCAAAGTTACCCATCCCCTCGTGGGTAAAAGTCACCCAAGCAGGATTGGCCCAGAGCAAGGCCCCAAATCCTGTCACAAGTCTAAAGCAGCTTCCAGTGGGGACCCACAGAAAAGGGTCAGAAACAACCAGACAAGTCTGGAAGGAAAAGAGCAAAATCAAAATCAAGACAAAACCCGCCATTGTCACCTCCCCACGGGTCTCACCCACATCTGTGTCACCCCGTCCACAACCAAAAGACAAGCGCAGTTTCCTCACTTACCTCTCGGCTCCATGCGCCTCCTCCAGGGCTCCTGCTGGCTCCATCCTGCTTCCTTCCTTCCTCAGTCTCCTCTGCAGCTTCGTCTCTCCCTGCTCAGCTCTACCCTCCCTTGGGTGGGGCAGGAAACCTGGAACCTCCCCCTTTCTTGGGGACCCCCCTGTTAGAGTTTCTGCTAATAAAAGCTGTGGTGTGCTGAGGAGAGCAGAGCAAACCTAAGAAACTCTCTCCCCAGCATCCCTTTCTTTTTTTTTTTTTTTAAAGATTTATTTATTTATGCATACAAGAGCTGGGGTACAGGCCAGAGGTGTGGGGGGTGAGAGGATTCACCAGAGACAGAGTGGGGAGCAGAACAGGCAGACTGACTAAAATACACTGCTTCATAGGTAGCGTCTTAACCCTTGCGCCCCAGGGAGGGCCCCCCAGCCTCCCTTCCCAAAGACAAGACACAATGTCCACGTCCTTTTGACTCAGCTGTCCACAACAAAAGTGTGTTTCCACTGAAGGCCTTACATGTTTTGTCTTGATGTGGAGGATGACAAGGACCGATTTAGAGCAGGCCAGTTTGGGGCTTCTGGGGTGCCCCTCGCCCTGTCCTGTAACACTACCAGCTGGGCTGTGTCAGCCTGTGTGGTTGGGGACCAGGAAGTGGCTAAGAGGGCAGGTAGAAGTCTTGTGCTCAGCCGGACTCCCCAAGTACTAGTTATTCAGTCTCTATGTCTCTGGTTCCCCCTCTTGGAAATCAGAGGTAAGGCTACATCAGGGGCCGACAAGGAGGACTGGATGAATTGAAATGTGTCAACTCCCGTGGGGAATTCTACATTTTTTAAAAAAGATTTATTTATTGGGCCTCCCTGGTGGTGCAGGGATTAAAGACAGGGTCAGGGCTATCAAGCTATCGCCAGCCACTGCAGCTCGAGTTCGATCCCTGGCTGGCCAGGAAGCAGGGAGCTGCCCCACATGGCGCAGCAGGCCTCTCCTGCCTGGCCTGCCCTCTGCTCCCCTCAGCAGTGTATTTCAGTAGATCCACCTGTTCTGCTCCCCACTCTCTCTGGTGAATCCTCTCACTGCCTGCACCTCTGGCTTATACCCCAGTTCTTGCATGCATAAATAAGTGAATAAAAGATTTATTTATTTATAAATCAAAGATTTATTTATAAGTCTTTTATTTCATTATTTATCAAGGGGGTCACACCACGCCGAGATTCCCAGGCGAGTTTCTCCACAGCAGGGAGGGGCTCATCTTTGTGGGTAGATGGTTTGTTCCTTAATCTCCGTATCTTCACCTGCAGGTCTGTGGTCCTGACACTCCCTGTAGCTGTCTGATGGTTTCTGGGTGTTGCGCCTCCTGATCTGGGCGTTGATGCCTGAGGGTCTTGGTTTTTATGACTGTGGTTAATGGCTTATGCTCATCCCCTCTACCCCCACCTCCCTGCGTGAGTCAGGTTCTTGACCTTGTATCTCCTTTCCAGTGTTTCTGTTCTTACCCTCCATCAGCAGCATGTGTGGTGCATGCTGATTACACGCCTGGGTCTCTGAGAAAGTTCAGACCGGGAGGCAGCAGAAAGAGGTTGGGGTGTGGAGAGCTGAGCCTCTGGACCTGAGTGGCCCAAACACACCCAGGACAGATGACAGCCGCCCACCTCCCACCCCATCCTGCCTCTGGGAGGCCAATCTTGCCTTTGGCCAGGTGGGGTGCCTGCTGCCCCCTCAGCCTGTCAGCCCCAACATCCGCTTCCCCAGAGCTTCCTTCCAAGGCAGCCTCCATACTTAATATTCCCCATCAGGCTCTCAGAAGACACTCTGCGTGTTAATAAATTCAGGACACTTTGGGATTCTGAGCAGCTGGCTTTTTCAAAGCAGCATTTCACATGGTCCAGCAGGCAAACGCTGCCCAGCACTGAGACCAGACAGGCCTCGGGTATGGCAGCAGCTTTTCCCAGCCGGCTGGGGCTAGGGGAGTTGTTCCCCGAAGCTGCCACCCCACTGCTTTATACAGTGGAGGCTAGAGGGGTGCTGGGTCTCCCTCGGGGTTGTGTAACCCATGATGCGAAAGGTGTCAACCGTGAGCCAGGCGCCACCCACAACCCTATAAAAATGCAGATTCCAGGGTTTCACCCTGGTCCTGCTGAATCACTCCATGGGGCCTGGAAATCTGTATTTTCAACAAGTTCCCCAACTTATTTTCCTCCACATAGAAGTCCTGACCTGAGGGCGTGGTGAGAGGCCACGCAGTTGGCAGTGGCACCAGTCAGAGGCTGTGAGGAGACCAGCTCCAAGGCCCTGGGGCCGAGCCAAACCCTGGGCTGACACAGTCTCCCTCATGAATGACAACTGGGAGCTGCTAGAGGGGCCTGGTCACTGCTTTACAGATTAGGAAACTGAGGGTCACAGAGTTTCAGGTCTCAAACTCACTTCCTCTCAGGCAACAACCCTCCAGGTCAGCAAGCGTCCCCCATCCCTCCTCGTCACTCCCTGTCACAGGGAGATTAAGGAACAAACCATCCACCCACAGCACTTGGAATTGTTCAGAACTATTTTGCGAGTTGTATTTGTGTGCACAGCAACCTTGGCAACCCTGTCCGTCCCTACGACCCCTACACCCAGCGCTGAGCTAGGACAGAGTCAGTACGCACGGGGCGGTGGGGGCCAGGGGTTCACACCTGGCTTGATGACCCCACAGCTGACCTGAGATGGTGGTCCCGAGGGCAGGGCCAGGGGTGGACAGCCAGACCCACCCTGAGCCAGGCAGACCTCAGCTCCACCCTCATGGCGAGGTCAGTCATGAGTTTACAAAGCTGGGAGGGTCAACATTCCCATGAAGCCAGGAAAAGTGAGAGACCCACAGCTTCCCAGCCACTGAACATCAGCAAGACACACACACACACACACACACACACACACACACACACACACACTCCCTCATCCTTCTCCTCTGCCTAGGGGTGTGGGAGGGGATGGAATTCTTCTCCATGGGGGTCCTGGGGGTTGGATCCCAAATTGGACCAAGGTCAGCCAACACCCAGCCTTCCAGTGTTCTGGAAGGGTCTGCAGAGCCGGGGAGGGCCAGGGAGGAATGTAGGAAAACAGCCCAGTCACATCCATCAGCCAAAGACAATTGCACTTGAGCCTCTTTCTGGGAGAGACTAATATTTATGCTGCATGTTAAGCAGCTGCGGCAGCTGGTCCTCAGCGAGGCCTTCAAACCACCCCCACCAGTGCCTGCTCCGGCCCAGAAAAATGGACTTTTAACAGGCAGCAAATGAACATGTCAAGCCAAATCATTCCACAGCGGGAGACCAGGCCTGGAGGGGGAGGGGCACCACCAGTGACCTTGTGGCACAGCCTCTTTGAGCACATGACCTGTGGGTCTGCTGCCCCTCCAGGCCAATCCCCACTCCCTCAGGCCTGGGCAGAGCCCCAGTAGAGCCCAGAGGGCAGCTGTCAGGGGAGAGCAGAGAGCGGGAAACAGTGGCTGACAAGGCGGGGGATGATCTGGTGCAAGGGGGCGGGCTGGACCCCTAGGGGGAGGGCCTTGTGGATCAGGAACTACCAGGGGCTTCAACAGGTGAGTTTCAGCCCCCAAGCAGCACACATGTGGCATTCCAGGCAGCTCAGGGGCACAAGCACCCAGGGACTAGGTCCTTTCTCCCCACCAGGGCTCACTGAGGGCTCATGCAGCCCTTCTGTCTCAGACCCCCACAGGCGCTCCCTTGTTACCTCGCAGCCGTCAGCCGCCAGCCCTGCCGGCTGCAGCTCTTAGGCCTTGCCAGCTCAGACTCCATGGTGACTCATCCAACCACCTGCCCACCTTGCCACCCTGTACCCAGACACCTCCATCCACACCCACAGACCTCAGCCAGACAGTTGGGCCACCAACAACAGGGACTGGCTGGACGGCGCCACATCGAGATCTCCCACCCGACGGCCGCGCTCCAGCTGATGCCTCAGTGGGGCCAGCCACCCTCCTGACTGAGCCCTAGAGACATGGCCTGCCCTTCAGTTCCATCTGAAGGGCGAGAGAGGCTATGTGGCAGGACAGGGTCAGGCAGGAAGCAGGTTCCCAGGCAGACGGGCCCTCTGGACGGGCCCTTCCAACACAGAAGGGCAGGGTGGACCGGCAGGCATCTGGACAGAAGTTCTCTGATCACACAAACACTGGAGGATTGTTAGGTAAAGGCAACCGCACATCCAATGACACCCACACACAAGGGATTTGTTTGGGAATGTTCACTAAAAGTTTAGGTGACTTGGTTTGGCTGGATCGCCAAGTGCCAGAGAAGAATGAGGTTCAGAGGAAGTTGACGCAGGGACCTCATCATGGCTGACCCAGAATCCCAGACTAAAGAATCCGAGTCTTGCTCTGAAGACGATGGGGCACCCCCAGGAGCTCCTGAGCAGGGGACTGGTCAGGCCAGACAAGGTTTCCGGAACTGGCATGAGGGGTGAAGGGAACGGCTCACCTGGCCACAGGTGCCCCTTTCCAGGTTGGGCTGCTCAGTGAGGAGGCAGAAACCTGGGGTTTGCACATTGCAGTGAAAGCCAGGAGACAGACACGGGTCTGGAAAAGACAGACAGCCCACGGTCGGGAACCAGGAGTTGGAGCGCTTTCCTACTGAACAGTTGCAGTGTTCACGCTTTTGGGTTTGGGTTATTTAAATGGAACAGACTTCTCACTGCCTCTCTTTGTTTTTGTTTTTTGTTTTAGATTTATTTATTTATTTATTTGTTTGTTTGTTTATTTATTTATTTATTTGTACAAGCACTGGGTACAGTCAGAAGCGCCGGAGGGTGAGAGAATTCACCAGAGCCAGAGCAGGGAACAGAACAGGCAGACTGACAAAGAAATACACTGCTGAGGGGAGCAGCGGGCGGCAGGAGAGGTCTGTGCGCCATGGGGGACCCTCACTGGTGGCCGGGGATTGAACCAGCTCTGCAGAGGCTGCAGGCAGCTTCGCAACCCAGCACTCAACTGCCTGCGTCACCAGGGGACCTCTCTTTGTTTTTATAGCAACACCTGAGGTGGCCACAACAGCAACAGTACCCAAATGATCCAGGGACTTCGGCAAATGGCAGAGGCTCAGCCCAAGCCACAGCTAGAGAGAGCCCATTTTCCAAAGGAACTTTTGGCCATAAAAAGGCCCTGATGGGGCCTCCCCTGGTGGTGCAGCAGCTGAGCGCTGGGCTGCAAAGCTGCCCGCAGCCTCTGCAGCACCAGTTTGATCCCCAGCTGCCAGGGAGGGTCCCACATGGCGCGCAGACCTCTCCTGCCGCCCGCTGCTCCCCTCAGCAGTGTATTTTGTCAATCTACCTGTTCTGTTCCCTGCTCTGGCTCTGGTGAATTCTCTCACCCTCCCGCGCTTCTGACTATACCCAGTGCTTGTATAAATAAATAAATAAATCTTTTTTTTTAAAAAAAAGGCCCTGATGTCCTAGAATGATTTTCTTGGTGCTGAAAAGATGCCAGGTCTTAGCAAAGAGCTGCCAAGAAGACAGGTGTCTTGGAGTGGGTTCCCCGGATGTGTGCACAGAGGAGGATCACTGGTGAGAGTCCCTGGAACAGGAGGCTGTAGAGGAAGAGTGGAAGGCAAGACAGGGTGGAGGGAGAAGCGGACCCGAAATGCAACAGCTATTAGCTGTGGCCTCAGCTAATCCTACCTGAGCTTTGCAGCTGGGGAGGCTCATGATATCGCCACAGGCCTGTATCCAGGAGGAGCCTAAAGCTGCGGGAGGAAGATCACGTTGGCCAAGGTCTCCCCAGTGAGCAACGCGGCTGTGAACTAAGGGGTGGGTGACTTTTACAGAGGAGTTGTCCCCGCAAAGAACGTGACTGTATTTTGCTCCTTGTTGTACCACCCCCCACCCCACCCCCTGGGACATGGGCAACACTCAACAAATATTTGAATCAATCAATACCTCTGATTCCTGAGTCCAAATTCACACCTGAGCACAGCCTAGCGAATATTGGAGCTTTTTTCTTATCTTTTCTGAGCACAAATTCATTCCTGGCTCCCACCCTCTTACATAAACCAAGAGGAGAGTGAAGAAAAATATCATTTCTTGGAAAGAAAAGCTTCTCTGTGGCTATTTTCCCTCAACAGATTCCTAAATGAGAAAATGTGTTCAGAGAAAGAAAGATTGAAGTCGGAAAACCCAGCATCCATGTTCCCTGAACAATTAGTTTCTTATCTATGTAAAGTAAGGGGGAGAGAGGGGTGCAGGCAGCCTGAGCCACAAGCAAAGCTCTGGCAGGAGATTTGGGAGAGCATCCTGCACTGGGTATTTCAGAAGTGCCACGTATTAAATAAGGTCAGTCGCTCCAAGGCCTTTGAGTTCATGGACCAAAAGGGAAAAAAAAATTAGAGGGGGAATAAAGAAAGGGTTGAATAAAGAAAGGGTTGTTGATGATTTTTTGGTCACTTTCAACTTCTCGAAAATCCCCTACTGCTGCCCTCTGGTGGTTGATCCGATGTAGTAGCCGTTCATGCCAGGCCAATGTTTGAATTTAAATTTAAAGCTAATTAAAACTAAATAAAACTAGCAGTCCAGCTCCTTGGTGGCACTAGGCACATTCTAAGAGGCACACAGGTAGGACAGCTCAGATATAGGACATTTCCATTACAACAGAAAGTTCTACAGGGTAGGGCCGTTCAGTCCCTTTCCAGAGATCTGGGACGAAACTGACACTGTGGAGGGTGACAGGTCCCGAGTCATCCAGTCACACCTCCCAGTGCAGCCTCCCCTGGGGCTTCTCAGCCTCTGTCTGATGTAGGTCTCCTTCTCCTCATCTGCCAGGTGAGAACCTGAGGCGCAGAGAGGTGCAGTGATTTCCCCCAAATCAACAACTGTTAAATCCAAGCATGAACCGTAAGCCGCCCGACCTCTAAGTTGTCACCAGGATCTTCATCACTCACGACATTAAGGAAGGGCCCTTCATCGACCCTTCCCAGCACCCTTACCCCCTTCCAGGCTCTTGCGTCAACAGCCTCTGTCTTGGCAGAGCTGAGTGCCCTTCTGTCC
Source organism: Talpa occidentalis (assembly GCF_014898055.3). Classification (NCBI taxonomy): domain Eukaryota; kingdom Metazoa; phylum Chordata; class Mammalia; order Eulipotyphla; family Talpidae; genus Talpa; species Talpa occidentalis. The sequence goes on from NW_023601754.1 coordinate 5,797,117, forward strand.
ACGACCTGCAAAGCCCAAGGCGAAATATTCAGGGTGCGGCCCGTACACTCCTCTTCCGCCCACAGGAGGGGCATTTCCCCAGGCTGTTGGCATTTACCAGCCAAAAGCCCAGAGCAGGGGGCAGGAGGGAGCCTTTTAAAACAAGAAAACACAGCGTGGGAGAAATTTCCCGATGGCCACACATGTTCACATGCAGGAGCATCCATGCTGAACGACGCACACTCACGCGTGCTCACACCCACAGCACACACATGCCAGCGGGGACTCACACGCACAGAGGAGCTTGCTCAATACCGACAGCAGAGCCCACAGCTGGAGCACTTGTGAGAGATTTAATGCAGTGACCTTCCGGTTCTTTCTCTGCTAAATCTCTAAGCTCAAAGACAAGCACCCAGGAAGGCTGTTGGGATGCGCACAAACAGCCCTGCTGATCAGCTGAAGTCAGGGAACTCGGGGTGCAGGGAGAGAGAAGGGGCAAGAACACCTGGGGGTGGGGGGCACCCCGAAGCTGAGGGGAGGATGGGGGAGAGCAGTGAGGGGCTGGGGAACCAGCACACTGCTCTGTCCAGCACTGTAGCCAGATGAAGAGGTGCCAGGAAACCTCCAGACCTCCCGGGTGAGACCCTGGGTGCACAGCCCAGTAAGAGCTTCCTAAACAAGAGCCTGGCACCGTGCCAGGGAGAAGGGAGTGGGCTGAAGGCATGGGTGTGAAACAGGAAGTTTCCAAAGTGCCTGACCATCTGCAAAAACACCCAGGCCGAGGAAATGCTCCGGCTTTCCATAATAGCCCAACAGGAAAAGCCGAATATCCAGGCACAAAATAATGGACGTGGCGTAGCCCATGCCATCCGCAAGGGAGCCCCTTGGCAGGTATGTAAATAGCTGTGGTGTCCCAGAGGGAAATGTACTTTATATAAAATTTATATAAAATTTTGTAACTGGCGAGACTAATAGGAAGTCAGAATAGCAGCAGCCCCTAGTGGGGAGGGAGCTGGACATGAGCTTGAAAGCGATATGAAGGGAATTTCTGGAGCCCTGGACATGGCCTTTTTTTTTTTATTTTTTTTTGGACATTGTGTTTGTTTTGTAAGAGAGAAGGAATGTGCTAGCCAGCAGGGGGAGTTGTTGGGGCCCAGGCAGAGACCTCTGGGGTGCAGCTGGGACTGTACCTGCTGGGCTGGCCCCTGCAGGGGGTGCCCTTCCTGACCACCTGATCCAGCCATACCCTCTTCCCAGGGGCAAAAGAACCTGGGCCCCAGCAGGCCTTGCCAAGGGGGTCTTACAGGAATCATCCCCAGATGGGATGAACGCCACCCCAGCTGGCAGGGTCTCCCAGTCTCTCACATACAACCCCCCACTCCAGGGCCCTGCCGGGGCTGAACTGAACACGCACAGTACTAGGGCCCACATGGGGACACATGGCCTGCAGAGGGGTGCAATGGGCTTCGGTGTCCCCGGGTCGGGAGAAGAAACCGAGCCCCTCCACCCCGCCCCCACCTGTGGCACAGCCTGCAGTGGTGCCCGAGCCCAGGTTCAGCTACACCAGCCCCGGGACTTTGCACGCCACCTCCCCTGGCCTCAACCTCATGGCTCCCGAGTTCTCACACTGCCTCCTTGCACCTTTGCACAACCTACCCAAAGCCCCTTTGTTTTGTCCCCATCCCTCAGTGTCACAAGGTGATCATGTGACCAGCATGGCAGGATCACCTGGGTCCTACTAACCAGACAGCAGCCTTCCAGGCCCTTCCAGGATATTGGGGTTCAGTCTCAGCCTCCTCTTCCACATTGTAGGATCCATGCAATCATACGCATTCATCAGGATAAGCTCAGCTGATTAGTAACCCTAAATTCATCTGCAAACTTAATTCCCCTGTGCCATGGGGCATATCTTCACAGTTTCTAGAAATTATGATGTGGACATCGTTAGGAGGCCACTGTTCTGCCTACCACAGCCCCTGAAAGTACCTTGGGCTCTGGGCACTGTGACTGATGGGTAGGTCAGGCCTGGCGTTAGTGTTCTCACTGCAGAACTGAGAAAACGGAAGCTCAGAGACTGCAAGCAGTTACCAGAGGTCACACAGTGTGGAGCTAGGTTCAGCCTCGCTGCCTCGGAGCTGGGGATGGGGCGGGGAGCTGTGAGCAGGGTTGTAGAGAAGGTGTTTCTGGGACAGCAAAGCCATCGGCACGGAGAGGTGCAGCGCCTGGAGGAGCCTGGGTGTGGTGGGGAGGCGAAGCAGGGCTGGGTGGGGGTGCTGACCCAGCCTGTCCCCACGAGGCCGCAGCCTGCTCGCAGGCACTGACCATGCCAGGGGCTCCGTGATTCATGGGCCAGCAGATACCTTCCTGCCCCAAGTTGCAAATTCTTAACAGAAGATTCCTTTATCTTGGACAAACATGTCAGGAGACAGAAGTCATGGGGAAATGTATGACTCTTGAAATTTGGGTCTTCCTCATCACCTACCAGGTAGCAGATGCAAGTAACAGGCCTTCGTCTGAGGTTCACATTAACCGCCGGTAATTAAGTGGCTAACACGCTATGAAAAATGCAATTATTCAGCGAGGGCATCCTTGTCAGGACGCGGCTGCAGAGCTGCCTGGAGACCTGCTAGACCCTGTGAAGTGGAGACGGCGAATCAGCAAGACCAGAGGGGCCAAGAAGCCTGAACCCAGAGACTGGAATTGGGGACTCAAGGGCACCCGGGAAAGTGACAACAGACCATTCTTAGGGCCATGGTGGGGCCGGCAGCAGGACGCAGTAGTGAGAAAGAGGCAGGTCTGGCACTTGGGGGATGCCAAGAGCTCACTGGTGTTTACAGAGGGCCTGTGTGCGCCGGGCACATGGCAGGCAGCTCCCTTAACCCTGGGCCTGTGACAGCCACTGGGCTGACTATGGTGGCGCTGCCCCTGCATCTCCCACTATGCCTGCCAGCAGTAGTCCAGCCTCCCAGGTGAGCCAACGAAGAGATGAAGGCACCTACTCATGATCACACAGCCAGGGCGCACAGTCACAGCGAGGTGTGGGAACAAAGGTAAGGGGATGGGCCTCCTCTTGCTCTGCTGGTCTGGGCGAAGCAACCATGGGGCCCCAGGGAGGCCCCCAGACTCTCCATCCACCGCGCACTTCAGACACCCCTGCCCGGAGCTCTGTCCGCTGCTTTGCCATTGACAAGGGTCTCAGGCTGGAAGCAGGAGGGAGGCAGGCCCCTCCCCAGCCGCCTGCCCCAACCCCATGCAGCTAATTCTCCCCAGTGTTTAGTGCCTTTCCACGTGTTTATTAGACAGACTGTCTCAAAATTTAAGCCAAATCAATGTTGTAGCAACAGCTCAGCTGCCAGGATTGATTCCTTTTATTTAAGGTGAAACTAGTTTAGTTTGGAAGCCTGGAGCAAAATCCTAATGTTTGCTGAAAAGATGCTGCTTGGCCAGAGGATTCCTGGGAAGACTCCCCAAAGCTGGAGCCCCCCACAGCAACCACAGCAGCACGCTCAGTGCCCAAGAAGAGAAAAGGACCCCAGCTTGGGGTCTGCACACATAACCCCTCGGGATCTGGCCGAGGTGTCTCCTCCCCACTGATCCCTAAATGGGTAAACTGAGGCACAGAAAGGTTGAGGAACTCACTCAAGCCACAATATGAATTCAGGTTTATCTCCCTCTAAAAATCTGGGACTTCCCTGACTATGGGAGTTTTTCCCCCAAAGAAAATTCTCGGAGTTTCTGAAATCGTCTCATAAAATTCACTGTCATCAAGCAGGACATGTTTTCCCTGTAAGAAACATACAAGGTATTCAGCAGAGGTCCCCGATCAATGACTGGGTGTCCAGTAGTGGGTCAGGCCTGCAGGGTGCTGGCTTCCGCACTTGAGGGGGAGAAGCACAGAATATTCAGGGTGCTCAATATCCTCTGGTCCAAACAGGTCTGTTCTTGGCCCTGGGAGGGCCTTCCTGACCCACTACTGAATAAATCAATACCCAAACCAAGGTCTGACAGCCAGTGGGGACTGGGGGGCTTGGGAGCGGGAGCAATGCCATGCTCCCCGTCTCTCCTTCAATTTCAGATCCCTCTCTACCTCCCTTTCCAACCCCTGGATGCCTCCCAATGTTACAGGAAAAATATATATATTTTAATACCTGTTAAAGGAGGCAAAGCAGCACCCTTGTGATGAAGACAGGGACACTGCAGTGGGATTTGTGGGGAGAGAGAATGGCCTGTACCCCAGACACAGCATGAGCAAGTGGAAATTTATGACCAACGAGCAGGGTGAGTGGGAGTTGGAGATGGAAAATTACTAAGAGAAAAATGGAGATGAAGCGTGCTTCTGGCTAAACCCCCCTCACCAGGTTCTTGCTGAAGCAGGCCAGGGAGCTCGGCCCACCTGGGGTGTGGTGGAAAATGAACAACCTGCTCAGATATCAGGGTTCCCTAAATCAGGGTTCCCATATATATATAATTGTGTGATTGGCAAGTCAATAAAATTGGGAAGGGGGAGGGAGTAGGAGAGAAGAAGGGTCTGGTTAAACTGACTTAACAGGGGTCCTTCTAAAACTGGATTTAGCAAAGCCGTACTCAGCTGGGCCTAGGAGAAGGTTCTGGAGTCCGAGTAGTTGGACCAAGAAGATACCTTTCCTGGGGGCTGTGGGTGGTCGATGCTTAAACATTAGCCCCACCACCACTCCACCCTCCTTTTCTCAAAGGACACTTTTTGCTAAAAAGAGCCCAAGTCTCCTCAAAACTGCTGTCTAAGCAGCTGTGGATGGTCACTTTCCCCCTCCCACAGGGGTCCCCCAGAAACTGTCACCCGAATCCCAAGGATGCACGGTCGTTCTCATCAACAGCCACTAGATGGCAGCACCAGGCATCATTTACTTTCCAAAGAGGAGTTGGGGAACCCACCCCGGGGTCTAAATTCAGCCAAAAGCAATGAATGAGAGGAAGCAGGGGGAGTGGAAGCAGGGACTGAATTCCAGCTCCCCCCACTCCCTGTTTTCTACACAGCTGTCTAACCTGGCACGTGACCTTTAATCTCCCAGAGCTTCTGCTCCTGTGGAATAGGACAAATGTGGTGCCTGCTCCTCAGGCAGGGACTGAGGCCAGGGAGGCTTTAGGAGCTGGCGGGGAGTGTGACCAAGCATGAAGGCCAGCCCCCACCCAGACCAATCATCAAGCCTCTGGGTGTGCCTTTCCCCCATCTGGTACTTAAACACCACCACCACCTCTCCAGGTAACTGGCCTGCACAGCCTGGCGTGGTAGCTCTCAAGCTTGAATGCATATCAGTATCGATCAAAGCTCTTAAATAACACAGATTCTGGGCCCCACCACCAGGGCTTCTGACTTAGCTGGTCTTGGTGGTGCAAGCTTTACTGAGGCTGCTGGCCAGGGCCACCCTTTGAGAACCACTGCCGTGGAGGTGAGTGGTGAGCTAATTCTCATACAGCAGCACCCATGGCCTGGCATCAATGCTGTGACTCTTTTCTACCTGGGCCTCTGCCTGGGCCTCAGTTTCCCATCTGTATAATGGGAGTACAAACTCCTGCCTTGCCAGGATGTGATGAGAAAAGAGAGTACACACACACACACACACACACAGAGCACCCAACACAGGGTAGGTATTGTGAAGTAGTAGCCAGTCTTCATGGCTTTGGATTAGACAATGGTTTCTTAGGCTTGACACTAAAAAGTGCAACAGACAAAGGAAAAAAACAAACGGTTTGACACAGATTTGAACTTCACAGGTCTATTTACATGCAACTATTTTCTATCCAAAGTTCCACATCCACAGATTCAACCACCTCAGGTGTGGGTGGGCCAACACTGTTTGTCTGGGCATTCACCCAGGAGGGGATGGGTAACTTTGGGTGTTTCATGGGGAAATTTTTAACTGTATTCTTTCTCTTCTTTCTACTGCATACTAATGGTCTCTCTACTGCACACTGATTGTATTAAAGTTCTTTTCTATTGAAGGTTAAGTGCACTGAGAGTATGTTTTGCCTTCACGTGGCAGCTAGCAGAACCCACTTAGAGCAGGCAGCTTTGGGGGTCCTGAGGTACCCCTCATTCTGCCCACTAATAGTTTGACAAGTCCTCAGAAAGTTAAATCTAGAGTTCCCCTAGGACCCAGCATTGCACTCTCAGATACCTGCCCCAAGGGAATTCAAGGCGCGCCTGTAGGACACTGCACACAAGCGCCTGCGGCTGTCTCATTCATCATAGTCGTACAGCAGAACCCACCCCCACGTCCACCGACTGATGCCTGGATCAACAAGCGTGACGTATCCACACACTCGAATGCTATTCAGCTATACAAAGGGATGAAGACTGGATACACACTACACAGTCATGAGCCTTGCACACACTGGCTAAGGGAAAATGGCCAGACACAGAAGGCCACGTATTGAAAGATTCCTTTTGTATGAAAATTTCAGAATAGGCAAATACACGCGACAAGATTTGATGGGTGGTTGCAGAGGGCGGGGTGGGGTGCAGAGGGCATGGGGAGTGATCACCAATGAGTGATGCCAATGGTCTGGGATCAGTTAGTGGTGATTGATGCACAACTTCGTGAATAAGCTAAAAAAATGGAATAACATGTTCGAAAGTGAGCCTTATGTGAATTATATCTAAATAAAGCCATTCTTTTTTAAAAGCAGAATATCTCCCTTCTTTACTGGTGTTTGTCATGGAGGAGATACTTGGCTTGAATTCCAGGGAGCTGGAGAGGAGCGAGGTCCCTTGGAAGGTGAAATTCCTGGCTGGAGCGAAGACATGTGCAAAGGGCCTGTGGCCCAACAGAGCACTGAGCTCATGGGGAACTCAGCCCTTCAACTCCGCAGGAGCTCAGGGGTGCGAACGGGGCTGCAGAGGGCAGCAGGGCCTTGCTGCCAGGCAAAGGAGCCTTGACCTGGTCGCAAGGAGTGAAGGGTCCCAGCAGCAGAGAGTGGAGTGGTGGGGGTGAGCCTACGCATGACCCTCCCCCATGAGGAAGGCTTAGAATGGGGGTTCCAGAGCTGAAGACACTACAGGGCTGGCTTCTGAGGCAGGAGGGGAACAACCCATCCCCCCACTGCGCCCCTCAGTTCCCAAGGCTCCAGACGCCTCCCAGGTCTGCGGCCCTGACTCCAGCCATCCTTCCCTCTGGCCAAGGACCGCCATGTGTTTCCTACCAGCGGCCCCAGCTGGGGCTTAGATGCGGAAGGAAACCTTCCTAGCACACAAACAGGCCTGAGGGAGCTGTTCTCAGAGATGCTTCTACAGCCCAAGGCAGGGGAACCAGGGCCATATCCTCACACACAAGGGGGTGCAGAAACAGTGGGGTCTTTACAGGACCATCCATGTGGACAAAAGAACCCCAGCCTCCTCCTTTTGGCTGGCTTGGCTGTGCCCCCAGACAGGCCAGCTCCTGCCCTTCCTGTTGCTGCCCCCTTTGCCTGTCCCGGTGCCAGCCCTCCTGGGGTGCTCTACCTGCTTGAGGATCGCCCCTTTATTTGGTTTACCTCTGGGCTCCGGCTGCCCAGAGGTGGCGCAGAGAGAGCAGGTGGTGCCCTGAGGTCTGTTACCTGTGCAGGCCTCATAGGCTCCCTGTGAGTGCAGCAGAACATGGCAAGTCCACGCTGACTTGCAAAAGAGGAAACTGAGGCAGAAAGCCCTGACCAGCCATCAGGACCGAAAACGAGATCAGAACCGGGGTGCCTCACTCCCGATCCAGCACCGCTCTTAGCACGGGCTTGTTAGAGCTGTGGGTCAACTGAGAGTCACAGGCCGGTGAGCATGAGCATCGCACAGGGACTGGAGGGGTTCTTACGGCTGGTGAGAGCCTCTCTTGTCTCCCTCTTGGTCCTCATTGGCAAGAAAGGGGGGTGATGGGGGAGGACCCCTGAGAGTCCACCAGCCTGAGTGATCAGCTCCATCCAGCCTGCCTTGGGATCTCCCTGGGCAGGAGATGACCCGGAGAAGGGACAGGCCAGGGCAGGCAGGAGGCAGACATCCAGGGTGGCCGGTTCTGGCCCTGCTGCCCGTCATACTGCCGAGCCACAGGTCCATGCTGTGTCTATTGCCCCAGCAAAAGGCAGGGCCGATTGCTCAGCCCCGACCCACCCTCCTGCCCACAGATGGGAAAGCCTCCGACCCATTGTTCTTCACGACACTTTGATGGAGGATGCGAGGAATGTGAGGCCTGGAGACAGGAAGTCCTAGCTTCCGCGGGCCAGTTTCTCCTAGACTTGGGCCTGCCCTCCAGACAAGGAGGTGGGGGCCCTGCTCCTTTCCCAGCTCTCTGGGCCGCTCTGAAGCAAGGCCTTGACCTCGCTGGGCTTCTGCAAGTGATGGGGTGCAGCAGACATGGCCGAGGACACAGGCGATCCCTGACACAGACAGATGGCTCCTGGTGATGGCAGAGGGAGGTGCTGCTGGGTGCTGCTGGCCCTCCCTGCACCTGGCAGCTCCCCTCCCCACTCATACATCCATGTGGGCATCCCCGTGGGCCCCTTACACACGCCATGCATGCCCTTGCCTGCCCATGTACCCCATAACTGCCCAACAAAAGCCAGGCACACAACGCCTGTGTCTGCACCCTCATGTGTGAGCACCCTCCTCACACACTCACAGTATCATCATCATGACTAATGTTAATTAAGCACCTACTGCATACCCAAGGTCATTCTGTGTACTTTACATGAATCTTCCCAATGACCCTTCCAGCAACCCCATGAGGTAAGCATGTCATCACCCCCACTTTACAGAAGGGAAACCAAGGCACCGAAGGCTTATCTGGGATCAGCAGGGCTGTAAGTGGCAGTGGCAGAGGCGGCCAGGAAGAATGCCCAGGCTCTGCTCTAAACCCCCTGGTCCAGTTGCTCCTTGCTGGGACCCTCAGCCACTTGACACCTGAGCTCCACTTTCCCAGCAGCCTTCCAGGATGTTGTGAGAGAAAAGTGAGAAACATCTGGGAAAGTGCTCTGCAGACAAGGTATTGTTCTCACAGCTGGGAATTCAATCTCTGCTCAACCAGCGCTTTCCTGGCCCAGGAGAGGCCTCCCTGGGCTCCTGTCCCCTGGGCCAGCTCCAGCCCCTGCATGTGTGCAGCAGTCACTTGTGGCCGGTCTGTGGCCTCCTGCTGGCTTGACCTCACGCCACCTAATAGCCAAAAAAGTATGTGGTGGGCTGGATGGGGCGATACTCTAAACTTCGGGGTGTCTTGGGGTCCTGCCCATCATGCAACCCCCAAAGGTCCCCTGCATGAGCTCCTCATTGTGGCACAAGGACCGCCCCCATGCCTGGATTTGTCACCAGCCAGTCCCCAGGTCCCCCTCCCGGCACTTCAATGCTTCCCCTGCAAAACAGTTTCTTCCCAAAAAGTTTTCAAAAGGTCCTTTGCCCTTGCCAGGATAGTCCTTCCTTCTGTCCTGTGCTTGGTGAGCTCCTGCCCATCCTTTCACAGCAACTTGGGGACCCTGTTCTCTGGAAGCTCCCCAGGCCACCCCCTCCAGTCACCCCTGGCCAGGGACACACACCTCTGTCACCAACCTCACCCCACCCCGTGCAGCTTACAGTCGCCTGACACAGCAAGGGCGGGGATCCAGCCTGGGTCACCTCTACATCCCCCAGGCCCAGCACAGAGCCAGGGCATCACTAGTGTAAGTCCAATCAAAAGTGAGCATAAAACATTGCTCCCAATGGCAGGCTGTCAGGGGTAGGTTGATGTTCTAGAGAGGGCAATAAACTGGGAACTGGCTGCTAAGAGCTGGAATCTTCCTTCTGCTACTCCAGAGCTCTGTGACCTTGGATAAGTTACTCAGTCTCGCTGAGCCTTGACTTCCTCATCAGGAAAATGAAAACATGAGCACTTTTTGCAGCTCTCAAGGCTATTGTGAAGACTCACTACATGAGAAAATAGAGGAAATTTTGAACAAGTGGGGTGCACGCGGGTGGAAGTTGCCAGGGGGCAAGATGCTTTCCAGAGGGGTGATCTGGGAGGGTTGGGAAAAGGGGTGGTGTGTTTGCAGGGTTTATGTTGGTGAGCATGGCACAGGCTCAGAGGCCAGAAGTGGAGCAGCTCAGCCCAAGACTGGACGAGGGTGACCGGCAGGGCTGGCGCATCACCTGAGCCCTGACTCCAGCGGGTGGTGCTGCTGTGAAATGAGCAGAGCCCACCCCGTTCTCGAGGTCACCATATTAAAAAGAAGATGCTGAGGTCCTCCCCTGGTGGCGCAGGCGGTTGAGAACGGTGCTGTGAAGCTGTCCGCAGCCTCTGCAGCACCGGTTCAATCCCGGCCAGCCAGCGGGGTCCCACATGGCGCAGCAGACCTCTCATGTCTCGCCTGCTGCTCCCCTCAGCAGTGTACTTCGTCAGTCTGCCTGTTCTGTTCCCCACTCTGTCTCTGCCGAATCCTCTCACCCTCCCACACATCTGGCCTATAAACTGGTTCTTGTGCAAATAAATAAATAAATCTTAAAAAAAAAAAAAAAAAGGAAGGTGCAGAGCCTGGGACAGGGATGACACGAGCTCTGCCCCAGGCTCAGAATCTGTCAAGAGATTCTTTTATTTCTGAGGGTCTGTGTTCCCAGCCTCATACAGAGCAGGGCACCTGGCAGGGCTGAGGGGTTGGTTGATTCAGTGCCCCCTCGAAGTCTTTGGGAAAAGGCCCTGCCATGCCCTGTAATGTGCCAGCGAACACAACTGGCACCCTGCCCAGCACCCATCTACCTCAAGCCCCTGCAGGCCAGGCATCTGCTCAAGCATTCACATTCATTTGCTCAGTGACCTGCTCTGTGCTCATCCTGAGCTTAGCTCTGAGCACCCAAAGGTGAGCTCTCAGGAGCTGTCCCTAAGGGAGCACCCCCTCTTATGCTCCTTCAGGCTCCCCCTCCCTCCTGCCACCCCACAACCTAGCCCATAGGGACCCCAGAAGGGTTGGTTGTACCCACTGCCTTCAGCACAGCCTGGAAGTTGCCCCCAAGCCCTCAGGGCTCCCGCTCTGGGGCCACACACCCCCTCCTGCACAGGCGGAGCCCACCAGACAGCCCCAGGCAAGTGTGGCCCTGAGGAACCTGTGCTTTTCAGCAGCTGCAGGGTCTGGAGCAATTACCAGGAGAAAAGAGGAAGGAAATGAAGAGACTTCAGCAGCCAACCTCCGGGAGCACATTCCAGGCACTCACGAGAATCCTGATTCTGGGGGTCGGGTCCCATGGCCTGCATGCATGTTCTGAGGGGCTGGGCTCCGAGGTCCACTCTGAGGGATTTGCCCACAGACTGGTCACACCCAAACTGTGGCCCCTGTGGGCTGTCTGCCAGCTCCACGGAGTCCTGGCTCCACAGGTACATTTACAGAATCCCACCGTGCCCTGCAGGGACAGGGACACATGAGCACAATGGGGAGGGGGAGGACCAAGGTGCTGGGCCCTGAAGCAGCGGAGGGAGGGGTGAGCAGGGAGTGAGGTCTGTGGGGCAGGGCCTGGCCAGCAGGCAGCCAGGTAGGTAGGGGCAGAGACCAGGCAGCGAGGCAGGTGGAAGATCAAAGGCAAAGACCCAGAGGGGAGACTTTCCCAAGACACCAGAGTCAGGCTTCCCCACCCATTCTTGAGAAGAAGGGGTACAAACTCCAGTTTGATGAGCCCCTACAGCCCCCACTACACAATGGGGAGGGTTTGCTTTTTGGTTGGGAGGGTGCCCCCTTGGAAACAGGCCCAGTTCTGAATTTCCCGCCCACCAGTGACAAGCCTGTGCTCTCAGGAGCACCCCATGCCCAGTCTGTTTCCCCATCTGTATAATGGGGATAGCAAGAGCCCCCACTCCAACTCCAGGACCTCCTGAGCTGGAAAGAGGACGCCCCGTGAAGAGGGTGCTGTGCGTTGCCAGCACACGCAGGCTGCGGGCCTCAAGCTCGAGCGCGCAAACATGTCATCTGGGGGGCCACGAACATGCAGATCTTGGCCCCCCACAGCCAGCTACTCTGGCTCCATCGGCCTGCATTGGGCCCGGGAATCCGCATTGCCAACATACACCCCAGGGGATTCTGAGGGGGCAGCTGAAGCGCCCACGGTGAGAAACACTAACTCAGTCACTACTTGCTGCAACTGTCGCTGCTCTTCCCGTCTACTCTGCCTCCCAGACACCCCACAGTCTGGCCTATTCACCCAGTTCACAGAAGCGGCTCAGGGAGGCACGGCTGCCACCTCAGGGCCCACAGCCAGGACCCGCCAGGGTAGGACCTGAACGGGTCTGCCAACCCGAGCCCACACAGCCCACGCAGGGCACCACGGTCCCCGCCCTGGTCAGCGTTTGTCCTGCAGGACCTGGGTGGGTGTCCCCAGGCCCGGCTGCTACATCCCACCCGCCCCCACTGCTGCTTCCTTCTCCGGCTGCTAATCAGGCCTCGCAGACCATCCCGTTTCCTGTCGGCCCACCGACTGCCTCCTTTGCTCCTGATGGCACTTCCTGGCCGGGTGCCCTCCCATTAGCTCCTTTGCCTCCAGAGGGGCTGGAGCAGGGGCTGCGCAGTGGCAGAAACAGGGCCTGAGACCCTCAGGGGGCCCCAAAGGGCACGAGCCTCCATCCCATGGTCTGGGCCACCTTTCACAACCACTCCAGGCCCCAAGCTCCCTCCCCAGCGCCCAGCGGCCTGGATTGCCACCCCTTGTTTACAGACGACAGGAACAGCGGGCTTCAGGGCGGACTCGCAGTACAAAGGGACAGTGCGGGACAGTGCCCGTCCCTGGCTGCCACCAGAGCCGAGCCAGAGACCCGGCAGGAAGCGATGCCCGAGCCTGCACGTCCCCTGGGCAGGAGACCACAGGACAGTCGATGGGCACAGGCGGTGGGGGGGCATTGGGCTGGGGCACCAGGGCCTGTCCTGGCTCCTCTGGGCCACTCCCCAGCCCAGCCTCCAGCAGGGAAGGCAGAGCTCACGTTGCTGGGAAGGAAACGCTGAGACTTTGTTTGTTCGTTCCACAGAGGGCGCACCAGTGTGCTGCAGCCTGCGCAGGCCCGCCGTGGGGTAGGCTCCCGCCGGCAGGCAGGTCACGCTCCTCGCCCCTCACATGGACTGGCCACTGGGCCACGGCTCTAACCAAACCAAAGCCTCCCCTTTCTTTGCTCCGCTCGCGGCAGGTCCTGGGGCAGTGTGCGCGTCTTCCTCCGTCTCTCCAGCCCCTTGACTGCGCTGGTCTGAGCCTTTCCTGGAAATCTGCTCTGCTCCAAGACCCCAGGCCTCAGCCACCAAGGCTCCCTCCTGGTCCCGCTGGCCAGCCACACCCAGCCCTGCCTGCCTTCCACGGCTCTGCCTCTCCCGATTCTTCTGTCCTCCTGCGCCTCTTCTAACCCTCCACAAATCTCAGCACCTCCCTCCTGGGCGGGCGCCCTTGGGGCATGGGCTCTGCCTCCGACTCCATCCACGCCTGTCTCCCCAGCTCCGAACGCCAACCTAACATTGCCACACAGGTAGGAGCCGACTCAGCGTCAGTGTACGTAAAACAGAGCTTGACCTCCTCTCCCCCAAATAGTCTTCGCCCCTTCTCCCCTCTCCACACTAGTGTCCACTGACTTTCGAGTGGCCCTGGGCCAGGTCCCCTCTCAATCAGGGTCTCGGGGTGCCCAGATATATACTGGGACAAGCTCGGGACTCCCCAACCAACCCGCCATCTGTGCAAGAGAGATCCCCACTGTCTGCCCTGGAGATTCCAAATCAGTTGCTGGGGTGGGCCCAGGATCTGCAGTTTGTACAAGCTCCTCTCTGGACCCTCATGATACCAGAATGTGAGCCCCTCCAGGCCCCGGCCTCCTGCTCCTGCTGGGCGCTGCACCCCGATCCAGCGGGCCTGTCTACCATGAGACTCCGGTGGGAGTGAGGCTACAATCATCCCCATTTTACATACGAGGAAACCGAGGCTCAGGGGGACACAACTGGCCCACAGTCTCACGAGAAGCAGAGCTAAGGCTCCTGACTCTGCTGCTATTTCTAGACCCAACTAACCCCACAAACCCTCCCTGGCACCTTAACACGGGCACCACCCCCAATGCCACCGAGAGGAGGCAATCAGGCCCCGCAGAGCCAAGAGCTGTGGTTTCCCAGCCCCCACATACCACACCCAGTGGCCCCTGGAGCCTCCCCATCACCAGCACAGTCCCACCCCTCCGTCCCCCTCCAGCATGTCACGGGGTCACTTGGGAAAATCTGGCTCTGAGCCCAGGCTGGTGGAGCCTGGATTTCTAGCTCTGCTAAACCCCAGCTGGGCGGACAAGCGCCTGGACCCTGCTGAGCCTCAGTGACATTCACTATGGAGCAGGGGGAGGTAACACCTGCCCTCAGGGTTACAAGGAGGGTGAACCAAGGCCATTGGCGTGCTGGGCTCAGCACCCCAGAGGCCTGGAGTGGGGTCCCAGTGAGCATCCCCGGCTGGCCGAGGCGGCCGCCCACCGCCAGGCCTGCCTATCTGCAGTCAATCCCGCCCTCACAAAGGAACAATAACAGGAAAACATCCCGGGGGGAAGTGGGCCGGGGCCAGCTGGAAAACCTGAAGGGGAGGTGGCCAGGCCTCCCTCAGTGGGCGCGGCGCCCCTAGAGAGGATTCGGCGAGCTCCACAGAGCGCGCAGCTCCCTCGGCCCGGACAGCCGTCCTGACAGAACAGAGTCGTACCTCGTACCTCGGCCACTGGCACGGTGAGTGGAGACCCCCACACCTGGCCCCACCCTCCCAGGGTCATGTGCCCCAATAAGGAGGCCCCTCAGCTGTCCCCATCTGTACAATGGGCCTCAGCGACACTCCTCAGGAGACCGGGTTTCTCCTGCCAGGGCTGGGAGGGCGCCCGGCGGTGGCTGCAGGCACAGTGCGCCTTCTGGGCCGGGGAAGGGGCGAGGGCTTGGCTCTCCACAGGAGCTGCTCCAGCTCTGAGGGACCCCAGGCCGGCTGGCTGCCATCCACGTCAGGCTCAGCAAAGCAGGGTTCTGTCACCCACCCAGCACGGCGGGGCCAGAGGACTGCACCAGGCCGAGGTGCCCCCTCAGCACCGCTTCCCACCTGGGAGGGTTTACCAAAGCCTGGCACCCTCCACTGCCCTCCAAGGCTCTGTGCTGGGTTAGGGAGAGGAGCCGTGGGAGGGGGGCCGTGAGGCCGGGTCCCTCACTGTCGGTCAGTCGGTGCCCATTTTTTCAGAATAGGACACTGAGACCCAGCTCTAGGCCTCTGAGGCCCTGCCTGTGGGAGAGGCAGCCCCTCTCCACTCCGCAGGTGACTACGAGCTGCCACAGACCCTTTCTGTCCCCACATCCAGAGACCCAAATGTCAGAACCTCAAGGGGGCCACATTCTAGGTGAGTCTCCGTAAAAAACGTGACGGTGGCAAGTGTTCTAGGACCCAACTTGGAGACTCATCCTGGGTGCAAGCGCAGCTCTAGGCTCATTTCCCATGTGACTTTGGGGAAATGATTCAACATCTCTGCACCTTGAGGAGCCTGCGGAGGGACTCCTGGCAGGAGGGTCCTGGGAGACAGGCCCTGCCCTCAGGAGCTTGGCTTCCGGCTACAGAGATACTAAAAAGCCTGGCCTGACCCAGAGCCAAGCCGATGTTGGGTGGAGAAATCAAAAAAGGCTTCCTGGAGGAAGCGCAGGAGCCCCCAAGGATGCTGGGAGGTGCTGGGTCTTCTCTCTTGGTAGGCTTGTGGGACAATGGAAATAGTGACTCTCGCTTGCAATTTCTTGTGGAAACTGGAGCTGACGCCACGAAAGCCCTTCAATAACGGAGCTCGCTATTTCACCACTACCCACAGGTCCAGAGCGAGCTAGAGCCTTGCTTTCTTCACTTCTCGGTGGGGCAACTGTGATTTGGAGAAGTGAAGTAAAAGCTGGAACGGGGATCTGAACCAGGTTCTTGTACCCCCAAAACCCAGGCTCTTTCCAGCCTCCCATGGCTGCTCCATGTCTCCTCTGTAAAATGGAGTTTATTCAGGGAGGCGATGGACACACCCGGCACGGACAGTTCACAGCCAGGGGAGCCTCGAGAAACACGGCTGAAATTCCTGCTTCCCGGGAGCTGACCGGGGCTGTGAATGGCATAAGGGTTTTGCAGCCTGGGGCTGGCAGGTCCCCAGCAGGCAGAGGGGTGGAGGGTACAATGGAAACAGGTCAACGCATCTACTCTGAGCCAAATTCTATGCCCATTCCAGGGCCGGTGGGCAGACAGGGAGGGCCCCAGCGGGAGGGGAATTCCAGAGGTGACCGGGAGCTTGAATTCCAGAGGTGACCGGGAGCTTGGACAGCTCGGAGGATTCAAGGAGGTTGGCGTGGCTAGAGGGTTTTTAGAGCAGCGAGTGGCCAGAAGGCGAGTGATGCTGAAGGCCATGAGCCCCCAGGCCAGGAGCTTCATGTTCAGGTCATGGGACTCCCCCACCTCCTGGCCGTTCTAGCCTGAATTCAGTCATTTGTTGGCCTCAGGCTGGAGGGCAGCACAGTCACTGAGCCCCAGGTCACCCTGCCGATTCGGCTTATTGTGGTGAGGGGGTGCAGAGGCACCCACTGGCCTTAAAGGGGTTAAGCTGCCAGCCCTGCCGTCTGGACCTGAGCAGGCAATTGTGCTGCTGAACAAGGGCCGGACATGGGGGCAGGAAGTCAGAGGGGCCATGCTTATTTTCTCCCAAAGCTGGATGACTCACAGCACGGCTGCTGCTTTGGGGACACAAGGTGGATACCATGACCGATAGCTTGGGGAAAATCTTGGGCCTCTTGTTCACGTGGACCTGTCCCTGCTACACCCATCACCTCTCTATCCCACCATCCCCTCCCCTCAAGCAGCCTTGAAACTACTGAAAAAATTCCCATTTGACAGCTGGGACCACTGAGACCTAGGGAGTCGAAGCAGCCGGTCGCAGGCTACATAGTGAGTTTGGAGGGGAGGTCAGCCCTCTGCCCCTCTGCCCCTGCCACACTTCATGGTGAAGATGGGAGAGGGAGGTTGCGGGGATATCCAGAGGATAAACCTGACAGTTCGAGTCACAGAACAGGCACCAGGATAAGCCAAGAGCCCAAACATACAGGGGAAGGACTGTTCTAGGACAGGCCCTGCCCTCGAGAGCTTGGTTTTTCAGCTGGAGAGATACTGAAAAGTCTGTCTATAACCACAAGCCAAGCTCACGTTGGCTGGAGGTATTCCAGAAGGCTTCCTGGAGGAGGAGTAGAAGTCCCCGAGGATTCTGGGAGGTTTAGGTCTGGCCCCTAACTTTCAGTCTTCTCATCACTCTAGGGCCAGGGAGGGACCCAGTGGTCTCTACACCTATTCAGGGACCTTTAGATTCGAGTCACAGTGTCTCGAGTCACAGTGTAACCATAAGGCCTGGCAGGTGCAGATATGGGGAGAAAGGGGAAGTGGCGCCCATAGGCTGGGCCAGGCAGGCAATGAATGAGATTTCCTTCTGGAGAGGAACAGAGGGGAGCAGGAGATGGGCCCAGGGCAGAGCCAGGAAATGAGGTCAGGGGTGAGCTGGTCAGCCAAGCTTAGCCACCAGGCCGGGAGAGGTGGGTAGATGAGGGCCACTGCACTTTCTAACCCCTACTAAGCTCCAGGCTTTGCGCTCACGATCTTATTTAATCCTCCTGACCAGGGAGGCAGATACCATTACAGATGAGGAAGTTGGGGTTCAGACAGGGCAAGGAATACAGCTAAAGCCACATAGCTCATGAATGGCGGGGAGGTTCAAACAGGCAGGTGAGCTGGGTTTGTTCTATTTGCCACACGGGCTGCCCCACTGGCACCCACCGGCTGCCTCAGAACCATAGCCAAGGTCAGGAAGCCAGAGGAGGCTGGAGAAGGCTCCCTAGGGTGGGTATTTTCACCTGGAAGCTGCCCCATGCAAAGACAGGGAAACAGACCAGACGACTGAGGAGCTCAGAGACTCCAGCACAAATTTGTCCCAAATAGCAAGCTAGGTCTGGTGAACCGACAGTGTCCACCTCAGAGATGATACCGAGGATCCAGGGGCTGACTTCAAGCTCAGGGGGAATGAACTCTCTGATGAGTGAGAGCCCGGGGAGGGGAGAGGTGAGTGGCATCCATGAGGTATTTTGCCAACCCTCCCTCCATGGGCACATGTATGGTCATGGGGGTAAGAAGGATCCTCTTGTCCTCAGAGGATCAAAATCCTAATGGCAGCATGACCAGCACCGGGATGTGCCACTGGAGACGCCCTTCAGGAACAGGGAGGAGCTTCTTTGAGTTGTAACCATTGCACCTGCCACGACCACCCAAGGTGTCGTGTGTGCAAATATGCAGATTTGTCTCCAATCCTCTGAGTGAGGGAAGCAGCGACCAGACCAAAACTGAAACTGAAACAGGCTGAGAGGAGGCAGTGGGGCAGCAGGGACACTGACTCCTCAAGGTCTGGGGCCTTGAGTTCATTCACCCAGGGAGCCCAGCAAGGAAAAGCATTCTGGGTGGAGGGAACGGTCTGTGCAAAATGTCTGCCCCAGAGAGGAAGAGCACTGTGCATTCCAGAAACATCGCGTTCGCCCCGCTGCAAAGGCAGAGGGTGGGGGATAGGAGAGCTGGAGGGGCAAGCAGGGGACAGGCTGTGCTGGGCCTTGGCTCAAGAGCAGGGAGGGTGGGGAGCGGAGGGAGAGGTCAGCAGCGGGGCAGCGAGATCAGCTCCAAGGGGAGTTGAGACAAGGAGTCTGGGCCCTCGGGAACCGGTCCTGGGACTGAGGGGAGCCACAAGCCAGAAGGTCCCCTCACCCTTCATCCTCCCAGTCTCTGGAGCTGCCAGGGCCCAGCTAGAAATGCTGCAGCTCACACTGGAGTCCCTGGAGGGGTTTGGGGATCACTGGCTCCAATCTCTGCCTTAAACTAAAGCTCAAGGTGGTGGTTGGGGGGAGGGCAGTGGGGAGAGCAGCCCTGGGCCACACAGGGAGTGGGGCTCCCTGCTCCCCCCTCTGCAGACACACCCCCTGCATGTTCCTCCCACCACCCAGCCCCTAATCCCTGACCCCGGCCTCTGGGCTGGAGGCCAGAGCCTGTGGGAGGCTGGGCCGGGACTGCGTGTCCAGTCCACCCTCTGAGGCTCTGCCTGGGGCTGGGCTTGGCTGCCAGATCTCGTCCTGGCTGAGGGCGGGGGTGCCGGGGGAGCCCTGCTGAGCAGCCTCTTGAGGAGCTCTTGAGGGACACCAGTGTGTCCTTGCGTAGACACAGCTGCGGGCATGTGTCCAGGTGGCCTGAGAACGTCCCGAGTGTACCCCTGACCTGCAGGATTCCTCCACTCCATCCCCAGAAGATCTCTAGCCTGCCCAATGACCCCCAAAGCCCAGACTTCACCTAAGGCTTGGGCGGATCTGGTCAGGCGGAGGAGGGGGTTCTACTAGTGGTCAGAGCAGGACAAGCCCCGCGCACTGGCCAGGCTGCCCTTTGGAGCGCCCCTCAGGCTCCCTGGGGTGCACTCACTGCAAAAGCTGCAGCTCCAGCCCCTCCCTGGCCATCGCTTCTTCTCCCTCTATGTCCCCCTGCCCCTCGTCAACCACAGAGCTGAGAGACCTCACAGCCCCTTCCAGGTCAAACCCCAGAAGCAGCTGGGGGTCACACAGAGAAAGGGACAGAAGGGAGTTTTGCTTGATGACCCACAGGGACCCCAGGACTGAAACATTCACACCAATGCACACCCCACCCAGACTCCAGCCTCCCTCCATGGAGGCACGCACCGCACTGTAACTGGGCTAGCATGTGGTCAGTGTCCATCTCCCCATGGGGCGCTGCCTGTGTCTGCTCCCCACGTGCAGTTCAGTGCTAGGCACCTACTATGTGCTCGATAGATGTTTGCTGAGGGACTACGTGACGCCGGGGCTCGGGACAAGGCTTCAGTATAGGGGTGACAGGTGACAGGTCCAGGCAGAGGAGGGAGCAGGCAAGTGTGGCCAAGCCTGGTGGGCCTCAGGGTCCTGCAGGCTGGGGCTACTCACGCGGCACACCCCACTAGGCAAGGGAAGAGGAATGCAGAGGCTCGGACCCACCCGCCCTGTCCTCAGGCCACCCTCTGGCCCAGCCTTTGGAGACACCCCTCTGTCCTCAGAGCCCATCCATCCCCCAGATTCTCCGAGCCCCCTGCCCCTTCTCTTGGGTTCCAGGCCTGCTCATCAGGGGTTTGGGGTCACACTGTGTCCTGCCATTTAGGGGCACCGAGACCTTCCCAGGCTAGCCACAGACACAGAGCTCTGGTCCTCGAGCCCGTCTGGAGCTGCCCTCGCCGCTGAGACTCTGACGCGCTCGGGGGACGGGGCGCTGTCCAGACCAGGGAAGGCAGGGACACAGGCAGGCCGGTGGCTTCTAGTGCACACGGGAGCCGCCAAGTAGACCCTCTCCACTCCCAGCCACCGTCACACAAGCCTCAGGGCTGCCCAGAGGGGAACTTCTGAGCTTGGAAATCACCTGCAAAATCCTCTGGCCCTCGGCAGCCTGTGCTACCCCAGATCCACCCCAGCAGCAGCCCGCGGCGCTCCAAAAACTTAGTGAGAGCAACCGCCAGAGACAGAGAAAAGATGAGGAGCCAAAGCAAGTCTGACCTCAGCCGGGGCGGAGCACACTTCCAGAGGGGCGGCCCAGGGGAATTCCAGCCGGGCAGCGCCAACGCTGCGCCACTTCCTCCCGTGGGGGGCGGCGGGGGCCTGACTGTCCCTCTACACAACCCTGCCCCACGCCCCATTTTGATGGCCAACTTCCCAATACAAAGGGGGAAAGATACCTAAGAAACGGCTTCTCGGGTGGACAGGTCCTCAGGCCCCTGGGATTAGGTGCTGAAGGATTTAGAAAAAGACAGATCTGGGTGAGGGGTCCAGACCCACCACTTAGGAGCTGGTTGCCTGCGAGCCTCCGTTTTTCCCTCTGTGCAGTGGGGGGGATAATTCCTACATGGGGTTACCGACGACCCCCTCGTGGGTGGAAAGGGCTGAAAGAGTTAACAGTTGGTCTGGAGGATGCCCGAGGGGCGTGTCCGAGGAACTCCAAGGAGCTTCTCTGTACATTCAGGGAACAGCTGGCTTGCGGGGCTACCCAGGTTCTGGGGACATCTCGGGGTAGGGGGCTGTCACTCAGCCCCCACTCTGGCCTGCTCACCTCTTCATGCTCCTCCCATATACACTGCTCATTTCTACCCAGCCCAGAGGGTTTCTTCTGGTTCTTCAAACACACCAATCATTTTTCAACCTCAGGGCCTTTGCACTTGCTAGTCCTTCTGCTTGGAATTCCCTCCCTCCCCTGGCATGTCTAGGGCTGACACTCTGGCGTTGGCGTCTCTCAGAGAGAGGACGCCTCTGGCCTCGCAGGCTCACTGTGCTACAGCCTCACTGCAATCTCCTGAGGGTTTCTGATCACTGCTGCTGTTTGTCCTTTTGTGCTTACTTCCTGGGGTCCCGCCACAGCGGGTAGGCTCTGCTCCCCGCCCTGGCCATGAAGCCCGGCACGAGTAGGGGCTCCCACTGTCAGCTCAGTGCTCGGGGGCTCCCACTCTGTCCTGGCACCTGAAAACTCTCCCTTCTGTTTATTTTGTTTATTTCACTTTTTCTGTTGGTTTTACGTTTTCATTTTGGAGTCCCACCTCACTTGAGGAAGGAAGAAAGAACCGAGATTTCCAGTTCCTTTCTAGGCAAAGGAGGAAATGACCCACCGGGGCTGGGCCCAGCGAGGCTGGGGCAGGGGTCACAGCTGCCAAGTCCCCTGCGTCAGGACCAGCCTCCCCAGCCTTTGTTCCAGGCCTTCCTCCTGGAGCAGCTGCCCTTGCCACGTCTTACCTCAAGGGGCAGCAAGTTCCTTCCCCCGCCACCTCGCTTAGCGCTGAGGAAACTGAGACCCGGGCCTCCCCAGGGGCACTAAGCACTGCCTTGCGCCTGCTCCAGCCTCTGTGGCACCCCAACCCTGGGAGTGCACTTCCTTCTGGGCCCGCTGGCGTCAGTGTCTCAGGGGAAATGTTACTAGAGTTTAGAAACCTCCCGTGGTGTGCAGAGTGCTGCCTCTCCTCCGCCGGGGCTGGAGGCCGCCAGGAAGCTCCTGTCCAGCACCCAAGGAGACCTTGTCCCTCCAGGGAGATTCCTCCCTGATCCCCACTGCCACGCACCCGCCTGCTCCTGCTGAGCCCTCCCGGGAGTGGCAGGTCAGTGACACAGGGGCCAGTGCGGGTGGGCTGGCAGGTCAGGGCTGACCGTGACGGTCAGGGTCATGGCCTCCACCTGCCACGGGGCAGTGGGGAAAATCTCTCTGAAACTCAGGATAAAGGCAGGTCCCACTTTTCTGGTGACCCCAGACTGACAGACCCCACATCCCGAGGCAGTCTTCACAGGCCTGGCACGCACACCACCACCAGGGGCCTGAGACCAGTGTAATGTTCGCCTGTCTCCGTCTGGATCATTTTTGAACACAGGGTCCCGCATTTTCGTTTTCCACTGAGCCTCACAAAATATGAAGGCAGCCTCCCAGCCCCCACCCGGCCCTGTGACGCCCCTAAGCTGATGGCCATCTGTGAGTGTGGGGCGAGGGCCCACCCCTGGGTTAAGGTATTTGCATTTCCTAAGAGCTTCTGCGGGCAGGGCGGGAGCCTGGAGCCTGCTGGTGGGGCTCAGGGACTGATCTGTTGAATCCGGCCCCATAGCAGCTGCTGGCATGAGGAAGGCCGCCGAGAAAAGCATGCGCTTTTGGGCCGGACAGATGGGTTTGAACCCTGGCTCTGTGGCTTCCAGCCTGGGTGACCTCAGGGATGGTACCAAGACCTCCCTGTAGCTCAGGTCATCTGCAGGGTTATAAAGATCTCACCTGGAGGGCTATTGGGAAGATTAAGTAAGACATCAGAGAAGGTGCTCGAACAGTGTCAGACAAATAAGCAGCCTGGGGTAACCGTCAGGAATCTGCTGTTGCGGCCAGATTTCTGGGTTGCATCCTCGCCCCACATGCCCCCATGTGAGCATAACAGCCCTGGGACTTAGTTTCCTCACGTGTAAAATGAGGGTAGCTGGGTGCCCGCTGCACGGGCTTTGGGCTTGGAGGGCAGCATCAGCATCACCCCCTCCCTCAGGAACCCCCTTTGCAGGATCCCTGTCCCCTGTGCTCGCTGCCCCCAAAAGGGTCTGGTTCTGCGGGCATCAGCAGAGGGCGAAGGGCGAGAGTGTGAGCAGAGGAGGGAGTGACGCCCCTGCCGGGCCGTGTGTCTCCCTTCCTCAGGTCTGTGCCTCTGGAAGATGCAGATGCTCGTGATGCTGCTGGCTGCGGCGGGCACCTGCCTGGACCTGCTGGGGGCAGCGATGGGAGGTGCCCGTCCTGCCCAACTGGCCCCTCCCGGCATGCAGCCCGCCCACCAGCGCCAGAAGAGAGACTGGATTTGGAACCAGCTGTACATTGATGAGGAGATAAACAGTTCACTGCCCCACTACGTGGGCAAGGTAAGCTTCAGGCCCAGCGCGGGCGAGGCCTCGGGGCAGGGGACACGCGGCGGCGGTGACACTGGCGACAGAGGCTGTGAGGGCCGCGGGGCCGGGGGCCCGGCTGTGAGGACACAACAGAGACGGAGATGGTGCAGGTGGGAGATGTGGGGGGGAAGGTGCTGCGTGATGGAGGTGGGGTTGTCATGACGATGCAGAAGCTGGCGGTGGCCGTGATAATGACAAGGTGGCCATGTTGGTGGTGAAGGCGGTGAGGCCTGGCAGCCGCGGTGGTGGCGGTCACGCTGGCAGTGAAGTGACGGTGGCGACGGTGATGTCGGGGGTAGCGATGACGGGGAAGGGTAGGGAGGTGATGGTGAGTGATACTGGCGAGAGCGACAGGGAAGGGGAGGAAGGTGGTGGTGGGTGACGGGCAGTGACAGGGCAGTGACGGATGGCGGAAGTGACGGGGAGGCTCTAAGGTTCATTTCTGCCAGGCCTTGTCTGTGGCTAAATGTCACTGGCCAAAGGGCCACCTGGCGCACAGGCTGAAGAGGGCAGCCTGGCGGGTCAGGGAACAAGGCAGAACCAGTCAAGGCTGCCATTAGTTCTTCCTAGCGGAGAACCCCTGTGATGCCCAAGCAGCCTTCTGCAGGATGCGCCGGTGACAAAGCTGGCCACCCTGGCCGTGCATTGACAGCCCTGGCCAAAGCATCCCCCAAAAGCCTTTCTCTTAGGCGGCCCCCCATTTCCTGTCACCCCACACCACTCCCAGAGTGGAGGAGGCCCATAGCAAGGTGCCTGACCCAAGTCTGTCCTCCGTGGGGTCCAGCTCTCCAATCCTCGCTTCACCCCCCAAATGTGTCCCTCCCTCACTGCCCTCCTGGAGCGGGAGCTAATCTGGGGGATCACCAGCTGTTTCACTGTATCAAAGTGATGTTGCTGCCCAAACCCCACCTTCTGATCCAAATGAAGGGCTCTAGAGACGGAATTTCACACAGGACAATGGGTAGATGGACGGGGTATTTTGAGTTTTCAGGGGGTAGCAAAATTTCTTTCAAGTGTGTCAAAATCTCTCCATGTCCACTCCTGGCCTCCTCACGTGGTCAGCTACGAGGCAGACTCGGTCGCTGTGCTGGTGAGCAGACACGCCGCACCGGGCTGGCGGCTAAGATCTGGGAGGGTGGCGACGGGCAGAGACAGCCTCGGTTCCCGCCCTCGTGGGGCTGGCGGCCGCTCGCCCACCAGGCTTTGTGAAATAAAGTTTTATCAGAACAGAGCCACGCCTGGGGCCTGCAGGTCGCCGCGGCTGCTTTCGCGCCATACTGGCAGAGCCGTGGTGCCGTGCCAAAGACCGCATGGCCCGCAAAGTGCCCACTGCCTGGCCCTTTGTGGGCGGGTCCTCTGAGCTGGTCTAGAGGGGACGCATACATCAGATAAAGAACCCCACAAATGATAGTGACGGGGGAGACCTGTGGTCATGGAGAAACAGGGCTGGAGGGGGCTCTTTGATGGGGGAGGTTGTCGTCTGGCCTGGGCTCCAGAAGTGCCCCAGCAGCTGGGTGTGCCCACTGGGGAGTGTCCATTCACAGCCCCTTCCACAGCCAGCTCACAAGGTGCCCGTGGCTCCTCTGGCTCCCAAGAACAGATGGGAAATGTAAATCCATCTGCGTGGCCTTTCGGAGGGGAAAACATGCGATCAGGGGCACACAGCGAGAGCAGGACAGCCATAGGAGAACCGAGTCCTGGCCCGGCGGAGGGCTGCCGCCTGCCCACACGAACGTGGGCTCTGTGTCACAGTGGAAAATGTGGTCGACCCACGTCTTTCCCGATGGGGTGCTCATGCCATGAGTCAACCTCTAAAGAGAATGGCTGGCCCCAGGGGAGAGCTGAGTCAGGGAGAATCAGGGGGAGTGAGCAGAACGTGGGGACCACCTCTATCACGCAGCCCTGACAGAGCAACCTCGGAGGCACGCCCGAGGCCTCAAAAGCAGGAAGAGCGTCAGCCCTGCTGTCATCTGCAGGCCAGTGGCAT
This sequence comes from Talpa occidentalis, assembly GCF_014898055.3. Lineage (NCBI taxonomy): Eukaryota > Metazoa > Chordata > Mammalia > Eulipotyphla > Talpidae > Talpa > Talpa occidentalis. The sequence goes on from NW_023601754.1 coordinate 5,822,516, forward strand.
GTGGCCAAGAGACAGTCACATGCAGGCCCCTCCCTGAAAGAAACGAGGGTGCTGGAGAGGCAAGGGTCTTGGGGAGCACCTTCTGGCTCCCAAAGATGTAATCTGAGGGAAGGAAGTCCCTGTTTACCACGGGCAGAGTCTGGAGCCCGTGTTTACAGATCTGATGGACAATGGGAGAGGGCCTGAGCGGCCTTCCCAGCCCACGAGTATGGGTCCGCGTGGCTTTTGGCATTAAGACATTCACCAAATATAGTGATAATTAAAAAAAAAAGGTGAGCGTCCCCCCAAAAAAACCACCATCCCCTTAGACGCTCAGTCTGTCTAAGGATGAGAAAAGCAGCAGAATAGTCCAAGAGAAGGGCGTCCTACAAATACCTGCCCAGGATCCGTCAGAACTGTCAAGGCCACACGAACAAGGAAGTCTGAGAACGGGTCCGGCCGCGAGGAGCTTAGACACGAGACAAGGAGGTGGGTGTCTTGTCCTGGGTGCAGCCCCAGCCAAGAAAGGACAGTCGGTAAGAAACCAGGGAGTCTGCACGAACTGGACCTGTGCAGAGCAACAGCAACCTTGGTCCACGGGGGCACCGCGCCGGGCAAGTCACATTTAGGATCCTTGGTCGACCCCTTGCATCCACACACCCGTGCACAAACACACACGCAGGTGCACAGGTAACTAGGCACCCACACTGGCTCAGCTGCCCACACCCGGCTCACCGTGCCTCTTCCGTCCAGGTCAAATCCAGCCTGAACCACAAGAACGCCAAGTACCTGCTCAGGGGAGACTACGCCGACAAGGTCTTCAGGGTCGAAGGGGACACGGGGTTTGTGTTTGCCCATGAGAGGCTGGACCGGGAGAAAATCTCCGAGTACCACCTCACCGCCCTCGTGGTGGACAAGGACACCAACAAGGACCTGGAATCGCCTTCCAGCTTTACCGTCAAAGTGCACGACATCAACGACAACTGGCCCGTGTTCCCGCGCCGGCTGTTCAATGCGTCTGTGCCAGAGATGTCGAATACGGGTACGGCCCAGTCTGTACCCCTCTACCCCTCACCCCAGCCTGGGGCACCTCTCCCAGCAGTGAGCTACTGCCCAGGGTTAGGAGTCGGTGAGCTCAGGACCGTGGTTATCATGTCCTTATTGCCACTTTCATGACATGGGAAACACTCCAGTTTCTAAAGAATAAGGCCCCACCCTGATGGCAGACTGTGCCCCGACCCTCATCACAGACTGAGCCCCGACCCTGATCACAAACTGAGCCCCACCCTGATCGCAGACTGAGACCCCACCCTGATCCCATCCTGAGCCCCCACCCTGATCCCAGCCTGAGCGCCCACATGATTGTAAACTGAGTACTTACCCTATAATGGCTGAGCCCTAATCACTAGAGAGGTACACGAACTAGCGCCCTCACCCCAAGGTGCATCGCCAGCCTGCACCTCAGGCCTACAACTCACCACTCTTTCCCCAATTCTCCCCCAGCCTCCAGGAAATGCCAGACGGGCATTCTCTTCTTCAGCCCCTCTGTCCAGGGTCCCTGGCCAGGACCAGGACCCTGGGGTCAGAACTTCCCGTTAAGTGTGGGCCCTGCTCCTGGAACTCAAGGGGAAAGAGATGCAACGCCCAGTCGTGGGCACCGTCCCGGTCCTCCAGGAAGAAGCAGGCCCCTTCCTCTCCTCAGGGTCTCCTCATGCCCCGAACCATGCACCCCAGCCCCAGCTCCCCCCTAAATGCAAACTCTGTGTTCGCTTCAGAGCTGACAGGTCTCGGCCTCCATGGCTGCCAGCCCTTTGTCCCCACGCAGGATCCTGAGGAAACAAAACAGCCTTCTCTCCCTCGGGGCCTGGGGGAGGCGGGGGGCAGCCTGAGCCCCCACCAGCCCTCATCTGGGAATGGGCTCAGGGGCAGCAGCCTTGGCTTCTCTCTCCTCAGGGACCTCGGTCATACAGGTGACAGCAACGGACGCCGACGACCCCACTGTCGCAGGCCACGCCTCTGTCATATACCAACTCCTGAAGGGACAGGAACATTTCAAGATCGATAATACCGGTCTGTGTGACTATTCCCTGGTTGGCCCTGGCTGGGGGGTGGCGGGAACTCTGGGTGCAGGTACTGAGGGGAGTCCAGCAGGCATTGCCGGTGCAGGTGGCAGGTACCACGAGTTCAGACGAAGTGGTGCTGAGGGCAGAAGGAAGAATACAGGTGCCATGACATGGACTCCAGTCCAGGCAGGGACACAAGAGGTGGACTAAAAGGCTGGGGAGGGCCTCCCTGGTGGCCTAGGCAGAGCTCTCACCGTGAAGGCTTGAGTTCGATCCCAGGTCAGGGAGCTACCCACATGGCGCAGCAGACCTCTCCTGTCTGCCCACTGCTCCCCTCAGCAGTGTGTTTCAGTCAGTCTGCCTGTGCTGCTCCCCACTCTGTCTCTGGTGAATCCTCTCACCCTCACTGCCCCCAGCACCCACACCTCTGGCCTACACCCCAGTTCTTCTATGAAAAAATAAATTAAAAAAATAATAATTTTTAAAAAAAGAAGGCTGGTGAGCCTCTCTGCATGGGCTCATACAGGTCTCCCTGCCCAGCTCTGCGGCCTCAGGCCTCTAAAGACCTTAGGCAAGTCAGCGAACCAGGTGAGGTTTGTTCTCTTGGCCTGAGCATGGGAAGCTGATATCCACCTCGTGCAGGAGCTATGGAGGCAGAAGGAGGTGAGATAGAAAGAGAACACGGTTCACGCTAATTATCCACTATTGTGACTTTAAAAACTATGAGGACTGTGCTCGCTTCGGCAGCACATATACTAAAAAAACTATGAGGACTGAGTCTTGGAATCAGAACAGAAATTCAGGCTGGGGCACAGTCTTCCGGAGAGACGACCGGGGGCTGTAGTGGAGCATTTGACGGCGGAGAGATGGCAAATACACCAGACACCTCCACCGCGATGGTGCCCCAAGGCAGACATCTCAGCTCCACCCCAGGACCCTCCCCTCTGAGCCCGGACGTGACTTCTGGCTCCTTCTCAGCACAGCGCTAGCACCGATACTGGGCTGTGCTGCTGAGGCGGCTTTAACCTGACGGCCTGGAGGTGGAGAGCGGCTGACCATGGTGCTCAGCTCAGGCGGCACAGGCCTGGAGAGTTTTTAAAGTCAGGGGTTCTCTGCGGGGGTGGGGGGGGGCACCAATACTTTCTGAAAGCTCCCAGGGGACACGGCTCCTGAGCGGACACTTTCTGCAGGACTCATTGTCACGATGACCAGTGACTTGGACCGAGAGACGAAGGCCAGCTACGAGGTCGTGGTGGAAGCCCGGGACGGCAAAGGTCTCCGGGGGGAGTCGGGCACGGCCACCGTGCTGGTCACCCTGCAGGACGTCAACGACAACGTCCCCTTCTTCGCCCAGCGTGAGTCCCCCACTCCCCTGGTCCTGAGGAGGGCAAGTGTTGGGATATCTGGACCCAGTGGCCGGGGGGTTCTGGGGTGGAGCCTGGTGTCCCTGACCCTCTCCCCCACCCCAGGGAGGGACTCAGGCCCAGGGGAGCCTTTCTGATACGGGGAGACTTTCCCTGCACACGTTCCCAAGTTGTCCAAATGCCCCGGACACCGCCCCCTGCCAGGCCACAGGGAAACCACGCTCCCTGCTGTGTGCCCCCGCTGTGCCCTGGGTGCTACCACCAGACAGGGGCAGCCCAGCCCCAGTGAGAAAATCCACACAGGCTGGTGAGCAGAGGAATCACAGGGCTCCAGAGTGAGAGCAGGGGCTGGGCCTGGCCACAGTGCAAACATGGTCTGATGAGACCTGGCTGGGGCGGGAGAGGAAAGCTAGAGGGCTCACCACTTGCACCCCCATGGCTGAGGCGTGATTCAGAAGCTCAGGCCCTCAAGGACAGGCTGATTGTCCTGAAGGGACCTCAGTGTCTCCCTTGCCAATTGATAGACCCCCTGGCAAAGTGCATGGACCCCTGGCAGGTGCTGCTGTTTGGAAGGACAGAGGGTTGAAGGACATTAATGCAGAACTTCTTTGGGTACCCAAACTTTCAGGGGTACCCAAAATTTCAGGGGCAGGATTATGACTATGATTATGGAGCCCATTTCCTGCATCAAAATGTCTGAGGGAAGTGCAAGGGCCCATTGCCTTGTCTATCTCAATAACCCGGTGCCTCTTGGGTACCCCTTTTGCATCAGCCAAGTACACATTTTCGGTGCCTGAAGACATCCGGGTCAACAATCCTCTGGGCTCGTTGTTTGTTGAGGACCCAGATGAGCCCCAGAACCGGAAGACCAAGTATAGCATCGTGCAGGGCGAGTACAGGGACACCTTCTCCATTGAGACAGACCCCGTCCACAACGAGGGCATCATCAAGCCCAAAAAGGTTGGTCGGCCTTTGGCAACACATCAGAAGGGTGGGGTGGTATTCTGGGGACCCCAGTGCTCACCCAGGGGCTGCTCCCAGGTCAAAGGCTATCAAAGCTGACAATGGGTCAGTTTAGAGCTGACCATGTGCTGGGGCGCCCCATCCCACTGGGGACCTCTGGGGGACCATGTGGAAGCAGCCTGAGTTGCAGCAGGCAAGCATGAGGGCGCGGGGGGCTGACTGGGGGCTGTTCCCACGTCTTTTGCTCCCGGGCACTTTCCGGCCTGCCCTGAGCACCAGCCAGCAGAATGGTGCAGACCTCACAGCAGAAAGCCATGAGCTCATCAGGAGACCTGAGTATGGGGGATGGCATGGGCAGAGCCACAGCTGGCAGAGGCATCGGAGCCACAGAAACTGGAAGAGGGAGAGGTGTGCCAGGAGCACTGTGAGGCCTGGGCCAGGGATGGCCCACAACAAGGGGGGCCCTCGTGAACGGCTCTGCCCAGCCAGGGGGCCTCTCCTGAGTACACCTCTGGCCCAGCCCTGCACGGGCACTGCAGACACCTGGGGCACGAGATGCCATCAAGGTACCAAAGCTCTCAGCAAGTGGGGAGGCGGAGACAAAGGCGGAAACTGGGTGTCAGTGGCAGAGCGGCCCGTTCAGGGAGCAATTACCTGATGAGGGTGCCGGGAGAGACTGAGAGGGTATCTCATTCCCTTTGGACTGGCTTCTGGAGGGGTGAGTAAGGCTGTGCTCAGCAGGCGCACCAGGAGGAGCATCTGGAGTGAAGACGCAGGGAGAGTAAGGAGCTCTGGACAGAACCACTAGCCAGGGGCTCCCCGAGAGCAAGACGAGGGCTAAACCATACTAGTACTCAACACCCGGAACAGGGCCAGGGGAGAGTGTGCCCCCAAGGCTCAGAGATGAAATGGGGCGGGGGCAGGGCCAGGAGGGAGGTGGGGTGGCGGGAGACCGCTGGAAGCAGCCAGCCAGCTCCAGCCGCTTTCGTAATAGAAGTGACTCCCCAACTTCCCATGGTCAGGCTCCCCCATCTGCACAGCTGGTGCCACCCAGCACCCACCTGCAGGGCGGATGTCACCGTCACCCTTCCCCCTCCGCAGCCCCTGGACTTTGAGCGCATCCAACAATACAGCTTCACCATCGAGGCCACAGACCCGACCATCGACACCCGCTACAGGAACCCCAACCCCACCAGAAACATGGCCCGTGTCATCATCAACGTCACAGATGTGGACGAGCCCCCCAACTTCCAGAAGCCCTTCTACCACTTCCAGCTGCGGGAGAACCAGAAGAAACCTCTGATCGGTTCCGTGCTGGCCACTGACCCCGACGCTGCGCGGCGAAGCATCGGGTAAGGAAGGGGGTGGTGGTTTGGGGGGAGGTGCTGACCCAGACAACTCGGGCCCTGGGGCGCTACTGCCCGCTGAGACCAGGCGTGGGGGGAGCTTGCGCGGGAAGAGGCGGAACTAGAAGCCCGAGCTCTTCCACTAACCCCTGAGGCCCACAGGGGTCTCGTCCTGCGCCAGCGCCCCACCTCGCACCGCCCGGGCCTGCCATCTGCGCTGTCTTCTAGGAAGGTTCTTGGGCCCCAGCACCCACCGGTCCCACCCAGGGAGATCGGATGGTCACCAGGGCAGCCGACTGGATGACACGCGTGAGCCTTTCACTCACCATGTCTCAGAAAATGCACCTTCCCAAAACACAAAAGGAAAAAGTGTTCACCTCGCACAGTGAAACAACACACAGACCCGCAAAACATGGGGTGTGCCCCTTCCCTGACCCTTGTGTGTACGGCCGGATGGGGTCCTGTCATGTCATAACCACCAGGCACCTAGATACATTCACGGGTGGGGGACTTTGATTGTTTTTGACATTTCGTCACTATTGGCTTTTTTAAATCTACATATATATATATATTTATATCATTTTTCTTTTTTTTTAATTTTATTTTTATATTCCCCATACCATTGCAACCCCCTTATTTTGACCCCAATCCCTCCCCGCCCCGCCCTCCACCCCCCCTAGAGTGTCTCTGGTTCATAGTTGTTTGTTGATTTTGATAATTTCTTTCTTATAGTTCTTCTTTTTCCTGGTCCCTTATTTAAGTTTTCTAGATTCCTGCTATGAGTGAGACCATCCGGTATCATTTTTCATTTTTGTAGAATGTTTGATTCTCCTCTCAGGTGTAGTCCCCATAAAATTCCCACCATCAAGTCACCCATGAATTGTCACCATGGTCTCTTGTGCTCTTCCTGCCCCTGTTTTAATCCCTCTCTCTCCCTCCCCTGCTGAATAGCTCTGATTCATAGTCGCCTGCTAGTTTTGTCTTTGTTTTTTTCCTGATCCCTTGTTTGCTTCCCCTATTCCTCATATAAGTGAAAGCATGTGATATTTTTCTTTTTCTATCTGGCTTATTTCACTGGGCATAATCCCTTCCAGGTCTATCCATGTTGCTGCAAATGGCATGAGTTTATCTTTTTTGATTGCTGAGTAATATTCCATAGTGTATATAAACCATATCTTCTTATAAACCAAACCAGTCATTTGTTTTGGGCATTTGGGTTATTTCTATATCTTAAATATTGTAAATAGTGCTCCAATAAACATAGAAGCACAGGTTTCCTTTTGGATTAATGTTTTTGTGTCCTTTGTGTAGATTCCTAGGAAGGGAATCACTGGGTCATATGGTAGTTCCATTTTTAGTAATTTCAGGGTCCTCCACATGGCTTTCCATAGCGGCTGGACCAGCTGCATTTCCATCAACCGTGTAAGAGGGTTCCTTTTTCTCCACATCGCCACTAGCATTTGTTGTTGCCAGTGCTGTGTGAAAAAATGCTCAATATCACTTGTAATCAGGGAAATGCAAATCAAACCGCTATGAGATACCATGTCACACCAGTGAGAATGGCCCAAACTATTGGCTCTTAATCAAATCGCCTCCTCTACCCTCTGGGATAAAAGATACAGTCCTACCTCTTACTTTCTCCAGATACAAAGCGCTTTTTTTTAGTGGTACCAGTGACATGCATTATACTGGTTGCAGGTATGTGACCAGGTTCTACTTCCCGGGAAGTGTGGCTCTGACGCCATCTCGCTGCACTCCAGAGGGGAAGCCAGGCAGGCCAGCACTGTTTATTAAATACGTCAGTATTTTCCCACCTTTGTTTCCCACCTTAGAGAAAGTAACTCTCCCAAACTGGACATTAAACACAATTCTTATTAGAATTTGAAATTTTTTGGGAAAACTTTTGAAATTTTTTTTTTTTAACTTCCTTCATACTTGAATCTATTTCAGAACGCTCTAGGCTACCTATTGTGCTGAGGCGCAGCCACCGTTTCGTTAACAGTTTTATACTAACACTTAATATTTATAAGGCATGTTCTCTCCCTCACTGCTTTTCATATTTTATATAATTTTCATGCATTCTCATTTGTTTTTTCATACAAACTTTTGAAACTCTTTTATTCAGTTTTCAAAAAAAATTTCAAATTCTAATAAGAAGTGTGTTTAATGTCCAGTTTGGGAGAGTTACTGTCTCTAAGAGCAAAATCCATCCCTCCATTTTGACCATATATAACTTTTGGGATGACTGTTTTCATGACCTCTCTATTCCAAATAGTCTATAATGATAATTTTTTTAAAGATTTATTTATTTATGCATACAAGAGCTGGGGTACAGGCCAGAGATGCGGGCGTGGGGAGAGATGAGCGGATCCACCAGAGACAGAGAGGGGAGCAGAGCAAGCAGACTGACTGAAAGACACTGCTGAGGGGAGCAGCGGGTGAGACAGGAGAGGTCTGCCTCGCCATGTGGGTTTCTCCCTGGCTGGCCGGGGATCAAACTCATGCTGCAGAGGCTGTGGATTGCTTCGTAGTGTGGTGCTTAATCCCTTACGCCACCAGGGAGGCCCCTAACCTTTATTTTTAACTTTCCTAAGTTACTTTGGCATGGTTGTATCTTGAGAACAGAACGCGTTGGTTCTGCTTTTTAATCCCAACTGAGATGCTTTGTGTTTAACCTATTTATATTTTGCATCATAAATGACACGTTTGTTCTTATTTCTTATAGCTTGTTCACTATTTCCCACTAGTCAAAGTGAATGGCTTTTTATCTTTTCCCCCATCTTTGCTACAGAGTCTATTTTTTTCCCCCACGTAGATATTTAGAATCTATTCATTTTTACTTCTACCAGTGAAATTTACTTCTATCTGTAAAATTTTAAATGTTTTCCTGGACTTATATTTCCTAGTTAAAAATAGTATACACACCATTGCTTTCCTATATGTGATAAAGAATTGCTTTCATTTTAATTTCTTCCAAGGTAGGTTTTTACTTTATATGGAGACATTTCTAATTAAATGAAATATGTTTTCAAAAAAATTATTCAGGACCCATCTTGCGGGTGATACACTTCCTGAGTTCTTGCACATTTATAAATACTTAGTTCCTTTGCTCTCTTATGTTAAAAACAGCTGGGTGTGCTCATATAATCCTCAGATTATAGATACTTCCCTTTAAAAATACTATCAGTTTATACTGGTATTTAAATTTGTGAGGCTGTCTGGGGTGAATCTGATCTCTCTTCAGTAGGAGCTTGGTTTGGGTTTTTTTTTCCTGTCTGAACTCTTTTCTGTTACTTCATACAGACTTGAAATTCAACAGTGTCATCAGGATATAGCTAAATACTGATCTCTTTTTAAAAAGAGATGCCTGACATCCACGGTCTCTTTTAGTCTGTAGATTTGAGACTTTCTTCAGGTCAGGCAAATTTTCTTTTGTTATCTCTTGTTTCTTCTGTTCTATTTGTTCTAGAATTTTCCTCAACAAATTTTGCTCAAAAAAAATTTACCTCACAAATTTAATTTTATTTCAAATCACTTCTTATCTCTTTCAGCACTTTCTTTTATTTATTTTTAAATAGATTTATTTATTTATGTATTATAAGAGCTGGGGTGCAGGCCAGAGATGTGGGGGTGAGAGGATTCACCAGAGACAGAGTAGGGAGCAGAACAGGCAGATCTACTGAAATACACTGCTGAGGGGAGCAGGGGGCGAGACAGGAGAGGTCTGCTGCACCATGGGAGTCAGCTCCCTGGCCAGCTGGGAATCAAACTCATGCTGCAGTGGCTGTGGATAGCTTCAAAGTGTTGACACTTACACCACCAGGGAGGCCCATATCTCCTTTTAATTGTCATTATTTCTTCCTGGCACTTGCCCATCTTATCTTTTCATTAGTCACAAAAACCAGTCCCATCTGAAAGTGCAACTCTGAAAGTGCAGCTGGTGGTGTCTCTGACACCTCCTTCAGCCAGTGAGGGCAACATTGCTAAGACCAAAGGGGTTACTGGCCACTGTGAATCCCTCTGGTTGCATCGAGCAGTCAGAAGACAAGGGGCAGGGGGTGGGGGGTGAGGGAGATATAGGAAACTATTTGGTCTCAGCAAAGAACCATGGGAAACCACAACTCTCTCTCCCCTGGGCAGATACGCCATCCGTAGGACCAGTGACAAGGGCTACTTCTTCGGCATAACCAAGCAAGGGAACATTTACAACGAGAAGGAACTGGACAGAGAGCTCTACCCCTGGTACAACCTGACTGTGGAGGCCAAAGAACTGGATTCTCGCGGTGAGTGGCCCGATCTCCAGCAGAACTGGGCTCTTCTCTATTCCCTCTGTCTTTCAGATTGGCATGATCTGTCCTTTCTGGCCTCTGGGGGTATTTAAGCCCCTGGAGGTATATCGAAGCACCACTTGGCAGGGATGCTTAAGAGCCTCCAGCCCCAGCTTAAGGCTGGGCCAGCACCAGTCGCATCCCCAGAGCCCTTGTCAACTACAGGGTGTTGCAACCCAGGCTGAATCGGAGTCACAGGCACATGACAAAGAGGCACTGTTATAAAACAGGCTGTCAGGCCTCCCTGGTGGCACAGGGGGTTAAGCACAGCACTATGAAGCTATCCGCAGCCTCTGCAGCGTGAGTTCGATCCCCAGCTAGGGAGATACCCACATGGCGCAGCAGACCTCTCCTGTCTCCCTGCTGCTCCCCTCAGCAGTGTATTTCAGAATATCTGTGTATTCTGCTCCCTGCTCTGTCTCTGGTGAATCCTCTCACCCCCTCTCCCCGCACCTCTGGCCTGCACCTCCTGGATGCATAAATAAATCTAAAAAAAAAACACAGGCTGTCATATGCCCCTATGACAAGAATTACCTAAGGTATCTCTTAAACACAGCCCTTCTCAGGCCCCGCCCCTCAGGGTCCGGCTCAGGGAGCCAGACTCGAAGTCAAGGAGTGTGCTCTGAGTAGGTGCTGTGTGATGCTCGTTACCATGGACACGTGGAGAAGGCTGGTTTGGGAAGGGTGTGAGGATGATGATCCAGTCAGAGGATTGAATTCAAAATCTGAAACAGCTTCTACCTCCAAGACATTTAGATTCTCCAGAAATTAGTGCAACCATTGCCAGAGTGAAACATAAGTATTGAGAGGTTTGCATCTTTACCTGTAGGAGAAAATGCCAAGTGCGCACCAGGAGACCACCGAGACAGAGGGAAAGGCGTTGTTGGAGGGGTGGGCAGGCCGAGGGACTGAGCCAAGATCCCAGGTTGATGGTCCCCGCTGGATGCCCCCATGATGCCCGAGCCAACCTCAAAGGACTCCTATGCATTTGCAGATCAACCTTTGCCTCTTTCTTCCCCAGCTAATCTCATTCATACAATTTTTAAACTTTAAAAGTAATAGTTTGCTGTTCTTTTTAAATACGGAAAGTGCATCTACTTTGCATTTACATTTACCTTAAAAAACTAAACTAAACTAAACACCATGCAACCCAGCAATCCCATTCCTGGGCAGCAAGCCAAAGAATAGGAAACCATCATCACAAAAGACCATGCATTCCAGAACCTTCCCACAGTATTATTGACCATCGCTAGGACATGGAAACAGCCGACATGTCCATCCACAGGCGACTGGCTTAAGAAGAGGTGGTATAGCCACACCCTGGAGCACTACTCAGTCATAAGCATGGGAGAAATCCAGGCATTTTCAACAAAATGGAGGGAGTGTGAGAAAATGATGTATAGTAAAACAAGTCAGAACGAGAAGGGCAAATACTGGACACTTACATCCATACAATTTAATAATAAAATACTTTCAAAAACTAGCGGACATCAGTAATCACCAAGAAGACTCTGAGGTTAAGAGGGAGAGGGAAAAAAGAGGAAAAGGAGGCATAAGGGATAGAGGTGGAGAAAAATAAAATAAATGAGTAAATAAAAATAATAAAGTATGGAAAATACAGAAAAGGAGAAGGAAATTAGCCCCCATGACCCCACCATACAGAGATAATTTCTATTGGCACTTTGGTATATTTTCTCTCGTCTTTTTCTACACATACTTTTATATAAGTGAGATCATAATATTTGTATAAAAACCATGTCCTCCTTTTTTACTTAATTTTCCTCCAGAACCATTTATTTTCACTAAAATGTCTTTTTCGAATTACATTTTAAAACTGTCACTTACATGGTCATTATAAATGGCTACACAGTCCATTCTTCTAAAGTAATGTAATTTATTAGTCCCATCTCACTTAGGTGGTTTACCTTTTAAGTTATTTTGTAATGAATTAACCTTATTTGATTAAATTATACTTATTTATAGAAGTTTAATTCCTAAGTCCAATTATTTAATAAGTGAATCGCTTGATTATATTAATTTACTGAAACCCTTCTGAAATTCACTTAGGTTGCTTACCATTTTTTTAAAAAGATTGATTTATTTATGCATACAAGAACTGGGGTACAGGCCAGAGGTATGGGGGGTGAGAGGATTCACCAGAGACAGAGTGGAGAGCAGAACAGGCAGATAGACCAAAGATACTGCTGAGGGGAGCGGCAGGCAAGACAGGAGAGGTCTGCTGCGCCATGTGGGTAGCTCCCTGGCCACTGGGGATTGAACTCATGCTGCAGTGGCTGCTGATGGCTTCACAGTGCTGTGCTTAACCCCTTGCACCACCAGGGAGGCCCCAGGTGGCTTACCATTTTTGATTCTTACAAGTAATTCCTTAGTAAACACCTTTGTATATAAAGTTTTACCCCTTCCTCCTCCACTCCTTTCATCCAGAATACATCCTAGGCGTCTCTCCCAGAGGTCCACAGCCCTTCAGTAAAGGGCATCCCTCCAGGACACACCTTCTCCCCACCCACCGCCGCCCCTGTAAGTTGGCACCTGAGTCCTCTAAAGTGATGGGTCCTTCTCCCCTGCAGGGAACCCCACGGGCAAAGAATCCATTGTGCAAGTCCACATTGAAGTTTTGGATGAGAACGACAATGCCCCAGAATTCGCCCAGCCCTACGAGCCCAAAGTCTGCGAGAATTCTCCCCAAGGCAAGGTGAGTCTGGCTCAGGTGGGAGGGGAAGGCAGCGCCCCCCTGGGGCAGGCTGAGGGACAGCATCTCCCAGCCACAGCAGGGGCTTAATATAACCTTCACACCAGGTTCTCCATCTTTTTTAAAGATGGAGAAACAGAGATTTAGAGAGCACCTGTGGGGAGTAAATTGGCGGGGAGTGGTGACAGGAAGAGCAGCTCTGTGGAGGTCATTTAGATTAATGCTGCAGGTGAGAGGCAGCAAAGGTCAGATCTAAACCCAGAGTCTCCACCACAGAACCCCCAGTCACCCCAACACCACCACTGACTGTCTCCTATCTTCGCGCTGCAGCTGGTCATCCAAATCTCAGCCATAGACAAGGACATCACGCCACAAAACGTGAGATTCCGATTCTCCCTGGGCACTGAGGACAGCAACTTCACCCTCACGGACAATTATGGTGAGCACCCAATCAGCCTGCCTGCCTCTTAGCAGCCTCGGGAGTGTGGCTATTTGAGGCCCGAAGTGCCAGGATCAACCACCAGGCCAACGACCTGGGGGTGTCAGGTCACAGGAGATTCCACAACCCCGCCGCCTACCTTCCTGGTCTGTGCAGTCGTCAGAGCCACCCCAGCACATGGCAAGTCTACTGGGCCTGCCAGTCCCCCTAAGGTGCTCCGGTCAGCAGGGGGTGGGGAACAGGGAGGGGTGCAGACAGCCTGGTACACGGCGAGCCAAGGGATTCCTTCCCCCACCCAAACTCTGTGCTCAGCACAACGGCAAAATGCTCTACAACATGCAACTCGGAGTTCATTCCCAGAAAATCAAAACTGGAAATGTGAATTCTGAAATGCCAAGGGCATCATGTGTCAATTCAGCTACGATGACTACTCACCACCAGGGGTGCGGGAGAGCGGCTTCCCCAATCCCAGCCCAGGCAGTCCTTCCGACGAGTATATCCTTAGAATGAGGATGCTGAGGGGACTGAGTTCCAGTCAAGAGCAGACAGGTTTCCAGGATTTCTGCAGCTTTCTCAGAAAAGCAGAGAAAATACCCCTTAGGTCTAAATTAGAGTGATCCTTTACCCAGCATGGGGCAGAATCCTTGCCTGTCTCTGGGCAAAACCGTGGTTGACGAAGACCCCGGTATAGAAACAGCTATTGTCACTTTTGAGGAAGGTCAGGAGTGGGGCTCCTGAAAGGGGGTAGAACCAGGGGAATCCGTCCCAGACCTGTCCTTCAGGAGCCTCTGGTGGAACTGGAAAGGGGGCCATGATGTATTGTCAGTAATATATTTATTAACATTCAAATATCTTTAGCAGCAAATAATGTAGAATAAACACCAGTTATCACACCCCCAATGTCCCACCTCAGCCCCACCGGCAGGAGTCTACAAAGGGGGAGAAAATTTCAGTGCCACCTGCAAGCAGGTGGCAAGTCTCAGATTTACTTAGTGTGAATACCCTAACATAGTGGTAAAGTGTCATTGGCCATATTATTATCCGCAGTTGTAATAAACCTAATAGTGACATATAACTGGCTTTCACTTGACATCTGAAAGATGGCCTCCTGCTTCGGTCTGGCGTGCCACGTGGGCCAGCACTGTGTAGTGAGACAAATCCCGGAGCAGGGAATGCCTGGCCCGGATCCCGAACACCAGCATCATCACACAGAGCGTGGCCTATCTGGTCTCTAACCAGGGGAGATCCTTCTTAACACTTATCAGAGCTAAGAGGATGAGTCCATTCAGATCTTCCGAGACTTACCATGGAGTTATAGCCTGGAAAACCCTTCATAAATTGAAAATAGCACAAGTTAAAAATGCATTTAATACACCTCACCTGCCAAACACCAGCCTTGCCTACCTTAAACATGCTCAGAACACTTTCATTAGCCTCCAGGTGGGCAAAACCCATCCAACACAAACCTCTTTTACCATAAAATGCTGAATACCTCATGTCACAAGTGACCGCTGTACTGAAAGTGAAAAAAACACCAGCCTTATCCTCGTCCCTGCAGGGCTGACTGGAAGCCGCCCCTGCTCGGCATGCCAGAGAATATCAAATACCAACCCAGGAAAAGACTGAAATTTAAAATTCTAAGTGGAGTTTTGACTGAATGCATATAATTTTCCCACCACTGTAAAGTCAAAAAATTGAAGGTTGAACAATTGTATAAATCAGGGACTGTCTGTATTTAGGCCAAAGCACATTCCTGATTCCAGTCTGCCCAGGAAATCCTCGATTACCTATGTAATCATTCCCTGGGTGCGCGGGGAACATTTGCATTGTTTTTACTTTCTAATGGATTTTCAGGGATGGCAGAAACTAAGACGGTAACTCAGTACTAAAAAGAGTTTTTAAAACTTTACTTTTTCCCTGGTTCCTTGTCAAAGCTTTAACAACCCATTAACTAACTGAGCCAAAAGAGAGACGCCTGCTACTGGATAGGGGTCAGAGAAGAGGAAGGCATATCAATTGCCCACAGACACAGAAAGCAAGGACTTTACATTCTGGCCTGGCCATTCTTAGAGGCTAGGTCACAGCAACTGCCCAGAACATCCCTTCTCTGAAGGAATCGACTCCTGCGCTCAGGCAGGAAGTAAGGGACACAAAGGGCAGAGAAGCAGCCCAGGCCGCACATGGCGCAGTCAGGGAGGGCTCCCTGGAGGAGGCAGGCCACATCATCCCACAATGTGAATGAGGGGACAGGGCACTCAGGGCAGCAGAGCCTGACTGGGAGGCCTTGGTGTTTCCAGATAACACGGCCAACATCACAGTCAAGTACGGACAGTTTGACCGGGAGCGGACCAAGTTCCACTTCCTGCCCGTGCTCATCGCTGACAACGGGAGGCCGAGCCTCACCAGCACCAGCACACTGGCCGTGGCCGTGTGCAAGTGCAACGACCATGGAGAGTTCACCTTCTGCGAAGAGGCATCAGCCCAGGCAGGCATCAGCATCCAGGCGCTGGTGGCCATCTTCCTCTGCATCCTCACCATCACAGGTCAGTTGGAGAGTGAGAGGGGTTTAGGGGGACACCCAGGGCCGCACAGGCGGAGGAAGGGGCCAGCAGTTCGCCCCTATCCTGCCTCCCAGCCTCCAGGACATAGCACAACCCTGGGCCTTGGGGTTCCACTCAAGCATCCTGGGCCCAAGCTCCACCCCATGGCTGTCTAAGAATGAGGGGGATGGGGAAGGCGGACAGGTGGGGACAGTAGAGGGAGGGGCAGGGCCCAAGACGCTCTTCTACTTTAAACTATTTTATATGTGACATTCACTCATTCGACTGACATTTTTTTAAAATATTTACGCATTTATGGGCCTCCCTGATGGCGCAGGTGGTCGAGTGCCGCACTGTTAAGCTGTTTGCAGCCTCTGCAGCGCGAGTTCAATCCCTGCCAGCCAGGGAGAATCCCACATGGCGCAGCAGACCTCTCCTGTCTCGCCCACTGCTCCCCTCAGCAGTGTATTTCAGTCAGTCTGCCTGTTCTGCTTCCTGCTCTGTCTCTGGTGAATCCTCTCACCCTCCCGCGCATCTGGCCTGTAGCCCTGTTCTTGTGCAAAAATAAATAGATCTTTAAAAAAATATATTTATGCATACATGAACTGGGGTACAGGCCAGTGGTATAGGGGGCTGAGAGGATTCACCAGAGACAGACTGGGGAACAGAACAGGCAGATCTACTGAAATACACTGCTGAGGGGAGCAGCGGGGAGACAGGAGAGGTCTGCTGTGCCATGTGGGTAACTCCTGGCTGGGGATCGAACTCGTGCTGCAGAGGCTGCGGATAGCTTCATAGGTTGCATGTTAACCCCGTGAGCCACCAGGGAGGCCCTGACTGACATATTTTGAGCACTTACTGTGTGCAAGAAACCACGTCTGGTAAACGCGCCAAAACGTCCTCGCCGCAAGCCTTTTTGCTGTACAGCTAAGCTGCCATAAGGCAACTTTGCCGTAAAATATAGGCGAATTTGCTGACAGTTTGGTTTGACAGTTAAGTTTGGTTTGAGCTTGGTTTCAAAGACACAGTATTCCCATTCTCTGTACAAATCATAGTCCTTCATAGAAATCATAGCCATTATTTAAATCACAATGGTCTATAGAATAACAAGTAGACACGGTAGTCTGAAAATAGTGGCTATCTATATATTGACTTGGTAGAATAAAAACACTATAAATCTTACCGGAAGTGTAAAAATAGGAGTGTTAAGCCAAGCTGCACACAATACTCGACAATGATCGCCTATCAGCTTGCAAATCCTTCAGTGAGCAACGTCATTTTTTCCCCTTGCAACCAAGCAAGGCAACTCTGAGAGAGCCAACCAGCAATTCACAAGAGTCTTCAAGAGTATTAGTCATCCATTCTTGTGCTACTTTAGATAAACCTCCTGTTCGCTAATGCCCTCTTTACCAAATACATTACACAATGTTAGCAGCCGGAGGCAAAAGAAAAATCAAGCGCTCCCCACCCCCAATCCCCAAAAAGAGACTGCTGTGTGAGTCCTGACAGGTTTCTTGAAAAGAGTGAAAAGGTTTTAGCTATTTGGGAGAATGTGATGGAGACAGAATTTTGGAACTCGGCACGGAATCTGGTGCAATGATTTGGTGAAACAGGACTGGACATGAGACGGGACATGTACATGTAGTCCACATGTGCACCGCCAGTTACATGTTACATGCAGTTATACAAATAGCATCATCCATTCATCTTACTCATTTTACTGAGTAACAGCAGATTTTTTTTTATATCATAAAGAACTTAGTTCCCACATTAAATCCTGAATTCCTTTTTTCATGATTTTATATTTTTACAGCAAAGTTGCCTAAAGCCAATTAGTTATGTGGTGAAAATGTTTGAGGCAAAAATGCCTGAAAGGAACTTAAAGCAAATCTACCTACTAGACAATGTTGCAAGGAACTGTTGTAAGCACTCACAGCTGGCATTGGTGCACCTGCTCCTCTCAGCTCATGGCTGGGGACTCCTCCCAGGGGCATCAGCTCTCCTGCTCTTACCCTGCCATGAGATGGGGCAGGGCCAGCCACGTGAGGAGACACCTCAGAGGTTAGATATCACCCCCTGAGCTACAGTAACAGGACTGGGCGATATATGTGGTGGTGCACCCGCATCTGCTCCAGGCCTTACCTATCAGTATCTCCCCTTTGGGGGTTTCTGTAGCACAGCGTACTCACCAGAGTCAGGTTCCCCTTTTAATAATGAAAGCCATATTGGCAGCAGTGGTAGTGCTGGCACTGCCACCTCTAGCCTTCTAACTGCATCCCCAAATATACACTGAGCAGTCTTCACTTCCATTTTACAGACAAGGAGACCAAGGCTCAGAGAGGGTGTCCCAGATTTACGCACATGTGCAGTAATAGCTTGTTAAGTAACTCGAGGCTAGACAGACAAAGCCTGGGGGTAATCAGAACCTAATTTTAGGGGCTGTCTGCACATACACTCCACCCCCTCCCGGGGTGGCTGAACCTCACACTGGCACACTGCCCTCAGCTTGCACTGGCATGGATGTCGACACCAGTGCCCCACAGGGGACTCGCGGATACCGCAGCTCTCTGAGTCCAGCTCGCTGAACTGTAATAATAAAAGCTACCTTGAGTGAGAAAACACCAGCATGCACCCCATACCATGCCAGTGCAGGCAGCAGTGCCCAAGAGTGGCTGCTGCATCCAGAGAGCAGGCACCACCCTGACCAGCACCACCTCTATCCATCACCCCCATCACTACTGTCAACAAAGCAAGCCTCTGAGTCTGTGCGCTCCAAAGTACAACCCCATGCCTTTTCGGTGTCGGACCCGGCCTCTGGCCTCCTGGCCTTTGGACATAATATCGAAGGATTTGCCCCGGTGCTATGAGAATGCAGGAAATGAGGATGCAGGTAAAGGTGGCTGAGAAGGCAGGTAAGAATGAACTTGAGGGCAGCCCTTTCTATTCCTCTCCTCCCCATTCCCAATCAGGGCACGGGAGATGGTTCTCTCCCGTGGAGATGAGGCCGGGTGGCCCCACCAGATGCAGAGCGAACCAATCTTTCTGTGCTGATTTCTCTAGGAAGTTGGGTTGGGCCAGGAGTGTCCAGGGAGGGAGCAGGTGAAACTCGGGGTGAGGGTCCACACTGCCGGCTGATCCCTGTCTGACCAGCCCTGGTGCATTTCCCCGCAGTGATCACCCTGCTCATCTTCCTGTGGCGGCGGATCCGGAACCAGGCCCGCGCGCACAGCAAGAGCGTCCTGGAGATCCACGAGCAACTGGTCACCTACGACGAGGAGGGTGGCGGCGAGATGGACACCACGAGCTACGACGTGTCGGTGCTCAACTCGGTGCGCCGTGGCCGGGCCAAACCCCCGCGGCCGGCGCTGGACACCAGGCCGGCCCTCTACGCCCAGGTGCAGAAGCCACCCCGCCATGGGCCCGGGGTGCACGGGGGGCCCGGGGAGATGGCCACCATGATCGAGGTGAAGAAGGAGGAGGCAGACCTCGACGAGGGGGGGCCGCCCTACGACACGACGCACATCTACGGCTACGAGGGCTCCGAGTCCATCGCCGAGTCCCTCAGCTCCCTGGGCACCGACTCTTCCGACTCGGACGTGGATTATGACTTCCTCAACGACTGGGGGCCCAGGTTCAAGATGCTGGCCGAGCTGTACAGCTCAGACCCCCGCGAGGAGCTGCCGTATTAGGGGACCCTGGGTCTCTGGGCCTGGGGACCCGAATCACTGCAACTCAGGCCAGTGGGACACCTGGGACTGAGTCCTGGGATGGCGGCACAGATGCCCCCAGCCCAGCTCCCCTTCCTCCGGCGTCCCCCAGACCACACCACCTTGGGGAGCCGCAGCACCACCAGCGTCAGAGGAGCCCCGGGAACAGGGACTGTCTGCATTAAGCCAGCAAAGGGACAGGAGAAGAGAGACCTAGCCCAGCCCCCGTCCCCCTGGGAGCTCCATGTAGGTAACTCTAGCTCCCCGAAACTCCCAAGAACATATTTCAGTGATGGCGACCCCTAAACTTCTGGAAAATCCAGGCTGGTGTCTGGGCCCAGACAGTCAGTAACCACGCAGCCAGGCCCAGGTCTAACCTGGGACACTGGACCTTAAAGCAGCTTGTGTTCAGCTGACTGGAAGGTCCTCCCCTGGGGTCCCTGAGCCCAGAGGGCCTGGTACTGCAGGCAAAGGGCTAGATTGGGGGCGGGGGCAAGGGGGAGGCGGCGCATGACAGCACAGTCCCATCCAGCACCCTCTCCGGCTCCAACTTCACTCCCTCCCAAGTTCCCCACCCCTGCCCGGCCGGGCCCTCCCCAGGTCTCGCAAAAGATAGGAAGGGACCCCTCGGCCATTCCTGACTTTGGGTGCTGGGGTGACGTCACTGGCCTTCAGTTCTGGGCGCTGAAAATCCCACCCAAGTCAGGGAAACGGCTTGTTGAACTTTGAAGCAACTGTGAATTCGTCCTGGAGGGAGAGCAAGTGTGACAGATCACAGGGCAAGGCCGCCTCACACCACTCCCTCTGGGGCGCGTCTGGAGTAGCTGTGACCCCAATTTGATAATCACCAACACCCCTCCTGGTGAAAGTGGGGCAGACATTCCCAGAGCTGACCTGCCCTGCCCTCTGCCAGTGTTCCCTCTAACTCTCATGCTGGCTCTTCCCCCGACCCCCAATTTACTCCTGTCTCCTGGCTTGGCTGACTTCGAGGCACTCAAAATATGACCCACAGCAACTCTGTCCGGACCCCAAAATTGCTGCGCAATGGAGCCATGCCGTTTGCCTTCGCACCTCGTTGCTGCCACATCTCAGGGAACCCCAGCAGAACCCTCAGGCCCTGCAGAAGGCAAAGCCCTGCCCTAACCCTGCGGTCATCTTTGTGTCTCCCACTTTCACCCCCATATGGAACATTCCACTGCCTGGGGGGGGGGGTCAGGCAAATGCTCCGACTCACCCACCCTTCTTCATGGACAGAGGACCCCACTCTGGGGAGGCCCCTCCCACTTCAGGGGATTGTAGATAACACTGACCTTAAAAAAAGTAACTAATATTTCGTAATTTTTTTTTTTTTTTACTAATAATACTTACAAGTTTCGAGTGCTCACAAACATATAGAAAAGGGGTTTTTGCTATTTAGGTTAACAATTTTAATTCAGGTTTTTTAGTGGGATTATCTGATTCCTATAACTTTCTATTTCCTGTCATTATAATAACTGTTCTAGAAATGATGACTCTCTATATGTACATTGGCTACACTGGTGCATGGGATGTACTGTATTTTTTTTTTATATCTAAATAAAGAAAATCTTTCAATTCCTCCATTTCTAAAGCCGAGAGGGCGCACGTGAAGCACAAACACCTCCACCGCCATCAGAGGGACCAGGAACAAGGGGGGGTCTGCATTAAAGATTTCAGAGATGCTCATGACAGAAAAGGGATTGGAGAAGAGTCCAGCCCCTCCCCCCAAGAGCCCCATGACTTCCCCCAGCTTCTTTACATGCCCCCCAGCCCCACCCCCACCCCACACAACCTGACAGGGCCTCTGACAGGTGCAGCCACACCACCTGTCCCATTTGGTAAATGAATCGAATCAGGGGTTGAATGACTCCGCAAGGAGGGAGGTCCACTTTTAATTAGCTGGTTGACAGCAGTGATTGAGCACCTGGCATTTTATTGGAGTGTGTAGACACCAATCTTGGGGTCCTACCCGGAAGATCTCATAATCAAAACAAGAAGAGGATGTTTCTGTGTCAGATCTTAAAGGAGGAAGACAAGGTTCCTGCTGCTTGAGCCTTCCAGCAGGTTCCACGGGGAGTGTTCCCCAGGGGTGATCCTTTGCAAACTGTGCTCTGGATAAACACTTCTTGGAGTTTGCAGGGTCAATTTGTCTTACTTAACTCCAGTTTTGCTCCCATTTCTCTTATGGCTTCTTTTTTGATCCATTGGCTATTTAGGAATGTATTGCTTAATTTCTACATATTTGTGAATTGTCCAAATTTTCTCTTATTATTATTGATTTCCAAAAAGTCATGACACATGACTTTTCTGACAACACAGTAATTTTACTCACTTGTGATCAGAAAACATAATTTTTGTGATTTTATCCTTATAAATTTATTGAAAATTGTTTTATGCCCTAATATTTGTTTTTATCCTGCAGAACTTTCCATGTGTCCTTGAATGTTTGTTGTGCTGTGGATCTGTGGATGGTGGACTGTCCCGTTGCTGTTGAGAAGGTCTTGACAGTTTACATTATTCAGACTTTGTATTTCCTCACTGATGCTCCGTCAAGTCAGTCTAGCCACTGTAGAAAGTGTGAGCTAAAATATCCAGCTGTTACTGTTGAATTGCCTATTTGTCCCTTCATTTCTATCAGTTTTTGCTTCATTTATTTTGGGTCTCTGTTGTTAGGGGCATTTAGGTTTATAACTGCTGTACTTCTTAATGGATTGAACCTGCTGGCATCACAAAATATACCTCTTTGTATCTAAGAAGTTTTATCTTAAAGTGCATTTTAGCTGACATTAGTGTAGTCATTCCAATTATCTTTTGGTGACTGCATGATTTATCTTTTTCCATCCTTTTGCTTTCAGTCTATGTTCTGTAGACAAAATATAGTTGTGTCACTATATTTTACATTTACCAATTAATTAATTTTACCAATTGCTACATTTAATTAATACATTTTACCAATCTCTGTTTCTTGTTTGGAGTATTTAATTTTTTTCCATTTAATGTGATTATTGATAAAGTAGGATTCATGTCTGACATGTTCCTGTTTGTTTTGTACATTATGACTTTTTAGTTCCTCCATTACTGGCTTCTTCTAAGCAAAACAGATACTTAGTAATATACCATTTAATTCTCTTGTCATTTATTTCTCACTGGTTCCCTTGAGATTTATATTTAAAATCTTAACTTAAAACAACCCAGTTAGAATTTATACTAATTTAACTTCATGTACAAAACTTTGCTCACTTTAGTCTAAAGGACTCTGTTTAGTTTTTTGGTTTTTGTTTGTTTGTTTGTTTTGTGAAAAGGTCTGCTGGTACAGAATCATCTCCATTTTGTTAAATTTGGGACTGTCTTTATTTCTCCCCTTTTTTTGAAAGATAGTTGTGCTAGATAGAGAATTCTTCATTGATACACATTGTTTCTTTCAGCACTTTGAATATCATCCCACTGCCTTCTGGCCTTCCTGGCTTCTGAGAAGAAATTGGTTGGTAATCTTTTAAGGAGGCTTTGTAGGTGATGACTTGTTTCTCTCTTGCTGTTTTGAATATTCCCAGTGTCTTTGATTTTTAAGTTTCATCTGATGTGACTAGAATAAATAGTAAGAGTTTATTTTACTTGTGGTTTATTGAAATCCTTGAAAATGTGGGTTAATGCTTTTATCAAATGTGGGGAGTTTGGGACCATTATTTCTTCAAATCTCCTGCCTCTTTCTCCTCCCCTCTGGGGCTCCCATTATGCATATAGTAGAATGCTCGCTAGCGTCCACAGGCACCTAAGGCTCTGTTCACTGTCTTCATTCTTTATCTTTCTGTCCTCAGACAAGATCATCTCAACTGACCATCTGCTCTTTGTTTCATTGAACTCACATCTGCTCTTGAGCTCTTCCAGTGACGTTTTCATTTCACTTATTGTAATTTCAACTCCAGAATTTCTATCCTTCTCTTTAAAAAATGTCTACCTCTGCTGACTTTCTCTATTTGTGAGACATCACTCTCATGCTTTTCTCTAGTTCTTTAGGTTTTCTCTAGCCCTCTGAACACATTTTAAATAACTGGTTTAAAGTCTTTGTTCAGTCCAACATCTGGATTTCTTCAGGGATGGTTTTTATGAACTGTGTGTTTCCCTGTGAATAGGCCATACATTTTTTTAAAGATTTATTTATTTATGCATACAAGAGTTGGGGTGTAGGCCAAAGGTGCGGGGGGTGGTGGTGGTGAGAGGATCCACCAGAGACAGAGTGGGGAGCAGAACAGACAGGTTGACTGAAATACACTGCTGAGGGGAGCAGCGGGCGAGACAGGAGAGGTCTGCTGTGCCATGTGGGTCAGCTCCCTGGCCCAGGATGGAACTCATGTTGCAGTAGCTGTGGATTGCTTCAGAGTGTTAATGCTCAAACACTTGCACCATTGGGGAGGCCCAATGCCATACATTCTTATTTCCCTAATTTTTGTAGAAAATTGGATATTTTAGGGGCCTCCATGGTGGTGCAGCAGTTGAGCGCTGGGTTGCGAAGCTGCCCGCAGCCTCTGCAGCGCCGGTTCAATCCCCGGCTGCTGGACGAGGGTCCCACATGGTGCGCAGACCTCTCCTGCCGCCCGCTGCTCCCCTCAGCAGTGTACTTCGTCAGTCTGCCTGCTCTGCTCTCCCCTCTGGCCCTGGTGAATTCGCTCACCCTCCCACGCTTCTGGCTGTATCCAGTGCTTGTATAAATAAATAAATAAATCTTTAAAAAAAAAAATTGGCTCTCTTAAATGCAAACCAGATCACTGTCTCCACAGGGTTTTTGTTGCTATTACAGTTTGTTCAGTGTCTTTCCTAAACTAGGGCTGAGGCATACTCACTCTTTGTTGTGTGTGCAGCGAAGTCTGCTTGTGAGTGGTCAGCTTACCACTGGAAAGAAGTCCCTTAAATCCCCAGAACCAGTCCGTTTCTCAGCATGTGCTGAGGAGAGGGGGCTCTATGGATAAGTTGGGGAACTCCTTCACTGCTCAGGCAGGCATTTTACAACTCCCAGTCTTCACTTTCTGATCGCAGTGAGCCACAAGGTCAGCCAGAGGTGATGTTCAGAGCCTTCCTGGCTCTTTCCTTGGCACATGCACAGTCCTATACATGTGAGTGAGCTTTCAGGTATGGAAGAATATGCCAAGGTTTTTCAAAGCCCTCTATGGACAGCTCATTCCTCAAATTTTCCTTTTAAGATTTTCCATCAGTTTCTTGTTTAAGATTGTTGGTCCAGTTGTTATCACTGCCTCAAACAGCTACAATGTTAATGATTTCCACTGTTGTTCTCTATAACTGCCCCCAGCAGACAAGTTTTTTTCATTAAGCAAGCTTCAAGTCAGTTCATATAAACACAACCTTCCAAGTGAGGTCTTTTGGGGAGCCACCAGACAGGTCAAATCATGACAGCTATGTGATAACGGGGTTCTGGAGGCACCCCAAGCCTGCTCTGCTATATGCCAGGGGCTGTTCTATTGGGTTTCAAGGACTAGAGAGAAGATGGGACTTGGACTAGTGAAAACACCACAAAGTTTGCTGTTCTCACCAAGATTCAGCTGTTTTTCTTGAATAAACACTCCCCAGACTGTTGCAAGCCTTTGGTTCATTTCCAGAGTTGTGAAAGAATTGATTTTACCCATTCCGACAGTGCTATCATTGCTTTTACAGAAGAGAGGATTTCCTTATTCTGCCATTCCTGTTGATGCCACCGCTCAGGCTACTTTGTCATCTCAGTTTCCCTCCCAGGGGGCAGAAGTATCTTCCCCTGAACTCACAGTTGTCCAGCCCCTGGCGCCCATGAGATCTATTCACTGCCTTCTCTTCCAAAAGGCCTTCCAGCACGTGTCACCTCAGATCCAGCTGGCCATATTCTTCCAACGTGCCAGTAGGGTGTGATTCTGAGCTCTAATGTATTCTGCCCACCTGAGCTCCTTGACTTCTGTTTGCCCTGAGGCAGGAGTGGTCCTCCTTGTGCAGGCTGCAGTTCACCTCTGAACTTGGATCCTTCAGTGACATCAAGCTAGGCCACAACCCATGCCCTCTGGAATCTGCTAGCCATAATGCACGCACCTGGACCAGCCAACCCGGGTCCGCAGTAGTGCCCAAAGTATGCAGGAGTGGCAAAGGCTCAGACTCTTCCCGTCCCCCACATCAAACCTATGAGACCAGCACGGCCTTCCCCACTCCACAGACGGCTAAAGTGAGACTCAGATAAATAAATAAGTAAATAAATTGTATAAATAAATCTTTTTAAAAAAGAAAATTGGATCTCTGTGGCCAGAGCCACAGAGCAAGTCAGACACAGAATTAGGGCTAGAACCCACTTCCTGAGTAGGAAAACCCTAAGCCTGCAGGAGACATCCCCAGAAGTGAAGGCTACAGGTGGCGCAGGGAAAACATCCAGCCCACTGTGCTGGCCATGGGAAGTGACCGCCAGGGGGCGTGTGGTATCAACAAATGCTCAGCCTCAGAGCATCCCTGGCGTGGCAGGCCGGGGCCTCCAGACAGTCTGCGTGGTCCTGGCCCTTGACAGAGGACCTGCGTCAGAGACATGACTGCAGAGCCCAGCACCACGAACCTCCCAAGTCCCCACTCCACGCCCCCGCCTCCCCGGGCACCAGGCTCTGCTGGGGAAAAGGGAACAGGAATCTGGTTTCCCATCTTCCCTAGGGAATGGCGCACCTCTGGCCTCCCGTGTGGCCACAGCGAATCTCAACTCACAGGGAAAGGCTGGCCCTGGCCATAAAATCCTCAGACCAGCGATGGTCATAGTGAGCCCTGTAACCCCTCCCTGCAGCAGGAACCCGTGCCTAGTGCTCACACTCAGCCCTCCTGCCCTGCCCCACCCTACTTCCACCAAACCAGTCCTGGAGGCTTGGCCCTGGGGCAGAAACAGGGCCATCCCCAAGTTCCCTTGTTGCAGGGACCTCCAAGGTCAAGAATCCTTACAGTAAATATCACTATCCTTGAAGTCATGGGTTGAGTCTCCTCCTTCACAAGCCACACTCCAGACCCCCAGCACACAGGGTGCTCATTTCAGGTTATGTATAAAGCAAAAAAAAAAATTCTATTAGAAACAACAGAATACCCGACCATAGCAGATGGGTTGGTAAACTGTGGCATATCCTTAAAACTATTGAATAGTCGTTAAAAGTCATGTTGTCACAGGGTGATCTGGAGTTGAATTCAAGATCAAGAAAATAACAGAACCAAGTGTATTATTTACAGTTGGATCCCAGTATTTTTACTAGTAGGTATTATCTCAGGTTTTGAAATTACTTTTCCTCTTAATTCTGTGTTTTCCAAATTATCTGAAATCAGTATTCATTATGTTTATAATTGGGAAAAAACATTATTTTAATGTTTATTGTAACCACTTTCTTCCAACTGAAAAACAGTAAATTTGATAAGCAAGGTTTGTCCCCAAATATCATTTTTTTAATATCAAGAGTTTTTGTTTAAAAAACTGTCTTGAATATATATCTATTAGTGCCATAGATTTTTTGATTCACAAATTTCTTTTGTAAATCATTACTTTTGGATCCAGCAAAACTGTTGAAGAATTTGTTCATTTTACTGCTTTTGATTTTCTTACTTCTGAAAGCATTTGTCTGAACTATGTCATGTGGGCTCTGTCTTTGGATCTCTTCAGCTCTAACTTCCTACCAACTTTGTGGATCAGAATAACTGCAGTCCATGGGATGAGAGAACCCCGTTTTTCCAGCCACATGACCCCCCATGAGATTCTGAATGACTAGAGATACTCTGTTTCTCTCTCAAAGATATAAGGGATTTTGCCAGTACCAATTTTTCACGCCCATCGGAGGCCACCTGGACATGTCAGGACATGTGTGCACCAACATTCGGGGACTTCACAGGACTTTGCAAAGTGCTTTCGTAACCTAGGTTGAAGAAAGCAGAGTAAATTGAGCCATAGTTGCTGCTGGAATGTTTAATGATGTGGCACAGGAAGCTGTCCGGGGGGGGGGGGTTGTTTTCAGGTGGGACTCTGAGCAGAAAGTGGGTCTTCCCATCAAAGGAAACAAACAAAACTCTATCTTGGAGCTCAAAAAACCAAACCAGGTAGTCTCAGGCTTGCGAACCTGGACTCTGGAGCTCATCAGCCTGGATGGGATTGCCACTTACAAGCAGAAGCATGTTTACCTTTTCTGGGCCACAGGTTCATGTCTTTAAATAAAGTAGAGTAATATTAGAATGCCCAGCCTCAGGGGTTTTGTAAAATTTAAAGGAAATCAATCTGGAAAAGAGAACAGCCTCAAACATGGTCTTGGGACCTCGTAATCACTCAGTGCAGGCAGGAGGGAGGAAAGGAAGGAGAGAAGGGAAACAGCAAGGGAGCGATTGTAAAGTTTTATCAAGTAAAATCATGACTCTCAGAGAAATATAAAATGAATATAGGTCAAGGATTTTACTTAACTCTTAGTTAACCAGTCAGATGTTGCAACTTATCCAAAGGAGTTTGCAAAGAATCATACAAGCATGCAGTAAGGAATGCGGAAAAGAACTTCCAAGTAGATAGAAAACAGGTCTACTCACAGGGAAAATATCAAATGTATTTCCGTGGATACCATCATTTGTTCTCCCGTGGACAACAGACTTGGCATTTACAAGTTTTTGGCAACTTACAGAATTATATCTCAAAGGCAATGAAGAACAGAGATAGCCCAGAAGATTGCACCAGCTAGAACACCAGTAATAAATAGTTTTTGTCCACGTGGAAGTCCTCTACAATCTTGCCAGGAAGAAAGGCACGAGGGAAGGAAGAAGGGGCGCAGGGAAGAAAGGGGTTGGGAAAAGGAAGGACAGAGCCTTAGAGAGAAGTGTGCGCCAGAACAGAATGTGCAGTGTTGGCGGTAGGTCTATATCAGAATGGCTAAATGTATTAGGTGTGTTCCTTGTCTATTGCTATGTAGCAAATCACTGCTAACTTTTTTTTTTTAAGATTTATTTATTTATTTATACAAGCACTGGGTACAGTCAGAAGTGTGGGAGGGTGAGAGAATTCACCAGAGTCAGAGCGGGGAGCAGAACAGGCAGACAGACCAAAGACACTGCTGAGGGGAGCAGTGGGTGAGGCAGGAGAGGTCTGCGCGCCATGTGGGACCCTCGTCGGCAGCCGGGGATCGAACCGGCGCTGCAGAGGCTACAGGCAGCTTTGCAGCCCAGCGCTCAACTGCTGCGCCACCAGAGGAGGCCCATCACTGCTAACTTAACAGCTTGAAACTACATATGTAGTAGCTCACAGTTTCTATAGGCTGAGAATTTGGGTATAACTTTTCTGGGTTCCTTGTTTTAGGATCCCCCCTATAAAAGTTTCGGTCAAGGTGTCAGCCAGGGCTATAGTCTCATCTCAAGTTGACTGGAAGTGACTGGATCACTTCTAAGGTCACATAGGTAAAAGATCTCAGGTTCTTGCAGCCTATGAGACCTGAGGGCCTCCTCAAGATGGACACTTGCTCCATGAAGGACAGCCAGAGAGAGGCAGCACGTTCTTACCTAATGTCATCTCTGAAGGCACACAGGAAGAAAGGAAAGAGGGAAAGAAGAAGGGGTGCAGGGAAGAAGGGGGTTGGGAAAAGGAAGGACAGAGCCTTAGAGAGAAGTGTGTACTAGAATAGAACGTGCAGTATTGGTGGTAGTCACCTTTTCTACTCTATTGGTTGAAAGAAGTTGCCAATCCTGGCCACACTCAAATAGAAGGGATTACATATGGGCCAGAGTGCCAGATGGAGATAATGGGAGTCATTTAAAGTTTGCCCATCAGGCCCCCCTGGTGGTGCAAGGGTTAAGATGCAACCTATGAAGCAATCCGCAGCCACTGCAGCACCAGTTCAATCCCTGGCCAGGGAGTAACCCACATGGCACAGCAGACCTCTCCTGACTCACCCACTGCTCCCCTCAGCAGTGTATTTCAGTTGATCTGCCTGTTCTGCTCCCCACTCTGTCTCTGGTGGATCTTCTCACCTCCCCCACCCCCACCCCCCACCTCTGGCCTGTATCCCAGCTCTTGTATGCATAATAAATCTTAAAAAAAATAATAAAATTTGCCCATCACACAGGGATCCCCAAATAACCAGATCTTCAACCCTGCATTTGGATGTTTCTGAAGCTGGAGGTTTGGCATATTTCTGGATACGCATTTGAATGAGCTAATAAACCCAGGGTTTCTATACTCTCTGGAGGAGGAAGAAATATAAGATCACTTAAGTGAATCTACTTAAAATGGTGACCTGATTTTACAATTACTACTAGAAGGTGAGTATTGACTGGGGCTTTATCTTAAAAATAGAACCAAAAATCAAAAATAGTGAAAAAAAATCATATTTTATTTAAGAAAGACTTTTATTGCAACCATTTTCTAACTCTTAAAGAAGGTGTCATTCAAAGGTTGGTATTTTCCCAAAATAAACAACAAGACCGTAGTGTAACAGTCTCTTATTTTATCTTTGATTCATACATGCTGGAAACTGTAGCTGAAAACTACAAAACACTGATGAAAGAAATCAAAGACCTAAAAAAACTGGAAAAAAATACTATGTTTGTGATTTGGAAAACTCAAAAATTGTTAGTGTCAGTTCTCTCCAATTTGATCAATAGCTTCAACTGAGTCCTAACAGGTTAAATACATATATATATATATATATATATGAAAAATGTTTTAAGTGGAGATCAGGGATGAAGGATGAGCTCGGGGCCTGTCTCACTTTATAAGTGACCCCTGTATTGGTGCTGTCCTGGGTGCCTAAGCTCGCTGGTTCCTTCATTCTTTCTACAGTATCTGTTGACCCATGTACTAGATCCCCTTGAGTCCACTCCTGACACCCCCTGCATTCCTCTCCTCTCCTTCTCTCCTGTTTCAGTCTTGGCTGGGGCCCTCTGTTTTCTCCAGTGTGGTGTTCCCAAAACCTCCCAAGTTTCTTCCAACCCACAGCCTCAGTCAACACTGGCAGCCATTCTCCTGTGCCAGTGAAATGATGTTTCCAAAGAGCAAATAAGACCTTGTGATGCTTTGCTTTAAACTCCCCAACAGATTTTTTTCAGACCTTCTATGAGTGTCTGCTACCAAATGATGGAACCCAAACTCTTCAGGCTGGTCCCCAAGACCCTGCATGATCTGGCTCCTCCTGAATTTCCTTTTTTTTTTTAAAGATTTATTTATTTATGCATACAAGAGCTGGGGTACAGGTCAGAGGTGTGGGGGGTGAGAGGATTCACCAGAGACAGAGTGGGGAGCAGAACAGGCAGACTGACTGAAATACACTGCTGAGAGGAACAGCGGGCGAGACAGGAAATGTCTGCTGCACCATCTGGGTCAGCTCCCTGGCCGGGGATCGAACTCGTGCTTCCGTAGCTGCGGACAGCTTCACAGTGCTGCGTCTTCTACCAGGGAGGCCCTCCTCCTTGATTGTTAGGCCCTCCTCCTAATTGTTCATCTGCCCTCAAGCCATACCCGCCATCATATTAAGCTATTTGCTTCTCCCCGGACATGAGGTGGATTGTCTTGTTGGTTAGAACAGGCACTGCCCTTCTCTGTGGGAGGATCACATGTCCTAACCCGCTGATGTCAAGTGGGGCCAGGTGACTTTCTTGGCCAAATCAAATGTAAGCGTCAGAGACACTTGCCACTTCAGAGCAAGCACTTGAAGAGCCAGCTCATACTCCACCATCTCTCTTCTCTCTGCCACCAGCAGAGGTGAACACATAATGTGAGCGAAAATTAAACCTTTCTTGTTGCTAAGCCACTGAGACACAGGGGCTGTCTGTCACCAGAGCGTGACTCAGATGACTGACACACTCCCTTAGATTGTAAGCACCACCGAAGCTCACTTTGTAAGCTCCGCATAGTACAAACACCAGGCTGTCTGTATTTATACGTTTATGTTAAAAATATACATAATTGATAGAAAAAATATATATATTAGATAATTAACAAATACATGTTAAATGAATGAGTATAATGAGGGAATGAGTGAACACATAACCTATGGGCCTTTGCACATGCTGTTCTCTCTGTAGAATGACCATTGCTGCTTCTTCACTTGCTCAAAGTTCCCTCCACTCAAACCTCAAAGATCTCCTCCACCAAGAAGCCTTCCTTGCCACCCCTCTCTTCTCCCTAAGGCATCTGCGTGCATTTCTATTCTCCTAATAACTGTCTCCCTGGCCTGACAATGAGATCCACAGGCAGGGCCAGATGGGCCTCACCTTGGTGGGCCTGTGCCAGCACAGCACCTAGTTCAGAGAAAATGGGTGGATAAGAGTGAAGGAAGAAGGGTACCCTCAGGTTTTGTCTCCTCTGGGCCCCTGCACGTGCTCCCAGCCCACCAGGAACATCAGTCCTTTTCCTGCTTTCTGGTCTATCTCTTCTAAATCCTTTAGCATCAAGAAAGATAACCCGATGGTTTCCCTCATGTGAAGTTAAAGAAACAAAGGAATAGGCAAAAGCAAACCAAAACCCTAGAAATCCAGGGTGGAGAGGGCCAGGGGACTGTGGTGGAGGATGACAGGCTTTGGCAGTGGGTGTAGTGTGGCACATACATTTGAAAAAGTGTGAATCTTGGGCCTCCCTGGTGGCGCAGGGGTTAAAGACCATGCTATCGAGCTATCACCAGCCACTGCAGCCTGAGTTCCATCCCCAGCCAGGGAGCTACCCACATGGTGTAGCAGACCTCTCCTGACTTGCCCACTGCTCCCCTCAGCAGTGTATTTGTCAGTCTGCCTGTTCTGCTCCCCACTCTCTCTCTCTGGTGAATCCTCTGGCCTACACACAAGTTCTCATATGCATAAATAAATAAATTTTAAAAAAATAGTGAAAGTGTGAATCCATACCCCAAAATTATACGCAGTGTTGTAAACAAGTGTTACCTCGATAACAACACAGCAAAAAAAAAAAAAAAATCCCTTAATATCATTTGACCCAGGGACCTCCCTGGTGGCTCAAGGGGTTAAGGTGCAACCTATGAAGCTATCCACAGCCTCTGCAGCACGAGTTCAATCCCCGGCCAGGGAGATTCCCACATGGTGCAGCAGACCTCTCCTGTCTCACCCGCCACTCCCCTCAGCAGTGTATTTTGTCAGTCTGCTTGTTCTGTTCCCCGCTGTCCCTGGTGAATCCTCTCACCCTCCCGCGCATCTAGCCTGTACCCCAGCTCTTGTATAAATAAAAATAAATCTTAAAAAAAAAAAGAATAATATCATTTGACCCATCCACGGCACAATCCGGTCACAATGAAGGCATTTCTTCTCCCTGTTCCCACAAAGTAAAATACACCAACAGAGCCTTTGCCACTTGGGGTGTCCTTCTTTCTTTCTCTGTGTGTGGAGGCCTCCCACACACACACACACACATACACCCCAGTACTCTATGGCAGAGACCTAAGCGTGACTCAGCCCTATGTCCCCATACCTAGGACTTAATAAAACCATAGCAATTAACAACCCACCAGGGCTTACTCTGGTGAAATAAATGGATGAGGGAATATTTGAGTGAAAGAACGAATGAATGTGAATGAGTTCCAGCATGTTCTTCCATCGGCCCTCAGAAAGCCCAGGGTTCATCACGGGAGGGCCACATGAATGTTGCCGGGCTACAACTGACGGACACTGTTCCCAGCTGCTCCTCGCCAGGCCTGCGCCCCCGTCCCTAGCCTCCCAGACACACAGCACTGCCAGTGAGTGGACAGTGACTGCGAGGCTCAGCTCATGGTCCCAATTCCCAAGTCCACCACCCACTTCCCCAGTGGACCTGGCAGAGGTGTCCAGAGTGTGTGACTCCAGGGAAGTGTGTGTACCAGGCCTGCCGGCCAGTAGCATCAGCTAATGTGTCACCTACAGGGAACTGGGAGGAGAGTGGAGTAAGACACGCAGAAGAGCAGGAGGGCTGAGAAGGACCGGGCATCCATCTCAAGGTCGCTGTGCACAGCTACCTGCATAACGGACTGCAGGTGTGATCAGGAACTCCGAACACCACAGGCATACCCAAGGTCCAGAAACACTCATCACCTCCACGTAACAGCTTCCTCCCTGACGGCGGCTTCATCTGGAGAGTCCCGAGGGGAGCAAGGTGGATGACAGGGTGAGAGAGAAAGAGGCACTTATCCAGAACCCATCCCAAAGGTGAACCTCCAGGCACTCTGATCATGTGGAAACCAACCAGGAACCCAAAGCGAATAAAAAGCATCCTCAGAGATGCCAGGTCATGAAAGCAAAGAAAGAATAAAGCCAGGTTCCAGGCTGGGGTTGCTGAGAACTCTGTGACTGTGCTCCCAAAGCAGACGCTGACACAGGAAGAGTCGTTAGGTCAAAGCCAGTGAAACTCACATCAGGTACAAAAACCGGTACCAATGTTCATTTCCCTGGTTGGAGCCTTAGATGATGGTTCTATCATCACTAGGGGAAGCTGGGTGAAGGATCTACATGAACTCTACTTTTGCAATTTTTCTCTAAGTCTTAGGCAAAAGGAAAATAAACAAGCGGGACTCCATCCATAAGTCTCAAAGTATCTTAAAATAAAAGCATGTTTTGTTTCGTCTTTTAAAGGATTTCTAGGCAGCCAGCCACATCCTGGTAAGAATGCCATTTATTCTCATCAAACCTGGTTTTGCTGAATTGCCTGTGAATATAGTTTATTTATTTAGCAATCATGGATATTGTTCTCTCAAGAAACCTGCAGTTCTTCGGTGAAGATTGTAAGTATCAGATGGAAGGAGCAGGACAGCTAGCAGCGACACGCTGAGAACTGGCAGGGAGACAAAGAACTAGAACCAGGCAGTCTAGAGCGTTTCTACAAGGGCAGGTGGGCCCTGTACCTGAAGCTCTCGAACAATCTCCAGTGTCTTCATGACCCAACCCCATCTGTGCCATCAGTGTTCATGGACCCCAAGCTGGGGACACAGAACCAAGTAAGATCCAATAGCCACGGTCCACCGGCTCACACACGGGGAGGCAATTATGCACACACACAAGAAAGTCTTTGTGCGATTTTTATCATCCTGAAAGGTAAAGTGTGTGGTGGGACCCAGGTAAAGGAGCTACTCATTCAACTTGAGGGGAGACCAGGCTCTTGAGGAGCCACCCAAGAAGGGGAGAGGGATTGAATGTCACAGGTGGCTCGGGCCTGGGGTTGAGGGGGTGCAGTTAGAACTGGGCAGAGAGATGGGCAGGGACTAGATCAGAAAAGACCTGACTGTCCTTTCCAGGATGAACTTGACCCTGCTTAAGCTCATGGGGAAGGGCTTCATCAGGACGTGGTCTGATTCAAGGCAGCTCCAAGGCTGCAGGATGGAAGGGCATCGTTTCCTCAAAGCTGAGCCCAGGAGGTTATGCTGAGGTCAGTCTGTTCCTGGCTTTAGGGGGTATGTCCACAGCACATCGTGTGATGGTGGAAATGTACAAGGGCATAGTCCAGAGATGCTGAGAAATAGCATCATTCCCTTGAAAATGAATGAGGACATAGTCCAGAGATGCAGAGATGCATCTTGGAATTATAAGAGTCAGTGCCCACCAGGCTGGCCTGCCTGCCCGGGGGGAAGTTACTCACCCACTGTGCTGCGCGGGGTGACACACTCAGGATACTTCCCAGAGGCCAGTTCTCCCAGCACCGTTTCAAGTCCATCCTGATCGCCTCAAAACAAACAGCAAAATAGCCACTCCTGAACCCTATCCCA
Source organism: Talpa occidentalis (assembly GCF_014898055.3). Classification (NCBI taxonomy): domain Eukaryota; kingdom Metazoa; phylum Chordata; class Mammalia; order Eulipotyphla; family Talpidae; genus Talpa; species Talpa occidentalis. The sequence continues at coordinate 5,857,656 of NW_023601754.1, forward strand.
CTAAACTTTCCCCGAAGTGAACTGTGGAAATGACTGACCCACCTGTGGGTTTTCTAAAAATATTTTCTGCACCATTTTGCATAGGTTTTCTAGAAATGTTTTCTGAACTGTCTTATTTCTTTGTATGCCCTCCTTTTTCCAAAAAGATTAAGAGCCACTTAAACACACACACAATCGTTTCCTCTAACAAATGAGTAGAGTGAAAGAAACATAAGATACGACAACATCTTGTTTAATAAGTAAGTAGATTTAGACAAAGAAAAAATAAGGATCAGAAATGAAAGAAAGAACTCAGGGTAACACTGAAAGACGCAGGTGCTGCACATACCAGAGGTGGGCCCCAAAACAGACTGTAAGTAGCAGCCTCTGAAAAAAGAAGGAGCCGCTGCTGTAGGATTCACAATATTCAAGCGCTATTTAGAATAAACCAGGAAAATTATTGTTCTACGAACTAAAACTATTTTTATCGTTGAGTCTAGGAAAAAATCCTCCGATAGACATAAAAGAACATAAATATTTATTCCTTTCCCTTTGCCCCTTCTGGCTCTCCCAGCTGGCCAGGCAGGTCCAGCAAAACACAATTTGCTTTTTCTTTTCACTAAAGCGTAGCAATTTAGCACACATGTCTTTACATTAAAACGCACATCGGTGTACAGTTTGGGGAATTTTCACAAAAGAAATACACCTGTGTATCCAGCACCCAGATCAGGAAACAGCATCACTGAAAGCAGTGAAAAGGAAATAAACAAGTGGGAATAGATCCAAAAGGCTTCTGCTGGGCCAAGGAAGCAGCTACAAAGCGAAAAGGCAACCTGCCAAATGGGAGAAAATATTTGTAAATCAGGCCTCCCTGGTGACACAAGGGGTTAAGGTGCAGCACTATGAAGCTATACATAGCCACTGCAACACGAGTTCGATCCCCAGCCAGGGAGCTACCCACATGGTGCAGCAGACCTCTCCTGTCTCACCCGCTGCTCCCCTCAGCAGTTTATTTCAGTAGATCCGCCTGTTCTGTTCCCCACTCTGTCTCTGATGAATCCTCAAACCCACCACACCTCTGGCCTGTACCCTAGTTCTTGTACGCATAAATAAATAAATATTTTTTTAAAATTGTAAATCACATATCTGATAAGACAACCAATTACTGAACCCTATGCTTAGACAATATATATAATATATAAAATATATATAATATATATAAAGAACCTATCCAACTCAATAGCAATAAAAAAGTCAGCAGTCCTATTAAAAAATGGACAGAAGATCTGAATACACATTTTTCCAAAGAAGATATACAGATGACCAACAGGTACATGAATAGATGATCAACATCACTAATCATCAGAGAAATGCAAGTCAAAACCACTCTGCGATATCACCTCACACCTGTTAGGATGGCTAGTACCAAAAAGATAAGAAATAACAAGTGCTGGTAAGGATGTGGAGAAAAGCGAACCCTTGCATGCTGTTGATGGGAATGTGACATGTGCAGCCACTATGGCAACAGTACATGGTTCCTCAAAAATTAATAACAGAATTACCACGTGATCCAGAGATTCTACTTCTGGGGATATATGTGAAGTAAACACAAACATGGGGCCTCCCTGGTGGCACAAGGGGTTAAGTCTCAGAACTATGAGGCTGTCTGCAGCCACTGCAGCCTGAGTTCGATCCCCAGCCAGGGAGCTACCCACATGGTGCAGCAGACCTCTCCTATCTCACCCGCTGCTCCCCTCAGCAGCGTATTTCAGCCAGCCTGCCTGTTCTGCTCCCCACTCTGTCTCTGGTGAATCCTCTCCCCCTGCCTCTGCCATACCTCTGGCCTACATTCAAGCTCTTGTATATATATATATATATATATATATATATATATATATATATATAAAAAAATAAGTCTTAAAAAAAAAAAGAAAATGCAAACTCAAACTCAAGAAGATACTCACACCCCATTGTTCACTGCAGTGCTATTTACAGTGGCCAGGACGCGAAAACCCCCTTTCCATCAAAGGATGAATGGATGAAGAAGATAAATGTCAATTATACCTCAGTTTTTTTAAAAGAAAAGAAAAATTAAAAAAGGAACAGCATTTCCAGCACGCTTGAAACCCTCTCCCAACCAATACTTCCCACCAAGGGAAAATAGAGCCAGAACTTCTAATGCCATAGACATGCTTTACCTGCTCTGGGACTTTTTATAAATGGATTCGTTCACTGTCTACCTTCGTTCACTCAGCCCTGTGTCTGTGACTCATCCATGATATTGCTGGTAACTGTAGCTTAGTCTCACTGTGGTATTCCTTCATGTGGCCACACCACAATTTATTCTCCTTTAAATGATCCATCACATTTAGTCAGGAAAATAAAGATGACCATAGGTTGCACGTGGGCATTTTTGAGTTAACACTGTTAATAATTCATTTAAGTGCATGATGCCAAAGATATTTTTCTAAACTTTGAAATGAAATTCAAATGCTGCTGAAAACTGTCAGTCTCGCAGTTGACATTATTTTGATCACCAAAATCTATTTTTGTAACCAAAGATGTCTCAGTCCTGTGGCCAGAGGAACAAAATCCAAATAGAAAAGCCACTGAATTTTTGTACAATTGCAAGTAGACATTTAACATCTGTAGGCAACATTTATTGAGACTTGATCGTGCGTCAGAAACGATAGCAAACTCTTCAAATATATTATATCCTTCGATCCTGGCAACATAATTTTATGCTTCTCATTTTTGAAGCTGGGTCTGTCTTGCCCAGTCCTTCATCCTCAGCACATGGATGTAGGATCTAGCACAAACCAGTCAGTAAGCACATGTTAATGCAATGAATGAATAAAAGTAGCCACCATTCATTCAGAGTCCATATTATATACCAGACCCCCTGTGAAATGTTTACATTCATTATCCTGGTTAATCGTCTCAACAAACCTGAGATGATAATATCTTTGCGGGTGCTGCCCAGCTCCCAAGTCCCCACTTTCTCTGAAAACCACACCCTGCTGGCGCAGAGATGCCCAGTTCCCCTGTTTGTGCTACAAAGCCCCGCCCCCATGGTCACAGCTGATAGGACAGGCAGCAGACACCTAAAGCAGCTCAGCCAATCAGATCCTGTCTCAGGAATTTGGACTGAAGCTAGCCAGCTAGGTCTGCTGAGGGTAGAATTGAGAGGCTGTGAACTCGCTCCCAAACCTGCAGTGCGGGCTTTTGTATGAAATAGTGGAGAAAGAGCATGTGGGGCAGGGAGGTGGTGTGCGGGAGGAATCGGGAGATTGAGCAGGGAGGTGCAGAGACAAGAGCTGAATTGAGTCTGGGCTCCCATCTGCTTCTACGTTTCCCATTCCAGGACATGCAAAAGCCCAGACTTGGGCTCCAGTAAATGCTTTTTTTTTTTTTTTTAATGGTTCAGTGATTCCCATTAACTATTACCAAAAAAAATCTAAATTAAGGTAGGTAAATATTATTTTTTCCTCCTACAAATCAAGTATCAGAAGTGAATCGAATTGTTGGGCACACAATTGGTGTTCGGAGAATTGGCTGTTGGTGTGGTAAACACTCCAGAAAGACACACCTCCATTCCTGTCTTTTCTTATAACACAGCAGCCACTACACTCAACTTTGTTCCCAATATTCCAAGTAACCTGTGTCCCTGGAAACACCTTTGTCTCTTGAAAGCTACGCCACCGTGTACACACAGCTGTTCTCTCTCCTGGGACATCACCCCATCCTATCCACCTGCTGAGGTCATCATTGAATTTTAAGCTCAACTCATGAAACGTGCCTCAAAGCAACTTCTTCTAACCTCCTCAGATAGTGTTAGGTGTCCTTTCCTTGTGCACATATGGTGCAAAAGGCAGATTGCTCTGGACCATTCGCCTGCACATCTGCTCTCTTAACATATCATGGGCTTGGGCCTCCCCTGGTGGCGCAGCGGTTGAGCGCCGGGCTGCGAAGCTGCCCGCAGCCTATGCAGCGCCGGTTCGGTCCCCAGCTGCCAGCGAGGGTCCCACAGACCCTCTGGCGCGCAGACCTCTCCTGCCGCCCGCTGCTCCCCTCAGCAGTGTACTTCGTCAGTCTGCCTGTTCTGTTCCCCGCTCTGGTTCTGGTGAATTCTCTCACCCTCCCGCGCTTCTGACTGTACCCAGTGCTTGTATAAATAAATAAATAAATCTTTAAAAAAAAAAACATATCATGGGCTCCTTAAAAGCAGGGACCTGATTTTCTACAGTGTTTTCACCAGCACACAGCAGAGTGCTGGGCCTGTATGAACATCAGTAAGTGTGCGCGGGATGCATGGGTCGATGGATGCAGAGGAGAAGATGAGTGGGCAGAGTATAGGTAAGTGGGGGGTCTAGATGGATAGATGATGGATTAGTGGAGAGGAGGTAGGAGGAAGGACAAGTGGATGGATGGCAAGATAAGGAGGTGAAAGATGAAAGGAAGCTTAAACAAATGGATGGGTGAATGGGTGGACGGACAGATGGATGGATGTATGGATCAAAGGGAGATAGTAGAAGGGATAGGTAGACTGGGAAAGATGAATGAATGAGTAGAAAAACACCAAGGTGATGGGGGATGGGAGCAAGGCTATTCAATGAATGAGAGAAGAGAGAGGTAGGTGGGTAGGTGGACAGACAGATGGTCAAGCCATTCTGAAGCCTGGAAGCCTAGGGCTCGCTCACGCCCAGCTGTGCTCACCAACTACTCTCATGATTCTGCCACCTGCCAATGGCTCCTGAAATTCAACATGTGTAAAATCAAAACTCATATTCATCTTCCCCAAACTTGATTCTCTTCCAGTGTTCTGTTCCTCATGAATGGCAACACCATCTACTCACTACACCGACCAGAAACCCAGGCCTCGGTGTTATTCACCACAGCCAAGACATAGACCCAACCTCAATGCCCTGTTGCAGACGACTGGATAAAGAAATGGCGGCATATATGCTCCATAGAAAATTACTCAGTGATTCAAAAAGATGAAATAGCGCCTGTTGGGACAAAAGGCATGGATCTCGAGGTGATTATGCTAAGGTAAAATGAGCCAGAAAGTGAAAGACAATTACCACAAATCATTCATCGGTGGACTATGAATACCAAAAGAAAATAATCTGACAGAACACAACAAAAAATGACTCTCAGACTCAATGAAAACCACAGTGGTTACCGGGGGGACAGCTGGGGGGGGGGAGGGGAGGAGACAGGGCCTCTGCACTGGCACTCTGGTGGGGGGTGACGCCAGCGTTCCTGTGGCGGCATGAAGGTGCACCCCCAAATTATATAGTTATGTAACCGATTGGCAAATCAATAAAATTTGAGAAGATGAAAGGAATCTAGGCTTCCCCCTTGACTCTACCCATTCCCTCAACCCCCACCCCCAAGACACCATTCAGTCCTGCTCACTGCACCTCCCCACACCTGGTCCACCTCTTCCCATGCCTGGGCCACCGCCATTTCTCTCCTGGGCTCATGTGAGCTGCACTTCTCCAGCCTCCCTGCCTCCATTCTTGCCCCCAACCCTCTCCCTGCTACCAGTACAGCTGCCTTTTCAAAATGCAGATGTGTGCAATTCCTCGTCAGTATAGCGGTCCTTCTGCCTATCAAAATGCAGATCTGTGAAACCATAAAACACGTAGATGAAAACTCTGCATCGATGGCTTCAGGAGTGTCTTTGGGGACTTGATTACAACAGTAAGGGAAACAAAAGCAAAAATAAACAAATGGGATGACAGCAAACTAAAAAGCTTCTGCACAGCGAAAAAGAAAAAAAAGAAATCTGTGAGAATGGCCCACATCAAAAAAGACCAGAAGGTGTCCCTGGTGGTGCAAGGGCTTAAGATGCAACCTATGAAGCTGTCCACAGCCTCTGCAGCACGAGTTTGATTCCCCCGGGCCAGCCAGGGAGCTACCCACATGGCGCAGCAGACCTCTCCTGTCTTGCCCCGCTGCTCCCCTCAGCAGTGGATTTCAGTCAATCTGCCTGTTCTGTTACCCGCTCTGTCTCTGGTGAATCCTCTCACACATACACACCCCCACCCCCCCTCCCACACCTCTGGCCTGTACCGCAGCTCTTGTATGCATACATAAATAAATCTTTAAAAACAAATACGGTGTTGTAAATCAATAGTACCTCAATAAAATGATTAAAAATTTTTTTTCATGCAGGTCTGATTATGCCTCCGCCACCATCCAATATTCTAACCCTCCAAAAGATTCTAAATGTCTCTCATAGCTGTCGGGATCAAAAGCTGGCCTGACCCCAGCCCACTCCTCTTGCCTCACTCCGCACCCAAACAAGATCAGAATTCCTGAATCTCTCCCAAGCTTGCCTCCCAGGATGGTGGCATGTCTCATCTGGGCAACTTTTACCTTCACCTCTGTCACTCCTGGGTTAGCCTCTATCACACACACACCAGCCCCCTCCTCCCAGCTTGTAAATCCCACCAAGGAAAGAGCAAGTCTGTTTTGGCTTTTTGCGGGGAGGAGAGGCAGCTTGGTGCAAAGCTGGGTCCAGCTCCTAATTAGCCAGGTGACCTTTGGCTGGTGACTGGATCTCCTAAGCCGCCTTGTTATGTAAACAGGGTAATCCCCATAGAAAGGGGAGGTTCCAGGTTCCCTGTCCCGCCCAAAGAAGGGTGGGGCGAAGCAGGGAGAAGCTCCACTGAAGGGGACTTAGGAAACGACAAGAGGATTTGGAGGCTCCACAAGGAGCAGAGACGTGAAGAAGAAGCTGCGCCTGCTTCTCGGCCTTGGGCTTGCACCGGGGCCTTGAGGGACATGGAAGGAGACACTTGGAGAAGACGTGGGTGAGAGACCCTTGGGGAGGATGACAATGGCTGCCTTTATCTTGACTTGTGCCTGGCCCCTTCCACCCCTTTCCTATGGTCCCCACCAGAAGGCCCCTTAGACTTGTAACAAGCTTTCTGGCCTTGGTGGCCCCACTTTGGGCCAACCCTGTTTGGCTGAGCATGTACCCACGAGGGGATGGGTAACTTTGAGTGTTTAATTGGCAACTATTTTAACTGTATTCTTTTTCTTTTCTCTATTGCATGCTAATTCTATTAAACTTCTTTTCTATTGAAGATCTTAGGCGCTTAAAAGTATGTTTGTCTTTATGAGGGGACAGCAGGACCCATTTAGAGGAGGCAGGTCCTGGGGGGGGGGGGCGTCTCTCACCCTGCCCACCAGCAGTTATGTTATAGAGCAACCCCGATATTAAACGGGTTCCTGGCTGTGGGTCCTCACCCGCGCGCTTTAAAGGGACTTATGAATACTCTACTACAGACACACGCAAAAGGGTTAATAAAAGGTTTATTTACAAGAGAAAAAGAAATAAGGAAAATGTACAACTCAGGGAGAAAATAGGGAAATAAAGTCTTTAATGCGTCCTACCCGATCCGACGACCTGGAAACCCAAAGTCACTCTCAGAGCTAGACAGACGCCGCGAGCTGGCCGAGGGCCCCAAAATGGAGAGAGCCCCAAAGCCCACATGTCTGCCTTTTGTATCCACCTGGCTGCTTAACCCCACCCTCAGGTCCCAGCCACCTTCCCTTGGGTGGTGATGGGATGTAGAGTTCCCAGTGTCTTTGGCTTTGGCCTGGGGTAGGGGTGGAGTCCACAAAGCCTGTATGGGGCAGCCTTTTCCCCCTAACACTGGGGTGGGGGTGGAGTCCACAAAGCCTGTATGGAATTAGCTTTGGGACAGCCTTTTTCCCCTAACAGTTACACCTGAGAAAAGAGAGGAAATCTTGTCCCCCTCGGGGGAGAGAGGAATTAATCAATGTGGGTGGCGAGGTCGGGTGAGGGCCTGTGGTGACTGGGTGAAGCAGCCAGCAGAAAGGTCATGTGAGTCCCTGCTCATCCTCAGCCAGCTTGCCCTGAATCCAAATCTTTAATCTTTATTTAACAAATCAGTACTCCCAGAAGGGCTGCCTTTTACACTGTAGCCCCTTGACACCTCTCCCAGGTGTCCTGGAAGGGCACTTCCTACCAAGGGGTAAGGAGAGAGGCCTGGCCCCCGCAATCAACGAGAAAAGGTTGTCAGGGTTCATTAAATCCCTAACAGAGTCTAGAAACCCAGAGACCAGTTTTCTTAACACGTCCATTTCACTAAGCTCTTTCCTCTCGCAAGCTTATGGCAGCGCCCAGCTACCTTCACCGCCAGGTGCAGCCTCCTCCACCTGGAATCGCATGTCCACATCCCCCAGCTCCCACATCCTTCATTCAGACAGGCCTCTTCATTAATCCAAACTCCTCCTGACCCCAGGCCCTGCCCGCAGTCCTGGAAAACCTTCTATAGTTGCATATATTCTAAATCTCCACAAGGCCCTTCCCTTCCAGAAAGCCTTCTAGGCCTGATCTGCCCTCACTCATCTCCTCTCCCCAGGCCCAAGGGTCTATCTAATACCTCCAATTAAAGAGGAAACGCTGGTGTAAGACAGAACCATCGGGATACCATCCCAAGCTTACTACTGCTAAAGGATTTTTTTTTAAATACAGCCTTGACTAGTACCCAAATACAAAATGAATACATGTCAAAGAGTTTAACTCATTCATTACTGAGGGAAATTAGAAGTTACCTACCTGGGCAGCCACAGGGACAGCCTTCAGCCCCACCCCCCCAGGAAACTACAACTGACCTCAGCTGATGGAAATCATTCGCATCTCAAAGCCGAGAATCATTTGCATTACAATCAGTTTTCTACAACTTAGAAAATTATAAAATAGGAGAGGCACAACCCTCCTCCCCCTAGAAACTGGTGACCTTGCGCCAGGTAACACCTACTTTAATTTTAATTCACTTACTCCCGGTGATCTTTTCTGCCTCTTTTAAAGTGTTTCATCATCTTACCTGGGATTCCTTAGCCAGGTGTTCATTTCTAGAAAGTCGCTTAAATACAGGGGGCCTTAGTCTCTTCATCGGTAAGGTGGGTTGAAAGCGCAAAAAAAAAAAAAAAAAAAAAAGACACCCCAGGTTCTCAGCAGAAGTGCTCCAGAAAGAGCTGCTTCTGTTTGGACAGCTACTTCCCCGCCCTGGAGCTTCCTCCTCCCACTTCAGCCTCCTTTGCATTTAACATTAACAGAGCCGCTGCTTGAGGCTGTAGTAACAGCTGGACCCTTAGGAGGGTTCTGTTCCCTGCCCCACTACCCGCCCTCCCCCAGGTAGAAGCCAAGACCTCCTGCATTCCCTTTACCCCCCAACACCACAGAGATGCATAAGGGCCTCTTTAGCAAAAATCAGAGGAAATAGGAAATCTATGAAAATTGGTAGGATAGGTTCCCCCCCCCCACCTCCTTGTCTTTTCGGAGTGGAATGCTCCCTGCCCGTGCACTCTAGAGACCCTCACACTCGTAGTGTAATTCAAGGCTTCTGAAATCATCCTCCATAAGGGACATACTAGCAAGAGGTCACCTTCCCGAAAGATCTGTGAGGGTTTTTAGATGGCCAGTCTACCCAGAGAACAGACCATCCTGATGGACTTACCCCCACTCCCCCACCACACTTAGCATCAAAAGATCTCCCCCACGATAGAATTGAAAAGTGGGTCACCTTCTGAGTGGCAGGGTGTGACCCGCCACTCCAGAGCCTGGGAGATGGCCCCTCTAGGCAGCAGGCGCCTCCCTCCACTGCTCTGGGCCAAGCAGATACCCAGGAAAGGCTCGTCCCAAGGGGAAAAAAAAACTACAGAAGAAAGATTCAAAAATGTGTGAACATAGCTACCAAAATAAAAGAATAATCAATGACATGCACAAACGTACCCATGAGGATGTTCACTGCAGTGTTGTCTAGAACTGGGAAAGATCAGAAACCAACTACACACCCAGCAACAGAGAACTGGCAAGATAACACATAGTACAAGGGGCTGGGGCCCGGCGAAGCAGCCACAAAAGTGTAACGTGGCGGGGAGATGAGAGAGTGCAGGTTCACGCCATCAAAGGACTCTTAAAAAGTTGTGCAGCTAAAGAGAAAGAAAAAGCCTCGATAGTAACCATGACCAGTTTTTAACAATGACCTGTTTTTACCTTCGTCCTTTCTCTTGGTGTTTCCCAAAAGTGCCCTGCATCAACACGTATTTGTGGATGCAGAGAAAGAAAGGCAGTCGTAATCCAACTCCCTGAAACTAGACCTGATGCATACCACCCCCTGACAGAAATGGAAACCAGTTTGGGGTTCCAATTGGAGAAACAAGGCAGATTTGCCAGACCAGTGATGCTCCAATGAAGGGTGGAGGGGAATGAACTCTTTAGGGCTGCAGCCTTCCACAAGGACTCCAAGTCAGCCATCTCACATAGCATCTCCACCACAAAACACATACACAACACTTGCTGAAAGAGACAGTTCACCACTCAACGACTAGAATATCCATCCTGCAAGAATCAGCAATATCTGCTAAGGGAGGTCAAGGTCACCTTTAGCAGAGTTGTACAGTGGACATAGCCCTGGCCTGTGATGCCCTCATCCTGGTCTGTCCCCTCCTTTCTCTAGTCCTTTATTAATTCATCCATAAAATCAAGATATGGGGTTGGACATGATAAAGGTGAGGTACCCTTTCTCAGGACTCTGAGAGATATGTCCCCTTATTCTGGTCCCCTCCCCCTTGGTCATAAACCCAGATGGAGCTAGAATCTGCCAGCCTGGGTTGCAGCCCTTCCCATAGTCTGGGGACCATGAGTGAGGCAGAACAGGAGGCAGAGTCAGAATGAACAGCCCACAAAGGAGGTTGGGAGCTATCTTCACCCACTGAGAACCACTATGCGGCACCCTCTGCCTCCACCCAGGGAAGGCCAAGATGTGCCGAATGGTAGACCTGGGGTGGAGTAAGGTTTTCTCCACGAGAGCCTGCTCTGCACCCTCCTGGCCATCCCAGTGGCTACCTCCCTTCTCTTCCACAATGTCCCCCTGGCTCTGCTTCCGCAGGTTTATCATCATCAACACTTGTGGCTCTTTGAGGTCCAGTTTTATTTTGACCACCACTTTCCATCCCTCACCAACCAAGTTGGAGTGAGGAGAGAATTATCAAGTGTTGCATCAAATTTTAGGGCGCATGCTTTGTGCAGACCCCCCAAGGTTATCCTTGGGGTTCCCAACCACTAGTCAGGGAAGATTCAACAAATGATTTCACAAAGAACTGGAGGGCACAACCATCACAACCAACCACCTGGGCCAGGCTGTCGAAGGGCCCAAAATAAGGTGAGGATAGAACAGGTCCTGGAAGTCAGGAGAACTCTGAGCCGGTCATCCCACTGGGGCCTTCGGGCATCTGCCAGGGCCAAGCTCTCCCTCGGAGGTTTAGGAAGAAGGGCATCCACAGGACGCAGCACGGAACTGTTACAGGGCAGGGAGAGGGGCACCCCAGGGGGTAGGAATCCTGGAACCCCCCCTTTCCTGGGGACCACCCTGTTGCAGAACAAGGGGTGAAGGATATAGGCGAGCGGGTTGCTCAGTAGAGAAAGGCTTCAGCTGGGCCGACCTGCAACCCACTAGCCCCAGAACTCACCTGCGGGCCAGTGGGAGCAGGAGGCCCTGCCAGCCCCACCTGCCCTCCCAGGGGCCGCCACGGGCTCCCCTGTCCAAAGGGCAGCCTTGCCCCTGCCCAAGCTGTCTGGCGGCCCGCCCGGCACATCTGGCTCGCCTGCCCCTCTCTGCACGTGCCTGGCGCCTACCCCTCCGCTCCCTCCTGCCTGCGTGTCATTTCCTACACGTCTGTCCGTCCGTCCGTCCGTCCGTCCGCCCTCCTCGCGTCTGCCGGCACCCTGGCCTCGCCGCATCCCTCGGCCTCCTCGCGGCGCGTGCCCCGCCTGCCGCCGTGTGGGTGTCGGGCTGGCTGTGCGCAGAGGGGCGCGGCTCGGCCCTCCCCGCCCCCCAGCCCGCGCCCCCCCGTCGCAGGAGTGACCCCGGCGGGGCCCAGAGCTGCCGGAGCCGGGAGCCGCGCGGCGCCGCCGAGCCCCCGAGCCCCCGAGCCCCCGAGCCCCCGAGCCCCCGCCGGCGCGGCCGAGCCCGGGGAGCGGCGTGGGCGGCGGCCGGGCGCGGCTGCGGCAGGGCAGGGTCGCGCGGGCGCGGGCAGCGCCGCCTCGGCCCCGGGGCGCGGGCTCCGGGTCGGCCCAGCCTGGCCCCGCCCCGCCGCGCCCCGCCCCTGCGCGCCGAGCCGGCCGAGGCGGAGGGGCGCGCCCCCCGCGACGCCGAGCCCAGCCGGAGCGCAGAGGCATCCGAGCGGGAATCGCAGCCGGAGCCGGAGCCAGAGCGGGAAACCGAGCTGGCGGCGAAGCTGGAGCCCGCGGTGCGGCGCGCGGAGTGGAGCGAGGCAGCCAAGCCGAGTAAGGGGCTTGGGCCGGGGGCGGCGCGGGGGAGGCGCGCGGGGGTCCCAGCCCCCTTCCCGGGCGCGCTCACCCCGGGGCTCGGGGCGCCGAGCCCCTGCGCGCCGGGAGGAAGGACGCGCGGTCCGGAGCGGAGCCGCAGCGCGCTCGGAGCCCGCTGCCCCGACCCGGGCGACCCCCGCCCCGCGCCCCGGGGCGCCTCGCGGCTGCCCGAGGGGGCCGGGGCCGCCCCAGAGCACGGCCTCGGGCCGCGGGGAAGGGGTGGGGGGGTCTCCTGGGCGCTCGCCGGACTCGAGTCCCAGACGAGCATCCACTCCGTGGGGAGGGAGTTGGGGGCGGGGGCGGCGAGACGGTCTCCCCAGCTCCCTGCCTTCGACTTCGGGGACCCCCGAAGCACCCACCCAGGGGGAAACCAGGGCGCACTCTCGGCGGGGGCGCGGGAGGAACGAGGCTCCAGGCTTTGCGGAGTTTGGGCTCGACCCCACCCCCCACCCGGGAGCCTGGAAGTTTGACCCTCCCCCGGGGGGGTCGCCCGGGCCGTGCCCCCGCTCCGGCGCCCCCCGCGCGGGCGGCTCTCGGCGGCGGGGGCGAGAGGGGGCGTCCGCGCCGCACCTGCTCCCCCTCCGGGGCCGACTTTCGCTTGCGCGGTAACTGAGTTCGAGGCTGAGTCCGAGGCGGCCACTCGGCTGGCTGCGCAGCGCGGCGGAGCGGCTCTGCCGCCTCTCCCCGGGCGACCTCGGGCGCGGGGTAGTGCCCACCCCACCCCCGGCTGCCTCTCGCCGCCCTTTCTCCCCCGCCACGGGCCCCGCTGTCTGGAGGCTGGCACCGACTGCCCTCCTCGGCCCCGCACAGTGGCCGCGGGGGTGGCCGGGCCCGGGCGGAGACCCGGAGGGCACAGGTGGAAGGTGTTGGCGGCCGAGGCTGGGAGCGCGCACCTTGGTCTCGATGCGCACCCAGGCCCGGGGGCACCTGCCTCCAGGATGCCCCTGCCCCACTGTCCTAAAACATCCTCTCCCCAAAGAAGGGCTTCGCCCGGTGCCTCGATTTCCTGGGTGGATAAACAGGCAGGATTCTGTTGTGAGCTGAATGTCTAATGGCTCTGGGAGCAGAGGGTGCCTTGGCTGACTCCCCAGCCGTGTGACCTTAGGTAAGACACTTCACCTCTCCGGAGCCTTATTTTTCCCACCTGAAACCCAGGGAAGGTGAGTTAAGAGGACTGTGAGTGGCTGCTTGTAGGTGGCTTAGTGTGCTGCTTGGCTCACAACACTCACTCAGGTTGGTTACAGGTGTCATTTCGTGAAGTGTGCGGGGCCAGCAGCTGCGGAGGGAGAGCGCTGTCCATAGGTGGTGGGGACGCGACGCCTCCCCCCCAGCCCTGTCCTTACCAAAGAGGCCTTGGAAACCCCCAAGGTCTTGCTGACGTCAGATTGCAATGCCAGTCTCTGGGGCCTGCCCTTTCTCAGGTGAGCCCCCTACCCAGCTCTCCCCTCCCTGCCAGGCATCTTCATCTAGGTTGGAAAACACCATCTGACTGGTTTTCCCTCTGCCCTTGGCTGACGCTGCTGCCCCAAAGCAGGCGGCCCCCTCCCCCCAGCTTGCTCATCCTCTGCATTCCTCTCTCTACTCCAAGGTTTGGGACCTGAGGATTGTTTTTCCTTAAGAGCATCTGGTTGTCTGGTGGCTTCGATGTTCTGCTGCTGGCTGTCGACACAGGCAGTGGAGACAGCAGCTACTAGGCCTGGGAGGTCTGTGGGGTCCCGGCCTTCATTCTGTGCTGACTGTGGGGTGTTTGTCCAGGTGACTGGGCCCTGACGCAGCAGAAGTGAGGACCCTAGGGGAGGAAAATGGAGCCAGTGACTGAGTGACAGGTTAGAGCTTCTGAGCAGGAAGGTTACCAGGAAGAGAGCGCCCCAGTCTGGGCAACTGGGGGCTCAGACCCAGAGCAGAGCAGGTGAGACCCTGGGCCTGGGGGGCAGGGGGGGGCGGGTAGGGTGCTGGGATCCTTGGGGGGGCACAGAGGGTACCAGTGCCCAGGAAACAAAATTCAGCTTGTGGACACTCGTGCTAGTTCTGGCCACCTGTGGCCCAGCTGCCTGAAACAGGGGGCCAGGGAGGGGTGAGTCTGTCTTCCTGTTACCTGGCGAGACAGACAGAATAGGTTGACCCCCTCGGGGCGTCTTTACACAGAGACCCTCTCCTCTTCCTTGGTAGCCTACCCGCGCCCCTCCCCCACTCACCCACTAGGGTGTCACATCCCTGCGTCTTCCACAGTCCTCACTACCCCTCTTCCCAAAGTCGTTAATCAGGAATAAATTTAGAGGTTTGTGACTACTGATTCACACAGCCTCTGGAACGCAGCCGACAGGGAATGTCGGGAATAATCGATTAGTCACACTGAGCCACCCAGGACCCAAAGCCTTGGCCCCAGAAGTGCCAGGGCACAAAGAAAGGGGCCGGAAGGTGGAAATTTGCTCCCAGCCTCCTCCGGGAGAAAGGGAGACCCTGGGGCGACAGGACCCCCTTAGCGAGCGAGCACAAAATAGACTTGTGCCTGCGAGCACAGCTTCGGGGGCAGACGACCTGCCTCTGTGCATGTGATTCTGGGCAGATTCACCTTTCAGAACTCCGATTGCCTTTTGCAAAGAGAAGCAGGTATTACACACCTCCCAGTCCAGCCACGCAGGAACCACAGCCATGCCATGGGGCTCCGGCGACCGCGCTGAGTGTCTGTATTGTGAACACGCGTGAAGAGTTTTCTGAGCGTAAGCCTTTCCCCTTTGAATGCTAACAGCAGCCCTTCGGTTTAGATGCCGCAATTGTCCCCATTTTATAGATGTGAACACTGAGGCTTAGAAAGGTGAAGGGCTCACTTTGCTTGACCTAAAGTACCTAAAACCTCACCATGACTCATCATAATTTTATCAGCTTGTAAAATTGACAGCACCGTGTATCTTAGAGGGTGTGTAACTAGTTACTGCAGTGATTCCTCCACGGATATCGTCAGTCATCTTGTGTCTATATGTTCACTGACCACCAGCTAGAGAATTTTTTAAATTCTATACAGACAGATACCTGTATGCTTTTCTAGCCAAAGAGTAATCAAACTAATGTAAAAGACCAATTCCCACCCCCACCGATCCCCCATCCCTCTCCTTTCCATTTTTTTCCATAGCACTCAACACCCCAGAAGTGGATATACCTTATCCATTCCTTCCATGTTTGCCCTCATCAATGAAACAAACTCTAGAAAGGCAGGTACTTTTCACCATTTTGCTCACTACGATATCCCCAACACCTAGAACAGTACCCAGCACTTAAAGAGTACCCAGCACTTAACATGCTTTGCAAATAACAAAATGTTTTATAGACATAAGGGCTATTGTTAGGACTTTCGCCAAGTAGATATCTTACCTGGAAATATGTGCTGCTTAACAACAGGGATAGGTTCTGAGAACGCGTCTTTAGGCGATGCTGTTGTGTGAACATCACAGGGTGTAATTACACAACCGAGATGGTACAGGCTGAGACAGGCTGTCCACCCAGGCTATGAGAAGTAGCCTAGCACGAGACCCGGCTGTGGAATAGCCTATTGGCACCAGCTTCCTATAGGCAGCCCCCCAGTAGCCTAAACCAGGGTAAGCTACTCATAACTAAAACATTAAGGGTCGTGAGAGAAACCATTCCCTCAAATGGGATGAAGGTTAGAAACAATGGAGATTATTTCCCTAACATTTTAATAAAGCTCCTTATCAGTAAGTTCAAAGACAAGTTAATTTTTTTTTTTAAATTGCAATAACAAATGACAGGTTCAAAGGCAATTAAATTAGCCTTAAAAACATTCAGTGAGTTAGCTCTCACTGACTTATTTAGTCAATTACTTTTCCATTTAGTTAGCACAAAGGATTTTTTCAATCTTCATTTTCATGATTTTTTAGATTGTAAAACTAATCCATGTTCATTGTGGAAAATTTGGGAAATCATAAAAAATATAAGTAACATAAAAATACTCATTAATCCCACCAGTGCCCAGAGAGCAGAATGGATGAATATTTTAGTCTACTTCCTCTCTAATCTTTTTCTATGTATGAATATTTGCATAGGGTTTTTTTTTAATAAATTAAAGATCATAACTGGGTGTAGAATTACATACTGAATATATATCCATATAGAGAGAGAGAGTTTAGCTCTTAAATCCATGTTATGAAAATGTCTTTAAAATCCAGATTTCGTGGCTGTACAGTATTCTACTGTAAGTGTACGCCTTAGTTCGCTCCATCTGTCCTCTCTTACTGGGCATTGGGGTTTCATTGCCATGAATGATGCTCATCTGTGTCCTCTTTGGAACATTCTGAGTCTTGAGTTGGGCTTCTCTTACACATTTGGTCACTTGGCCATTGTGTAGATGGACCAGCTTATGCAGCTAGACAGGAAATCAAGCTGGAGAGGCTGAGCCATGGCAGGAGTGAGCAAGGAGGTGGCCGTTGATGCTGTTATAGGGGCTACTCCGGGTAAATGAACATGGAGACCCAGTGACCACCAGCCACATTCTGGCAAACCCGGTGAAGTCACACAGAGCCGCAGAGGCGGCCATACACCTGAGTCCCTTTTCTATTATCAGGACCAGGTTACCTGTTTGCAAACCTCAGTGCCACTGTTCTCAGACTTTTCATTCTCTCCTGAGTTCATTCATTCAATCATTCATTCCATCAGATGATGAAGATTAAGTGACATATCAACACTTGCCAGGGAATGTTCTTCTCCAGCTGGGGAAGTCAACAGTGTCCCAACCTGACATAAAGACCTTCCTGTGCAGGAGAAAGATTTTCTGGGGGCCCCTACCTGCAGCCCCAGGAATTAGTCACTGCCTTGTAAGGCAGATACAACCTTTTCAAGATGAGAGCATCCAGCCAAAGTCCAAAATTTCCCACCTCCTTCTGGCCCTGGGCAGACACATACACACCCACATAGAACCCTGAGAGGTGACCTCATCAGCAGGACATAGTCAGTGGGCATTGACTGTGAGAGGCGCATCGGGTTATCTGAGCTGTCTACACCTCCCCCACCGTCGGGAGGGGCCCCAGCTCCCTACTATCCCCAAGTCACCCAAGCAAACACAGGGAATCATCCTCCACCCCCCCTCGCCCTCCACTTCTGATCTGATCCATCTGTCCCACTTCTTAAACGTTCCCTACACAGCCCACTGCGTGCCTTCAACCCCCCCATGACGGGCCTCCCCAGAATCTTTGCTCTGGAACCCTCTCTTCGCAGCCACACACCCAGCTACCCCCCTCCTGATCATACATGGCCTCCGCACTGCAGCCTCTGTATCTATGTGTACAGTCTCCACCCACCTGCCCCCTCTGCGCCATCCCTTGCTGCTACCCCACAAATCCCGCTACTACCCTTGTGTCTCACGTCGGGCAGGTAATCTCCACGGAGACGGGCACCGCCAATGTTTGCTTCACCCCGCTATCCCCCCCCCAAAACCCGGCACACGGGGCCTTTGAGGACATAACTCGTGGAACCAGTGAATGCTGGTCCCATCACCTTCCTTGACACCCCGCCACCTGCCACCTGCGGACCCCCACCTCTGGCCCGCCCTGTGCATCGAGTCCAGGGAACCCTTTGCAAGAGGCTAGAGCGGCCCACGGTGCCGTCCTGCTTAAACACTCCAAAGGGTACGCTTGGGGGGGCGCAGGAGCAAGCGCCCCCGGACCCCCCCCTCGTACCTCGATGTTGTCATCTGTAAAATGGGGGTTGGTTATGAAATTCGGCGGGCTGACGTCACGTGACTGCGGTCCAGCGGACGCCGTAAACAACACGGCATCACGTGGCCGCCCGCGCCGCCCCCCGCTCCGGCGGCCCCTCCTCTGCTGGCCACCGCGGCGGGACGCTCCGGGCGCTTGGCAACGCGCATGAGCGCTGCGCTCCTGCCAGGCTGGCTGGCGTGAGGCTGCGCCGGGCTCGCCCCGCCGGAGTCACACGCTCCGGCGCGGGTCTGGGCGTCGCGGGGCCCCGGAGTCCAGGTAACCCCGGTGCAGGCTGCTGCGCCACGCTTGGCCGCCGCAGAGCCGGCGCGCGCCATCCGCCCACCCAGACAGTCTAGTGGACGGTGAGTCACCGGCAGGAGCGCTCCTCGGACGTGGGCAGGTGACGTGACCTCGCGGCACAGGACCCTCCCCCACTGCAGTCCCTCTCGAGCAAATCACTGATCCATACCGCAGGGGATCGTCACTGCGGCGCTGGTCATGTGTGAGATCGGGGTGGGTACTTGGCTCCCTCGGCCGCCGGAGACCACGTAGCTCGATCGCTGCGCTCCTTACATGGGCATCCTCCTCCCCAGGAAGCCGGGCTCGGCTGACAGGCAGGCGCTACACCCAAGTCGTGCGTCAGCTTCGGGGCCTGGTGGTTCCACGTAATTTGGAATATCCGCTCAGGGTCCAGCCCTGCGCGCGATGGCGATGCCAGGAGCCACCCCGGCCCTTCATGCCCTCCGGGAGGGCTCATGGAAAGCAAATTAGGGTGGGGCTCTGGTCCCGCAGCCCAGAGGTGCAGCCACCGCAGGCACATACATGCACACGCAGACCCCAGCGCACACGCAGGTAAACACGTGTATTTTTAGAAAGCATCGATCCCAGGCACCGAGGTTCTTCGGGAATTTTCTGGTGTGAGATCACAGTTCCCCAAGCAGCCTGGCACACCAGAGGCGTGTCTGCCCGTGATCCCTGCCCTCACCTCCCCCCACTGAATTCTCAAGTTGTTTTCTGGGGGGACTGAGAGTGGGTGTCAGGCCAGCGCTGTGTTCACACTGAGCTGGGGTGGGGGAGGCACCTGAGTGAAGATTCCAGGGTCGAGGCTGCACCACTCCCTCCCTTCCACCTCACACAGCTGAGTGAACCTGTATGTGGCCATGTTTTCTGCACGAGGCCCTTGCTGTACATTCGCTCAGCTCACAGCAGGTAAGGGGCGCTCACAGCAGGTAAGGGGCGCTCACAGCAGGTAAGGGGCGCTCACAGCCTTTCCTCTGATGCGCTACAGCTCAGAGAGGTGAAGCGCTTTGCCCCAAGGCACACAGCCAGAAAGTGGGGGTGGTGATAGCAGCCCTCAGGGATTAGACTTCTGGGCTCAAGTTCGCCAAAGGTAGGTCTTTGATTCATTCATTAACCAATTCAGTATAGTTTACCCCCAGGACCCCATCAGAAAGTGGGATCTCTTTGTTGAAAAATGCACACATAAGAAGAGGGCTCTCTGGAGGAGATGAGGGTGGGATGCGCTGGACCTGCCTCTTACAGAATAGTTCAGTGTACCTGATGTCCACCTCGCGACCAGAGAAGCCGCTGCCTCCTGGGGCCTGGAAGGGCTTTCCCTGGCAAGAGCCGGCTGGGTTCTGCATTCCTGGGCACTGCCCAGCAACCCCCAAAGGTGCAGTTTGATTTCATCAAGTCTAGTGGCCACACTCCCTTGAAAGGAAGACACGTATCTCCCTGATGCACCCATGACGTCATGCCACTTGGGGACACACCAGTTGAGGAAGGACCAGTTCTGCTCTGTAGCAGGGGGAAGGGGTTACTTTTTGAAGCTGTTTCCTCCACTGCAGACAGGAGTGCTTCCTGGCTGCACGACCATCCAGGTGTCACACCAAGGAAGCTCACGGGGTGCCAGGATTATTGGGCAGAGACTCCTTCATTCTCTAGGCCTTTATCCTGAATCAGAAATTTACTATATCAGGTGTCTTCTGATTTAACCAGGGCTGGACACTGAGAGGATATTCCAAATCAAGCGCTGGCTAACACTAAGCTTTGGAGTCAGACAGACCTGGGTTCTGCTCCCAGCCTAGGAGAAGCTGTGTGACATGACACGAGCTACCTGACCGCTCTTAGCCTCAACTTCCTTATTTCTATAAACCAAGAATGAAAAGAGCATCTTCCCCTTAAAGTTTGGGGGATAATAATAATCTGGTTTGAGCAAGGCATCTGTGACCACGCTTCCAGGGCCAGCGGTGGGATCTGACCTGCTCCTCAGCCTGCAGCTCAGTTTTCCCTTCTGTGAAATGAGGATATTTGGCTCATCTTTAAGGGACCTTCCAGCCAGCCAGTGATAAGACACAGCGGTTCCCTGTGGTTGTCCACTCAAGAGTCCATCCAGGGAGATAGCCCCCCCTCCACCCACTATGGGGACCCCAAGCCAGCATCTGCTCCAGCACCTCCATGCTCTGCAGCCCAGTGCTCCCCAGGCCAGAGTGGTCACACACTCTCAAAGCCCCTGTCCTCTCCCCAGAGGTTGACAGCCCAGGGGATGTGAGTGCCCAACCTGCAGAGTCGGTGGGCACCAGGTGGGCACCCCCATCACCGGCCTGTTTGTGTCTCTGCAGGTGAGTGGAGGGTCCGACCCTCTGAGAAGTCAGAACTGTGCACGTGGCAGGCTGGCTCCCCTCTTCTGCGACAAGGATTACATGTCTTTCAAACGCCCCTGCCCTTGTAAGTCTCCCCGCTTCCTTCCGTGGCTCGGGGCCAGGTGAGGGCCGAGCTCAGAGTGGGCATGCGGAGAACGGCTCTAAGTATCTGGCCAGATTGCTCAGGGGGCTGACCAGGGGCTGCTGTGACGTGACGTGCGGGGAGCGAGGGGCGGCCGCAGGCAGAGCCCGGGCATCTATGAGGAGATGCTGTCTCTACTTCTGCCAACCCCACTCTAGCAGCGCTTCCCGAGGGGGCGGGTTGCTCAGAGGGTACTAGTGGGATGACTTGGGTTTTTTTTAAAGAGTCCATGGCCAAGTGAGCATGGGAAATGCTGGGGCAGACACGTTAGGGTCAGGATTTCTCAACCTTTCACGTGGTTGTGCTGGGAGGCTCCCACAGGGAAGAGGAGGCCCACCCTGCTCCCCCGTGGCATGGCGCGCCACAGTGTGTGCTCCTTGGAGGCCACGGCCCTCAGGAAGCCCATCCCGAACACCTCGAAGGCCTTCATTTACTGAGGCCATTCGATGAGCTTGTTCATGCTGTTCTTCCTGGGCCCTGGAATCCCACAAGTCCCGGCAGTAGATTCAGGTGCACCCCTGGGGCTCAAAGCTGCAACCTCCCTTGGCTCACTCTTCACCGGCTTACCCCATGGCCCTTCAGTCTTCCCAGGGTAGCCACCTGCTTGCCTATGAGGTCTCCGAGAGCCCCAAAACCACTGTCACTTGCTGAAATTTAGGGGACATGGTAACCACACTATCCCTTCTTGTTCAGTCAGGACTGGGAGTCTGTGTGAAATCAGGGACCCCGCCTAGTGCCCCCTTATCTACCTGTCGTCTCCC
Source organism: Talpa occidentalis (assembly GCF_014898055.3). Taxonomy (NCBI): domain Eukaryota; kingdom Metazoa; phylum Chordata; class Mammalia; order Eulipotyphla; family Talpidae; genus Talpa; species Talpa occidentalis. Next base: position 5,879,264 of record NW_023601754.1, read on the forward strand.
CTCTCCCATGATCACTCTGGATAATGCCTCACCCCACTCAGTAATGTCAATCCATTTTGTGCAGTTGGTTAAATGTCATACATCTCGGGGTACCGGGCAACTCCTCCAAATAGTCAAAACTCCAGCAGTTAAATCTTTGACCATCCAGGGGCTGAGGCGGTGTGTGTGTGGGGGGATGTCTGGGGTCTCACCACCAGGCATGCCTGGGGAATAGATGGCACTGGCGTTCATTGTTCAAAAAGTGCTATTTGTGTGTATGTGGGGGTTGGGGGTGCGGGCGGTGGCCTCTGGCTACCATGGGTAATGAGGTGGGGTATAGGTGAAGGGCTAAGACCAGTTCTGATGACAGTAAACCCAGCTCAGCACCTCACTGCTCCCTACATCACTACTGCTGCTGCTGTGACCTAATCAGGACATCAAGGCCCACATCCCTCCCAGGCCTGGTGAGAAGGTGCCCAGCGACCACTGCCCCTCAGGGCTGGGGTGGTCACATCCTTGCCCCATGAGCAGCTGGGAAAGGGCAAGTGTGGGACTGACTGCTGAATGTGGAGGGCTTTCCAGAACCTTCTGGGGTCAAATCAGACCCATCAGAGCCCTGCCCATCTGCACGAACAGAGGCCAAGACTGCAGGTGGCTATGCCGCCAGCCCTCTGGGTCACCACCTCCTGGGGACCCCAGGATGCAGAAATAGCCCCTGCGCATCACACCCCCACACCCCCACCCCATACACAGCGCCAATGCCTGGCATGTCAGCACATCTAGGTCCCTCGTAAAGACAGTCCCAGGACTTCATCCCCTCCCCCAAGTCTAGAGCAGAGAGGAGGAAGGAAAGGGAAGAACTTCAGCCGGGGAAGCCCAGAAGGGTCTGGCCACGCGGCTGTGAGAGGCACGTCAGGTCTTCTGCCTGCAAGTGCCAGGCCTGTGAGCCATTTTCCAGCCTTAAGCACTGAGTGAGGAGACCCAGCCTGACTTGAGGAAGGTGGAGGCGTGGGAGCCTTCTCCATCTGGCCCCAGCTGGCAGGGAGGCCCAGGCCTCCCCCAGGACCCAGGCTCCAAGAACAGATGTTTCAGAATCTCTCCTTTGCCACTGGAGGATGCAGCTCTCCGGGCCCAGGGGCAAATGGGAGGAGGGCTTCGAGGCCCCAGGGGAGACTGAGTCTGTGGCAAAGGAAGGCAGGCAGAGAGCAGCGTCAGCTGATCCACGGAGCTGGTCTGCCAAGCTCACAGGCTACCCACCCATTGGCAGGAATCACAGCCTGGAAGAGTCCCTCAGAGTTGGTGTGATGCGGGAGACAGTGCTTGGGTCAAGTATGACCTGACACTGACACTTAATCAGCCATATTGTCCGGACCCAGCTACTTAGCACCTAGAAACCGCAGTCTGCTCACCGCTAACATAGGGGTGGTCATACCAAACGTTTGCTTTGCTGCTCAGATTTCAGATGCCACCAGAAGACCGTAGCTTGTGCTGGGCACTGAGGAGATGCTCCAGAAACTGGGAAATTGTGTCCTTTTCACCACCTTCTCTCTCCATAGTTCAGTATTACCCAAGCCTTTGGGGATCGAGCCAGGGAAATGAAGAGGGAGAGGGACTTCAGAGAGCCCTTTAGGGTCTGTCCCCAAGACTGCTGGGTTCTGCTCTGCTCACTGTAGCAGAGACTTGAAGAACCTGAGGGCAAAGAGGGTGAGTGATGGAACCTGCCACCGGTAGCCACTTCGGTGCCCAGAGCAGACATCACTAATTAACCGCCGCATTCTGCCCCACTGAGCCCGGATACGACCTCGACCCGGGTCTGTTCACCATCTCTGAACACAAGCAGATGACTGTTGCCCTTAAAATAAAACTTTTTCAAGTCTGTCCCTTGCTGGAGTAGACAAAGGAGAAGGGGTTGCTTTAGCTAGTCACTTCGAGCGAAGCCTCTGCTTCCTCATCTGTGAGGTGGAAATGGATCCGACCTGCCCCCGAGGGCTGATGTGAGAGCAAATGAGATGTCACAGGTAAAGGGCAGCAGAGCCGCTGTGACTGTTCCTTTATGTGACCTCCTTGCTCTCATGAAGCTTCCCTACAAGGGACAGGTCAGTGTCCATTTCATTTTGAGGAAACTGAGGCTCAAGGACATGAGGAAACCAGTCAAGGTGACAGGGAGTGTGGAGTCGGGGATATACTCCAGGGGAGCCCTCCCCGGCGCCATTTTAGCTAAACCACAGTTGGACAAAAGGACGAGTAGAGTCAAGTCCACACCTTTACCCCGACTCTGCACAGGATTTCACGGCCCCCTGGACACACTGGCTGCCTCTTAGAGTTCTCTGGTCTTACAGTAGTGAATGCTTGGCATCTGAGAGCTCATCTTCATTTTAAATACACAATCAGGGACCTCCCTGGTGGTCTAGGGGTTAAGTCTCGGCGCTCTCACCACTATGGCCTGAGTTCGATCCCCAGCCAGGGAGCTTCCCACATATGGCGCAGCAGACCTCTCCTGACTCGCCCGCTGCTCCCCTCAGCAGTGTATTTCAGTGGACCCGCCTGTTCTGCTCCCCACTCTGTCTCTGGTGAATCCTCTCACCCCCTGCACCTCTGGCCTACACCCCAGTTCTATGCAAAATTTTTAATGGTTAAATAAATAAATGCACAATCATTTCATATCAGAGTCCCTGGCAAGAGGTCAATCAACTTTGGTTTGAGCACTTAATGTAGTAATAATAGTGACTGTACCCCCGTTTTTGTAGAGGACTCCCAGTTGGCCACGTTTCTGCATCTAGCTGTCCCCTGGCAGTGAGCCCCTGGGGTGAGCTCATCTCTCCTCGTAGCACTGAGCAGCTCCCATACACTGACAGCCCCTCAAATTTACATTGCCAGTTCCAGACTCTCCCCTGAACTCCAGACTCATATATCCAACTGTCAGCCCCATATCACTGCTTGGATGTCTACAGAGTATCTCAGATGTGACGTGTCAGAATCTTCAATCTCGACGCCCAGTGTCCCACCCAACCTGCCCATCATTTTCCTGTCTCAGAAAGTGGCAGCCTGGTCCTTCCAACATGCCTGGATTCCAAACCCTGTTACTTGTCACTCCCCTCCCCGTCCACCCCAGTTCCAGTTAATTTGCAAGTCATAGTTTTATCTTCAAATCAGACCCCACCTTGCCACCTCTACCACCACCCTCTGGAGCAAGGCACCATCATCAACCACTGCCCTAGCCGAGTAAGGGGCTCCTCATATCCCCCCTCCACCTCCAGCCAGGGAGTAAGTGTGGGAAGGGGAAGGGAAGCGGCTGAGCCTTGGGTTGGTGGAGAACAAAATGATTTCTGTTTCTAGAAATCTTGCCAAGGAAAACATGACCCCACAGCTGTCACCCAGAGCTTCCCAAAGTCAAGTGCACGGTCAGGGGGACTGACCTACAAACGTGAACTGTAAGGACATGGCCATTTCTCTGCCAAGGGCTACGCTAGACTGGCTGCCCTGACACTCAGCCCCACCTGGGCCTGGACCCATGCCCAGAATGGTTGTCCTCTGTGACGCCACTGCAGAAGAGTGCAGGCCTGCGTGCTTCCCACACAGGGAGGGAGGCCCCAAGAGATGTCACCTGCCAAGTGACCCAGCAGAGGAGACAGGATTCAAAAACAGGGCTCCTGGGTACAAGCCACTGGCCTCCTGGTCCCTGTGGGAGCTTGAGTACATTTTCACCTCCCAGAAGTCCCTCTATTTGCTTCTCTGTATTTAAAGCACCACAACACCCATGACTACCCCACTTCTAAGGGCTGCCCCTTCTGGACCCCACCTGGAGTCATTGTGGGTGACCTCCAGGAAGCTTTCCTCTGCCCGTACCCCAGGCCCTTGGCCCTGCATGATACATGTCTCTCCCAGGAAAGAGAGTAAAGGCAATGATTATGGCGAATCCAGCCCACACAGCCAAAGCAGTAAGAGCTGAAAGACTCAGGTTCAGAAACCACTGAGCCTGTGTTTATTCATCTATAAACTGGGATGACACCCGTGTCCAGTGGGATGGTGAGAGCTGGGTGAGCTCACAGGTGTTCAGGTTTGTCCCCTCTCTTTGGCTGCGGGCAGCTTCACAGTGCTGTGCTTAACCCCTTGCGCCACCAGGAGGCCCCTCCTTGTGATTTTTGTTTGAATCTCTCTGATGACTACATATACGTTAGCCCCTAGAAGAGCATCTTTGTGCCACGAGGCTTTTAATCACTTTTCTTTGGGTCTTTTTATCGTTGATTTGTAGGAGTTCGTATATTGTGAACACCAGTCTTCTGTTGTTTTATTATTACAAAATCTTCCTCTTTGTGGATTGCCTTTTGACACTCGGAGTGGTACTTTGGATTATCAGATATTCTTAATTTTTTATACATGAACTGTTGATTTTATGTAATTATTTGCCTTATGCATATTTAAAATCTAGAGCGAATGATGCATACATGTACGTCCTAAGAACAGAGGGCCTTACTGCTGCACGTCAAAGACACAAGTTTTATAAGCGTGAAAAGCAAGGTGGGCACCTTTTAAATTGGATGTCAGTCTTGTTCAAAAGTTGTCAATTAATTGAACATTTCCGGTTTTAAGTGAAATGAAATTTAAGGGGTTGCCCATGAAGTAATTTAATTTCTTTAAAATCTCATAGTGTTTTCAAGATAAAGAGATCCCTCCAACACTTCAAATATCAGCAGTGCTCCCACTGGATCATCATAGTACATGTGACTCTCGTACATGAACAGGTGGCAGCAACACTCTGCAAATAGTGAGAACTGGCATGCTGGGGAAGGAGCAAGATGACCAATTATACCTGTGTAGTACCAGCACGCGGCCACATCTGCCCAGGGTAAAATCCAGTTAGCTAAAACAACATGACTGTCAGTTCCCAGACAGCATGTGGGTTATAACTGAATTTGTATATTCTGAAATGGGTGACGTGTTCTTTAAATTCTTCTAGTATATTCTGTTGCACATTACATTAAAACACTGAATTAAGTAGTACACCACAACTGTGGCTGACATTCAGTATCTGCTTTCACAAATGTTTACTTATCATTTCAATCTCAATTTCTGCTCCACCTTCATGAAGCCAGTGTTTGTCCTGCAGAACGACTATTTTTATGTGCAAAATTGTGAAAGGGCCAGCTCTTTCCACCACTGTTTTCTTACAGGAGCCTTAGGTGGGCAAGCTGAGAAGAGAGATGCAGGAGAAAAGTGCCTGTATTTTCCCTTTCTCAGTGGCTTTGGTTTAGAATAGACTGCACAAATACATTACAAAAACTGAATCAGGTGCTATTTCTAGGTTTAACTCAATAGCCAAGTGCCATACCCTGAAACCCACGTGCAGGACTGGAAATAGGAAAGTGAGGCTCACACTGAGACACAGGTAGTCAGAAGCAGCGAAGGCACTGCTTCGTGGAATCATCCCCGAACCACAGCCTGGCTAAACAGTGCACGCTTCCCTCCACCGCTGCTAAGACTTGCATTTGTTGAAATGAACAGGAATCCTGTGAGGCTTATCACATATTTGAGAAAGGCCGTGACAGGTCCCCTCCCTAAACATGAGGCCTGCTGGGTTTCAAAATCCTTTTTCCTTTATTATCCTAAGACCTGCTATACTCTGTTAATACTGTTTGACATTGAACTGCTGTAATCGATGGCGCGGCCACTCTCGTGGGTAACCCACAAAGGACAATCCCATTAGAGGAAAACAGCCTAATCGTGAAAAACAGATGATACCATCAAGGTGTGAAGGAGGGCCCTTGGGTGTCTTGGGATCTGTGACCTACTGCCAGGCACGTGTGCAGACACCTGTGTGGGTGCCTCCCTGACATGGAGCAGGCTGCAAACAACTCTAGCAAGAAAACTTCTTTCTAAACTCTCTGCTTGCTCCAGCCATGACCTTGACCCTGTTCACATCTTAATCCCTATCCAGTTCCATGGTCCCCTGCCCTCCTAAGAAGGTCCTGCTAGAGACCTTGTTGTAAACAGAGTCCAACTTATTCTTTTTTTCTTTGTATGGTTACTCCCTTTGGGTCCGTTTAGGAAACCTAAGGTCGCAGGATGTCTGCCTCTCACATTCAGAACTCTGTCTAGGGGGGAGCTGTAAGAGGTTGAGGTTTGATGGTTGTATGTTGAGCACCTACTGTGTGCCAGGTGCCTTGCTAGGCGGCGCACTTTGATTAGCTGGTAGAGTTTGCTGTTCCCAGTGTACAGATGAAATGATGGCGCCTCGGGAGAGGAACCGCTCAGAGGACAGAGCCTGCCAGAGGCAGAGCGGGGATCTGAGTCCAGGACTGTCCATGTCCTACTTAGCCAGAGCCTGGGACAAGATGCAGGTCACCCCTGCTTGGCTCAGGAGCCCTGAGCTCCCTCCAGGAAGGTGGCTGGGGAGTGGCTGTCTTCCAGAGGACCCCGGGCCGGCCGTGTTCCTCCTCGGGATAAGGAATGTTGGGGATAAAAGGCCTGCGACTGGGGCGAGTTTGGTGCCCAGGACAGCTCAGGGCTACAGAGTCATCTTGGGGCAGGATAAAGGGCCTGTCCCCAAACACCCCATAGCATTTTCAGGAATCCATGTGCTGGGAACCACAAAGCACAGTGGTTCAGTGTGATGCTGATGGGCAGTTGTGGCCAAGGAAGATCTAGCTTTGTCTCATCTACAAGTCTGTCTTGTCCCACCTCGTAGAGTAACCTGCTAAGGTCATTCGTTCTCACATTCCTGAAACCAGCCCTCTCTCCTTGTGCCGTACTGTTTGCAGTACAATGCTGGGTGCTGGCTTTCTGGATGCCCTTGTTGATTCTGGGCGCAGGGGACAAATTCCCATCCCCTGTGACAGATTCCAGAATTAGAACCCCCAGAGCTCTGCCGTTTGTAGGTCTCTGGCTACAGGCCTGGGCACATGATTAATGGTCACCCCGCTCCTGACCCACCTCGCCATGAAGGCAGATGAACCAGGGCTGGAATGTTCTGCTCCCACAGGGGAACCGGTGCAAGGGACCCCTTCATGGGTGGCTGTGGGAGGCCACCTTCTTGCCATTACCTTACATGGCAGAGAGCACAGAGGAAGCAAACTCTTCTTTTAGCCATGGTGGGTCCAGCCTCATAGCCTCTCCTACACTTCATTACGTCCCTCCAGCCCATTTATTAACAGCAGCCTATCGGGGGCTAGGGTGTAACATGAAGCTGGGGAGACACAAATACGCAATCCCTAACAGCTAGTTCCATGATTTTCATGGTCTATGAGAAGAAAGGAAATCCCCGAGGAAAGCAACATGTTCACCACCTGTAGAGCTGGGGGAAATTTCTGGAGCCTCCCCCAGGGGACACTGGGAGAGCGTGTGGCCAGCACCTGCAGCCACACACCCGTGATCAAGCTGCTCTGAAGCTACTTAGTGTGGACTGGGAGGCTGAGGCCAAAGCAAAGCTCAAAGCAGACAGTATGTAGGAAGGAGGCTCAGCACACAGCTCCAGGCGGGTCAGGCATGTGATGCAGTGGCTGATGGTCATTTGCTGTGCTCGTAAAGTTAACATTTTGGACATCAATTATTCAGGAGCTTCCTGCAATTTCTATGTTGTACTAGATGGACATTTTTTTTTCATGCCATGATTTTGAGTCATGACGCAAGCCAGGGTGGGGTCTAGTCCCCTCGCTCATGGGTGGGCCAAGCCAGCCTCCCTGCACCTGCTTCTCAGGGTACCTCCAGTCTACTCGGGGAGCAGGCCCAAAGACTGCTGGTGCTGTAAAAACCTGTGTTCTCTAGAAAACAGCCCAAGAGTCCACACTAGGAAGTGATGAAAGAGAAAGAAAAATGAGTTTGGGGTCAGTGATGATTCCAGCAAGAGGAAACGTTTGTGTGGATTCAGGGGGAAAGTCTCCTTAAGCCACGCTCGGTTCTGTGGTGTCAGCCAGTTTGCTATTTCCTCGGCAGAAATCACAAATAGTAGGGACTGTTCCTGTAAGTTTTCCAGCCAATACATAAATTGTTCATCAAGCCAGAGATAAAGCCTCAGAGAATGATGAAAAGGTGGTAAAAGTTATGGAATCTGGATATGGAGAGGAGCATGTGAGCTAATTTTAGTGAATTTATTTAGGCGGAAGAATGTATCTTAATAGTGGACTAAATAAATCAACTTTCATTTGATATTTATAGACACATGAATGGCCTGTGGGTGGTCACTTACATTTTTCCAGTTATATTTTAATGCAGTGGTTGAAAATCTACTTGGCAGTGAATTGCTCTCCTAATAAGTCTGACATGTGAAGCAGGTGGAGGCAGAGCTACCCTGCATAAAGTGAGCTCAGGGAGCTCCATGACATACTGAGACTCCCCCTCTCAACAATGGGGAGTTGTGTGGGACCCCCTGCTTTCCAGTTGGAGTTTTATTTAGTCCAGTTTTAGTCTATTTTAGCCCCAGGGTCAAGTATGTGTCCAGGCATAGAATAAGCACTGGGGAGTACTGGCAAATGGGTGGGTGGGTGTCTAGACAGACGATGGATAGATAGATGGACAGATGGATGGATGATGGATGGATGGTGGATGGACAGATAGATGATGGATGGACAAATGGAGGAGATGGATGGATGGGTGGATGGATGGATGCGTGGATGGATGGGTGGATGGATGGATAGGTGGATGGATGGATGGATGGTGGACAAATGGATAATGGATGTATATGGGTGGGTAGGTGGACAGATGATGGATGGACAAGTGGAGGAGATGGATGCATGGATGGATGATGGATAGGTGGATGGATGGATGATGGATGGACAGATGATGGATGGACAAATGGAGGAGATGGATGGATGGATGATGGGCAAATGAATGATGGATGGATGGCAGATGGATAGATGGATGTCTGTGGATGGGTGGGTGGACAGATGATGGATGGACAAGTGGAGGAGATGGATGCATGGATGGATAGGTGGATGGATGGATGATGGATGAATGGATGATGATGATGGATGGACAGATGGAGGAGATGGGTGGATGGGTGGATGGATGGATGATGGGCAAATGAATGATGGATGGATGGCAGATGGATAGATGGATGTCTGTGGATGGGTGGGTGGACAGATGGATGAATGAATGGCCAGGTGGTTTATGAGCACATGCCTAGATACATGTCTGGGAGGGTAGGTGACTGGCTGGTTGAGTGAATTTGTGGAGGATTAACAAAAAAGTAGAGTTCATGTTTCAATCCCCTTTTCTGCCATGATCGGCCCCCCTCATGCTACAAATAGTCAGCACTACTTATAGAAATGCACCCCCACTTTAGGAAGAATCCTGAACACCAGGTAGCCTTTTCCTTACAAATAGAGTGTTCAGCGGCCATCAAGGTGATCTCACTCAGGTCATCTCAGGGTGATACCCCAGGAGCACTGTGCCCTTTCCTGAGCTCTGCTGGGACTATACCCCTCGGGGCTCCCCCCATACTCCTTCCTTCCTCTGCTGAGCTTGTTCTGCTGGTTCACCCCTCAAGACCCAGTCCCCGCTGTGTGGCGGTTCCTCCCCTGCCCAAAGAGAGTTCTTCAGCTCAGTCTCCGGGTGACCAGGGCTGGCTCTCAGTAAGTGGGCTGCGGGGTTGCCCAAAAAAGCAGGGGAAGACACTCAGCAGTGCCAACCCCAGTGAACCTGTCCTGCGTGTCCCCTGCCCCAGACCCGCCCACATCCTGAGTGGGAGGCCAGGCGAAAACGGTGCCCACGCCCTGTTCCCTGCCCTCCTCCGAGGGGCCCGGGCCTGGCCCTGGTGGTTTTTAGCAGCGGAGGAAGAAGAGCAGCGTTGAGCCCTGACTTGCCAGGAAGTGGGCCCATGACAAATGCCTTTGGGATTACTTGTGACAGTCGTCATCAGTCAGATGTGCGTCCATGCCCTCCCTCCCTCTAGCCAGCATCTCTGACGGGGGCAGGCAGGGCTGCAGCTCTCGGGATGTTGGCTCAGTCAATCAGCCATCAACCAATCAATACAAAAGATGTTGGCTCAGCACCTCCAGGGCCCTGTTGTGCTTCCCAGTAGCTTCGGGCTGTGAAGAGCACGTCTCTGTACCAGACATGGACCTGGAAGAGCAGCCTGCAGGCCACATTCAGCCAGGAAGTGGTAGCAATCATCTGCCGCCCACCCTGCACCCCAGAGGGTTCCCCTAAAGCCTCTGATCACACCCATGTCAGAGGTTTTGTCCCTGTCACCTCTTTGTCCTTAGGATAAAGGACAGTCTCTGGGTTTGACCTTCAGGACCCCTCCTGGTCTGGCCCCTACCAGCCCCTCCAAATTCAGCCCCCACCCAGGAGGGGACCACCACCACTCATGGTTCCTCAAATGCACCCTCACTTCACTGGGGTTCTTCACTGGTGGGATTGGCCACACTGACTCTTCATTGAGCTCACCCCAAACCCACACACCGCAATTAGGATCTAATTTTCTCTTCTGAAGAGAAGCGCCTTTTTCCTCAGTGGCCAATGCTTAGAGCCACCCGCAAGGCCTGGGGTTGGGCTGGGGCTTGGGTGAGTGCTGGGGGGCAGGAAGGGCCAGTGGGTGAGGGGGAGAAACAGCGTGTGGTGTTCTCTGGCACACAGCCAATCCCCGATTTCTTCTGTACCGGTCGCATGACTCTGCGGGTCTTGGGAAGACCCAGTGATGAAGGGACGCAGGTCCTGTGCTCCAGGGGCCCTCAGGCCACATGGACGCAGAGTGGGCAGTGCAGGCTCGGGAAGTGCATAGAACTAGATCTAAGTTCTGGCTCCACAGCTCCAACTAGCTCCATGCCTCAACCTCCCCATCTGTAAAATGGGGACAGGACAATACACCCCCCTCAGGCTGCGGGTGAGGTCACGGTGCATGTGGAGGGGGTAGAGCCTGATGCAGGCAGATGCTCAGAGCGCCGCCTTCCTGTTATCACTGTTCTTCAGAGAAGCCGCCCCAGCGCCCCTTCCCTGCCCACACCCCCAACAACATCCCTAGAACAGATGACAGCAGCGACGCAGAACGGGGGCCCCGCTGATGCCTCTCCACCCTGAACAAGCCCGGGCCAGGGCCTGCGTGCCCTGCATAGACGGGAACCCAGAAGGAGCACGGCATTGTTTAGGGGCAAGAGAGCTGAACTTCAGCAAGATCCAAGAAGCATGAGCCCCGGGACACGCTGCCTGGTTCCCACAGAAGGCCATCTTGCCAGGAAAGCACAGGGTTCAGCTGCCCGGGGACCTGGGTCCCACTCTGTGGGCTCCATGACCCTGGGGAGCACCTTAACCTCGCTGAGGCATAGTTTCCCCACCTGTTACTTGTGGATCCCCTCACAGCCATCCTCAGAATTAAATGAGATCATCGGGTACGCGGAAAGTGCCAAGCCCAGCGCTCGCCGCACGGGCTTCAGGAGAGGGTCGCAGCTGTGACGCTGGTGTGTGGACGGAGGGCGACTTCTGAGGGCAGAGTCACATTTGTTTGATCCTTTGCAGAAGCTGCTTGGGCTCCTCTGTCCTTGTCGCAGTGGTGCAGGGGACAGGGCGCTGGGGGGCCAGGGGGGCGGCCGGCATGTTACTTCTCTGCAGTCCCATTTATCTTATTGATAAAACAGGCCCTGCCTTTGGAAATTGGAAGCGTTTCCCTCGTAATTTAAAGCGGCGCCTGCCTTTGCCGGTCGCGGTGACTAGAAGATTAATTTCCCGGCAGCCGTGCAGGCTTCCGCCTGCGCCAACTGGCTCCATTTGCAGGCACGGGTGCCGCCGAGCTGGTAATGAGCCTGGCGCTGGCAGGAAGGTGAGGCGGGTGGAGAGAGGAGCGTCTTCAAGGCGACCCCACAGGCCTGGTACCTGGGCTGCGTGGGGGCAGGCGTCACACGCACAGCCAAGGTTTCACCCTGACACCTGCAGCCTGGCCTTTGGCGCATGTGCCTTGAATTGTCGGGTGACCAGCGTGTCCCAAACCATGGCGGCAGCTGGTACATACTGAACAGACCAGTCCAGACCCTGGCAGCAGTTGCAACCCCCTACACAGCGGTATGGCCCCCAAGAGGGCTGATGTCTTTGACACTCCCACGTCCTGCCCTTGCCTTCAAAGGCGGGAGGCCACCTGGGTATCCATTTCTCAAGACCCATAGATAAAAGTGAGACTCCCCTCCAGCTCTTTCTCCCCAGAAAAAGACAACAATTTAAATTGTCCTATCTTCAACTTAGGATAAATCTGGCAAAACTAAATCTTTCTTTTTTTTAAAGATTTATTTATTTATTTATTTATACAAGCACTGGGTACAATCAGAGGTGCGGGAGGGTGAGAGAATTCCCCAGAGCCAGAGCGGGGAGCAGAGCAGGCAGAAGGACCGAAGTACACTGCTGAGGGGAGCAGCGGGCGGCAGGAGAGGTCTGCGCGCCATGCGGGACCCTCACCTGGCAGCCGGGGATCGAACCAGCACTGCAGAGGCTGCGGGCAGCTTCGCAACCCAGCGCTCCCTGTGACACCAGGGAGGCCCCTGGCAAAACTAAATCTGACTAGCCTTTACTTTATTTCAGAGGCTCTGGTGGCAGAGTGACCACCAGCTCAGCTCTAGTCTAAACCAAAGCCCTGAGCATTGGCTCAGGAATGGCAGCATGTGGGTGGTGGCCACACTAGATGAGCTGCAGTCAAAAGCTTTACTTCACAACCAGGTGGAATCACTGTGTGGAGTGCTGTGTTGAAAAGGAGACTGAGGCTTTCTCTGGGCCACACAGGATGGAGAGCCTTTGTCAGTATGTTAACCACCAGCATAGACCTAGGGAAATGGTGGCAGGCATACTAGATATTCGCCAGATTTATCCCAAGTTGCAGACAGACAAGGTAATTTAAATTGATGCCTTGTTCTGGGGAGAAAGAGATGGAGGGGAGCCTCACTTTCATCTGTGGGTCTTGAAGAAAAATGGAAAGCTCAGCTTAGGGCAGCTGACAGCCAAAGTCATCAAAAGGAGAAGCTGGTACTTCATCAGAAGCACTTATAAATCAGTCATAAAGCAGACGAGACCAAATTCTATGCCTTATTGAAAATGGAGTACTGAAGTCCCCATCTGTTACTGTATTGTCTACGCCACCCTTCAATTGGTCACCCTTTGGGACCATATTTTGGGACGCTGTTCTTAGTTGCGTGTATGTTTATAACTGTTAGCACCTCCTGATGGACTGACCCTTTCATCATTATAAGATACCCCTCTTACCTCTAGCATATTTTTTGTTTTAAAGTCTATTCTTAGAATTGTAATACGAATATAGTCACTCCATCTTTCTTCTGGTTGCTGTTTGCAGCTATATCTTCTTTGTATCCTTTTACATTTAACCTATTGTGTCTTCGGTTCCCATTGAGGCTCCTATACACAATACATAGTTGGATCTGGTATTTTATCCAGTTGGACAATCTCTGCCTTTTGACTGGATTGCCTTATCAGTGTGCCTCTGGTGTTATCCTTGACGTATGTGGATTTGTGTCTGCTATTTTACTTTTTGTCTTCTATACTATATTATAGTGAATATGGTGAATATACTGACTACATTATAGTGACTGTTTTCTCTATAGTATTTTAATTCCTTTAATGATTTTTTCACTGAGTTATTTCCTTAGAGATTGTTCTAGGCCTTTTTTATATACCTCTAACATATCACAATCCCCTTCATATTTACATACATTCATTCCAGTGAAAACTAAATTGCTTATAACTACTCCCTCTTTCCCATTTTTGTGCTGTTACTGTTAGACCTTTGAGAGCTTATTTTCCAGCTCTCCCTGCTTTAGTGGAAAGACCAAGACCAGAGAGGGTCGACTTAGTCATATACTGGCTGTGTAATTGCAGATGAGTCATTTAATATCTTTGAGCCTCAGTGTTCTCACCTATAAAATGAGGAGAATTATAAGCATAGACTCGAGGATGAAGTGAACCCCTAGCACAGAGCCTACTCACAGGAGGGGGGCTGAAAACAGTGACCTGTGTTTGGCCCCCAAAGCGTCCCAAAAATCCATTTACTCTGCATTCTCACATTAGAGGCAGGAAGCACACACCCATCCTGGTCACGAGGAGCTCCCCCCACCCACTCCCGTGCGTGCCCCTGAGGGAGGCAGCTTACAAGGAGCTTCAGCAGACTGAAGGAGCTTCAGGCTAGGCTGACATCCTAGCCCTCCAGGCCAGCCCCATCAAGCTCGTGAGGGTGTAAGTGCTGGCAGCATGGGCCAGAACTGGTAGGCCAGGTCATAGCTCAGACTGAGGCCCTAAGTTCATGCTCACCACCTGTCCTGGCCCTGAGCTGAGGGTGGGTCAGGTTTCTGGAGGCACTACTGGGAAGGGATGGAGTGTCAAGCCACTGACTTGCAGAAATCCAGGCCCTCCCCTGTGGGAAAAACCCTGCTACAGGTACCCAGGCAGGTGGCCATCCAAATTCTTTTTGCTTTAAGTGAGACACACCTGTGTTCAGTGTGATTCCCATCTAACCCAGAGACCGCACTCCCCTGAGGCAACGCAGGGCCTCCCTGCCACTTAGCTGGTCTCGAGTTGGGTGCCACAGAGTATATGCCTTGGGCACCTTTGGTGTACCCAGACCAGTCCTGAACTTGAGGACAGAAGGGGCGTTCATATCTGGAAACCATGTGTGATCATAAGCAACCGATGCAAAACAGGCGTGAACACGGGCTCTGGGAGGGCAGAGGCCCCTTTCAGAACAGGGCCCAGGAGTGCTTGCTCCTGACCCTGTGGCTCAGCGAGCATCTGAGACTGGTTTCCCGCGGCTGTGCAGAGATGGAGCTAGCTGCCTCAGAAGGCTCACGCCCAGGGTGGGGACACTGCGGGGTGGGCACTGGACTGTGAAACTTGGCTTGGCCACAGAGTAACTGGGCAGCTGTAGCCAGTCACTTGCCAAATCTGAGACTCAGGACCCAGCTGTCAGTCTACAGGAGTTTCTTCCATCCTCCCTATGTTGCAGCCACCCCACGCCCTTCTGAGAGGTCCCCTCCAAGTCCTGTGCACCTTTGTCCTTGCTCTTCCCTTGCCCAGAATGCCTCCTAGCTGCCCTTCTCCTGGAAAGCCTTCCCTGATGTGATGCAGCCTCCCTTCCCTTGAACGTCTGTCTGGGTCAGATGCTGCCCAGAGCCCAGGCCTGCCTGATTTCTCTGCACTGGAGTCCTTTGAGTGGGTTTCACCCCCCAAGGCAGGAGTTTGTTGTTGGAGGCCAGCAGAGTTGGTCTTCAGACTGTGACCTCCGGTGTATCCCCTGCCCATTCCCAAGACCTTGGCGAAGTCACACTGACCTTTTACCCTCACGTTCGGTGGGAGAGTCCCCACCCGGCACTGCATCTTAGGTTCAAGCCCCGGCTCCGCCGGTAATTTGCCGTGTGGCCTTGGGCAAGTCCATTGCCCTCTCTGAGCTTCCCCCCTTTTCCCTGAGTTAGCTGACCTCGCAGGCGAGAGGCCCCAGGGGACCGGCGGGAAGGTCCACTCCCGTTGCTAGAAGCTTCCGCGGGCCGTGGGGCAAGGTGCTGGCAGGGGGAGTGTCCACAGGCCTGTCCCGCGCTGCCCTGGGCTAAGCCGCCAGACAGGCCAGCAGGGATAGAGGGCGAAGGTGCACGCAGGGGTCGGAGCCCCGCTGAGTGTCCTCTCTGTCCACCATAGCTCGATACAACCGTACAACCTACTTCTACCCGACGTTCTCGGAGAGCCAAGAGCACAGCCATTTGCTCGTGTCTCCAGTGCTGGTGGCTAGCGCCGCCGTCGGCGTGGTCATCATCCTCTCCTGCATCACCATCATCGTGGGCAGCATCCGCCGGGACCGGCAGGCCCGGCTCCAGCGCCACCGCCACCGCCGCCGGCACCACCATCACCAGCGCCACCCCGAGGAGTACGAGCATGACTACGGTGAGCCGCTGCCCGCCCCGCGGGGGGACCTCCCCCGACTGCAGCTCCACCGGAAGGTGGCAGGGAGGCTGCAGCCTGCCAGGGGGGGTGCGGGAGGTCCGGGGAAGGCCTCCTAGAGAGCCTGGGTGATCAGACAGAGCTCACAGGTGCGCACTAGAATGTTCTCGGTGGCATGAGAGGCCCAGTTGCCTGCGTGCAGTGTGGCGGAAGGTCAGAGGAAGGGCATGGCCTGCGTGTCTGTTGCTGCTCTCAGAGGGGCGGAATGTCCTCTCTCAGAGCCCCACCCTGGGTCCTGGGTCCTCTCTCTACACCCACTCCTGCTCCACCTCTTCGCTGGAAGCGTCGCACACCAGCCAGCAGCCCCTTCCTGCCCTCCCCTCCCCTCCCCTCTGCGTCCAGATGGCCCCTAAACAGCTGCCCGCCGGGGCCACAAGCACCTCAGGCCCAGGGTGTCCAGAGTAGCCTGAGCCTTCCACTTCTTCTTGTAGGAGCTCAGGGGAGTTGCTTACCCTCTTCATACCTCAAGGGAGTCATCGACACAATGGGGTACATAGGGCCCCCCCAGAAGTTAGAGTGAGGACTAGATTTGCACAGTACCTAGCTAAAGAGTAAATGCTCAATAAAATCAACTATTTTCATGACCGTCTCCACCGCGCTCCCCCAATAAACCCTGCTGCTCCTGGGCCACCCCACAAATGCCAGCTGCCCTCCCTGCCAGCCGCCGCAGCCTGTCCCTCCCGAGGCATCTCCGTGTGGGAGCCAAAGCGACTGCACCGTGAGCACTTCCCCCCCTTGCTCAGCATCCCTCGGTGCTCCCCACTGCCCTCAGGACAGAGTGGACTCTCTGGGGCCTGCCCACAGGACCCTCTGCCATCTAGCCAGGCCCAGAGGGAGAGGGAGAGAGGGAGTGAGCGAGTGGGCGGCCGAGGGCATGGATGGGATCCTGTTCCCGCAGGATGAAAAGATCCTGCGCTTTAGAAGACGGATCTGGTCTCCTCTCACTTGCTGGGGGGATTTCAGCTCTCAGGAGCTTCGTGCGAGGCCAGGGGCCCCACAGATTCCGTCCCCAGTTATGAGGGTGAATCAGATGATGAGGGTGGAGCAAGTAGGTGCCAGTCAAGGGACATTAACCTTGGATTTGGGCTAAAAGCTGAGCTAAGGTATTTCTTAATTTGGGCAAAGGAGCTCGAGAGCGTGCACCCTCCGTGAAGGCGGGAGGAGGCCTCCCGAGGGCGGCGCTGCAGGCCTGCGCCCGCAGGGAAGCAGCAAGGAGAGGGGGTCAGGACGGAGTTAGCCCAACTGCAGAAACAGGGGCTTCGAGCCCGCGGTTCCTCGGGAGCTCAGCCCAGCCGGACAGCTGGGACTGACCTTGGACTTGTCCAGATGAGGGTCTGAGCAACATGAGTGAGCCCCAAGGGCAGCCCCGCTTTCCCTAAGTGCTCGGCTGCTGGGAGAAGCAAGAAAAGCAACCCCAAGAGACGGGGCAGCAGCGTGGTCCCGCCCGGTCGGCTCTCAGGCCTGCCCCCTGGAGCCAGCCACGGGTCCTGGAACCAGCCTTTGTGAAGCTTCCGAAGTTTGGCGCCTCAGCCTCCTGCAGGGCAGTACAACCCTCCCCTGGCCACGCTGGCAGGGGCTCGACCCCAGCAGCCCCACCTGCTCCCCTTACCTCAGGGCTTCCTCATCACAGTGCTTCCATCCTCCCGGTTCTTCCCAGCGCGTCCTGCAAACCAACCTTCAGGGGTGCCCTGAGGGAAAACAAATCTCAGCTCAGCTCCCCTCTACCGCATGTTACTGGGTTCCTCCTTCTTAGGAGAAAAGTAGTATGTGTTCCCTGTGGAAAACCTTACAAATACAGAAAATATATAGAAGAAAATAGGGTCGTGGGCCCAGCATCCAGAGACGCTGAGGCGTTCGGGATCTTCTGCGAGCTTTCTCCTCGTCGGCAGCTGCAACCCCGGGACGAAACCCCCAGTCCCGTACTCGGGCGTTGCCACTGCCCGCTGTGTCAAGAGCGGGACGAGGCGGTTAGGGGGGTGAAGAGCAGGCGTTGGCACTGCAGACACCGCGCAGGGACTCCCATGCACACTTCACCAGGCGCAGGGGTCAGGGCTGTAGAACCCGGATGTAGACTCACCCCACCCTGGCCCGACGCGCCCCCCTGACGCTGAGCCCTGACCCTGGGGAGGAGCCCTGAGCTCAGTGGTGGGGAGATCTGCCGTCTCAGCTGTGCCCCGGCTGCTGGGAGGCCCACCAGGGCCTGGGGGTGGAATTCCAGGCAGAGGAGCCCCCGGCCCTGGCAATGCCTTGCTGTGTGGCCTCCTGTAAGTCACGAGCCTCTGTGAAAGTGGAGGAGTTGTGCCCCATGGGTGGCCGCATGAGGACTCTGCCTGGCCGCTGGCCAGGCCCAGGCTGAGCGTCCGTCCCCCGCAGTGTCCGACGGGCACACTTACAGCCGCTCGAGCCGCAGGATGCGCTACGCCTGCAGCGCCGCCGAGGACTGGCCCCCCGCCCCGGACCTCAGCTCCGAAGGGGATGTGGACGCCACGGTGCTCCAGGAGCTGTACCCAGATTCTCCTCCAGGGTAAGAGGCCACGTGGGGAGGCGGGCACGGGAGGGCAGGGTCGGAGCACCGTGTCCTCCCCGGGGAAAGAGCAGCACCTCCCCTAGGGAGGAGCCTGCAGACACCCGCTCAGTGGGCTCGGCCTTTCCTCACCCCGCTAGAGCAGCACGGTGGGGTGGGGGGTACGGCCCAGCAGACGTCAGCCACGAGACCCCGGGAAAGGAAGGGCAGGCTCAGCCCCTTCAGGCTGATGTTGCAGGGGTTCCGAGGAGATGGCACTTTGGGGGTGCGCCAGGGGAGCAGTCTTGAGGTCTGTGGGGTTTTCTGATCCTCCTGGGGAGTTGGACCAGATGGGCCAGGGGACCCACCTCCTCCTAGGGAAGAAGAGCCCACGTGCAGGGTGGCAAGGGGCAGTGAGCCCCGACGCCGGGATCTGTGGGCCCGGGGCACCTGCTCTGGAAGTGCTTTCTTGTATCACCCTGGGCCAGCGCACCGTCCACCATGTTGGCAGGTCACTAGCAAAGCCTGGCCGTAGCTTCTGAGGCCATGGCTCTGAGCTCAGGTGACCTGACCCACTCACCCCAGGGAGCAGCTCCTCCCCAAGGAATGTGCCTGCAGACAACAGGGGTGTTGGGGTGCCCCGGCTGAGCGCCCCCATCAAAGCTGGGCACCAGCCAACTGGCTGGGGTTGGGACCTGGACAGAGTGGGGCAGGCAGCGGGGCACGGTGGGGGCAGGCAGCAGGGCAGGGGCCGGGAGGACACGGCTGGGAAGGCAGGCTGCCGCGCATGCGCACCACGGTCTGGGATCTTGGTGGCCTTGACTGCAGCGACCAAGGTACACGTGCCTTAGGGATGGGGCCGGTGTCCTCAATGAAGGGGCTGCTTCTGAGGTTCCGGGGACAGTGGCAGCAGACAGAGAGGGTCAGAGAGGGGGTCTGCTGGATATTCAGTCCTGCTCTTGGGGTGGAGGGTCCAGGTCCCAGCTCAGTAATATGCACCCCAAAGCCAAATCACACCCACTGGCACAGGAGTTATTGCGTCCCGGTTGCACTCAGGTGCATCAGGAAGCCCTGCCTCGTGGGGAAGCTCTTCTCCGGGGCGCCCACAGGTCCTCTCCTGCCAGCTACCCTCGTGCAGAGCACTCAGCACTTCTCCACCAGCAGGCCCTCGGGCCTGGCAAGCAGCCCTGTCCTCTCCATCACCTTGTCCCCGGACGCTGGAAGGGCCAGTGCAGTCCACTGTCCCCCGGGGGCACAGGAGGCCTCTACTCATTGTCTGTGTGTTTAGAGGGGCTCCGGGGACTCCTTTGGACCGAGGGGTATCTGGCAACCTGAGGTCGCTGCTGCCAGTACCGCGTGGGCTTGGTGCCCGGCTGGGGGGGACCCGTCTACTGCCACGGCTGCCGTCTTGAGCCACATGAGACCCAGAGTCCAGCGACTTGCTCACTCGTGGTCACAGTGGACACTGGGGCAACTTGGGACCAGAATCCAGGCCCTGGGGGGAGGAGGGATTTCACCAGGGCCAGCCCATACCAGGGCAGCTTGTCACAGCAGACAGGCCTCCACCCGTGGGGAGATGCCCCCATGTGCACCCCTAAGGCCAAGGTCCACAGCGCCCTGAGGGAGCCTCTTCTCTTATAGCTATGAGGAGTGCATGGGGCCCGGGGCCACGCAGCTCTACATCCCCACTGATGCGCCCCCACCCTACTCGCTGACCGGCTCCTACCCCTCTCTGGATGGCGACCCAGATGCGGGCGGCGGCTACAGTCCCGGACGATACCAGCAGGTGCGGAGGATCCAGGGCCACAGTGGTCTCCGCACCATCTCCATGGACACCCTTCCCCCTTATGAGGCTGTGTGTGGGGCCGGCCCCCCGGCGGGCCGGCTGCCGCTGCCAGGACCGGGGCCCAGGAGCGGCCAGGGCTCACCCGTCCCCACCCGGGCCCCCATCTCTGGCCTGGAGAGGATGGCGTGAGCCCCAGCCAGGCCCTGCCCGGCCCTCGGGGCTGGGCCACCTCCTTCGGGCACACGGGTGTGCACACACACGCACACTCGACTCATACACATACACTCACACCCGACACACACCACTCCCCCGTGTGCACACGCGCCCAGACGTGCCCCACACGTGTGGACGAGCGTGCACGCCCAGGCCCACCCCATACAAACCCCTCTGCAAGGTTCCATCACAGCGCGGCGCTCCGGGCTCCCCCGGCCTGTGGGTCACACTCTGCGGGCGGCGCCGGGGGAGGGGGGGAAGGAACTTGGGCTGGCTCTTCCTTCTCCCGGGCTGTGGGTCCCCGCCCTCAGCCCTCACCACACTCTGATTCTGCCTCCAGAAACTGCTCGAGCATCCCAGGGCAGCCGCCCCCCACCCCCCACCCCAGGGGGGGCCTCCTGCAGCCCTGCGCTGCGCCCCCTGCAGGGCAGAAGAGCTACAACATCACCGCCCTGCCACTTTCGGAGAGGGACACGGGTCTGGGGGCTCAGGCGCCGCCTGGGCCTCACAGCCTCCCCCCCCCCCCAGTGCTCTCAGTCTGGTGGTGCTAGCGGAGTTATCTCAGAGGCCCCCACCCCAAGCCACAGGTGGGCCTGCGGTGTGGTGGCGGTAGCGGTGGGTCACAGGTGTCCCCAGGTCTGTCCAGGGACTGAAGGGCTTCAAGGCAGTGAGGGCGCCCGGGCACAGCTGAGGCCTTGTTAAGCGTGTGCCCAGTAGACCACCTTGGCCTGAGCTGAGCTGGCTGGAGTCAGAACCCAGAAGCCGGTGCTGTCCTCCTGGGGGGCAGCACAGAGTTGGGAACTGGGACCTGAGGTTCTGTCCCTGCCCTGGGGGTATTTGCGAGACAAAGGAGGTGCGAGCCCCACCATGCCACTGCAAGAGGACCAGCTGACGCCTCTCAGCCGCGCCACAGAGGGGGAGTTGTGGCGTTACCTGGCTGTAGGGAGGCTCAGCCCTCCGTGAACCCCAGAATTTCCATCTGAAACCGTGCAGGTGATGGGTCCAATTCCCGAAGGACCCGCCTGCCAGAGGCAGGGAGCGGAGTCCTCACGTCCGCCCTGCCCCCCAACAACAGCATCCCCCGGGCATCCTCTCCCCCACATTTCAATTCCTCCAATGAAGGGCTATGACATTTCAGCAATCCCTGTCTTAATAAGAGGGGCGGCAAAGATGGCAATTGTGAATTTTATTTTCTGTAGAAATAGAATTTCTTCTGGTGCAGAACTGAAAGGGCTCCGTCCAGAGGTCTGGTGGGGTCTTAGCGCCCCGGCCCCACCGAGGAAGGGACCGTGTTTACAAGCAGTTCTGTCCACCTTTGTGGTGTACTGTTTTCTAGGCAAAAAATATCTGTCTGTTGTACTGTATAGCCTTTAATGCATTCCAGGAATGAGCCTTTGCAGAACCGCACCTGCAGCTGTGGACAGTAGTGGGGGGAAGGTAACCATCCCTGCTTCCTTGTCAGTGTCTCAGTGACTGGCGCTAAGCAGCTTTTCTTGTTCCTGGACTAGGCGCTAAATAAGCAACAATGTATCTTTTCTGTGTTACAAATAAATATATATCCTATCAATAAATATGTTGCAAGAAACAGCGTTGTCACAAGTCTGTGGGCCCCAGAGGTGTCATCTGGAAGATGGAGGAAAAGCAGAGGGCAGACTCTGAAAGCAGGAGTCGGTGCTGCTCTGAAGATGGAAAGACCCCGCAGCCTGTCGTGGTCTTCCAGCCGACAGGGATTTGGGGGTGTTCAGTGCTCGCGAGTTACTTATTTTTAACCTCGTGAAACAGGTATCGTTTCTCTGAGATCTGAGCAGGGCGGGTCACCGAGACGGCCATAACCTCCGGGACCTGGGGCTGCCGCCGTGCCTCAGCGGCAGGCAGGGCTGATGACTGCCCCCCGGGAAGCGGGGAGCTGTGCCATTAGACTGAAGCGAGCTCTTTTGTCCCCTGGAGAAATCCCCTACTTTCCAGTGCTTTTCAGAAAAGCTCAGCTTTGCACGTTGATCCCTGAGCTGACACGAGCTGGCTCCCCTCCTCACTGCCCCTCTCTCCCCCTAGACCTCAGCGGGGGGCACCTAGCCTGCGGTGGGCGCCGTCCTGAGAGGGCCAGCCCAGTGCCAGGTCCGGAGGGTTCCTGCGCCCACGGCCCCACGCCAAGCCCACACTGCCACCTGCTGGCCACCAGCCGCCACTGCGCACAGCGAGGCGTTGACCCCTGGAGTTGGAGCCCCGGCGTTACTCCCACCTCCAGCCCACTCCCCACGGGTGCCCCTACACAGGAATTGCCATTTGGGTCCTGGGATTGTCGTCACCCTTGGTATGTGGGTGTTCCACGCGGTTTAACCCGTTCAGTTAGTCCGCATTCAGGAATCACCTCTGCCGTGAGCGCCTCAGTGTCATACCTGCACCTCTGCACGCAGAATAATCCCCCCCGTCCCTCTGAGCACTTCTGTGTGGGGCTCGATTATGACCTGTGTGTCCTGGGGTCCCTCCCTCCAGGAATGAAGGCAGCAGCCTTCAAAGCGATAGTGACCAGCCATGCGCTGACCCAAACCCAAACCAGCTGCAACCCCCACCCCCACCCCGGCCAGCAGGCCCCCAAAGAGATAGCGGTGACACCACACCCATGAGAAAGCAGGAATGGGGGACAGGTCTAGTCCCCTGGGCAGGATGTGGGTGCAGGGGCCACCGTAGGGAGAGGGCAGGGAGATGGGGGGAGGAAGCCCACACAGGGTGCCCTCGGGCAGGCGCTGCCACCCCAGCTGAGCGGGGCCTCAGCCTGCGCGCCTGGACAGGCAGGGGCGACGTCACCAGCCCGTGGACTATCAGCCATCGCTGTTTGCAGCTGCCCTTCAGAGTTCATCCCTGCCCCAGAGAGGGAGTAAGCTGAGCGGGCACTGCTGGCTGCAGAGTCTTCACATGGCAGAGTCTCTGGATGCCAAGATAGTCGGCGTGGGCTGCCCCTGAGCGGCGTGCTGGACGCAGTGCCTCTGAGGCCTCCGGGCGGCACCCACACCCGGGGGCAGCAACAATCATGGGGGGGGGGCGCTTGCAACAAAACCCAGCTGCCCAGCACAGCCCCTCACACACCTGCGGCTCCCACCAGCCATGCCCACCACACACACACACCTGGGGGCTCTCACCCCGAGTCCCTGGAGCCCCTCGGCTGCACCACCTGTGCTTTCACACACACTTGCACATCCAGGGCCCACCCTCACAGCTCCCAGGTTCAGGGGTCTCACACACATGCGCCAAGGCCACCCACTCACATGCAGGTGCCCCCGCTGGGTGCCCACCTCATGCCAAGCAGCCCTGGGTCTGAGTGACGGAAGGACAGGCGGCTTCTCCCTCCAACAGGGGCTCGCGTCCTGGGTCCTGCTCTGCTTGACCTCACGCTGCCCTCCCAGCGCAGGTAACTCTGATCAGGGCCGGCTGCTGGGCAGGGCCTGATGCTTACGAGCTGGGGGCGGGGAAGCCAGGACACGCCTTTGCACCTGGGGTTACTGCCCAGCTGCGTCCACTCAGCACCTCCCCGGGGCTTCCCGGACCCAGGCCCCGTTATCACAGCCTCAGCCAGGCCTCAGCGACCCGGCCTCAGCGACCCAGCCGCACCTGGCCGGCTCCCGAGGGCTGGGGCTGCCTGGGCCAGGACCCTCCCCAAAGTTGACTCTGGGGTGGGAGGGGGCAGCTCTTCAAAGGGGGACCCTCTACCTGCTGATGCTCTGGGCCCGTCACGCACCCCCATGACTCAAAGGCAAGCGGCAGAAGCCCAACCTAAGCAGCCAGGGTATTTCTTGGCCCTCGTAATTTCACCGTCCACGCGACAGGCACGGCCAGGCCCAGCGAGGCTGAGCGCGGAGAACTGTCCTCTGGGCTTTGCTGCCCACAAGCGCCTCACACTTCCGCAGACGCGCTGGCCTGGTCGCTGGCGCCCACCGCTGCTGGCTGCTTCATGACCCACAGTGAAAAGAGACCCCCTCCCTCCCGCAGAGCGAATCCCAGACACTGGCGGCGTGGCAGTAGCTGGAAAGTGGGGTCTCTGATCAGCTGGGCCTGGGCCACGTGCCCCCCCCTGCACCCCGCGTTGTCCCTGAAGCTAGTCACGCCGGGAGTCAGAGAAGGCGGGTTCTACGTCAGTCATCCCGCCGAAGGCCAGAAAGTGTGAGTGATGCAATTAACACCAAAGCCACGTCCCAGGAGGCTGTGGCGGTGCAGCGGGAGGAGCTGGCCTGGAGGAGCAGGAGGGAGCCCAGCGCCAGGGGGCATGACGCCAGGCGCCAGCTCCAGACGGCACCCGCACGACCCTGGCCCGCGCTGGAGAGACGGGGTGGGCCACGGGTCACCAGCCGAGGCCTGGGGTGTCCAGAAAGGGAGAAGTGGTTAAATCCACAAGGAACCGGAAGCAATAAAGGGAGCACACGGGGGCGGGGGGAGGGGGCGTCGCGCGTGCCCAACTGGCAACTGTCAGTAGGAAAAAGGACGCAGCGCGCTCCTCAGGGAGCAAACCCGCCTGGGGTCAAGCTGAGAGACAGTCTCAGCCCCCCTGCCCGCCCTTGACACGGTGGGCTCCCGCCAAGACGACTCCGTGGCCTGGAACCCTGCATCCCCCACCCCCACATCCGCCCTCCCCCCCAGAGATGCCCACGCCCTAATCCCAGGACTGTGGCCGCGTCACCTTAAATGGCAAAGGGACTTGGAAGATGTGATTAAATCAAGGATCTCGGGGCAGGGAGAGGGGTCAAAACAGGGCGGGAAGAGCACAGGGGACTATGGTGGTGTGCAGGGGTGCGTGGGTGGCGGGAGCTGTCCGGGGACTAGACCCCTGGGAGGGGAAAGCATGCCCGGTGCGAAAAGGAAGAATGATGTGAAATATATAAAATAAAAAATTAATTAATTAAAAAATGAAGGGGCCTCCCCTGGTGGCGCAGGCAGTTGAGCGCCGCGCTGTGAAGCTGCCCGCAGCCTCCGCAGCGCAGGTTCGATCCCAGCCGGCCGGCGAGGGTCCCACATGGCGCGCAGACCTCTCCTGCCGCCCGCTGCTCCCCTCAGCAGTGTACTTCGGTCCTTCTGCCTGCTCTGCTCCCCGCTCTGGCTCTGGTGAATCCTCTCACCCTCCCGCGCCTCTGGACTGCACCCCGGTTCTTATATAAATAAATCAATAAATCTTAAAAAAATGCATCCATGCATACATACGAACATACATGAAGGCTCTGGAGACGAGGCCGTTTTCCTGGCCTGATGCGGCCAGAGAACAGAAGCGAGAGGCGCTGCGGCCTGCGGAGGTGGAGAGACGAGGGGAGACATTTCGAGGCGCAGCCCTGCTGGCTCTGAGGAAGGGCCGCGGGGAGAGCAGGCGCCCCCCGAAGCTGGCAGGGGGGAACGGACTCTCCTGGGCTCGCCACGGACCCCCTGAAAGGCCGCGCAGTGAGGCTGGCGGGGGTGCCCCGCCCTGGAATGGCTCTGGCGCCGTGTGGGCATGGGCCGCGGCGCCTGCCGAGACGCGGGCACGCGGGTGGCCACCTCCTGCTTTCTCTGCCTCCGGCTCCCCATGGGCCACGCGGACGAAGGGAGGGTTTGGTCTCGTGGGGCCCGAGGGCCATCCGGCTCTCTGGGGGCGCCTCCCCGCGCTCCCCCACGCCAGCCAGCCCCGACCTAGGTCTCCCACCCGGGTGGGGGAGGCTGGGGGAGGCCCCAGGGCGACCAGACGGGACCCTGGACGGGGGGCCCGCGCTCTCTGAGGTCGGGGAGCAGACGAGCTCGCTGCGAGAGGGGAACATTCCCGGCGTTGGCTCTGGAGAGGCTCGTCCGAAGGGCCTAGAGCGGAGCAGCCCCTGTTCGTTCCAGGGGAAACTTCCCAGCCTGAGGGACAGCACCTCCCTGCCGGCGCTCAGGAAAGGTTTCGGGGTGCAGGGGAGCTGGGGCTGGGAGCAAAGACGCCAGGTGTCCACGCCTCGGCCTGGGGCGTCTCCGAGCCAGGCCCCGGCAGGCGTCCTTCCCGGTCCCTGGAGGCCCAGGAGGCCAGAGACTCGCGGACAGACGGGTGGTCAGGACCCGGGTCCTGCTGGGCTGAGGCACCACAAGGTCACAGGCGCTCTGGCGGCACCAACCCCCCCCCCCCCCAGCTCCTGAGGCACCCGAAGGCAGGAGCTTCTCTGGTTTGTCTGTGAAGGCCCCAGGCCGGCGGCTGGAGGACTGTGCTTGCCCAGACCCCGCCAGGGGCATGGGAAGGGGCCGGGGCCTACGAGGCGGGGAGCCGTGCACTCAGGGCCCTCCTAGCAACGCACACCCCACTGGCCCCTCCGTGGGGTGTCCTGGAGCAGCGGGCCCCAAATCCGTTTGGCCCCAGGAAATTTTTACTCCCATTAGACTAATTAAGAGCCCCGAGCAAGGCTCCTGCGAGGGCTCACGCCGGGAACCTGACCCGCTGGGAGTGAGTCACCGGGCTGAGAGGAGTGAATCAGCCCCTAATTAAGATGTGGACAAAGGAAGGAGGGAGAGGGGGAGCAGGGGAGAGGGGGGAGAGGGGAGGGGGGAGGAGGGGGGAGAGGGAGGAGGGGGGAGAGGGAGTAGGGGGGAGGGGGAGGGGGAGGAGGGGGAGGGGAGGGGGAGGAGGGAGCGAGGGAGCACGGAGGGAGGAAGGGGTGGCAAATGGGCGCAGGGAGGGTGGGGGGAGCACTGGGGCTGCTGCTTCCATCAGGGGCTGAGCGGAGGGCCTGGGCAGAAACGGTTTCTTGGGGAGGGGACCCCAGGACATGCAGGCTCAGGAGCCCAGGACGCCCCAGCCAAGGGAACACTCACGAGCAGGTGATTGCTGGGGGCAACTGGAGATGAATCCCACTGGGGAGCCCCCCCCACCGAAGACAGTGAAGACGATGCCTCTGAACTGTCTGGCAGGCAGGAAGCCGGGGTTTCCATGC
Source organism: Talpa occidentalis (assembly GCF_014898055.3). Lineage (NCBI taxonomy): Eukaryota > Metazoa > Chordata > Mammalia > Eulipotyphla > Talpidae > Talpa > Talpa occidentalis. The sequence goes on from NW_023601754.1 coordinate 5,906,565, forward strand.
GCCAGGCCTTCTGGGTTGTGGGGGCGGGGAGGGGGGTGGCTGCCCCTGGGGTGAAAACTGCCTGGAACTCCCAGCCCGCCCCGCACCCACAGAGCAGGCTCTCACCCAGAACAGGGAGCAGGAGAGGGAAGAGCCTGGGGTGCCATTCAGAGTCCCCTGAAGGGTAAGGTGGCCCGAGGGCCTGGCTTTCCCGCCTGTTCTGGGGCGAGGCACGGACGAGCAGGCCCTGGCTCTGCCCGCCGGGCAGGAGGTGGGACGGGCACTGGCCACAGGCCCAGCCACGCCGGCTCGCAGCCCTCGGGCGGGCACCCCAGCAGCGGCAGGGCCTGGCTGCTGCGCGGCTTTCTCTTCTGCCAGCTCGACTTCCTCCTCGACTTCCTGGCTGAGCCCCGGGGGCGGGCCAGAGGCAGGTGCGTCCATTCCCGCAGAGCGCCCAGCCTCTGGGGGAGGCCACAGGACTCTCTCCTCTGCATCTGGCCCTGTGGAGCTGCCATGAGCCAGCCCGCACCCCCAGGCCCGGGGGAGGATGCTCCCGACACCCTCCTGGGCGACCTCATCAGCTACTACCGGGAGGGCGCAGGGGAGGGCCGGCTCGGGGTCTGCAGGCAAGCCGCCCTCACCCGCAGGGCCCAGCGGCTCCTGAGCACAGGGCACACTTCCCAGCTCCACCTGCCTGAGGATGTGGCCCCTGACCTGGGGGCCGCTCATTCCCAGGGGGCGTCCAGCAGCCAGCATGTCTGCCAAGAACTGGTGCAGGCGCTAGAGTTCCTGGAGCTGATCTCTGCCAACCTGCTTCTGTTTCCCTGGAGGAAGGAAATCAGGTCCCTGAAGGTAGGCACCGCCTCGGGGGTCTCAGGTAGGGCCCCGGGCTCTGCCTCTGGGGAGACGATGTGCCCGGGGACTCTGGTCCCTTCTGCAGTTGGAGAAACTTGAAGGGCTGAGAAGTTAATGCAACTTGTTTTTGGGCAACAGCTCCTAAGCTGCGCGGGTGGGACTTGACACTCAGGTAGTGCCACTCTCGGCCACTTGGCCGCCCGCCTCTCTACAAAGAAGGAGCCAGGAAGGGATCAGGTTTGGGAAAGTCACTCAGAAATTTCCACCTCTTCTGGTTCCAGGCCAGGACGGCTGGGTGGGGAGCAGGGACGCCTGGGCCTCACCCTGCTCAGCCATTCTCTGTCCGGCCCCGTCTCGGGCCTCGGTGTGCCCGTCTGTAAAATGGGACAGGGGTTTCCATGTGGCCAAAGGCCCCGGCCCCCAGGAGGCTCCTGGGCATCAGCCCTGGGTCCTGCTGGACCCTCTCGGCCGCTCTGCTGAGACCAGCCCTACTGGAGCAGGAAGTGTCCCTGGCCTGCTGCGGGGGGGAGTCTAGCTGCTGGCTGGCGCGGGGAAGCGTGGGGTGGGCGGCGCTGCTTGTGCACAGGGGTACAGGGGTAGCCATGACTCCTTGAGCCCCTTCCCGAGCAACGAATGCTTACGATGGCTGGGCCGGCGGTCTCCTCAGGCAAACTATAAAACTTGCCATTTTTGTTCTTGGGTGCTCAGCCCTTTGGGGAGCGACCCCACTGAGCCCGCTGGTGTGACAATGAAATCTCTGTCTCCCCCTCGCTGATGCGGTCTGATTCCTCTGGGAAACTGCCCTCACGTCACCTCTAACGAGCACCCCGTTTATTGCAGATGTACACTGGCAGCTTCGTCTACAGGGTGCGGCCCGTGCTGTCCGAGCGCTCACTGCACGTCCTTCTGGGCAGGCTGGGCTACGTGGCCACCTCGGAGGCCGAGTTCTCGCTGGTCCAGGCCATCGACGAGGAAGACGTCAAGCAGGTGGTGTTCGACCTCTTCCTGGCGAGAGTCACGTGCGAGGCAGCGCTCAGGACCGAGGGCAGCCAGCCCGTCAGGCCAAGCAGGGAGGAACTGGCCAGGCCCTGCTGCCGGCACCACTCAGAGAGAAGGCAGGTGGAGGCCAACGGCCTCAAGGGGGTCCAGGCAGGGCCAGGCCCCTCAGAAGGGACAGGGTTTGAGAGGGTCCCCGCCAAGGGCCCTGACCCTCAGAGCCCTTTGCCTACAGCCCTGACCCTGCCTGAGGTCCCAACAGCCCCCCACGACCCTCTGGCCCCCCTGGCACCCCAGCGCCGTGCCAGCACACGCTCAGACAGTGAGGAGTTCCTGACGCGCTACAGTGACCTTCTCCTGCACCGGACACCCTTGTTCTCCAAGGACCTTCTCAGGAGCAGCTCGAGGGGAAAGCAACGCCTGGGCCCGGCCCTGGCCCCCAGCCCATCTTCTGGGGAGGCGCCCACCCTCCCCGGCCCCGGCAGTGAGCAGCCGCTGGCCCCCGATGTGGCTCCTGAGAACAGAGGAGTCACCGGCCCCAGCCAGCTCCGCCTGGCACCGGCTCCCCAGCGGGCAGGGCCAGCCTCGGCTGCCAAGGCAGAAGGACAGCTGGAGCTGGCCCCCGCTGCCACAGACACTGCTCCTGGGGGGGCCTCCTCTGAGATGGAGGAGCTCTGCGAGCACTTCTCCCACGTCCTGAGACCCCCGGCTCTAGAAGGCCGTCCTGGGGGCTTCCGGGGCTGTGGGGGTGAGAAGAATGGACAGTCGAAGCCGCTCGAGGGGCCGGAGCCCGCTGCGGAGGGCAGCAGCCCGGAGAGTAGGGTCACTCGGCTCTGGAAGGCTGCCCAGGCCCCCTCTCACCTACGAGAGCCGCCCAGCGCGCTCTACGTCCCCCCGGGGAGGCTGGAGCCTCCGGTTGCCACCTGGGCAGCAGCTGAGGCCGCCCTCCCTGGCCGGCAAGGGGCAGACACCCGGACGAGGCAGCCTGCTTCTCCGCCAGGAAGGGCAGCCCTGGGAGAAGCGGCAGATCTGGGGCCGCGGCGCAGAGGACAGTAGCCAGACGCGCTGGGCAGACACAGGGGTCACCCTAGTGACCGGGAGTCACTGACTGTGGCCTGGGACCCCTCACGCCGCCTCTCCGCCTCTCATTTCCCGGACCACAAAGTGAGCGTGGCGGAGACGGGCACAGGCAGCCCGGCGGTGTGAGGGGAGGAGCACAGCGCCCCCTGGTGTGGCCTCGGGGGCTTCCTGCGCCGTGCACCCCAGCGCCGTGCACCCCAGCGCCGTGCACCCCAGCGCCGCAGCGTGTGACCCGGGGCTGCTGCTGCGTGAGGGAGGGCAGGGCCCTCAGCAGCCCCCAGCCGCCTGTCACGGGCAGATTCAGAGAGGCCAGCTGTGTGGCCGACCAGCTGTGTGTCCACCCTCACCCCTTCCGGGGCCACCGCGAGCCTCCCTTACCTCCCAGCCAGCCTCCGGCCGACAGAACAAAACCACACTTGGGAGCTCAGGTCAGGTCACGCCCGTCACCCTCCGGGCATGGGGGCTCCTCTGTCCATCTGGCTCCAGGCGCCAAGTCTGAGTCTGGTGTGGGGGCACCCCCTCCGCCAGCCAGCCCCCATGTGTGCACACATGCTGGTCTTTAGACATTTCCTCACTGGGGTCTCAACACATAGAGCATCTCCCTCCTCCCCCTGCAGCCAAGCCCCCTGGCTCCTTGCAGCCTCCCGGAGGACTGTTCCTTCTGCCTGCTCCCCACTCCGTGCCCGGGTCCCCATGAGCCACTTCTCACCTCAAAGGTGCCTTACATGAGAGGCCTTCCCTGACCAAATGTCGCGTCAGCTTAGTTTCGTTTTCTGCACAAAGACATTTTGGACTTATTCATCCACTTTCCACTTCGCCCACTAGACTGTAAGCCCCATGACACAGCCAGTATCAACTCGCCTTGGTCCCCACAGTTCCCAAGAACCCACCCAAAGAAATCGAAATCTTAGAAAATACAGATGAATATGAAAACAGAAGACAAAACTTGCCCTCACTTCCAGCATTTGCAGACCCAATGTAAAGGCCTCGGTACAACTCCTTTTATCCTTTTTAAAGAAATGTATACATGTATTAAAAATGTGGGATTGGGGGCCTCCCTGGTGGCACAAGGGGTTAAGACACAGCCTCTGAGGCTATCCGCAGCTGCTGAAGCATGAGTTCGATCCCCAGCCAGGGAGGAGACCCACATGGCGCGCAGACCTCTCCTGCTGCGCCCGCTGCTCCCCTCAGCAGTGCGTTTCAGTCAGTCTGCCTGTTCTGCTCCCCACTCTGTCTCTGGTGAATCCTCTCACCACCCCCTACCCGCAACACTCCTGGCCTACAGCCCAGGTCTTATATGCATAAACAAATAAATTTTTTTTTAAAATGTGGGACTGTAGTGTTTATAGTGTTGTGTTCTGCTTTTACTTCCCGGGAAGGGAGTTACTGTTAACTGTTTTTAGACTTAGAGAAAAGTTGGAAATAGTACCGAGAATTGCTCTCCTGCCGCCCTTGAAATCGACATACCGTAGCACGTTCATGGACGACGGGAAATGAATATAACACCCGACTGTCGGCTCAACTACGCGCCTGACTTACGTTCCCCATTCATCTGTGCCGTTCATCTGCTTTCTCTGCTCCAGGTCCTGCTCAGGCCCCGCCCTGCCTTGTGATTCCCCTTCACCTCCAGGCTTTGCCCCGCTTGGTGATCCTCGGGCTTTTGAGCAGAATGAATATTTACCAGTTATTCTGGTAAATGTCCCTTGCGGACATGTGTTTTCTTATGAACTTTCAATGTGGTTTTTTGGGTTTTTTCTTTTTCTTTCTTTCTTTTTTTTTTTTTTTTTTTGCCTGTTTCGTAGGTGAGAAATGGCTCCTCGGTGTTCTTTCCATTGGCTATGTAGTCTGTCTGGGCTGCTCTCACAAAAGACCACAGACGGGGTGGCTTCTGGACAACAGAAACGTAATGCTCACAGTTCTGGGGCTGCGCGATCCCAGCTGGGTGCCGGGAAGGTGCTCTCCTCTGGAGACAGGGAGTGGGTCCTCCTGGGCTGGTGGGTGGGGCTTGGGAGCTCTGTGGGGTGTCTGATCAGGCACCACCTCCCCTTCATGCAGGCTCCACCGTCATGACCTAATCACCTCCCCAAAACCCACCTCCTAACGCCACCCCCTGGATCCTCAGGTTTCCCACCTAGGAATGAGGGAAGCAGCATTTATGTTTCTGGGATTGAGTGGATCTGAGTATTTATCACGTATAAGGATCACGTATCTACCTTGTTGGTAAATTTGTCTTCCTAATTTTTCCATTGGCTTTTCAGCCCTTTGTCCTTCATTGTTGGAGAATTCTTCATGGATTTTAGGGCTCTCGGCCCTTTGTCTGTGGTGTGCGCTGATATTTCCTCCCTCTCACTGACTGTCTCTTGACTTTGCCGGTGGTTTTCGTCACACACATTTTTTTGGTTTTTATGTAGCCACGTTTATTCATCTTTTACTGCCCCTGGATTTTGAATCATAGTTAGAAAGCCTTCCCCAGCCAGGTTTTAAAGAATTCGTTCATTCTTCTAGTACTTGTGTGGCTTCCACGTTTACATCTGGGTCCCTAACCATTTGGGGTTTACTCTCAGGCATGGCGTGAGCTACGGATCTGTTTTCATCTTTTCCCAATGGTCACCCAGTCATCTCAACACCATTTATCACCAAGTCTGTCTCCCCCCAGTGATTGATGTCTGTAGTGGGGTCCTCCCCAAGAAAGAGGTGTCTTTACATTTGTTCAGCGTCGTTCAGGGGTGTCTGCACGTCTCTCTTGTGTGGTTTTGTACATTTCCTATTAAATGAAGTCTCGTAAGGAGTCTTCTTGTCATCGTCAGGGAGGGTCTCGCTTACCATTAGACCTGTTTGTTGCTGTGTGAGCTGACTGTCATCCTGGCACTTCCCCAAAATCCTGTTCCCGGGCTGCTTTTCTCATTGATTCTGTGGGGAATATAATTGTCTTGGAGTTAATTCTCACCCTTGTAGAAGGCGGGTTCTCAGGGATATTTCAGGGTAGAGCGGAGGTGAGGTGCTAATCTCGCAGCGGAGGGCACAGCGTCTGGCCTGCTCCCCAGTGCGGGCCTGGCACAGGGATGAAGCATGCAAAGGGAGAGGGCAGAGGCCTGCTTGCTGACCACCTGGGGACTCCAGAGTGAGCCAGTGGCTGGTGAGGTTGCTGAGATAATAATTCCCCTATAGCCCTGATAGAGAAGCATGTTTTAAAGATTAAAATGCAGGATCCACACGGCCCGGGGGAGCCCTCCGACAGCTCCTTCCCCAGGAACTCCTCCAGTGAAGTTGCAGGGACTCTGGTCACCACCCAGCCAAGTACAGGGGCGGGGTGGGGGGGTCTGAAAGAGCAGGAAATAGGCCCTGCTGTACTCTCTCTGCCTGTGATTCATTTAACGCACCCCTTCCCAGCCGTGAGTCACATAACACAGCCCCTCTCCATGTGAGGGGGTGAAGATGGAACCCCGTGGCCCAAGGGAGGAAGGAACAAGACGAGAGAAGTTAGGTGACCTGCATAAGCCTCCCACTCAATAACCCCAAACCTAAGTCCCATCCACAATATCAAGTGGACCCCAAAAGGAAAGATTCATTTGGCACGTGGTCACGGGACACCACTCTGGAACCTGGGCACTTCCTCCGAGGAGCCGGGGACTGCCACCATCTCCCCACCCCTGGCGACAGAGCAACCTGCTCCACGCACGAGGGATGCTGGGCCCGTGGGGAGGGCGGCCCGCCAAGAAATGAGACCACAGATCAGAAAACCATCCACTGATTGTGTAAGCAAACCCAGGGCCTTGTTGGTACAAGAGCTGTCAGTTCCCACGGCCTGAGAGGCATCTCCCAGCGCTCGCTCGCATGCCGCACACTGTCTGGGCAGACCCAGAGGCCTTGGAAAAGAAAGGAAAAAGAAAGGAAAAGAAAGGAAAGGCCAGGAGGCACTTCCCAGCAGTGCCATTCTGACGACCAGCCTCCACCAGGCCTGTGCCTGCTCCCTACTCAACAGGGCAGTGAGACAGTCCCCTGATTAGCTGGGGAGCGTGTCCGCAGCACTCTGATGGAAAGCGAGGGTTACCATGGTTACCACAGTTCTCAAGCTCTTGACAGCTCACAGCCAGTTTTCTCGGTGCTTCTGCTAAACCAACGTTTATAGGCACTGGCTGATGCCAGGCTCTGGTTTGGTCCTTTCTATACACCACGTCAGTTACCCTCACGGCCCTTCCTGACATGCCAGAGCCATCCCTCACGAAGGGATACACAACACACCAAGTTTCTTTGACCTCCTGCATGTGCAATTCTAGAAAACATACATCTAGAGAGGTGGTTCTCAAAGGTGGTCCCTGGAAAGTTGGCAGAAAACAAATTCTCAGATGCCCTCCCAGACCTGCTGAGGTAGAAACGCTGAGAGTGAGTCCAGAAATCGGTGTCTTAACACATCCCTTGGGGTGTTTAGAGGCTCTGAAGTTGGAGAACCCTGAGTTAGAGAATCCCAAAGACCACACGAGCCGCTGCAGGACACCTGAAACATGCTTCCCAATGTTCGTTCCAAGGAACACTCGTACTTCTAGGGACTGCTAATGACAGCCCCACTGTCCCCGTCAGAGTCCCTAGCCGAAACTGTTTTCACTGCAGGACTTCCCGAGTGTGCACTAAGTTAATGTACCCTGTGCTTCTCAGAGAGAGCACCCAGGTGTGGTCCCCAAACTTCCTGAACTACAGCACCCTCTTTTCTCAGAACACCTGTGTTTCACGGGCTCCCGTCGGGGGAGCACTAGTCTCGGAGCAGAAAAAGCCAAGAAATGCAGATAAGCAGATGCCGACAACCACCTTGGTGTCTACACGGCGGGCTTCCTCCTCGAGTTTGTTTAATGACAGCTTTTGCTGTCACAACTCACAGAAGCGAGAGGAACGCGGAGTTCAGTGTGGCCTCAGGGGAGCGGCAGGGCTGGGGTTATTAGGGAAAGAAAAGTGTGTGCCAGTGACCCGGGGGCTTTCACGAGTAATCCACAGCCAGAGCCCAGAGGCCCGGAGCATTACTGTTCCCGAAGCTGAGGGCTGACATTTGCAAGAGCTCTCAATTATTTTAATAACCGTAACTCTTCAGGGTGGAGAGGCCAAGAGGATACACTTACTCTCCCACAGACATGTGAGCATGGAGAGGGGGCGCCCCCCTCTGGCCACGGGCTCCAGGAAAGCAGAATTGGGGGCAGCGCCGCCTGCTGAGTTGTGACTACCTGCATCCTTCCCCAGGCCCAGGTAAGGGGCACCTGAGGATGCAGCCTTGGGTGGGGATGGGGGTATTTCTCAGCTGGGTGAGGGGCTCAGGTGGAAATGGAAGGGGCAGGAAGAGGAGAGGCAAAGTGAGAACGAGCAGGGTGATGTGTTCACACACTCGAGAGTGGTCACTCACGGTTAGTGAGCGCCTCCTGAGAGCCAGCCGTGGGAGTCAGTCGGGTGGGCTCAGCGCTCCCGGGGCTGGCCTGGCGGGTGGCCCCGGGGGGTGGGAGTCAGAGGAAGGGCAGAGCAAGCAGGAGGGCCTGAGGGCACAGCACTGAGCTCAGGAGAGTGGCCAAATCTCTTGCCTCTCCCCCGCAAACCTCCACTTCCACAGCCTCTGGCAAAGCCCTGTCGGAACTTTCCAGACTGTCTTAGTTGTGCCTTGCAAAAGTCATCAGCCATGTCTGAATGAAAGTGTGAGGGCAGGGGCAGTGTGCCTCGTTAGAGCCAGTTGGAGCTCGGGCGCCCTCTTGGACAGTGTGGCCCGGGAGGCAGCCAGGAGGCGGGGTGGGGGGGTCCGGCAGGGCAGGAAAGGCAGACGCAGGGCGCCCACCACCGCAATTCATTTACACCTCTGAGAAATGACCCTTCTCTCTTGTTTAAAAACAAACAAAAAAATCACCAGGCACACAGAATATTCTGAATGGCTCTAATCACGTATCTAACATGTAAAATTAATAAGTTCAACTGTAACTTGGAATTAGTGCGCTAAAAATGCTGACTGGAAGGAAATGTATATAGGCTGTTTGAGGTTCTTGTTTTTCTTAATTAGCAAGAGTCGAAGCAGTGGAGGCGGCTCTGGGCCTCTGACAAAGCAGCCTGTGGAGCAGCCTCACGGCAAGACACCCACAGACCTGGCACCGCACAGGCCTGGCCGCCCTGCTGGCTCTTCGGGGATGCCAGCCGCTGCCCACTGCTCCTGGCTCGTCCTGGAGTCCCTGAGGCGTGCCCTCCTGTGCTCTGAGCGCTGGGGCCTGTGCCCGCCATGTGCCATCTGCCCTTGCCCTGCCCTGGCTCGCGGCAGCCCTGCCAGCACTAGCCCCGCCTGCCACATAGAAAAGCAAGCCGGGGCCAGAGGTCATTTCTGGTGACATCTCTGAACAGGGAGATTTTGCCACCAACCCCAGACACGGGGGCCACACCGGCATCCCCAGGGTGCCAGGGTGGGAGGGCACTGACCTCTTTTGGACCCACCCACTCCAGGTTAGGACACACGGTGCCCAACAAATAGGAACACATCCCCCCAGCAAGGGGCACAGGGAGCAACACGTCACTGACATCCACCCCGAATTAAACATCAGGCTTCAGGCGGGGTTAGGCTTTCTTAGGATTTATTGGCTACCGCAGAGCAAACTTGAAAAGAGAAAGCACATTTCCTGCACAGCAGATACTCAGACTGCGCTACGGAGAGAAGAGGCGTATTCCAGCTTCCTGGAGAACGCCGGCCAGGAGTCCTGGCAGCAGAGGCTCTGGCCTCTCCAGCTTTCTGGTCACCACTGATATTTGGACACCAAATGTCCACTCTGGACGCTGCCCCTTGTCCTGCCCACAAGGCCCAGGAATGGGTCCAGACGGGAAGGACGAGGGGCCAGGGAGTGTGTCCGCTGGGACGGGCCGCAGGGGCCGAGTCGGCTGCTGGTGGGGAGGGGAGGGTGCTGTGTTCAGAGGCGGGGGCAGAGCGCTCAAATCTCATTTTGCAGCCAGGTGCTGCTGGGGAGAGGCTGAGGCCTAACTGCCCAGAGTTCACCGCGGGCCCTTTCCATGTGTGCCGTCTTCCTGAGGGTCTCTCTGCCCGCTTCCACGATGTCAGAAGCTCTGGTGCTTCAAGAAGAGTCGTTGCAGGCCAGTCCTGGCTTTCTCATGCGGGCTGTCCCTGAGGAGACTGCTCTTCCTTCCTCTGGCTTCCGACCTGATGCGCCAGGCAGCTGTGCCTCCATGCCCTGATGCCACTGAGCAGGAGCGGGTCACTCGGAGCCAATAAAGGTGCTCCGTGGCACAGTGTCGACTTGGACGGGAAGACATTGCGAAAGGACGTAAGGCTACTGGTGCCCAGGCCCCAGGCTACAAATCTCAGTAATTCCAAGGATGAAAGTCCTCATACAAGGCCATTAGGGAACAAGGGAGCCCCAGAAGCTGGGGCTGGAGGCCCCCTGTTCCAGCTCAACATCAGGCCAACTGGCCAGGCGCCAAAAGCCATTTCTCTGATATGGAATTGGCAGAAGCTCAAGCAGGACATTCATCACCAAGGAGACCGAGCGCTACTCGGGAGCCAAGGCCTGGTTCTCCTGAGGACATGGAAGTCCGCATGTGAGATGGTAAACGGCTCAGGGGCCTTGTGCCGGGAAACCACCGAACGCTGGGCTCAAGCCAACGCAGCACAATTCTGGGACCGCCTAGAAACGCTGACTGTCCCCCAGGACGGCCCATATAATGAGATGCTATTAGCTCTGTGCTCTGCTGGTTCTCCCCCAAAATGTGAGGGTCTCCAGCAGGGGGAGGCCAGCCTGAGGGGGAGCAGCTCTCAGGTGAGGGAGCCTGGGGCAGGAGGACATTGGGCAGTTGGCCAAAAAGCCAGCAAAAGTCAAAGGCGCTGGATCCACTTCACAGCTCATCCTGAGGAGTCTCCGCCCTCTTTGCGCTCCCTCCCTGGGAGGTAAGACCCTGCCCTGCCCCACTGGGGGGCCCAGAGGGTTAGCCATCATGAGCCCAGCAGATCTCGGGAGGCTCTCCCCTTAGTCAGAGGAACCCAGCGCGGGAAACCACCAGGAGAGGTGCCAAGGGGCACCGCAAACCGATTGGTCCCGCTTGTCCCATCTGTCATTTACCTACGAGCCAAAGACCCAGGACAGCGAGGACAGTGGCGAAGGCGCAGAGGCCCTTAAGAAAACACATCTGGCCAGATGGAAAGCCCTCCCAAGGGTGGATTTTCCCAAATAGCTAACTTGGCAGCAGTGGGCATTTTCCTGGCACGATCTTTCCTGTCCTATGTGCCATGCTTCTGACGCCCTGCGGTTAATATTCGGTCCCGGTTTTGTTCAAAGAGTTCTAACATTTTCTGCACGTCGTGGTCAGCCTCAATCACCTGGAAATTAAGCACACGGGTCACAGGGCTGCCCCTGACCTCGCCGTCACCCTCCCTTCACAGAGGGAGAGCGGGGAGAGGAGGCAGGCAGGACGGAGAGAAGCTCCAGGTCACAGGCAGAGACACAGGCAAGGCAGAGCCAAACAGCCCCCAGCTGTGAGCCAGTCTCCACGCCCAGCTGCATCTCACGTAAGACGCTGTTGTCCCTGCGGTGAGCTCACGGTGACCTTTTTCTCATCATTTGATACCACGGAATTTTCTACAGCGAGGGAAGAAATCGACTTGACTTCTTTTAAAACCCACTGCAGACGTATCTCACTTTCCAGCAACCTCCCTGGCTAAAGAGCCGTGAATAAAAGTTTCAGCAGTGCAAACAGACGTCCCCAAGGCCATCGACCAAAGAGGCACCCTCAGGGACATGTGTGTCTGCATAGAGATCTGGCGGCAGCAGAGCAGAAAACAAAGGGATGGGGGAGCCAAGAAATGCTGACGGGGCAGACACACGAAAACAAAAGCAACTAGCGTCAGCAGGAAAAGGAGGTTATTGTGACAGGCAAACACGGGAACTCAACTACATTAGTGGTCTGGGGCAAACAGTCCTACACACCTCAGCACCTTCTAAGGGCTGCACTGTGTGAGCAGCAACAGACGTTCCTTCGATGCCCTGGGTCACCAAGAAAAGGTGCAATGAGGCTCCGGGCCTGCCTCCCACTCAAGAAGGGATGGCCTCGTGAGAAGACCACATCCCAAACAAAGCCAAAGCCGGTGTCTAGAGGCCTTAGCTGCCAGGGATGCGTGTTGTTGACCATGCTGGAGAAGTGTGAGATGCTGCTGTGGTCACTGGCGTAGGACACAGGGACAGGTCACCTCTCGGGTGTGTCCAACTCACTCTGAGGTTCAGTCCAGAGATGGGGACAGTGAAACCAAGAGCTCCCCCTGACCTCCCCTGCTCCTCTTTCCAAATTCTCAAGCTCCGAGGCACTGGCCCGTCCCCGGGCAGCAGAGTGACCGACACCGCCAGGCCACTCGTCCTTCTACCAGAGTCTCCTGCCCTGTCCAGGGGACTTACCAGAACAGGGGCCACCGGGCGGAAGAGGCCTCCTTTAACAAGCCAGTCCTCATAGAGGTGGTGAATAGCCTCCAGGTATTCCTTCGGGGAAACACACACAGTAGTGGGCTGTGAGGAGGTCAGAGGGGAGCAGACCTCGCCAACCAAGGGCCTTGGGCAGGCGGGGCGAGTGCCGGTGACCACGGGCAGTGCCTTGGACAAAAGCCACGGCCAACGTGGCTCAGGTGGCCAGCAATAAGCTTGGCCAGTGCAGGAACTGCAGCAGCCAGAAGTCAGTCCTCATCCTCCCTGTCCCCTCGCCGCCCCACCACCCTCAGTACACTTTGCTCCACGGGGGCTTCATACACTCAGCCTCCTGGCACCGTCATTTACTGCCACTGCTCCAGCAGCAGGGCCGCCAGTCCTTCATGAGGGGACGGCGGGGGCAGGGGGGTGTCTGTGGGCAGACACCCCAGCCCCGGGCAGCCTCTGAAACATCCCCTCCGCCCCTCCCTCCCGCCAGGAGGACTTCAATCCTCGCTGGTCCAGGGGCCCCATTCCTGCTGCTCCCACACCACCCGCTGACCTATGACCTATGCATCCTCTAGACATAGAGACAACTTCTGAGAGCCTGACGCGGTAGAACCCAGGGAATAGGCGTGGACGAGCCCCTCAGCCATCTGTGCCTCCACACCATGCGAGACGGGGCGGCACACGCTCTCCTGTGCCAGCCCAAGCCACAGTTTTTATTGCCTGACCCAGACGGTCTCAGGCAAATCTCACTTCCTTTCCATCCACACTGAGTTCAGCCTTGAAGACGAGAGGTGAGTCCTGCAGGCTGTGTGAACCATGAAGCCAAAGGATGGGTAATGGCTTGGAGGGACTCTGACTGGGCATTTCTCTGGGACATCTGTGTCACTGCACAGAAATGCCCTGGCCCAGCTCAGCCTGGACCGGCCCGAGCCACTGCCCTCTACTCCTGGACTGCCCACCCCTCTCTCCTGCCCACCCCTCTCTCCTGGACTCCGAAGGCGCTGCCCAGAGCGGAGTCCGGGCCTTCGTGGCTGGAATCTACCTCGCTGGCAGTAGAGGGAAATAAGGCTGGGGAGGCCTCAGGAGCGGACGAGAACTTCCAGGACCCCCAGTCCAGCCCAACTTGAGCTCAACCACATGGCATCCCAGGAAAAGCTTGCCCAGCCTCTGTCTGTGTGCTTCCAGTGGCAGCTTCTCATAAGGGACATTCAGCTTAACATTAACTGAGCAGCTCCTAGATGCCAGGATCTGGGACATGTGCTGGAGGCAGGGCCAATGGGAGCCAACCTTTAAAAGCTCAGTTTAATAAAGGATGAGGCACAAACCTATAAGCAGCATCGGGACGCTAGTCCTAAGAGATATAATCATAATAAGCCCTGGGGCTAAGGGACGCCAAGAAGAGAAGGTCAGGGAAGGCTTCCTGGAGGAAGTGACATCTGAGCTGAAGGTGGAAAGCAAAAGAAACCACCATGCAAAAGCACATTTGTGTAACTCCATGGTGTGTGTGTGTGTGTGTGTGTGTGTGCCTACAACTAGTTCTTTGTGGCTAGAGCATAAAAGGCAGGCAGTAAAGGCCCATAAAGCCAACCACACAGGGTCTCATAGGACAGTCTACAAAGCAGGGGCTTTGTCCTAGATAGCAGTAAGGCACTGGGATTTGGGCTGGGACACTGCACGAGTGGTGTTCTGCAAAGGAAGCATCAGCCAGGCAGCCTCTGAGGCTGGGTTTCTGAAGGGGCTGTGGGTCGTGAAGGCGAGGGCAAGGAGAGCCATCCAAGCCTGTTGCCACAGTGCTGGCTTGAGTTCACATGGCCCGGAGCCAAGCCCAGAAGGGTGAGGCTTTGGGCAAATACCAGCGAGTACCAGCCATCGCCAGCCAGGCCGCACTGAGCACTGGGGACGCAGCCCAAGCCAGAGGGCACTGGCCAGCAAGCATGCAGAGGACACAGGGGCCGGCAGTCCTCAGTCTGGGCGGGGAGCTGGAGGTCACCAGCGTGCACCCAGCCGCAGAGGAAGTCAGAGTTTGCTCTCGGAAGCGCTCGGTGCCGTGTCCCGCCCCGGGGCAGGTGATGGTGTCACCCTTTCACCGGGTGAAGGAGGCGCTTACCAGTGGGATCACCTTCTCTTCCTCCCTGCATCTCGTCCGCAACCTCTGGTGGCAGGTCTCGGGAGTGGTCCGGAGATACACTAAGGTTAAAAATACATATTCGTGGCTCAATTTTTTCTGTCCGTGGCTCGGAAGAGAAAGCAAGACCTGGGGCGGGGGCCGGGGTGGGGGACGGAAGAAGTTGCTGGCGGGAGGGAGACCCCCGCCAGCAGCTCAGAGCCGGAGACTCGGACCAGGGCTGGAGACCGTGAGGGCACCTGGACCTCCGCCGCCTGCGCCCCGCCCCTGCCCACGCCGCCAGCCCCGCGGGGTCGTCGTGAGTCCGAACGGGCCTACTCAGAGACGAGCTAACCCAGGGTCTGGACACTGCACCGGCCCGTGCCCCTGCCCCCTTACGAACTAGAAAAGCCCGTCCAGCCACAGTGGGCCCAGGGGAAAGCAGCTGGACAAGCCAAAGCCAGGCTCGTCTCGAGAAGGGACCAGAGCCCCCGACTCTCTCTGCCCCTGGGAAGAGGGCTGAGCTCAGATGGGGACACAACCCCCATGGCGAGAAGCCCACTCCTGCCCCCGGCAGTCCCACCTATCAAGTCAACAGACACGTCGATGTTCCTCGTGATCCAGTCGAACCACTCGGACAGGACCACGTAGTCCACTTCGGGCATCTTCCCGCTGCAATGAGAGTTGCAAGGTTCTGTTCACCCCCGAGAAAGCTCCGGGCTGCACTGCAAGAGTAAGGCTTTCACTGAAAGGGCACCGCCCAGGGCACAGCATAGCCACTGCCCCGGGGACAAGGGGCAATGAGTAGGCCCCTGAACACCTCTGACCTCCCGCCGCCTGGGGACAGTTGCTGGCATGATGCCGCAAGTGCCAATGGGGGAATCCACGTGGGGCTGGAACTCCAAGTAGAGAAAGGGCTTTGCAGCCTGTCCCCCAAAACAGACACAGCGCTCAGGTCAGGGGTGGAGCAGCAAAGTAATATGCTTGGAATGTATTCAGGGGACATAATCACAGATGCCCACCCTAGTGCTGTTTAGATTCAAGAAAAACGAAACCCTGTCCATCCACGTAACAGAAAACCATGCTGAGTCCGAAAGATGCTGCTACAGAGCAGCACCTACTGTCGCGGGACGTGCTCGTGGCCGAGGGGCCAGTGACACAAGCAGGATGTGAGACTGTGTGTATATATAAGGCCTAACCCAGTTTCGAGAGCGTCTGTCCATACACTTTGAAAAAAAGAATGGAAAGCAAAATACCAAAATGTTAACAGTGCTTTGCTCTGGGCTGTAGCAATATGGGGGATGGCGTTTTTTTCCTTTATAGTTTTCTACAGTTTCCAAAACTTAAAACATATATGAGTTTTCAAATCAAGAGTGAGGTGACTGGGGCCTCCCTGGTGGTGCAATGGGTTAAGACGCAGCACTGTGAAGCTGTCCGCAGCCACTGCAGCATGAGTTCGATCCCCAGCCAGGGAGCTACCCACATGGCGCAGCAGACCCCTCCTGTCTCACCCGCTGCTCCCCTCAGCAGTGGATTTCAGTGGATCTGCCTGTTCTGCTCCCCACTCTGTCTCTGGTGAATCCTCTCACCCCCCACACCTCTGGCCTGTACCCCAGTTCTTGTATGCATAAATAAATAAATCTTTAAAAAAATACCCATTTAATAAATGGGCAGTACCTTCTATACAGGTTTTCTACAAAAACGTATCTTGCACTGTGAATCGACCTCTCCATCAACCGCACAGGTAATGTCTAAAGGAAAAGAAAAAGTGATTCACTAACTCGGAAACCTTGAACACGGTCTTACTCCCCTGCGGTGGTGTCGCTGAGCACAGAGAAGCAGCGGGGAGACTGAGGCAGCCCCCAGAGAACCATGTGCCTGGCGTTGCCTCTGCTGTGCCCCTTCCTTGTTCCCTCCCCACCTGCCCCGCCCCAAGCTCGGGGGCTAGTGCAGCAGCCTCTTTCATAGAGGTTCTTGGCTGCAACGTGGGTTTGGGAAAGTGCTAGAAAAACTGCCAAGTGCTGTCCAGCAAAGCATGCCCAAGCGCCAATGTGGGGGTCACCATGCAGCTAAACAGGAAGCACCTGCTCACGCATGTCTGAGCTCCCAGAGGGCTGCGCTGTGCCTGATAATCTGGGGATTCTGCCATCAGTGCCCGAGAGTCTGGTCTTCTGAAACCCACGGGATGCCAGGCCTGCAAACCTTGCTGCCTCCTCACAGGGCTGGTTGGAGGCTACGGCAGCCCTTTGGAAATTTCAAAGGACAGAGCCCAGGGAGGGCAGCGACACTGACCTCGGCCCTGTCTGCTGGGGAGCTCGTGCCTTTCCCTTTGTGCGGTGTCCCGCTGGGAAGCCGGGGCCTTTCCCTTGACGCCAAGTGGACAAATGCTGCGGCCACTCAGTCCAGCCCAGCACCCAGAGGACCTGGACCAGCGAATCAGCTGATTCAAAGCCATAACCCAGGCCTTCCCTGACCCTCCCGTCAGCCTTGGTTCCTCTCATCTCCCTTCCCCTTTCCCGGCCTCTCCTTACTCACCGCTCCTCTGTCCACCCGCCACTGCTCCCCTCGCGCCCTGCATGTCTCCTCAGCTCTACGGCTTTCTGTCCTCTGTCCTAGTCTGTCCATCTCTGTAGTAGCTTTTCTTAACTAGACCATCCAAGAACCTCCAGGAGACACACGCACAGACTCACGGCACCAGGCACAAGCCGGGTTTGCAAGGGAGCACCCGCACCAGAAAGTAGGGTGGCGGGGAGAGGACCAAGCAGGCCCTCTGTCTGTGTCATTTACACAGGTATGTGGAGAGACAGAAGTTCCTAGGGTTCTGCTCATATCTTTCCATGTTTAAAGACACAGCTTGCAGGAAAATGATAGCTGCAGCTGCAAGTGCCCAGCCCAGGACCAAACTGCTGCGTCAAGTGGCGGTGTCAGTGGCCTGGCCGTAGGGGCCTCCTATGCCCTCCCGGAGAGCCTGCAGCGCCCACCAGGGTCGTGCGTGCAACTGTGAGCCACCAGTGCCCAGCGGGAGTCCCCTGCCGGCCTTTCCTCTAACAGGCTCCTCCCTACTCGCACACCCACGGAGGGAGAGGGACTGGGCAGCCGTGCCCGGCACCAGCACCTGACTGGCCCAAGGCTGGACACGTGACCCTAGCCAAGCCCATCAGATTCTTTCTCTCACAGACAAGCGCTAAACACTAGGACCTTGGTCAGCGGGCCTCAAACTTGTGCACAAAGTTGCATGACAGTCACCTGAAGAAGGGAACGAACTACAAATGGCTGGGCCTCCTCTCCAGATTTACCAACTCAGCTGGTGGAGGAGGCCAGGAAATGGTTTCTAACAAGCTGCCAGGTGCTGCTGTTGCTCCTGGTCCAGGGGCCTGACTTTGAGCAGAAGTAAGTTAAGTGGTGTTGAGCCTGGCCCAGCCAGGCCAGCCAGGCCCCAAGTGTCACGACAGCCACTTCCTGGCTAACAAGAATGGCGGGTGGGCGCGCTGGCGGGGGGCCTCACAGAGGCGCAGGAGTAGAGGGGGCTAAGCAGTGCTGAGGCCCAGAGGGGCCGCCTTGGGAGCTTTCCCTTCCTGGCGATCAGAGCCCCCTAATGTGAGGACACGCTGAAGGCTGAGACAGAACATCGCACCATACCTGAGGGCGGGTGTGCTGCTGCAGCATGGTGAGCTGCACGTACGTCTGCAGCGTGAGCGCCCATCGACTGGCATCCCTGTACATCAGGCCCTGCAAGAGGACAAGGCAGCACGTCACTTCCAAGCGCCCTACCCGCCCCTGGGCTCTTCGGCCACCCAAGGTCATCTCCTAAAACTTACATGGGGCTGAGCTGGGGCCAGAGAGGAAGCTGACACGGTCACAGGGCCCTCAGAACAGGGCAGACAAACATTAGAGCAAGGATAGGACAGCCCCTTAGCAGCCCCAACAGGACTAGAGTCCCCAGGGAACCTTCACTCAGCGGTTCCATAAAGGTTCATTGTTCTCCGTCCAGCAGCCAAGGTGAGCTGTTCAACCTAAACCTGTTCAGGACCCTGCATGCAACCCACAGCACTCGGCGTGAAATCCAGAGCTCTTCACAACACCCACAGGGCCCCAGAGAATCACTTCCATCTTCTCTACAGTTGTCTGCTATTGTCTCATGGCTCAGAGAGCTTCCAACCACATCAGGCTCCTTGTGTTCCCCAGACACACGAGCACAAACCCACCTCAGGGCCTTTGCATGTGCTGTGCCTTCTCTCTGAACGCCCTTCCTTCTGATATCCACACTGCTCGCTCCCTCGCTCAAAGAGCTCACAGGCGCCGTCACAGGCTATCTGAAACAGGAGCCCAGCCCCTCCCCATGCCTGGGAGGTGAAACACTTCATGCTCCATATTCTATTTGTGAATCGTTTTTTCCAGATTTTTGCTCCCTCCCCCCACCGCCCTTGGTGCTGACTAATGAACGCCCAGTGCTCTGCACTGGAAACTGCAGACTCTGAAGGGTGGGCAGGCCAGGAGGAACCTCTCGCCTGGGAGCTGAGAAAACAAACACCTTTTGCAACAGAAACCTGACTCAGAAGAAGAGACGAATTCGGACTTTTCACCAAAATATCACCTCTGCTTTTCGTTGCAGAGTGGAAACCTGTGTAAACATCTTGAAGTCTACAATCCCGTACTCCTGAAACTTACGTTATAAAATATTACTGCAATAAAAATGTATTTTTAGAAATAACAAGAAGAGGATAAAAAGTAAGTAGCTCTAATTCTGCTTTAATTTTACTATAAAACTGTTCCTGGAAATGCACTTGGTGCTGAGGGTGCCCAGACTTCTGGTGTGTCCTGGGACACACCACCTCTGCCGCCAACTCCGGCTGCCATCCTTAACAAGCCTCCTGGGCCCCAGAGAGAAAGAATGTTTCTGAGCTGCTCTGTCATGTCCAAAGAGAATGACTGGTATTGACGCCGTCTCCTCCCACGTGTGAAGGCAAACACCCCTTCACGTCTCCGGGACTCTGTAGTCAAGGACTCCGAGAGCTCCGGCCTTAGTCCAGGAATTTCCTTTCGCCTGCTCTGACCCTCCTCACCCCCAGTGTTTCAGACATTTGTCTTCTGCCTCCCCACTTTGGGATGTTGCCCAGGAGAGCGGGGACTTTGAGGTGCTCACTGGGCCAGCGCCCAGGATGGCGTGGGGTGGGTCTGCAAAAAACTTGGGGGAGGAAGGAGGAACAAGCGCCTCCTGAGGGCTCGGCAGTGCGCTGCAAACGTGGCGCAGCCCCCGTCCCGGTGGAACTCAGAGTCCAAAGAACTACACGGGAGATGCCAACTGTGCCGCGGGAAATGAGGGGCCACACAGCCTCCCAAGTCAGTTGCCAGCTATGTGGTCTTGCTTCAGCTGTGATTTCATCACCCGAACAATGAAACTTGCCATCCCTGCATCACAGGGCAGGAGCCCAGACGAGGGGTCATTTTAAGGCTCCACCCGTCTCTTTCAAGCAGCGGAACAAGACTTCTGAAGAGGGAAGGAAGGGGACCTGCTTGCCAGGTCCTGTGACCTGCCTGTGACCTGCTTGCCAGGTCAACCACCACGAGAGGTGGCTTCAGGGTGAGCCAGAAGCTGCCCCTGGACATTGCCAAGTGCAAACGCAAACCAGAGGTTTGTCAAGGAACCTGGTCACTCAGATAGGTCCTGGGGGCTGGGCCTGAGGAGACCTACATGACAATGGCTAGGAAAGGCTCAAGGTAGAGTGAGCAGCAAGACACACACAGGGTGGACAAGACTACTTGGGATAGTCTGGGGCAGCTGACAGGAAACCCCTGAGCTCTGCATACAGAGCCAGGCCTCGCAGATCCTTGACCTCAGGATACCAATGAGCTGCCTTTTCCACCGCCCCTCTCTTTCCTCCTCTAGTGGGGCTAAGGGCAAGGAAGGCTAAGGACAATGTGGTGGGGCAGGGGGGCAGGCTCAGGCCTCAGCAAGCACCACCATTCCCAGGCATGTAAGTGGAAGCTTCTGGTTCTCAGAGCCAACGCCCCACTCACCAGAGGATTGTGGCCACGGACATTTCTCCACTTGGACACAGGTTCCGTTAACACCTGGAAAGAGAATACCAGAGAGCTGTGTTCCTAGGTTCTGAGTTCTGTGCAGTGGGGGCATCCACATTTAGGTACCTGGGGTGGGCCACACAGGTGAGCCACCCTCTCTCCAGGCCACAACTCCATCCAGACATGGTTCCAGAAACGGCCCCAGGACAGCTCCACCCATCCCCACTGAAGCACAAGCACACCCCACCTCTCCCGCTGCCCTGGGAGCCCCCAGGGAGCAAGGCGGGTTTCTCTCCTTCCTCTGCGTGCTCCATCCTGGTCCTGACAGCCCACACAGTGAACAGGGCAGGGGTTGGGAGAAGCTAAGAGGGCAGCCTGACAGCCAGCTCCCCCTCGGGTCTCCATGACCCCGGCAGCTTGCTCTGCCTCCGTCTCCTCGCCGAGATCTCGGGTCCAGTGCACCAAGAGCTAAGAGTCCAGGGCTTCCCCGGTGGCGCAGAGGTTGAGCGCTGGGTTGCGAAGCTGCCCGCAGCCTCGGCGGCGCCGGTTCGATCCCCGGCTGCTCCCCGGCCACCGGAGGAGGGTCCCACATGGCGCGCAGACCTCTCCTGCCGCCCGCTGCTCCCCTCAGCAGTGTACTTCGGTCCTTCTGCCTGCTCTGCTCCCCGCTCTGGCTCTGGTGGATTCTCTCACCCTCCCGCGCTTCTGACTATACCCAGTGCATGTATAAACAAACAAATAAATAAATAAAAAAACATGCCTCTGTTTAAAAAAAAAAAAAAAAAAGAGCTAAGAGTCCCACTTCCTCTGCACACTCCCTGCCCACGGCCGGAGAGGATCTCTCCTGCTGGCCCTCAGTTTGCACCCTCTACACGGCTGCCAGCTTCTCTGACATTCTGCACGTCCCAAGACAGATCAGTTCTAGATTCTCCATGGGTGGTACAGACACTCAGATCTGGACAATCCCACCCTCTGAAAGAACCCTTCTGAGTGGGCAAGCGGATACTAGAAAAGATTTAAACGGTGCTCTTGGGGTCACGCTTTTGCGAGTAGCCGTGACCATCTGGGGATCTCCCGGTACATGTGCACAGGCGCCACAGGTCACGAGGCCAAAGGAAAGCAATGCTCAGGACCCTGGAAGACAGACTTCCTCCCACCCTTTACACCCTGTGCATTCGCTCTCGTTTTCTTGCTTCTGGTATGCCCACCTCACTTCATTTTTCATTAATGTTCATTACAGAGAAAACACCTACGCGTCCTTCAAATTCCAGTTCAAATATCTACTTCCATGAATCATTACCTGCTCCCCCCAGGCCCCTTCTGGGTCTTCAGCACTCGGTTCCAATTCCCTGAGTAGATAAGCTGCGTCGCCGAAGCCCACCAGAGGCTGGGCACAGACAGCCTCTCCTGTGCTCCATCTGTGACATGTCCCTCAACAATGAGCACCCACTGGGCCAGGCGCCATTCCGGGCACCAAGGATACAGCACGAGCCACCCCAACTCCTACCTTCATGGCACTTCAGATGTACCAGGGGAAGAGCCACTAACCAGATCACCACAGAAACCAACATATATTCTCAAATCCTGAGTAGTACAAAACAGGGGTCCACAGGGGCCAGGAGAACTGCCCCGGAAGGGTAGAGAGCTAGGGGAGGTCAGAGAGCTGAGCTCTGAGCGGCCTTCCTAAAGCCAGGGAGCTCTTCACCCCAGCCTCGCTCAGTAGTCTGGGTCCCTCACACAGAAGCCCTTCCTAGCCAGGGCTCGAGGACCTCTCTACCTGCTCTGCCCAGGACGGCAGCCATGGGCCGCATGTGGGCATTATGAACTTGAAATGTGACTAGTCCAAACTGAGATCTGCTGTCAGTATAAAATACACTCCAGATTTCAGAGATTTTCCTGTGAGACACGGAATGCGGCAGAGGTCACCGATGATTTTTGCACTGATTACATGCTGACGTGCTAATGTACTATGGGATACATTGTGCCCACATATCACATGCATATGTTATGGAATCAGATTGTAATTACTTGGAATATATTATGTGAACTAAAAAGTTCTTTTTGGTGTTTTTAGGGAGGCTAGTAAAAATTTTACCTTACCTATGGGACTTGCACTTGTGGTTCACATTACATTTCTATCGGACAGGGCTGGTCTAGACCCTCCATAAACTCCGTCATTCTGCAGGTGCCTTTGAACCTGGCGTGGAGGCCTTACCTCGATGTCTGCTGAGTTGGAGAAGAACTCCAAGCATGTCGTCTTCCCACTGGCAATATTGCCCTCAACACAGATCTGGCAGAAGACAAATGCACGTTAGAACCAGACACCAAGAACCAGACACCCAGTGCCTGGGGGACAATCAGGGAGCCCCTGCAGGAATTGCTCACACAGGCAGCCTGGCTGGTTCAGTCCAGGATCTCAATGTGTGGACCAAAGTTCCCCTCTCGAAGTCCCCAAGGTCGAGTTGCTGTAATAATAAGCAAACAGAGCCTCCCCCTCACGGCCAGGGCACCAACTTCCAGGACAGACCTTCCCTTCCACGGAGCTCTAGACCACACACAGCTCGCCCTCATCCACCTTAGCTCTGCCCGGTATGAGAAACGGCCAGAACCCCTGAATCAGGCTTTAGGTGGGGTCCTCAGAACTGCTGCCTGGTGATTCTGACATGGCTCTGCCCAGCCAGGCACTGCTGGTGACGCCGGCCAAGTGACTCTGGCTCACAAGAGGAAGGAGGAGCTCTGCACATGTAAGAAGACAAACCAGCCCTGGACAACACAAACTAGATGGCCCCTGGGGCACTCAGAGAGGGGCCTGTCCTGCTGCTCAGTGACCTTCATGTCCAGGCTAGAGGCCCCCCGAGAAAAGAGAGCACCTCAGTGACTGGTCAGGTACCAGCCTAGCAGGGGAAAGAGCTGGAATTCACACCTCAGTCTGGCAGATCCCCTCTGATGGCCCCACTGGAGCCTCAGCCACACCCTACACAGAATGGGGGGTTACAGTGAGCGACGCACCGAGTCCCACCCACTACAGACTCTCTCCAGCAAATAGGCTGTTGGTGGGCTGCGAAGGTTTCCTCCTGCCTGATGCTAAAGGGTATCCAGGAGATCTGGACAATCTCACTTCCACCATTTGCCAGGGCACCCTCCAACCCCAACTGGTTTCCTGTCTGCTCACTCCTTTAGATCTCAAAACCCCACAAATGAACCCAAGGGAGTACGCAAACGGGACATCCCAGAAGGGCACAAACAGATTTGATTTTTCATGTTGTTTTTGTAAGGAAACAACTTTGCCTCTAGAAGATATTTAAAAGGAGCTCAGCCTCCACATTATTCTACACAGAATTTCTTTCTTTCCTGTTCAGATTGAGACCTTCTTCCAAAACAGGTGTCCCTATTCCCACCACTGGATCCTGAAGAGTTGGTAAATCTAAGACTTTGGATGAGCTCGCGAACCCACTCTTGCCTGGCAAGGTAGAAAGAATCTCACAAAATTTCCCCATCACAGAGGGAAGAGAGAGGAGTAAGCAAAGGAAGTCTTTGTTTTTAAGGTGAAGCCCACAAATATTTAAGAAGGGCGTGTGCCCGTGGAAGAAAACAGAAAATCATAAACTAGAAAAGAATGCCCATCACCCCACTACGGATAGACGTCACTACATCTCAGCACGCTGCAGGGATATTTCTCTATCCGCGTCTCACCTTAGAGAGTCTTCTGACCACTCACTGAAGGCCTACTATGTGCAGGGCACTGCGTACTGGGGTGCCAGTCCCAGCAGCATGGATGGACCTCACAAAGAGGGAGTGGACGGGGAGGAAAGTAACAGGAAATCAGGAGGAAGGACGGTCAGCGGGCCGCGGCCGCACATGGCCACCAGGCCCCACAACATGGCCACCAGGCCCCACAACATGGCCACCAGGCCCCACTCTGGATGCGCCCAAGCTTCCCTGCCCTCCTCTGCTCTTAGGCCGAGATTCCAATTTCCCATGACTATGAAGCCACTGCCATGCACCGCTCAGCCTTATTTTCAAATAACATTTCATCCTTATTGAAAATAGAACTTCAGCATTTTCACAGCAGGAAATACAAAGTACTAAAAGAGGAAATTAAAAATCCCTCAGAATCCCAGCGATAACTACCATTTGGATGTTTAATCAAAACCAAGTTTCCCAGAGGCAAACAGGCTTGGGTTCTAAAGGCCCGACTGGAAGAATCAAAATATACGCTGTTCTGTTAAAGCCCTGAGAACCCAGCATCCACAGGAGACCTGCCCCAATGTCCACCGCTGGGGAGTAAACCTGTACAGTTACTGAATTCACTGACTTGTACACTCAAAAGGGAGCGCATTTTTAGGTGTGCAAAGCTATTTTTTTTTTTTTTTTTTTTACAAAAAAGGAACCCAGTTTCATTTCATTTAACATGCAAAGAACTAAGGGAAGACTTCCCATACTCACCCCACAAATTCTCTCTCTCATACACACAGTTATTGCTCCCCAACTTTCCCTGTTCAATAAGACAGGGAATTTCCGCATCAGTAACAGTTTGTAATACATACTTCTCCCCCAGCCCCATGAACAGTTTATATAATTTATCATTTATCTTCTTTGCTTTTTACTTTTGGCTCTTCTATAGTAAGTACCTTCACGGATCATTAAATATTTTTCAAAAATGGGATCGTGAATGGCTGAATAATATTCCATCCTGGAAGGCATACCGTAACTCATTGAAAACGCTACTCTTGGATGTTATGTTCCCTTCGGCTGTTGTTTGTTTTTTTTTAATAAAATTGTGCTGTGATGCCCATTTTTGGGATATTATAAATAGTGCTGTTGGGCATCCCTATACATAAATGCTTGTCACTGGCTCTAATTAGTCCCTGCAATCGATTTCTAAGACTATAATCACTGCATCAAAGGAGCGATGAGTTTCTGAGGCCACTGAGGCACACTGCCTAATGCTGTTCCCCTGCCAGCAATGCTGTTCCAGCTCCACCCCCTTCAGCAGGTGACAGCGAGCCCTTCACCACACCCTGCTAGTACTGGGCATATAGTCCCTTCTAAGTCTTCTGTTTTATTGCCTGTCATTTACTAAGCATCGAGCGTTAGCTCCTGCGGACTGATCCTCACAACAATCATAGGAGCTGACATCATTCACCCCTCTCTACAGATGGGGAAAATGAGGTTCTAACGGTTAAGGCCTTGCCTACTTATAGTCAACAGCAGAGAGCTGGGCTTGGTGCCCAGGTTCAGTTTCTACCACTCCCCACTTCAAAACATTCTTTCATTGTGACAAAGCTGAATACTTTATGTTTGTTACCCATTAATAAGTTCCCTCAAGAAATGCCCGTCCTATAGAAGGTTGGATACTAGAGAAGTGGGTGGGCAGAGCAAGCTGGTAGAGGGGGGCAAACGGGTCAGTGATAGGGGTAGGGTGACACAGACAGGTGCTAAAGTTAGAAACATACACCTGAGGGGGCCTCCCCGGTGGCACAAGGGATTAAGTCTCAGCACTATAAGGCGACTGGCGGCCACTGCAGCACAAGTTCAATCCTCAGCCAAGAAACTAACCCACATGGCGCAGCAGACCTCTCCTGTCTTGCCCGCTGCTCCCCTCAGCAGTGTATTTCAGTAGATCTGCCTGTTCTGCTCCCCACTCTGTCTCTGGTGAATCCTCTCACCACCATCCCCCACACCTCTAACCTACACCCCAGCTCTTGTATGCATAAATAAAATAAATTTTTTTTTTAAAAAAAGAAACTGTATGCTTGCAACCCAGACAGTATTATAAACTAAACTTCCTTCAAAATGAAAGTAATGAAGTATTCAGACATATCCTTTGAAAATATTTAGATATATGCTCACATATAATTTCTCCTCATCAGGGTAGAAGCATTAATATCCAGTGTCTAGATTTTGACTTGGATATTTTTTTTTTTTGGCTTGGATATTTTTAAAATGATCTTCATGTAAGTAATATTTACAAGCATGCTGTTGTGTAGAAGATGATCTAGCAGAATAGATAACAAAAAGCTAACAGTGGCTATCCAGGAAGTGGAACTGGGGAGTGCTTTCAAAAATGTTTTTACAGGGCCTCCCTGGTGGTGCAGGCGGTTGAGTGCAGCTCTGTGAAGCTGTCCGCAGCCTCTGCAATGCCGGTTCACAGAGCAACCCACATGGCACAGCAGACCTCTCCTGTCTCGCCCACTGCTCCCCTCAGCAGTGTATTTCAGCCAGTGTATTTCAGCCAGTTCTGCTCCCCACTCTGGCTCTGGTGAATCCTCTCACCCTCCCGCACACCTGGCCTGTACCCCGGTTCTTGTATAAATAAATTTTTTAAAAAAGTGAAAATGTTTTTGCAGCCTGTGCATGTTATGTTTACAGTCAGAATATGTGTTGTGTGTATGTGCATATGAAGATACAAGATAAAATGTAAAAGGGAAAAAAGAAAAATGTCCTTTGTTTATCTGAAAATATTTAGTCACCAGCCCTTCTTTTCAGTCCATCTTTGGCACTTGTTAGTTCTGTAGTGGTGACCCACTTCCCAGCTGCAGTCAACCCAGATATTCCCCAACAGTCCTGACCCATGGGGCCTTCAGTACACTACCTCCTAACACCCACGAAAGGCTTCGATTCCTATGGATGACCTCCTGTGTATCTGGGGCGTATCAAACCACACCCAGAAAGCATCTAAGACAGGCCTAACTTATCAATACTAGCTCAATTAATAAATAGTATGACAATGCACAAGTTCCCATCCAGATCAACTTAGCATCCCCTTCCCTTTCAGTGGTGCTACTGTCATACCTGACACACCTCCACAGACCAAGTTTCAACAAACTCCCATGAACCGCAAGCATTTCAGTGATTAGTCTGACTTAGTGACTTCACTCCCTCCTGTCACCAGAATACCCATATGGCCTGCCCCAACCTTCTGCCATCTGCAGATCCCAGCCAAGGTACTACTCCTGCCACCACCTGCCAAGCTACTCCCTTTCCAGCTGCAAATGCTTCCTGAAGGAACTGGACCTGTGAATAGAGGGGGGCTGAAATATTGCCCCCCCCCCAATCACATGTCCAATTTGATCCTCCTTGGGCCTTCAACCCCGCACCAGGCACAGCCCCACCCAGAGGTGGCATCTCGCAAAACCCATGTCTGAAGACCCTATGGGTTCTCTCTGATCCCCCATCCACCCACCAGACTCAGCACTGGGACTCAGGGGCCCATGATCAGACCTTCCCACACATCCAGGCTGCCACCCCCTATCCCAAGGTGAAGCCAACCTTCTCTACAAAGAACAAGTATTTTTCAAATCTTTTTATAATCAAGCTAAGAGCACAAATCTATCTGAAGGCTACGAATAAGTGTCGGCTCCCACCTGTGTAGACACACAAGGCACTGGTGAGAGGTGCCCCCAGAGAAGGGTAGGGGGCAGACCTCCACCCTGAAGAGGTTCCAGCATGTGTTTTCCTACCACCGGCACATCACTCTCCCCCTGGAGAATTAAAATGTCATCCCAGACAAGACTGTGCACAAAAGGGGGACTTACCACTGATTTTTTCTCTTTTCCATTTTCTCTATCTTCATCTAGAAAAGAAAGAAAATCATGTTAGACTCAGTTTTAAATTAAATGACTCTCTTCTTTGCCCTCACTTGAGCAGCACCACACACACACTCATTTCTCTGCTCCTCCCAGCGACACCTGGGACACCTGGGCCCGCGTCTACCTGCGTGCGACCAGGTGCGAGTGCTGCCACTTGGGATCAGGCTTCTGCACCTTCTAGAACACACGCCCCGTGTCATCCGCACGACCCTCTAGAAGGTGTCCGGCGAGTTAAAAGGCGGGGTGGCCGCCACTCAGGGCGCCAGGGCCCAGGTTACCACCGCTCCCCACCCTCACGGGGGGGCCCCTCAGCGGGCCGCCACCCGAGCCCCAAGGGCCGCAGCAGCGCGCGGGGGGGGGGGGGGGGGGCCTAGTTAACTGCAGCTCGCGGCCCGGCCTTCCCCAGCACCCACAGACTCCGAACAGGAGTGGGGGGGGGGCTGGAGCAGCCCCCCCACAGGGAAGGGGGTTCTTTCTGCTCTCTGGAGGCCCGCTCCCGGCTCCGAGCAAAGGATGAGCCGGAACCCCGAGCCCCACCCTCTCGCGGCCGACTCGCGCCCGGGGTGCCGGCCAAGGCCGCCCCCTCGGGAGTCCCGGGGAGGAGTGGGGGTGCGCGGGCGGCAGGCCGAGGGCGGGGCGCGCGGCGCGCGGCGGCCGCCGAGACGCTTTACCCCGAGGCCAGGCCCGGCGCTGCGCCCCCCGCGGCCCTTGGTCCGCCGCGGGGCTCCCCGAGCGCCCCCGGCGCAGCGCGCGGGCGGCCGCGCTCCAGAGCGGCCGCAGCAGCATGGCCGGCCCCGGCCCCGGCCCCGGCCCCTTCCTGCCCGGCGCGCGCGCGCGGCCCCGCGGCCTGAGGCCCGCGCCGGAGCGAGGCTCTTAAAGGGCCCGGCCGCCTTTCCGCGCCGCGCGGGCTGCACCCCAGGGGCGCGCGGCCAGCGGGTCTCCCCGCAGCGGGACGCGGGCAGGACGAGCCCAGGACGTGATGCTGGCCAGGGAGAGGCCAGCCGGGCGCCGCAGGACTCACTGGTCTGATTGCCCGAGATCACCGAGGACCGTCCAGGCCCCGCGCGCCCTGGCGGGAGGTTCATCCTTCCCCGCACCTGCCCTACGAGCCGCCGGCCCTTCTCCAGCCGCGCCTCGAACCATTTGTTTAAAAGGACCAGAAGTGGGTCTCCCCGGTGGCGGTGGCGCAGTTCGATCCCCGGCTGCTCCCCGGCCACCGGAGGAGGGTCCCACATGGTGTGCAGACCTCTCCTGCCGCCCGCTGCTCCCCTCAGCAGTGTGCTTCGGTCCTTCTGCCTGCTCTGCTCCCTGCTCTGGCTCTGGTGAATTCTCTCACCCTCCCGCGCTTCTGACTGTGCCCAGTGCATGTATAAACAAATAAATAAATCTTAAAAAAAAAAAAAAGAAAGTATTTGCAAAATAGATCTGCTTGTAAATAGGTAATTTAAAAAAAATTAAAAACAAAATAAAATAAAATGACCAGAAGTGTCCACGAAGGGGTGCAGCTGGAATTCAAGCCTATGCCTTTCCTCTTTCCTCTGGACTTTGACCTTTCCAGGGTCTGGACTCTAACTGTGCTGGTTGCCCAGGGGGCACAGGCCACATTCCAACTGCAGAGAAAATCAGATGCTGAGGAGGATGCGCAAGCCCCAGTCACAGCCAGAGAGCAGAGATTCAGCCCTGGCGGGGCGTGAGCTGGAGGGAGGAGATGAGACCTGGCCCCGGAGCAGTAGCCTTAAGGAGTAGGAGAGAGAGTGAGCGTGTGTGCGCGCATGTGTGTGCGTGGAGAGCTTTTCCCCCTTGCTCAAGAACACATCACTCAACCGCCTTTTGGGCTGGGGTAAGTCTTCTGCAAGAGGGTTCCACCAGCCTCTAGATCTGGTTACTGGAAAGCCCGCCCCGTCTTGTATTCCTGTGTATCTGCACAGACCGCGCACCGGGCAGCGCGCCCCCCATAAACAAACTTCAGGCGTGAATTCAACATTTTTGTGACTGACCTGGGGGGAGGCTGCTGAAGGTCCCTGCTGATCTGATTTGACTGAAGCTGACACGGGCAGGCTCCAAAGAGGTCTGAATGGACTGGGTTGCTGGCCAGGTTATCCACGACGGAATTTAAATCACATAAATGGGGGCGCCAATACTTCACATCCCCAAAAAGAAAGGCTCCAAATGGTGGGGCGATGGCTTCGTGGGAGGACTTGTGAACACCACCAAGTGTATTCGAGGATCTGAAGGGCCGCGGGCTGTTCTAGAGAAGAACAAACACTAGGAGGAGGCAAGAATAAAACCGTGTCAGCTGGTGGTGAATGCTATGCGCAGAGGGCGATGGTGGCTCCTGGAGACGGAGTGCCCCGAGGGAAATCCTAAGGAGGCGGCCTTTGAATGCCCATGGTCTGGGGGAGCAGGGCAGCCTTTCCTGGACCCTCCTCCCGCGCCTCCCCCTCTCCCACTTGGGGGCCGTCTGATGCAGAGCTGGGGAGCCACAGTCACTGGCTGCAGAGGGCACGTGCGCGCCCCACCTAGGTGACAGGCGCGTGCGCGCTGGAGGGCGGGAAGCCGGGCCGGTCCATGCGCCCCGCGGTAGTGGCGGTTGCAGCCCCCGCTCGAGGCTCGAGGCTCGGCCTAGTGGTGCGCTCAGGGCCGAAGGGAAGGAGCTGCTGCTGTCTCTGCCGGGGCGATGCCGGTGACGAAAGTAAAGGGTCGCCCTTTCTGTTTCAGCGTGAAAGGCCAAGTGAAGATAATACGGCTGGTGAGGACCCGGCCGTGGGATGGGGGCCGTGTCCAAACGCGCTGCGGGGCCGGGAGCTGTGGCTGTAACGCATGAAGCGGAATGCTGGTCTTCTCTTTCGGTTTGGTTTTTCCCATCAGTGCCTCCCTAGAAGACTGGCATTTTGCTGTGCACCTGGTGGGGGATGGGGGGCAGGGGGGGGTCGGGCGGGTGGAGATGGAGAAAGAGGTACTGTCCTCCCCATCGGGGGGTTACCCTCACATTCCTGAAGCAGAACCAGCATCTCTACATGAATGACCTACACTTGAAGGACCCACGAGCCAGGAACTCAGGTTACCAAGGGAGGCCGCTGCAGGTGGCCCACTCAGAAGCCAAGAAGATAAAAGACCCAGGTGTCCGTGCATGCTGGTCTCCTCCTGTGAGCCAGAAGTCTGATGTGCTGGAACGCGGCTGATACCGTTCAGAGCAAGGACGATGGATCTGCGGGTCTCTGGGGCACCAGCATCGACTTCAGTCAGATGCTCAGAGGCTTGGAGAGAATGAATCATCACTTGAGGACAGTGACGGGGCCAGTGAGAGAGGTAGAAACTGTCCTAGGAGGAGATATTGGAGAATTCAAGAAGAGAAAAAGGGGCAGGAAATTCTTTTGAAAGAGATGATATGTCAGAGAGCCAGGGTGGAAACAGGACAACAGTTCCACTTCATATGAACTAGTTTATATTGGGAAAGTTCTGAAATTAAGTGGCCACTTGGAAAGGCAGTAGGTACCCAGAGGGCAAAGGTCACAGGCACAGATGAGCACTCAGTGACCTGTTGGAAGAGCTTCGAATGTCAGTGATTGGGTAGAACAAATTGCACAGAAGGTCCTTCCCACACCAGAATCTACGAACCTGAGAAATAACTGTAAGTTACAATACATAAGAAAACAACTCTTTAGTTCAAAGAATGGAGAGAGTGCTTTGGGTTGGGAGTCAGTAATCCAGGAGACGTGATCTGAGGGGCTGTTGTTTTAGGCCAGGAACTGAAAGTTCTGGAATACTGAAGAAGGGACAAAGTTTTGTAAGAAAGGTTTGGCTTTTGACATAGGATTCCCCTCAAAAACAACTTGAGTATTTAATGTACCACAAGATCTGAGTTAGGACCTGGAACAAAGACAACCAAGAGAAAAATCTCTGGCTCATGGGATGATTCATTTTAGTCATGAAACAGAACCCTGCCTCGTGGCAGGAGCCGTGGCAACAGAGGCAGACTCTCAGGCCGAGGCTCCAATGCAGGCCGGCTTTGGCTGCGGCTCTTCAGAGCCCAACAGCCTATGGGCCTGACTTGAGATCAGGGCAGGTTGGGGCTGTACCAAGTTCCCTTTTATACTTGGATGGTGGAGTGGTCCCATCAGGTGCGAACTATGAGCTGATAGGTGCTAAATGGTCCAATCAGTCATAGGATTGAAATGGTCCAATCAGACCTGTAGGTGGGGTTTCCTGAAAGAAGATAAAAGGCAGCGCTGTTGGGAGCTGAGGAGACTGTTCCTGGCCTCGGAAGAACGAAGCAGCATCCAGCAGCTGACCCTCCAAGTAAGGAAGAGAAGCCAAAGGCCTGGCAGAGATTGGGCTGCCATACCTGCCTCTGGTCCTATCTCTGATATTGCCTGAAAGGCACAGCAAAGGCCCCAGGCTTGGTATCTCAAACAGCTGTTTGTTGTGTTTGTAGCCCAACAACTCACAAAGAGCTGTTAACACCTGGTGTCTCTGGCACCTCCTGGTGGCTGGTGGTGACCATCAGGACATTCCCTACTGAATCAAACGGACCAATTTCAATGAGGAAAAGGTTATTTTCACATTACTAAAGTAACCGGAAGAATTATGACTAAGTGCCCTGTGTAGCTTTAAGAGTATGTAGATGCCATCAGCTGGCAGGCTGATCGTAGAACTCTAGCAACGGAAGACATGACAAAACTAGATTTCAAGAACACAGAGACTTTGGGTGGGGCTCTGTCTCCTCCGAGCATCATGCCATTGACACACTTCCTGGACCTCACCAGCTCATTTTTGCCTTTAAGTCACTTAACGTTTCCACAGTCCATATCTTCATTTGAAAATCAGGAAGTTGGGTTAATGATTTTCTGATCTTTTTAGTATTATTATTTAATTAAATTGTCAATTCTGATTGCATTGTATTTAGGTAAGAGGAAGTATGTAAAAAGTGAAGCCTCAGAATTGGTGGTGGTTGTTTTTTTTCCATACAGGAGGGTCTTTCTGAGAATTGTTTTTCTCTGACAGTTTTAAATGTTTGCTACCCAGTATTTTTCATGGCAACACTCTTCAGTTTAAAGTGGACAGCAGGCTCCAGATTGTTAAAGAGTTAAGGCGTGGGGGCTTCCCTGGTGGTACAAGGGGTTAAGCACAGAACTGTGAAACTGTCTGCAGCCGCTGCAGCACAAGTTCGATCCCCGGCCAGGGAGCTACCCCGCAGCAGACCTCTCCTGTCTCCCCGCTGTTGCCCTCAGCAGTGTATTTCAGTCAGTCTGCCTGTTCTGCTCCTCACTCTGTCTCTGGTGAATCCTCTCACTCCCCACCCCTCTGCCCTGTACCCCAGCTCTTGTATGCATGAATAAATAAAATAATAAATTAAATCCTAAAAAGAGAGAGTTAAGGAGTGGTGAGTCGACGAAAAGGGTTTATAGCAGAGTATGTACATACTTGTTTGAAGATTGCTGCAGGAAGAAATAGAAAATAGAAATAGAAAACAGTTTCTGCGGGGAACAGAGAGAAAGGAAGGTGTGTGTATGTGTTTCAGTTTTAAGAGAAGACACCTTAGATATGTTTCTAGGAAGGAAGGAGAGAGTGGAGGAGGTGAAATTGATAGTATAAAAGGACAAAGAAAACATTTAATGGAAAAAGAGCAAGGCAACAGATGTGAGAAGTAACAGTATTAGGTGTACAGGTAGAGTAGTGAGATTAAAAGAGGGACACCAGGGCCTCCCCTGGTGGCACAAGCAGTTGAGTGTCGCGCTGTGAAGCTGCCCATAGCCTCTGCAGCACCAGTTCAATCCAGACCGGTGAGGGTCCCACATGGCGCAGCAGACCTCTCCTGTCTCGCCCGCTGCTCCCCTCAGCAGTGCATTTTGTCAGTCTGCCTGTTCTGTTCCCCACTCTGTCTCTGGTGGATCCTCCCGCAAATCTGTCCTGTACCCTGGTTCTTGTATAAATAAATAAATCTTTTTTAAAATTTAAAGAAAAGAGGGACACCAAGGCTCCCAGACACAAAGATAATCAGCACCCACACACTTTGGCCATGCCTCTTTTACGTGTGTGTGTGTGTGTGTGTGTGGCAGAAGCCCATATATTTATTTTAGAAACGATTGTTTTTTACAGCTTAAACTTACGTTCGGTGATTGAATAATCATTTCTTTTTCTTACAGGCACTAACTGTGACATCTATGACCCTTTTTATTATCGCGCAAGCACCTGAACCATACATTGTTGTCACTGGATTTGAAGTTGTCGTTGTTTTATTTTTCATAATTTTATATATGCTCAGACTTGATCGCTACATGACCTTCTTATTTTGGCCTTTGCTTGTAAGTGTTCCGTTTCCTCATTTAAAATCACAGCTTTTTCCTGACATAGTAAGACATTTTAATAAATCCTCCTAATTTTGTGTTAAGCCTTTAAGGTAATTTTTGACAGGCTTAGGAAGAAGGGACTCTGCTCTCTGCTAATGTGCTAATTGTCCCGGGGGAGATTTTCAGGAAATGTGGCCGCCTCAGAGCATAAATTCTCCGAGTTCCATCTCTCAGTGACGTGACTGTCCCATCTGTTAGGAGGATTCACTTAAGTGTAGATTGTCTAAAAAATGTTTAAGATCATGGTTAATAAAATAATGGAGCATTCTTAATCTTTATTTCCCTTTTGTTTCTGTTTTCTTTTTGCATTTTGCTATTTGTTTTGCTGGACCTTTTTTTTTTTTTAACTCTCCCTTTTATTTTTTTTTTTTAAAGATTTATTTATTTATTTATACAAGCACTGGGTACAGTCAGAAGCGCGGGAGGGTGAGAGAATTCACCAGAGCCAGAGCGGGGAACAGAACAGGCAGACTGATGAAGTACACTGCTGAGGGGAGCAGCGGGCGGCAGGACAGGTCTACTTGCCATGTGGGACCCTCGCCGGGGGCCGGGGATCGAACCGGCGCTGCAGAGGCTGCGGGCAGGTTCGCAGCCCAGCGCTCAACTGCTGCGCCACCAGGGGAGGCCCTTAACTCTCCCTTTTAAATGCATGTTGAGCTGGCCTAAAAACTGAGGTAGAGATGGGGCGGATACACAAGTATCTACAACTTGCATGTCCCTGATCACTAAGCAGAAAATCAAAATAATTTGGGACACTGAATAAAGTACAATGTTGTCTTACTTTAAAATGTTAGTGCTAAATAATTTTAACTCATCTTGTAGAAGCTTATTTAATAGCATGTGGAAGCTTATTTAATGGCATCTGTCATACTCACAGTATTAGAAATAATTGCCCAACAGAGTGTCCAGATGGTTCTAGAAATGATCAACATAGGCCAGTTGAAGCTATTAATTAAAGTGCATATGACCCCCGTTAGCCTGGACAATAAGCTGGTTCTAAGAGAAACTGAGGTGTCTCCCTTCTAAGACATCCTCCACCACTCCCCGCCCCTCTCAGCCCTGCCCCTCTCTGACTGGACTGGTCAGTCTTCCTCGTCTGTATTTCTGATCATCCTCTAGGATTCCAGAGTCCTGATACTCTAAGCTGATAGCCCTTATTCAGGAGCTAGAGCTTCAAAACTATTCTCAGAGTATAAACCTGTCTTAAAGCAGTATCTTCCGGAACGGCTTTTGAGGGCCAACGATGAATATTTCAGGCTAATCACAATCAGTGCAAACAGGGGAAAGTTGGGAAATAGATAGTCTCTCTCCAAACTCCTCCTTGACCTACACTTTCGACCTGAACCTTATTGGAGGGAGGTCTAGGAAAAAAGAACAAAGTCTTCCTCAGAGCTGAAATACCAGTAAGTGGCAGAAAGGGCTCAGTGAAATGGTTCTAAGAATTTCTTCAAGGAGATGTTGAGTGTGGCCCACATCTTCTTACTCTTATACTCAAAAAGTTGTATAGTGACTATTCCAGGGTTCATAAAACGTATACATTATAGATTTATTTTTCTCCAAACTATAATAATCCTCTGGAACATCTTACATGTCACAGTAATAAACTTGGAACCCTACGTTCAACGAAACATACCGAGAGGGAGAGTGGCCTATGTGTCGTCACCATTTCCCTAAGGAGCAGGACTGACAGTCAGATTGTTGACAAACGGCGCTACGCCAACCGAGCCTCCGCTCCATTAGGAAAACTAGATTCTCTCTGCTCTTGATCTGATGAAGTCACTTATTCAAATGTTCAGTATCCACGAATTGCAGGTTCTGAAAAGGGTTCTTTGGTGAGACAAAACACAAATATGCGGATGAGAAACTTTCAATGTAGCCAAGAAGCAAGACAGACGAGCACGCTAGTGTCACTGCTGCTGCCATGGCTGTTGACCCAGGCCGGTGCGGAGGCAGCAAGAGTAGGGAGCAAATCCCAACGGGCTCGCATGCGGAGCCCAGGCCGGAGGACGAAAGCATTGAGCAGCAGACGGACAGGGGGGCAGGTCTTTCTCAGCAGAAGGAGCAGTGTATGTGAGGGTCTAGGGGCAGGCAGTGTGATCCCCTGGCCCAGGTAGTTAAGACTGTTTGGGCTACTGAGTTGTGAAGATAGGAGCCAGAGGGGAGGCTTGAGGGGCAGTAAAAGGTCAGAGCATGCAAGACTTTGGGTTTTAACCCAAAGGCCATGGGAAGCTATGGAATCTTTCAGTAGGAGAGCGTCACATGACCGGGGGGTGGGCACTGTCAATAATGATTGAAGGGGAACAAAACTAGAGGGGAGACTCAGACCACTTCAAAGTCTGTTACTATAAATCAGGCATGAAAATGATAAAGGCCTGAGTGAAGGTTCATAGCAGCAGCTGGAGAGAAAGGAGGTGTTAATAAGGTAGAATTGACAGGACTGGGTAACTCAGTAACGTGATAAGGTTGTTTGATCTACATTGTAGACAACCCCACATTGTATATTACTAAAACGGGCCGCTCTGACCTGGCAGTGTGCCGTTCTAGTGTAAACCTCCTCCATAACACATCACCCACATTCCCAACCAGGTAAGTTCCCTCTGACTGCATTTAAATTTAAAAAAGAAGCCTGTTCAGTAAGCGACAGGTGCATCACAGGCTAAAAGCATCCCTGTCAATGAAATACAACACAGGTGTCATTTTACTATTGTTTGGTTTCCTACAAGATAATCACTAAATAAATGTGTTTAATAAAGTAGAACTGTCAAAATCTTTAAGGGACTTTTGTTTGTTTGTTTGTGGTGGTGTCGTTTTTGGTGATCTTCATGTAAAGCTCATCTCTCTTCTGTGTTTTCAGGATGTCGTCAACTCACTGGTTACAGTGACATTTATGATCATCATAGCCGTGCTGGCGCTGCTACCAGAAACCACACTGTCCACAGTCCTGGGAGGGGTAAGTGGGGGGGGTCTTTCCAGTTTTTCCTTTAGGTTTGATCAGAATTCAGATTTACTTGGAAAATATATACAAGAAACGATATCATTGTCCTCCCGGGGGCTCCTCTGCCAGTTTTTGTGTGTGAAGACTTATCCTGGTTAAGGTGAAGAAATTAAGGTGATTTCACAGTAAAGCTGAAGGTAGCCAAGTGAAGATGATCCTACATGTGTCCCAGAGGTATGTAGGTTACCCTAGAGGGGGAAAGGCATTACTGGTTGCGGCAGTAATTACTGGATGAGTTTCTCAGATGCCAGAACCTGGATGTGGAGGAAACTTGGATGAGGTTCATAGCTCTCCCTTTTAAAGAAAAGGACACACACTACCTGTTAAGGTGAGATGGGCTGCTCTATGTTTACTCACTTACTGTCCAGATCCTTCTTCAGAGGGAATAGAATAGATGCCGTGTGAGAAGGGAACAGAATGTACTCAAGGGTTGTCCTGAACACTGCTTGATGAGGAGCCAATTAGTTCCATCCGACTCTATCCTGGAAAGCAAGCCAAAAATGAGAGTCAGGTCAGTTGTAGTTCTAGCCAATATTCTTCTGAGATTTCTTATGGGAGATTCAAAATCACTTGGCTTTTCCAGGTTCTGATCTAGGGAAGTGGATTAGAAAGCTCTCCGTAAGCCCCCTCCTACTTCCCTGTTCTGTTCATGGCATGGGCTACCTCAGAACTGACACACTCAGCCAGCCACGCATGTCAGCACCCACGGACTTTCACCTCCCATATTAGGCCCCGAGCAACTTCATGAGGGATGGGAATTATTCTAGAAATTAGATATTACCAGAACAGCAATTTCCCCAGCTGTCTTTAAAGAGAATCATGTGCCTCTGAGAAAGAGGGACCAGGCAGAGGACTGACTCATTCCTTAAGTGCCCCCGGCGGGTGCTGTCAAGGAACGGAGCTGAGCTGTCCACGTGGCTGCCAAGCCCTGGAAGTGCAGTGGGTCTGGATAGAGGTGGGCTGTATGTGTGAAATCCACACTGAATTTCTAAGACTTGCTGTCAAAAAAAAAAAAGCATATAGAATATTTAATAACTTTATTATAGCCGGGATATGTTAAAATGGTAACATTTTGGATCTATCACACTAAATAAAATCTATTATTAAAATTTCACTTTTTTAAGCTTTGGAGTACGGCTAGTGGAAAATCTGGAATGATGTGGCCTACACGGCCGATGCGCAGGGCCCTGGGAGGGTACTGGGCTGAACGTGTGCCCTATCGTCGAGTCACTTAGAGCTTCACAAAGGAGGCCAGAGCTCAGACAGCTGTTGACAGAGTTACTGCAGGACATGGGAAAGAGGAAGCAACCACCTCTCTCGGGCAGCAGAATGGCAGTTCTCCAGGAATAAAGGGAGAGGACGCAGGGTCAGGAAAGGCTAGGCAGGAGGGACTCAGTGTGGTCAGAGCCGGGGAGAAGCCACGATGGCTGGAGCCAGCAGAGGCTTCCTGGCCCCTGGATGTCGGGGACTGGACAGCATGTGAGGAAGGACACCCCCACCTTCTTCTGCCCAGGGCACCAGTTCTCAGACAGCCGTTGGATGCCAGAAGTCCGTGTTCTCTCTAGTTTATTGCCTCCACCTCGATGTTATTATCCGGAGGCCTATTTAGAATCTCACCAGTTTCGTGGATGCAGCCAGAGTGCAGAGCCCAGCCTCTCAGCATTCACTTTGGAGCATCATGTCACCCTAGTTCTCCACAGCTTCTATCACAGTTACTAATGCCTTGGTTCCATCTTGAGGTGGTGTTAATGTTAACCCTTTCTCCAAATGAATGTGCAGTGGGAAAGTCAAATTCTCGAACTTTCCTACTGGGGCCTGAAATGCTGGCGGAGAACTGAATACCAACAACAGAGCTTCCCACGGCGCGTCCAGGAGCAAGCCAAGAGAGCCACTTGAATATCATTTCTGCTCACTTAGATGGTCTTTTTCCTTTCTCCAGGGGGTGACTGGGAAACATGGGGATGAGAATAAAATGAGCCCTGGGGTCTCAGCCCCGGAGGGGAGGAAGCGGCGGGCAGGCCTGGTAAGCTGCGGGAACCGCAGCCCCAGACCAGCCACCCAGTGACGCCAAGTGTCTTTGTTCCCAGGTGTTTGGATTCCTGGCAGCAGTGTCCTGTCTCGTGGATGCAGCACTTATTTACCGGAAACTTCTATTTAATCCCGGTGGTCCTTATAAGAAGACGTCTGCGCATAACCGAATATAAATTTTGTATTTTTATGTTCCTTTTTAGTTGAGGCTAAGCATTAAACGTATGTCTTTATTCTTACACCTATTTTTCTGTAGAATTTCTCATTTAATTCACTCAGCGTGGGAGCCGGAGGGAGAGATTTAGGAACTCTGCGCCCAGCTAGCACCCTCCCTGTCACGTCCACGGGAGGTGGGGTGCATGGGATCAAACCCACTCTACCCCTCCTGGACCCGGGTGCCAGAAAAGAATGCACTGAAATGGCCTCCAGATGGCCTTGGGGGCCCCCTGGGGTGGGAGAGGTAGGGGGAGGTAGGG
Organism: Talpa occidentalis; assembly: GCF_014898055.3. Taxonomy (NCBI): domain Eukaryota; kingdom Metazoa; phylum Chordata; class Mammalia; order Eulipotyphla; family Talpidae; genus Talpa; species Talpa occidentalis. Next base: position 5,946,457 of record NW_023601754.1, read on the forward strand.
GGAGACACTGAGCTCCAGGCCAGGCAGCAGCGCCTCAGCAGGTGGAGACAGGTGGCGGGAGGGCAGGGTTTGCCCTGGGGGCGCGCGAGGGCTGGAGGCCACGGCCGTTGGGGCGGAGGCGGCCGTTGGGGCGCTGGGTTACCCCGGGAGCGCGGCCGCCACAGTGCAGGCGCAGAGCCCAGGGCCAGCCCGACACCGCTAGGCCCGCACCACCGACCCCGAAGACCCGGAGGTCCGCTGGGGACACCTGCGCCCCGGCCGCCCCGCGCCTCTGCTGCAGCCTGAGCGGCCACCGAGCTCTTGACGATGTCCACCGTGAAGCCAAGGCCGTCCGTGCCATCGTCCAAGGCACCCGTGCCCCCAAAGCCGTCCGCGCCGCCGTCCAAGGCGTCCGCGCCGTCAAGGGCATCCGCGCCACGGCCAAGGACATCCGCGCCGCCGCCCAAGGCAGGCCCCGCACCCCCAGCTAAAGCCACCGAGCAGCAGCAGCCGGTGCCCCCCAGCACGGAGAACAAGGATGCCATGCAAAAGCGTGCGCAGGAACGGGCCAGAGTCCCGGGCAAATTCCGGGACAGCATCAAGCATTATTTCTTCACGCCCACCGGATTGTTGAAGCTCCTGAGACTGGTGAGGAGCAGGGTGGACCTGGGCGATGTGGGCCTGCCTCGGCCTCTGGGAGTGAGTCTTAGGGCGAGGCACCTCTGCAAAGCTCCCCTCGAGCGGCCCTCGGCCCGCCTTTCTCCCCTCCCGGCTGCTCCACCCACACAAGCAAACCCTCACTGCTAAATTTGACTTTTTCCCCTTTTAAATTTCTGCAGTTTTTCCCTCCCTAAGGGAATTAGGAAGCAGTGATGATAACAGCAGAGATGTGTAAATTAGCAAATAAAAATAAGAGAATTGACCAATAAAACAGATAAACCACTGCTAGCCAATATGCTCAGGATAAAGGGGGTGTGGTGTGGGAAAGAGAGGGTATAAACTGCAGAGCCCAGGCAGGAGACACGCAAACACCCAAAGGAGTGCTTTGCAGAACAAACAAATTTGAATAACTGAATGAAATGGTTGCTTTTTCTCGGAAATTACAGATTACCAAAAAACAGACACCTGTATAAACACCAAGGAAAATGAGAAGTTATCAAATGAGTATCTTTCAAAAATGTATCAGGCTCAGACTTTTTCACAGGTTAACTCTTTCAAGCCTTCTTGGGATATAATCTGATACTATTTTAACTTTTTAAAAGAACTGAGAGAAAGAAGATATGCTTCCTGACTATTTTTACAAAGTCAGCATAACCCTGATAGCAAAACCTGAGGAATGCAGGAAAACAATAGAGATCTTGCAATCAAAGCAACAAATAGGGATATATTAGTAGGAAATATTCATCAGTTTTTGTTGTTGTTTTTTTTTGCATAGAAGAACTGGGGTGTAGGCCAGAGGTGGGGGAGGGAGGTGAGAGGATTCACCAGAGACAGAGTGGGGAGCAGAACATTCAGATCTACCGAAATCCACTGCTGAGGGGAGCAGTGGGCAAGACAGGAGAGGTCTGCTGTGCCATGTGGGTAGCTCCGGGGATCGAACTCAGGCAGTAGTAGTGCTAGCACTGAGCCTTAACCCCTAGACCACCAGCGAGGCCCCACCGGTATTTTTTTTAAATATACCGTGAGGAAGAAACATGATGGTGATTCAATATCAGGATTCTGTTAAGCTAATTCACCATATAATAAGTAAAAGGAGAAAAATTGGAGATCACATTGCTGAGGAACAAGCTAGTATTTACTTTTCTAGGTCAATAAGATTGGAAAATAAACTCACACAAGACAGATAACAAGAGAAAAAGACTAATTGTGTACCCAGAGAGGCCCAACTGTAGAATAATGGAGACTGATCTAGTCATTTCAGTGAGTTGAAATACTTTTTTAGACAGAGGATAATAAATTTAGGAGGGAAAGACAGAACAAAGACCTTTAAAATATTTAAGGGCCTCCCCGGTGGCACAGCAGGTTGAGCATCATGCTGTGGAGCTGTCCGCAGCCTCTGCAGCGCGGGTTCGATTCCCTGCCGCCCAGGGAGATTCCCACATGGCGTGGCAGACCTCTCCTGTCTCACCCGCTGCTCCCCTCAGCAGTGTCTTTGGTCCATCTGCCTGTTCTGTTCCCCACTCTGTCTCTGGTAAATTCTCTCACCCTCCCGCGCCTCTGACTATACCCCAGTTCTTGTATATATAAAAATAAATCTTAAAAATATATATATTTAAAAGAAAGGTTTTTGCAGTTATCTATATACGCATCAAAAACAGACCTTGCAAGGCCTAGCCAGATGTGATAAGCTGCCTCTCACCTCCAGGGCCACCACAAGATTTATTTCCTGATATTAGAAAGATAATTAGGGAAATCAGCAATTCTGAATCTGCTGTTCTTTCAGTTGTCTTCAACTCAAAATAATCAGCATTCCACTTTGACACATCCTGGAGCAGTCAGCCTTAAGTCCCCACAATATCAAGCAGGGTATAGAATACATTTGGCAAAATTAAATATTCATCCCTGACTGCAAAGAGAGGGAGGTGGAGGGAAAGTGAGACATGGGGGGAGGGGAGAGTGGAGAAGAGAGAAGGGACAGGAAGGGGAAGGAGGAACAGGAGGATGAGGAAAATAGGAGTACATATGTATTCCACTGACATCATGAAAATGAACCCAAAAGTCAGCATCATATATAATGAAACAACAGAATTCCCATAAAATGAGGGACAAAGTAGATGCCCACTAGCACTGTCGTTATCCAGGATTTCTCTTGAACTACTCGTCATCACAATTAAGAAAAAGAAATAAGAACATTTGAAAAGAAGAGGGAAATATTTCTTTCCGCTGACTTGATCGTATATCTAAACAACTCAGAGATTACTGGGAAGTAAGTTAGAACCAGGTGATTTATTTAGGTGACTCATTATTGAGTTAATAAAGGAAAAGTTTTTCAATAAGGACTTAAACAGAAGAAATTTTTCTTCACAACAGCAATCAAAATGATAAAATAGGGCCTCCCCGGTGGCGCAGCGGTTGAGCACTGGGTTGCGAAGCTGCCCGCAGACTCTGCGGCTCTGGTTTGATCCCCGGCTGCTCCCCTGCCACCGGAGGAGGGTCCCACATGGCGCGCAGACCTCTCCTGCCGCCCGCTGCTCCCCTCAGCAGTGTACTTCGGTCCTTCTGCCTGCTCTGCCCCACGCTCTGGCTCTGGTGAATTCTCTCACCCTCCCACGCTTCTGACTGTACCCAGTGCATGTATAAACAAAACAAACAAACAAACAAACAAATAAATAAAACATGACTCTATTAAAAAAAAAAAATGATAAAATAGCTTCAGTTAAACAAAATATATTTGAAAGACCTATATGAAGAAAATATTAAAACGCTACTGAGATACTTACAAAACCCTGAAATAACTGGAAAGACAGACTTTGCCCCCGAACAGCAAGATCAAGCTTTGTAATCTTTTCATACTATAAATTAAACACAATTCCAATTAAAATACCAGCAGGCTTAGTTTGGGGGCACTTAACCAAGACAAACCTGGGAGACCTGAGAATGAGCAGCGAAAGGGACAGTAGGCCAGGCAATGATATAATACAAAATTGCCTGTAATTTCAGAAGAAATGAGCAAATCAGTGAAAAGGAAAAAGTCTGAAAGGGCACCTGCAATACACCTGAGAATTTAGTATATGATAAAGGCTGGGTTTCAGATGAGTAGTATTTCCCAATAAAATGATGTTGGGATCATCAGCAGCAGTTTGGAAGGGCTGTCGGGACTCTTAGCTCACTCTATCAGAGTCAATCTATCTCTACTCTGTGGGTATACCAGCCTTCCTGGCATGAAATCTACACTGCTGCAGTGGTGACTTTTAAGGAGAAAGACCAGGGTTAGGTTGGGGGAAGAGAAAAACTGATGTTATACTGTGTGCATTTCTATTATTTTCATGTATTATTTCATTTCTCTAAAAGACATTTTGAATAATAAAAATGTTCAAAACAATACAGAAATTGCAATAGAATCAGATTTATGTTCTGACAATGTATGGATTGAAAAAAAATCATCTGTGTCCATTAAAACAAATCCTGTTTCTTTTATCACAGGGTCTTCTCATAGGAGCTTTAGTTTGTTTCATTACTGCCGAAGCCCACGAATCGTATATAGCAATCACCATTCTGGAAATCTGCATAGTCCTTTTTTTTATTCTAGTATATATGCTAACCCTTCACCACTTGCTGATTTGCTTAGACTGGTCCTTACTTGTAAGTATTCATTTTCATAATTCCAATATAAGCTTTGCCCTCAGCCCCCAGAGTCAAGGCTCTCCTCAAGTGAAAACAACAAAGCCCTGTCTCTCTGGACAAGGCCAGAGCTGACTGTAACAGGCTGTTGCCCTGGAGCTAGGGAGGTCACTCGCCTAATGCCCAGAAAGATTCCTTGGAACTCTCTGTCCACAGAACAGCCAACACACATACTGGTCTGTAGCTCATGACACTGAACAAATGGAGGTTTTCAGCTAAGGAAATTTTTAATGAGTATATTCAGTAGGTAAACACAGTTCTCACCTTACAAAACAGCAGATGCTTCTACTTTTCAAACTATATCCTTCCCAAAAGATTATAAACAACCCCTCCCCCTTCAAAAAAAAAAAAAAGCACAAGAGTTGACATGGCAGAGTTTTAAAAAATTGTTACACGTACTGTAAAAGACAGCAGGAGTCTGCCTTTCTGTGTGTTAACAGCTAAGGGCCCATCTTCCCCAAGGGTGCCATATGGTGGCTGTTCAGGAAACAGCACTGCATCCCTGTTTTTGATGCATTTTCCAGAATTTCATATTCTTTACCAACTGAAAACTTCCCAAAGTTAACCCCTCAGGGTTTAGACAAACCTTGCTTATTTGTGGAGCCTAAGGCATTGCATCCTCACAGGCTGGCCGAGGAACACCAGTTTTGTCCAGATGCAGCCTGGGGCCTAGTCCCTGGCCCTGGCACCTCTCTGAGTGGGTGAACTTGAACCTCAGTTTCCAGAGGTTCAAAGCCTGATAAGAAGTAACTGAATTCTTGTAACACTTCCCTGTGTTTAAAGCAAACAGCACAATGTTGGGTACAGAACAAATATTTACTACAAAGTGGTCAAAGAGAAAAAACAGCCCGTCAGATCCCATGGGGAACTGGGTGCCGTTTGCCATTTAAACTGGCGCTGTGGACAATCCTAACTCCTAACTCAGGCCTCTTCCACATTCTGCTCCCTTAGAGTCACTTTTTCTAACCTGGATGTAGGCCTGGTTGCTATTGAGCTAAATCTCAAGATATTTTCTTCGAGTGCATGAAGGATTTTCTGGGCAAGCATCAGGAAGCAGACAGAGCAAAAGAGGAGCGACTTTGACTGGAGATAGGGACCCTCTTAGTTACGGAGAGCTGCAGCCGGGGGGAGATTTCTGAAGGGAAACTAAAAGCTCTGTCCACGGAGATTTTCACGAAGGGCAGGCAACATGAGTGGGTTTTGAGCCTGTACCATGTGTCCCATGCTTTCTCGTAGATTCCTGTTACCTTGTTAAACCTCAACACCCTGGTGAGCTTGGAGTCACCCCCTATTTCCTGGTTAACAGATGAGAAAATGGGACTAAGGAGATGAAGCGTCGGGGGTGGGTGCAGGCTGGCTGCCTCGAAAGCCCCCTCTTTCCGTGAGGCCCCAGTGGCCTGAGATGCTTTCTCTCTCGTCACCCTCCCCACATCTTTGTCCTCCTCGGCATCTCTACATTTGATGTTCTTGTACCTTCTCCTGTTTCCTCCTGATTTCCACGCGAGCCAACAGTGAATGGATACCCCTGGGGGACCCTGACTGAGGGCTCCCCAGCACCAAAGTCAGCAGCTGAGGTCCAGGCCCATGCGTCACAGCACTGGCAAGAGGCTCAGGCCTGCGCCATGCTTTGCTGTAGGGTCCAGGTGGGGTGGCCAGGAAGTGCCCCAACAGGGGAAAGGGCTGGGGTCCCCCGAGTAGGAACATCAGGGCCTGAGAGAGGAGCTGACCCCACAACTTGACAGGCTGCTCAGGCCAGCTCTCGTCAACTCTGGCAGAGCGGGCTGCCCACTCTCTTTGCCCTTGGCCCAAGCACCTTCCCCTGCCTTTGTCTTGGGGCCGTCTCTGGGCTGTGGGATGGCACCACACATGCCTGGCAAGCTCCCGGGAGCTTTGCAGCTTAGGGAGATGGGGGGTGCTCGGTGACCAGCAGCACACGGCGCAGCAGCCACAAGCTAGACTCAGGAGCTGGTCCGTGGCGAGCCATGCTTGGAAAGTTTTCTAAAAGAGCCATCCAAACAGGATCCGAGACCATATTCTCTTCTCTCCCGCTGTACCCTTCAGATCCCGTAAGGTGCAGGGTGTGTACAGGGGCCTAGAGGACCTTTTGACACTTCAGAGCCTCGGAGGACTGGGGGCGTGTGGGCACCCAGCGACAGGAGGCCCGCGGGGCCTCAGGGATGGATCAGCGAGGGAGGCGGGGTACCACGGGCCTCATTCTGTCCCTGCCTGGGGCTCTGCACCGGGTCGGGGCCGGCCCACGCTCTCCAGGTGCCCTGCCTGCGCAAGATGGTTGGGGGTGTAGGCTTAGGGTCAGGAGGACTGATTTTAAGTGGCAATTTCCTTAGAGGCTCGCATCAAGCTAAAGTTTCCGATTCCCCTGTTTCCATTCCGGGCTGACAAACAGGTGAAAATCCCCAACCCGGAGACACAAAGTCTGAGGAATGAGGGCTTCGCCCCCTCCACAGGGCAGCGACAGGAGTGCTGGCCTCGGTACAGATGTCTTGCTGAGGTCTGTGGGCTCAAGGGCCCTCCTTTGGCTTAGCCCCCCCCCCTCTGGAGAGAGGATGGAGTCCAGGCTTGGGGACCCACACCCCAGTCTCTGAGTGGCAGCTTCTTACTTCCGCGCTGGGCACTGTGCCACCCATGGGGAGGGTGCAGGTCCAGCTCCCACCAGCCCAGGCTTGGGGCGTGGCTGAGTGCTCCAAGCCAGCGAGTGGACCCTTTGCCTCATCCCCCCAGGGGGGGGCCCCTGCCTTCTCTTCTTCGTCTTCACTGTCCATTTGACCCGCCCTGGTCTGGTGTCCCCTGTCAACATCCCCAAGAAAAGTAAGCGTTGTAGTGATTCTGAAGAGTCCACATTTTTACCACTATGACACCAGTTTCCCTGGATGACAGAGAAACTAAGTTCCGGTCACGCCAAGGGCTTTGCCAATGGAAAGCAATTTTTTAAAAAATAGCATCTTAGCCATGTTTTAAACTAAAATGCTATGGAAGGGATGATTCCAAAAGTACCAACAACAGCTTTACCTTTCTGAGTCATCAGCTTGAGAATGTCCCCTTCAAGTGAGACAGACATGAGAGCTCAGCCCCTGCTGACGTGGGGCCTGGCTCCACAGTATGTTTGGAAACCACCAGACTCAAAGGAAACTGAGGAAGCGCAGGCAGCCTCACACCCTCTGTCCATTCCACAGAGTCTTGCCGCAAACACTGCATTTTGTGAAACAAGATTATTTATCTTTTTTTCTAATGGTCAGTGATTAAAAAATAAGCGGTCACCTTTTCTCTCCCACTTGTAGTTCTACAGTTTTGATGATCTCAGAAAACAGTTTGGGAGCTTTATGGAAAAATAATAGGTAACGAAATGTCTCTCGTGTTAGTCAGAGGGGGCTATGTGCGGTCATGGGGGTGTTCTGTCAAGGGGGGATGAACAAAGGTGATGAATAAGGATGACATGCATGAGGACGCCAGAAATCCCACCACAGGTGGCAAGGCTCAGCTGTGCTCTCTCCCCCTTAGGAAGCAAGATCTCTGTCTCTGTTTCTGGCTGGTTGTCTGTCTCTCTCATGAGGCCAGCAAGAAGGTCTATAGCTATTTCTTATTATTTTAATTTTTAAAATTTATTTATGCATACAAGAACTGGGGTATAAGCCAGAAGTGCAGGGGGGTGAGAGGATTCACCAGAGACAGAGCGGGGAGCAGCACAGGAGGAAGCACTGAAATCCACTGCTGAAGGGAGCAGCAGGGAGACAGGAGAGGTCAGCTACACCATGTGGGTCAGCTCCCTGGCCGGGGATCGAACTCGCGCTGCAGTAGCTGGCAATAGCTTGATAGTGCTGAGACCTCAACCCCTGCGCCACCAGGGAAGCCCAAGAAAGTCTACAACCCAAGCACAAGGGAGGGGGCTGGCCAGGAAGAAGCCCCTGGGCACTGAGTCTGACACCAGCAGGCATAGCCACTCACTGACTGAGCAGCCCTGGGCAAGCTGCTTCCTCATCTGTAACTTTCCCATCTGTAAACTGGGAATAATGACAGTTTGTTGTGAGACTCAAATGCATTGATGGATCAGCACAGTACCTGACACATAGCAAGTGCTCAAGAAACATGAGCTGCAACAGAACGTTAGGATGAGGTGAACAGCAGCTCCAGGAGAGCACGTCCTGTGGGGAAGACCAGACAGTGGGCACCAAGGGGCTGGTGAGCCGGGGAGTCAGCAGGGGGAGGGAGGCCTAGTCATGTGTGCTCCTGTCACTGTTACCATTACCGTGGCTTTCCTCCAAATTCACAATGATCTGTGAGCACAGCTTTTTGGAAAAGTTTTCACTCCTCACTCACACCTTTGAATACATTGGCTCACACAAGCCTCAGGTGTTAGGCTGGCTGCAAAGCTGCACACTGCTACACCTGCCCCATGGCGAGCAGACCTCTCGCTTAGCCTGGGCACCTGCCAGAATGTCCCTCGCCCTCCCTGGAGCCCCCTACCCCTGCGGCATATCACCTGCCAGTGTCACCCACCAGGCGCCCAATAGCAAACATTAGCACCCACCCAACAGGTGAGCCACATTCCGCCCTGGGGATGCTTGCTCACGGTCTCACCTGGAGTTGGCAGGACGCTGACTACCTGCACACATTTTGAGGAGACATGCCAGAGGTACCCACATTTTCATGCACTCCCAGGGCTCCCGTTAGCAGATGCTTCCAGCTTCATCAGGCCATTTAATCCTCAGGTCAGCCCAGTGAATCCCACTCATGCCCTTATTTATTTATTTATTTATTTAAATAGTAAGTGGCAATTTTTTTTTTAAAGATTTATTTTTTTTATTTAGTTATCCTTTTATACATGCACTGGGTACAGTGAGAAGTACGGGAGGGTGAGAGAATTCACCAGAGCCAGAGCGGGGAGCAGAGCAGGCAGAAGGACCGAAGTACACTGCTGAGGGGAGCAGCGGGCGGCAGGAGAGGTCTGCGCGCCATGTGGGACCCTCCTCCGGTGGCCGGGGAGCAGCCGGGGATCGAACCGGCGCTGCAGAGGCTGCAGACAGCCTCGCAACCCAGCGCTCAACCGCTGCGCCACTGGGGAGGCCCTCATGCCCTTATTTTAAACGAGCATGTTGGCACAGAGGGGTAATAAAACATACCTGGGGCCAGACATCTTGGAGCCGGCAGCCCGAAGAACTCCTCGACCCAAAAAAGCGATATTCTCACCTTATTTATTCCATGCCATTTTGACCCTCCGTGACCTACTCCACAGAAAATGCAGAAGACGGATGCAGCAGCCCCAACCCAGGGAGAGAGTTCACTTCCTCCTCTGGAGGTCCCTGTGGGAGGGAATAACATAAGTCAGCTGAGTTCTGGCTCCGCCCTTGGCAGATAGTCAAGTGTAGGAAGTTTATTTTATTTTTTTTAAGATTTATTTATTTATGCATACAAGAACCGGGGTCCAGGCCAGAGGTACGGGAGAATGAGAGGAGTCACCAGAGACAGAGCAGGGAACAGAACAGGCAGACTGATGAGATACACTGCTGAGGGGAGCAGCGGGGGAGCCAGGAGAGGTCTGCTGCCCCATGTGGGTATCATGCCTGCCAGCAGGGATCGAACCCGCACTGCAGAGGCTGCAGACAACTTCACAGCGCTGCGCTCAACCGCCTGCACCACCAGGAGAGACCTAATCGTAGGAAATTTGAGAAACCTCTCTGAGTCTTGGTCACGTCCTCTTAAAATGGGAACCTCAAGCATGTTGATTCTGGAGGCACCTGGAGCGGCGGCGTCCAGCCCCCCAAGGCAAGCTGCCCAGGCTTGAAGACTTCAGATGCTGCATTTAGACATCCAGGCATGCTGGGGTGACAACTCCCTGGGCTTTTGCCTGCTCCCCCCCCCCACCGCCACACACACACACACACACACACACACACACACTGGTGCCACTGACACTGCTCCCACCCACTCAGCCTCATCCTTTATTTCCCAGACAACGGAGCAGGCCAGGCTAGCAGCTAAAGAATCCAGGGCTGAACCCGAGAACAAAGGACACAAGTAGCCCCTAGTTGCCAGGGCAGACTCATGCCAGCCACGTCCTAGGAAAAAGCAGAAGTCAAGAGCACAGACATCCGTTCCAGAATTTCTTGTCTCTCCTCCAGAGCCCCCGCACCGCGGGATGTGTGGACCCAGAGAACAAATATGACCCAACTTCTACCTACAGATTTGGGAGCAGAATTAAAACCAGTGTAGCAGTAATCTAAACTTTTATTTAGATTTTGAGCCCAATGTATCATGGAATAGAAGGCCAGACTTCAATGAGTCATCTTCGTGGTGGGCCAGTTTGGGGCCTACGTTTTTTGATCTACACTTTCCTGTGCCCTTTAAGAAAAGACGATGGAAAAGTTGTCAACCTTCCTCAACCCCCAGCCCCCAAGCACATTTCTGCTGACAAAATCCAATCCAAAGACACAAACGTGGGTCTCTGGAAGATGTCAGGATTATGCTGCTGACGGTCCCTCTAAATATTCATTAAAGGGAAAGCTTTAAGAAGGCGTCCAGCTTAGACAGATAATTAACCAATTTAAATTTTTTTTCCCAAGAACAAACCCACTTTTATTGGCTTTTCAGTAAATTTAAATCCTGGAGGGGTACAGTACCATGCGGATTCTGGGTCCTGTGGCCTTAGCTGGAAGGTTGCTTCGGAATCTTGCGCGAACCATGTCACTGCTTCCCCGGGCATGTGTTACTTTACCCCAGGTTACTCTCGTTTTATTCGGTTTGCCACCAGGAGTCACTGTGTTGTTCTTTGCTTTGTACACATAAGCACATCTCTTGCCTGGATAGAATTCTGTCTCATCTCAAGCATAAACACCTTCAATTTTAAGAAGAGCTGTATGCCCCCTCTCGTTCCAGAGACCCCGCTGGTAGCCAGCAAAAATGGCCTGGACCATAGCCTTCCAGCCATATTTTAGAAGTCCTGTTCCCAGCAGGCCCCCACAGGGACCAGGATGGTGGAAAGAGCCAATTTAAATATTTGTAAGAAATTCCATTTCATGTAAAGGTGACGGTTTCAATTCTGTGTTACAGGATCTAATAAACAGCTTCATCACAGCTGTGTTCCTTATCCTAGTTGCTATCGTGGCCATGCAGGAGCTCTACAGAAGGCAGATGTACTCGATTGGAGGGGTAAGCAGAGGCCTTCGCGGCCCCACTTAAGATCAGCCTTTCAAGGTTTTGAAAGAGAAATTGGCGCACCATCATTATTTCATTTCTAGAACAACTTCCCCACCATGCCCTTCTCTCTCCCTCTTTTTTTTTTTTTTTTTAGATTTATTTATGCACACAAGAGCTGGGGTACAGGCCAGAGGTGTGGGGGGTGAGAGGATTCACCAGAGACAGAGTGGGGAGCAGAACAGGCGGATCTACTGAAATACACTGCTGAGGGAGCAGCGGGGAGACAGGAGAGGTCTGCTGCGCCATGTGGGTAGCTCTCTGGCGGGGGACCGAACTCGTGCTGCAGTGACTGCGGACAGCTTCATAGGTTGCATCTTAACCCCTTGCACCACCAGGGAGGCCCCCGTGCCCTTCTCTTTTGCACTGGCTTCCTCAGCAGATGTCACAATGCACAAACTCTAAGCTCACAAAAACTTTGCTTCTAATACTCACTCTCCAAAGGGGTTCAAAGGCAAACCTGTGGAACCCCTTTTGAAAATCTCACACCTATTCTTTAAAATGTCACAACAAGATGATTTTGGCTGTCCGTAGACTTCTCGGGACTAGAGAATTATATTTAAACTCACATGAAAAGAACGAGAATGGATTTTTACTTTATTGCAATTAGTTTGGAAAAATAAAAGCCGTGCGTTGTGAGAAGCAGTGACTCAGCCTGTGCAGGCGGGAAGAGGACGGTGCCAGCACGGGGCCCCCACCAGGCCGGCACCCTGTGACTTCATCCTCACGACTCTCATTTTCACAGCTCTGGGGACTGAGGTGCCCAGGTCACACGGCTGGAGCAAACTAGGACTCAAATCCTCATCATTTGAAGAACATTTTAAAAATGGCAGATACAATGCTTGGAGATTGGGATGCGGGGGGTAAAAAGTGAGGCTTGGTTTTTAAGCAGTTAAATAATAGAAACAGAAATTAATCCAGAAAAAAAAAAGTTGTTTGTTTGAGGTCATTTCATAATCAGTACATATTTGTCCAGCCCATTGGGCTGTGCCAGGCCTAGCTCAGTGTTGGGGGTGGAGTCCCCGCTCCCCAAGGGAGCTCATAGAGTACCTAGAAAAATCTCATTAAAGTAGACAGATTAAGGGCATCCCTGGTGGCCTCGGGGTTAAGTCTCAGCACTATCACTGCTAGGGCCTGAGTTCGATCCCCGGCCAGGGAGCTACCCACATGGCACAGCAGACCTCTCCTGTCCCCCTGCTGCTCCCCTCAGCAGTGGATTTCAGTAGATCCGCCTGTTCTGCTCCCCACTCTGTCTCTGGTGAATCCTCTCACTCTCTGCACCTCTGGCCTGCACCCCAGTTCTTCTACTCAAAAAAAAAAAAAAAAAAGAAAACAGACAGATGCAGTGACCATCAGGAGGAGCATCCAGGGCAGGCAGAACAGAGAGCGCCTATAAGCTCGGCCACTTGAGGCTGCCGGCTACCAGCTGCTAATTCAGCCACCAGGCCTTCTCCCAGCTGCCAGGGACTCCCCCCAGCACACAATGGTCTTCATCAACTCTTACCTGAACAGCGGGGCCTCCACCATCCCCAGGGTCCCTGCCTCCCTCCGGGTCATTTTCCATCACCTCGTGGTTACTGCCAGTGGCCTTTGGCGTCTGCCTCTGGGCCTCTTCTCTTGATCAAGTCCCAGGCCCTGCACCCGCCCTGCTGCAGCTCTGCCAGGGGCCCCAGCCACGCCACATTCCTTGGAGACCCAGTTGGGTACCTGGAGTTCTCGCCTCCTGGTTGGTCCCCTTGGGAGCCCCTTCCTGCCCTTCCAAACATGGCCCTGACCCCACCCCCACCTGGAGCCCCCTAGGAGGAGCATCCGCCTCAGGCATCAGGCAAGGTCATTCCTGGCGGCGAAACCCACCGCTTCCAAAATCCCTTTCTCTGGAGGAGGCAGAAGGGGCAGCAGAGTCAGCGGGGCAGCTGGGGACGGCCGCCCCAGGCCACAGCCGTCAGTCAGGAGGTCGCCCCGGCCCGCCCTGGGTGGGCACAGGGAAGACAACTCGTTGAGCTGCCAGATAACCCCACTCCCCTCCCGACACGTCTTTCCCCGCGCAGATCCTGTGTCTCACAGCCGCAATCCTGTGTATCGTCGACGCCATTCTGGTCACCAGGAATTTGAGGAGAAAAGTGAAAAGAGTCCTGGGCTTCAGAATCGAAGGCAAGAGCACGCCCTCCGCGGAACCGGACACGGCCGACAAGCCGGCAGAGCTCACCCAGGCCACGTCCCGGGCCAGCACCCCCGCGGAGTCGGTGCCGTCCAAGGCCAGCTCGGCGCCCGCGTCCCAGGCCAGCAGCGCGGGGAGCCTCCCGGGCGCGTCCAGGGCCACCAGCCTCGAGGCCGCCTCGGCGGCAGCCTCGCGGACATCCTCGCGGGCGCCCTCGCGGGCACCCTCGCAGGCACCCTCGCGGGCGGCGTCGCGGGGCTCCCGGGCCCGGCCCGGCCAGGTGTAGGAGCCCGGGCTGGGGTCCCCACGCACCCCTCGCCTGTTGTCGCCCGTCCCGGCCCACGCGTGCTCATAAAATCGGGAACGCGTCTGCTTCGGGTGCCGCGTGTGACTGCGGGGTCCGGGCGCCTGCCGGGGGGCGGTCGGGGCGAGGCCCTCCATCTCTCAGGGGTTCCAGCCAACTGGCACCCCGGGCGGGGGCAGGGGCTGCAGGCCCGGGGCAAATGCGCTGGGCTTTGCTGGGACCTGGAGGGGGTTCTGCGCACGGTGGGGGGAGCGCTGCTGCGTACCTGGGGCCACGCGGGTCCTCGCGGGGAGACCAGGCGGCCCCGAGACAACCCAGAAACCACCCAGCCGCGGGGGAGCCGGCGCGCGCGCCAGGGGGGCGCGGGGGAGCCGGGGCGCGCGCCAGGGGGGCGCGGGGGAGCCGGGGCGCGTGCCAGGGGGCGCGGGGGAGCGGGGCGCGCGCCAGGGGGGCGAGAGGGAGCGGGGCGCGCGCCAGGGGGGCACGGGGGAGCCAGGGCGCGTGCCAGGGGGGCGCGGGGGAGCGCGCCAGGGGGGCGCGGGGGAGCCGGGGCGCGTGCCAGGGGGGCGCGGGGGAGCCGGGGCGCGCGCCAGGGGGGCACGGGGGAGCCAGGGCGCGTGCCAGGGGGGCGCGGGGGAGCGCGCCAGGGGGCGCAGGGGAGCCGGGGCGCGTGCCAGGGGGGCGCGGGGGAGCCGGGGCGCGCGCCAGGGGGCGCGGGCGTTGGTGTTGGCAGGTCCTCGGCCGTTGGCAGAGCTCGGCCCGGAGACGGTCGGTGGACACCAGGCTCCCTCAGAGGCCAGGTCTGTCCAGGGCCAGAGGGAGTGATCGGGCAGCCCGTGGAGAACATCAGCCCCCGGCGTGAAGATGGCGGACAAAGGCAAGAAGGACAAAGCCAAAGAGGCGAAGGAGGAGAAGAAGGACGAGAAGAAGGACGAGAAGAAGGACGAGAAGAAGGACGAGAAGAAGGACGAGAAGAAAGACGAGAAGAAGGGCGAGAAGAAGGGCGAGAAGAAAGAGAAGAAGGACGAGCAGAAGGACGAGCAGAAGGGCGAGCAGGGCGAGCAGAAGGACGAGCAGAAGGGCGAGCAGGGCGAGCAGGGCGAGCAGGGCGAGAAGCCGAAGAAGGAGCGGTCGGCGCAGCCCAGGGACGAGGTGGGCACGCGGAAGGGCTGCCGCCGCTACCGGTGGGAGTTCAAAGACAGCAACAAGGAGTTCTGGGTGATGGGACACGCGGAGGTCAAGATCCTGAGCGTAGTGAGTTGGGGGGCTCCCTCGGCGGGGGGGGGGTCGGGGTGGGAGGGGGGCGGGCCAGGGGCAGCAGCCTGCGGGCCCCAGCGCCGGGAACACCCTTTGTGCCTCAGACACGCGTGTCCCGGCAGGGCTGCCTGGTGGGCGCGATGACCATGTTCACGGGGACCCCCATACACCCCCTCATCCCGCTCATCCTCACCATGGAGCTGTCCATCTTCTGCTTCTTCTTCATTATCTACACCTTGGCCATCAACAGATACCTGCCTTTCATCCTGTGGCCCATTTCTGTAAGTACGGGGTGGGGGTGCCCAAGCGAGGGGCGCATTCCCAGGGGCGTACTGGCACCCCGAGGGGGACCCAACCGAGACACAGTTTCCCAATTTGTGCCCAAGGCTGGGGCTCAGCGCTTTCAGGGGAAGCCAAGACAGGGGCAGCACAGTCAGGCAGATACAACTCCTCAAGTCCATTTTGGGGGTGCGGACTCTTACCTACCTGACGGTCAAAGAAGGTTCCTGCTCTCCTTGGGGTGAGGGGTGTTGCAGCAAGCAACCAGCTGCTCCTCCCAGCCCCCGTGCCAGCTCCCACCTGACTGGGGAGAGCACCCCAGAAGGTACCCCATCTCCAGAATTCAGAGAAAACAATCATCCTAGAAAGCAGAAAAATAAAAAATGAGAATTTTTAAAAATCACATCTTAAGCAGCCTGAGCTGTGCGGTGAACAGCCCTGCGCAGGGTATTAAGCCCAGAAGGACGGGCAAGCCTGAGGCCAGGGCCCGTTGGAATGGGATGGAGCTGGGCGAGCTACTCCGCCACCCCCACCCGCTGCTTCTTCCTCTTTAACATGAGGACGGTCCATTGCTGGCGCATTGTTCCTGAGAATTAAATGTAAAGGGCCTGGCGTGATGCCGCCTGAGAACTTGGGGACTTGAAACCCTGCCCCGTCACCCACACAGTCCAGAGCACACCCACCTCGCTCCCGCCGAACCCCAGCCCCCTAGTCCACTGCACCTTTGCAGCGCACCTTGAATTGCTTACTTTACACGTGCAATGGGCTCAGGATGGCCAAGTAACTTGCCCCCTGTAACTCAGAAAAGGGATTCAAATCTAGCTGGCACTAGAACCTGAGTCCCCGACTATACTCTGTCCTGCCTCCTTGTTAAGAGTTACTAGGGTTGGGCCTCCCCGGTGGCGCAGCGGTTGAGCGCTGGGTTGCGAAGCTGCCCGCGGCCTCTGCGGTTCAATCCCCGGCTGCTCCCCGGCCTCCGGAGGAGGGTCCCACATGGCGCGCAGACCTCTCCTGCCGCCCGCTGCTCCCCTCAGCAGTGTACTTCGGTCCTTCTGCCTGCTCTGCTCCCCGCTCTGGCTCTGGTGAATTCTCTCACCCTCCCGCGCTTCTGACTGTACCCAGTGCTTGTATAAACAAACAAACAAACAAACAAATAAATAAATAAAACATGCCTCTATAAAAAAAAAAAAGAGTTACTAGGGTTCAGGGACCATAGGTCTGGGGCGGGGGGTAGGTGAGGACCCCTGAATGGGAAGTAAGAAGAAAACCACATAAGACTTCTGGGACAGAGACAGGCAGAGGATAATTTCCCAACCAAGGAGATAGAAGATTCTTACAGTCCCAGCAAGATGAGAAGCCAGTGAACTCTGAACACCCTCCTGCCGGCAGGGAAAGATGACCATACTGTGTTCACAAAGTGACCAAGCTGGCAAAAAAGACAGGGAAGCACACGGGTGCCAGGCCCAGAAACCAGGAGCAGCAATGAACTAAGTGGCCTAAGTGTGGGCAGGGATGGTCCTTCATGTGCTACTGCAGGAAGCTGGAGCTCAGGTGTTCACATGCTCTCAACTTAGGAGGTGAGGCCTTGGCCTCAAGCAGATCGGACGGTTAGACCTGAGACCCCTCTTTAAGGCAGCACCCTGCAGGGGCCTCCCTGGTGGCGCAAGGGTTAAGACACAACCTATGAAGCTGTCCGCAGCCTCTGCAGCATGAGTTCGATCCCAGCCAGGGAGCTACCCACATGGCACAGCAGACCTCTCCTGACTTGCCCGATGCTCCCCTCGGCAGCGTATTTCAGCAGATCCACCTGTTCTGCTCCCTACTCTATCTCTGTGAATCCTCTCCCCCCCACACCTCTGGCCTGTGCCCCAGCTCTTGTGTGAATAAATAAATAAATATTTTTTTAAAAAATACAGCACCCTGCAGAGACTGTTCAAGAGAACAGTCAGAGAAGACACGTTTCCCTTACAAAGAGGAACAAGAGAGTGTGATCATCTCTGCTGAGATGTGAGAGGGAAAAGCAAGAGAAGGAGAAACGTCGAGCCTGCACTTGGCACAGATTTGGGGTGCATCTCCACTGTTTTCACTCCAAGCGAGACAACTCAGAAATAAACCCACAGAGGTGGCATTATTACACAGCTGAATGGCATATTGAATAAATGCTCTTCGAACTTTAAGAGAATATCATGTTAAAATTTAAACTTTACAACAGAAGACGTCATAAACAAAAATTTTAAAACAAGCCAATAGAAAGATGGGACGAGGCATACAAAGAGACAGGAATCCCAAATGCCTAAAACATGTTGGGTTTTTTGTTTTGTTTTTGTTTTTTTTTAATGCTTCATTAGTAACCGCTGACCTGAAAATTAAAACAACACCGAGGCACCGTCTTGACACATCAGATTGGCAAAAATGTATAAGCCAGGGTGGTGGCAGTGACATGGGGAGCGAGCATGTGGCTACATTTCTGGTGTGAGAGGGTGAATGTGGGGGCGCTGTGCCAAGGAGAGGAGTTGGGGGAAGCATGGAGAAGAGCTCATCCATTGCAGCAGAGCTCGTGAGGACAGTCCTCTTCAGGGGAGACACAACCTAATGTGTCCAGTCTGGCTTATTCATAGTAGACTCATGGGTTAAAACTAACCAATTCAGGGCCTCCCTGGTGGCGCAAGGGGTTAAGCACCGCACTATGAAGCAATTCACAGCCTCTGCAACACGAGTTCGATCCCCGGCCCTCCAGGGAGCAACCTACATGTAGCTATCTCGCCTGCTGCTCCCCTCAGCAGTGTATTTCGTCAGTCTGCCTGTTCTGTTCCCCACTCTGTCTCCGGTGGATCCTCTCACCCTCCCACGCCTCTGGCCTGTACCCCAGCTCTTGTATGCATAAATAAATAAATCTTTAAAAAAAAAAAAACAACAACAAAAACTAACCCATTCAATCTTTGGCCCTCCAAATGGCTAGGTCTCAAAAAGTTTTATTTTTTTATTTTTTTTTTTTTATAATTTTTTTTTATAGAGGCATGTTTATTTATTTATTTATTAATTTTATTTGTTTGTTTGTTTGTTTTGTCTATACATGCACTGGGTACAGTCAGAAGCGCGGGAGGGTGAGAGAATTCACCAGAGCCAGAGCGGGGAGCAGAGCAGGCAGAAGGACCGAAGTACACTGCTGAGGGGAGCAGCGGGCGGCAGGAGAGGTCTGCGTGCCATGTGGGACCCTCCTCCGGTGGCCGGGGAGCAGCCGGGGATCGAACCGGCGCCGCAGAGGACGCGGGCAGCTTCGCAACCCAGCGCTCAACCGCTGCGCCACCGGGGAGGCCCGGTCTCAAAAAGTTTTAAAAAGCAAGTGCGACAAGATCTCTCACTGGTTTAAAAAAATGGGCCTGTAACGTCGGGGGGAAACACTAATGTGCACATGGGGAAACCAGCCGTCACCTCCACACACGGCCGCCCAGGACGGGGCGGGAAGGGACCGGGCAGGGAGGCTGCAGCTCACCCTGCTGCCGCTTCGCTGCTGTCGTTTCAAGAGCCCTAAAGCAGCTATTGGAAGACGCTGACTTCTGTTTGATCTCGGAGGCTCGGGGCCGGTGGAGGTGGGAGCAGGGACAGGACATAGTTTCTGTACGTTTGAAATGTATTACAATTCAAAACATTCGAAAGGGACAGAAAAGGCCTCAGACAAAGGGGTCCGGGAATGAGGAGCAGAGAGAATGGCACCCCAGAAACCCTGGGGGGGAAGTGGGTAGTCCAAGGTGAGCTGCTGCCCTCAGGATTGAAAGAGGGCGCAAGCTCTGAGCTAGCTTCTCCCCTGGAGAGGCGGCCTTCGGGAAGCAAGCACAGCCAGGTTAGAGAGAAACTGTGGTTTGGCCAACTGGGAAAAGCCTGGCTGTGCCAGGGAGCGACCGTGGGGGGTTCTTGAGGAGACAGCAGAGTGGAAGGCAGTCCTCCGGCCAGCCTGGGAACTTCTGGACCGTGGAGTGAGGGATCAGGTATGGGGCAGGGCAAGATGGAGGCCACTAGGGGTGAAAACGGGAGGACTGATGCCGGAGCAGGTGGTACAGCCTAACAAAGGAGATAGGGGGTGCTGGGAAGGGATCTGAGAGAAAGTGGAGGGCGGGGGGAGGGTGCAGGGGGATAAGGAGGTGGGGGGAAGAGAAGAGGCAGCCGCCAGAGTCCCATGGGGGGTGGGAGCGTCGGTGGGTGTTACCCCAGAGTCCACTAGAACCTCTTACCAGCAACACAGGCCTCCCCCAGACCCAGAGGGGGCGCTGGCCCTGAGAACAGAAAGACGATGTAGGTTGGCACACAGAGAGGACGTCGCTCAGCTGGACATCTAGGCACTTAGGTCCAGGCGCACTGGAGGAGGAAAATCACAAGTGCCGCCATCTTGGGAGTTCCCAGACCACAGGGCAGCAGAGGGCGCCCGCGAGGCAGTTAAGTATCCAGGGCTTGGGGTCTCAAAGCACCCAGCTGGGGGACCCCAGATATGTCCACATAACTCAGTTTGTATTATCTTCGTGTGTGTGTGTGTGTGTGTGTGTGTGTTTATATATATATGCAGATGTTCTAAACTCATGCCTGTTGGATTGGGGTTGGCTCTGGCTCCGGCCTCCACCCTCCTCAAGGTTGACTCATCTCTCCCGGCTCCAGGACATTCTCAACGACCTGTTCTCCTTTGTCTTCCTTGTGGGGACCCTGGTCTTTGCAGTGAGAATGCGACAGACCATGCCACTGCACTACTTCATCGCCTTGGTGAGTCTTTTTCATGCCGAGCTGTTTATTGGCTCAGAAATCACCTCCTCTGGATTACAGGTATCTCAGAAAAGGGCATCTTTTCTTTTCATGTCATCTTGGGATTCCAGCACAATTGAAAAGTAAAATTGGGGCCTCCCTGGTGGTCTAGGGGTTAAGTCTTAGTGCTGTCACCTCTGTGGCCTGAGTTCCATCCCTGGCCAGGGAGCTACGCACACAGCGCAGGAAACCTCTCCTGTCCTGCCCGCTGCTCCCCTCAGCAGTGTATCTCAGTCAATCCGCCTGTTCTGCTCCCCACTCTGTCTCTGGAGAATCCTTTCACCCTCCCGCGCCTCTGGCCTGCACCCCAGTTCTACAGCAAAATAAATTTAAAATCTTTAAAAAAAAAGTAAAATTGGCAAATGTTTCCTATGGCAGGGCCATTTACACCAAGATGATGTCCAGGGATCCTGTCCAGGTAGCAGCTGCCTTCTGGTAGCTTCAGGGAGCTACAGGACAGCCGCCCGGGGAGGCTGAGGCATCTGGGGGTCTGCTTGTTTGAGGGGACAGAGGGTGGCGCTGAACAGCATCTTCTGACAATGAGAAAACGTAACACAAGGATCCTTGTGTTTTTCCAGATCCTTATTGGCCTGGCTGGATTTTTTGCTTTAATCGATATTTGTCTCCAGAGAAAACACTTCAGGGGCAAGAGGATGAAAAAGAACGCGCTTGTTCCTCCTCCAGGAAAGGAGGCAGAAGAGGCTGAGAAGCCAGACGCAGAGAAGTCAGAGACCGGGAAGCCCGAGGCGGGGAAGCCCAAGGCCGCAAAGCCTGAGGCTGGGAAGCCCGAGGCAGCCAAGCCGGCCGCTGTGGCCGCGGAAGGGGCGCCAAAGAAGGGCAAGAAATGACAGGAGGGGACGCACACGGCCAGCGGCGGAGCCCCTTACACGCCATCTTCCACTGTCTCCCTTCTTTCTAGAATGGTTTCCTTTTCCATTTTAATCACCACCTTTGACTGGAAAAGAAATTTCTCGTATAAATGGATTTTAAAGTGTAATATGGACCTACACTGTTTTGCTCATTCAATGAAGGTTGCTGGAGGTTTCTGGCAACGCTGGACGCAGGCCGGGCGAGGCAGGCTGGCAGGCTGTGGGGCACAGAGGGTTTGGGGGGCCAGGGGTGTGGGTGACGCGGGCTGTCAACACTGACCAGCCTGAGGGGCCGAGGAAAACGAGGCTGGAAACGAAAAGTTGCATTTTATTCATCCAGGTATTTTAAGTTTGCCTTTTTAAAAAACGTCGTCTGCCTTGTGACTATCAGAAAAATAAGGCTCTGGGCCTTCCCTAGCTTGCTTTGCGGCTGAGCATGGGCCCTCACTTGGGGTTTTCACTCAGGAGGAGGGCGAGGGGGTGTTATCTCCTCAGGGATTGGGCCCCCCGAGAACCAGTCAGGCTGGCATCTGGGCCAAGAGGAGGAACCTGGGGACCATCGGGGCAGCAGTGGCCAACCAACTCGCCGGACCTGCAAGTGCCCGTGCCACCTCCAGCTTCCCAGGGGCGCATGTGCATACGCTCCAAGCTGGGGGTCAGGGGGCGCCAGAGCCCCCTCAAGCAGGGGCCTTGATCTGCCGTCCTGACAGGAAGGTCCTCCTCAGGAGAGCCACACGGCGTTGGGATCAACCCCTCTGGCTGCAAGGGGTTGGTTTCAGTCCCTAGACCAAGACGGTAAACTCCCGAGGTTTGGGGGGGCTGAGGCAAACGAGGTCACTGTGACAGATGATTTAAGCATCCCTCTGGCCGCCGAGGAAGGCCTCTTACAGATGCCCTCCCAACAGCGCAGGGAGGAGTCGGGGTGGTCTGGGATCTGGGGGGCAGAGGTGGTGACGGCAGCAGCGAGAAACAGGAAGAGATTTTAAAACCCCACAAAGTCTGAAGCGATGCAGGGCGCAGCCGGGGCGGGTGCCAGGAAGGGCGGGGAGCAGCACCGGCACCCCGGGGTGGAAGGGTCGAGGGCAGCGCCCTTCGCCGGGGCCCAGGCCTGCGAGAGCGTCACGCGTCTGGGTCGCGACTCCAAAGGCCCCGGGGCCCGCGGGGGCGGGGGCTCTTGGGGTGCGCTGGACCCTCCTCCCAGCCGGCGGGGGCCGAGCCCGGCTGGGGGCGGCCTGCGGAGCGCGCCCGCGGCGGGGCGGGGGGCGGCGGGGGGGTCGCGCGCCGGCGCGGGGGGCGCCCGGGACAGGGGAGCCGCCTCGAGGCCGTGGTTCCCGCGCCCCACAAGCTGGGGGTGGGCGACCCGTCGGGGCTGGAGACTCTCGCGGGACCCCGGGGAGTTGAGGGGCCGCCACCAGAGGGCCCCCGAGCCGCGGGGCCGAGGGGTCGGGGAGGACGAGGGGTCTGAGGAGGCCCCAGCCAGCCCCGCGGCGGGTCGTGCCCAGCGGGCGCCCGCAGCCGCGCAGCCGGGGTTCGAGCCGGGCGGGGAAGCAGGACCCGGGAAGGGGGGGGAGGGGCGGGACCGGAGGGGGCGTGGCGGGGGGGGGGGGGGGGGGGGGGGGGGGGGGGGTGGGGGGCGGGGGACGGTGGGGGCGGGGCTGGGGGCGGGGGGGGCGGGGGGGGGGGGGGGGCGGGGGCGGGGGGGGGGGGGCTGGTGGGGGGGGGTGGGGGCGGGGCGGGGGGCTGCGCCCCGCGGAGCGGGTCTGGCCTCTCTCCTTCCGCACAGTCCGGGTTTCCGCTTCCCTCCCGGGCGCGAGGGCGAGGGAGGGCGGCTGAGCCTCGGCCCCGGCCGCCGCCATGTGGCCCCCCGACCCGGACCCCGAGTCGGGGCCCGAGCCCGCCGAGCGCCCCCGGCCCGACGCGGGCGTGCCCGGGCTCCGCGCCCTGCTGCCGGCGCGCGCCTTCCTGTGCTCGCGCAAGGGCCGCCTCCTGCTGGCGGAGTCGGTGAGTGCGGGGCGCGCGGGGCCGCGGGGCGCGAGGCCGGGCGCGGGGACGCGAGGCCGGGGCGCGGGGCCGCCTTCTGGCCCCGGCCGGCGCCCCGGCCGCCCCCTCGCGGAGCCCCGCAAAGTTGGGCGAACTCGGGGCGCGGCCCGGACGGGCTCCCGGCACGACGCGGGGCGAGGCGGGACCCGAACCCAGCCCGCCCGCTCTGGAGCCCCCGCCGCGTGACCCCGGGCGCCGCGCGCTCTCCGGGCTCGGGCTCGGGCTGCGCCCCGCACCCTTGGCCCCGTCGCGGGCGCTCCCGCACCCCGGCCGGACCCCGCGGGGACTCCGCCCGCCCGGCCCGGCCCCGCCCGGCTCGCGGAGCTGGGGCGCCCCCGCGCCCCTCGTGGGCTTTCCCGGGCGCGCGGGGAGGGCCGGCCGGGCCGCGAGCTGCGGGGTGGAGGCCACCGTGGCCCCCGGCCAGCCGCGGGGGGCGGAGGGCAGCCGGGGTGGGAAGGGGACCCCCGGGACCGGGTGAGGCCCGGGCCGCCGAGGGGCCGCGCGGAGGGCGGGGGCCGGCGGGGTGACCTCACCGCCCCCCGCCCCCCTCCCCGCCGCGCGCCGGGCCTTTGTCCTCCGGACACTCCTAAAACTCGGCGCGGGTGGGGGGCCGGGGCTGCGCCTCCTGGCGCGCGGAGGAAAGGGAGGCGGGGGCCGGGCGGAGGGGAGGCCGGATGAGGGAGGAGCCCGGCGCTGGACAACCCCCGTCCTGCCCGCGACTCCCACTCTGCAGACGAGAAGGCTGAGGCCCAGGGCCAGGGCATGGGGGGGGGGTCAGCTGAGGGGTCAGGTGGGAGCACAGGGGTGGGGACAGGAGGAAGGGTTCGCCCAAGCACACCCCCCCACCCCCCCCCCCCCCACCCCCCGTCCCCAGGTGGCAGGAAGTGTCCCCGTCACCCCTTCCACTCCTGCAGTCATCCCAGAGCCACCTGCCCAGCACCCCCCCTCTCCGTGAGGCCCCAGGGCCCCCACTCCAGAGACACCTTCTGATTGGCCGCCCAGCCCCACCCTGAGGCTGTCGGAGGTGAACCTCGACTCTGCCCTCCGCTGAGGGGACCCCACCCCCACCGCCCATCCCGGCACGAGGGTGCTGGTGAGAGCGGAGGCAGCTGTGGTGAGGCTGGCGCGAGGAATGTAGGTCTGGGGAGAGGAGGCGCCGGAGGGGCGGAGGGGCGCCAGGGCGAGGTGTGGGTACCGGAGACGCCAAGGGGATCCTTCAGGTCACTCCTGCCTCCCCGAGGCCGCCCCAGGCCCACACAAATCAGGGGGCTGGCATAGACAGGAAGAGGGGAGGAAGTGGCCACCACAAATCAGGGAATGAGGAAACAACCAAGAGGAGGATCCCCAGAATGGGCTCTGGAGGGGGTGGGGGGCAGGAAGGGGAGGGACACTGCACAGGAAGTGCAGCAGGAGCTGTGGCCGCCCCAGGTCGCGGTCCCCGGGCCCCACCACCCTGGCAGCCCCCCTGCCCCGTCTGCTTGAGTTGGGCTCAGCTCCCCCACGGCCACGTTCAGGACAGATGTGGGGGCCCTGGGGACTCCCTGGGATCTCTGCAGCTCATTTGTCTGAGGCAGCCACTATGCTTCCTGTGGGGCCCCTGGGAGTCCCTGTGGGGTCCCCTGGGTCTAGCCCCAGACTCCACTCGGAGCGCCCCAGCCATGGACGTGCTCACATCAGCCACAGCGACCCACGCCAGGACAGAGAAAGACCAGCCCCACAGGGCCCGGATGCTTAAGAATTCCACCTGCGGCTCAAGTTCTGATGCCGCATGACACCGAGCCAGGCACTTCACCTGGGACCCACGGCCGCCTCCTGTAAAGGTGCTGTGCACGCACCTGGCACCAGGTGGTTGTGAAGGTCTGAGACGGCCCCACAGCTCAGCAGGGACAGGCCCAGTGAACAGTCCACATCTTGGTCTGCCCTGCAGCCCCCAGTCTGCAGAACAAACGGAGTCCTCAGCACCCGCCAGCATCCCTCACCCCCTCCCCACCGCCACGTGTGCGGACAGGACTGCAGAGAACGCTGGTTCTCCCCGGACAGAGTGCTGGGAGGCTGGGGAAATGCTGCAGCAGGGCCAGCCCCCCGGTGTGCTCTCTCACTGTGAAGCTCTGCAAAAGTATTTTAAAAAACAAGAATTAAACCATTAGCACCTCTTCACCCACCCCCTAGACGGCACAGTTGCAAACCCGTTTCCGTGTTTGCTTTATCGCATCCCTTACCCATCCATCTGCCCATCCATTTTTTGGACGCATTCACAGTAAATTGCAGACATTAATACATCTCAGTCTGAACGCTTAAGCATGCCTGTCGTGAACTCTCGCTCGAGTGTCACGGGTTGCATTCTTTTTCACAAAAATTTTCCATTCCGTGGAAAGCACAAACCTCAGGTGTTGTGTGTTGTTTTTGGAAACTGGTTCCTGCTTGGCGGGCTGTCCGAGGGACGGCCTAGGGTTGATTTGTCCCTACTGGGCACCAGCTGAGCTGAGTGAGCGCATGGAGCTGGTGGAGTGGGAGCAGGATGGGAGCCCCAGGAGGTGGCCTCTTGGGGGGCATCTAACACTTCCAGAAGACTGTGGTGTCCTGATTGGGTCCTGGCAGGAAGCTGGCAGTGGGGAAGCCGCGCCATCTAGACCTGCTCCACAGTGGGTTCTAACTCTGCTCTCTGGGGCTGGCGGGTGCCTTCCCCTCCTGGAGCCGCCTGTCTTCCTGACTGCAGCCCTGGCTTCGCGGGGCACTGGGGGAGGGCCCTGCAGAAGTTCTGATTTCTCTGCCCTCTATCCCCAGGGTCTCTCGTTCATCACCTTTGTCTGCTACGTGGCGTCCTCAGCATCTGCCTTCCTCACGGCCCCCCTCCTGGAGTTCCTGCTGGCCCTCTACTTCCTCTTTGCTGATGCCATGCAGCTCAACGACAAGTGGCAGGGCTTGTGCTGGCCCATGATGGTGAGTGCCGGGAGCCCTGGAAGGCGTTAGCTGCCCATCAGAGCCAG
Organism: Talpa occidentalis; assembly: GCF_014898055.3. NCBI lineage: Eukaryota > Metazoa > Chordata > Mammalia > Eulipotyphla > Talpidae > Talpa > Talpa occidentalis. The sequence goes on from NW_023601754.1 coordinate 5,972,665, forward strand.
GCATCTGTCCCGCATCCTTTCTCACTGCGCTCAGGGGCTGGTAGCTTTCGACTGGCTTCAGGTCTCTGGCTCCAGAGACGGGATGACTTCACAGCTGCTGTGACCCACAGCTGTAGTGGCACCTCCAAGCTCCTGCTCCTCCTCGGAGGCTGGGAGCCCCTGCTGGCGTGCCCGGGTCTGGCCACCAGGTGGCGCGGGTGCTCCCCCACTGGGCCAGCCAGAAGCCTTCAGCCACAGGAATTCGAGCCATTTCCACACGCAGGGCAGGTTAGCTGAGGACGTGCAAGGCTGACCCAGACCTCGGCCATCTGGCGGTTTGTTTTATCACCTGGGAGGGCCTAGAGCCCCATCTTGAACTCTACTGTGTGGAATGGGTCCAAGAGAAGGGATGGCAAAGGCGGCTCTTCCACCCCAGGCTCTTGACTCATATCCAGCATGCTCCTGAGGTCTGTCCTCACTTTAGTGACAGGGAGAAACCATGACACATAAACGGACCTGCTACAGGCGTGTGGCAAACGAGGCTCCGGGCCAGATCTCCCCATTGAAAAGCAGGGAGGGTACAGGAGACAACACTTACAACTTCCATCCCCCGTCAAGTGGGGAGATCTGCTTCCTGGCCAAGCCACAGGCCAGCAGCAACCTGGCCCATGCCCTGCTGTCTGCCAGGCCCTAGCCCAGCCGGATCAGGGTCCAGGCGGTCTCAGAAGCTGGCAACCGGCAGGGGCACCTGGATAGTGGCAGGTGTGGGGGTGGGAGAGGACCAGGGAGTTCAGGTGAGGCCAGGACAGCGGGGAGCCTTGCGGATGCTGGGCCTGGGGCCGGGCTCATCCTCTGTGAACAGTAGGATTCCAGCCCTGTTCCTGCCCCCCCCCTGCCCCCTCTGAGCCTCTCTGCCCAGCCTTGGCTCCCAGCCAGCTCCCTCCCTACGCTCTGCCCCATTCCAGAGGGCTCAGGGCAAGGCAACCACCCCCCTGTCTCCCCAGGACTTCCTGCGCTGCGTCACAGCAGCCCTCATCTACTTCGCCATATCCATCACAGCTGTCGCCAAATACTCGGATGGCGCATCCAAAGCAGCCGGGGTAAGTAGCCGCCCTGCCCCAGGGAGGCGGATGCCCAGCAGTGCCCCTCGGGACACCCCATCAGGCGGGGATATTCTGTCCCTGCCTGGGCCCCTGGGCTGTCACATGAGTCTCGACGACTCCAGTCCTATTAGAAACTTACTGTGCCCCAAGTTTTGAAGGCCGCTTGGCAAACCAGGTTAACAGTTCATTTTCCTACCTGTCATTAACGGGTGGGGGCTGGTGTCTGCCAGTCGAGCCGCTTATCCAAGCAGATAAGAGGCGGGGAGGCTGGGTGGGCACTCCAGACAGCCCGCCCCATGCCCAGGCGCCGGATGACCCGGGTGACGCACGCCATCTGCCCTGTCCCCTGTATCCCACAGGTGTTTGGCTTCTTTGCCACCATCGTGTTTGCAATAGATTTCTACCTGATCTTTAACGACGTGGCCAAATTCCTCAAGCAAGGGGACTCCGCAGACGAGACCACCGCTGACAAGGCAGAAGGTAGGGTGGCTGCCCCGTGGGTTTCCACCTGGAAACCCCACTGAGCACCTGGGGTTTGCTGCAAGGACCCTGCCCTCCCTCGGGGATGCTTGCTTAAGTGGAGTAGGACCATTTCCTGTGTCCCCACAGGCGGGAAGTGTTTGCGCAGCCCGGTTCTCATAGCCTTTCATGCATCACTGATCATAAAGCCGGACCCCCAGAGAAGCCGGGGCCCTGGGGGCCTCAGCCTTGCCTGAAAGGGCAATCTGAGGGCAGAGCATACCAGTCACTCCCCTTTAGCTCCGGAGGCACTGTCTCCAGACTGCAGAGTGCCTGCCTGCCCCACAGCTGCCCTGCAGGCTCACCCACCTGTGGGTCCCTTGCGGAGGGACCCCGGCTGTCCTCCGTATCCTCAGCACCCACGAGAGCTCAGACCTGTTTTGCTGTTTATTTCCAAGGAAAGTGCGAGACACATCCTGACCCTCAGATCAGCCTTCTCCAACTCAGGATGGCCGTCGTGTCTGTTAACCTATTTTAAAGAAAAAAGGCTGAAAGTTGGGTGGCTGACAGCACAGCTATACCCATAAGCCACATTGTGCCCAGCACAGGGCAGGCATGTGGGGAGGTCCTGCAAGGGTGCCTCAGGAGGGGCCACCGATCCTGCCCTGGGAGGCCACCAGAAGGCCCCACCCATGGGCAGGGGGGCACAGCAGGTGGGGAGTGCAGCACAGAAGCGCAGAAAGCCCAGGAAGCGCCCAGGAGCTGACCCGGATGGCTGCCGGCTCAGCGGCTCTGGGGTCTCCTGGCCATTTCTCTGCCCCACCCTCCTTTGTGCCCCCAGGGGGTCCTTAAACAGAAGGATCAATGCCACTGTTGGCTGACAGCTCTGGGCCAGAAGCTCTGAGACCTCAGTTGGCGCCTTGCAACCGAGTAAATGGGTGTTCGGCCCAGTCCAGTGCTCCCTGCTCACTCCAGGGCCCTCGAGTCAACCTCTGTTGAGCTAAACACCTGCCAGCTGGCCTCATCAGCTCTCAGATGTGCAGGACAGACTTCCCACCCTCGGGGAGCTCAGTCCAGCAAGAGTTAGACCCAGAGAGAGTGGCGACGTACACAGCCGTCAGGGCATGCACAGGGACAGAGGAGCCAGGAGGAGGTGTTGTCTGTAAGAGCAGAACGGGAGCTGGAAGGCCTCCCCTGGTGCCAGCCAGGAGGCTGTGGGGGTCCCCCTAGAGCTGGGTTTCACTGGATGCATAGGAGTGTGCTGAGCAAGGAGGGCGAGGGGAGAGAGGACAGGATGATCCTCCCGTCCTGGTGAGGTGCTTCTCTGGTGAGGTGCAGCTGTGCCCTGTGCGGATGACTAAGACTGGACGGATAGAAGGGGGCTTTAGAGAGGGCCCTCGAGGCCCTGCCTTGGAGTTGGGGTCTCCCCGTTCGGTGCCTGCATATTTGAGGAGGGCCTGAGCTGAGGCTCCAGCCAACTGTTGGCCTTGCCTCTGGGACGGCTCCCAGACATTGTTCCCTGCCAAGCACCCTCTTTGCTTTCCTTTCAGAAGAGAATTCCAGTTCCGACTCCGACTCCGACTGAAGGCCTGCCGGCGCCCTGGAAGCCCAGCCATGTGGGCCTTCGCCCTGCACCTTCCAGCCAGCCAGCCGGAGCACAGCCAGGGGAGCGTGTCGGGAGGGAGGCTGTGACTTCGCGAGGGAGTTTCTGATGGAGCAGGCCTCCGCACAGCCCTGACGTGGCACTCCCGAGCCCAGCATGCGAGACTGCACCCCTCGGCTTAGCGCTATCTAACCACTCCACACGGGAGGCATTTTGAAATGTTCCAGCCCTTCTTCCCACATCTGTCCCGCAGGCCTTAAGCCCTATAACCTCCGCCAAAAACAACAAGCACACGGGGACAAAGCAGACAGAGCCTTATCGCCCACAACCCCCTCACCTGCGTTGGTGTGGGCTGGAGGGGCGAGGGCGAGTGTATCAGAACCACTGCGGGGCCTCCCCGCCGGGCCTCGGGGGCGGTCTGCATCGCTGCCCCTGCCCCTGCCCCTGCCGGCACTTTGTCCAGAGTGAGCCTTCCGCGATTCTTTTGCTCAAGGAGCACCAGGTCTCTCCATCCTTGAAGCATGAAGAAAACTGACTGTGGCCCTGACATCTGGGAGGGTGGGTGTCGGGCCCATAAGTGACACCTTGCACCCTTGGGAGCCATGTCTTTTTTGAGTGACATGATTATGGGTCTAAGGTTCTTTCAAAGAAACGCTCACCCCCACCCCAGCTTACCAGGCCCGAAAGACAGAAGTTCCAGGCTACGGCATCCCGGGTGGCTGGGCAGGCCCAGCCAAATCCTCCCCGCTTCTGGGGCCACCGTGCCTCTTTCTAGTCGCCAGAGCGGGACCCTGAGCCCCTCTGAGAGGCAAGACGTGCCTGCTGACGTCACTCAGCGACCCTGGGTTTGTATGTTCAGCGAGATTTTGTAACTTTACATAATTTTTTTTATACCAAAGCAGCTTCTTCAGTGGCATTTCCTGTGACCCAAGAGGCCTGAATGAGCCAGTTACACATTTAGGGATTTGTAAACTCTGTTCTTTTGCATGTGAATCTCCTATTCTGAAAAAAAAAAAAAATCCCACAATGGATTAAACCAGACTGACTACCTTCTGGGTGTGTGTGTGTGTGTGTGTGTGTGTGTGTGTGTGTGCGCGCGCGCGCGCGCAATGGATTAAACCAGACTGACTACCTGCTGGCTGTGTGTGTGTGTGTGTGTGTGTGTGTGTGTGCGCGCGCGCGCGCAATGGATTAAACCAGACTGACTACCTGCTGGCCGTGTGTGTGTGTGTGTGTGTGTGTGTGTGTGTGTGTGTGTGTGTGCGCACGCGCAATGGATTAAACCAGACTGACTACCTGCTGGCTGTGTGTGTGTGTGTGTGTGTGTGTGTGTGCAATGAATTAAACCAGACTGACTACCTGCTGGCCGTGTGTATGTGTGTGTGTGTGTGTCTGACAAAGCCGTGCCCCGAAGCTGTGCCCCCCAGAGCAGTGCCGTCAGCACAGGCTGCTCGTGCGCGTCCTCCGTGCGGGGCAGCCCACTAAGCTCTGACTCCCCAACTGCTCACACAGCTGCCAGACAGAGTTCCTGTCTGGCAGCTGAGGACACCAACAGAATGTTTGGTAATTTGCCCTGGTCATCACTGCCTCTGCCCCTCCCTCATCAGGATAACGTCCCAGGCTGGGTGACGCCAGGCAGCCAGAACCTTCGGAGCTCCTGGTTTGGAAACTTGCACCTTAAAGGGCCTCTGCACCTGGGGAAGATCCCAGGACGGGGCTTTGGCTCAGGCAATGGAAGAAGCCAGGCGTTCTGCCCCGACTCCCTCACAGCCATGTTCTAAAGAATACGAACGCTGAATGTCGAAGGGGAGGGGCGCAGACGGTCCCTGCTCTGCCCACCAGCCCGTCAGGCCCGCAAGCTGTCAGCACCGGGCCCCAGAGGCCTCGTCCCCGGGACATGGCTGCATTCACGCCCCACCTAGCAGGCCTGTTTCAGGAACCGGGTCCACAACCTCTGAGGGGCGGGAGGGTATGTCAGAGCAAAGAATGACGACACCATTTTACATGTCCATTTATTAAACAAGAACTCCTTCATGACAATTTAATACAATATTAGCGATTAGTGTTGAGAAAATTATTTCCCTCTACATACAAAAATACAGATTTGAACACTATGAAAACAATCAGACAAAGTACCATGAAAAATTGGTCCTTCAAAAGAAAGAAAGAGACTCTGCAGCTCGAGGCTTTGCCTGATGTCAGGGGCAAGCCAACAGGAGCAAAGGCTTCCGGGCCCCCAAACCACTCCAAGTGGACAGAGCCAAACCCAAGACCAGCTGGAGCTGGGGGGTGCCCGCCCCCGGGCGCCCGTGTGAGCCTGAGCTGCTAGGGCGGGAGCTCTGACCAACAGTATAAAGCAAAGTTTGCCATCACCACAGAGTGCCCCACAGCTGTCTAAACTGCTGAGAAGAAATAGTCTTAGGAAGCAGAGTGTAATAGTTATTAAATTAACGTTGCCCCCCAAAAGTGCTACTGGGTGAAGTACCAATGAGGAAATCATACTGGAGGCATTAGCTATCTGACTTGACTTCCTGGGACAGAAAATAATCACATACGCGGACCCTTCAACAGGAGAGAAGCGAGCTGCCACTTCACGGTTCAGTAAATCCCGTCCTTCATGTTGCAATGGCTCAGCTAGCTCACTAGAGATTTTTCTTGACCAGGCATAACTCGTGTCCCGCAGGGATGGGAAAGCAAAAGGAGCAGTTGGCGCATCATCTGGGCCTTGATTTCCTCAAGCTCCTCGCAGCAAGGAAGCTTTTTTTTTAAGGGCCACTGAGCCCAACGAGGGCATCTGTGAACTGAGCGGAAATGGAGGTGGAAGGTGAGCCCCAGGGCCCGCAGGGCAGGCCGCAGAGTCACGGGGACGGCCCGAGCGGGTCCTGGAAGACACCGGGCCAGAGGACGGCCTCCGGCTCGCCAGCCCACAGCAGCAGGCCTCCCCTGCGCAGACCCAGGGAAGACGAGGCCGGAGCCTGGGCGAGGTGCTTTACGTGACACGAGGACCACTCTCTTGCCGTCTGAGGCGAACAGCGGCTCTCCAGATGGAGCGAGTGGTTCAGAAATGCCAAATGCCATTATACTGATTAATAATTATTTCACAGAAATATACTCTTACTCTCAGACTATTTAAATAAGCAGAAACAAGGGGTCGGGGAGTAAATAGCAGAGAGGTGGAAAGGAATAGCCGGTGGAGGGGGGGTGGTTTTTTTTTCTTTATAAATACGTAAGACGTTTCAAGGGAAAATGGCCAGACCTCAACACCAGCATTGCTGAAAGCAATATTAAAAGGATACAATCTAAAATCATGCTACAAAAATAGTGTTATCTGATTTAACTAAATGTACATCTTTTTTCAATTCCATGATGGACAAGAGTGCTCATGTGACACACGGAAGGCACCGGAGGTGAAGTGATTATTTGTCTTGAAATATACAAAGAGAATTATCTACTTTGGGGAGGGGGGAAATACAGTCGTACCTGTAATAAATAGTTTAGTGTTTTTGCCACGGGTTCCTGAACCCCTAAAAGTTTCAACATATACAGATAGTTTCGATCCCTAGCATTCCGTTAGCGGGGCCCACATCAAGCCAAAGCAAACAATGGAAAGCACTGGTTTTGTCCACATCTCATCCTGAGGCAGGATTCGAAAATTCATTTTTTTGAAAGGGTTCCGGAGTGACAGTGGGCAGCTGGGCCACCCAGGCCTCCTCCGCGTCCCCATCACACCCCCCACCCCCCTACCCCGGCCTGTGGCCCAGCCAGTTCTCCCTTCAAGCCCTCAGTGTTTGCCTTCCTCACTTCTGCAGAGAAATGGTCTTGAAACTTCCAGAGCTGATTCTGGAAAAGGCAGGAAAGCCGAAGGGCAGGGAGAGGGAAGCAGCCATCCAAACCTGGTCCTGCCAGGTAAGTGCACCGGGGTCCTCCCCCCGCCGTCCCTGTCCAGCCCTTCAGGTGACTGTCCTGATGAAAGGGGGTAGTTGCCCGCTCCTGCTTTCAGCAGAGGCTCCCCAAAGATGACTCAGATCTGATGGCTCCAGATTGTCACTGAATCCCAGACAGACCATATTCTCAATCAATTATTTCACCCCTTCTCTGCTCTGAGGCACAATTATGAGATACTCTGGGCCTTGCCTCAAATCCCATCAACAAAGCCGATCAAGGTCATCGGAGGTAAGTTCTGAGTTCTCACTGGGGCCCCAGCTGTTAACCCCCCAGTGAAGGCGCCTGGCTTTGTGTCCCCAGGAAGCAGCCGCTGCAGGGCACTGCACAGCCGGCGGGCAGCACTGGCCCTGTGCAGAGACACTGCCCAAGGACCCAGAATCTAAGATGTGCTCTGGGCAAGCTGCATTGATTCAAACTCAGGAGGCTTATTGGTAACTTTTTTCTTTAAGTTTGTTTTAAGCAAAACTAGAAAGGGAAGGAAAAAAAGAAAAAAACCCAAAGTTGAGACACTGTCCAAACGGAATAAAAATCTAGGCCAAACAGCTCCAGGTACCAGGACCGACTGTTTCGAGCCGAGAGTGTACCGATGCCGTCGGTACACGTGGGCGTGAAGAAAAGTCACAGAGCAGTGACTTTCAAAGAACATTCCCTAAGAGATGTTGAGGGTATTCCCTTTCAGAGTCAGTTTGTAAATAAGAGAAATGTAAAAGGTCCAATATTTCAAGTGACCTTCTTCCCCAGGTCGGTTCTTACCATCTCTGACACTGGCAGTGAAGAGAAGACACAGGTGACTTGAAGAAAAGCCAGGCCTGTCTCCGAGCCAAGGAGGCGGCGTCAGGTCTGGACCTGTCCAGGTCCTCGAGTCCCCAAACTAGCCCCCAAGAGCCTGCCCACAGAGCCTAGGAGTGGGGGGCCCAACTTGGCTTCAGAAGACCTCACTTTCCCAAAGACGGGAGGCGGCTCGCCAAGGACATTTTCCGGAGACCCTCGGGTTGCGGCCTTGCCTAGTGCTATGGGCAGCCAACAGCAGATGGACATGCGGCCTCAGCTCGCCTCCTGGCCCTCACTGTGCGTCCTGGGAGTGGGTGCCGGTGACACAGGAGTGGCTTGGGGGAGAGAACGCCTGGGCCCTGCAAACCTATTCAAGGCTCATTCCCTGCAAACAAAAGCTCACACACGTGCAGAAACCCCCAGTGGCTTAGCCCAAGTCTGGATCACAAAGAAAGCAGATGAAACCGCAAACTTTTGAAAAGAGTAGGAAGACTTTCACCAGCCACCACGCTCCCGTGGATGATTGCTGCTGCCAAGTAAAACCCATTTTCTTTACCTTAAATCAAACTTCTCTGAGGAGATTTTAACCTGTGACTGACCTCGTCCTTCTTCAGCCTTCGATGTGTATTTTGGCTTTCGTGACTGTCATCTCTATGAACGGGGCAAGGTATCTCCCTCCACGCCTTCAGCAGAGCGCACGGAGGATACAGGAGAACCAGGGGTGGGAAAAAACAAAAAACAAAAAACCCAGCTCGGCCAGACCGGTGCCAAGATAAACTCGCTCCCAAGACGTCAGCGTTTGCATCTGTCTGAAACCACCAGAGGTTCCACCAAACGCTTCAGGGTTGCGATCATACAACCTCCAGGAACCGAGTCAAACAACCGCAGTTCTCCTCAAGTCTGGCACATGCTGTGCAAATCAGCATCGTCCCACCAGAAAACAGAAACACAAAGATCGCCTCAGCCTCGAAAGGCCCCAAGCCAAACTGACACGGGTCCGAGCTGGAGCTGCTAAATGCAAACACATGCTTTCTGCCAATCGCAAAAGAAATTTAAAAAGCCCCTGGAGGGCCCCAAGTCCAGATTGTCTTAGGCGTACGTGGAGGCAACTTAAGGAAAATGCAGGTGTCTCTATGCCCCCCCACACACACATCCTTGGGCCCCTCGTGGCCTGTCAGCCCCGCAGCCCCTGCAACAAGCTGTGTGGCCTGCACCGCCCCAGCTGGAGCACGTACCTGTAGTGGCAGTGAATTAAATACAAAGAAATATATTTACAAAATCCATGGGCAAGCCTCATGGCAGAAAGGATATTAAATAGTTACAGGGACATAAATATCTCCAAGGATTCTAACGCTCAGACACAGACCCACTCCCAGACCACTCTGGGGCACGAGGGGTCACTCTCTGCCATCGGTCGGCGTTCGGTGTCCGTGGGCTTCAGGGCTGGTTCCGCAGCTGGCAGCACGTCCTCGGGAGGCCGCCGTCTGCCTTCCACAAGATGACGAACTGGCTTTATTGCAGTGACTGGAAGACCCGGGCAAGGATCCTGCCCGAATGACGCTCTTTTTTGTCGATCCCACTTCACGGGCAGCTCTTCATGGAGGCCAAGTAACATGAGTCCCGGCACGAGATTTCTGATAACAGCCAGGGTGGTCCTGTCTTTCCCAGCGGGCCCCACTGAATGCAAGGCTGCGTTTCTGTGACCCTGCTTCTAAGTGGGAGTCTCAGAGGGACATAAGCCCAAGTCTGACCACGCGCACACACCCTCTGAATGCAAAATAAATACATGAAATGGACAGGTAGAATCCAGGTCTCCTCCAGAGTCACCACCTGCAATGGGGTCAAAGCCTGTGGTGCCTGCTTTGTAGGGCTTCACGGAGTACTTGGGGCCAAGGCTCTAACAGACGGGGCACGGCCTGGCTGCCCTCTGTGGAGCAGAAGGAAGCTGAGTGACCATCAGACCAGCCAGGTTGCACCGGAGCCCCTGACCCAGACCAGAAGCTTGACTCTGTGACCTGGGGTGCTGTCCCCAAAAGGCACTGGGCGGATGGTGCCAAAGCAGTCCAGGGAGTGGATGCCTAACCCTGAGCCCTCAGAGGCAGCCCTCGGTGCCACTTCCTGCAGAGTCCCCGGCCAGCGGTGTCACATGATCAACCCCCCCACCCCGGGTGCCCCGGGAAAATCAGATGCTGCTCTTCTGAGGAAGGCGCTGGTCATGTGTGCAGATGGCGGCGTCCCCACACGTCCCCTCCCCCAGCCCCACCCGTGCACGCACGCATCCGGACGTGCTCTCGTTGCACAGCGCCCTGCTGAAGTGTAAACAGTCGCCAGGACAAGGCCCCGGGGGTGCTCCACACTACTGCAAGACCGCCCCACCAGCTGTGTTTCTCCCTTGGTGAGGGCCAGACACAAAACATCAGAACTAGAGTGAGGTTTGTAAACATTAAAAACAGTTCACAGAGTGAAAACCCGACAAGTTAAAACGATTTTCCCATAAAAGAGACAATCTCTGAGAGAAAAACCAAAGCATCTACGGCATCACAGGGGCTCAATGAACTCATTCACCACAATAATCTTCGCTTTATGAAGAACCAATCCCAAACCGTACATAATTAGAACTGTCCCCCCAACTTCCATGATCGGTGGTCACAGGGACGACCCCAAGGCACCGAGCCGCCGCCGGCGCCGTCTGAAACATCAGCGGGAGGGTCCGTCGTGGTGCAAATTCAAGTATTTTCAAATCCTGCACAAATCTGCTCAGAATCACGTCAGGACTCTTCTCGGGCGCTTGAGGAACAGCACAGAGTCCTCGGGTGTCCCCACCTGCGGCCCCTGACACCGGCCGGCGGGCAAGCGTCTGGCTGCTGGAAGGCGCTGTCCTCCTTGTGTGGCTTATTTTACCTGAGAAGGTAAAATTACAGACTCTGCGCTTCAGCCCCAGTGTTCAGGGCAGGCAGGAAGCTGGACAAGATGGTCCCCGCGTTCCAGGCGGAGAATCTGGGATCCAGGGAGGTGATTCGCAGGAGCAGGAATCAGGTGACTTCTCAGCAGGGAGGCAGGAGGGGCCCGCAGCGCTGTCCCCGGAGGACTCAGGTTTTTCCCACTCCCACTAGGCGCAGGCCCAGCAGAGCGCACCCGAACCCCCGCACCCCCACACCCCAGCACCCCCGCGAGCCGCAGCTCCGGCCGTGCCGCCGTCTCGAACCGCGGGCGGGAAGACGGGCAGCGGGCAGGACTGCACAGCAGGACGACACACGGGCCTGGAAGGTGACTCGGGGGCCCAAAAATCGCTGCTGCTGGTTGGTCCCACCTCCATGTGGTGATTTTCCTGCCCGCGGCCCCCTCAGCAGCCCCATTTGATCCCAAGTCCTGACATGTACGAATACACACAGCAGGGTGGGCAGTCTGTGAAGCCTGTGCTCCGGGGCAGTGAAGACCCCAGGGGCGCGGCCGCCACAAGGCCAGCTGCGCCCGCGGCCACGAGTGCTGGGGGACCCGCGGGTCTCTCATGCCCACTCCTGTCTCAACACCCCTGCGTGGGGCTCCCAGCCTCACGTACCCACGAACAGGGCCACTCGGAGAACCTGCTCCCAGAATGAACTTTTACCATAAAAGACAAATTTCAACTGAATCACACGAAGAGCTGACGTGACAAGGGACAGAAAGCCTGACTAAAAGGACGGGCACAGGGCAAGAGCGGGAGGAGGCTCTGGCAGGGCCTCACGTGTCCAGGCGCTGGATCTCGGGGCGGCTGTCCACATCTCTGGACTCGGTGCGGGCCCGGATGTAGTCATTGGCACTCTGCTGGCGGAGGCTGACTCTCCACTTCTGCACCGCCAGGAATGTGTTCACCGCATACACTGCAGTTGCCAAGAAGCCAAATATCTGCAAGAAACAGGCCTGGTTAGTCCTGGGCATGCCCCTGCCACCAGGGTCTCTGGGCAGGACGCGGCCCTGAGCGCTTACAGTGACCCAGCTGTTGCAGCTGCTTCCAGCTGTATGCGTGCCTCAGCCCACTGAACGCTCAGTGGCCAGCCTGTGACCTCGCCTCCACCCAGGTGACCCATGCCAAGTCCTGCCTGGCCTGAAGACAGCTCGAAGCATCTTTTGAAGTACTTCAGGCCTATCAATCACAAAAGTGCCTCTTTCACCTCCCTGGTGGCACAAGGGGTTAAGCACAGCACTGTGAAGCTATCCATAGCCGCTGCAGCACGAATTCAATCTCCGGCCGGCCAGGGAGCTACCCACATGGTGCAGCAGACCTCTCCTGACTCACCTATTGCTCCCCTCAGCAGTGTATTTCAGTCAGTCTGCCTATTCTGTTCCCTATTCTGCCTCTGGTGAGTCCTCTCACCCCCACACCTCCGGCCTGTACCTAGCTTTTGTATGCATAAATAAATAAGTCTTAAAAAAAAAAAAAGTGCCTCTTTTACAGCACCTTCATGGCCACTGGTCATGGGCTGGAAAATATGATGTCAACAAAATACCACGTAGACAGTAAATCAGGGCCCACATGCGAGCCCCAAATCAAAGGGTAAGCCCTGAGATTCCAAATCAGTCTCTGAACCCCAACCTGCTGCTGTCTGCCTCTTACCTGGGCAGCTCTGCGTGCTCGGCTCCAGGGTGAGAAGTGCAGTTTTAATTATTAGATGAGACTGATAAATCACTATTCCACGTGATAGCTGGGAGAGCAGCTAATAATTCTTTTAATAAACCTCTTTTTCTTTTTAAAGATTTATTTATTTATACAAGAGCTGGGATACTGGCTAGAGGTGTGGGAGGAGAAGAAAATTCACCAGAGACAGCGTGGGGAACAGAACAGGCAGACGACCCAAAACACTGCTGAGGGGAGCAGCGGGCGAGACAGGAGAGGTCTGCCGTGCCATGTGGGAATCTCCCTGGCCGGCCGGGAATCAAACCCGCTGCGCCTCCAGCGAGGCCCCAATAAACCTTTTAATCCTCTCTCCCATTATGAAAGTGATACATAGTCTTTGTGAATACAGAAATTCAGAGTCCAGAGAGTCCTGTGTTATCTGCTTCCCACCCCACCCCTGTGGTATTCTGTGCCATCTGACTGCTCAGTGTTGTCAAGACTGAGTTGTTCTTCACTGAGACCCCACTCTGGCTCGTGAGGCTCTTGAAATCTATGTCACTAACAGTTATCCAGGGCTCCACGGGAAACAGCAGTGGTTCTCAAATGAGCGGTCATCAGAATCCCCGGGAGGGCTTACCGAGGCCCACTTCTGACACAGTAGCTCTGGGGAGCAAATTGCTGGGTGAGGGGTGAGACTGTGGTGCCACTGCCCGATAACATCGCCAGCAAAGAAAAAGTCCCAGGAGAATGAGGACACCCACTGGGGACAGAGGCGAGCAGCACAGGAAGTACACAAGTCGGCTGGTTGCTGGACCCGCTGAGTTCACTTACCACGGCAGCGATCTCTGCTTCGGCTTTGTGGTTTAAAGCAGCCAGGACGATCGATGCAATAAAGAAAAAGAAAGTGCTCAGTCCAGTGTTGACCAAATCCTAAAGAAAAAGGTGAAACGGGATCACTTGAAAAGAACCGTAACAGCCTCTGCCCTGAAAGCTACGGAAGGACTCTCCAAACAAGCAGCACAATACCCTGCCGCAAGGGCTCTCTGTGCTTCCTTCGCGATGGCTCAGGGGCACTGGCCACACAAAGGCAGAGAGGAGAAGGTGATGATGCTGCCTGATAAACTGCCACAGCAAATGCCCACGTTTCAACCAAGCATGTCACTGTTCCATAAGAACTTCTTGCAGAAAACCAAATCGCTAACCTAAAGACACACCCACTAATGAGCATCCAGAGTTCCGTTTTCACTTTCAAATCATCGTGGCATAGACGAAGCTCCCCAAGAATTCAGGATGGATGGAAACTAGTGAAATGCCCTCCACGGTCCCCTCATTCACTGGGGACATTCCAAACCCAGAGCTCGGGCCTGAGTGCACATTTCGTCCTCAAGTTCTTTCTTATGGATGGTCTTTCCAGCCTCTGTGTGGCTAAAGCCTACAGGATTTTCTCGTAAGCTTCTTACAAAGCTAATCAGGTCACATAGGCAATGCTCCAAGGATTTAACTCCTGCCTGTGCCTGTTGAGAGGAACACAGCACAGTGATTAGGAGTCACAGCCAGACCCAGGTCCTAATCAATCCTGACTCTGGATGAGCCACTTCACTTCTGTGCCTGACATGGGACTTGTTCTCTCCTCCCCTGGGAGTGGTTCTAAGGAAGTGGAACAGCACCCGGAGAGCCAAGTCTCACGCCCGGCTCAGCGTCAGGGCTCCCTAAGCACTCATTGTTACTTCTGTAATTACTACTTTGCATTTATTGTGACTTCTGTTATTAATACACAGCATTTGTTCTTGCTTCTGTTCTTGCTACCCTGGCATCGGGCCCTTGAGAGCCTGGGTCACACCAGAGGGCCTCCATGATCTCCCTGGGAAAGAAAGTCCCAGATGCCTGAAGTGCCATGTTGAGGTTACCGTCAACACACCTGGTAGGTCCTCCTGGCTGACCCGGAGGCCAAGATCCATCTCATTCCTCTTCTTAAAGATGCAAATGGTGGTGGGGGGGGGGGTGCTGGCAATCTATCACTACTGAGCCTATGCCCAGGAACCACACACACTCCTGTCAGTGATACTGCACAGGCTTGAAGAGAGTAAGAAAGTGCTGAATCTCTGTTCAAAAGCATCTACTAACAAGACAGTTTTCAGCTGTAACCTGCATAAACCAGGGCAAATTTTTCACTATTTAAAACCAGGAAGTGTTCAGTTAGGCTCAGCTCTGAGTAAGAAACTATAGCAGTGAAAAAAGAATATAAAATGTACTTTCCAGGGCCTCCCTGGTGGCACAACGGGTTAAGATGCATCACTGTGAAGCTATCTGCAGCCACTGCAGCACCACTTCGATCCCCAGCTGGCTAGGGAGCTACCCACATGGTGGAGCAGACCTCTCTTGTCTCACCTGCTGCTCCCTTCAGCAGTGTGTTTCAGTCCGTCCACCTGTTTTGTTCCCCACTCTGTTTCTGGTGAATCCTCTCACCCCCCACACCTCTGGCCTATACCCCAGTTCTTGTATGCATAAATAAATCTTTAAAATAAAAAACGTACTTTCCAAACCAAAGAATACACAGAAATGGGGAAATGTGTTAGAATACAATGCTGAGTCAACCATCAAACAAAATAGTATGTATATTAATGATGAATGAGTGAAAATATGAAGGTGGTTAAAGGTGAATAGTACCAAAGGTTTTGAAGACATTCATTTGTGTTATTTGCCTGTGAATTCCACATTTGTAAATTTATCTTAAATATCCTATTAGTGCAAAAAGTTCTAAGTATAATGATGTCCATCACAATATTATTTACAATAGCAAAGTAATGAACGCAAACATGATGCTCAGGAGTAGAGAATTTGTGAAATAAAATGTTATTTCTATAAAGGAATACTATGCAGCCATTAAAAATGATGATGTACTTGTACATGTAACATGGAAGATAGTCATGATAATTTAATTGAAAAAGCATGACTAATGGTTCCATTGCGCTCCACATACAGATCACAACATAAATGTGTGTGTGAAAGACAGTCTAGACTGGGCCTCCCCAGTGGCACAGCAGTTGAGCGCTGGGTTGCGAAGCTGCCCGCAGCCTCTGCAGTGCTGGTTCGATCCCCGGCTGCTCCCCGGCCACCCAGAGGAGGGTCCCACATGGCGCGCAGACCTCTCCTGCCGCCTGCTGCTCCCCTCAGTAGTGTACTTTGGTTCTTCTGCCTGCTCTGCTCCCCGCTCTGACTCTGGTGAATTCTTTCACCCTCCCGCGCTTCTGACTGTACCCAGTACTTGTATAAATAAATAAATTAGAGTTTTTAAAAAAAGACAGTCTGGAGAAAATAGTCTAAAAGGTTATACCCAAGCATTACCTGTGCTTATCCCTGAACGACATGTGTCACATATGATTTTTTTTTAATTAATTTATTTATTTATACAAGCACTAGGTATGGTCAGAAGCGTGGGAGGGTGAAAGAACTCACCAGAGCCAGAGCAAGGAACAGAACAGGCAGGCCGATGAAGTACACTGCTGAGGGGTGCAGCGGGCGCTCCAGGAGAGGTCTGTGCGCCATGTGGGACCCTCGCCGGTGGCTGGGTATCGAACCAGAGCTGCAGAGGCCGCGGGCAGCTTCATAGCCCAGCACTCAATCACTGCGCCACCACGGGAGGCCCACATATGATTTTTTTAACAGCTTTATTGAGCTATAATTCATGTGCCATATAATAAACCCCATTAAAAGGTACAATTCAATGACCATAATCTAAGTTCAGAACACTTTCATTACTCCAAAAGGAAACCTTATACTCCTTAGTGTATAATCCTAATCCCTAATCCTATACGACCACCAATCTGCTTTCTGTCTCTATGGATTTGCCTATTCTGTACATTTCATATAAAAATAATTATAGGGGCCTCCCCGGTGGCGTAGTGGTTGAGCGCTGTACTGCAAAGCTGTCCACAGCCTCTGCAGCGCCGGTTCGATTCCCTGCCGGCCAGAGAGAACCCCACATGGCACAGCAGACCTCTCCTGCCTCGCCCGCTGCTCCCCTCAGCAGTGTACTTCATCAGTCTGCCTGTTCTGCTCCCCACTCTGGCTCTGGTGAATTCTCTCACCCTCCCATGCTTCTGACCTATACCCCAGTTCTTGTAAAAAATAAATAAATAAATCTTTATAAATAAATAAATAATTGTATAATATGTGGTCCTTTATGACTGCCTTCTTTCACTTATAAAAGTTTTAAAGCTCTTCAATTCCATACACCAACACTTCATTCCTTTTTACTCCCGCATAACATTCCAGTGTACAGACACACTGTATCTATTTATCTTTTCGTCAGCTGATGGGTCCAAACCTACTTATAACCCAAAACACCTCTAAGGCAAGATGCATTACTTTACTCTACTTTCATGAGGAAACTGAGTCCCAGAAAGGAAAAGTGTGGGAGAATGAAAAATATATACTTGGTCTGTCTCCTGTTCTTTGGAATTTTCCTGAGTTAAAGGCGTATCTTTTGTCATTTATAACAGGCCTCTACCAACACCCCAGAGTTTATGCTAATGAAGTGGCTCTGGAACCCCTAGGTAGTTTCAAGATGGAGACTAGTACCCAAAAAACCAACTAGGTGACTAGAAGGTTGGAATTTTCAGCCCTACCCTCACCCCTCAACCAAGCCTCGAAGGATGGCAGAGGGGCTAGAAATTGAGCTCAATCACCAAACGGCCAATGATGTTAATCAATCATGGCTACATAATGAAATCTCCATAAAAACCCTGAATGGGGTCTCCCTGATGGTGCAAGGAGTTACGTATCAGCACTATGAAGCTATCTCCAGCCACTGCAGCACGAGTTCGATCCCCGGCCAGGGAGCTACCCACATGGCGCAGCAGACCTCTCCTGTCTTGCCTGCTGCTCCCCTCAGCAGTGGATTTCAGTGGATCTGCCTGTTCTGCTTCCTAGTCTGTCTCTGGTGAATCCTCTCACCCTCCACACCTCTGGCCTACACCCCAGCTCTTGTATGCATAAATAAATTAAAAATAAAACTTAAAAAAAAAAAACAGTTGAGACATTAAGACCTGTCACAAAAACTTAGACCAAGTGTCCCCAGTGTCTTGACATTCTGAAGCTTCAATTCAAAAGGCCATCACAGTTTTTCTCAGTTTTTCAACTGACATCAACTTTACTAAGTCAGCAGCTCCCCTTTTATTTTTCCTCCTAAATGAGTTCCAGCCCATTAGGACCAGAGAAAGGACCTTCTGTCAGGAAGACCCTCCCCTCTCAGCACCCCAAGGACCACCACGGGGTTGGCCTTGCCAGGCAAGGTGACCAGCTCCGGCCTCCTCAGCTTCAAATACAGTCAGCACCGGCCAAGCAGAAAGGAGCAGGCAGGGGGCGGGAGGTCTGGGCACCTTCCCCTCCTCGGGCACTGTGTGCCCTCAGGGCCCCACCCACAGGCACAGGAGGCCAGGCCCCTGGGCTGCTCTCCCTTATCTCCCTGACTGACCCCCTGGAGCTCTGGCACGTGTTTATTTGCAAAGAAGTTTTAAAAAGGTGACTAAGTTTCTCGTCAGCACAGTGAGAGGAGTAGCACACATCCAGGGAGCAGGGCCGGGGAGTGACCAGCCTGGAGCTTCCCTCGCGGTCACAAGGGCGGAGAAGTCAAGCCAGGGAGAGCGGGGGATGCATTTCCACTCAAGACTCTGGTCAAGCCACCAACCCTGGCACGGTCCTGCCGGTTGCTATGAATTTAATGATGATACCAGACATTCACAGTTTTCCATTCTTCCTGAATCAATACTTTTGGAAATGGCTTTTGGGTCCAGTGTGGAAAATATGTAAATATATTCATTCCATTTTTCTCTTGCCCATATTCTGCAAATACCAGCATCACCAATCAGAGGATCACGAAATTGAAGTAACATCTTGAAAGGGGTCAAAACAATTCGGTTATGGTGTTTCATACCATTAGAGAAGATTCGATGCCTTCTGTAGTTTCACTGAACCCAGTAAAGAAATGTGAAATCTCACAGCCGAATTACATGGGACTATTTAAATGTCAAAATGAACCGAACCAAGCGTGACCTGGAGAGAGTCCAGCTTTCCCTGTACTCACTGTCAGGTTCCAGTTGATCTGGGGGATCCTCATGTGAAGGTTGAGACTGAACAGAATCAGCAAGACTCCAGTCACCACGAGCGCACTGCAGCTCACAAACTCAAAAAAGTAGAGGCCTTCACACGGCGCGCACTCCATGATGGTCTCTATGCAGATGAACGCGATCAGGGCCAGAATCTAGAAAGCAAAGCAGAAACACACATGTACGTGTAGTGCAAGGGTGTGGACAGACGCGCCTGCCGCAGTCACACACAACCCCACCAACACCAGCTTCGGCCGCGGCATTTTCCTCTGGGGGGCGACAACAGAACCATCAGGAATATGACCCCACTCGCTTCTCATGCACGCACGGGTGTCACAGGGAAAGGCCACCTTCCTGAGAGCAACGTCTCACCCCACCGAGTGCACAAACCGGCCTGGTGCCGGGCAGCCCTTGTGAAGCAGCAGGAAGATGGCTTTGGCCCTTCCTCCGCCACGAGCGGTGCTAGTTTATGCCTCAATCACGCCAGACTCTGAGAGGGTGGGGCCCTAGAGCTGCCCATCTTCCACCATCTGGAATTACCCGGTGGTTCGTGCTGTGGTCACGCAAGCTGGCCGAGACCCCCGTCAGCTTTAAAGGACTGGTACCACCCCCTTCTCCCCCAAAGAGCAGTCCCTACAAAATGAGACACCAAGCAGAGTCATTTGCACAGGGGCAGCCACATGGGATGAGGAAGCCACTGACCCCCCACAGCAGCAGTGCGTGACATCCTTGCGTGCTCGCAGGGAAGGACGAGGGCTCTGCTTCTCCCTCTGCCAGTACCCCACTCCGGGGCGGTGACCCGCACCTTCCCAACCCCGCGCGGGCCGTTCTCGTGTCCACTGTACGTCGGCACACAAGAGATGCAGGGTCTCCGCACGCACACATCATGCTCCTCCCTGGGGCCTCCCGCGAGTCTTCTGCACAACCATGGACTTCAATTCTCCATCTGAATTACATGCCTGACTTGCCATCAACTCACAAAGAAATACTTCATATACGGGAAACTCCTAAGCTCCCCCCACCCCACCGGCTGTAATTGGATCTAGTAATCTTGGGCAAGAAATAACATACTGTACTGATGAGTTACAAATGTTCCTGGTATGCTAACTTCAACCATATTGATGCGGGAGGTAACACCTACATTCTTAAATATTAAAATAAAAATGGCTTCCAGAAACATGCGCATCTGACAGGCCATTCAATTCAGACGTGAACAAAAGGGACGGAGATCCCTGCTGCTTAGTTCAGACATGAATGGAGGAGACAACGTTAAGGATTAAGGTGAAAAGGCAGTATGCTAGGTGGGGAGGCGTCCACAAAGGAGAAAATTTAAAGCAGGGCAGGAGAGTGAAACAGACCCAGGGCGGGGGCGGGGGGTGGGGGGTCCTTGAAATTTCAGGCAGCAGGGCCATGGAAGGCCTCGCATGGACGGTGCCATTTGAGAAAGAGCTAAAGTATTAGGGAACCGGGGCCTGGGGGAGGAGCCTCTAGCAGGGGGAAGGGCGAACGTGGGCAGGAGCCTCAGGGCCCTGGGAGGGCCCCCTGGGAGACCAGCATCAGGGGCGCAGGAAGGGCCATGCCCCTCTGCACGCACAGAAGCCCTGGGCGGTGGCGTGATCTGCTCTGGGCCTCAGGGTGGCCACCGGACTGCAGGGTTGAGCAGGGACACCAGCTGGGACACAGGCAGAAGCCCGAGGGGAGCCAGAAGGCCTCTGCCCTGGCCTGGGAAGGGGGCGGTGGCAGCACGGAGGGTGAGAGGTGCTGCATTCTCGGTGGGTGTGGAAAGTGGGGGCAGCAGGACTTGCTGGCAGGTGACTGGGCGAGAGAGGAAGAGGTGGTGAGCACGACGCCAAGGCCTGTGGCCTCGGCGGCTATAAGAAAGACACTGTCAGTGCCCGGGCAGGGGCGCCTGCGGGAGGGCGGGTTTGGAGTGCAGCCCTGGGCACACCAACTGTTAAGTTCCCGCTGGGCTCGGGCTGAGCTGTCTCGGGATGCTGCGCGCCGAGTCCAGCGGAGGGGTCTGGAATGGAGATGCAACTGGGAGTCACTGTGTAACAGGGGAGGTTCCCGGGAAGGAGGGGCTCCAGGTTCCCCGCCCCACCCCAGCAAGGGTGAAGCTGCGCAGGGAGGAGAAGCTGGAGGGGACGGGAGCGGAGGAGGAAAGCCAGGGCGGCACAGGGAGCGGAGACGAGGGCAGCAGCTGCGTCTCAGCCTTGGACCCGCACCGGGGGCTTGGGGACACCCGAGACAGACGGGGGCGAGAGCCGTGGGGGGCCGACAACCGCAGCCCTTACACCGTGACTCGTGTTTGGTTTTGCTCCTCTCGTCCAGACTTCTTGGCCTCTTGTGCCCCTTTCCAGTGGGTCCCCACCAGAAGGTGCCTTAGACACGTGGCAGCTTTGGGGCCTCGGGGGCCCTGCTCTGGCCCGACCATGTGTGGCTGGACATTTACCCACCGGGGGATGGGTAACTTTGGGGGCCTCTGGGGAACTATTGAATTATGTTCTTTTTTCCTCTCTCTCATGCACTGAGTATATTCCAGATCTCAGGCACTAGAGCATGTTTTGTCTTGATGCAGCGGATGGCAGAATCCATGTAGAGCGGGCAGGTTTGGGGGGTCCCAGAGTACCCCTCACTTTAGCCTGTCACAACTGGACTGGATGAGATGACCACTTGGGGGGCGAGCAGACAGACAGGAGCGCAGACAACAGGGCAGAGCCTGGGGCCCCCCAACATGTGGTGACAAAGAGTGAGATAACCTAGATTTAAATGTAGTTCACCGGTTTCTAACTGGATGTGGTAACCTGCGCAAGGCCTCCCCGTCACATCCTTGCGACACACAGAATAGGGCTGACCTGCCTCGCAGAAAAGACTTGAGGGGAGTTCATGTGACCTCAGAGGCCAGGTCAGAAAAGCCCCTGTGGCTCCTGCCTCCCCCTTCCTTGCATCACACACCCTGAGGCAGGCCTGCTGCTGCATCCTGAGGACGCTTCAGGGGTCTAGATGCAGGGAGCTAAAGCCTCCGGCCAACAGCCACTCCAGGGAGCCAACCTGGAGGCGGGTGCTCGGCCCCAGGCAAGTCTTCGCAGGACACAACCACAATTGATGACTTGAGGAGAACCTCCAGAGAAAACCCCAGCTAAGTCACTCTGGAATTCCTGACCTTTACAAAGTTAAGTAATAAAGATCTGTTGCCTGAAGTCACTAAGGGTTACGGTAATTAGTCATGCAGCAATAGGGGGAAAAGCACCGCTCTTATTCATGTTGGGATAACATTACTATTATAATTAATACTAGAAACAAGGACACATTACTCATTGATCATCTACAAATCCAGCACCACCCAGGCACTTAGTGCCTCTCAGCTGCACCGCAGCATCTGAGGTGACGCCGACCCCGCGTCACAGCTCGTGTCTCTCAGAGCAAGAGGCAGTGCTGGAGCTGGACAGCCCAGATTTGATCCTCGGTCCTTCTAGATGGCTTGCTTCCTCACAATTCACTAGAGTATTTCCCAACCAGTCACTCATCTATGCCTGCCTTCTTTGCACACCCCAAGCAATCGGGTTCAAAATTGAAAAGATCTGTAGAAAAGGACTCTGTGTCTGACAAAAGCTGCATGTGAAATAGGGAAACATACAGCATGTTATAATCTAAACACACATCATTTTTAAACCATGATATATGTCTCACACACCCTGTTTTCTAACCCACCTTTTCTACTAAACAGTGTATCCGCACCTCTGGCCTGTACCTCAGTCCCCGTATGCATAAATAAATAAATCTTTTAAAAAAACAACCACCAGTATATCCATAGGCATTTCCACATAAATGTAAACACAGCTGTCATTTTTAACGACTTCGTAGTATTTCTCTGTGTGTTTCAACACTACAAAGCAGTTAACTCAATTCTGCCTTTATCTACCTGAACATAACATCAGATCGCACGGGTTTAAAGTTTTATCCCACGAGGCTGCCCCCACGTTGACACCAAGAGCAAGTCCAGGTTGTTCCTTGTGCTTCCAACTGTCCTGCTATAAGCCAAATCCTCCTGGGGTTTGGTTAATTTACTAGGAAAGTTCACAGAGCTCAAGAAATCCACTTACTTACAAAGATTATCAAAGGAGAACAGGGAAGAGCCCCACGAAGAAGCACACGAGACAAGGCCGGGAAGGGTGTCAGGCAGGAGGTGCCTGTCCCCGTGGAGCTGAGAGACCACCACCCTCCCAGGTGACCGCGTTCTGGCTCACCCCTGACAGCCAGCCTCATCCTTGGGGCTCGGTAACACCCAATCAGACGTAGAAGGGGTTTTGCTATAAATATCAAAAGACACCTTCACCTCTCTTATCATTTAGGGAATTCCAAGGGTTTTAGGAGCTCTGTGCCAGAAACAGATGAAGACCAAATATGTCTTTCTTATATTGAATCACAAATTTAAAAAAAAATCACAAATCCCAAGTATTCACACAGAGATAGACACCCAGATACACGCATCTATACATGCACCATAATTTAATCAACCCCATATGGCTAGGTATTGAGGTGGTCCCTAATGCACTGTCATTATAAGCATACACTTTTTTTTGCCTGCCTTTTGAATCAGCAAAAAGTCACATTTTTCTCCAGCACAGCGACATCTAACAGCTGTTGCTAGAGAAAAACCTACCCAAGGACCAAAAGGAAGAAAATAAGGATCCAAATAACATTATACTGGACTCCAACAACTTCAAGGGAAACGGAGTCAAAAGCAACTCGAGTTATAATAATTTTGAGTGGACAAATGTCGCGTGCAAATAGCCTAGCGCTGTTTCGGAGATGTAAACAAGGAACAGCTGTGTCTTTGCTCATCAGGGGATCGTGGGTGCCCTTGACAAGGGCTGTCCCCACGCAGCAACTACCAGCTGCCCAGGAGCAAATACTGTCATGGTTGGTAAGGAAATAGCTATGGAAAGGTTGTCAGATTTCCACAATGGTGGCTAATTATGATGGCAGCACAAAAAAGAAAAACCAGGAAGGGGAGGGGGCAGAAAAGGATGGCTGGTTAAGTTAGGGTAAAACTTTTAAAATTTTCATGAAGCTCCGTGTCAGTAGTGGTGGGAGTGTAAACCGCCAGGGCCTTTCTGGAAGGTGGGGAGGGGGTTCAGCAGCACCCTCACCAACACACCCCTTCCAGGCACGCCAGAGCTGGAGCTTGTGCTGTGGAACGTGTTTTTCAGACCTCCTCACTTGTATCGGCCTCTAGCAAGACCCTGGAAGGGACCGATGTGTTCACACGGCTGTATTTTTGTGAAGTCTACACAAGCAAGCTGTTTTTAAAAATATTTATTTATTTATGCATACAAGAACTGGGGTATCAGCCAGAAGTGTGGGGGAGGGTGAGAGGATTCACCCGAGACAGAGTGGGGAACAGAACAGGCAGATCCACTGCAATACACTGCTGAGGGGCAGCGGGAGAGACAGGAGAGGTCTGCTGCGCCATGTGGGTAGCTCCCTGGTCAGAGATCGATCTCGGGCGTTACAGTGATAGTGCTGAGACCTAACCCCTGGGCCACCAGGCAGGCCCCAAGCAAGCTGTTTTAACCGTCATCAGTGGAGACCACTACCTCCTTCCACTGCAACTTCTTGTCTGTCACAACTCCTTTTGCCAGCTGGTGGTGGGACGGCACGGGGCATTTGGAGGATTTGGCTTGTTGGACATCGAGAGCCACATTAAATTGAACTGAGCGGTCACTTCCACATGCCCCACCGTAGGGACGGCTTCCAGTGAAGCTTTGGTCTGACACCGTGAGGAAGGAAACAGGCCCTAAACTCACAAGATGAATGTGCCCAGGGGGGATACGTTAGCAGCATGTGGTGGTGACAGAGAGAGGGGTGATGGACACATGGAGCCAGAAGCTTGCAGAGAGCTCCTCAGACCTCCGAGTGCACAGGCCGGCGAGCAGGCAGGTCTGTTGTCATCGGGACCTAAAAGGAAGCCGTGCCCTGCCCCAGAGCGTGCTCAGCGACAGCGCATGCAGCTACCAGCACGCCACAGTCCTTTCCTTTCTTGGTGAGAATCACATGAAGTGGAATTTATCAGAATTCCAGGGTTTGTAGGGTCGGAACCCACAGCAGGACTAGAGAGCAAGTACACGTGGGGGAAGGTTGATGCACCAGGCCGCGTTGTGGTGTAGCTGACAGACCTTGAACTGACCAAGTCCAATAGTCCCAAATAAAACGCTTGCGAAATGGCCTCTTACACTCCAAAACAGACTGAAGAGGACCTCCCAGGTGGCGCAGCGGTTGAGCGCTGGGTTGCGAAGCTGCCCGCAGCCTCTGCAGCGCCGGTTCCATCCCCCGCCGCCGGGCAAGGGTCCCACATGGCGCGCAGACCTCTCCTGCCGCCCGCTGCTCCCCTCAGCAGTGTACTTCGTCAGTCTACCTGTTCTGTTCCCTGCTCTGGTGAATCCTCTCACCCTCCCGCGCTTCTGACTGTACCCAGTGCTTACATAAATAAATCTTGGGGTGAGGGGGGAACAGACCAAAGAGACAAATGCTCCAGAGAGGAACTCCCACAGACCCACCATCAGCGGATGTACATAAGTTAGTCAACACACTGAAACAGCATATTCATGGCATAACAATGTTGCTCAGTACAGCTGAGTGACATCTACAATTGGAATTGTTCTGACATACCCAGATTTCTGACTGAGTCCGTACACCTTTTCAGAATTAAGGGATCGTACCACAATTGAAATGTGATCTACCTCAGTGGAGGTCAAAAACAAAAGTGGGGCCTCCCTGGTGGCGCAAGGGGTTAAGATGCAACCTACGAAGCTGTCCAAAGCCACTGCAGCACAAGTTCGATCCCCAGCAGGCCAGAGAGCTACCCACATGGCGCAGCAGACCTCTCCTGCCTCACCCGCTGCTCCCCTCAGCAGTGTGTTTCAGTCAGTCTGCCTGTTCTGCTCCCCACTCTGTCTCTGGTGAATCCTTCACTCCCCATACCTCTGGCCTGCACCCCAATTCTTGTATGCATAAATAAAATAAATCTTTAAAAAAAAACCCAAAACTTAAATCAACAAAGTTAAAAAACAAATCATAGTAAGGGGAAAAATACAAGCAAAATTAATTTTAAAGTTAAAAAGTAATATGATTAATAAAATTATAATTAAAAACTTCAATATAGGGCCTCCCTGGTGGCGTAAGGGGTTAAGCACCACACTATGCAGCAATCCGCAGCCTCTGCAGCACGAGTTCAATCCCCAGCCGGCCAGGGAGCAACCACATGGCACAGCAGACCTCTCCTGTCTCGCCCGCTGCTCCCCTCAGCAGTGTATTTTAGTCAATCTGTCTGTTCTGTCCCCCACTCTGTCTCTGGTGAATCCTCTCACCCCACACACCTCTGGCCTATACCCCAGCTCTTGTATGCATAAATAAATAAATTTTTTTAATTAAAAAAAAAAACTCCAATATTAAGTAAAACTCCTTTAAGTTAGTGTGGAAAAGACATCCATGAGCCAACTGGGGCCTGAATAAGAAAAGGCAATTTACAAATGACTGTAAATGACCACTAAGCAGGTGAGCACACACTCACAGCGACTTCCAACAAGAGAAACGCCAGCTGAGATCATCATCTTCTACCAGGTTCACAAAATCTGTCAAGTCATACCCCGTGCTGGTGGGAGCTGGCCACTCTCACAGTGACAGAGAGGGCCCAGACCGCCGTGTCAAGTGGCCTCCCAGTCCTATCACAAGTGTAGTTATTATCAACTTGCAGGCCTTTCGTCTACAAATTCTATGATGTCCCACAGGAACAACTGCACGAGTCGCCTCACTGCTGCGCTGCCTGCGGTGTCAACAGGTGTCCAGCCAGTTCCTTGGCCAGCTAAATTATGGCCACCTACCCACACACAGGAAGGAACAAAGAACGGATAGAATTACATGAAATGTCACGGAAAGATATCCAGAGGATGCTAAGGTATCCAGAGGATACTAAGATATCCAGAGGGTATCCAGAGGATACCTGAAAAAAAATAAAAATGAAGTGTAAAACATTAGTATAAAAAAACCCCATTTCTGGTGAAACACAAAATTTATAAGCATATCCATGTATACGCACACACCTGCATGGAAGGATTTACATGAACTAGTTACAAATCGATTCCTCTGTGGGTCAGGATTAGATGGGGGCAGAGGAATCAGGAAGATTATTTTTTTTAGGTCTACCTGTAGTGTCTGGATATGTGAGAAATACATATTTATGGTCTTTGTGTATACACTAATAATATATGCATACACTACACAACATACATATTATAAATGTAAATATTTGACTATATATAAATATATCAGTTACATATTAAAATTCTGGAAGAATCTACAGTGAAATATTAATAGTGGCTCCATCTTTGAGGTAGGAATGATTTTTTTTTAATTTAGACTTCTCTTATTTCCTAAAACATCCGCAATGAATATGAGACTTAATTTTTAAAAATTTACATTGTATAAACACTTTTCTGAGACATGAGTTGAAGTGTCAATGCCCTCTAAGATTCCATCTGTATTTGTTTTGAAACTATTCGTGAATATTTTAAGCTGACATTAAAAACATCAAGGAAAAATGAAAACCGCTGTGCTCGTCCATGCGGCCCCATCCCTTTGCCAGCAGCGCCCACCAGCTCTCAGCCCCCGGGCAGCAGGCGCCCTGGCCGCACTGGACACAGAGGGAGGGGGCACAGGGCCCCTCGAGGCCAGCGCGTGACAGGCAGGCTGGCCTTGCTCTCACCAGCAAGGCCCCTCAGGGAGGAGAGTCCCTCGTGTCTATGACGACATCCTGGAAGAGCAGATCCTAATCGGCTTCGGTCACCAGATCATCAAAGGAGCTAAGAGAGCACGACTTAAAACGCAGACAAGCAAAAGTCACAGCATTCTGGATCAACTTTAAGGAGACTTAAAGCCAGCCTTGGCTAAAATGGCTCCCTCCCTTACCAGAAGGTGAACGTGCAGCGGCTCCTCTAGTGACACCACCCTTCTGCGACCCCACGGCTCTGGCACCGGGAAGGTCTTGCTGTGCTTGGGGTCCCAGCTCCCACCCAGCCAACACCCCGTTATATACACACAGATGCTGAAGCAGGTGCCAGGGATCGGTGCCCGAGAAGGTGCTGGGGTTCGGGACACAGGGGTCACCGAGGGCTTGGGTACCTGCAACAGGCTTTAGAGGAGCAGGGGCCTCAGGAGGCCTCACGGGGAAGAGTCGCGCCCGGCCTTCAAACTCAATTCCTTGGCTGGGGATGGAGGGGGGCCAGGACCTAGACCCTCACGCCAAGCAGTCCCTCTATTTTTGTGGCTATATTCCCCTTGGCAGCGGTTCCTCAGCCTTTCTGACCAAAGAACTGGACATCTGTTTCAGCCTCCTGAACTACAGCTTCAGGAGCATAACTCGCAAATCATCAGTCCAGTGCATATGTTAGAAAAATAATTCCATTGTGCCTTAAATTTTTTTTTCATCCAAGGAGGCGTGAACTTATTCCCCTAAGTCATATACAGTGTTATAAACTAATGTCACCTCGATAAAGAAAGTATATAAATGGGGCCTCCCTGGTGGCGCAAGGGGTTAAGCACCTCACTATGAAGCAATCCGCAGCCTCTGCAGCACAAGTTCAATCCCCAGCCAGGGAGAATCCTACATGGCGCAGCAGACCTCTCCTGTCTCACCCGCTGCTCCCCTCAGCAGTGTATTTCAGTCAGTCTGCCTGTTCTGCTCCCCACTCTGTCTCTGGTGAGTCCTCTCACCCTCCGCATCTCTGGCCTGTACCCCAGCTCTAGTATGCATAAATAAATAAATCTTTAAAAAAAAAAAAAAGAAAAGAAATAAATGCTTAAGTATGGAAACTGCTAGCACCATCTGGCCTTTCCAGTTACGAAGCAGCAGCCCTAAGTCCACCCGCGTGGCCGCAGCAACACGCAGCTCTGGGTTATCTCGTGCTGGGCCCCGAGCTGTTTCCGTCACGACTCTCATCCCTGGCCTAGGGGTCCTGGGAGCACACCAGCTTATTCACAGTTCTGCAGAGTCCCACAGTAAAAATCCTGTTTGTTTTTCATTTGATGCGTGGATTATGTTACCCCAACAGAGGATTCTGTTTTTCCTCAGCACACCTATTAACACTTTACACGGCGGTGTTTGCAGGAAGCCAGGTTGGGAGAGAAAAGGCTGGTCAGCACCCAGCTCTGTCAGGCCACGCACAATTTATGGAGTAAAATGCGGCTCGTTGCCTGGCAGGTAGCAAGCTCGAAGGATCCCGCCCACCGAATGTTGACCACACGCGCGCACAGCAGGGTCCAAAGTACCGTCAGAGTCAGGCCAAGATCTGATCAACTCCAGCACGTTCAAAATGAAAACATCTCTATTCCCGCCAACGCTGAAAAAAAAATCTTTGAAACCCGAGACCTAGCTTTGGTTAGTCACAAACACCCAACTGTGAAAACGCTGCTTCTGCTGGCAGACCTCTGGGAGGGCAGCCCAGGGGTGAGCAGTGACCACACCCCAGAAAGCTGCTCCCCTCTCAGCACCTCCCGGAGGAGGCTAGACCGGGTGCTGGAGCTAGGACCCCAGGAGGGGGAGAGGCCTTCCCCCCCACCCCCGAGCGCTTGGAGCTGCTCTGTACGCACACGCTTGCTCATGACAGATCACCTTACACATGAGCTCGCAGGCCAGAAGCCAGGCTGTGGGGTCGGCAGCGGGGCTGAAATAGCGAGCTGTGCGGTGCCAGGCCCCTCGGAAGAACAAAGGCTTGCATTCAGGGAGCATGAGGCGTACGAGGCCACGCTCAGTCCCCACGCTGAGCACAATCCCTTCGTTCTCTCTGAGCTCATGTCCCCTCAGGAAACAGGTGGCACCTCCACCGTGTGGCCCGGAAGTTTGGTCCAAGGCCGATGCCAGTTCCTCCCTGTGTCTGGCTCTTACGGCGCATCCAGGGCCTGACCCCGCCCACACCCCTGACCCCAGGGACAGTGCCAAAGGAACACAGAGAGAGACCCGGGGCCCGGGGCCCGGAGGGCGCCAGACGAAGCACACAACTTACTCTTTCTCAAAGGGCACTAAATCCAGCCGCACCTTAATTTTTCCAAGAAAAATAACCCACGAGTTGCTGCTCTCAAGGGGAAGCCATCCCAAGAGGATGCGAACTACTCTGCTGCTCGCCGGAGACAACAGAGCAGGGGGCAAACACTTTCTGGTCCCATAACCAAGGCGCCAATGGCAGGTGCACATTATTTAACCTGCAGTCAACAGCTCTGTGCACTCTCTGGCGTCACGGAGCCAAATAAACAGTGTCCAGGCTGTGGCTCTGAGAGAGGCAAAGAATGCAAAGAAAACTACCTGCTGGGGCGGGGCAGGGCGGCTGCAGGAGCCCCACACCCAGGCTGGCAGGGAGCAGTGGTAATTAGGCAGGAGGATTAGTTAAGCCCAGTTGCCAAGAGGCAGAGGCAAATGAGTTCCTTATTGCTGAGAAGAAAGGGGGAGGCTGCCAAGGGCTCGGGGTGGTTGGAAGAAAAGAGGGAAGCAGGGCAAGGCCACTCTGCCAGGGGTGCCCCCGCGGGCAGGCCCCCAAACACACTCCAAGCTTCGGCTGCTTCAAGCCCCCAAAGGCGATGTCCCATGTGTCGCCAGAGTCTACTCAGTCAGTGCCCAGGAAAATCTTTCAAGCTGGGTTCTCCTGTGTAAATAATTTTGCTATTTTGGAATCCTGAGGCCATACATAAGAGTCAAACTCGGAGACCACAATTCAATTTCTTTTCTTCCCTTTTAAAAATTTTTTGTTCTGGGACCTCCCTGGTGGCACAAAGGGTTAAGCGCCGTGCACTATGAAACAATCTGCAGCCTCTGCAGCACGAGTTTGATCCCCGGCCAGCCAGGGAGAAATCTACATGGCGCAGCAGACCTCTCCTGTCTCGCCCGCTGTTCCCCTCAGCAGTGTTTTTTAGTCAGTCTGCCTGTTCTGTTCCCTGCTCTGTCTCTGGTGAATCCTCTCACCCCCTGCACCACTGGCCTGTACCCGAGTTCTTGTATGCATAAATAAATAAATCTTTAAAAAATAAATAAATAGGGCCTCCCAGGTGGCGCAGGGGTTGAGCGCTGGGCTGCGAAGCTGCCTGCAGCCTCTGCAGTTCCGGTTCGATCCTCCGCCGCTGGGTGAGGGTCCCACAAGGCGCGCAGACCTCTCCTGCCGCCCGCTGCTCCCCTCAGCAGTGTCCTTCGGTCCTTCTGCCTGCTCTGCTCCCCGCTCTGGCTCTGGTGAATTCTCTCGCCCTCCCGCGCTTCTGACTGTACCCAGTGCTTGTATAAATAAATCAATCTTTAAAAATAAATAAATAAATTTTTTTTTTTTTTGGTTTTGTGTTTTAGCAGGGGCTCAACTGTAACACAAACGAGCATCCTTAAAGTCAGGGCCCTAGCGCACACATGTCCCTGCCTATCTGTCAACAGCGGCTGGGCTGGCCAGAGCTCATCAGAGTCTCGGACAAATAAAAACAGGCTTATTTTGGGACATCCAGCCACAGAGAGCACACAGTGTGACCCAATAAAATGCAAAACATTTTTCTGCTCTTAAAAAAAAAGTCTAGAAAGCCTGATTATGTGGTTTGATGATATAATTGCACATGATTCCAGAGAACCACAGACGGTCAGCATCTTTCCTGCCAAAAGAATGCCCACAACATTTTACTGCAAATGCCACGCTGCCCAAAAAGCTGCATTTTCAGACCATTTACATTAGTAATGGAGCAAAAGCATCACGTATGGTGAGGACACAGGAAAGCAGCGGCCTTCAAACCATACACGTGTGAAGATGCTCAACCGGCACCAGGACTTTCTGCCCCCCTCCCTTCTCACGCCCCAGAGCCATGGGCAGCGCCACATCCCCATGCCCTGCCACATCCCCCTGCCCTTCCTTTCCCTGCTTTCATTCTCCCGCCCTAATGTCTGTGACAAGCTCCCAACACCCACTGGGGCTCCCTGGTTTTCTCAGTGAGAGACCAGCAGGCCGGAGCAGCTTCCTGCAGGAGACTGAGGACAGAACAGGGACCTGCATATCCTAAGGCGGAGAAGGGGTGGTGTGGGTGTGTGTGTGTGGATGTGTGTGCAGGTTGGAAGCCCTAAATTCCGCCCCCCATCCTCCAGCTGAGGGAGGGGCCCTGAGGCGGGTAGGGGTGGGGACAGCAGCAGAGAGGATCCTCCTCAAGTGGTCAAACTGGGCATGTCCCTCCCACCTCACCCCACAAATCCAGGACTCACCATCCACAAAGAGGGGAGAAGGGAAACCCCCCCTGATAGTTGAAAACCCATTTAATAAATACAGACAAAATGAGGGATTTGTAAAATCACCACTTGGCAACCCTCCTGATAATACTGATTCAAGTAAGAACCATCAATCGATATTAAAACTGGTGGGTGAAAGTTTGACGAGTTCCAGGATATTTACACAATCCAAAAAGTATCTCTTCACAAAAATACCCGTGAATTACACAGGCAAACACCGTCACTGCACAGCAAGGAAGCCCGGCAGACCGCGCTTGAATCGCATTAAGATCACCGATAAGGAGCAAACCTGTGTCCCTTGCCTCTGACGCGACACGCTGACAAGCACACCACCTCGGGCCTGCTCTGTTCCCACCACCCCAAAATACCAGCATCTACACCGGGGAAATCAGCAAACACACCAAATGGAGGGCCAGCCTACAGAATGACGGGCCTGTGCTCTCCCACAATGTCCGCGTCGCCAGACACAAGGGCTGCGGAGCCACTGCGGGCTCGGGGAGAGCAGAGGCGTGAGGGGAGGGCCACGCGCCAGCCATGTCTTTCACTGTCAGCGCAGGCGGGAGACAAGCGGGGACGCGTGCGCGAGGCCTGAAGTTCACTGGAGCCTTCCTGAAGGTCAGTTTCCTGACTTTGAACCAAGGGTCCTGGTCAGCGGGAATTTCCACGCGGCTCCTGACGCTGCGGTTATATGAGAAAGGCTCTGAGGCCGCTGCAGGTCACGGGGATAAAGAGGGAGCATGTCTGCAATTCTCTACTGTGAAGCACACATGACCACATATTCCTCAAAACTCACAGAAGCAAAAATAATGAAATAATAAATGTTAAAAACACTTAATTTAGCTACTCTACAGTAATAAAGTATTTCCGTATTATAGTGAAACTGATTGTAAATGAAAAATAGGAACAGGGGGCCTCCCTGGTGGCACAAGGGGTTAAGTCTCAGCACTATGAAGCTGTCGGCAGCCACTGTGGCCTGAGTTCGATCCCTGGCCAGGGAGCTACCCACATGGCACAGCAGACCCCTCCTTCCTCGCCCGCTGCTCCCCTCAGCAATGTGTTTCAGTAGATCTGCCCGTTCTGTTCCCCACTCTGTCCCTGGTGAATCCTCTCACCCCCACACCTCTGGCCTGTACCCCAGCTTTTGCATGCATAAATAATCTTTTAAAAATAGGAAAAGGGAAATGTGAATGCCGTGGCACCCATCAACAGAGGCCACGTGTGTGAGGCAGTCATGTCACCAAGCGGCATGTGTGTGTCCCCACATACACAGAGTGAGCATGCACACACGCACGCGCGCACACACATGTTGTTACAATGGGAACAGTGCTCACCGCTGATTAATGCCATCCTAGAAAACTGGTTGTCCTTTTTCAATTTACTGGCATTTTCTGATTTTTCCCCTAAAATAACTTGTATACTACTTGTGTGATTTCTTTAAAAAGTCATTTCACCTTCTTCAGATTTACTGCTTGTGTATAGGAAGGCTACTGATTTTTGTGTGTTGATTTTGTGTCCTGCTACTTTACTAAACTGATTGGTTTGATTAGTTTTTCTGTCGAGTTTTTGGGGTTCTCTAAGTATATTATCATATCATCTGCGAATAGTGATAGTTTTGCTTCTTCCTTCACTATTTGGATTCCTTCTATGTCTTTCTCTTGTCTTACTGCTCTGGCTAGGACTTCCAGTATTATATTGAAAAGCTGTGGTGAGAGTGGACATCCTTGTCTTGTTCCAGATCTCAGTGGAAATACTTTCAACATTTCACCATTGAGAATGATACTGGCTGTGGGCTTGCCATATATGGCCTTTATGATGTTGAGGTATGTTCCTTGTACCCCGAGATTTTCAAGAGCCTTTATCATAAATGGGTGTTGTACTTTGTCGAAAGTTTTCTCAGCATCTATTGATATTATCATATGGTTTTTATATTTCTTTTTGTTGATGTGTTGGATTACATTGATTGATTTTCGGATGTTGAACCATCCTTGTGTCCCTGGAATAAATCCTACTTGGTGGAGGTACATTATTTTATGGATACATTGTTGGATTCTGTTAGCTAAAACGAAACTTCTCCAAAGAGGAAATGCAAATGGCCAACAGGCATATGAAAAAATGTTCAACATCACTTGTAATCAAGGATTACAAAACTACACTGAGATATCATCTTATGCCAGTGAGAATGGCACATATTAAAAAAACTAGCAACAACAAATGTTGGCGAGGATATGGAGAAAAAGGAACTCTCCTGCACTGCTGGTGGGAGTGCAAACTGGTCCAACCACTATGGAGAGCTGTGTGGAGGTTCCTCAATCTGCTGAAGATGGAGCTTCCATATGACCCAGCAATTCCACTCATAGGTATTTACCCAAAGGACACAGAATCATTAATTCAAAAGGGCACCTGCACCCCTATGTTTATAGCAGCACTATTTACAATAGCTAAGCTATGGAAACAACCCAAATGCCCAAAAATAGATGACTGGATCAAGAAGATGTGGTACATATACACAGTGGAATATTACTCAGCAATCAAAAAAGATAAACTCATGCAATTTGCAGCAACATGGATGGCGCTGGAAGGGATCATGCTCAGTGAAATAAGCCAGAAAGAAAAATACTGGATGGTCTCACTCATAGCAAGAATTTAGGAAACGTAAATAAGGGACCTAGAAAAAGACTAATAAAGTAAAAATCAAAATCAAGAAGCAACTATAAACCAGAGACACACTACGGGGGTTGGGGGGGAGAAGGGAATAGGGTCAAAACAAGGGGGGTGGGAATTGTACGGGGACTATAACCAAGATGAAAATGCATACATTGTGCAAAAATGAAAAATGATGTAAAAAATATATAAAGTAAAAAAAAATTTTTTTGAAAGTCATTTCAAGACCACGAGATAAAAAGATAAATGCCAGCTCCTCTGGGTAGCCCTCCTGACCCCCCCACAACCAGCCCCTCACCTGTCTCCCCAGCACTGACAAGAGCTGCCCCAGCGTGGCTCCTGCTCACCAAGCAGAATGAGGAGGCACCTCCGAGTGCCTGTTTCTGCACTGAGCCCCGTTTAGTGCTGGGAGGGTCCCAGCTCGGAATCACATTTCTGAATAGACCTGACATGCACTGCAGCCCCCCAGGCAGACACTCAGTGAACTGCCAGTCAGTGACTGACCAGCCATGCTGGAGGGAAGAGGCAGCTAACAAATGACCACTAAAGCATAGCCATGGGTAACAAGACACCAGCCAGACGGGGGATCATGAATGTTTCATGTCAGTCCAGCACAGGGGTCAGGTGAAGGGCCGTTGGGATGGCCCCTGACCACTTCAGTTTCTAGAAAATTATCTGGGAACAAACACACAAGACTGGTCTATCACTTGCCAGAGCTGGTGTGAGAGACGGGGCCGTCAGCACGTAAGGTGACAAGCTTCGAAATGACCCAACAGGACAGGGGGTCAGGCTGCTGAGGGAAGGCAGCTCAGGATCCGCGCACACTTAAGGTTCAGAGATGCGGCCACAGGAAGATAGAACAGGGGACAGCAGATGTCACCAGAGCAGCGTGTGAAGACTGACGGGGGCTCTGGGTGCCATGGCACACTGGGGCTGCGTGTCCGTTCAGGACCCAGTTCCAGACTTAAGTCTAGGTGCCAGGGGTGCCATTTTCACATCTACAGGATGAGGCTGTTCATTAGTTTGAAAAGGTACTAAGTCCAAACCTTATTAAAATGGTTCTTACTCTTATGATTCCCTGTACAGTTCAGGTACACAGCTCGACCTCGGACGTGGGCACAGTGGCAGGAAGTGTGCGACAGTAGCTGAGGTGCCAGCTTTCTGGACACAGATCTGAACGGGGAGACCCGAGAACTGGAAGCTTCCAGGGAGACAGCAGAAAGGGAAAATGGACACTTAACGTGGCTTATAAATGCAGAGGCTCATACACGCATAGATCTGCAGAGCTAGATTCTGCACACAGAGAGTCACCCTTAATAGCCCAGTAAAAACTCTGAGAACTGAACTACGGGGCAGGTCACCACAAGGGCCGCAGCCGGCCACGGAGCAGCGCTCACTAACAGGAGATCCAGACTGCACTGCCCAGGCTCTGACAGTTGGCATTGAACCCTCAACCCACAGAAGGCAGGTCAGAACTTACCACCTGAATCCCATCAAGGTGACTGCCTCCCCAAGCAAAAGAAAAGTCAACATTTCACGGGGTTTAAACAAGAGTCTCAAAACACAGCAAATGATTTATACGATGTCATCCAAAATTACGTGGCGCAGAGAGAACCACGAGAATCTCAATTCACATGGAAAAGAAGAATCAACAGACGCCAATGCTGAGATGGTGCGGTGACTGGAGTGATCAGATGATAAAGCAGCTATAATAAAAATAATCCAAGAGAAAAGGATGAACATGCTTGAAATGAATTGAAATGGAAAGAAACTGAAACTATACAGGAGAACCCTATGGAAATTTAAGAACTATAAAACAACATCCAAAATGAAAAACTCATCTGCTGCTGCCACTGCACACTACATTGGCTTTATTTAAAAAAAAAAACAAAAAACAAACCAAGCCAGGCCTCTGGTGGTGCAGCGGCTGAGCACTGGGTTGTGAAGCTGCCCGCAGCCTCTGCAGTGCCAGTTCGATCCCCAGCCGCCGGTGAGGGTCCCACATGGCGCGCAGACCTCTCCTGCCGCCCGCTGCTCCCCTCAGCAATGTACTTCGTCAGTCTGCCTGCTCTGCTCCCTGCTCTGGCTCTGGTGAATCCTCTCACCCTCCCGCGCTTCTGACTGTACTCAGTGCTTGCATAAATAAATAAATAAATCTTAAAAAAAAAAAAAAAAAAAAAACAGCTGTGCTGGCCAGAATGCAGAGCAACTGAAACACATATACCGCTAGGGAGAATGAAAGGTAGTACAGCCTCTCTGGAAACTTCCTAGCAGTTCCTGAATAGTTAAATATATATTGACCATATTATCCAGCAATTCTACTCCTAGGTATTAACTCCAGTGAAATAAAAACCTATGCTCACACAAAAACTGCATGCAGACATTTACACAAAGCCATGCACAACCACCAAAAGTTAATTGTAAACAACCCAAATATCCTTCAGCAGATGGCAAACACCTGGAAGACAATGGGACACTTCTCGGCAGTGACAAGGAATGAACTACTGACCAAACATAACATGAATGACTCTCAAATGCAATACACTGGAAAAAAGACAGTCTCAAAAGGCTACATACTTTTGATTACATTTATACGACAACTTGTTTATATGGGGAACACATGTCAAGGGTTGGGTGTGACTACCAAGGAGGAAAATAAGGAATTGTTGTGGGTTGATGAAACTTTCTGTATTCTGATGGTGACAGTGATTATCTGGAAGGATACAGACGTTAAACTCAAAGAACTGTACGCCCCCCAAAACGGTCATTTGTATTTTATTTTAATTTAAAAAACAGAACACGTGGAGGCCACCATCAGCCTTGGCGTCTGCCCAAGCCTCTACAGCGCTAACTTCTGTCAGTTTTTTACACTCCCAGAAACAAAATGGGGATACTCCCTTATTAGATTTTATTGCTGTTGTTGCTTTAATTCAAAACTATGATATGACAAGTTCTAAATTAGCTTTTAAGTGCTGTTTACTCCACTTGCTGCCCGCCACGGCGAGGCCGTGATGCCTGTGCCTACCTGTCACTTCTTACCCCCAAGTTCTCAGGCCCAGGCAGTGGGTGCTCATAAGCCCCTGTAAATAAGCCCAGTGCAGACTCCCCCATAAGCCAGCCAGGCTGGCAGAGTTCTCCCTCAGATGTGACTGGATCACAGTCCAGTCTGTGAAGGGAGAACATGGGCCCTCTGGGGCCCAAGAGCCACAAACTGACTTTAACCAAACAATCAGAAAGAAAAGCCAAGTCCCCCCTGAGCAAAGCTTTGACTCAAGTAAAATCCCAAGATCCACGAGGCCCAATGGCTTGGGCTTCCCTTCCAAGGCCTGCTTCCCTGGTCCTGCAGTAAACCCACGGGAACCCCTTTGTCTCTTCCTAGCAACTTAGAGGCGACCGGCACTGTGGGGACTGGCTGGGCCTCGGGAGCACTAAGCCCATGACAAAGGGTGCTGAGTGCACCCCCAAGCAGGCCCCCTGGAGTGGAGAGCGTATGGTTTATCTGCGCCACCCGCTACCACCCAGCTATGTCAACTGTTCGACAGATGTTCTACCGGTGATTTAGGTTCTGAGCAGGACTGAGAGTTTTTTATTGCAGCAACATGGGAGTTCCTGTTGACATGACTCAGCAAGCACCTTTTCATCTGTTTTCCTTCAGTCAGTCAAACAGAATCGACTACATCATCATCCAGGACCAAACAAAAGGCTGGAAGGCCCTACACAAGCTCATCAATTCAAAATAAATCTGTTTAACATACCCTATCTGGACTATATTTAAAGCTTATTTTTGCTTTATTTGGTCTTCTAAAATATATCCTCCTATCTAAATGTCACTGCTAAGCCATGTCTCTGAAATGTTTCCTGCTTAAATAATCAAGACATAGCTGTCCCAGACAACACCTCTGTGGCAGAAACACATCCCAGTCTGGCTGGGAGCTGGAGAGCATATTAAAAATGGTGCCCCACAACCCCTTCCTCCCAGTGGATGCTGCCCAGCTGCCAGGGCATGTGCCTTGGCAAGTAGAGTACACAGCCTGGGTCTCAGCCTCTCTCGCCTTATCAGACTCACTGTGCAGTGTACAACCTGACCGACTGTTCTAGTAAGATGTGTGGGGCCTGCTTTGTTCCTCTATGACAACAATATTGGTGACCCAATTTGGCAAAATCCTGTATTTGGCAGGTCTTGATCTGTGCATTAAGGGTTGAGAATTTTACTCTTGTAAGCAGGTGACTTTCGTTAGCTTTGTTTCATTTATATTGATGTGTCCTAGCACAATGGCAGACTTTAGTCCATTAGAAAAAGAAAAGGACCCGCAGGTCTCCTCCAGAACACGGTGGGGCTGGACACAAAGCAGGGGCTCTACAGGCTGCAGGGCTGCCGGCTGATAGTCCTTCTTTGGGGCTTCAGGCTAACCAGCGAGGCAGCCTCCAGGCACCCAAAATCACACCAACAGCTGATGCGTCCCCACAGCGCCTAGTGAAGGCACAGCAAGTAGAACATCTCCTGACCACCTTGCCAAACTATCTGAGTATCAAATGCTGGCTGTGATGCTTTAAATTAAAAAAACAGGGCCTCCCTGGTGGCACAGGCGGTTGAGCGCCGCACTGTGAAGCTGTCCACAGCCTCTGCAGTGTGGGTTCGATTCCGGCCGGCCGGCAAGGGTCCCACATGGCGCACAGACCTCTCCTGCCGCCCGCAGCTCTCCTCAGCAGTGTATTTCGTCAGTCTGCCTGTTCTGTTCCCCGCTCTGTCTCCGGTGAATCCTCTCACCCTCCCGCGCATCTGTCCCGTACCCCAGTTCTTGTATAAAAATAAATAAATCTTTAAAAAAAAAAAAAGGATAAAAAAAAAAAAAAACCACCTCCCTTTGAGCAACCTAACATCAGTAGCATCTTCCTCACCATCTCACCACCCAGCTTTTGCTAAGAGCCATGTGGATGTAGTTCCCAGTGACAAGCAGGAAGCTGCTTCCCATTCTCAGCCCCAAAACCATACTCAAAAAAAATACAGACCCACTTGCTGGTAAACTGATGATTAGTGCAATCAAAGTGAAAGGCAATTTCCTATCTGCAAGACATCAGGGTTTTGTTACACGTCAGACCTGCAGCTCCCCTGTCAGCGGCCTGCCGTCCAGCACATTCCCCAGGGCCATTTGCCTGGACTGGTGAGACACCTGCACTCCCAGAGAACTACACAGGCACGGCCATGATTCGTCATAGAAAGTCTTTCCTAAAATACGCCTGTCTCTCCCCATAGCTAGATAAAGGCTAAGGAAGATGAGAATTCACAGAGCTGTTCCACATCTGGCTTCACAGAAAGGAACGAAACCCTCACCCTGACCACAGCGGCTAGTTACAGGGGCAGGAACACACGCAGCTGGGCACGCCCGCAGGGGTCAGGTCCTCTAGCGGGCAGGGTCCTCACGCGTACAACAAAGGAGGGTCTTCAAGATTCCTTCTTATTTGAAATTCTGGGTTTCAGGTTTGAGCCCTCTTCAAACTCCATAGCTGATTTATACCATGTGC
Organism: Talpa occidentalis; assembly: GCF_014898055.3. Classification (NCBI taxonomy): domain Eukaryota; kingdom Metazoa; phylum Chordata; class Mammalia; order Eulipotyphla; family Talpidae; genus Talpa; species Talpa occidentalis. Next base: position 6,012,704 of record NW_023601754.1, read on the forward strand.
TCACCTGCTAAGACTAACTGCATCCCCTTCAAAATTCATATATGGAGGCCCTGACTTCCAATGTGATGGTATTTAGAGAAGGCCCTAGGGAGGTTCTGAGGGTTGAATGGAGGCAGGAGGATGGGGCTCTCTTCATTGGATTAGTGACCTTAAGAAAGAAAAGGGGGGGCCTTCCTGGTGGCGCAGCGGTTGAGCGCTGGGTTGCGAAGCTGCCCGCAGCCTCTGCAGCGCCGGTTCGATCCCCGGCCGCTGGCAAGGGTCCCACCTGGCGCGCAGACCTCTCCTGCCGCCCGCTGCTCCCCTCAGCAGTGTACTTCGGTCCTTCTGCCTGTTCTGCTCCCCGCTCTGGCTCTGGTGAATTCTCTCACCCTCCCGCGCTTCTGACTGTACCCAGTGCTTGTATAAAAAATAAATAAGAAATAAAAAAAAAAAAATAAAAAAAGAAAGAAAAGGGGGGGCCTTCCTGGTGGCCCAAGGAGTTAAGACGCAACCTATGAAGCTCACCGCAGCCTCTACAGCACAAGTTCAATCCCCGGCAAGGAGGTGACCCACATGGCACAGCAGACCTCTCCTGTCTCGCCCACTGCTCCCCTCAGCAGTGTATTTCGCCAGTCTGCCTGTTCTGTTCCCCACTCTGTCTCTGGTGAATCCTCCAACCCCCCCACGCCTCTGTCCTGTACCTCAGTTCTTGTACGCATAAATAAATAAATATTTTTTAAAAATGAAATCAAAACTAATGAATAAACAAAAACTAATCTTAGGTACGGAGGACAGGTTGGTGGGGAAGGAAAGTGGATATATCAGGTAGAAGGGGTCCATGAAATGGTGGAGAACAGAAATTAAGACTTTTGGCGCAATCATAATGTGGTACACACAAATGCTGAATTATAATCCTGAACACCTGTGGCCTATATAATGCTATAAACCAATGTTACTTCCATAAAAAATATTTAACAGGTGAAATTACTTTTAATAATATACTGTATCTATCCCAAAATGTTATTTCAACATGTAATCGATATAAAAATTACTGAGATGTGTTATTCTTTTCCCGTTACCTGAAACCTAGCATGCGCCCCATGCTTACGCACATTTCAGCTCATACCAGTCACCGCGCCAGTGCTCCATAACCGCAGCGGTAACTGCTCCCCACCTCCTTCAGAAAATCCAAATTCACCAACCTAACAAATCAAGCCCTCCCCAACCTCTGCCCCCCACCTCCCTCCCTGGGCTCTCTGCACTCTTCCCCAGCTTGGCAGGTGAACCCCACCTGGCTGCCTGCTTACCCCTCCTTTCACAGACCTGCTCTTGACTCCCACACCTGGAACCCAGTGCTCCTCCGGGGACACGCCACACCTCAGTCTGGGCTCCAGCCAGACGGCTTAGGGGAATGGGCCTATTTCCCACAAGGCCACCAGAGCTTCCTTGCCAAGCCCGGCGTCCCTGGCCTGGTAGAGCACTTGTCCGCCCCACACCCAACCCTCACACCCACGTGGACTTTGAGCCCCTTGGGGCCTGGGATTTGCATCCTATTTTTTTCTGTCCAGCAGCACCTATCCCAACCCAGGCGTTCAAACATACATCAAGTATAGATTTTTCTTTTTTTTTTTTTAAAGATTTATTTATTTATTTATACAAGCACTGGGCACAGTCAGAAGCGCAGGAGGGTGAGAGAATTCACCAGAGCCGGAGCAGGGAAAAGAACAGGCAGACTGACGAAGTACACTGCTGAGGGGAGCAGCGGGCGGCAGGAGAGGTCTGCGCACCACGTGGGACTCTCACCCGGCGGCCGGGGATCGAACGGGTGCTGCAGAGGCTGCGGGCAGCTTCGCAACCCAGCGCTCAACCGCTGCACCACCGGGGAGGCCCAAGTATAGATTTTTCTTAAGGGGGGGAGAAAATGTTGGAATTTCTACCAATCTTGAGTTGATCTTGTTTAGATTCTAAAGTTCTTGTGCCAACTCTAATCTCAACCTGTACACAGGTATAAGGGTTTGGGACTAAAAGTGAGAGAAAGCAGACAAGCGAGAGAAGCAGCTCCTGCTGGAAGTCATTGTTTCTGAGGTTTTGTTGTTGTTTTTTTTTTTCGTTAGCACAAAAATCTTTTAGCCTTAAACTGCTTTTCATAGCTGTGCTGGAATACATGGGAAACCACAAAAATGAAGGCGTCCACTGTGCCAGTCATCAAATTGTAGTGGCAAGAAAGAAATCATCCAAAACCATCCACATTCGATTAAACTCAGAACATTTTAAGTGTTTATTAACCCATTTGATTCCCAAATTTAGCCAATCATTTGAAACGTTCGGAGGCAAAACTCGGGATGCCTGCATTTCCCATAGCTCTCTCCAGACGATGCCTCCCTCCCCAGGCCACCCGGAATTGTTGTTCTTTAATTTTTTAAAGAACAGCCGCTAGAACCCTCAGCCTTAGTCCCACTTGTGACTTTCTCTTCAGCTATAAAGTGTCTAAGGGTTATCAAAAGACACTGGCTTGGCAGGTCCTGAGCAACCCTCTCTCCTGACGTGTTTGTTCTTCAGAAAGCAGACAACTTCACAGTAGTCACAGAATCCCTGCTTTTCCTTGTACACTTTTCTAAGCAAAAAGCTTGGCAAAGCTTGGCAAAGCGGATCTTATGCCCCCTGTCTTTTACAAAAATCTCTCTCCTAAGCAAAAGCTTCGTTTCCTAGTAGCAATAAATACACTTTTTAAACACACAGTTTTAAAAAAGAGTTACGGAAGCATTTTATTTCCAAACATTCTCTCCATTTAGCTCAGAGTCCAGAAGCTAATTTATTTGTGAGTGTATATATATATATATATATTTCCCCTTATGCGTTCCATGTTTTCAAATAATTTCACCTTATAAACTACATTAAGTAATAATCCATTCCTTTTTCTTTTATTAACCAGATATGTATAATTCAACTGTTTTTTTGGTTTTTTTTTTCAGCGTCTTATGAAGCGCCGGGGGCTGTTTCAAGCACTGGGGATACAGCAGGGAATTTAAAACAACTTCTCTGCTCTCCTGGAGCTGACACTTCCCTCGGGTGGTAAACAGTGAGCAGGGTGAGGGGAGAAAGGGTGGGGGCCGGGGGCCTTGGTTCCACAGAGTGGTCAGGGAAGGCTCCTCTGAGCTGAGCAGGAGAACAACAGTTGGGAAGAAAACAGCCAAGTGGGCATTTGGGGAAGGGCGGGCAGAGTAAGCCTCAAATGCAAAGACCAGGAGGCAGAGTATGTTCATCAAAATGTTCATCAAAGTTCTTGATCGACATAAAACACTCAGTACCATAAAATTCCCTCCAGAAAATAAATTTGGCCAGGCCTCCCTGGTGGCACAAGGAGTTAAGACGCAACCTATGAAGCTGTCCACAGCCTCTGCAGCATGAGTTCAATCCCTGGCCAGGGAGTTACCCACATGGCGCAGCAGACCTCTCCTGTCTCCCCGCTGCTCCCCTCAGCAGTGTATTTCAGCAGATCCGCCTGTTCTGCTCCCCACTCTGTCTCTGGTGAATCCACTCACCCCCGCACATCTGGCCTGTACCCCAGCTCCTGTGTGCATAAATAAATAAATATTTAAAAAATAAAAGAAAGAAAATAAATTGGCCTCATTCTGTTTAATGTACTTTATATCACACTTTTTTGAAACTTAATTAGTACCCAGCCCCTCAGTCTCACTCAATACCCCATTTCTACATTAGTAAACTCTCGGGCTTCCAGGTCACTCTACTCTGAAATCCAGGAACGAATCTCACCATTTTAAGAGCGGGAACAAGGCTACGCACGAGAGGCGCTGAGACAGGGCTGGGTTCCCTCTGAGAATAGTTCACACAGAGGGGCCTCCCCTGGTGGCACAGGCGGTTGAGCGCAGCGCTGTGAAGCTGTCCACAGCCTCTGCAGCACAGTTCAATCCCCGCTAGCTGGCGAGATACCCACATGGCGCAGCAGACCTCTCCTGACTCACCCGCTGCTCCCCTCAGCAGTGTATTTCAGTCAATCTGCCTGTTCTGTTTCCCCTTCTGTCTCTGGTGAATCCTCTCACCCTCCCGCACAACTGTCCTGTACCCCAGTTCTTGTATAAATAAATAAATCTTTGAAAAAAAAATATGAGTTCACACAGAAATACAAGTAAGATAGTCTCCAGACACTACAAAAGCAAGCGCTCCCAAAGGAGGTGTCATTTTCTGAATTCTGTACCTTCCTTCTGCTCCTCTGGCCCTCTTCAGCCCACTGTGGGGTGCCCCCAGCCCCAGACCACTTTGAACTGAATCTTTTTTTTTTTTTTTTTAAAGATTTATTTATTTATTTATTTATTTATACAAGCACTGGGTACAGTCAGAGCGCGGGAGGGTGAGAGAATTCACCAGAGCCAGAGCGGGGAGCAGAGCAGGCAGAAGGACCGAAGTACACTGCTGAGGGGAGCAGCGGGCGGCAGGAAGAGGTCTGCGCGCCATGTGGGGCCCTCCTCCGGTGGCCGGGGAGCAGCCGGGGATCGAACCAGCGCTGCAGAGGCTGCGGGCAGCTTCCCAACCCAGCGCTCAACCGCTGCACCACCGGGGAGGCCCTTGAACTGAATCTTTTAAGTTTAAACTGACTCTGTCACTGCGCAAAATCCTGAGGACACCCCCTTGGCCCACTTCCTTGTTCTCTTACTGCCCCTTTCTCCCGGTCTGTCCTCCTCTGGGGTGCACTGGCAAATAAATCCACAGCCCAGCTCATGTTATCCTGCTTTTTACTTCTCTTGAACACACAGCCTGCCCCCCGGGAATAATCTTATTTTCCACATAAAGGTATCAGGACACGTCATCAGCACACGGCTCTTGTTACGTGAACCTTTGCCATCTCAGTGCTTGAAATACTGTTCACAATTTAATGTTTTAAAACCTGGGGTCACTCATCCATGGTCTGATGAGGCAGTATGGAAACTGGAATATTTCTGAGAAAATATTCAAACAGGGAAAGTTTAACATCTGTGATCACAGTCACAGACCTTTGACGACTGCTGTTTTTTAACAAACAGCCATATTTTCCAAAGAAATCTGACATCACCTTACAAAGAGATTTGGAGCGCCTTCAGGCTGAGGGTGCAGAGGCAGAGGCAGCAGCTACCGGTGAAGGCCAGTGGTACTCCCAGCTGATTTCAACAGCCAGGAGCTGACAGGACCACCAGAGAACAGTGAGCAGACCTCAGCCCTTACGGCGGTGGCATATGTGCTGCAGCTCAGGGACAGGCAGTTGCACCGCTACGCTGGAAATAGCCTCCCGAGCACCGAGGTAGGTATCTATTCTGGGGCGGGAGTGGGGAGGAAGCACCATAGATTCGGCAGGACATGTACAATATATTCCTGTCTGGGGCCTCCCTGGTGGCGCAGGGGTTAAAGACACAGCTCTATCAAGCTATCGCCAGCCACTGCGGCACAAGTTCGATCCCCAGCCATGGAGGTGACCCACATGGCGCAGCAGACCTCTCCTGTCTCGCCCACTGCTCCCCTCAGCAGTGTATTTCAGTCCGTCTGCCTGTTCTGCGCCCCACTCTGTCTCTGGTGAATCGTCTCATCCCACAAACCCAGTTCTTCAACAAATAAATTAATTAATTTTTAAAAAATCATGCTGAGTACCTGGGATTGTGTTGAACCTACAGATCAATTTGTGAAGAGTTGATGGTCTTCACACCCATGAACACAGCATTTCTGTCCACTTATTTAGCCATCTTTGGTCTCTTTCATCAGTGTTTTGTGTAGTTTCAGTGTTTAGATCCTGTACATTGTTTTTTTAGATTTACACCAAAAGTTTTTGTTTTTTTCCAGAGTTATTATAACTGTTAGGAGGCTTGGTGGTTGGTTGTTTTAATTTCAATTTCCAATTTTTATTTATCACTAGGATATAGAAATAGGATTGATTTCTGTGTCTTGCTTTTGTACCCTGCTTCCACACTAACGCACGTATTAAGTCTTCGGCGTTTTTTACTGATTCCTGGGGGACTGTCTCAGTAGACAATCACGCCATCTGCCAATAGGGACAGTTTTTCTTTCTTTCCAATCCGATCCTTTTTTCTTTTCTTGCACTGGCTGGCAACTTCCGGTATGATGCTGAATATGGGGTGGTGGTGTGTAAAGGTCATCATGCTCTTGAATCCCGTCTTAGGAGAAGAGCCTTCATTTTTCCACCACTAAATATATTAGGTGTCGATTTTTGGTAGCTGCCTTTTTTCAGGTTGAGGAAGTTTCCTTCTCTTCCTAGTTTGCCGGCAGCATTTATCATGAAAGAATGTTGAATTCTGTCAAATGTTTCTCCTGCGTCAGTTGATATAATTATGTGGGATTTGTTCTTTGAGCTGTTAACAGGGTGGATGACATCTATTGATTTTCAAAAACTGAACCAGCCTTTTGCTTCTGGGAAAAATCACAATTGATTGTGGTAAGCTTTTCTTCTCCACATAAAATTGTTGGGTTCAATTTCCTTAGTTTTTTGTTGTTGAGGATTTTGTGTCTGTGTTCATGAGGGCAACTGGTCTGTCGTGTTCTTTTCTTGACCTGTCTTTGTCTGATTTTATAAAACGGATGTGTACTAAATACTTTTACTGAAGTCTTAGATGCTGATTTTATTATTTTTAATCATCACAAAACTGTAAAAGTAGTTTTAACTTTGTTTTCCTGCTAAAATGTATTTGATTCTAAGTCCCTGACCAGCAAAACAACTTCCAAACATAATCACACTCTTCATGAGAGAAAATGAGGCTGTTTTACAAGAAACCACCTTAAGGTAAATCTGAGAATACAAAGCAGTGAAACCCACTTCTTCACCTGCCATCACCTGCATGCCCTGTGCGGCCCCCAGCCCCCATCAAGCGGAGAGCAGGACAGAGAGGGACTATGCTCACCGGCTTGAGATGACAATCCAGCAAGGTTTCCATCAAGTAAAAGATATGTTATTACCCAACCCCGTCATGCAAATATTTGCCTCTGTCTTTGAATGATCTAAGAAAGCACCTAACCCCCTAATTCTTACAATGTCTACAATGTTCAGTCATTACCACCTAACGAGAAAGCTAAGGCTCAGTAGAGTTAGAGATTTTGAGTAGATCAGGAGCGCTAAAATGTGATTTAAACATCTTCTATTACCCAAATTAGTTATAAAAAGTGCTAAGCAAAAGCAGTGCAACATTAGAAGGTCAATCACGCACCAGCAGGACTCAAGAAAGGTATGTGAAGCAGAAGAGCTTCCTGGGAGGTCTTTCTGGAACTGAAATGCTGATTCTGCTCTTGGCGCTTTTGAGAAGAGGTCTGTGGGTCTGGAGCAGGACACCACTCCTCAGAACAGCCCACTGATCACTGCAAAATAGAAACCCGACAAGCAGGAGACTACCGTTTCAGCATGCAAGTCACCCCAAGGGCCGCCTGGCTGCCCAAAGCCCCCAGAGCACCCTTGGGCGCAACGTCTCCTGCTCTGCTACGTGGAACAACTCAGAATAATGTGTGCAGGAAGCAGAAACAGCACACCCTCAAACCAGGCTGCCGGGGTTCAAATCCCAGCTCCCCCACACCCCAGCCATGCGACCTTGAAGGATTGGCAACATCTGTGCCCCAATTTCTTCATCCATAAAATGGGGGCAACAGCGGTAGAGTAAGCTTACACATGGTGTATGGGATGGCATGCCTCCCCCATCCCAAGAGCAAAACTGTTTCCTACCAAACTGCTGGAGAAATAACAATAAGCCTACATTTACTATTTCCTTAGATGTAAAAACCAATCAGCACTTACAGAATCTACACTCACAAGAAAGAAGAAGAATCTAAGTCATGGGTTCACACTCCTTTTCCACAAAAAGTACATTTTCACAGTGTGCTACAACCACAGGAGACATTCTCCCCAACTAAGAGACAGGTATGAGTTTCATTTTTAAAAGACATAATCTATGAAAATGCACTAATTTTCATAGTATTTCAGATTAGTCTTACTACCAAACAACACTTCATTCACAACACCGATTTAACTTTTAAATCAGTAGGAAGTGAGCTATCTTTAATTCAAATATGTGACTGCGATGGGAGGCGAGCATTTTCACCAGGTTTCTTTAGAGACAGGAAATTATAATGAGCAACAACGATAGCTAACATTTATTACACGTTCAGCCCCTAATAAACTGGGTGCTAACTTCTGTACTTACTACCTCATTCTCTCCATCCTTTGAGGGAGGTACAGGTTCATTTTGCAGAAAAACCTCAGCCTGGAGGCAGACTATTACTGATTCTGGCAGAGAACCGACCCTAGCACCTATGGGAGGTTTCTAACCTGAAAGGGTGCAGGCAGGTAAGGAAATTCGTGCCTGGGAACCATCTGGGGAATCTCGTTAAAAGGCCAATCATGATTCAAAAAGCCAGTGAGGCCTCTCATTCTGCATTTCTCCCAAACTCCTGGGTGCCGGTGAAGCTGCTGACCCGGAGCAGCAAAGATCTATGGGCTATAGTGGGCCACAGACGACAAAAAAAAGTCTATTAAAAACTGAAATGAAAGGAGCCAATATTTTCTCAAAGCCCAAGAATTTGAATTTCTATTATCTGTATTTCCTGACGGGATTCTGAGCTTTACAACATCTTAGAAAGAACTTACTAATGGCTTCTTGTCTTCTTTTTCAGTTTAGAGTCCAATTTCTTGGAGTTGAGGGGGGCTCTCCCCTTACAGACCCCAATTTCTATCAAGATGGAGAAGTCAAGTATAGGGAAGGCGGTTTCAAGTCTCCACACATTCAAGCAGCTCTCCATCCTTCACTCACCCACACATAACCTCTGTTTCAATTCCAGAGATTAGACAAATGGCAGCCAGGCTGGGCCCTAAAGCTCTTCCCATGAAAATCAATGATCCATCAATACAAAACAGCACTTTACAAAAAGCCAGTGACAAACACCACTCACTTCCATTTCTAGCCTTAGGTGACAAAGTTCCAGCAACATGACAATAATTATCATTTTATACAAACTACTAGTAGGTTTCATTCCGAGAACAGGCCCTTTGAGTGACGAATTCTACTTACTTTCCAAGTGTAGAGAAAACAAAGCAAGGTACCGAGCAAGGCCCTAAATCCCACCTGCATCCAAGTTCCCACCCTGCTCCTGATCCATTTCTGAGGGTACTGGGCTCAACACTGACTAGCTGCCTCTTTTAAAAGGCTGCAACACATCTCCCCCCTGCTCCGTTGGCTTTGCCAACAGCAATGGCTGACTACATCACCAATATATCTCTGAGAACATTCCAGCTTAAGGGATAAGATCACTTTAAAATTCTGGAGAGGGATACCTTGCTCCATTTACAGCCCTTCAAAACTACCCTCAGGCCATCAGCAGGCAAGCCTTTCACCCAAGAGGGAGATGAAACAGTCTATGACCCTGCAATTTACGAACACCAAGACCTTCATTTAAAGGGTGCCCATATAGTGTCTTATTCCCAAGGAATGTTCATCTAGATCCTCAAGTCATCACAAGAAGCCCGATGCTTCTTGCAAGAAACAAATGCACATACACTGCAGCTCGGTGCAAATGGCTTCTCTGGCCGAGAAATCTATAAAGTTTTGCTGCTGGGCCTCACAGGAAGGCCTACCTGTAACCGGGAATATCTGGACGGGAAGATTTTTTTCTGAGCTGGATCGAGTCCTGCCCACAACAGGGCGAAGCGAGTGCCAGGAGAGGCCTGGTTCAAAGCCACAAAAGGGGGGGCAAGAAGAGTCTCCCCGGCCCCTGCCCTGAGCACCCTGGAAGCTAAAAATAAGAATTCTGAGAAAGGAGCTCCACTGCAGGCAAGTCCAACAGAAAGTCCTCTGTTTCTGTTACCTCCGAAGCTGGCTGCCCTCCCGGAATGGTTTCACTCCGGGTACCAGCGGGGCAGCCCCGGGGCCGGGCGGAGGATGCCGGGTCTGGCCTCCAGGCTACCTGGGCGCCCTCAGACCCCGCCGCGCACACGGGGGACGCTGCGGGCAGCTCCGGGCTCCCCGCGCCTCCACTCGGCAAATATTTACGGAGCGTCCGCAGCCGGCCGGGCTCCCTGCCGGGCGCCGAGGGGGAAACGGCAGCCCCGGGCGGCGGGAGCCGGCGACAGGGGCGTCCGGAGAGGTGGAGGTCGGCGCGCCCCGAAAACCCGCCCCAAGTGGCCACCGCCGGGCGCCGGCACGACCCCCGGCCCGGCTCCGCGCACCGCCCGCCCGGCAGGAGGCCGCCGGGGACAGGTAGGGCCGCGGGCAGGTGCGCAGGTGGGAGGCGGCGCCCGGGGCGCAGGCCGGGAGGCTCCGGCGCGGGGCCCGGACCCCCGGGGGGCGCGCGGGGCGGGGGGCGCGCGGAGCGGGGGCGCGGGCGGCGGCCCCTCGCCCGGCCCCGACGCGGGACGGCGCCGGCGCGCACCTGGGCCGCGGTACCTACCACCTGGGCGACCTTGAGGCCGCCGAGCGCGCCGCGCAGGTAGTCGGGGTCGCAGCGCAGGCCGGCCAGCCCGCGGCGCCGGCCCACGGGCTCGGTAGTGGGCTGGTACGGGCTGCTGGCGCCCGAGATCATGGAGCTGCTCGAGGCCTCGCCCTCGAAGCCGTCCAGCTCCTCGCCGCCCCGCATGCTGCCGCCGCGCCGCCCGGAGCTGCGGGCTCCGCGGGGCCCCGCACCGCCCGCCGCCCGCCGCGCGCCCGGCCCGGCCCGGCCCGCCCGGCTCGGCTCGCGCCGCCTCCGCAGCGGAAGGGGGGGCGGGGCGGGGGGGGGCCGGCGCGGCGGGCGGGGGGCGGGGCGGGGGCGGGGCGGGCGCGCGGCCCCGCGAGGGGGGGCGGGCGCGCGCGGGCCGGGGCCGGGGCCGGGGCCGGGGCCGGGGGGCGCGGGCCGGGGTGGGGGGGCCGGAGGGGCTGGGGGCGCGGGCCGGGGCCGGGGCCGGGGGGGCCCTTGGGGCCGGGGGCGGGGTGGTCCTGGGGGCGGGGATGGGGGCGCGCGGGCTGGGGGGCGCGGGGGGCGCGCGCCGTCTCCCAAGCCCCGCCCTCACCTGCGGCGCGCGGGGCCCCGGCCTCCTCTCCGCGCGCGGCGCTGCCGGGGTGCGACCGGGGTGCGGGCTGGGGGCTCTGGGGGCCGCGGGCGGGGCTGGGAGCCGAGGGGGACCCCCACGCGCGGGGCCGCACGCCAGGGCCCGGCCTCGTGTCTCCCCGAACGAAGCCGATCCCCTGCGGGGGCTCCCGGGGAGACCCGGGCGCTGGGCCCAGGCCCGGCCCGAGCCGCACGGCGTGGCCCGAGGGTACCGAGGGGCCCCCGCCCCCGGCGCTGGCAGCGGGCGGGTCCGCGGGCCGGGGGGTGGGGGGGCCGGGAGCCGGCGGGGCCGCGGGGGGCCGCTGCCGGGTCAGCGCGGGGGGCGCGGGGCGCCCGCGGGAGACCGTCCTGCGGAGCTTAGTTTCCCCGCCCCCCCCCCGCCGCCGGGTCTCCCCGTCAAGGCTTTCCACACGGATGTTGCGCGGAAGGGCCCTAATTAGGGCCCAATTTGCAATTCAAGTGCGAAGGCTAATTTCCAGCTTAAGGAAACGCTGACTTTCTAAGAATTGTCACTTTGGACTGAACCCTCCGCGCCTGCAGGCAGCGGCCTCGCGGCGGGTGTAGACGGGGCGCCCCTCCCTGCAGGGTCTGGGATTCCAGGTGCCAGGCGCGTGCCCAGGTCGCACGGCTGGCTGGTGGGCAGAGTCCAGGTACCACCTTTTCCATTGCGCAGTGTTGCCTGATCCATAACCCAGATGGGCTGGTGGACGCCAGGCTGAGAGGCAGCAAATACCGAAATGAGGATATTTCCACTGAAAGGGCTCCTCGCCGTCGGTTACCAAAGATGGGAAAGACAGTGGCTCCGGCGCCTGAGTCAGCCAAGCAGCGTGTGCAGGACACTTCCCCGCAAAGCGCCGTGCTAGGAGCTGGGGGTGGACGCCAGCGACAAGGGCCCCGCCGAATGGTTGGCTGCAGGCCCTGAGGTCTGCCTCTCCCCAAGCCCCAGTGAAATGAAAGGTACCAGGATTTATTTGTTCAGGGCATAAAACCACAGGGACATAGACGGGGAAAAGAGACAAAGGAAGCAAAATGTTGGAAGCAGAAAAGTGGTCATTGCCTTAGAAGACCCCAGAAAGCGAGGCCTGCATGACAGTGGGAGAGGCTGAAAGGCCACCTAGATCCTGTCACCCAAGGCCCAGATGGGCGGTGCCAAGCACATCTGGAAGTAGGGTGAAGACAGTGATAGATCAGATGGAGTGAAGATCCCTTTGAGAAGAAGCTGGACCCTGGGATTCCTCTCAGGCCCACCCCACAAGAGTGGAGTTTTATTCTCATGAACAGATAAAACTGGGTATCTTGGCCATTCAGCAGTTAGCCATTCAGCACAGCTGAGGGCATGGGCATCATCCTGAAATGTTTAATTTATCTCTGTGTGTGTGTGTGTGTTTGCATACTAAATAATAGGAAGCTAAAAACTGGAAAACTCAAGAGTTTAAGAAAATCTCATAGGAAACAGAGCAGAAAGACAGAGATGGAAAATAGATAAGAAATCAGACAAGGGCCTTCCTGGTGGCCCAAGGGGTTAAGCACAGCACTGTGAAGCTGTCCACAGCCTCTGCAGCACCATTCGATCCCCAGCTGGCCAGGGAGCTACCTACATGGTGCAGTAGACCTCTCCTGCCTTGTCCACTGCTCCCCTCAGCGTGTACTTCGGTCCTTCTGCCTGTTCTGTTCCCCACTCTTGTCTCTGATGAATCCTCTCATCCCCCGCACCTCTGGCCTGTACCCCAGTTCTTGTACACATAAATAAATCTTTTAAAAAATAATAATAATAAAATGATTTTTAATGGAACTTGAGGGAGGAAGAAAAAAAATTAAAAAATGGAACTTAAGAGTCAGTGGTGGGGCCTCCCTGGTGGCGCAGCGGTTGAGCGCTGGGTTGCGAAGCTGCCCGCAGCCTCTGCGGCGCCGGTTCAACCCCCGGCTGCTCCCCGGCCAGCGGAGGAGGGTCCCACATGGCGCGCAGACCTCTCCTGCCGCCCGCTGCTCCCCTCAGCAGTGTCCTTCGGTCCTTCTGCCTGCTCTGCTCCCCGCTCTGGCTCTGGTGAATTCTCTCACCCTCCCGCGCTTCTGACTGTACCCAGTGCTTGTATAAATAAATAAATAAATCTTTAAAAAAAAAAAAAAAAAAAAAGAGTCAGTGGTGAACAAGACAGATATATTCCTGTGCCAACATGGGCCTGGCACATACAACAGAGCTTGCACCGAGTGTTATAGGGGGAGGAGCCTTTTCATATCGGTATGGGAAGGTCCAGCAAGGTTTTAATGGAGTCTGTGGGCCAGAATTTCAGCAGAGAACTGTGGTTCCTGAAATAGGAACCACAGTTAAATGGACAAAGAGATGGTAAGGGGTGATGGAAGAGTGTTCTGGGCAGAGGGAACAACATGTGCTAAGACCAGGAATAAGCTAAAGCAAGGCACGAGGAAGAGATTCAAGCGCAACGTTCAAGGGGAAGAGGATGCCCAGGCAAGATCTGAGGCTGGGAGAGGACAGAACCTGATCTGAAGAACGTCAGGCTGGAGAGTGGCTGGGGAGGCCTGCCTTCTAGGATGTTCTCTCTGGCTTCACTAAGCCTGAGCGGAAGCAAACTTGGAAGCTCCCCCCGCACCCCACCCCCCAGTACTTAACTGTCCTCTGATCCTGGACACTAGCCTACGTTTATTTTTAGTACCAGGGACAGATTCAAAATGTTTACTTCTGGGTTTTAACCAGAAATTCACAGATTTCCACAGGGTATTGCCGGGAATCCCACGGAGTTATAAGCAACACAGTAGACGGTGCCTTCCTCAGGGCTGAACACATCGTGAGTCTACAGGGCTGCAGCTGTGCCTCCAGATGTCCACTAATGCTGAAGACAAAATGACAGTGACAAGTGGTAGAGAAGCGGGCAGCCCTCTGACAGGTTCCTGGGCTCCCGAGGCTGGTGCACATGTCCAGTGCTGACTCAAGGCGATCGGTCTCAGGGGAGACGGATGAATAAGCCAGATGCCCCTTTATTCACTGCTGCTGGGGGACAGCCCTGCCCGTGACCAGAATGCTGATTCTTAGCTCAGTTCCTGATCTCGTCCCTTATGAGCTACTCAGTGTATAGTGTCCTGAGATGTGGCTTTTCCCAGGATTCTCCAGTTCACCTGGCTCAGGTGCAGCTCTCCCCGAGTCCCCCAGCCTCTCATTTAGAACTTGGCTTAGCTCCCTCCAAAGGCAACCACTGCCAAGCCGAGGGGACTCCTCACAAGAGCTCCCCTCCATCCCGATTCAGTGGCACAATCTAATCTCCAAAGCGTTGGTTCTACAAGGACTTTAGGTTCTAAATCCCATGAAGGGCTGGAAGCAAAAACACCCCCTGCCCAAACTGTGGTTCCTGCTAATTCTGTCCCTAGAGGCGGAGCCTAATGATGGTGAGGAGAGAGGGGTTCCCCCCACACTTTGTTTCTTCCTGAGACTTCTCCCTGGTGAATCCCTATTAGGGTGGGGGTGGCAGCAGCTTTTCCTGTAACTTCCATTAAGCACTGGATCTAATCTACTACTTTTAATAAGCTTAGTCATTAGCAGGAGCCCTAGAGATTTCTGCCTCAAACGGGAAAATATAAACAGTGGTGGTTAAGTGGAACATTTAAGTCTGAAGTATACAGGGAAGGCTGATCTAGTTTATTGTTAATAATGATCCATATTAAACAGGAACCAAACACCCGAGAAATTGCTAATGTTTCAAGACTCACAACTTGGTTTGAAATGATTTCCCCCTTTTATTTTGTTGTTGTTGTTAAAGATTTTTTAAATTTATTTATGCATACAAGAACTGGGGTGCAGGCCAGAGGTGTGGGGGGTGAGAGGACTCGCCAGAGACAGAGTGGGGAGCAGAACAGGCAGACTGACTGAAATCCACTGCTGAGGGGAGCAGCGGGCGAGACAGGAGAGGTCTGCTGCGCCATGTGGGTCACCTCCCTGGCCGGGGATCGAACTCATGCTGCAGTGGCTGGTGATAGCTTGATAGTGCTGAGACTTTAACCCTGCGTCACCAGGGAGGCCCTGATTCTCCCTACGTTTAAAGGGCATTTTAAAGAAAAGTAGCAGAATAAATTCCTTAGCCTGAAGGATCTGGACTCAGAGATGTGAAAATAAACACACAACCCATTTTGGGTTTGAAAGAAGCCGATGCTCCTACTGTGCAGGGGGAGACTGACCGGGACTCCTCGCCGCCCACAGGGAGGTCCCGGGCCTGGGTGAATTCCAGGCGGGTGCGGCTCAGGGGTTACAGTAAACCACTGCTTCTGAAGGAACTTGTCCCTTCAGTCAAAAAAAAGGCTCTCCAAGACTTCTCTAAAAATAGTGCTCGCTGGGATTTTCCAGTGGGACATTCCTCTGGTTTCTACGACCAAGAACAGCCCAGCCAGTCTCTCTGTGCTGCCTGCTGGGGCCCCCAGCGGAATCTCGCCTACCCTGGAACCCCGCTCGGTACTGCCTGCGTTCTCCTGGCTGCCCTCACCTTCCCTTCCCACGGCTGAGAAAGGGAGACGGCTTTCTGGAGGAAGAGGCTGAAAGGTGTGGCTGTAAGCAAATATGGGAACTGCCTTCACCCCCCCAGTACTGGTCGCCATGCCGGGCCAGGTGCCCACTGCACCAGCTACATAAACCTCAGGCAACAGAGGCAACAGAACTAAGCCAAGCATTTGCTGATCCCCAAACCATGTCATGCTCTCGGCCACATGCTGTGCCCCAAATGAATTGTGTGTGGGGGGAAGGTAACTGTGGAACCATAGTGGACACACTTGCTTCTGTCTACCTAGCCTCCATCCCCCTGCTTGTAAAGACAGAGCCCCCTGCCTCACTCCTGGGCTGTGCCTCTTCTACTCCCTACACCCACCTCCCTGGACAAGCGATGCCCACCCAGGAAGAATGGGCACCTGACCCCAGAGTGACATCATAACCCCTTCTACCCATGACTGGCTCAGGGTGACATGGGACTTGAGCTGAGCCAATGAGAATCCTATCCTGGGGTTTTCCTCTCAAGAACGCAGGGGTTCTCAAACTTTAGTGAACACGGGAATCACCCGGGGACTCTCTGGACCAGCCCCAGAAAGTACCATCTTTAGTCTTAAGTTGGGGGACAGGAATCTGCTCCTATATGTTTCAAAAGGACTACAAGGCCAGGAGTGGGTAGGGAAGGCTTCGTGGAACTAAATGGGTTTTGAAGACTAAGTAGGAGTTTACCCTGCGGCAAGGAATTCTGCCCTCGAGTCTCTGGGGTTGCCATATGGCCCCAGGCTGGCATAGTTTTCCTCCTACTTCTCTGTTTGCTTTTTTAAGTCATCTTTATGGCTTGGCTCCAAGAGTTCAGTGTTCCTCAGACCTCTGTCCTCCAGACCTTTCTCCTGGGCATCAGCCACTTTGGTCCATCCGCTCACATGACCCCACACCCTTGGGTGTCCTGAATCCCATGAAGTCAAGACATAATTCATACTCTCACCTGTTGCCCCTACCCCCACCATCCCACATGCCAGACACAGCTCTGCTCGGTCTTCACATATTAACTCACTCAATCCTCAAAAGCACCATGAGGAGGACTAACTCTTACCTCCTGTGCACATCCTGTGGGGCTTATGCTGATGTTAACTTATCCAGGATCCGCTTCCTTAGTCCCCCGACTGGATCAGGTGCTCCTGCCCTGGCTTTCGCGGTCTCTTGCATCAAAGTACTTGTTGCACTGTTATGACTCACTGGGAACCCATCCGTCTGAAGTCCTTCCAGAGAGTGGGCGCCATTTATCTCTGCTGTGTCCTCGGGACCCGGGTTAGGGCCAGACATGAAGTAGACCTGCAAGGAACCATCTGCAGAACACAGGATCGTATTCACCGGCTGTATAACCTTGGACAAGAAGTGGGCCTCTGTGGCCCTCCATTTCCCTGTCTGTAAATCGTGAGGCATTCAGAACTGGGTCTGCGATGAGACACTCAGAAAACTTGCTCATTTTTGCCACCATTCTGAACAGGCCAGGCAGGGCTGAGCATCTGGAAAGAGAAGCCAGTTTAAGCTGCCTAATGGAAAGGTCTGTGGGTTCTGAAAGGGAAGAGCAGTCTGAGTCCCCGTTCAGAAAGGGGTGGGGGGCGATAGTGTGGGGGGGCCGTAAGAGGTATGTGAAGGGCAGAAGCTGGACAGGCTGGGGGCAGATTCTCAAGTTCTCTGCATCAGGGCTGCTCTTTGTTCTTTATGCTGGGGAGTGACTTGACCCCACTTGGGGCAAAATAAAAAGTAAGGATGAATAAGTCTTATCGCCTCTGTATTGATTTAGTCTTATCTAATAATTTAGTCTTATCTCCTCTGTAGTGGGGCCACTGTGAGCTTGAACAATGAAATGCAAGGGACTTTTCATTTTTTAAAAGATTTATTTTATGTATGCATACAATAGCTGGGGTGCAGGTCAGAGGTGAGGGGGTGAGAGGATTCACCAGAGGCAGAGTGGGGAGCAGAACAGGCAGATCTACTGAAATACACTGTTGAGGGGAGCAGCGGGCGAGACAGGAGAGGTCTGCTGCGCCATGTGGGTCGCTCCCTGGCTGGGGATCAAACCTGTGCTGCAGTGGCTGCAGACAGCTTGATAGCACTGCACCTTAACTCCTTGCGCCACCAGGGAGGCCAATATATGTATGTTGGAAACCAGACGTTCTCTCTGATCCCTTCAACTCCAACCCAATAGTCTAGTTTTTCCATTTATTCCCTTCTCTGGCACTGAGAACCTATTATCTTCCATCCACTAACTTCCTTGACCCAGGCTGCCATATGTAATTACCCTCCACCCCTACCATTACTTTCATCGCGCACAGAGGCCCTCCTCATCACATGACCCCATACCAGGCCACCCGTCTCCTGTGGAAGTTCACTTCTCTCCACTCGGATTTGACACCTCATGTGGATGCCTCCTCACCCCCACTTGGGCAGACATCGAGTCAGGCCATGGGTTTGCCCTCCTCACCCCACTGGGCTCTGATGCCCTGTGTCCCGCACAAACCTCTTCACCCTGCTTTGGATAACACTCTGTGCCAGGCCACTCCCTCACCTCCCCCATTAGGCACTCTCGTCCCCATGCTTGGGTTCCACAATTAGGATTCTGGGTCACCACAGCGCCTGCCACAGCCCCAGGAGTCTACATGCTCTGCCCACTTCAAGGCTTTAAGGCCAAATCGTTGGGGGAAAGGAAGCGCACCGCAAAGACATTGGCCTTTATTTTGAGCAGAGGAGCTGATGCTGGCGTTGGGGACATCTATTAGCTCATCCGCTGCTCCCAGAAGACGCCCAGCTCTATAGGGGCAGGGCCCTGCCATCTCGAGTGTCGCCCACTCAGCTATGGTTCCTTGGAAGATGGCAACGGCTGCTGAGAGGCAGGAAGGAGGCCCCGGGAGGCCACACACCTCGGCCATGTGTTGAGATGCCCACACATGCAGATGGCAGAGAGCCGCCTTGCTCAAGAAATCAGGCAGTTGCCCAGGTGATGGAATTTATGGCTCGCTGAAAGCTTGTCTGCCCTAAAATAGCTCTCTTGCTCACAGTGTAAACCAGCAATTTATTCCTTTGGATTTGAGACCTGGTGCTCAGCAGTGCACGGGCGGGGGCACGTGCAGGTTGGGGAGAGGCAGCAGCAACCATTCCGGATTCTCAGTCCAACTGCTCCTTTCCATAAGACCTTGCCAAGAAATCTCCTCCCCGGTCTTACTCCCCCATCTCGAAAGTGGCGATTCTTAATGCTCTTTCAAGAGCCAAGGGCTGTCTCTCCCGCCGGCCAGGCTGGTTCATTTCAGGAGCGCCTGCACTCTAGGCGCGGCCCTCAGAACGCGTCTCCGTGCAACGCCTCCCTCTGTGGCGGACGAGATTCTCCCCATCACTTTCCAGATGACCATGCTGAGGTTCCCAGAGGTTACGTGACGGATTTACGATTACGCAACCGTTAAGTTCCAGAACCAAGACTCAAACACACGTCTACCTGACTCCGGGAACCCCTCTGCGACAGGCCAGGTGTCAGGGCTGGAGCTTTAGGCCACCATTTCCCTTTTATGTTGGAGCAGCTCCGGTTCAGCTCAATGCTGGTGGTTCCAAGTGTGGGTGGGAGCCATCTGGTAGAGGGGTTGTATTTGGGGATGCCTCCCTGAGGACTTGGGGCCTGCAGCAGGGAGGTGTTTCTGCACTCCCCTTTGTGCCCAGGGCACTGCCACCCATGGCACTCACAAAAGAAACCTGCTTCCAGGGAGAAAAGCCTCCCAGGGCTGTCCCAGCATGGCCAACCCAATTTATAGAGGCAGATTTGCCTAGGGCAGGTGGGGGCAGTGAGGAAGAGGAGAAACGGGGCAAGAGAGGAAACGGAGAGGCCACAAGGTCGCCAGAGTGCTCAGGTCAGAGCATAAAAAAGCCTTAGAAACCCTACATGTGAACATTCTCGAAGGGTGTTCTGTGGAACCTGGAGGTTGTCCAGCCACAGCCAGCTCGCAGAGTCCACACTTGAGCCCTTCTGAAGTCACCGTAGACGAGATCAAAACAAAAAATCTGTTTGGGAGCCTCCCTGGTGGCGCAAGGGGTTAAGTCTCAGCACTATGAAGCAGTCCGCAGCCACTGTGGCCTGAGTTTGATCCCTGGCCAGGGAGGGGACCCACATGGCGCTGCTCCCCTCAGCAGTGACTTTCAGTGGATCCACCTGTTCTGCTCCCCACTCTGCCCGACTCTGGCGAATCCTCTCACTGCCCTCCCCCACCACCACCTCTGGCCTACATCCCACTTCCTATATGCATAAAAATAAATCTTTAAATAAAAATCTATTTTGAATTGGCCTACATTTTCCAAGCCCACTTGGCCATCTACGATATGATGACCATCTTTGGGAAACCCAGATTTAGGCTTTTACAAATGGCAAGAGGAATGTCAAGAGCAAGGCTGACAAGGGGGGCAGAGCCTGCGCAAGAACCGGCAGCTGCTGCAGTGCGAAGCAGGTCATCGCTGTTCGCTCGTCTCCCGGGGCCTGCTGGAGAGGACGGAGCCTCCCGGGTGTGTTTCCAGGACACGAAACCACTTAGTGTCAATTGGACCGTCTGAAATACCTTCTTGATACACATTATAAAGTTTGAACAATGAGCAGTGTTTAGTTTCCTCCCCATGCTGGTTTTATTCCAGGCAAGCGTTTGTTAGCTGATTCTGTGTAGGTCAAAAATGGATTCACAGTAAAATGGTGCCAAATATTTTAAATATCAAGGACAGATGTAACATGCCACAGGCTGCTGACAGATGTACCAAGGCGTTCCCCACTCTTTAAAATAAACGACTGCCTGAAAAAGGGACAGTTTTAAATGGAAGCATTCTTCCCAAAACAAAAGAGATGCTTATCATCTACTTCTTGTCTTCTCGAAAACTTTGTCTAGAAAGTTCTTTAAAAAAGCTGTGTGAGGTGGGTTTGTGGCGGGGGTGGGAGGGGCAAGGAAGATGGAGGCGGCTGATGTGAACCCAGGGCTACGCAACAAACAGGTTCAACGAAATGTTACACGAAAACACCACATGAGAATATCTGAGTGTTCTCTGACTTATCTTGAGCTGTTTGAGGAAAACAATAAAGATGGGACACCAAGTTAAATGTTAACAGGACTGGGAAATCATTTAACTTGACCCACACAGGAATTTTTTAAGATTAGAAGCACTTGAAAGGTCGGTGAGGCGCCTCCTGTCTGAAGGTTGGGGAGAGAACCTGGTGACCTCCAAGTCTCCTGCGGAGAAGCCTGGCCCCGATCTGGCATCCCCACCCCCACACTCCCGCCTCTCGGACCCCCGCTGTCTTAGCACAGCCTCTCCTCTCCCTCCAGGTCAGGGCTCAGGCAGGAACTGCGGCCTGGCTCCTGGCACCAGCAGGGTGCACTGTCCCCCCACAGCGGGAGTTACGGCTTCTCCTGCTCCCAGCAACACTGCTCTGGGCCTGTCATCTCTGCCTCCTCCCAGCCATCTGTGCCCCATCAGGCAAGTCAGAGCGCGTATACACCGATACTTCGCCTCCTTGTGGTTATCTGCGGGTCTTTCAGGGTGAAGAACACCATAAAATAGCAGTTACTGCCTCTAGAGTCCAGGGCGTGGCTGTGCAGCCCACGGGAACTGCTCCAGGCATCACCACGGCGACAGGTCAGACACCCACCCCTCCAACCTCTGTTTTCTTTAGAGATGATATTTAAAGTACAAATTCTGAAATGTCACAACTGGGAAGGAGAAATTCTATGGAGGGATGAAGGAGGTTGCTGGAACAGTATTAATCAGGAGTTTCCTATATTTTTTAAAGTCAACAATCACACAGAAGACCTATCACCTGCCAGGAGCACAGGTACCTCCACCAATGGTCACAATGACTGGACAGAAAATTTAGCCCCATTTTAAAAAAGGAAACCTGAGAAGAGTTAATTTCCCTAATTTTGGTTGTTTTCTTGTTCTGCTTCTTGACAACTTTCTCATGCCTGATGCCAGAGTAACGGGACTTCTGTGAGACAAAACATCAGGATTAGAATTCACTAGAGTCCACACTATGCCCAAGATCCCAGCTGCCCTCTGTGCTGCTCAAAATCCAGAATAGGTAGGAGAGGGTTTCCAGAGTGACCCAGCAGTGAGGGCCCCTACGCAGACAACACGCGAGTGGGCCTCCTACACACATCAGGACATTTGCACAGGTAAGTCAGGGCCTACCAGGGGCCCTTGCCACACAGGTGATCCTCAAAACTTTGGATGCCTAAAGAGGAAAAGGCGCCGCTAAGATGGGGAGTGGCAGACACCTCCACGAGCCTCTCTCAGCAAGGCACTCTGACCCCTCCTGCCCCTGTAGCAAGGCACTCTGACCCCTCCTGCCCCTGTAGCAAGGCACTCTGACCCCTCCTGCCCCTGTAGCGTATATGCTCCCACTAGGAACCAACTCTGCTACTTTGGCTCCCCTAACAAGAATGACTCCTCCAGCCTCCCTGGTGGCGCTAAGACGCAGCAGCCTATGGAGCTGTCTGCAGCCACTGCAGGATGAGTTCGATCCCCAGCCAGGAAGGAGACCCCCATGGCGCAGCAGACCTCTCCTGATGCGCCCGCTGCTCCCCTCAGCAGTGTATTTCAGTCAATCCGCCTGTTCTGTTCCCCACTGTCTCTGGTGAATCCTCTCACCCCCCTGCACCTCTGGCCTGTACCCCAGTTCCTGTATGCATAAATAAATCTTTTAAAAAAAACAACAAAACTCCTCCACTCAGGATGGAAAGGGAGAAAGGCAGAACAAGC
Source organism: Talpa occidentalis (assembly GCF_014898055.3). Taxonomy (NCBI): domain Eukaryota; kingdom Metazoa; phylum Chordata; class Mammalia; order Eulipotyphla; family Talpidae; genus Talpa; species Talpa occidentalis. The sequence continues at coordinate 6,035,010 of NW_023601754.1, forward strand.
AACACATATCTTATTAGGCCCACAGATAAAAAGACTCACTTGAACAACTTTCCCCAACTGCTTTAAACACACGCAATGAATACCAGCAGAGCACCAGGACTGGGGCAAACCTGCCTGGGTTTAAATTCTGGCTCTGACCAAATTCTAGTCTATCTGTGCCTTAGTTTTCTCATCTGGAAACCAAGGCAGGATCATAGCATACCTGCCTCACAGCATTGTTGGGAAGATTAAATCAGGTTATGTAAAACGTCTAGAGAAGGTAATGTATTTGCTATTACAATGTTATTGCAGGTATCATCAAATAAGAAGTATTTGTTCACCAAACCTCCTAAACTCAACTTTAAGGTAAAATATTACTAATTTGTAGAATATTTGTACAAATATTACCAATAATTTGTACAATTGCTGACAGGTGTGCAGAATACGGTACTCTTATGGTGATTAAACAATTTTAAAAAATCACTTAGCCCAATTCTGACCATTAAAAATTCATCTAAGAGGCAGGAAATATGTCGGACGACTCACAAGCCCACTGCCCTTTGCCCACAGCTTGGAAATTCATTCCTCAAAATAGGCTTTCTGATTTTTTTTTGCCCACTGAATACATGAGCACTGGACAAAGACGGTGAACAAATGCCAGATGCCCCAGGACGAGATGAACCCAGAAGAGTGTGAGGCGATATCCCCATGTCCCGACCATACCAAAGATCTGTTGAAGCCCCAACTCCATACCTGTGAGGAAACGCAGCCTGTGCAGATGTAGTCAAGAGGCCACTGGACTCGTATGGGCCCTAGATACAATGACTAGGGCCCTTACAGAAACGGAAAGATGTGGAGACTCATGGACACACAAGGAAAAAATTGTGTGATGGCAGAGGCAGACCTGAGTGACGAGTGGTGAGCGAGCCCCAGAATGCCAAGGATTTCTAGTATGCACCAGAAGGAAGACAACGAAGAGCAAGGGAACACTCTGGTTCACAGCCCCCAGAAGTAACCAACTCTGCCGACACCTTGACTCCCAATTAATTTCTAGCCTCCAGAACAATGAGAGAATAAATCTGTTGTTTTAAGTCACACACACACACACACACACAAATGTTTTTTCTTTATCAGAACTTCTAGTCATTTCAAGTGAGAAAGGTATATACATTGTTAGCTGTACGGTCTGCTACCCCCTGATTAGCAGACAATTCAATGTATCTGTAGTGCGATGATATAAAGAAACTCACCAAAAATTATAAGCAGTCTGGATTCATGTTTATTGAAGCCAGTAATTAGAGACATCTTCTTTTCCAGCACTAGAAAGCAAGGTTCCACATGACTGCATACTATGTCCAGATCGAGCCACACCCCTGGACTAAGGCTGGTGGGGGAATAACCTGCAGTCCTCATTTTAAGTTAAAAACACCAATAAACTTAGTAGAGAGACAACAGTGAGTTTTCACCTACAGCATCAACATTGCTAAGGTCATGATGTACAGAGCAGTCACTTTCAATTTGTTAAGCTAATAAAACACAGTATCTTCAGTTTAAATACTGATTTTAAAATGCCAATCAAAAACAAAGTGCAAACAAAATTAAATAATTCTAGCAGCATACCCGTTGCATTTTTAGGAAAGACCAATTCAGGGCCTTCTTTGAGGCCCATCTTCAAGGTTGGGCTTCTTTGATTTTCCCATTTTAAAGACAAACAGCGGATGCAACCACCATAATGTATACAGAGTCACAAAATTGTCTTTAACAGTCTGCCATATAAGTGTATTCTGCAAATAAAATGAATTTTACTTTGAAAAGTAAAGGCTGTTCATTGGTTGGCCTTTGGTTCCAATGCTTGAAAACCCCCCAGAAACAAAAAAAGATCTCCCCTCCTCCCACCCCCAAAAGAGAACCCTGCAGCTCCCCCAAAGTTGGTAGACTTTGGCAACCACTGAGCAAATGACACTATACATCAGATTCTTCCGCTACTAAGAGCATCCAATTGTCATGAGAAAGTGAAAGCGATCTTCTAAGAACTCTTCCTTCATAAGACAAATGTTTTTAGCATTTCATCGATTTTAGAACATTTTATATTAACACAAAAAGTGCTTATCAGTTTAAACGATGAAAAAGAAACCAAAAGTAAAATTTCACAATAAAATTTAACATCGCACTGTATCCCTCTTACGCATGTGCCTTTCCAAGAGTTTTACCTTGTTTGTGCAGTCACTTATTTTGCCCCCTGCATTAGTAAAGAGGGAGCAATTGACCCCACCACTGGCATAGCCACAGCTGTCTGGCATCTCTTGGTCGCTACGCCATCATTCCACAGTCAGTTTACTGTCATTACCTGGACACTGGTTACTGGAAGCCACAATACATTTAACAAAAACAAAAACAAAAAACTTCAAAAGCAGGGGAAGTATATCTTCAATAATAAAACTGGCACAAGAAACATGTTTTTGTATGTGTCAGAAAGGTAAGTATATACTCAGCTTTCTCTTTAACAGTGTTTGACCTTTACAAAAAAAAGCAATTCCAGACTGTCTTACAGTCTGGTAACATAGGTATGAAGTCATGCCCAGCATTATGTTAGTGGTCAGTCAGATCTGGTATGTAAAAGTAACGACGCCAGGGAAATTATTCTTAGACACAGTACAACATACATTCGTATAAAAAAGTAAACTCCACATAAGTGAATGGTGGTTTTCCCTTGGTTTGACAACAAATGTTTCATACATTAAATTCATGGTAGTGTTTTTGCATTTAAATGTTCTGTGTCATGTATAAAACTAAAAGTGCCATTTCAAATCCACAGAAGTAACTTCTGGAACGGTGGTGTGACATGACAATGTGCATGAATTTGCCGCCTTTAATGGAGACACCTGGAACTCTTATTTCCTTAAGAAAAAAATGCTACATTTTATGAAAAACACAAAACAAGAGAAATGTGTCATTTCCATTTTCAATATAAAACATTCACACTGATTTGTCTATCTGATAGCACTGATCAGACTGGGGAGCTAGGACAAGACCCTTCGCATCAAGGGGACCCTGTGAAGGTTTCCACAGACCGTAAGGCAGGGACTGGTGCAAGCCAATTAATCGGAGTGCAATTAAATTAAACCACCCCCTCAACCTTTGCGTAGCACATTGCATTATGGTAAAATGAGAGGTTGGTCACCATTCGCTATTAGTAGGCTGGTTTGTGGTAGTAAAAAAAAGTTGTTTAATTTAAAAAAAAACAAAGCAGGAGCTATTTAGACACAATTCAAAGTAAACTAATTTTGTAACTGCTGACTTAAAACATCCCGCACAGTGACTGTCTGCCCACGAGGCACATGACGCGAGGCCTGCCCCTCACCTAAGGACATGGCCTGGGCCAAGGTCATGAGTCCTGGGCAGCTGCCATCTTCTCCACCCATGTCACCTCCACCTGACTCAGGCACTCCCCACGTAACAGATCTTTCGAAAGCTACAGATGCATTCAGAAGAAGTCTTATTTCTGTAATTCTTAGTGTTTAGTTTGAAATGCCTCTAAAAACGACTGACTTCCGCTGAACACACAGGAGTCAGCAACACTTCTCACCTCTTCTTTCCTCCACGTCCGCCAACGCTCAGCTTTCCCACCACCTCTTCTCTCATTCCTCCTTTTAGTCGTTCTCTTTCCTGAACTTTTTGCTACTTAATCTGCTTCCCGAGAACAAGTGAATTTGCTAACACACGACTGGTCAGGCTAACCGCCACGATCGCCTGGTCTCATTCGCTCCACCCTGAAAGAAACGGGCCCTCTTTCTGTCCATCTACCCGGCCCTGCAGAAAAAGCCCAGTGGCACTTGCTTCCCACAAGACAGCCACATGCCCGAGAGTCCAAGGGTGATTCTTAACAAAGGGGTCTGACACGTAACCTTCCTAAATGTGCATTTCACACTCGGACAAGCCAATGCAGTAGTTTGTTTTTTTTTTTTAAGTTCATCTCCCCTGCCCCAAAAAACTGATAGCATGTGCATGTGCCATATCAGAAAAATCCTGGTCTTAGCAGATCAATATACATAATTATTTGGTCATTTTACATATGCACTTTTTAAGGAGGATCAGGCTTCATTTTCTGTTGAAGAGTTTGTTACCATGGAGTCTGGTTTTCGAGTCATTCTATCCAATTCTTCCTGAACATTTGTCAACACAGTCTTTTGTCCTTAAAGAAAAAAAAAAGGAAAGAGCAGTAGTTATGAGGGAACAGGTAAGAACTTGGAACATTTAAAATACCGACTTCTGTAATCACTTGTGATGAGAATAATCTCAATAAAATTAAGGAGATAGGTGTCCCCTGGTGGTGCAGGCGGTTGAGCGCTGCGCTGTAAAGCTGTCCGCAGCCTCTGCAGCACCGGTTCGATCCCCGCCAGCCAGTAAGGGTGGCACACAGTGTGGCAGACCTCTCCGGTCGCGCCCACTGCTCCCCCTCAGCAGTGTATTTCATCAGTCTGCCTGTTCTGTTCCGCACTCTGTCTCTCGTGAATCCTCTCACCCTCCTGCGCATCTGGCCTGTACCCCGGTTCTTGTATAAAATGAATAAATATTTAAAAAATTAAAAAAATAAAGGAGACTCTTTCTTATTGTAATGATTAGGAGGAAACAGACCTTAAACCAGCTCTTCTAAACTCCAAACACGAGAGGTCTGTGTCCCTACAGCCATATGACTGCCCTCTGCCTGGGGATGCCCCTGTGCCAAACACAGGGCTGAGTGAAACTTCTCACTACCCAAACCCAACTCTATACCAGCATCACCATCTTTCAGTAGTGGCAGCAATTTCCCCACTAACAGACTGTTCCCATTTGAGATGATCTGGTAGGTTATCTTTTGAGTCTGGGAACGTTATTACCATTCATTTACAGTGAAAAAAAATTCTGAGTATTCCCAGACCCCCAAAATAACTTACCAAATCATACCAAATAGAAGCAGTCTACTTTCAGAGAGTTGGGGAGAGGTGGTGAGGTCTGTATTTTAATTTGGGGAATGCAGCAAACTTCTTTCTATGTCTCAGAATAGTGAGTGTTTATAGGTTTTGTTTCTAATTATTCTAGACTGGCTCACATGGATAGCGTGGAGACACTGTTTTGTGAGGAACGTAAGACCAAGGCCTCACACTGTTTTGTGAGGAACGTAAGACCAAGGCCACACATCTCAGTCTTGCACAATCGGAGCTCTTATTTTTTTTTTTTTATTGTCTGATATTAACTAGGGCCTAGAAATGATCCCTATTCTTGCAGAAAATACCAGTTGACAGCCTGGGTCACTAGACCAGACTCCGAGTCTCTAAAAACTCAAAGTCAAGGCTGCATTGAGGGTAGAAGGGTCTCCTAAGGGTCACCTTTAATTTGCAAACACCAACTAGGGAAAATGGTATATTAACAGACCTTATGACCAATGGAAAATTAAAAGCAAAGATGCTTCTAAAATGGCCTCAAGTTTCCAGGAAAACGTATAATTCCCAAAGAATGTGTACACACTTGCCCTCCTAGCCCACGGGGGAAGACATGTGGGCAGGCCGCCAGAGCAGTGTGTGTGTGACGAGGGAGCCTCATGGAGGAAGAAATGACGACCCTCCAGAGAGACAGTGAGGGTTCAGAGGCTCCAACCCATGATAAGACTAGGGGCAATGGAGTCTGGGCACAAAAACCCATGCAAAGCATCACAGAACATTATAGAATAAATAGTGTGATGGCACACCGCAGACCATAAGCACCAACTGGGAGCTTCTACAGCGGGGCCATGTTTTTGGTTCTGGCTCTATCTCAACTCAACCGACAGTCACATCCCACAAGGGGAACGTGCCTGAATCCACCGTAGTGCAGCGTAAAGTGAAGACTGGCTTCCTTGCTTGGCTGCTCAAAATGAAGAGGATCTGCAGGTCAAGTGAAAGGCGACACTACCGTCCGCTGCCCCACCTTCCACCGCTCAACCAGAGGGGTCACAGGTCTTCGAGGGCCCTTCAGTACCTGACTTTTTGGCTGTGCTCTGCACCCCACCAGCACCAGGACTTCCAGGAGACCCTGTTTTTTTACTCAACAGACTGTTGAAGAAGCTGGCCAACACCCCTTCACTTGCTGCGTTATCTAAGGAAACATTAAGAACAAAGCATCACATAAACATATGACTTAAAACAAAAAGACATCCTATTCAGCTGGGAACTATCCATTTGTGGCTATCACCTTGCTCGCATACTAAGCACATTTATTTGCCATGATTCTTATGCATTCCCACATGACTAAGCGGGCACCTGTTTATATGTGCCACCTGCTGGGAGACAGAGCAATACCCATGCGCCACATCATTTCCTTGTCCACGAGGCAGTATTTTCCAAAATTTTCTAAGTCCTTAACTCTCCAAAGCTGTTGTGAAAAGCTCTCATTCTTGATACAAGATACCCATCAAGCATGCAAGAATTAAATAACATTTTATCTTGAGGCTTTTATTGCAGGCAACACCTTGGAGTGATGCTAAGTCACTGGAGTAAGGGCTACTAAAAGCAGTAAGTCACTGCACTTGACAGGAGAAGTAAGGGGGAAATGGCATACTTCATAAATGGAAATAAATATGGAATGAGAAATAAAATTAAGGATGCAATGTACACACTTGAAAATGACTTGTTATGTATTCCTCCCTGCAGGCCTCTGCAGCCTGGATACACAAAGCAAGGTGGGAAGGTGGGAGATGCAGACTCCAAAGGAAGAGTAAGCCTCTGGCTCTGCCAGGCACGAGGCCCCTCCCCGAGTGCGGGAAGTGGGAAGCAGCTCCCTGGGGACGAGAAAAGACGGGCTCCTTGGGCCTCAACCCTCTAATGCAGCTACCCAGCCCCCACGGGTGAAGTCTAGAACTAGCTCAGTCATCCTCCAAAGAGACACAATACGTACTTTTGATGTTTGGGTCTGGCTTCTTCACGGACGTGCCAGGAGAGGCGCTAGGTACGCTGGCTGGTCCTCCCCGGCCCTGGGTTCTTGGAGAGCCAGAGGGTCCTCTTGCAGGGGATTCCTAAATCCAAAACCAACCCAAGTCACACATAGGCATAAGAAGAACAAAAAATACAAATCCCAAAAATGGAGACATGCGTCTGCAAGTCTAGGGAGAAGGCACAGGCCCGGGAGTCTGCTTCCAGCTCAGGCCCTTTCTAGACCTGTTCCTCCTGCAAGAAGGGACATCCAGACAACAAAGCCTGCTCTTACTCATTCCCAGAGCTGTGTTCCTGCATCAGGCAGTGGCCGAGTTCCTACTATGTTCCTGGCCCTGGCCCTTTAGGGACACCAAAATACAAAGTCCACACAAACATAAGCTCTCACAAATAACTGCATAGAGTTTGAAGACACTGGGCCTTGACCCTGTTTAGTTTTAGGTACTCACGGAGGCTCTCGTGGGCGTGGCTGGCTGCTTGGCAAGGGATGACTGCAAAGAGAGGGACACACTGGCCATTAACCAAGGCCTGCAGAATGCACTGAGCTCTGGAGAAACACTTCCTCCCAAGTATTCCACTAGAGGGCACCATTTACAATCAAGCCATAGATTTTACACTCTAAGTGTGAAATAGTTGTATGTGAAGTTTGGTATATGGTGAAAAAACAATCCTCCAAATAACCAGTTTTGAAGCCAAGGAAGCAAGAAGAGCACAGAAGGAGGAACAGTTGGCAAAAGCACCATCAACACCCCCTGCTGGCCTGCCTGCGCCATCAGGCACACCCATGACATGGGCAACAGCTGGAGTGAAACAGAAAGGTGAGACTGGATTTGCATTCTGAGCTGTCAGCTTGGGAAGTTACTTTCCTCACTCACAAGGTAAGTGTGGCAGCTCACCCGCCATCACTTAATCCCACACAGCCCTGTATGGGACTAAGTGAAATAATGGAAGGGAGGTCAGGGCACTTAGTAAACTGTCAACGCAGGAATAATTATGCTAGAAAACTGACCTTTCCAGAGAAAGGGGTACTGTACTTAAAAAAATACTAATCCCTGCAGGAGGATCTGCAAGTCAGGCGGGACTCTCGGAGGAAGGGAGTGTAATCCCTACCCTACCAATCCTAGAAATGGGAAGGAACGAGAGAGAAAGCTGGCCGCAAACCTTTTGATGCTGTGAGCTCTTTATGATACCCCCAATCTGCCCCAGGGAACTGACACTTCCGCAGGAGTCTGCTGCTCTGGCCTCATAGGTGTTCTTACCTGTTGTTTCATTAGGAACACCTGTTCATCCTCTGCCGCCAACTCCTTGTCGTGGACCAGCTGTGAAGTGAAGCCACACACTTGTTTGTGGTGACAGGTCAAGAAACCCAGAATGCTAACAAAATTGAGATTCAAAGAATCTTGGGCACATAGGTCTCAACATGAATCTGGGGCAGGTGGTAGCTGCTGAGACTGCTGAGCTGTGCTTTCTTCCAAGATCAACCTTGACATGTGGCCCAGCGTCAAGGCAAGTTCTAAACACCTCCCGCATCAGGGTCTCCAGGAGATCACAGGAGGAAGGGGATCTACTAACAGTAACCCAGAGGCAGCAGCACCATCAGGACTTACATGGGAAACTCCACCCCAACCTGCTATGGGCGCTCCATTACCACTCCTCACGCCCCAGCACGCAGAGCCATTCCTGTAGCACCAGAAGCCATTGAAAGACTTTTTATAAAGGCCTCTGAATTATTCACCCCTCCCCCCCCAAATAATTTAATGTGTAAATTATATTTACACAAAGTTTCCCCCCCACACACTTGTTACACACACACACACCCTACAATTCTAGAATGATCCAGGTACCTTTCTCACAGGAGGCTTCACAATAAAGTCTTCATACGTATCTTCTGGCTTCACGGTTGTGAAATTTTCATGTAAAATAGCTATTTTCTTTTCATTGTCCCAGCCTGCAGGTCTGAAGGCAAGGAGACAGAGACTGACTCGCTTGCGCTAAGATTGCTTTACAGCACACTCAGAGCACGCTCCGGGCTTGAGAGGGCTCCTGGGTGAGATCCCTGCCCACAGGCTGGGGTCTGTGGTTGCTGGGGCTGGCGGAGATGCTGCAACCTACTGCACGATGAACCCATCAGACTGACATCGCAGGCCCTGATTCATACTGCACTCACGGGGCTCAAGGAGTAAGAAGCCAGTATGAGGTCTTACTGGTTACACATGCTGACCCACAGGGAGTGTCCAAAGCTTTCCACAACTCAGCCCAGGAGAGTACAGATGCAAGAGGGCTCTATTCTGACAACAGAGAATGCAGAGAGCAGCACAGAGAGAGCTCAAGATGGGACCATTTCTTTTGGGTTTGGCATGGGGGAACCCCTCCTGCGGGCTCTTTCTCTGAAATGACTTCTTTCTGTTAATATTTTGCTTGATGATTGGCTCAGTAATTCTGCTGGTGTGGGAAGAGGAACACTGGAACCAAGCGGCATCAAGGTCCCAAACCCAAGGGACAGGAGTCCCTGAAGCTCCTACAGGGGTGCTCTCCAGCTCGACCTCACAGGGCACAATGGCACCTAGGTTCCATTAAGTTAACCTGCAGCCTGTGGCTCCCATGGAATCTTCTAAAGGACCAACGGTAAAACGGCCTATGTGACATACTTTTGAACTCCAGAAGCTCTAGTAGATGTCCATTGTTTCTCCTAAGCCTGTCATTCTCCATCCAACTCTTGCACTATCTAAATGGCTCTGCGTACTTCACCAGGTCCCAAATAGGCAACGAACAAAGGAGCAAAGGCAACAGGGATAGGGTAAGAAGGTAACACTGTGACCCCTGCAGGCTTCAGAAGCTGTGAGGTGCTTCTGTTTAGACCAGCACCATCCCAGCTGTCTCCTTGCTGCTATTGCTTCTCAGGATCACATGTGATCTGAGCGCTGGCTGAGCTCCAAAACACACCACTCTGAGTGTGTGCCCACTGCTCTCATCGAGGATCCTCTAAAATCACTCTAAGGTCCAGGTTTCACCCTTTTAGGCTTCTTAGAGACTGTCCCTTCTGCCCCTCCATTCCTTCCGCCTGGTATATACCATTCATCCTTCCCACACCACCACCCTGGCCTTCCCTGCCACACTGCCTCTACCACCCCATTAGTGCCCTCCCACTCAGCTGTACGTGTCCCCTACAGTGCCACGCGCAGTGATCAAATCTCAGTGATCGTGTCCTCAGCATGGAACTTGGGCACCTGGAAGTAGGCTTAGTATTTGGTGAATGAACAACTGCAATTCTCTTGTAAATCAGGAGGCTAAGCCTAAAGAGCAGTCTACTTCCTAAGCCTTCTAAGAGACCACATCACTTCTTTGTGCGTCCCCAACACTCACCTTTCTCTAGTGAGAAAGATGGGCAAGCAAGTACCCAAGTCTCTATCCAGGATAGTCAACTCCAGAGAAGCCCAAAATGTGAAATGCTAGACACACAACATTCAGTACAGCCGAAGCCCTGCAGAAAGGGGTGCCAGCGAGGGTGGCTGCAACCGCCACTGCAGTGGGCAGAGAAACCACACGCTTCAGCAGAAGACATTAAAGACCCCCAAAGCACAATTCCCTACATTTCAACTCCCTCCCCCAGCCAGTCCTCTACCAGCTTGACTGTAAGTGGCAAAGATGGCCAGCTGAAGTTCTGGCCACTTCCTCTCAATGAAGAAAGGCGGCACCCCTGACCCCCCACCCACTTCCCTCAACTGAAGATGACAAGTAATCTGGAAAGGAGCAACGAGGGAAAGCTGGGTGCATCCATCACTTATGAGGTCTAGCCTAAGTACTTTGCTACAAGGCAAGAGAAAGCTGGCCAGATGAGAGGCAGGTCCATATTTGGAAAGATAAAATGTAAAAAGCAATGTACTCTAAATATAAAGAAAAGAGTTTGAAAGCATCCACTATAAAAACTTACATAAAAACTGCATCCTTTTCCACAACTAAGGCAGGTGTGGTAAAGTGGAAACCGTATGTTTTATGAACAATGTACTTATACAACAAATCGAGGTTTTTCTCTTCCTTCACTGATGTGTAAATCAAGGCAGCTCCATCTAATCAGCATGCTTAAGGAAAACCAATTCACTGCAGGAGACAAAAACAAACACATACGAGCATAATCCTCGAAATATTACACACAGGTTGATCAGCTTTTGATCAATATATGAACAGAACGTGTTAAAGATCTAAATCTGAAAAGGTAATAGCAGATGAGTCAGGTCAAAAGCATAAGGCGTGTTGATACCAGTGGGCCGTGCAGTTCATTCTTAACTGCTGTCTTCTGGCCCATCAGGCTACTTCCCAAGAGGACACGTTAATGGCTCTGAAGCTTGCCAGGAAAACACACTCGGGATCGCCACAGTAGATTTCTACCCAGGCAGGTGCTCACATGACCCAGTGTATCATTAAACATACCCTGTAGAAGAGGTGGACAACTGCATGTACCCGTGGCACTCACTGGGTTAGACAAGCTAAAGAGCTGCAAGAAAGGGGGAGGAACCCATCCCATCACCCCCACTGCAGGGCGTGAGACTCTGGCATCAGTTGCTATTGGATTTTTGCAGAAACCACTCAAGACACCTCTGACACAGCATCTCTCTCATGACTAGCACAAAATACAAACATATGGGAAACACTTGTAGCATCTAAAACATACCTGTACTGGGTAATCTTTTCTGTAAAAATGCAAAGTTTAAGATTTCTAATATAGGATAAAATTATCATAAATAAAATGACCACCTATCAAATTTCTTTTTAATACAAAAGCCAAGCAAAGACACAGCATTAAAAAATTAAAATGATCCAAGACAGGCATGCCGATAAGTCTCAAAGGGCAATGAAGTAAAACATAAAACTAGAAAAAAGATGCAGACAATTTCTCCCTGGTAGAAGGTTCTCCTGGATTCAGGAAGTGCTTTACCTCACTGAAGATGCCCCACGTGGAAGGAAGCCTGGATTAGCACAAAGAGAGGGGAGCCCATGACCCAGGACCCCACACAGTACCCCAAGGATACACTGCAGGCAGAACCTCCGGAGGTGTGACTGGATGAAGTCGAAGTGCTCATCCCGGTAGTCGTGCTCCTTCTCCAGGATGCTCACCGCGTCGCACTGCAGGGGAGAGAAGAGAAACGAGTCATCTTTGCACCTCTGCCTGCTGAGGATGGAAACAGCATCTTTTTCAAAAATAAAGTATCACAGCTCCAAAGTCGAAAGCTATAGTCAAAGGCTAAACATAACTAAAGAGAGTGAGCGGCAGCGGGAGACTGCCATCCTTCCTCTGGTCTTGGCATCCTGATCTGTCATCTGATGATGGGCCTGATCACCTCAAACACTGCCCCATCAGGAAACAGGTCCACCGGCCGTGGCTGCTTCCGCAAACTCCGTACTCAGAACAGGCAGCAAAGGGGCACCTTGGAGTTGGACAACCCAGGAATAAAGTGCTTCTCAAGCCCAAAGTGTTTTTAAAGGTTTTTTTTTTTTTTTCCCTTTTGTAAGAGACATGAGTTTCAAGTCTTAAAAAAAAAGAAGAGAGATTTATTTATTTATGCATACAAGAATAGGGGTGTAGGCCAGATGGTGCAGCAGACCTTTCCTATCTCGCCAGCTGCTCCCCTCAGCAGTATATTTCAGTAGATCCATCTATTCTGCTCCCCATTGTCTCTGGTGAATCCTCTCACACCCTGCACCACTGGCCTATACCCCAGTTCTTGTATGCATGAATAAATAAATCTTTGAGAAAAAAAAATTAAATTTTAAAAAGTTCATCAAAGCTCCTGAAACTTTCTTTCAGATGGTGGTTTCCACTAGCCAAACCCAGCCATGCTGCCAAGGCCCCGGCACGCACCTTGGTACACACCACCAACACAGGGATCCCCAGGTTATGAGTCAGCACGTTGTCGCCGAGAGGCAGGGCAACATTTTCTTCATCAGCTCCTGAAGTCAGAGGCCCTCTTCTCTGTGGGGAACCTTGACAACTTTCTTCAGGTTCGATATAGTCTTGAAAATCTTTCATAACTACAGAAGAAGAGGGAAAATTACACATGCACGCAAATAAAAACATACATGCCAGCTTTAGAAAACTGGAAAAGGTAGCAATAAGCACAACCTTCCCAGCCATAGCCTACCATGACACAAGGGCTGCTGCAAAGCACCAAGCCTGACATCTGTCTGAGCAGTGTAACTTCAGAGCAGCAAAGACCTTTTCCTGTACAGCTTCAACCGCATCCAATTCTTAAAGTTTTTTAAAAACATCTAAGGTTGAAATACTGAAATAGTTTCTACCATGAAAAAAGCCACTCATATAGCTTCCATTTTCAAAATATCAGAATGGTAGGACTGTTATGTCACAGAAGTTACTAGAAAGCTGTAACTTCTAAAACTCCTCAAGAGTCCTCACTAGGGCCTCCCCTGGTGGCGCAGCGGTTGAGCGCTGGGCTGTGAAGCTGCCCGCAGCCTCTGCAGCGCCGGTTCAATACCCGACTGCCGGCGAGGGTCCCACATGGTGCGCAGACCTCTCCTGCAGCCCGCTGCTCCCCTCAGCAGTGTCTTCAGTCCATCTGCCTGTTCTGCTCCCTGCTCTGGCTCTGGTGAATTCTCTCACCCTCCCGTGCTTCTGACTGTACCCAGCGCTTGTATAAATAAATAAAGTCTTTTAAAAAATAAATAAATAAAAAATAAAAGAGTCCTCACTAGAAAACCACCTGAATTCTTACACCATGCTGAGGTGCGTCAGCACTAAGGCATGGCGCTGGACATGCCCTGCGTCATCCGTATTTCCTCATCATCCTCACTCTTGAGGGTTTAGTCTTCTCTTTACGGGCTCCTGAGTCACAGACTCAGTGCTCACAGGCCTGTTCCTGCCTAACACAAGAGGTCAGTGGTACAACATCCACTTCCTGGCACACAAAGTCACTACTTCTGTCAAGGATGCACGCCTACAGGAGGGCCTTCGAGGTGAGTGGTGGGTCCATGGCCTTGTTTAAGCCAAGTGCCCACAAAGCCCACAGACCTACACCTTTCCGCGGGCACCTGTCAAGCCAGAGAACAAGACATGATGATGAAAGCCAGAGGAGCACACATCTTCCTCTACGCTTCCACACCCAGCCGGAGTGAAGGGCCAAAAGGCCTGTTACTCTCATTCACACCGAGCTCACTGCACAGTGCAAGCAGCTGAGACAGGTACACACACTCTTCTTCACCTGTTTAACAGGTTTCAAATATTTTAAAACAAGGAATTTTAATTTACAAAGATTTTAGGTTATCATTACATGAGCTTCTAGAATTGTCTGGGAGCTCACTGGCTTTTTTATAATAATGGCCAAACAGTTAAGCCAATTGACTAAGCTCTAAAGTGTAGCTGTAACTTTCATTCTACAGACAAAACATTCATCTCTACAACTTCTCTTTAATTAAATGCATTCATATAATTTCACTGCCAATGTAAATATACTCGCGATCTTTACTGCGTTTTGGACAAAACGAGGGAAGACTTCCCGGTGAACTCAGCACGGTTGTTGTAAGAGCTGAAGAAATCAAAGGTTCTCACATTTTCTCTTTAAAAGCATTTTAACAAGTCTTCAAACAGTGACAAACAAAAAGGCTTGAGTGTCGAGGGAAGATCATCTGAGACGCTCAACCAGGGCTTCCAAGACCGTGAGCTCGGCAGAGTCTGGAACAGGTTACAGGTGAACTGCGTGACTGTGGGGAGTCTGCTCTGGGAGCCTCCATTACCCAGTGTGCTATAAACCCTGCCTGAATCTACCTGTTCCACAGTGTGAAGACGGCTGGGAAGTGCCGGGTTAGGTGAAGCACTCTTGAAGGGACTGGCTTAATTACAGCTGTCCAACAACAGCAGGAAAAGTCCCATGTTTTTCTTTAATAGCTCAGCATTTTTGGAAAACAGGTTGGAAAGCAAATGTTCCTAACAGGCTAGTGAAAGGGAAAGACAAAACAGTGAGGACCGCGCCCCTCAGAGTCAAGCGTGTCCCCTCGGGAGGCCAGGTCACAGCAGAGGCCCCGGGGCCCACGGGCTCCCCTTCTGCATCAGGGGGGAGTGGGTATGGGAAGGAAGCGGAGTACTCTGCCCACACTGCAGTTGCCTCTTCCTCCTCTTTTCCCTCCTGCCTCAGTAATCCTCCCCAGAAACCGCAGACAGCACCTTATCTTTTTCTTCAAATAGGCAATGGAGTTCACAGACAAAAAGCTAAAAAGACACGCCTAACCTAGATACAGCAGCACCTCAGGCGGCACGGGGATTGCTCTGCCCTTCCCTCAGACACTCCGCTGGGGGTCTAGCCCTGAAAGAGGGGCCCCCTTTGGAGCCCCCTTCCAAATTCAGCAGACTGGAGACTGGGCTGGATGGGAAGTAAGGCTGGCTGAGGGCCCCTCACTAACTCGATACTATACCTAGAGCCCAATTAATCTAGAAAGTGGGAGGCCACTGAGCAGCAGGACGGCCGACAGTTTGATTAAAATGTAACCTAAACTCAGCACTAACAAAAGCGCTCCAGCAAGCAGCGCACAACGTCGGGAGCAGCAGCAGAAACGAGAGCTGGTGAACCAGAGGTGTGAGGCCGGACTCGGCTCCAGCCACCCCCAGGGCTCTGCGGCCCGCTGTCTCCCCCACCGCCTCCTCCTCCAAACGGAACAGAGCCCGCTACGCAGAACATATGGCCACACAGACCACACTCCCCAGCCTCCTTAGAAAGACGGGCATCCACCCTCCCGTCCTCGTTGCCTCTCCTGCGTCCTGCTGCCGGACACGGATGTGAAGGCTGGCGCTGAGTCGTCGTGGGGAGAGAAACACACCCCGGGAGACGACAGAGCGGGAAGCGGAGAAGAGCCGGGGTCTTGGAGCTGCTGTCCTAGAGAAGCTCTCTAGGCCTGACCTGCCGACCTCTGAACCTCACTTACAGGAGAAAATACACCTCGGTCTCGCTTACGCCACTGTTATCCTGGGCTGAGTCACATACAATCTAATCCGAAGTGACACAGACATTAACGATAAAATAGATTCAGTGTGTCAGAGGAACACAAGTCCAGGCATCTTGCGCGCCGTGTGTATCCCTAAGGCCTAGAACAGTGCTTGCTGCATGAGAGGTGATTTCCCTGTCTGGGAAAGAACATCCTTGGCTCGAACATTCTTTTTATGTTTTATTTTTTTCCAGATAGTAAATTTACTTTTTTTTTTTTAAATTATTTTTTATTGAGGCAAAGCTGGTTTACAACACTATATATGATTTAGGGCTGGAGGGTCACACTGTTCCAGTCTTTTATGTTTTAACAAAATTTTATAAGGTTATGACTAAGAAAATAGATTCAGAAGCTAAAATCTCCAGTGCCTTAACCCACTAATCTAGGAATGACACTAAACGTACTGCAGAAAGAAAACTGCTCATCAGTCTGAGAACTATTCTGAGAAGCTGTCTGTAGGGTCTCTATTTCAGAGGAAAAAGAAGCATTATCTAGAAAGGTCAGTGGCTGATCACAGACGAGCTGAGCTGCATAACAATCACTGCAGCACACATGCAGGTGGCCCAGGAAAACATACACACAGGCACACACAGGCACACACACACACACACGAACTGGGTGCTAAACTATCTTGTTTAGCCACTGCAAAACAAGTATAAGATGAAGTCAGGGCAGGAAGATAGAAAAAAAACTCTAATTTGAAAAGTACATCAAGATTTCTGATTTTCTTTTGCCAAGAAGTGTGAGATCCAAGTGCCACGCTCCAGAAGTCCTCATCACCTCACTAAAGGGAATGATGTCAGCCCGTGGAAATGAGCCAGACCAGGCCAAGCCTGCTGCTGCTGCCGCCACCACAGCTCCCATCCCCACAGCTCCCGTCCCGGCCCCTCCCATTTCCCTGGCAAGTGGACAGAAGCTGACGTAACTGCACAGAAGCAAGGGAAAGGAAACAGAAGCTTCTAAACCACTTTAAGGAAAAAAACAAAAACAAACTTCCTTTAATTTGAAAGATCTTTGTTCTCAAAAGGACTTGGACGTATGCAATCTTAAAATAGTCTTTCATCTTAATAACCCCACAAGCCTGCAACAGGACCTCTATTTCTAACTAAAATTGTATCTGCTGGACTCCAAAATGAACTAAGGTAGGAGATGAAAGATTTGTCTTTTTCGGGGCTTCCTTTAAATCTGCCAGCGTGCCTCCATGGAATTCCAGGGCAGTGGAATTATGCCATAGAGACCACAGGAAGTGTCCACACCCACTGATGCTAGCTTTGCACAGAGACAGTAATGAATAGCAAAAAAGACCCACAGAACCGATCACGTGTTGTGGAATGAAGGAGAACCCTTATTTTAAAAAGAACCAATGAAGATAATAAGGAATGCTGATTCATTTATTTCCTTTAACTGTGAGACTGGAGATAAACAGTGCTTTGAATATTTTTTGTCTGCTAAATTTATGAGTGCAACCCTGAGATTAATGGTGAAAACAAAACACAAACAACACTCCATAAGGGAAGCTTCGCAGCCTCTTGACAGCATAAAAAGCAAATTGGTTGGAACCATCCAAATAGATGAGTGAACGCTCCAATGGAGAAAATACTATTTTACTTACATTTCCGTTCCAGCTCCCTCATCTCTTCTGGTGGAATTTTCATTTTATCAATATGCTCACGTAAAACACTAGCCCATTTCTGTAGAGATTCCATCACAGTCCAAGGTCTAGACATGTCCGCGACAAAAATGACCAGGGTCTCTGGCAACGATTCAGCAGAAACTGCAAACTTCAACAGGCCTTTGTGGTACAGGTCTCCATCCAGAATCCACACGTTGCAGCGTGTGTGATCTGAGAAAAGACGTAAAGCCGAGTTACTACCTCACAGTGACTTTAGCACAGCTGTAAGAAAAGTCACATCAGGAAGAAGTTGAAGGCAATGGTCATGGAATTCCATGTACAACACAGAAATCACCCAAAAAAGGGCTCAGATACTCAGCAGAAAGCAACCCTTGGTCAAGGTGCCTGGTAAACGATCCAGATTTTTAAACTACCATAACATATATGAAGTGTCCAAATCTAAAAAGAGTCCAGCAATGTCCAAGAAGTGAAAAGTGAAGGTCACTTTGACTTTCAGTAAGAACCAAAAGATACTAATAAAAGCTACAAATGTTCACCAGTCAGTGGTGCCAGTGTCAATCATGCATTTTCCTAAGATAGCAGCAATCTGGGAGGCGCAAGCTGCGCCCAAGAGTCTGTGGTGAAACAAGCTCTTCTTGTGTCAGCCACGTGAAGCGGCACATTCACACGCTACAAAGGGCACCAGAGAGACAGGGCCTTGGTACTGAGATGCCAGGATAAAATCATCGCTTATATTCCTCACAGATGAATCCATGTAATTTGCTTCAAAATAATCCAATGTGCAGTGAGAGTATATGGAAATAAAATTGACCAGAAACTGGGGTAACCTTTCAGAGTGGGTGACAGACGCAATGGGATTCATGATACCAGTCTTCTTTTATATTTTGTTTTCCCTAATAAAAAGTTAAAAACACATATACACAAATGTGCAAATATTGAAATTTAATAAAGTACATCGTTCCAAAACCACACCTGGAAGATCAAACTGTGGGAAACAATACTCCACATTGACAGTACATTCTCTGGCTATTAGAGACATCTTTTCTGACAACTTTTTTGTAATAGTGCCTTAAAGAATGCCTGCCACCAAAAATGCTTCATTAATTCTTACCCAGTAAATTCCAACATACACTTCAAAAATGTGTTCTTTCATTAGCTACCTTTAATGTTAATCAGTTCATTAACACACCGTAAAAATATATATTCACGATTTTATTTCAACAACATAAGACATCTACTTCTAGTTATACAAGCGCTAACACAAAACTTATTCAAAACTCTAATACATTTTAGATAGTGGTTTTGAGTTCTATGAATGCCTTCAAAACACTACCCTGTAACCAAAGCCCATGCCTTTAATGCCTGCCCCTCACCTGGCACAGTTCCTTTTTTGAGCCTCTTTTCCGACCCGTAACTCACTAAAGTGCCTGGAAATCATACCCACCACATGGCACATTAAAAAAATGTCTCCAATCCTGGAAACAGCCATTCTTTTGACATCTCACATCCCACCACCAACCAAGGACAAGCTAGAGATTATTTTCTCTACCTGGGTGACTGGCTGTAAAGTTTATTTTTATAACCCAGTCACAGTACACAACAAAAATGACCAGGGTTGAAAGATATATAATTAATCACAGGTAAGATCAACTCTTTCATCAAAGAGGAACTTGCAAGCAAGCGGCCTAAAAATATCCCATAAATGCAGAAGCCAAGAAGTTTTTAAGGCAACCCTAAAGAATATGAAATAGAAGTTAACATGTACTTTAATTGAAAGGCACAGAATATGCTTAATATGATGTTTTGGCATAAAATATGTTTATGCCATCTTGAAGCAGAAGTGACTACAGAGATTCAAAGTATCTACACCATGTTTGTACTTGAACAAAAAAACACTGGAGCTATCACTGTGCCTTAAGCACTCAGCTCCACCTGACACACACCATTTCTCATTCAGTCACATAACAGATACAGTTACCCAGTCCTACAAGAGGAAATTCAGGTGCAGGGCGGTTTAGTTAGTTAGAATTAGTGATGACAACAGGATTCTCAATCAGCTCTGCTTGGCTCTGAAGCCCAAGTTCTTTCCACAATAAACATGCTATGTAACAAAGACAGGAAGCAAAGAGTCAGACACAAGAGGTCCTTTAGACCCAGCCTAGTGAGTGGCCCCTGAGTCTCAGGCCTACATGCACCAAGTGGACCTAGATGGATGCCTCTATCCTTACATGAAGAGAAAGGCCTCAGCACCAGTCTACTGTTCTTTCACACCCTTCAGGGACTGATCAGCATGGCAATGAAAGCCAGGGGAAGAGAAAGAGGAGGAGGAATAAAGTCTTAGGGTTCTAAGATTACCATTAAAGTTAACAGTGACACAGTGCAGGTCGCCAAGCTTTAACAGGAGAGCCTTACCCATGGCCTCTATTAAACAAATCTTGGAGAGCACAGAATTAGAATGCTGGAAAGGGGCATTCCTGGTGGCGCAGGGGCTAAAGACACAGCACTATCAAGCTATAACCAGCCACTGCAGCACAAGTTCAATCCCCGTCCAGCCAGGGAGCTGACCCATATGGCGCAGCAGACCTCTCTTGCTTTACCCGCTGTTCCTCTCAGCAGTGTATTTCAGTAGATCCACCTGTTCTGCTCCCCACTCTGTCTCTGGTGATGCCTCTCACCCCCCACACCTCTGGCTTACATCCCAGTTCTTGTATGCATAAATAAATCTTAAAAAAAAAACAAAACAAGAATGCTGGAAAAGGCATAGGTCCACTTTCTTCATTTCACAATAAAGAAATGGGAGACAGAGGTGGTGGGATTTGTCCCCTTATATAATCACCCTCCCTCATAATCTTCACTATTTAAATGGGTAAAAGAAAATGAATGTAGAGTAATTTAACAAAGATATTTCATCTTTTGCAGAGATAACTTTTCTACCTAGGCACGAATAATTATTTTGTTATTCCAAACATCTAAGAGAAAGCCTAAAAATTTATAAAGGAGGCATTATTGGATAGTGGTAACCAAAACTATTGCTCCAATCCAACTCATGATGTCATTTATAAAAAAGATTTTAAAAATGACATCTAATCTTTAATAGAGTGTAATCTTTTGCTTTTAATCATCCTAACTACCCTGTAGGGAGAAACTAGCTAGATTGTAGAGATGAAGAATTAAAAGAAAACATTATTACCTCTGAGCCTCTATTCTCTCTGCTGAAAGAAACACAGGCAATTGGCCTTTTTCAACCGAAACTCTCCAGTGAGTAACTGTTAGGTTGTTCTACTCTGAACCTCACCAATTTCATATTCGCCACTAGAACCAGGCAGAGTAACAATGCCGCCCAGATTAGTGTGCCAAGTGCTTCACAGTAAAGTGCAAAGTTTCTAAAAACATCTATCTTACTACTTTACATACACCCGAAATGTCGCTTTTAGCATTTCCCCTTAAGTAGGGGCTACCCACCGCAACAGTTAACAGCCTGATTTCCCATTTTTGCTAAGATTCCCTATAAAGGAAATAGGTTAGTGCTGCAAAAGACATATACTTCATCTCTTCCGTGGTAACTAATTCTCTGAGAATGAAACAGAAAATTAAGAATGCCTGGACATGGTACAGAAGGCAACCAAGGCATCAGACCTGCATACACCCCTTACATGGATTAATGCTTCACTTACCATCTCTGTCCTCATCATGGACACTGAGGTAGAGATACTCTAGGCCTCTTCCTTTTTTGCCATGTTCAGCTCCTTGTAGTTTAGTCATGAGGGTTGTTTTACCTGAACCATCATCACCTACAAATATGACATGTAAGAAGACAAAAAGTACAGTTTATTCTGGGCAAAGCTGGGGAGTCTTGACATTCACTTGACAAGGAATAGCTAAGAATTTCAAGCAAAGTTCGCTGCTGTGGTCTTGCCTCAGGCTTTGCTAAAAGAATGGATGGGGGAGGCCAGTATGGGGTAAAAGTGGATGGGGGAAGGCAGGTATGGGAGGCGAGGGGAGAGGTGGCAAATTTCATCAAAAATGACATTCTACTGGGGCCTCCCCGGTGGCGCAGCGGTTGAGCGCTGGGTTGCGAAGCTGCCCGCAGCCTCTGCAGCGCCGGTTCGATTCCCGGCTGCTCCCCGGCCACCAGAGGAGGGTCCCACATGGTGCGCAGACCTCTCCTGCCGCCCGCTGCTCCCCTCAGCCGTGTACTTCGGTCCTTCTGCCTGCTCTGCTCCCTGCTCTGGCTCTGGTGAATTCTCTCACCCTCCCGCGCTTCTGACTGTACCCAGTGCATGTATAAACGAAACAAACGAACAAATAAATAAATAAATAAAAACATGCCTCTATAAAAAAAAAAAAGTTTAAAAAAATAAAAAAAATAAAATAAAAAAAAAAAATGACATTCTACTGTACTTAGCCTTACCTCACAAGGAAAAGAACAGGGCAGGTCTATGGTGCTACCTACAATTTATAAGAGATGCATGCAGAGAAGTGAAAGTAAAAAGTGGAACTATTTTCTCACAAAATAAACTTTTACCACAAGAAAAACAAGAAATCTCTAAATCTCTCAAAAACCCAAGAACTTTAAACTAAAAAGTTTAAAGTGAAGAATGGGAGCTCTATTCACTTTTGATCTTCATACGTCTCTTTCCTAAGCATCCTAAAGGCTAAGAAACTGAGGAAAATAATTATTAGAGACCAAAGCAAAACTCTTAAGCACAATCTTAGTAATTATCAAGCACCTCCTCATCCTCCTCCACCCAACTACCAACCTCCTCGCCCCCAGGAAAGACTCACTACCAAGAAACATCACTAGGCACCTCTGGGATTTAATAATATGGAATTATAGAACATGGAAATTGAAAGACATGCCACAGATCAAAGGCCTCCTCTCCATCCATCTCAATGCCACTACTTTATTCAGGCCTTCCACATGCCATCTGGACAGTGGTGAGTGCCTGGCAGCCTGATTTCAGTTCCTGCTCATTTTGAACCACCTGCCACTCTGCTGCCAGAGTTCTCTTTCTAAAACACGTATCTGGTGACCCTTAAAGATCTTCAGGAAAAGGCAACAGTTCTTCAGCCTTCCACAATCTGCCCCAATTGACCTCACCAGTCACCTTCCACAAGGAGCTTCTGGCCAACTCCTAAACCCCCGCACTGTCTGGTCATCACTGTGTTCCTGCAAACACTGACACTTATCCTTCAAAACACCTCATCCCCAAATTACCCTTTTTCAAAACAGCACCAAGAAGTGTGATGCTCCCACAATAATCTGCCCGTGCCCCACACGGCGAGTGTAATCACCAACGCATCTGTCCTCACTAGACAGAGAACCTTGTGCTGTCCCAGTGCCTAGGTCTGCCGACTGAATAAACCTACTCCAACTCCCTCATTTGTACGCGGAAACTGGGGCCACAGAACTTAGGGAAGCTGCTCCAGGGCACCCAGCAATGAAAGACGGGGAGATGTGGGAAGTGCCCCTGCGGACTCCCCAAAACCTCTGACGGGGCACCGCTCCTGAAGACGGAGCAAAGGGTCCCTTGGAACATCTCCCGCACACCCTCATTCTCCGGCCCCTCCGCACCCCCACAATCTGCTGCTCGCCGAGGCGCCGAGCGTCGGGCGCTGAAAGGGGCAGGCGGGTGTTGCGGCCAAATGACATGGGGCTGCACCGGCCACCCCTCCCGGGCGGCGGCATCCAACCCAGGCGAGGTGGAGCTGGCCGCGCCCCGGCTGTCCGGCCAGCGTCCCCCAGCGTCTCCCCGGCGCGGCGAGCGGGATCCCCACGGGGCGGGGGACAGAGAAGTTGGGCGCGAGGGGCGCCCGCTTCGCCCACCCCGGGCCCCGCCCCGCCCCGCCCCGGCGCTCACCGAAGACCAGGATGTTCTTGCCCGACGGCAGCTTGGACCTGGCGCGCGTGGACACCTCGCTCAGGATCGAGGACCTGTGGGGCGACGGCAAAGCGGTCAGCGCCGCGGCCGCCCCGGAGCCGACCCGCCCGCGCCGCCCGGCGGTCTGTCCGACGGTCGGTCAGCTGCCCGTCCGCCGCGCCCTCCCCTCCCCGGCCCGGCCCGGCCCGGCCCGGCCGCCGCGCGAGCTCACCACAGGCTCTGGCCCTCCTCCTCCTCGCTGGCGAGGTCGCCGGCCGCCGCCACCGCGGGCCCGTTGGGCCCCAGCAGCAGCTTCTTCTCCACCCCCACCGGCGCCATCTTGCCAACCGCAGCCACAAAGAGGCCCGCCCCCGGCCCGAGGACCCGCGAGGACCCCGCGGGCCGCCCGCCGCCCGCCGCCCCGCGCCGCGCCGCCTCCCTCCCGCGGCGCCCGCGCCCCGCCGCGCCGCCCGCGGGCCCCACAGGGTCGTCGGCGCCGCGGCGGGCGGGCGGGCGGGCGAAGGCGGCGGCGGGCGGCGGGCGGCGGGCGGGCGGGCAGGCGGTCGCCGGGGCAGCCCCGCGCAGGGAGGGGCGCGGGCGCGGCGCCGCCGGGGCGGCGGGCGCGCGGGCGCCCCCTGCTGGCCGAAAAGCGCGCGGGCGCCCAGTCCGGCGGCCCCGCCCGCAGCCGCGCCCGCGGCGCCGTGGGGGCCGGAGGCGGAAGACGCGCCCGCGAAATCCAAGCTTCGGCCGGAGACCAAGCCGCGGCGCCGGCGTGGAGCGCCCGCCGAGTCAAGCCGCGCAGCAGCTGCTGCTTACTCAGCCCTTCTGCAGGCGAGGACTGTAAAGCGCAGCCTTTAAGAAACCTGCCCTGAATCACAAAACTAGAGGGGAACACTTCGTTCTTCCAGTCTTCG
Organism: Talpa occidentalis; assembly: GCF_014898055.3. Lineage (NCBI taxonomy): Eukaryota > Metazoa > Chordata > Mammalia > Eulipotyphla > Talpidae > Talpa > Talpa occidentalis. Next base: position 6,059,326 of record NW_023601754.1, read on the forward strand.
CGACTGATGCTAAACTAAAAACCGCGCGTTGAAATACAGGCCTTAGACTAGACCCCAGAGCCCCATAAATATCCCCCTTTCTCCTCCTCTTTCACCCGATTAAGACCGGAGGAAGTGATCTTTACTGCAGTGAACACACTTGGCTTTCTTAAGAGGTTTTTAAAGGTATTTTCGGAGAGACATCACTTGACATTAGAAATCGGTGTCCTTTCTTCAGTGGGAAAAAATGGAAAGAAAATGGAAGAGATGTGAAAGGGGAATGATAAGAAACTACACCCCCCACCCCCATCCACACACACACACACCCCCGCCCCTCCCATGAAGCTTAACCTTAACTCTAGGTGTAGCCTCAGCCCGAGAACTCTTGCTGTCCTCCTTGGAAGCAGACTTGCTTTAACAATGTATTTCCAAATATCAGAAGGACGGGAGATATGGCAGAAAGGCAACCACCTACATGGGTTTCAGATGAATAGGATTCCCATGCTTGGCGTTGCCAAAATTTTGGCAGCATAATGTGTTAGGGGAAAGGATGTCCTGAGCTAATCCCATGCAGGCTTTGTGGACGCCACCCCCGCTCCAGACCAAAGGCATCAGGACATTGGGAAAGACAAATCCCATCACCACCCAAGGGAAGGTGGCGGGGACCTGAGGGTGGAGTTAAGCAGCCAGGTTTGGTATAAAAACCAAACATGTGGGGGCCTCCCTGGTGGCGCAGCGGTTGAGCGCTGGGTTGTGAAGCTGCCCTCGGCCTCTTCAGCGCCTGTTCCATCCCCTGCTGCTCCCCGGCCACCAGAGGGTCCCACATGGCGTGCAGACCTCTCCTGCAGCCCGCTGCTCCCCTCAGCAGTGTATTTCATCGGTCTGCCTGTTCTGCTCCCCGCTCTGGCTCTGGTGAATTCTCTCGCCCTCCTGTGCTTCTGACTGTACCCAGTGCTTGCATAAATAAATAAATAAATAAATAAATAAATAAATAAATATTTGGGGGGGACCAAACACGTGGGCCTTGGGGGGCTCGCCCTGTCGCTCGCCTCCTGGCTTCACGGCTCCTGGCTCGCGGCCAGCTCTCAGAACACCATTTGGGATTCCTGATCAACAGATCGGGTAGGACACATTTAAAACTTTGTCTTCCACTTTTCTCCCTGAACTGTACATTTCCTCATTTCCCCTTCCCTTGTAAATAAACCTTTTATTAACCTTTCGCGTGCGCCTGCAGTGGAGTATTGATAAGTCCTTTTAAGCGCGCGGGTGAGGACCCACAGCCAGGCAACCTGTTTTGTATCAGGGCTGCCCTATAACAAATGCAGCCAACAAATGGTCTCTTATCTGCCAACCTTAATACAAGACAAAGGATGTGAAAATCCACTAAATCACATACCTGGAAGTCTGGGAAAAGCAAAGTGTTACTAATCTTAAAAGGGACAATCACTGTCTGAATTTTATAGGACATAAGATGGAGCTGAAAACTATAGGTCAGTGAACTTCAGTCAGCTCAGGGTGTAACTGCCTCACGTGATCACTTGGAAAAGGAAGAATACACATTGCTATTCTCTTTTAGAATACCAGGTAGGAGGATGCTGAAAACACTGCAAATGCAGATTTCAACAGGGCATTTGAGAAGTCACATCATAGATAAGATTAAGTGAAATGTACACAGGATGATTAACATTGAGGCTTTATAAAAGACCAGGCCCACAGGAGGCTGCTAGGTGCCTGCCCCAACTTCCTACCCTGGCACAGACAATTCAGGGTGCGTTAGTGACTTAGATAAGAATGAAGCAGCACACTCACACTTGTTTATGACCTAAAGTAGGAAATGCCTCATATACTGGATGACAAATGAGTATAGATTAAATCTAACAAGATGAAACTTAACAGGGACTCCCTAAATTTTTGTAGTTGGGTTAAAAACAAATGCCTACAAACAAGAAAGGAATACAAAGTGTATCATTTAAAAGTCTTATCTAGGCCTCCCTGGTGGGGCAAGGGGTTAAGCACAGCACTATGAATCTATCCACAGCCTCTGCAGCACCAGTTCCATCTCCAGCCGGCCAGGGAGCTACCCACATGGTGCAGCAGACCTCTCCTGACTCACCCATTGCTCCCCTCAACAGTGTTTCAGTCAGTCCACCTGTTCTGTTCCCAGCTGTCTCTGGTGAATCCTCTGACCAACCCCCCAACTCTGGCCTGTACCCCAGTTCTTATATGTATAATCTTAAAAAAAAAAAGTCTTATCTATTTAATTATAATATAGTTGGTTATGTAGAATGCCACGAGGACCTTGGTAGGTCTATTAAACCTCATTGGGAAGAAGCTGAGACTACTCTGCTTGTCACACTTCTTTCTGGACAGTTTCTAAACAGACTGTGTTCAGTGGTCATCAGCCCTCATAAGGAGAATAACAGCCATGTTGAAGCTTGAAGTAACATGGGCTCATCGGCATGGCACATAAAGGATGGAAAGGGAAGAGGAGAAGGTGATATTTCAAGGGCTGGCATATGGAAAGAGATTCACCTCCCATGGTTCTGGAGAAGGGGTTCCGGAAAGGTCCATTTCATTTTAGCAAAAGGAAGACCCAACAATCAACTATCACCCTGTGAAGTAGTAAGGTTCAGGTTTCTGAGGATATAGGCAAAATTACAGGCACCAGCATCAATTGTTGTGAAGTTTAAGAAACTATAATCAGAGGTCACTTCCAGTTCCAAGGGTCTGTCATTATTGAAATCATGTTTTTATTCCCCACTGGTCGGGTCTGAATATCAAAATCTAGTATGTTATCAGCCTTCAACTTTCCTTTTGATGTTTCATTTATTACTAAATATATCCATGGAGGGTGGGGGGAAGGAGGAGTTAATATTAACCAAAGGCTAGCCATGGCTTAGGATAAAATTTCAAAAAGCTTCCAGAAGGCAGTATATTTTAAATATACCAGTGACAGGACAGAGTCTAAGTTACAGTATGTCATACACTTGGGGATGCTTCTGTTTTTGTTATGTACATAATTTCCAATAATACAATAATTCACCTAAGACCCACTTCCAGTGGGATAATGTCTTTAAATCATACCTAAACAATGGCAAGAGAAAAACCTTTATCTAAGCCAGTAAGATCGAGGCAACAGAGAAAATGCTTCTCCCTTTGCCTTAAAACAACTTTCATGAATTTTGGCAGGTAAAAATCAAAAGAGCCCAGCAGACTATTTAAATCCCCCCCATAGTGCTTAATATTCGTAAATACAGAGAGATAATGAATTAGATTCACCCACACTTTAAATGTTGCAAGAAATTTTCCTAATTGTAAATGATTCTTTTGCCTTAAGGGCTAAATTACAACTTATATAGAAAGTGTTCAGCTTACTGACCCTTTGGGACTTTCATTGTGGATTGAAATATGGAAAATTAATAAAAATCTTTAAGTAGAAATAGTCATTTGAGAAGGTCAGAGAACATATACTTGTAGGGAAACACCCTTTGGGAGTGCAGGAAATCTACTACAATGACACGAAGCCAAGAGACAATGGGACTGTAAGCACAAGCTGAGCTTTCAGACCCTGACACTTGTCACAGCAACAGCATTTTTAGTGTAATGGAGGCTGCAGTTGCAACTTTTGGAGATCACGATAGAAAAGAGTAAGAAAAATAGCAAACAGATCTACTATCAATAGTTTGGTTTACCACTAGAAGAAAACTAACTTTGAAACAGACAATAATCTTTTCACTAAAAGTTTGAAAAACTAGGAAAAAAGCACTAAAATTATTTCAAACTTTAAGAAAAAGCAAGGAAATACACACCATAAAGAATTGAACCTGACCACAGAATTCAGGAGTATTCAAAGCAACTGTAAAGCAAAGTCTTTAGAAAAGGAAACATTTTAATTAACAAAATGTCAAACTGATTTAGTGTGTGGGAACCTCACTTGAACAGCTTGGCAAACTTTTCTTTCCAAATTCTGGCAAGGAACTTTCACTGGGTAAAAATTAGACTAAAGTCCAAATGTCTTGCATAGTATTCACTGCAATATGTTAAAGGATGTTTAAAGGCTGATAATTTCTTCCTCTGACTTATGTTCTTTGAGCATAAAAGTATTAAAAGCATAATCCTAAAGCAAATGTTTGAATTTATGAAGAAATTTTGCTTATTCATCTACACACTGAAAATGGCTTTGTTCTATGAATTTTAATAATTTGATGATTTACAGCATCACAAAAACAGTTTAATTACAGTTTCCCCATTCTACATTCCCTGTCTCATAAGTTTAGGATATTTCCAATTTTTATCTTCAAGGCTAAACTATGTTCGAACTAAAAACTGACAAGTTTTTTTTCCAATCAGGGAGCCACACACTTGGAGTGCTTGATCAGTTTGTGATATTTGTGAGCAAGGTCCACAGCCTTCCGTCCTTGCTGAAAGGGGAAAGACCACAAAATTGAATTCCAATGATTTCCCATTTTCTTAACTCCACTGAAAAGGTAATTTACTTCTTCTTTAGTAAAGTTTTTACGAATTCTCCTTTTTTCTGTAATTAATGAGAATTGTTGATTAGTACTTGCCAAGAAAAGGGATCTTCTTGAGACTCAAATAAGTGCTGGATTTATTCGAAAGCTAGGAACTAATATAGTAAGAAAACTTCATGCTTAGGCTACTCATCATATAGAAGGCCACTTCAATTTTTTTTTAAAACTGAATGCCTACTATTAACCTAAAAGCTGTCATTGTGACTTTAGTAGTTGTAACGTAATCCTACAGCAACATTACTTGCAACATCTTTCAATCAAGAAACACAAACAGGGCCTCCCCCCATGGCTCAGCGGTTGAGCGCTGGGTTGCAAAGCTGCCCGCAGCCTCTGCGGCGCCAGTTCGATCCCCGGCTGCTCCCTGGTCCTGCATGGTGCGCAGACCTGTCCTGCCGCCCGCTGCTCCCCTCAGCAGTGTACTTCGGTCCTTCTGCCTGCTCTGCTCCCTGCTCTGGCTCTGGTGAATTCTCTCACCCTCCCGCGCTTCTGACTGTACCCAAAGCTTGTATAAATAAATAAATGAATCTTAAAAAAAAAAAAGAAAAAGAAAAAAGAAACAAACATTTATGAACATTTGATAATTCTCTCAGCATTCCTGCAAGGAGAGTTCACAAACAGCTTACCTATCCTACAGATACAGTCTTTCCAAAGGCTCCATAATTTCATAGAACAGAAAAGAGTATCAACACTTGTTAAACATCAAGTTTGATAGTTTAAAAAATATAAAGATCTTTTGAAAATCACTTTAAAAAACATGTTCACTATCTATAAGGGTATTCAGTTTGATTCAAACTCAAAAAAATACAATGGGAAAGGTAGTTTTTAACTCTGATTTTTATGGATACTTTCTACAACAGAAAGAATATACAGTTGGTATCTGTAAACATAACATTTTCTGGTGATGAACACAGGAGTCATTTTAAGTTTCTATATTTTTAATTTAGCTTATTAGATGGTAGCTGCTGAAAAGGAGTTTCTTGCATTTCCACTTATTTACTTTATTTACTGTAACAGGATCTAGAAAATCTTGCCTTGTAAACTGTTCATCATTTGCCCCCTCTCCTAGGATAGGAACCACAGTTCAGATCTTTTAAAAGAGAAATCTTAACAGCAAAAAGCTGAGAAATCAATGAAAATAATGTCTGATTATTACCTACTATATCACTTAGAATGCAAACTCCTCATGAAGACAGGGATTTTGGTTTGTTTTGATCACCACACTGTATCACCAGTGTCTGACACATGGTAGGTGATCAATAAATACTTGTTAAAGGGAAAAAAAGTTATTATTGGATATAAAAAAAACCTTTCAAAACTTTTCAACAAAGTTACTGCTTACTTTTGGGTTACCAGAATGCTGGTTTTCCAAGAAACAGTTGTTTTCAACTTCACCTGCTAAATCATTGGAACTCATTATAATGAATAGAGATTTGAATGTGTTCTTATAACATTCAAGATATTGGGATCCTGGAGTTGTTTAAATAAAGCCAACCATCCTCTTCCAATACAGCTGCCATCTTACTGAAGTTTACACTTAACATCTGTGCCCAATTCCTCAAAGGTTACCTCAGCAGAGTCCTGGGCAGCCCAAGGGGAGGAAGCTGTGCTCTACACAAGACTCTCCCTCTATGATTTCTTTAGTGTTCCTCTGGATAGTCACTGGTGTTAGGAAAGAGTGGGCAAAAATAGGCAAGGAGGCTCTGGAGACTCTATTTTTCAAACTTTCTCAAGATACTTATCTGTACTAAAAGAGAGCCTTGTCCTCAATGTTCTTAACTGCTTAGATGTTGCAGTGGTCATTTCTCAAAAGAATGCCCTCAAATATAAGTGTAACTTGTGACCAAATGACAGCTGATAAATGCCTCTAGTACAAAAGGTAAATTTATCAAGGTGGGGGCAATATAACAAATATTCCTAGCCAGCTTCTGAAAGAGAAATAAAACCAATCTAATCACTACCTCCTCAATATGCCTTTCTAAATTCTAAAAGAGCAAGGCAGATTACTATTTTGTTTTCATAAAGCAATTTTAATTTACAAAAATAGGAGCTGTCACTTAACAAGATTTAGGATACCTCTACATAATCAATGTAAAGCCATATTATGTTATTTCATGAGGTTCTACAAACATTTTCAGTTGTCACGTATTTATCTTTAAGATACATCACTGAAGAAATGTATTAAGTTGATGCCAACTCCTTGCCAAGAACAAGATTTCCAAGATTTTCATTTTCAATGGAAAACCCCATTTCTGACAGTTTCTATAGAAAAGATTACTTCAAAAAGTGGGCTGGCTAACCTATAATGGCATTTTACCAACTTTAATTTTCACGCACAACTTCTAACCTAGTGAAAAATCCAAACAAAAATAAATTGAAATTTCTTTCAAAGTTGTGGCAGTGAAAATGGCCAAATAAAAGTATGTGGCAAAATGTTTCCTGGTTGTATCCAGTCTAAATGTCTTTGCAATAAATATAGAATGGCTCTATAGAGGTTACCAACTTCTAGGCTACTTTGACAAGTAATGGACTCAACTGTTCACTGTTACTCTGAAGGTACTCATTTCATATGAATAATAGGAAATGGTGAGTCTGAAAATTTTGGAATGGTAATAAACCTGAAATGTTAACCGTGTAGTTAAGTTTTTTAAATCCTGTAAATTAATTCACTTAAGAAGTATATTGATTTTTAAGCAGGGCTTTAGGTTTAAACTTTCTCTTCAGTTTTGATTGTTTGAGGTGCTATAGTTATAAGCCAAAACCTTCTACAAAATCTCTCTGAAACACTTGTATATGGGAGAATAATTTTGTTAAAATATAAATGTGATCCAGAGGATAGAGCAGGGGCTTCTAGAGAAATACAGGCTTGCAGGTGAATCTAAGCTTTGCCTCTTATTATGCCCTAAAGTGGAAATACAGTGCTATGAAAATTAAAGGAAGTAATATCTATAAACCACTCAACACATTGTAGTAGCTTAACAAATGTTAGTTTCCTCCACTTCTTCCCCAGCTGATGATCAGTGGGTGAGCAAGCAACCTGAGGAAAGGAAGAAGAAAGTCTCTTTTCTTAAGACATATGACCCTTGTCAGTGCCGAGGGATACCACATCAGAGCCATTAATGAAACTGAGAACAACTAGCTATTCTTGTTCTCAGGAATTTATGAAATTTAGGTTTATTTAAAAGTTAAATATATTCACTTATTCTTCCAGAAGTAGTAGATTCTTTACTGAATTGTCTTCTACGTGGGGTCAGCAGAATTTCTGAAAAATACGGAAAACATTTAGCATGCTTAAAATGTCAATCTGAGTAACAGCACATCGATTCCATTATAGGCTACCTCCTGTTTCTCTCCCTAGGTGGATTAGGAAGAATTTTTAAGCCACCAGAGACTAACTCTACTCCCTGGATACATCTTAAGTGACTAGTTGCTCAGAGACAGATTTTCTTTTCAACACTATTTTATCCTTGTGCTTTTAATATACTTAATGCCCTAGACCACAGTTCAGAAGATATAGCCATAATTACAGTTTTAAAGCTGCTGAATTAATTACTTTTGTTACAAATAAATGATTTCCTTAGTTCACTTTTATATCTGTCTTCAGCTTCCACAATGACTTTGTGACGATCACATTGGTATGGGCAAGAGTGCAAGAGCTTGCTAAAATTTCGGCTATTCAGGGATTTTCCTACTGCTATGCAACCTAAAAGAAAACAAATTAAAGTGATGTATAGATGTCACAAAACAGTAACAAATTTATGAAAGCAAATATATTTCTGATGGTAACAGACGTGTAACCAGGAATTTAGTTACAAATATGTCAAGAAGCTGTAAGTCATGTGAGAGTAAAGACAACAAATACAATACAATGAAATAAATGCTGTAACAGAAGTATCAATAGCACTACCAAAATTTAGAAGAGGAACATTTAGCTTGATCTGGGTCTGAGCAGGAGTCATTAGGGAATAATATTCAAAAGAAGTGAGCTTGATGCCCAATGATGTTATTTTTTTAATGTTTCATTATGGAAAATTTTAAATACACAAGAATAAGGGAAAAGTATAATACAAACTCTAGTTAACTAATAGTATGTAAAGCTTTACTTATGAAACAAATACAATTAAAAAAATATTTACCTGAGCATCTATACTTCAACAGTTTGGAACAACTGTCAGTTGCTAGAAAACTGATAACTTCTTTATTTATTATATCTGAACATAATGTAAATGGATCTGGAAAAAATGCAAAATGCAAGATTTTTTTTAGTATTTCAAAGAATCTAAGAGTTACAAGATTTATTAATTCTCGAGATTTTTTATAAACGTTAGCCCAGTACTACACATTCAGTCATTCTGGTAGATAAACAGAAAGGTTCTAGCTATCAATAGAAGGTGACTGAGGTCAAAAGAGAGTTAAGGGATGGCTTATACATTAGAGCAAAGATATACTAATGTACATTTGTAGCTATGTTAGTCACCTAAACAACTGTTTTCTTAAAAAATCAAAGAAGAGGGCCTCCCCGATGGTGCAGCTATTGAGCGCTGGATTGAGAAGCTGCCCACAGACTCTGCAGCACCAGTTCGATCCCCAGCCACCGGGCAAGGGTCCCACATGGCACGCAGACCTCTCCTGTCTCGCCTGCTGCTCCCCTCAGCAGTGTATTTCATCAGTCTGCCTGTTCTGATCCCCGCTGTGGCTCTGGTGAATTCTCTCACCCTCCCGCGCTTCTAACTGTACCCAGTGCTTGTATAAATAAATAAATAAATCTTAAAAAAAATTTTAAAAAATCAAAGAAGAAGGGCCTCCCCGGTGGCGCAGCGGTTGAGCGCTGGGTTGCGAAGCTGCCCGCCAGCCTCTGCAGCGCCGGTTCTGTAACAGGGTGGTCCCCAGGAAAGGGGGAGGTTCCAGGTTCCCTGCCCCACCCAAGGAAGGGTGGAGCTGAGCAGGAAGAGGAGAAGCTGCAGAAGAGACTGAGGAAGGAAGGAAGCAGGATGGAGCCAGGAGACCTGGAGGAGGCGCATGGAGCCTAGAGACACGTGAAGAAACTGCGCTTGTCTTTGGGTTGTGGACTGGGTGACACAGACGTGGGTGAGACCCATGGGGAGGTGACAATGGCAGCTTTTATCTTGATGTTGATTTTGCTCTTTTCCTTCCGGGCTTGTCTGGTTGTTTCTGACCCTTTTCTGTGGGTCCCCACAGGAAGATGCTTTAGACTTGTGGCAGGCTTTGGGGCCTTGTTCTGGGCCAATCCCATATGGATGGACTTTTACCCACGAGGGGACGGGTAACTTTGGATGCTTCATTTAAAAACTAGACTCTTTGCCTTACCTGTATTGTTTCCTAGTTTTATTAAAGTTCCTTCCCATTAAAGTCTCCTATGTTTTGTGTTGATGCGGCGGATGGCAAAACCCATTTAAAATAGGCAGGTTTGTGGGGCTTGGGCTACCCCTCTCCCTGTCCTATAACAGACATATGAAACAAACACACTGGAGAAACCAAAATCACATTTGCGCTTATGGTAGTCAGTGCCATAGGGAAGCCCAATTTCCCCATGGGGCTGACTAACCACGGATGGCTCTGTCCTAAATCACGTTGGACGCCAAATCTGTTATAGGACAGGGAGAGGGGTAGCCCAAGCCCCGCAAACCTGCCTATTTTAAATGGGTTTTGCCATCTGCCGCATCAACACAAAACATATGAGACTTTAATGGGAAGGAACTTTAATAAAACTAGGAAACAATACAGGTAAGGCAAAGAGTCTAGTTTTTAAATGAAGCACCCAAAGTTACCCGTCCCCTCGTGGGTAAAAGTCCATCCATATGGGATTGGCCCAGAACAAGGCCCCAAAGCCTGCCACAAGTCTAAAGCATCTTCCAGTGGGGACCCACAGAAAAGGGTCAGAAACAACCAGACAAGCCCGGAAGGAAAAGAGCAAAATCAACATCAAGATAAAAGCTGCCATTGTCACCTCCCCATGGGTCTCACCTACGTCTGTGTCACCCAGTCCACAACCCAAAGACAAGCGCAGTTTCTTCACGTGTCTCTAGGCTCCATGCGCCTCCTCCAGGTCTCCTGGCTCCATCCTGCTTCCTTCCTTCCTCAGTCTCTTCTGCAGCTTCTCCTCTTCCTGCTCAGCTCCACCCTTCCTTGGGTGGGGCAGGGAACCTGGAACCTCCCCCTTTCCTGGGGACCACCCTGTTACAGTTCGATCCCCGGCTGCTCCCAGCCACCGTGTGAGGGTCCCACATGGCGCGCAGACCTCTCCTGCCGCCCGCTCCCCTCAGCAGTGTACTTCGGTCCTTCTGCCTGCTCTGCTCCCCGCTCTGGCTCTGGTGAATTCTCTCACCCTCCTGCGCTTCTGACTGTACCCAGTGCTTGTATAAATAAATAAAAATAAATCTTAAAAAAAAAAAATCAAAGAAAAAATATTTGTAATCATACCTGTTACTGGTAGCTGCTGCTTTCTATTTTTGACAATGAGAGTTGGATGTTTAAAAACAGGGTCACTAAAGGAAAACAGACACCAGATTACAATAAACATAAGTGTTTGTTCATATAATGTTTGTTGTGCAGACAAGTGTTTCTGCAAGCATAGGTGTGATTCTGGCAGGCAGGCAGAAGGGGCTGGGTCCAGGATCTAGCAAAATCTAACAAATTCTGACAAGAGTAGGGCGTGTACTGGTTACAGTCTTATCTCTAAAAGTAGAGTTAAATCTTATCTCTAAAAGTAGAGTTAAATCTTATCTCTAAAAGTAGAGTTAAGTGGGCCTCCCCGGTAGCTCAGCGGTTGAGCGCTGGGTTGCAAAGCTGCCCGCAGCCTCTGCAGCGCCAGTTCGATGCCCGGCTGCTCCCCTGCCACCAGAGGAGGGTCCCACATGGCGCACAGACCTCTCCTGCCGCCCGCTGCTCCCCTCAGCAGTGTATTTCGTCAGTCTGCCTGCTCTGCTCCCCGCTCTGGCTCTGGTGAATTCTCTCACCCTCCTGTGCTTCTGACTGTACCCAGTGCTTGTATAAATAAATAAATAAATAAATCTTTAAAAAAAAAAAAAAGTAGAGTTAGGTAATAACACTGATGCCTGCAGAAATATGGAAGAAAAAGATTTTAAAAGAAGAAAGTAAGGGATGAGGAAAAAAAAACAACAACAGAAGAGAATATAATCAGTGACCAAAGGGCAAGCAGGGTGGCTGGAGACCACATCTTGCTGCTTTCTAATTCCACATGCCTGAGAAATCAAGTTAAAATATCAAGATTTTGAAAAGGAAAAAAGTGGTGGTGGGCCTCCCCGGTGGCGCAGTGGTTGAGCGCTGGGTTGGAAGCTGCCAGTGCTGGTTCAATCCCCGGCTGCTCCCTGGCCACCAGAGAAGGGTCCCACATGGTGCGCAGACCTCTCCTGCCACCCGCTGCTCCCCTCAGCAGTGTACTTTGGTCCTTCTGCCTGCTCTGCTCCCCGCTCTGGCTCTGGTGAATTCTCTCACCCTCCCTCCGTTTCTGACTGTACCCAGTGCTTGTATAAATAAATAAATCTTAAAAAAATAAAAAGTGGTGGTGGTGATGTAATCCACCTTCCTGATACATACTTTGGCCTGCAACCTGGCTAAAACATAGCATCATCCTCTCCAGTTTCCCTCCAGCACAGTAGCCATCAGAAGAGCACAAGGAAGGGTATAACAAGAAAAGCTACAATCCCAGGCTAAGCCCAAAGGCTGCCTGTGAGGGAGCAAGCATGTGTACTGGAGGTGACGTGCAGGAAACAAATAAAAGGGCAAGACTAATTCAGTTTTTCATCACATCTCACTCCCTTGATCACCATGAATTACAAACGGATTTTGGCTACAGGGATGATCAATTATCAATGCATGAATTGTTAGTTAGGTACAAGATTTCAACTCAGGTTTTCTTTTCTGAGTATCCTATCTAAAATTCAAATCTGATCATATCAGTCAATTTAAAATTATCAAAAGCTCCCTATACTCTATGAGTTAAAACTGAAAATTCTATGACATAAAATGCCCTCCATACCTCTTCATTCAAATTCCTTTCCCTATATTTGCTGTTTTAAAATAAAAAACAAGGGCCTCCTTGATGGTGCAAGGGGTTAAGATGCAATCTATGAAGCTATCCACAGCAACTGCAGCATGACTTCCATCCCCGGCCAGGGAGCAACCCACATGGCGCAGCAGACCTCTCCTGACTTGCCCGCTGCTCCCCTCAGCAGTGTATTTCAGTCAATCCGCCTGTTCTGTTCCCCACTCTGTCTCTGGTGAATCCTCTCACCCACTACACTTCTGGCCTGTACCCTAGTTCTTACATGTGTAAATAAATAAATCTTTAAAAAAATAAAAAATAAACAAAATGAAAAACAAAACTATGCTTTATCCTCTCTATATTCCAGTACTTAACAGTGTGGCACACAGAACTGAATAAAAACATTTATGGAATAAAGTTAGAAATAATCATTAAACTATACCTTGAATGAGAAAGAAAATCCCTTTTTTCAATGGTTATTTCTTCATGTAAGTTTTGATTGCTGTTTGAATTGGTTTCATGTAGAGTCTTCTTTTTCCCACTCTCCCTATAACAAGCATTAACTGGGTTTGCTGTCTTTAACAGTGTCTTCATTCGGTCATCATCTTCACAGGCTGTAGGCATGACTCCACGGGACTGACAACTCTGCAGCTTTCCAGACTGGCTTTTATCCTTATCTTCTGCTTTGGGACCTCCACCAATACCATCTGCTTGGAGGTATTTCAAAGTATCAAGAATATTTATATTCACAGATGAAATCTTATCATTATATGTTTCTCCTTGTATTTTTTCCTATAACATGAAAATGACAAGTAAATAACTTAAAATAATCTATTTGTTTTGTAATCTAATTTATATTCCCTTTAAATAAAGGAAGTTTAGGATTGTCAATAGAATATACATGATAAAAGGAGTAGTTAACATTAGGAAGAAAAAGGAAGTCTATTCAATAAGCAATTTGGACAAAAGGGTAGTTATCTGGAGAAAAATAATTTGAATCAATATCTGATAATTTACACATAAAGTCAAAATGAACTAAACATTTAAATATAAAAAATGGAATTATATGTTTTATTTTATTTTTTTTTAAAGATTTATTTATTTATTTATTTATACAAGCACTGGGTACAGTCAGAAGCTCAGGAGGGTGAGAGAATTCGCCAGAGCCAGAGCAGGGAGCAGAACAGGCAGAAGGACCGAAGTACACTGCTGAGGGGAGCAGTGGGCGGCAGGAGAGGTCTACGCGCCATGTGGGACCCTCGCCCTGTGGCCGGGGATTGAACCGGTGCTGCATAGGCTGCAGGCAGCTTCGCAACCCAGTGCTCAACCGCTGCGCCACCGGGGAGGCCCAAAAAATGGAATTATATGTTTTAAAAGAAACATCATATTTAATATTCTCAGAAGGAGAAAGACCTTCCCAAACATTACACAAAGCCAATAAAATATAAAATAAAAAACTAATATATTTGACCATACCAATTTTTTTTAAGATTTATTTATTTATGCATACCAGAGCTCGGGTACAGGCTAGAGATGCAGGGGAGTGAGAGGATTCACCAGAGACAGAGTGGGGAACAGAACAGGCAGACTGACTGAAATACACTGCTGAGGGGAGCAGCGGGCAAGACAGGAGAGGTCTGCTTCGCCATGTGGATTTCTCCCTGGCCAGCCGGGGATCAAACTTGTGCTGCAGAGGCTGTGGACTGCTCCATAGTATGGTGCTTAACCCCTTGCTCCACCAGGGAGGCCCCAAATATTTTTTTTAACTTCCCCTAGAGACCAGGAACAATATGGGTCGTGGGAGGGATACTCAGAGAAAAAAAGGCCAGAAGCAAAACACAATGAAATCAAAATGCCCAGAAAGTATGTATACAAATCCTATCTTGGTCTGCAGTACAATTTTTCTAATCATGTTTGTTAAGAGCTACTACAATGAAATATGTAAAAGTTAAACAATAGTTAGAAAAACAGACAAAAGAAATGAACAGTTCAAAGCAAGGAAATATAAATATCCCTTAAACATATGAAAAAAATGTTCCAACCCACCTGTAATAAGAGAAATGAACATTAACGCAAAACTGAATTATTTTTCTATCAAAATCAACCTATGACATTGGCAAAGATTAAGAGAGTATAAAGACACACCCGAGTACATGACAGTGGGAGTGTAATTGGCAGAACTTCTAAAAAGAAACTCTGTTTTGTTTTTAAAAATGAAGACAAAAAAGCATAGCAAAATATGGGAATATGTGTATGTCTACATACATGCATAATCCGCATCTCACACACACATGCATATATGTAGAGAGAGAAGAGACAGAATTACTTCTCCATGCTTTTTTTTCCTGAACCACTTTTACACAGATATTATATATCTTGGCTCTGTATTTATGTTTTGTAATTTTTCAGTCATCACTGCCTCTTTTTTAAAATTTCTTTTTTCTACGTTCATGGATAATTTCTCAAGCAATACTATTAAATTTCAAATTTCAAATCATTAAAGTCTTAAAAAATTGGCAAGAGAACAGTTTTACCCTCCAACTTCTATTGTTAATATTTGAAAATTTTTCTATATTCTTTGAAACAAAGAAGCCAACCTCATTTCCTTCTCTCTCAAGCTGTTTTATTCTGTGTAGAATTTCCTTTGCTTTCTTCCAGAAGTCTCCAAGATTCTGATTCTTCTCTTTCATATTTATGTCCTTTAATTGTTTTACTTCATTTTCATCAAGAGAATATTCTCCTAGACTTAATTTCTCAGCTTTGTAATATGGGAAAAAAACAATGAGCTCATCAATTACTAGAAAGGTTAATAATATCTTAAATAAGGACATCCTCATACTCCACACCCCCTTGCACCCTCTCCTTTAAATTTTGCCCATTCAGTCTAGCTTAACTGCCTAAGTGGTACTGAAAATAAGTGCTTGGCAGAAGGCTCAGGACCCAGACAGTTGTAACTTAGACTTCACTCTTCAGAGTTACAGTAAAAAGAATAGCAGGAAAATACATTATGCCAGACACATCAAATACTCAGGTGTATGGATACTGGTTTAAAAATTTTAATTTTTAGGGCCTCCCCTGGTGGCGCAGGTGGTTGAGTGCAGCGCTGTGAAGCTGTTTGCAGCCTCTGCAGCGCCGGTTCAATCCCGGCCTGTCAGAGAGGGTCCCACATGGCACGGCAGACCTCTCCTGTTGCGCCCGCTGCTCCCCTCAGCAGTGTATTTCGTCAACATGCCTGTTCTGTTCCCCACTCTGTCTCTGGTGAATCCTCTCACCCTCCCACACAGCTGGCCTGTACCCCGGTTTTGTAGAAATAAATAAATCTTAAAAAAATAAAAATAAAAAGTTTAATTTTTAAAGTTTTCATAAAGTAGCTCATTTGTATAATCTTTTAACACTCTTTTCACATATTGCAGTGGCAATTTTTCTTCCACAAAGACATAATAATTTCCAAAGACATTGCCCTCCCTCAGTGTTCCAGCAACACTGGCCATCAATTCTGATGCCTGAGACACTTACTCCTCACAAATTCCCTTCTTTTCACCTAAATAAATGCACTTTCAGGTTTCAGGTCAAGAGTCACTTTTTCCTGAAGTGTCTCCTGCTCCGAGTCTAGAGGAGCTTCCTTTATCACAGGGTAAGAGCTGAGCTCCACACATTCTTATCCATACATTCTGATGTTAATTTTAATGCATTAATTTTTTTTTAAGATTTTTTTTAAGATTTATTTATTTATACAAGCATTGGGTACAGTCAGAAGCGCAGGAGGGTGAGAGAATTCACCAGAGCCAGAGCAGAGAGTAGAACAGGCAGACTGACGAAGTACACTGCTGAGGGGAGCAGCAGGCGGCAGGAGAGGTCTGCATGCCATGTGGGACCCTCACCTGGTGGCTGGGGATCGAACCGGCGCTGCAGAGGCTGCTGGCAACTTCGCAGCCCAGCGCTCAACTGCTGCGCCACCGGGGAGGCCCATACATTAATTTTTTAATACAATAATTTTTGAGAGTATTCAATTACTATTTCCCTAGTTAACACTAAGCTCTATGAGTGCACAGAGTGTTGTTTCTTAAAAATAAGTTAATGTACTTTATATTATGATTTATTCCTAAATCACCCTCAGACCTCAGGTTTAAGTCCCACAATTAAATTTTTCTGATTGTATAAAATAAGTGAATTATCTACTGCTCTCTTCTTCATGCTGAAATACACTCATCGTCATGTTCAAATTACATATGCTCTGCTTTTCAAATATAGGAATCTAGGAAGTAAAAGGGCTTGATTCATTGAAGTAAATATAAATTCCCCTTCATACACTTTGGTTGGTATTTTCTTAAAGTAACAGTAAACTTACTAATTTTTTTACAGTTGTGAAGCACAAAAGTGGCAGCTTTGTTTAGTTCCTCATTCTGAGAGTCAGTTAAGGCTTGTATCATGAGTGGAAGTCCATTGTTTTTAAAAAGATCATACTGATTTTCCTCTAGAAAATACATCAAGAAATAAAGTAGAAGATAGTTATTTTATCATAGATTATCTACATGAGATCACAATTCCTTCCTGTAGTAATTATAAACAGCTTCAAAAGTATGTTCATTTAGGAAACAATACCCAAGTCTCACAAGTGATCTCCGAAGCGCAGTCACAGGGTAGTTTCAAACCTCCTAAGAGTAAACAAATTGCCCTCACTTGGTTTATAAAAAGATACAGTAAATCCTAAATTATACAGAGACTAGGAGAAAGAATAAAAAAAACTGATAGAATAGAAAATACAAGGAGGAAGAGAGGAGAAAAAGCTAGAAAGAGGAGAGTGGGCAGGTGTGAGGGGAGAGGAGGCTAGAAGAAAGGGGAGAGAGGAACATGGAGAGGGCTGGAAAGGAGAGTAGAGACAGGGAGGAAGAGAAGGAAGGAAGGAAGAAAGAGAAGGAAGGGAGGAAGGGAGGGAAGGAGGGAGGGAGGGAGGGAGGGAGGGAGGGAGGAAGGAAGGAAGGAAGGTCAGGTAGAGAAGACAGAACTTTTTAAGGTTTCTGGCACAGAAGAACAGGACCAAATCCGTGCAGCAGTGTTAAGAGTGCACTGAGGACAGAAGGAAGGGGCCGCGGAGGAAGCTACTGCGATAATCCTGGAAGAAGCCACAGACTGAAGACCTACTCTGGGAGGGCAGCCCTGGAACTGTGCAGAAAGGGAAGGGAGGGGTAGAAAGGACTACAGTTCTTCAGGACTGACTAAGTTCAATGGCTGAAGAAAGGACAGCAAAATGACTGATTTGGGGCCTGAATGGAAGAGAGGCAGCACTTTAAAGCCCTTCAGATGACTAAGGGGGGAAAGAGTATTTCTACTCCACTGTTTTAGTGCGCACGCTAAATAAATCTAATACTTACCACAATCCTCTGTGCAGTGACCAAGAGTAAGTATTATGCTAAATTTTTCTCCTGAATCCAGACTTTCATGAAGCAGTAATGCCAGTAGTTTTGAAACAATGCAGTACTTGGACAAAACTACCCCAAAAGCAGCTATTAGTATAAAATAGGAAAAAAATGGCAGTAATCACAAACTTAAAAAAACTATACATATGCTATTTTTCAGCTCATGCACACACCATTTTCCAGATCTTGTTCTAGCAGGTTATATACCTATATAATCTCGAATATCCATATCTGATATGCCTTATAAATGTATGTGAATATAAATAAATGCACTGTAATAGGATGGTGGCTTATATAATCATTACTCTTAATCATTACTCTTCCACAGTAAAGGCAATTTACTAAAGTTTTTCAAGAATGGTTTCTTCTTGATTTTCCTGCATAATGTTGTGAATATGATTATTACTAACTTCCTAAAAGCTAAATATGTTTACTCTTCTTATCTAGACTGAATAGTCAAGACCTTTCTATGTAACCTGCCTTTCATGGAATTACACTATTAACTGGTCATGATGTACTGACGGTAAGGATTCAATGAAGCAAATCTGAAGCTATGCTGAGATGTTAAAAAAGTTTTCATTTTAGGGCCTCCCCGGTGGCGCAGTGGTTGAGCGCTGGGTTGCGAAGCTGCCCGCGGCCTCTGCAGCACCAGTTCGATCCCCGGCTGCTCCCCGGCCCCCGGAGGAGGGTCCCACATGGCACGCAGACCTCTCCTGCCGCCCGCTGCTCCCCTCAGCAGTGTACTTCGGTCCTTCTGCCTGCTCTGCTCCCCTCTCTGCCTCTGGTGAATTCTCTCACCCTCCCACGCTTCTGACTGTACCCAGTGCTTGTATAAACAGAACAAACAAAATAAATAAATAAATAACATGCCTCTATAAAAAAAAAAAAAAAAAAAAGTTTTCATTTTAAACTATAATTTTCTTCATGGAAATTTTTTATTTTTTTTTAAGATTTATTTATTCATTTATACAAGCACTGGGTACAGTCAGAAGCGGAGGGAGGGTGAGAGAATTCACCAGAGCCAGAGCGGGGAGCAGAGCAGGCAGAAGGACCGAAGTACACTGCTGGGGGGAGCAGCGGGTGGCAGGAGAGGTCTGCGTGCCATGTGGGACCCTCCTCCGGTGGCCGGGGAGCAGCCGGGAATTGAACCAGCACTGCAGAGGCTGCGGGCAGCTTCGCAACCCAGCGCTCAACCGCTGCGCCACCAGGGAGGCCAATTCTTCATATAATTTTTAAAAAATCTTCATGTTGGGTCTTCCATTTCTTATGTCTCAAAAATGTCCCTTTATTATGTAATTTTTTTTAATTTAATGTAGTTTCTTATGTGAAACAAAGGTTTAGCAATGATGGAAATTTTTCTTGACTATATCACTACACTTGAAGGAAGGCAGGCCTAGATTTGAACTCTCAGAGAAGTCATAACCTCCCTGAAAATGAGTTACTGGGCCTCCCCCGTGGCACAGCGGGTTGAGCACCGTGCTGTGAAGCTGTCCGCAGATTCGGCAGTGCGGGTTTGATCCCAGCCTGCCAGTGAGAATCCCACGTGGTGCTGCAGACCTCTTCTGTCGTGCCCACTGCTCCCCTCAGCAAAGTATTTCTGTTGTCTGCCTATTCTGTTCTCCACTCTGTCTCTGGTGAATCCTCTCACCCTCCCGCACCTCTGACCTGTACCCCAGCTCTTGTATAAAAATAAATAAATCGGGCCTCCCCAGGGGCACAGCGGTTGAGCGCTGGGTTGCGAAGCTGCCCGCGGCCTCTGCAGCGCTGGTTCAATCCCCAGTTGCCCCCCGGCCACCGGAGGAGGGTCCCACATGGCGCGCAGACCTCTCCTGCTGCCAGCTGCTCCCCTCAGCAGTGTACTTCGGTCCTTCTGCCTGCTCTGCTCCCCGCTCTGGCTCTGGTGAATTCTCTCACCCTCCTGCGCTTCTGACTGTACCCAGTGCTTGCATAAATAAACAAACAAACAAACAAACAAACAAATAAATAAATCTTTAAAAATAAATAAATAAATCTTTAAAGAAAGAAAATGAGTTACACTACAAAATTTCTAAGATTCCCTCCCATTTGGGAGAAACTGGAAGTATTCAATCTACTACTTCAATACTCACTTGCTGAATTAAAACAAAAACAAAATGCAACTATAGAAACATTACTTAGCATTTTCACTCACGATTATCAGCAATACACGCATCCACTGTCTTGGTCACCACCACAGCAAGCTTAGCACTGGACACAGTGCTGTGTGAGTCAGATTCCAGCTGCACAAGGACTTGAGACAATATATCCAGTCCACCCACAGACACAAAGTATTTCTGAACCTGTGCTTAAGAAATAAAGTAGCAAAGTTACTAACACCTCAAACCAGACGGACATCAATTAATCTGCCCTAATACAACATTAACTTGACTTTTTCAAAAAAGCCTTAAATTCAAATTCTAATCTTTACCTGTGCATATAATCATAAAATGGATTACTTACTATGTAAGAAACCCACTTGAACTAGTACAACTATATAGTACATCTATTTGTATTTCTTTCTTGTGTTTTAGGTATCTCATTTAGTGATAACATTGTTTTGCAGGGGTCTCCCTGGTGGTGCAGGAGTTACAGACAGCGCTATCAAGCAATTGGCAGCCACTGCAGCATGAGGTCCATCCCTGGCTGGTCAGGGAGCAATCCACATGGTGCAGCAGACCTCTCCTGTCTCGCCCACTGCTCCCCTCAGCAGTGTATTTCAGTCGATCTGCCTGTTCTATTCCCTACTCTGTCTCTGGTGAATCCTGTCAGGCCCCACACCTCTGGCCAGTACCCCAGTTCTTGTATGCATAAATAAATAAAATGAATCTTAAAAAAAAAAAGCCTGAATTATAGCTGGAACAGGAGCTAGAGGCACACTTGTGAAATCTGGCAACAACAAATGCTGGTGAGGACATGGAGAAAAAGGAACCCTCTTCCACAGCTAGTGGGAATGCAAACTGATCCAGCCACTATGGAAAGCTGTGTGAAAGATCCTTAAAACACTAAAAATGGTTCTACCATATGATCCAGTGACACTACTCCTGGGAATAAAGGACACAAAAACACTAACTCAAAGGGAAACGTTTACTCCTATGTTTATTGCAGCACTATCTACAATAGCTAGATATGGAAACAACACAAATGCCCCCAAACAGACAAATGGGTTAAGAAGTGGCATATATACACAATGGAATACCACTCAGTGATCAAAAAAGATAAAACTCATGCCATTTGCAGCAACATGGATGGAACTGGAAAAAATTATGCTAAGCAAAACACATCAGAAGGAAAAAGAAAAAAAAAAAAAACTGATGTTCTCACTTATAAGGGAACATAGGGAAACCATGCAAAGAATCAGGAAAAAGACAAAATTAGCAGGCAAACTAAAGATCTGAGGCATACAGCAGGAAAGCGGGAGGGAGAAAGGTCAAAACAGGGGAGCGAAGAGCACAAAGGGACTATGGTGATAGTTCAAGGGTGCCACGGTCATGGGAGAATTATGAGGACTACCCCTGAAGGGTGAAATCAAACATTGTACCAAAATGAACAAAGATGTAAGAAATCAAAAAGAACAACATGGCTTGTTTTCAAGTTTCTGAGGTGGAAACTAATATAACTGATTTGAGACCTTTGTTCTTTTCTATGTTAGCCTCAGTGTTATATCTCCTTCTGAACACTACTTCTGCAGCATTCTAGTTTTTGAAAATTATATTTTTGTTAAAATTATATTTCAGTTAAAAACATTTTTATTTCCTTTATGATTTTATCTTTGACTCATGGGTTTGCGTTTCTTTTGCTTTTTTCTCAGTATGAGTTAATTTCCATATTTGGGGGACTTTTCTGGAAGTTTTATTTTTATTCATTTCTATTTTAATTCTTTATAGTCAGAGAACACAATCTGGGTTTTTCATTTTACTGTCTAGTTGCTGTGTTTTATGAGGTTATCTGGGGAGATACAAAACTGTGCTGCCACTACCATCTTCCCAACATCCTGGAAAAATCTATATTTAATATTTTCCAATCTACAAGTATCTAAATGCATCTAACATGACTCAGCTTACTGGAATAAAATCACTCCATTAATCCAGCTAATACGATAATTAATTAAATGGGGTTTTGTTATGCTTTGAAATGTGTTTCCATAAGTGCAACCTAGAAAATAAATACTTACTGTTATTTGCAAGAGTGAGTCCAATAAATGAGCATATAGGGCGAATTATCTCAGGTATCATGCAACTTTCTAACCAGTTATTAGCATGTTGAAAAAGTGAACTGCAAAATATTTGATTCTCATCTAAAAGGAGAAAGAGTCAATCAAGCTTTATTATGAGATTTCAAATATATCAGTTTTCAGTTTATATTTTAATATAAATGAAATTATTACCATTCTGAGGATTGTTAACACAGACACACAGAGTACTACACACCGAAGACCACAACTGATAATTCTGGAAAGCATTTTTATCTGACAAATTCACTTCATGTTCTGAAAGAACTGTCCTATTAGGTTAAAGACAAAATAAAATAAATTAATACAAATGTGTTAAAGTCTTAATTAATAGTAAGAAATTTACCCTTGCTTACCTGAACAGCTGTGACAGGACTGTAATGCAACCTGTTTCTCTCACAAGAGTCTGTCCAGTCCCTTAAAAAAATAGCCATATATTACATGAATATGAATTTTATTCAGAAATAGTTTTTGCAGAAATGGAAAATATTTAAGGAGTATTTTAATAGAGAATTAACTTATAAATCGCTTTAAAGTATTACAAAATATAACATGAAATTACAGTAGATAAAAATCTGAAATTAAGGTTATAATGGAAAACACATGTGCTTAGAGAAAGACAGCATTTAAATTTCATCTAAAAATTTCAAAACACTTATTTTGCATGGTTCTGGGTTACAATGCCAAAATATACTCAGAAACAGAAAAAAAAAAAAACCAAAAAATACTATTTAAAATATGTGTAGGGCCTCTCCAGTGGCGCAGCGGTTGAGCGCTGGGTTGCAAAGCTCCCCGTGGCCTCTGCGGTGCCGGTTCGATCCCTGGCTGCTCCCTTGCCACCGGAGGAGGGTCCCACATGGTGCGCAGACCTCTCCTGCCGCCCGCTGCTCCCCTCAGCAGTGTACTTCGGTCCTTCTGCCTGCTCTGCTCCCCGCTCTGGTGAATTCTCTCACCCTCCCGCGTTTCTGACTATATCCAGTGCATGTATAAACAAACAAACAACTAAATAAACAACTAAATAAATAAAAATACATGCCTCTTTAAAAAAAATAAAAATAAAATATGTGTAAATTTTCTAACAATCTTAAGAATTAAAGTTATATTTCAAAAAATAACCTTAGCATGGGAAGTAGATGTAATGGAATTCTCTACACTATCTTTGTAACTTTTCTGTAAGTCTGAAATCATTCCAAAATAAGAACTCAAAACCAAAAGAAAATTTGAGCCAAGAGCTATATGAAATTTAAGGCCATCACTGATCAATAGAGAAAACATTGTAAGTAAATGGCTAATTCAGTGGAAAAGCAACCAAACTAAATGATTTAATGCTTCTCCTTTGCTTTTATTTTTTAAAAAGAATTATTTATTTATTTATTTATTTTTTATTTATTTATACATACAAGAACTGGGGTACAGACCAGATGCGCGGGAGAGTGAGAGGATCCATCAGAGACTGAGCGGGGAGCAGAACAGGCATACTAATGAAATACACTGCTGAGGGGAGCAGCAGGCGAGAGAGGAGAGGTCTGCCACGCCATGTGGGACCCTCGCCGCCGGCCAGGATCCAACTTATGCTGCAGAGGCTGTGTACAGCTTCACAGCGCTGCACTCAACCACCTGCGCCACCAGGAGAGGTCCTGCTTTTATCTTTCTTAAAGATTTATTTTTATTTATGCATATAAGAACTGGGGTGCAGACCAGAGGTGTGGGGCATGAGAGGATTCGCCAAAGATAGAGTGGGGAGCAGAACAGGCGGATCTACTGAAATACACTGCTGAGGGGAGCAGTGGGGAGACATGTGAGGTCTGCTGCACCCTGTTGGTCAGTCCCAGGCCAGGGCTTGAACTCAGGCCACAGTGGCTGGTAATAGTTTAATAACACTGAGAATTTAACCCCTGCACCACTGGGGTAAATATTGCTTTTAAATTTTACTTTTCAATGTTAAATAGTGCAAAACATTTAACTATTTCTTAAATTAACAAATATCAAAGAGTTAAAAGTATGTTATTATTCTCTTCTTTTTTAAAAAAAAAGATTTATGCATACAAAAGCTGGGGTACAGGCCAGAGATGCAGGGTAGTGAGAGGATTCACCAGAGACAGAGTGGGGAACAGAACAGGCAGATTGACGGAAATACACGGCTGAGGGGAGCAGTGGGCAAGTCAGAAGAGGTCTGCTGTGCTATGTGGGTTGCTCCCTGGCCTGTCGGGGATCAAACTCGTGCTGCAGAGGCTGTGGACTGCTTCATAGTGTGGTGCTTAACCCCCTGCGCCACCGGGGAGGCCCTATTATTCTCTTCTTTAAAGCTAGTAGTTCATTTTTTTTTTTTGTATATGTGCTTATTATTTTTTTTAATTTTAATTTTATTTTTATAGTCCCCATACAATTGCAACCCCCTTATTTTGACCCCAATCCCTTCTTTACCCAGCCCCAACCCCCATAGAGTGTCTCTGGTTCATAGTTGTTTGTTGATTTTGATTTTTACTTTCTTATAGTTATTCTTTTTCCTGGTCTCTTATTTAAGTTTTCTAGATTTTAATAGTAAGATAAAAGGATACTGGGCCTCCCCAGTGGCACAGCAGTTGAGCACGGGGTTGTGAAGCTGCCTGCAGCCTCTGCAGCGCCGGTTCGATCCCCAGCTACCGGGCAAGGGTCCCACATGGCCCGCAGACCTCTCCTGCCGCCCACAGCTCCCCTCAGCAGTGCACTTCATCACTCTGCCTGTTCTACTCTCCGCTCTGGCTCCGGTGAATTCTCTCACCCTCCCCCGCCTCTGACTGTACCCAGTGCTTGTATAAATAAATAAATAAATCTTAAAAAAAAAAAAAAAGGATACTGAGATAGGGACTAGAATAAAAAGGATTTTTTCACTTTGTTTCAATTTATTATTTTTTTTAAATGATTCTACAATATAAGAGGAGGTACTTACGGTTATTTGAAACCAGAACCAAAATAACATACACAGTCATTCTTTTCAAATTTGTGCTTGAATCACTGTTAGATAAGAATCCAATTAAGTCTTCAAATAATTCTGAAGTACACAAAGTCTGCTGACAGTACACTGAAACATAAAAATATTTTATTTTCTACATTTATTAGTCATACAACAAAATCTGTGACAAACTGATACGTGCTTACTCAATTAGTCAACTAAAAAAGAAATATGTTAACCTGAAATACTTGATCTAGGCTCCAAAACATGTATAGCAGTCTCTTAGAAATTCCAAAAAAAAACCTAAGTAAGCAAAAATTTAAATATGACACAAAATTTTAAGAGGATGAATATATAACAATAGCAAAAAAAAAATTAAGAAAAATTCAGAAACCTGTTTTAGAAAACAAGGGTATAGATGACATTTGAGCTATTTTTTAAGACTTTTCTAGAAATGAAAATATTTTTCTTTTTTTAAAAGATATTTTTATTTAATATTCTACTTTTATGTCATCTATACCCTTGTTTTCTAAAACAGGTTTCTGAATTTTTCTTAATTTTTTTTTTGCTATTGTTATATATTCATCCTCTTAAAATTTTGTGTCATATTTATTTCTGCCATATACTTCTAAATCATTAAGTTGAATTCCAAGATATCCTATAAATTGTTCTAATTACATTCATATTAGCATTAATCATTGCTCAGTTGACTTAGCATTTAGTCTATTAACTGCAATTTAATTTTAATTTGGATTTTTTTCTCTATATTTGTATAGATCCTGTATTTCAAAAATTATTTTGCAGCATACAGAAAAATGTTTTGATCACTTTTGAGATTTAATATTTGGATTTTTCATTGTCATTTTTGTACAAATATGATATAAATATATAGGGCCCCCCTTGTGGTCTAGGGGTTAAGTCTTAGAGCTATCACCACTATGGTATGGGTTCAATCCCTGTCCAGGGAGCTGACCCACCTAGGACACAGCAGACCTCTCCTGTCTCCTGCTCCCCTCAGCAGTGTATTTCAGTAGATCTGCCTGTTCTTCTCCTCACTCTGTCTCTGTTGAATCCTCTTACCAACCGTACCTGTTCCCTACAACCCAGATCTTCTACAAATAAATAAATGAATCTTAAAAATATATATATAATTAAAATTTGAATTTTATGTGATTACTAGTTACTAAGAAAGTATAATTTAATGTCTAATTGTTACTGTTTTTAAAAAAAATTGTCCTTAGTCATTACTTTAATTATACCTTTATTAGGTGTGGACACAGTTCTGATTTTATTTTGAAATTTATTGGTGTGTTTCATTGGCTGTTATAAGACTGACTTTTAGCAAGCATTTTATGTCTGCTAAGAAATTTTTAAAAGGTAAAATGCTATATTATTCAACTTTTCTCCTTTGCTTTCTATTTGACCTGTCAAATACATAATCATGTTAAAGGAAAAAAAAAAGATATTTTTATTTACGCTAGAAGAACTGGGGTGTAGGTCAGAGGTGCGAGCGGTGAAAGGATTCAGCAGAGACAGAGTGGGGAGCAGAACAGGCAGATCTACTGAAATACACTGCTGAAGGGAGCAGCAAGGAGACAGGAGAGGTCTGCTTCGCCATGTGGGTCAGCTCCCTGGCCAGACTGAACTCAGCCCACAGTGGCTGGTGATAGCTTGATAGAGCTGAGACTTTAACCCCTGCACCACCAGGGAGGTGCAAAAATATTTTTCTAACAAGCAAATGATACCTATCTGATAGTGTTTTTTTTTTTTTAATGTATGTGTGATAATCATCAAAAAGCAAAATTTTTAAAAGATAATTGGTACACAGGAAATATAATCAGCATTTTACCCAGTGTCTAGAACCAGTTATTATAGAAAAGGGGGGATTTATTTTTTAACCTCTGTTATCCCCAAAGCTTTGGTTCTTAACAAGTGAAGAAATAGCTAATGAAGAAAAATATAAGAATATTAAGTTGTCTGACAAATCAATGGCTTAGATTCAACCTCATTTCAAGTATGGTGCAGAAAATATTTTGCCAACATGTATCTTTATACCCAGACCATATTTAGAGAAAATGGTTATATGTGGGTTATCTTCAACTTTTGATATAGTACCTGGATAAAGTTATGCAGTAGTGTAAAAAATAAATTTAAATCTAAATTAGTTTTTAGTAGATGAGTATAGTAAAACACAATGCTTAAATGATAATGAAATAAAGTTTTTATATTTTACCATTTTGTTCTATAATAGCTCCTAATGTATATAAAGCTGCTTCTTTAACCATGCTGTGTTCACTTGACTTTGCAAGATTTCTTATAAACATCAGACCACCAATTTCCCGAAAATAAATACCTGCATTACCTGTGCAGACAAAACAAAGAAGAAACTATATTTTTATTTTGCTTTTTTATTTTTACATTTTAAAAGGATAGGTTTACTAGAAAAAGGTAAAAAAGACAGAGATCTTTATAGTCACAGGCAGGCTGCCTATGCTGATTTTTCTAAGGATAAAAGGAAGAACATGAACATAATTCCGTAACATATAGCGTAAATGAGTAGAAAATAATGTCTCACATATCACAGCACTAAAGAACTGGAATCACAGATTAAAATTCACCATCACTTACTGTTTTGTTGGCAAATTGAATGAATAGTGACCAAAGCTTCCTTTTGTGGAAAAGGGTTGTCCATTTGGTACTTCAGACATTCCAACAGTAAGTTCAGGTCCGTCTTCATTTCTAAAGGGCAAAAATTTAATTACTTGAAACCATGTTTCCTTTCAAAAACCAAACACTTATTTTCATTTTCTAATATACGTCTTTGTAATGTTTGGCATCTTAAATAATAAGCATATGCTACTTTTCTTTTCTTTTTTTTTTTAAGATTTATTTATTTATTTATACAAGCACTGGGTACAGTCAGAAGCGCGGGAGGGTGAGAGGATTCACCAGAGCCAGAGCAGGGGACAGAACAGGCAGACTGATGAAATACACTGCTGAAGGGAGCAGAGGGCGGCAGGAGAGGTCTGTGCGCCATGTGGGACCCTCGCCCGGTGGCCGGGGATTGAACTGGCGCTGCAGAGGCTGCAGGCAGCTTTGCAGCCCAACGCTCAACTGCTGTGCCACCAGGGGAGGCCCAGCATATACTACTTTTACAATCTAACAAACAGTAGTTATATAAGAAGATGCTCTTTAAATAAAGGAACTTGAAGTAAACTTATTAGTCTTCCCTTTGCATGCAATATAGGAATAGAAAATCCAAATATTATCTTTAAATAAAGCCAACATGGGCTTATCCACAAAGACTTATGTATACATATGTTCATAGCAGCACTGTCTACAATTGACAAAGCATAAAACTAACCTAAGTCCATCAACAGACAAGTGGATAAAGAAATTGTGGAATATATACTCAATGTAATAGTACACAGCTACTGAGCCTCCCTGGTGGCGCAGGGGCTAAAGTAAGCACTAGCAAGCTATGGCCAGCCACTGCAGCACAAGTTCGATCCCCAGCCAGGGAGCTGACCCACATGGCGCAGCAGACCTCTCCTGACTCGCCCACTGCTCCCCTCAGCAGTGTATTTTTAGCCTGTTCTGTTCCCCACTGGTGAGTCCTCTCACCCTCCACCACACACCCCTCTGGCCTCCCCCCCAGTTCCTGTATGCATAAATAAATAAAAATAAATCTTTAAAAAATACTACACAGCTATTAAAAAAGATAAAATAGTGTCTTTTGGGGCAAATGGATGGACATCAAGGTGATTATGTTAAGTGAAACAAGTCAGCAATTGACAGACAGGTATCAGGTATCAGATGATTTCACTCATCTGTGTAATATAGATAACAAAAAAAACAGAAACAGAAAAAATAAAACAGAAATAAATTCTGGACTGAGTGAAAGCATTTAATTGTTGCCAGAGGGAACAATGGGGAGTAAAGAGAAGGTGGGGGAGGGAGATGGGATAGAGGCATGGGTGATTTGCTGAAGGGCGAGTTAGAACATGTACACACATGAAGGAGTAAAAACTGTAATCCCAAAATAAAAATAAAATGCCTAGCACATAAAAGGCACTAAATACAAAAAAAAAATCTATGTACTAATTAAAAATTAAAAAATCACTTTTATACAAAATTCTTTAGACTTTAAACAATTTGTTCTTTTGATTTTAAGGATTTAAATAAACTTATATATAGACTGACATAATGCTTGAATTAACATTTAAATTTCTCGATGATCTAATTAATGGGAAGATATATTTTAAAAAAGGAACATACAAAAAGAAATTAACATCCATCATTAATATTTAGCCTTCCTCTTGAAAGAAATACAACTGGCAATTTAGCTAAAAAAAATGTATGGCTCAATTTATTAGTAAAAACCTTGACTATAAAAGTTATCACTAAGTTGTCTTTGAACAACATTTAGGAATTATGTCCTACATTAACAGAAACAATAAGGTTAGTTTGACAGTAAGGCTAATAAACCGCTCTTCATCAGCATGTCAAAGAGGCTTTTTTTTAATGGGGTATGGTGATTTTCAATTCTAGGCACAGCAGCAGAGAGCAAGAAATTTCTTTTTGTATTCCTCTCTATTCCCCTGTGTCCCTTTTCTCATACTTTGATATTTCCAATCTTCATCCCTCCCTTCCCCATCAAACCACCTACTAATGTCTACAACTTGGTTTTAACTTCTCCAGGCTATGTAACCTAATCCCTTCAGTAATTACTGAAGAAAATAAATTAGCAAACAAAAACTGAAGTTTATACAATTTCAAAACTACACACAATAAAAAATTTGGATATACGGGTCTTGCAGTTTTTTGAACTTCAAAAGATATCAAGAATGTGAAAAGATCAACTCACAAACTGGAAGACAATGTCTACAGATATGAAATCCAGTAACAGGCTTGTGTTCAGAATATAAATAGAACTCTTGAAATGCAATAATAAAAAGACATTCAACAGTAAAAATAAGGCTATTCACTTCCACAGTCAATCTCTGTACTCTTGTCATTAGTTAGGAAAGTTCTACCACTGATATTTTCAACTCTGTCATTTCATTTTCTGAATATTCTGTCAACTGTCTTTCTTCTAATATTTATTCCTTGACCCCTAAGAGCTCTAAATTCTTTACTCCTATTCTCCAAGACATTACTTCCTTCCCTATTCATCCCAGATTCTTGGTTCATTACCTCAACCATTATCTTGCTAGGATTTCTCTGACCTCTCTTCTTCTACTGAAAAAGTCCTATAATCCTAACTGTGCCTTTCTTTGCCCGTTAGCCCAATGTGGGCATTGCTGAAGGTAAAAAGCAAGCAATTATAAAATTACAAATAATTGGTATACATTCTCAAGTTCTAACTTCCAGCTTGACTCAGGAATCCTATCCGTGGTCAGCTCTATCTCCCATTCCCTTCTGCTTCCTCACTTGTTTTCCTCAATGGCTATTTATAAGCTTTTTTTTATTCATCTCATTTATTTATTTTTAATATATTTTTTACATTATTTTTCATTTTTGCACAATGTATGCATTTTCATCTTGGTTATATTCCCCATACAATTCCCACCCCCCCCTTATTTTGACTCTAATCCCTAACCCCCACATAGTGTGTTTCTGGTTTATAGTTGCTTGTTGATTTTGATTTTTACTTTATTATATAATTAAGTTTTTTTCCTGATCTCTTATTAGGTTTTCTAAATTCCTGCTATGAGTGAGACCATCTGGTATTTTTCTTTTTCTTTCTGGCTTATTTCACTGAGCATGATCCCTTCTAGCTCCATCCATGTTGCTGCAAATGGCATGAGTTTATCTTTTTTGATTGCTGAGTAATATTCCATTGTGAATATGTACCACATCTTCTTGATCCCGTCATCTATTTTGGGGCATTTGGGTTGTTTCCATAGCTTAGCTATTGTAAATAGTGCTGCTATAAACATACGGGTGCAGGTGCAAACTGGTCCAACCACTATGGAAAGCTGTGTGGAGATTCCTCAACCTACTAAAGATGGAGCTTCCATATGATCCAGCAATTCCACTCCTAGGTATTTACCCAGAGGACACAAACATTATTTATAAGCATTCTTCAAACCTCCAACCCCAGTCCCACATCTTGCTCTCTTCCATTCTATATTTTAGTATGAAGTTCTCCAAAAGTAGACAAGTCAATGATCTGAGTGCAAGTACTTTTTTTTGAGGAGACAGGAAATAGAAGGCAGGTAGAAATTGTTATTATGGGTAACTGGAGCTTGTCACTGGTTCTGTTATGTAATCTCTCTCACAAAGCATCCTACTAAGGTTGACTTCCAGACACCACATTCCTGAATTTCTTTTTACCTTTCTGATATTTTCTGAATCTTTCTTTAAGGGTCCTCTTCCTCAGTCAAGCCCTCATGAATGGGTACATTAAGGAACACCAATCCTCTTTTAACATTTCCTTGTAGGTTAACCTCTTCAATGCCCATGGATTCAATTTCTATCTTCCTCAGGGCAACTCTGATATTTGGACCTCCAGGCATACTTTGATGATGGTCCTCCCAGGTACGCAATGTTCTTGTATACACTTACATTAAATCAGTTATCATGTGATACTCTAATTATTAGCATGCCTTTTCTACTAGGACATCAGTTTCCTGAAGTCAGTATGATAGACACAGAGAAGGTGCTCAATAAATATGTATGTAAACTGCTACACAAGTCTCTACTGTGTCCTGTCAGATAATCCTGTCAGATAATACCACAACTATACTATAAAGCTAATTTCAGATATAAAATGTGTGTATTTCTTACCTTGTATTTTCTTAGTGTCTTCACTTTCCATGCTTGTTTATATTCTTTTTATCTTTCATCTATAGGATAAAGGTTTTTTTTGCAATTGAAATCAGTGTTTGAGAATTCCAGAATTATAAATGCAAAGAGGTAGGAAAATATAGTTTTTCTGAAGCCAGAGGAGTATGAAATGAATCTGCAACTTATTAGATATGTATATTGTTAAAATTTCTGAGAATCAGTTTTCTTGTCTGTAAAACAGAAAATTCCTTCATTAAGAGTTGTTATTTGGCATTAAATTTGAAAACATACCTAAAAATGTATTTGACATTCCTAAGTACTACAGGCATTCATCACATTTTATTAAACAAACACATGAAGGATGGGTTGACTTAATCTAATTGTCCCTACCTCCTTATTTTCTTTCCTATAAACATTCACTCAAAAATTTCAAACTGGGAACCCCTCCATGAATCACAGGTTTCACACACACACATACACACACACACACTTTAGATCTGCAGAAATTTCTCTTCACAAGTTAAGAGTTTTACTAAAAATTTTTCTAACGAACCATGGTTATTTTCAACATAATATTATTTCACCATGATTCAAAAGTTTCAAACACACACACACACACACTTTAGGAATCTGCATCTCTTCACAATCTAAGATTTAAAAAAATTCTAACAACCTATGATGATTTTTGACATACTATTCCACTACTGAACTTAAATTTTTGTTCATATATATTAGAGAATTTTTTTAAATAAGTGCAATCATGATATGATCCTTTACTTCAAAATGTTAAACTGGGGCCTCCCCTGGTGGTGCAGCGGTTGAGCGCTGGGTTGCGAGGCTGCCCACAGCCTCTGCAGCACCAGTTCCATCCCCGGCCACCGGCGAGGGTCCCACCAAAAAAAAAAAAAAAAGTTAAACTGTGGGCCTCCCTGGTGGCACAGCAGGTTGAGTGCAGTGCTATGAGGCTGTCAGCAGCCTCTGCAGCACCGGTTCAATTCCCTATGGGCCAGGGAGATTCCCACATGGCACGGAAGACCTCTCCTGTTTTGCCTGCAGCTCCCCTCAGCAGTATACTTCTGTTCTGCTCCCTGCTCTGTCTCTGGTGAATTCTCTCACCCTCCCACGCCTCTGGACTGTACCCCAGTGCTTGTATAAATAAATAAATCTTAAAAATAAATAAAATGTTAAACTGGTTTAGAAAAATGTATGAATCCAGTTAACTTATACCAATAAATCAGGGTTCAAAGAACTCTAAAATATTATTCCTTCTCACACTAGGCTATACTTTCTATTTTTCTTTCTCACTCTCAAAGTGAAAATAAAATTCCCAAACAAAAAGGTTTTAATATTAATGTGAGAATCTTTTATAAAGTAATATGCAAATATTTACTAATTTTGCCATTTTAAAATCTAAATATTCCATTTAAAGAAGAATGTGCATCAGAGTATATCCATAGTGCTTGAAATGTTTAATAAGAAAAAAATGTTTTTGTTACAATTTTAATCAAAAAGCGCAAGGCAAAATTTTATATACAGTATGATCCCTATTATGTAGAGGCAAACAAAATAAAATGAAGTAAAAAAAAATAGCAACATTATCAACACCTGCTGTCTCTAGCTCGTGGTGTCTTACTCCTGTTTTCTGCTTTTCAAATTTTTTTAGATAAAAGCTTCTAATATTTGGTAAGGCCTATCACACATAGAACTGACTCTGTTCTATAAACTTTATAAACATATTTTTAGTTTTTACAACAATCCTCTAAGGAAACTATACAGATGTATTTAGATGGGAAGAGAGTTAACAATTTGCCCAAATTGAAACAGCTAGTAAGTACCAGAGCTGGAATGGGAACCAAAGATATTCTGAAGCCAGCTTCTATACTCCTTTTTTTTTCTTTTTGGCTCCCCTTTGGGGAACCCAGGTCTCCCGAGTGATCTGTACTCTTATCCCCTAATATACTGTCTTCCATATATAAATAGGCATCACTTTTGAGCAAATGGACCAAGATATAGAAAACTCAATTTAAAAAGTAAGATTGGGGCCTCCCTGGTGGCGCAAGGGGTTAAGACACAATCTATGAAGCTGTCTGCAGCCACTGCAACATAAGTTCGATCCCCAGACCCAAAGCTACCCACATGGCGCAGCAGATCTCTCCTGACTCGCCCGCTGCTTTCCTCCGTTCCCCATTCTGTCTCTGGTGAATCCTCTCACCCCACCCCACACCTCTGGCCTGTACCCCAGCTCTAGTATGAATAAATAAATCTTTAAAAAAAATTAAAAAGATAAATAAAAAGTAAGATTTTTAAAAAAAAAATGGAACCATTTTATCATGTGAGGTTTTTGCTTTGTGAGGGAGCTTGAGGACTAATTCCTTAGTTTTAATTAGTCAATCTAATCTTTTTTGTTATAATTGTGAAAAGGGATATAGCTTTGAAACCTAAATGACTTGAAATTGAAACTAACAACATAAATTATCTCCCATTCCCTTCTGTCTTTCTTACATTGTTTTCTAATGGTTATTTTGCACAGAAAAATAAGATACTTTGTGTAAGTACCTAGCAGCATTAACTGAAGTCATCTATTTACTAGTTAAGTGCTTAAAAAATCCACTACAAAAGACAAGTTATAACTTTCAAAGTACTGAGTATTATAAAATTACATTTAGGGCCTCCCCGGTGGCGCAGCGGTTGAGCGCCAGGTTGCGAAGCTCCCCGCAGCCTCTGCAGCACCGGTTCGATCCCCGGTTGCTCCCCGGCCACCGGAGGAGGGTCCCACACGGCGCGCAGACCTCTCCTGCCGCCCGCTCCCCTCAGCAGTGTACTTCGGTCCTTCTGCCTGCTCTGCTCCCCGCTCTGGCTCTGGTGTATTTTCTCACCCTCCCGCGCTTCTGACTGTACCCAGTGCTTGTATAAATAATTAAAAAATTACATTTAAAACTTTAAAAGTCTATTTCCAAGAACAAAAACATATGCGCAATTAAGCAGGTGAAGTGTTTGGTGATTTGGTGAGTAGGTGCAAACTGTAAAGTACAAAAAGATTTCAAAAACCTTTTCTGTACTCTCACAGAAAGAAAAAAGAATTTTTCCAGGAAACAAGAAGAAATGATCCTATTTACAAGTTTCACTCAATCTACACCCCCAAACAGTAGTTAACTCAAATTCAATTTGAAGCAAGAAACCTGGCTGAACATTATTACCATGTTACCTGATCTAAAACATGCTAAGATGAAAAGCTTCTGAAATCTAAATAGCACCCCACGTGTCGGAAAGATAAGGAACATCCTTCTGGGAAAGGCAGGCGGGCTGGAAACCCCACCACTAATTCCTACTCAGTTGCGGACAGTGACTATCCAGCCTGGACCCAGACCCAGTGGGCGATTTCCTCGCATGCAGGAGGGGCACGGGAGGAGCAAGGACGCCAGAGTGTGTCCTACGGATCTTGTTTCCGAAGTTTCTAGCTTGAGCAGCAACAGCCAGGCCCAGAGAACTATCGGGGTGCGGGGAGTCAGCTGACGAGACCTGGACCTGCACCCCGGCCCGCAGGGCCCGCGCGGGCGTCTCGAGGGCAGGCCAAGCCCACCCTGCCTCCTCGGCCTCTGCTCGCCGCCGTGGCCTGGCTCACCTGGCGTGCAGGACGAGCTTTCAGAAGCACAGGTGGTCCCGGGGGCTCTTCTCGGGCCAGGAGCCTCACTCCTGCAGGGGGCGGGAGCCGGTGAGTCGGGGTCTGGCCCACGCAGGGGTTCTCCAGCCGCGGGGGGGGGGGGGGGGCGCCTCTGAGATCAGAGGTCGGAACAGCCCCCTCCCCCCACACCCCCCAGGACACGCCGCTCAGCAACGGTCCCCGCCCCCCCAATAAACACCCCCAAAGCCGCTGTAGGCGCCCCGAGGGCCGCGGCCCTGACCAGAGCAGGCGGTGGTTCCCCCCAGACGGGCCCTCGGGACCGCGCCCCCGCCAGCGCAGCCTCCCCTCACCCGGGCCGGCGGGAGGGGCGCAGCAGGGCCCCGCGCCTTCCAGGGGCGCGCAGAGGCCGCGCGGCCCCGACGTCACCCTCAGGCGACAGACAGGCCGCTGCCTCGGCCCCGCGACGCCGACCCGCTTTCCCGCGCGAAACCTCCGAGGCCAGCGGGGCAAAGCGTGCGGCGCTTCGTCTTTGGCTGGTAGAAAGTCAAACTGGCAGGGAAAAGACCCTGTTCCCGCCGCCCCGGCTGGGGGGCGTCCTTCCGCGGAGAGCCGTTGAGGGGGTTAAGGGAGAAGCGTCCCTGTCAGCAAGGGCTGCTCACAAGCACTGCGCGTGCGCAGGCGTTAGAAGGGGGCGTGGCCACCAAGCCCCGCCCTCATCCTCTTTCCCAAGCTTCCCTGCGCGTGGCGTCCTCTCTGTCCTCGGGTTTTGCATCTCGTTGATAGGTCCCCCTACAGACACCAGTGCGCCCGCTGTGTGGCCTCTGTAGCCTCTGCTACCTCAGGAGTTCAGCCCAGGGACCCTCCCCTACCAGAAGGGCCAGGGATCCCGAGCCTCAAGGAGCCCAAAGATTAGCATTTTCTATGTTGTCTCATGTCTCCTCCGTAAAAAAATACCCCCCGGGAATGTTGGCAGATGAACAAGAGATACTCTCAGGGTGCAGTGCCTGCCCTGGGAAATGTCCGCTGATACAGTGAGATCAGGAAGGGTCCAGGAAAAAACCGAACCCGTGTGAAGCACTATTTTGGCACATCTAATAAAGGTTGTTGCCTGGGAGACAATGGTCTTGGAGACTGAGGTGCAGTTGGTTTAGCAGCCATAAGGTGTTGACAGTCATGTGACATATTCCTCAGCCATAAATAAATCAGAAACTGGGCAGTGGGCCCCGTTCATGATTTCCTCTCAGTCAGCTTCTAATTTCATCTTAGTGTTTGGTTGGCTTTTGTTTCTGGTATGCTGGTGAATGCTATTAGTTCAATGTGATTATTCTTTAACAGAAATTTAACATTTTATGTAGTATAGATGGAATGAACCCTTAGAATTTTCAAGTGGCAGAACCTAAATCAGTTTAAAAAACACCACATACTAGAGGATGGTCTTGTTTTCTGATAAAACTGATACACCTTAAATATTTGACTTTCAAAATTTCATCAGATTTAATACTTATGATTCTAAGATGTCTACAGCTAAAATAGCTCAAATTTGTTAGCCAGAAAAAAAGTATTTTCAACTATTTCTAATGAAACACAAGAGATTCCTATGAATAGCAACTTTGAAATAGCAAGCCAGTAGTAATAATTCAATGAGAAATGGATAGTTTTTATTCTGAGAAAAACCCAAAAAGAACATACCCCATTACAAATGAAAAAAATGTTTATTAAGGAAACAATTTAACAGTTCCCTTAGCAGAATTTAACAGATAAAGGAGAACCTGAAGACAATTACACTTTCAACCATTATTAACACAATCATAGGGTATTTATTCTACAGTTGGAAAGTTGCTGAAGTTTGTGACATGCCACTATAGATGTAAGTATTGTTAAAAATTACGAATTGTTTGGTGATTATTTTGATAACCTCTTGAGCAGCAGCTCCTACAAGGAAAAGGGAGATAAGCAAATTGTTGAAAAAGGTAAATTTCAAAAGTTACATAAAAATATTCAATTCTCTGAAGAAACCTTTCCTTTTGAAAAAGCAAAGATAAGTTTAAAACAGACATAGCTGGGCTCCCCGGTGGCGCAGCGGTTGAGCGCTGGGTTGTGAAGCTGCCCGCAGCCTCTGCGGCGCCAGTTAGATTCCGGGCTGCTCCCCGGCCACTGGAGGAGGGTCCCACATGGCGCGCAGACCTCTCCTGCCGCCCGCTGCTCCCCTCAGCAGTGCACTTCATCAGTCTGCCTGTTCTGCTCCCCTCTCTGGCTCTGGTGAATTCTCTCACCCTCCCGCACTTCTGACTGTACCCAGTGCTTGTATAAATAAATAAATAAATCTTTAAAATAAATAAATAAATAAAAAATAAAACAGTTTACTGAGTCATATCAAAATAAAGGACTACAATTTTTTAAATTGTATTAAAGGAAATTTTTATTATTCTATTATTCCATGAGCTGTTATGCTACAGTTTAAAAGAATAAATATTTTTAATTATAGTGATTCAGAAAGGTTGGTAAGATATATTAAGTAAACAAAGCCAAAGTCAAAAGAGTAGTATGGCTGAGTGTACTTTTTTAAAAGCTAATAGGCCAAAAAGATTCTTGGAGAACACCTTTATATTGCATTTGAATTTTACCTTGAGCCTATTTTACATTTGTAATAAAAAGAGGAACAAAGGAATATTTGTTCAAAATACACTTGTAGTGTGGAAAAGGATTTATTATTAAATACTGCTAGACTGCTGTAGATACTCAAAACAAAAAAGGAAAGAAAAAAAGCAAGAAAAAGTTTCATCTTTCACAAACATTCATAATTTGGTAAAATCTGAGACTCTATTATATACCAGATACTGTTCTATGCACTAGGGATACCATAGGGAATAAAGGACAAATATCTTTGCCTTTGTGGATCTTACTTTTTAGTAGCCAGAGAGAAATAATGTACAAATAGGTAAAATGTGCATCTAATGACCCCAAATGCTAAAGAGGGTTATCTGAGTGGAAGAAGAGGGACTCAGTTATAAATCAGGGAGTCAAAAACAGTCGTACAGGGAAGATATCAGTTAAAGACATGAAAGAAGTGAGGGAATATAGTGGCATCGTGCATAACATCTCGTGGAATAACAGAATAATAAATGTATGTGTCCTCCACAATTCCTATGGTGAAGATTTGACCCCCAACGTGATAGAATTTGGAGATGGAATCAGGGTCTCGAGGAGGTAACTGAGGTTAGAAGTTATGGTAATAGAGGCCTCGTGATGGGATTAGATTATCTCTTATAAGGATAAGAGACTCAGGAAGTTTGTGTTCCATTAGTTCTCTCCCTGTGCAAAGAGGTTATGTAAGCACACAGAAAGATGACAGTCACCCACAAGTCAGAAAGAGAGGCCTCATCAGAAAGTAACAATACTGGCCCACTGATCTTGAAGTTTCAGTCTCCAGAACTTGAGAAAACAACTATCTGTTGGTTAAGTCACTGATTCTATGGTATCTCATTATGGTAACCTAAGCTAATACAGCATGGTAATTTAAAACTTCAATTTTTACCTTTTAAAATATTTGTTTTCCTGCTATAGGCAAATCTCCAGTCATCTAACCTCTCTGGTTGTGTCTATTTGTAGAGTCTGTATAAGTAATTTTCGCCCTTTTCTGGAAATGACAGGTTAACTTTGCTAGTCTGGTACAAGAGACTTGCTTTTAGTTTAGATTACCCAGAATCAGGCTTCAATTTGAGTTTGCTACAAATAAAGTTTTCTTACATATGTACATTTACTTATTTACATTTTGAACACTCTTATTAATCAGACTTGGATCAGCCTTCAAATGTTAATTATCTAGAAGGAATACATTACAAGCAAATAGCTCAGTCTAGAGAGTAATTTTTTTAGAGGGATGTACAGTAATGGAGAGAGATGTAGGGAGTTATTATGAACAGGATGGTACTTCCGAATTGGGTGTTAGACAAGTGGATTTTAGACCTGTGGGTAACAGGGACATTAAAGGCCATTGGGCCCAGAGAAGTGAAAATTTAAGGAGCAGGAAATCAACGTGTATGTCTGGGGGGGAAGTAATTAATTTGATAAAATTAAAAGTTTTTAGTATCATGTGAACCTGGACTTGTTTTCTGAGGTACATTGTAATGTGGGGCGGGGGTGTGAGTGTCCACTGGTGGGATGGTGGGTTAGTTAAGAGAGAGATGCAATCAGAGCTCTGCTGTTTGAAGATTAATGACTCTTTAGAAGTTTACAGGGACCGTAGTAGGAGAGATGCAAGCAGGGAGACCAGCGCAGCAGCTAAAGAAATAATCTGAACTGAACATCCTGCTTCACTGACCTTCCTAATTAAAGCAGCTAAAAAGCCAAAAACTTCTTATTGAAATAATAACTGAACTACCTAACAGCAAATGACAGTCTTCTCATCTTTGCAACTCACCCCCTAAGAATGCAGCAATGGTGTGTGGCTCAGCAGCTCCATATCGGCAACTATAGGAAAGGGCAGAGACAGGAACTTAGATTATTTTAGAACGGAACAGGTATTATCTGTTATATGCCCTTAAAAAATACTCACAATTCATGGACATAATCATCTTTCACCATTACAGATAATCCATATTCCTGAAGGAAGCCAGTGAGACAAGACTTCAACTTTCCTATATCTTCTTCAACTTGATAGTTAGCTATCCCTAAAATATAAATTAATTTTCATTGAAATACTTAAGTGATTTAAATCTAATGAATACACCACCTCCTTTATTTAATCCAGTTTTAGGTATTCTAGTCAAAACTCAGTTGTAAATCTGAAGAATAAAAAGAACAAAGTGTGAGACCAACATTTACAAATATCACAATCTCTAACAATCAAGGAAACTATCTAAAATCTATTAAAAATTCAAGTTGGGACTCCCTGGTAGCCTAGGGGTTAAGTCTCAGCACTATCACCACTATGGCCTGAGTTTGATGCCCAGTCAGAGAGCTAACCCACATATGGTGCAGCAACCTCTCCTGTCTTGCCCGCTGCTCCCCTCAGCAATGTATTTCAGTAAATCCGCTTGTTCTGCTTCCAACTCTGTCTCTGGTGAATCCTCTTACCCCTCCCCACAAACCCACACCTCTGGCCTATACCCCAGTTCTTCAACACAAAAAAAGTAAATAAAATTCAAGTTTAACTAAGTCTGCTTTGTTCATTGCTCTATACCCAGTATCTGGAAATATCTGGTATATACTGGTGCTCAATTAACTATTTGATAAAATGACTGAATGACAAAGTAATGTCTTATTTATACCCTTTATAAAAATTTATTATCCCTTTCCAGGAGATTAAATGACACTGAAGACACAGTTATTGTAACAGGCAACATTTACTAAATATTCATAGATGACAGACACTGTTTTAAGCATTATATGTAAAAATTGAGTCAAGTTTCACAACAACCCCAGGTAGTGGGTACTATTATTATCTCCATTTTACAGAGAGGACTAAGGCAGAAAATTATTTGCCTGAGTTACTCAGCTCATAAGTAGCAAAACTGGGATAGAAGTAGTTCTTAATGGGGCCTCCCCGGTGGTGCAGTGGTTGAGTGCTGGGTTGCGAAGCTGCCCGCAGCCTCTGCGGAGCTGGTTCAATCCCCAGCTGCTCCCCTGCCACTGGGTGAGGGTCCCACATGGCGCGCAGACCTCTCCTGCTGCCCGCTGCTCCCCTCAGCAGTGTACTTCGGTCCTTCTGCCTGCTCTGCTCCCCGCTCTGGCTCTGGTGAATTCTCTCACCCTCCCACGCTTCTGACTGTACCCAGTGCTTGTATAAATAAATAAAAATAAATCTTAAAAAAAAAAAAAAGTAGTTCTTAATGATTAAACTATGTCTCCAAAGGTAAGCTATTATGATTTCTATGGAAGGAAAAATGTAATTACTCTAATATTCAGGTGTTATAATTTTTTAAAATGTTTTTTAGGGCCTCCCCGGTGGCGCAGCGGTTGAGCGTTGGGTTGCGAAGCTGCCCGCAGCCTCTGCAGCGCCGGTTCGATCCCCGGCTGCTCCCCCGGGCCACTGGAGGAGGGTCCCACATGGCGCGCAGACCTCTCCTGCCGCCCGCTGCTCCCCTCAGCAGTGTACTTCGGTCCTTCTGCCTGCTCTGCTCCCCACTCTGGCTCTGGTGAATTCTCTCACCCTCCTGCGCTTCTGACTGTACCCAGTGCATGTATAAACAAAACAAACAAATAAATAAATAAAACATGCCTCTAAAAAAAAAAAAAAAAAAAAAAAAAAACAAAATAAAATGTTTTTTAACCTCTGGCTTAAAAACTTTATCATCACTCTTCCTCATAATAGTAATACCTACACTCTCTCTCTCTCTTTTTTTTGGTGGGACCCTCGCCAGCGGCCGGGGAACAAACCGGCGCTGTAGAGGCTGCAGGCAGCCTCCCAGCCCAGCACTCAACCACTATGCCACCAGGGGAGGCCCAGTAATACCTACACTCTTTATTGAGTACAAGGTACTAGGCAGTGTGCTAAGTGATTTTCATACATCACTTACTCAACCCTTATAATCCAAGAGAGTAGATGTATTACCACCAGTCCATGAATGAGAGAACTGAGATTTGGAGGGAAATAATGACTGACTCAAGGTCACAGAGGTTATAAGTGAGAATTTGGATTGGAACCTAGGTTTAACTCCCAAGGCTGTGCTCCTGTGGTACCGAGTCTCCCAAGATGCTCCCCAGTGAACACCCCTTTAGGCCTAATGTAGTTCCCTCTCACTCTAATCTAAGTTGGTCCGGTGAAGCCAACACAACACGATGTTAGTGATGATGTGTGACTCCAAAGGCTAAGTCATAGAAAGTCTTGTACCTTCCACCCTGGGTCTCTCAATGTTAACTCCGGGGAGGCCAGTCACCACCTCCAAGGTCTGTTCCAGGACTCCCAGGCAAAGAGGAAGTCCAAGCTAGCCACGTGGAGAGAGATGCTTGATGAAGTCCCAGCTACTGTAGCTATGACTAAAGGGCCAGACACGTGAGTGAAAATGTCTGCAGAATGACTCAGGCATCACGCAGCTTCCAGAGAGACCCTCTCTCTAACACAACTGCCTATCCGAGACAGCCAATCACAAAATCACGAGATGATAATTTATTGTTTTAGACTACTACGTTTAAGGATGGCTTGTTATACAATAACCCATAATACATTTCATTCTAAACAAATAATACAAATATAGTAACACATATTTGGTGTTTAATTGCTTTCATTAGGACTATATAGCCCTGGGAGCACACTGCATCAGTTAAGGCAGCAGGTTTTATGCTATATCTAAAATGTTTTGCTATGCAGTAAGTATCCTGCACAATTATCATCTTAATGTTCTGGACAAATGTACATCTTTGAGATTATGCCAATTCCCCAACTGCTACATTTACAGAGAAGAAAAAATAGGTGCTGAACAAAGAAATCCC
Organism: Talpa occidentalis; assembly: GCF_014898055.3. NCBI lineage: Eukaryota > Metazoa > Chordata > Mammalia > Eulipotyphla > Talpidae > Talpa > Talpa occidentalis. The sequence goes on from NW_023601754.1 coordinate 6,102,300, forward strand.
TACATTTTCTGCATTCTGGATTCAGAAGTCACTGGCTTACTTCTTGTGGCTTTTCTATTTCACTCAGTTAAACTCAATTGAGTCTTAGAAGTAAACTATAAAAACTGACGGAAAGTTTTCCTGTACGTGCAGTCAGGCTATAAGTTAGAATCAAATTCTATTTTAAATAGTTGGATTTAAAAACAAAGTTCCTACTGAGATGAACAAGTAATGGTATAAACCATTTTAAAAAAATTTTTTTTAAAGATTTATTTATTCATGCATGCAAGAACCAGGGTACAGGCCAGATGTGCGGGAGGGTGAGAAGATTCACCAGAGACACAGCAGGGAGCAGAACAGGTAGACTGATAGACTGACTGATATACACTGCTGAGGGGATCAGCAGGTGAGACAGGAGAGGTCGGCCTTGTCATGTGGGTATCTCACCGGCTGGCTAGGATTTGAAGCTGTGCTGCAGAGGCTGCGGACAGCTTCACGGCACTGTGCTCAAACGCCTGCACCACCAGGGGAGGCCTGGTATAAACCATTTACAATGTAAAATTCAAGCACTAATACTATAAACATCCTGAGATTCAATTACTTATTCAAAATTTTATTATATTTGTTAATTTGATTGCTATTCTTACCTGGATATCTACCATGTTGCTTATGAAATCTATCAACAGCCCGTAACATTAAGTATAATACTATCTCATTATCTGGATTGTCCATGCTGGAAACTGAAAGAAAAAAATGTCAGTATAATTTAGGCAATTCATGACAAAAACAATGAAGGACTGAATTAACATATACTAAAGTTTCAGGATACAAGACAATTTTACGACAAAATTTAAATATTTTGTGGCAATAAAATGCAAAATGGTCAACAGTAGTTAAAAAAAAGGGAGCTACATTAAAATGAAACCCAGTGGTCTTACAGACTATTAGCTATAGGCACACAATCTCTACGAAGTAATAGCATGCTGATTTAACTCTTCTGCATATCATACGTAAGAGCTAAATGTAATTTTATATATATATGAAGTTTTATAGATTGAAATTACAACTACTTGAGTATGTTTACAAAATAAAATTTAGATTGTTAATATTTACATTATCCTTTATATTATCGCACACAAAAATGACACCTTTAAAATTAATAACCTAGCATCACAAGGTTATTACACTTACTAATTTCATCCTTGTTAGTTGTATTCAAACCATATTCTTCAGCTAAGGATCGACATCTTACCACTCGAAGAAATGCAGAATTACTGCCTAAACACAGAAAAGACATTGTGGAAGTAGATGGTTAAGAAGTGAATATTCTGGGGCCTCCCTGGTGGTGCAAGGGGTTAATACGCAATCTATGAAGCTGTCCGCAGCCTCTGCAGCACGAGTTCGATCCCTGGCCAGTCAGAGAGCAACCTACATGGCGCAACAGACCTCTCCAGACTCACCCGCTGCTCCCCTCAGCAGTGTGCTTCGGTCAGTCTGCCTGTTCTGTTCCCCACTCTGTCTCTGGTGAATCCTTTCACCCCTCCATGACTCTGGCCTGTACCCCAATTCTTGTATGCACAAATAAATAAATCTTTAAAAAAAGAAAAGTGAATATTCTGAATCGCAGGTCACTTTAAGAACTGGATATTTTGTGTATACTCTTCACAGCTATGGGATTGTGAAAATATGTATTCTCAGTGGCAGAGAAGGCACTAGAACACAAGTCATCTTAAACTGATGTCCCTGGTACTACAACCGGTTCAGAACTGAGTAGGTACATGACGGCACCTCTCTGAGTCTTAGCTCATACCCATTTGTAAAATGAGGATATCATCATCGTTTACCTGTAAGAGTTGCTCTATGGATCAAATGTGCAACCGTGTAAACTGAAAACCCAGCACAAAGCCTGCTAGGGCTCAACAAACGGTGCTTTTCATCATTATTATGGACAAGTAGTCCCAAAGGAGTGTTACAGATACACAAATTCTTAGATATATAAAGCTTGGGAAAAAAAACTTTGTATTATGGAAATTTTCAAAAATACCCCATAATATACATGACAAAATAATAAACCCTCTAGTACTCATCATCTATTTCCAATTCTGGTATCATATAATCTAGTAGGACAAACACTAATGCAGAAACAAGGTGCAAGATTAGTAGTGGAATAAAACAATAAAACAAAGCCTAAACAAGCATTGTGGGAAGGGTCATGATAGGGAGAAATTGGATAAACCTATTTAAGGTTGGGAAGCTGAAACTTTTGCTGAAACGAGGAGCAGTAGCTACAAGAAAAAAATCTTCACATGGCATGTAAAACATTTGATTATTATTTGTAAACTGGCTCTTAAATTTAAAAAATGCCTGATTGAGGGGTCCTTGAGAAGACCCTGTGTTAAATCTGTCATTTAACACAGATCAAAATGAGTACTTAAACCAGTAACATCAATATACATGTTACTCTGACCTTACACACAATCTTCAGATAAAACTTCCCCAAATTATTTAAAATAAGCTAAAAATATTTCTGTATTGATGACGATTTTTAAATGACTTTCGTATCTTTTTAGTACCACCATTCATAACATGCTATTTCTGACCCAGTCTTCAAATTCTTCATTTATTATAGTACAAGAAAAAAAGAAAACTTTACTCAATAATTGGATATATCTACATCATAATATCCATCGAAAATTTTAAATGTTAATCACTTAAAACCCCTGTGAACATTTTCTGTAGCACATTTTCATCAAACAAAATAAGGAAATTAATTTAAGGGGACTTACAGAGTAACTTTAATTCTTTCTCTGAAATGGACTCTGGTGCCTGTAAAGAGATAAACATAGGTTTGCTCCAGAATAAAAGAAAGTTAAAAGAGGGTACAGGGCAAAGCCAATCACAATCATTATAAAATGGGGGGTTTTCTTCAAATGCTGAGAAATCACTATAAAAACACCTTGTTTCCTTGTAAGGGTATTCCCACTGGGCACACAAGTAAGATCCCTTGACAAGCCCCAAACCAGGGCCACATCCTGGCTAAACTTTTTCTGGTTACAGTTACGCAACCAGACCTATCTGGAGCACTACAGTCAGGCCTATCTGGAGCGCTACAGGCCACTGAAAGCCATGTGCCCAGCAACGTACCTGGCCGATAGACTGCAGCAATTTGGCAACATGGTTCCCCACAGCAGCAGCATCTTTCTTTGCTTTTTCACGGTAACTGGAAAAGAGGAACAACTCCTTTTCATGACAAAACACTAGTGTGGCAATAAACAAAATGTGAAGATGCCATGGAAACACCAGCAGCACTGTTAGCAGTTGCGGATCTTGTCAGAGTTGCTAAGGGACTCGGAGTCCACTAATACCTGGGGTCCCTCCCTAATTAACTGCCCCCAACTTAAAAACTACCCTCCCAGAAAAATCCATTATCCACGCTTCTCTGACAGAAGTTCTGACATAATGTTACTAAAGAACATGCTTTATCTCCTTGAAGTCAAGTTCAAGTAAAACTTTGCATGTGCAAATTCATGTCAAATTTTCCTTTACATATATTGACATTTTCACCTTCTAAAGTTGATCAGTATTGAGGTGACTACCTCCAACATGAGGTCTTACTTTTCTCTGTCCACAATTGACTCTTCCCAAGTTTTAAGTAGCTAAACATTTAGGCCAGGAAACAAAGATTTGTTAGACAGTGACTGAGATGGGCAAGGCAACCAGTCTGGGGAACAGAAATCTTTTCTTTATGACATTACTTGGCCCTCAAAGAAACCAAACCAGCAGCACTGGATTTATCAGCTCCATGCCCAAACTACACAGGATAGTATCTGTCAAGAGCCACCCTATACGAGTCTACCATGATTCAGGTCAGTGATACCTGGATTGCAGGTGTCTGTCTAGTGTCATAAACTCTTTAAATTATGGAACACTAGTGATAAAACATTTATCAAAACTAAAAATTTCAAAGTTTTAAATTACAGAAAAAAGCGAATAGAACTATGGTTAAGAGTATGTAGCAGGGGGCTCCCCGGTGGTGCAGCGGGTTGAGTGCAGCACTGTGAAGCTGTCCACAGCCTCCGCAGCACGGGTTCAATTCCCAGCCAGCCAGGGAGATTCCCACATGGCGCAGCAGGAGAGGTCTGCTGCTCCCCTCAGCAGTGCTTTCGGTCCATCTGCCTGTTCTGTTCCCCACTGTCTCTGGTGAATCCTCTCGCCCTTCTGTACCTCTGGCCTGCACCCCAGGTATTGTATAAATAAAAAATAAATCTTAAAAAAAAAACTGGGCCTCCCTGGTGGTGCAGGTGGTTGAGCACAGCGCTGTGAAGCTGTCCTCAGCCTCTGTAGGGCCGGTTCGATCCCCGCCAGAGTTGAGTGCTCAAATGCTGCGTTTTATCATGAAATATGAAGAAAAATATTTGCCCTTTATGGGGTATTTGAGAACTCTGTACTTTGTGCTCAATTTTGCTGTTAACCATTCTAAAAAATAATAAAATAAAATCTATTTTAAAAAATTGCCCCTTAAGTTCTTTAGCTTATTTTTGGGCCTCCCTTGGTGGCGCAGCAGGTTGAGCGCAGCACTGTGAAGCTGTCCGCAGCCTCTGCAGTGCGGGTTCAATTCCTGGCTGGCCGAGGAGATTTCCACATGGTGTGGCAGACCTCTCCAGTCGTGCCAGCTGCTCCCATCAGCAGTGCTTTCTGTTACATAATTTGAAAACAGTGACTTACACATTTTGCAGCTTTATATATTTGCATGAATCTGCAATCATATCAGGAATTGTGCCTCGAACAGGTAAATTTCCTTGACCTTCTTTGGCCACAAATTCCTTTAAGGCACGAGCTAAAATCCAAAATGATGGAGTCTAAGAGAATAGGGGGAAAAAATAACATTAAGTGGTATCTGAATCTGACCCAAAGGTTCAAAGAGCACTACTTTTATGTTTAGTTGTTGTTGTTACCTGTTTGGTGATATTTATGCAGCGATCATCATTAAATATGTCTTCAATACTGCGTGGGATCTAACAAAGGAACATGAAACAGTTTCTTAGACTATTTCAAAAATAATCAAATACAAACTTCAGATTGGTTTATTAGACTTTAACTTAGACTCTGTACCAGATGGAAATTTGATAGGGAAAGAATGAACAAAAAAACCAATCTCCACCTGCCCACTATTGTTGGCACTAAAGACTGACCTGTTCTCCTACATTACAAATGGAACAAAGGAGGAGACAAAAAGTAAATCCTTTTATATGGTTACATTTGAAGATATAACAAAGATGCAGAAATTACTACCAAGCTCAATTTTTGTCCTTCATGTTTTTCCATTTTGTCCTACGACTAGAACCTTCTAATTGGGATAAATTTTACATTCAGTGCAATGCACAAACCTTAAATGTACAATTCCAATGAGCTTTGGTAACTACACACATACTTTTACCCATCACCTCAATTAAGACAGAAAATTTTCATCACCACAGAAAATTAATTCACAAAGACACACTTTTAATCACTCCAACACTACCTCATTGTCTCCAAAGAGTCTGCAGTGACAGCTTAAGTGCTTTCCTACCCTGAAAGACAGCATTTTTTGCTGTTCTAAATTATAAGAAACTACTGAACTAAATCTCACAAACTACTAGTCGTGCTATTCCAAAGTTCTCCAAGAACTTCACTAACCAGACTTCAACAACAAAACACGACAAAGGGCATCTAAACTGATTCATTTTCCAAATAATTTTTTTTTAAGATTGATTGATTGATTGATTTATACAAGCACTGGGTACAGTCAGAAGCGCGGGAGGGTGAGAGAATTCACCAGAGCCAGAGCGGGGAGCAGAGCAGGCAGAAGGACCGAAGTACACTGCTGAGGGGAGCAGCGGGTGGCAGGAGAGGTCTGCGCACCATGTGGGACCCTCCTCCAGTGGCCGGGGAGCAGCCGGGGATAGAACCGGTGCTGCAGAGGCCGCGTGCAGCTCCGCAACCCAGCGCTCAACCTTTGCGCCACCGGGAAGGCCCCCTTTCCAAATAATTTTTAAGGGGTACAATGTCATTATGAACATTTTCACTCTATCTAAATAATTAGCATTAAAAACAAATGTAGGATGAGATTAAGTAAATCAGGCAACACTATTTTGGACCAGCAAATTATCACCTTCATTATAAAATCCTTACACCAAAACTATTATATTCACTAATCATGTACTTCAAATAACTGTGTAAATCATTGTTTCACTGTTATATGCCAAAGTAATGATATCATTTTAACAAGGACAATAGAGAATCTTATCAAAACAATCTTATCAAACAGATTCAATCTGTATGAAATAATAATTTCTAACAACTGTACAATTTAGGAAATATTAACTTAAATCTAAAATGAATGACTTCGCATAATGTGGACTTCAGAAAACACTTTTCTTATATGAATCCCTTGGCAATTCATTTTTTACCTGAGTTGTATTTAGTGCTGTGTTCACATTCTTTATAGCTTCTTCAAAGTTCTCTTCATCTTCAGGAGCCCCATTTTCATTCTTTAGAATTCCTATTAAAATATATATTGGTTAGCAAACAACACTCCTTTTCTTCTCATTCCCCCCCCCCAATATTGTGGAACTAACTTTGTCAGATTCTGAAGGAAGCATCATATATTACCATTAGTCATTCTTAAAACTATACAAGGAGTAGTTCCTTAATCTCCCTGAGGAAAAATAAAAGCTCATAATGACATCATCTGGCAGAAAGCCAATAAACATTAGGGGCAAATAATTTGCTTTTCAAACTTCATACAACATTTAATCATATCCATAATATTACCTTGTCTAATCAAATCTCTGAAGTCTTCTTTTTCTTTATATGTTTTAGGTATTCGTCCATTGGTCTAAATTAATTAAAAATGTTTTAAATCAAGTTAAAAAAACTCAAAGTATGGAAACTAAGAAACCGAAGTTTCCCCCATTCTCCCATCCACACGAGATTTCAGTAGGACATATATACCTTGGGGAAATCAGACAATGACTTCACCGAAAACAAACTGCGGGTCATTTCTCTATATATTCATTCCCCACTGCCAATTTTTCATATTTCATTTTGTTAGTTAAAATATCACTATTGGAAGAACTGTTAAATTTAACTTGAAAAGGGCTCACCTGCCCTATAACCAAAAGGAAAAAAGGTGAAATCTCCCACTTCCCTTCAAAAGAAATCCTTTATAATAACTTGGAAACAATCACATATGGAATTTATTCTTTTTAAACATGGACATACTTCATTATACCACTGTGCCAAATATTTAGCTATGATCACAATCCATGGAGTGTGGCTATGGTCCTAAAAATGAGAGAAAAAGCAAAGAAAAACCTATTAGTTAACTTTTATTCTTCATTACATCATTTAATTTTCAACAAGTTCAGTAATATTTATGTCAATTCCCAGTCTATATGGAATAATAAATGGAGGAAACTGAACTGGGTTAATGAAAATTATTTTACAAATTTTTTTAGAGGTGGTGTCTAATACCAGCAGGTATACAATATAATTCCTCATTTTACCATCAGGAAAACAAATAAGCTCAAATCTCTTGATTTCAGATACCAATCCAAGAGTAAGAAAAAGGACCATCTCTGTGTTCTAATAAACCAAATACCTGCATTGTAATTTAAAACAGCAGAAAAAACACACATACTCCTTAAATTACATGGTCTGTTAAAAGTATCATTTCTATATGCAGTTGCCCTGGTAATTCTCAAACACTAAAAATAAGTTCCAAGAGGAATCAGTTTTAACAAACATCCACCCCAAATTCAAACTACGTTTAAAAGTACATCTATTTGCTTAAGAAAGGGCCATGAAAAGGACTTCAGGGATATGTCAGAGTTCAATTTCTTGACGTGGATGTTGACTATACAGATATATTCAATTAATGTACTTTCCTTTAATTTTTTTTTTAATTTTGGGGAAAACAGATTTTTGAAAACAAATTAGGCACAGTGTCATTATTGAGTAGTCTGGATGGCAGGTATATGAAGTTATTTTTTTTCTTACTCGGTGTAATTCAAAAATCTTAGGTCAAAAAGAATGTCATGTCTATTTGTGAATCAACTGTCACAGATACCACCAACCTTGGGCCTCCCTGGTGGCGCAAAGGGTTAAGCACCGCACTATGAAGCGGTCCGCAGCCTCCGCAGCATGAGTTCAATCCCCAGCCGGCCAGGGAGCAACCCACATGGCACAGCAGACCTCTCCTGTCTCACCCGCTGCTCCCCTCAGCAGTATGTTTCAGTCAGCCTACCTGCTCTGTTCCCCACTCTGTCTCTGGTGAATCCTCTCACCCCCGCATCTCTGGCCTGCACCCCAGTTCATGTATGCACAAATGAATAAATCTTTAAAAAAAAAAAAAACAAAACAGATACTACCAACCTTTTTTTCCATATGATCCAAGTCATAAGATTGAAAATGTTCTCTCAGTTCAGGAAACGGCTTATCCAGTCGTAGATCCTCTAACGCACTATCTGGGTGAGATTCTATTACTGTTAAAGAATTCCAAAAGATAAACATGCTTCTTTGTGATACTGCTGGCAACACACTATATTATAGAAACTTAGGGAATGTATAATTTTTATTTGCTTTTTTTCAAATGGGCATATGGCGTAAAGGTTTTCCCATTGTTTTGTTCACTATTGAGGTACAATTTACACATACATTTATGTTATGAGCACACAAATCTTAAGTGGACTTTACTTTTAATAAAAGTAAAACCAAGATTTCTTTTTGTTATTACAACTGGAAATGCTCAAAATAGACAAAATACTTGTTCAGATCAAATTTAACACTCTTTCTCCTGTGGTCTTCAATAAACAGCATCACCATCTACAGAGGCCTCTTCCCTAGAAACCAGACAGTCATTCTTGGCTTCTTGCTTCTTTGGCTCAAAGTTTCACTTCCCACATCTTGAAGTTACTTGGTACACAGCTCCCCACGTGGGAGAGTAGAGAAGAATGTGTAATTTCTATAAGTGTTTAGCGCCAGGCCCACTTTTATTACTTGTTAGTTGTATTATGACCTTAGCCTAATCATGTCTCAGCAGCCTCATCTGTGAAAAGTACACATAATAATACCGACCTTATTTTGGAAGTTATTTTGGAAAATGTGATATTGTGATTTATAGGAAATATATATATTTGGTCACTCAGATGACCAAAATATATTTCTCACACGCATTTGTATTTAGTCTTCACCCACAGTTCTTTTCTCACAACTCCCCCTTAAAGCCTTGAAATTCTTAAGTGCTGAGAGCATTAAAAGTGTCTCTTGTAATGTTAATAAGGTAACTTTGGGAAAATAATTGAGGATGAGTACTCATTGCTGGGGGAACCAAGTGTGTGAGTTGGTGGTTGGAACTGCAGTCCTATGCCCCTGACCTCTGCTGGGGAGAGGGGCAGAAGAGGTTGATTTCATTTACCAATGGTCAATGAGTTAATAATCATTCCTATGTAATGAAACCCTTCTAAACACACACACACACACACACACACACACACACACACAAAACCAAAGGAAAGGCTTCAGAGAGCTTTCAGGTTGGTGAACACATGGAGAAGTAGAGAGAGAGAATGCCTGGAGAGGACATGAACGACCCCCAGGCCTTTTCTCCATAGCTTGGCCTGTATTTCTCTTTATCTAGCTGTTGCTTGCATACCTGGAAATAAACTGATGATCTAGTGAGTAAATGGGTTTTTTGAGTTCTCTGTGCTATTGTAGCAAATTAATCAAACCTGAGGTGGGTGTCCTGAGAAACTCTAATGTATAGCCAGTAGGTCGGAAGCAGAGGTAATAATCTGAGCTTACAACAGGTGTCTGAAGTCTGAGGAAGAGTCACGGTGACCACTGATCTACAGCCAGCTGGTCAGAAGTATGGGCTGTGCGACACTTGTGACCAGTGTCTGAAGTGAAGGGTAGTTTTGGCAGACTGAGTCCTTAACCTGTGGAATCTAGCAGTATATCTGGGTAGAAAATGTCAAAATTGAGTTGAATTCTTGGGCACAAAGTCCGTCTGTCTGTCTCTCTCTCTGTCTCACTCTCTTAGATTACTAGTTCCTAGCTGTAACCCTTACCTCCACTTTTTGTCCCTTCAAATTTATTCACTTTCTACCCAGCTTCAGAATGACCCATTTAAAATAAACTTTTCACCCTGTCACTATCCCACTTACAACTCTTAAATGGTTCGGCACCTGCCAGAAGCCTGTCTTTACAAGCAATTCCCCCTCTGCCCAAGCAGACACTGTTCAGTGAAGCTACCCATTCTATCATTGAGGCAGTAGAGTACCTGGCTCAGAGAATGTAAGCACACCGAATGAAAATTTTATGATGACTTAAATTTAAAATTTTGTAAGTAAAGAGCTAACACCAGTCTTGGGCTGACACAAGCCTGCCCATGAGTGACTAATCTCCACTGCTTTCCTGGAACAGTAGTTAGAGAAATGCCTTGTTCTGTGGAACTGTACCTGAGCTAAGGGAGATTAGGGCCTGTAACAGAAAGGAATGAAAGATTGGTGGGGGAAAGGTGGTGTGACCCACATACCTTGCAGCTGCACAGGCCCTATGTGGGCTAGGTAGGGGGCAAAAAACAACCTAGGTACTTGTATATTATGGGCCTCGTAACAAGAAGCTGTATCTGTATCTCCTGCTTTACATCTTTCTATAATGCTAGGTAAAGGAAATATCATTGTAAAGCCTACTGATTTTGATTGCTACTTTGAACCTGTAATGGGAATTGTGCTGCTACAAATTTATTTTGTAATTTAAAATTGACTTTCTAAATTGTCAGGTTCCTAAATTGTAGCTACAGCAACCAACATCAAGCCCCACATGCACAACAATCTTACCTGGATGTTCTTTTATAACGATCCTCATATAGCCAACTAGTCCATATGTCCTACAGATCAAAAGAGGGATTTGGGAATTCCAAAGGACATCTGCTAAACGTAGTAATGTACTGTAAAGGAAAGCACAATAAATAGGAGCATAAACAAAAATGCCAAACGTGAAAATGCCTTAAAATAAAGCAATTTTCTTACTAAATTAATAAATGCAAAGATAATCTACAGCATTTACATAATAGGTCAAGGATACACTGAAAAGGAAGAAATTCCACAAGGACACAATTTCAAAGAAAGTACCTTTTTTTTTTTCTTTAAGATTTTATTTATTTTTGGGTAGAAGAACTGGGGCATAGGCCAGTGGTGCAGGGGCAGAGATAAGAGTGCAGAGCAGAACAGGTAGATGTACTGAAATACACTGTTGAGGGGAGCAATGGGTGAGACAGGTCTGGTGCACCCTATGTGGGTTAGCTCCCTGGCTGGGGATTGAACTCAGGCCGTCATGGTGATAGTGCTGAGACTTGAAACCTAGGCCATAAGGGAGGCCCTAAAAGTACATCTTTTGGACTGGTGGTATATGAAAGCTTAGTCTTTTGTATTAGGGAAAATGTTATTGAAAAGATACTTCCTCAGGGCCTCCCTGGTGGCGCAAGTGGTTAAGCATTGCCCTATGAAGCAATCCGGCACCTCTGCAGCAAAAGTTTGATCCCCGGCCGGCCAGGGAGCAACCCACATGGCACAGCAGACCTCTCCTGACTCGCCCGCTGCTTCCCTCAGCAGTTTACTTCAGTCAATCTGCCTGTTCTGTTCACCACTGTCTCTGACGAATCCTCTCACCCCCCACATCTCTGGCCTGTACCCCAGTTCTTGTACACATAAATAAATCTTTAAAAAAAAAAAAAAAAGGGAAAAGATACTGCCTCAACATTTCCATAAAAAAGAGGAAAATATTTATAAATCCTCCTTCATACCCACAAGTGCTCCAATTCTAACTTTTTCACTAAAAAACAACCAATGTTGAATTTAACAGCTCCAAATATGTAACAAAAGTTTCATATCTTAATATTTTTTTCTCCCTATTTTTTTGCTGCTAGAGATTTACAAGTGCTTCCAATTAAAGGTGTCTAAAGAGGGGCCTCCCCAGTGGCGCAGGGTTGCGAAGCTGCTCGCAGCCTCTGCAGCGCCGGCTCGATCCCCGGCCACCGGGCCAGGGTCCCATATGGTGCGCAGACCTCTCCTGCCGCCCGCTGCTCCCCTCAGCAGTGTACTTCGGTCCTTCTGCCTGCTCTGCTCCCCACTCTGGCTCTGGTGAATTCTCTCACCCTCCCGCACTTCTGACTGTACCCAGTGCTTGTATAAATAAATAAATAAATCTTTAAAAATAAATAAAGGTGTCTATAGAGTTTTAGAATTTTAAAAAGCCAGACTCTGCAGAGAAAACAAAACTATGCAAATCTAATGAGAGATTAAAATAATACATTTACATAAAAATTTACCTTTCAGGAAGCTGAGTTGCAACTACAACATTAAATCTACAGAAAAATGAAGGATCATTGTCTAGAAGGTTTTCTGGACTCTAAATAAGACAAGGGGAAAAAAATTTAACAATTTAACAACATTAAGCAATCCAACATATTAGACATGGCATAAACAGTTAAGCAATTTAGAACAAATAAGGCAACATGATATACTCCAGTATAAAATAATTTAATTCTCGGCTAACCATTAATGATAATCTAAATTCTGAGGGCTTTGAGTTATTAAAAAATTTCATTTCTGCACAGAAATAATCATGTATATACACATGTACCTCTTCCACAAAACTTCCAGAGACATCGTTATTTAATTCTTGTAAGAATTCCATGGCAGCTTGAGCTCGGTTCTTTTTAAAAACAAAACATTTGACTTGAATTAGAAAACATTTGGTTAAAAAGTCATTCCTCAAATTACAGGTCAGGCAAACACACTGTAAAACTACCTAAATTTCATGCACAGGTGTTACAACTCTGCTTTTCATAGAGTTTAAATGAAGAGCCATATTATTTGCACTCTACTGCTCTGATTAGCAAAATGACCGAAAATTCCCAGGGAGGATTCCAGGATCAAGCTCAATTTTATACTAATCCCCTGCATTTACAACCTATTTGAGAGGTCAGTCATAAAGAGTCATTTCTATTCAGAATACTGTACTAAGTTGACTCTAAGGCTTTGTAAGATTTTTTGAAATACAAAAATAAAGGACATTCTGGTTATCTTAGCTAAAATTTTGGTTAGCCAGACTATCACAATAACACTTAATTTAGCTTTAAATAGGATATAGTGTAAAAACAGACAGTACTTTTAAGTTCTTAAATTAGCTCGTAAACTAGACTTACAAGATCAGAAAAAATGAGCTAATTTAACTTTTTCCTCAGAGAAATAATAAGCTCTTTTAAAGTCAAAGCTCTCCAAGCAATCAAAACACTGAGGCATCATTAGATGCTCAAAATACATTCTATAGCAAATTATTTACCTTGCCAATACTGCTTCTTTGGAGGAAAAAACTAAAATAGAATAAGAAAAAAAAAATTACGGGCTTCTTTGACTATAAAGGAAATAGCACATGTATTTCACTCATAGTATAAAATAAACTTTATTTTGTTTACAAACTGTAATAGCGTTCCTGAAGAAAGAAAACTGGGTGAAACTCAGAATCAAAGAGGCTAATAAATTAGTGTTTCCAAAGTGTGTACCAGAGAATATGAATTCCACAAGATGCTCTGAAATAAAAGGGTTACCACGCTTTAAGAAGTTTGTGAAACACCATATAGTATTATTTCCAGTGTGGAAATTTTAAATACACAGTGAAGTGTTGCTTAACAACGAGGTATGGGGGCCTCCCTGGTAGTGCATGAGATTAAGTCTTAGTACTATGAAGCTATCAGCAGCTTCCATCCCCGGCCAGGGAGCTGACGCACATAGGGTGCAGCAGATCTCTCCTGTCTCATCCCGCTGCTCCCCTCAGCAGTGTATTTCAGTTAATCTGCCTATTCTGCTCCCCACTGTCTCTGGTGAGTCCTCTCAGCCCCCCGCTCCTCTGGCCTACACTCCAGCTCTTATATGCATAAATAAATACTAAAAAAGGGGGGCAGAGTTATAGATACTAAAAACTTACACTACACCCAAAGAAAAAAATACTAAAACTCAGTAAGTATTAACTCAATGTTTTGTACTAACAAATATGGGTGATCCTAGACGCCAATTACCTGAAAAGGCATACTTGAAATCCAAATTTGGGAAAGCTCTGAAATGATCATCTTTAAAGAATATATACAGGTCATCTTGAAAACAGTATGCCAACTAAGTTCAAGAGATACCACAAGTAAAAGATGTTTTTATTATTCTTATAATCTAAAAATAAAATTATGGTAAATTACAAACTAACATCTAGAAATTAATGCAAGAACACAGCAAGTATCAAATATCACTACTTGTCTATATTAATAACAACAATAAATACAGTAATGATGGATATCTTTAATTAATGGCCTACTTGCCAGACATTATGCTAGACTTTATATATTAACTCACTTTATCTTCACCATAATTCTAAACATAGGGATTACTTCCAGCTGAGAATCAGGTCACCTTGAATGAGAAGGTGAAGTCAGGATTTAGGCCTCACTCTCCTATGACAGTGTTCTGCCTACCCTAATATGCATATATTTGAAAAGAACAGAACGTACTTATTTCCAACATCTTCTCCGCTGACCTGATTTCCATCAATAATTGTAAAGGAACCAATACCTGGGAGGCAAAATAAAGTCAGTCAAGAATATGTATTTCTAGTTCAAAACCTTAAAGAAATAAATTTAGAACACAACCACAAAAGTACATTACCTGGTAGTACTAAGTTTTTAAGAATTTCAGTTCCTGTGGCTGTTGCATTTATTAGGCAAACATGAGCAGATTCTAAAGCCTCTTGTCCATGATCACCCCACAACCTACGAAACAAGACACAAATTTAAAATTTTGAAAACTCTATTATTTGAATAATGATCTCTGATCTTTAAAGTGTTTTTGCGATATAATAACTGATGTGGTAACTATGGCAAACGTGAGACAGAACAGCAGGAGGTGTTACGGGGATTTTATAGCTAAGTATATAATAAGGGAGGGGTCAAATCAGAAGTAGAAACTTGGTCTTACACAGTCCTTGACCTTTATTACTCTTCAAACCAGTTAACTGACAGAATAGAAAGTCTTTAAGCACATACGTTTTATTTATTTATTTTTTAAATTTTCTAGAGGCATGTCTTATTTATTTATTTGTTTATTTATTTATTATTTGCTTGTTTGTTTGGTTTATACATGCACTGGGTACAGTCAGAAGCACGGGAGGGTGAGAGAATTCACCAGAGCCAGAGCGGGGAGCAGAGCAGGCAGAAGGACCGAAGGACACTGCTGAGGGGAGCAGCAGGCGGCAGGAGAGGTCTGTGCGCCATGTGGGACCCTCCTCCCGTGGCCGGGGAGCAGCCGGGGATCGAACCGGCGCCGCAGAGGCCGCGGGCAGCTTCTCAACCCAGCGCTCAACCGCTGCGCCACCGGGGAGGCCCTAAGCACATACGTTTTAAAGACTTATTTTGATGTATGCATACAAGAACTGGGGTATAGGCCGGTGGAGGGGGGTGTGGGGAAGGGGTGAGTGGATTCACCAGAGACAGTGGGGAGCAGAACAGGTGGAATGACTGAAATACACTGCTGAGGGGAGAAGTGGGTGAGACAGAAGAGGTCTGCTGCGCCATGTGGGTAGCCCCCTGGCTAGGGATGGAACTCATGCTGCAGTGGCTGTGATAGCTTGATAGTGCTGAGACTTAACCCCTTGTGTCACCAGGGTGGCCCTCTTTATAGTCTTATATTTAAAAATTAGTGTCTTGGATTTAAACCTATTCAGTTCTCTATTTCATTTTGCCTGAAGTTACGCTGATCCAGTATACTTAAGATTATGACACAGGACCTGTCACTCTAACATCTGCAGGCATGAGCAAGAGCTTTACCAAAAACACTGAATTACTATTAGCTGAAAAGCCTTAGATCAACTTCTACAAGAGTGCTTTAAAATATAACACCCACAATGGGATATATTACTCAGCAATCAAAAAAGATAAACTCATTCCAGTAGCAGCAACATGGATGGAGCTGGAAGGAATCATGCTCAGTGAAATAAGCCAGAAGAAAAAGAAAAATATCGGATGGTCTCACTCATAGGAGGAATGTAGGAGAACCAAATAAGGGATCAGAAAAAAAAAATTAATTAAAAAACAAAATTAACAGGCAACTATAAATCAGAGACATTCTGCAGGGGAGGGGTTGGGGAGAGATCAAAATAGGGGAGGAAAGAGCACAAGGGACTATGGGGATGAATTGGTGGTGGGAATGTTACAGGGACTACACGTGAGAGGAGAAAGCATACGCTGTACAAAAAGGAAGAATGATACAAAATAGATATAAAAGAAAAACAGAAAACCACAATAAATAAATAAAATATAATTCCCAATGACCATTCTAATAGCATAATTAATAACTGCATACAGGGCCTCCCTGGTGGCGCAAGGGTTAAAGTCTCAGTGCTATCAAGCTATCACCAGCCACTGTAGCACAAGTTCCATCCCCGGCCAGGGAGCTACCCACAGGGCGCAGCAGACCTCTCCTGTCTCCCCACTGCTCCCCTCAGCAGTGTATTTCAGTGGATCTGCCTGTTCTGTTCCCCACCGTCTAGTGAATCCTCTCATCCCCCGCACCTCTGGCCTACAGCCCAGTTCTTGTATGCATAAATAAAAATAAATCTTTTTTTTTTTAAAAGTTCATACATTAACAGAGAGTGAGGATAAGAAATATGTTATAACCTGATTCATACCAGCTTATCATTAACTAGGTAAAGTAGATGATGACATGTGTATCACAGCACCTGGACCACCTGGTTTTACTTTCACCCAGAAAGCCTATACATTAATTTATCTTTTCTTGTCAGTATAGGACATATAGGGGGACTATAAATTGTTAGAAAAAGACCATAGCCTGAAGGACTGATAGACTTTAATGTACATCCCTTGTCTCCTGATCTAAAGCAGATTCCCTCTTATGTAGCCAGCACGTCCTCTGGCGCACAGCACAACTATAACTGTCTCATTTGGTGTTTCATTTGCTGAACATCTCTCTACTCCACTCTAAGCGCCATAAGGGCTCACAGCACTCCAGACCGCTGGAGGCACAAGGCCTTGCCCAGGATAAGTGATCACTCAACAGCTGTGAAAAGCATGGAAGAACCGATGGACTGGAAATATCTGGGTTTTTCCCTATGAAAGCAGGGCACACAGAAGACGCCTAGCATATTTGACTGAGGGATGCTTGGTTTGTCAGAGTGTGCCTAAGAGAACAGTGGTATATCTCTAGGCAACACGTTTCAAGAAAGGAGTCAAACAAAGAAATCTTTCTACTCTCACTTGGTGACTGCTGCCTAGTTGCAAAACCTTGCACCTAACTGCTTCCCTCTGAAACTAAAAACCAACAACCAATTGTCACTAGGAAAGTTAAGATTTGGTATTTAAATGGATTAGATTCAGCAAAAAACTTTCTAACAATTAGTTACTTAATAACCTAAACCTAAAATATCTTCTCAGCTCTGTCAGGTAAGAATGCACATTATGAATGCATTCAAAACACAACAACTCCAAGAATTTATGAAAGAACCTTAGTTGATTACAAGGACTTTGCTACCTTGCTTCTTTCTCCCCCCCAGAGGCCTGTGAACAGAATGATATAAAAGTGGATCAGCTCTGAAAGAGCCCAAAGGGCCTGGGTTTTACATTCTGGCTCAAAATGGGAGTCTCTAGGCAAGTCATCTAACTTCTCCGAGACTCGATTTCCCTACCTGTAGAGAGGAGAGAACGTCTATCTTGTAGGTTGCGCTCAGAAATGAGTGCCTACTCTGCCTGTTCTGTGAATTCTCTCACCCTTGCGTGTTTGACTGTACCCAGTGCTTGTATAAATAAATAAATAAATATTAAAAAAAAATAATTGAGTGCCTAAAGCCCCTAACACAGCACTCAGCTGCAGGTGCAAAAAGAGTCCTAGTCCTTTGGGACTGATGGTAACTTCTGACTTGGAGGGTCCAGAAAGGGGGTGGTGGAGGGAGGCGAGCATTTCTGTTGGTTTTACCCCCTTAACACAGAGAAGAGGCTCAACAGATAAGGCATGAGGGGTGTAAGAAGGGAGAGAAAGTAGCCAAGGACTTGCCTGGCGGCTGGGAGCTGCAGTGTCCATTAAGGTAGCCACTGGCCACAGGAGACAGGGAGCCCTGGGGATGGGGTTAGTCCAAATCGCGACGTGTACTGTGCAAAATGCCACGTATCCGAGAGAGCAGGAAGAGCATAATGCATCGCTAACAACTTTTTATATTGATTTCGTGTTGAAATGCTACCGTTGGGGAGCTATCGGATTAAATTAGTATTAAATTAAAATTAATTTCACCTGTTTCCTTTGGCCTCTTGAAATGCGGCCATGAGCAAATGCACAATGACTCCGGCCCCGCCTGAGACCAGCATTGCACTCCCACTGGACAGCGCCGGCTAGAACAATACCCGACGCCCGGCGCGGCTCTGGGGGGCGGGGGGGCACCCCGAAACCCCCAGTTGTAAAACCAGACGCACCGGGGGAGGCCGGCAGCGCCGCGGGAGCCGCACGCGCGCGGGGAGGGGGTGGGCGGGCGTGTCCTGGGGGGCGGGGAGCCCCGGACCCCAGCAGCCCCGGGGTCGCAGGCCGGAGCCCCGAGCGCCGCCCCCCGCGCCCCGAAACCCGCTGGCCGGGCCCGGCAGGAGGCCTGAGCCAGGCCCGCCCGCGCGCCCGCTCGCGTAGGCCCGGCCCGGGCGCCGCGCATGACGTCGGCCCGCCCGCCCGCCCGGCTCGGCGAGATCCGGCTCACCTCAGCTGCCTATCGTACTTCTGCTCTTTGAGGGGTTTCACCGGCTGCGCCATGGCCGCGCCCGCCTCGCGGAGAAGGAGCGAGCGGCCGCCGACCCTTGGGCGCGCGCAGGCGCACTGGCCGCCCCGCCCCGCCGCCCTCCCGCGCGCCGCCAGCAGAGGGCGCCGCCGCGCAGTGCGCACGCGCCGCGGGCCCGACCCGCCGGGCTCGATTGCAGCGCGGACGCGGGCGGGAGCTGCTGGCTCTGCCTTCCGCGGCGTGGAGCCGCGCTGGTCTCGGGGAGGTGGCGTTTGACGCGCGGTAATCGTGGGGGTCTCTGGCAGATTTGCGTTTTAAACACTTCGTGGGCCTCCCTGGTGGCGCAAGGGGTTCAGACGCAACCAATGAAGCAATGTGGAGCCTCTGAAGCAGGAGTTCGATCCCCCAGCCGGCCAGGGAGCTACCCACACGGCGCAGCAGACCTCTCCTGACTCGCCTGCCCCTCCCCTCAGCAGTGTATTTCGTCAGTCTGCCTGTTCTGTTCCCCACTCTGTCTCTGGTGAATCCTCTTCCCCACCCCCACCTCTGGCCTGTACCCCAGCTCCTGTATGCATAAATAAATAAATCTTAAAAAAAAAAAAAAAAAAACCAACACTCCGTGCTTGTGAAATCTGCTCTTCACCTCTCAAATCCGCAGTTGGTTCCTCTGTGCTTTGAGGATAACTGGGTCTCGGGCACAGGTTCTATGAACCTTAAATGGCATTTTGAATACACAGAGCCAGATTCACAAAAAAAAAAAAAATCTGTAAGCATAATAGCTTTTATAATGATGATCTTTATTGTTCACCCCTTTCGCCCATCCTCTCATGCAGCAAACCTACACGGAGGACGCTTTTCAAACCACAAAGCTAACTGCTCTTGGCTGCAAATGTAAAGATGATTAAGTTCCCAGCTCTGTCCTTGGGAAGTTCACACTTCCTTGAGGGGACAAGGACAATAAAGGAGTGCTTATTAGACTATGTGATCCTCCTTGAAAGAGAGAATTGAGGGTGCAGAGAGGTGCAGAGAGGAACCCCACCCACACCCCCTCTCCAGAAATGGTTCATATGGTGTAGGCAAGGAAAAATGTAGATTTAAGTAGAAATAACTGAAGGTGTCATCTCTGGAAGGCAGAGAAGGCAGGGCAGACTGGAGACATTTAACATAAGCTTGGTGTGCTGGGGAGTTAAGGAATGCTAAGGAGTACTCAGGGGAGATTTAAGGGACTGCCGGTTGGCAGGACTTTGAACACAAAGCAAGGAGGCATTTAAAGCTATCTGCCTTCCGAAAAGAGCCACTTTCAAGAATAAAATGACTGTTCTGTGGAGCAGGGTGGCAAGGAATGGGGGTTCACCCGTGTGGAAGGGAGGGGGCAGAGAAAAGACTGTAGACCAGGAACCCAGTGGGGGGGGGGGAGATAAGGATTCCCTTCTAACTCCCAGACCCTACAGGCACCTTCAGGTTAATAATTGTCTGAAATAAGGTGAAAATGAGCATACCAACATGTGTCCCCACCCTGGGATCAGGACAGGGGAGGGGGCACAATTTGAGTTATGATACAATGATGATGGATGCAATTTTCCCTGGGTGCTGTCTCCAGGGTCAGAGTGGGGGCACACCCTCTGATGACTTCCTTGGCCACTACCCAGCACCAGTGGAACACATCTAATGGGAAACAGAGGCCTGAGGCTCTCCCAGCTCATCTTGTGCTTATGCTGTCATATTTCCTTCTCCAATTGGACAGGTGAAATATAAGGGATAATAAAATACACCCAGGGAATGTGGGAAGGTAAAAAGGTGACAGGTGAGAGTTCACTGGCTTCTCATGCTCAGTGCCACTGCTGATTACATGAAAGGAAACATCCCTGAATTTGCTGGGGGTGGGGGGTGGATGGAGACTACATACAGCCTATAAAGAAATGCATGATTTTGAAAAAGGTTTGCACTGGGGGGCATCTGTAAGAAGATACTTGAGTGTATTCATTTTCTAGGACTGCTGTAATAAAGTACCATTAACTGGATGGCTTAAAACTACAGAAATGTATTGTCTCAAAGTTCTGAAAGCTAAGTCTGAAGTCAAGGTGTGGAGAATATGCTTCTTTGAAGCCTGTGGGGAAGAATCCTTCCTTTCCTCCCAAGCTTCTGGTGATTTGTTGGCAATGCGATCTCTGACTCGGCCCAGCACTGTCCCCTTGTGTTTCTGTGTCTCTCCTTAAAACAACCCCAGTCATACTGGATCAGGGCTAATGATCTCACCTTAACTTGGCTACATCTGCAAAAACTCAATTTTTACATAAGGTCACATTCATGATGCTGGGGTTAGGATTTCAGTTGCTTTTGGGGGAATGCAATTCAACCCATAATAGCATGTAAAGGTGCCTGAGCTGGGGCCATGGGGGTTGATGAGATGCTAACCCTGCCAGCTGGGAAGTCAGGCTTCACTGAAGAGTTCTTCCTATGGTAGAAGTCAGAGAATCAGAGCTCAGATCAGGAAACCATGGGCTAATAATTTTCTTTTGTTTTGTTTCAAAGCAAGCTCTGGGCAGTTTGACTAAAGAAAAATTCTGCATGATGTTCACCAGTTTGTTCTGGCATGCTTCTAAATGGTATCAGAATCAGCTGGATCGATAATAGCCAGCATGCCTGCTCTACAGTATTTTCCACACACTGTGCCCAATTCAATAGCATTGCCTCTATGATGATGGCCACCAGTTTGGGCCAACTTGGCATAATACTATAGTTCAGATTTCCTCAAAGCTGGGCAGTTGTTGGCGAGGATGATCAGTTTCACTTTGCTTCATTTGATCGATTCCAGATCCTACTTGTACCCCAACATATATTTCTCACATTTCCTAATGAGTTGTAGCCTACAGTTGATTGACAGTAGTGACTTTTTTGGGTCCTCTCTGTACCCACCATCTTCCTGCCTTAGGTGTGGAATGGCCCCTAACCAGAAGCAGCCACCAAGATGGCCTGGGAGAGAGAATGTCTAATTCATTTTCACAGAGTGGACCTGGCCTGGCAGCATCAACATCACCTGGGAACATGTTAGAAATGCCCCATCCCAGATTGTTGTATCAGAAACTCTGGGGGGAGATCCAGGAAGTTGTTTTAACATGTTCCAGGTCACAGAGCCAGAGATGCTAAGAGTCCAGCCCAGGTTTGGGTCCACAACCTAGATGCATTCTATCCCTGCAGGAACACATACACAGCATACTTGGAGTAGAAATTTATTGTTGTTAAAGATTTTTTAATTTATTTTTGCGTAGAAGAACTGGGCCAGAGGTGCAGGAATGAAAGGATTCACCAAAGACAGAGTGGGAAGCAGAGGAGGTAGATTGACTGAAATACACTGCTAAGGGGAGCAGCAGGCAAGACAGGAGAGATCTGCTGCTCCATATGTGGATTAGCTCCCTGGCTGGGGATCGAACCCAGGTCTTATTGGTGACAGCATCTAGACTTAACCCCTAGGCCACTAGGGAGGCCCATGCATGGAAATGTTTTTTAAAAATACATGGAACTGTAATTTTGACCTTAGCGTCTCCAGGCTACAGGGTTCCTGGCCTATCCCGTTGGCCCTGTGGATTCCATGCAGTGAAGGGCAGGCATGATTCTGCCTGTTGGTGCAGCATTGGACATCTGCTGCCTCAACTGATGCTCACAGGGATCCTCATGAGGAAAGCAAGGCTGTGACAAACCCCTCATCACATGGGTCAGTCATAGCGCAAGGAACTGTACCTTAGAAAAGGGAAATGCGATCTGGCCAAGGTCGCTTGATGAGTGAGGTGTGGCTGTGCGAGCTGCTGCTGCCCTCCCCCACCCCACCAACCCTTCATCATCGCTTACATGTGCCAGTGCTCCCCCCTCCTCCATAAACAGTGAAATCCAGGAACCACTGACGCCAGGGAGACCAAAGAGTAAATTCCTGAGCAGGAAATCAATTCCTCTTCCAAGACAGCCTGTAATTGAGACAGGAGGCGCCTGAATCGGGGCCCTGGCTTTCCCAGGTTGACCTGAGTGGGCTGCTGGGGCTCAAGGGCTTCACCTGAGTCAGGCAGACTCCAAGAGCTCCTCGCACCTGTCTGAGTTCCCAGCACTCTGGCTCTCTCAGAAAATAGCTGAAAAGAGGCTGCGGGAAGGGAAGAATTAGATCAACTTTTATTTGATTGTTAAAGAGGCAATACTCACTTGAATTCTTTGCAAAGGTACAAGGAGTAGGCAGTAAAGAGAGTCCCTCCCAACCCATTCAGCACCCTCCCCCACCCTTCTGGTTTCCCAGTCTCCTCCCAGGAGGCAAACACTCTCCCTAGCTTCTCTTCAGTCCGACCAGAGGAAGTGGCACATATACACGCAAATGACAATCAAATTTAAAATTTACTTCCTCCATAGCCCAGGGATGTGTTGAATAAGGGACTCAGAACCCCTGGATTTTCATTCTTGCCCTGTCATTTTCTGTGTACCCTAACTCAACTCTGCTGAGTCTTGCCTTCCTTGTCTACAAAACGGGGTAACCCCCCACCCCAGGTTGCTGTGCAGACGAAACTAGATGCAAAACTATGTGAATGATTCCAATTTTTATTTTACTTGATGTGATTTAATTCCTCTGCCCTGCCTAGAGTCAGATTTATCTATGAGCCCCTTCCAACTCCTGAGTCAAAGAGGGATATCTAGATGGGGCTGGGAAGTCATTGACTGACCTTGGCCCAGCCAACTTGGTTCTAGCAGGAATCCGACATGCGTCCGTGGGTCTGCGCATCCTCATCGCCGCTACTTGATCCTGCAACTCTACCTGGAGAGCCGAGGTTAAGTGCTTGAGAGAGAGAGAAACCGAGGCAGGCACCGAGAGAAAGAAGCGCCAGGAAGAGAGCAGAGCAGATTTCTTCACAAGGCCAACCAAAAGCCGGGCCTGAAACAGCCTCCTCTGGTCAAGGTCATACCAGCAAACATTCAACTTCTGTGGGGTGCAGGCCCCTGGGTGGGATCACTTGTCTGTCCTTTCATCCATACATCTCTTGTCATCCCCAAACTGCTGAAGCCTAGCCAGAGACCAGCCCTGGCACTGGCACACGGCCATGTGCTGGGGTGAATCAGAATGGGCCGGCTGGAGCCAGTGGGTGGAAGACAGGGGCGCACCAGCTGGAGGGCACGGCAAGGACCAGGACTTGCCGCGCTGGGCACTGAGGTTGAGTGAAGGATGGCCGGCCGGAGCTGCCAGCAGGTATGCCGGAAGTCAGGGGAAGCAAGGAGAGGAAGATAAAATAGGCTGCAGAGGGTCCGGCCGAGCCCCAAATGGGAGAGCGAGCGAGTGGGAGCCTGCGCGCAACCTTGATTCCACGCGGAAGCCAGCTTGTGGCCGTGGGCCTGCGCCGCCGCGTTACCACTGCTGATGCTGCGTCTCCTCACTCCCGCTTTGAGGAGCTTCTCGGTTTCTGCCTGGGCAGGAAGGAGCTGGGCTTGCCTGTCTAGCCACCACCCCAGGGCGCCTGGATCCCACAGCCAGAGAGCGCCTAGCCCCCAGCCCCCAGCACCAAGGGGCAGCGGTGGGGAGCTGCGTCTGGAGGGAGACACGGAGCGAATCCTCACTCGCCGAGGGTAAGGCACTGCCCCTCTGCCTGTGAAGTGGGGCTGTAATAGGAGTGCCCCCCAATTTGGCAGGGAAGCTTAGATGACCAAAGGACACAAAGCTTGGCCCAGCGCCAGCCACACTCTGGCAAACGGCAGAAGCTCCATGTCTGGAACTTGATGGTCAGAGCGATCTGCAGCTTCAGGGGGACTCTCCAATCCCAAAGGACTCGGAACCCAGAGACCTGCCCCCCCCCCCCGTGAGATTTATAACTCCGGGGAGAGCCTGAGGAGGGGGGACCTGTTGGAAACGGGGGCAGCCCGCAGCGGGGGTGGCGTCTCCAGCCCAGGAGCCTGGACACGTGCAGGACAAGAAGACGAGGGCGGGGGTGGGGTGCGGGCCGAGCTTTCCGCCCGCCCCCCGGACCCCTCGCTGGAGGGTCGGCCCCGCGGGCCGGCAGGCCGGCAGGGGGTGGGGCAGGGCTGGCCTCAGGTCCTGCCGGGGGCTGGGGGGGCGGGTCCCCGGGGACTGCTCCTCCCGCCCGCCGCCGCTTTAAGAGGCTCCTCCGCTGCAACGAGCGGGCCGGAGCCGCAGCCCGAGCGAGCCTTGCAGAACCCAGCGGGCAGGTGCGCCGCGGCGGGGACGGCAGCGGCATGACCGGCCACCACGGCTGGGGCTATGGCCAGGACGACGGTAGGCACGGACCCCGCCGGCCCCCTTGGCTCCGACTCCCCCCTCCCGACCCTCCCGCACCCCCAGTTTCCCAGACCCGGGAGCCCCTACCCTCCAGGCCCAACTGGGACCCCACTCCCGTCCAGTCCCCCAAACCCGACTCACCTGCGGGCGAGGTCCCCGGCGCCCCCACGCCCCGCGCAAAGTCCGTGCTGCGCCCCGGCCGCCCCGCCGCCCGCAGGAGCCCGGCCGAGCGCGTCCCGCCGCCTCCGCGAAGCCCGGGGTTCGCTCTGCCCGGGTCTGGAGCACGCGGACTGGGGGGGCCCGGGGCGGCCGGGGGCGGGGGCGGGCGCGGTGGAGCGCCGCGCGGGGGCGTGTGTGCGGGGAGCGCGCGCCGTGTGCGCCGGGAGGTCCCCAGAGCCGGGCTCCGCGCGCGCAAGGGCGCAGTGTCTCTGGGGGCGCTTCCCCGCACAAGTGTCCAGTTGTCGTATTGGCAGGTATGTGAGAGCAGCGAGTATTTGGGGGCGCGCTCCTGTGGCTGGATGTCTGCCCAGAGCAGGTGTCTGAGCAGGTCACGATGCAGTGTGGGAGCTAGTGGCCCGCTCCAGCCTCCTGATCGGAATCAGAAAATAGCTCCTTGATCTTCCTCAGTCTCTTTAGGATGCCCAGGAATGGAGCAAAAAGAGAGCCAGAAGGCTTGAGTGTGGGTCTTAGGCTGGTCAGTTCCCTTGGGGGAGAAAGGGACATGCTGGTGGTAGGAACACACCCCTTCGCCACTTTTCCGGCAGAGGTGGTCGTGCTGAAGGTGAGTGGCGAGTGGGGGTCTGGGGGCCAGGAGGTTGCAGTGGGCCAGAGGGAATTAAGGAGGTGCTGTGGTGTCTCTGGCCCCCTGTGAGACCCCAAGGACACCACAGCATAGTTTGAAGGTGGAGAACCCCAGATCTGGGCATGCAAAAGCCAGAGACAGTCAGAAACAGGCAACAGAGACCAGCAGAAGGTAGAGGGGCAGATTGACAAAACCCATAGAAAATCATCTCCCCCAGCACCTGCTCTGAGCCAGCTTCTCGGTGCTTCCCCCAGAGTCAGAGTTCCCTACACCAGCCTTCTTGCTGGTCCTGCCCACCATCTCCGAGCATCCACTATCCTCAGGCTGCCACCTTAGATCGCTGCCCCTCACCCAGCCAGTCCAGGGGTAAGGAGGGAAAGACAGAGGCAAGAGGTGCCGGCATGCCGCATGCTCACAGGACTTCAAAAATAACCCAGTGGGTCTGGGCCACGATTCTGAGTCATCCATTGGGGACACAGCTCTGTCGGCACCTGCTGCTGTTTTCTCGGGAAAACTTAAGAAGCCAAAAACGGGGAGAAGCACCAGCCGGCAATAGCACTAAAAATAGGCCGCATCTCAGGATGTTCCCTAGGGAGATGCCGAGCCTCCCGGCTGCAGATGGAGTCTCTGGGAGGCAGGTGGTGGGCGCCCGTGGGTGTGCACACAGGTGTGTGTGTGTATGTGTGTGCACGAGCGTGTTTGCCGGAGCCCCTTAGTGCAGACCGGGGCTTGCAATGGGGCATCTGCGTGTGAGGGTACATATGCAAGTCTCAGATGTGGGCAGGGCTGTCTGCAAACAGTCGTGTTGCCGAGTCTGGCCGCTGTGGGCCTGGTGAACCCAGATCACTGTGGACGTGTGTGTACACCTAGGAAACTGTGGCTCTGTAGGCACATGCCTGGGCAGGGTAGGTGGGGGCAGTGCCTGCACATCCTGTGCATTTCGGTGCCCAAGATGTGTGTCTGCAGGCATGAGCAAGCATCAGTTCTCTCATCTGTGAGGTGGGGATCCTGCTGGTTTCTCCTCCACAAGGTGGTTTGAAGAGCGATGCATGTCACGTAGCCAACTAGGTTGCTGTGAGGTTTTGCTGTTGTTAGGACCAACAGGAACATGCCCAAGGAGCAGGAGGAGGCCAGATGCCTAGAGGTCAGTCAGAGACTTTAGACCCTGGAGGCCTCTCTGAGCATTTATTGGGTGAAGGGAGGGCCTCACTGCCTACAAGAGCCCCTGAGCTTGTAGCCGTATTATGCTTCCTTCCACACATTACTTCCCTCGGCTTCCTTTGAGAGGTGAGTTTTTTTAAAAGAGTTAGTTATTTATGCATACAAGAGCTGGGGTGTAGGCCAGAGGTGCGAGGGGTGAGAGGATTCACCAGAGACAGAGTGGGCAGCAGAATACACAGATGTACCAAAATCCACTGCTGATGGGAACAGCGGGCGAGTCAGGAGAGGTCTGCTGCGCCATGGGGGTCAGCTCCCTGGCCGGGGATCGAACTCCTGCTGCAGTGGCTGCAGATTGCTTCATAGTGCTGACACTTAATCCCTTGTGCCACCAGGGAGGCCCCTGAGAGGTGAGTTTTAATGAGGCCATTTCCCAGACAAGGAAACGGAGTTGAGAAAAGTGGCAGAGCTGGGATTAGAACCCCAGACTGTGCAGCTCCAAATCAGGGGCTGACCTCTGGAGGAGTGACAGGGAGACAGGTGCCGCTGTCCCGTAGCCCAGAGCTCCCGGCTAGCCCGAGTCCTTGTCCTCTCCCTGCTTGCAGGCCCCTCACAGTGGCACAAGCTGTACCCCATCGCCCAGGGAGACCGCCAGTCACCCATCAATATCGTATCCAGCCAGGCTGTATACTCGCCCAGCCTGAAGCCACTGGAACTTTCCTACGAGGCCTGCACATCCCTCAGCATCGCCAACAATGGCCACTCTGTCCAGGTGGACTTCAATGACAGTGATGATCGAACTGGTAAGTGACCCCCTCCAGAACCTGGCCTCCTGGCCCCTGGGGTCCTGAGCCTGAGTTGGGCAGGCTTAGGTGGGGCAGCGTGTTGTTGTAGGGAAGGAAAGCTCCACCACCCACCAGCTACGAAGCCTCAGGCTGAGCCTCTGTCTCCTTATGCATAAAATGGAAGCAATAGGTCCTGTTTTCCTTTGCAGGGTGATAGAGAGGAAAAATGAAAAGTTGAAGTGATGTAGTGCTGGCACATAGTAGATGCTCAACAAAGGCTAATTCTTCCTTCTCTTTCTTTTAGTGCTTTAGGTTGGGTAGGTTTATATTTCCTGGTCTGTCACTGACCTGAGTGTGGCGTAAGGCAAAGCCCTCCCATCTCTGTGATCTGCCCAAGTCCAGCAGAGCGAGAAGGGAGCAAAAATGTTCTGTGTGCCGGCCCCCTTACTACGCTCTCAGAAAGTGCTTCTGTTCATCTCAAGAATTTACCTCTAAAATGGGCAAACAGAGACTCAGTGAATAGGGGAGTGCCAGAATCAGCTTGGTCCAACTCCAAAGGTCCTCTCTCCAACCTACCCATAAGCTCAAGATCCTAAGCAGAGACAGGGCAGCAGGAACTTGTGGCAGGCCCTTCCAAAGTATCTCTGCCCTGGGATTAGAATCTATGTTCTTTGATGACAAACTCCTAGGCAGAGGCCTCAGAAGTCCTCATCAGTGAAGGGGTTTTGTCCTTCTGATAAGGCCTGTGGAGGTAGAGTGGGATGAGAAGGGAACTTGCTAGAGTTTCTCGGATAAGGACATGGTTGGTACTGTGCCCTTTCCTCCCCACCCTGGACAATGAAAGCATTCAAGGGAAGTTAAGTTTCAAATAGAATACCAAGAGGCAGAGAAGGGGAAGGAAGTCAGCCCTTCATTCAGAGAGGTGTTAGCTCCTTAGTGCTGAGTTTCCTGGTAGGCTAGGAAAAAAGAGAAAGTGGATCAGATAAGTTCTCGCTGCAGAATAGGGGCGATCTGTCAGCTCCTCAGAAGAAAGACAGCATTTCCTGGTACTGACGACTAAAAAAAAGTCTCTGACCCAGAGCTTTGGAAAGGGACATGGGCTTTTGATGATCCTAGGTGACAGGATATACCCCTCACAGCCTTCAGAGGTCATTGAGGCCTCGACTCAGTCATCAAAGCTCAGTGAAGGTCACTGCTATGGGAGAAGGTCCAAAAAGGACCTGCCTAGGGAACACTAAGCCAGGGACTCAGGCCCATCTGGGACTCCCTCCCCCGCCCAAATACCCAGGGCTCAGAGGTTAGCGAGGCAGTAGAAAGAGGGTAGGATTGGGAGTGAGGCAGTTGAGGCCCTGCCTCTCACCAGCATTGTGACCTTGGGCAGGACGCCTGCCTGTCTGAGCCTCAGGCCCACATCTGTCCAATGGCAGCAATAGTGTGTCCCACTCGAGGTCACTGTGGTGTTTGATGCCAGCAGAATGCTGAGCTCATCCTGAGTGCCAGTGCATGGCAGTGGGTTCTACGGCCAGGAAGGAGGGAGAAGACTAAGGGAGCAAATTCAAGGGGTTAGCGAGGGAGTTCACTCTGAGGGACCACACGATGCAGTCCCAGGTGGGGTGTGCTCACAGCTCCTATGGGGGAGCTCAGCCTGCAGGCCCATCTGCTCCACCCTCCTCAGGGTGAAGCAGTCTGATTGGGCCCCTGCCCAGCACCACCACCCCCAGATTTCCCTTGTCAACTGTCCAGCCTGGCCACGAACAGACACTGCTTTGCAGTTAAGGAAGGACAGGAGGGACCTCTGGACTATCCCTCCTCCACATCCTCAAGGGGCCCACTGGGGACAAGGCCCTGCCCTAGTCAGCCATTCTGGAGGAGCTAGTGGAACTCTGAGTCTGGGCCGTCACCTGATCCAGGGGCTCACATTCAGGCCTGGCTGGGGCTCCCTCCACTGCAGATCCCTTTCAGCTAGAAACTTAATCAGTCCCAGGAGGCCTCACGCATGGCCCCAGCTCCACAGGTATCAAGGTTGGAAAGTCACAAAACTAGCACAAGCAGGACCATCCAAAAAGACCTCAGAGGGACACCAGGGGTACCTGGATCTGGCCATCAGAACGAGGGGCCTCAGGAGCGGGCCTCTAGACAACACCTGGTCGTGGGGAGAATCAAGTTTCCGGGGAGGCTACACAGTGTGGTAGCTCTGTCTCAGGACTTATGAAGGAAATATGGACTTAAACCCTAGCTCAGTGCCTTGCTGTGTGAACTCGGGCAAATGCCTTATCCTCTCTGTGCTAGTTTCTTTACAAAACAGAGATAATTTTAAGTTCCATCCCTCACGGGCTACTATGAAGAAGACGCAAAATACTCCCCTGAACCAGCTCTAGGTCAGGGATCCAGACATGGAGTCTATTGTTAGTGGTAATGAAAGTGGGGGCGGCGCGGGACGCAAGGTCCCAGTTTCCATGCAAAACTGGGCAGGCATGGAGACACTGGCCACTTGGGGAGATGCACTGTCAGCACCAGCCTCCTCTGCCCCCTATGGCCTGCCAGGATTTCTGTCCAGGCCCAGCTAAGAATCAGTGGGACTGGGTGGTGCCTGACCCGAGCTCTGGGAGCCCAACGAGTTTTCAAAATGAAAACTGTATCCCCCTCCTGACTCCTACTGTAAGCCTGGCTCGGCTGCCTGGAGGTGGTGTGGGCCCTCAGACCCCCACTGCTGCATGCCCCACTTCTTCCTGCAGTGGTGACTGGGGGCCCCCTGGACGGGCCCTACCGGCTCAAGCAGTTCCATTTCCACTGGGGCAAGAAGCACAGTGTGGGCTCGGAGCACACGGTGGATGGCAAGTCGTTTCCCAGCGAGGTAGGACCCTCCTTTACCTGAATTCCTTGCCACCGGGGCCCTGGATAGTCAGGGACGTGCGGGGTGCCAGCGTGGGGCTCTGGGGAGGGTGAGGAGCACCCATAGGACTTTGGGAGAGACACCCTCGACCCACCCTAGAATGCGGTCTTCCACCTGAGCTCTGCCCTGGTCTGTGTGTCTAGAAGTTTCCTGAAGAGCAAATCCAGGGCCCCCCCAACCCTGGCTAATAACCTTTCGAGGGCTGAGCTTGGCATTCAAGGCCCTGCAGGAAGTGGCCTTGGCTGGTCTCATGTTCCCCTTCTCGCTCCCCATTCTGACCTGCAGGTGATAATTCCTCTGCCCACACCTGGCTTTTTCTTCCCTTCCAGGCTTTTGCCTATGCTGTTCTCTCTGCCCGGAATACTTTCCCCAAGGGTTTCATCTGATAAATTTGTACTTATTCTTTGGACTCAGCTGCGGGCGCCATGTCCCGGGGACGGTGTCACATTGGAAAGCCGTTATCTATTTTACAGTTAGTTTGTGAAAGGCAGGGCCCACGCTGATCCTCTTTGGATCCCTTGGGACTCAGAAAAGGGTTGGGCCCAAAGCAGGGTAGATGCTATCTGTGGCCCTTGGGGGAGCCCCTTGGGTCCCTCAGGAACCCCACCCTGGGAGATGTGATAGCCCACCCCTTCTGCAGAGGGTCAGGAGTCTGGTGGGAGAGATGGCCTGGCCCCAGCTCCCACTGTCCCTTGGAGGCGCTGAGCAATGGCCATCACCTCCCTTAGCTGCACCTGGTTCACTGGAACGCCAAGAAGTACAGCACCTTTGGGGAGGCAGCCTTAGCACCCGACGGCCTGGCTGTGGTTGGTGTCTTCTTGGAGGTGAGAGGTGGTTATCGGGGCGAGAAGGGAGGCCTGGCACTGCCCCTGGTTCCAGAACACAGTGGGCTCTGGGCTCACACAACCCTCTCCCTGACAGACGGGGGACGAGCACCCCAGCATGAACCGTCTGACGGATGCACTCTACATGGTTCGATTTAAGGTGAGACCTGGGGTCCAGGCCCCTGACACAGAGCAGCCTGGTGGGGAGGGAGGAAGAGGCCAGTCCATGGAGGAAGAGGCCAGACCATCCACATCTCCGTTCTGGCAGCAAAGCCTCTCCGAGACAGAGGGTGCAGGTCAGCCCCTGCTGCTGACTCCCCTTTATCAGGGAGAGTGGCCCCACTGAGTGCCTAGTGGGGTGTAGGATTGATAAGATGCTCATCGTGTTAATGTTCATCTCATAGGCAATGTCACTAAGGGGACAGCAGGCAGGGGACAGAAACTCGTGGCCAAAGAGCTGGAGGGGCTTCAGCTTGTATACACCAGCACAGTGGAGGGGCCCAGCCCAGCTGGGAGGCAGCATCTGGGAGCACAGATATTTGCCCATGGTTTGCATCCATGGGCTGAGACATGCAAATCTTGTTGACCAAATAGGGTGGGGAGGCTGCTGGTGTGGTCATGGGGGGAGTCCACGCTGATGCCTGGGTTCCCCTACCTTGCACCCAGGACACCAAGGCCCAGTTCAGCTGCTTCAACCCCAAGTGCCTCCTGCCTGCCAGCTGGCACTACTGGACCTACCCAGGCTCCCTGACGACACCCCCACTGAGCGAGAGCGTCACCTGGATCGTGCTCCGGGAGCCCATCAGGATCTCTGAGAGGCAGGTGAGTCCCGCAGGGCACAGGTAGAGGCCCACCTGGGGCATGAGGCTGTCCCTGCAGAACCCGCTGCCCGCGGCCCCACAGTCAAGGCTCCTGTCTTTTGCCAATAAACATGTGGATTGTTGGTTGGGCGCTGGCTTGACTGATACTCCTCTCGGCAAGGGGAGAGGGGAGACCCCTGGATCCTGGGACTGCCCCTACTGTGTGGGAACCTGAGCTGGAGCTGGGAAGAGCAGGGTCCAGGTTCAGAGGCCCAGAGCATGTAACTGAGGCTGGGGCCCCAAAAAGGGAAGGTGCGTGGAGGAAGATCTAGGGGTAACAAGAGGAAGGAAAGGACCCTATTCTGCCCTAAGTGTCTCATCTGCCTTCTCGAGATGGAGAAGTTCCGGAGCCTGCTCTTCACCTCCGAGGATGACGAGAGGATCCGCATGGTGAACAACTTCCGGCCGCCTCAGCCACTGAAGGGTCGTGTGGTCCAGGCCTCCTTCCGGGCCTGAGCTGCCCGCCCGCCCCGCGGCCACGAGGACACCGTCTTCCCAAGGGCTTCCACGTTCAGCAGACACCAAACCATCGAGGCTTCCTGCCCGGGGGGCGCTGCAGACCCCCTTCAGCCGGCTTGCTCATTGGCTACCCTGGGGGTTCTTCATGGGGCCCTCAAGTTGGGGACTCTCTTTAGCTGCCCCGGGGACCGGAAGGACAGGAGCCAAGCGCGGGCCCAGCCTGGAGCTGCCTCTGCTCTCCACGATCCAGGGGCCCCTGGGAACCTCCTCTTGCCCTCCCCACTGGCGGTAGCAGTGGTCCCGCCCCGAGCTCACACTGTGATGGATGAGACCTGAGCTCTCTGGGGCAGGCAGCTGGCACTGCCAGAAAGACTCAAGCAATAATCAGAGGTGGGCAGAGCTGCCCTCTCGGCATTACCTCTTCTGCAGGCCTCCGCCACACACACACCTCACTGCCAGGCCATTAAAGTCAGCCCGAGTCTGCCGGAGGCCACACGGCCTCCTCGCCTGCACCTGCTGCCGTGGCAGGCGCTGGCTGCAGCTTACACAGTTTCGCCTCTCGTCCTCACCCAGCCACCAAAGCCACCTCCGCGACAGTCCACCCCCGCATTGATTAATAAAGCCTTTCACCCACGCAGGGAGCACCCACTGAGAGCCTGTGCCGGGTCAACCCCGCTCCCCTGGCGGCCGCTCCAGCACAGGGTGTCGGGAGGGGCCTGGGAGGGACCTGGGCACTGAGCAGGTGAGGGGTCGACGAGGGCAGCGCAGGGGCTGAGCAGGCAGACCAGAGGGGGGCCATGCCTCATCTGAAATTAAACTCCACTTGGTACTCTAAGGCAGAGGCCTGAACAGCATGTCGGGGGCAGAGGGGAGAGCAGGTAGAGATGTTCACCTGGGAGAGGGTGTCTGAGGCGCTGAGAAGGAGGTGCGCCTGCGGCCCTCTCCCAGGGCCAATGGGGAGTCCCAAAGGGTCTGGAGTAGAGGGGGCAGGGCCAGAGGTGCAGGGGGAAGGACCCTGTGGAGTGTGCCAGGGGGTGAGGAGGGCACAGGAGTGGCAACTGGGAGGAGGTGGCGAAGGTGGGGAGCTGGAGGAGAGAGATGTAGGAAGGGACCCCAGACAGCGTGGGCTCTGTGAAAGAGAAGGGGGTGAGGTGTGTCCTGGGCTGAGAGGGGCACCTTGTGGACTGGGATCAGAGAAAGGAATGGCCAACATTTAGGGTGCCAGACACACAGCCCCTTGCCCCCCAAAATTTGTAAAAAAGTTTTGTTACTTTAGCATAATTTCGGACACACAGAAAAGTTGAAAGAATAATACAGTGAACCCCACAGGTTCCTCATCTTCGCTCACACGCTCACTCCCTCTCCACATACATACAAGTTTAACTCTGTTTTCCTAAAAACAGGACGTTGACAAGAAACCAAAGCTGGGAAATGAACATTGTCCTGTCACTGTTGTCTAATCAACACACCTTACTCAGATTTTGCCAATAGGCCCTAGAATGTCTTTTGTAACCAAAAAATTACCAGATCATGCTCCACATTCTCTTGTCCAATCCATCCAGTCTCCCAGGACATTGGGCTGGGCGGGGTTGGGGGGTGTGGGGTGTGGGCACAGGCTGGTTAGGGAGCACCCTGGCTCTCAGTTGGGTGTGTCAGGTGTTTCCTTGTGAAGAGATTCAGATTATTCACTTTTCAGAGTATCACCACCAGATGATTCTGTGTGATTTTCAGCCTCACAATGTTAGTTCGTCCTATAATTGGTTAGCGTTGGGTTTCCATGTAATGGAAGCATGATGTCCACACAGCAAAGCGCACATATACTCGATGTCTGAACACACTGGTAGAACCAGACCCCAGATCAATAAAACTACATGTCCACCACCCCAAAAGCACCATGACCTCACCAACTTCCTGCCTCCCCAAAGTCACTACCATCCTGAGTCCTAATAACATCAATTACATTTGCCTGGTTTTGACCTTTGAGTAAGTGAAATCACTCATTTCAGAAACCTTATTGGTTTCTGGCTTTTTGTTTCACTTTAGGGTATTGAGATTCTCAGAACCTACCTTTTTGTAATCATAAATGCAGAGCCTCCCATGAAAATCAAAGAAAGTCTATACATAATTTTTAAAAATCAACTTAATTCTTTAGTGGTCCTATGAAGGATAGTCATTTCTAATATATAATAAACTATATTTATATATACAAGTAAGGTAATTTTTAATAAAGTGATATGTGCGTCGGTATGTAAATGTGCTTGCAAACACACACACACACACACACACACACACACACACATACCCTTGCGCTATCCAGGAGTTTCCAGCAATCTGCTTCCGCCCCCTGGGGGCCACATGTGAAGCTGTCACTTGCTTCCTGGTCCCTCCTAAACACTGATCCAGCAGCAGGCAATAAAGCCTGGCTGTGCTGGGAAAGAATCCTGCTCCGCAGGTTAATGCTTGTTAAAACATCTAAAATATTTTGGGCCTCCTCTGCCGGCGTAGCGCCCGTTCGATCCCCGGCCAACGGTGAGGGTCCCACCAAAAAAAAAAAAAAAAACACAAAAAAACATTTAAAATATTTTTGCTGTATGTGCTCCAGCTTTCCTGGCACCCTAAGTTCTTGCTTTCTTTACTAGCCAAGGGTTTCAGCACTGTGCAGACCAGGCCAATAAGCACTGCTGAGCTGCTGGGAAGGGCATGCCTGGAGGGTTGAGGTACTGGCCCCCCTGCTCCCCAAAGGCAGAGAGGTCAGAGGAGGGGCCTTCCAGGTAGGGGAACCCAGGGGAAAAAGCCTGGAGGTAGTTACAAGGAACTAAAGATTAGTGTGGAAAAAAGCTGCATTAAATTTGACCCAGTCTCTAGCACAGCCTGGGGATGGGGGTGTCCTGATTACAGTGACAGGTCCTGGCTCTTTAGACAGAAATAACTCTGGAGGCGAGAAAAGGAGGACAGCTCTGCCTCAATACCCCTACATACTCCCCTTCCCAAGACCTCATTCTGTGGCCACCATAGCTGGGGGAGGGGCCCAACACCATAACACACTTGGGGATACTAGCCTTCCTTTAGCAGATGGAGAAATGGGCCCCAAATTTGGCTGAGGTCTTGCCCAAATCATGTATCCCATTGATGGCAGGGCTGGGACTCTGATCCTAGGTCCAGCCTCTTAAACCACCACAATACATGGGGTAGGTGTTCTGTGCCAGAGGAGGGTCTTATCCTTTGGAAAAACAGGTGTAAAAAATGTTGGGGGTGGGTTAAAAATGAGCCCTGAGGCCACGGTACTAGTAGGAAGACAAAGTAACTAGTTCACGGATTCTCAGCCTTCTCAGAAGTGGGTTTTTCTAATGGAGGATTTGATGGTCACTACTGGTTAATGTAAGTGTATTTGGTTGCCCTTTGGGTGGGTCTGAGATGCATTAGCCCTGCATTGCTCATTTGGGGGTCAGGTTCAGTAGAAATGCATCGTTGTTAGCACCCACAGAGATGAAGGCACCTAATTATCACCTTTACCTAAAGAAGGCTAACCCAACACACCTATATTGAAAATGTGAGTGTCTCCCAGGAGGAGTGTACAGGAGTTTTTTATGTGTCTTGGGAGAAGCCCAAACTGGCCTCTCAGGTTATTAATGTGGTTTAGAAGCGTCTAAAAGAGTGACTTGGCAGGGCCTAGACTATCTCAGCCACAAACATGAGCCCTGGGAAAACTGGAGAAGTCAGTTTAGATCTTTGGATTCTATTTTGCTCTTCCAAGAATGGATGATGGAGGCGTCACCAGATACAAAGTGTAGGTTCTGCCAGAGGTAAATAGATTTTATAGGCGAAAGAAAGGTCATAGTGATATGTTTGAATTGCTGCAATAAAGTTGGATGAATTCCTTTTACTGCAGGATTTTTCCATGCCTTGACAGAGAATGCCTTCCACGGGTGGACAGACCCTTCTGGCACAGAACATTTTCTGGGATCAGCCAGAAAAGGGCCAGGTGCTGGCCCAAGCTCTCTCCAGCCCTGACCCAAGGGCTGGAGATTGGGCAGGCAGCCCTGGCCATAAAATCCTAGCCCTTCCCTCTCCCTCACCCACAAGGCCAGGACCTTTGTCCCCAATGTTTCTTTCCTGGATTGCTCTCTCCCAGATATTGCCTGGCTCACTCCCTACCTTTCTTCAGATCTCCCTCCAAAGCCTGTCTTATCGGAGGCATCTCACCTGACGTAAGACCTCAAATAGCTCTTCCCTTCACTCCCCACCCCAGGGCTAGAGCAAGGGCCCACGTGCCTTCTTCCTTCCCCTTCCTGTGTGCACATGCACAGGACAGACATCTTCCTGCTTATTAAATACAGGCTGCACATTTAAAAAAGAATCAAAGAAAGAAAGAAATAGAAATGGAAAAAACGTGAAAGTGCCTCCAGTTTAGAAGAAGGAAGCATTGTTAACTGCTGGCTTGTGTCAGACTCAACTTTCCTCTGCACACAAAGATGCAGGCCCAAGAGAGAGGGAGGAGGAGAAGAAGTGTATGAATAAGTGTTGCTATTGTCAAGAAGACTTCTCTGCTATAATCTGTTTTTTCCCTCAGTTCCAGCCAATAGCTCCCTCCTGGCCTCTCCAATCCCATGCTGTGGCCCGTTAGGGGCAGGTCACCACCCAGGTCCAGCGAGGGTCACTGTGGCCCAGGGCACTGACACTCCACCCCCACCTGCCCTAGGTCCCCGGCTTCTGGAGGAGTTGCCGCTGCCACCCCCAGCCAGGGAGGGGCCCCTCTGGGGGGATGCAGAGAGGCTCCCCTCTCACACACGGAGCTTCTTGGAGAGCTGCTTCAGGGTAACACAAGCCTCACCAAGACGCTTGCTTGCTCAGCCAGCTCAGCCAGCTGACTTCTGCGTGAGAAAGACCGAGAATTCTGGGGGGCTCCTAGGCTCTCTCAATGTCCTGTTGCCTTCCCTTTCCCGTCATAAGATATGAGTTCTGGCAACTTGGCATGCAAGTGCTAACTACAAGGCCTGCTCGACATCCCTTTCCATGTAGGTCTACAGAGACCCAGAGAGAGAGAGAGAGAGAGAGAGAGAGAGAGAGCGCCTGGCCCAGGATCACACAGCAAGCAGGAGACTTGTGCCCCCAGGCTGAATGGAAATTCTGGTCCTCCAGTGAATAAGGCCTGAGTGGCGGTGGGGGTGGGATGATGGTGGCAGAGGGGTGATCACATTGTGTTTCCAGGAGAGGGGGCCCCTCTGGCCCAGGTCATCACAGCCTGGGGTGCAGCTACCTCATCCAGCAGGGGAAAGGGCTCTGTTGTGTTTGGAGAAGGCTTAAAGAGACTGAGAAACACAAGTCATATTTCCCTCCCTCCTCTCCAAAGAGTCTGCCCAGCCTCCTCTAGAGAAGGGCCATCTTCAGCTTCAGTTCTATGGGCTAGGAGCTCAACGCGCCCATTTTCAGGGCTCCTGATAACGTGGCGAGTCCATGGGTGCAGACGCTTTGGAGCAGGTTTGAGAAAAGGACTGAGGCAAACTTAAATTTTATAAAAAAGACTCAAGCCTTGGTCATTAGCATCCTCAAGGCTGGCCAAGTGTGTCCCTGAGTTGGCTGCTCTGCACAGACTGGTGAGCGTTCCCCTGGAAGAAGAGAGCGTCCCATGTGCCCACATGTGTGGTCGATGCCAGGAAAAGCCATGGTGAAAAAGGAGGGGTGAAAAGGAGGTGAAAAGGAGGGGAAGATACATGGTGAAAAGGAGGGGAAGATACATCATTTGATTTGGGGGGGTACTGGTTTCTGAGACTGTCACCTCAGGGCACAGATGTGCTCAGCTCAGCAGGAAAACGTTTCTGGGTTTTTCCACATGCCTTGGGGAGAGGCGAGGCCTCAGCAAGGGCAAGCTCATGTGCTCAGTGGTCAGCAAGAAAACATCTGGGCTTCTATAGACCATATATCCGCTGGATGTTACAATGTTGACATTTAGCTAGAAGCTGGCTGCACCATCTCTTGTGACACAAGGTCAGCCTCCAATCCAGCTTTCCTAACACTCCGTGGAAGGATTTATCTACATAGCTCTGTAATCAAGGGACTTTGCCAGAATAATCCAAGAACTCTATCTTCCTACCTATCACTGCTCAGACTGTTTGATTTTCAATTTTAAAAGGGTAAGTTTTTTAGGAAAAGGAGAAAACCAGACTGTCTTTTTAAAATACAGTTTTGCTTTTGAAAGTATGAGCCGCTAGATGAAGTAATGTAAATGTATTGTCGAAAAATAAACTTCACCTGAATAGATTTAGGGATCAGACTGGCTTCAGTGGTGGGTGCAAGGGGTTAAGCACAGCACTATGAAGCTGTTCGCAGCCTCTGCAGCACGAGTTTGATCCCCAGGGAGATACCTACATGGCGCAGCAGACCTCTCCTGTCTCGCCCGCTTCTCCCCTCAGCGGTGTATTTCAGTCAGTCTGTCTGTTCTGTCCCCCACTCTGTCTCTGGTGAATCCTCTTACCCCACACACCTCTGGCCTGTGCCCCAGTTCTTGTATGCATAAATAAATTTTTAAACATCTAAAAAAAAAAAATAAAGGAGTCAGTGGTGGGGCAGCACTCCCTTTAGCAAGCAGAAAGGCCCTGCAAGGAGTTGTACAAAGTGGAAGGTTTTTTATACTCAGAGGTTTGGACAAGGATAGTAGCAAACAGAGATTATTTGAAACAAAGACGCCTTAGTGTGCAGGTGACCTCACTAGTGCTGATGAAGACATCTGAGATTGACTGATTTAAAGTCCATTTTGGGGAGAGGCTGAAACGGCAACCAGGGGCTTGGCGTGAGTGACTCTACATGGGACCTATTTCTTTTTTTACAGTATGTTTCATGTAGAGAATTTGCAATGTTCAGCTTTAGGATAAATTAAAAGAAGTAGAATTAGTGGAGCAAAGATGTATCCATTGAGTAGCCCCAATTTACATTCTGCCCAGCCAGATGGCAGTGCCCACTCACCCGCATGAGATATGAGTCATGTGTTAACTTTGATTGACGATCATCAGTACGTCATTTTCACTCACATTTCCCTGGTTTTGACTAAGGTTGAATATTTTTTACACATTTTCTTGGAAAACTGAGCTGCTGCCTTCCCTTCTCAAGGGAGAGATAAGCCCTTTCCTTCATTTTTTCTTAGACAGGAAGCCTTGGGACACCGGATGGAGTTCTTGGACGAGACATCATATATGGGGTTACTGAGCTGCCTATAACCTTTAAAAAAAAGTTCCATGGGGCCTGCCTGGTGGCACAAGGGGTTAA
Organism: Talpa occidentalis; assembly: GCF_014898055.3. Lineage (NCBI taxonomy): Eukaryota > Metazoa > Chordata > Mammalia > Eulipotyphla > Talpidae > Talpa > Talpa occidentalis. The sequence continues at coordinate 6,142,431 of NW_023601754.1, forward strand.
GATGCAACCTATGAAACTGTCCGCAGCCACTGCAGCATGAATTCGATCCCCAGGCAGGGAGCTACCCACACGGCACAGCAGATCTCTCCTGTCTCCCCGCTGCTCCCCTCAGCAGTGTGTTTCAGTCAGTCTGCCTGTTCTGCTCCCCACTCTGTCTCTGGTGAATCCTCTCACTGCCCCCCCCCGCACCCCCACCTCTGGCCTGTGCCCCAGTTCTTGTATGCATAAATAAATAAATCTTTTTTAAAGAAGTTCCATGCACACGAATTCCTCTAGGGCACATCTTTCCTCCGGAGGTGGTGCATGTGTGCCAGCCAAGAACTGTGGTTTCAGACTACTGATGTCATTTGTCTCAAGTATGCGTGGTGGGGGCAGCCCTCCATGTGTATGCAGTGGCGGGTTCAGGACTCACACATTTTAGGCACCCATAATAGCCTGCAGATTGAGTAGGTAACTGTGCTGCCTCTGTCTTAAAGGATGACCTTCTGAAACCCGAAATGAGCTAGCTATACCAAAAAAAATTGTGCTATTTATTTAGAATCCCTTAGAATTATTTTTAGTTTGACACTGAAACAGCTCTCTCAGTATTCAGGAAGAGAGAGATTCTAAATTCTGATTCACTGGTAGAACTTCTGGAAAGGGTCAAGGGTGAGTGGCAGTATAAAAATACCAGTGGCAAGTCTGACAGGAGAGGTTTTATGGCAGGTATGTCCTTGGGTCCAGGTAGTCTTCTGGGGAAGCCAGTGTGTCTTCCAGAAGACCACATCCTCAGAGCTATCAGTGGCCTGTTCTGGTGATCTATATATATATTTTTTTTTTTCTGTCTCCAGGGGCAGACTTGCCACTGTTAGTACTAGATTCTAGTAAAACAATGTATAAGGAAGCAAACAATAACTGGAATCCCACAATGGATGGAACAAGAGAATACCTGGTGTCCCGGTCATCAGCTGTTCTCACCCTTCCACCACTAACGTCAGGGCAGTGGCCAAGCCAGTGTAAACTGTCGGTTCAAGGTCCAAAGGCCCCATGGGGAATCGATGAAGATTTCAAAGCTGGAGTCTGGGTTGCAGCAGTCACTCTGGCTGCCCTGCAGAGCAAGGGCTGCTGGACGGGGCGGAAGCTGGAGGTGGGGAGGCCAGATGAGAAGATTAGAACAGGGTGCTGGAGGAAGTGGGGGCAAATGTTTACATTGGAGAGATTTTAGGAGACTATACTAACAGGACTAGATAACCGACGCAGGCGGGGAGCAGAGGTGGGACCGGCCTAGATGACTCGCAGACTTCTAGCTTGGGGTTCTGGGCAGAGTATGGGGCTATTACTTGATTAGGAGAGAAGAGAAAAGAGCAGGTTTGCCCGGGATAATTTGTGTTTAAAGGGTACTGAGGGCCTCCAGGGGTGAGGGTGGTGGGGGCGGGATGTCCAGCTGGTTGATAATTAGGGGGTAGCCCTCGGGAAAGCCCCCGCATAGTCCCCCCTCCACACACGCACACAGGAGGGGAACCCCTGGAGTACTGTTAACAACAGCAAGGAGTGGGAGAAGTTGCTGGGTTGGGGTACCCAGAGGGGGGTGGTCACGTGGTGGGCCCGCCCCGCCCTAGGACTGCCGGCCCCGCAGCAGGAGCACCACCTACCTGTCCGCGGGGCCGAGGGGACGGCGGGGGGTGGGGGTGGGTGGGGGTGCGGTGGGGGTGGGGAGGACCCGGATTTGGTCCCTCCGGGTCGGCCCTCTCGCCCATTGGGCAGCTTCCCCGTCCGTCAGGGCCCCGCCTTCGCGGAGGAGCCAATGAGGGCCGGCGAGAGCGCTTCCTCCTCGCGGCGGCTCTGCCCGGGCTCCTCGCGGAGCGGAGCGCGAGTGGGGCCGGGCACTTGCGCACGCGCGGCGAGGGACGGCCCACGGCGGCGGGGCTGCAGGGCGCGGGCGCCGAGGTAGGGCGGGGGGTCGAGCGCGGGACCTGCGAGCCGCCCCCCCCCGACCCCGGCCCCGGCCACGCCGGCGCCGGCCCCTGGCCGCGGCATGGGGGGTGACCGGGTGGGGAGCCGGGCGGGGGGCGGCGAGGCGAGGGCGCGGACCCGCGGCGGGCAGGGGCGCGCGGGGCGCAGGGCCGCGGTCACCCCGCAGCGCGCACACGCCACGTGGGCCGGGCCCCCCGGAGCCCTCGCTGCGCCCCTGCAGTCCCCGGAGCGCCCCTGTGCGCGCGGCGTCCGGGACGAGCACCCGGTCTACCCGCTGGAAATGGGGTGTCGGGGAGCACCGGGCCGCCGGGGCGCGCTCGGGGGGCCGGGGGGGGCGCGGGGGCTGGAAGGAGCGCGAACTCGGGAGCCCCGGACGCCCCGCTCCTGTCTGGAAGCTGTGGGGCAGACTTGAACTTGGAACCCACTAGTTTTATTTAGGGACGGGCAGTGGTTTGGGGTCCAGGCCGTGGCAGACGGCTCTGCGGCGGACACCGCTGCCCGGCTCCCCTGCGGGGCCGCGGGGTGCGGGGGTGGGGTGGGGTGGGGTGGGTGGGGGTGGGGCGATCAGGCGCCCTCTTGTGCCGGGACTGACCTCTCCGGCCCCGAGGTCTGCCCGGGTGGGCTTGGAGGGGGCACTGGGTGGGGGAGGAACAGTCTTCAGCTACACCCCAGATTTGGGGAGGCCGGGATTCGTAAATGAAACCCGAAAACACGTGGGAAACACCCCTCCTCCCTGGTCACCCGAGAAAATAGAAATAGAAAGTAGAGCAGCTTTTTTTTTGTCTAAGGAAAAATGCCACCAGAGGCTGTCGAGGGCGCTAGGAGACTGTTTCTTCATGCCCTTGCGGCGGCAGATGGGAACCTTTTGGAAATAATCAGTTTGGCAAGAAGTCTGCACCCTTTGACCCACTGATTCCTCCTTTGGAAAATAAGTAGGGGAAAGGTTGGCACAGAAGGGCGTGCGGTTGGGTATTTTATAAATATCCAGGGGGCAAGAAGGCCCCTTCCCCAGCACAGAGAATGGGTAAGTGCGTCATGAATGGTTTTGGCCCAAATGGGATATGACGGGTCCATGAAATCTACTGTCAGTAAAATGCTCTTAACAGAAAACAAAACAAAGTGTGGTTACAACTATATAAAAAGGAGGGTTGGCCTGGTGGGGGGTGAGACTATATTAGACTGGCGTGTGCCTAATGATTCATGTAAAGCTACCCTGGTCAGAGGGGAAGGGATGTATTTCATTAATCCTCACAAAACCTTACGAGATTTGTGTTCCCATCCCACTGATGAGCAGCTGGGGCTCTGGCAAGTGAAGCAGGGTGTCTGATAGTTCTTGTTTGTTCTATCTGGTGTGTTCAATTGGGTTTTCCATCACTTACCTCCAATCACTTTGTTCACGATTGTAGCAAAGTAAATCTTTTCCCAGTCAATATTTTTATGAAATTAAAATCGAAATGTTCATGAAATCTTTATTTTTCAGGTTCAAAAACCTTATTGCTGCAGGAATTCTTACTGGTACAGTTGCAGGATGTCAAGTACTGTGTCATACTGGATCTTAAATTCTGCAAGGAGCAGCATCGCCACATTGCAAGGGGGTGGGCGTTTGTACTCGAGGTGTGCCTCAAATAGGAATAAGTCAAAATGGAGCCTCTTTTCTCCTGCACCAGCCACCCTAAAGAGTCTTCCATGCAGTGGCTTTGCGCCACAGAAAGCTTACAGACACACTTCCACCGAGGAAGATGATTTCCACTTGCAGCTGAGCCCTGAGCAGGTAAACGAAGTGTTGCGTGCTGGTGAGTCATCCCACAAGATTCTTGACCAAGTCAGCCACGTCCCAAATTCTGTCTTGCGATTTGAGAGCAACCAGCTGGCTGCTAATTCCCCAGTGGAGGACCGGCTAGGGGTCGCCTCCTGCCTGCAGACCAACGGACTGATGTTTGGCGTCTTCGATGGACATGGTGGCCACGCGTGTGCTCAAGCAGTGAGCGAGAGGCTCTTCTACTACATGGCAGTGTCGCTGATGTCGCAGCAGACCCTGGAGCAGATGGAGGGCGCGATGGAGAACATGAAGCCCTTGCTGCCCATCCTGCAGTGGCTCAAGCACCCCGGGTACAGTATCTATAAGGATGTCACCTCTGTGCACCTTGATCACCTCCGTGTCTACTGGCAGGAGCTGCTTGACTTGCACATGGAAATGGGGCTGAACATTGAAGAAGCATTAAAGTACTCCTTCCAGAGACTGGATTCTGACATCTCACTGGAAATCCAGGCGCCCCTGGAAGATGAGATAGCAAGAAACCTTTCGCTCCAGGTGGCTTTCTCCGGCGCAACAGCTTGCATGGCCCATGTCAATGGAGTTCACTTGCATGTGGCCAATGCTGGCGACTGCCGGGCCATCCTGGGTGTCCAAGAGGACAATGGCATGTGGTCCTGTCTGCCTCTCACCCGAGACCACAATGCATGGAATGAAGCCGAGCTGTCTCGGCTGAAGAGGGAGCATCCTGAGTCAGAGAACAGGACGATCATCATGGACAACAGGCTGCTGGGCGTCCTCATGCCCTGCAGGGCTTTCGGGGATGTCCAGCTAAAGTGGAGTAAAGAGCTACAGCGCAGTGTCCTGGACAGGGGCTTTGACACTGAGGCCCTCAACATCTATCAGTTTACCCCCACACACTACCATACGCCCCCCTACCTGACTGCTGAGCCTGAGGTCACCTACCACAGGCTGAGGCCCCAGGACAAGTTCCTCGTGCTAGGCTCCGATGGCCTGTGGGACGTGCTGGACAATGAAGACGTGGTGAGGCTGGTAGTGGAGCACTTGACCGAAGAGGGTCAGCACAAGCCAGACCTGGCCCAGAGGCCCACCAACCTGGGACTCATGCAGAGCCTGCTGCTGCAGAGGAAAGCCAAGGTCCACGCCGCCGACCAGAACGCGGCCACGCGTCTCATCAGACACGCCATCGGGAGCAACGAGTATGGGGAGATGGATCCCGAGCGGCTGACAGCAATGCTGACGTTGCCGGAGGACTTGGCGAGGATGTACAGGGATGATATCACTATCACTGTGGTGTATTTCAACTCAGACTCGATTGAGACATATTACAAGGGGAGTTAAGAGAGTCTCATCCTCTTAGGTTAACTTAAACACTTTTCTAAAACATTTTCTCTTACTCTTAAACTGGCTTTTCAAACCTAACTTAAAAGGGCAGGCAGATGTAGCTTGCTTAATAATAGACTAACAGGCAAAAAAAAAAAAAAAAAAAAAGCGCCAAAAAAATAAAAAAGATGACAAAAAACATCAGCCTAGGTTTAAAAACAGCAGCAGTGATTTGATGTCCCTGCCTGTTTGAGTTACCTCTCCTCTGCAGAGAATTAGAGTGTGGAGACCATAGATTGGCTTGGTAGTCCTTGGTAGTCCTTTCATAAAGACTCTATTGTTAGACTGTCAGCCTGAGCCTTCAAAGGGTAAATCTAATTGTGATGCCTGGAACTTTGAAAAACTCGAGGATCTTCTAATCTTGCTGCAAAGTCTGCAAAATTAATCATTCTCAGTTCACAGTCATGGCCTTCTAGACTATGAAGGATAGGTTTTGTTTTATAATTTTTAAATTATTAAGACCTAGGTTTATAAGGCATATTACATGACAGTTTTCTATGCAATATTCTAACTCCTTTTTGGTAGTTATATTTGTGAAGACATTTTATAAGACTACATTCTAGTTCTGTTTTAGTTTATTTTAAAACCAAGTCCTCCAGTTTGCAAAAAGGCCTGCCATAAGCAGGCTTAGAATAACTTTTGGTTTTCAGCCGAGGATGAGGGGGCCGAGGCCCCTGGACTAGCTGGAATTTGGGCAACTTCAGTCTTTCACTGTGTTCCACCCCCCTTAACCTTTGAGCCATGCTGACCTTCATTCCTGACCTTTCCTGAATCAGTAAAATCGCCTCCTGGGCTTAATCTCTGAAGATTTATTTAAAGCACTTGACCTTTTTGGTTATACCTCTCAAAAATTCTTCTGTTAATTCCACCTACTACTCCTTCTACCTCTGCTATACTGAATTCCTTCAACCTGCTGCTGCTGACTAGCAAGCAGCACAATCTAGAAAGAATGCTCCTTCCTCACATGGTTGCAGGGAATAAGATGTGATTGCGTCTGGTAGTTGTGACGGACATGGTGTACGCAGTGCGCTGTGGACTTCAGATTCGGCAGAAAGGTGAAAACGTGAAGGACCTGAGAACACTCAGTGGGCAAGTCTCTGTCTGGATCCTGAGAGGCAGTGGGAGCAGAGGGGGGGTGACATGTCAGATGGGACATTGACCCGAGACAGGGATAAAACCATGAGGACCCTCTTTGGGGAAATGTGTTTTATGTTTTTACAAAGAAACAATGGGAAATATGATATGTCCCTAAATGGAAGCACAAATATAATCCCACAAAACAGGCAGTTTTATCTTCCTACACCCCATTGCTTGAGCCCCCTCCTCATTTCAGCCCCTTGGGCCTTGCAAGGAGAGAAAAACAAATAGCTAGCTGTGGCTTCCTCATTCCTGTCTGTTGCAGTGCCCTTCATGTGTTGGGACGCTTCCAGCATGGGGACATGTCCCTGCACATTTTTCAATGCAGCTGTTCAGGAATATGACTTCCACTAAGAAATTCTCTTCTAGGTGCTTAAGTATTGTTCCTTGTACCCTGAAACCATCATTACTTCTGAACTTCTAGATCTTATCTTGGAAATGTGCATTACTACCCTTCTGCTAGCGTGAAGGCTTGTTTCTCAAACTGAGGACACTGCTTGTCCAACATCCTTTGTTCTTAATGCCAGCTAAATCCTAACATGTCCTCGGAACACTTACTGTGATTACAGTGTCGGAATCCTATTTTGGAGACTAGCCCAGGTCATAAATGGATCTGGTTCAGTAACTTGTGGGACAGATGATTGAATACAGACTTCCCACCTGTTTCTCTAAGTGGATCTGTGTTTCTCCTCTGCCTAATAGATTTTCTGCTTTCTATCTGGTAAATTAAGAGAGAAGAAAAGTCAGCCTGTCATCTACCTTTCCCTCTGTGAATTGTCAGTTCCACGAATGTTCCAAGGAACACCTCCTGGTGAAACCCCAGCGTGTCTTGCCTCCCTGACTACTATTCTGCTGCCTTGTCCTCAAGGCCCACGGGCTGCTGCTTTTAAGAACACTGGGATTGAGAGGGCCCGTCGGGTCTTCCAAGGCACTTATCATTCCTCTTTTGTAGAGATTTCATTATTGAGATTTAAACTGAACAATAACAATGAGATTGATTGTTAATGTTTTGGATGTAACTTTTGAATGAAGTATACTTTGGTGCTTAAAATTACATATTTATCATTTTAGGTAAGAAATGGTAATAGTGCCATAATTTAGATATTTTATATATATATATACATATATATAAATTTAAAGCTCTGCTGATTCTTGGGGTTGGTCAAGATGGACAGAGAGGATGGAATTACTTCTAAGTTAGTTTGTTAGGTCAAGTTTCTTAGATGCAATGGTCTTGGATGTTTGTAACAGTAAAACTAATTTATTATAGTGAAAATGTAAACTTTGATGTTGGTGAATATATAAACCTGTTTGGCCTAGAAGTCTAATGGGTCTAAAAAGATCTCTAGTTTAGGGTACACCGGGCAAAGTTCAGATTCGACAATTGAACTGGCACCTCCTACACATAAGTGAAATATAAACAGTTTGAATTGAAGCTCATTAAAGAAAAGAATAATTGCATGGAACAAAAAGATGTTCAGATAAGTCTAGCTTGACTCTTGTCCATCTGGCCCTGGTGACCAATCTTCATTGACAGCTTTTGGGAAGCTTTACCTTCCTAGGTTTAGTCAGAGCATCCTGGAACTGAGCCATCCTAGTTTCCTAAAGTGGTTCATTCTTCTCTTTCCCGTGGCAGAAAAGACTCTGGGGTAGTCTTGGAGCTGGGGTATAAAAGATTGGTGCTACCCCTGGTGAGGGTTGCTGCTGTGTGTTTGCCCAAGTGGAAAGCACTGCTGTGTGACCATCTCCTGAGCCAGCTGACGTTCCATCCCTTCCGCCCTGGGCACCTGATGTTTAACTTGCCTCCTAGAAAATATTATCAAGCATTTACTTGGAAAATTTATTAACCATGTTCTTTAATAATTACTGACATTTGTCTTTCAAGCTGTCTACCAAATGTTCATATTGGACATTGATTTTCTAACCATGAAGAGATATTTAGATGAATGTTATAAATAAAAGAGGCAAAATGAAACTTGTTTTCTTTTGGCTTGGATTCTATTCTTTTTTTTTTTTTAGGTCCTTAGGTTAGGAGGTTTTGTTCTACCACCATTATCTGGCCATGGAAAATTCTAGGCTGTTCAAGAGTCCACTCAAAAGAGAAGTTATCTCTGCAAGTTTTTGGTGACTGCTGACCACACAAAGTCCTTGTTTGGTGTTAACCCTGTGTAGGGGGACTTGAAAAGAAAGAAAAGGTAGTGAAGGCCTTTGTTGTAAGCATGCAAGTTCTGCTGGGATTTCTTATTTTTTAGCTGAACTTGTAAAACCAGTTTCTGTGCTTATTTTTTTTAAAAAAGGTTTATTTATTTATACAAGAACTGGGGTACAGGCCAGATGTGCAGGAGGGTGAGAGGATTCACCAGAGCCAAAGCGGGGAACAGAACAGGCAGACTGACGAAATACACTGCTGAGGGGAGCAGTGTGCAAGACAGGACAGGTCTGCTGCGCCATGTGGGACCCTTGCCGGAATCGAACCGGCGCTGCAGAGGCTGCAGACAGCTTCACAGCACTGCACTCAACCCCCTGCACCACCAGGGGAGGCCCTTCTGTGCTCATCTTAAATGCAATATGGGAGGCAGCTACCTAGAGAAGACCCTCCTACATCCCACCAACTGAACTATATAGCTCATTGCCTTGGGTGTTACAGGGGCCTGGACTGGGTGCTCCCTAAAAGGCAAATACAACTATTACATCATTAGTACTTTACCGTGGGCTGGTTAGTTGAGCTGGATCTTAAGGAGGAGCAAATTTGGGGGAGGGAAGCGTAAAAATGGTGTGTGTGGGGTCTGGGAAGTTTCAAGAGGAGCTATTACCCTCTTTTTGACATGATACAACAGGCCCCTGAGTTGAAAAAAACCTGTGACACCACAGTAGAGTTAGATTTGAACCTAGTCCGCAGCCTACACACTTGTCTCAACACTGGGCTTTCAGAAATGGATAATAATGCATGAAAAATCTTTCATTGCACAATTTTGGCCCAGGGTGGGTGGGGATGAGGCGGAGAAGTAGGTGGTGCTGAAAAGAAACTAGAAGGCATTTTTGGTTTTTGGTCATTGCTGAGAATAAACTAGAAAGTTGTGCTAACTCTTTTGAAATGCCTTTGGCTATTATAAGTCAAGCTAGATACACTTAACATAGACTTTCCAATATCCCATCATTTGGAACATCATAAAAACAGGAATAACAAGAGTTACATTTAAAAAGTTGAGCTCTGTTTTTTCATTTCTTGTTTGTTTGTTTGTTTTTTTAAATTTTATTTATTTTATCTTTTTCATCTTTTTAAAATTTTTTTTTAAAGGATCCAATCTTTTTTTTTTTTTTAAAGATTTATTTTTTTATTTCTACAATAGCTGGGGTATAGGCCAGAGGCACAGGAGGGTGAGAGGATTCACCAGAGACAGTGGGGAGCAAAACAGGGAGAGGGACCGAAATACACTGCTGAGGGGAGCAGTGGCGAGACAGGAGAGATCTGCGGCGCCGTGAGGGGAATCTCCCTGGCCTGCCGGGAATCAAACCCACGCTGCAGAGGCTGCGGACAGCTTCACAGTGCTGTGTTCAACATACTGCGCCACTGGAGAGGCCCCATTTTTTCATCTTTATCGCTTTCTTCTTAAAAATTATTTTGAGCTCTTTCGTTAGAAGGGGAAAAATTAAACTTATACTGTTCCTTTCACCCCTAGACCTTTTCCCATTTTACTTAAGATTGGTAAATGCTCTTAAGCGGCTCCCAGCCTGGTGACGGCTCCCTCTGGGATGGGTGAACCTTCACAACTGCTGTGGACCCATGCGTCTGCTCCTTTGGCCCCAGACCTTTTCTGTCCCACAGGGGAAGTCTCCTGGCTGGGAGGAGCAAGGGAAGATGTAGGACCAGAGTTTCTGTTCTGACCTCAGCTGGCAAAGGACTACATAGGCCAAGACAGTTTACTTAGCTGCACCTTCTGGAAAAGTGACTTGTGAGTGACTTTCCAAGTCTGTCCCATCTCAGATCTTAATCCTTCCTGTCCTTCCGGGATTCTGGAAGGCCCTCTCTTGCCCAACCCCATTCCCCCTGAAGCAGATGAACAGAGGAGTGTCTGTCACAAGCCGCTGCTTTGTCCATGCCACAACCCTGCAAGCTCGGGCCAGGCATGCAGAGCTGTTCAGAGGGCCCCATACAGCCAGGGGCTGAGGAGCTCCTGACACTGGGCATGATGGGGACTGGAAAGGGCCAGTCTGAGGCAAGGAGCCGGGGTGGGGGTGGGGGGAGAGGGGAGGCAGAGGGGTGAAGCACATGAGTTAATTCAGCCCAGTGGATCTGAGCACAGGCATTGTGAGCACAGGGGTGAGAGTTGCAACGAAGGTTGGGAGTGGGGAGTAGCCAGATATGGCTGGGAGGGCCTGGAGGAGTCCCTCTGGAGATCTCCGGGGCTGGGGAATGAGTGGGGCCAGCAGTGACCTAAGAAAGGATGGGGGGCCTGGCTTGCTCTTCATCAGCCTGCAGGTGGGGTGGAGGTAGTGCGGACAGTCGAACCTCAACCCCCCGCTTTCCCTGCGGAGTTTGGACCTTGTGCTGCTGCGCATTTGTCCCTGTTTCCCTCCTTCCCACCCCATCCCTGACTGTGACTGTAGAATGGATGTGGATGGACGGATGGATGGATGTGGATGGACGGATGACTAAGGGGGGAGCAGGTGGAGAGGAAGCAGCAAGAGAGAGGCTAGAGAAGTAGAAGGAAACTGAGTGGTGGCATGGAAGCAAGGAGGGGGCTGGAGGGTGTCCAGTGCCAGAAAAGACCCTGGGTGAGGAGGGATGACAATGAGCAATTAGCTGGGAAAGGACCACGACGGAAAGGTGGGGGCATTCGGTATTCTCACCTGGGACTCAGGACACAGGGCAGGCCTGGGTGGTGAGGTGGAGGTGAGGACTTGCCTCTGAGAGCAGAGGTTTTGACTGAGTGGCTGGAACGACGCTCTGCGGCAAAGCAGCGCAGGGGGTGAGAGAACTGGGAAATGTCATCAACAGCCCATGTGTTCGTCGGCTTGTGGGGGGAGAGGCGCCATGTGTCCACTTGGGGTGTCAGGGCTGACCCTGCACTGGCCTTTGGCGTGGAAGAAGGGAGGAGCTGGGTCTCTTCCCTAGTCCTAAGGATGGCATGATGGAAACACCGGTGGGGAGCCCTGGACCCGCCGTGCCCTTGGCGGGGGATTCTGCAGTGAGACGCCGCGGGGCCTCTAGGTGTCGCCCTCGGGCCATGTTACTGCAGATGCAGCAAAGGGTTCCGGAGGGAGGTTTGAGGCCCTGAGGCTCACCCCCAGCTGGAGCAGGGTCTCCCCCTCAATAAGCCTTTCAACAAGCCTCAGCAGAGCCTGGATGTGCCTGGGGTGGGAGCAAGTGTGTAGGGCGGGGGAAGTACCCTGTCCTGTGGTCACTCAACCCTGCCCTGAGGAGAGGGGGCTACTGGGTTCCAAGAGAGCCTTGGCAGAGCCAGGTAGGGGGCTGCAGGTGGTGGGGGAGGGAGGGTGGCTGCCACCTTTTCCAGTCTCCCCCGGTGTGGGTATTCCGCTCCGCAGACAGCCCCACACCTCTGAACCTGTCTCCCAAGCACCTCAGCTCCCTGCAACCAGTCCCAAGCACCTCAGCTCCCTGCAACCACTCTCCTAGCAGCTCCTGGTCTCCCCACCCCCATTTCAGCCCAAAGAATGATCCAAGCCACCTTTATACTCCCCCCCCCCATAAGAGCTGCCCCATCTGGTGGCCAACTCCACCCAGTACACACCCGCCAGTGACCTTGGTCAGACTCAAATCTGGCCATATCACTCCTTTGCTCCAAACCTTTCGTGGCTCCCAATTACCCTTGACTTGCCCCCTCAAGCTCCTCCCCAAGGTGTGGGCACGACAGTCACACGGGGATGGAAGAGTGAGACAAGAGAACGAGCTCTCTGCTTTTCTCCCCAAGCTGAAGTCACCCCTTCCAAGAGTCCACTAGGGGAGGCCACACTGACCGCCTTGCTGCCCTGCCTCTTCCTCTCCTGTCATCTAGAGGAAGTCAGTGTCCACCATGTGCATCCAGTTGTTTTTTTTATCAAACAGAAGCCACAATTGCTTCAACTAGCTCCCCCCCTCACCGGCCTTTGTTTTTCCCTCGGGGAAGGGGCAAGGGAAGTTGTGACTGAACTATTTAAAGCAAATCCCAGACCTCACATCATGTCCATCATGATCCTTCCAGAAGCACCCCTGAAAGAATTGCTATTTTCCTATGTCACCACAATGCTGTTATCATGGAAGGATTTGAAATGGGGTCAGCAAAGGGACAGCAGATGCAAGTCTTAATGACTGATGAGTCTAATTGGTGGCCTCGTTATGCTATTTGCTCTACTTTTGTGTATATTTAACATTTTTTATTTTTAAAATACTTTAATGACACACCCACTCTTGCCCCATCACCCTCCCCTGCTTTTCTTTTTTAAATGGCGAAAAAAATTATATTTAGAATTAGCCAGTGGGCCTCCCTGGTGGTGCAGCGGGTTGAGCACAGCGCTGTGAAGCTGTCCACAGCCTCTGCAGTGTGGGTTCAATCCCGGCCGGCCGGGGAGGGTCCCACAGGCACAGCAGACCTCTCCTGTCTCGCCCGCTGCTCCCCTCAGCAGTGTATTTCGTCAGTCTGCCTGTTCTGCTCCCTGCTCTGTCTCTGGTGAATCCTCTCACCCTCCCGCGCCTCTGGCCTGTACCCCAGCTCTTGTATAAAAATAAATAATTTTAAAAAAATATATATAGAATTAGCCAGCTGGACTCAGTTTAGATGATCCCAGTTTTGTAGACAACATCTAAAACATCACAGTCAGGAGCCAGTGAAACATTTGCCTTCTCTCCACCAGGTGTGATCGGGTTTTGGACCTTGGCCATGTCAACGTCATAGAGTTTCTTCACAGCCTGTTTGAGCTGGTGCTTGTTGGCCTTGAGGTCCACAGTGAACACAAGTGTGCTGTTGCCTTCTGTCTTCTTCATGGCTGACCAGTGGTCAGAGGGAACTTGATGACAGCACAGTGGTCAAGCTTGTTTCTCCCGGGAGCGCTCTTCGGTGGATATTTGAATATTTGCCTCCAGAGTTGCAGTGTCTTGGGCCTCCAGAAAATGGGCGAAGTGGCTGTGGATGCTGTTAGGCCCTGTTTTCTTGGCTCTCAAAGCTTTTGCCTTGGCCTTGGCTTGGGAGGGACAGGGGCTTCCTCCTTTACTTTTGGCGCCATCTTCATGAAAAGGCCTCCCCTGCTTTTTAAGAATCCAGGGAAATGCCCCGTATTCTTTATGATGCGCAAGGCTAAGGGTGAACTGAGCCTGGCCCACAGCTCTTCAGCCTCATCTCCTGCCGCCCCCACCCCACCATCTGCTTCCTGTGGGGCGTTCATGGGCTCACTGGGCATGGCAGCTCATTACCATTTGTGACAATAAACCAGGTCACCTTTGTGAAGATAAACTGTGCCCAGGTGTGTGATGAGCTATTATAAGTGTTCTCTTATTTAGTCCTCAATCAACCCTAACAGACGAGTGTTAGCAGTACACTTTACAGATGATGAAACTGAGCCCAGAGAGGCAAAATGCTGTGCCCAAGGTCACAAAACTAGTAATGGCAGAACAGAGTTTCAAACTCTGATGCCTGACTCTAAAGCTTCTCCCTAGCTTTCTCACTAGTGCTAAATGATGGTGCAATTCTGCTGAATATCTCTTCGCTTGATTTGAAAAAAAGCTCCATCTGCTCCCCAAGAGCCTGGCAGGAAAGGGTGCGCTCTTGGCCCATAGAAACTTTCTAGCAGAAGCTGGAGGAGCACTTGCAAGGTGTAAATCAGATGGACTGTGGCTGGTCTCTGCTCATAGCTGGATTGAAACACAGAACAGACCCCGTGTGTGGCTTTTCCCTGTGTCCCCAGTCAGCCTGGACTGCCTATGGGTTGGGAGAGCAAGAGCAGGTGGCAGATAGGGGGGTACCTGCCTTCAGCCTGCAAGAGGATCCCACAGATCATAGCCTGCCCCACCCCCCTGACCCTATGGCCCTGGACAGGTCTCTGAGCCCCCTCTATAGCCTCAGTCTGATGCCTCTGGCTTGGAGGAGGGCACAGAACTCCTCTGTGACACAGCGAAACCTGCTGTCTGACCCAGAATTCATCAGAGAGAGAGAGGATCAGCCGGGCGACTGTACAAGGGGGTTTGAACAAACATGGTCATGGACTGGTGTTGGTAAGAAAGAGAAACTGGACACCACTGGCATGTCCTTCCTCTAGGCATTGGGCAGAGATTCCTGTGCATCCATCCTGGTGGACTTTAAAAGCGAAAGTGAAAAAAAGTGATGGTGGAAGATATTATATGACAGAAAAGTGCTAGAAGTAAATACTGTTGGGGGTGGGGTGGGAAAACAGATCACAAACTTAAATGTATAGGGTGACCCTGATTTGAAATCCTGCTCCCAGCCCTGGCACAGCCCTCCACCCGCTCCCTCGTGACCTAGCCCATTGGCCAGGGGCCTGCCATGGGGGAGGGGCCGCGACTATATTGGGAAGGGAATGAGATCATCCAGAGGCTGGCTGATTTAGAGCTGGGTAACTTTTTCCACCCGTGTGCCTCTCAGAGGCTTCTGCGCGGCTCATAAACTTTGGTGCCAGCCTGCAGGGTGGAGGAGGGCCAAGATCCCCCTCCTGAGAGGTGGAGATGGTCACTGAAGCTGGGTAGCAAGGCTGAAGCTGTTATAAAATGGCAGCGTGGGTCTGGGGTGCCCAGGGCCTAGCTCGGGACCCTGTGATTATGAACTTTGCTCCCAGCAGATCTGTATGTCCTGACACTCCCCAGGGACCGGTGTGGGCACAACATGCATTTTGTGGGTACCAGACTATCCCAGAGGGCAGCTACTGTGTGGTGAGGGGAGCTGGGGTCCCGTGGGCCCAGTTCTAAAATTGCTGTTTTTCAGTCTGGCCTTCCCCGGAGAGGGAAACCCCATTTATGGCCAAATCCAGAGAAATCCCTGAATGACAGGAAGGCCAACAATGGAGGGGAGACGCCTGGCTAGGTGAGGGACGGGGTCCAGTTATAGCTCAACCAGTATCTGAGTTGAGTTCAAACTCTGGCCCCAATGTGCATGAGGCTCCCTCACACCCGTGCCCCAGCCTCGAAGAGGTGTCCCTGGCGAAAATGCTAGAGCATGTTGGATGGAAGAAAGAGAGGGTGCCAGAAGGGAGGGGGTTCAGGAGAGGAGCAGCTATGTGCCCCAGCACTGTCCTGTGTCAGGGCCTTGAGGGTCCTCAGATCCCACAGTAAACAAGAGAACATGGGGTGGGGCACCCTAACCTGGGCTTTGTAGGCAAGGAACAGGAACTGGGCAGAACCAGAAGGAGCTGGAGCGTTCCCTCCTTAGCCAGGCCCTGAGCAGCAGGGCCTGAAGTGGAATTCTCCAGCTGGATGGAGTTGTTCCTGGAAAATCCCCACCAGTCCTTCCAGAAACGTGCTTTGGTGCCTGATTCTGGCTCCTTCCGATGGGAACGGAAGCGGCCTCACAACGAATGAGCTACTCAGGGACCATCCTTGCCCTCTGGACTCCTGGGCCTGGATTCACACACGTGTTGAGCACTGTGCGTCAGTGTCACCGAGTTCTCTCAGCCATCCTGAGAGGCAGGGATCAGGGTCCTCATTCGAAAAGGAGGCTGATGTTCAGAGAAATCAAGTGATTTACCCAAGGTCACAGCTGAGTCAGGATCTCAGGCCCACCTGTCTGGGGCAGGCCAGCACATGGCTGCGGTCCCCCACTCTACTCAGGATCCTCCAAAGGGCAGGTCGAGCCCATTGCCTAAGGATGTCCTACTTGACATCCGGCTCAGTCCTACTTGACCAAGCCTGGGCCGGCCCGTGCCTGCTATTTTCAGAATAACCCTGGTGGTTCTGGGCACAGCTCGCTGGCCATCACCTGGGGCCTATTTTTGTCCTTCGGGTAAAAAGGAAGTCTCACCTTGTGCAGTAACCACTTAGGGGGAGGGTGGAACACGTGACCCCTGACCCCAGCTGACCTCTCTGCCCTGCTGGGAAATGACCCCAGTGGGGAAGGTGGGGCGGCCTGGCTCAGTTACGCTCCATTTCTCTCCCAGGCCAAATGCTTCCCAGCATCTGGCTTTTCTACCACATCTTTTCTCGGCAGGCCGCAGACTTCCCAATACCTGCTGTGACCAGGGAGCTGAGACATCTTCATTTGTCTTTATGATCCATTGCCAAATTTTCTACACCTAAATAGCCAGAAAATTCTTTCCCAGATCTAGCTGTGAAAACAAGCCCATTTCCTTAGGTTCTAGCTAGGGGTTATAGAAGGCAGGTGCAGGACCCATGTAGGAATCCAGCATCTAGAGCTCGACTTTCAGAATCTGGGGTCCTGGGATCCTATGGGGCCATGGTTGATGGCATGTGGGGAGATGACAGAAGCTGTGGACATACCGGACACTCTGAAAGTTCAAGTGCAATCTCAGTAGTCGTGGACCCCAAAGGTATTTTTTACAGGGGTGCCCCTGGGTTTGAAGACCAGAGATGCAAAGAGGGGCGTCCCAGCAAAGTCAAGGGGCATCTTTCTGCTGAAACCAGGTGAATATGTGTGTGTTTGGCTGTGGGGCTTGTTGTGACCTGAATTTAGCAACAGAAGATAAAAGCATTAGAAAAAGGACTGGAAGGAAACCTGATTAAAATGTATTTTTAGTACCATAACAACAAAACCAAAAGTGACCGTAGCCGTAAGGAAGGAAATAATAGAAGCTATTTCCATGTGTTTTGTGGGCCAATTACGTGGCAGTCGTGTGCTAAGTAAGGGCTTTGCTTCTGCTCTCAGTTAATCCTCCCAATGCTCTCCGCTCTGGGAGGCGGGGGCCGCAGCCTGCGTGCTGAGCGCTATCTGTGAGGTTGGTTTCTGCCAGGTCTGCAGTTTCCCTGGAGGTAGACGGAGGAGCCCTCAGGCCCAGGACTCAGGGGATGCTGTGTTCTCCCTGCCAGCAGCCCTGAGTGTGAGAGGTCACGGCTGGCCCCCTCAGGGATGCCTTTGGGGAGCCAGCCAGACCCACTGAGCTGACTCCAGCCTACTCCTTTAGGCGCTGGGACTCGAAATAGCGACTGCTCGAGAGCTGACAATCAAAGGGCAGCTAAAAAAAGTCCCCACAGTCTGGGCTCTGTCGCACACGGCTCGGAGGACCTATTTTGGGGGAGAGGGTGCCGACGTGCCAGTGGAAAATCCATGGGGTGGGAGTCTCCAAGGTGGGGGAACCATGTGCCTGCCTCCCTGCATCCTAGGCCCCCTACCCCTGAGTGTGCACGTAGACACACACACACACACACTTGCAGCCCTTAGCCTGCCTTCCTGACTGTGGGAACTTGTCATCCCGACAACAGCCCAGGAAAGGAATGAGCCAACCGAAGTTCAGAGAGGGCAAGCAACTTGCCCAAGATCACACAGCTAGGCGGTGGGCAGGGCAGTGGCCAGCATGGGCTCCTGTGGTTACAGCACAATGCTCTCTCCATGGAGGCAGCCCTGGTCTACGGCCTCACTGGAGAAACCAACACATTACCCTCTGGAGTGTGGCATACTCAGAGGTGCATTCTGGGTTGGAATGGATAGGACGCTAAGCAGGACTTGAGGACCATGTGGGAAGAAATAACCATTGGAAACCCCCAGAGCAGTTCTGATGGGACCTTGCCTGGCTGTAGGAAAGGCAGCTGGCATGGGGCCTTATACTGAATCAGCCCAATCCTCCATCTTGTCCCTGTGACCACCTCACTACCCCCTGCCACGGGGCCCCCACAGCCTGGCAGCCTCCGCCAAGTTTCCAGAGAATGTGTCAGATAAGGCGCTGGTGCTCATGACTCCCTCCCACCCAGCCACTATCTCTGACCTTACCACCACCGCCCAGTGGTAAGAATAGCAACAGCCGCAGTGAGTGGGCACACACACGGGACAACACCAGGCAGGCAGCTCTGGCCCTCAGACTGAGGACAGGTCTCCAGGCCCCTCTCCCCATCAGTTCCAGCCCCATCCCGCCCTGCCCCACCCCCATGTGGCTAGAAGTCCCACACCTTATGGTACAGCGCCAAGGCTAGCCTCTGCCCCTGCGGCCTCAGCAGAGGGGGTCTGGAGGGAGCACACCGCCTGTTGGTCCTAGCCTGGGGTCTCAGAAGCTGTGCGACGGGGAGCTCAGTGCCATCCATGTCTGGGTTAATAAACAGGGAGAGGACACAGCACCCCCAAAGCATGGGAGACAGGCAGCCAGGCCACTCCTGGAGCAAGAACCCCTCGCTGCTTTGCCCACTGCAGCCCAACGCAGCTCCTGAATGCCACTGTGAACTCTGACCTTTGACATCCTTGTCAGTGGGGTGTGGAGACGGCGAGGGGAGGGTGTGGGCGTCCGGGAGCTGACAACGGGGCGTGTTGTGGCTGAGTCCCGCCTGTGAGTCTCTCTGGGACACTCCCGTGGCTTTGCTTCGCGGTGTCGCACGAGTGTGCGAGGGCGGCTGCATCCCCCTGAGGGAAGAGGCGTTGTCATGGAAGCCACAGCGAGCGTCACTGTCACTGTGACACTGGAAGGGGGTAGATCTAAGGAGCCTTGTGTCTGAGTTCTGAGTCACCATGACACCTGAGGGGGCTGGGGAGCCAGTCGGTGCCCTCTGCGGGTCTCGGGCCTGACTCACAGCGTGCTCAGACCAGGCCCCAGGCCCGTCCCCCCGCTCTCCTCATCTCCCTCCTGTTCTGGGCAACTCTTCTCCTGGACTCTCGAGCCTCCTTCTTGTTTCCCCTGTGACGCCCCCAGTGGTGTGTGTGCGTAGCGGGGGGGCATGGGGTGCTGGGGGAGAGAGGAAGGGACGGGCTCCGGTGAGCTCCCTGCACACCACACGTGACAAAGGTGCCACACAGACCAGGCTTTGACGTTCAGTTTCACGCCCACAACCACACACATGCACACACGCACGCCAAAGGTGGAGTGACCGGGCTGACAAGGGCCCCCAAGGGTCCCCAAGCTCCATCTCCCTACGCTAGTCCTGCCAGGCAGGCCCCCCAACTCCTGTAAGCCTTTGGGGGTTCCCCCCATCTGAGACCCTCTAGTTGGGGACAGGCCGTCCCGCAGCAGCAGGACCTCTGGAGAGACAGGGGAAGGCCCCGAGGCCCGAGCTAGAGTCCTGGGCTGGGTTCAGCTGGGTGTGGGTGGGGGTCTCTGAGGTCCCAAGACTGTTTTAGTCTTTGTGAGGGAGGGCCAGGCTGACCTCGGGGCCTCTTGCTTCGAAAGCCTTCATCGCTGTGGCTGGAAAAAGTTTAAAAATACCCTCATGTTTACATTCTTTCCGAGCCCGCCTCCTGATCCTCAGTGCTGGGTCCCTTTGATCTGGCCCCATGCCTCTGGAAGGGTCCTGGGAGGGGGGGAGCGCGAGCCCCCTACTGAGGCAGACCCTGAGATTCCCCCCAGCTCCAGAGCAGCAGGAATCCCAGGAGACCCCTGGGTGTCGCAGAACTGAAGAGCACCTGGAGCTGGCTAGGAGCCAGGACGAGAGGTGGGTGTCTCCCCCAGGGTCACCCAGCAAGGCCAGTTGGGCCCAAGGCTGGGGTCCCTCTCCCTACTCCTTCCCCAAGCCTAGGCCTCACGGGCCCTGGGGAGGAGCTGAGCGTGTGGCCCTGGGCATCTGTGCTGAGTCTTCCCCGCACCTCATGGACCAGGTTAAAGTCACACGTCTTGGGCCTCTGCTGTGTGCCTGGCGCTGCGCTGACCGTGTTTTGCAAGGATTATCCCGTGTGGTTCAGCGACTCCACTTTATTGTATCTTATTTTCTCCACTTTTCCCGAGAGCAGCTCCACCGTGGTGACATGCGTTTTATCGGTGAGAGAGGCTCAGAGAGGTGAAGCGACTTGCCTGGTGACACACAGCAAGGATGAGTCGGCGCACGGACCGCATGTTCTTCTACCCACGTTGAGCCAGCTATCCCCACCCTGCCCTGTGGGGCCTAGCCCTGCTGCAGCGTGAGGGCATCTCACTGGCAGGAATCTTCACAAACACCCATTGACCGCACTGCCAAGCCCAGGGACCAGTGTCAGCTTCCTGTTTCTCTCCCGCGGTGACCCAGCAGAAGCCGCACCCCTGCACAACCTCACTCTCCTCTGTGGAAGGGGCTGAGGAGCACAGAACAGGTTCCCATCCACAGATGCTCAAGGAAACAGCCTTGCTCCTGGGGCTTGTGGACGTCGTTGTCAGTCCCAGCAGCGACACAGTCAGAGTGGTCTGGGGCTTGAAGAGCAAGGAAGAGGCCTCAGACAGGGGCAGATGCTTGAGTTACCCTGGTGCCCTGTACCCACCCTTTGTTGGTGGCCCCCCTCCCTGCTCACCAACCCATGTACACCCCCTCGCCCACCAGCTTGCCCATACCTTCCGCTCAGCCACTGTGGCGCCAGGAAGGCACAGAGCAGGATCTCTGTGATCCGCACAGACGGGTGCAGGAGAGTCCTGGAGCCCTCGGTGGCTTTTCAGGCTTTTATTGAGCCTTTTACCAGGAACCGGGGGGCCGGGGGCCCGGGAGGGTGGCAGGCCGCTCAGCCCCCGGAGAATCTTCACTCTTTCTGGGCTCTCTGGCGTTCTCTCGTGGTCTCTGCTCCTCCTTGGCTGCTCTGCTGGTTCTGCTCTCGTTCTCCCGGTTCCGTTCCCGTGACACCACCCTTAAAAGCCCAGTCTCAGCCCAGGTGCACCCACCTACGCCTGCCCGCGCCTTGCCCCAGGTGCCCGCCATCAGGCTTGCAGGAAGGGCGGCAGGGATCCATCATTAATGCTAAGGCGGGAGTGCGGAAACGTCTCAAACTTTCTCACCCGCCCATCTACCCACCCTTCCACTCAGCCACCACCTCCCTGTCTCTCTTGCTCTCCAGAGCAAGGGCCCAGGGAGCAGGGTGAGGCCCGGGCTCCAGCTGGATGGACTTGGGAAACTCCCTCCACCTCTTTGCAAGTCACTGTCCCCACTTTACCAGAAGTAGCTGGCCTGGGTGGTGACTAAGGCCCTTCTGGGGGATCTCTTGGGAGCAGAGACCAGCTAAAGGCCATGGACACTTGTGCAGAGGTAACACGACAGTTCCATCTGATTCCAAGACTCTCGGCTGCAGCCCTTGGCCTCCCTGACCTTTAAGACCCTCCACTGCAGAATCCTGCTCTTGCGAGTTGATGGGAAGGTTAGATGAGGAGCTGCCTTCCCTCCGGGAACTTTCTAGCTCTTTGACCCTGAAGAAGTTGGAGTGGGTGCAGGATCCTGGGAGAGGGGCAGGATCCCAGCTTGGACTAGGGTAGTTGGCAGAGCCTTGGGGGCTGGGGCTGAAGGTAGGGGTCGGGTGGGAGGGAAGTAGAAGAGGGAGGAGGGAGAGGGTCTGGGCCCAGGATGTCTTGGACCAACCTCAGAGTCCATCCCTCAGCTGAGAATCGTGGCTGAGTTTCCCAGGTCAGCCAGGATGCCCGCCCTGTCTCTCTTGGTGAGGTTTGGCCCCCATCCCGCAGAATCTGCCAGGAGTGGAGAGATTATCTCCTAAAAATAGGGTCTGGGCCCCACTGAGGTTATTTTTTTCCCTTCCCCGTGATTTACCTTCATCGGTTCAGGGCGCTTGGGACAGCAAGTCCCACCCTGGCTCCCCAGAGACCACTGGGCGGAGGCTGTGGGGGAATCAGCATGCACCTGGGATCAGTCGGGGTCAGGAACTGGAGGTCAGTCAGGAGGTATAGTTGGGGCTCAGCAGGGCCCCAAGGCCATGGCTTAATCTTAGGCCAGGGAAGGGGTTCACGTGGGCAGGGTTAACTCCAGGGTGAGCCTCAGGGATTCCTGTCCCACCCAAAGGTGCTCATCGGAGTGATCCCCTCTTCTCTGACTTTCTGCAGGCCCCCCTGCTCTCACCAGTTTCTCCATGGCACCCGAAGATGTCATGGGGCTACCCTGGGGCAAAGATGTATCCCCAGCCTCAGCTTTCCCAGTCCGGCCCCATGACACCCTCACGCTTCCAGGGCAGACCCTCCTGGGCAGGGGCCTCCGCCAGGCCCAGTGCTGGAGACTCACACACAGGGACGTGAGGGTGCGCCCACACAAGCACAGGACAGGAGAAGCTGTCAGGTGTTCTCTCAGGTCAGGATGTCCAGGAAGACACAGAATGACATGTCCAAGGACGCCCTCCTCGACACCACCCAGACGCTTAATCCAGCAGGGCCTCTGAACGTCCGTGGAGACGACCCGCCCTGCTCTAGCCTCACGCTCTCACCTAGAGCCCGTATGATGCTCCCTCTCTTTCCCACGGGGACCCCAGGCTTCTCCCTCAACCTCCCCAGACCCTTCCCGTTGCAGCAAGAAATGGGGGCGGGAGGAAGGGCAGGTGGGCACAGAGAACGCACACGCACGCACATGCTCGGACATCGGCACAGCAGCCCGCCGGGCCCTCCTGGCTCTCCGAGCCTTTATTGTTGGACAGACATGCCGCCATTCGAGGAACTCCCTCAGGCAACCCATAAAAAAGTTAGCGTCCAGGCCCTGCAGACCTGTCTGGCAATGGTGTGTCCATGCCCGCACAGGAGGGCGCTTCTGCTCTGGCCTGCCCCCCGTGGGTCTGCAGTGCTGGGCTTTCTCCCAACAGCTTCAGGTGGAGGCTGAGGTCCCTGCGCTGGCGCCTGGACCATTCAAACCCCTGCCTTTAGGGGCAGGCTGTCCATTGGCTGGTCTAGGTCCTTCTTCCTCACCAGACTCAAGTGGGTGAAGATGAGGATGAGCAAGAAGCCTGAGGGACCCGAGAGAGATGGATCAGCCAGCAGGAGGGGCCCTGGGACTTCTCCAGCCTCAGGAAATTTCCTAGACAGCATCCCCGAGGCTGGCTGGGTGCGACTCTGGTCCTCGGGCCTGAAGAAGCCTGACTGACTTGCCCAGCCCTCCCCAGGTCCCCGCCCCCTGGAGGCTGCCCCAGAGCATCCCAAACCCCAAAACCCCCTACTCTGGAGAACAGTTTGATTGTGGGGTGAGGGGCGGTGAGTGGGGGGTTGTCATCGGAGATCAGAGAGTTGTTCCTACACACCCTGGAGAAAGCTGGTCCATTGTAGCTCTGCGTTCACCAGCAAAGAAAACCAGGGGAAATATTAGGGGGCTCACAAATTATAAAGGGATGCAAAGAAATAAATAATGAAGGAATTAGGCTGTCATGATCCTGCACGAGTCACTTAGCTTCTCTGAGGCTCAGTGACATCATCTGGAAAATGGGGAGATGTCAGGATTTGCTGCTCAGGCTTACGGGGAAGATGCAACACCACTATCCTCTGCTGGGCACAGGGTGTACTCAGTAGGGGGGGTGACAATGTGACAGTGAGTGCTGTTATCAGCGGCCAGGATGATGATGATTATGACAGCAGGAGGCAAGAGCATAATGACTAAGGCAGTTGGGGAGGGGGACCCCTTCTTTAGTCCTCAGGACAGGGTCGCTGTTTATCCAGAGGCTGCGGTGCCAACACCCCTCCGCCTCCCCCATGCGGGAGCCCAGCCTCCATTACCTATCACTATCAGGGTGCCCACGAGGGTGCCCACCGCCGCCAGCTTCGTGGGCATGCCCTTCATGCGGCCCACCTTGCGCATGCACTGCCCATCCATGTTGCAGCGACACACAATCACTGGGGGGAGGGGACAGGGGAGGAAGGTCAGGGCCTCGGGGAGCCCAGTCCAGTCCAGCCGGCTGGTACGGGTGCTTCTCTGCACGTGCGTGTATTCATGTTTGGGGGAGGCAGGGTGCGTGTCCCTCCGCGCATGGGCCTGCAGGCACTCCGGTCTGTGTTTTCGGCCGTGATGTGCAGGTGTGCACAGGCGTGTGCTGCCCGTGTGAGCCCGTCGACACCGGTGCCCGGTCCCTCCCTCTGCGTCCCTCAGGAATTGCAGGCCACCGAGCTCGGCTGCACCTGAGCCCTGCTCTCACCTCGGACCTGGAGCTGCCACATCCGGGCATCGTGGCTGACAACCACGGGGATTATATGCTCACGCGGCTCCACCCAGTGCAGGGCCAGGGTGAGGTAGGCATGGGAACCTGTTGGGACCGTCAGCGACAACCAGTCACTAGGCTAGAGAGTCCTCTGGGGCCTGCTTCCCGCAGGTCCAGCGCCACCCCACCATCCAAGGGCCACCCCGCTTGGCCACAGCCTTCTCCACTGCTGACAGACCGTTGAGAGCCCAGAGGCGCCAGTCCCGCTGCACCGTGGGGTTGGGACCAAGGGCGAAGCTGTAGGGCCCGTGCCTGCCAGACGGGTCGGGGTCTTTGCTGGGCCCGCTGACAACCACGCCGTGGTCCTGGCGGGGTGTGCAGAGGTGTTGCGTGGGCACAAGCGTGGGCGTCAGGGCTGAGGCAGAAGGGGCCTTCACAAAGTGGATCACAAGGGTCACGGAGGTGCTCGGCATCAGCTCATCTGCAGAGAAGGCATCAGCCATCAGCCTCACCCCTGACCCCTGCGCTTCCTGCTTCTCTCTAGGCCGCCATCACCCCGCAGTGGTCTCCCTCACAAGGCACTGTGCCCCTTCACCGTCTAAAGAGTGGCCCTGGGCCTGTCTGGGTGCCAAGCTGTCCTCAGCCCCCCCGCCATCACCCCGCCGTGCCTGCCGCAGACAGCCGGGGCAGCCGGGACCTGGTTGGAAATAGCCTGACTGTATGCCCTGAAATGCCCGCACCACGGGACTGCCCGGTCCCTGGGACCCGCCCCCTGGCAGCCCCGCGCCGGCCAGCGCCCAGTGCCGTCAGCGAGGCAGCAGAGCCCGCTGCACCTGCCTCCCTGCCCACTCAGGTTACCTCCTGGCACGCCTGCCTGGCATAGCCCCAGCCCTCCCTCCGCCTGCCAGCCCCATCCCCTCTACTCCTGCCCGTGCCTAAGGCCAACACCCTGAGAGCACCCGGGGGTGCAGGGGCAGGGGCTGCAAGTGTTACACTAGGTGGGTGGTCTGAGAGGGCAGGCAGGGTCCAGCCTTTCTTACAGGGAGACCCCAAATCCAGCCGCCATCCCTCCCTTCTGCCGGGGGCTTAGTGGACGCCAGCAAGGGCCTCGGGGAGGAAGCCTGTCCTGCCCTCTGTCTGTCTGGGGCTTGCTGGCCCTCTGGGGGCCCACACTGCCTGGCCATACCTTCTTTCCGGGCCTCCACGAGCACCGTGTACCTGTCCCCGGGCCGGGCGCCCTGCAGGGGCCGGGCCGTGTGCACCTTCCCCGAGACGTCCTCAATGGAGAGCCAGCCCTTTGAGTCATTGACCAGGGAGAACCTGAGGCCCAAAGAAAATGCAGGCTGGAGGCACCGGGCTCGTATGTAGGCTGCTGCCCAGAGACCCCCCCGGGCCCCCCGGGCCATGTGAACTGCTCAAGTGCCACATCCTCTGGTGACAGGGTGGCAGCGTGCCTGGGGTCCAGTCTCTCCAGCCTCGGGGGCTTGTTGGGACAGAGCTTGCACCAGGGACACTAGAACAGGGGACAGATCGTGAGAGGCGGGGGGCCTGATTCAACTCCTTGTTCTCTATCATCCCCACAAAGGGGCGGGAAGAGGGCCAGAGCCTGGAAACAGCCCGTGGGTGCTGCAGTCTGGGTGAGGGCAGGTTTGAGTCCAGGCCAGCCAGGACAGCGCGGGAGACATCACCTGAACTCTCATGGGGAGCAAATCCCCCTCTCTGTGCCCTGCTGGCTCCCCAGCCCTGAGCCCATCCCCACCAGGAGTCACAACCTTGGCATTAGCCTCAGTTTGAGGACTATTCCAGGCCCCTCTGAGGCTCTGGGGTCATCAGTGGGGAGCAGGGGAGACCCAGCCCAGGTAAGGTGGGTTTCTGGCTCACCTGAGAGAACCGCTCATCGGGCCAGCAGGCTGGATGGTCAGCAGCAGGGAGCCGGCTGGGGTGCTGACAGGGACGCTGGCTTTATAGCTCTGCTGGTCCAGCTCGGGGCCAGGGACCACCCTCTCCACCAGAACAGTCACCGTGGCCGTGGCTCCGGGGCCTGGGCCTGGCCCCGCTGGCTCCGCTGCGCTCAGCACCACCACCACCAGCGTGTGACTCGGAGCTGCCTCGTAGCTGAGTTTCTGGAACCAGTGGGGCCTGGGTCACTGTGGGGGCCGGGGTGTGGTACACATGTGCAAGCGTGAGTGTGTGTGTGTGTGAAGGTCCGCCCTTCCCACCCCCAGCCCCTCACCTTGAGGAGTCGGAGTTGGACCTGGTTGGAATCTGGCTTCCAGTCCAAGCCAAAGGTCCCGTCTGCATTCCCCGCCTCGATGGCAAAGCGCATGAGGCGAAAGGCAGGGTCAAGGTCAGCATCAGTGGCCATGAGTGTGGCCACCAGCATCCCAGGCTCTGCATCCTCAGGGAGGCTTATGGGCTCAACCTGGCAAGATGGAAAGGGCCCGTGAGCCCCAAATCAATGTCCTTCCAAGGTCTCCTCCCTTTCCAAGGTCTCTGTTCCTGCTTACCTGGGAAGTGGTAAACTCGGGGGCATGGTCATTGATGTCCAAGATGGTGACAGTGACCGCACAGGTACTGCTGAGGCCTGAGGCAGGAGAGGGCATACTGGGGAGTCCAGGACAGGCACAGAGGGCGCAGAGGGCCCCTATCCCCATGAGGGCACTTACCGCCCTCCGCTCCTCCTAGGTCAGTGGCCAGCACCTGGAGCAGGAAATCCTGGCCGGCTCGGAGTGGGGCAGCCCCCAGGGTCACACTGCCGGAGGCAGAGTCTAGCTCGAAAGCCCCCTCCTCAGGCTCAGGGCTCAGCAGCCGATACACAACCTGAGAATGGGGGGAACCAGGGGCATCTGCGTCTTCTGCCAACAGGCTGGTTACCTTGGTGCCTGCAAGACAGCACCCACCTGCTGGGACCTGAGGTCTTGGCTCACGCTTTCCTCCCTCAGGCTGTGCTGGACCGACGCTGAGCTCGTGTGTGTGTGTGTGTGTGTGTGTGCGCACGCGCGTGTGTGTGTTTTGTTGGGGGGTGTGGACATTAATAGGAGGGCCTGAGACTGAGCCCATCTCAGAGAAGAGCAAGACTGGATGGCTCACAGGGATGTCACCCCACCCCCTGACAAAGCCCACCTGGGGGACTGAGCTCAGGAATGCCGACTGGGGGGTTCACGGGGGGGCAGACAGGTGCGTTGTCGTTCTCATCCATCACCACCACATGCAGCTCCAGAGGTTCCGTGTAGTCCTCGCCTCGGGTGTTCTGCGCCCGCACCTGGAGCAGGTACTGTGGTGGGCAGTGGGGGGGGGGCCTCAGATGAAGGTTGGGTCCACTCCAGCCTGGGCTGGGTCTGGCTGCCCTCCTGGTAGCCAACTCCAGTTCTTTGGGGAGCTCTTCCACCGCCTCAGCGTCTATGGGGGATATAACATCCCCCAAAGCCAACAAGACAGTGCCCAAGCACCCCAAGTTTGCCCCCACAGCTCCCCCCTCACCTCACCTCAGCCTGGGCTTCTCGGTCCAGCTCCCCGGTCACATAGAGCGTCCCCTCTGCATCCACATGGAAGGGCCCAGGGGGCTGGGTCTCCAGGTGGTAATGTACATTCCCCCCACTCCAGCGTACCTGGGGGGAAGACACGACACAAGGACACCCCAGAATGGAGTTCACGTCGGCCCTTATGTCTCAACTACTCTTGGGTGGGGAGCTTGGGCCCTGACTAGGGAGCGACCCCAGGCAAGTTGCTGTCTCCCCTGAAATCCAGGTAGGGTCCTTCGGTTTGGGACACTTGTTTCGGCCACTCCACGGTGGCCTTGCTGACCCAGGCCGCAGTGCCCGAACGGTGAGATTGTTTCATTCTCTGCCCTCCCGGGCTGGGCCTGACCCAGGGCGTTCCTCGAGGAGGCCTGAGACATTCCCGGCCTGGGCGACAATCCCCATGGCAGCAAGGAGGTGGCAGCTGTTCTCCCCAGGAAGACTTGGGCAAGCTGAGAAGGTCAGGGGAGAGCAGGTAAGGAGTCAGGGCCTGGGCCCGGGGCTGGAATGCCCACTCCATCGGGGGAACTTCTGGGGACAGTGGTAGGAGGCGCACAGCTAGGGGAGGAGCAGGGTTCAAGCTGGGCCCCGGGGCCACCCTCGCAAATCTCTATACACTCAGGGCCAGCCCCACCAGTCGTGGGGCGACAGCGGTCACTGATGGCCACGCTCACCTGGGAAATGTTGTGCGGGTACAGGACTTTGAGATTCTCTGCCAAGTGCACAGGATCCAGGGCCCCCCAGGTGCTCTCTACCACTGAGACGTCGATGACGGTTGTGGTCTGGTAGCCCGAGACTTGGTCACCCATGTCCTTGACCTGTGCCAACAGCTGGTAGGGCCCCTCTGGGGCTTGGTGCAGGCTGGCGCTCCCTAGAAGGTTGAGAGGTGGCGGGCAGCAAGGGACCAGGGCATTCTTCGCAGGGAGGCACCAAACAAAATCAAGCCTGTGGCAGGTGTGTGGGATACTCTCTTGGTCAGGAAATGAGGGGGGCTTTCAGCATCATTGTGAGCATCCCCTCAAGATGCAATAGCTTGCAAAGCCACTTGTTATTGTCCTGATTTATCCACATGAGGAGTGATTGATGGACTGGATGGGTGGGTGACTGGCACGGGGGAAGGGCACGTGGGTAGATGAGGGCATGATGGATTGAATAAAGGGGTGCTTGGGAGGGGGCTGCAGACGGGTGGGGATTTGAGCGCGTGCATGGATTTGGACCACATGTGTCGCCGGGTGGAGGTTGTGAGGGGCCGCTGATGGTGAGTGGGTGTGGGACTGACTTCTCTTTCCATCCCCAGGCCCTGCCTCTGCTCTGAACTCCCAGCTCCAGGTCTCTGTCGTGGCCAGGTGCAAGATCTCCCAGCACCTGTCTGGGCTACAACCCCTCAGGGCTCTCCTACCCTGGCCCCGGGGTTCTGCCTCCCCGCACGGCTCCCGCCCGGCCTTCTGCCTAGCAAGCCTCCCCCCTAGAATGCTCTTTCTTCTTCCTCTGTCTCTCAAGCTTCCACCCACCCTTCTCTGGCCGCTCGGAGGCCGCGGTCTCCCGCAGATCTCCCTCCCCGCCTCCCCGCACACCCGGCCAGGCTCACCCTCGGGGCTCAGGGCCAGGGCCCCCAGCCGCGGCTCCAGCTGGAACATGTGAGGGGAAGGCTGGGCTGGGGCCTGGTGCAGGATGTGGAATCGAAGATCCGAGTTGGGCGAGCCGGGTTCATCCCCATCTGAGGCCTCCAGGAAGAGGAAAGGGACGCCTGGAGGGTGCGGCGAGGACACGCTAAGGGGCGGCAGGGCTGAGAGAGGCTCCCGGGCCCCTTATCTCTCCCAGCCCTTCCGTCCCCCCAACACCGTGTCTGCGCGCCGGCGGGGAGCCGTGGGGTTTCATCCCACTTCGCTGACGGGCAGACCGAGGCGCTCAGGAGTGGACGGGACGCGCCTAAAGGCGCTTGGGTGGCCGGGGGCAGGGGGCGCAGAAACGCGAGGCTGCGGGATGGACTCTGGCCGCCCTGGCCCTCGGCCACCTCTCGGGCCCTCTCTGGGTTCTCTGGCTCCCCGGAAGCGCCCACCCGACCTGGCTGTGAGCCGGCCGCCCCGGGCACTCACCCGGCCTCGTGCCCCGGCCCAGCTGGACTCTGTAGAGCGCCTGCGCGAAACGCGGCACCTGGTCATTCTCGTCCTTCACGCGCACGCGCACGGGCTGCGGGCCCCACAGGACGCGCCCGTCCTCGGTCTCCAGGGTGACCTGGCAGGGAGGGGAGTCAGCGCCCCGCCCTGCCTTGGCTGCTCACACCTGCCCCGCGCCCTGGCGTACCTGGAGCTGGTAGTCCGCCTGCTCTTCTCGGTCCAGGGCCCGGGTCGCCAGCAGGAAGCCAGACTCTGCATCCACGGCAAAGGGGCCCTCAGATGCCCCCTCTGAACTTCCTGAGAGCACAACGCGCCCCTCGGCCTTCTCAGGGGGCAGTGGCAGCTGGTGGGCGAGAACAGAGATGAGGGAGCGGAGTCCGGGCCTGGGGGGTGCTCCCTCTACCCAGTGGCTCCTGAGACTCAGAGAGGGCAAGCACTTGCCCGAGGTCGCCCAGCCAGCAGCAGGACTAAGATTCAAAGTCAGAGCTCTCTCCCCCGGACTGGGTGCCCCCCAATACTCCCCCCTTTCTTTCTGGAGCTTGAAATTCATAATTCACCCAAATTTCACGCTTTCCTTAAAAGTCTGCTTGCCTGAGATTGAAATCTCATTCATCATGCACACTGCGATGTCCTCTCTGGGGAGCAGCTTGCAAGGAAGCCGGGGCAAGAGAGAGAAAGGAGAGCGGGGGAGGAGCCGCAGCAGTTGGGGGAGAGGGAGAGGCGAGGGTTCACCTTGGCCAGGTACAAAGGGAAGTCGCCGCCGTAGTTCTCCGGGACTTCCACGAGCAGCGCTGCAGGCTGGGCCTGGAGGAGAGCCTGTGGGAGAGTCTGGCTCTGTCACTGGGCACTGGGGGCCTGACAGAGAAGGGGTGTTGCTGCCCTTCCCTGGGCCTGGATGTGCCTTCACCCCACCACCCTCTGACATCTGAGCCCATCACAGGCCTGCACTCAGCTCTCACCTGGTGCCCTTCAGCTACTCCTGGCATGGCCCAGGTAGAGGGGGACAGGAGTGCTAACCCCTAAGGCCGGGATCTGAGGAAAAGGAGCAGGGCCCGGCTCACCTGGGGGAGGGAGAGGCAGAGCAGCCACCACCAGGCTGGGACCATGGTCAGGACAGGCCTACGGGACAGGGTGGTAAGGATCTGGCTTAGATCCGTGGGCTGGAGGCCCCTCCCAGCCCCCTCTCCCTGGAAAGCATTCCCCCCCTTGTCCAGGAAGAGGAGGGGGGTTCCCCAAGTCCCATGGGGGTACAACATCCCGCCTTCTTTAGCAGAACCCCTGCCCCCTGGCCACTGTGGGGCAGGCCAGGCGTCCCTCTTGCCTTCTGTGCTGCCCTTGCAACTCTCAGACCTGCCCTCCCCGCCGCCTGGACATTGCCCCCGCCCACTCCCACCCTGCGTCCTGCCCGAGCCGCTCCGCACACAGCCAGACTGGCCTCCTCCTCCCCGCAGGCAGGCTCCCCATCATCTGCGGAGCCGTGTCCAGCTCCTCAGCCAGGCCCCCAGGCCCCCTGAGGCCCCCAGGCCAGCCGCCCTGCTTCTCGCCTCTCCGTAGCTCCCCATGAGCGTTTCATTTCCACCCTTTTATTTGCCTCCCCAGCCTCCCCAGCTCGCAGATCCCAAAGTGGCTATTTCCCAGCAGACCCCCCAAATCCCCAAAGTTTGAAGCCATAAAGACCCTGGCAACTCTGAGGGTCCCCGCCTGCATTGCGGCAAGGCCGGGAGGGCAGGGCGTGACCAAGGTCACGGGAGTCTCCACTGCAGAATCCTCCAGGAACAGAGGCTGCTGGTTCAAAGGCTCCAGGACGGTGCCACCTCCCGCTGCCACCCTCAGAGTCCCTGAGGGAGGAACCCTGCCCTCCCCTTGGTGGCATTTGCCACCACTTGGCAGCAGCTGATGAAACGGACAACCCCTCCAAAAACGACTCCGCCAGTTCTTCCCTGGACGACGGGAGGACAGGGCCGCAGTTCTCACTCCCCTGCTCCCACCACCCCCACTCTGCCCACCCTCTGTCCGCTCACCCTCTGGTGCCTAAGGCTGGCTCCCTGGTCCAGCCGCCGGGGAAGAGCTCCTTCTCCAGGGAGCGCTGTCCGGGCCAGGCCAGGCCAGGAAGGAGGGCAGGACGGATACTTGCTCAGGAGTGGAAAACACCCCTGGGCCCACAGCAGCAGGCCTGGCCCCGCCCAGCCCCCCAAGTTACTCATTGACTTTGGGAAGCTGGGCACTGCTCAGCATCCGTGACTGCCAGCCCCAGGAGGTGGGGGAGTCGCCGAGCTGGCATGTCTCCCCACCCCCCACAGCCCAGTGCATTTTCCTGGGCCCCTCTAGGCTTGAGGACTTTTCCTGTGACTCCAGACTCCATCCCACCGGTACCCCACCAGCCAGGTCGGCGGCTTCGCCTTGGCCCCCTCCGTTCCTTCTGTCTGGAATGCCGCCCCCTTCCCTTCCCGCCCTGGGAGCACCTGCTCAGACTGTCGACCTCGGCTCACAGCCCCTCTCCAGGAAGCTTTCCCTGGGGTCCCGGCCCGGCTCTGCTCGGGGTTCTCTGGGAGTTATTTCCACCCTGCGCCCCCGCCCCGCGCCAGGTGCTCCCTCTGCCAAGACAGAGAAGACACCAGAGTGTCAGCGTCTGCCTTTTCCATCAGGCCGCGAGGCCGGGGCAGGACTCAGACTCAGCGGTGGCCTGGCCCTCGCCTGGCAGCTCCCGACCGGCCGGGGGAACTGAAACAAGCGGACGGAGCTGCGCGCCATGGACACAAGAGCAGTGCGCGCCCTACCCTGGGCACTGCGGGGCTCCAGACCCCCCAGCAGTGGGAGCAGCGGGAAGGGGGACAGTGGCCAGTGAGAACCCCGCGGCTCCTGAAGTGCTTCCACGGGGCCCTGTCCGGCCACAGGACTGTCTAGGCCCGAGAAGGAAAGCTCAGGTGACCTTGAGGGCTGACCCGGGGCCCCTCCCCCAGTGAGGCAGCCAAGTGGAGCAGAGAGAAGCTTCCAGGGCTGAGCAATCTGAGATGAGGGGGAGGGTGGGAAGGACCAGGGGCCCTGGCCTCTAGTCCCTCCTTGTTCTCGGAGCTTCCCGTGGTGTCCCCTGAGTCCTGCCCATCGCACGTCTGGCTGGTTTCTCTCAGGCTGGAAGCTGGGCTGGGATCCCTCAGCTGCCCCCAAACTTGTGTCACACACTGAGGACCTGCCTGGAGGTCAGATACCCTAGAGCCCCGCAGTGTGGCGGTTTGAAGGGGCCTCTCACGTGTTAAGCTCCCACTACGTGCCTGGTACTGCACTAAGCACACACTTCATTCTTCCACCCACTCCCTTCTGAAGGGGACATCGTCCCACGTCACACGTCGGGGTGCAGAAACGCTGAGTGGCTTCCCCAGGTCATACAGGCAGGCAGTGTGCAGAGCCTGGTAGGCCTGGCTGCTTTTTCAGGCTTTGGGGCCTTCACCTGCTCTGAGAAAACATGACCTCTGCATGCCTTGAAGTGTGTTGGGGCATGGGAATGGGGAGCAGCAATGGGCGGGGGCCACTGACATTGCCCTGGGGGCGTGTGGGTTAGCCAGAGGGGCCCCCACCCTGAAGAGCAACTCCCAAGCCTCCTTCTGTGATCGAACCACCATCGAACCACAGCGATCAGTGTTCCTCTACCCAAGTGTGAGCTACCCCAGGGGTCTGTGAAACAAAAAACTGACCCAGTGAAGGAATATATGCACCCTGACCTGGAACTTTCTCCGAAACTGTTCCCAGTCTTGCCCCGGGCTGTCCACAGGCTCTGGAGACACGCAGACCCACACGCCAGGTCCCCTTCCACCCGGTCACCTCGCCAAGTGCTTGTTTTCCACTTGCCCAGTGCAGGTGTTTGTTCCTGAAATGATGTAGGTACAGGCCCTGCAGACACGTGTGCCCAGAAGGGGGCCCCTCCCCAGGTGCGGGCGGCGGGCCATGGGACACCTCTGGCTGTCAGTGCACAGCACACTTGCCCACATCAAGGCAAGGCCTCTCATTTTGGCCAGGGCGGGTTCCAGGGACTGTTTCCACCGAGGCCACATTAGCCAAGCTGAGCATGGGAAGCCCTGGCCTGGACCTTCTCAGAGGAGAAAACACACGCCTCCTTCCCCAGCGGGGGCACCTCAGAAGTTTCCCACAGACAACCCACCTCAGTGGCCCTCCAGTTCCCCAGGAGGCAGCAGGGCAGAGACACCAGCCAGGGAGCCAGGCCCAGGGTTCTGATCTGACCATGAGCTCTGGGGCAGGGCATGATCCCTTGGGCAGCCTCAGTTTCTCTTATGTACTCTGGGGTGAACCCCCTCTCAGCAGGATTATACCAGGTCCCAGTGAGGAGAGGAATCTAGGTAACAGTGGGGGAGGGGGGCCGTCTTCTCTCTCTTACTTGGCCCAGCCCACACCTGCTCCCCCCACCCCAAGCTGGCTGCATCCAAAATCAAAGCCAACACTAAAACGGGGCAGTGAGTAGGATCCCTCAACTTTGGGAACTCTTCCTAGAACCCCTCCCAGCTCCCCCACCTGCCCCCCAACCCCCACACACACACCATGGGAGGAAACAGAGTCGGCAGCCCTGACCTATCAGGAAATAGTCTTTATTACAAAAATCTGCATGTAAACAAATAGCCGCAGCACTGAGCGGCCTCCCCGCGGGGCACGCACACCCACGTGTAAAGAGACCGAGCCCTCTCCCCACACGCAGGCCTCCCACTCGGGCTGGGATCGGGCTGTGGCTTGGGTCTCACGTGGGCCTGCACACGCATCTGTGGGCCCAGCCTCAGTGGCCACTGGCAGCCACCTCCCTGGGCAGCACTGCCCGTCTGCCCCGATGGAGTGGGGGA
The DNA here is from genome assembly GCF_014898055.3 of Talpa occidentalis. Classification (NCBI taxonomy): domain Eukaryota; kingdom Metazoa; phylum Chordata; class Mammalia; order Eulipotyphla; family Talpidae; genus Talpa; species Talpa occidentalis. The sequence goes on from NW_023601754.1 coordinate 6,177,093, forward strand.
CACCCAGAGTCTGAGGCAGCCCGAGGCGCCGGGGCGGTTGGCTGGGCCAGCCCACCAATCTGCCCATCTGTCTGTACAACAACGTATGTGCCGGGGCCCTAGAGCACCGACAGGTCGTGGCAGGACTTGGACTTGGCACGGAAAGCCATCTTGCGGCTGTTGCGCGCTACAATGCGGCCCAGGAAGCGCTTTGCCTTCTTGCCCAGGCTCTCCCTTCGCCGGGTACCCGCCTGTCTGCGTGCATTGGCTTCCTTGGTGTCCCTGCGCAGGCGTATCTGGCGCACGACACCCTCGAACAGCGCCTGGACGTTGTGGTGCAGAGCAGCCGAAGTCTCGATAAACTTGCAGTCAAAGACCACAGCGCAGGCCCGGCCCTCTGAAGTGGGTGGGGGACAGGCACAGGTCAGTACACAGCGGGTGGGCGGGTGGAGCCCGTGAAACCCCAGCCACCCCCTGGCACCTGCCACTTAGGCGTCTGTAGGGAAGCGAAGGGGCAGCCCAGGGTTCTCCCCAGAAAACACAGCCCAGAGGGTGCGAGGCATTGCTGGATGCCCCACGGTCAGTCTGCCTGCGTTGAAGGTGCTCACGAAGACCCAGAAGGGAAACACACTTGGAATAATCTGAAGTCTCGTCATTAAATGGAAAGGCCGCAGTGGTCAGCTCAGGGCGACGAGAACTTTGTGGACAACTTAGAATTTCACGGTTTACTGTTCGATCCTGATGAATGGCCCGGGGGACTGGGGTAGGGGGTGGCAGGGGTGGAGACTGACCAGGTCCTGCTAAGGTCCTTTGAGGGGGGACTTAGGTTTGGAGGCTCAGAGGAGGATGCTGAGCCCAAGGGTGGGGGCTACAGGGGAGGGCCCTCCCCCGGGGCAAGCCTGCGCTGAGACTAGCCTGGCCTTGGCCCCCAGGCGCTGACTGCCTGCCCTGCTTCCCTGCACGCTCCTCGCGCCTCTTCTGTCAGGCCAGGGCCAAAGGGGACGGGCCAGGCGAGCTCTGAGGAGTCCCTGGTCAGCGCCCCGTGGCTTCCATCTCCCCTAGTGCATTTGGTCCCCGCCCCATCTCGAGTCTTTCAGGCCGCTGGGTGTCCTGCGGGAGGGCAGCAGCTCTGTCCCTCACCCCCCACTCCACTTTTCTTCCTGGACATTTTAAGTCGCTGACGATCCCCAGGGACTTGAGCTCAGCCAGGCCTGAGTGAACCCTAGCCCGGCGAGGACCTCCCTCCCCTCTCTGCCCCGTTCCCTGCTCACCATCCACGGAGACCTCACGAGAGCGCACCAGGTCACTCTTGTTGCCCACCAGGATGATGGGCACGTCATCCATCTGCCTCGCCCGCCGCAACTGGATCCGAAGCTCTGAGGCCTTCTCGAAGCTGCCCTTGTCGGTCACTGAGTACACGATGACGTAGGCATCTCCCATGGCCATGCAGTGGCCGGGCAGCCAGTGGCCCCCGTCCTAGGGGACACAACAAACATACATCCACCCAGTTGTTCTCACACCCTGGCTATAAAGCAGACCCCCACCCCCGGCTCACCCCTCCCACACCCGCCCAGGGTCTCCGGGACATCCTACCTGCTCCCAAATGTCATAGACCATGAGCGAGGTCTCCTCTCCGTCCACCACGATGGAGCGATCGTACGTGTGCCCTGGGCAGGAGACCAGCAGCCAGGTTACCTCCTGGGCGCAGAAGGCCCTCCCTGACCAGTTGGTGGGCCACACCCACCAACTCCCCCCACCCCATCTTTCCGCCACTGAGGGCTGTGTGGCAACAGAAATGACAGGGGAAGTGGGGGACAGAGAGCATGGTGTGCCCCCACCTAAACACTCTTCCCAAGCTAGCAAGCACTACACTGGGTGGTCACACGGAAGGTCCCAACCGCCTGTTGCCTGCGCCCCAGGGTGGCTCTGATCACAGACCCCGGGGCACCTTTCCTAGAAACCCCCTGGGCTCTGTTCCCGCCCCCCTGTGCTGCAGAGCAATCCTATGCACCCCGCGAGGCCTGCTACTCCGGGCGTCCTCCATCAGAGGCGGGACTCTCCGCGGAGTGGGGAGCTGGCGTCTAACTCTGAAAGCGACTTCAGAATCTCGTGGCATTTGCCGCTTTGGATCCGAGCCCCCAGCCCTGGCGCCCCGGGTCCGCACCCGCAGCCCCTCACCTGCAGCCTCCGCCTCGGGCCCGTCCTCCACGCCGCCGAAGATGCGCGCCAGGGCGCTCTTGCCCACGCCGGGCGCCCCCAGCAGCAGCACCTTGAAAACGCTGTCGTCGGAGTCGCTGCCCCCGGAGCTGAGCGATTCCGAGGACCCCTCGGGCCAGTCCAGCCGGGGGCCCGCGGGCCGGTCCCCGGATCCCGCCACGGCCGGGGCGCCGGGCGCCAGCGCCGCCTGCAGGTCGCGCGCGTCCACGGGCATGCTGCGGCGGTGCAGCGCGGGCGCCGCGCCCCAGGGCGAGCTGCCCCGACGGCGCTCGCGCTCCCGGCCCGCGCCCGCCACGCCGCCGCCGCCGTCCAGGGTCATCGCGTCCACGCGGGCTGGGGGCTGCGGCGGGAGCGGGTCAGGCGCGGCGGGGACGCCCCGCACGCCGCCCGACGGGTGGGCCGGCCGCGGCGCCCCCGCCCCCCGCCCCGCGGGGCCCCGAGCCTGCGCGGACTCGGCCCTCCCCGCGGCCCGTCCGCCCGCACCCCAGAACGGGCTACAACCCCGCCCCCGCCCCGCTGGACGCTCACCCGCTCGCCCACCGACAGCGCCACAGCAGGTCGGGGCTCGCGCAAGCCGCTCGCGCACTCGGGCTCAGCCACGACGCCGCAGCCGCTGCCTCCCGGCCACGCCGGCCCGCGCCGGAGCCGCCTATTTAAGCCCCGGCCCGCCCCCGCCCCCCGCCCCCGCGCCCGCCCCCGCCCGCCGCTGGGGGGCTGACGTGTCCGTCTGCTCCCCCCACCCAGGGGAATCCCCCACCCTCCTCCGCGGGCCTCACACCACCCAGACCCGCCCCGCCCGCCAGGACACGTGTGCGTGCGTGTGTGTGTGTGTGTGTGTGTGTGCGCGTGTGTGTGTTCAGGGGAAGGGTTTGATGTGGGGGAGGGGGAGCAGGAGGTGGAGGGCGCCCCATGGGTGGGGGAAGCCAGAGGAGCCAAGGGCGCCAGAGTTAGACTCGGCCCTTTAACAGTGACGCTCCCTCCCCTCTCCCGGCGCCGGCTGCTGCCCCGAAGCTACAGGCTGCCAGACCTCACCCTTCTCTCCCACGACACCCACTGCCCACTGGCTCGCGTCTGAGCTAGAATTTAAGGGTCCGGAATCCCCACTTCTGACCGCAACACCAAGTCCTTTCTACTCCCCTCAACCTGCCCCAGGGAGGTGAAGATTCTCCCTGCCCTTCAGAAAGGCTAGTGTCGCCCCCACCCCTGGGCCTCACCCCTGGGCCCCACCCCTGGGCCCCAGGGGCCTTGCAGAGCCATTTGGAGGAGGGCGCAAGGAAAGGTTGCCCCTGGCAGTGGGTTGAAGGGCTTGATTCTGGGGGGAATAGAGGTCCAGAGAAGGGGAACGAGGCGCGCCGTCTCCACCTCACCCCTGCCCTCCCATCACCCTCCAGGCAGCTGCCAGCAGCTCTGCTAAAAATAGCTGGCCCTGGCCCTTCTGCTGCTGGTCACTCGGCTACCGGGCTGGAGGCTGCCCAGGCTTGGGGAAATCCAGGCAGACAGGTGTCAGAGGCCAACAGGAGCTGATAGGAAGGGGCTGGACCGGGATCAGCCTGGGTCCAGATGCTTTGAGTCTTCCGTGTCCGGACTGCCTGCGGCTCAGGGCCATCCAGAATTGAGCGGTTCAGTCTTCTACCAGGAGGGGTATAGTGGGTGTGGGTTCGTGTAGGGGGGTATTTTAGCCACCACTGCCCAGAGCTCACCGACCCCCAGGCCTAGGGTGGGTGTCTGGGCACACCAGGGAGGAGATGTAATGGGGGGGCTGCCCACAGGCTCATGGGTCTTGCCCCGTCCCAGCCTCAGGCTACCCAGCTGCAAACTTGGCATTATCTGTTGGCCTTGCTCTTGTCTGGGGTGTTGAGTATTGGGGGCAGGCAGCTGTGAGGTGCTTTGTGACAGCACCCTGCTGTCAGACTCTGACGTTTGATGACAAATGTGGCGGGGGTGGGGAGCAGGCATTCAGGGCTCGGGTGACATCATGGATGAGTGGATCTTGGTGGGCTGTTGTAGGTTGTCATGGAGACCTGGGTCGGGCTCTCTGGCTGCTGCATCAGTTTCCTTGGTAACATCCTAGAGGGCCCTGGAGTCAGGAGGGCCTGGTTAGGTAAATGTTAGGGGTCCCTAAAGTAGGTGAAGGCTGAAATGAGGGGTATCTTGTTCCTTCGTGCCCTTTCCTGGATGAGGTTCAGCGGGAAGAGGGAGGTGTGGGTCAAGCCAGAGGACACTAGTCTCAGTAGCCAGCAAACCACTTCCCGTCAGGAATCCTGGCTGGGCTGCTGATGGCCCCTCCTAGCCATCTCTCACGTGACCATGCCCTGCAGAGCCCATGGGTGTCCAGTGAGGGTAAGTGTGGGGGCTGCAGTGGTTCTTCCTAGCAGGGAGCCGTGTGATAGGAATTAGGGCTGGGTTTCCCCTCTGGTAATCTGAGCTCTTGACTTCGGCAGTGTTTCCTCATTGCCAAGGGAACTGCATCCACACTGGGCCACTCAGGCCCCAGACATTCCCCACCAGGTCAGAGCCACTTACCACACGTTTAGGTATGATCAGAGGCCATGGGGACCAAGAGTACATGACCTTGGGATGCCCCCTGCTCCCACCTCCTGGCCCTCCCAGCTGTCTGGGCTGAGCTTGACGGTGCAGGAGCAAACAGAGGCTGAAACACCCCGTGGCAGCCTAGCCTTCAGCTTCCAGGCCTGCTCCTTGCTCTCTCATCTCTGCCCATCAACTGGCTAAGGCTGCTTCCTCCTGGTTAGAACAGGAATAAAGTCTTCCTGGGGGTGTCATTAGAAAATATAAATAAAGGGCCTCCCTGGTGGCGCAGCGGTTGAGCGCTAGGTTGCGAAGCTGCCCGCAGCCTCTGCGGCGCCGGTTCGATCCCCGGCTGCTCCCCAGCCACCGGAGGAGGGTCCCACGTGGTGCGCAGACCTCTCCTGCCGCCCGCTGCTCCCCTCAGCAGTGTCCTTCGGTCCTTCTGCCTGCTCTGCTCCCCGCTCTGGCTCTGGTGAATTCTCTCACCCTCCCGCGCTTCTGACTGTACCCAGTGCATGTATAAATAAATAAATCTTTAAAAAAAAGAAAAATATAAATAAAAAACGTGAATCATACCAGTAACCCTGTTGACACACCTGTGCCCACAGTCATATCTCTGTAAGAATATTTTATTATCTTCCTTGGTTGGAGAGGACAGTGTGAGTCAATCAGTGGCCCTCTCTTGCTCCTGCTGTATTCTCTCAGGAGCAGTGGTCTGCCCAGAAGAGGGGCAGATGCAGATACCTGTCCCCCATATCTACCATCTCTGTGTGGGGCCCCCACATACTCTTCCTCCACTTAGCAAAATCTTACACAGGGAACCGGGCTAGGTGTCCCTGTTCTCAGCCCCTCACACAACAGCCCCATAACCCAGGGCCTCCGTTGTGTTCTAAGGTTCATCGTTCATTCATCTCACTGGGCTCTACTAAGTACCTGTGGACCAGGTGTCTGTGCCACGGGCATAATAGTGAGCAAAAATGACAGCTGGGTACATGCATGCATGTCATCTCAACCCTAGGTCAATTTCACTTGTGATTTATTGCTCCCGTTTTGGAGACATGCTGAGGCCTGAGAAATCATAGGCCTGAAACAGCAGAGCCAGACATAACCTCAGGGAGGGCTTCAAGTACCTAAACTTCACCACCTCTCTTTACTTCTGTGTCCTTAGACAGCAGCTGCTGGTCTAGAAAATTCCCGAAATTTCCCTCAGCACTAGCCCAGGATTCAGACAGTGTCCGTGCAGGCAGCCAGGAGCCAGGCATAGATGAGTCAAGCCTGACAAGGACCATCTGATATGCCAGCTGTGACATGAGCTTCATGTCCTTTGCCCACCGTGGCCCGGCTGCCAGGAGGGCCAGCTGAATGACTCAGTGACAGCTGTCTCCCCCATGACCCCCAACTCCCATTTGGACACAGACACCTTAGATAAACCAGGCTTTCAGTGAGGAGCTATACATGTGCTAAGTCCCCAGCTGGATGTAGTGGTTGGGAGGCTCCCTGGGGCTTACAGGGACCTGGCTCTTCAGCTTCTCTCTCTGGAGCACTCACCTTCATCTGTAGAAATGGGGAGCTGAGCGGGTGGAGGGGCTATGGTCACATTACCTAGGAGAATGTCTTAAATGAGCCTATTTTGTTGCTTTGTGTTTTTTGTTAATTTTTGGCCCAGATCCATTTTATTTGTTTTTTAGTTTTTGTTTATTTTTTTCTTCTAAGTCTTCATTTTTTACTTACCTTTCTGATTTTGTGCCTGTGCCTTCAACAATTTTTTGTTCCTTAAGAAGAACATTCCTGGGGCCTCCCTGGTGGCGCAGGGGTTAAAGACACAGCTCTATTAAGCTATAGCCAGCCACTGCAGCATGTATTTGATCCCCAGCCAGGGAGGTGACCCACATGGCACGGCAGACCTCTCGTGCCTCACCCGCAGCTCCCCTCAGTAGTGTGTTTCAGTCCATCTGCCTGTTCTGCTCCCCACTCTGTCCCTGGTGAATCCTCTCACCCCCCACACTCTGGCCTGTGCCCTAGTTCTTGTATGCATAAATAAATTAATTAAAAAAAAAAAAGAGCACGCTCGATCCTGGCAGACATATTGAGCACACCAGGAGCTAGCAGAGGCCTTGTAAATGTGTTTTCCTTTTAGATGTCTCATAAAAACTTTAGGCCTCACAGCATTAACTCCTCAAAGTCAGCCTGGGCACACGTCATGTAGGGGTTTTGGTGCTTTGAGTGTAAACGTTAGCAATCTATTAGGAGAGGTTCAGGACAGCCTGGTTCTGTTAGAGGCTGTGTTGTAGGATAGCCTGTGACAATATGTCAAACACAGGGCCATTTGGAGTGCCTCTGGACACTGTCCTCAAAAGAGCCCAGATTCATTTCCATCTCCGCGGAACAGTTGCCAAGTGACTGTCATTACTATCCTCACATGACACAAGGAGCAGAGACATGGGCTGAAACATCACCTCTGAGCTGGGGCAGTGGGACCTAGAATTCTGCTCTTGGTCTCTAGGTGGCAAAGCTACTCTCTTCAGGACTCGGGTTGGAGGTTGGAAGTAGGCCCTTCTAGGCAGGCAACAGCGCCCCCTGTCAGCTGAACAGTACCTGCCAAGCTGCTCAAGGTCCCCTTTAGTCCCTAGCTGAATGTCTTGGGGAGTATATTATTCTAGAAGTTCATTTCCTTACCTGCAAAATAGGAATAATAAAGAATAGCGATTACCACTGGATGGAGGATGAGCAATTAGGTAATATGTATATTGGCCCTTGGTCCAAGGCCCACTCTCAGGACAGGCTCAGTGTTGTCAACAGTGTTGTCAAGAATAGATGTGCTAAGTGCCCAGGCTCCCTGCTGACACCCCTGGCGTTCCCTGCACACCGTCGCATCTGAGCCTCAGCAGGGATGAAGTGGCAAGGCCAGGCTTTTTAATTATTCCATTTACCGCCTGTGACAGAAACGAGGCAGGGAAACCACAGCCATATACCCCACCCTCGCGGGAGGGTGAGGATTCACCAGAGACAGAACGGGGAACAGAACAGGCAGACTGACTGAAATACACTGCTGAGGGGGGGCAGCAGGCGAGACAGGAGAGGTCTGCTGCGCCATGAGGGACCCTCGCCGGCCAGCTGGGATCGAACCAGCACTGCAGAGGCTGGGGAAAGCTTCACAGCGCTGCGCTCAACCACCTGCGCCACCAGGGGAGGCCCTACTAGTGTATTTTTTTAAGGTTTTGGTATACTGCAACTTTTCAAAATCAGACTAACTGGAAAAAACTAAAAAAGTGAACTACACTCGGGCCTCCCCTGGTGGCGCAGTGGTTGAGCACTGGGCTGTGAAGCTGCCAGCAGCCTCTGCAGTGCCGGTTCTATCCCCGGCCACGGTTGAGGGTCCCACATGGCGCGACAGACCTCTCCTGCTGTGCCCACTGCTCCCCTCAGCAGTGTATGTCGTCGGTCTGCCTGTTCTGTTCCCCGCTCTGGCTCTGGTGAATTCTCTTACCCTCCCGCATTTCTGACTATAGCCAGTGCTTGTATAAATAAATAAATAAATCTTTAAAAAAAAAAAAAAAAGTGAACTACACTCATCAACCCAGCCTGTAGAGGTACTAACTGCCATCACTGCCCCCAAATTCCAAGTGACCCCGCCAAGAGGAAATACTCTTAGGAACACTAGGAAATTACATAAATTAAGGGTTTATTACAAAATGCAAAAATGTTAGTTTCTTATTGTCAGTGGTGCAAGAAAACAAGGCCCAGAGCCCTCTGCTCACTCCTCCCTGGGTGGGGCTGGGGGCTAACAGCCTCGCTCAGGAACGGGATGACAGGCACTGGTTCACCACCTCCAGCAGGTGGGTGTTCTCCAGGGCAGCAGCGACCCGCTCCTTATCCGCAAGCTGCTTGTTCACTGGTTGGGAAGGAAGGAAGGAATGGGGAAGGAGAATCAAAGCCAGGCTTCAGCCAATCTGCTGAGCCCCACCACTGAGCCTTTGCATATACACACCTGCGTACACACACACACACCCCTCCCTCCACCAATAAGGCCCTCTTGGCACCTCCTTCTCAAGCTTCAATCAGGCTACCCCAACCACCTGAGCCCACAACTATCCCACTTTCTTGGGTTCCCATTCCCTCCCCAACCCCCCCACCCCCACCCCCTGGCTGCTCATGTCTGCCTTCTGTACTATTGATACACCGGCAGACACACCCTGGTCTTGTGTATTTAGCAGAGGGAGAGAGCAGGAGTGGGGAACACAGTAAGCAAAGCAAACTTGAGTCAGGCCAAGGCTGTCACCTCAATGGGGAGTCGTCACCCACCCAGCACCTTCCACCTTGCCTTACTGACCACCATGCTGAGGGGGAAGCTCCAGGATCAATGCCTCAACACCAGCCCACGCTTACCTGCGTGTTCCGAAGCATGGGTCCCTGGCGTAATGTGAACATCCATCTGGGAGGGAGACAGGCGGGATCTGAGGACTCACCCAACTGTCTATCTCCTTTCTCCCCTCTCCCCTACCCACCACCTCCTTCTTCCTAATTATGCCTCTGGACTCTGGCCCTTCTGTGACACCTCAAACCCACCCGGAGGCAGTCAGTCTCTACCTAAAGGGGCCTATCTCTGCTCCCAACCCATCTACAGACCCTACATGCATCACACTCCTCATAACTTTTCTGCACTTTCCAACTCAGGTCTTTATTCTTGTTCTGTCCAGCTGGAAAGCTTCCTTCCAGATTCATCTCTGCTTGCTTGGATCCTTCCAGGCTCTAATTTCTGTGTTCATGCTCTCCATGTCCTCCTCGCCATGTTCCCACCTGCCCCACCCCTGGGGCTCAGTTCTAACTTATCCTGAAAAAACAGAAACAACAAATAAAAAACGAACGCACCTTGAACCGTTGGGGAAGGGATCGCAGAAGCTTCACTTTGATGGACAGGCCAATAAGGGTGGCCATGCTGCAGTGCGGGATGGTGGGTGTGAAGGCCACGGCCACCGTGCTCTCCGGGTCACTCACCTGATGGAGGGAGTGGGGGAGTCATGGCCTTTCCATCCCAGAGACTCTTTTCTTAGTTACTTCAGGCAAGTCATCTAACCCCTACACCCCTCCCTGTGCGCATCCATAAAAAGGGCACAATAATCCCCCCCTTTCAAAGACTCCCGAGGAGCTCACGAGCTGAGAGAACATCCGTCCCTAGGGGCACAGCTGGGCCTTCCTGACTCTTTCAACCAAGTCTCCCCTATCAGGTGCTGGGACCGACTCACCTGAACGCGGACTTGCTCGACGACGTTCAATTCTTCGAGTGTCAGCGGGTGCTCCGGGTCATTGATGGAGCGAATCAAATGTGGCAAGTGAAGGAACAGACTCTGCGCCTCAGCCCGCTCGGAACCCTGCGGCCGGGTCGCCCAGCCGCCCGCGGCTCCCCGCCGGCCGGCCCGCACCCCCTCCCAGCGGCCGCGCCCCCCGCCCGCGCCCGGCAGCGGCGGATATCGAAGATCTCGCGCGCGTCGATGCTGTCGGGGACCTGCTCGTCCTCCTCGCCCGCGGTCACCGGCCGCTCCCCAGAGCGCGCGTAGATGAGGGGGTTGGCGTTCTCCAAGGGGCCGCCCCCCACCCCGCCGCCGCCCACCATGGCGCAGCCCCGGCGCCCGCGGTCAGCGCGCACTTCCGCCCCCACCGGGCACTTCCGCGGGGGGCGGGGCGGGGCGACGGCGGCGCGCGAGGGACACGCCGCCTCGCTTCGCCGTCTTCCCGCGGGGCTGGGGCGCCGGGCGGGCTGCGCGTGTCGGCCCCGCGCCTGGGAAACGCCGGCCGCTGCCGCGAAGGCGCGACGGCGGATCCCGGCCGAGCTGGGTCGGGTGCAGGCGGCGGGGGCCAGCGATGAAGTGGCCTGAGGCCGAGCGGTCCGCGGCGTCTGGGGCTCCGGGACGCGCCCGCCTTCCCCTCCGCGCCCTGCCCGGCCCCAGCGCGCCGACGTGCGGGCTCTTTTTTTTTTTTTTTTAAGATTGATTGATTGATTGATTGATTGATTGATTTTACACTGAAATACACTGCTGAGGGGAGCAGTGGGCGGGAGAGACAGGAGAGGTCTGCCGCGCCATGTGGGACCCTCGCCGGCCGGGGGATCGAACCCGCGCTGCAGAGGCCGCGGACAGCTTCGCAGCGCGGCGCTCAACCGCTGCGCCCCCGGGGAGGCCCTGCAGGCTCTTTTTAAATGCCTGTCACGTGGGTGAAAGACCTTGAACTCGATCTTGACGGGGAGCGAGAGAGGCAAAGTCGCGGACAGGGCGCCGAGTGGCCTTAAACAAGTGCCCGCACCGCGTCTGCGCCTCAGGAGGGCCGGGGCCGGGGCGAGGGGTCGTGGAGACGCTCGGCGAGGGCCTGTCAGGGGATGGAGGGTCTGAAAGGCGGCCCGGGAGACGGCCCTGGACGCAAGGCGGAGCTTTCAGGATAAAGGACGGTCATCCTGCCGTTCCCCGCAGCTTTTTTTTTTTTTTAGCTTTTTAAAAAAAAATTGTAAAGATTTATTTATTTATGCATACAAGAGCTGGGGTGCAGGCCACAGATGCGGGGGGAGGGGGAGAGGATTCACCAGAGACAGAGTGGGGAACAGAACACGCAGACTGACTGAAACACACTGCTGAGGGGAGCAGCGGGGAGACGGGAGAGGTCTGCCGCGCCGTGTGGGTAGCTCCCTGCCTGGGGATCGAACTCGTGCTGCAGAGGCTGCGGATGGCTTCACAGTGCGGTGCTTAACCCCCTGCGCCACCAGGGAGGACCCCGTTTCCTGCAGCTTTAACGCAGTTTGTTCCCATTTCACTCTCAGTGGGAACCTCACGGTGCTGGCCAAGGAAGTTCTCCAGGGCGCCCCAACCACAGTTCATGTCTCCCCCTTTGGACCCCCTGACACGCTCTTCGGGGCCCGCGGCTGTGCAGTGGCCGCAGTGGGTCCAGATCTGGGGAGGGGGTTCTCACTGCCCGGAGGGCTGCCAGGCCCCGCGGCGCCTTCGGAGGGGCCAGGACAGCGGCGCCTCCCCGCCAGCGCCCGCCCGGCGGTGCCCTGTGTGTGGTTCTGCTGTCCTGACAGAACTCACCTTCCCCGGGCCAACCCCGCCCTCCCCGCTTACTCCCTGCCCAGTTCAAACTCCGGCCCCGAGCGCGGCGCTCCCTGAGAAGCTGCGCAGTCCCGGGGGCCTCTCGGGGACGAGCCTCAGCCCGGCGGGGGTGCAGGGACGGCCGTGCAGCCCACCATGCGGCCGGACAGACTCCACGCGCGCCTGTGTGTCGCGGCCTGTGGGCTGCTGCTTCTCCTCGCCCAGGGCCAGGGTGAGGCTGCGGTGGGAGTGGGGGCACCCTGGGGTGAATGAAGGGGGCGGCCGAGAGGAGGGTGGGACTTGCCAAAGTCTGCACAAGGGGAACCTGAGGCTGTGGGAGCGCAGGCGGCAGGGAGGTGGGAGCCGGGGGAGCAAGGGCCACAGAGCCGGGCGCGGGCCTTGGCGGCCGCTGGGGGCTGGAGCGCCAGGGCTGGAGCTGTGCTGAAGCCGCCGAACACTGAGGGGGGCGCGCCAGGAGGGACCCCGAGGAGCGTTCAGGTGGAGGGACTTGGCGACTTTTATCCTGCTTAGAAAAATTCATCGGATTAAGTGTAAAGATGGAAGCAGGTTTATCCAGTGATCAGTGATGAAGCAGCACTCCCTCAGCAGGCAGAGGGGCGCCGCAGAGCTGTACAGAATGGAAGGAGTTTATAGACTGGAAGGGACGAGGGGAAAGAGGATGGGCTGGGTGAGGCCAGGTCGCCCTCCCCGGAGGGCGGAGGGCGGTGCGGTGGAGGGCAGAGGTCTTGAAGGGGAAATCTGGACAGACTGGTTACTATATATCTGGGAGAGGCTGAAACTGCATTTCCATTCACTGTTAGGTATTAACACACATGGGCTTAGCACAAGCGACTCCACTTGGGCCCAGGGCAGCTTTTTCTTAGCGCCCTTCCTCGGCAGTGTGCGGAAGGCCCCGGGGCCCTTGCTGGTTCCTATGGAGGAGCCAGGAACCAGCCATGTGTGTGGTGTAGGTGACATTGCTGGTGGGTAACAATATCTTTGCCATTTGGCTCCGATTATTGTGCCCTGGGCGAGGGGGGAGGGCACCCTGGCACCCTTGGAGTCTCTCTTCAAAGGAGCCCTAGGCAAGGTTACTAGACGTGACTTCCCCCAACTACCACATCCTAAAGCCTGCAGAGACGCTGTCGTGTCCTTCTCACCTGTGCACCCGCCCCAGGCAAGGGCAGGTCTTGGCTTCCAGGGCAAAGGTGAACCTGATTTGTGCCAACTCTGGGTTGGTCTTCCTGGCCCTTTCAGTAACAGAAGCCGTATGGGCACGGTGCCTGCCCAGGGTGCCCACAGCACCTATGATCCCTCTCCCAGTGTATAATCTTCTCCCTCACAGAGGCCTTCCTTGTGTGACCTACCGTCCTCTCCTTTCTCAGTCAAACTGGCCAGGAGACGTCCACGCTTGTTCCTCCCCCATGGCCCATCCCACAGCGTTTCCACCTTACCCACCACCGACCAGACTTTGGTTCTCAGGACCCTCCAGCATGACCATCTGCTAGACCTCAATGATCCCTCCCTTTCAAAATGTTAGAATTTGGGGGCCTCCCTGGTGGTGCAGGGGCTAAAGATAGTGCTATCAAACTATTGCCAGACACTGCAGCACGAGTTTGATCCCCAGCCAGGGAGCTACCCACATGGTGCAGCAGACCTCTCCTGTCTCCCCGCTGCTCCCCTCAGCAGTGTATTTCAGTCAGTCTGCCTGTTTTGCTCCCCACTCTGTCTCTGATGAATCCTCTCACCCCTGGCACCTCTGGCCTGTACCCCAGTTCTTGTATGCATAAATAAATAAATCTTAAAAAAAAAAAGTTAGGATTTTGGATTGGACCCAGTGCTCATCTGTGTACAAGAGGGCGCAGGTGATAGGCCTGACCCTTTCCTGCCCCACCCAGTCCTGGCTTCTCCACAGGAACCAGCAACGGCCCGGGCCTTCTGCACACTGCCCAGGAATTTACCCAAGAATGACATTTTCCCACATCCTTCACTTTCATCTCAATGGTCACAAACTCCACCCGGCCCCCCACTTCTGATACTCAGCTTTTCCGCTGCCTGACACGGGGGTGACTCCCCACACCTTACATGGTAGAGCTTCTTCATGCCGTTTGATGGAAGGGATCCTCTTCAAGGAGAAAGCTTCCTTAACGCAAATGTTTCTGCTCCAGGACATTTCAGAGGCTTTTCTCTTTTGCTATTGCAAACATGAGGAATCGGAGACCAGTGACCCTGGCAAATTACACGGACAGCCGTCACGTCCTGCAAGGAACTGCATGTGGACAGCACGGTGCTGGAGAGAAGGCTGGGCCCTTGGGAAAGCCTTGCTTGATTGCTCTACCCATGGAGAAGCCCGTGAACAGAGGCTGACTCTGGCCTCCCCCACACCGGGTGGCCTCCAGCATGTTGGTCCTTGTCGGTCAGATAGGTGTACAGACTTTCCCTGAGGCTGTGTGGGTAATTTTGTTTTGTGGTTTTTGTTTTGTTTTACTTTTTGTTATGGAACCAGGCTCAGACCTGCCAAATTCTGCAAGCGCAGAACCTGAGTCTGCAGGAGGGAAGCTGCCAGGGAGGCGGAGCCAGTGGTGATAGCCTGACTGAATACCTCCCTGTAGCCCAAGGCACAGAGGTCAGAGCTGCCTGAGGCCACACAGCGCCCAAAGGCTCCCAGTTTGATGGAGAATAATTTAATAAACCCAATATGTCCATCATCAGCTGTCAACAATTATCCAATCTAATAGGGCAACCTACTTTTATCTAGACTTTTCTCCCTTGCACCATTATTTGAAACAAATCCCAAACATCGTATCATCTGTATATTTTTCAGCATGTTCTACTGAAGAAAAGAAAGACAACAGCAGCACACTTTTGTATTATAATCAACTATTAGGTGAAATGTTCTTATCTCCTATTATCTCATAAATGACATTTATAGGGTTTTTCTTTGAAATCAGGATTCAAATAAGGTCCATACTTTGAAATTTGGTCTATATGGTTCTTATTTATTTATGGATATTTATATATATTTTACATTATTGCTCTTTTTTTTTTTTAAAGATTTATTTATTTATTTATACAAGCACTGGGTACAGTCAGAAGTGCGGGAGGGTGAGAGAATTCACCAGAGCCAGAGGGGAGAACAGAACAGGCAGAGTGACGAAGTACACTGCTGAGGGGAGCAGCAGGCGGCAGGAGGGGTCTGAGTGCCATGTGGGACCCTCGCCCGGTGGCCGGGGATCGAACCAGCATTGCAGAGGCTGCGGGCAGCTTCGCAACCCAGCGCTCAACCGCTGCGCCACCAGGGAGGCTCTCATTGCTCATTTTTAAACAATATTTGCTCCCCCCCCACCCCCGGGTGTAGTCCTCATAGAATTTCCTTCCCCAATGCACCCAGGCACCATCACTACGGTCCCCTGTACTCCTCCCAATCCCTCTCCCTCCTCCTTCCCTGCAGGATGTCTCTGGTTTATAATTGTCTGTTTTTGTTTTGTTGTGTTGTGTTTTACATTCTCATCATTTTTTCCCCCCGATGTCTTATTTGGTTGCCTATATTCCTCCTATAAGTGAAACTGTTAGGGGGAAGGATGTCCTGAGCTAATCCCATGCAGGCTTTGTGGACTCCACCCCCACTGCAGACCAAAGCCATCAGGACATTGGGAAAGTCCCGTCACCACCCAAGGGAAGGTGGCTGGGACCTGAGGGTGGAGTTAAGCAGCCAGGTTGGGTATAAAAACCAGACACGCGGGCCTTGGGGGGCTTGCTGTCTCTCGCCTCCTGGCTTCCTGGCTCCTGGCTCACGAGCGCCATTTGGGATTACAGATCGGTGGATCGTGTAGGACCCATTTAAAACTTTGTCTCCCACTTTTCTCCCTGAGCTGTATATTTCCTCACTTGCCCTTCCCTTGTAAATAAACCTTTCATTAACCTCTCGCATGCGCCCGCAGTAGAGCATTGATAAGTCCTTTTAAGCGCGCGGGTGAGGACCCACAGGCAGGCACCCCTGTTTTGTATCGGGGCTGCCCTATAACAAACCATCTGATATTTTTCTTTTTCCTTCTGACTTATTTCACTGAGCATAATTCCTTCTAGCTCCATCCATGTTGCTGCAAATGGCATGAGTTTATCTTTTTTGATTGCTGAGTAGTATTCCATTGTGTATATCTGCCGATGTGGTTCTTTTTTTAATAACAGCTTTGAGATGTAATTCACACGGCATTCCATTCACCCGCTTGAGGTGTACAAGTCAATGGTTTTAACATGGCCAAGAGTTTACTTCATCATTCCCCCTTCACCGCAGCCTGAGCAGATGGGTTGTTTTCTGTGTCTTTGGATATGCCAGTTCAGGCCACTTCCGATAAATGAAATCGTTCCAAGAAAGAAAAGCTTCTTTCACAAAGCATCTTTTCACGGTTCATCCATGTTGCAGCATGTGTCAGAATTTTTCATAGCTGATTAATATATTCTATGTTTAGCTAGGACACATTATTTTTTTAAAGATTTGTTTATTTATGCATACAAGACCTGAGGTATAGGCCAGAGATGCTGAGGGGGAGGGGCGGTGAGAGACTTCAAGAGAAACAGAGTGGGGAACAGAACAGGCAGACTGACTGAAACACACTGCTGAGGGGAGCAGCGGGCGAGACAGGAAAGGTCTGCTGAGCCATGTGGGTGGCTCCCTGGCTGGGGATCAAACTCAGGCTGCAGCGGCTACAGATAGCTTCATAGGTTGTGTCTTAACCTCTTGTGCCACTAGGGAGGCCCTGGATGCATTATTGACCCACTTGCCAGTTGATGGACATTTGGATTGTTTCCACTTCCTGGCTGCTAGGAACCCACATTGAACATTCATGTACAAGTTTTTGTGTGGACACATGTTTTTAATTCTCTTGGGATATACCTGCCATTGGAACTGCTGGGTCATAGGGTAACTAGAAGAACTGCTAAATTATTTTCCAAACCACCCACACCATTTTATCTTCTCACCAGCAATGTAAAGGCTCCGATTTTTCTACATCCTCGCCAACATTTGTCATTATCTGTCTTTTTGATGTTTTGCATTATTCCTCTGCCTCTCTTTTATCTTCCTTGTGAAGAGGATAACTAGTTTATTTGTTGTGTTGAAAAAAACAGTTTATTCTAGAGGGGATCCTAGAGTTTGGGTTTTGCACATGGCATTCCTGTAGTGTCTTTTTAACTTTTTTCAGTCCCCTGAATGCCTGTAAATTTGTATTTATATTCTCAAGGCTAGATCAGATTCAGGTTTTGGATTTCACTTTGTTTTGGCAAGTCCACTTCCTGCGTGGTTCTGTGGGACGGCCATGGATGACTGGCTTGCTTTCTGTGACAAGATAAGTTGTTGTCAGCATAGCCTTTGGTGTGCTTTTTTCTTTGAAATTCTTTTCTTTTATTAAAGATTTTACTTATTTATTTTTGTATAGAACTGGGGCCTAGGCCAGAGGTGCTGGGGGTGAGAGGATTCCCCAGAGACAGAGTGGGGAGCAGAACAGGCAGATCTACTGAAACACACTGCTGAGGGGAGCAGCGGGTAAGACAGGAGAGGTCTGCTGCGCCATATGTGGGTCAGCTCCCTCAAACTCAGGTCCATGAGGTGGGCCTTTATGGTGATAGTGTTGCGACTTAACCCTTGGGCCACCAGGGAGGCCCAGTGTGCCTTTTTGTTAGTATGAGTGAGGTGAATACCCCTTCACTTGCTGAAGATCCATGTATTTGTATTCCTTCTTCTGTGTGAACATGTTCTCTGACCATTTCGTATTTTGCTAAATAGTTGACAATGCTTAATTCCTTTGTTGAAATTCCTTACTAAAAATATTATCTCTCTCCGATGACTTTCAGTCACTTCCTTCCTCCCTGGCTCCCACAGCAGGGTAGGCAGCACTTTTTACATTTCTCTTGTAGTTCTTCTCATCACATCACTCTTTGTTTGAAGGAGACTTTCTTTGCGACCTTTCTGGTCACCACATCTCTCTCACTGTCTGGTGACCTGGCACATGGTCAGTGGAAATGACACTCTCACCTGTTGGACTCACGTGACCAATTGTTTGACTCTTGGCATCAAACTCCAAGGAACCTCTGTGTGGTGGAAAAGCCCAGGGCTGGACCCAGTGAAGGCACTGGTATGGGGGGAGGTGAGGACAGAGTGACAGGCAGGAAATTTGTGAAGCAGGGGTCCCTTGCGCAGAACCGAAGATGAGGAAATAGGGAACCACATCAGGACTCTGGGAGGGCAGCTGATTGGGTGGACCCACCCCTGATATCCATTCTTGTCCCCAGGCCAGGACGCCTCCAGCCCCATCCGGAACACGCACACAGGGCAGGTGCGGGGAAGCCTCGTCCACGTGGAGGGCACCGATGTGAGGGCCCACACCTTCCTGGGAATTCCTTTTGCCAAGCCACCTCTAGGGCAGCTGCGATTTGCACCCCCCGAGCCCCCCGAGTCTTGGAGTGGTGTCAAGGATGGGACCTCCTACCCAGCCGTGTAAGCAGGGGGTTCTGGGAACTTCAAGCCCCGGGGAAGAGGGTGCTTTGAGGCCTGGGCCAGGTTGTCACAATTTCATTTAATCCCGCCACACCCAGCTTTCCCTCTGAGGTTGGTGGATTCCCACATGCATTTTCCCAGTGAACATATTGGGGCTCACAGGCAAAGTGAACTTCCCCAGGATCAGAGCTTGGCACTCGAAGGGCATTAGCTCCATCCACGTCCTGAAGGGATGCGCAGAGACCCACGTCTCCCCAGCTTCTAGTTATGCCAAGCGTTCTCCGCCAGCAGAGGCGGGTGTCCCTGCCAGAGGTTCTGTTTGGCTCCATGAATTTTGTAAGCGCCCCTGACTCTACAGATCCCTGAGGGATGGGGGAATCCCCCTGCCCCACGGTTACTGTGCCAACCGACAGGACCAGGTGCCGTCGGCCAAGGGCATGAGTATGTTCTTACAACTAGAGGCTGCGGGGTGATGAGATTCTCTGAAAGTTTCTGGATTTGGAATGAGGGGCTCCCCCCACCCTTCTCATGCAGCATCAACATACATTCATTCAGGGAGCTTATGTACATGAACTCCCACCTGGGTACAGGTATGGTGGTGAATGGCAACATGTGCAACCAGTGGTTCTCTACGAGAACCCCAAAAGTCAAGTTTTCCCAGTCCCAGGAAAATTGGTATTGAAGGTCCTCACAGCCTTGAGACCTCTCTGAAGACTGGGTTCCACCCCAGCTTCCCCAAAGCCTGAAACCTGGTGAGGAGGGCCTTCAGGGAAGGACCAAGTATGAGCAGGTCTCAGGGACAGGGGTACTAAGGGGGACTGGGAACAAGTGAGCCCAGGATCTGATCTTGGCCACGGCGAGGCCCCATGGTGACCGCCCACCCCGATTACTAGATGTCTGCAGAACTCCGATGCAATGAATGGAATGGCTGTGAAAATCCTGAATCTGACTCTGCCTGTCACCACCATGTCTGAAGACTGCCTGTACCTCAACATCCATACACCTGCCCATGCCCACGAGGGCTCCAACCTGCCTGTGAGTGCCAGGTCACAGCCCGCAGGGGTTGGGAGGACATTTGCTCTGTAAGCAGATGAGAAATGACAAGATCAACCTGGGCCTTGCTGCAGCGTGGAGCCTGTCGACAAGCCTCTCGTGAACAGCGCTTCTTTCCGAGGGCGGGCAGCTGACTCCTGCGCACGGGACCCTGGCGGCTTGCAGGGGCCCAGGACACACCCAGCCAAGTCATGCAAGCCCAGGAGACCTGCTCAGGTGTCAGAGGGCTGCACTTGGAGGTGGCTAGAGACCCCTCCGCGGATTACCTGTTGGAACAATAAGAATGAAGGCTACTCTTGATTCATTTGCCTATGGGATGTCAGGGAGATACCCCTTTTCTTTCCACCCCAGAGAGGATTCCGGGAGAAACAGAGCGAGGCTTTGGTCCACGGGGCAGACCTCCAGGATGGGACACCTGGTTTTCTTGACAGGCCTTGCGCCACCCTTGGCCTAGGTTATAAAAGCACCACCCTCTTTTGCTAGGTTGTTAGGAAGACAGAGTCAAAAAGGTGATTAGTCCAAGTAGCCCCCCAGGGGTGTTTGGGCTGGGTGGGAACCATGTAATTTCTGCCTCGGTTTCCCTAGGTGATGGTGTGGATCCATGGTGGGGCGCTGGTGATGGGCATGGCCTCCATTTACGACGGCTCTGCATTGGCAGCCTTTGAGGACGTGGTGGTGGTTGTGATCCAGTACCGCCTGGGTGTGCTGGGCTTCTTCAGGTGAGACTGGGGTCCGAGCTGGGCAACCTGGGCTGAGTGGAGCCAGAACAGTCTCGTGATCTCCCTCCCTGCCACTTCTCAGCACTGGCGACAAGCACGCAACTGGCAACTGGGGCTACCTAGACCAAGTGGCCGCGCTCCGCTGGGTCCAGCAGAATATTGCCTACTTCGGAGGTAACCCTGGCCGCGTCACCATATTTGGCGAGTCCGCAGGCGGCACAAGTGTGTCCTCGCACGTCGTGTCCCCCATATCCCAAGGACTCTTCCACGGCGCCATCATGGAGAGTGGTGTGGCCCTGCTGCCTGGCCTCATTGCCAGCTCCTCTGACGTGGTCTCCACAGTGAGTGCCCAACCTGGGAAATCCCAGACCTGCGGCTTCTCCCTTGCTTCTCAGTTCAGACTCTATTGTTCTATCAGTTAAATGGGGATAACAAGACTCCCCTGCCATAGGAGCATCTTGGAAACTACCACCTGTCCGGGGATGGTGAGGGGTTCCAGGGTCAGAACACATAGGCCTCCACCACTGCAGAGGCCGAGCATGTTCTGTGATGTGCAGAGCTGCTGCCCTGGGGCTCTCCACCATCCAGGCAGGTGGGTGACACCACTGGCTGAGACTTCTGATCATCAGGGAGGGTGGAACACTCAAAACTGCAGGAATCCACTTATGAGACTGAGATTTGGGGTGCACCTGCTACCCAGCTGTGGTCTTGGGCAAACCCTTTTCCCTTTGACTCAGGAAAAGCAATGAGCCAGCCCCTGCCTGGTCTCTTTACAGATGGTGACTGACCGGTCTGGCTGTGGCCAGGTGGACTCGAAGGGCCTGGTAGACTGCCTGCGGGGCAAGAGTGAAGAGGAAATGCTGGCCATCAATGAGGTGGGACTGAATGGACTCGGGTATGGAGGGAGGGGGCCGAGAGGTGTGGTTCAGGCAAGGCTGGTTGCCCTTCACACCCCCCAGGGTGACTTACTCCATCTCCACGCCTCGGTGTCCAGGGGAGGGTGCACGTACCCAGGGATGAGCCGGGAAGGGGCAGAAGGCGCACAAAGGGCACCAGAAGAGTCTTGGACTGATCTCATGTGCCCCCTCAGCCCTTCAAGATCATCCCCGGTGTGGTGGATGGGACCTTCCTGCCCAGGCACCCCCAGGAGCTGCTGACCTTTGCCGACTTTCAGCCCGTCCCCAGTATCATTGGCGTCAACAATGATGAGTATGGTTGGCTCATCCCCATGGTGAGTCCTAGCCCCAAACACCCATGGAGGGAGAGCCCATCCTATGTGTGTGTGTGGGGGGGCACTTTGCAGCTCCAGGCCCCAACTTGAGACACCCTCAACCTGCAGAGCATGAACATCTCTGACACCCAGAGGGAAATGGACAGAGAGACCATGAAGACTATTCTGCAGGAAACGTCAGCAGCGCTGGTGAGGCTCCAGGCACCCGCCCACTGGACCGGGCCCCTACCCCCTCCCAAGGCAGGGGACACCCAACTCTGAGAGACCCTGTCCGTGCAGCACCTCCCGAGCAAAGACTGGGGTGTGTGTGTTTGCGGATGCTTGGTCCCTGCCCCCCACTGCCTGTCCCATCCCAGAACCCAGCTCTCCAACCGTGACCCGCTGCCTGCCTCCCTGCCTAACCTGACTCTCCCTGACCCGCCCGGAGCAGAGTTTGCCGTCTGAGTTTGGTCACCTGCTGTTGGAGGAGTACATGGGTGACAGCACAGACCCCCAAACCCTCCGAGCCCAGTTCCATGAGATGATGGGGGACTCCATCTTCGTGATCCCTGCACTCCAAGTAGCCAATTTTCAGCGTGAGTATATCTATAACGAGGGCCAACTGGCAAAGGGGCAGCTCGGGCTGCAGACGCTGGGTGGCGCCTGTCAGTGTCCAGGCCCTCTGGGCGATACACCTGTTGGTAGGTGTCCAGGTCCTTACCCTGGAAGCCAGGTACATGATGTCTCACCTGGGTAAATCCTCACAGCTAGTCTAAGAGGCAGACGCTTTCCCCATTCCACAGAGGAGGACACAGGCTCAGTCACCTTCAGGGATGGCCCAAGGCCAAGAGCTAGGAAGTTCCAAGGCTGTGATTTGAACCCAGGCCCTTCCCACTGCCCTTGCTTCAGCCCAGGGCTCTCTTACCCCCGTCAGATTCTGTCTGCTTTGGACCTAGCTATCCCGACACCATGGGTGAGGCAAGAAAGCTCCGGGTGAGAGGCCACCCCCTCATGATGCCCACCCCACCCCCGTAGGTTCCCACGCCCCTGTGTATTTCTACGAGTTCCAGCACCGGCCCAGCTTCTTCAAGGACATCAAGCCACCCCACGTGAAGGCGGACCATGCCGATGAAATCACTTTTGTCTTCAGAAGCTCTGCCTTGATCAAAGACTGTGAGTTCCTAGGCGGGTCTCTCGAAGGCTCCTTGTTCCCCGGATGTGGGGCGACACCGTGGCCGAGTCCCTGAGCGAGGGTGACTGCCTTTAATGTGCAGATGAGGAAACCGGGGCCCTGAGAGGACTGGACTAGGTGTCCAGCTAGAAATGCCGAGCTAGAATCAGCGTCCAGGACTTTTTAGACTGGGACCTGTGCTGCCTCCAGTGCTCCCCTCCAAACCAGGGCGCCTGGCATGGACACAACAGGGAGTACTTCAAAGGCGTATCTGTGCCTTAAGGAACTTTGCAGTGTCAAAAGGTAGAAAGGGTGTTTTAGGCCAGGAAAGACCCCAGTGTCAGATCCCCTGGAGTGTGGGATGAGCCTCCTAAGCTGGGTGCAGAGCCGGGAGGAACAGGAAGAATCCAGGCCTAGGGAGGAGCCAGGGCAAAGTCCACCCCCATGGTCAATGTGGCGGGGGATGAGCTGTGTGCTGACCTGGGCTGGGCCCTGACCCGGACTCTTGTCCTCTGCTCTCTATAGTTAAAATCACTGAGGAGGAGGAGCTGTTGAGCAGGAAGATGATGAAGTACTGGGCCAACTTTGCTCGAACTGGGTGAGATATCACACCCCACCTCAACTCCCACGGGGGACCTCATTCCCACCTGGACTTCCCTCCGGCTGTGATGGCCTTATTAGCACACATGTGTCTTCGACTGCAAGTGGGTCCCTTCCCTAGTTCCAGGACCCACAGAGAGGGTGGGTCCATCTCCTAGTGACCTGGGGGGTGGGGGCATACGGGGGTGGGGGGAGTCAGTCTCCTTCTCAGCAGAAGGGACAAAACAACCAGGCTACCCTGCCCCCTAGTGGAGTTGACACTCTAGGGAGAGCTGGTTTCTCATTCTCCACGCCCACTGGGCAGGTTTGGCTGCCTTGCCTGATCCCAGTCAGGGTGCCCAGATTTGGGCTCCACAGGGCTCACAGCAACCCTCACAGTCCTGCTTGGGCCTTGTCTACAGGGATCCCAACGGCGAGGATCTGCCGCACTGGCCCGTGTATGACCAGGAGCAGCAATACATGCAGCTGAACTTGCAGCCTACAGCAAGTCGGGCCCTGAAGGCCAACAGGCTCCGGTTCTGGACGAAGACCCTACCCAAGAAGATCCAGGAGCTGACGCGTGCCAAGGAGAAGCACACAGAGCTGTAGTTTCCTGTGTCTGGTGGCGAGGGGGTGAGGAGGGTTCTCCCCAATGTGCCCCCACACACCCACCGAGGAGCCCTAAGTTTCCCTTCATGAACACAGCCATTTATCAATTATTTCACCCAGCCGTTAGCAAACATTTATGACCCACGCACTGCATGACCGAACCGCCAAGCCTGCCACGGGTCCTTTCTTGTTAAACACACTCAGTAACCCTCCCTCCCATACAGCCGTGGGTGGACAAACGCCAATGAAGTTCACCTTCCCCAACACCCCGGCTTCATCTCCACCTTCTCCCCAGCTTCTCTCCTCCAGGACCCCAGGCCTCCCCCACTTTGAAAGAGGGTACTTTGGGGAATGTTGTTTACACCTGGCTCTCAAACCCACATGTTCTCATATCTGTCAGTGGACAACTGAAAACCTGGACACGAGGAGCCCTGGAACGTCGAGGTTACCACCTCACCCACTGGGGTTGGCTACCACTGAGAATGTGCAAGGCCCTGTCCCCAGCTATTGTCACTCTAGATTAAATGTCATCTATCATTGACATTGAAACATGCACTCTCCCACCTCTGTTCCTCAGTGGCGACTGGCCCCATTTTTTGTAAGAAGCATGACTACATTTGTCCACAGGCCCTGGAGCCTGGGCCAGCTGTGACGTGACCAGAGAACCAGGCAAGTGACCAAGGAGACTTTGGACAAGACCTCACCTCACTGAGAGACTGTATCATTTGTCTCAAGTGGGAAGTTTCCTTGGTCATCTGCCTCCTGAAGTTTGCCTTTATTTTCAGTGACTCTACAGACACTGCAGGGCCTGCATTTCACATGACTGTAGCACAGGCGTGAAGACTTGGGATGTTTATCTTTGGATGTTTCCTAGAAGTAGTATTGAGGGAGGGCCTCCCTGGTGGCGCAGCGGTTGAGCGCTGGGTTGCAAAGCTGCCCGCAGCCTCTGTGGCGCCGGTTCGATCCCCGGCTGCTCCCTGGCCACCAGAGGAGGATCCCGCATGGCGCGCAGACCTCTCCTGCCGCCCGCTGTACTCCTCAGCAGTGTGTTTCGGTCCCTCTGCCTGCTCTGCTCCCCGCTCTGGCTCTGGTGAATTGTCTCACCCTCCCGTGCTTCTGACTGTACCCAGTGCTTGTATGTATAAATAAATAAATAAATAAATAAATAAATAAATAAAGTAGTAGTATTGATGGACAGGCAGTCCAGGAATACCTTGGAGAAGAGACTCTTGTCCCCTAAGTCCCTAGGGCCTCTCCATCCAGAGAGGTCACCTCTTACCTTTTGGAAGCCCTCTTGCCACCCTCCAGCCCCCCACTGCCTCCTCTGCTGAGAATTCCCTGACTCACTGGGAGATCACATGATTCCTTTTCCTACTTATCTAGACCGTTTTCCCTAAACTTTTTTTTCCCCAAAGTAACTTTCTCTTACACTTTATCTCAGCATGCAGAGGTACCAAATGGTCTCCCCTCTGCTTCCTTGTTCCACAAAGCATTTTGTCTCCATTGCTAAGAGATCGCATCACTCTTCTCAAAGACCCAGGCCTCTCCCTATGCCCCTCCCTCTGTCTAACTCATCCCACCTGGCACTAGATTTCCAGAGGGAACATCCCCTTTCTTTTCCTCCACTGCCTTTAAGTCCAACCTAAAGTTGGGTCGGAAAAGATGGAAATTCCCGCTTTGCCCACGCTGGGCACCAGATGGCAGACAAGGACAGTTTCTAGTCATGCATGTCTCCATGTTTTTCAGTCCTGCAGACACTGGGTAGACTTCCCAAATGCAGATTCCCACCAGTTTTTAGGACTAGTTTTAGCAGGACTAGTATATTTTAGTAGGACTCGTATATTTTAAGTTTTGTTGTAGAATAATTTATATAAAGTTAAATGCCCCTGTTTTAGGTGTACAGTTTGGCAGGTTTGGATCAACATATAGGACATACGACCACCACCACATCAAGTTTTAGAATGCTTCTATTGCTCCAGAAAGTTCCTTTGAGCTCCTTGGAAGTCAATCACTGTTCTGACCCTGGCCTCAGGAAACCACCAACTGCTTTCTGTTGCTACTCTTTGCCTTTTCTAGAATGTCATAGAAATAGAATCATGTTTTACTGACTTCTGTCACTTAATGAAAGTCAACTAGCAGTTCCTTTCATTGCTGGGTAGTTCTACAGATGATATGCCCCATTTTATCCATTCGTCAGTTGATGGACAATTGAGTGATTTCTATTTTTTGGCTATTTTAAATAAAGTTGCTACAAATATTTTCAGACAAGTCTGTGTGGATATGTGCTTGCATTTCTTTTGGTTAAATAGATAAGAGTGGAATTGGTGGAATATGAAGAATGCAGGTTTAACTTTTTTTTTTTAAAAGATTTATTTATTTATTCATACAAGCACTGGGTACAGTCAGAGCGTGGGAGGGTGACAGAATTCACCAGAGCCAGAGCGGGGAACAGAACAGGCAGATTGACGAAATACACTGCTGAGGGGAGCAGCGGGTGGCAGGAGAGGTCTGCGCACCATGTGGGACCCTTGCCTGGTGGCCAGGGATCAAACTGGCGCTGCAGAGGCTGTGGGCAGCTTCACAACCCAGCGCTCAACCGTTGCGCCACCGGGGAGGCCCCAGGTTTAACTTTTGAAGACAATGACAAAGTGTAAAGTCTTCCAAAGTGACTATGAAGGAAAAACTTAGTTTCTTTCTTTATTTAGGAAAAACCCAGGTCTCTCCTATGATGACTTTCCTGTGTGTGTCAACTTTATTTCCACGCAGAATAATTTACCTCTGACACTATGGTCACCAAATGTGTGGGGATTTTTTCCCCCCACCAAGCTGTTCTGTGGCATGAGTTGGGTGAACTCAATTGAACTCAATCCTGACTCCATCCAGAGACAGGGTCAGATCTCATCGGTTAAGGACCCAGTTCCATAGGCTGCCCACCCCCCCCCACACACACACACTTCAGATGCCAGTCTCAGTGCAGCTAGAGGTTGGACATTCTAATGACCCCTCTTTGGGTTCCATTAATTTGCTAGAGTTGCTCCCAGGACTGAGGGAAATATTTGTTTTCCATCTTATTAAAGGCGATAATAAAGAATACAGATGAACAGCCATGTGAAGAGATCCGTAGGGGGCCTCCCCAGTGGCGCAGGCGGTTGAATGCAGCACTGTGAAGCTATCTGCAACCTCTGCAGTGTCGGTTCGATCCCCACTGGCTGCGAAGCAACCCACGTGGCACAGCAGACCTCTCCTGGCTCCCCCGCTGCTCACCTCAGCAGTGTATTTCAGTCAGTCTGCCTGTTCTGTTCCCGGCTCTATCTCTAGTGAATCCTCTCACCCTCCCATACATCTGACCTGTACCCCAGTTCTTGTATAAATAAAATAAATCTTAAAAAAAA
This sequence comes from Talpa occidentalis, assembly GCF_014898055.3. NCBI lineage: Eukaryota > Metazoa > Chordata > Mammalia > Eulipotyphla > Talpidae > Talpa > Talpa occidentalis. Next base: position 6,204,114 of record NW_023601754.1, read on the forward strand.
GAGAGAGATCTGTAGGGCAAGGCCTGGGAGGGTTCTGAGCACAAGAGTTTCTGTCCCCATGAAACTGCATATAGATGTGTTGCCCACCTGGAAGCTCCCCGAACTCCCTATAGTTGGGCTTTTATGGCGTCATCCTCATGTAGGCACGATCAATTATTAACTCTATTCTCAGCTGCTCTCCGCACTCTGGAGAAAGGGGTAGGGGCTGAAAATTCCAAGCTTCTGATGATGACTGCGTCTTTCTGGCACCCAGCCCCATCCAGGAGCCTGCCCAGAGTCACCTCATTGGGACAAAAGATGCTCTTGGTGCTCTTATCACTGGGGATTTTGCCAGGGCTTTAGGGGCCCTGTGTCGGGGTCAGGGTCAAAGACAAATGTTAGAACAAGAGATGCTCCCAGTGCTCTCATTGCTTAGGAAATTACAGGGCTTGAAGAGCTCTGCGTCAGGAAGCAGGGCGGAGACCACTATGTATTTTAGCTCAGGACTGGGTTTTTTTTTTTTGTGCATCCCCAGCGCCGTAGCGGTGTCCAGCCACTCCCTGTCCTCACGGACACTTGCTGCCAGCAGGCTGTTACATTTGATTCACTTTAATGGGTGTGTAGTGGTGTCTTACTGTGGTTGGTGTGTTTTCTCTCTCTCTCTCCCATGCATCATGTATACACATAAATGGATCAAGACTCTGGCAGGGGGGTACAGTCAGGGTTCTGGAAAGATAAAGACTGTGGACAGAGTTGCCCAGCAGCTGGATCCGGGGTAAAGGCAGAGAGCATGGTGCTGGGTCCCCCTGCATTCTGACCTGACTGCCTACCCATGGGGAACAGAGAGCCAACCCCAGGAGGAGCTTGGCCAGGGTGCATGGCCACCTCTGCATCCACAGACCACTCAAGAAAGCACAGCCTCAATTCAGCTGCGAACTTGATGACAATTCCCAGGGTGCTATCACGCCCTGGGGTTCCCCCTGAGTCCATGGGATGGACTTAGTCCCAAGGGACACTCCTTCAACATCCTCCAGGCAACAGGCCTGCACTCTCCCCTCCCTGCCTTGTGAGGCCAATATTGCCTCATTATGCCATGACAGAGGTTACATTTGAAGCAAACACTTTCTGATTTCCAGACTTTTTCTACAAAAATAGAATCCCATCAATCAAGAGTCAAGAGTACCTCCTTCCATAAAATTCTCCACACCTTCCTCTGCTTTTTCTTTTTTAGTAAACATTTATGTTGAAGCATAACATTTGCATAGGACCTATGTTTCCACATTTCCACAGAAGTGCACAAATGATAGGTGTACAACTTGATTAATTTTCGCCAAATGAAGATATCACTATGTAATCAGCAACTGGATCAAGAAAGATCATTAGCCCCTGAAATCAGATGTCACATGCTTTTATCAGTCACTTCTCCCAAAGGTAACTGCTATTCTGACTTACAATGTCATGGATTTGTTTTGCCTGCTAAATGGACTCAAACAGTCCAATTTACAGTCCTATAATAGCTAATAGCTATTGGTTGATCCAGTCCTATAATAGCTAATAGCTATCTGGTTGATCCAAACCCTTGCCAAAATATTGGTTTTATTAATTTTTCATATTAACTTTCCTCTTTTCCTTAACAGCTTTACTGAGATATCATTCACATCCCCAAAACACACCTGTGTAAAATGTACAATTAAATGAGTTGTGGTAATTTCACAATAGGTGTGACCATCACCACAGTCAATTTTAGAACTGTTTTGTCTAAGAAACACTGCATGCTTTAGCTATTACTCTGTATCCTAAGGTTTTCCCCCAACCTTAAAAACAACTGATCTATTTTACATCTCTTTTGGTTACCCTGTTCTGGACATTTCAAATTAACAGAATCATTTGTGACTGGCATCTTCCACTTAGCACATTTTTTTTTTTGAGTTTCACCTATGTTGTAGTAGATCAATACTTTATTCCTTTTGGAATATATTCCAAATAATATTATATTATTGCAAATGATATTCCATCATATGGATATACTACATTTGTTTTGCCCATTCATCAGATGAAGACATTTGAGTTGTTTCTGAGTAGCTATTATGAATAATGTTGCTATGAATATTTGTGTGCAACTTTTTGTGTGGACCTATATTTTCATTTCTCTTGGACATATGTAGTTATAGACATGGCTTTCCATGATACACACGCACCCCCGAGAAGTAAAATTGATATATGGTGACTTTTATGTTTAATCATCTGAGGAATGACCAAACCCTTTCCCAAAGTGCCTGCCTCATCTTACATTCCCACCAGAAGTCTATGAGCATTTAGATTTCTCCACTTCCTCAGCAACATTTATTATTTAGTATCTTATTTTATATTATTTATCATTTTTTCTGCATTTTTAAAAAGATTTATTTTATACAAGAACCGGGGTACAGGCCAGATGTGTGGGAGGGTGAGAGGATTCACCAGAGGCAGAGCGGGGAACAGAACAGGCAGACTGACGAAATACACTGCTGAGTGGAGCAGCGGGGGAGACAGGAGAGGTCTGCTGTGCCATGTGGGTCAGTGCCCTCGCTGGGGATCAAACTCATGCTGCAGTGGCTGCAGATTGCTTCATAGTGCTGAGACAACCCCTTGTGCCACCATCAAGTCCCCTACTTTAATTTCTTACAACAATGTTTTGTCATTTTCAGAGAATAAGTTTTGGATCTCTTTTGTTTGGGAGCCTCCAGGGCATGGAGAGACTCCAGGAGTTATCAAGTCAACAGCTGAGCTCAGACTGCTTTCTTGAGCAACCACCTGTGAACACAAAGGTGGCCAGACACATGACTGCCCTATCCAGGGAGGTTCTACCTGTATCTACCATCAGTGGCTTGGTCTTAGCTACATTCCTGTAGCCCAACCTCCTCTACCTCTACCTCTAGCCTACAGACCTCCTCAGTGCTGGCCATGAATGTATCCCTGCTGACTTGAGTCCCAGAAGGTTCCATCATGCTGCCATTGTGAGAGACATAGACTATCCTGGGTCTACAGCTGCTAACTTTGACATTCTTAGGAATACAGAACAGTAACTCCCCATTTGGTATATTCTGGTGAGGGTCCTCCCATAGACAAGCTGCCTGGGCTCAGGATCTCAGCTCAATGAGAAGACTCTTTTATGCTCACAGGTGTCCTTTCCTGTTCCCTGAGGATGGCAGGTTAAGTGAGAACCCTGAGAGGTACAGAAGTATGTGCTCTGCCTTTACCTCAAGTCCAGCTGCTGGGCTGGGCCTTGGCCTCACCCTGCAATAGGATCTTTAAGGATACCCCACCGCACTTATTAGACCAGTCTACAGATATCTAAAGTCAATAGTGGATCAGATGCCCCACCCCACAAAAACAAAACAGAGGTTGTTAGAGTCTCAGTAGAGGATGCACCTAGTATCCTCAGTAGAGGATGCATACCAGAACCTTAGATTGTTATCTCTAAGATAATGTTGCAGCAGGGGCACCTGGCTGACCAGAAGTCCGTGTGTCCCCAGTGAGCACTAAGTGGGGCCCGCATGAGTCCTAGGCACTTCATGGCCAGGCACAACTGCTTCCTATAGGAAACAGGTGAAGGGTTATTTCTTCCCCGGGGATAGGTGACAGGAGTGGAGCCACCAACTGACAAAACCATTTCTTAAGGCTCACAGACAGGCTAAGTTGCTGCACAGGTGGGTGGGGTAATCTATCCATTACTGGCCCCCAAGCCTGGCAGGTGGACTCCGTTTTGTCTGCCTCCTTCACAACACCTTTCCCTTCACCTTCACCCACACGTTTGGCCCTGACTTTAGTAATACATGCTCAGTATATGTAGCTAAATCAACTTTGTCACAACTTTGTCAAGCTGTCACCTCCCCCCATCTGGGCTCCATATTCCTATTGATGTAGCCACACACAGTGTAAATGAAAGGCCAGCCAAATGAGGCCATGAGGAGAGGAAGGTTGTTCAGAGAGAAGGACATGGTCCAGGTCAGATGCAACTGCTAGCAGCACCTCCTTCTTTAGTCTACCTCCCCTGTCCGCCCATCCCTGACACTTTAAACCCCATACAAAAGGTGAGCTCTCCACTAATGCCCCTTATGGAAAATATAGAAAGTACAGATGAGTTAAAGGGAAAAAAAAGAAAAAAGTTGTAATCACTAATGACCGCAACTCAGGGTAAACCAGTCACCATCCTGGCATTCATCTTCCCTGTCTATTACTTTAAACATCTTTGGAATAATTTGTTGAGTCCTTTCTACGGCTAATCTGGTCATAATCAATATACACATTTCAATTTCTGCCTTTTTTAAGTTACTAAACTTTTCCCAAGTACTCACCAGTGACTTACCCCTTTTAAAAGTTTCACTTACATTATCCACTCAACCCACCTTACACACCTAAGCGATAAATACTATCATTGTGCTGATTTTACAGATAAAGAAACTGAGGTTCAGAGAAGTGAAATGAGTTTCCCAAGGTCACACAGCTTGGAAGTGACAGTGCTGCCATTCAAACCCTGACTCAGAACCACTATCCAAGCCCTGTGCAGCTTAGTGTTATGGAATCTGTTCTTTTTAATGGTGCAGCATGCTCTCTTCTGCAGATGGAATACCCTTCTTTACCCATCTCCTCTGGTAACCTCAGGGGGGAGCTGTTAAGGCTATAGGACTCATGATGTGAACAACTTCTGTCTAATTTGAACAGTATCCCAGAACAAATTTCTCAGTCAACGGATGGAGCAGTTTTGAAGACTCCTACTCCAAGAAGTTCAAGAACTTAAGAACAGCCACAATGGTCTCTGACCACCACCAAAGGCACCTACTTTGCTGACGTGAAGGTCTCACAGGGAGGGAACACCGAAGTGTCAACCAAGACCCCAGGATGCATTGGACATGAAAGTCCCCCAGCCACATCAGCACATGGGAATAATGTAGAAAATGACCTGACAACCATATCCACAATTCCTGCATCTCTTAGCCTTGCAAGGCTTGAAAAAGACAGAGTAGAGGGGCCATGGGAGAGATTTTCTTTGGAGGAAGCTGTTGCTTCTCTGTGAATCCCCGCCCTATCTCCTTCAGCCCAAGGGGTTCATTTTCATGAGAGCATGCAAGAGGGTGACATGCTGCAAACCATGGGGAGACTCAGCTAACTGGACCTGCCTCCATCAAAGGAAAACACAGCAGCTTGTTACCAGGGTAGGAAGAGGGGGCTGCAGTGGGATGGGCAGGGAAAGGGGTGGTGCCCATGTGGACACTGCAGCATGGGGAGGGGGTCACCTAAAACCCATCTCAGGTCTTTTTTATGCCCCTTAAAGAGACACAGAGCCTGGGAAACCATGTTGGGCAGTCACTTTCCTTGAGACTGAGGGTTACAGGATGGGAACTGTGGGAGGAACTCCAAGTACAGGGCATCTCTGTCAAGAGAGAGGGCGAAAGCTTTAACTATCTGCCAGGCCTACAGAGCAAGAGGCCATGGCCAAGTAAGAACTACTGTTGCCCTAACTTTTCCCCTCCACTGAGGGCACCCTGCTGAGGAGGAGTCACAGACGCTCCATTGACTCCCTTTTATCAAAGGTGGGGCAGGACTCCAGGCTTTGATGGGAGGGAGGGAGGGAGGGAGGGGCACAGTCTTACCTTTGAAGTTGGAACTGCTCCTGGCTGGCTCCTGTAGCTCCAAACTTCAAACAGCATTTTCCTCTGTGTAGCCAATGCTTCATCCTTGACCTAGAATATTAGATCTTCTTAGGGAACCTTCCATCCCTAACCACCATCAGCCCTGCTGGGCTCACCCAGGTGCCCTTCTGGGTTCCCACGTCATGGCTACTTCCAGAGGTGCTGCCCCAATTGGACTGTGAGCTTGTGAGAGCAGCAACCACATAGGTATGGTTCTCCTGGGACTTCCTATACCTGGCATAGAGGCTGCCACTCTGTGAGGATCCTGGCTGAGCGAGCCAGCATGTGAGAGGACGGCTTGGGAGTGCCTCTGGAAGAGCAGGGGAGGGGGGGGGGAAGCCTAAGGAGGAAACCTGGGGGCTCAAATGCCCAGTTGTTCTGCTCCAACCTTAGCACCTATTATGTACTTAGAGCTTGACCTACATTAGCTCAACTTTGAGCCATAGCATAGATGAACAAACTGGGGAAGGATTGCGGGCTGGTCAGTTTAATGAAGGATCAATCCCATCTAGTGTGACCTATAACTCCAAGGCAGAGATGAGGCTGTGGGCTGCCCAGATGGCCAGTGATATTTTCTTCCACCCCAGCAGATGCCAACAGGCACTGAAGTAGGATAAAAGTGGGACTGCTAACTACCATCTGACATTTGCAGTCTGGACATCACCGCAGCCCGTAGCAGGAGCTGGCCAGCTGGAGCATGAGTTGGATTCTGTGCCTGAGCCTCCTCCTCTGCCTGATGGTGCAGACGGCCCTAGGTAAACCCCTACCCCTTCCTGAAGGTGTCAGGCAAGACGGACAGGCCTCCTGGGGCAGTGGGACAGGGGTTTAGACAACCTAGGCAGGTGGGGGGATGTTTCAAGGCATTAATCCATCCACCAGTTGGGAGTGCAGACACTTATATTGATATTTTAAATAAAATACATTACATAATTTATATAACTTTATAATTCATGATTTTACATTTAAATTTTTATTCAATTAATATTATATAAATTTGTCTATATTAGTACGTTCATACATACTAGTGTATGTGTGATATACATTATGTATATATACTATGTAACCCCCAACCAGATCAAGATCTAGAACATGTCAAGCTCCCCTCATGGCCTTTCCAGTCAATACCCCGAAATTAACCACCATTTTGGCCTCTGTAGTTGGCCTATATAAATGCTTTATACATGTTTGTAATTTGCGGGAAACATTGTTACATTATCACATGTCCCTTTAGTCTTTTTATTGCCTATTTGTACATAGCCATGATATTAGCAAGTATACGATTTTATTCTCTTACTTTTCTCACTTAAAATCTTATAAGCAGTTTATAACTTGACTTTATAGTTATATTTACTTTTGCTCCCAGATAAAAATAATGATTCCAGAGCTTGCTATGCTACCTATGACTCCTATTCATAAAGGTTTTTATTTTAAACTGTTTCCGACTATTTTCATAAGGGAAAGACCTGGAAGAGGGATTGCTGAGACAAAGCATGTGACTATATTGATTCACACATTTTGCCAAATTAGTTTCCCAGGGTATTGGATCAGTTTATTCTCCACCAACAGTATATGGGAATGTCCTTTTCACTGTATCTTTGCCAAAATTGGTGCCATCATTTTTAAAGTAATCAGGTGGAAGTTGTAACTCCTGTTTTAATGATCATTTTATGACTACTAAAATGATGGTATACTGTTTTTATAGATGCTTATATATTGCCTCTAGGTAGCAGAATGGGGGGTCGGGGCCGCTCCAGGGCAGCTCTTGTTAGGGGTGTAGAGCACACAGCCCATGCTTCGGTGCTCCCCAGAGGCTGGGGTGAGGAGAGTAAAGCATCATGGTTTAGATATGACACACTCTCCGCGTGACTTTGAGCAAGTTATATAACCCTTTGGACCTTCTGTCTCCACATCTGTATAGCGTGATAATAACATTGATCCTATAAGGTTTTTAGGAGGATAAGTAAGAGAATACAGTCAGGCTATAATAAAAAAAAAATCAGTAAAGCATAGTTATAAGTTATTCAATCATGAGTGGATACGGATTCAGGGAAAATCAGGGTATTGTGACAGACGTCGGCCTCCTGACTTGGTCCTACGAGACCTCAGGCTGGGCCACTTATGAGGGCCACAGGGAAGGACTTTGTAAACTGCAAAGGGCTGCACAGGTGCAGGAAGTCTGAGACAGCCTCTTGGCCCTGCTGGCTGACCTCAATGCCTGAAGGGCCACCATTACAGCCACTCCTTTGTGCCCAGATATTGTTTATGTATAGCCTATAAATGTGAGCAGAGAGGCATTTTTTAAAAAAGATTTATGTTATTTATTTATGCAAACAAGAACTGGGGTGTAGGCGAGAGGTACGGGGGGTGAGAGGATTTACCAGAGACAGAGTGGGGAACAGGACAGGCAGATCTACTGAAATACACTGCTAAGGGGAGCAGCGGGGAGACAGGAGAGGTCTGCTGCGCCATGTGGGTAGCTCCCTGGCAGGGTATCGAACTCATGGCACAGTGGCTTTAACCCCTGTGCCACCAGGGAGGCCCCCAGAGAGGCATTTTTGCCCACCTGCAGCTTGGGGTGTGAAGGTGCACCAGTTCCCAATGCTATTTCAAAAACCAGTTGTTTTGATTCCAAAAATGAAAATTTCCTAGAGAAGTTCATAAATCTAATTTTCTTGAGATTCCCATTCAGAGAGAATGGGTAGGACATAGGGATTTTTTTTTCATTGATTCTGATGTACAGTCAGGTTCAATAATACTTGGATCAGATTTGGTTTTTGTTGTTTTGCAGCACAAACCTAGGGGACAAGGGAACAGAATGATTTAATTTTGATAAAGGAAGAGGGAAAAAATAACAAGGGTGCTTCAGAAAGGGGCAACAGATGTGAGGCCTCAGCAATCCTTGGCAAATAGGAGTGGGGCAGGATGGGAGCCCAGAAGAGGGGGAAGTCCCACAAGCAGAGGCTAAATTCAACTTGACCTAGCTGATATCTATTTCAAGAGCTGGCTGTGGTGTAGGTATGTGTGTAGTATGCATGTGTGACAGTGGGGGAGGGAGGTATAATATGTAATCTACGTGTGTTTATACTTATACATATGTGTATATATACATATATATGGGCATGCATTTAACTCTTGAATTTCTGCATGTTTCTTTGTAAATGAACTATGTTCATACACTCCTAAGCATATAGAAATGTGCATGTACAAGTACTGATACCAGTATATATATATATATATATAAGAATGTGTATATGTGTGTGACTTCTACATATATGCTAGGCAAATGTTAGCAAGACAAGGGTATAGTCCTATTCAGAGCTGAAAACAAAACCCGGCACATTTAATAGACATTAAATGATGCAGAGGAATAATTCAGATAACACACAAGAACTTTTATACACCTACTAACACAGCTTTGAAAATCAAATAATGAAAAAGAATAATACTAAAGGCAACACTAAAAACGTGGGGAGGGCCTCCCTGGTGGTGCAGGGGACTAAGACACAACCTATGAAGCTATCCACAGCCCCTGCAGCACAAGTTCAATCCCTGGCCAGGGAGCTACCCACATGGCGCAGCAAACCTCTCCTGACTCACCCGCTACTCCCCTCAGCAGTGTATTTCAGTAGATATGCCTGTTCTGCTCCCCACTCTGTCTCTGGTGAATCCACACATACACACACACACACACACACACCCCTCTGGCCTGTACCCAAGTTCTTGTGTGCATAAATAAATAATAAATCTTTTTTTTTTTTAAAGTGGGCAAATACACAATTGTGGAAAGTTTCCAGGTGCTGCTGGTGCCCGTGGCAGATCAGCCAGGGTCTTTTCAGTGGCTGGGGTGACCTTTTTCCTCTTTTCCTAGGTGACCTGCATACCAAGAAGCCTCTAGTGGCCACCAAATATGGCCTCCTCCAAGGAAAGCAGATGCATGTGGCAAAGACAAACATCAATGTGTTCCTGGGAGTCCCCTTCGCCAAACCTCCTGTGGGTACCCGCAGATTCACTGCCCCGGAGGCCCCAGAGCCATGGAAAGGAATCAGACATGCCACCACTCATGCCCCTGCGTAAGAGTCAGAATATCAGAGGAGAGTGGGCAGAGACTGAGGAGGGTATTGGACCTGTGCCTGCTTCTGGGCCCCAGTTTGGACAACTCAAGTGAAAAGAATACACTGTGTGAATGCAGGCAGGCCTGGGGCCCATTCTGGGCCTAAGTTTCCAAACTTATACAATTCCAAACCTACAATAATTGATCTGGGTGGTGATTAGGGCACTGATAATGCTGTCGTTGGCTCTACCCAGGGAGGGATCCTGGCAAAGCAGCAGTGGTCACTATACCACTGAGTTTTCTTAAAAGGTATGTGAGGAGTAGTGCTTACACACACACACACACACACACACACACACACACACACACACAGAGTGAATCCTGAGTTCTCATTCTCTTGAGGCTTGAGCCCAACAACAAGCCCACATAGAACCACAGCCCTTCTCTGCAGAAGGAGCCCCAAGATAGGGTGGGTACGGGCTCACTTTCAGCTTTAATTTCCCAGGGCCTTACTGCCATCTCTAGCTTGCTGCAAACGCTGAGTTTCATGAACATGTTGGGACAATGATTACCCTTTGAAGCTGGGCTTGGCAGTTTACCCAGAACAAGTATATTTATTGTTTACTCAGACCATTAAGTAATACACAGTGTCCAGAACATTCTGCAGCAATGTTCAGCATAAGTTAGATAGAGCCTCAGGGTTTAGAAAAATGTCTACTGTAAAAACCTGGGTGTCAGTTCATATAAAAAACTACAATCATTATCCTGGGTATCTAGTTGTTATGAAGAGACTGTCCATTGTAGAGCAGGCTGTCCAGTGTTACTGGAACACGAGGAGTTACCTGTTAGAACACGGGCTGTCACTGAGAGAAGTCCAGGCACTCTGCAAATTCTGTGACTGCTATTTGGAAGCCATGAATCAGGTGTACCTAACTTGAGATGGTCACTGCTAGAACCCCAAGGATCAGAGGCTTAAGCATTGGCTGTCCACTGCATAGAAATCTGGGTGTCAGTTGGTGGAACACTGGCCACGAGCTGTCAGACAATGACTGTTTGGAACACTGGGTGGTGGGTGTAAGAACTGTGGGGTGGTAGTTAATAGGGGTAAGTAAGGAGAGAGGAAGTTGTTACAGAGATAGTGGCTTCAACTAGGGTAGTTACAGTGGAGGTGGTGGGCAGACTCCAGATTTATTTTGAAAGTAAAATTGACAGGATCTGCTGGAGAGCTGGAAGTGAGCCATAAGGGAGAAAGAGTAATCAAGGATAATGACTAGTTTTGGGCCAGCGCAGCAAGGGGGTAGGGGTGCTACTTACTGACGTGGGGAAGACTAGGGCAAGAGCAGGTTTGGACAAAACAAGGGTTCACGTCAGGTCATGTTAAGTTTGATGTGCCTGAGAGAGGTCCCTGTGGAGATGTGGGGTAGGTGGTTTGAATAAAGGGGTCTGAAGGCCAACTGGTCAAGAGCATATCAAAGATGTGAAGTGCTCAGCCTGGGTGAGAACAACTGTGGAAACAGACCAGTCAGAAGGAAAAAAGAACCAAGGGTTGAGTCCTGGCATTCTCACATTAGGCTCTGAGAGAAGAGGAGGCGCTACCGATGAGGTGGCAGGAAAATGGTGTGCTCTGGAAAGCTTGTGAGGGAGAGTGTGGTCAACTACATAGAGGGTTACCAGGGCAAGTAAGGCAATGGTAGAGATCTAGCAAGATGGAGATCATGAGTGACCTTGACAGGAATGGTTTTGGTGGGGGAATGGGGACAGATGTCTCAGCTGCTGGTAACCCCACTTCTTGGGTATAAGAGCTCTGGTTTTCAAGCCAGGATGCTGGTTGTGGTCTAATACACAGCATCCTAACACCAATATTAGCTGCTACCAAGAAGTCAAGCCAAGGAAGACCAGACAATCTGTAGAGACAGAAATGTGCTGCCTCCTGGTGACCTGGGAGAGGCTGGTAGGGGTGGAGGCAAAGACAAGCTACTGAAAAGTTTGACCTAAGGGAAAGAGAGAAAGAGAGAGAGAGACAGAGAGAGGATAGTTGCTGAAGAAGTGGGTGACAGAGGGCAGGCAGGCAGGCTTGGACTCAAGTATGTGAAAGCGCTGCTGGAAGTTGTGAAGGAGTGAAGGGGAGCCGGGGATCCTCTGGGGGTGGGAGGCAGGAGTGAGGTACACAGACAGGCTGGGACAAGATGGAAAAAGAGCAGAGGAGTAGGCAGGTTTCCTACATCCATACAAATGGGCCAGCCAGAAGTATCAAGAGAAGAGCCATCTTCCAGGCTGGAACGGCAAGAACAGGTAAGGTGACCTGACAGTCCAAGCAAGCTTCCTAAGTACATCGGACGTCCTCACAGCACAAGGCGCTGAGCTGGGTGCCAGGATTCACAAATCTACCTCTGTCACTGCCCTTGGGGAGTGCCTGGCCCCTTGGGGAAAGAAACAACTAATGGAAATTACCCCAAACCAGTAGTGTAGCCAGGCAGAGAGAATGTTGGGGAGGGTGGGGCAAGTGTCCAGCAGAGGGAGCTATGAGTTCTGCCTGGCTGAGGAGAGGGCATTCGGCAGAGGAGGAGACAAGGACTTGGAGGTGGCAGGCAAGGGTGTGGAGCACATGGTGTCGGGCAGGACACGACTAGATGCACTGGAGGATCTGCACCAGTGTGGGTGAATCTGAACTCTACCTAAGGGCAGGGGCGCTGAGGAAGGCATTAAGGAAGGAGTGACCTGGTCACTTTTGTGTTTTCTGTCAACCTCTGGCCAGTGTGGAGGATGAGGCGACTGCATGTGAAGAGGCTGGGCGGAGGCCTGAGTAGAGGTCGCGGTGAAGGCCCTCACGGACAGCAGGCGCGGAATGGTGGGGGAATTGGGTGGGGGGGCCTGTTCAGGTGCAAATCAGAGACTAAGGGAATGGGAGGACATGAAAGTCTCGGGGTGCCCAGGGCAGCCGGGTTCCTGACTTGACAACACCAACAGGGTCTCCAACAGGAGCAGGGACCCTCTTCCCAAGGGGCGAGGCACAGGGCAGGAGCGGATCCTGAGCACCAAGCCGCCTTCCATCCCTGGCCCCTAAGCTACGGAAGGCGCTAGGCCGCGGGACAGAGAGGCCCTCGGGCATGCACACGCACACGCACACGCACACTCAGGGCTGCCTGGACTTCGCGTTTGGTCCCATTTCACCATGGAACGTGGTGAAAACCCTTCCCCTCGCTCTGGGCGCCCCAGGCCCCAGCTGGGCCCCTCACCTCTCGCCCACAGGTGCCTGCAGGAGTCCTGGGGGCAGGTGACCTCCATGTACTTCAGCACGGGGAGGCGGTACCAGTGGCTGCGCTTCAGCGAGGACTGCCTGTACCTGGACGTGTACGCGCCGGCGCGCGCGCCCGGGGACGCGCTGCTGCCGGTGAGCCCCGCGGGCGCCCCCGCCCGGCCCGAGCGCGGCCCTCGGCCCCCGCCCGCGCGCTCAGACGGCCGCCTCCTCCCCAGGTGATGGTCTGGGTCCCGGGAGGCGCCTTCCTCGTGGGCGCCGCTTCCACGTACGACGGCTCGGAGTTGGCGGCGCGCGAGCAGGTGGTGGTTGTGCTGCTGCAGTACAGGCTCGGCATCCTGGGGTTCCTGAGGTGGCCGGGCCCCCCCGCCGGGGCGGGGGTGGAGGGGCGGGGCCCAGGGGCGCCGAGACGGGCGGGGGCGGGGCCTGAGGCCTGTGGGCGGGGCGCGCGCTGTATCCCGCCTCTACGGGGCGGGGCCTACCTGAGGCGGGACAGGTGCGCGCTAGACCTGGTCTCCGAGGGACTGGAGGGGGCGAGGCGGGCGCACTTAGCCGCGGGGGCTCGGGACCTTAATCTTGAGTCCCGCATGCCCAGCACGGGAGACAGCCAGGCTCGCGGGAATTGGGCGCTGCTGGACCAGGTTGAAGCTCTGCGCTGGGTGCAGAAGAACATCGCAGCCTTCGGTGGAGACCCAGGCCGCGTGACCCTGTTCGGCCAGTCCGCTGGGGCCTTCTGCATCTCGGGACTGGTGAGTGCAGTGCTAGGCTCACCCAGCAAGCCGCAGGCCTTCTGCTCCCGCAAGTGCATCCCCCACTGCACGGACAAAGGCAGAATAAGTGTACAGGGACATCCCGGTCCAAACACCCGTCCTCACCCCGCAAGCGGCTCGTCCACTCATGACAAGGGTGTGGCACTATTCAGGGGGAACACTGGTGGGCAGGAAAGATCACCCAGCCCCTTTCGCTTCCTCACTCGGAGTCTGAATGGAGGCCACCATCTGCCTGCTGGGCAAGGCTGGAGCCACAGATGATATCTGGGAGTCATGAACAGCTCACCCGGAGTGTGCCTGGGGTGTGGGTGTGAGGTCAGGTGCCCTGCGAGGGGCACTTGCCTGGAGAGTGAGCAAGAACCACATCACACCTGGCCTTGTGGGGCACAGTAATACTGTTCAAACACCTGCGCACTCTCTGTGTGTCTAAGCCCCTTGCATGCATGCATTCATTTAGTTTCCCCCAACAATCCAAAGCAAGAAGTTTTGTCCGTTCTACAGATGGTGAGGCCCAGAGAGGTTAAGCAAATTTATCCAAGATGCACCGGAGAGTAGGGAGAGATTTTAAGCAGGAAAGTGACACCACCCGATGTGAATTCTGAGCGATGGCGCAGCCTGCTAGAACTGGGTTGAAAGAAGCAGGAGCAGAGGCTTGGAGTGCAGAGGCTTGCAGTGCAGAGGCTTGCAGTGCAGAGGCTTGCCACAACCTGAGGGGTGTGGGGAGGGTGGGTGATATCCCAGAGGCGCTGAAGGGGACTAGCTCTGAACTGGAGACAGGCAGGGTAGAGAGGAGAGGACGGTTACTGAGCGATGGAAGAGGGCGAAGGCCAGGCCTGGGCAGCTGGGCTGCAGACATGCGCAGAAGAGATGGTCCGGGACTGGGTGGATGGTATGGGGTGAGGGACACCACCTAGATGGGGACTGACTGAGGCAAATTGGAAACACATGAAGTCTGAGGCGCCCCCAGAGCAGGACAGGGGGCCTCAGATACAGCTGTTTCCTCAACGTGGGAAGTGGAGAAAGGCTAAGTGCTCCATGACCACGGGACTCCCCCACCATTTCCCGCCCAGCAGGAGAAGGGGGCCTTTTCCACAACCTCAGCTCACCCCTGAGGGCTCTTGGGGCCCATTACACAGCCAGGATACTGAGGCCCTGAGGAGGGAAGGCATCGGCTCTAGGTCTAGGACTCCAGCCCAGGACTCCTGACTCCCTCCCAGCTGCCTGCCTTCTTGGCAGTGGCCCGACAGGCACCCCAGAACGCCCAAATGATCCCCACTTGTGCATCTCATGGGTGCGATGCTCTCCATCCCTGCAGATGATGTCCCCCCTAGCCCGGGGCCTCTTCCACCGGGCCATTTCCCAGAGCGGCACTGCAGTGCTCAGAAATTTCATCAATCCTGACCCGCTAGCGGTGGCCAAGGTAGGTGCCTCCTCTCCCCCAGGGCTCAGCATGGAGCAGGAGGATAGCACCACCCCAGCTCCCTTCTCTCTGCAGAAAATTGCCCACCTGGCAGGCTGCAAACACAACAGCACCCAGATTCTAGTAGAATGCCTGAGGGCACTACCAGTGGCCAAGATGATGCATGTGTCCAAGAAGATGGTAGGTGGAACTTCCTTCAAGCTCCCTCACCCAATTGTCTGCAGTCACCCTCCTGACTCGGTACCCCACGGCCCCAGCAACGTTGTCCCAGGAGCACATTGGGGAGGCTCCCTTTAACTCTAGTCCCTTCCTCTCTTCCACAGAGATTCTTCCACTTCAATTTCCAGAAAGATCCTCAGGAGGTAAGCAGGCCTCGTAATATAGTTCCAGTATTTATTGAACAACTAATGTGTGCCAGGCCCTCAGTGAACTGTTTTGACCGAGAACCCTTCCCTAGTGAGGCTGATGTTTCTGTGGAAACATTAAACACTATGATTCATTCATTCACCTCCTTAGAACGTGATAGGTACATAGCAACACTGGAGCAGGCTAAGGAGGTCAGGCATGTTGGGAGAAGCAGAATTTCAAAGAGAAGTCTCCATTGAGAAGTTAACATTTAGCAAAAAATTTCAAGAGGGGAGAGGGTGAGCTACGTGGATACCTAGAGGGGCATCCCAAGTGTGAGTAGCCTGGTCTTGCAAATATTTGCTGCTTCTCATCCACACCTGCTCCAGGGGCCACTGAGCCCCAACTTTTTCCCAATCCAGAGTAGCTGATGGAGTGGGACCTGCTGAACTGGGCACCCTAGACTATAGGTAGCCTGGGAGGGTTTGCAGGAAGACTGCCTGCAGATAGCCCTTGTCTTACAGATCGTGTGGTTCATGAGCCCTGTGGTAGACGGTGTAGTGTTCCCAGACAACCCTGTGGTACTCCTGACCCAGGGGCAGGTTGCACCTGTGCCCTACCTTTTGGGTGTCAACAACCTGGAGTTCAACTGGGTCTTGCCTTATGTAAGTAAATAGAGGGTGCCCACCACAGTAGGTTGCAAAGGATGCCTCTTAGGTAATGTTGGGTACCAGATCAGATCCCAGTGGCCTCTCTGGGAAGCCCAAGTGCTTGGGGGCCTCCTGTAGTCCCTGTGTAGTAAGAGCTGGCCAGAAATAATGGGGGGGGGGAGAGAAATGTGGCAGCTTAGAGGACTGGGGCCCCAAATCTTCAAATCATAGTTTGTATGAATGATCATGTCCATTCCTGCCTTCAGGCAGCTGCAAATCCTGGGGCTCTCCCTTGCTCCTCAGTCACAGTCTGCCCCTGCTCAGGAGAGAGACTTCCAGCCCCCACGCAGCTCTATACTAGGTGCTCGTGATAGGCAGGCTGGGAGCAGGAGGGTGGGGAAGGGTCATGGGCACTTCCTGCACTGTGTGCTCTATTGGAGAACTCACCATGCTGGGGCCTGGCCCACACCTGGGTCCCTGTCTTGTGGACAGATCATGAAGATCCCGCTAAGCCGACACATCATGAGAAAAGAAACCCTCTCCAAGATACTCTGGAGCACCAGCACCCTGTTGGTGAGGGGCCCGACTGTCAGGGGTACTGTTTGATTAAAGAAGGCTGATCCCCTTTTTGGAACCTGGTAGCTGCTTTTCACAAAAGGCTCCCAACCAGGATAAAGGTTTTCTCTCTTTTTTTGGGGGGGCGGGGGAGGAATCTGGGGTTTGGCATGGAACCAGATCGCTGCTGGTGGGCAAGCCTCCCCCGCCCCCAGCAGCCCGAAGGACCTGGCAGACTATTCTTGTGCAGCAAGAACACAGGGGGAGGAATCAGCAGAGGGAGGCCTTCCCAGGAAGCTCCCCACTCCCCCCTCCCTCAGGGAGACAACTCCCTGCGAGTGCTGAGCCTGGGTCTAGTCACTGATGTGGCCACCTCTGGCCCAGCTGGCGCCTAGACCTCAGGAAAGGTGCAGAAGAGGGAAAAGGCTTCCCTGGTCCTTGCCACAATCCTGGGATTAACTCAGGATGGGCGTGGCTTCCCCCTGCAGAACATCACCAAGGAGCAGGTACCTCTGGTGATGGAGGAGTACCTGGGTGAGATGGATGGCGGCGACTGGAAGATGTTACGAAACCGCCTGATGGACCTAGCTACGGACGCTGTCTTTGTGTCTCCCACCCTACGGGCTGCTCGCTGCCACCGCAGTATGTAGGGTCCCCAAGAGTGCCCACACCTGGCCCACTCATGGGCTTACCATCTGCTCACCCACCCTCTCTGTCCCTCTGGGCTGGTGAAGGGTTTCAAGAGGCCACTGAAGAGGCAGTATTCTTGCAGCTGTGAGAGGAGGAGCTGCTCCTTAGGGGGGCAGGGCCCAAGCAAGAACAGAGAAGACAGCCTAGGCTGGTCAGGGAAGTCTTCCCGACTGAGACAACAGGCTCAGGGGTACCTTGGAGAACCCTCCCCTGGCTGACAAGGGCTTTGGAGAACATGTTGGTGAGAGATCAAAAATGGGGCTGGAGGGAGTGGATGCTGAAGAAACTTAAATGCCAAGCCAAGAGAGGAAAAGCTCAGAAGATTGCCACAATCCTGGGAATTCAATGATAGCACCCCTAGACAGCAGACGAGGAACTGCATCTCAGAGAGCTTGGGTGACATGGAGAACTGGGCTTACAGACACCGTTAAGATCTGCTCCCTTGATCCTGAAGGCTGCTTGAGGCAGGAGGGGTGGGATGCCAGGGGTGGATAAGGAAGTCAGCCAGCGGCTTCTCCTGCAGCCCGCCTCAGTTTCACTCTTCCTAGACGCCGGCTTCCCCGTCTACCTCTATGAGTTCATGCACCATGCTCCCACCACCATCATTATCAAGCCCCGAACTGACGTGGCAGACCACGGTGATGAGATCTACTACATCTTCGGAACTCCCTTCCTCAAAGGTGCTAAAGCCCTACCAGACACCCTCACTGATGTCTAGTCTCCCCACCTTTGTATTCGGAGCCCCCCCCCCCCCCACTGGCTGACCACAGAGAACTCACCAGTTCCTACTCGGGAATGCTCTCCCCAATCAAAGCCCCCACTATGGGAGGAGCCGCAGAAGGCATAGGTGGGACAGCATCACCCTCTGCTCTTTCCCAAAGCCACACCCCATTGTGTCTCCAGGCCACTCCGCAGGTGAGGAGAGGGCACTGAGTTCCCGGATGATGAGCTACTGGGCCAATTTTGCCCGCACAGGGTAAGTCTGGCCCCGCAATACATCTGGGCACTAGATACCATGGCAGCTGCTTCAGATATTTGTCCCTGCCCATCGCTCAGGAAAGGCACCATCAGCACAAGCAGAATGTTCCTTCTTCACCTATCCCCAGTCACAGGTCCTAAATGTCCCCAGCACATGTCCCTCTTTGTCCCATGAGCCACACCCGTCATTCACTCCAGCATTCAGCAGTCGTTGCTAGTGCTAACTTCTGTACCCAAGCAAATACCGGGAGCTGGAATTGGAGGACATCACAGAGGGGACTCCCACCGCCCAGTGGCTTGTTCCCGCTTAAAGAGAACATTACATTACAACCTGGCATAATGAGAGCTGTACTGGGGGAGCAGAAGGCGCTTTAAGAGCATAGAGAGGTATCTGACCACGTTGGGGATTGGGTAGGGGTGGCTTCCTGGTAGAGGTGACATTCAAGCTGGGCTTTGGTGGCCTCATGAGGAGTTTCGCATCCACCTTCAGACACTCAAGGGGTTTTCTGAAATATCATCCGACTAAGTTAATCACCTGCTTAAAACTCTAAATGGCTTCCCTCTGCCCCCAGGATAAAGTCCCAACCCTTTAGCCTGACACAAAAACCTTCAGTCTTTTCTGTGTTATCTCCTTTCATCCTCTTCACATGCCTCAGGTTTTAACCTAACGCTACAGCAATGCTCCCTCCAAAAGCCCGAGTATGTCCTACCTCCTACCCTTAGCGCATACTGTTCCCTCTGCCTAGAAAGACATTTCCCGCCACACATCTTCCTACTCTTTCTTTTTTTTTCTTTTTCTAAAAGTTTTATTTATTTATTTATACAAGCACTGGGTACAGTCAGAAGCGTGGGAGGTTGAGAGGATTCATCAGAGCCAGAGCGGAGAGCAGAACAGGCAGACTGACGAAATACACTGCTGAGGGGAGCAGCGGACGGCAGGAGAGGTCTGCGCGCCATGTGGGACCCTTGCTGGCGGCCGGGGATCAAACCGGCGCTGCAGAGGCTGCGGGCAGCTTCGCAGCCCAGCGCTCAACCGCTGCGCCACAGGAGAGGCCTCCCTACTCTTTCTTAAAGCTCTGTTTACATAGCATATCTATAAAGCCCCTGGACCCCAACTTCCAAAGGGGACGGGTAAAAGAAGGAGGCGGGGTGAAGATGAGCACAAATAACATTTCTTCCTCCTCCTGGGCAGAAACCCCAATGACGGGAAGCTGCCCTACTGGCCGCGCTACGACAAGGACGAGAAGTACCTGCAGCTGGACTACGCTGTGAGGGTGGGTGTGAAGCTCAAGGAGGAGAAGGTGGCCTTTTGGATGAGGCTGCACCAGAATACAGGGTGTGACACGCAGAAGCACTTCTGAGGGTAGTTCTCTAGGAGGGAGCCTAAGGGATTGTCCCACCGCCCAGGTCTTGGGGCAACTGGCCCTGGACACATCTTGAACAGGGGTCTTGACCTCCCAAATCTAGGACCTGCAGAGACTCCCTGTTGACTCCAGGTCAGAGCCAGAGACAGCCTGTTGTTTAGGGGCCCTATGCCAACCTGAGGTACCTGCCTATCTCACTCATTTCATCAGGCTAGGCCCGGCCTCATCGCGGCCACAGTACCCAGTTCCCATCTCAGGAAAACCCTTCTTTCCCTTCTCCAAATCCTCCCACCCTTCAAGGTGAAGCCACTTTTATGGGAAGTCACCCAGACTGTCACTGCCCCTATCACTGCACCCAGTTGAGCCTTTACCCCGCCTTCTGCGCAACCGCGTGGCTCCTCACACTGGCCTGAGGCCTTGGGCAGATTCTTTGTTAGATGGAGAGAAGCTTTGAGAGCTTAGGGTCTTCTCCCCCCTCCACACTCATCTCCGCAACGGCCTCTCCAAGCCTGGACACAGGATGGTGCACAATAAAACCATGCAGACGTGTCCTGAATTTTACCTGTCCAATGGCTGGGTGAAGCGGACAACATCTTGACTTGAGCCCTTGGAGGAGTGTCACTGCCTACTCCCTGCTGGGCCGAGCCTCTGTGTTACACTCTGTCACGGGAGCTGCAGCTAAGTCGCCTGGGCTGCCATACACTTTTTTCCTTCATGAGCGCATGGACCCCCTCGGGTATGCTCACTTGTCCACAGACTTAGTCTTGGTGGTGCATCCACATTCCTCACCCTCTGGTCTCTCTTGCAACTCAACCTGGACATACTCTAGCCTTTCCCATGAGTCTTTTGTTTTTTGTTTTGTGTGTGTGTAGTAAAATATACACAACATCGCACTCACCTAGAAGGTGGTCCGGGCAACCTCTGTAGAACTCAGTGGGTGCTGAGTGTGTTCCAGCGGGGCTGGATTCACCCCAGTCCTTGCAGGGGTCCTCCTGTAAGGTCCAGGTCCTGATCCCAGGCTGGTCCATCCTCTGAGGGGCCCTTCAGTTCTCCCCTCCTCAGGTTCTCACACAGGTCTGAGGTAGGAGCCTTCTCCAGACGGATACCAGCCCAGAGGCTATCTTCCAAATCAGAGGGCGTCCAGCTGAGCAGGAGCCAGGGCTCAGCCAGGATGCGAGAGATGCGAGAGTCATCAAGAACACTCAGGAAAACCCTAGCACTTTCTCTGGGAATTCCAGCCTGGAAGAACGCTGGTGGTCCGCCTGCAGGGTGGCTGGTCCCTGCTTCCCACAGTCCCGGCCCACCCCGCACACACCTTTCCCATCTCCTCAGAAAGGTCCCTACTCTCTGTCTGCCCACCTCTGGCGGCCCTGCTGGGTGGGAGCGGCGGGGAGGGCTGCCTACTGGGGTATCGCCTCCCTCCCTTCCTGTCGCTGGGGCCACCCTGCCTCTCTCCTAACCCCCGGCCAGACCCCACCCAGTAGAAAGCGGTTTTCAGATCTGGTTGGATCTTGGTGAAAACTCTAGGACATTTCTGCGGCTGCTCTGCCCCGTGGCCCAGGCCGCCACTAGTGTGAGGCAGCACAAAGCTCCCAGCGGCTCTATTCGGTCTGAACCTGACTCCCCGCCATGCAAACGGCGCCCCTTCTCCTCCCCTAACAATCCCCCAGCCCCTGCCTCTGGAGCAGCAATTACCCGGCAAGGCGGCTGGGGAAGGGCCAATTAGTGCGGGAGAAGTGGCCCCTCCACAGTGCCCGAGCTGACCACAGCCCCGCAGCCAGCCACTGCCTGGCCGCCGCGGCTCTCCTCGCCTGGCTGACGGCGGCTGCAGCCCAGGAGCCCCGAGGGACACCGCGTGGGCCTTCAGCCAGCTGCCGTGATGGATCCAGCAGCCTGGCACAGGGCCAGGGCCCCAGTGGACACCAGCATACTAAGCCTGAAACTCACCGCCCCTGCTGGGTAGTGAGAGTGAGCTGAATGGGGGGAGGGGAGTCTTACCCTGTTCAGGTTCCTGCACTCACCCACCCCCCCACGCCTGCCATCACCTGCTGCATGAGGGCCACAACCCACATTGCTGAGGGGCCCCAATCTCAGGCATAAGACTCAGGCGCGGCAGCGCAGGAGCACGCTCTTCCCATGTGCTCCCGCAGCCTCACGGTCCTCCTGGCCTTGGGACTTTCATGCCTGTCTTGGTCTGGGGTGGTCAGAGCAGTTACCCCACAGCAGATCCCTGCTGGTATCCCTAGCAGGCAGGGCCTGGCCTTAGAAGCCCTCAGCCCTGCCAAACCTTGCCTTTGATGCAGAGAGATGGGCAGGAGGGTGATGCTTGGTGCAGGGACACAGGCCCTCATGACTGAGGAGTGCCTGCAAGGGCCTCCTCTCCTGTGTTGCTGCCCTGCACAGCCTGCCTCACACACCTGGAGGCTTCAGGAGACCTGAGCATCTGCCCTGCCCTGCAGGAGTCTACAGGCTGCCTGGGTAGAAGTTCCAGGGACGTGGCGGGCTCCCCCAAGCTAATTATAGCTCCGAGGTCCAGGAAGGAAGACATCAGGTACAGGAAAAGGGGCTGGAAGAGGGAGCAGTGGTGGACAGGTTCCAACACTTTAAGGCTTCCCCTTCCTCAAGTGACCCCCCCCTTCCAGGCCAAGCCTGATACCCTGTAGTAGGGCCCTGGATCTACGCCCAGGACACACCCTGGATAAAGCTGAAGTTTCTAGAAGGGAAAAGCAGCAGGGGAAGGCTCAGAAGGAAGGTCCATCAAGGAGGCTGATCAAAGAGATCTGCTACCCAATATTTCTCTTCTGTTTCCCTGTGAGTGCCTCTGTCCCTATAATCTGAGTCCATGCCCTGCACACATGTCTCAGAGAGGGCTCTGATGGAGCCACTGTCTAGTGTCCACCCACGGCTGCCCTCAGCTCCCAGAATCCAGGTGCCAGCCAGCCAGATCATCTGATGCTGAGAGAAGCAGGACTCTTCTGGGCACGGTGGCAGGCAGAGAAAGCTGGTGCAGCACACCCCCCCAGTGGGTTCCTTTAAAACTATAGCAATAACTCCATGGCCACGAGTGGTTAGGCTTGGGTCTATTTGTTTTGAAGTAAATCTGAAGGGAGGGAAGCCCATTTGAGTCCTGAAAACTGAGGCTAGGATTAGATGCCCTCACAAAGCAGAGTTCGGCATGCTTCTTTTGGGCAGATTTTGGGAGCTGTGTGTTTCTCCCTGGCCCCTTGGTCTGTGTGTGTCCTCAGATAAGCTACTTTCCTCTCTGGGCCTGGTTGTCATCATCTGTGCCCTGGGAACAATCTCTGTGGTCAAGCGCTACTCCAGCTGTGCCCCCGATCTCCTGTCTACTCCTAGCCCTTTCAGCCACAGGCTCTGTGGAGGAACATGCTGGTAACCCCAGCAAGGCGTCATTGGTGATCATAATGGATCTCTGACAGTGAAGGCGCAAGAACCCTTTAGGAGAGCCTTAAGGTGGAAGAAAAGCCTTTCAGGAAATTAGTACCAGTGGCAGGAAAATTCATCAAAAGCTGGCAGAGGCGCCTGCTGCTGATTCATGTCTCCTGCCTAAGGAGCAGCTCTTCTGACTGGGGGAAGGACTGGTAGCCTTCAGGGCCTCCCGAAGAGCCCAGATCCAAGATTCTAAAACGCTGGCGCTTCTTAGCCTTGGTGGAGGCACCGCCATCAATTTGCTGTTCCTGAATCATGGGATTCTGTAGTGCCAGCACAGGCTGCTGATGGGCAGGGGCCTTGATCTTTAACACAGCCCTTCCTTCTGCTGTGTGATCCTGGATACTCATTGACCTCTCTAATCCTTCCTGCCGGGTAGAATCCTGACCTCGCCTGGCTTCTTGGTGACCTATATATCTACAATAGTCAGTACATGTGGGAAAATAGTAATTTTTCAAAGAGCGAGGATGCAACCATCCCCAAAACACCCCTAGTAGTTGGGAGTCTAATGTGAAAGCAGGGAAACAGCCTGAATGTGAGGCTCATTTTCCTAGGCATCAAGCACTTCCCACCCACAGTGCCCAGGTATGACAGGCAGAGAGCTGGTGTAGCACACACCTCCATGGGGCATGACTTAATCTGGCTTACAGTGTGAATGAATTCCTGGATATAACCTGACCTCCAAGCCCTGCCTCCTTTGGGCACCTACACACACACACTCATACCTCACATGTCTCAGAGAAAGCTCCAGAAGATGGGGCCATTGTTTGGCCCCACCTCACCCAAAGCTCCCCATTGGGCAGTCTTTGCAGCCCCTTCTAGCCAGCCCATGGCTGCCTTCAGCTCCCAGAATTAATCCATGTCCCAGCCAGCCAGCTCATTTGATGCTAAGAGAAGCAAGATCCTTTGAAGGGGCTATGGATGTAACTTAGAGCCTCAGGGAATCTCGTCCAGGGCAACACCCCGTTCCTGAATTGCCATTGTCCTTGGCTGAGCTACAAATGGAGGCAGGCCAGAGTACACCTCTGCCTTCGGAGGGCTAACTAACCCCCTCGCCTCACTTGACCAGGTTCTTTTTTTCAGGCCCTCTCAGCTCATTTTATGGCATTTTGACTAGAACGTGTGTGAATTCAGGTTGTTACTCAGAGCTCCCCTTGACTGTCAGCATTTAAGGTGGATTTGTATCAAAGCATACAGCTGAATAAACCCTAGAATTTCGAGCTAAAAAGGATCTTCGGTAGCCATAACCACCATTCCCTGAGATCTTAGATCGCTTTGGGCCAGACACTAACCCAAGTACCGTCTGTTGTTTTCGTCAGCCCTGTACACCCACCTTTTCCCTGTGACATCACCCCGTCCACAGCTACTCACAGTGATCATAATTCAGGGATGAGCAGGTAACCTGAACTTGGCCTATTCAAGACAAGCCCAAGCTTTTTCTGGGAATCTCAGGAAAAAGCAGTTCTCCTCACTTTAGGGTGAAAATAAGCCTAAAAGAGAAAAACAGAACCTAGAGAGAGAAAGAGAGAGAGAGAGATTTCTGCTGCAGTGCCAAAACACCTGGATCCAGCTATGACTGAAGTCATTTATACACCTAGATGTCTCAGTTAAATGAGCTAATACATTTCCTTTCTTGTACAAGATAGTTTTAATTGGCATTTAGATACTTCAAACCAAAACAGCCCTGATACATATAAGGCAAAGTCTTTGTCCTCAATTTATAGATTAGAAAACAGACACCAGCTAGCTCTGGGATCTCAGGTAAGTCACTGAAGCTCTCTGACATCAGGTTGCTCTAACAAAGAATGGGAGGAGTGAATTTCTTCCACTTCAGGGCACTTCTGCTCCCCTGGGAGCTCTCCTTGGGCTGACACGAGTTAGTTACTTCTTCTGTGTCTTGAATGAGTTAGTTACTTGTTCTGTGTCTCCGTTTCCTGAGCTGCGAAATTGGACAGTAACTCCTTTCCCTCTCACCTTGTAGGAATTTGAGAGAGTCCAGTGAGAGTGTTTGGGAAATTGTTTTGTTCTAATAAAGCAAATGTTAAATAGTGTCCATATTTTACAAATGAGGCAAGACAGCTTCATACCAGATAACAACTACTGTCCCCAAATGGCTCCTATCTCTTCCAAAACAATTTTTAAAGTTTTTAAAACCTAACCTAACAAAACCTTTAAAGGTTTATGGTCGGCTTTCCCACAGTATCTCGTTGGGCAGGATCGTGCTCAGAACAGGCCCAGAGAGTACGAGAGATAGCACTAAACAAAGCTCTCTTGGGAATAATTTTCTGTCACTGTTACAGGTTAAGTTCTCTAAGAGTCTTGCTTGCAGGATGTTTGTTAAGGAGTACCCTTGGGATCAAACCTGTTGATGGAGAGGAAGGGAGCAGAATTGGATAGAGGGAGAAACCAAGTTCCACTGCAGATTCAGCAACAGCTTCAGCTGATTCCATACGGAGCTCTGGTGCTAACATGGTCCATCAGCCTTGTCCTATTGGGCCTTCATACTCCCATCTCGATCAGTCACTGGACGTGAGCTACCCAGGAAGGAAGAGTGACCCACAGATAACCCTCTGGCTCGGGAGCCCCTGAAGGGACTGGGGTCATTCCCATTCACTGGGGTCACAAGTTCTTCCGTGGGCAGGAGCCAGATGAAGTTAGCACAAGGAACTAGGTAAGCTGCCAAGCCTGTGAGGTACATTTGAGGAGGCTGGGTCCACTCTGCAGGGCAGGCAGTGGTGAGGAGATTCTGCCCAGCATAGCTGAGAACTTTTCAGAGGCCTCTGAATGCCCACTTCATGAAAGAGAATGCATTTGTTTGCCTAAGAAATGGGCAAGAGGCAAACCAGACAGAAATTTAGCCAGGGCTGGAACAGTCTAAAGCTGAACCTCTCTTACTCATTCACTCAGAAGTCACCTAAAAGCGGAGAACTTTGCTTTACTAAATCATCTCTCCTGTGTTCCTGGGGAGAAGGCAGGCCAGGGAGGTGACCAGGGGCTAATAATTCTTTCTGCCTATTTTCAAAGCAATATTGCAACGTGATAGGGAACCCTGTCTGCCAGGATGGTTTAGAGCTTGGGAAAATAGGGAAAGAATCCAAGAACAGGGCAGGGTGTCAAGGTATCATCGGCAGGGAGACAAAATGAGAGAAGATAAAAGGATGCATTTGGATTCAAGAGTCGATAAATGAGCCAGAAGTGAGTGTTGAATTATTCAACCTCCTTTATTGATCCATTGATCTCTATCTGCAGGTCTTGGTTTATTCTTGGTAGGCGTTTCCTGTGTCTGAGACACTGAGAAGTGGAATGGGGGAGGAGAGATTTTTTAAGACTCAACAAGAAAGGCAGCGCCAAAGAGAAATTTGGCAACAGGTATCAGGTACCTTAAAATGTCCATACCTTTTGAAATAGTGGTTCTATTTCTGGAAATTGATCCTAAAAATACCATGCAAAACTTTTATGCAAAAGCTTTAAACATCATAATGTTCTTAGAAGCCTTATTTTAAAACAGCAAATAGAAGAAAACAACCTAAATAAATACCCAACAGTAGAGAGCTTGGCCAGGATGCCATTATGAGTTTTATATGATAACATGGGGGGAATATTTATGCTATAGGATGAGGTGATGAAGGAACACTCAAAACTGTATACAGAGCGTATCGAATGTCATCACTATGCAAAGAAATGTGGATGGAAAGAAGTCAAAGAAGGGCATCCCTGGTGGCGCAAGGGGTTAAGTACAGCACTGTGAAGCTATCCCCAGACTCTGCAGCACGAGTTCGATCCCCTGGCCGGCCAGGGAGCTACCCACATGGCGCAACAGATGTGGGTAGCTCTCCTGCCTCTCCTGCTGCTCCCCTCAGCAGTGTTTTTCAGTCAGTCTATCTGTTCTGTTCCCCAATCTCTCTGGTGAATCCTCTTACCCCCCACACCTCTGGCCTCTACCCCATTTCCTCTATGCATAAATAAATAAATCTTTTTTTTATATATGTATTTTTTTTAATAGAGGCATGTTTTATTTATTTATTTGTTTGTTTTGTTTTTTTTTTTGTTTTATACATGCACTGGGTACAGTCAGAAGCGCGGGAGGGTGAGAGAATTCACCAGAGCCAGAGCGGGGAGCAGAGCAGGCAGAAGGACCGAAGTACACTGCTGAGGGGAGCAGCGGGCGGCAGGAGAGGTCTGCGCGCCATGTGGGACCCTCCTCCGGTGGCCGGGGAGCAGCCGTGGATCGAACCGGCGCCGCAGAGGCCGCGCCCAGCGCTCAACCGCTGCGCCACCGGGGAGGCCCAAATAAATCTTTTTTTAAAAAAAGAAATAAGTCAAAGAAATACACTGAAATGTTAGCAGATTGTTTTGAGGTAGTGGGACTCTCTTCCTATGTTTCCTAAATTTTCTACTAAAAATATGCACCAATTTTGAATAATTAAACAAAATTAACAGTGGGGCAAAAGATACCCTTATAAAGGCTGCACAGCAGTAAAATACACACAAAAGCTGCAGGGAGCCAAATCCTCCAGAACCAAAACCCAGGGTGCTGCTAAGTCCTAGGTACGCTGATTATCTCTGGCTCATCATATGCACTCAAATAATAGAATGAGGTGATTCTATTAGAGTGCAATCGATGGTCATATTGAACTCATTTTTAAAGAGAAAGTATATTTCTCTTCCCAGGAGAGAAAGGGAAGAATTTACACTAGGTGGTGGGAACAGTTAGAGCAAAGGCGCTGCGACATGTGAGGCTGTGAGCAGGCCAGTGTGGCTGGATTGCAGGGTGCCATGGGGGGAAAACGATAGGAGCTGGGGTTGGAAAGGAAAGTAGTGATTGTGAGGGGTCATGAATGCTGCACTCAGGGCCTTTGCCAAGGCAAATCAGAGACTTGGGGGAGGGGTCTCAAGCTGGAGGGCATCATGCGGTTAGAGCTCACCACTGCCATTCTCTAGTTCCCTGGCTTAATCTGCTTCCCATCACCCACCAAGACTTGGAGAGTCAGGGAAAGGAAGGAGAGCAGTTCAGCAGCCCTCCCTGCTGATGATCCAGGTCTCCTGACCCCAGCCTGGCCCTCTTCCCACCACATGAGGCCCGGTCTCCATCCCCAGGCACCCAGACAAACCCCTCAGCCTCCTATGACAAACAGGCTCATTTGGAGCCTGGGCAAGATTTGCAAACGTCAAACTTGTAATTACAAGGATGAAATCATCTGGTTCCTTTTAAGCAAACGGGTTTATTGATCCCAACACTGAAGAATTGCTATTCTGGGGAAACTTGCTCCTCTCTGCTTTCCTCTCCCTCTGGGATGGCTGAGTTGGTGGGGGATGGTGGCAGGGAAGTTAAGAAGGGGGAACCTCTGGGAGGAAAATTCTTAGGGGCTTAAGGGTGGATTTGATGTATATGGTATCTCAAAAAAAAAAAAAAACCACTCTAGGGGTCAGGAAACTGCCTCATTTATTTATTTATTTTTTTCAGTTGTTTTTTTTTTTTGTTTTGTTTTTTTTATAGAGGCATGTTTTATTTATTTATTTGTTTGTTTGTTTTGTTTATACATGCACTGGGTACAGTCAGAAGCGCGGGAGGGTGAGAGAATTCACCAGAGCCAGAGCAGGGAGCAGAGCAGGCAGAAGGACCGAAGCACACTGCTGAGGGGAGCAGCGGGCGGCAGGAGAGGTCTGCGCGCCATGTGGGACCCTCCTCTGGTGGCCGGGGAGCAGCCGGGGATCGAACCGGCGCCGCAGAGGCCGTGGGCAGCTTCGCAACCCAGCGCTCAACTGCTGTGCCACCGGGGAGGCCCGAAACTGCCTCATTTAGACAGATGACACCCTCATCCTAAAACTAGAAGGTGGGTGGAGTCCAGATTTTAGGCACTGTGCCAGTCACTAATTTTCCTTCTCTCCCACTCTCAAGTCTGATTTGTGGCTCCAGGTCCAATTTCAACTTTAAGAGGGCACAGTGTTTCCTCAGTAACTGAAGAGAAACTGTTTCCTTCGGAAAAATGCACTAGAGACTCAAGGACCTGGGAGGTCCTCACCCCCTCTCAGAGGCAAGACAATGCAGGTGACTGCTGACTTAGATCTCAAGAAAGCTATCCTTTTTACTGGACCTGGAGAGGCAGGATGTCTAGACTTAACCTTCAAGACCGGGGGGCACAAAAACCGGGGGACCAAAAACCGGGCTTCATAGGAAAGAACGCATAACCATCAAGGGCAAGAGGCCCATTCTGCCACTAGGTCCATGGTGGGACTTCATTCAACCTGCTGGAGCTTCTTTGGAAGCATGGTAGAGTGCCCCAAGATGGGGGGCCCCAGCTGCAGCTCTCTATGAGCTCACAGTTAAGGAAAAAAGCAAGACTTTCGGCATGTCTACCAGCAAAGGTGTTAGGGCGGAATGGTTAAGGAAATGATGCAGACTTGGGGGCATCAATAGGTGGGCTTCAGGCTGCTTCAAGACCAAAACACTGGGCCTCCCTGGTGGCGCAGGGGTTAAGTCTTAGCATTATCAAGCTATCATCAGCCATTGCGACATGAGTTCAATGCCCGGCCAGAGAGCTAACCCACATGGCGCAGCAGACCTCTCCTGTCTTGCCCGCTGCTCCCCTCAGCAGTGTATTTCAGTAAATCTGCCTGTTCTGCTCCCCACTCTGTATCTAGTGAATCCTCCCACCTCTCGCACCTCTGGCCTAGGCCCCAGTTCTTGTATGCATAAATAAATAAAATAAATCTTTTTTAAAAAAAAAAGACAAAAAAAACTGGGAACTAATGAGGCAGCCAGCTCTGTCAGGGTTCTCAAGTGGGGCTTGAAGGTGATGTGAGACTGAAATATGTTATCCAGACTGGTCCAGAACCTAGTGTTGCCCTAATCTGGGACTTCACTTTACTTAGAGACTCAGCAAGAACCTGGCTGATCACCTGGCTACCTAGCTCAGTCGGCAGAGCATGATACTCTTAATCTCAGGGTCGAGGTTCCAGGATGAGGAACTGGATATGAGGAAGAGCACGAGGTGTTAGAGTTATGCTGAGGAGGTGAAGATGATATATCCCAATGCTTAGCCATTTTGTTATCTGTAATGAGTGAAGATTTTGTCACTGTCCTTTGGTTACTTCCTTACTTTTTCAGGATCTCTATTTCTTCATCTGTCAGATGGGAACAAGATCTGTCTTAGAAGG
Organism: Talpa occidentalis; assembly: GCF_014898055.3. NCBI lineage: Eukaryota > Metazoa > Chordata > Mammalia > Eulipotyphla > Talpidae > Talpa > Talpa occidentalis. The sequence continues at coordinate 6,234,449 of NW_023601754.1, forward strand.
TGGTTGTATGAACTGACTGAGATAAGGGGCCTATAAGCATCCAGCTTCACAGTTGGGTCACAGAATTGAGGGCCCCATCTCCTGTTCAACATTACTGTGCATTCTCTGCCCACCTAGGGAAATGGGAAGAGGAGGTATTGGGCTGGCTGAAACCTTAGGAAAGGAAGTCTCCAAACGTCAGGGCTTCAGAGAACTCTGCAAGGTTCCATAGTGGGAAAGGGGTATTTCTAGACAACAAGCAGATCCCTCAGGTTTCCACGTGTGGACCCTACCTGAGCTGGCTCTTAGCAAATCCCTCCATGCAGTGGTGCCTGGATCAATCTATACCCAGCTGGACAGAAGCACAAAGGTGAATATACCCAAATGGGGAAATTTTTCCCTTAATAATTCCCTTTAATCTAGTTTTAAAAGTAAGTGGAAAATAGGCACTCCCTGGTGGCGCAAGGGGTTAAGCACTGCACTCTGAAGCAATCAGCAGCCTCTGCAGCACAAGTTCAATCCCCGGCAAGGGAGAATCCTACATGGCGCAGCAGACCTCTCCTGACTCGCCAGCTGCTCCCCTCAGCAGGGTACTTCAGTAGATCTGCCTGTTCTGCTCCCCACTCTGTCTCTGGTGAATCCTCTCACCCCCTGCATCTCTGTACCCCAGCTCTTGTATGCATAAATAAATAAATCTTTAAAAAAAAAAAAGTAAGCGGAAAATATATAAACAACGACAGGTCATTCAAGGAGATGGTCTCTTTTAGCCTTATTTCCCTGTCTTCCTTGCAGGTTAGCCACCAGACAATACCAAGTGTGGGTTACCCTGTGACCTGGAGTTGCCAAAAGCTGCCATGCTGGTGCTGTTTTGGGTCTGCCTGGCAGGTTTTCCCATCCCTTTCCCTCAGGATATCATTCCCCACCCCCGCAGAGAGTGACAATTAGAGTACTCTGTTCTGCTCTGCATACCCACCCTTCATCCAGTTCCACTGAACCTGGAAGGCTTTTCTTGACCCTGACCATTTCCTTGTCAAAGCTCAGGATGTCCGTCTGAGCACGTAGGCCACCCTAGGTGAATTCTACCTTGTCTCTTTGTGGAAGAAGGGTGCTTCCCTGTGGATTATTTTTTAGAGACAGAAATGGAAAGTTTGGGGCAAATGTGTACCTACACAGAACATAGAGGTGCTGAATGGTGTCACACGGGATAGCCTTTATTTCCTATCACAGAGGCCAACAACAGCAGAAATGTTGTTCCCCTGGCCTCTGGCCTTCAAACAGGCCTTGTTCCCTGGGAGCAAACTCATCGTCCTCCTCTTATTTAAGCAATGGCTGCACTGAGCTAGTGCCTGGAAAACCTGAGGGAGAGGCAGCAGATGGGTGAAAGCTTCCATTCCTTGTGGGTGACTTAGTTCTGCCCTGGGATACAAGCTGCTTCACCCAACGTAAGTTGCACCGTGTTTTTTGTTTTAAGATTTATTTACTTATGCATACAAGAACTGGGGTGGAGGCAAGCAGTATGGGAGGTGAGAGGATTCACCAGAGACAGAGTGAGGAGCACAACAGGCGGATTGACTGAAAGAGTGAAATACACTGCTGAGGGGAGCAGCGGGTGAGACAGGAGAGGTCTGCCGCGCCATGTGGGTAGCTCCCTAGCCGGGGAGCAAACTCATGCCACAGTGGCTGCGACAGCTTCATAGAGCTGAGACTTTAACCCCTGCTCCACCAGGGAGGCCCAAGTAGCACATGTTTTTTTTTAAGACTGGTTTTGTCTGCGTTTGCCTGTGCTGATGTGAAATCTCCCTCTCCTGTGTCACCAGAACCTACAGGCAACAACAAAACTGCTCTTCCTATCTTTCCGCCTTTAGGTTCTCCCTGAGGCAGCCAATCCCAGGCGCCCAACCCTGATGGAAGGCAGGTGACATTCGCTGGCCAACTCTTCACATCTGCCTGTACATGGTTACTTGGCAGAGGGCACACGACCAAGACTGGGTCAATCAAAGTTCTTCACGGGAATTTTACGACTTGGAAATGGAGAAATGGCTGCCTCCGCCCCTTGCCAGGAAATGAATGCCACCGAAACGAGACTGAGAGATTCAGCAATGAAAGAAATGGAGATAAAGTCCCTCTCTGTGATTTGTTTACCTGAAATAAAAACGCATGCCTTCCCAGCTTTAAGTGGGTCAGCCCTGGGGTTCTGTCACTCGCAGTGGAGACACCTGAGGGGGCGATTCTGAGGTAGCTGGAGACCGAACGTGCTAGAACCACAAGAAGGCCCTCACGCGAACACTGCGAGTTTGCGCGTGTTTGTATTTCAAGAACAAGCAAACAGCGGCTTCGCAGTCAGGACCCGGGCGGGGCCCCGGCCGGCCGGCAGAGCCGCGCGAGCGCCCACGGCTCCCGCAGCCCCGTCCCGCCACCACGACGCGGACGCACGTGCCTCCTCCGCTCTCCGTCCACCGTGAGTCCCGGCCGGGCGCCGCCTCGGGTCCGGGGCGCGACGCGCCCCAGCAATTCAGTTACCTCAGGCGCAGGTGGCACGCGGGGCTTCTCCGCGCAGCTGAGGGGCCGCGAAGTTCCAGACAGTCGAGAGAAGCGGCCCGCGCGGGCCCCGCCGCCGGTGTCCGAGGGCCGGCGGGTCGCGCCGGGCCGGGCCGGGCCGGGGGGAGGGGGCCGGGCCGGGGAGGAGGGCCGGGCCGGGCCGCGCCGCGCCGGGAGCTCGGGTTCGCCGCCGCCCGGCGGCCCCGCGAGCGGACGGGCGGCGCATGCGCGGCGCGGCCCGCGGAGTTGTGAATGGTGCGTTTTGTTTGCCGGAGTTTGGGGCGGGCGGGCCGCGCGCAGGAGGGTGGGGCCGCGGGGGCGGGGCGGGCCGCGGGGCGGGCGGCGAGAGGAAGTGGCGGCGGCGGCGGCCGGGGGCGGCGGGTGCTGGGTCCGCGCGGGCGGGAGACAACGGCCGGGCGGCGGCGCCGGGGGCTGCGCGCGGGCGGGCGGCGGCACCTCGGGCTCGGGCGCGGCGTCCACGCGGGCGGGCGCCTGAAACAAAGGGAAGCGCGAGCCGGGGCGCCGCGGGTGGGCGCAGGCGGTCGGCGGGTGCCCGCGCCAGCCGGAGCCCCGCGGCGCGGCCTCGGGCGGGAAGATGCCGCGCGTCGTGCCGGACCAGAGGAGCAAGTTCGAGAACGAGGAGTTCTTCAGGAAGCTGAGCCGCGAGTGCGAGGTGAGGCGGCGGCGCCGGAGGCCGCGCGCGCCCCGAGTGGGCCCGGGCGGGGAAAAGTTTGGGCGGGCGGGCCGGGCCCCGCCGGCGCGCCCGGGGCAATCTCGCCCGGCGGCCGCGCGGCGCTGCCCGTCCTTATCGGCGCCGCGGGCGGGCGCGGGCGGCGCCGCGGATTTGCCCCTGATTGCGGCGTCTCCCTCGCAGATTAAGTACACGGGCTTCAGGGACCGGCCCCACGAGGAGCGCCAGGCGCGCTTCCAGAACGCCTGCCGCGACGGCCGCTCGGAAATCGTAAGTCGGCGGGGCGGGGGGCCGGGGCGCGGGGGCCGGGGGCGCGGGGGGCCGGGGTTCGGGGGGCCGGGCGCCCGGCGCGCGGGTCACTTGTTGCGCCCCGGCCGCGGCGCCCGGCGGGTTCCGGAACTGGGCGGCCGCCGTCTCACTTCCTACTCGGGATTCAAAATGCGAAACCAGACGCCGGCGGGCCGCGTCCTCGCGGGGAGACCTGCCCCGGCCCGCCGCGGGGGGCGGGGGCGCCCGGACACCCCCGCGCACGGTGGGCCTCGGCGGGGGGACGCCACCCCGGCCCCGGCTGAACCCGGGAAGGTGGTGCGGGCGGTGGCGCTGACCGAAGGCTTGGGGTGCACTGACCGAAGGCTTGGGGTGCACTGACCGAAGGCTTGGGGTACACTGACCAAAGGCTTGGGGTACACTGACCGAAGGCTTGGGGTGCACTGACCGAAGGCTTGGGGTGCACTGACCGAAGGCTTGGGGTACATAGGTGGGAAGAAATCATCCTGGGGTGGGGGGGATGAGGCTTCATTCAGGATTCTGGCTCTTGCACGATCGTTTGTTTTTCTTGGACGCTAGATTTTTGGTGAAGCTGTGTGTGTGTGTGTGAAGCTGCCTCCCCCGTACAACAGAATGAATCTGAGAAATCACCCAGGGGTTAGTTAGCTCTCGTCCTGGCAGGGGAGCGGGGGAGTCCGTGCCATCCTCTTAGAATGTTAAGCCTCAGGAGGATCTGAAAGACGCCTTTGCAGGCTCTTTTCAAACCTGATACCCCGCTCGGGGCTGTCGTGCCTGAAGAATTGAGTGGATTGGAGAAATCGACAGTTGAACTGGGGGCTGTTTCATCTCCACCAGACTTTATGTTGAAGGGAAAATATAAGTGTCCTCGTTGCCCTCATCTCCTTTTGATTTGTCCTTTTGATTTGTCCTGTTGGAGGTGCTGATGAGACCGAAAAGTGGGTAAGAAGAAACTAAAGACAAAGGTTGATTGTTAATTTTAAAAAGTAAAAAAATTCAAGTATTGTGTAATGCAGTACCGTTGTCTACTTGATGGCTTGGACCATTGCTTTTGCAGACTTAAGGTGAAGATCCGGTTTGAATTGGGGTTAATGATAAGACATTGGAAAACTCTCACCCCCATATAGAGAATATTTCTTTGTATTGAGACATACTACATATTCATACCATAGAATTCTCCCTTTTTGTTACTGAAGTCGAATTTATTTTTAAAGAATATGTGATATTTAAGATGAAGGCGTTTTCGATTTATGTTACTGATAGAAGTTACTGGCTAAATTTATTAGCTCTGGAATATTTTGTCGTTATTGCACATTATGAAAGAAAATCTCCACTTTTTAGCCCACTTCCAAGTTTCTTGACTAGTTCAGTACTTGCATGACTCAAATGTATAGGACAAATATGTTTTGGTTTGGCACTGAGTGGTACAAGAATCCTTCATCTAGCCTGCTCTGTGCAGGTTTTATGTAGTTTTTTTTTTTTTTCATCATAAGTGCTTGATTATTTGAATTTATAGATCACTAGATTTACTGTTCAAAATTTATCCTACGACTTATAAGCAGGCTGTGGTTTTTACTTTGACTGGACAAGGTATCATTTTGCATATATATTGTCAACAGCTTTATATGGCAAACATCTGTCTAGAACATTACACTGTATATGTACACACATTTATAAAACATAGCACCATACATACATATGATTCCCAACAGGTTTTTTCCCCTCTTTTCTTTATGTTTTGGACATCTCTGACATGTTAGTTGTGCTAATGAAGATTTTATATTTTTTAAATGTAAAACAATGTAAGGGCTGCGATGCTCATCTTTTCTTAGCTGTAAAACTTACCCACACTCTTATTGTAACCTAAAATAAAAGTGATTATGGATAAGGAGTAGAAGAATCTGTTTGGTAAAATCTCATTTAATTCTCACTGTACTAGGAGTGTGGGCGATGTCTCCAACACTAATGATTAATAAAAGAAAAAATGCTTATGAGAGGTATGGTGATTACTTTGAGCAGTAAAAACTATATACATTTTTAATCTTGAAGATGGAAGGATAAAGGTATGTTGGAGTGGCACATGTTCTGCTCTTTTATTATTTATGGAACCTATAAAACATAGGTGGGACATCATGGAACTCTTACATACAATTACACCTATAGACAGTTTTACATATAGACAGTTTGACCTTTTCATGTTTTTTAACAGAATTTTCCCAACTGTTATGTGTAGCTATTCTATTTAAAAAAAAAGTTCTGTGTTCAGATAAGTTTGGGAAACACTATTCTAGAATGATCCTGTTTTGTTTGTTTTTTTAACTACTTCTGTCTCAGAAAGGGATGTTGATATAATGGGCATAAAGTGATGAAGCAGGAAATCTCTTCTGAGGTTGGCCTTCAGACAGGAGGTGAGGTAATAAGATCTGTAGACTGTCTTTACTTAGCTCAGAACTGATTTGGTAGGAGTAGAAGTTACTAGTTCAGTGCTAAAAAAAAAATGTGTGCTGCATTTTGACAGAGGATCTTTCATTCTTGGCTAAATCTCTTATCAGCTACCACTCTGCTCTGATAATTTCATTATCTGAGGCTGAAAAGGTGGCTCTCTTATTCAGTTCAAAATTATTTCTCTTATTTACATATACATGCAGTGTTTACGTGCTACTGTTGTAAGCACTTTACAAATACTGGAAACTGAGATACAGAGTTAAGTAATTTGCCTCAGGTTATACTGCCTAGGCAGTTTCCCTCCTAGAGCCTGCTTTTCATTTGAAGTATTATTGGTTCACTTCACTTGACATGATTGTTTTTTAAACTTATGCTAATATTGGGGAAATTTTTCTTTTAAAGATTTATTTATGTATGTGTAGAAGAACTGGAATGTAGGCCAGAGTGTGTGTGGGGGGGGGGTTGTCACTAGGGACAAATTTTTGTTTTTTTAAGGTTAATGTTGATGTGTGTTCGGTCTACTCATATAGAATATTTACCTCAATGTTCATTAGGGAAATGCCATCAAAGATGTCTGTCTACAGAGATTTCGAGGTTAGGTTAACAATTATATTAACAGTATCAATACTAGAAATAGGAAGTATAATTTTTACCTTTTAAAGAATCTATAAAAACTCTTAAGCATCAGGGAACTAGTGTATAACTGAATCAGCCAGTGACTTCAAACACATTGCCCAAAATGTGAACCCCTTGCTTTCAGATGAACACTCTATAGTTGAAAACAAATTACACTTTAGAATTTTAATTAGTAAAAGAAAAATCTTTTAACGAAGAGTTTATATTTATATGATGAAAAAAAATTTTTTTTCCAAAGATGCTTTTTACTTATTTCTTAATTCCCCTCTGGACTAGACACAATGTTACTTCCTTTTTTTTTTTTTTTTCTTTTTTACTCTGAGGGAAATAATAGAATTAAATTGCTTAGGGGCTACAGAGAAAATGGTTTTAGGTTCTTCTGTCTGTTGACTTGTGCCATCCAAATCGTTTATAAATACTGGATGAATATTCTTGTTATTGGCAGATCCCATTCTCCTACTTAAGTCAGATTTTAGAAAATTTATGCTTCAATCATCCAAGGTTTTAAAGAGGTGAGAACTATCACATCACATGTGAATGTATGGTTTATCAGAGGACAGTTCCAAATACATTTTTAACATGAACTTTAAGAGCATAGTATTTTCTTCAGCAAAGGAAATCGGGAACAATTTAACTATGTAATTTGCACGACTTTAAACTGTGCTATGATTTAAATTTTAATATTTGTATAGATCTTCAGTGATTTTCCTATTTAAAGTACAAGTTTTTTAATTCAGGGATGGTGGCTTCTAGTTTGATGTTAGCAATGCGCGATCCTAACGTCAGCAAAAAATGACCTGAAAGAAAGTATTGATTCCATGTCTGATTTTATATTTAAGCAGCCAATGGCAAATGTCCTCAAAATGGAATCAGATGTTTGTAACTTAATACTTAAGAAAAATGATGAGTGCATGTTTTTTACTTTTAAGTATTCTCGGTGCTGCCTGGCTTAAGACAGAAACTGATGTAAAAATAAATGACTGCCTGCATAATTTATGTAATGTCCTGCTCCTGATCCTGTTTGTATTGATTTTTCTAAAAGGCTTTTGTGGCCACAGGAACCAATCTGTCTCTCCAGTTTTTTCCGGCCAGCTGGCAGGGAGAACAGCGACAAACACCTAGCCGGGAATATGTCGACTTAGAAAGAGAAGCAGGCAAGGTAGGAAGCATTTCTTTGCAATTTGAAATACTGTGCATTGTTTCATTATGGATTATCTAATTTGCATAAAGAGCACAAGAGTCTATTTGGTAAAGGAGGTCACAGGTCTGATTATACAGGTATATTATTATATTTGTTTGCATTCCATAATAAATAAAAATGTTGCACAATTTAAAAAATCCTCCAAGTTTTTATATCATTCTATTACTAATTTAATGTATGTAATATTCACAATGGAAAGTTCTAGTCCTTTAAAGAGAGTAGCTTGCTTTCTTACATGTAACATTCAAAACTTAATTCGTTTAAAAGTGTTGACAAAAAAAATTTATTTTTTTTTTCTAAAATGTGTGTGACTACAGTACTGTTAAATGAAATTAAAAGAAAAATGGGAAAAGTCTCTGTGGGCTTAAAATTTAATAATATTTAGAAACAGTTCATGGGTAACTTTCTACTATTAATGCAGCAAATTTAATTTTGGGGAAAACAATGTGAAAACTAACATGGAAATTTTGTGTTGAGGAAAAGTTTCTGGGAAAACAAATGCATTAATTTCATGTTGTAAATAAAATTTTCATGTTGTAAGTTTAGATTGAAGATATGAAAAATGTAGGTGGAAATGTTTAAATTGGAGCCTTATTACAGCTGAGTTATATGTTTTATATGATTTTGGTAAAATTTTAATGAATAATATATTGGATTGGTTCATCTTTCAATGTAGATGTTTTTACTTCTTCACTTCTTGAAGTAAGATATTTAGAGAATTTTTTTTATATGCTTTATTTTATACTTAATATTTCTCCTGTTTTCTTCACGGTGTATTTTCATACCTGATTTTGCCAACTTGCTAATTTTTCTAACTGTTGTCACAAATACCATAACCTATCACTTTATTTAGAAAGCATAACGTGCATTTAAACACCCTTCGGAGGAACTTGAAAGATTTTTGTATTAGGCTGTATTAGGCTGTGTACACACACACATCACAGTGAAGAGTTTTTTTGTTTTCTTTAGTTTTATACAGTAAAGTTGATTTATTTTAATGGATGACAAACCAACTAATCTTTGGATTGGGAGATGGAAAATAAAGATTAAAGAATTTAAAAAATGAGTAATACGTAATTTGCTTCCCTATCTATTAACTTTTTTTGCTTGAAAGATTAAAAGCAAATGTTCCGGATTTTATTATTTGGTAATCCTTATATGTAAAGGAAAAGTTGGGAAATCATTGTAGGATTATTGCTTTTTTTGCTTGGTGCATGAATGTGTGACTAAATGAAGAAAAATTTTTTTCCTTGTCCAAAATCTTTTCTTAAAGTTTATTTAACATGGTTCCTCAGATACTAAAGACATAAACTAAAAAATTCCTTTCCTCTTGGTTTTTATGCTAAACTATCTTAAACCATCACAATTGATATCTCCGTATTATGGGGGTCTTCCAGTATTTAATAATTAATAAATAGGTATTAACTCTGCTGCAAAGTATGTTTGCTTGAATTAATTTAATATTTGTTTGCTGGATTGAAGAGTACATTATTCTTGGCTTAAGCCATTGAGATACTGTCAGGTATATGAGCAACAAAAATGTTGACTGACTTATAGAATTTAGAGGATATGTTTTTAGGAAAAGTGAGCTATTGGGGAACTTATATTTTATTCATATTTGTTTTATAAGTTTTTTCTGTAAAGGATCAGGTAGTAAGTAGTTTCCGTTTTGCAGGCATATGATCTGACGCAATTTTTCAGCTCTTCTGTTCTAGTGTGAAATAAATCATAAGCACCATATATGCAGTTGAGTGTGACTGTGTTCTAAGAATAGCAGAAATCAGTGTCTTTCCCTCAGATTTAAATCTTTGTTTATATGTAGATCATGTATTTCTCAAGTACAGCTCTGTCAATCCCGATACTACACCAATAGGACCTAGAAGAAAAGAACACTTTTAAGGCCAAAAAAAAGCTAGTATATTGCTTCGTATCACTGGGATAAAGTACACCAGTGCGTTTAGAGAAGAGGGACTGACTTAAGTTTTCTCCATTATTGAGCATAAGCTTTAGGATCTTTTATTTTTCTTCCTCATTTTTTATGTATGTCTTTTTAATAGCTAGTTGCTTTTATTTCTGTCCCCACAGGACTAGAACTAGAAGCAAAGAAAATTACAGGAAATTTCCCCAGATGTTAATTATTTGCCTCCACTCTTTATATTGATCCCAAATCACTGTCTCTTCCACATACTCTCAACCTAGGTACTTACCTCCTAACACATCTTAGTTCTCTTCCCATTCATACCCAGTTTTGAGAAACTAGTGATTAAGACTTTGAAGTTAGGATTAATTGAGCTGAATACTGTATTCATATACTACTGCATTTACTGCTGTGTTAATTTGGGCAATTTATTTAACCTTTATGGTCCTCGGTTGTAAAATGAGATTAATGCATAGCTCCCAGTTCAATACCTGACAGTTATTCAGAATGGATATCTTCAGAAGATCTTTGTTGAATATCTTTTATGTATACCAAGCAATGTACTAGACAGTTGAGCTACAATCCTGCCATATTGTTTTGTGGAAGGATTCGAGAAGTAGACAATATAGATAATAAGTATGTTATGTTACAAAGTGGTAATCACTCTGGAAAAAAAGGGAAAAGTAGAGTAAAATAAAGCTATTCCATGAACAGGATTATTTGCTGTTTTAACTGGAATGGTCTGGGTAAAGGTGGTCATTCTTGAGTTGAGACCCAAGGAAAGTTAGGTATTGGGAGGTGGGGTGGAGGATGATGCTCCAGACAGGAGACATTCTGAGTAAAATGGAGTATTTTGGGTTTTTGAGCAGATGAATAAGATCAGCCTTAGGTTTTGGGTTACCCTTAGGTTTAGAGGACAGTAATGAAGCAGGAAGACCAGTTGGCTTTTGTGTAACTTTTTTTTTTTTAAGATTTATTTATTTATGCATACAAGAGCTGGGGTACAGGCCAGAGATGCGGGGGGCAGGGCTGTGAGAGGACTCACCAGAGACAGAGTGGGGAACAGAGGAATAGAACAGGCAGATTGACCAAAATACACTGCTGAGGGGAGTAGTGGGTGAGACAGGAGAGGTCTGCTGCACCATGTGGGTTGCTCCCCCGCCTGGCGGGGGATTGAACTCGTGCTGCAGAAGCTGGGAACTGCTTCATAGTGCTGTGCTTTAATCCCTTGCGCCACCAGGGAGGCCTGGCTTTTGTGTAAACTTTGGTGAGAGATTAAAGTAGTGGAGATTGTGAGAAATAGCCATAGTTTGAATGTATATGGAAGGAGATCCAATAAGATTTGCTTAGGGATTGGGTGTGGGCTGTGAGAGTAAAGAATGCCTCCAACATATTTAGCCAGAGCAACTGGGAGTATGGGATTGCTGTCATATGAGATGGGGAAAGCTGTGGGTGGAGTAATTTTGAGGAGCAATTTAAGACATGTGAGTATGTGGTGGTAACTTGTTACTACAGCTTCTGTTTTCTCAATACCCACCCTTCTTAAGTTATGGCACTGCTTTTTCCACAAATAATACTTAAGTCTGCTTATCTTAAGAGTTCAAGGGCATTTTCAAAAAAGATCAACTTTATTAAAGTATAGTTTTACATAAAATAAAATGTACCCATTTTTAGCAAATATATGTGTACCCATGTAAACATCATCCACAATGCAGGTAACCCCAGAAGTTTCCTCATCTCCTTTTACAGAATCTGTAAATCTGACTTGGTTAGATGGTGGTAGGAGCAGGGTCTCGCAGGAAATGGCAGTCAGACTGTTAGCTAGGGTTATGCATTCTCTGAAGACTTGACAGAAGCTGTACAGTCCCTTTCCAAGCTCACTCATCTGACTATTGATTGGTGACTTCAGTTCCTAATTATGTGTTTTTCTTCACAGAGAAAAGAGTAAAGCCACCCTCCTTCCTTTTTACGACCTATTCTACAGTCGCCTGTGTCTTACTCTATTCATTAGAAGGAGTCACTGAGTCTAGCCCACACTCAACAGGGAGGGGAGGATATATTTATGCATAAGTGTGTGAATACCAAGAGGCTAGGATCATTGGGGCCGTTTTAGAGACTGGCTACCACAATATTCACTTAAAATTAGTGAATTCAAAAAAATTAGAATGCTAATAAGAAACATGAGCTCCATAAATCTCTTCGATTTGAAATATGGCTTTTAGATTTAAGAAAATGGGTTCAGGGAAATCTTCTTTTATTCATTCTCTCTGCCTTTGTGAATATTTTCAAATCAAGTGTCTTTAAGGAAGATCTGTTAATGGATATGTGACCATGAATAAATACTTTAAGGTCAAGTCAAGGACTTTTAAAGTTTGTGTTACAAATACATTTCAAACTTTTGGACTCAGGTTTTTAGTGAGTTGTCTACGTTGACATCTAATAAGGGTCTTTCTTAGAAAAAGTTTAAATAATACAGTGTAGAGGAAAGAGCTGTGAGTCAAAAGATTGTCATAACTTTTTCTTACCTGTAAATGGGAATCACAATGTCGGCCATATTTATATACCTCATGTGAAGGTTAAACTAGGAACCAGGGCTTCCCTGGTGACATAAGGGGTTGAGACACAGCCTATGGGGCAATCTGCAGCCCCTGCAGCACAAGTTGGATCCCCCCAGCCGGCCAGGGAGCAAAACCCACATGGTGCAGCAGACCTCTCCTGGCTTGCCCGCTGCTCCCCTCAGCAGTGTATTTCAGTCAATCTGCCTGTTCTGTTCCCCACTCTGTCTCTGGTGAATCCTCTCACCATCCACACCTCTGGCCTGTACCCCAGTTCTTGTATGCACGAATAAATAAATCTTAAAAAAAATAAAATAAACTAGGAACCAGAGTATATAGGAAATATCTTTTAAATTATAAGGTTCTGTCCAAAATTAGACTATTTGATGATTTTCTACGGTGAGATTATAGATAACTTCATCATCCAGTTTTAGTGCTATAGGGTGCCTTTGGTCAGCTTCATTTCAGGTAGCTGTACAGTGTTGGAACACCACATCTTTCCCAAGGGGCCATCCTGGTGTATTAGAAACCCTGACATCCCAGATGTTTTTAATTCTTCCTTCATTTAAATTGCTTTCCTCTAGGGCCTCCCCAGTGGCGCAGTGGTTGAGCGCTGGGTTGAGAAGCTGCCCGCAGTCTCTGCAGCGCCGGTTCGATCCACGGCCACCGGGCGAGGGTCCCACATGGCGCACGGACCTTTCCTGCTGCCCGCTGCTCCCCTCAGCAGTGTACTTTGTCATTCTGCCTGTTCTGTTCTCTGCTCTGGCTCTGGTGAATTCTCTCACTCTCCAGCGCTTCTGACTGTACCTAGTGCTTGTATAAATGAATGAATAAATAAATAAATAAACCTTTAAAAATAAATAAATTGCTTTCCTCTAATTTAGCTGGTAGAAGACAAGGAAAGCAACTGGTCAGAATTTAAATCATTCTTGCCTTAAATTTTTGTAGCCCAAACAACTCCAGTTCCCTTGCTCTTTCCTCTTAGAACTGATTTTCAATACTGTTTATTTCAAACAAATGCCAATGATTATGGTTCACCATACATTATTGGTCTTCATTGGTCAGATTAATGTTTTTGCATGCATTTTGTGTGGCATAAAGCTTACAAGATCCTAGTTTGTGAGCATAAAGAAAAAGGGTGTGAAAAATATTTTATGAACTAAAGAATGAACTTTACAGTGCTACTGTTTGTTTACTATTATTTCTATGGCGATTGAATACAGTGTCTAGTTTGATTACATTGGCCCCAGAAAAAGGGATTGAATTGTTTACAGTAGTTGAATTTCTATTTACAATTTATGATTTTAAATTGATAGAAATAATAGTAGTGGATATTGAAAAGTAGTTATAAAGTATATAATTAGAATAAGTACTTTTGAAAGTTCCATGTAATTTTTCTTCCTTTTTTTTTTTAAAGATTTATTTTTATTTATGCATACAAGAACTGAGGTGTAGGCCAGAGGTGTGGGGGAGAAGGGGTGAGAGGCTTCACCAGAGACAGAGTGGGGAGCAGAACAGGTGGAGCTACTGAAGTACACTGCTGAGGGGAGCAGCAGGCAAGACAGGAGAGGTCTGTTGGGCCATGTGGGTTAGCTCCCTGGCTGGGGATTGAATTCATGCTGCAGTTTCGAGATAGCTTCACAGTGCTGAGACTTAACCCCTTGTGCCACCACGAAGGCCTCCCATGTAATTTTTTTTCCTGAACTTTTATAAAACGTTAAACAAAAGTTTTTATTACTTTCATAGCATAACACAGCAAAATAAAATTTAATAGCATTTGATTTAATGTATGAGGACAGACTGCTTTAAATGGCTTCTCCACAGTTCTATGACTTTGTTTCTTCTGGAGTATTTTGCTTACTTGCCTGCAGAATCTTTGTCCCAAAATAAATATTATGTCTGTTTATATACTATCCACAATTTGGCAGGGTATAGAGGACTCTGTGATGTTAGCTTTGAGAAATCCCTATTCAAGCTCAACAAGTTCTTTTTCCTTAGACAACCCAGTCACTCCAAATAAAAGATAGCTGTGGTAAAACTTTGGAATGTGATTTTCCCCAAGAGAAATTGAGGCAACTTTAGCTTGGTAGATCTAGATTTTAAGTATTTTAATTCAACTAAAATATGAAGAATATTTTGTAGGGTTTGTTTATCAGCAGTTTAGTACATGAAATAAGTCATCTGTTTTTTAAATATATTTTAAGTAAATGACATTTTATTTATTTTCTGTTTAAAGATTTATTTATTTATACAAGAGCTGGGGTATAGACCAGAGGTGTGGGAGGGTGAGAGAATTCACCAGAGACAGAGTGGGGAGCAGAACAGGCAGACAGACTGAAAGCGCTGCTGAGGGGAGCAGAGGGCCAGGCAGGAGAGGTCTCCCGTGCCATGTGAGATGCTCCCAGCCTGGTGGGGAATCAAACCCGTGCTGCAGAGACTGTGGACAGCTTCACAGCGGTGCTCGCAATGCGCTGCTCTCAACCCACTGTGCCACCGGGGAGGCCCTGATTATATTTTAATAGCCGAATAGTAATACTTAGAACAGGGAGCCTTATGCATATATTTTGAAAGAAGCCATTTTATTTCAATTATTTTTAAGTCTCCGACTATTGACTGACTTCATGAATAATAAAGTTTAAAATTTAAGATGTCATACTATCATCCAATTGGAGTTACATTAATTTTCTATGGTAAATGTACCTTTGAAGTATTTGAAAATTGTGTGCTCTTTTTTCTTTTGCTTGAATTGTATATTTTACCTGGATTTACCTTTTAGTATAAGGTGAAATTTCATTTGTGGCCTCATCTGAACTACATATTCTAGGTTAAAGAAGGTAGAAATAATGTCTGAGAGGAACTTCCTTAATTCTTCTCTCCTTGCTTCTGTTTCCTACCCCAATATTTTTTATTGATTAATTGAAATACTACAAGGATAAAAATTGTTGAAATGTTATCAACTGAAGAGATTGATTTTTGATAAGGGCTGCGATCTTCTAGTTCAGTTCTTTGCATTTTTCTCTTGTAATTGATTTTTTGGATCAGTGTTGCTGAAGTATAATACAACAGAATTCACCTATCTTTGGACAGCTTTCCTGCACATCTTACAAAAAATTGGTGGATACTTTTTTATCTGACATTTAAAAAAAAATCTGTATCTTTCTGATGTTACTGCTATTAACCATGAAAGAATAGGAAAATTAAAATTAAGTAAATCCCTTTGTATATAGAGGAAAGCAACAAAATGATTATCAATGTTAATTTTTAAAATAATAAAGAGGAGAAATATGGACATGGCTGCACTTAGTGAACAGACACAGTTAGTGTTCCTCCAGAATATAGGAAGCCTTTGCAGGTTAATCAAGGAAAAACAGTAGTCATACTGTACAGGTGATAGTCATGAAAAATAATTTTCTCATATCAGAAAGCCTTTGGCATACTAGTAAAAGCAGGTTTGGGGGGAAAGAAAGTTTATTAACTGCCTCTGAATAGAGGACTCCCTTTTCTATAGTGTACTTTTACTCCCCTGTTTAAGAATTATAGTAGCAAATACTTCTGTAACCCTGGCTATGTGCCAGTTAGGTTTTAATGGAAACATAGAAAACACACTGATACATTTATGATTTCCATTTTACTGGTAAGAAAACATTTGTAAATTTTAATGCCATTTAGGGCTCAGAGACCCTATTTCTTTGATATCACTTCTTTGATCCTTAGTTTTCTGTAGAGAATTAGAGGCCACAGACTTAGTTAACATTCTTCATCTTATATATAGTGATATGGTTAGGGAATTAAATTATTGCTGTCTTTTTGTGAACGTATACACTATAAACAATTGGAAACTATTTTCTATCATCAGTGTTTTAGTTTAGGCTGACCCTCTCAAATTGGTATGTATTTGCAACCATTAACTTAAAATAACACTTAAAATGTACTTTTTGGTGGTAAAACAATGCTTTTAGGATTCTGTTATTCTACAGTGCTGTACTATATGTCCTGAGAAAGTAAAAGCCGAATCTGGGAATGGAAGTGTTTAATCTCACTTGTACGATAGTGTTTTAAATAATAAGCCCTTCAAAGAAACCTTAGTTTTTTTGACAGTATTGCTTCTTATTCCTGCTAGTTTTTCAGTCCTGTCTTGCCATCCTTTTGCTATCCAGAACATTTCTGTGCCACTTAATTATTTAAATTGTAAGAAAATTCATGTAACAAAATTTACTTTCTTACCCATTTAAAGTATATATAATTCAGTGGGTTTTTTTTTTAATTATATTCACAATGTGATCTTCACCAACACTCTAATTTCAGAACATTTTCGGTTCTGAAATCTGCAAGCCAGTTACTTGATAGGTGATCACCACTACCAGATACTGTGCTAGAGGATTTACATCCTCATTAACCCTATTAACCTTGCATTATATAGTGCTTTTTTTATTTGCTTTTAAGAATACATTTAGTGCTAGCTTGATTTTACGGCTGAGTAAACTGAGAACCAGAGAGGTTAAATAAAATCTTCAGGAGTCAAAATCTGTTACCTACATAGAACCAGGATTCAGACTGAGGTCTTTTTTACCCCAGAATGTATATGCTTTTTACAATTACCACGCTAATCATTAGGTGAGTTGCCTGAAACTCCATATACCACCTTCCAAAACTTTACATTTAAGTTATTTTGGCCTATCAAGTTACTCTTCCCATTCAAGCCAATAACCATTAATATTTCAGTATGCTCTTTTTAGTCCTTATTTTGATGACTTCAGAATAACCTTTAATATTTTTCTTTTTAATCTTTATCTTAACCTGAATTGTTTCTCTAATTCACTGTGTCAATAATGTTTATGGTGATTGTTGAACTGCTGGAAAAGTAGTCATTATCAATTGTTTTGTGTTATTAATAATTTGGTCAAATCAACTATAATATTTTTAAAAATAATTCTTAGTTAACTCAGGAATGGATTATAATAAATAGCATCTGCCTTTTTTTATTTCATTACTTTTTTGTCTTAAGAAACAAAGACTGGGCCTCCCCGGTGGCGCAGCAGTTGAGCGCTGGGTTGCGAAGCTGCCCGCAGCCTCTGCAGCGCCGGTTCGATCCCCGGCTGCTCCCCGGCCACCAGAGGAGGGTCCCACATGGCGCGCAGACCTCTCCTGCCGCCCGCTGCTCCCCTCAGCAGTGTACTTCGGTCCTTCTGCCTGCTCTGCTCCCTGCTCTGGTTCTGGTGAATTCTCTCACCCTCCCGCGCTTCTGACTGTACCCAGTGCTTGTATAAATAAATAAAAAATTAAAAAAAAAACTATAAAAAAAAAGATTGTTAAAAAGAATTAAAAAAAAAAAGAAACAAAGACTTTCATAATTTAATTTTGTATGCTTTTCACTTGAAGTTATATCTCCTAGGTCAGAACATGTTCAGGATTCTCTTAGACATACACTGTTTACTATGAATCATAGAAGGAACATGACAAAATTAATCTGATTTTGGGGAGAGGGGAAGTAGTTATATGATGTAGTCTAAAGTCATGGTAAAGAGTTCATGGTATTTTTGTTCTAGATGCTCTGGATTTAACGATGAAGTTGACTATCCAGTCTGTTCTTTAGGAAATAGTCTATTTTCATATACACTGAAATATTTGGAAAACATTAATAGTGCAATTTGTTAATGCAACTGTGGTTTACGTGAATGTAGTCAGGAGTTCTGGGTGCTAGCTGTTACCATTTAATAGCTGTGTGTACATCTGAAAATGAATCATTTTAATGTCTCTCAGTTTTATTTTTTTATAGATTTATTTATGCATACAAGAACTGGGGTGCAGGCCAGAGATGCGGGGGGTGAGAGGACTCACCAGAGACAGAGTGGGGAACAGAACAGGCATATTGAAGTACTCTGCTGAGGGGAGCAGCAGGTGAGACAGGAGAGGTCTGCTGCGCCATGTGGGTTGATCCCTGGCAGGCCGGGGATCAAACTTGTGCTGCAGAGGCTGTGGATAGCTTCATAGTGTGGTGCTTAACCCCTTGCGCCACCACGGAGGCCCTCAGTTTTAATTTCTTGTTTTAAAATTTTCTTATTGAATGGTTGTAACAGTCAAATAGGACTGGAAAAACTTTGAAAGTTGTAAAGCATTTATATAAACTTAAGGTAGTAATGCTAAATGTGTGTGAAAGATATTTGAAGAAATGACAGGAGCTAAGAAATGAGTTAAGAAATGACAGGAGCAGGGCCTCCCTGGTGGCGCAGGGGTTAAGACACAACCTATGAAGCTATCCACAGCCACTGCAGCAGGAGTTCGATCCACAGCCAGGGAGCTACCTACATGGTGCAGCAGACCTCTCCTGACTCAGGCATGTTGCTCCCCTCAGCAGTGTATTTCAGTCAGTCTGCCTGTTCTGCTCCCCACTCTGTGTCTGGTGAACTCTCTCACCCCCAGCACCTCTGGCCTGTACCCCAGTTCTTGTATGCATAAGTAAATAAATCTTTTTTAAAAAAAGAAGAAAGAAAAGAAATGACAGGAGCAGTGTGAAACTGCTTTGCGGTGGGTTAGGGGCTTCTTTCAGTAATTTCAAAGGAGAGGCATGGAGTTGCAGAGATTCCAGAAATAGCTTCAGAGTTCTCAACAGTGTTCAAGTTTATGGTGGTTTGTGATATTTAGACTACTTTAGAAACAATTTTTTTTTATATATAGTGAGTAAGCCAGCAGGTTTTTAATAGACCGCCACAAAGAAAAATTTTATGTAAGAATATAAATCACATTACACATTAACCAAATTTTAGATTAGACTACAAATGTTTTCTATTTAACGAAGTTGTATATCTGACTATACATGTAAATGATATGATTGACTCACAGAAGGATTAGCTTTCACGCAACAATCAGTGTTTCTAGGTGGAGCATTCTTCTGAAAAATGATGTCTAGTGAAAATTTACAACACATGACATCAGATTTGTTGGCACTGTACAGGGTATATTTCAGTATGCTTTTTGGATTTTAAAATGTACCACAATGTGATTTTTGTTGTCAGAATGCCTCATCAAATGTCCCAGATTGAGCTAGTTCTACATTTTTTACTTTTTTACATTAAATCACTGTAGAAGCTATTCTTACACTTACATGCTACCCAGTTATTATAATTCAGAGGTAAGTGAGTTGAATGACCGTGGTGATTACCTAATAGGTGATTAGCCTGTTGAACCAGGAGCATGTGGCTAGAACAGGATGAGTTAATAAAGTATCTCTGAAAGAATCTGTTAAATAGACTACAGAAATGGTTATAACTAAAAGGCAGGGTACATACTTCTTAGTGGAAAATCTTTCTGTCCTGGGAGCCCATGGCATTCCAATATGTTTCTCTGCCGATTCATTGGTGGAAAAGACTTCATTGTCTGAAAAAAAAAGTCTTCTTTCCCTTGGAAAGTAATTACTGTGTAAAATTAATTAGTAGAAATGTGTGTGTAAGCAGTCAAGTTTCTGTGATGCTCTATATGTTTCATAAATTTTTCAAACATTGATTTAACTAATTTTTCCTGTAGCCTATGAAATGGCATTATTTAGCCCTGGCTTCGTATGTTGAGGAATCTGAGACTTACTAGCAAACTTAATAATTTGTCTCAGACTCACACAGAATTTTTTTTTAAGATTTATTTATTTATGCATACAAGAAGTGGGGTACAGTCCAGAGATGCGGAGGATGAGAGGATTCACCAGAGACAGAGTGGGGAACAGAACAGACAGATTGACTGAAATACACTGCTGAGGGGAGCAGTTGGCGCAACAGGAGAGGTCTGCTGTGCCATGTGAGTAGCTCCCTGGCTGCCAGGGATCGAACTCGTCACACAGAATTTAAACCCAGGTTTTATCTGATTCCAAAGTACATTTTGTTTTCTTTCTTCCTATGAGATCTTAGGATTAAGCATAGCAATAATACTCTTTTTCCTTTAAAAATAATTACAGCTAATTCTTATCATTTATGGTAATCCTCTTATGTAAAGTTGATGTAAGTACTGAATTAGTGAATACTAAATAATTGCTTTCAGGAAAATACGTTAGGTTCCTACAGCTTCTGGTCACATATTCCTCAGCTAGTCAGTACTTGATCTTGTGTTATGTCTGTTTTTGTTTATAGACGCCTTATTTAATACATATTGTTTGAGTAGTTAACCTCTCATAGTTATAAGATATTGAATATCTAGGTTATTTCCAGTCTTTTACTATTGCTAAAAAATCCTCAAGTAAACTTCTGTTGTAATCAAATATTTTGTGCACATCTTTAAGTTTTAGTACATTTCCCTAGGTATGGCATTGCTGGGCCAAAGGAAAATTCACTTAATGGCAAAAAATGTCTTTCTAGAATTGCTACCCATTTTATATTCCTGATACTCCTGAAACTGTTGAACCTGGTTTTCCTCCTCCTAGACATTATTAAAGTTTTTTAATTTTTATATTTGTTTATAGTTATCTTAATATATTTGATTAGTAATGTGTAATTTTTCATAATTTTTGGCCATTTATATTTATTTTGTTCTGTCGCTTCTAGGCCTTTGGCTAAGATCAAGTATATTTATTTTGTTCTAAACTCGTATTTCCCCCCAAGTGCTTAGCCAGTTTAACCATATTTATTGGTTGCATTTTTAGAGTTTTTGTTTTTCCCATTAAGTTGTCTGTGACTGCCACAGCCCTGCTGCATAAGCCTGATCTTCTATAAATACAGAGTATTACAGAGGAAAGGGCACTAGATGATGCCACTGTTTATTCCAGATTTAGATACTGTCAGAATATGTAAACTCCAAACTCTCCGAGATGGAAATATTTTGTACAGGCTGATGAATTAGAAGTTGACTAGGTTCTCGCATATCTTTCCTCTGAAACATTTCAAAATACCAGTAACTACCTTTTTAGCTACTTAAGTTTGATCCATTCACTAAATGAAGCTCTCACAGACTCTGTGCTAAAAAGACCTTGGTGTTTGTGACAGGAAGGGAAGGATGATGCTTTTACTGTCATAGCTAAATCCTTTTTGACTTACACACCCTTTTGAGAAACTGGTGAAAGCAGTGACTTCCCTAGAAAAGTGTAGATGGTTACAGAGACACATTTTACACCACATTTCAGCAGGCTTCTGGTCTTCTTGAAACTTATCCATAAACCTGAGCTCTCCTGTAGGTTCTCTGAACCTCCATACGAAGAACTCTTGCTGTAAATAAAAGCATCGTTAAAAGTTGTGGGTGACCTAAGATTTCCATAACATAGCCCTTAGCAATCTCTCCTCCCTGGATGCCAGATTTGTATCAGCAGTCCTTATCACTCCTCAGCACTCTGGAATACCATTTACAATTGCTAATCAAAAATCTGTTTACATATCATAGATGTCACTTATGTAACAAAAATTATTACAAATACTGTTTTATAGTAGCTTTATGGAGATAAAATTCACATTGTAAAGTTTGTCCTTTTAGAATGTACACAGGATTTTCTTTAGTATATTCACAAAGTTGTATAACCATCGCCATTCTCTAATTACAAAGCATTTTTATCACCCCTCAAAAAATCCTGTACCTATTTGTAATCACTTCTCATTCTTTCTTTCCCTAAGACCCTGGCAACCAAATGGTCTATCTCACTGTATTTGCCTTATTGGGGACATTTCCTGTAAATAGAATCATAATATGAGACCTTTTTGGTTTCTTTCATTTACTATGTTTTAAAGTTTCAATTGTCTTGTAGCTTGTATCAATACTTTTATTATTTATGGTTGCATATATTCCATTATATGGATATTGCCACAGTTGATGGTACATACATGTTTTTGCTGAAACTTTACTGCTATAGTGATGGAATGTAAAGCTACAGAATATGAAGATGATAGTGATAGCATATATCTTTTAGACTGACTGTAACATCACCAATGTAGATATTTAGAACTTGGGTTCATTAAAAATTGTATAGCATTACCACAACAAAATATAAGGCTATAGTCACTTTTAACTTTCTGTGAATCTTAAACACAGTCTCTGATATTTTACTTATGGAAAGATGAGCAGGTTATTTTGTTGGTGGTTTGTTTGGTTTAATCTAGTCACCCATTTTAAAGGCTTTATAGAGTCCATTTTGTATAAAATATTTAATTGTTGTAGGATGATGGGTTTAATCCCTAGATCATATTCCAATATGTTTTCTTTTCACAATTTGAAATAAGGCATCATTATTTTCATTGAAAAAGTCTTAGTGTTTAAATAACTTTATTGAATTACATTACAAAATGTCAAACTATTAAGAGACAGAATTTTATTTTCTTCATCCTTTGAGGTTTGGTGTTTATGAATGTATGAAAGTGCCAAACATTGACTTCGAAGATCTACACATAAAACTACTTATTTCAATGTGAACATGTAAATAAATCAGTGGGACAATCTAAATACTATTTTAAATTATGGTTACATGCACAGGCCTTGACTAAGAATTGTAGCCATTTTCTGAACCTATTTAGGAATTGCCCAAATAGAGCAGTGGTTTTCTTTGTCATGAGAGAACTTTTATAAAAAAGTAATAAATGGATTTTTTAAAGTTCATGAGAAAAATATTTGGACTGTGGAGGTTAATATGAAAACCCAGATTATGGAACCTTTGCTTCTAATAAACATAAATCATTGATGGTCAAGTTGGTCTTTATTAGGTAAGAAGAATTCTCTTCATGATTAGATGAGAATTTGTTTTTTAAGATTTATTTTTTATTTATACAATAGCTGGGGTACAGGCCAGAAGCGCAGGAGGGTAAGAGGATTCACCAGAGACAGAGTGGGGAGCAGAACAGGCAGACTGAAATACATTGCTGAGGGGAGCAGCGGGTGTGACAGGAGAAGTCTGCTGCACCATGTGGGTAGCTCCCTGGCTGGCCGGGAATCGAACCTGCACTGCTGAGGCTGCGGACAGCTGGACAGCTTCACAGCACTGCACTCAACCCACTGCGCCACCAGGGAGGACCATGATTAGATGAGAATTTAAAATAATGAGATGCATTAATAGGTGAAATGTGTTACTTCTCACTGTGATACCACCTGCCCCATTATAAAGAGCAGGTATACATTTTGATTAGAAGATGTAGCAAATCAAGTTATACTGATAGGCTGTGAAGGGGGTATTGTTTTTAGATTTCGTGAGGTGTTGAATATGAACTTGTCATAATCACTTGTTTGAGTGGGTGCACATCAGTGGGGTTTCAAATTTATAGTGTGGAAGGGAATGAGCACTTATCAGACCAGAAGGAAATGTGTGGTTAAACGGTTTCAGCTATAACTGTAGACTATTTCCCTTGGTCCAAATAGGAGGAGAAATGGAACCTTAGTTTTCGGGGTTTTTTTTTTTCCAGTGTAAGTAGAAATTGGTTCAACATGGCTTATTAGAACCTTAACAGGAATAATGGTTGTGTTAGGTAATGAAGTGGGAGGTGACACAAATCTGTACCAAAAAGGCATAAATCCATAGGTATTCTCATATAGGTGACTCAGTGGTAATGTTTCTACCTTATTTATAATTATTAACAATTATTCTTACTAAGCCTCTAAAAATAATAATGTCCCAAAATTCTTTGTTGAAGAAACTGCTGAATGGGTAAAGAACAGACTCCTAACCAGGTCCAACCAACTTTTGAAAAATAAAACTATTAAATAAATAAGAAAAACTGTCTTACCAATTTTTATAGAATTATGTGTAACAAACAATCCTAATTTTAGCTCAAGGAAGCACTGGGATTATCAAAAAAGTAAATTAGCTGTGAGTATGTGAGGCTCTTATAAGGGTTGTATTTGATAACCTGAAGTTTTGAAAGCTCATTGAAGTCCTGCTTCCTCTGCATTTTCAAAAATATTTGTTAAGGCAGCAAGATAAAATCTATGTACATGTTTGTTCAGGAAATCCATGTTAAATTAGGTAACGAAGACCTGAAAAATGTTGTGTTTCAAAAGTATTAAACCAGTGTGATGTTAAGGTAGAAGAGATTGTAAGAATTGTAATAAAATTTACATTTCTTTTTGTATCATAATATTCACCTCAGGATGATAGCATTAGCACTTTTCCTTTCTTGATGAAGTTTTAATTGCTCTTGAGAGCAATTACATTTTCAGTCAATATGAGCATTAATTTGGTGATTGAAAATAAACTATCTGAATTTGGAAATCATAGTAAGGAGACTCTTGTTCTATGGGTTTTTATTTACTTGAAAAAGAATGGTGACTAGAAATAAAATCCTCACAAACCCAGTTACTTCGCTTAATAGAATTTTGTTGAAGGCTGTGGTTTATATGCTTTCCTTAATCCTTAATTTTATAATTATATTCATCTTTTTTCCTAAGAAAGCTGCAATTTTCATAAGTAAGTTTATCCTTTGTTTTTTGTGTGTGATGACTTATCATTGGTTTCATCCTTCTTTTCTGTATCCTAGGTGTATTTGAAGGCTCCCATGATTCTGAATGGAGTCTGTGTTATCTGGAAAGGCTGGATTGATCTCCAGAGGCTGGATGGAATGGGCTGCCTGGAGTTTGATGAGGAGAGAGCCCAGGTAGGTGACATCAAGCTTTGCTGAACATGGTCCCTTTATCTCCCCTTTGTCTGGGGGTCTATCTTACCCATTCTTAAAAAGTATAGATGGTCTCTTGGGGCCTCCCTGGTGGCGCAGGTGGTTGAGCGCAGTGCTGTGAAGCTGTCTGCAGCCTCTGCAGCACCGGTTTGATCCCCACCGGCCTCAGAGCAACCCACATGGCGAGCAGACCTCTCCTGTCTCGCCCACTGCTCCCTTCAGCAGTGTATTTCGCCAGTCTGCCTGTTCTGTTCCCCACTCTGTCTCTGGTGAATCCTCTCACCCTCCTGTGTATCTGGCCTGTACCCTGGTTCTTGTATAAATAAATAAATCTTTTTAAATAAATAAGTATAGATGGTCTCACGTTCAAGTAATGGGAGGAATCCTGAACATGAGGCCCAAATCTGATCATGATATTAAGAAAGTTTTTCCTTCATTGATTCTGAATTTTGTTGGGATACCCCTCTCTGCTTGGTGGGGGAACTTCAAATTCTTGTAAATGGTTCTGTTTAATACTTGTACTTGATCTTCAGAACATTATGAGGGAAAAAAACAGTTCAAGGTAAAGTGTAGAACCAGCATTTGTGGCATGGCTAAGTGAGGAGCTTGGCAAGTCCTCTCCGTAGAAAGCAGTGATTAAACTGGACAAAATTACTTTTCAAATACCCAGTAAAGAGCTCTGGAAATTAACAACAGGACATAAATTGAGGGGCATTTATTCAAACAAATGTGGCACTTCAGTAAGTACGGTAATAGTCTGTGGCATTTTAACAAGGGGTTACTCTCATCCCTTCCCTCTGCTTTGTAGTCCCTCAAGTTATACCCTTAGCAAGCAAACCCTGAGGACTAGCAACTCTGCTGTCCTATTGGAGGGCGTTGACTTGATTAATTCCATGCCCATGTATTAGACACAGTAGAATTCTCTGTGCAAACAACTTATGAGAGGCTGATGTTGAAGGAAGCAATAAAATGGCAAACTATCCAAAAATTTTATCAGGCAGCCCTGGGGAAAGAGATAGCTAAAGTTGATCTTACTGACATCACACTTAACCCCTCATGGTCCAGAAGACTATGTGCATGTGCTAGGCTACACCTGTTCAGGAGCAAACAAAGAGGGCCCTTTTAAACTACAAGTCCCTGGCTGAAACCAGGGTAAACTAAGAAACTTCCTGCACTTTGAACATATTCCCCAAAGCTGCATACAGATTCGGTGGCAAAAGACGGAAGCCTACTAGCTTGAGGTGTTTAAGCAAAACCTCTGACCATCATGGCTGACCACTAAGTTATGCTGACCCAGGAGGAAACCTCTGGAAAGCAAGACTTAAAAAGAAAAAAAAATTTAAGCAGTGGTATCAGAAGCAGCAAACTTTGGGAAAGAGATGCTACAGAATTAACCTCTTTGTTATTCTATTGTCTCCTACTATGTTGTTCTCCATCCTTGGAAATGTGAAAATTTTCTTAATAATATTAAGAGATTTGAAAAAAGAAAGAAAACCTTATCACTAAATAGTGCAGATTCAGAATTTAAATTCTTAAAAAGCATCTTTTTAAAACATACTTTTATTTCCATAGAGATAAGGAGCCCCCTAACTCTTTCAGAAAAGTAGTCAAAAATGAGCAATTTGAAAGACTGTTTTCTATAAGAAGTGATTCAGCAGACTGAATATATATAAGGGAAAATTTTCATATGGAGTTGACTTCTAAAACTGAATGTTTTATTAAAATGATAGGTAAAGGGCCTCCCCGGTGGCGCAGCGGTTGAGCGCTGGGTTGCGAAGCTGCCCGCTGCCTCTGCAGCGCCGGTTCGATCCCCGGCTGCTCCCCGGCCACCGGAGGAGGGTCCCACATGGCGCGCAGACCTCTCCTGCCGCCCGCTGCTCCCCTCAGCAGTGTACTTCGGTCCTTCTGCCTGCTCTGCTCCCAGCTCTGGCTCTGGTGAATTCTCTCACCCTCCCGCGCTTCTGACTGTACCCAGTGCTTGTATAAATAAATAAAATAAATCTTAAAAAAAAAAAAAAAAAAAATGATAGGTAAAAGGCCTCCCTGGTGGCACAAGGGGTTAGGACGCAGCACTATGAAGCTGTCCACAGCCTCTGCAGCACACATTCAATCTGCAGCCAGGAAGGTGACCCACATGGCGCGGCAGACCTCTCCTGTCTCACCCTCTGCTCCCCATTCTGTCTCTGGAGAATCCTCTCACCCCCCATACCTCTGGCCTGTACCCCAGTTCTTGTATGCATAAATAAATAAATCTTTAAAATAATAAAAAATTAAGTTTAAGCCACAGCATTTTTGATACTTAGAATTTTCCAAGCTGCTTGCCCTGGTCCACACACAAATTGAACTTTATCAATACAAAAAAGGCGTCCTCTTTTGTAATAGTTAAGCTAATGCAATAACTGGTTTTACATAATGTAAATACTGAAGTAAGAACCAACAATTTTGTCTTACTGTTGTACATTTTTTTAAATAATTCTTTTTAAGATTTATCTTTATTTATGCATATAAGAACTGGGGTGCAGGCCAGAGGTATGGAGGGGTGAGAGGAGGATTCACCAGAGACAGAGTGGGGAGCAGAACAAGGCAGATCAACTGAAATACACTGCTGAGGGGAGCAGCAGGCAAGACAGGAGAGGTCTGCTACGCCATGTGGGTCACCTCCTTGGCCAGAGATTTGATCAGGGATTGGTGTGGTGGCTGGTGATACCTTGAGAGCACTGAGACTTTAACCCCTGCACACCAGAGAGGCTTCCTTACTGTTGTACTTTTAAATTAATTTTGGCAATCACAGAAAAATGTTTAACCTTTAGCTTAATGAGCTTTCAAACATTTTTATTCTATGATCAGGTTAGAAAAATTGAATCATTATTGAAATAAATTTTCTATTTGAAGTACCTCTTAACACTGATGGAAAACTGGTATCTTGTTTTCAAGGATTGTTTGCAAAAACTGTTTGCAAGGTTTTTCTCATGAAGCCAACATATAAACAGCTTTGCGCTTTGTTTGTGCTTGATAATGTGAGTGACATTGATTTAGAAGAGTCATTTAAATGAAGTTATATTCTACAGAATGATGGTAAAAGTACCATTTGCAGCTGCAAATGTTAAATTGTTGCCTTTGAAGTTATGTCGTTGCTTCTTCAGCAGATTTATTTCTTCTGGTTTTCATGTGATCAGTGATATCATTCTGCCAGAGAATAGTACATATGCAAATAACACTTCCCTCATCAACTTTCTTGGAAACAAATTTGATTCTTAGTTTTTCATTAAACATACACCTCCATTTGTTAAATTGATTGCTTCATAAGGTAAGTATTATCAAGCTATAAAGATAACTAGATTTAAGTAGTTCAATATAGACAAAATTACTGTAACAAAAATAGTCAGAATATGTAGTGTTTGCTCCATGACAAGACTCTTAGGCCTTTGTTTCCCTAGTGAGTTTCACATAATTTTTGTCACCTTTTATGATCAACTGCCTAGCTACTTTTTTTTTTTTTTTTTTTAAGATTTATTTATGCATTTAAGAGCTGGGGTGCAGGCCAGAGATGTGGCGGGTGAGAGGATTCACCAAAGACAGAGTGGGGAACAGAACAGGCAGATATACTGAAATACAATGCTGAGGGGAGCAGCGGGTAAGACAGGAGAGGTCTGCTGTGCCATGTGGATCACATCCCTGGCCAGGGATTGAACTCGTGCTGCAGTGTGCTTCATAGCTTCATAGTGCTGCCTCTTAACCCCTTGCGCCCCCAGGGAAGCCCCCTGCCTAGCTACTTTGTGCAGAATCTGGTATAGACCATGAAGTACTAGGGGGACCAAAATATTCACAGCCTGACTACCACCTGAGGCAAAGAGCTCGTTGCTCCATGTTGGAGCATGTGTGATCTGTGTCACACATCATCTGATCAGCAAGTGTCCTTTATGCTGTCCTTGAAAGGGAGGTGTTAACTTAAAGTTGCCATAGGGAAGAAGCAGGGTATCAAAGGTTTTAACCACCTATTAACATGCAGTCTCTGTTACTGTGTATATTTCACATTTCACTGAAAAAGAGCAAGGGAGAAGCTGGAATTAGAAAGTGGAGGACTACCAAATCTCTCTAGACTTATTTTACTATAATTGTCATAATAATCCTCTTTTTCTTATAATGAAATAAAAATCTATGACTGTTGCTGCAACACAGATTAGTGGTTAATAACTTCCTCAGGGAATTAGATCTCATGTCACATGCTCTCATTTCATCATGTAATTTTCTCTGCTGTATTTAATCATAGTTGACAATTATATATTGATTTGAGTAATTATATGTTCATTGTCCACCTGCCCCTCTCTACCAGGAATTATGAGGAAAAGTACTATTTGTTTCCTCACGTTGTATCCAGAGCACCTAGTATAAAAACTCACTAAATATTTGTGGAATAAATGAAAAGTGTCTAATAAATACACAGGATGGAAAGTGTATCCTGTTATCAGCAGATGGATCCCAGTTGGGACCTAACTAAGTAATAAAAACCCTTTGCAAGTTGGGGATGCGGCATTCTTTTGTAGATGCCCCCTGGCTTATATAGTACAGAAGGTCCTTGAATAACACTATTTTGTTCAATGTTTCTTTATAATGTTGATGACAATAAAATATCCCAGCTGATGAATTCAAGGACCTGCTTTCCTTACAGTCATTTTGTTTGAAGTGCCAGTTTCCAAGAAGCTGTCAACAACATTGAGAACTTACTGTACATTCTGAGAATACAGTAGGTATGTGTAATGATGTTTAGTTGAATGTACGTACTTTATATAAGTGCTTGTAAAATAGGAACTAGCACTTAATGAGTACTGTCAGAGGGTATGCTTAAGCACTTTAGATTTTTTCTCATCTTTACAACAGTTTGGTGAAGTATTCCTACTCTGCTCATATGTGTGTATTTACTGATACTCGGAGAAATGAAAAGGCTTGCTCTCTATCATAAAGCTAGTGAATGCATCATGACGATGGAAATTTGATCACACTGTCTTGTTTTGTTATAGACATTGTGTCAGTGAAAATTTCAAGTATTAAAGGCCCTATTAAGGGCCTCCCTGGTGGCGCAGCAGGTTGAGCGCAGCACTGTGAAGCTGCCCACAGCCTCTACAGCGCTGGTTCAATTCCCTGCTGGCCAGGGAGCTACCCACATGGCGCAGCAGACCTCTCCTGTCTTGCCCGCTGCTCCCCTCAGCAGTGTATTTCAGTCAGTTCGTCTGTTCTGCTCCCCACTCTGTCTCTGGTGATTCCTCTCACCAAAGAGACCTGTACTCCAATTCTTGTATACATAAATAAATAAATCTTAAAAAAAAAAAAACCCTATTAACAGCAACAAAGGATTTATCACAAAGAACAAGATATCCAAGCAGTATATAGTCTAGGCTTGGTATAGCACTTAATTATAGTAATTGGGGCCTTGGATCTTTCTGTCTTTCTCTACAGTGCTCTTTGTCTGGCTATATCCTCATTATTATGTTTGGAAAATGGTTGTCGTACCTCTGGGCACTGTATTATTTCCCAGGAAGGAGGAAAGGTGAAAGATCTCTTAAACAACTTTCTTAGGAGCCCTGTTAGGTGACTCACGCCTCCAGTTTCATTAGCTAGAACTGAACTACCAGGCCACCCCTTGCTGCAGTGAATGTAGGTGACTTTGGTGTTGTTTTTGATCTTTTAATTTCTTACATGTACCATCAAAAAATCCTAGTATTCAGAAGTGTGTTACTTACAAAGGTTGAGTAAGTCTGCTGTAGACAGTGAAGTAGATTTTCTTAGCTGGGGATATTATGGTCATACTTTGCTTCAGAAAGCATGTTCTGTCAGCTGGGTGGTATATTGGGGGGTGACAGAAGCAGAGGGAAACTGATTAGGAGATGTTTGCAGTAATCTAGGAGATCTGAGGAGCCTTAACTAGGATGGTGTTTGTAGGAAACTAAAGATTAGGAAATACTTAGGAAGTCGAATGGATGGTGGCTGGTTGTTTTGGTGGAGAAAGGGAAGAGGGAAGAATGCAGGTGGCTCCAGCTTCTGGCAGAAATTAATGAGTGGGCGCCTGCCAAGGCGAGGGAAATGAAGGAGACAGTTCTGCGAGTTTTAGATATTGGGGTTTCCCTCTTGTTGAGCTGTTTAGCTATTAATTAGGAAAGGATTAAGATTGATTTCTTACGTGTTACAAATGTTTGTTCTTGATAATATCCCTTGGAGTAGTATTTACCTTTTGTTATCTAGAATTTCTAACATTTGTATAGTGAGTTCTGTTACTTCTATTTATGACTTCAGTGTCATAAGTAGAGAACCTGACTTTTATCTTCAAATTATAGAAGTATATGCCAATTTTTTTTTTGTACTTTTTTGGTTTAAATACTAATTTAGGGTGAGATAGGAAAAGGGAAGAACCTTTTTAGTTGTTAGAATATGATTGGACACAATTACTGTTTCCAAGAAGGTGTGATATTAAAACACAGAGGGTGGTTTTTTTTTTTTTTTTGAGTGGTTGGTATTGAATTTTATTTTATTTTGATGTGTTGAGAAATACTGTGCTGTTCATTTCCTTCAGAATATAAAATCACCAAATTAAATTCCTTATAGTAAATCAAAATTTAAAGATTGCCTTCCTTTTGACCAGAACTTCTATCTTGTAATAAATCACCAGAAAATGACCAACACAACGGATAAGGGGAACGACGCCCTCTATGGTTCCCAAGGCCGTTTAGAAACCGTGCAGTTATTTCTTTGGCCACATACATGTAAATCTGTAAGAAAGGTTATGTGTTGTAGACCGGAAGGGAATGAGCACTATTCAAACGGAATGCCCTACAAATGTTATGGCAAAACAGGAAGAATCTGTAATTACCCAGCATGCAGTTGGCATTGTTATCAACAAGTAAAGGACAAGATTCTTGCCAAAAGAATTAATGTTTACATTGAACATATTCAGTGCTCTAAGAACTGAGAGAGCTTCCTGAAATGTATGAGAGAAAATAATATGTAAAAAAGGGAGGCCAGAGGAAAAGGTGCTTGGGTTAAAGTGCCTGAAGCGCTAGCCTGTTCCACCCGGAGACGCCTCCTTCATGACAAGCAGTGAAAAGGAGCCTGAGCTGGGGGAACCCTTTCCCTATGACCTGAGGACACGGTAGGCACCTGTGGGTTTGGGGCCAGAGATCTCTGAAAAAAATTTAAATACCGGGCCTCCCCTGTGGCGCAGCGGTTGAGCCTGGGTTGCGAAGCTGCCTGCAGCCTCTGCAGCGCCCGTTTGATCCCTGGCCACAGGGCGAGGGTCCCACATGGCACGGCAGACCTCTCCTGCTGCCCGCTGCTCCCCTCAGCAGTGTACTTCGGTCCTTCTGCCTGTTCTGTTCCCCGCTCTGGCTCTGGTGAATTCTCTCACCCTCCTGTGCTTCTGACTGTACCCAGTGCTTATATAAATAAATAAATAAATCTTTAAAAAAAAAAAAAAGAATGCTTACACACTTTGGGGAAAAAAAAATTTAAATACCCATTTCATGTATTCTTCTCACAGCAGGAGGATGCTTTAGCACAACAGGCCTTTGAAGAGGCTCGGAGAAGGACCCGCGAATTTGAAGATAGAGACAGGTCTCATCGGGAGGAAATGGAGGTGAGAGTTTCACAGCTGCTGGCAGTAACTGGTTAGTACTTTCCCCCAAACTCTCAGGCTCTTTTTTGTGATGTTTGTGCATAATGTTTTAAAACCGTTTAATTTTGTCATTCATTTTTAAGTGTACTCTGTGACTGTTTTAGGGAAATGTAATTGCTATAAAGAAACTTAGTCTTAATTTTAAGATTGCATATGAATTCTTCATTTACTGTAACAGTGAATGTTTTCTTTTAATTTGTTGATCTAAATACTTAGCCTTTTTTTTCTTATTTTCCATATTGTAAAAATTACCTTAGTTAATATAGAATACATATTTTTAAATCATGAAAATACTGGGAATATTATTTTCCATTTTTTCGATGAATATTTGTCTTAATTTTGTAATGGTGTGATTTTCCATCATTTGTGTATTCTCTTTATTTTTTTTTAAGATTTATTTATTTATGCATACAAGAACTGGGGTACAGGCCAGAGATGCGGTGGGTAAGGGGATTCACCAGAGACAGAGTGGGAAGCTGAACAGGCAGATCTACTGAAATATACTGCTGGCACTGCAGTGGCTGCAGATAGCTTCATAGTGGTCTGTCTTAACCCCTTGCACCACCAGGGTGGCCCCTGTGTATTCTCTTTAATATAAGAAAATTTGATCTTTTCAAATTAAAAAAAGAATGAAATTAATCCAGTCCTTTTTCTTTTAACCTTTTTATTGTGAAGTAAAATATAAATACAGAAACCAGTAGATTACTACAGGAAATGTATATGTACATTGGTTATTATACACCCTTTATAACTATCATCCAGTCATCCATGTCAATAAAACTTTGATTTTTTTTCCTCAGCAATCCCCTTGCTCCATGTGTACATCTAATCATGACTTTCTCCCACCCCTCAAAAGTAATCATTATCTCGGTAGTTACAGTAATTGCTTCCTGATTACTTTTATGATAGTTTTCTTACCCATGACTTCTTCAGTCTTAGACATTGAAATGTAGTCTTGCCCAGTGTTTAAATTTGATAAAACTTTTAATTGACATGGATGTTTAGTTTTTCTTATCTAAAATTGTACCCTGGTTTAAGCAGTCTTCAGCTATAAAAAATAATACTTAGAGTATATAGAAGTTGCTCAGAAATTCTAATTCTAGGGGCCTCCCCTGGTGGCACAGTGGTTGAGCGCTGGGCTGCGAAGCTGCCCGCAGCCTCTGCAGCACCTGTTCGATCCCCGGCCCCTGGCGAGGGTCCCACATGGCATGCAGACCTCTCCTGCTGTGCCCACTGCTCCCCTCCTCAGCAGTGTACTTCGGTCCTTCTGCCTGCTCTGCTCCCCGCTCTGGCTCTGGTGAATTCTCTCACCCTCCTGCACATCTGACTGTACCCAGTGCTTGTATAAATAAATAAATAAATTTTTTAAAAAAAATTCTAATTCTATAAAAAGTATACTTTAACAAAACAAGAATTATAAAGATAAGAGCTAATGTTTTAAAAAGAATATTTTCAGATGTTAATACCTATCACATGCCTCAAATTCATAAAGTTTAATCAGTGTAAAGATTTCACACAAGAAGAAATAAAAACCTAGCATAATTCATCTTTGATAATCATAAGAAGTGGAGTTAAAAATATATCAACTAGGCAGCTGGGTGTCTCTTGTCATTGCCACATCCAGCACCAGTTTGGTAAATTAAAATCAGCTACCGCAGGAGCATTCACAACATGGACATTGGCAAACACTTCAAATCAGGGCTTGGCTTCTTGATCTCCCTCTCACTCCCATTTTTTCTCCCAGACAGCTGGTTGTTAAACATCTATCAGAGCCCTATTTATCAGAATCCATATCATAAAACCTATTTTCAAAAAAATATATATATATATATCAACTAGGGGCCTCCCTTGGTGGCACAGGTGGTTAAGTGCAGTGCTGTGAAGCTGTCTGCAGCCTCTCAGTGCCAGTTTGATCCCTGCGGGCCGGCGAGGGTCCCACATGGCGCGGCGGCAGACCTCTCCTGTCGCGCCCACTACTCCCTTCAGCAGTATATTTCATCATTCTGTCTGTTCTGTTCCCCGCTCTGTCTCTAGTGAACCCTCTCACCCTCCTGCGCCTCTGGCCTGTACCCCGGTTCCTGTATAAATAAATAAATAAATAAATAAATAAATCTTTTAAAAAATACATATATCAACTAAAAGAGTTCGGGAGATCAGAAGCACAACACTGAACTGTGCAATTAAAATGGTTAAGATGGTAATTGTTAATGATACATACATTTTGCCACAATAAAATTTGTTCTAATACAGAAAATTGTGGGGGTTTTTCCATGCACAAAATTGTATCGACACTATTATTTCTGTCCTTGAGCAGCTATCAGTCTTGAGGGAAAATAGATATGTGTAAACAGATGGCTGCAATCTACTTTAGCAGCAGCCCTGCGTGATTGAGGTTCAGAGTGGGAACAGTGGCAATCTAGAGAAAGCATACTTACATTTGCCTCTGCTGGGGGATTTACAGGAGAAATACTTGCAGGGATTTGAAGGAAGAGTGTAAACTGGCCAGCTGGACAGGTCAAGAAAAGTACTCTGGTTTTTGTACATGGCAAAGAAACAGTGGTGAAATAACTATTCAAAAGTGTGAAGGAGTAAGAGATCTCCCCACATCAGAGAACATGAGTGATCAGTCTTTCTGGAGCAAGCTAGTATGACTTTAAATTCAGGGAAGAATTGTTTTAGAAAAAGTGTTTTTCAGCTACAATAGATTTGAAAAGTAACTATTTGATAATGGACTTAAGGAGTTTGGGAATAAATTTTTGTCTTTAAAAAATTGTTAAGAATTGTCCTAAAAATTTTAGTTTGCTTGTTCTTATAAATAGTATTACTTGAAAAAAACATTTTGTGAGTTTATATGTATGTGTATATTTAAGTATGAACAAAAGCATAATCTGTTGATGTATCATATAACTTGTTACTCAGATAGATTATATCAGACTTCCTTGAGATTCCTGCAAGAAGCCATCACTGTTTTCTCTCAGAAATTGTGAGAATTAAATAGGAAAATGCTTGTAAAGCACTTAGTGTGTTGCTTGGTATGTGAATGCCTACAGTAAATAATAGATCTAAAGTACTTCTTTTAGCACTAAAAGCTCTACCACAGTGCTGGTTCCAGTTAATTGAATTATCTGGCTAACAAGAGCATCCTTTTAGTTCTCTAAAGTGTATCAGGGCACTTTCCCTGCATTATGACCTAGAGCATAGAGAAAATGGTTAGATTTTCATCAATGATTTAAGATCCTGCAGTCCCTTATGGCAGTAATTTAAAATATCAGTTCTTACAGAGAACAGTCATCTACAAATTGGGTTGGAATCTGATTTTAGAGGTTGCGTTGGCCATCACTTACAGG
The DNA here is from genome assembly GCF_014898055.3 of Talpa occidentalis. Lineage (NCBI taxonomy): Eukaryota > Metazoa > Chordata > Mammalia > Eulipotyphla > Talpidae > Talpa > Talpa occidentalis. The sequence continues at coordinate 6,270,267 of NW_023601754.1, forward strand.
AGTTAAGGGTATGCATGTGTTTTGATACTTTGCATGTATATATATTTTGCTTTCCTTAAAAAAATAATAAAATCCCAATGTTAGCTTATTTTCTTGCATTTTACTTTCTTTTTCTAAAAGAACAACATTGGAGTATAATGTTGTCTTTCCCCCCTGCAAATTCAAGCATCTATAGGGGACCTTACATCATACAGTCTGACATTCTTACTACAATTGAGGAAACAGACTCTGAGAAAAACTGGACTTGACCTCTTTCAAATAGTTGGTTAATGGAAGGAAGAGTGAAGACTAACCAGTTTCTTAACCAAAGGGTCTCCACAAATACAGCCTAGCTTTGGGAAATGAATTTCCACATCACCCATAAAAATGATTAAGTTGAAAAATAAAATTTGCCAGGAGAGGTTAGAAACCATTTTGCCTGGAAAAGAAAAAGCTGAAGCTGAAAAGAATAATAATGGCTCCAGTGGGTGGTCTTGATGCCTTGACTAGAAACAACAGCCAAGGAGCACTGGTAATTTGTGGGGAGCAGTAACCAGTAAATGGTCCTTGGAAGCTTGAGATCCTGGCAGCACAAGAGCTTAGGGACGAGCCACCCCTGTTTAGATAACCTCTGAGATCTCCAGCCCTGCCATGCTAAACTTTTAAAGGTAGTGCTCACAAGCATTTAATACACGTGTAGAGTTAAGGTTACAACAGTGGGAAGCAGAATTCCATGTAGAGAATCGCCCAAAAGATTGTGATTTTTGCCAGTGTCTTCTAACCTGAAACCAGTTATAAAACTCCATGGGCATGTTTTCATTCACCATTTGTAAAATTTTCAGTCTATCTATAGTTTTCAATCTATCATTCAATGGTGGGATTCAGCATTTTCTTTTTCTGGTTTTTCTGGGAAAAGGTATTTTAGTGGTACAATATTTTCTTTATCTTTCAGAGGTAAATGGCATATTATCATTAATTTGGCAAGTGAAAAACTAGTGAGTTGAAGAAACATTTATTTTAGTAACCTTGTCCAAACGCTGTTAAATCTTTGGTACAATAAAGTGATATGCAGAATAGTGTATAATGCCTTACGCTTTTAGGTATTTTTAAAAGGACTAGATACACATCTTTGTTTAGATGTGCATGGGCTCTTTCTAGTAGGATGTGTGAGAAACTTCACCTGGAAACTAGAGGGAAATCAGCTATCTGAGGGGAGGGGCACATGGAGGGTGATTATTTTTCACTGTTTATCACTTGTGCATTTTAAATTTTGTATCATCTGCATCAATCACCTGCTTAAAAATTTTTAAAAATTTTAATGTTAACAGAGTACTCAAAATAAGCATCTAGATCTTGCTATCTGTATTCTCTAGTATACAGGACTGTTTTAAAAATTATGAAAGTCTTTCTTCATTTGAAGCTTTATACAGAACTTCATTTTATGAAGCATTTTTTTTTTATAGAGGCATGTTTTTTTTTTTTTCATTTATTTATTTTGTTTGTTTGTTTTGTTTATACATGCACTGGGTACAGTCAGAAGTGCGGGAGGGTGAGAGAATTCACCAGAGCCAGAGCAGGGAGCAGAGCAGGCAGAAGGACCGAAGTACACTGCTGAGGGGAGCAGCGGGCGGCAGGAGAGGTCTGCGCGCCATATGGGACTGGGGAGCAGCCGGGGATCGAACCGGTGCTGCAGCCGCGGGCAGCTTCACAACCCAGCGCTCAACCGCTGCGCCACCTGGGAGGCCCTTATGAAGCATTTTAAAGAGGCGATGCTCTGGGTGAAACGGGGGTAGGGGTTGTCCGGGTCTTCCTGTAGGGTCCCTGAGGGTTCCTCCGGAGTTCCCTTCAGGGAACCCAGTAGATGGTAGAATAGATTGAATAACTGGAGAATCCTTGATGATGTTGAATGAGCATGAAATTTGTAATCCATTACCCTGGTTTTAAATCCTGGCTCTACTACTTGTTACCATGTGACACTGGGGAAGTTGCTTATCCTCTTGTGCCTTATCTGTAAAACGGGTTATATCCTACCTTTTTCTTTTTTTAAAAAGATTTATTTATTTATACAGGAATCGGGGTATAGGTCAGATGCACGGGAGGGTGAGAGGATTCACCAGAGACAGATCGGGAAACAGAACAGGCAGACTGACAAAATACATTGCTGAGGGGAGCAGCGAGCACAACAGGAGAGGTCTGCCACACCATGTGGGACCCTGGCTGGGATCAAACTGGCGCTGCAGAGGCTGAGGACAGCTTCACTGTGCAGCGCTCAACCGCCTGCGCCACCAGGGGAGGCCCTATATCCTACCTTCTAAGCTGCTATCTAATTCAGTATGATTTTTAAAATGGGGCCTTTAGGAAAGATAGTTTTGTTTTGTTTTTTTTACACCATTTTTTACTTTTGTACAATGTATGCATTTTCATCTCGGGTATAGTCCCCGTGAAATACCCACCACCCATTCACCCGTGAATGGTGAACCATCACCATAGTCCCTTATGCCCTTCCCACCCATTTTGATCCCACTCCCTTCTTCCCACCCCCACCCAACCCCCCCACACAATGTCTCTGGCTTATAGTTGCCTGTTGATTGTGATTTTTACTTTATTATAATTACTTTTTTTTACCCCTGATCCCTTATTTGGATCCTCTATATTCCTCCTATAAGTGAAACCAACCGATATTTTTTTTCACCCCCAACCGCCCTTTCTATGCACCCTGGCTCACAATATATATATCTGGAGTGGCAGCAGAACATTAAGGCAGCACATCCTAATATTAAACTGTGAAAGTCTAGACTCTAGTGGTGTATGTTTGTTTTTTTTTTTTTAACAACAATAAAGGATTTTGAGCTTTTCTTGGTTCTGCTGGAGGTTGAGATAGCAGTTGCCCATGGGGCTTCCTAGTGACTGGAAAGGGGACATAAAGAGAAGTTTCCAAGTTTGGGTAGTGTTCTATTTCTCATCTGGGCACTAATTGCATGAGTGTGTTCCACTCAGTGAAAATTTACCATTAGGTATTTATGATTTGTGCACTCTTTTGTACTTTAATAAAAAATAAACTTTATAGGAAAAAAAAATCACAGACATTTCTTCTGTAAAGTGCCTTTTCTCCCTGAGACTCCCTCCATGATTTGAAATTGATGTTACCCATGACAGAGTTCTCTTCAGGTTACACATTTCTATAACTGTAATTCAAATGTCTTACTTTTAGCTTTTTTGAAAGGAGATTGGGTTTAATAAGGGACAGAGATAGTACTCTGGTCATACCTAGATAAATTGGGAAAAACTTAGCCATTTGTTTTATAGCAACTCACACATATGCCGTGTGTTAGGAGTCCACTTTCAACTTGATTGGCCTCTTAACCTGAACTTGTAATACAGCACTTGTTGGCTCTTAACTCAAGGTGATGGTGCTGAAAGAGATTTTCTTTATCATTATCTAGAAAATGCTTTCATATCTAGTTAGGCTAAAAAGCATTAGCAAAAAAATTGTCTTTAATATCAGAGAATGGGTAAATAATTACTGCTTATTCTACTTCAGGCAGCTCTAAGACCATTCAGCAAATCTTAGAATTTTATGTGGAAACAATTTGGAAATAAAAACAGGCAAAAGGCTTTATGTGGTTTTGTATTTGTGTTTTTATGCTTTTGGAGACTTCAGTTCTGTGTGGTCCCAGCCTCTATTTATTTTAAATTCCCACAGACTTCAGTTTTTTACTTACTTGACTACCAACACTCATTTTGTGTAAGGACAAATTAAAGTAAGAATCTGTCTGTGCTGGGCTTTCCTGAGGCACGTTTTGGGTAAAGGCAGTAGATGAGAGTAAACTGGGAATGTGAACTTAGAGTAAGAATGAGAATTGGGGAAAAAATGAGAGAATTGGAGAAAGATAAATGAGTCTTTCCTCACTTACCCATTCTAAAAGGAAAGGTGTCTTGGTTTGCTCTCTATCATAGGAGATGTAGATTTTATTAAAATTTACTTTAGTTGGGCCTCCCTAGTAGTGCAAGGGTTAAGACGCAACCTGTGAAGCAATCCACAGCCACTGCAGCAGGAGATCCATTCCTGGTCAGCCAAGGAGCAACCCACATGGCCCAGCAGGCTTCTCCTGACTCACCCCGCTGCTCCCCTCAGCAGTGTACTTCGGCCAGTCCGCCTGTTCTTTTCCCCACTCTGTCTCTGGTGAATCCTCTCCCCCCCAACCCCAACCTCTGGCCTATACCCCAGTTCTTGTATGCATAAATAAATCTTGAAAAAAAAAATTACTTCAGTTAACCTTGTTTTAGTTTGTAAAAAATAATGCAGGATGCAAATCTTTTTTAACATTCGAAAATTTCACATAGATAAACTGGGAGGTGATGAATAGCTTTCTTGTAACAAAAGCGTGAGAAATATGTGCTGAATATACGACAGTGTTGCTTCACACATGATTCTTAAATTCTCCTACCAAGTATATCTCCATTTTTGTGGAACTGAGGCTGAAAGAACAAGAAGTTTGTCCAAGATCATATAACTAAAGTACTAAAATCATCCAAAGCCAGAAATGTAGATTATTTCTACTGTCTCTTTTATTTAGAAATGTTACTTTTATATTTAAAGTTTTCCATAAGTTTTATACCTTATTCTTTGTTATGTTGTGTTTTAACCTTTTTAATCAGTTTAGGGAGGGCCTCCCTGGTGACATAGGGGGTTAAGTCTCAGCACTATGAAGCTATCAGCAGCCACTGCAGCATGAGTTCAATTCCCTGCCAGGGAGCTACCCACATGGCATAGCAGACCTCTCCTGTCTCACCTGCTGCTCCCCTCAGCAGTGTATTTCAGTCAATCTGCCAGTTTTGCTCCTCACTCTGTCTCTGGTGAATCCTCTCACTTCTGGCCTACACCCCAGCTCTTGTATGCATAAATAAATAAAATGAATCTTTTAAAAAATAATAAGTTTGAGGAAAGTGCATTCTGTTCTCTCAATTTAAGACTTAAAATTTCTGCTTTATGTCTCCTCTAAGTGATAGCAATTAAAAGCAATAGCAGGCCTCCCTGGTGGCGCAAGGGGTTAAGCACAGCACTATGAAGCTATCTGCAGCCTCTGCAGCACGAGTTCAATCCCCGGCCAGCCAGGGAGTAACCCACATAGTGCAGCAGACCTCTCCTGTCTCGTCCACTGCTCCCCTAAGCAGTGTATTTTAGTCAGTCTGCCTGTTCTGTTCCCGTCTCTGTCTCTGGTGAATCCTCTCACCCCACTGCACCCCTGGCCTGTACCCCAGTTCCTGTATACATAAATAAATAAATCTTTAAAAAAATAGATAAAAGCAATAGCAATTACTTAGGAAGCTTACATTAGTACTAAATGTGAATTAAAAGGTTCATCTTTCCCAGGAATCTGGGTTTATACTTTGAGTGCCACATTGACTGCTTCAGTTCAACATTATGGAAATCACTTAACTTTCTTGCTCTCAGGCTGAACATCCATAAAACGAATGGAACTAGATCTTGAAAACACTGTACCACTCTGAAATTCTTTAATGCTATGTTCTGATCTGGCCCCGTGTCAAACAACGTGATTAGCACAGTGTATGGATGTGCATTCAAAAAATTGTAGCCATTTTTGATTATTAGGGAAATCAAGTTTTACTCATTTTCTTTTTATTTTTTTAAAAGATTTATTTTTACATAGAACCGGGGTACAGGCCAGAGGTGCAGGGAGTGAGAGGATTTACCAGAGACAGAGTGGGGAACAGAACAGGCAGACTGACTGAAACACACTGCTGAGAGGAGCAGCGGGCGAGACAGGAGAGGTCTGCTGCGCCATGTGGGTAGCTCCCTGGCTGGTGATCGAACTGCTGCTGCAGTGGCTGCTGATACCTTCATAGTGCTGTGTCTTAACCCCTTTGCGCCACCAGGGAAGCCCTTGAATTTAATGGAGGTAATGTTGGTTTACATTGTTGTGTTTTGGAGGTATAGGATCTCCCCCTTTCAGTGTTGTTACCATAGTGTTCTCACCACCAAAGCACCCATAGTCTACCACTGCACTCCCTTCCCATTTTGTGCTCACCCCTCCCCTCCCCCTCTGAATGTCTCAGTTCTGTAGTCTGCTTTCAAGGTCTAGGTTTTGAGTTTGACTTTATCTGGCCCTTGGTCAGGTTTCTCTAGTTCTGTTCATTTTCATTTGATATCAGCTCTTGGCTACCCCCGCACAGCCCTGACTGGTAGGGAAAACTCCAGCTCCCTGGTGGCTGTTCCTTGTCTCCATTTTAGACTGCCTTCTAGAAATGGATTTGCCATGTTTCTAGGTAATGTACATTGAAAGAGAAAAAACAGGAGAACAAGTAGTAAGCAGTCTATAGTAAAATGTCTAGATTAAATTCTCTATAAACGTTAAAAACAGATTTGTATTCTGAACAGACTTGAGTGTCTGCTTTATATTAAAACTTTATTCCGAAATAACTATTGATAAAAGTTAGAATCAAGGATCCATGAGGATTGACTAAACTAGAAATTACAAGCTTTGTGCTTTTGGAATAATTGAGTTCAGAGCACTTCCTTTCCCATCATCTAGTCTAGCTAACTACGCATAAAAGAATTGCTTCTAAAACATCAGCCTATATTAGAAAGCTGTCACATTAGAAGGCACTGCTTCTCAAGGGCAGCTCATCTAGTTGTTGAAACCCAGTGCTGTGGGAACTATTGCACTGAACCTAAATCTGTTTCCATATTTGTCTCCTTCATATGACAACCCAGGCATTGTCCCTTCTAGCATTAAATTTCTTCCCAGCTCTCAGTTGTCCCTCTTCTGCTCATAGTTATACTATTATCACTTACACTCCTCTTATTTTTCCTATTATTGACTCTCCTTCACATTGTCTTCCCACACATCTTCCACATTCCTTCTTCACAATGTAAATAGAAATCAAAAATATAAATAGCAAAACAACTTTCTTCACTTCTCCCCATGCTTTACAAAAATATATTTTAATCAAACCCATGGCAACCCTGAATAGCCATGACCAAATGGGAGAACTCCAGGTAACTGTTATTTGTCACTCATTTGGAGTCATCCTGTTATTAAAATAACTTAAAAATGATTCTTACCCCAAGACAAAAGCTGAAATAGCCTTTTCACAAAGTATTGGTAGGTTAGTAGTGATTATAAATATTTAATTAGGATTGATTTTTTTTTCCAGATTTTTTCTTCATTGCTCAGCCCCTTTCTACCTTCATTGACTGAAGCCAGATGCTTATATCACCATCTCTAATTTGCAGAATTGATCTGTCCTTATACTACATCCAGCATTGATTCTATATGGAGCATAGATCGTTTTTCTGATGCATATGGATTCCATAGCTCTCTCACTCTGAGATCACACACAGCATAACTTTAACCTGACCAGTTAATCGAAAGGAATGTGTTAAAATGTAGTCCGTGTGAAGTATGCTAGTTAAAAAGTTAAAATCTTCTAAAGAGAGGGCCAGTGGCGCAGGTGGTTGAGCACTGCACTGTGAAGCTGTCTGCAGCCAGCCGGGGAGATACCCACATGGTGTGGCAGACCTCTCCTGTCTCGCCCACTGCTCCCCTTAGCAGTGTATTTCATCAGTCTGCCTGTTCTGTTCCCTGCTCTGTCTCAGGAGAATCCTCTCACCCTCCCGTGCATCTGGTCTGTACCCCAGTTCTTGTATAAATAAATAAATCGTTAAAAAAAATCTGCTAAAGAGATACATAAAAATGTCTAAGAAAGACTGATTTTACTTATTTGGTTTGAAAGTGAATAAGGCAGTGAGTGTCCTTTTTGTCGAAACGACATGACCCTCTTGAGGAATTAGGAAATAGCTGGAGCTTCTGACTAAACTTGATCTTATAGAAGTGTGACTTTGTTGAGATATTTCTTTGAAGGTCAAGGATGCCTTTTCTCTTAACAGCTGCTTTAGATCTTAGGAATTAAGTGTCAATTTTAGGATATGTTTGTTCGTAAAAATTAACAGACATTGGAGAATCAATTGGTGATACTAATACACAATTCCATTTAACTAAAAATTGCACTGGTGATTAATTGCATTTAGTTCTAGTTACTGGCATCTAACAGGTGGCAAAAAAATCAAGATCCAGATAAAAGATGATGGTGGCTTAGAGTAGGGTGAGAGTGTGGACGTAGTCAAATTATCTAATACAGGAAAACTGTTGCTAAAGGAGCCAGGGTCTGGATACAATCAGATGTTTATGCTTGACTGATATTTGTAGTCACTAAAGAAAGATCATGAAAGAATGTGAATTGGAATTTGTAAAAAGAGACTGAAAGTAAATGTTGCATGTGAACCAAAGGGGCACTGTGTTATATAAAACCATGTATTAGCAGTGTCAAGTACAGTATGTTAGATGTTCTCTTAAGTAATTTGCCATAAATAGTTTAACTATAAGTGTTGTTACAGTTAATTGAATTGAATCTTGAAATCCTCTATGTTTATAATTGTCAAGTTTCTTAGGAGTTAAATACTGTTACAAAGATAACTTACAGAGATAGATGTATACCGAGAACTCTTTAAATTTAAATTTCTATTTTTGGTTTTGGGACAGTACTTTATCCACAATAATTCTGGATTTTATTTCCCAAGATAGAGGTGTCTAGTTAAATTTCAGTTGACAGAAGTGGAATTAAGACTTGAAATTCACTACTACAGTCATAAACTGGTAGACCATATACTACTGTATGACTGAGTTTCTTCATCTATAAGATGGATGAATAGTACCTATGTTACAGGTGATTGGTAGCAATTAAACTGGCTCATCTATGGAGTGTTTAGGAGAGAGCCCAGCATATAGTTGGGTGCTCTATACATGTCAGCTATTACTAAAAGGGAAAGTTTGCTTGGGTCGATTGGCTGTGTTAAAATTAAGCCCGCTAGCCTCAAAACTATAAATATAGATTCATTGTTCTTTCAACATTCGTTGATATGTACTATATAAAGAGGAAAAATAATCCATACTTAATTTTAAGTCTTTTCTTACATATGGAGATAGTGGTTAGGGTTTTTTTAGTTGTGAAATTATGTGCTACTGTATCTTATATTTTATATAACAACTTTGATAATTCAAAACTCATTTTGACCCCAATCTATGATTTTTGTCATTGCAGGCAAGAAGACAACAAGACCCTAGTCCTGGTTCTAATTTAGGTGGTGATGACCTCAAACTTCGTTAATTAGTAGCACAGCAGATGTGTTCCCATCTTTACATATGTGTTGTTTCTCGTTGGCAGAAATAATTGATTAAAAAGACCAGAAACTGTGATAACTGGAGGTACTTTGGTCTAATTCTCAACCGTAGGCAGTTATAAGACATCACAAACTGCCATGGTTTTGCACTAAAATTATAATACCTGCATTTCTAATTTTGTATGCATGTAGCCAGTAATAATTTGAAATTTTTTCCTATGCAAGCTTACCTTGTTGGCATTATTTTAGTGAGTTGAAACTATCCACTTGTAAAGCTCTTCTTTCACTCCATTTTAATTTAAAGTTCATGTCATTTTAAGACAAGTCAAGAAATTAAAATTTTTATCAGAGGGTTTTTTCCCTAGTCGGTTGCTCTTTTTTTTGTAATTTTAGATGGCTATACGACTTCATTTTAGATAGGCATTCTTGGTTTTTGTGTTTTGTTCCCCCAATTTCCTTTCATGTTTTTATAATCTATGGCATTTAAACTGCTGATATGTTTGCATTATTTACAAGCTAAAAACCTAGTAGCATCGAGCTGTCTGCCACAGCCTTCTAACACAAAGTTTACAGTTGTTAAAGTTGCAGTATCCTTTCAAATGTCAGTAATCAGCTCCTTTCCTTTTTAAACATAAAATTTAAATTGGTATTAATTCTAACCTGTCCCAGATCTGTTTTAGATTCTGTTCTGTAATCATGAGTTGTGTGGAGATAATTCTCCATAGATAATAATATTTCTACTGAAATGCCTAAAAGAAGTCACAGGCTGGCTTCTGTTTTATTCAGGGATTTTTTTTTTTTAAGTCAGTCAGAAAAGGGATACTGGAGCTTCTTCATGTATGTAACAGCATATTAAACTGGAGACAGTGATGAATCAGCTACAAGGTAATATTGTATTAAAACCATGTTTAACATGTCTGCTTTTTTGTGTATTTTAAAATGCAAGCTTTTGTAAAAACAAAGCTGGGTGATAAAAGATAAGAGAAAATGTTCATCTGTGCAGAGGATACATTTTCTTCCATTAATTATCCTGGGAAAAAAATTCACATCTATATATATGGTATTTTTCAAAAGGACTATTAATAGAACCTTTTGAGATGAATTAGTGTAAGAATATTTTTTAAGAATAGCTTCACTGTCAAATTGAATGCAACTTTTTTTTTTAAATACAAGACTGGAAAAAAGTGCTAAGTCATTTGGCACCTCCTTAAAATATTTTTCATGGTCACATTCATTAAATGTTAGTACATTTCTGAATTTTTGCAAAAATGTATTTTATCATAATAGAATGGCATTATTTTAAAGAGTTTGAAAAACGGACATGGTCAATTCAGAAAATGAACTGAAGTCTGAATAAGGTCACTGCATTTAAAACTTATATATGTACTTGATATTGGAGGTCTGACTTTCATTGTATATAGGTCTTATAATTCATAAACATATCCTGTATCTGAATAAAAATATTTGTTATATATTTGAAGTCATGCATGGTAAGGAGTTTGTTTAAATTGTTATCAACAATAGTGCATCATAAAAGACCATGCTGATTTTGTGTGACTAAATACTATGAATGAATTTGGTTGGTATTTGGTGTTATACAGCTCACATGTTTACACACTCAGTGCCCTAATTTCCCCTGAGGGAATTGCCTTTTTAAGTGGTCCTTACAGTGGTGTTTTAAGGTTACTTTATTACTTTATTACAGAGCTCCTTGGTTTTTGACTTCTGCACTTAAATTTTTTTAGTAACGTGATGATGGTACATTTTTCTCAGTTGCATCTAGCTGAGGGCTTTCAGTCCACCAGTAACTAAAATCACATGTTATTAAATGTTCATGTTGCCATCCTCCTGTAAATACTGGGTTTTTCCAATCATTTGGCACTATGCTGCTTTTGTCTGTCTTAATGCTGGCATTAAGATCATGAGCCCTTTTTCTCCAGTAGTACAGGCCTTGGAAACTACTTTTATTAAGTTATTGATGCAATTTGATATTTTTCCATAATCTGTATTTAAACAAAATTACATCATTGCATCATCTTTTCTAAATTCATCTCCATAAAAACTTGCCTTAAGCTTCCAGATTGCTTTTGCTACCATTAGCCATACTGTTGTTTATATGTTTAATTTACTTTCACAATAAACTTCTGTGTAGTAAAAACAGGATCTTGGCTCTTTATTGACATAATCCAACAATTTTTATTCTAGTGTTCAATGTGACCAAAATATTGTTTATCCTGAACCTTTCTTTGATCTTGCTTGCTCACCTTTAAAACAGCAGCAACAGTGGCATCTAGTGGTTATTTCTGCTAATTCCAAAAGAAACCTTTAATGTCAATATCACACAATACTAATTTCTGTTTATTATTATTTTTAAAAGTGACCTTATTTAGTTATTCTATAATACCTTAAAAGGAAGACTTCCAAAAATTACACATCCATATTAGTACCATCTTTCAAGCTAATCATTTTAAGGATACACAATTTGATTGTGCTGGTATTGTATCAGGCAGTCTTAGGAATTTTCCTGTTATTTTTCCCATACCAGTAAATTAAGCCTTTTACTTTAAAAGATGCCTTAAGCTTGATCCATAATGAAAAAATGTACATATTCATACCAGACTTACTGCAGATAACAAATACCTTTAAATATTGAATTGGCACCATTAAGCAAAATTCCAAAGGATAAGATTCATGTTCTAAAGATTAGTTTCGAAAATTACTTGAGCAGTAACACGATTTTAGTAAATATATCACCTCCAGAAATATGTATTCAGATATGGTAGTTCTGGGCTGCTTTAGCAAAGAAATCTCTACGCCTCATTCAACAATGGGGGAGCTTTTTCAAGTTATAAGCCATTGTATTATCCATCGCTAACTCATTACCCTAAACTTAGCTTAAAACGACATTTATCTCATGGTTTCTATGGATCAGAGATGCAAAAGAAGCTAAAAGGGGTTGGTCCAGCTTTCTCATGAGGTTGGACTCAAGTTGTCCGCCCTGCTGTAGTCATCTCACCACTTGACGACGGCTGAAGGGTTACCTCTCCAGCCCATGCAGGTGGACACTGAGGCTTCAGTTCTGTAGACTACTGGACAAAGCCTGACTCCTTGCTAGGTTTTGAAATGGAGTCTTCCTTTAGTTCCCTGCCACAGGGGTGTGTCACCATCACCATAGGGCAAGTCATAGGTTGGCAGCTGGGTTCCCCCCCTCCCCAAAAGTGATCCAAGAAAGAAGAATATAATAATGTAATATTCTGTTAAAAGTGAGTTATTGGTTTGGGCCCACACTCTAAGGGAAGGAACATTAAGCTGCTTGAAAGGCAGAGTGTCTGCCTCCCAAGTGGCCAAGGGGTTAAGTCTTAGCACTGTCACCTCAACCTGAGTTCAATTCCCAGCCAGGGAGCTGACCCACATGATGCAACAGACCTTTCCTGTCTCGCCTGCTGCTCCCCTCAGCAGTGTATTTCAGTCAATCCTCCTGTTCCCCGCTCTGTCTCTGGTGAATCCTCTCACCCCCCACACCTCTGGCCTACACCCCAGTTCTAATATGAAAAAATAAAATCTTTAAAAAAAAAAAAAAAGCAGGGTTTCAGAATATGTGGATTATTTTTAAAACCACCATAACCATATTTGCCACATATGTATCTACATATAACTATAAGACAATATTGATGGGGCCTCCCCGGTGGCGCAGCGGTTGAGCGCTGGGTTGCGAAGCTGCCCGCGGCCTCTGCGGTTCAATCCCCGGCTGCTCCCCGGCCACCAGAGGAAGGTCCCACATGGCGCACAGACCTCTCCTGCCACCCGCTGCTCCCCTCAGCAGTGTACTTCGGTCCTTCTGCCTGCTTTGCTCCCCGCTCTGGCTCTGTGAATTCTCTCACCCTCCCTCCCGCGCTTCCGACTGTACCCAGTGCATGTATAAACAAAACAAATAAATAAAACATGCCTCTAAAAAAAAAAAAAAAGACAATATTGATGTTTTGATACAGCAAATACTTTTTGAAAGTAAGATCTAAGTCTGGGCCTCTGGTGGTGCAGGGATTGAGATCTCAGCGCTATCAAGCTATCACCAGCCACAGCAGCATGATTTCCATCCCCAGCCAGGGAGCTACCCACATGGCGCAGCAGACCTCTCCTGTCTCCCAGCTGCCCCCCTCAGCAGTGTATTTCAGTAGATCTGCCTACTCTGCTCCCTACTCTGTCTCTGGTGAATCCTCTCACCCTCCACACCTCTGGCCTATCCCCAGTTTTTGCATAAATAAATCTTTAAAAATAAAAAAAAAAAGTATTTTGTAGACAGATTTCAAGGCATGAGTCCCCCTCTTTTTGCACCACTACAACATAAACTTATAAGATCACTCCAAAATGTTGCAAAGCTAAAAAATTATTGTAGGGTGGGCTCATGAGTGGAAATGACAGTTTGGTTCACTTAAATAAAGGATACTCTAAAATAGATTAGTCATCATATTAGTCAACTCTCAGCTGGTAAAAATAGCACCTTAGAAATAAGGATCATTATTGACTTTATTCAGGTTTCAAAAACGGGAGAAATGTGAGGAGATAAAAGAAGATACAGTGCTTGCTTCAGCAGCACATATACTAAAATTGGAATGGTAAGAGATGAGCATGGCCTCTGCAAGAATGACATCAATTTGTAAAGCATTTTTTAAAAGATTGAAGGGAAATTTTTGATTGGAGAAGATAATTTTTTTTAATAAAGATTAAAGGAAAATTTGATTATTTTAACTCCTAGGATCACTTAGGGAAAAATTTATATCCAGTGCCCAAAATAGACAAGGTCCCTGCCTTCACGGAATCTACCTGTGAAAAATAAAATGACCAAAAAGCAGCAGGAACAACATTAAGGTATACTGGATGTACTGGTTGTTGCAGATCTGATGGCAGATGCTATGCTAGCGAAGAAGAAATGACAAGTGTTATGGTAGCCAGGCAAGAGCATGGCAAGTTTGAGAAACTATAAACAGTGTAGTATGACTAGAACAGATTTAGAGGGGGCTGCAAATTTAAGCCATGTTTAAACATTTACACTGCTTGAAAGGACTACCATTTGGAAGCACTGAGGGGCTGAATGCTTGAATACCTCATTTTGGCTGATTGGAGAGAACAAGACTGGAAGCAGAAAGTCCTGTTGATCATATGGTGATGCAGTAGGAATCAGTAGATGGCAACCTGAGAAAAAAATAGAGGCATAATTGGCACCTTCCCCAGTTTCTCTTATCAAAATAGACTGGTTGTGTTGCCCTCAAATCCCCCCTTCCCCAACTTTACTGGCTTAAAGATTTAATCTCTCACTTATTTGCTAAAACCCCCGTCAGTGGTTGACCTAGGCTGATTGAGCAGTCACTGGAACATTGCCAGCTATTGTGAGGAAGCCAAGAAGATAGTGTAATGAAAGGGGCACATGTGGCTTCTGTTTCATTTCATTAGATTTAGCAAGTCACAGGGCCTTGGGCAACTTCACAGGGAGGGGAACTATTAATACCATCCTGCCTTTTGTGGCCCAGGAGAGTCAGAATATTTGTGGATGGCTCTATTGACAAGCACAGGCTACCCTCTCCTTCCCTCAAGAAAATATATCTACCTTGGGAGACAACCTAAAACTTCCAGCTGGCTAGCTGCTAAGCTGAAATTCTATGATATGTGGTCATCTGCCTTCCACAGAGCTAGCATATGGTGGTGAATTAGGGACAGGAAAACTGTAGGAAACACTTCCATTCAGCAAGGGGGAGAGTAAAGTCAATGTCCGCAACGTTCATGAAACATCACTGGGGATGTAACAGGGTGGTCCCCAGGAAAGGGGGAGGTTCCCTGCCCCACCCAAGGGAGGGTGGAGCTGAGCAGGAAGAAGAGAAGCTGCAGAAGAGACTGAGGAAGGAAGCAGGATGGAGCCAGGAGACCCGGAGGAGGCGCATGGAGCCTAGAGACACGTGAAGAAACTGCGCTTGTCTTGGTCGTGGACTAGGTGACACAGATGTGGGTGAGACCCGTGGGGAGGTGACAATGGCAGCTTTTATCTTGATGTTGATTTTGCTCTTTTCCTTCCGGGCTTGTCCGGTTGTTTGTGACCCTTTTCTGTGGGTCCCCACTGGAAGATGCTTTAGACTTGTGGCAGGCTTTGGGGCCTTGTTCTGGGCCAATCCCATTTGGATGGACTTTTACCCACAAGGGGATGGGTAACTCTGGATGCTTCATTTAGAAACTAGACTCTTTGCCTTACCTGTATTGTTTCCTAGTTTTATTAAAGTTCCTTCCCATTAAAGTCTCCTATGTTTTGTGTTGATGCGGCGGATGGCAGAACCCATTTAGAATAGGCAGGTTTGCGGGGTTTGGGCTGACCCTTTCCCTGTCCTATAACAGGGAGACCACTTGGGAGCCCTCTACCTTGAGACAGTGTTCAGTGTAAGGCTGACTGGGAGGGACTCCCCCATTCACCGTTTTCTATGACCCTGGGCCCCATGCCTGATGTGCTGGATGTAATTATCTTGTATTTCTTCTTTCAAACTTTTTTTTTGGTACCTTGCCAAATTAACCAACAGTTACCATGGTACTAAAATTCTGTTTTCCAAGGTCTTCAAATTGGCTTTCAAACTTGGTACATTTGGGGGCCTCCCTGGTGGCTCAAGGGGTTAAGCGCACCACACTGTTAAGCAATCCACAGCCTCTGCAGCATGAGTTTGATCCCCGGCCAGCCAGGGAGTACCCACACTGCGCAGCAGACCTCTCCTGTCTCGCCCACTGCTCCCCTCAGCAGTGTATTTCAGTCAGTTTGCCTGTTCTGTTCCCCCTGTCTCTGGTGAATCCTCTCACCCTCCCGCGCATCTGGCCTGTACCCCAGCTCTTGATTGCATAAAAAAATAAATCTTTAAAAAACAAACAAACTTGGTACATTTGCTGCCTTCCAAGTTAGCATGTGATAATTTGAACAGAAGGATTGGCAAACTTTCAATCTCAAGTCAGTACCCCCAAACCACTTTCGTGTGTGAGGTTGGTCTTCCCAAAAGGGTCAGTTAGACTTTTCTCAATATACTCAGAATAGACCTCCTGTCACCTTCATGTGGGAACTGGAGGTCAATCAAGGCCCTATGTGCCTGGAGAAGTCCATTATTACCATTACTGAAATAACCAAATTGTTTTGAGTTGAGAGCTGCGAGGGACCTGACGGCTAGAAGCTTCTTTCCTTGCCTAATTCCTTCACTTTTCCCTCAGAGAAATACCTAGAAGAAAGTAGTTTGGAGGGTCTTCTCCACGTGTAGGTTTATCAGTGAACTCTTTAAGAATCTCATCATGGGGCCTCCCTGGTGGCACAAGGGATTAAGACGCAGTACTATGAAGCTATCTGCAGTCACTGCAGCACAAGTTCTATCCCCAGCCAGGGAGCTGACCCTCATGGCACAGCAGACCTCTCCTGAGTCGCCTGCTGCTCCCTTCAGCAGTGTATTTCAGTAGATCCGCCTGTTCTGCTCCCCACTCTGTCTCTGGTGAATTTTCTCACCCCCCCACCCCACACCTCTGGCCTGTGCATAGTTCATATATGCATAAATAAAATCTTTAAAAAAAAATCTCATCTTTACTCTCAGAATACAGATGACATAACCCCCACCCCTGCCTTGTCTGTCAAGTGAACTTGTCTCTATCCTTGAGGCCCCAACGTGGGCGCAACGTGGGCTAAATATTGCATCCTGCTCCTTTCTTAAGCATTTACATTCTCCATCAATATGTTACTGTTTTTCCTCAGCTATCTGTGTCTGATGCTGTTTGATTACTCATCCATCCCAAGAAGAACCCAGAGGGATTACAGATGATTTATTTGGTGCCCTGACACCTGAGTGATACCACCCTCTACCAATTTTTTATTCTTTTTTATTAAAGATTGATTTATTTATGCATACAAGAACTGGGGTGGGGCCTCCCTGGTGGCACAGGCGGTTGAGCACCGCACTGTAAAGCTGTCCGCAGCCTCTGCAGCGCGGGTTCTATCCCGGCCGGCCAGGGAGATACCCACATGGCGCAGCAGACCTCTCCTGTCTCACCCACTGCTCCCCTCAGCAGTGTATTTCGTCAGTCTGCCTGTTCTGTTCCCCGCTCCGTCTCTGGTGAATCCTCTGACCCTCCCGTGCATCTAGCCTATACCCCGGTTCTTGTATTCAAAAAAAAAAAAAAAACTGGGGTGTAGGCCAGAAGTAGGTGGGGGGAGTGAGAAGATTCACCAGAGGCAGAGTGGGGAGCAGAACAGGCAGATCTACTGAAATCCTCTGCTGAGGGGAGCAGCAGACCAGTCAGGAGAGGTCTGCTGCGCTATGTGGGTAAGCTCCTTGGCCAGGGATCACACCTGTGCTGCAGTGAATGCAGATTGCCTCTGAGTGCTGAGATTTAACCCCTTATGCCACCATGGGAGCCCCCTGTAAGTCTTCTTAACAAATCTGAGAAGTTAAATACAATCTTTTTACAGATAAGGAAAATAAGGCATGGGGAAGTTAAGTAACTTGCCCTAGGCACAAAACTATTAAATAGCAAAGCTGGGGATTCAAATTCCCAGTTCATGCACTTAACTGCTACGCTCTGGCCTGAGACAGCTCTGGCCTGAGACCACTCTGGCCTGAGGCCTCTCTGGCCTGAGTCTGCTCTGGCCTGAGGCTGTCCCCACCCTTTGGTTGGGCTGCCATAGAGATTACCTCTGTACCCGCCCACACACACACACACACACACACACACACACTTCTAGTGGTCCACTACTAGTCTGTACAATATTTCTCAACATTCCCAGCCTTAGCTGGGGGGAATAACAGTAGCTGACATTCTCCCGAGTTGGCCTACTCCCCTGACGTACCTCCTGCTTTCTACTCATTATACCAGGCTCCTGCCTCCACCAGTATCCCAAGGTGTTCTTCCCATTCCTGACAAAAAACTAGGTGGACTACACTTAAGTCAAAGGTTTTGGGGGCTAACACAATGAGTAAAGATAACATTTTATTGTTGACTGATATTGTTCACACCAACTATCTGCCTACTATCCCAGGAATTACTTAGGTGCCTCCCCAGCAATCTCTAATTGGTCACAGGAAGATTCAGACACTGTCCTGGTTCTAGAGTTCCAGGACTTTCCCAAGGAGATTGCTGCAAACTAAGATTACTGTGTACTTCAAGGTGGTGAGGAAGTGCAAGACTCTCATCAACTCAGAAGAGAGCAGACATATTGAGTTCCTGAGCCACTATGAGGAAATCCAATTACCCTCCTGGAAAGATCAATTAGAGAGACCAAAGGAAGAAGTCATAGGAGAGTCTCAGAGAAGGCATGAAAAGGAAAGAAGCCACTTCAATATTACACCGGAGCCCCAGATCACTCCAGTCCCAGCAACCATCTGTCCACAACCACATAAAGAATCTAAGTGAGAAAAACAGAACTACTCAGCAGAACCAATCAGCCCACAAGCCATGAGATATATTAAATGACTGCTGGTTTAAGCAAAAAAAAAAAAAAAAAATTAAAGGCATACCCTATTACACACATCAGTTTAGTTAACCACTACCCTACAACTGAACAGTGACTCAGTGACTCAGTCCCATTTTGGGGGGCTATCATGCTGCAAAGAACATCCTTCTCTACTTTGTTTTAATGCCAATAGCAGTGACTTGGAGTTTTAAGCCTTCCAAATACAAGTTAAACTCCTACCAAGCCAGTCTGAGAACACAGAATGCTGCTCTCCTGCTAAACAATGTAGAGAACCTGGGTTCTACCACCTAGGCCTTTAACCTCTCTGGACTTGCAACAGGGTGGTCCCCAGGAAAGGGGGAGGTTCCCTGCTCCACCCAAGGGAGGGTGGAGCTGAGCAGGAAGAGGAGAAGGTGCAGAAGAGACTGAGGAAGGAAGCAGGATGGAGCCAGGAGACCTGGAGGAGGTGCATGGAGCCTAGAGACACGTGAAGAAACTGCGCTTGTCTTTTGGTCGTGGACTGGGTGACACAGATGTGGGTGAGACCCGTGGGGAGGTGACCATGGCAGCTTTTATCTTGATGTTGATTTTGCTCTTTTCCTTCCGGGCTTGTCCAGTTGTTTGTGACCCTTTGCTGTGGGTCCCCACTGGAAGATGCTTTAGACTTGTGGCAGGCTTTGGGGCCTTGTTCTGGGCCAATCCCATTTGGATGGACTTTTACCCACGAGGGGATGGGTAACTCTGGATGCTTCATTTAGAAACTAGACTCTTTGCCTTACCTGTATTGTTTCCTAGTTTTATTAAAGTTCCTTCCCATTAAAGTCTCCTATGTTTTGTGTTGATGCGGCGGATGGCAGAACCCATTTAGAATAGGCAGGTTTGCGGGGTTTGGGCTGCCCCTCTCCCTGTCCTATAACAGATTCATTTTTTTCCTCCTCTGAAGTGAGGAAAAATCTTGTGTCTCATGGTGGTTGAGAGTCCAGAGGCTGCTTCCCGAAGGCCTGGCTGCAAAGGAGCCCTTTAATTTTAGTGTGGCGGAGAAGAGGCTCAAAGAAGCTGAACAGGCTAAAGGAGCAAGTCCTGCAACTTTCAGGTGAGGAAACTGAGGCACAAAAACCACCAGGGTGTTGGTCAAGACCTACCAGCTCTGACCACGAAGCTGGCTGGACTATGAGCTGTCGTCGACGAGGTGGGGGTGCGGGGTGTGGGTGCCGGGCCGCGCACGTGCCCACATTTCCAACCAGACGCCAGGCCTCGGCCCGCCTTCCACCCAACCCTCTCCCACCTCCTCCCCACTCCGCGCCGCACAGAGCGCATTGCTCATGCACTTCAACTCCGACTCCACAGGCGAGTGGGTAGGAAACGCGTCATTTCTGGCAACTCTCTGGTTGCAGCTCGCAGCGGCGTCAGTCTCGGCCCCAGCCGGGGGTGAGAGCGCGCCCGCCGGGCCGGGGACTCGCGGCCCCGCTTCTGGCCAGGGCTCTGGCGCGCGCCCTCAGAACTCGCCTTCGCGTCCGGGTCAATGAGTGGGACTGCGGTGTAGACAGCTGACGAGGGCTGTGTAGCCACGTGAAATGTGTGTGCTGCGTGGGGGACACACCTTTGTGTAGGCGGGGAAGCACGCGCAGAGTGGTGTGCAGCCGTGGGGCTTCACGGAGCACGAGGCAGGTCTCCCCACAGCGCTCGCCCGCGCCGGCCGCCATGTGGCCTCCTCCCGCCTTGCCGCGGGGCGCAGCCGCGGGCCGGAGTGCGCGTGCGCGGCCCCGCCCCCGGGCCCGCCCCCGCGACGTGGGCCCGCCCCCGCGACGTAAGCCCGCCCCGCCCCGCCCCCGCCGCGCTTTACGGCCGCGCACGCCAGTTTTGCCGCAGACGCTTTGGCTGCTGCCGCCGCCGCTGCTCCTGTCGCCGCCGCGGCCGGGGGAGGTGAGGTGAGGTGAGTTAAGGTGCGGGGTTGGGCCGGCGCCGCCGGCGGCCCGGGAGGAGGCGCGAGCAGGGCCCCGCGGGCCGGCGGGCACGGACGATCAGTCGCTGCTTTGTCTCCTCAGCTCGGGTCGCGTCTCGCTGCCGCAGGGAGGCCGCCTCGGCCCGGCGAGCCGAACCAATGCTGGATCTGGAGGTGGTGCCCGAGCGCTCTCTGGGGAACGAGCAATGGGAATTCACGCTGGGTGAGTGCGGGGTCCGGGCCCCCGGGCCGTGCTTCGCTCCAGGGCCTCCCCGATTTGGGCTCCAGGCACCAGATACCCGCTCCGACCGGCCCAACCCGCCGGGCGGTCGCTCTGCCGGGCCCGGACGCCCTCGCCTCGGGCCCGGGTCGGGCCCCTTCCGGGCACTGGTACCGCAGTAATAATAGTAACAATGGCCGACACACCCCAAACACTTCTCCAAGGCCTGTTCCTCCCCTCGTGTGCGTAGTTTTCTCCAGTGTGCCCGCCTTGGCGTCGGAGGGCCAGGGCTGTTGTTATTATTTCCAGTGTGCGAGCTAAATAGCTGAGAGGTGACTGACACCCTTAATCATCGCAGGGCTGTCGCTGTCTCAGAATCGGGTGTCGGGCACCTCGTCTAGGGAGTGAGGAGTGAGTGTGTTAAAGGAACTTCTGACTTGTTTTCCTTCTCGTTTGAATGTGGTCGCTTTGTGGGGTAATCCTAAACCCAGACCTCGCTGCAGGACCTTAAAGGTAGGATGAGTTCAGGGAAATTAACATTTCGTTTGTAGAAAATGCAGTTTGGTTGCTTTGGGGGTGTTGACCAGTGTTCTTCATCCTCCATGTCACTACCTTTACATGCACGAGTAACATTCAGCAACCCCAGTGTGTGTTTACTTTGATGTTCTAGCACTAGGGAAAGGGGGTAGGGAGCAGGTGTTGATGCTGTTTGTGCAGTCCTGAACTTTTGTCACGCTAATTTGGGCTGCTGGACTGAGTCAGCTGCTCCACTGGGCTATAGCTTACCCTTGACTCTGGAAGACTCCACGAAGACAGGGTAGGTGAGAAAAGGGCAGAACAGATTGTTGGTAGGGCTCTGCTAGTGCTGGGTGTCTCCATAAACTGAACTAACTACAAGATTTCTGAGTTGTAGCAGCCAGTTTTATTAAGACAAGGTCTTAGCCAACCATTCTCATAACTTGCACCATGAGCTTCACTGGGAGGCAAATGATATCTTTGCCTCCAGACATTCATCATGCTGATGCTGTTGGGTCTCTAGTTAGGTCACAACCTCCCCTACGCCATCCTTGAGAGCCTTTGCTCACAGCAAGACTTCACAGGCAGAGAACCACAACCATAGCTTCAAACTGTGCTTGATGATGCAACTAGGTTGTGGGTTTCTGAGGTACAGTCTCTTGACCAAGAGTAGTGATTACAGTGTCAGTTAAGACCAGGATTTAACCCAAAAATAATAATAATAACAGGGTGGGAAAGCAAGGCTTCTTCTGTCAACTATTGTTTTGATACCTTAAGTTCCACACCCAACTTTGCCAATTTCCAGGAATCAAAGGTTTGGGTACTCCTTTCAAATTGTCTAAATAGCAACCAAAAACTTTAGGGGAAAAAAGGCATTTCTGTGCATTGGGAATAAAATTAAACCTTGAGACCTCCTAGAGGGAACCTGAGACTTGATGATTCTTTTGTGAGTCTTTAAAGTCTGCATTTTAAAATAGTGTCCAAGAAATGGTGGTCATTTTTCCAGACTTTAAAAAAAAAAAATAGTTACTTTCCCCTATCCGTCTTCTCCCCAGTTCTCAACACATTTAAATTGCAGTTGAGGCCTGTATGTAGGGAAGGGTCTATGAAGTGAATCTGTGATTTAGAATTACAGCCCCAGGCTAGAGAGCCAGTTCTTAATTCAAGTCCATAGCTCTATAAGGTCATTTTCATTTGCCAGATGAGGAACATGCTCAGAAACATAGAGCTAACAAAAATTAACTGACAGGGATTTCCTGCTTCCCACTACTCTGCCCTTCTGAGGATGGGCTCATCATTGTGTCCAGGTTTCTTTTTGGAATCTGTGCAAATACAAATGTATTTAGACCTTGCCATCCTCTGCCTGGTGAGCTCCATCCAGCTTCTTGGCTGCCTTCCTATCCTTTGTGTAACATTGGGAGTTTAAGGAAATGCCAACAACATAGAGCTAGACAAACCTAGGCCAGGAGGAATCCCTGAGTGCCACCAATGACTTGACCAGTGGTGGAGTAAAGACAGTGCAGATTTGAAGGGTTTTCAATGAGACTTGGAAGATGTGTTGAAATGGAGGCTTTTTTTTGAATATTTAAAAATGTCAAAGAAGGTAGATTTAAAGGAGATAACCTCTGAGTTTACTTAAGAGAGACTGGTAGCTCTGGTTAAGGCAGCATGTACTTCTGTGGACTCTGCTTACAAATATTGAAAATTGCGTAACACATGATCTCATGGCCTGAAGAGGGAGGAAAGGATTAGATTTTATTATGAGGTGTAGAGGTTATGTAAGGTGCTGTGGAAGGGGGAAAGAGACTTGACCTGACCTGGGTATTTAGGGAGGACTTCTGTCAACCTGCAGGAGCCGACACTGCAATCTCTGGAGCCAGAGGTAGACACTATAAGTCTGCCTCCTGATTTCTTACCTCTACTAACTCCATAGACTTAAGTCTTCCAGGCAAGTTGGAGAGGGTGAGGGGGAGGAATAGATGGTGTATATAGGGAACTGTAAGCAAATTGGTATTCTAATTAAAGAATGATACACAAAGGAAAGAAGAAAATAGGTCCCAGAGTCCCAGTTCTCTTTGGTAGTAGGTGCCTAGGACACTATCACAGACTGTTGGGGTTCAATGACAAAGATGATGTTGATTTGTAAGGTGTGTTGTGGGCATGGGTTTAGGAAGAAAGTTTGGAGACTGGATTTGGAAAGATGGGGAATGAGAAAGTATCTAGAGATTTCTGGCTTGAATGAATGGGTAGATATTGGAGGTATTAAGTAAGACCCAGATTGAAGAGAAGATAAAAAGTTCACTTTCATCTGTCAACTTTTTATCAGCCTGTAGATAGATACAGGTTGAAATGTACGTCAAAAACTGGGTAGGTGGTTAAATCGGTGAATTGGTTTGGGCAGAATACTGCCCACTGTGGAGACCTGCGAAAGTTAGAGGAACAGCTGGAAGAGTGTTGGTTTTAGATAAAATGAGTTTGTGCAAGGATGGTGGGTTGATAGGCAGGGTCTGTGGTCAGGGACCACCTACAGTTGTGCTAGGCATATTTTGGGTGCTGGGGATAAAGCAGTGAGCAAGGTAAACAATGTTTCTGTTGTCAAGGAGGTATGGGAGATACACTTAGCAGATAAATAAATGGAATGGAATGAAACAGTCAGGAAAGTGAAGTATGAATGAGCCAGATCTGAAGAATGAGAAGGAACTGGCTACGTGAAGAACATGCCAGTAGATTCAAGAAGTTGTGCAAAGACGTAGAGTAGCAAAGAGTTTGACATGTGCTCGTAACAAGAGGAAACACAGTGAATGGTAGCAAGGTGAAAGTAGATAAGGTCCAAAATATTCAGGACCTTTATGTGAGTTAGTACGTTGTTTGGGCTTTATTCCCCTGTAATGGGAAGCCTTTGGAGGGTTATAAAAGAGGTATATGATGAGATCTGTAAGCTATGAGATCTGTACAGTTTAGAAGGCTGGCCATACACTCCACATTCTTTGGAGTTGGGGAACTGTTGGAACAGGGACAGTGCTCCTCCTGTTTCTTTGTCATGCATTTGGTTAGTTCCCTTTGAAGGCCTTTTATAGCCTTCTTTTATCAGCAACTGTGTGAGGACTGCTTTGTGTCTTGCAGGTGGGTTTCTGTCTGCATGACTCAGGATCCAAAGATTCCAAGACCAGGAATTTGATGTGGTTAGGTGGTAAAGAACCCTCCCTTTAGAAACTGACTCGTGCCTTGTGGGTCAGAGAAACCATGTGGCCTTCTCTTTCTTTCTTTCTTTTTTTTTTTTTTTTTTAAGATTTATTTATTTATACAAGCACTGGGGTACAAGCCACAGGCGCGGGAGGGTGAGAGAATTCACCAGAGACAGAGCAGGGAGCAGAACAGACAGTAGGACCAAAATACACTGCTGAGGGGAGCAGCAGGCGAGACAACAGAGGTCTGCCTTGCTATGTGGGAATCTCCCTGGTGGCCGGGAATCAAACTGGCGCTGCAGAGGCTGCGGACAGCTTCACAGAGCTGCGCTCAACCCGCTGTGCCACCGGGGAGGCCCGACCTTCTCTTTCTTGGCACCTAACTGAGCTTATCTGTTTTCTCCTTGTGGGTGTTTGCCCATTTTCTCTAGGAGAGACAGCATATATATTCCTCCATTTCAGGAAAGGCAAAGCTGAGTGATGCTTTGTTCATATTTTGTTCATATTTTCAAAAAAATATGTTTTAAGCCTTGACTGTATGAGACCCTGTACCCTCAAGGCTGACAAGCATACTGTCTAATGTCAGAAGTCAACCTTCTGGCTCCCTCCAACTTTCTTCAAACTATAGAATGGACTATCCAGTGAAGGCAAAAATTGAACTGTTGTTTGAGTGTAGATGGGCCACCAGTATTTAACCTTTTAATTCTTCATGTGTAAGTTCTCTTTTGCAAATCATCTCTTTGAATTGGAGGTAAACTGATCTTGAATGTCAGCCACTGTGCTGCCCTGAGATCTTATGGTAGTCCAGGGCCTCTTCCTCCTTTGCTGTTATTACCTACCCCCTAATCCCCCTGAACAAATACTTATTCAGCAGTCACAGTGTGCTCAGCCCTGTGCTTGGTGCTGGGGCTCCAGAGAGTGGTCAGTAGCACAGGTACACTGTCCTTGTGCTCAGGACACTATGTGTCTTTGTTTTACATTGTCTGTATTTTTCTTCTTGTGGGAAATATAACAGACTCTGAAAGCATACCTTCTGGTATTCCATGTGTGTCCCTGAAGTCTTTGAGGTGTCCTTGGGATTTGGATTTCTTAAAATGGGAACATATACCATTTTATGAGTCACAAGTTCAAAAAACAACTATTGGGACCTCCTTGGTGGTGCAAGGGATTAAGACAAAGCTATGAAGCTATCCACAGCCTCTGCAGCACAGGTTCAATCCCCGGCCACATTGCTGCCCACATGGCGAAGCAGACCTCTCCTGGCTCTCCCACTGCTCCCCTCAGCAGTGTATTTCAGTCAGTCTGCCTGTTCTGTTCCCCACTCTGTCTCTGGTAGGTCCTCTCACCTTCCACACCTCTGGCCTGTACCCCAGTTCTTATATGCACAAATAAATAAATCTTAAAAAAAAAAAAACAAACACCAACTATTAAAGTTCAGAGCATATTTTCTGGGCTGATGTGTAAGGATCCAGTGAAATCTCTAGTAAAAATAAGTTGGTTCAGGTGGACTTGTGATTTTTAACTTTTTAAAAGTTGCGTCATCCTGCATACTCAATTAGATGAGGACGCCAGCCAGAGAAGGAGAGAGGTGGGAACCTTCCCAGGTCACATGTAATCCATGGCAGAGTGAGAACCAGCGTCCCAGAGCCATGCAGTGTGTGCTTTCCTCACTCTGTTCTTTGATCTGTGCTGACTTTGTCTTCTCCAAGCCCTCTGCGTGCTTGCCATCAGGGCAGAAGTGCCCATTTCCAGGAAGCCTTTTGGCATATTCCCTCCTTCCCCTGACATCATCCAGCTGCTCATTGTATTCTAGCTCTTGCTGCTTATTGAACTTGTACTTACTCATATGTCTGTAAACAGCCTCAGTGGCCCCTGCTCCCACCCAGGATCTTACTCCAAGAAGTAATACTGCCTAGCCCAAGTAACCAGGGGTGTTCTTCCTTTATTTCAGGAATGCCACTGGCTCAGGCAGTAGCCATTCTTCAGAAACACTGTCGCATTGTCAAAAATGTCCAGGTTCTCTACAGTGAACAGGTAAGTGGTAGCTGATGTGTTTACTAACAAAACATCCCTATTCAGTGACTCACCTCCCAGAGATGGATGCTGTAGCAGAAGCTGACTGGCAGCGATTACTAGGTCAGTATGTGCAAATGGAAGCATCTGCAGTACTAGGTGATTACCAAGTCCTCTTTTTAAAAAAAGAAAAAAAAAATCTGAAATTGGTCTTGATAATCTAGCGCTGGCGGGTTTGGAAGAACAATTTTTAACTGAACTTGGTTGTTTTGTTTCTGTTTGATTCATTTACTGACTTTAAACCAGGGATTTTTCAGTGGGCGGTCATCTCAGGGACGCTCTGGTCTCCTCAGTCACTGGCCTTCCACTTTTGCATGTAAAACAGCCTTTCCTCCTTCGTTGACTGTTTTGCTTTGTGTTCAGGTTTGTTACAGTGCAAATCTCTAGCTAACAAAGCATGCCAGGCTTGAAAAGCAGCAGGCATAGCTCACCCCTCTAGTGAGATTGATCTGATACTTGGAAACTGCAAAATATTTCTTCCCAATTAGTGGACTTATTTTGCCTTTTTGTTTGTTTGATTTAGGGTGATCTCTATTCAATACTAGTCAGTTACGCCAGGAATTAACCCCTATAGTGTAAATGTAGCATGTACCTTGGAAAGATCTTTTTTCATTTGTTAGATTAACTCCAGAGAAAGACTTTCTTAATAGCACAGTTTTTTTATATTTGTTCTTTTGAGTAAAGTTAGAGATTATTTTATAGACCTTTAGAAAGAGGATTCTTTTCTAAAATGCCATCTCTCTTCCACTTGAAACCTGTGATTCTTCTATGACACACACCAAGTGCTGCCATATGGAGCAGACTTTGTGGTGCCGTATGTGTCACCAGCCTCAGAGAAGAGTGGAGAGCCTGCACAGACCACAGGGTGTCCTCGGGAGCTTTCTGAGACCCTTTAAGTGCCTGCTGGATGTTTTTAGTTCTATTTCTTTTATGTTCTATAGCCAATAACCGTTTATATTTGACATGAAGAATGTTGTAGATTAGCAGTAAGAGGGATTTCTCCCATTCTGACTTAGGGCAGAGGCAAAGTTAAGCCTGTTACCTATACCCAGAGGTTACATCTGCAGTACTGTATCCCATTAGGCGCCTAGTGAGGCCCACGTGAGGGGGTCCTTCTGAGGCAAGGAATGCATCATCTCCAAGCAAGTGCTTGGATTTTCTTGTAGTACCTACCACAGAATAAGGGGCTGAGAGTGGTGAGCAGGGGTTCCTTGTGCCAAGGTGCCAGTGAAGGATGCTGACTTTGAGCAGGGAAATGGGCTTGCTGAGCTGGTATGCTTCCATGCTTGCCTGTGTGCTCAGCATTCAGTTACATCAGGTTTGGGCACCCCAAGAGTAGATGAATAGACTTCAAACTCTCAACCCATCAAGTTTTTTCACTTTTTGTTTTATATGTATATTACTACCTTTGTTGTCTGTTGTTCTGTTATTTGGGTCCAAATAGTCATTTTATTTAGCATAAAGCTCATTTCCTTTAATATCTTCTAAGCAGCTGGGATCAATTAGAAAACATAGTTTTTGAGTCCAGGCCTTGGTTCAGATCCCTGCTCTTCCCATTTCTTCACTGCAAGTTAAAAACCCATCAGGTTCTCCTTTTATAATATGGATTATTCCTTTAGCATAATCTTTTGATGAGGATCAAGAGAAAATGGTTTCAGAGCTCTGATGTGGTACCTCTTAAATGTGGGTGGGTGCTGTTCACTTCTGTCTTCCTTCCCCTCCGTCTCCATGTTTTCCCTCAAGTACAGAAAATGGTTTGGCCCCATTCAGTGCTTCAGAAAGAAGCATTATTATCTGTAGCAAATCACACCTTGGAAATTAGATGTGCATGTCTAGTAGGTCCCATCTCAGAGGGGAAAATGTCAGCAACGAGTAGCAGACAGCTTTACTGCATTGTTTCACATGGAGAGCGTCATAGTGCTGGGTTACTGAAGGGCTTGCTT
The DNA here is from genome assembly GCF_014898055.3 of Talpa occidentalis. Lineage (NCBI taxonomy): Eukaryota > Metazoa > Chordata > Mammalia > Eulipotyphla > Talpidae > Talpa > Talpa occidentalis. Next base: position 6,298,778 of record NW_023601754.1, read on the forward strand.
CAGTACCACATGCTACATATATATTTTAGTTCTAGAGATCTAAAGTACTGATAAAATATTGACTGTGAGGATGATTTGCTTGCTTTTGAAAATTGCTTAGTTGTGTCCTGAATTGTACCAATGCCAGGAAAAAAATGATTAGATCTTGGGAGAGTGTAAGAAAATCCAGAGCCTTCCAGCATTCCTCCCCCAAGCAAGGATCTTGAAAGATGATAAAATGTTGCTTCATCTTGCTTACTGCCATGGATGGCTCTCAGAAACGGAACTGTGTGTCATGTGTTGGCTTCATTATTCTGTTCTCTTCCTTGAGTCCTAATGGTGTCTAGACATCTATATAGACCAACTGGAAAATTACAACATTCGTTCTTCTAGGGTTTGCTAAGCACAATAGTGCTACCTGCCTGTTACCTTGTAAAGATCAGTGGTGTGAACAGGCAACAGTATGAGCTAATTCCAGTAAGCTCTTTGGAGAACATTTCCCCAGTGAGCTCACTTAGCAGCCCCTTTCTCTACTCCTGACTGCCACACATCTGTCATTCACTGTGTTTATCTTGAGAAATTCTCTAAAAGAACTTCTTTAAACCCTCTTGAGAGCTGTGCCAGTTTTAAGAAGGGACAGGGTTTTAGATAGTGGTATTTAGCTTCTGCCATTCAACAACCTGGTTCCAGGCTATAGAGTCTTCAGAGGTTGGGTTCTTGAATCAATTGCATTGGAGCAGACAGGAAGAAAGAGTGCTGTATACTGTACGTGGTACTTTCTGGCCTATTCTCTCTGTCCTCACAGCAATCCTGGAGGGAAATGATGATGGTATTCTCTTGAAGAAACTAGCATCCAGACATTTTGAGAGTCATTTAGAGTCATCGGTGCTGTCCAGTGCCCTGTGCTCTGTGCCCCATCGGGACTGGGGTTGGGGGCAGATGTAGAAATATGACTCCTTAAATCTTAAGGCTTTGGCTTTTCAAAAAAGAAGCACGTGTGATATGGGGTGGTGGGGGGAGTAAAGGAAGGAGTAAAAGTGCCATCATACATGATCAGATCACACGGTACTCCTGAAACAGTCAAAGAATAAAATGTGTTGCTTGACATGGGTTCCGTGTTTCCTATTGAGTTTGGATCCTGGTGTAGGTTTGACAGCAGTGAGCCTTGCTACAGATGTGGGCCCTGGACCCTCAAAAGGAAGTGGCTTCTAGAGACAAGAATAGCTTGGGCCCTCTCCCCCAGTATTAAAGCCGGGAAGAGAGAGGCTGTCAGCTAATACTATGAGGCAGCAATTGTGGGCTGGAAGTAGAGGACACGGTGCCTGCTTGCAACCCTTTGTTTCTGGCTTCCAAACTTTGTTAGTTGGGGGATAGAGGGGCTGCCTGCACTGAAATACCCGCTGTGCATTGCATTTGTGTTTTAAGGCTCTCTGTAGTTAATGGTGTGATAAATTAGTTGTTCAGAATGTGTTTCATTTTTGTTTTGTAGTCTCCTCTAAGCCATGACCTCATCCTTAACCTGACTCAGGACGGGATCAAACTACTGTTTGATGCTTTCAATCAGAGACTTAAGGTAAATATAAATGACAACTAAAGTTCATGCTGGGCTGGTCAGTATGTGCTTGTGCGATGTTTCTGAAACTCCTAAGTTGGAGTAAACCTCTGTGGTTCAGATACCACTATGATGTGGGGGACTGTAGCTATGTCTGTTCCCCTACAAAGAGGGAAGTTTTGCGGGGTGGGGTGGATGGTTGAATAGAGACTGGCACAGACTCGAGTACCAGGCCCTAGAGGTGAAAGGGAGAGTGTTGACAATTTGGAAACAAGCGATGAGAAAGGGGCTTTCGTATGAACTACAAAAACAGATAGAAGCTAAGTATTTAGCATAAATTATCCTGAGAACCTTCTAAAAGGTACTAAAAGTGGGACCAGGTTTATGTATCTTGTTGTTTTACTTGATTCTGGGGTCAAACAATATGACTTGGAAGGTGAAATGCTGGGGCTTGGGCCTTAGCACCACCAGCAACGAGCTGATTCTTTAACCTCTTTTAGGAAACTTAAATAAACAACTTGCTGGTGTGTATGGTTGTCTTAATTGGCGCCTGTTTAAGTCCAGGATGTTTTTAATATACTATTTACAAATGCCCAGGCTTCCCAGGTTAGTCATGTGACACCAGACTCATTGCTCAGAGTCACAAGGCTAAATGTGGCATGGCTAGGTTCTGAAGTTGCCTTTCCAAAACACGTACTGTCTAGTTCTCGAATGAGCTGCTGGGGAGTCAGGACAGAACATGAGAAAAGGATATGTACATGGAATAAGAATTCCTTACTGGTGGTGGTTTTTTAAAAAAGCAGAGTTTGATTGACTGTGATGACTTGGCAGCTTACAAGGCCGTGCTTGGGCCTCCTCATGCCTCTTCATCCTGCCTCGCCCAGGTCTGAGCAGCATCCACTGATTCCCAGCTCCACATTGCTTACTGTTTTCAGGCATAGTAGATGGAAGGCTTTATTACAAAGACTGTTCTCCAGCCTTTAATAAAGAAGTGAGTCTTTTTAAAAAAAAAAAAACAGAATTGAATGCGAGCATTCTTAGCCCTCTGACTCGCCGCTCCTTATGGACTCAGTCATCCTATCTTCAGTGTGGCTTCATCGCAACATAGGGAAAAAGTAATCTGGAAATGCCTTTTCAAAGAGTTCCTTGCCTTTGGCTTGGCAAATCCACTTTAAGGCCTCCCTGGCCTTAAATCCACCAGGGCCTCCCTGGTGGCATAGGGGTTAAAGTCTCAGCACTATCAAGCTATCACCAGCCACTGTGGCATGAATTCGGTCCCTGACCAGGGAGCTAACCCACATCTAGCACAGCAGACCTCTCCTGTCTCTCCTGCTGCTCCCCTCAGCAGTGTGTTTCAGTAGATCCACCTGTTCTGCTCCCCATTTTGTCTCTCTGAATCCTCTCACCCCCCGCACCTCTGACCTACACCCCAGTTTTGTTTACATAAATAAATAAAAATAAATCTTTAAAGAAAGAAACAGGAAACACAACCCAAAAAAATTAAGGGGAGGGTAATATTGAAAAATGCTTATAGCAGGATTTTTCATAGTAATGGAAAGTTGGAAGTAAACTAAATGGCAAGCAAAAGGGGATGGCTAGGTACCCCATAGAATCACAGCATGGTAAAGACAATATATATTTAGTGACTACTCAGTACATGTGACATGTTAACCCCATGGATGAGTGTTTCCCATTTTCTGATTTAATCTTAACAAACCTGTGAATACTGCTTTTGCCAGTGAGACAATGGAAGGACAGAGGATAAGCGGTCTGCCTGTCACTAAACTGTTAACCCTGTATTATCAGTCTGTGGTGACTGACCACTGGGGATGGAAATGGTTTAGGCTCTGTTGGTTGATATAGGAAGAAGTGGCAAAAACACCCTTGTGTGAGTACACGGTGTGGGAATGGGAAGTATAATTTCTTTTTTTTTTTTTTTTTTAAGATTTATTTATTTATTTATTTATTCATACAAGCACTGGGTACAGTCAGAAGCGCGGGAGGGTGAGAGAATTCACCAGAGTCAGAGCAGGATGCAGAACAGGCAGAAGGACCGAAGTACACTGCTGAGGGGAGCAGCGGGCGGCAGGAGAGGTCTGCGCGCCATGTGGGACCCTCCTCTGGTGGTCGGGGAGCAGCCGGGGATCGAACCGGCACTGCAGAGGCTGCAGGCAGCTTCGCAACCCCGCGCTCAACCGCTGCGCCACCGGGGAAGCCCCTGGGAAGTATAATTTCAATGGGAGGGGGTAAAATAGAACCCCAGAAGAATGTCTGTCATTTGTGGACTCCTTAAGAAGAGAGAGGGGACAGATTTCTTGCCTGCCTGTGACTATACAGGCACCTCTCTTTTTCTTTCTCCATTTCCTAATAAACCTGTCCTTTTAAAATGTTAAAAAAAAGAGAGAGAGGGCCTCCCCTGGTGGCGCAGCAGTTGAGCACTGGGCTGCGAGTCTCTGCAGCATCTGTTCGATCCCCGGCTGCTGGTGAGGATCCCACATGGCGCGCAGACCTCTCCTGCCGCCCGCTGCTCCCCTCACCAGTGTATTTCGTCAGTCTACTTGTTCTGCTCCCCGCTCTGGCTCTGGTGAATCCTCTCACCCTCCCGCTTCTCTGACTGTACCCAGTGCTTGTATAAATAAATAAATCTTAAAAAGAGAGAGATTGGGCCCCTTCCTGAGCCTCTGGAAACTGTAGGGGAGCAATTCTTCAGGTTACCTTGCTTGGCGCCAGCTCTGACTTAATGCATCTACCTTCCCCTCTATTCAAAAACTTCAGAATCCTCTTCTCCCTGATGTGTCTCCTGAAGTTTCTCCCCACTTTGGCCTGTAAGAGAGCCCGTTGGGATTAAGACTTCACAGGTCACAGTGTACCAACACCTGTCTTTTCCTAGCTTAGCTGCTGCTCTGTCTCCTCCTCTAAGGAAATCAAGTCCTTTTCCAGCCCAGAGGTGGAAAATCTTGGACTTCAGACTTCCCTGACTACTTGTCCCCATGGCCCAACAAACTCCATGGGCTAGAACCTGTTTGTTGATTCTCTTGGTGACGTGAGGGACTCCCAACATAGCACCCTAGCTCACCGTCCACCATGGCCACTCTGCACCCTTGATTAACTCTGCTCCACTGCTGTCCCATTGGGCAGGCAGGTTGAGGTACTTGTAAGTGTTGGTCTGGGCTGTTGGCAGGTGAGTAGTTGACAACTTGCTGGTGTGTAAGATTGTCTGACCTTACTGACAGGAAGAACACCCTGGAGACCCAACCCCACAGGATGAGTGAGGAGAAGCCCTTGGGGGTTGGTCATTGGCCAGCTGAAGGATTAGCAGTCGGGGTGGCAGAGTCCATCTTCGTTACACAAGCAGGGCTTCTCTCTGGCTGAAGTTTGAGGCCCTCTGCCAGTAAAAGCCCTGGCGTGCTGGTTTGGCATCGTATGCTGCCTTGCCCGGGCTTTCTGAAGGAGACACTGGATGTCTCATGGTCATACTTACCCCTTTGTTCTTCCTTGTATGGCCTCTCTTCACATGTCTTTTGTACTTCCAAGTTCCATATTTGCCCCATAGCTAGTTTGCAGCCAGGCTGGCCCACCTGATACGTGTTGAGCACATCCCCTGAGCAACCTAATGAGCCATACTCCCAGGGGTTTTCCTTAGTGGGGACACTAACACACTTCATACACAGATAGTATAGGAAAGGGCTGGCTGAAGTGCTGTGGTGGTGCAGCAGAGAGAACAATTCTTTGCAACAGGCAGGATAGTTGTGACACAGTCAAGACATGTCCAGCTTATTCAGTATTGAGATCTCTGAACAGAGTTAGGAACAGTGCTGTCCAGGAGTGAACTATGTCCCAATTTTTATGGCAGTGCTATGATGCCCCTGCACCCAATGCCCCACAGCCCCTTTCAGGTTCAGGCCCAGATGGTCAAGACAAACAGACATTGTGCCTATTCTGCGTGTGCCTCTGCAATGAGAGCCAGCCACGCTGCTTGCTGCCAAGCCCTTGGTGCCATTGGCACCAAGGGCTTGGTAGCACTAGTAGCTTGAGTGTTTGATGCCTTTTCCTTTGTCTCGTTCCTGAATTTTTGGCATTTCATGAACTTCATGACTTCATAAGCATCCTAAGATTCTCCAGGTTTAACCAAATGCCCTCAAGGGTATGTCTAAAAATGTCACAATTGTCCTAAGCTATATGACATATTTTCTAGCAGGATAGACCTCTCCCTCTGTTTGTTTGTTTAATAAACCCCCAGTATTTTTTTTTTTTTTAAGATTTATTTATACAAGAACTGGGGTATAGTCAGAGGTGCAGGAGGGTGAGAGAATTTACCAGAGACAGAGTGGGGAGCAGAACAAGCAGACGGACCAAAGACACTGCTGAGGGGAGCAGCAGGCGAGGCAGGAGAGGTCTGCCGCACCATGTGGGTTTCTCCCTGGCTGGCTGGGAATTGAACCTGCGCTGCAGAGGCTGCAGACAGCTTCACAGCATGGCACTCAACCTGCTGCACCACCAGGGAGGCCCAACCCCCAGGATTTTGAAGCTATTTTTGACAGTGGTTTGGTTTGGAATTTTAGAATGAGGCAAGATATGAAATAGAAGGAACGGGACTCAGTATCCGACATTACAGCCTTAAAACTGCATGAAGTTTTCTGTGGAGAATTTTGCAGGGATGATATATGCAGTCTTCTGTACAGCCCGCAGTAGATTAGAAATAAGAACCTGGGCCTCCCGGTGGCGCAGCGGTTGAGCGCTGGGTTGCGAAGCTGCCCGCGGCCTCTGTGGCGCCGGTTCGATCCCCGGCTGCTCCCCGGCCACCAGAGGAGGGTCCCACATGGCGCGCAGACCTCTCCTGCCGCCCGCTGCTCCCCTCAGCAGTGTACTTCGGTCCTTCTGCCTGCTCTGCTCCCTGCTCTGGCTCTGGTGAATCCTCTCACCCTCCCGCGCTTCTGACTGTACCCAGTGCATGTAAAAACAAAACAAACAAACAAATAAAATAAATAAATAAAACATGCCTCTATAAAAAAAAAAAGAAATAAGAACCTGATCCAGAGCATCCACTGGTATCTATTGAACAGCCCATTGGAGAAGGGGAGGTTTTGGTGTGTGTGGGAGGTGGGGAGGGTAATATGTTTTTCCTCCATATGCTTTGGGGGGGGAGGGGAATGTAATGCGCAGTGCATCGGGGGTGTTTTTTTTTTTTAAGATTTATTTTTATTTATGTACACAAGAACTGGGGTGTAGGCCAGAGGTGGGGGTGTGTGTGGGAGGATTCACCAGAGACAGAGTGGGTTGAAGAACAGGCAGATCCACTGAAATACACTGAGGAGAGCAGGGGGGAAATCAGGAGAGGTCTGCTGAGCCATGTGGGTAGCTCCCTGGCCGGGGATCGAACTCAAACCTCAATGGCAGGCACTAGCTTGATAGTGCTGAGACTTAACCCCTGGAGCCACCAGGGAGGCCCATTCAGAGGTATTTTCAGTAGATTTTCCCCCCCTTTTTTATATAATTATAAAATTATATAATTTTTTCTTCAACTAAAGCGTATTTACAGCGCTTCAACATTTGATTTTTTAATTTTTAGGTGATTGAAGTATATGACTTGACTAAAGTAAAGTTAAAATACTGGTAAGTTTTCTCCCCTGTTGGTACATATCAAGACTTGGTGTAAATGGACTTTATCTTCTACCCTTATTGAGTTAGTAAAGGCTCCCCATCCTCAGCAGTTCCAGGGTTACAGTCTAGGGCCATGATTTCCTCCGGCAGCCTCCAGCCTCTACTCAGTTTCTGAGAGGGAAGGAAAGGAACCCTCACTAGGAACATGCTGACTTCCCAGGTATTGACTTAGTTAATCCTCATGACAAGCAGGGCCTCTGCTTAGAAGTGATCTGACTGTCTCCTGGGTCAGCTGCCCAACCATGCACAGCCTTCCTTGTACCTCTTTGTGTTTTCATGGACAGCAGAGGTGGAACAAGCGAGATGCGTCTCCAAAGCATATGTTAAAGAGAATGCCAAAGAGATCACTATTTGCTAGCCAAAACCTGCTTTTTAAAATGAAAATGGGAATGACCTGTATGGTAGGTACGTAAATATTTGAGCACCCAGTATGGCAAGGCGCTGTTAGCATCTAGAATACTCCACGTGGGCAGCTCTCCTCCCCAAACTGCCCTTTTGTATCTACACGGGTGTCTTTCTTCTTTCCTTCTCCTTTTCCTAATAAGCCTGTCCTTTGAGAATTAAAAAAGAATACTCCATTGGGAAGCTTCCTTCACAGACTTTCCTTTCCCTTTGGGGAGGATGTGAAAGCCCCAGTTCCTAGAGCACACGCAGCATGCTGGTCGAGGGGTGGACACGCGAATGTGGACTGTACCTCTGGGACTTTGGGCAAGTCCTTAACCTCTTTGAGCATGTTTTCTCATCAGAGAAATGAAATAACGTGGCTGCTGGGTGAGGAAGACGACACAGGGATTCCGTCAGCAATGCTACTGATTAAAAATATATATGTTCTTGATCTTTACGCATCATGCTTTATTTCCATACTCATTGTCTGAACTCCCAAGACCACTCCTTGAGTTTTTTGTCATTTGCTTGGGATCCATCTTTCTCCTGCCACCCCATCATTCACGTCAATAGGCTGATCTGCCTGTATCACCTCAGAAGAATTACTTGCTCCAACCTCCATAATTTCTCTTACTTAAAAAGTCCTTGAATTAAGCTTTTATTTTTATGTAATTGTAGGCTTATCTGCCTGTTTAAGAATAACCCTTCCAGCCACATCTCCCATGATCTGCAAAGCCTGGTATTAATAAATAACTTTCTTTTTCAGTGGAGTGCATTTTAACTCTCAGGCCATAGCTCCCACCATTGAGCAGATCGACCAGTCTTTCGGTGCAACCCATCCTGGAGGTAAGCCAGACTGACCCATGGCCTTGGGTCCTCAGGGGCAGCCCATAGTGATAAAACTGTTGTCATTCCAGCTCTAACCCCCTAAAGTCAGTTTCCTGTAGGACTTGGGGGTTGGCACTTGGTTGTAAAGCAAAGTTCCTCCTTCTTATTTTAAACTTAATAGGTCAGTTTAGAAATGAGACACAAGGAAAGTGTTGCCGGTCATTACTTTTCACCAGGCTGATTTGTGTTCACAACTTCTGGTGCCACTCAACAGTGTCCTCCCCTCTTCTACAGTGTACAACTCTGCTGAGCAGCTCTTCCACCTCAACTTCAGAGGACTGTCTTTCTCTTTTCAGTTAGACTCATGGACTGAGGCTCCCAAGTATGAGGTTGGTCCTTCACTTTCCCTTCACCAGTGCCCTGGTGACATGGGCCATAAGACAGTGCCATTGGGGGAGGTTGGATGGGCACCCTTCCTTTGGTTTCCTCATCTCTGAGAGCTTCAGGGCCAAGGGGAGCAGAATAGGTGGGATTTGATAAAAACAAAGTTCAAACTGGCCTTTCCACTGCAGAAGGAGGCCTAGTCATTTTTAGTAATAAATCCTGTTGTGCCTTGCTTTAAATCTCTTAATCATTGTGGTTTTTCTCAATGGCCTAGAATTTAAGAGTGTTTCATCTTTGCTTTTAGCAAAGTGTTCTCTTCATCTTTAGGCAACAACATCCTTAGGGTTATGAATGATAGCTTTTCATAGGGCTTACATTTTATTAAAACAGGCATTCCTACATTTTCTCACTAATAAAGGAAAGAAAAACAAAATTAAAGATGAATTTGCATGGATGGGGGGTGAGTTTATTGATCCAGGTACAGGTTTGACTGTGCTTTGGCCAGTTCTTAAAGACCAGGAGTGCTGGGGAAATGCCAGAGATTGAACCACCAAATCTTTTGACCTGTGTTTGCAGCCCAATTTTGCCCATGGTCTAGCTTCTCTCCAGATACCCCACGGAGCGACTGTGAAACGAATGTACATCTACAGCGGAAATAGCCTACAGGATACCAAGTATGTGGGAGGGGGACTTGAGCTAAGATCCATGCTTAGGCCCTGGGCTCCCTGGAAGGGAGGGCAAAGCCTCCACTCATTCTGTGCCTGCCCCAGGGCTCCCGTGATGCCCCTGAGCTGTTTCCTGGGCAACGTATATGCTGAGAGTGTAGATGTTCTTCGAGATGGAACTGGACCTTCAGGTTTACGACTTCGCCTACTTGCAGCAGGTCAGTTCCTGAGTTTGGGGTGGTGGAATTGGAATCCCCATTGTTGTCCTTGACATTCTAAAATCCCACACGCTTAGAGACAATGTGGAAGATAAATGTTAATGCTTAAAGTTTTCGTTTAATCTTGTAAAGGGATGATACATGGTCTTATTATTAGCAAATCTTAATAAATGACAGGAGCACTGCTTCCCTCAGTGTGTACATTAGCCTTCCATGTTCCTCTATGGCTTTCTGTGATTTCCAGGCTTCTTCCTGGAGATAAATCTGGTGGACTGCAGTCTGTATTCCATTCCCCTCCTCTCCACCCTTAATTCCCAGTTCTCAGTGTGCTGGCTGGAAGGACTTCTTGAATTGTGGTTTAACCACACCCTGCTGAGAGTTTTGATGACTGAACAAAAAAAAATTTTGCTGCCTTCAGTAGCTGATCTCACCAGGATCTGCGCCTCGTTTTGTGATTTTCTTGTACTTGGCCAATCTCAGCTACTTTTGGTCTTAGAAGAACAGGAACCTCCCATTGGAGTTGCCACCATAAAGATGCTCTTGAGCTTTATTTGGTTTTTGAGAGAATTGAAAGATCAAGTGATTTGGAATCTTCTCATTCAGGAAGCATAGTTATTTGAAAATACAGGGTTGTCAAAGATGGTACACCGGGGCCTCCCTGGTGGTGCAAGGGGTTAAGTCTCAGCACTGTGAAGCTATTGGCAGCCACTGCAGCACGAGTTCGATCCCTGGCCAGGGAGCTACCCACATGGCACAGCAGACCTCTCCTGTCTCCCCGCTGCTCCCCTCAGCAGTGTATTTCAGTGGATCCACCTGTTCTGCTCCCTACTCTATTTCTGGTGAATCCTCTCACCCTCCCCCCTCTGGCCTACACCCCTGTTCTTGTATGCATAAATAAATCTTTAAAAAAAAAAAAGATGGCACACTCATCTCAGACGAGTCAGGAAAGTCTGTTGGGGGTGAGGTTCTTAGCCAATTCTGACTCCCACCTTATAATGTGTACTCCTAACTGCTCACGTGGTCAGTGGGGAAAACATTTTAAGTCAGTGTCTCCCAGGTTGCTGGCCAATTCAGTGCTCATTGAGAGTTTCCCAGGGCAAGCCAAATGGTAGCTTGTCTTACCTGACCCATTTCTTCCATATGTTTCCTTGTGGAGTATGATTGCAATGATGCTTTTAGTACAGAAAGTCAGTTCAACTCTCTGGTTTCCCACAGTGATTTATATGATGGCTCACTCGAGGGAATCAGAAATTAAAATGGTCTCCTGGAACTAAGGGTAATTTTACTTGAGTAGGCTTTAAGCAGAGTGAGACAAGAAGACTCACCAGTGAAGGGCCCTTTCCTATAGCTACATTTGGACATATGCTGATGGCTGGTACCTGGAGACTGGCACACAGTCTAGCTTGATGGGGCTTTCACAAGTCCTGCAGGTCACCTGGGCTGCCCTAAGCCCCAGGACTTATGGACAGAGATTAATGTGAACTGTGCTTTTTCCAAGCCTTAGTTAATTTAAACACAGCCTTTGCTGCTCAGTGTATAGATGAGGTATTTCAGATTTTCGATCACTGAAGTCATCTGTATATAATAAATGGATTGTTGTACATGAAAAGGGCTTTGTCAGCTATGCAGACTAAGGAGTGTCTGTGGTTGTGGTACCAGGAATTGTAGTCTCGGCTTCCTTTTTTATTTTGGGCAAAACAAGGTGTCTTCCCATCCACAAAATGGGGGAAACTTTACTGTTTGTGTGTCTTATTACACTTCTGCAACCACCTCTGTGTATGTATAACCAGAACCATTTCTAAAATATATTAGACAAAGTCAGGGTTTAGAGATGATTCCCAGTTACAAAATGTTTGGCAAATAGAATGGTTTATTTTTCCTTCCACTTAACCTGGTTTGTCACTTTTGAGTATTAGTGGTCTGTTGGGTGTTTGTAAAATTAGTGAGTGCGTTAATGGGTGCTGCAGTCTTGGCTCTTTATATAGAGTAACCTTTAAGTCCAGGCTCTGCTTGGGGCCTGGCACTGAGAGGTACCTTTGAACATAAATCCTTGCATCTTGTCAGGACCTGGAAAGTGGCAAGAGATAACAGCACCCTGTATATACTTCCATAGCACCCCCGTGCTGTTTATTGTACCACAGTCATATGATAATCTGATTGGAATCTTCATGCCATAGCTCCATTGTGGGCAGAGACCGCACCTGTTTAGCTCACCATTGTTTCCTCAACATATGGCAAAAGGTCCTAGTGCCTCATAGTAAGTAAATATTTGGGTGAGTGAAGTTTTCAGAACTGCATACCACTTTGGTGGGATTGTATGAACCTGGCATTACTTTGAGTAGTGTCTCAAGCCCTGGTGACCTTGTATTTCTGTTTTTGCCCTTCAGCCAGACCTGATAATGCAGTAGGCTGCCAGTGGCCGTTCTGGTGCCCCAGGGCTGCAGGGTCTCACACTCTGATGCAGGACCATTCTCCCTTGTTCTCTGCAGGTTGTGGACCTGGCCTTTTAGCAGATGCCAAGATGCGGGTATTTGAACGCTCAGTGTATTTTGGTGATTCCTGCCAAGATGTTCTTAGTATGCTTGGCTCTCCACACAAGGTCTTCTATAAGTCAGAAGACAAGGTAGGGGGATGTATTTATAAAGTGGATGGAGGCTAGCTCTTACTTTTTGTAACCAACATTAACATTAAAGAAATAAAGATATACTACCTGCTATTTTCCCATAGACCTTTTTCTGTTTAAGCAGATGGAGAAGTAAATGTAAAGCTCTTTTCTGACCTCTGTTGGTCATAGTGCCTTGTCATTCCTTGGACACCAGAACCCAGTCTGTAGTTGACACAGCCGGTTGGATTGGTCAGCCGCGGTAGCTGGGACTCCGACACTCTCGCTTACCAAATAGCTTAATGTTATATGAGGAACAAATTTTGAAAATTTTAATATGAGGGCTATGTTGAGGGGTAGATTTTAATTTGTTATTTTTTTCCCAACAGATGAAAATTCATTCTCCTTCCCCTCATAAGCAAGTTCCATCCAAGTGCAATGACTACTTTTTTAACTACTTCACTCTCGGAGTGGTAAGTTGTGATTCCGCAGAGAAGTTGCAGTGGACAGTGCTCTGTGTACACATGCAGCTGTGACAGTGCTTGGCATCGGGGAACCAGCCCCAGCTCCCTCATGTCTTGACTTCTCTTTTGAGAGAAATAGGTGGGGGCTATGGGACTCAGTCGGGTTAAGATGTTTTGGGAACTTTGTTTTGCCGACCATGGGAGTCTTTTGGAGTAACAAAACAGACTAAAAAGCTTAAAGACAGCAGGAGTGTGCTTATTTATTTTTAGGGGATCACCCCAGACAGAGGCGTAACTATAGCCCAGTGCCCTGGGTCTTCTAAACTTTGAACCTTTTAGGGCTTGAGATTCAACAGCAACAAAGAAAGTGTAAGTTCCAGGGGCCTCCCTGGTGGCGCAGAGGTTAAAGTCTCAGCACTATTAACCAATCACCAGCCTCTGCAGCACAAGTTCAATCCCCGGCCAGGGAGCTAACCCACATGGTGCAGCAGACCTCTCCTGTCTTGCCCACTGCTCCCCTCAGCAGTGTATTTCAGTATATCTGCCTGTTCTGCTCCCCACTCTGTCTCTCTGATGAATTCTCTCAACCCCCATACCTCTAGCCTAGACCCAAGTTCTTATATGCATAAATAAATAAAATAAACCTTAAAAAAACAAAAAAAAAAAGTAGGTTCCAAAGAGAGAGAAAAGCAAGACCAGATCTGCCTGTGTGGGAAAGACCAAACTGGAACCAGGAGTAGTGGGGTAGTGGCAGTGGAATCATAAACTTAAAGAGGTGGTGGCAGGAGAGCTGGTACTTTTGTAAGCTGGACCTGTATTGGGTTCAAGGGTCAGTGATAATAGGTGTCTAGGAAGATGGGGCAAATGGACCAGCCCCAATAGCACATAGTGAAGCTGGTAGGAGAAGGATAGAATAAGGGATCACACTGGGGACGCAGGCCTGATTGCTAGCTGCTACAGAGAGCGCATAGTGGAAGCCAGAAGGGTCTGGCAGGTCATAGCATCTATCCTGAATACCAAGGGCCTTGAGCTACTCCGAGTCACTAGGTGGTTCCTGAGCCTTCTTGGTCAGGGACGAGTTCGCTGATATGTTTAAGTTCCCAAGCAGTGGGAGCTGTTCTACCCTGTGCCTGATAGGCCTACTGGTGCAAGGTTTGGATTTGAGGATGCCTGTAAGTTGTTGGTAACTCCTGACTGAAAATGTCTGGTTAAGGCTGCTTCCCGCAGCTGTCTCCTTGACTGTTGTTTGAGAGAAAGCTGTTTCCCGCCAGCATCCCCATTTAGAGGGGGTGTGTCCCTGAGTTGGACTTGTCCTTGAAAAGGCCCCTGCCCTGCCTCAGTCACTTGCGCTACTTGGTCATCCTTCTTGTCTATCCCAGGACATCCTCTTTGATGCAAATACACACAAAGTGAAGAAGTTTGTCCTACACACCAACTACCCTGGGCATTACAATTTTAATATGTGAGTATGCCTTTACCTGCCTCTCTGAGAAGTGAGCTTTGGGCTGAAAAATCTCCCAAGAAAGAGAACTTATGACTTTGGATGTTCAGGTATTTATCTATACCTGAATTCTTGCTAATTCAAGGGATCTAAACACTTACTGAGCTTTACTTCAGGGCTTTGGGCAGATGTGCGTGATTCTGTTTTTCCTGGGGTGCAGGGTTGAGCTGTAGGGATGATCTGGTCTTCCAGAGAAGCCTTTATCCATCTGCCTTCTCTCCCTAGTTACCACCGCTGTGAGTTCAAGATCCCACTAGCTATAAAGAAAGGTGAGTAGCGGATGTCCTCAAGATAAGGATGGGTTTGGAGTCTGTCTCATGGTGAGAAGGGACAGGGGTCCAAGCAGAGGTGGTGAATGTCAGGGCTTTGGAGCCTTACCCACCTGCTTCTGCCCAAAACTCGGCTTCTCTGGCTTGAACTTCTTACTCTGGGGCCTGCATTATTCTTGGTCTAAAGTCTCCTGTAGACCTATAGGAGGCTCTCAAGGTCTTTTTCTGTGACTCTGGAATTGCTGATCACTCGAGTGGAGTATCCTATCTATAGATCATCCAGGTGCTGCCAGCCCAGCTTTGACTGCTGCCCGCTGTGATTAGTGCAGCTCACACCTGACAGGCCTCCCTTCCTCCATCTACTTTCCCAGGAACTCCAGGGCAACCCGTCTGCCTACCCTCTTTACTCTAAGCCCAGCGCCAAGGGTGGCCAAATCTGAATTCTTCCTAGGGTTAGGGTCACAGGTGGGCTGAGTCATCTGCCTGAGCAGGTGTGGAGCTGAATCCAGACTGAGGCAACTTCCAACCACCCTGTGTTCTCTTTTCAGAAAATGCAGAGGGTCAGACAGAAACTTGCACAACCTACAGCAAGGTGAGCCTCTTTTCCCACCTGACACAACCTGAAAATAAGGTGGACATGAACCTGCCAGCAGTCTGGGACCCATGTCCTCTGGGCCAGTCTTTGGTCATAAGTGTGGTCAGGTACCTGCTAACCCCCTGCTGCCTCATCCCTCTTGCAGTGGGACAATATCCAGGAGCTCCTGGGCCACCCTGTGGAGAAGCCTGTTGTCCTGCACAGGTGAGTGACTGGGAGGTTGCTGTCACTGACCACCCCATCCTGCTCCTCACATCCCAGAAGCCTAGGGAAGCCGAGCAGTGGTTATTGCTTAGAAATTATAGACGTTTCTAAATATACTTCCCAGTCCGCTCCCCCTTCTCCGGGGTGGAGCGGAGCAGTAGGACTGGGGCGGCTGTTCTGCACCTCCCGGGGACAACTCCCCCACTGCTAGATGTGGGGACCCTCTCACTCTTAATTATTAGGAAGTGAGGGGATTTGGGTAACTGTCCTGGGCTCTTTTATCCCCCTGAAAGGCTCTACCTGCCAGTCAACATCCCGTTACCTAGTTGCCATGCCTCCTGGGGCGCTCTCCACTCTGGTCCCCTTGAACAGTAACATTCTGTGTCTCATTGGGCTGTGCAGGATTCAGAGCTGAGGAGGCCTGTGGCTGCATAGGCGCTCACGGGCCTGTGTGGGAAGCACACATGGACTACAGTCACAAGGGACCACTAGTCAGTAGCTCCCCTTCTAGACGGGGCTGGGTGCCCTACCTGGCCTGGCATATGTCTGCGCCTCTAACGCTGGTTTCCCCTGCCTCAGGTCCTCCTCCCCAAATAACACCAACCCGTTTGGCTCCACATTCTGCTTTGGTCTTCAGAGGATGATCTTTGAGGTAAACCCTGGGGCTGAGCTGTCAGTCATGGTAGCGATAGGCAAGTGATTCAAGAGACTGAGAAGGGTGAACAGTCCTGCTGGGCGGATTACTCCCAGCAGCCCTGTCTGCGGAGAACCTGGCCTGCCCACATTCAACAATGAGGTTTCAGAAGTTAGGTTGGGGAAATTTGGGGTTACAGAGGCTAAAGCCTCTCTATAAAATAGTGGAGTAATGGAGATCCCACATTTACATCTGAAAATGCAGATACTGAGAAGGGAACCACAGGGCACCCAGGGGTGTTGGGGGCCTTGGAATGCCATGAAAATGATCCTTCTGTGGGTGAGTGGCTATAAAGGTCCCCCCTGACTTGTAAACATAGTCTGTGCCCCTCATTTCTCATCTGGATGCTACACCTTCAGCAGGTCCCTTGCAGTTCCAGAAGAACTGGACAAATGGGTATGGGGAAGTTTTACATAACCCGAGAAGAACAGGAAGACTGTCCCTGGGGCAGAAGTGACCTCTAGCAGGGGTGGGGGAATGTTGAGGCATCACCCAGACCCATGTGCTAGTGTGTTGCACACGCAACCTCCAGCTCCCATGCACAGAACCCACCTCAGGCCCCTTCAGAGCCCAGTATTGACCCCAGAGGTGGTTTTAATGGGTCTGGCTGCCTGCTCTGCCTGTGTCACTTCTGCTCCTCCATGACTCACTGTCCTCTTCTCCCACCAGGTCATGCAGAATAACCACATTGCCTCGGTAACCCTGTATGGCCCCCCCAGGCCCGGTGCCCATCTGAGAACAGCGGAGCTTCCCTAGGGACATCACCACCCATGCCCCTTGTCCCCTGGAACTGTGTTGCGTTCTGCTCAGTGGGCCTCCAAGTGCCACCCTGTGGGTTTTCTTGGACACCTTGCCAGTGTTGAAGGGCTGCTGTGATGTTCTGAGGCGGGGCTCAGGCTGGGTGCTCTGCCTGTGAGGTGAGAGACCCAGATATTCCTCTGTCCATCCTCAGCCTGCTGGTGCCAACAGAGAATACAGACGCGAAGAGAAGCACAAACTCTGAGCCTTGATACCCGGACCCAAGAGCTTCCAAGTAACGTGTAAGGAGGCAGGGTTCTGTCTCCTTGGTCCCACACACATTGGGAAAATGTGGGGCTCTTTTCTGGCTGAGGACACAGGCACCCAGGAAGAGGACAAGGGCCTGCCTTTGGCGCAGCATTGCCACATGACCCTTAAGGCAAGCAGGTCGCATGTCCATGGTCCTCGGTTGCAACTTTGCACTACATCCACTTTAGTTACTTGATGAGCTGGCTGTGGCCACAGTGGCCCACCTGCCTTCCCTGTTTCTTGCACGCGCTCCCTGCCAGGCCCAGTAGGTACACCCAGATGGTTGAAACACGGCTTTCCACCATCCAGGTTCGTGCCCAGACCTGGTCTTTCCACCCCCCACCCCCATCCACCTTGGAGCCAGCCTTCAAGGTGGTCTCTGCCCCCACTCTGCCCGGCAGGGCTGCATGTTTCCATCCTGTTTGCCTCTTTTATTTAATGCCAAAGTTTTAGCCAAAGACATCTTCCTCCTTCTGTTGTGTCTCCATTGTGTTCTGCACTGTGGGCTGGCTCCCCTGCCCCCCCCCCCCGGCAGTGTCCCCTGGGCAGGCCCGTTCATGGCTCAAGGCCTTGGGGATCAAGGAGAGCTGGCTGCTCAGTCTCTTCATGGGTCTTACTAAGGAGAGTAGCATATGTGCTTTAAAAATATTAATCCTTTTGAAAAGAATTGAGAAGAGAAATGTATAATTTTATCCCATTTTTAATATTTTGGTCTAGCAACTTGTGATACATAGATGAAAATTTTGTGAGTTTTTCAAATGTGTGTACAGATTTTTGTAAATATGACTTTTGTAATTAACTCATGTACAGCCTCATCCTGTATAGTTTAACAATGAATGTGCAGGGGACCTGCCCTGGGCTCCGCGTGGTGACTGGGCCTACCGCTAGGCTTGTGTGGCGCCCCCGTGACTTTGTGACTAACTGGTGTCTTCCCATTCAGACTGTGGCCTGGCCAGAGACCCCCGCACAGCCCACTGTCAGGGACAGCCAGGACTGTTCCCATCCTCCTGGAATGGGGGAACCTTCCTCATCCCCTGCCCACGCCCCTCCAATAAAGACCTTTGCCCTCAGCAGCGGCTCACCATGTTCCGTTGCTGATATGTTTGTACTAAAGTGTCAGGTGTTGTTTTTTTTTGAGGAAGGGTGGTTGAAAAATATGGGAGATTTTACAACTGGAGTTACGTTAGGGGAAGAGATTCCGTGGTTCTTCTGAAGGGGGATTCTCACGGCCTCCCAGCAGGGGATTGGCATCCTTGTGTTTGGTGTAGGTGTGTGTGTGGTGGGGGGAGTTGGAGGTGGAAAGACTTTGGGAAGGACCATGCACTCATTTGCCCCTTTGCACCTCCAGCCCTGGTGTTCCTGCTAGGCCAGAGCCCAGGAGGGCCTGGCTCCTAGAAAGCAGATTTCAGGCCTAAAAATGTGGACAGGGCTGAAGATCCGATTTGGAGGGGCAGCTGGGAAGCAAAATGCTGCTTCAGATTGAGTTCTGGCGCAATGCCTGCCTGACCCCCTCCCTCACTCCCCTCTCCCACGGGGTTCAGCCTTGAGAACGACCTTCATAGTGCCCCCATCCTAGGGTTCCAGGAGTATGGCCAGATTCCATCAGCCCCTGCGCGAACAACCCCCGGACCCCTCAGGCCTGCTTGGTGGAGCCTGTCACGGCACCACCTATCTCAAAGGATTGCCGTTAGCGTAGTTCCAGACCTGCTCCCAGGTGTGTGCCAGCTCAGTCTCATTCCCTGGGATTCTGTGGGCAAATTGACTGGATCCTGAACTTGCCCCTTTCCGGGGTAGAAACAGTGAAATAAATCTGCCTGGGAAATCTGCCCCTTCGAACAGCAGCCACATCCTGGATGTGAATGAGCAGTGATCAGGGCCCCCACTGGAAGGGCCCAGCTGCCACGGGCCTCGGGTGTGCACAGGTGGGCCTGCGCTTCCCGTTCAGCAGGTGCCACATGAGCCAGATGTCGGCGGCGGAGAGCCCGTGCACCACAACCAGCTCACGGTAAAAGCAGGGGTCAAAGGTGCGGAGGTGCGGGGCGGCGGAAGGCTGGGGGATGCCAAAGGTCCGGAAAGCGGGGTGAGGCTCAGGCGCGAGCCGCAGGCGCTGCAGGCACATGCCCAAAAAGACGTCGTCTATGGGGAAGAGCTCCACCTGAGCGCAGGCGTCCGCCAGCCGGCGCAACGTGGTGCCCGAGAGCACGAAGCCGCCCCCGCCCGCGTAGGCCGGGTAGGCGGGCAGGCCGTACACGGCCTCGGGGATGTAGTACTTGCTGGCCCGCGCGCGGATCGGCCGCGCCTGCAGGATCACGTCGCCTGCGAGCAGGTCTTGCGCGGGGTCCCTCGGCGCCAGGAACTCCAGGAGGTTTCCCACGTGCACAAACACATCGGCGTCCCCCTTGAACACGAAGCTCACGTTGGGGCAATGCGCCGAGGCCCAGGCCAGAAAGTGGATCTCCTTGAGCGTCAGGTTGAAGAAAGTGTCGTCGAAGGCCCAGAGCAGGATGTCGGCGTAGACCCTGCTCTCGGCGCGCAGCAGGGACAGCCAGTGCGCCCGCGGGGCCCCTTCTCCCGCGCCCCCCGCGTCCGCGCCCGCCGCCCGGGGCAAGCCCAGCAGGAACACGCGGCGCACGAGCGCCGTCTGCACGCGCCCCTCGGCGCCCCACGTCTGGCGCACGGCCTGGCGCCGCTCGAAGTCGGCCGCCACCGACTTGACGGCGATGAGCAGCTCGGGGCGGCCCCCGCGCGCGCCGCGGCCGCGGCACTTGGCCGGCTGGTCGATGAGGAGCGGGAAGCGCCGCTGGTCCTTGGCGCGCAGGTAGCGGCCGAAGTCGAAGGGCCCCGCGGGCGTGGGCGGCTCCGGCGTGTCCCCTTCGTAGACGGGCGGGGCTGCGCCCGCGTCCGCGGCCTGGAACTCGCGGAGCCCGGCGCTGGGGCCCGGAGCCGGCCCCCGGGGCGCGCCCGTCGGGCGGACCGAGCCCTCGCGCTGCGCGTAGAGCAGGAGCCCCAGGGCGCCGCTGAGGAGCAGCGTGAGCAG
Organism: Talpa occidentalis; assembly: GCF_014898055.3. Taxonomy (NCBI): domain Eukaryota; kingdom Metazoa; phylum Chordata; class Mammalia; order Eulipotyphla; family Talpidae; genus Talpa; species Talpa occidentalis. Next base: position 6,318,862 of record NW_023601754.1, read on the forward strand.
CGCGTCCCCGCGGAGGCGCAGCCGCCGCCTCATGGCCCCGCGCGGGCGCCCGGCACCCCGGAGAGACTCGGCCAGGGGCTCGCGACGTGGAGGCAGCAGCCGTAGGGCCTCCCGCCCCGCCCTCCTCGAGAGGAAGGGGCCGGAGGCCGCAGCCGGTGCCAGCAGCTACCGGCCGGCGGTCCCCATCCGTGGCCTCCGACGCTGGTGCCTGCACCCCCCCGCCGGGGTGGGCGCCCTGCAAGGACAGTAAATGCCTCCTCGCGGCCAGCTCCCACCCCCTCGGCTCCGGCGCCGCTCCGTGCCCCAGGCGCCCTCCTCCGAGCCTTGGCGCATCCCCTGCCCGCCTTCCCCGCAGGCAGACCGAACCCCGGCTGGGCCACCCCACCCACCCCCTCGGCCCGCGGGTCCCGCCACTCACGCTCGGCCCTCGGGACGGCGCCGCCGCGGGCGTCACGGCCTCCGAGGCTCCGTGCAAGGTCCCAGCGACGGCCGCGGACCCGGCCAGGGCCAAATGCAGCGTTGGCAGGAAAGGGGAACGGGCTGCTGCCACGTGACCCTCCAGCTGTGCGTGCCCGGACATCTGGAGCCCAGCTCCGCCCAGGCCGCCGCGGCCATGTCTCCGGCGGAGATGAGTCTCAGCTGCATCCCCACAGGCAGCTCTGCTGCAGCCCGAGCAAGAGGTGGGTTCTAGGCTTAAGTGCAGTTTCGACTCCCCCAGTCGCACTTTTTTTGGGGGGGAGGGGACACAGCCGGAGCATTCCCCTCTCTGGTTAGTCTCCCCATTTTGGCTCCCTGGTGTGGAACAGCGTCTAAGCTTGCAGGGGGCCTGGGGTCTGCGGGTCCCAACCCCTGAGGCCCAGCAACCTCAGCGTGGGCCTGGCTGCTGTCCCAGCGCATGCAAGCAGCGCCTGTCCTAGCTCACTAGCTGCCTTGGCGCCAGCAGGCAGGGCCAGACCACCCCTGGACACATGGCTGCCTCTGCTCCTGGTGCTGCCAGCCCGCCCACCTCCCCCTGCAGCGCCTGCGCACACACGGACCACCAAGTCAGCCAGTTCTCACAACCCTAGCAGCAGTCCCTGGCCAGATGGGGACACTGCCCCTGGTCGTCTGGCTTACTCCAGGGCTCTTTCTTCTCTGCCTTCCGCCCATCCACCCACTGGGATACGCGCAGAGGTAACCCGGTCTGAGGTAACCCCGTCTGCTTTAAGTCACACACTTCAGTTGTCTCCCCAGAGGCAGTCCTGAGTCTCCCAGCCCCTGGAGCCTCCTGCAGGTGGAAATCACCGTGCTGGGTGACTGCGGGTTGGACTGTGCTGGCAGGGATTGGCTCACTTTGGGGAGACTCTGGAAGTAGACCCGCGAGGAAAGGGTTTGATCTGAGACTCAGGCAGGTAGAGGGGTGCTGTGGAGATTGAGGGCTCAACCTCCAGCCTAGCCAAAGTGAGCTCTCTTCCTGGAACTCCAACCTCCCAGGCAATGAGGCCTGGGGTAGACAGCCCTCCTGCTCACCCCCACCCCCGGGCGTCCAAGAACAGGCTCTAAGAACCAGCACTGTTACCCAGGACATGCTCTCTGCAGGCTAGAAGGCCTGCTCCTGACAACTTCTCACCAATGCTCTTAAAAAGCAAACTCTACCCTGAGCCTCACCCTCTCCTGTTCAGACTTCTCAGGAGGCCCCTGCTCTAGCTTTGCCCACTGCCTCCCACTCTTTTCTGCGTTGTGGCTTCAGGCTACAATCCCCCGCCATGTCCCATAGACAGCCCCACCTAGTAACCTGTTCCCTGATTCCAGCGGGCACGCTCAGTCTTGACCCAGCTGCGGTGGGATTCCCTGGCTTCCACACTGCCAGGTTGCCCTGCTCCTTCTCCAGTTGGTGGCCTTCAGGAAACCACCACCCACTCCCATGTGTTTGTTGGTGGATCTTTAGGCTTGAGCTCCTCCTGGTCTCAGAACTACAGGTCCGGCTGGCCTCCACTTTCCCCCTGGAAATCCTCCAGGAACATCTGGAGGATGCTCCCTCCTGTACCAGATGAGAACTTCACCTCCCCAGGACCCAATTCGGCAGCCAGCCCCATTCCCACCTAAATGGCAAAGGCTGAAACTCTGGGGGTTCTTCACCCCACTCCTCATCCAGTGTCACCAGGCCCATTGGCCTCCATCCTAGAGAGCTGTGTTCAGCCCTCTCACCACCTCTGATGCCACTGCCCCAGCCTGCCGAGCCCCTGGTCTCCATTCTTCCCAGACTCCCTGCATGAATTCCAGTGTCTGACAAATGCCTTACCAGACCCTGTGCTATCTGCCTCTCCCGCTCACCAACCAAACCCTGCAAATCCACCCACCTCTTTCTCTTCTAACACCTCTCCCTCCTACTTTCTGCCAGACCTCACCTGAGGCTTGCCGTGCAAAGAAAATTCACCCACTCCCCAGTCACACTTCCACCTTGCCCAGGAAGCCTGACCCCGAGCCTGAGGGAGGCCCCTACTCATTGCTTCCGACTTCTTATATTTTTCACATCAAAAACCATAATATTTTATTACTGTTGTTTAATGTCTGAGGTCCCACACCATCTGAACTGGGGGCAAATGCTTACGCCCAGCAGGTGCTTAATGAGAAATCTTCAATTATGCGAGGTAAGGGCTGGCAGGAGCCCCTCCCCTCAGGTGAGAGGGTGAGGCCAATATGCCACACGTCCCCTGGGTTCTCCGTCTCTATTAAAGTATCCGGGGCTGGCCCAGTGGAGCCCCCAGCAGATCCGGTGGGTGTCTGTCCGACTCCTGGGGAACATGAGCAACTGCCCAGGAGCTCCAGCAGATCAGGTAAGTGGGGGGTCAGTGTGGGCCCAGAGACTGGTGGATGGACAGGTCAGCAGTAGCAGCAGAAGGGACCCATGTTCCACCATCATACAGATGCTCCAAACGCCGGGCAACTGGCTGGCCACCCCGTCCTTTATACAGCCTAGGCCGGGCTGCCGTCCGGATCTGCCAGACCCAACAAGTCCTCCGCCAGGCTGGTGAGCTCGTTCTCCTCAAGCGCCTCCACCAGGCGCTGCAGCGTCGCTCGGCGGCCCTCGGCCTGGACGAAGCGCCGCAGCAGCTGGAAGGCCTGCTCGTACAGCCCGTCGCGCTCGTACTCGTAGGCCAGGGAGTCCAGCGCCGGGTCCCGCAGCGCGCGACAGCTGCGCTGCAGGGAGCGCCCCACCTTGCGCCATTTGAGGCCCACTGAGCTTGCGAACTTCTGCTGGTCCTGCAGGCTCAGCGGCCGGTTCACTGCGGGGGAGGGGGGGTGTGGGGGTGGAAGGCGGGGTGAGCTGAGGGGCCCAGAGCGCCGTTCCAGCCCCGCGACTCCCTAGACCCAGCTCCTCCCCAAGCCCCAGCCAAAGGGGACCTCGCGTCTGCCTCACCTATGGGCTGACCCTGGAACAGAAAAGTCTGGTCAGCGGGCGGTGGCAGCCGCTTCTCCTCCGACGGGGAGGGGGTCAGGGGCTTCGAGGGGGCGGGAGCGACCTGACCCCCCGAGACGCACGACAGCTTGCGAAGGGCATCTTCCAGCTCAAGGAGTTCCTCGTCCCGGAGCCGATCCGGCTAGGAAGGGGAGCGCGGTGTCGGTGCGGGGGGGTTCTGAGCTGCGGCTCCCCACCCCAGCCCACCCCAGCCCACCCCACCCTACCTCGCCCGGCCCCAGCCCCGCCGCACCTTCTGGCCAAAGATGCAATTCAGGCAGCGCTCCTCCTCGAGCAGCAAGGCGTCCAGCGTCTCGGCGCCCGCGCGCAGCTCCAGCCGCAGGGGCAGCGAGGGCAGCGCCAGCGCCTCCGCCAGGCACCGCTGCAGCGCGGCGCGCAGCGCCCCCTCGCGGTAGGCGCGGAGGAAGCGGCCGCAGGGCTGGCGCCCGCACAGCCGCACCTGCACGATCAGCTGCGCGTCGCTGCGGTGGATCTTGAGCATCTGCAGCACCTCCGGGCTCCCGCCGCTCTCTGCGGAGGCGAGCAGTCAGGCCCCGGCAGGGCCCGCATGGGGCCCTTCTCCAAGTGGTTGGAGGAACAGTGAAGCCCGTGGTTAGAAGCACCCCCATCCCCAGACCTGGGGCGCGGTGTTACCCCAGAACACCCAGTTGGGAAAGAAAGAAAACTGCCATGCAAAGAGCAACCATGAGGGCCTGGACCTATCACAAGAGGCCCCCCCATCCAAGACGGAGTGGGTGCCACTCTAGGCTCATTTCTGCAGCCCCAAGTGAGGGTGAGCTAAAGGGATGGGAAGAGACTGCGACAGAGGGGCCTGCACTGGGCGCCCCGCTAGGTAGGGGGCCAGCGGCGTAGGGGCGGGCCAGGAGGTATCAAATCTTTGGCCTCCACCAAGTGTGGCTCCTGCAGCCCCGGGAAGGAGAGGGGTTCTTGCTCTCTGGGACTGAGGCCGGATCCCCGATGGGCTTCAGCCTTCTGTGGTCTCTGCCCTGAGATGGGAAGGGAGACCGGAAAGGTAGGTACGGGGCGGGGTCTTGGGCAAGAGGTGCTGCAGTGAGAGGAATACAGGACACACGCTATTACTAGAAAGCAGCGGGTGGGCTGGTGAGGGGAACAGGAGACTCCAAGCAGGGGACGTTAGTGCATGCAGGTCTGGCAGGGCGCACGGCACAGACGCGGGAACATAGGTCTACCCCCAAGGCACGCATGCATGAGCAGAAGAGGCAAATGTCTCCCTCTCCCCTCCCCTTCAAAACTTCCCAAAATGGGTGGTTAAGCACAGCCCCGCAGAGTTGAAGAAGTGGGGCCTCAACCCCTGCGCCTGCTCACAGAAGGTCCCAGACCACCCTTCCTCTCCAAGTGCCTGCCCGCCCACGCACCTGCCAGTGCAGCCCGCAGAGCCCTGTACACAGCCACCTTCTGCTGGGGGTGAGCGTAGGCATCCGACAGGACCACCTTGTCCAGCGAGGACTCCACAAACAGGTATGCGCTGCCCACCAACTCCTCGTGCCCATTTGGCCCAGCTGCCATCTTGCCTCCTGGAGACGCAGACAGGTGTCCAGATCACCTCCAACCCAGTCCTGGAGACAACTGTCCAGCCCCAAGTGGCCCAGATGTCCCCTCCACAGCCAGTGCCCAGCTGGCCCTCCCCAACTAACTGGCACACGTGTGTGTGTAGTGGGGGGGTGAGTGTTCATCATCTCACAGGAAGCCCCTGGTGCTTCTGGCTCTGCACAGCCCCCTCAGCCCAGCCCAGCCCAGCCCAGCTCAGCATAGACTTGCAGTGAGGGTTGTACCCTCCACTGTCTTCTGGGAGAAAGAGTCCAGGGTCACCATGGCCAGAGTAGACAGGTAAGGTCCTGCAGTGGAGTCAGGGGAGTTCTGTCCTCTTCTCAGACCAGGGTGTCCCTCTTACTAAAGCTGAAAGGAAACATCTTCATCCTAGATGGCGCTCACGCCCCATAGCCAACAACACCCACGTCCTGCTGTGCTCTCAGCTTGAACTTGAGCCTGCAGGATCTGTGTGGGACCACAGCGCACCCCCCTTAGGTTTTCTCACCTTCATTCCTACTCTACCTCCTGCTTCACTTCACAGGGCACCTCTGGTTGCTGCCCCTAGATCCCCCCACAATCCTGACAGACCTGTGGGGCCTTCCCTCTGCTCCATCCATGTGCCTTTTGGGAGCGCTAACCTCACTTCTAGCTCCAGGCCGGCCAATGGAACAGCCTGGGTAATGTGCATATTCCATGCTCCTTCTGATCTGATTAGTTCAGAACTGGGAGGAGGACTCAGGCTGAGCCAATCAGCTTGGCTGGATCCATGTGAAAGAGGCATTAGTTTCCCTTTCCTTCGGCTGGGCTAGAAGGGAGATCTCCACAGCCACCACCAGGAAGGAGCCTGACGGAGAATGAAACCGACACAGAAAGCCTGGGGGTGGGGGCAAAATTCTGAACTTCTAAACCAGGGAACCACGGCACTGACCCCCACCCCCCCAGCTCAGTACTGGGACTGAGGCCGGATCCCCCAATCGGCTTCAGCCTTCTGTGGTCTCTGCCCTGAGATGGGAAGGGAGACCTGAAAGGTAGGTACGGGGTACTTAACTGTGTCATGAGGCAGCAGATGGGGAACTGACTGCCCTGCTTCTTCCTTCCACCACACGTGAGGCAGCACCCCACCCTTTTCCTAGAAACATGGGCTCAAGACCCCACCAGTCAAATTTCCTTACAGTCTAGCCTTTGTTATTAATATCTGGTGGTCTAGTAGGGGTGCTGAGCCCCCACTTGTGAGCACCCTGAATGTCATTGCTCTGGGCAGGACAGATGAGGTGGCCCCAACTGGCATCTACTTACATGAGGGACAGGGAACCCCAAGGGAGGGGGTGTCAGGAGCAGCCAAGATGGTGGCTGTGGGTATTGCTCGAAAGATCTCAAAGTAGAGGCTGCACTTCAGATCTGCCCCCAGGCCCTAACAGGAGTGCCAACGCCAAGACAAACCGCGCAAGGGCCTTCCCACATTTGGCAAGAGAAATGACACCTGGCGAAGGCCCTACTCTGGATCTGAGCACAGGGGACATGCCCGTTGAGCCCCCTCCCAGCACCTTCTCCTAGGAAAGACAGTACTTGTGCATACTTCACCTGCAACACTAGCATATCCTGTGAGGAAGAGGGGGGGATTTTAAAATTTTCATTGTTTCTACTTATGTAAAATAGTATTATTATGTAAAATAGTATTATGTAACGTAGTATTAAAAAGTCAAAATTAATTTGTTTTTCTTTCTTAAAAAGCAAGAGAAAACAGGGTGAGACTCTAGGTGGAGCAGGACCAAAGTGTTGGGGACACTACTAGGTGAATGTGGGAACCTCCACTTTGATCATATCTTCTTAGCCACCTCAGGGTGCTGACCCACGGATATGATTCTCTGCCTCTCCAAGGGGAAGAAGTGGGGGTGGCGGGAGACCTTCCAGGAGGCACTGATCTTGAGGACGGGTATGCTCCATCTCATTCACTAGGACTGGACAAAGCAAGAGGTCAGGGTCTCCCTGGTGGCGCGAGGGCTTAAGATGCAGCCTGTGAGGCTGTCTGCGGTGGCTGCAGCCTGAGTTGGATCCCCAGCCAGGGAGCTACCCACATGGCGCAGCAGACCTCTCCAGGCTCACCTGCTGTTCCCCTCAGCAGTGTATTTCAGCCAATCGACCTGTTCTGTTCCCCACTCTGTCTCTGGTGAATCCTCTCACCCCCCCACCCCACCTCTGGCGGGTACCGTGGTCTTGCATGCATAACTAAATAAATCTTTAAAAAAATAATAAAGGAAGAGGTCAAACATCTCGGCACAGCTGGAGGCCTAGAGGGTCCCATAGGAGGCGCGGGGTGGGGTGGGGGGATATGAGCTCGGCCCCCACATTCTGCACATTCCCTCTGGAAACTGCTTCCTTTGTGTCCTTCCGCCGAAGCCCCTCCTCGGGAAGCCCCGCGCCCCACCCACCCCGAGTCCGCCTATCCGGGCGCCCCGCCGTGTCCAGGGAATCCTTAGCTGGGTTGAGACTGGCAGGGACAAAGGGCACCGACTCAGGAAAGCACAACCCCCACCTAGGGCTAGCCTGGCGCAGCGCCCCATTAGCACAGGCTCCCCGCTCCCGGGCAGCCCCACCTCCCGCCGGGTGGGCGGGGACGGCTGGCAGGCGTGGCCCCTCCAGGGCCGAGGGCCAGCCAGCCCGGCGTCCAATTCTACGCGCCCCCTGGGCGCTTCCAAACTTTCGAGGGGCGCTGCCCAGCCTCCCACTATCCCACCCCGATGCTGGGGTTTCGCACGTGCGACTACTTGGGACGGACAAGGGGTCTCTGCTCACGGAGCGGCGCCCCGCCGTCTAACCCTGCAGGGCCCCGCCACCCTCAAAGCCCTTCGGGGGGCAAGGCATCCGCAGGGGGGGAGGGGTCCTCCCTCCTACCCCCCTTGGAAACAGCCCCAAGGCCTCCGCCGCCCGGCCCGACAGCCGGTGACAGCCGCCCCGCGCCCCGCGCCCCGCCCCCGCCCCCGCCGCCCGCCCGGCGCCCGAAGCCCGCCCGCTCCGCACTGACCTGGCCGCCCGGCCCGGCCGGATCCCCACGCGCGCCCGGCTCCGGGGGCCGCTCGGCTTCCGGGTGTGCGCGGGGCTCGGGGGCGGCGCCCCAGCCCGGGCCGCCCCGTCCTCGGGAGCCCCGCCCCGGCCCGCCCCGCCCCGCGCGCTCCGAGGCTCCCGCCGCCCCAAGGTCCCGCGCCCGGGTCACCCGCCGCTGGGCGACGCCCACCCGGGCCGCTGGGCAGGTAAGACGCCCGCGCCGGAGCCCCCGCGGGGGACGCCAGTTCTTAGGGGGCCCGAGAACACCCGGCGAGAGCGCCCCGCTTCTTCCGGGGGACGCGGACGCACAAGGAGGCCAGGATTTTCTGGTACCTTTTGGAGGAAGGTCCAGCTCGACCATCTGCTACTCGCGCACACTCGGTGCTGGTGGGACCCAGAGTTTGGCCGTGAGTAGCCGAACCCCAAGATACCCGAGGGGCACATGGCTGCAGGAGTCGTTGGCCTGGGACCTGGGGAAATGGAAAGCGGGCGATGGCTGCGTCCTCCAGTCTTCCAGGGCCTTAAAATAAAACTGGCAACTTGGAAAAGGAGGCACACTTTCCAAGGACGCCCCCGCGCTCCGGGGAGAGCTGCGTTCCGGGGGGTCTGCGCATTCCAGCTGCGCCTAGACCACCCCACGGGAGGCTTGGGCTGCTGGGGGTCAGGATCAGAAGGAGGTCCCAGGGCTCCTCAAACCCCAGAACCCCAAGCTTTTCTCCACCCGGCTGGCCGTTCGTTAGAACCACCCACGACGTCGCCCCTGCAAGTTGGAGGAAGGAGCCTCCCTCTCTGGGCGGGTTCGGCCGGGCGCCGCCCGCAGCCGCGCCTCCTGGTTGGCTGTGACGGTCCTGCCAATTCTGTCTTCTGTCTCGCGCCCCATTAACCCTACCCTCGCTTCTAGTGACTAGAAGAGTTTTTGTCAGCGCGGGACACCGGCGCTTCTTGCAATCAGATTCCTGGGCGCTGTCTTTCCAGAAGCCTGATTGGGTAGGTGGGGCCATGAAATCTGTACTGCGAACACCTGTCGGGCGGATTCCGCTGCTCTGCGTCATCTGAGAAGCTCCCATTTTAAAAGCTCCAGATGCGGGACTAAGCTCCAGATCAGGGTCTAAATCGGAAAGGAACAATTTCAGGGACTCCTGGGAATCTAGTCTGGGCTGCCCGGGAAGCTCTGCTGGGGGTGATGACAGGGAGCTGGAGGTTGCCTCCAGCCAGGGCCTGCGCAGGAGCCCTTCAGCTTTCCCCAGGAAGAGTTTACCAACCAGGAGGGGGAATCATAACATCCTCCAAAATTCGGGCGAGTGGTGTGAAACGCTGTGTCCTCCAGTCTTCAAGGGCCTTAAAATGAAACTGGCAACTTTTCTTTATCAACTTCGCCCATAGGTGGTGGTTGTGTTCCTTCTAGTATAGCGCAAGATGGATTTGCTTGACAAGTGAGAAAGCAACTTAAAGAGAATCAGAAACCCTCAGCATCCAGGGTCAACTTCATGGGTCTGAACAGGGCATCATCCATGGTTTACTAATTTGATGAATGAGTTTATTCATGTTCTGCTGTCATCGCCTTGACCTTAATCTTGTTTTGAACAGAGGCCTGTATTTCCATTTTGCACTGGGTTCTGCAAATTATGTAGCAGCTCCTGGGCCACAGGCATTTCTATTCACAGCCTCTGGTGTTTCCCCTCAACACCCTGGTCTTTCTGAGCCTAAGGACATATATCTCTCCAGGCATAGAGTTGCCACCTGGAGCAGTGGAGCCACCAGGTGCCGGGCCATGGCCGAGCCTGGAGAGCAGCTGCCAGAAGAGGTGCTAGCGGTCATCTTCAGCTACCTGTCCTTGCGGGACCGTGCTGCCGTGGCCAGAGTCTGCAGAGCCTGGGCTGCCGCTGCCACCTGCAGTACTGTGTGGCACCACACTAACATCAGGTGACTGGACCCTGACTGCCCCCCACCCTGCCCCAGTCTTGCAGCTCTCTCTCCTTCTCCTGCTCTGTGGAGTCAGGGGCTAGAGGGATGTGGTGACTCTCCCCATGTCAAAAAGCATACACCTTAGGGGCCTCCCTGGTGGCACAGGGGTTAAAGATGGCACTATCTGCCGCGGGCCAGCACAGCAGTAGACGATGAGGCCGTCTCAGGGTTGAGAGACTGCGCAGGGTGGTCAGGGATTCGGTTAAAGAAATGACAAACAGACACACTTCAAGAGAGAGTGTAAATCTGAGTGCGCCTTTATTAAGCTAGTGGTCAGTATATATATATGTTTTTTCTAAAGGCATAGGAACAGTGAACATCAAAGAGATCAGTTTGCTCATAGGCTTAGCTTAATTGACAGGGCAGTGATTTATGTCCGAAGTTACACCTGGACCTAGCTGCATTCCTAATTGGACAGGCTATAAATTCTTTCTACTGTTCTATATAATTATTTTCTAGTTGCACTAACTATCACTATTACCTACTCATTTTTACTCATAATTAATTGTCATGGGTGAATTTATTTTATAATGCAGTTAATATCATAGGTACTAAAGTCAAGCACATAATAGAAAGATTATTAAACTAACAATTCTATTATTACACAGTGTTTAGTAATGTTTCATTTGGATTAGCCTGTTTATTAAATTATGTATGTTTTTTAATTAGCAATCAATGACCAGAAAAAGGAAAGATTTTAGAGAGACAGTTGTAGCAGAATAAAGTTTGTGGGCCTTGAGAAAGCAAGATAAGGTTCCAGGTGGTCAGCATTTCTTTTAATCATCTTTGTGGCAGCTTCTGGTGGTCATTATCTCTTGGCAGGCATTCAGCTTCTCTGCATCTTAGGGAGTTTGCTGTTCTCCCCCTGCACGCATGGTTCCTTGCCCACGCCGGACCTCAGGGACCATGGCAACAGCCATTAGCCCTGAAGGTCACTGCAGGGGGAGGTGCAGCAACTATCAAGCTATTGCCAGCCACTGCAGCACTGATTCCAGGGAGCTGACCCCCATGGCGCAACAGACCTCTCCTGTCTTGTCCGCTGCTCCCCTCAGCAGTGTATTTCAGTCAATCTGCCTGTTCTGCTCCCCACTCTGTCTCTGGTGAATCCTCTCACCCCCCACACACCTCTGGCCTGTACCCCAGTTCTTATATACATAAATAAATAAATCTTTTTTTAAAAAAATACACACGGGCCTCCCCTGGTGGGGCAGTGGTTGAGTGCTGGGCTGCGAGGCTGCCCGCAGCCTCTGCGGCGCCGGTTCATTCCCCACCTGCCGGCTAGGATCCCACAAAAAAAATAAATAAATAAAGCATACACACTATAACATTTACTGACTGTCTATACATACCAACCATTTTTCTAAGTGCCTCACATGTATTAACTTATTTAACCCTCAAGAAAACCTTATGTTAGAGATAGGCAGTCGTACTATCTCCATTGCACAGATAGAAAATTTGGCAGAGAGAGTCCATCAGCTTCTGCAAGTCACTCAGCTAAGAAGTGGCCAAGGTGGAATGTGAACCTGGCGGTCCAGAAGCCCCACCCTGTCTCCTTGGACACTGCTAGAAAAGGCCCATTCCTGCAACACCATTAGCTCTCCCTGCCAGGGTTTCAGCTTGTGGCTGATGGACTTGTGGTCTCTGAACTCTTCTACAGGGAGAGGTTGGGGTCCCCTTCCTAGCACCAGTGGCTACTGTGGAGCAATTAGGCATGAGAGGCACAGAGAGATGTGTGGGGGCCAGGAAATGGGCCTGGTAGCTGGAACCTAGGCTGAAGGAGGGCAGAGGTTACTTTCCTGGTGGCAAGAAGGAGACTGATGGCTTTTCTTTGTTGCTCTAACCCCCAGCTGCAACAGTGAGGGAGAAAGCATGCTGCCACCGTCTCTGCTCCCCGGCTTGGCCCACATCCACAACCTACGACTGGAATTTGACTCTTCGAGGGAACCCAGCCGCAGGGCAGCCACGGAGTTGCTGATCACACTGGCGGCTCGTACCCGGGGGCTGCAAGGCCTGCATCTGCAGTGCCGAGGAGAGAAGCCACTCTTCGACGCCGGCCGCGACGTACTGGACGCCGTGCACGCCATCTGCCGGACTGCCCGTACTCTGCGCCACCTCAACCTGCGGTGCTTGCCTTTCACCCTGGACGATGCACTGGTGCTGCAGGTGGCACGCGGCTGCCCTGAGCTCCGCAGCCTTTTCCTGGACAACAATACTCTGGTGGGCAGCGTGGGGCCCAGCTCTGTGCTGAGGCTATTAGAGGCCTGCCCGCACCTGCGCGCCCTCGGCCTGCCCCTGGCCAGCCTGTCTCCGACCGCCCTCGAGGCACTGGCAGCGCCGGATCGCGCGCCTTTGGAGCGCTTGGCCCTGCGGTGCGCGTGCCCCGAGGACGCGCGCGCGCCCCCGCTGCCCGACGCCGCCTGGGCCGCCCTGCGCCGCCGCCACCCTGGACTGGCCGTGGAGCTGGAGCTGGAGCCGGCCCTGTCTGCCGAGAGTGTGGCGCGCGTCCTGCAGCCCGCCGTGCCGGTGGCCGAGCTGCGCCTCTGCCTCTCTGGGGACACTGTAGGCCCCTTGCGCTTCGCGGCGCAACACTATGCCGCCACCTTGCGCGTGCTCGAGGTGCGCGCCGCCGCCTCGGCCCCGCTGGACTCCGCCCTGGAGGCGCTGGCGGCGCGCTGCGCGGGCCTGCGCGAGGTGCACTGCTTCTGCGTGGTGCGCCCCTCGGTGCCGCGGGCTTTCCACGCGCACTGCCCGCGCCTGCGCAGCTACACGCTCAAGCTCACGCGGGAGCCTCATCCCTGGCGGCCCACTTTTGTGAAGTGATGGGGAAAACACGCCCCCATCACCGCAGACGTGTGGCCTCTGAGATCCTGAGTGGGGCGGCCAACTGCTGGCTCCTTCTTCACCGTGCAGTTGCTCCGTGTCCCTAAGGGAGTGAGGCGCTGGGGAGGCCTCGGGAACATCCCGGGGTCCTGAGTCCACTTGGTGCTCTGGGCATCTCGACCCCCCCCCCCCCGCTACTGGGGTCACCCTTCTCCAAACCCCACTCCGCCGCGCACTCTGCGATCTCCTCAGCCCCTGCGTGGGGGCAGGGGGTGTTGAAGGCAGGACACAGGCACAAGCCCGGTCTCAGGGGTTACGTGTGAAACAAATAAATCCTGCAGTATTTCTGCGTCCTGTGAAAGGCCTGGCTGGCTCCGAAAGCAAAGGGCGCGAAACGCACAAGGGCCGGAGCAGCGGTCTGGGCAGGAACCGGAGAGGTTGGAACCTCGAGGCCCCTGGTACTGAGTGTGGGTGCCGGTGCGGGTGGTCAAGGACAAGGCACTCTGCAACCTCGGGGTGACAACTCCCGGGGTGCTCGGTGGAAGGGCGCGGGCGTGTCCCCTCCCGCCTCCTGTCCGAGCGCCCTGGCGCGTCACTGCGCCCACAACCGTGCAGACCTCCCCCGACCACACCAGGTCGCGCATGCGTGCGCCCTCCCGAAGAGCAAGGAAGGAAACCCGGGGCCTAACCCGGGCGGAACCTGCTCGCAGGTCTCCCTCCCCACCCGGCCTCCGCGGGGTCTGCGGGCTGCAGCGCCGGGTCCGAGTCCCGCCCTCGGGCTCGCGGCCGCCGCCTGACCCGCGGGGGGCGGAGTGGGACGGGGCGGGCGGCCGACGCTGCACTTTCCCCGACTTTGGGAAGCGGCGGCTGCGGGCCCGCGCCGAGCCTGAGCAGCGCCGAGACCGCGCTATGCAGGAGGCACCGGCCGCGCGCCCGCGGAGTCGGGTCCCAGCTGCGCGCCCGCCCTCCTCGGCAAGCTGCGGGCGCTGGTGCGCGACCCGCGCACCGACCACCTGATCCGCTGGAGCCCGGTGAGGGCTGGGGCCCCTCCACTCCCTCAGGGGTCCCTGGGATCCCTCTTTGTCGGCGAGCGCCCACCCAAACCCCGCCTGGGACGGGGCTGTGGGTCCCTCCATCCAGCCGTCCAAAGGGAGTTTCCCTTGGCGCGGGTGTGCAAGGCGAGGCGGCCTTGACGCCTAGAGCCCGAGGAATCTTCGAGGTCTTTTAGTTCCCACCCCACCCTATCAGACGGGAAGACAGGCCAGAGGGGAGCCTCTGCTCGGGTTGGAGTAGGGGTTCACTACGGCTGCCTCCGAGTTTGCGTCTCCATATCTGGCCTCGTCGCACCTCCCCGTGAGCCGCCAGGCCCCAGAGCGAGCGGAGCGCGAGCGTGTGCACGACAAACCCGAGCGGGGGTGGCGGGTAGGGCAGGCGCCCTCACTCACTTTGCGGGGTCTCGCCGCACGGCGGGGGGCCGGCGGTGTTCTGGGCAGAGCGGGGCCAGTTTCCTCGTCAGCGACCAGAGCCGCTTCGCCAAGGACGTGCTGCCCCGGTACTTCAAGCGCAGCAACAGGGCAAGCTTCGAGCGGCAGCTCAACATGTGCGAGTCCCCAGGCCGGGGAGACGTGGGTCTCAGCGCCTTGGCGCGGCTGGGGCAACTCACGCCCGCATGCGCCCCCGACGGTTTGGGGAAGGTGGTGAGCCTCGCGCAGGGCGGCCTGCCGGGCCGGAGCGCGACCACGTGGAGTTCCAGCACCCGAGTGTTGTGCGTGGCCGAGAGCAGCTGCTGGAACGTGTGCGGCGCCAGGTGGGGGCCGCCTGTGGGAACCCCAAGCCCGGAGGGAGCTGGGGGCTCGGCGGGTCCTATTCCACACGCCCCCAGCGCAACGGCCCGTCGCCCCGTCTGCAGGTGCCCGCCCTGCGCAGCGACGACGGACGCTGGCGCCCCGAGGGCCTGGGCTGGCTGCGGGGCGAGGTGCAAGCGTTGAGGGGAGCGCAGGAGAGCGCCGAGGCCCCGCTGCGGGAGCTCAGGCAGAGCGCAGGAGGGTGGGGAGAGGGCAGGGCGGTCTGGCCGAGGAACCCCGCCTCCTACCGATCGGGCAGCCTCTTCCTCTCCTGAGCCTTGTTGCCTTGGAGCCTTGGAGCTCTGGAACTCTGTTCCCTGTGGAGAGAGAGTCTTCAGGGGGGTCGCAGCCTGCCATTCTGTGAGGTGACTGAGCCGACTGGCAGATGCCTCAGCACAACCCCCACCCCCCCATCCCTTCCCTCAGGCAGAATGAGATCTTATGGAGGGAGGTGGGGACCCTGCAGCAGCGCCACAGCCAACAGCATTGGGTCATGGGCAAGGTATTCCTCTCCCTGCACCCTGTCATCCCTCCCATGCCTGAGCACGCCTCTCCCCGCCAGTCCTCCAAACCCCCACCCCGCAAGTGCTTTGTCAGGGTGGGAGCAAGTCCAAAGTATGGTCAACCCTCTGCTTCCTCTTCAGCTGATCCAGTGGCTCTTGGGGCCACTTCAGGCCGGGCCCAGCAGCACAGGAGTTAGGAGAAAGCTGCGAGTGACAAAGTCAGGGAGACTCCTCACCCCACCCCCAGTCCCAGAATCTCTGCGGGAGACCCCTGCAGGAACACCCCTGCAGGAACACCTCAGAGACCTCAGTCTTTCACCTGCTCTGTAGTCTTCTTCACCCCAAGGCCACCTTCCCAACCTCCTTCTAGAACTTTCTCCCTTTCCCCAACTCTGCCACCAAGTATCCTCACTCCCAGAACCCTTTGTCCAGGGCCTTACCCTCAAATTTCCACCCCAGCAGCCCTTTCCCCCACCTCAAAACATTTCAGCAGCACAGAGCCTGGGACTCAAACTATGTCCCCTTTTCCACCCCCAAGGGCTTCCATCTCTTTGGGGGAGCCCCTTCTGCCTCCAGCATGTGACTGATGCCTGGCAACTGGCCTCAGATCTGCTGACTTGGCTGCCAGGGCCTGTGGGAGGGAGGGGCAGGCTGATGGGCGTGGGGGATGGACTGCCCTGCACCCTGCACAGGTCCCTGATGCTGGATGAGGGGAGTTCATGCCCAACACCCACCAAACTCAGCGCCTGCCCCCCTCCTGGTGCCCTCCTGCGGGACTCCTACTTTATACAGTTGATAGGTTTGGGTTTCTGCTCCCTTCCCTAGGGCACACCTGGGTTTATGGAAGAGCCTATTTCTTTTCCCTATTCCAGAAAAAGAAAACAGAAGCCAGTCCTTCACCCCTGCCAGATCCTGACTGAGTCCCTCCTCACACCTTCCCCCTCACACCTTGTCCCTGTGGGAACTGCTTGGGTCTGACCCTTCCTATGGCTCATGGTGAAAGTCTGGTCAAGATGAAAGTCTGATCTTAGCCTTCTACTTACAGCCCCTCCCAGAGACCAGCTTGGGCCTCAGCAGTCCTCACAGGGCAAGAAGTCCCATCATCTCTGACATCCTGCAAGACTCTCCATCTCCTGAAGGGACCAGGCTTTTTCCCTGCAGTGCTGGTAAGAGGTAAGAGAGTAAGAGGGACAGGGGCTGCCCCTGGGAGCCTCTGGGGGAGGTTCTGGCAGCCCAAGTGGCTGCAGAGGGTGGCAGAGGTCAGTGCCAGAGTTTGGTTGAAGCTTTTCTTTGGTGCAGGGAGAAGGGCCTGGCACTGCTCGAGGAAAAGCCAGCGAGCCCGGGGGGGGGGGAAGGCCAGGCCAGGCTGACCCTAGCCCCAAAGGAGTGTGACTTCTGCGCAACAGCCCCCCCACAGCTGTCTTTGGCAGTGGTGCAGGCCACCTTGGAAGGGAAAGAGCTTCAGCCCTGAGGAACCCAGGAATGCCCAGCAGCCTGAGCCAAGGAGTCCCAGGGAGGTCCCTGAGAGGTGAGCAGAGAGCCTGTTCTTGACTGTCAGCCCATGGGCCAAGCTTGCAGAAAGACCAGTATAAAGGAGCCCATGGAACATCCCGGCCTTGTCTGGCCCTTGATCTTATCTGATTTCTCCAGTTACTCTCAGGAGTACGTACCTTCACAGTCACCCCCAAAGTGGTACCACCTCTGTGGTAGGGCTCAGGAATCTGTATTTTTTTTTAAAGATTTATTTTATTTATTTATGCATAAAAGAACTGGAGTGTAGGCCAAAGGTATGGGATGTGAGAGGATTCACCAGGGACAGAGTGGCAAGCAGAACAGGCAGATCTACTGAAATATACTGTTGAGGGGAGCAGCAGGTGAGACAGGAGCTGTGCTATGTGGGTTAGCTTGGGGGGGGGAGGAATAGAACTCTTGCAGTAGCATGATAACTGAGACTAATCCCTGCAGCCACCTGGGAGGCCCAAATCTGCATTTTAAATGAGTTCATTGAGGTGACTGTAAAGCACACAATAGTTTAAGAACCACTAGTAGTGACCAGTTGCATAGGGAGGGGCCCCATCCCAAGATCCCACCCCCACTACCCAAACCTCAGGTCCAAGGTAGGAGGCAGGAGGCGCTCTCTGTGTGCCCCTCTCTGTAGGGGTCCCCCAGTGGTTTCTACATGTTATCAGATTTAGATCCTGGGGTATCCAGGTTGCTTGGAAACCTAATGGTGCGGGGAGTTTGAACACCACAGACCAACTGCAGTTCTCTGTGCATAGGGGGCCGCTGGGCCTGGAGAGGGGGGATCAGAGCCCAGAGAGTCTGCTACCTCCCACACTGCTTCGGGCTCCCCCTGAAAGTGTGGCGCCTGCAAGGCCCCTAGATGTGAGTACACCCTCAGTGGGCAGGGCCATGCAGTCTGGTGGGATTTAGTTGTCTGTAGAGCCTGGGCACCACTGACCTGGAGCTTCCCCAGGTGCTGGGCCCCAGCCTCCAAGGGCAAGAATGGACCTTGATGGACTTGGACATGGAGTTGCCCCTGGTAAGACGGGAGTCGGGAGGGGTGGAGGTTAGGGGTTGCTGAGCCAAGCCCTTTGGTCCATGGCTGTTCACTCTCAGCCAGAACCCTGGTTCTCCTGGGCTCTCCAGCCCTCCTCTCCAGCCGCTTCCTGGGGTTCTCTCATGCAATGCAGCCCTTGGTTCCAGAGACGGATGAGGAGACCGAGTTTGCAGTCAAGGGGTTGAATTCTCCTGGTAATGGTAGTGGGGGAGGCCCTGACTGGCCTGAGCTACCTTCACCAGGTAGGCTGCGGTGTTTGTGCCTGGAGGGAAAGCCCCTGAGCGCAGGCTGCCCTGCACACACTTGCTTAAATCACCGCTGGGTGAGAGCTGGGGAGGCTGAGAAAGGATATTGCATCCTAACTCACCGGAGGGCTCGGCTGGTGAGGCTCTCCTTCCCCAGAAGAAGGGAGGGAACCATTTCTTCTTCCTAGGGAAGGACTCCACACCTGGGACACCACCCGTGCTGGATCTCCAAGCAGCTTTGGGAGGCCCAGGCCTTTGGCCTGCCTGGAGCTTTAGCCATTTACAGCGCCCCTGAGAGCCGAGCTTCCCCCCTCGCCAGTCCCTCCCCCTGGGAAGGCCTCGGCTCTGAGGCCGGCCGCAGCACGCCCTTCTCGGCTCCCTGGCGCCCCCCGGAGGAGGCTGAGCGAAGTCCCGGCTACTGGCGGTCCCTCTCCATGGCCAAGCCCCGCGCACAAACTCATTTCCCCCCTGCGTCTCTGGTCTTTTCTCTGCCGCCCAGGGAGAGATCGCGGGTGCCGGGGGGAGGGACTTTACATTCGTACAAGCATCCAGATGCTGGAGCTTTAACGGAGGCACCGCTGGAGAGTGGCGGTGCTTGGGTAGCGCCTAGTTCTCCTGCTCCCGGCTGCACCCAGGGCCGGCGCGCAGCCAACGCAGCCTCCAGGAGGAGGGGGCTTCTGGGTCACAGTTCAGCAGTGCATCCACTTTGTGAACCCGGGTAAGCTGGTCTCCTCCGAGCCTCATCTGTGACAGCAAGAGGGGTCCACCACAGAATAGGGGCACAGCCCCCGGGCACTGCCAGGCTCGGAAGGGCACTGGGCACTTGGGGCGCAAGCCGAACTGCTCCTCCCTGACTCATCCGGCGCCCGGGGGCGGGGGGAGGGAGGAAAAGCGGGTTGCGCTCCCGACACCCGGCGGTGCGCGGCCCGGGTGGCCGGCTGCCCGAGCCCCGAAAAGAATGCCCCTCTCCCCCGCCCGCGCGCGGTTCCCGGCAGCCCCGGCCGCCCCGCCCCGCCCCGCCGCAGCTGCTGCCCCCCCACCCGCCCAGCCCTTTCTGCCTCGTCATCTCCTGCACCGCCGAGGCTCGGCCCGAGAGTGGGGCGGCCGGAGCGCGCGGACCCGGAGCCCCACCCCGCGCTGCGTGGGGAGGGGAGAGAAGCTGAGATTGGGCCGAAGCGGAGTCCCACCCGCGGCCGCCGAGCTCCGGAGAGGTCTGTGCGCCCCGCCCCCTCGCAGGACGCGGGATGAGCTGGAGGGGAGTTTAGAGCAGCCCCGAGCTCGCACCCCCAACCCTCGCTCCCCAGCAAAAAAGCCCGCGCAGCGAGGTGGGGAGCCACTGAGACCCCCCTACTCCACCTAGCACCTGGAGCCGGGGTGCTCCCGGGAGGATCTGCCTTGTGACCGTTGAAGGACTCCCCGCGACTTACCCTCGCTGTTCACCTCTGAGCTTTAAGAGTCTCAGAGGGAGGCCCTAGATCAGCGGGGTGGCTGCACCCCTGGACAGGGCAAAGGGCAGGACTTGGAATAATGGGAAGAGGAGGCGAACATGAAAATAACTGGGGAGGAGTGAGAGACAGAGACAGAGAGAGACAGAAGGAGTCAATCTGGTCTGTCCAGAGCATGTTCTGTCTCCCTTCCTGGCATCCCCGTGAATGGGAGCGGGCGGGGAGACTCTGGAAGCCTCGGCTGAGGAGGGCAGAGGCTGCACAGGTGCCTGACACGGTGGGGAGGGTGCATGCTGTTCACTGGGGGTAACAGGAGCAGGAACCAGTCAACATTGGTTGAGTCTTGGAGACCAGGTCCCCAGCATGGAGGGAAGAGTATCACAGGCTTAGGGAACAGCATGTACAAAAGTTAGGAAACACCAGGGCTGGACTTGGGGAGTTCTCCCAGCACTGAGGGGTGGAGGGATGTGGGGGAAAACCTGAATGCCTGGGGGTCATGGAAAGGGGTGGGAGGTACCTAGAGCAACGGGTTAGATAGCCTAATGGGCATTGGGGGGCAGGGGACAGGGGTGACATTCTGCTGGCCAGGAGACCTTAGAGTCCAAGCTGGAACAAGTCACATTCTAGTTCTGCCACTTGGTCTCGCTGAGTCTATCCCCTCAACTGTAAAAAGGGGACAATAAATCTTACCCCCAGAGAGTTGTCAAAGTCACTCTGCTGGAGAGGGAGGAGGTACTCAGGGAGATTGGCAGAGGGCATGAGATGAGGGTGGTGCTGTCCATCTGTGAGCTGATACTGAGAGAGGAGCAGTGCTCGGCACAGATGCAACAAGAAGGGAGAGAAGTCCTGCTCTCTGCTCAGTGGCCAGAGGGAAGGGCTGACGCTTCGATTTGGGCAGGAGGATTGAAGTGACCAGGAAGGCATGGCATGACACCAGGTAGCAGAGGGAGACCTGAGAGGTAGGATGGAGGCCAGGACCAAATCCGCTCTGCCAGACCTAGAGCCAACTGAGAAGGCAGAGGAGGGACGCCCCCAGGGAGGCCCTAGGAGGGTGCTGTGTGGACAAAGCCAAGGTCGGGGACAGAGGGACTGTTCCAGGGCCTGGTGCTCCTTACTGCTAGAGGGCTGGCCACCCAAAGGGGGATGGTCCTCAGTTGGTAAAGCAGATTAATTTCTACCAAACACCCACTGTTTGGTAGACAGTCAAAATGGGAGGCTCTGTGGAGCAAAACAGTCAAAGTTCTGTAAAGATTTATTAGTAGCTTTTAGGAGTTTGGGTCCTGGGTGCTTCAAGATAAAGCTAGACGTGGTTGTGAGTCATCCCCAGGGCAGAGGGGAGACAGCTGGATCTCAGGTGATATCAAATCTTGGTCAGAGCTAGCACTCAAGAATTCAGGTATCTGTGTTCAGGTATTAGGGAGCCAGGGTGGTGGCTTTGGTGAGGGGGTGTAGGGGCAGGGTACCTGTCCTGGAAAAATGGACCCCAGAGTTAGAATAAACGGTTTGGATTTCCTCCAGCACTTGAGAGGGAAGGCTCTTGGCTCTCTGTGTTCTGGGTGCAGAGGACTGCTGTGGCTTTGCTGGGTCGTGGCTGGAGGTGAAAAGCTAGACCCTAAGTGGTGAGGATCACAGACAGGGTGGGCAGAGAGACAGGAGAGGCCTTGTCTGCTCGCTGGGGGTGGGGCATCAGGGTTCATGTTCCTTCTTTCTGCCCGGTGAAGTGGGAAAAAAGTTTGGGACCAAGAAGTCAGTTTGGCTAAACTGCTTCCTAAACCGGTGGGGATCCGCAGGCGGTGCCGCCTCAAGAGGGTGGTCTGGGCTGGGGAGAGCCACCTCACAGTAGACCACGGCCTGAGAGGCGAGCTGACACTTAGGGACCCACGGAGAAGCCTGAGGAGACCAAAAAGAAGTGTCCGGAGGCACCGGAGGACGAGTCCGGTGCTGCGGGGCTGTCTGGCAGCGCGGGGGAGGTGACTTTAGGTCTCCACCGCGGTGTTCTCTGGGGCCCTGGGAGAGAAGCGGAGGGCGGAGCAGCTCCGGGCCCCCCCACCTCTCCCCTTGGCTCTCGCAGCCCCCGCCATGGGCAACGCGCAGGAGCGGCCGTCCGAGACCATCGACCGCGAGCGGAAACGCCTGGTGGAGACGCTGCAGGCCGACTCCGGGCTGCTGCTGGACGCGCTGCTGGCGCGCGGGGTGCTCACCGGGCCCGAGTACGAGGCGCTGGACGCGCTGCCCGATGCGGAGCGCAGGGTGCGCCGCCTGCTGGTGGTGGTGCAGGGCAAGGGCGAGGCCGCCTGCCAGGAGCTGCTGCGCTGCGCCCAGAGGACCGTGCGCGCGCCCGACCCGGCCTGGGACTGGCAGCACGTGGGCACCGGTGAGCGCGCGAGGGCCGGGTGGGACGAGCGGGGAGGGGCCTGGGAGGGCGCAGCTGCCTTCTCAGGAGATGGGCGCGCGGCGAGGGGTAAAGTGGGCCTCCCTCCTCCACTCCAGGCTACCGAGAACGCAGCTACGACCCTCCTTGCCCTGGCCACTGGGCGCCTGAGGCAGCTGGCTCAGGGGCCGCCTACCCCGGCCTGCCCAGAGCTACAAACTGCGACAAGGGCGAGGAGCCTGAGGACTCCGAGGCCACACAATCGGGGACCCTTGAGGAGCCTGAGCCGGAGCTGGAAGCTGAGGCCTCTAAAGGGGCTGAGCCAGAGCTGGAACCCCAAGTGGACCCAGAACCAGAGCTAGAGGCTGAACCGGAGCCCGAACCAGATCTGGAGCCGGAGCCTGAACCAGAACCGGACCCGGAGCCTGACTTCGAGGCTGGGGAGGAGTCTGAAGGTGTGAGGCTGCCCAAACATGGTGCCAGTTGGCAGGTGGGGTAGTGGCCTGGAAGGCAGGCAGCTCTTACCACCTCACTGACCCCTTTCCTCCCATCATCTCTAGATTCCTGATGCCAGAACGCTGACAGGCCCC
Organism: Talpa occidentalis; assembly: GCF_014898055.3. NCBI lineage: Eukaryota > Metazoa > Chordata > Mammalia > Eulipotyphla > Talpidae > Talpa > Talpa occidentalis. The sequence continues at coordinate 6,341,258 of NW_023601754.1, forward strand.
TTCTGGTCCAAACTGGGTAAGACCTGGGTTCCTGCCACGTGGGTTCACATGCCACCACCGCGCTCCCTCTGCCCCAGTACTGCTGGACATTAATAAACTTGGGAGGGCCAGCTTGGGCTCCCTCTGAGATTGTCTCTTTGCCCAAGAACTAGGCTTTGGATCTGTGCCTCTGAGTCCCGAGGAGCTGGGCAGCCTGGTGTCCTGCCGCACAATCCTCAGCCTCATCCCGTCAGCAGCCCAAGCTGCACCCCTGGAGCCCACACAGCTAGGCCCCTTGTGGGACAAGACTCTGACCCCTGCTTTATAACCCGTTTCCCCTCACGAGCCGTTTAAGGACCAGTGTGGTCAGCAGCCCTGACTCCATGGAGGCTCCTGGAGTGCACCTCATCTCCTGGTGAGAGAGCAAGAGAAGGGGACTTCTCTCCACTTAGGGAAGGCTAGAGCCCACGGCCTCGGGAAGTGAGACTAGAAGAGAGGAAGGCGAAGGGATCTTGGGTAGACACAGACCTCACACGTCATTGTAACTGTTTTAATTGACTGGTTTTGGTTTCTCTGGACCGGGAGCTCAGTGAGGGTTCTGGCCGGTGTGTATACACATTCATTGACTAAATGAACAAGAACTTTTCAGCTGCACTTCCATTTCTGGGTTTTATAGATGGCTAAGGCCAAGGGTGGGAATGGGGTTGGGTCGACCATACACAGCTGAGTCTGAGGTGAAACTGGAAACCACCACCACCTCTGTACCTCTCTTAGTCCAGGAGGGGCTCAGGACTGGGAACAAGTAGGGGCCTGCCCCTCGGGCTTGATTGGCTGCAGCCAGGCTATGCCAACCTTTGCCAGAGACCAGCTGTGAGGGATGGGAAAGACAGGAGGCGTGGGGCTAGGGACAGGTGAGTGCGTCAGTTCAACTCACAAGGCCCAAGGACTCTGTGGGTTGGGGGTGGGGGATAAGAGTGGGGGTCCGAACAATCAGTGACTTTCAGGGGAGTCCTTTTCCTTCCACCAAACCTGCAGAAGTTGCTGCCTCCCAGCCTCAGGGAGCAGAGCACATAAATAGGGAATAAATACGTGACCAGTGGGAGCGGCAAAATGCTGCAAAGTGCACCCCAGCCCAGCTGGGTCTCTGCTATTAGCACACCTGCCCCTTAGATTTGTGAAAGCCAGGACCCCAGGCTCAGGCAATCACCCCAGGAGAAGGGAGTCTCCCCCACACCAGGACCCAGTGAGAGGTAGACAGCATGAAAGCTGAAGGAGCACCAAGGCGCCAGGTGGGGGAAGGGAGAAAACAGAATACACAGGCACCCGAAGCCATCTCATGCAAAAACAAGTCTCTACTCCCCAACCACCCCCCATTCCCGTCTGTTCCCAGCTTCTCTCCTGCCCCCAAGGTTTCCCCTCTGCTCAACAGAGAGCCCAAGGCAGGAGAGCAGACTCAGTTTGCCTGACAAGCTGCTATGGGGCCCCAAGGAGGATTCCAACCCTCTGATGTTGCTGCTCCTCCCTTCTGGGATACTCCTGCCTGCCCAGTCCCCCGAAGAAACACCCAGGCTGTGGAAGCGCAGAGCAGTTAGCTTCATGTTCTGGGGGTTGCTGTAGAGTCCTCTGCCTGGGGCCTCTGCCTGCAGCTCTCAACCAGCATCATCAGTCAGGCAGCAGGCGACCCAGCTCTGCCTCATCCAGCCGGTTGGTGGCCATGATGTGCTCCAGCTGCTGCCGGTAGCGTTCCAAGTCCTGCATGAAGTGCGGGACCCGAGTATTGTCCAGCACCCCAAGGGGCCGCAGGTGGTCTATATCCTCATAGGACACCTGCAGAGAGGAAGCTGGGCCTCAGGAGAAGTCTGGAAACCCAGGCTTTTAAGCAGCTGGTCCCAGCTCCCTGCCAATGGCTCATTGCCCTTTGCTCCTGGAACTCCTCCCGATCCACTCCCAAGACTCGGTCCTAGGTGTTTGCTCTTTCTCAGCACCTTTTTCATCTATGTCCTATCACCCCACTCCGCTTTCCAGCCACACTTCTCTCCCTCATGTCCAAGCCTGGGCATTCCGCTGCCTCCTAAGGCCTTTGGGTACTCCAGACTCCCCATATCCGATACTGAACTCCTGCCACCCTCCTGCTCAGGGTGGCTACTGAGTGAAGAGGGTTCCATGCTCCGAAGAGCTCTCCCAAGTTTCCCCCTCAATCTCCAACTGCACGACCACTGCTCAGTTCGGCCGGGCCACCATCAGTTCTGCAGGAGTGACTAGAAGGGTAACCCCTTCTCCAATCCACCTTCCAAAATGGCATCCAGAGAACATTCTGAAGCAAACATCTGTGCCACTTCTTTCCTTAAAGCGCCTCCAATTCCCCTTTGCCTCAAAGGAAGTCTGCATCTCTCAGCCTGGCACAGATGCACAGTGCCAAGGATCTGCCTCCTTCCCCTTCTTCCTGACTGCGCCCTTGGCCTGGAATGCTCAGCCTCCTTTGAGTTGCAGTAGCTGCACACACACCTGTGGGCTGAGTCACGCACCTACTTTTGGCTGCCAGGCCACCATCTCATCTGCTGTGCTCAGCTTAACCCCTGCTCCCCGCTCCCAAAGGCCTGGCACCCAGTCCTCACTGGAGCATTAATCACAGGGCCAGGGGACACTGCGTGAGGGGGGGAGCTGGCGAGGACCCCTGGCCCCTCACCTTGCCCAGCGAGGTCAGCAGCGGGAAATCGATGGTCTGGCGGTGCCGCAGAATGCGCACGATGCCATCCAGGTACACCTGGTCTTTGCTGAAGCAGCCTGTGGGCACCGAAGGGTCGAAGGGTCGTTAGTCCCTTATCTCCAAGCCGCACCCCACACTCTCCCTCCCTATCCCCCTGACTTTCCCGCCCACCGCACGGGCACCCACCAGGCAGCGAAGTGTCCGTCTGCCCGCGCTTGGCGCGCACGCAGTACTCCCAGCGCACGTGGGCATCCTCCACGTAGCGCGCCAGGTCCTGGAAGAGCTGGCGGAAGGACATGCACGCGGCGCGGTGGATGGTGTAGTAGAGCAGCGCGGCGCGCCACAGGAAGGGCTGCTTGCGGAACAGCACGCTGTGCAGGCTGGCCAGGCCCTCCTCGGTGGGGTTAGCGGGCCGAAGCCCGTACTGCAGCCGGCCCTCGGCGCTGTGCCACGGCTGCCGCGCGTTGTTCACGCCTCGCAGGTAGTGGGTGCCTGGCGGGGGGGCGGGGGACGGGCATGGGCCGGGAGTCCAGAGGGCTCCGCTCCAGCCGGCTGGACCTCTGCCAGTCACTCATGCGTCTTGGTGCGCCTGACCTCGGGCTCTCATACAAGGGCTCAGACCAACGCCACTCACCATCCCCCGGGCAGCCTGGTCGTGTCCAGGGACGCGGAGTCTCACATGCGAGAATCCCCGACGTGTGCAGGGTCACACACATACACACACCCCTCGCACACTCTGCCTCCCTGCCCCCCCCCCCATGCCCCTGTCATTCTGACAGTCATGCTGATGTCCCCAGTAAAAACCTTCTGCCTAGAGGAACAGGATTCTTGATGAAGAAGAACAGAAAAGAATCGTAATTAGCGTCCCCTGCTCCCCTTTCCAGCCTGGCCTTTCCCTCCCCAGCTCTGTATTGGCCTCCGCCAAGTCCCTTCTCAGGATCTGATCTTCCACCCACCCTGGAGGGCCTGGATGCTGGTAGGGCTAGTGGGACGCTCGGGGTTCTCCCTCAGGCCTGTGCAAGCCTCAGCAGCCTGTCCCCACTGTCAAGGGAAATCAGAGACAAGTGAGGGAGAAACAGATATCCCGAAGGAGGCGATGAGAGCGACCCAGAGAGCAGGCGAGCACGGGCTGGCCTACCTCTGTGAGCCAGAGGGAGGAGGTGGCTGCTCACGAAGGGCAATGGATCGTCCTCCAGGGGGTAGGGAAGAAAGAGAGGGGGTGGGGTTACCGGGGTCCCTTACTGCCCTGTCCCAATCCCTTCTCATCCCTGCCCGCCCGCCTGCCCACATGCTGACCTATCTCGTGGCGGAGCATGCCCTCCAGCCAGTACTGGCGGGCTCCGGTCAGGTTGATGGCCAGCGTGGGTCGACTGTTCTCCACCATCATCACTGCCTGGGACAGCAGGTCCTCACTCAGCTGCACCACAACCTGCAGGTAGTAGTGCCCTGCGCCGTAGCCACCAGCCTGAGGCCAGTGGGCAGCTGGATCCACTGATGCCACAGGCTGAACACCCAACCCTCACCACCTCTGCTCAGAGCCAGCTCCCACCTCACCCAGGCAGGGGCAGGGACAGGGACTCCCTGGGTTCACTAGCTGGCCAGCTGTGGAGCCGGGCCTAGCACCACCCAGGTCAATATGGCTTGGGGCATGCAGAAGAGGGCCTTGAAGTGGGGCATGCTCACCTCCCCGACGCAGCCTTCCTTCTGCATATATTTGCGCACAATGGACCAGATCTGGCACTTGGTCAGCAGCTGGCCCCCAGTCGCAGCCTCAAAGTGTTCATAGGTGCCAAATTTCTCCAGGACGGCCTCAATGATGCCAACTGCCTGCACACAGGGCCGCAGCGGCCGGTCAGGCCAGGCCTCCTGGATGGTCGGGGCCAGGGTGAGGTAGGCAGGCTGGACATACCTGGTGGATGAACTGTCCAGAGGCTTCACAGTACTTTTCCAGCACAGCCTTGGGCATGGGCTCCTGGTACTCGAACTGCGGGTTGTAGGTGTAATGGGACTGAAAGAACTTGTCCCGCTCGCGGTCCATGTTGGTTGGTCGCAGAGCCACCAACATGCAGGGGCTCTTGCTGGCACCACGGCCCACATCCTTTCGAGTCTTCGCAATGTGAGGCAGGGAGGCCGCAGGCCGCAGGGTGCCTCCACCTGGGTCCTGTCTCCGTCCAGGTAGGGCCAGGCCCTGGGTGCCACCCCCTCGCCGGCCAGTACTATTTACAGTGCTGGTGCTCTCACTGCGACGCATGTGGCCACGGTGCCCCAAGCGAAGTTCTGAGAAGGGCTGTGGCTTAGGCTGGGGCTGCAGAGCTGAGGGGACTGACAGAGCCAGAGGCAGAGCCAAAGACTGAGGCCAGGGGTACACCACTGTCCCATCTCGATCTGGGGGCTTGAGCCTATGGCCCAAGGACGAGGGACTGGCTGGTGGGCTGGGGGGTGTCTGTTCATACACCTGAGTCCCTGAGTCCAACACCATTCTGTCCTGAGGGTCGCATCCAGCCTGATAACTCCAACTCCCCACTCTGTAGATTTCTGGGGACACAGAAGGGCATGTGGAGAACATGAATGGGTGCAGCCTTAAGACCAGCAGTTCCTGTGCCCTACACTGCGCTGGCTGGGCTTTTGCTGGGCCCAGGGCCTGCCACAAGTCTGGGTAGTTGCTCCCTCACCCCCATGCTGCAGCCACTCCAGCAAGCAGGCTGGACTGGGGGAAAGCAGAAGGAAGTCTTACCCACCCACTTAGAGAGCGGAATCCCCTGAGCTCATGAGCTCTGACAGCAAGGACTGAGCCCCTACTCATGACTATAATCCTTGTTATCAACCCAGCCAAACTGGGAGCTGGATGACAAGGGGTGAGGGCGCCTGATTACCTTCTACCTATGGCGTTTGCTCAGTCCCTTCCCACCTGCCTCCACCCAACTCCTCCAGCCCATATGCCCTGAGTCAGTGTGAATGCCCGCATGCCCCTTGCTTATATCCCTCCACTTTTTCCTCTATTCAAATTCAAATCAGAACTAGCTTTTGGGGAGCAGAGGGACACTTGGAAAATCCAAGCCAGTCCCTGGTCTGCTCCTATCTGAGGCACCTTCCCAGTTGTCATCCAAGGTTGGTATCAGGGTGCTCCACCCCCACCCCCGACTCTGTATGAGGGCTCAGTGCAAACCAGTCTCTCTGCAGGGACTGGCTGAAGGTGCTGGCTCCTGAACAACCGGGCCTGCTCATGGACCCGATTCTCTTGTCTCCCACATCTCTTACATCGCCAGCCTCTTCCTCTCTACTGGATTCTTTCCAACAGCATAAACACATGCTGTTATTTTTTGTCTCAAAGCAAACCCTCACTTGACCCCACACTACTCCAACCCACTGCATCTCCCTCCAGCGGCATTTCATCGCAACACTACAAGTCATCTCTACTTCCTCTCCATTCCTTCCTTCCTGTTTTCTCTTAAATTTCACTCCAGTCAGACTTCCCATTGAAACTTATCTGCCCAAGGTCACCGACGATCATATACTGATCAGCAGCACATGACACAGAATCACTCCATCCTGGGAACACATTCTCCACTGGATTTCCCAATGCAGGGACACAATTCTCCTACCTCACTGGCATGTGTTCTGGTCTCCCCTGACAGTCATTCCTATCTTCCCTACCGCTCAATGGTGTGATGCCCCCAACTTGGACACTTCCATGGAAACCGCTCTCATTTTATCCATGTATGCTCCCTGCCTAGGTGCCTAGTAACCCCATCCTCTCGCGTGGTTTTAAGGACCTCAGCTCAGACTTCTTCCATAACTTTCAGACCAGGATTGCCAGTTCTCAATTCAACATCTTTCCTGGAACGTCTAAGAGGTATCTCAAGCTGAACATGTCTCCTGTCTGGATTTCTCCCCACCCTATGAAACTGCAGGGGCACTCTCCCTCCTCAGATTTCCACACAAATATGTTACTTGAAAAGCCTCCCTAACACACTCTGTGAAATAGTAAGGCTCGACTCTCCACACTATTGTTCACTGACCACCTCCTGAAGCACAGGATATTTCATTGTTATCTATTTTCTCCTTTCGAGTGTTCCCAGCTGTGACCCCATAGGCCAAAACAGTACCTGACCAAGAGCCCTGAAATCATTCCTTCCCTGAACCGTCTCCCCCTCTAGATCCGATCCCCTCTCCCCTCCACTGCCCTCCATGGGCCTAGTGAGCTGCGTGAAAGGAATTCAGGCCTCAGGCTTCACTCCCCTCAACGAGCTGTACACCTGTCTGTCCTCTTCACCCACTGGTCTCTGGGCTTCTCCCCGGACCACTCCCCTTCACCTCCCCTTCTTTCATTCGACCTACCTCTTTGCAATTACCAGAATGTGCCTGTTTCATTCACGTTTCAGGTCCTGCCAAGAACGCCCTCCCAATGTCTCCGTGGAGCACACTCCTAACCATTCTCCAGGGCTCGGTCTAGGCCTCACCTCCTCTGGGAAGCCTTCCTGCCATCCTGGAGGCTCCCAGTGCTTAGGCAGCTTCTTGACCGCCCGAGGCTGTTACAGTTGGAGCCTAGGTCGGTGCTTCGCCCTCCCCCCTCAGCATCCCCTGAACTCCCTAAGGGCAGGGGCGGCTCCGATTCACCCCATGTCCCGAGCACCCAGTACTAGATGCAGAATGAATGAAAGGCGGCCGGGGGAGGAGCCCAGGCCAAGGGCGGAGTCCGGTGACCAATGAGAGGGTGTGGCCTGCGCCAATAAGAAACTTCGGGAAAGGATAACGTGGAGGAAGAGCCAATAGGGGCCGGGGGACGACGGAGGGGCGTGGCCCGCAGCCAATCAGCGGCGCGGAACGGGACGAAGGGTGTGCCCAATGGAGGGCGGGGCCGGGGGACAATGGAGGTGGGGTTCCTGGGTGCAGCGTGCATTCTCGGCCTCCGGGGTGGGGGGAGTTCCGTCCCGAGTCGCGCCCCCACCTGTCCGCTCCTCTTCGCGCCGCCCTTCCCGCTCCTCGACAGCCGCCGCCGCGGCCCGGCCAGGGAGCGCCGACGCGGGGACGCAGCCCTCGGGCGCGCGCACGCTCGCGCGGAGGCGGGCGGACCGCGTCAAAGTCCGCGGCGGCGCGTGCCCGAACACAAAGCTGGGGGCGGGGCCAGGCCGGCAGAGGGGGCGGGGTCTGATGCGGGTCCGCCCAGAGGGCGGGGAGTCGTCCGGCCCCGCCCCTCCACCGGGAGGGCTCTAGGGCCGCGGGAGCCACCCGCGCGGGCGCTCCGCGGGGCAGGGCCACGAGGGGTGCAGCCCGCGTCGGCGGCGGAAGCCCGGGTAAGGGGGTGCAGCCTGGCTCTCGGCGCAGGAGCCGGGCCACCCGAGGCGTGCGCTGTGCAGGGGCCCTCCCCCCACCCTCGCCGGTGCTCCGATCGCTCCCCCTCCGCAGCACACACGCTTCAGGGACACGGGGCCTGGGCTTTATTCCGCGGCGGGGCGGCCGCGCGTCAGGCGCAGGGCCCCGAGGACAGGCAGGAGGACAGCGCGGGGGTAGGTGCCGGCACCAGGCTGAAGAGCGCGCGGCGCCCCGCGGGGGGCGAGGGGTGCGGGCCGGCCTGCAGGGAGCTGAGTGCCGCCAGGCGCTGCTCTCGAGAAACGTCCCCGCGCAGGTCCAAGAGGGCGGAGACGTGATCCTCGCTGTGGGGGCGACGCGGGGGCGCGTCAATCCCGCCCCACCGCTGCCGTGCCCCCCCACCCCTTCCGCGCCCCGCCTGCGCACCTCACGTCGGGAAACTGTTGCCGCAGGCCGGCCACCTCGAGGCCGAGCAGCGTGGGGTCGCGGAGGCTCAGCAGCTCCCGCAGGGCGAGCAGCACCGGCACGCACTGAATGCTCGCCTCCAAGCCCTGGGCACGTCGGGGGGGTCTCGCTGCAGCCCTAGATCCCCCCCCCCCGTGAGGGTCCCGCCCGTCCACTCGCCCTGGGAGCTCTCACCAAACCCTGGAAAAGATCCTGAAGCTGAGTTGCATCCTGCCGCAGGCGCTCCGCCGCCTGGGCGCGCTCGTCGGCGCAGCGGCACACGAGGCGGCCCTGCATCAGCGCGCGCAGGTACTGCAGCACCACGGCGCGCTCCACCTCCTCCAGCAGCAGCTTAGGGGAGAGCGGCAGGTGGGCCCAGAGGCCGGTCACGTCGGCACGCCCCTCTCCCCAGCCTTTCTCCCCAAACGCACCTGGGCCGCCGGGCTCCGTACGTGCGCAAAGTCCCTGCAGAAGCGCGCCGTCCGTGCGCACACATCGTCCAGCAGTTCCGAACTCGACAACCACCGGCGCGAAGGCAGAGCCACGAACAGAGGCTGCAGAGGGGAACAGGCAGGCAGGGAAGGGGCTTGCGGGACTGTCGGATCCGACATTCCCAGGGGGATCCCCCTGCACCCTCAGCCGGGCCTCCACCCTCATCCCCACCTGAAGCTCCCCCAGCAGCGCCTCCAACACCAGGCGGCAGATCCTCCTCTGCAACTCGTCCAGCGCCGCCTCCACCGGAGCCAAGGCCCCTGACGCCAGCCTGTCGAGCTGCAGGGCGGACACGGAGGAGCTGGACCCACCAAAAAAAAAAAAAAAATACGGCTTCAGGACCAAGGCCAAGGCCCGCCGGGCCCGCGCTTGTCCGGCCGCTCTTGCGCCACCTAGTGGCACACGTGTGTAGCGGCCGGGGCAGGTAGGGGCAGGTAGGGCGGCTCCCCGACCGCTCAGAAGGCGAGTGGTGGGGGAGCCTGGGGGAGCGTGGCGTGGGGGCTCAGCGCACCGGCCTCTAATTGGCGGTGTGACCTTGAGCGAGTCTTTTGTTTCTGTTTCCTCATCGGTAAGAGGAGAGAATCCCCGTCAGCAAGAAGTGAAAATTACCCGTTAGTGTGTCCTCTCTGCCCCAACCCCAAAGAACGTAAGACCCAAGAGGAAGGGAATTTTTTTTCTGATTTCTGTGCAGCTGTAGCCCTAGACATTACTTGGCCCAGAGCAGGACATTGGTAAATGCTGTTGAATGAAAGAATTCTCAGAATGCCCCATGGTTGCCCATAGAATAGTAATGAGAAAACAAGATTCAGAGAGGTAAGGCAACTTGCCACAGGTCACGCGGCTAGTAATTAGTGGGACTGGGATTGGAACCCCAGGTATGTGTCAATCGAAAGTTCCAATGACCTAGCGTGGGCTGGATCCACACCAAGGAGGTGTTCCGTCCAGGGTTAGTGGAAGTAGGGCTCTGTGGGGCCCTCCTGGTACCTGAGTGCTGATTGGTGGTTGAGAGCAGCCAGTAGGTAGGGCACATAATGAGGTGCCATTGCTTCCCCCCTGAGGTGACCTCGGGAGAATCTAATCAGAGCATCACTGAAGCTGCAAAGGGCAAAGGTAGTTCTTGTGTCTGCTCTTACTCTGATGCCCCATCGCCCCACTCCCTGGTGCTCCTGCCCCACCTCCAAGCTTCCCAAGGCCCTGTTTGAAAAGGCCCTTTCCCGCTGGCATGCCATTCACTCAAAGCCCCATTCATTCTGGCCGTCCCTAGAGCAGGGTCAGGGGCTAGGAGTGTGTCAGCGCCTTGACACACCTCCTCAGGAATGCGCCCAGTTCGAAGAGCGCCATGCCGTGCACCCGCCGCTGCAGTGACTCACTGACCAGACAGGTCACTCGAATGTTCTCTTCCAGGATCTACAAGCAGGGATGGGCAGCCATCAGCAAAGTCCCAGCCCTGCCGTCTCCCCCTCTCCCTATGGGCGCTGCCATGTGCCTCACCACTGCCCACACACACCTGCAGCACGATGGCGGGCATTGGTGAATGGTAGAAGCCAGTCAGGTCTGTGTCTGGCTCCTGCTCTCGGCCCCACTCAGCTACCTCCCCGTCCAGAGCCTTCTGCAGCCACTGGGCCACACTTGCCTGGGGGAGGGGGCGAGAGAGTGTAATAGGGCACATCCTGCTAGAGACACATAGACCTGGGGCTCTACAAAGCCCCACAGCTGGTGGGCAGAATTCTGGATCCATACCCCAACTGCTCACCTGGACTTTTGCCACATATGTTGCCTCCAGCTGCTCAATGTTCTCCAGGGTCAGGAGGGGCTCCAGCTGAGACACATCAGCCTCAGGCCCCAGTTCCAGACTCCCCATCATTTCTGGGCTGGAGATGGGTGGCCCAGTGTCACACTGAGCCCCCAGCCTCTGATCCGCCCACTACCCATTGCCCCATGGACACTGACCCCAGGTACACATTCAGTGCCCACTGCAGCAAGGTGAAGGCGTCGGCAGCTCCCAGCTCAGCGGGCCCTTCCAGGAGTTGCTGCAGGTGGCGGCGCAGGCCACTGTGCAGGGTGTGGGTCCACAGCCGGACCACTTTGTAGTGTGGTGGGCAGCAGGGTGCTATGAGTGCCTCGGCTGTGGCCAGCTCAGCTGGTATGGCCACCTGAAGAGTCTCCAGCCACCCTGCTAGGGCTCCTGGCCCAGGCAGCAGGGGTGTCCCAAAGTGGGCCCGCTCCAGGCCCTCCTGTAGTGCCCGCAGACAGCGCAGTCGCCAGTCCCGGGGGGCTTGCCCCTGAGAGGCTGTGCGCCCAGCCTCCACCTCTGCCACACGCACAGCAGCCACCAGCAAGGCTGGGTCCTGCCGTGCCAGCTGTCCTGCAGCCCCTGCAGCTGCCTCCACTGCCTGGCCCAGTGCCTCAGCCAAGGGTCCCAATCCCTCGAAGACTGGCAGCTCCAGACCTCCCAGAGGTGCCCAGGTCTCCTCTTGAAGTTGCTCCAGCTCCCGCAGGCTCACATAGGCCTCTAAGAGGCGCTGGCTATCAATCAAGGCCTGCGTGTGGGCCACTGCAGCTGGCACTAGGAAGGAGGAGAGGAGCTAGCCCTGGGCCGCAATCATCCCACCATGCTATGGGCTCAGCAGGGACGCCAAAGCCCTGGGGCTGGGGTAATGTGTAAAATACTTAAAAACCAATACAGTAGCGCATTGATAAATCTGAAAGGACCTAAGGAAGGTTCTAGAGGCCTGGTGGGCCAAGTGTAAAACTCTTGAGCTGAGGAAGCTGAGGAAGCCAGGGATCCTAGAGGAAAGGCATGGAGGCAATGGGGGAGGGGCATGCTAGGGGCCATTCACTGGCCCAGTTAGGGAAATATTTCAATATATTAACAGCCAGGGCGGGCAGTCACTTGACTATCAGTCCTGACTCAGACATCCCATGCTCAGGAACCCCAGAATGAGTGGATTTGAACCCTGCTTCCTATGCAACTGGACTCTGGGAGGTCCCTGGTGTGTCCCCCATGTCATCTTGCTGTAGTACCCCAGCCCGGTGAGCAGTGGGTTTGCTGTTGGCGGGCTGAGGCCCAGTACCCCTGCACACTCACCTGCCCGCAGCCGGGGCAGTAGCTGAGACAGGGCCTGCAGTTGCTTGTGCTGGGCAACTTGCTCCCGCAGGGGCTCCAGGGTCTGGGCAGCCTCAGCCATGTCCTGAAGCAACCCCCGGGCCTGGCCCAGGGTCTCCCGGACTCCCTGAACCGCCTCCAGGGCCCAGGCCAGCTGCCACACACCAGTCTTCACGCCCTCCAGGTATGACTGCACCACTGACTGGGGGAGGGAGGCAGCCAGTGAGGCCAGATCAGCCCCTGCAGCCCTCCCTCATGCTCCTGCCCCCCCCCCATGCCCACCTTGATCCGTGCTTCCAGGGAGCAGGTACGTTGCACCTCACGGCTTCGGTACTGGCCTAGCCTGGCCAGCTGCTCTGGCCGGTAGAAGATGCCTGATGCCCACTTGAGCGCAGCACCCCGGGCCAACTGCTCTGCCCTCTCCTGCTCTGGCCACTCAGATCCTGGGCAGGAAGAGCCTGGGCAGCAGAGACAGTCAGGCAGGGCCTGCAGGAAGCGGCCATCGAAGCTGCTTCCCTCCCTGCTCCTCAGCCTGTCCCCGAGGGCAGTGAACTCCTCTCCAGGCCCTGTGGAGCTCCAGCTAGACTTGGCAGCAGGACCCAACCCCACCATTCCCATCTTTCTTTTTTTTTTTTTTTCATTCCCATCTTTCTTGCCACCATCCCTCCCCCGGCCCACCAAGAGGGGCTCATACCAGGGGGAAGCTCAGGCTGCATGTTGTCCCTGGCCGCAGAGTCCATGGCCAGCCCTGGAGGAGCCGGAGCTGAGGTAGGTCTGGGTTGGAGCAGGCAGAGGGGATATTCCTTTGAGCCGCAGCCTTGGTCTAGGCCCTTCTGAAAAGCGGAGGGAGATTTTGGCCCAGCCCCTCAGGAAATGAGAGGGAGGCACCTGGGAAGCTTTCACCTTCTGATTTCTCAGTTTTGCCCATGCAGATGCCAAGTGAGGCAGAGCAGGCACAGGCCTCCACTGGGTCCCCTTCCTGCTCTGAGTTGCAAAGGACAGTTTGGTATGGAACTCACCAGGCTTGACCAGGCTTTCGGTTCTCCCTCCCCCGCAGCCTTGGCCTTGAGGCTGGCCCTCTCCCCCAGCCTCCTGGCAGCAGAGCTCGTACTCCCTCCAGAGCTCTGTCCTACACCTCCTCTTCCCAAGGAAGCCTCTGTCCCACCTTGTGCCCAGGACCCCTTCCTCTCTGCAGTGCCTCTCCCTCCCTAAGGCCACAGGCAGAAAGGAAGGAAGCTGAGTCTCTGGCGCTTTATTCCCAACAGGAAAGGACTTCTGCACTGTGGGATGGGGTGGGGGGAGGGCTGAGCGCCACTTCCTTAGGGGGAGGGGGTGTGTTCCCTGTGGTCATTGAGTCTTGACCAGCCCACCCAGGACCTCTTGGCGCTCAGGATGGCCCCAACCCAGGGTGGAAAGTGGGATGTGCAGACATGAATGCAGACAGTAACAGCAAGGTATGCAGATGGGGCTGAGGGCCCCTCAGAGGAGGGTGTGCCCCTCTGCAGGGAAGGGAGACCACGGGCTGCATGAACAAGTCTGTGAATGGTAATGTTGGGAGACGTGTCAAAGGGCTCTGAAACTTATTTATCTGGAGAGCTGGGCAGGAAGCACACAGAAGGGACTACAGAGTAGTAATAAAGTGACAGACTTGGATACAACATCTGAACCCACACTTCAGGATGAAGGCACTGGCTCCCCTAGCTGCCAGGAGTGCAGGATGAGTCTCTCTGTCAGTGTTGGGGAACAAAGTGCTGGTATCTTTGCCTGTATGTGGCATGCTTTGGAAGGGTCACCCCAGTTTCAGAGCTCCTAGTAGGATGGGCAGGGCTTCTGTTGTAACTGCATGGCAGTTTAACACCCACCCACCAACCCCCCTGCCCCCGGCCCAACTCCCTTGTAAGTGTGCATCCTCAATAAACTTCCTGCAGACTGATCGCCATCTCAAAGCCTGTTTCTCTGAGAACTTTACCTAAAAAAAAAAAAAAAAAGCAATAAACAATGACAATGTTAAATATAAAATAATACCAAACACATAATCCTTCCTACATGCCAGGAATTGCTCTCAGCCTTTTGTATACATTTCATTAAACATGATTATATAGGCTGAGGTGGTTATTTTATCTTAAAGATTTTTTTATTTATGCATACAAGAACTGGGGCATAGGCCAGAGATGCGGGGGGCGGGGGGGGGGGGAGAGGATTCACCAGAGACAGAGTGGGGAGCAGAACAGGCGGATCCACTGAAATACACTGGTGAGGGGAGCAGCCGGTGAGACAGGAGAGGTCTGCTGCAGCATGTGGGCAGCTCCCTGGCCATGGCAACTCCCTGGCCAGCTAGGGATCGAACTCGTGCAGCAGAGGCTGCGGATAGCTTCACAGTGCTGTACTTAACCCCTTGCCCCACCAGGGAGGCCCTGAGGTGGTCCCTGGTCCCCTTCCCTGCTCCCAGCCTTGTGTCCACCCTGCAGTGGGCAGAGGCCGTGAAATAACCACCTCATGGCCTCTGCCCACGGCAGCGTGGAGACAAGGCTGGGAGCAGGGAAGGGCAGACAAGTGCACAGAGCAGATGTAGTCATTGCTTGCTTTGGCGAGAAGCGAGGGACGTGAATAGGGTGGGTGACGCCAAGGCATGGGGCGGCCTCCAGGACAGGGCTGGGGGAATACACTGTATTCATCAGGCAGAGCGGTCTCTGCTCTGAGATGGGGGCTGGGGCAGAGTTGGGGGCAGGAGTCGAGGCCGGCAGGCCAGCTGGGAAGGCTCTGGAGGCTCCTGCTCTCTGCCGGGGCCGCCCAGCGACTTCCTCAGTCTCCCCCGCGCGGCGTCGCAGGAAGCCCCGGGCTGTTTTCGTCGTCTTCGGCAGTTGGACATTTGCTAATCGTCCCCGGAAGTTTTGCGGCCGTACACGCAGAGAGGAATTGCGCCACGTTCCCTGGGAGGGGAGGGGCGGAAGCGGAAGTAGCGATGCTGGCGCCGGCTCCCGGGCGGTCAGGAACGGAAGCGGAAGTGGCCGCGGCGCCGGCCTGGCCTGGCCTGGCTGAGGGGAGGCGGCGGGCGGGCGCGATGGCGGAGGCCGGGCCACAGGCGCCGCCGCCCCCGGGCACCCCAAGCCGGCACGAGAAAAGCTTGGGGCTTCTCACCACCAAGTTTGTGTCGCTTCTGCAAGAGGCCAAGGACGGCGTGCTTGACCTCAAGCTGGTGCGGCCCGGGCTAAGGGGCGACAGTGGGGGATGGTGGACCAGGCCTGGGCCGGTAGCGGGAACTCCCGGGGCGGCCCAGCCGAGCCCTCAGAGAGCAGACCGCCCTCCGTGTACTTCCTCACAGGACAGAGGCCAGGAACTGTTTCATTCATTCGGCCGACGCCATTGGTCGTCAGCCTGGGCCAGGCTCAGGGCTGCAGGTGCAGGTCCTCGTGGCCTTCCCCGGCTGGTGTGGGGAGGAGAGAGTCAGAGCATCACCTCGGGCTGCGACAGGCCTGTGCCCGCTCCGTAGTCCTGAGCCGCTGTGCTGCCTGGGAGGAACGTTGAAGTCAGGCTCTCCTCCTTTACAGGCTAATTCTCAGGGTAGCTGGGGTAACTCCAAGAGGGAGCCTCAGTATTCTCCGCTCTGTTCTGTCTGCCAGGCAGCTGACACTCTAGCTGTGCGTCAGAAGCGGCGGATATATGACATTACCAACGTGCTGGAAGGTATTGGGCTGATCGAGAAGAAATCCAAGAACAGCATCCAGTGGAAGTGAGTGGGGGTGCCTGGAGGGTCAGACAATCTCCTATCCAGAAGTTTCAGGGGTGTGGGGTGGGGACTGGAGGAGCGAGCAGGGGCTGTGGGAACCAGAGTTCCAGGTAGCCCTTTTCAGCCCCATTCCCTGGGCTCAGGGGCGTGGGGCCTGGTTGCAATACCCGGGAGATTGCGGACAAGCTGATTGAGCTCAAGGCAGAGATCGAGGAGCTGCAGCAGCGGGAGCGAGAACTGGACCAGCACAAGGTGTGGGTGCAGCAGAGCATCCGGAATGTCACAGAGGACGTGCAGAACAGCTGATATCCTCCTGGTGGTCCCTGCTCCTGGGAGTGGGTGAGGGGCCCTCTGGTCCAGCTGGCTTTACTCTGTGGTGCCCCAGCCTCTGTTCTTCTTGGGAGGATAGTCCTGCTTCTCCTGGCCAGGTCCCCGCCTTGGTGCCCTCCCCAGAACTCCTTCCCCACTGGTCTTGGCCTGCACCTCTCCCCCCAGACTCCAGGACTTTCTCTGAGGGCATGTATGTCAGACCTTTGCTAAAGAGCTGGGCCTGTGGTCTGCCCTCTGTCACCATATGCAGGCTACCAGCAGTTCTCCTTAACCCCCACACCTTGGCCTACGTGACTCACGAGGACATCTGCAGATGCTTTGCAGGTGAGCAGAGCTTGGGTAGGGGGCGGGGGTTGGGGGGCGGGCTGAGCTGATTCACAGCCCTTAAGCAGTGGGCTCAGTGCCCAAGGAGAGTTCCATCTCTGCAGGGGGTTCCTGGGGCCCGTTCCAGGCAGGGTAAGTCCTGGGTTTGAGGGTCACTGGGACCCTGTGGAAGCAGACCATATTGAGGGGTTTTAAGAATCCTAGGGTGGATTCCTGGGCCAGCTCCCATCTGCATTGTACCTTGGATTTGGATTATCAAGTGTGACAGGCATAAGGGGGGAGTGTGTGTGTGTGTTTTCATGCACTCTTACATGCAGAGACAATGCCCTTTTATGTCCTGTAGTGAGTTTCCATTGTGGATGCAGGAACTTCCTTTTCTGTCTTGCATCCTAGACTGTCTTGATCAGAGCACCTGTACCTAGGGAGCAGCTCCATCAAGGCATGGGGTGCCCATGGCCAACAATCCTTTGCTATACATGTTTAAACCCAGATTTTCAGGTTACATACTCCCGGGCTCTTGGGAGGAGAAAAGCTTTAGTTCTCTGCCCCAACCACTGTGGGGGTTGGGGGAGACCTACTGTCCAGTTTATCAGAGATTAACTTTTTGCAGGGATAGGCACCCTCCTCCCCCCATTCCCAGCTCAGATTGAGCCCCTGGGCCCTGACCTATCCTTGTCTTTTTAGGAGACACCCTCCTGGCCATCCGTGCCCCGTCGGGCACCAGCCTAGAGGTGCCCATCCCAGAGGTGGGTGCTCAACCCAAGCAGGCGAGGTTGATTGAGGGCGGGTACTGGCTGTGGAGCCTGATAAGTCCTGGGTGGGGCAGGTAGGGGGAGGCCTGGGGTTTGGGGTTATCTCAGAGAACGGGCCGCCTGGGTGGGAGAGGACACGGACCATGTCCCAGGGCCAAGTCTGCTACCAGTTCTACCTGCCCCCACCTCTTCCCCCATCTTCAGGGCCTTAATGGGCAGAAGAAGTACCAGATTCATCTTAAGAGTGTGAGTGGCCCCATTGAGGTTCTGCTGGTGAACAAGGAGGCATGGAGCTCGCCGCCTGTGGCAGTACCTGTGCCGCCACCCGAAGACCTGCTTCAGGGGCCGCCTGCTGTGTCCACCCCTCCACCTCTGCCCAAGCCTGCCCTGGCCCGCCCCCAGGACGCCTCACGCCCAAGCAGTCCCCAGGCGACCACCTCTACCCCTGTCCCTGGTAGCACTGAAGCCCAGGGGGTGGCCTGTCCAGCAGTTGAGGTCACAGGTGAGGCACAGTGGGTAGCTGGTGATGGGGTGATTTGTGGGGCCCAAGAGGCAGTACTTTGGGGTTGTGGAATGTCATTCTCAGAGTTGGAAAGGACTTGGGCCTTCTGGCCTTCAGCTGGCCTCCCCTTGCTGTGGGAGCGAATGCGCCCTTTTTACCAGGGAAGCTCTGACTGTGAAGGGGCATCTGGGTGGCACTTTTTCCCCAGATCCACCTGGGTTTTGCTTGCCCTCTCGGGATGTGGTCACAGCTGCCATGTTGTCTATGAATCTTCCTCTTATGTGCCACATGCCTGTCTTCCTCAGTGACTTATTTCAAGATTACCACTTCAGGGGTGACTGGCAATGCCTAACTCCTTGGGCCTGGGAACCAGGACTGTGGTCACCCTGGCCGTGGTTTCTAGCACCGCCAACTTCAGCATCCTACTTCCTGCCTCTGACTGACTGGTTTGGGGGTGGCTTGTCCAGCAGTTGAGGTCACAGGTGAGTGACCTTACCTGTGGTTGCAGTGAGTGGCAGCCCTGGAACCGATCGCAAGGACAGTGGTGAGCTCAGCTCACTCCCACTAGGCCCAACAGCACTGGACACACGGCCACTGCAGTCCTCTGCCCTGCTGGACAGTAGCAGCAGCAGCAGCAGCAGCAGCAATAGCAGTTCATCTGGACCCAACCCTTCTACCTCCTTTGAGCCCATCAAGGCGGACCCCACAGGTGGTGAGTACTGTTTTTCTGTGGGAGATGATCTAGCTTCAGCCCAGTCCTAGGTCAGAAATATATTTAGGGCTGGAATCTGGCATTCCTGGCACCTCACCAGAGCTGGCCAGCCCACTCTCCTTGGCCCACAAGTACTGCTGAATTTCTTTTCACTCAGTGACACTACATCCTGTGTCTTCCTGTCTTCTCTGTCCTCTGTTCTTTTTGGGAAAGTTATATCCACTCTATGTCTTGATCTAGTTGCTGTTCAGGTTGCAGCAGTCAGGACTCCTATAACCTCCTCTCTCTCCATCATGCACACACTACACCAGTGCTGATTTTGATAGTTACCCACCCTGGTTGCCAGCTCCAGCGGGTTCTAGATGGTTTGCTGTGGTACTCTCATGTTTCATATTGATGCACTTGGCTCCTCTCACTTGCTTCTCCTCCTAACGCTCTTAAACACTGACATTTGCAGGCCTGTTCCATTCCACGCATGTGGAACACCCCATTTTTGGGACGGTGATTCCCCCTGTTCTCTGTCATGCCTAGGTCTTTGCCTGAACTCCATGTCCTGGGTCCATGTACCTTCCTCTGCATGTCCGGTGCACTTGATTCCTGTGTGTTCTCAACTGAACTTGTTTCCTCTTGAAACTTGCTTTCCCTCCACGCATACCCTGTGATTGACCCCAGTCACCCAGCCCGACACCTGGATGTCACTCCAGGTCCATCTCCCTCCCCCTCCGTACCGCCCCCAGCAGCTAAGTGAGTTCTGTCCCAGGGAGCGCCTGTTGATGGTATCTGCAACACGCAGATCACTCCTGGCCACCTCTGTTCTAAGTCCGCCTCTTTACCTTGCTGGCCAGGATCTGTGTGAAGGGAAAGCTTGACTGCCTTTTCTGTGTACCAAGAAGCCTCCCTAATGCCCACTGGTTAAAACCAGAGCCCCTAAACATGCCATCTGAAAGCCCTCATGACCCAGCCCCCAGTTTCCTCTCCAGCCTCATTTTCCTCTGTTTCCCATAACCCTCCTTCAGGTGAGCACCACCTGTGCAGCACTGGCCCCTGTTCTGGTGTCTGCTGTCTCCTCTGCCAGGTGACCCTGCCTGGGGTCTCAGCCTGGCACTGAGGGTAGGGATGGCTGGGCCCTTCTCCATCTAACAGGCGCGTCTGCTGCGCCCAGACAGAGTGGGGCCAGCAGCATCTCTGAGCCGGGACATCTGCCCTAGTCGCCCGAGAGTGACTTTGTGCCCCTGGGCTCAGCGCTGAGTTGTTTGGGTCTGGCAGGGGAGACCGACCTCCAGAGCCAAGCAGTACCACCTTGACGGGGGGTAGAGCCTACTTCTCAGCTGTGGGGAGCTCCTGGGGGGTGGAACAGGATCTGTGGGGGGTGAGGGTAGAGTGGGACCAGGCTGGACCTCTGCTCTTGAGCACGGGATTCTTGTCTTTCAGTTCTGGAACTCCCCAAAGAACTGTCAGAAATCTTCGATCCTACACGAGGTGAGGCTGCCTTCCTCCCTGGGGCTCGGGGAGCTCATTGGGTCGTCCTCTTGCTCTCCTGAGGAGCTGATCAGTGTGTGGGGTGGCCCCCTTCACGGGCTCTGGTAGGTGGAGAGGGGAGCCAGAATGTAACTGAGCTCTCTCCCTCCCCAGAGTGCATGAGTTCAGAGCTGCTGGAGGAGCTGATGTCCTCAGAAGGTGGGTGGCCCAGGAAGGTGGAGGATGCATTTGGGCAGGGGGTTGGGTGGCTGTTGGGTGGCACCTTGGCCTAGGGTCTCAGCCTGGTGCTCTCTGCAGTGTTTGCCCCCCTCCTCCGCCTCTCTCCGCCCCCTGGAGACCACGATTACATCTACAACCTGGATGAGAGTGAAGGTGTCTGTGACCTCTTTGATGTGCCTGTCCTCAACCTCTGACAGGGACATGCCCTGCGTGACTGGGACACAGACTGTCTGACCTGGGGGCTGCCGGGGGGCCTCCCCACAACCCCCCTACACAACTTGAGAGCCACAACTCATGGCTTCCCCAGCACCCCCTCCCCTCCCCCACACAGTTTAGGCCACAGCCACCACTCCTGCGCCAGCAGCTGTGTGCTGCCAGAGCAGGGGCCAGGGGCTCAGCCCCTCCACTGTGGAGCCAAGCGTTTGCCTCTCCTTGCTGGACCTTCCCCCCTCGCGTCCTTTGTGAGCCCTCCCGGAGCCCAGGCTCAGCTGCCACCCAGTGGCGAGGAATTAGTACCCCCCACACACACCCCATAGGGCAGCTTGTCCAGCGTCACTGCCCTGCCTGCCAGCCCCTCTCCCTGCAGAGGGAAGTGGTGGGGAGCTTCTTCACTTCTCCCCACACACGCCCTACAGCTTCTCCTGGACCTCTCACCCCACTTCTGAGCCCCGAGAACCTGGGGCGGGGTGGGGAGGGGTGGCTGACAGGAGAGAGAGACCTCTCTAGCGAGGAGCCTGGGTGGGAGAGTCTCTGCGGCCTGGCCCAACCTCCTGCTGCCCCGACCCTCCCTTGTTTATTCATTTCTCCTTTAGAGCCATTTGCAGAGATTTAGAGAAAGATTTGCAGTAATGTGGATTCCTATATAAAGATTATTTTTATACTTTTTGCAACAAAAGGAAATTGTAATATTTGTACAGCGTCCAAGTGAATAAAGACCATGCCGAAGGCTGTCTGATCTGGTTCTTTGGGCCGGGGGCAGGCGGCCCTGCCCTGGGCGGACGCGGGATTGGTGGGGGGCCTGGGTGGGTCACCTGGCTGCGCCCGGAAAGGAGGCCGTGCGGGTGGCCTGCCTTCCCCGCCCCCACCTGCCGCACCTTGGGGCGGGGCGGGCCCGGCGCCTCTGTGGGGCGGGGCGGGCGCCCGTCCTACCCTCCCGCCCCGGGACTCCAACCCGGAACTCGCCGCTTTCCCCTGGGAAGGCCGCGGCGCCCCGGGAGCAGGAGGCCGGGCCGTGCGTGCCGGCCACCGCGCGCAGGCTGCGGAGGGGGGCCCCGCGTCCCCAGGGCTCCCGGGCCAGGTGTGCCCTCGGGGGAGGCTGCGCCGGCTGAGACGCGCGGGCGCTCCCGCCTCGGCTGGGCCATGGCGCCCCCGCGGAACGTGGTGAAGATCGCCGTGCAGATGCGTGACGCCCTCCCGCAGCTCATCCAGCTGGACCAGGTCGCCCGGCCCGCCCGGCCCCCGTCCCCCCTCCCCCCCCCCCCCCCCCCCGCGCACCTCCGGGTCGCCCCCTGCCCCTCGGAGCCCACCCGCCCCTTCCCCGGGTCCTCCCGCGTCCCCGCGCCGGGGCCCCTGAGTGAGCTGCACTTGCAGGCGAAGCCCCTGGGCGCCGTGCTGAAGGAGCTGTGCGACGCGTGAGTGCCGGCCACGGGGCGGGCGGGGCGTCGGGGAGGGGCGCCCCCCGCCTGCCTCACCGCCCCCGCGGCCCACAGGTGGAGCCTGGCTCACCCCGAGCGCTATGCCCTGCAGTTTGCCGATGGGCACCGGAGATACATCACCGAGAACGTGAGTCCCGCCGACGCTCGGGCCCTGCGTTCCCCTCCGTGACCCCTTCTGCAGCCCCGGGCCCCGAGTCCTCAGACTCGTCACCCCCGGTCCGGAGCGGGATCTTCCCAGCCCCGAACGGACGACGGCAACTAGCCGGTCCCCAGCGCCCGTCCTGACTTCTGTCCTCTCTGCCGTCTCCTCCAGAACCGCAACGAGATCAAGAATGGCAGCATCCTGTGCCTCAGCACTGCCCCAGTAATGCCCTCCCGCCCCCACCCTCCCTCCCGCCCCGCTGGGCCGCCTGCCCACCTTCCCAGCCCGCGGCCCTGCCCCCAGTGCCCCACCTAGCGGAAGGCCGAGTCCCACACCCCTGCCCCGGTCCTTGGCTCCTCCGCCCAGCCTCACCTGCGCCCGTGCTCCCGCCCCGCCAGGAACTGGAGGCTGAGCAGTTGTTGGGCGGGCTGCTGAGTCGGGAAGGGCGCCGGGAAGCCCTGCGGCACCTCGCGCTGCTGGCCCCAGACATCACCTTCGCCCGGGAGGTCATCAGCCGCGATGGGCTTCAGAGACTAGGCACGATCATCGAGGACGGGGACGAGTGAGCGTGGGGCTGTGGTGGGTGGGGGACCTCGTGGGGCTGGGGGGCCTGGTGCGGCCCGACTCAGCCCCAGCTCTCCCCCCAGCCTAGGGGAGATGCTGTCTCTCGCACTGAGGGCCTTCTTGGAGCTCATGGAGCATGGCGTGGTGTCCTGGGAGACACTCAGCATCCCCTTTGTTAAGAAGGTGGGTGGGCCCGGCCTCCCCGGTGGCCCAAGGTGTTAAGTCTCAGCACTATGAAGCTGTCCGCAGTCACTGCAGCACGAGTTCGATCCCCAGCCAGGGAGCTACCCACATGGCGCAGCAGACCTCTCCTGTCTCACCCGCTGCTCCCCTCAGCAGTGTATTTCAGTAGATCTGCCTGCTCTGCTCCCCATTCTGTCTCTGGTGAATCCTCCCTCCCTGCCCCCCCCAATCCCCCCCTACCTCTGGCCTACACTCCAGCTCTTGTACGCATAAGTAAATAAAACAAATCTTTGAGGGAAAAAAAAAAAGGTGGGTGGGCTTTTCTGCAGGTGGGGGCAGTGTCAGGATCTGGCCTGCCATGGCGGCGAGGTTGTGAAAACCCTCCCCCTCGTACAGGTAGTAGGCTACGTGAACATGAACCTGATGGACCCATCGGTGCAGCCCTTGTCTCTCAGGCTGCTGGAGAGTGTGACTTTAAGCAGCCCTGCCCTGGGCCAGCTGGTCAAGAGCGAGGTGCCACTGGATAGGCTGCTGGTGCATCTCCAGGTGTAAGTGACTGTGTGTGGGGTACACACGAGGGGGAGGGGGACAGACCCGGACCCTGGATGGCTGGCCGAGCCCTGTTCTTGCCCCAGGATGAACCAGCAGCTGCAGACCAAGGCCATGGCCCTGCTGACGGCCATGCTGCAGGGGGCCAGCCCTGCTGAACGTAAGGTGGGCGTGCACACGGTGGGGATGAAGGGCAGTTGCTACGCGGCACCCTAGGCTGCAGGGCAGGGACTCACGTACGGCGAAATCACCCACGCTCCTTTCCCACCCGCCTCAGCATATGCTTGACTACCTGTGGCAGAGGAACCTGCGCCAGTACATCTATAAGGTAGGAAGGACTGGGCCAGGTGGGCCCCCCCCCCCACACACACACACACACTGCGCCCACGCTCACGGTGCCTGGCTCCCGCAGAACATCATCCACAGCGCATCCCCGCTGGGCGACGAGATGGCGCACCACTTGTACGTGCTGCAGGCCCTCACGCTGGGGCTGCTGGAGCCGCGCATGCGGACGCCCCTGGACCCCTACAGCCAGGTGGGTGCCTTTGGGGCGCGCAAGCCTGGGGATGACTGGAACTTGGCCTTGAGTCTGTGATCTTGACACGCTGCTCACCCATGACCGCAGGAGCAGCGGGAGCAGCTGCAGGCCCTCCGCCAGGCCGCCTTTGAGTCGGAGGGGGAGCCCGTGGGTGCCGGGCTGGGAGCCGACCGCCGCCGTTCCCTTTGTGCCCGCGAGTTCCGAAAACTGGGCTTCTCCGTGAGTGACCCCTTCGCAGCTTCCCGGCCCTGCCAGCCCCCCAGGGCTGCTGTTGTCCCAGGGGGCCGGGGCTCTTCCTGAGCAGCCTGTCCCCCTTCTCCCAGAACAGCAACCCTGGGCAGGACCTAGAGCGCGTGCCCCCCGGCCTGCTGGCTCTGGACAACATGCTCTACTTCTCCAAACACGCGCCCAGCGCCTACAGCCGGGTCAGTGCCGGGGCGGGCTACGGCAGGAGGCCCCCCCAGGCCGAGTCCCAGGGACTGAGCTGTGACTCCCTGCCCCCATTCTCTACCCCCACCACGCCAGTTCGTGTTGGAGAACAGCAGCCGCGAGGACAAGCACGAGTGTCCTTTCGCCCGGAGCAGCATACAGCTGACCGTGCTGCTGTGTGAGCTGCTCCGTGTCGGGGAGCCCTGTGAGTGCGCTGGGCATGGCGTGTCTAGAAACGGGGGGCGGAAGGGCAGAGAGGGCCAGGGGCTGCGTACACTTCCTCCCTGAGCTCCTCCTGCCCCCCTGCTCCAGGCTCCGAAACAGCCCAGGACTTTTCGCCCATGTTCTTCGGCCAAGACCACAGCTTCCATGAGCTCTTCTGTGTGAGCATCCAGCTGCTGAACAAGACCTGGAAGGAGATGCGGGCCACGCAGGAGGACTTCGACAAGGTGGCGGGTGGGAGCTGGGAGAGCTGGGCCGGGACCAGCCGCTGCAGGGAGGGGTCCAGAACGCAGGCCCCGGGCTGAGCTCGGTCCCGGGTCCTAGGTCATGCAGGTGGTGCGGGAGCAGCTGGCACGCACACTGGCCCTGAAGCCCAGCTCCCTGGAGCTCTTCCGCACCAAGGTGAACGCGCTCACCTACGGGGAGGTGCTGCGGCTGCGGCAGACGGAGCGGCTGCACCAGGAGGGCACGCTGGCCCCTCCCATACTGTGAGTCCTGGGGACGGGTCCAAGTCCTAGCCCCACCCCGCGCCTTGCCGCGGGTCAGCGCTGGTCAGCGAGCCCCCTTGCTCTACCCAGGGAGCTGCGGGAGAAGCTGAAGCCGGAGCTCATGGGCCTGATCCGCCAGCAGCGGTTGCTTCGCCTCTGCGAGGGGACGCTCTTCCGCAAGATCAGCAGCCGGCGGCGCCAGGGTTGTTGAGTGGGGGGGGGCGTGGGGGGGAGGGCAGCTGGGGGATTCGGGCCCCTCTCATCTCGCCTTCCCGCTTCCCCTTTCTGCCCACAGACAAGCTGTGGTTCTGCTGCCTGTCCCCCAACCACAAGGTGCTGAATTTTGGAGATGTGGAGGAGGGCACCGGCCCACCGGCCCCGGAGAGTCTGCCCGAGCAGGGTAAGAGGCGGGGCACAGGGCAGTCACCTGCTCTCCCTAGACTACCCCGGGCCCCAGGATGGCCTCGGGCCCAGTAACTGGCCCTGCGTTCCCCCTGCAGTCCCCGTGGCCGACCTCAGGGCACTGCTGACAGGCAAGGACTGCCCCCACGTCCGGGAGAAGGGCTCCGGGAAGCAGAACAAGGTGAGGACAGGGGGGCACAGAGGCTCCTTCCCGCCGGCCCTGCCCTGCCCCCGCTCAGTGTTGCCAACCCCTTGCCTCCCCCAGGACCTCTGTGAGTTAGCCTTCTCGGTCAGCTACGACCACGGCGAGGAGGAGGCGTACCTCAACTTCATTGCCCCCTCCAAACGGGAGGTGAGTGTCGGGGCAGGCCGAGCGGAACTGGCAGATGGGCAGGGGAGAGGTGGGCTGGCCCTCACGGCGCCGGCTTCGTCCCCAGTTCCACCTGTGGACAGACGGGCTGAGCGCCCTGCTGGGCAGTCCTATGGGCAGCGAGCAGACGCGGCTAGACCTGGAGCAGCTCCTGACCATGGAGACCAAGCTGCGCCTCCTGGAGCTGGAGAACGTGCCCATCCCTGAGCAGCCACCCCCCATTCCCCCCCCACCCACCAACTTCAACTTCTGCTATGACTGCAGCGTCACTGAGCCTTGACAGTAAGGGGGGGCCAGGGGCCAGAGCTGCTGCCACTGTGGCGGCCATGAAGGGGAGAGGGTGAAGTGCCAACACTGACCAACAGGCTGCAGCAGAAATAAAGTGTGCTTGGCTCTCAGGTCTGTGTCAGCCAGCTCTGCACTCTGTGGCCACAAACTTGGCTGCTGAGTGAGAGGGGGCATCAGGTGCGGCCGCGTTTAGGGCCACACACTTGGCACGACAGTGGAGGGGTTGGTGTTTTGAAGGAGGGTCGAGATGGGCTGGCCCTGTTGTCCTTCACCAAGATAAGCCCTCAGCCTCCCTCAGTGCTGGGCTGCAGAGGGGATGGCCTGTGGTCTCGTGGCACCTGCCCAGAGTGGGCTAGGACCGCCAGTCAGGCGAGGAAGAAATGTCAGGGCAGGAGGCACTACCCAGCAGACACCAGCCTGCACACTCACAGGGGCCCAGTCTGGCAGTCATGTTTCCAGGAGGCCTCTGACTGCCAGGGCTCAGGGCTCAGCGCTCAGCTGCTTGGCCCTGCATCTGTAGGGCTGGAGGCTCTCTGGGTGAGAGGCATGAAGGGAGTCCTGCTGAGCTGGCCTGCTTTGTGCTGAAGCTCAAACTCAAGATTCCGAAAAGATCTCTTCTCTGCTGCATGGAGGATGGGACTGATTTTGACAAGAGGGGGTTCAGTGCAGAAAGGCCTGCATTTGGATTAAAATCCAAAGCAGGAGCATGGAGGGAGCAGGACTGCAGATGGGCCAGAGTCCCTGGGCACCCCCAGGCTGGGGCGGGCTGAGAGAGGACTCCAGGCCTCTGGAGCCTCCCACCATATGGGGAAGCAGCTTAGACCTGCTGGGGGTGCCAGTGGGGGTGCTACCTATGTGGCTCTGGTGTTCCTACCACATTGTGCCTGGGCTCAGCCAGATTGCTTGACTTAGGTGGGAAAGGGAGGGGCCCTTCAGTCTGAGAACTTCAGATAAGGAGATAACATCTAGACTTTTAATCTTGTTTGGGTTTACAACAAAGCCTGGATCTGCTGCTAAGACTCCTTGGGGAACGAGGTGGGGTGTAGGCTGGTATGAGAAGTGGGCAGCCCACCTCTGGGCCAGGGCCTTACCAAGAGAGCAGGAACTGGCTTTTCCAGGGGCTTGTGGCAGCGATCGATAGCTGGAACAAGGCTCCCCCTGGGCTGTGGGCAGACCGCAGGAAGCCCCCTGGGCTGCCCTAGGTTACTTCCAACCCCAGTCCTAGAAGAGGGGTTGATAACTTGGAGTATGGAGTAGAGGGAGGCAGGGGTTATGGAGTCAAACTCCAGGGTAAGGGGCCAAGGCTGGGACTAGGAGGAGGCCACAGGGCTCATGACTGACCTGGCCTCAGAGTGTAAGAGTCAGGTCAGCCCCTCCCACGAAGCGGGACTGGACGCAGGTCACCTGGGGCAGCTGGGCCTGAAAGCGTCTGACTGCAGCAATACTGATCCCAGGGCACATGGCCACATCTAGCTCCCGGAGCTGCTTGCACGCCTGCCCAATGGTATCCAGCGTTCTGTGGGGAGGCCACTGGATGAGCAGGAGACCCCAGGGGGCCCCCAGCCCAACCCGTAATGGGGCATCCCTGCACACACTCACTGCTCCGTGAGCTGACTGCAGCTGGACAGGTTGAGGTGCTGCAGTCTTGGCCAGGAGCCGGCGGCCTGGGCCCAGCCCTCGTCACTGAGGAGGTTGCAGTGACTCAGTGCCAAGCGCTCCAGGCTGGAGCAGCCCCTGGCCACAGCCACCAAGCCCTTGTCTGTGAAAGCTGGCAGCAGGCTCAGTGAGAGCTTCCTCAGCTGGGTGAACTGCAGCACCTGTAAGGAGGGGTGAGGGTATAGTCTGGCACTGGGGCCCAGAACCAGCGGCCCTCCCAGGTCCCCCACCTCCAGCCAAAGGACCAGCCAGAGGCATCAGAACCAATGAGAAAGGAACTCTAAGGAACTATTTCTAAGCAAAACAGCTTGGCCTGGACCCTGGCTCCAACCTCAGGATCCTCAGCCTCCCCAGTGCCACACCTTGGCCAAGCTGGCATCGGTCAGCTTGCTGCAGGCTGTGAGGTCCAACTCCTGCAGGTCCCGCAGCATGAGCAGGGAGGGGCCCTTTGGCTGGGGAGAAGGGTCCTCAGTGCCAGAGGCGTGACGCTCCAGCTCTTGGTGTGGCTGTGGGAAGAAGCCAGTTCCTCAGGTGCCCCCTGAGTTTGGCCCTTAAATGCTCGTAGAGACTCAGGAGGGAAGGAACTGAGCCCTACCCACCATGACCTTGGGGCTCCCGCACCTGAAGCCCTTGCGCAGACTCCTTCCTTGGCTCCTCCAGCCCCAGAAGCCCCCAGTCACGGAGCTCCTTGCACCAGGCCAGGCGCAGAACTGACAAGTGGGTGAGGTAGGTACAGATGGCCTGCACAGTCCGGTTGGTGAGGGCCACACAGGAGGATAAGTCTAGCACCCTGAGGCTTGGGCCCAGTGCTGGCACGAGAGCGAGCACTGAGGCATCCTAGGAAGGGAGTGGAGGGAGCAATGGAGAGGTGCTGTGCGCGTGCCACCAGGTTCACAGGGGTCACTCGGAAGGTCCTTCCCAAGGTTCCAACCCCGCAAGCAAGAGGAAGTTACTAGAGGTCTGTGGAGGGACGCAACATGCTCCCTGTGCTGGTGAAAGGGTGGGGTGGACTGGGGGTGCTGCAGGGGTGGGAGAGTTTATTGGAGGACAAAGGCCTAGACTGGCTGGGCAGGAAGGACGCAGGTGGAAATTTCTAAAGTATCTGCCCCACCTCTGCTCCCAGAGCCCACTGCAGGGGTGACCACAGGTTACTGGACCAGGGGTGGGCATCGCATCTGACCCTAGCTGAGCCAACCAGATATGCTCCCTCTAGAATCTGAGGTAGAACATGCGGTCACAGTGGGGGCTGCCACCTGGCAGGAGCAGTCGGGTGTGGGGCGCAGCAGCTAAGGGCAGTGCAGAGCAGGCTGGTTTGTAAAGATGCAGACACAGGGCCTCCCCGGTGGCGCAGCGGTTGAGCGCTGGGTTGCGAAGCTGCCCGCAGCCTCTGCGGCGCCGGTTCGATCCCCGGGTGCTTCCTGGCCACCAGAGGAGGGTCCCACATGGCGCGCAGACCTCTCCTGCCACCCGCTGCTCCCCTCAGCAGTGTACGTCGGTCCTTCTGCCTGCTCTGCTCCCCGCTCTGGCTCTGGTGAATTCTCTCACCCTCCCGCGCTTCTGACTGTACCCAGTGCATGTATAAACAAAACAAACAAACAAATAAAATAAATAAATAAAAACATGCCTCTATAAAAAAAAAAAAAAGATGCAGACACACATGGGGCCTGAGAGCAGCTGAGACACGTGGTAGTGAAGGTGGAGTTGAGCAGGGAAAGACCTGTGGCAACAGGTTGAGACGATTTTCAGCTTGGAAAAGGCCTGGTCAGGTTGACGGGAAAATCTATTAAAGAGAGGGCAACTGGCATTGCCACTGTGGGGACTATTAGAGGGGACTCGCGTCTGCAGAGTGATGACCTTGCTGCTCCCATGTCGCCTGACCTCCCTGGGGTCCTGACCCAGCACCTTCTGTGTGCCTCATGCTCCTTCCCCAAAGGGCTGCGTTCTGTCACTCACCAGCCTTCCCTGCCTGCAGAACACTCGCCCTCAGTACCCCTCCCCAACCTCTAGGGGTCACGGAAAACTCAGCATGTGAGATGTGTGAGATGTGTGGACCTCCCTCTACAGTGGCCTGCGGGGAGCACTCCTGCGGGGAGGAGCACCTGTGGGGAGCACTCCTGCGGGGTGGAGCGCTGGCAGCAGCACTGTTTGCCTTTCTCTTCCAGGTTGTCCCACGGCCAGTTCTAAAGGCTAGTCCTTGGCCACAACACTGGGCAGTTCCTCCCGGTGCCACACGTCCAGTTCCCCCAGCTCCCCGTCCTGCGCAGGAAGGAGGCGGATGGTGGGCTCACCTTGAGTGAGGAACAGTAGGCCAGGCTGAGGGAGACCAGTGGGGGCGGAGCTCCAGGAATCAAGCCCAGTGCCTGGGCCAGTTCCTGCCCGCTGACCAGGCAGCACTCGGCCATGTTGAGACTCTGCAGCTCCCGCAGGCCCCCCAGGGCAATGCATCCCATGTCTGTAAGCCGCTGCAGCTTCCTCAGGTTCAGGTGCTGCAGGTGCTGCAGGCCCCGGCACACGGCCAAGAGGGCCCCGTCAGATAGTTCTGAGCAGCCGCTGAGGTCCAGAGAGGTAAGGCCTGGCTGCTGGCGGCAAAGGGAGGCTACGGCCTCTGTGGAAAGCTCCCGGCAGCTGTGCAGGCTCAGCTCCTGCAGCTGCAGCCCAGTCACCTGGCCCAGGGCCTGCAGGGCCTCTGGAGGCAAACCAGTGCCACTCAGGTCCAGAGACTGCAGCCTCCTGGCCCGCTCCTTCACAAATCGTAGCAGATTGCAGAAGGAGAGCTGGGAGGGGAAGGAATCCTGGGGGCTAATGGAGCCCCTGGTTGGGCCTGACTCAAAGGCTAGGTGGCAATAGGCCAAGGAGAGGCGCTCCAGGCTGGGGGCACAGCTGCTGAGTCGGTTGAAGCTCGGGTCAGCCAGGTACCGCAGGCCAGCCAATTTGAGCTCACGGAGGCCGCTCAATGCCCGGTGGACCTGCTGGGCCGTCTCAGGCTGAGCCAGCAGCGTGCCTGATGTGAAGAGGCTGTTGCAGCCACTGAGGTCCAGGATACGCAGGGCTGGGCAGCTCAGGACCAGGGTCACGAAGGAGGCCTCTGTGGGGCTGCCCCCACCAAGGCACAAACTGTGCAGGTGCGGGCCCAGGTGGGAGGCAACAGATTGCAGCACCTGGTGCGAGGTAGGTGAGCTGTCCAGGTTGGTCAGGCTGATGCAGGAGACACCCCTGAGGCCCAGGCGCTGGATGGCCGGAATGGAGGCAGAGGACACCGGGATGTTGTACTGCACATTTGTCTAAGGGGTAGCAGCAGGTCTGGGGTGAGCTCTCTGGCCTCAGCGGGCACTGGGCTTTGTGTCTGGTGGCAAGTTGCTAGCCAGAGGCTGAGGGCAGAGCAGGTCAGGAAAGGCCCCTGCTACTATGGGAAGCTACAGTGATTTGTGGGGTCAGGTGTGGCTGAAGGAGGCACCCGCGAGAAGTGGGCACTGGGAGGACAAGTCCCGCTGGGGTCTAAGGAGAGGACTATGAGGGAGGGCAAGGAGGTTGGTGATGGACAGGACTGGATGCCTACAGGAGGGGACAGAGAGGGGCGCTGGCATGCGGGGCACTGGAAGGGTGGAGGAGGAGGCCCAGTGAAACCCTTAGGAGGACACAGAATGCAGGACCCCAAACTTTGGGACTTTCAGGAGGCCCTGAGACCCACGGGCTCCGCCGACTCGAGGGCACAGAGGTTGGTGTTAGCCAAGCTGCCACCTTCCCCAGGGGCTGGAGTGGAGAGGAGAGAGGCAGGCGTCACTCACCACAAGCCCCTGCGGCCCAGATGCCAGAGTTCTGGGGCGGGCAGTGAGGCTAGGTGCCCGGTGGCCTCGGTGTCTCAGCCACATGAATGTTTGCAAAAATGGGTTGTAAGTAAAAAACACAGGTGTGTGTGTGTGTGTGTGCGCGCGCGCGTGCACATGCCAGTAGAGGCTCCAGAGGCCCCAGAGTACATGATGTTCTTGTGACCCCTGAGGTTCATCTCTAGGGGGTCCATCTACCTGTCGGGAGAAGAGAGGAAGAAGCTTCCCACTTCATGTTGGCAGAAGCAAACAGAAGGAATGTCAGAGATGCCAAGGAAGGAGAGCTGCCCGCTGTAGAGGGACAGGGCTGTGAGAGTGGGCAGCACACAGCTCCAGTGGGGTGGGCCCATGAGGCCAGCTCAGGGCTGGGTTGTGGGAATAGCCTGGCTTGGGTAGGAATTCAGGGTGAGGGGAGGGGGTTAGTTTTCCTAGAACCTCCTCTGATTTTGACGCCAGAGGGGTGCCAAAGGGGAGTTGGCACAGGTGTGTGTAGAGCAGGTCTGCGGCAGGGGAGGAAGAAGAGGGCTTGGTATCTAAACTCCTTGCCCCATTATACCACCTCTGATGGGTGCCCGAGTGGCAGGCAAGCGGTTCTCAAAGAAGGCTCTTGTTTTAAGGTATCAGCCCGATCCTGCCGCTGGATGGCCGCCCTCTGAAAACCTGGCCTGTCAGTGATCACCGGAACTGATGCCCCTCCTTGTGCCCCACAGAACTTCATGCAAAGGGAATCCATTAGAAAGGCAGACATGACACATGACATGCCCTGCTGCGAGACCTAGCCCCAGGAGCCTCCCAGGAAGCCACACGCAACTTGTCCCCAGCTGCGGACAGCCCCAGCTTCTGCCACAGAGACAAGAGGCCACCTACGGCTGTCAGCACAGGAAGGAGCATGGTAAGAGACAGGGATGGCTCCTCGCTGCTTCCACAGGAATCGGCTCTAGACCCCATTCTTAGAACACGGTCATTGTGGATGAAAGGCGGCACCTCCACCGCTCCCCTCGTGGTCACTGAGGTCATGAGAGCACCCGAGGGCCTGCACACCTCAGATGTAAGGAGAGCTGGGGAACAGCCCATGTGTGGGGGTGGGGAGGGTGGTAAGATGGGGGGGAATGGAAAGTGCGCGCCTGCATGACGATGAGCCAGTCTGAGAAGGGCAGAGTGACCTGCTGCCAGAGGCCAGAGGTGCTGCGTGGTGAGGCAGCTCCCACCCCCACCGGCTACTTGCCACCCCGGGAGGCCCCAGCTCCAGCAGCCTGCAGTCACCCCTCTTTCCCTTCCTTCTTGAGCCTTGGCAGGGGGGATGTCCTCCCCTTGCATTGCCTCGCAATGGACAAAGCAGACAACAGCCGAAAGAGGGCCCTGGCCGTCAGCTTAGGGGCCACGTCCAAGGCTGGCTGGTGGCAGCAAAAGTCACCCAGTCAAAGGGCAGGGCCCAGCCTAAGGGATTTCCAACTGTGGGTGGTGGTGAGATTTGAGACTGTCTCCCTGTTCCCCCACCATTTTTCTTGGTGGGGCGGGCGCAGCCTCTAAGCCATCACCCAGCTGGTCTACTCTGGACTCAAGAACAGGAGCTGAGGACTAGCCTTTTAGGAGTATCTATCGTCTCTGGGGGGCAGAGCAGCAGGCAGAAGAGGCAGGACTCCTGGATGCTGGTGTCTGGCCCCAGTGTAGGAAACTTTTTCTTTCCCAGGCGTATGGAGAAGTTTCTAGAAACCCAAGGGAGCACTGCAAGGCTATCTGCTCCACTTCACCTGCCCCATCCACAGAGGGGTCAACTAGCACTCTAGTCTCCCTGGCTCTCAGGAGAACAACAAAACCATTTGGAAAATGTCCTAAACCTGCCACAAAGGCGCATGTTCCGTGCCTATGAGCGGGCAGGAAATTGTGCCCTCTCAGGTCCAACGCTGAGACTGCAGGCTTTGAGCAGCCATCCGACATGTCAGCCCTGCTGTCTTTACTGCAGGCACCTAAAGCTGACACACCTCTGTTCCGGAAGGCCGTGGGGACAGGCACGCCCTAATACCCGGGGCTTGTCTCTCTAGAAGGGAGTTACGCTTGGTGATGGCTTCCAGCGGCTGCGGCGGGCTGAGGAGCATCCTCAGCAAGGGAGGTGACCCACATGGCGCAGCAGACCTCTCCTGTCTCCCCACTGCTCCCCTCAGCAGTGTGTTTCAGTCGATCCGCCTGCTCTGCTCCCCACTCTGTCTCTGGTGAATCCTCTCACCCCTCACCTCTGGCCTGCACCCCAGCTCTTGTATGCAAAAATAAGTAAATCTTTAAAAAAAAAAAAAGATCAGGGCAGCGCAGGCCCTCCCTCCCTTTTCCCTGCTCACGCCTTCCAGCCGACTCCTGGCAGGACCCATCCTAACCTCATCCCCGCTCCTGCTTTCTGGTTCAAGGTGACCCCATCCTCCTGCCCTACTGAGCCTGTGCCCCACCTTCTCCCTGAACCTGGCAGTCGCTGCCTCTCCACTGCCCCTTCCTCACAGACCACAAACACCTGAGTCTTAAACAACAAAAGGTCCCCCTTGAGCCTGCTCCCCCTCGCACCTCTCCTCGCGCTCCCCTTCCCTCTCCAGGCCTGCTTTGTGCGCTGCCCACCTGCCTGGCCCCCTGTTCACCCCTTGCTTCCCATGGACCCCTGAACCACGGGCCCAAAGAACCCCTCCCCTCACCGCCCTCCCACAGGTGTCCCCTCTGCCGTGTTTCTACCATGGACGGCCCGTCTCCCCCTGGTGCCTTCTCCCATGGGGGTTCTGCCTCCACCCTCCTACCTTCTAGCCTCTTTCAGGATCGCCAAAGATGAGTGGGTTACCCTCCATGTTTGTCCCACTCCACCACCCACAGCCACCTCCACACCCCTGTGCCCCTCACCCCTCCCTGGCAGACCACACCTCATCCTGTTCCAACTCTATCTGTGGACCGTGTTTTTTCCAGAACAGTAGACCCCACGCCAGTGACCTGCTGGCCCTCCCTCCAGACACAGATGCAAGCTGACCAGACCTGAATTCACTGTCTTACCCCCTCAACTCTGCCCCTCCTCCTAGAGTCTCAGGGCCCTCTACCAGTCAGAAATCTGGGAATCCTAGACTCCTCCCGCAGCCCCACCTCCTCATCAACCAAGGCCCTTCTAGTCCATCTCCCTATGATATTCTAAACTGTCCCTGCTGCCACCTCTCTGCACCTGCTTTGGAGCAGGTCCCTTCATTGTCTCAGAAATACGTCACAGCAGTCTCCTTATTGGAGTCCTGGCCTCTAGCCCCCCCTGGCTCCAGTCTATCCTGCATTGTCCATGCAGCTCTGAGATGGTTCTACAGGGGCAGAGGCTGAGCTGGCTATGGCAGCCCCCAACTATCTCTCTGCCCCCACTTTCCCATGCTTGCCCACCCCCACACCCCCTCTCTGCTGTGGGAACGCAGACTTCTGGCCCTTGTCTCATGCTGCCACGCCTGCTCAGCCACTTTACCGTCTGGTGGTGTTTCACCCTTCACCTCCGCCTGTTAGTCTAGTTAGCAAGTGTTTATTCCTCTCGAGAGTCAGCACGAGCACCCTTCTCCCGGCCTCTTCTGAAGCTGTTCTCCGCATCCCCATCGCCCTACCAGACTGGGCTCCGAACTCAGTGCACGTGCTGCCTTCCTCATGCCTTGTGCTGCCTCTCACGACCAACTCTGAGTGCTGGAACCCCCGGCCCTGCACCCCCAGCTCAGCACACCTCAAGGCCCCTCAGGCACCACCAGCGGAAGGAGGCCTTTCTCTGTGTCTCCGGTGTACTGGCCATTTTCCTCCGCCCTGTATTTCACACCTTGGATGAGGCCCTGGCCTCTGCATCTCTTCTCACCCCCCTGAGACAAACTGGTTCCAAATTCACCAAGAGGCCATCAGCCTTGAGGAACCTCCACACTGCTATCCCCACCCCTCCACTCCCTGGGGGAGGTGGCAGCCCCTCCATCCTATGTAACCCAGCCGTGTAGGCTGACGCCTGTCTCTGCCACCGCCTCAGGCGGCACCCAGCCACCATTCTTGGAATCTCTTCTT
Organism: Talpa occidentalis; assembly: GCF_014898055.3. Taxonomy (NCBI): domain Eukaryota; kingdom Metazoa; phylum Chordata; class Mammalia; order Eulipotyphla; family Talpidae; genus Talpa; species Talpa occidentalis. The sequence goes on from NW_023601754.1 coordinate 6,376,686, forward strand.
CCCATACCCACCCCTTCGCTGGTGACTCCCATCAGCGTATCGGACACATTTGAGTTTTCTCCCAATTAAAATCCTTTTGTCAAGTCCACCTCAACCACCTATTAATTTCTCTCGTGGGGACATTTCTTGCAAATGAGGCCACCCTCTACATCTCCTTTCTGCTCTCATTCACTCCTCAACCCACCTGGCTTTTTCCCCAGATGCCAAATGTTGCCGAAGCCACTGGAAACCGGGGAAATCGAGCATCATGGACGCTATATTTTCTATTTTCTAGATGTGGTTAAAGTATTGAACCACTCAATACTTTAAATGCTGTCTGGCTTTGACTTCTGGGCCTTCTCTGCTCGGCTCCCTCTGCAGATGCATCCTCCTTCCTCTCCATGATGCCCTCCCTTGGGGGCTGCCCTCCCCGGGGTGTGCTCTGTAGCTGCTGTGTCTATGGCTCTTCAGGCTCCTCATGGGGGGGTGTTACTTAGATTCCTGCCTTCAATTACTCCCATTCTTTAATGACACCCAATCTATATTTATTATCCAGACCCTTCTCTTGAAGTCCTCGCCCAGAAATGCAGCTCTCAGCATCTATGTCTTACACTTCAAATTTTCAACAAGTCCAAACCAAGTTCCTTTAGACAACGACACTAGATAGATAACGCAACAAAGGGCCAACTTACACACACACACACACACACACACACACACACACATAATATGTGACAGGAGGATTCCAACCCAGCAGGGAAGGGGGAGATTACACATAATGGTATTTTTGCCATTTGAAACTAATCAGTTTCATTTCTTATCTTGTAGCGTAAATCAAAAGAAAGTCCACCAATTTAAAAAAAATACAAAAATAAAAAAAAAATACAAAAAATCAAACCATTAAATAGAAGAAACAATTTTGAACCTAAAGATGTTCTTAAAAAGCATAGTCTATTTAAAAAAAAGAAAAATTTCAGTATATATTTATCAAATCTCTGAGGAAGCAAGGGACCTCTACATTCAAAAAACAATGAGAAGATGGAAGAAAAGGATTTTGAGAATCAACAGCAGAAATTTAACCTCTGTAGCTCATAAACAAATGCATACCTACAAATCAAATTAAAAGGCAAACACACTAGACATATATTCAACAAACGTGTAAATAATTATTCTCTTTAATGTATAAAAAGTTCATACATGTGGATATGAAAAGTACTAAGACCCCAATAGTTAAATAGATAAAGAACACAAATAAACAAGAGGGAAATGTAAATGAACTCATGAGAAAAACTGTTCAACCTCAGTAATATCAAAGAAGTCAGAATTAAAACAAAGAGCTATTACTGCTTGTCTTTCAAAGGAGCACAGATGTCTGCATTTACCTGCTAGCTGGGCTGTCTCCCTACCCTCCGGCTCACCCTCTCCTGTCCGTGCTGCACTGCAGTTCTAAGACACAAATCACACCGTGTCACTCCCCTGCCTTAATATTCTTCTAAAAGCTACATGACAGGAATCGGGAGCAAGTCCCAGCAATGCCGACTGGCACATCTGCCAATGCTGCTCCCTCTCATACGCATCTAAGTTCCATACGGAAGCGACATGACCATTTCCAGAATGATTTCATACCTTGGGGCCTTCACCCGGGCTGTTACCAGTCCTGAAAGAACAACCTGCATCCTCACCCTATTCCTTCAGGAAGCCTTTCCTGATGCTCCAGTCTCCTCTGGATGTCCTTCTCCAATTGTCATCACATCCCTTCATTCCACTGTCACAGCACTGAGCACACATCATGATCACTCACATACTTCTGTTCCTCCTTCACTGGAGTCAGCTCCTCGCGAGAGGGGAGTGTGTCTTATTCATCTAGAGCCCCAACTGCACCCAGAGCTGAGTATGTATGAATGTAATGGTGTATGAATGTGTACGCATGAATGGTGGCTGGTCAAAGTATGGTCAAGCTGAAGTGGGAGGCAGCTGGAATGGGCCTGGGGAAGGTGGCCACCTTACCTCCCGAAGGGCATTCTGGAATGCACAGTACCAAGCCCGACTCACGAGGGAGGCCTCTTTCTGATCTGACAGAGGCAGGAAGCTCAGAATATATGTGAGCATCTGAGGGAAAAAGACAGGGCGTTGGGGGCTATTAGAGTTGCAGTAGGGGGCCGGGGGGGGGGGCTTTGGAACCTTCTCCAGCAGATAGCACAGTAGGTCCGAGGGGACTGGAGCATTGGCTTCGAGTTCACCTGGGACCCTAAGCTTCATAGAGTCTTCGCTTCCCCTCTCCAATCTCCAGGGAGCTGTACTGTGAACAAATCTTTTCTGAGGCCTGTCTAGATGCAAATTTGTACTGACTGATACAAATCAAATTTCCAGTCTGGTAAAAAAAAAATGGCCTGAGTGTCAGGACCAGATCGACCAGTTCACATCCTTATTCTCTCAAATCACCTCTCTGAGCCTTGTTTGCCTTATCTGTAAAATGGCCACTGCAGTGAGGTTTAAATGGGTTATTGTGAGAATTAAAATACGTAGTAAAGTGTGTTGCATAGGCTCTAGAACACAGCCACGAGGTGTTCATGCTCTGATCTCTTTGGGAAGCAACACCCCTTCCTTCTGCCCTCACAGGTCAGGCTCGGAGACCTTCCTCTTTTCCCATCTTCTCCACTGCCAACTTGACTTCCGAGCTGGCTGTGAAGACAGAAACCTAGCAAGATTAGTCTGGGAGACTTATGCCCTCATTCCACCTATGCTCTATGAGGTTGTGGATGGTGAGGCTGGGAGCCCTATATGGGACTGTGTGGCTACAAATTGTCTGATATTAACTATCGGGGGTGTCTCAGCACATCCCTGATAAAAAGATGTTCAGGGTTCCCTGGAATCCTCAGGATAGTCTCTACTCCTGGGTCAGTATTGCCAAGCCTCCATAGCTCACTGGATTCCTCACCCTAGAGTTTCCCCCATCCAGTTTCCCCACTATCCTACAAACACAGCATGTCCCTTTCTTTTTGCCTATGTGGGCTTTTTTTCCCTGGATAGCTCTTACTTAAGCTTGACCTCACCAGATCATTCTGATCTTTTCTTTCTTTCCCTGATCTCTAGCACAAAGGAGCTCAGCCAATACTTACTGGACCAAATTAAAGTTGGACAGTCCTCTACCTCTATTTTCACCAACAATTTGCTCAGGGAAGGGATGAGGGGGTAAAGCAGATGATTACTGAGAGGAGAATGGGGAGAATGGCATTCTGGGAGACTAGGGATGGGGACTAGAACTGACTGAACTCCCCATTCCCAGGAGGAGTTAGGGAAGCCTATCTAAGCCTAAGATAGTGGCCATGTTGTCTTCTGAGGCTCTGCAGTCAACCTGAGGAGCAAAGGGCAAAGGGAAAAAACCTGCTCTCACTGAAGGGAGGGAGCATAATTCTTTAACCTGAGAGGAGGGAGGTGAAGAGGAGGGAGGTGAAAAGGGGAGTGGCTTTTTTTAGAAGGACCAGGGGAGGCAGTGATAATGATGGTGTGGCTAGTCTATGAACTCCATCCCAAGGGACTACTACAGATATTACTGATCATCCCTGGGATTTATGGGGATGAAGTGGATCTCTTCTGGGGTCAAGGAGACAAGGAATGCCATCATCTGGAGCTTAAGAGGGTGAAAGCAGTCCTACATCTTGCTAAGGGGAAGCTGTGCCATTCCAGGGCCACAGGGGAAAGGGTGGCCTGTCTCCGGTAGGCAGCGGGAAGTGGCTGTCAACTCTGAGTGCAAGAGGGATGGGGGAGGCCATGCCAAGAGGATAAAATCAGTTATGTCTCTCAAGCTAATGGTGGCAGGGAGGTCTTGTCCAGGATAAGGAAAAGGAACATCTCATGGGGCGAAGGAGGTAGGGACGGCCATCACTAGCGGACAAGGGAGTGAGAGCAGGTCTGTCCTTGGTGAAGGAGCTCAGCGACCACGTACGGAATTGATGGGGAGGGGACAGCTATTTCTCCGGGAGAAGAGAATGGAACGACAATCCCAACGGGCCAGTGGGGATAGATGAGTTACCCTTCCGGGGCGATATGATGGAGATGACACCTTGCAGACCTGAGGGGGAGGGGCGGCCATCTCTAGAGTAGGCGGGTAGGCAGAAGGCCGGTGCTCGCTGACGTGACGGAGTAGGCATCTCCTGGGACCGATGGGGTAGAAGAGGATGGTACCCCAAGCTAACGGGACGAAGTGGCCCAAAGGCGGGACCGTTACCCAAGCTCGCAGGTCCTGGGATCTCCCGGGCGGGTCGTTTCCGCCTGGTGGACGGGGCCGGACAAGCTGTCTGATGGTCCCTCCCCACAGCCTGGGACCCTGAGAGCGGGGTCTGTCCCGAGTTAGGCCTGAGGGCAGCCTCCTCTCACCTCCAGGGGCAGCGACTCCGCCATCGCATCCCTGCCGCCTCAGCCCCCGCGCAAGTCTTTCTGGGAAGTGTAGTCCTAGCGACTCTTGGGGCGGGGCTTGTGAAGGAAGTGCCCCCACTTCCGTCTCAGTTGCTGACGATTTAGGTCTGCACCGGAAGTGCCTGTGCTGCCGATGTGGTACCTACTGATTGCGGTTTCGGTCGCCCTCCCTTGTTTTCCTGGCTGGGTATTTGCGTCGCACCATGGCGGTAAGGAGACTGGTAGGGTAGGGTCCGCATCGGCAAAGCGCTCCCGCCCCCGGAGCTGGGAGACTGAAAATAGGAAGGACTTCAAGAGAAGCGGATCGGCTAGAGGGGGGCGCCATGCAGTAACCGGACCGTATTAGAGCGAGGTGGGGAGTAAAAGGGTGCAGGACCATGCCAGAACTGGTGCTGGAGGGGCTGATTGTCACAACCCGACAGTACCAGACGTTGCTAAAAATGAGGGACCTGAGGGCGTAGGCGTGAGACCCGATATGCATTGTTGTAGCAGAGGCTGGAGAGGAGCACCTTGTAACTCCACTTAGGAATTCCCCCATGTAAAAGTCGTCAGCTGGACCTTACTAGGGTAGCAGAACCCTACCAGTGAAGCAGGAGATATCAAACTACTGTTTGTGGGCTTGTTCCCGGGCGAATAGAAGGCTATCGTAGCTGGTGGTCCTGGAAGGACGGTTAGCCCTAAATAGGATACACTGGAGCAAGGATTAACATCCTAAGGTTTGTACAGCTTTGAACACTATGAGGACGTGACTTAGGTGTAGATGAAATTCTGTAACTAACCATACTGGTGGGAGGAGTGAGGAGGACCCTGGCTGAGAAGGGTTCTGACAGCATCTAACCATTCCTTTGCAGCCTAAGGGAAAAGTGGGCACAAGAGGGAAGAAGCAGATATTTGAAGAGAACAGAGAGACCCTGAAATTCTACCTGCGGATCATACTGGGGGCCAATGTAAGTGCTTGCCTCCTTGCTCCGGTGCCCACCCAAGGTCCCACAATCCTCAGCTCTGTTTGGGGAGTGGGGGTGGTGAAGGCAGTTTGATATGGTGTCAATCAAGTCTCAAGAAAATCAACTCCAGTTAAGAAATGATCCTGGTGGGCCTCCCCAGTGGCGCAATGGTTGAGCGCTGGGCTGTGAAGCCCTGCAGTGCGGGTTTGATCCCCGGCCACCAGGCAAGGGTCCCACATGGCGCACAGACTTCTCCTGCTGCCCGCTGCTCCCCTCAGCAGTGTAATTCGTCAGTCTGCCTGTTCTGCTCTCCTCTCTGACTCTGGTGAATTCTCTCACCCTCCTGCGCTTCTGACTGTACCCAGTACTTGTATAAATAAATAAATAAATCTTTAAAAAAAAAAAAAAGAAATGATCCTGGCATAAGTGCCAAGTGATAAAAACAAAACAAAACCAGAAGTGAAGGTGAGAGTACTAGATGGACTTGAATTCTTCCCATCCTGAATACACCCAGACCTCTTTCCTGGGCTGACATGTCAACAGGAATCTGGGCATTCAGGACTAAGTGAGTAGACCCTTTCTCCCCCTAGCTAGCCATATAAAACACAACCTATTTCCTTTCACAGCTTGACCTCACTGTTGGTCAAAGTTGAGACCCAAGGTTTAAGTGTAGTTTTTGATCCCATTTTGATCCTGTGTCTACTTACAGGCCATTTACTGTCTTGTGACCTTGGTCTTCTTCTACTCATCTGCCTCATTTTGGGCCTGGGTAAGTGTCCTTAGCCTGGGAATTCAGTGTCTCTATTGAGTCAATGACTGGCTTTTGATACTTGTATTCTTGCTCTGCAGATGGCCCTAGCCTTTAGTCTGGCAGTATATGGGGCCAGCTACCACTCTATGAACTCGATGGCACGGGCAACCTTCTCAGAGGATGGGGCCTTGATGGATGGTGGCATGGACCTCAACATGGAGCAGGGCATGGCAGAGTGAGTGTCCCCCACCGCCAGCCCAGGTGAGCGGCCCCAGGGCTGGGGTGCCAGGGCCCAGATAGCGCAGATAGTTACCTGCAACTCAGAGGGTGGAAGGGGCCCATCTACTATCTTTGGCCCTTGCAGCCTCCCTTCTATCCACAGGCATCTTAAGGATGTGATCCTACTGACAGCCATCGTGCAGGTGCTCAGCTGCTTCTCCCTCTACGCCTGGTGCATATGGCTTCTGGTGTGTGCGGTGTGGGGCTCTCAAGAAGGAGCTGGGGCATCTAACCCTCCTCCTCTTTTATTTTCTGCACCTGGCTTCAGGTTATCTTTTCTTTCCTAGGCTCCAGGCCGGGCCCTTTACCTCCTATGGGTGAATGTGCTGGGCCCCTGGTTCACAGCAGACAGTGGCGCTCCAGCACCAGAGCACAATGAGAAACGGCAGCGCCGACAGGAGCGGCGGCAGATGAAGAGGTTATAGGCACTGACTTTGTGGCCACAGGTTGCTGGGCCCTGGGTGGCTCTATCAGGTGTCACGGCCCTCATGCCAGGAGCAATGAGGGCCTAGTCCGGGGGTAAAAGCAGTCCGAGGGTAGGATTGTTTAATAAATGACTTAGAATGTGGCTGATGGTTTTGTGGGCAATAACAAGGGGTGGGTGAGGCAAGAGCCGGTCGTTTGTATTTTCCTCCTATTACAGACCCCACGTGTTGGGTACCTTGAGAGAGGAAAAAGACTCTTGGATTGTCAGGAAATACTTTATTCCATGCACTGACACATGCACACACATGTGCATAGGCACACGTACACACACACACACACAGATAGGCATACACAAGTAATACTGCTCAAAGTACTGGCCACTGAGTGGCCCTGGAGTTGAGAAGAGGCCCAGAATTCTGCTCTGGTCTCTGCTCACTCTACAGTCTTTTTCATTGCAGGCGGGGCCCATATTGGTGTCCCGGAGGGAGCACCTTCACACCTCCAGGCCGGGACCCTTACTCAGTCCTAGTGCCTGCACCAGATCCTCTCCGAGTCCACTCTTCAATGTCCGTCTCACTGCAAGGACAGAGCAGGGTTGGAGGGAGTCGATGGGGTGAAAGTGGGCACTGGGAGTGTGGGGAGTACTTACAAGACTTGCGGTTGCCACGGGATCGCTTCCGTTCCCGAGCAGCTAAGGCACGAGGATTGCTCTTGGTCACTGACTGCACCAGCAGATCCATGATCTCATCAGAAGTGTCACTGGGTGAACTGGAGCCTGGGGGTTCTTCTGGGGGTGCAGTGGAGGGCTCCACCGCAGTGGGCATGGTTGGGGAACTGCTCTGGACCATGCCTAAGGGAGGCCAGATAGGAAGGTCAGGCCAAGGTGGTGCCTTGAGCTCTTTGCCCCCAGTAGACACAGGTCCCACCTCTGCTACGGCGGGCGTGTGTAGGGTCCTCAGGCCTGCTAGTCAGCAGGCTCTTCATGCTGGCGTGACTGTCGGCATCACCTCGGCCTGGCCCGCTGCCCACTGCCACTGGGACAGATGGGTTGCAGGGAGCTTCCCCAGCCACACTTGAGAACTTCTCTGTCTAGAAAGGGGAGAGAGGTGAGCTGGGGGTATGGGAAGCTGGCAGGATGGGAGGGGATGGGAGTCAGGCCCACCTCGGTGATCATGCGTCCCCGGGTCTTGTTGCGCTCCCGGTACGTGGCGCGCTTCTTTTGCTGCTGCAGCACCCGTTCCCGGCAAGTGCGGTACTCCAGTGCGAACTCGCGCAGCGTGTGGCAGAACTGCATGACGCGCACTTCACGGGCTGCCTGTGCCGTGTAACCCAGGTAGAGCAGGAAGGCGTGGAACCTGGGGGTCAGAGGTGGTGAATCCTACTAGTGGTTTGAGGAACAGGAGTGGGCTCTGGCCTCTCTGTGGCCCATGCCCCCACCTGTTGCAGACACGGCGGTGTACCACCCTCAGCATGGCAACCCGGCGGGCACACTGGCCCAGGAAGTGGATAAGGCGAGTGCGCAGGGCTGGGGCCAGTTCATGCTTGGCCAGGCCCCGCAAACTCTCCTCCGCTGCCCTGCTTCGGCATTCCAGTTGCCCCAGGTTCTCATTCAGCTCCTCGAAGTCCACCTGGAAAAGCAGGGTGTGTATGGCCTCCCACCTAAGGTTGTGAGGGCTGGCCGGCCTAGGCCCTGGGACACAGATGGCTGAGACCCACCCCCTCCCTCCAAAAACTCAGTCTGATGTGAAACAGAGAAGTGCCCTTGGGGGAGTGGCAACAACTTAGGTTTCTTGTGGGAAGCAGTGACTGAACAGACCCAAAGAGTGTAGGTGGGGCCCAGCTAATAGAGGAAAGAGTTTTTGGCTTTTTTTTTTTTGCAGAGGACATAGCCCGTCAAACACCTGTAGCCCTAGCAAGCCCTGGCGCAGCAACCCAGCAGCCCGAAGCGGGAGAAGCCAGGCCCAGAATCAGTACTCCTCACTCCTTGGCCAGCCTCGGCCCAGCCTCTGGCTGATGCTCACCTTAGCACAGCGGGTCAGAGCAGGGATTTCTGAGTAGAGGTCGGAGGAATCGGGCCGGGCCTGGAGCACCAAGGAGCAGAGATGGTGCAGCAGTGACTGCCGGCGCACTGTGTCCTTTACCTCTGACACCTTCTCCAGGTAGCTCAGCTCAAAGCCGCTGCTCTGAAAGGACCCTGTTTGAGCCTGGGCCTGGTCAGCTCCAGAGTCCTGGCCTCCAGCCCTCATGTTGTCTCACCTGGGAGCCATTGAGGAAATTGCCCACAGCTAGCAGCGTGGCCAGGATGCAGCGGAAGGTGGCATTTTGCACCAGCTGTTCCATGCCCACTTTCAGGTCAAACAGCGGCTCTGCGATTTCCTAATGTGGGAGGTCAGAGACTCTCAGACCTTGTGGTCTCATGCTCAGCCCCCCACTGTCTATCCCATCCTGTGACCCAGGTACCCGCTCCATGCCGTCATAATCCAGTTTGAAGGCCCAGAGTTGCAGGCGGGCAGCCAAGCCCCCGATGGAGGCGAGGGTCATCAGGAAATTCTCAGCTGGGCCCAGGGGGATGTCAGGATTGGCCAGCTGGGCCTCTTCAATCTTCTGCCTCTCCTCCTCCGTCGGCATCATGGTCAAAAGCTTCTGAGGATGCAGCCACCACCCCATAGGCTGCTCAGTGCTGGCCTTAGGCCTCAGGCAAGGGTCTGGATTTCTCCCTATGTCATCTGGGGGAGCCCCAGGGTCTAGGGAGTGTTCTGCAGAAATGCCAAGCCCATGCCCACCAAGAAGGGACAGGAAATGCCCACTGGCCAAAGGAAAAGGTCAGGCCTCCCACCTCCCTCCCACATTGCTAGGAGGCTATCCCCACCTCAATGCCATCCTTGCTGACAGCAAACTCATCAAAGTTGAGCAGGGCAGCCTTGATGACGTGTACAGGTGGCAGTGTGGTTAGGCCAATGTTGATGGCATTGCTGCGCTTGGGGTCCAGCACTACAGTCATGGTCCGGCGGCCCTCGCCAGCTTTCTTTGAGGTTGGGGGGAGGGCAGTGTAAGACTGGGAAAGGGACTAGCTGGGCCAACAGTCCAAGGTGGTACTCCCGGGCCCTAACTGGAAGTAGGCAGTTGTGGGGCTCACCCCATAAACGGATACTTGGCATATGCAATGCCTTGGGATGAACTCAGATTAATAGGGCCCTATTATTCCCTTGTTGAGAGACCTTAGCCAAGTTCTTACTGCTTTCTATGTTTTTGCATGTGGGAAATGAGGGGCTGGCCACTGTGGTTCAATCCCTTGAGCTGACTCCCCCCCTCTCCACTGGGATTACCTTGTAGATGAGGGTGGGATTACCTACCTTGGAAGGCAGCACATCCTTGGCGCGGGACTCAAACAGGTGTTCTAGACGGGCTGTGTCCACTGAGACAGGTTCCAGCGAGGCCCACAGGGTAGGGCAGGGCCCAAAGCGGCTCCCAGAGCCTCCATGGCCCCCAGCCAGTTTTAGCTCTCGCCAGAAGAGTTTTACTGTCTTCCTCTTGATGGGAAGGGCTAGGCTGTCAGGTGCTGAGGGGGGAGGAGGGACAGCTGGGGGTGGAGGTGGTGGGAATGGGCCTTTGATGGATGGAGGAGGTAGGGGTGGAGGGGGTAGGGGTGGAGGGGGTAGGGGTGGTGGAGGTGGGGGGCCTCCAGAGAGTAGGGGCAGTGGGGGTGGTGGAGGTGGGATTCCTGTGTCAGCCTCCACAGCCTCTATGTTCAGCATGTCCTGGTCTTCATCCTCCCCCAGATCTGAGAAGTCCAGGTCCCCAATGCAGAGCTTGGATACAAGGGTAGGGAGCTCCTGGGTAGGGAGTTCCTTGGGGCTTGGTGGGACTAGTGGCTCCTTGGGCTCCGGCTCAAGACTCCGCTGGGCCCGGAGCAGGACTCGGGAGACAGGGCTCTGGGATGTTTTGGGTACAGAGGCCAGCTCAGGGGAGCCCCATAATTCCCGGGTATCTAGGAAAAGGAAAGCAATTGTCAGCATCATGCCATCTGCAGGCAGCAAGGCAACATGGGTAGATTGTGCTCGCCCACCTACTCACCTGGGTGCCCATCAGTCTCATCAGGTATGGCCCCAGCCAGTGCCTCCGCCCGGCCCTGAGCCAGCGCAGCCTGCTTCTCTGTTTCTGCCGCTGCCACATTCTCCAGGAACCGAGCTCTGGAGAGAAGCAATTGTCAGTGAGGTTTCCTAACATGGTACAGCCCAGGGTGGTGAACATGCCTTGCTGGGCCCCCAGGCTCTGCCCCAAGTTGCAGGCACACAAACACACAGGGAATATAGTCCATGCGCTGAGCAGACCCAGGTCCTGCCCCCCAAGGCCAGCTCCTGTTGAGTCTCCCCATTGGGCGGGGTCACTACCAACCAAATGTTCCCAGATCAACACAGGGAGAAGTTCTATTCAACGTCAAACTTGCAACCCTGCTGCTGCTCATGGTCACTGTACTGATTCCAGACAAGGACACTTATGCAGGGGGAGAAGCCAGCTGACCCAGCGGGCACACCAGAATGTCGCTCCCTCAGCGTGTTTGGAAGCTTCTGGGAGCTATGGCCTGTACTCAGAAGAGGGCCTGGCAAACAACAGGCGCTCAGCTGACGCTGAAGTAAGTCATGTGATCCAGTCTCTTTTGTGGTCTCCCCAGCCTCAGTCCCTGTCCTTCCCTCAGCCCTAGATTGTTCCTCTACCCTCACTCCACACAGTGCCCTAGGCCTCCTCCCTGCCCTATTCCTGAACTGAGGATGTGGGAAAATGGGCTCAGTTTGAGAATCCATGTTCTCATCTTTGGGCTTAGCTATTTAAGGGGTCACTCTTGAAGCATCGGGACCACTGTGACCCCAGTGACCTGCTTCCCAATGTAGCAGTACCTCCCTGGGTAACCAAGGAGGCGCAAGTCTGGGACAGTGGTGCCTGAGCAGCTCCAGTTACCACCGCATTAGGTTTGTGGGACCCCTGCTGGCCAAGCAATGCTGAAGCCCTGAGCGCATGGTGGGCCTGGCAGGCTGGCCTTTGTACTTACTCCTGCCTGGCCTGCCCAGTATGGGCCTGGGGGACAGGTGGGCTCTCAGGGGCCCTGGGTGAGAGGGGCGAGAGGAAGAGATGATAATTGTGGCGTTGTTGCACGCCAAAGCCCAGCTGCCCACACTCACACAGAGCTGGGCAGTGATACCAGGGATTCCTTCCCAGCCACGGTGGGAAGAGGAAGGGGCGGGGAGTCATGATATAAGAACACTGGAGATGGACAGACTGACATGAAGCAGGGCAGGGTGAAGTGAGTGCCAAAGACAGGGCAGAACGAGTCAGTGACCGAGAAACAGGAAGACAGATGGCAGGAGGGAGACGAATGGCAAGTGGCGAAGACAGGACAGAAAGGTGAAGTCTCAGGAGGATGAGGTCCGTTCAGAGCTGAGCCAGCCCTCCAGCAGTCACTTACCAAACAGGAGCAGTTTGGTGAAGTCTGGAAAGAAAGAAAGAGAAAGCACGCGTTTGGGCAGAGGAGTTGGGCAGAGAAGGGCCGGTGAAGGGGCCGAGTGGAGGGACAGCTGGCAAGAAGGCTGTGGGGAGGCCTCGAGCTCACAACTCACTTGTAGACGCTCCTCTCGCAGCTGTCCGCCGCCGAGGGCGCCACTGAGAGGGTCGGAAAGACGCTCAGCGAGGGGCGGAGGCCGGAGCTGGGGCTCACAGGGCTGGAGGCGGGGCTCGTGGGCCGGGCTGGCCTGCCGGGGGTGGGGCTGATCGGGGAGGCGGGACTGGAGGCGGGGGCTGCCGGCCAGGTGGGGCTCGCAGAGGCGGGGCCCGTCGGTGAGGCAGGTCCCGCGGGGCTGGAGGCAGGTCCTGCGGGGCTGGAGACAGGGCCTGTCAGGGGACAAGGCTCAGCTGGCGGATCCACTCTCCGGATCTGCTTACGGCCTTCGTTATTCTCACCTAGGCTCCGGGGTACGCACGGGGCAGCCCCCGCCTTCTAGAGATCGGCGGCTCCTTTTGCCCTCCTCTGAAGAAGGCTTTCGGCGCTCCCGCCGCCCGCCTGCTGCAGCTTCTTCAATGTCTCCATCCTCCAACCGAAGGGCGCTCTGGCAGGGGCGGGCCAGATGGGAGCCTCTGAGGCCCAGGTCGGTGGGGGTGGCGCGGTGGGGAACCTCGCTCCGTCCCTACCCACCGCGCAGCCCGAAGGGCCCAGCCCACCTCATAGAGCACGAGCTGCGCTCGCAGGTCTATGTCCACGCCCAGGGCGCTCAAGTGGCGCTGCACCAGGGTCTCCATGCCCTGCTGCTCCAGGGCATCTGTCACATCGTAGAAGGAGTCCTGGTCCGGAAGAGCCGCCAGGGTCTGGTGGACGGGTATAGGAGGGCAAGGGTGAGGTTGGCGGGGTTCAGCAGTCAGGAGCCTGAGGGGTCCACGATTGGTACTTGGCTCCCCTACCCCTGCCCACACACCTTGTTGATGAGGGTGACCGTGTACACCAGCAACTCAGGGTCAGCGCCGTTCTTCTCCTCCAGGATGGACACCAGATTGGCCCACGGAAGAGCACCTGCCGCACAGGAAGGGACGCAGTCACACAGGGTCAGGTAGGGGACAGGGCTCGGAATGGCGGGGAAGGGACGGGCAGCAACTGACCAGTGGTGCTGGCCACAGAGTTGACTGCACGGATGAAGAGCGGTGCGTTGTTCTCCGAGTATTCCACAAACACCAGCAGCAGCTTCAGGGCTGTCTTCACCACCAAGCGGGACTAGGGAAAGGAGTGAGCACACGAGTGGGGCTTGGCCCAGACTTGTGCCAGCTCCTGGTGTGTGTGGGGGAAAGGGTGGCTGGGGTTGCCCAGAGAGGAGAGTCTGGGCAGAAAGACTGGCTCCAGTCCCAGCCACTGAGTGCTCCCGAGGCTTAGAGGGGCCTCAGACCCGCTCCATTCCAGCCTATTCGCCGAAGACGGTCCAGTGACAGGCAGTAGGTAAAGGGTGCATGGCTGGGTGGAGGCCACTTACCAGACTGGCGCACAGCGTATACAGCCATTGCACAGTCTCACTGTGGGCCACCACTCCCAGCATCCCGTCCACAAAAAGCATCAGCTGGCCTAGTGCTGGGGTCACAAGGACAAGAGGAGGTCAGTTAGGGGCCACTGAGGGCAGGGATGGTGGGGCTGGGCAGGGGTGGGGCTGACCTCTCAGGATGTAAGTCTGGTAGTTGTGATCGGCAGCAGCGCCCACACGGATGAGGCAACTCAGCCCCTCTGAGTGTACGAATTCAGGCACTAGATCCTTGTCCTCCTGGAGGCACGGAGGAGGCACCGGGGGGAGTTTAGGGGGAACAGGGCTGCACACCCGACCCCAGCCCACCTCTGGGCCTCACCTGGAAGATCTGTTTTAGTGAGAAGAGGGAGCGACGGAGCTCTGGGCCACTGCAGCCATACAACTTTTCTGCAAAGGACGGGTGGGCATGGAGCCTCAGGGAGACACAGATACCCTGATCTCCTGTGACACAACCACAGCCCCCCTTCAAGAAATAGCCTTTCCCTGAACCGCCCACCTCCTCCTCCACTCCCTGACTCTGGCCAACCACCGCAGTCAGGCTGCAGCATTTGCCCTGGCCCTGGAGAGAGAGGTCAGGATAGGAATGAGGAGGGGTCATGTATCCTGCCTCTCACGCGCCCTGTCCACTGTCCAGCACTGACCTGAAAGAAACTGAGCCAGCTGGGCTGTGGGGGTTGTTGGACATGGAGGCCCTCACACACTCACCCAAGATGGCATTGACCCTCACAGAGAGTTGGGTCCGCAGAATCAGTGTAGGCTTCCGCCCTTTGCTGGAATCAAGCAGCTTAGTCAGCAGCTCCAAGACCATTCCTCAGGGCCCCAACCCCCACACCAAGGCAGCCAGAGACCTCCCTGCATGCCAGCCCTGGCTCAGCTCCTTCCTCCCCAGGCCCCAGGGTTGTCCGGACAGGAGGGTTTGTGCAAACACAGGTATCTCAGTTATGTAGGAGAGCTCCTCTCCCCCACTCCCACCCCAGGCAGCCGGTCACACCGGCCAGGCCTTGAGATTCCCCTGGCATTGTTCCCCAGGGCAGTAGGAAGTGACCCACGGCTCAGGCTAGAGATTAGGTGTCTGGGCTGCTGACACCCAAGCCAGCCCCTGGTGAGGGCAAGGGTGGTGCCCGCCTTCCCCTCCACCAGCTCTGACCTGATCTCTTCATAGAAGCCCTCCAGCATCTCCCGCTGTTCTTCAAGGGACAGCTCAGGGTCCAGGTAAAATCCAGAAGGAGACACTTGCAGGGCGCAGTCCTCCAGCTGGGGGCAAAGGGAACAGCTATTAGGGTGGGGGAAGAGGTGGCAAGGATATGAATGGATACCCCATGATGTCCTGTCTCCCACTTGGGGTGATGGCAGAGAGGCACAGTGCCGGGGGGCCACGCTGCGGTCACGTGTTCCTTCAACAGCCATTACTCCTGTACCGAACGTGTGCAAAAGTCCACTAATCTCGGGTGCCAGGCCTTCTTGCTCTTTGTTCGGACTGTTTTCTCCTGGCTAACACCTACCCATTCTCTGGGTTCACACTTGATAACATCTTTTGGAATGCCATTCTGGACTCCTCTAGCCAGTGCTGGGCGGCCCACTCCACCCTGCGTGGGACCCCTTCTGCGGCTTTCTGAGCAGCGTCACCATAGCCTTGACGCCAGTCCCCTTCCCCCCGCACAGAGGCTGACTGGGCTCAGGCACCGGGTCTGTGGTGCTCCGTGCTCGATATGCAGAGCCTGCACGGCACTTGGCACATGGTAAGTGCTTACTAAATGCCTGCTGAGCTAATGAACACGAATGAGGAAGGGGAATGGAGAGAAGATGGGAGGAAGTTCCTGCCTTCGAGGAAGTTCACAGCCCTGTGGGGTGATAAGCTGTGACCACAAAGCATTCAAGCCCAAGGGGAAAGTGTGAAGAATGTCGGGAGGTGCAATCCAGCTGGGAGCTGGGGGGGTGTGTGTGAATAGAACCGTGAGGAGTAGGGGCTAATTCATAGGTTCCCCATTCCTCCAGGACTCAGGGTCTTTGCCCTGCACCCAAAAGGGCTACAATTACAGCCGTCCTAACTGGTCCCCAGAGGCCACCGAGGGCCTATTGAAAACCAAATTTCAGGGTCTGACTCAGTCACTCTACAGAAGGACCCTGAAACCAGCCTTTGTAACAAAAAGGTCCATGCTCCATCCATGTGTCTGCTGCCCGCGTCTCCCTCCCCTGCTGGTCTGGCTCCCCTCCACCACCGTGGGTGTGACACTTGGCCCTCTGAGGAGTGTCTGCAGAGAGGCCTGGAGGTGACTGGAGTCTGAGAGCCGCATGGTGCCTCTCCTGGACACCTTCCCCGGGGCACAGTGCTAGTATACAGGGCTCAGCAAAGTCTCCTTGATATGAGTGGTCCCACCCCTTGAGCTATCAGGGCCCAAGGAGAGCCCCCGCTAGAGAGGCAGGGGTCTTCTGGTCGCCATCTCACTGGGAAAATCAACCTCAGCAATTCTCCTGCTGGTCCACCAGCCCACCCTGTTCTGGACCCTGTCCAAGAGTTTCCACCTATGTGACCACCCCGCAACGCCCCACCACCCGGTCGCCTGAGTGAGGAGAGGGAGTCCGCTCCTGCCCCAGCCCTGTCTCTGCTTAGCACCCCTGCTCATCCTGAGAACCTGACCCAGTTCCTTCCTGGCAGTTCAGCATGTGGGCCCTTGGGTGACACCTCCCCCCAACACCTCCCCACCCCCGCCTGGGACATGGGACATAGGACAAACACTCCAGCCTGTTCTCTGTCCCACTTCCTGCCTGGCTGCCTGCCCTCCCCCTGGGCGCCTTGGGCGGGCCTGGGCCTCGCTCCCTTCCCAGGGAGCAGAGTCATCTTCTCCAGGGCCTGCTGGGATCAGGTTTGAGAGGAGGTGGCCAGGCCCCAGGGCTAGGGTACTTCTTCCGGGACTAGCTCAGTTGAGGGCAACCCACATTCCTCTGATCCCTCTGATTCCATGCATGACTCAGCAATCTCATCCGCACCCCACACACACACACCCCCGCCCCCGGCACCGAGGAATCTACCTTGGCCTGGAGGATTCCCAGACCCTAGAGAAACATCTCCCCCACAACCATACAGCCCCCCAATGGCCCCCAAAGCAAACACATAGAATAGCTCATTCATTCAAGCATTCACAAATCAGGCTGGCTTTAGATGCTGAGGGGAGAACAGGGAATAAGACACTGCTTCTGCCTTGCCTTCCTTCGAGCCCAGTGGGGGAGGCAGACAGACTTAACTCAGAAAAAGTCCACAAATAAGAGTACAGTCCCCACCGCCAAGGGTGCTGAGAAAAGGGAGGGGCGGCGTGCTGTAAAGATGAACGCTGGAGGGTGATCAGATTATACCTGGTGACTTCTTACTCATCTGGGTATATGACCTGATAAACAGATGTTTATGTGCACACACCCGTACGCACACACACACATGCATGCGCACACACACACATGCCTGTACTGGCCCCTGCAGCGCACCTACAGAAAGCTCAGGCCCAGCATGCTCTCCCTTCCTGCATGCACATTTGTAGTTCTAATCCCTGCCAAGTAGGGCACGGCCCTCTCCATGCAGGCCCCGGGGACACCTGCTTCCACTCGGTTCTTAAGATGAGTCCTCCACCACCCCTAGCCACCTCGGAGGAGCAGGGTCCCTCCATGCTGGTAGCTGTGAACCCCTCACACTTCACCTGCCTGATCCAGCCAGGGCCTCGTTGCTGGGAGTTGGTTCAGGACAGGGCCCCCACTCTGAGATCCCTGTCCTGGATGGGAGGCAGGGGTAGTAGTGGGTAGGGTGAGGCAGGCAGCAAAGAGCAGAGTTTCAGCTGGGTGGTGCTTATCCCTCACACCTCTGGCCCCTTCCTTGGGGTCACCATTGTGAGAGCCAAACCTCTGGGCCTTGTTTCTCACACCCTGGGGCAGGGCCAGGCTGGAGTTAGCCCAGACCCGGGCCCCTGCAGACAGACAGCACTGAGGGTCAGCACAGAGTGAGGGCCCACATGCTTGACTCCCTCCTGGCTCTTGTCTCCCACACTTCCCTGCTGTCTGTCTTAGGGCGAAGTCCTTCCTCATCCTTCTTCAGAACCCCCCGACTGCAGCCTCTAGCCCACTTTTCTCTTGTTCTCTGAACTCAGGCTTTTCTAGCAGCTGAAACCAACTGGTTACATATGGTTTTAGATGCAGGGCCAAGTTCAGGAGACCGTAGTGTCTGCCTCCCAACATTTTTTTTTTAAGATTTATTTATTTATTTATGCAAGCACTGGGTACAGTCAGAAGCGCGGGAGGGTGAGAGAATTCACCAGAGCCAGAGCGGGGAGCAGAGCAGGCAGAAGGACCGAAGGACACTGCTGAGGGGAGCAGCGGGCGGCAGGAGAGGTTTGCGCACCATGTGGGACCCTCCTTTGGTGGCTGGGGAGCAGCCGGGGATTGAACCGGTGCTGCAGAGGCTGCGGGCAGCTTCGCAACCCAGCGCTCAACCGCTGTGCCACCGGGGAGGCCCCACTCCCCAGCATTTTTTATAACAGTATTACCAAGTGAGAATGAACGGGTCCAGGCCAGGGTATCTTACCGAACGCCAGCCTCAGTTTCCCTCAACTAATAAAAGGAAACATCAGGTACAAGAAAGGTGGAGAAGAGGGTAGAATTATATGCTGAAGGATTCCTGTTGTAGGAAGTAACTTGTCAACTGCCTTTTTCTTCTCCTTTCCTATAAACACTAGACCATGTGCTCTGAAGACCTTGTTATCTTGGGTCTCCAACTAGACTGTGACTTTCTGGATGACATGACGCGATGGTCCTTGAGGGAAACCCACATTTGCCACCTTTGTGCATACATCATTTGATTTTCCTGATAAACCCATTACAGGTGAGGAAACCAAGGCTCAGAAAGTCAGTGAATCTGCCCCAGGCTGCACAACTGGGAATGGAGCTGGGCAAACTGACCTGGATCTTGGGCAGGTGGACTCTGGAAATCCTCCAGGGGATAAGGTATGAGGCTCGGGCCCGGAGGGTTGCCAAAGGCTAGAGATGGCCCCTCAGCCTTCTGGACTCTACAAATACCCCAAACAGGTTCTCCCAGTTCCAGCAAGGGAACATGAATGAACACACAGACATCATACATGCTGGAGTAATAGTGCCAACTTCTGCCCAAACCTAGGTCCTGGCATCCTTCACTAGGCTGCAGCCCAGGATCCCTAGCCCAGGATGACCAGCAAGTTGGATATGCCAGCTCCAAGGAAAGCTGGGAGAAGGCCATGACTCATGCCCACATCCCAGTCTTCTCTAGTCTCCCAAGAGACCGCCATATCAGGGTACTAAAGGACTCAGTTCATCCCCAGTTTCCTGTATTACCCTTAACAATACTCTGGGGCCCCTCTTGGTCTCTGTCCTAGTAACTCAGGTTCGCAGTTTAGCCCCCTAACCACAAATGCTTCTGAGGGGCAAACTGAGGCTGGAGAGGGAAGGGCGAGTGTCATTTAGGACAGTGTCATCCCTGCCCTACCCTGATCTTTTGCCACAGCTGGGGAAACAGTTACTGGTAATGAGCAGATTTCTAGGGTTATCCCTGCCGCCAGGAGTAGAGGGACCCTCTGCCCTTTTGCATCAGGGTCAGAGTATCCAGGGTTCCTCTGTCTGGGGCCCAGGCAAAAGTTAGTACTTTTCCAGATGTGGAAGGGCATTTGGGTAGCAGGGAGCAGCTCCTGAGGCACTGCCCATAAGGGCAAAGAAACCTGGAGGCCAGGACTGGGCCACTCTGAGTAAGGAAGCACAGATGGCGAGGCCAGAGAGTAGTTTCCTCCCACTGTGGCCAGACGCAGATCTCTGGACTGGGTGAGGCTCCTACACAGAAGGGAGATATTCCTAGTTCCCTTGAGGACACCAGGCAGGGCCAGGGCACTGCCAGGACCCTCCCCCCCAGGGTCAGGAGATGAGTCAGAAACTGTGGTCAGGAGCTTCCTCCTAGACTGGGAGGAAATGAGCAAGGCCTTCTCAGGCCTGTAAGCTCTGAATCCTTTAAAAAGGAAGCCCCTATGGGAATTCTAGAGGCTAAGTCCAGACCACTGGGATGTGTGGGGTGGAACCCCAAAGTGGGCCGGGCCTCTGTACATCCCCAGGGAAGGCCAGGGCCTGCAGGGGTGATAGGAGGCAGTACCCAGAGTGGGCGGGCAGAAGACACTGGGCTGTGTCTCATTCCTCTTCTGGACAACTGTCCACAGGGCCAAGCAGTCAGTAGAGGAAACCCCCTCCTCTTATTTCTGCCTGAGAGGGAGACACTTGGGTTTCTGGGTCACCTCTCCCCTCTAAAGGGCTGTCAGGCAGGCCTGAGTCATGTCTGTGCCCCTGGGGCACCCACTCACGGGACTTAGGGAGGAACCAGCTGTTGACATTTCCTGCAAGGAGGAGCTCTGCTCCCCCTCCCTCAGCTCTCTGATATCCCTGCCCCTACCCTATTCTCAGCCCTTCTTCCTCCAGCCTTCTATTCTGGGGCTGTGGTCACAGTTTATATTTGGGATGAGCACAACACTGCATCTGACCATTCCTGGCGGAACTGCCAGCACCGGGGAGTCCTGGCTCCAATCACCTTGTCACCCAGTATGCCCACCCCCATATGCTGCCTGTGGGTATGTGACAGTTCTCAGATACAGGAGGCGGGAGATCCCAAAAGTGGGGAGACCAGGAAGGACTGAGTTGGGGGTGGAGGATTTAACAGTCTCTGAGCTCAGCAGCGTGCTCAGCTGGAGACAGAGGGAGAGCAATGGTGGGGTAGGGGGTGAGCAGAGAATTAGGGGTGGTTCTGATGCTCTTTCTTGCAGTCGACCTCCCAAGCCTACCCCTAATTGGGAAGAGGGGTGTCAGGGCTAGGTCCTGTCCCAGAGCGGGGGTGGGGGGTGGAGGTATACATTTTTCTCTCTCTCCAGTGCTCTTCGGGCCAGGACTTCCAGGAGCCCTGAGGCAAGAACTCCTCTCTCCCCAGCCCGCCATCCTGAATGGGAGGTGGCCCCTGGGAGCTTCTTCCAGGCCCACCTCAGTTTCCCCCTGCGAACAGGGCAGAGCAAGGGAAGGGTGTGTGTTTGCCTCAAAACTCTGGAGTGGGCAGAGGGCTGCTGCCTTCATGCTTTGCCCCCACACGCGCCACTCCTCAAGCCACTATCCTCGCCACCCTCTTCCCAGCCCTGGGAGGCGGGGCGGGCTCTCAGCGCGAGGAATGCAGGCTGGGGGCCCAGGGCGCATTCCAGGGGAGACCCCGGGCCTGAGGGGCAAGTTTGCGCAACTGGGCATCCAGCCACGGCCGGGAGCAAAAGGAGGGCACCCCATCAATTCTCTCTTCCTCCTCGCCACTCGGTGCAGACCGCCTGGCGGAGAATAGGGGGTGGGGTGATTGAATGGGGGGTGATTGTCTGCCTCCCAGAGTCCCGGCCCGGAAACCCCGCGCGCCGGAAAGGGATGCCTGAGGGGGGCTGAGCGGGAAGGGAGGTCGGGCCGGCCATCTGGAAAAGGGCCTCTCCCGGCGCTGTGCGCTAGTCGACTGCGGGGCGCAGGCAAACCAGGGCAGGCCCGCGGTTTAAAATTAGCCGGGCCCGCCCTCCCCTCCCGGCAGCGCGGGGGGACGGGATGGTGGCGCGGTGACTCAAAGGGCTTTTCCAGCAGCGCAGCCACTCGTGCTCCGCGGGTGCCGGGCCCGGCCGCTTCCCGGGGACTCCCCTCTCCCGGAGACATCTCCCCTCGGCGGGCACTCCCAGGCCGGGCCCCACCTACAGAGGCACTGCTATCTCACAAGGCCCAATCCAGCCCTCGCCACCTCCAGGGGCCCGCCCCAGGCCCGCCCCTCCTCCTGGGCCCGCCCCCCGCTTACCTGAGCAGGTGGAAACTGGTGGCTCCCCAGCTCGGCCCCTGGATCCGCTACTACCCAGACGCCTACGGCCACCCTCTCCCGGGCAGACAGGCAGCCAGTGGACCCCAAGCTCATCCCCAGGTGGGCCTCGCTGCACGGGGCAGCTCGGCTGGCGCAGACCACAAGCGCCCCTGTTCCTCCCTGAGCTTCCCCTTAACTTAAGAGGCGTCGCTTGCAGGCAAGGCAGCGTGTACCCGGAGAAGCGACATTGCTCCAGCCTCTCTCCTCGAGGGGCACCTCCCAAAGGCTTTCATGGCGCCAACCCTGAACCCTCGATCGCCCCCAGCCTTTCTCCAGGCCCCCTCACCTTGAGCGGCGCCCCCAGCAGACGGTGCAGCGCCGGTATCTGCGCGCCCAGAGGCAGCGCCCCGTCCAGGCTGCAGGTGGGGGCCCGGCGAGGCTCTGGGAAGTTGGCACAGGCGAAGGGGTCGGTGTCCTCCAGGTACTGCACCCTCACGGTGACCACAGACACCGGCTCCCCTTCCCCGAGGTCTTCCCCGCCCGCCATGGCTTTGCCACTGGCCGGCGCCGCGCGCCCCCGCACCGCGTCGTTTACTCCTCGGACTGTGCGGTCTGGGCCGGGCCGGGCCCGACGCCGGGGTAGGAGGGCGGAGCAAGCCGGAGGCGGGGCCGGGGAGGGTGGGGCGAGCCGTGCCGGGGGCGGGCGATCCCGTTAGTTCACCGGCTGCGCGGGCGGGAAAATCCCAGCCCGCGCCCCGCCTCCCAGGCCTGGGAGGGCTTCTGTGCGCTCGCGAGTGGTGAGGCTGCGGTTTCTTTCAGAGATTGTGTTCGTTAGGGCAGGTGGGGCGGGATCCTCTTCGGATCGTGGCCTGCCAGGTTTCGCTCGGTTTAGGGTCCAGATGGCCCTAATCCTGTTTGAGGGTGCACGTGGAGGGGTTTCTCTTATTGGGGGAAAGCAGATGAGTCCCATTCAGTTTGGAGAGAGAAGTGAAACCAGATTTCATTTCCAGAAAAAGGTGGCATCTTTTCCCTTCCAGTTGGGGGAAGAAGAGACAGGTACCCCTCAGTTTTAGGAAATGGGTGGATGACTCAGTTTGCTGGGGGAGTTTGTGGACTGAAATAAGGATCCCAGTAATAGTGATAATTGGATAAAGAGATTATTGGATAATCAAAGAGAGGATGTGAAACTGGGAACAGCCTGAATGATTTCACTCTAAAAAACTACTTCACTAGCCACAAGGTTGGGTGAGATGATACGCCTTAGGAGAGAAAGGAGAGAAAGGAGTAGTTATTTTCTTACACCAAACGGTACAGTGATCAAACATTAACGTTTGACAGGATGTCTCGTTTTCATTCATAAATTTTGAAACCTCAGACTTTCCGGCTTGTTCTGACTCGGGGACTGGTCTCTTCAGCAAGGAGGCAAGATGTCAGGGTAGTTAGATTTTATCCTCACTGCTGGTGGGGACTGGCTCGGGGCTGGCTTTTTTGCTGCCTCTTGCTCAAGCAAAAGACATGCTTGATTTCATTTCCTCACAGGCATATGGAATTTTCTGCATGACAGCTTCCCAGGGCCGACTGGTTCTGGTTCTAGTATTCCAGGGCCTTTGAACTTCTTCCAGCGCGTCCGACCATGGAGACAGGACCCAACATACCCCTTCGGTTCTCAGGTAGGACATGTTCCCTTCAGCTTTGGGGCCGAAGTGGGATGAATGTCCCTCAGACTGAATGAAAGTAGGAGACAGTCGTCCTCAGTTTGAGGCGAAATAAGCCGAATGCCCTTCAGGGCTGGGTTGCTGGAGCCCACTTAGTTGTAAGAGAACCGAGACCTGGATTTTCCATAGTTTAGGGAAAGAAGATAGTTTCCTTCAGTTTTATAGAAAAGGCTCCGAGAAGAGTCCCCTGCAGTTTAAGGGAAAGGGAAGTCGGGTGCTCCTCGGCTCGGGATATAAGGAGGAGCAGCCTCCTTCTCGGCCTGGAATGAGCTGGGCCTGCTCCGGGCTTTGGGGTATCTGGGGACACTGGTGACAGCTTTGTCCCTCACGGCCCTCTGGGAGCGCCCACTGCGCGTGCGCAGCTCTGGTCCGGGCGGGGGCCCAGCGGGGGTCCCGGGCTCCGCGCGCGCGGACGGCGGCGCTGCACCGCCCCCTGCCGTCTGCGCGGGGCAGCGCCGGGGCGCGCGGCCTGGGGACCCCGCGCCCCGCCGCTCCCGCCCGCGGCTGCACGCGCGGTGGAGGAGCCGGGCCCCTCCCTCCTGGACCCCGCCCCCCCAGACCCCGCTCCTCCCGCGGGCGGCCGCGGGCCCCGAGCGCGGGGCTCGGCGGTGCTCCCGGGGGGCCGTGGCCTCTCCCAGCTCCGGATCCGGGGCGGGGAGGCTCGGGAAAGGTTTGGGGGAGCCGCCGGGAAGGAGTCGGTTGCGGGACTTGGGGGAGGGCCGCATCGGGGGATTTCCCGACCAGAGGCTGGTTCGGAGGCAGGAGTTGGGGTCCGGACACGGACTCCCCGGGCGGGGTCTCGCAGTCGGGACCCGGCTGGGGGGCATCGGAGCCGGGATTGGGGGAGCGCGCCCCACGTGCCTGTGACGCGGGGGCGGCCGGGAGGCGGCGGCGGCGACGCGGGGCCGGCGGCCGCGCGGGCGGGGAGGGCGGCGAGGCGGCCGGCAGGATGCTGCGCGCCGCGGGGCCGCTGCTCGGACTGGCCCTGGCGGGGGCGCGAGCGGCCGGGGGGCCCACCCCGGAGTCGGGGTCGCCGGGCGAGCCCCCCCCGGGGCTGGCGCTCTTCCGCTGGCAGTGGCACGAAGTGGAGGCACCTTACCTGGTCGCCCTGTGGATCCTGGTGGCCAGCCTGGCTAAAATAGGTGAGTGCGTGGGTGCGCCGCGCTAGGCCGGCGGCCGGCAGCGGAGCCGCCCCCCACCCCGGCCCCCAGATCCTGGCCGGCCCCCTGCACTGTGCCCTGACTTGGATTCCGAATCCACACATCCGGGCTGTCACCCAGTTCCTGTGCCGCCGTTTGTGGGTGTCTCGCCTCTCTCCTTTTCGCGTGGGCGCGCTGAGGATGTGCCTTCTCCAAGGGCTGCCCCAGCTCGCCCAGCCCCAGCCTTAGACTCCTTTACCCTCTTTGCCTCCTCGGTTCCCCTTGCAATGTGCCCTTCTGTCCGGCCTCTCCTCCTCCACCACTTCCCAGCCTCCTGGAAACCTCCTCAGGGGGGAGGACTTGTGGGGACGTTGAGTGGATGGTGTCCCTGGTCTCCAGGGAGCAGCCTTTCCTGGAGACCATGTCCAAGTGTATTTTCTCTTCGGATTTGAACTTGCCAGTTTTCCTCCAGCCCCCCTCTCTAGCCCCCCCCCCCCGTGTGCTAGCTTTGCCTCCCCACACCCCATTTCAGGCCTACGTTCTCACTTCAAGGTATAAGAAACTTCCAGTTGTCTATGTGCTGCCTGCACCAGCTGCTTTCATCCCTCCGACCTCCTTCTGCCTGCACAACACTGAAGGCAGAGCTTGAAGAGATTCCTTTCCTTGAATAGTTACTTTTTCTTGTTCTGCCCCTTCCTCCCCACTGCTCAGCAGCCAGTGGTCCCTCCTCCTACTGAGACCCCCCTCCTTCTCCCTGTTGTGCAGGCTCCGCTGTGGGGGTGACTAATTATAGCTGAGCGTTGCTACTCACTCCCATCTATGCTGGCACAGCCTGTACTCCCATTCTCGCCAATACAGTCTTCATGTGGGAATCACACAGCCTAGAATTTGCCCCCTCTCTCCCCCAGGGACGCTGCTGGGGGGCAGTGGTGGCTTGGCATGAACGTAAGTCTCCACTCCTCGGTGGCAGACCATTAATAGCAGAAAATGGGGCTTGAAATGCCTTCGGGAAGCCTGGTTGTGCCAGAGTACAGGCTTTTGTGATGGGTTTTCGACTGCAGTGCTAGGTTGATGCAGGCTTTCGAGGTGAGGATGGAATAGGGTCCCTGTAGCAGAAGATGGGGTGCCCAAGGTAAGGATGAGTGTGGCTGGGCTTACCTTAGAGCCTAGTAGCAATGAGAGCAAGGTGGGAGGAGCCTTAGATTTGAGAACCAAGAATTGGGCTTGCGGAGAAGTCTGTGAGTTGTAGGAGAGTTCTTATTATTTAGGGTTTATAGCAATGAGTGTAGTTTCTCCAAAAATCATAGTGCTTTTCCTACTTTGAATGACATCTGTTATGGGGGTAGGAGAAGAGAGCCTCCTCATCAGCTAAAAAAAAATATATATCCTCAAGAAAGGAAGAGAAAAATTTATAGAATGTTCAGGGATACCTTCCCCCAGCTTCATTGCTAAGGGATTTTTTTTTCCTTTTTATTCAACAAGTATTTATCCTTACCCACTATGTGCCAGGTCCACTATGTGCCAGCTTCCAAAGGGCATGGTCTTGCATTGGGTGTTACACAAGCTAACATGGAGACCTTGCCTACTACCCATCACTCCAAGTTTGTGCAGGGGTAGAAGACGTTCATTCATGGTCACAGGCCCCGAGGGAGAGTAGAAACAGTTTATTTTAGGGGAGAAATGTAGGAGTGGCAATAGTGCCAGAGACCCATTTCATAACCCCTCCTCTTTTCTTTTCTTTTCTTTTCTTTTCTTTTTTTAAAGATTTATTTATTTATGCATACAAGTGCTGGGTGCAGGCCAGAGGTGTGGGGGTGAGAGAATTCACCAGAGACAGAATGGGGAACAGAACAGGCAGACTGACTGAAATACACTGCTGAGGGGAGCAGCGGGCAAGGCAGGAGAGGTCTGCTGCGCCATGTGGGTTGCTCCCTGGCTGGCTGGGGATCAAACTCATGCTGCAGTGGCTATGGCTAGCTTCATAGGTTGCGTCTTCACCCCTTGTGCCACCAGGGAGGCGCCCCCTCCTTTTTTCTTTGGCACAGATCTGTTGTCATTTCCCCCAGTCACATTTAATTAACATTTGTTGAGGACATACAATGTGCCTGACATTCCACTAGACACACTTGCACTCTATCATTTTATTCTCACCCTTTGTGATGAGTGTTTTTCCCATATTACAGGGGAAGAAATCAAAATTCAAGTAAATTAAACGATTTCCTCAAGATCACATAGTTGGAATGTGATGGAGTCAGAAGAAGAATTGGAGAGCTTCTGACTACTAGACTCAAGGCTTTTCAAACTACTGAGTCCTTAGTGAGCCATGTAATGAAAAGCATGCTGGGCTAGGAGGTCTCCCACACTCCTAGGAGGTGTAACATATGTCATGGTCCAGTTAGGGAGGCATGATGAAATAATATAATAATAGATATTTATTGAGTGCTTATAATGAAACACTATGCTGAGTGCTCTTGAGTACACGGTTCTATTTAAACCTCACAACAATCCTCTGAGACCATCACTATTTTTATTCCCATTTTGCTGATAAGAAACAGATTCAGAGAGGTGAAGCTACTGGTTCCAAGGTCACATAACTGGTAAATTAGAAAACTAGGCTTTGCACTCAGACAGTCTGACTCCAGAGGCCCTGATTTTTTACAGCTATGGTATGCATAAAAATATACCGGGTAGCATTTGCTGAAGTTCAGATAATATCTATGGATAAGGGAGATCAGAGAAGAATCCCCTGAGGATGAGCGTAGAGAGGAGGGGGCATTTCCAGAAATAGAAAAAGCAAGCCCAGGCCTAGGTTGCCATGACAGGAGCACGACAAAGCAGTCACTTGGGTGCAGTGGAGGGTTTGCCTTAGAGGCTGGAGATTCGAGGAGACCTGCGTTTCTTTTCTCCTTCTTTGGCTCCAAGATTGGGACCTTCTAAGGCTGGGAGGTTATAGGTGTGTACATGTGTGCGTGCATGCGTGTGTGCGTGTCCCATAAGCTGCTATCTCCTTTTCTCTTCTTGCATTGCAGTGTTTCACTTGTCCCGGAAGGTGACATCCCTGGTTCCTGAGAGTTGTCTACTGATTTTGCTGGGCCTGGTGCTTGGAGGCATAGTGTTGGCTGTGGCTAAGAAAGCTGAGTACCAGCTGGAACCAGGCACCTTCTTTCTCTTCCTGCTGCCTCCTATTGTGTTAGACTCGGGCTATTTCATGCCTAGCCGTCTATTTTTTGACAACTTGGGTGCCATCCTCACCTATGCCGTGGTGGGCACACTCTGGAATGCCTTCACAACAGGCGCTGCCCTCTGGGGCCTGCAGCAGGCTGGATTTGTGGGTGAGTCACCCTAAGACCTGGATTGGTGGGGGGAGGCTTTGCCAGACTCATCACCTGTTCCCAGCTCCCTTCCCCAGCCCTGGAGAGCCCACGTTGGTGAGAACCAGTCCCTGAATGCTCATCTTGGGTCCCTCCCCACTGAAGTGCAAGGCAACACTCCAGATGGGCCTGCAGCCTTCATTCAGGTCTCTGCCAGTCGAGTTTGGGCTCCTGCAGCGTGACAGCTGAGCAAGGGCCTGGCTCCCAGCTGTGTGTGGGCTGCCGAGGCTGGGAAGCCTGTTACCACTTTGCTGCCTCTTGCCCTCTGTTGCCACTCTGCCACTTACCAGTCCTGCTCCCCTGAGACATAGTTCACCTCTCCTGCCACGGCCTGCTGTCCTACTTCTGTCCAGGCCACATCAGAGTGGTTTTCTATTTTTATTATTTTTAATAAATACATATTACACATCCACAGAATGCAAGGCCCTACGCGGTGTGTCCTCTTTACTTATCCCATTGGTTCTGTTGGGGTAAAAGTTGTCTCACTTCATGGAATAGGAAATAAAGACCCTTCAACTCAGTTGGCATCAGGCCCAAGGTTAGCAGGAGAGGACTTTGCCTTCGGGCTGCCCAGTCCTGGCATCTCCTTCCTCATCTCCTGCCCCCACCCCCCAATCCATTCAACCCTGAATGTTGATAATTCAGACTTCTTCCAAGTTGCCAGGGGAGGTTTGCAGTTTCTATTTGGGGACTCTAACCTGATTTCCATGACGGGTTAGAACTCTTTGGGGCAGGAAGGGGAGGGAGGGTATAAATTGCCATCATCATTACAGTAATCCCAATAGTAGGTTAGTTTTTGGGCACTCACAATGTCTCAGGCATGGGCTCAATAATTTAGGCAGGTGCTGTTATTCCCAGTACGTGCATGAGGAAACTGAGGCTCCCAGAGATTATATAACAAATTCAAGCCCCACCTGCGGTGCGTTTCTTACTCGATTCAGCCCTCATAGCCCCTCCCACCCCTGACAATCGTGAGTGTCACATCGTTTAGACTGACAACCACAGGTGTGGAAAAAAGTGTTCTCTTTTGTTCTTCTCCCTCATAAAGCCAGTCAGCAGCCAGTTTCCACCTGCTGGTGGTTATTATTACTGTTGCTGCAGTTTTTATTGTCAGTGCCACCTTAGCATGTCAGGTTACATGGAGTGTCTTAGCCCTCTCCCGGGTTGATTTCTGTAGCAGTCTTGTGAGGTAGGCAGAGGAGGAGGTATGGCTGAGAGAAGTCAGGTGACAATGACAGAGCCAACACCACGGAGCTGGTAAGTGGCAAAGCCAGGCCTCCGGCTCGAGTCTCCTGACCTGCAGGCCACAGTTCTCTTCACCATCCCAAGTCATTTTCTGACATCCTGGTGTTAGCAGTAGGGCAGAGTCTGGGCTTGGGGCCAGGAGACTGTGGGAGACTCAATACCTCACCAATAACTGTCCCTCATGTGTTCTTGAAAGCCCCTCGGGTGCAGGCTGGCCTGCTGGACTTCCTGCTGTTCGGAAGCCTTATCTCAGCAGTGGACCCCGTGGCCGTGCTGGCTGTCTTTGAGGAGGTGCATGTCAATGAGACTCTGTTTATCATCGTCTTTGGCGAGTCCCTGCTCAATGATGCTGTCACCGTGGTGAGAATGCTCATAGCTGCCAATCCCTGACCCCAGGCTGCCTCTCTCTGACCAGCAGATCCAACCCCGCCTCCTCCCCACACTGGGTGTCCTGGGGAAGAAATATGGTCTCAGCTTCCACCCTGTTTCAGCAGTTCCCACTGCTCTACGCCTCGCTCCTGACGTTTTTCTCCTCACTCAGGTGCTGTACAAGGTCTGCAACTCCTTCGTGGAGATGGGCTCTGCCAACGTGCAGGCCACTGACTACCTGAAGGGAGTCGGTCAGTATTTCCCCCCTCTCGGCCAGCACTGGAGATCTGCCACCCCTGGGTTGCTGAGCATCCCCTAGCCCCCACCCCATCAGGGTGGGGGAGGCTGTTCAGATTGCCTTAGTCCTGTCCCTCCTCTATGGAGAAGTGGGGCCCTGAGGACCTGAGGAGGGGCTTCCCTGGGATCCTGGCTCTGGGATCTTGACCCCGGGGAGTGTAGTGGGCATCATCTTCCACTCCCTGCCAGGCAGCAGTCTTATCAGCCCCCCAGGGTGGGGTCCGGGCCAGGGGTCATGCTGACACCCCACTCCTCCCCCAGCCTCCCTGTTTGTGGTCAGTCTGGGCGGGGCAGCCGTGGGCTTAGTCTTTGCCTTCCTCCTGGCCCTGACCACACGCTTCACCAAGCGGGTCCGCATCATCGAGCCGCTGCTGGTCTTCCTCCTCGCCTACGCAGCCTACCTCACTGCTGAGATGGCCTCGCTCTCCGCCATTCTTGCGTGAGTCCCGGGGGCCCTGCAGGCAGGCAGCAGGGAGGCGGGCACAGAGCATGCTTGTCCCTCACGTGGACAGCAGCAGGACCCTAGGGAGTCTGTAGGTTGCCCAGAGTCAGTCTGGTAGTGGGAAACTCAAGCTTCCTTGGGGAGACAATAAGGCTCAGGTAATGTTCTAGGATATGCCTCCAGAACTGTCTTGGGCACCCCAGAACCCAAGCTTCTCTACCTGAAGTGCTCTCCGGGGTGCGGGCTGAGCTGCAAGTGGACTCCAAGACTGGCGCTGGTGGCCATGGCACTCCAGGTGTGCCTCAGAGCGCGGTAGTCAGAGCCTGTTCCTCCCACCTTCCCCGCCAGGGGGCGCAGAGTGGCAGGCCTGGAGATGGGCTATCCTGGGAGGGTCTCCGCGCCTCCCTGAGAGTCCTGTACCGCAGAGGCTGTGCCTCCTTCACCCCTCCTCACCTGCCCTCTGTCTCCATTCCCCTCCCAGGGTGACTATGTGTGGCCTGGGCTGTAAGAAGTACGTGGAGGCCAACATCTCCCATAAGTCACGCACAGCTGTCAAATACACGATGAAGACTCTAGCCAGCTGCGCAGAGACCGTCATCTTCATGCTGCTCGGCATCTCGGCCGTGGACTCTTCTAAGTGGGCCTGGGACTCGGGGCTGGTGCTGGGCACCCTCTTCTTCATCCTGTTCTTCCGAGCTCTCGGTATTGCCGGCGCTCTCTGCCTTCCTATTCTCCTTCCTGCCCCGTCCCCCTACACCTCAGCCCAATCCGAGTCCACCTCCTTGTCAACTCCTAAACCTCCCCTTGCTGCTCCCCCCGACCCCCCAGCCCCTGTCCAACCTTAGCTCAGATACTCGGTACTATTCACTCCGGTGCCCTCACCCCCAACGCCCTGCTGCCCCCGGCCTCCCTCCCGCTGTAGGCGTAGTCCTGCAGACGTGGGTGCTGAATCAGTTCCGGCTGGTCCCTCTGGACAAGATTGACCAGGTGGTGATGTCCTATGGGGGCCTGCGGGGGGCCGTGGCCTTCGCTCTCGTCATCCTACTGGACAGGACCAAGGTCCCTGCCAAAGACTACTTTGTGGCCACCACGATTGTGGTGGTCTTCTTCACAGTCATTGTGCAGGTGGGAGAGCCCCCCTCCTGCCCCCGAGGCTGGCGGGAGAGGGTCTGGCAGGCCTTGGGGGAGGCTTGGGGCCTCTGGGACAAGGGCTCCTTTTCTGGTTGTGGGGCTGCAGGGGCCCGAGCTGCCGGAGCTGGAGTGCAGTGAAGTGGGGTGCTGGAGCTGAGTCCTGATGGTGGGGAGAGAAAGGAGAGAGGCAGTGGGGAGCCAGCTAGGGCGGAGCTCACCTACTGCCTGTCTGTAGGGCTTGACCATCAAACCACTGGTCAAGTGGCTGAAGGTGAAGAGGAGTGAGCATCACAAGCCCACCCTGAACCAGGAGCTGCATGAGCACGTGGGTACCAGAGCCCCATCCCTCCACCTGTCCCTCTTTCCCCTCTCCTATTTTGAGCGGAGTCCTGATCCAGTCCCCCTACCCACCCCCCTTCTAGACTTTTGACCACATTCTGGCTGCAGTGGAGGACGTTGTGGGGCACCATGGCTACCACTACTGGAGGGACAGGTGAGGGAGCTACCCCGAGGCTCCTTCAGCAGCCGCCCCACCAGCCAGGGCAGTCTGGGGCATGTGCCACTCTTCTGAGAAGGGACACAGCCAGGCTCAGGCGGGGTGGCCTCTGCCTGAAGCCCTTCAGTGGCACCCCAGTTCCCTCAGGATAAGACAAGGTCCCAGGGAGGCCTGCCTGGCCCTGCATGGTCTGGCACCTGCCTGACTCCAGCCTCATCGTGCTCTGCTCTGTCTTTGACTGTCTGCCTGCTAATCACATGAACGCTGGGGTAGAACCTCAGATTCCACCATGCTCCCCTGTCCCTGGGACCTCTGCACATGTTCTCTCTACCAGAACACTCCCTGACTCCTCACCGATATAGCCTGTTCATCTTTCAGATGTCACTGTAGGCACTGATCCTTAAGAGGCCTTCCCTGGCCTCCCTGACTAGGGCAAATCCCTCTCATCCTCTGTAATTATCCATGGTGATTCTTGTCATGGTTGCAATTTTATAGTTATTTGTGATACAATTAGTGGCAGGCTTTCCCCTAACACTGTAAACTCCACAAAGGCAGGGACTAAGATTCTTCCTGCCTGAGGCCCTAACTGAGAGAGCCATCCCAGCACTGGGGGTACCCCTGACCGGTCTTAGGGAGGGCCAGTCGGCCGGGCCTTGGGAATGGTACTCAGGGCCGGGTCTGGCATCCTCTGTAGGTGGGAGCAGTTTGACAAGAAGTACCTGAGTCAGCTGCTGATGCGGCGGTCAGCCTACCGCATCCGGGACCAGATCTGGGATGTGTACTACAGGCTCAACATCCGGGATGCCATCAGCTTCGTGGACCAGGTGGGCTGGCAGTCAGTGGTGGGTGGGCAGGTGGCAAGGCCCAATTGAGAAAGACAGGAAGGGGCGACAAGCAGGCAGGCCCTGAGCAGGAAGTTGGGAATTCCCAGTAGACTCTGTGGTCTGGTGCAGTGGCAGACGAGGAACCAGCGTGGCCTGACGCTGACACTTAAGAGTCTGGCAGGCAATACAGAGAGGCAAGAAACAGCTGGACTCTGGAGCCAGCAGATGTGGTTCAGTTCTTACCACTTACCGGCTTATGACCTTGGGTATGTCACTTACCCTCAGTGAGCCTCAGCTTCCTCAACTGTAAGAAAGGGGGAGTTAGAGTTTACTAAGCGCCTAGTGCAGTACCTGCATATCCAAAGAACAAAATAAGTGTTGATGATTGTGATTCTTTTTATGATCCTCCACTGTCTATGCCCCTCCATCTCACTGCTATCTGGCTTGTGTCTTGGCCCCTGCAGGGAGGCCACGTCTTGTCCTCCACCGGGCTCACTCTGCCCTCTATGCCCAGCCGCAATTCCGTGGCAGAGACCTCTGTCACCAACCTGCTGTAAGTCCTTGGGCTCCCTTCCCCACCCTCTAGCTTCCCTCTCTTGGGTTATTTCTCTCTGAATCTCGCCTCTCCCTGGCCTGTGCCTCCTGGCCCCTCCCCAGCACACATGTTCCCTGCCTCCCGCAGGAGGGAGAGTGGCAGCGGAGCGTGTCTGGATCTGCAGGTGATTGACACAGTACGCAGTGGCCGGGACCGTGAGGATGCTGTGATGCACCATCTGCTCTGTGGAGGCCTCTACAAGCCACGCCGCAGGGTGAGAGCAGGCAGGGCATGGGAGTGCGGCAGGGGAGTGGTGGGTGGGCCAGGGAGCTCAAGAGGCGGTTGGCACTGGCTGGTGGAGAGCTAGTGTTGCCCAGTTGAAGAGTGTGGGCTTCACCTTATCCGTAATAACCTTCAGCTTTTTTTTTTTCTTCTGAGAAAGGGCTCAGTCTGATACAAGCACTGTTTAAGGATGCCTCCTCTGCTAGCTGAGTGCAGTTCAGATTGGAGGGGGTGAGTTGAGAGGCTGGGAGAACTGAGTATGGAGGGGAGAGGAACACAGAGGCCTGGGTGATTGGTCTCGAAGGTAGGGGAGAGCGGGAGATACAGTACAGAGGGCTTGATGGGGTGACAGACAGAAGCAGAAGTGCTGAGAAGCCCATGGGACCAGCTTGGCATGGGGAAGGCAGACATCTGTTTTAGGTGATGTGAGTTAGTCCAACGCAGATCATGAAGCTGTGGCGCTGGATCCAGGAGAGAATCTATTGCAAGCCCACAAGGGGGCAGCAGGCCATTACCTTGAACCTTTCAGAACAGGGAAGGCAGCTGTTACCAATCCTGGAGGTTTTTAATGAGGCAGTTTCTACCGTTGAATCAGATTTGGCTTCCTTTAACTTGCTCCCGCTGGTCCTGATTTGACCTTTGCGGCTCTGCAGAATAAATTTTCAAAGGTTTTGAGACAGCTCCCTTGCACACAGGCCTGCCTGCCCTCAGGCCGGCATCTCTGTCTCTCATGCATTTCTCTGATCATGAGAAATGAGGCTCAGAATGGAAGATGCTGCTCTAGTTGTGACTGACCAGGGCAGAGCACAGGGGCCATCTTACCCTTCTAGTTCTAGAATTTGCCATCTTCTTCCCACTGCCCAGAGTCCCTCCTGCTTTGGCTCACCACCCTGGGGCCCCATACTATCTTATAGTCAGGCACACCTCCTTTGCCCCCAATGTCTTCCTCAGTTAATGGCTGTTAAATCCTGCCTTATCCAACATGTGGATTTTTTGTTTGGGTCTATTTACTTTTTTCTTCATGGAACATTTTGGTCATTCACAAAACCAGAGAGAATAAAATATTTATCCATCACTCAGCTCTAATAACGATCAATACACAGTTAATCTTTACTCCCACCAAGCCCCATCCATATTTTATTATCTTAAACCAAACTCCAGACATATTTCTCTACATGGCAAGAAACTTTTACAGAAATATCACCATAGTACCATTATCACATACAATAAATATCTAACTTGTCACAGCAACCAGCCAGTCAGTATTCAGTAAGTGTCTTTCCCCAGATGGTTTGCTTAAACCAGGATCCAAGTGAAGTCCACACTTTGTATTTGGTAAATATGACTCATTAAAAAAAAAATCTATACCAGTTCCTTCTCTCTCCCCTTTCCCTTTGCTATTTATTTATTGAAGAAACTGGATACTTTGTCTTAGAGAATTTCCCATTTTATAAATGTCCCTGATTGTATTCTTTTTTTTAAAAAAAGATTTATATATTTATGCATATAAGAACTGGGGCACAGGCCAGAGGTGCAGGGGGTGAGAGGATTCACCAGAGACAGAGTGGGGAACAGAACAGGCAGACCGACTGAAATCCACTGCTGAGGGGAGCAGCAGGTGAGACAGGAGAGGTTTGCTGCGCCATGTGGGTTGCTCCCTGGCTGGCTGGGGAATCGAACTTATGTTGCAGTGACTTGCAATAGCTTGATAGCGCTGTCTTTAACCCCTGCGCCACCAGGTAGGCCCTGTCCCTGATTGTATTCTAATAGTGGGCTTTACCATGTTCCTTCAGCCCTTGTATTTCCTGGTAGCAAAATCTACATCCTGGTCAGAGTCAGGAACATTCAGTAGGTAATGTAATGTATTTCTTATCACATCAGGAAATACAAAATGATTGGTGGTCTTTGTGTGTGTGTGTGTATGTGTGTGTGTGTGTAAGACTAGTGAATGGGTTCAGTGCAACTAGTTCTAGTGTGGTCATTTAAGGAAAAACAAAAACTAAAGTAAGACGTTGCTTACCCCTGTTAAATATCATCTCGTTCGATTCAGCCCATCATTCCATCACTGGATCCCACGTCTGCCACCAAATATCTCCTCAGATTCACCTCATATGAAGGTTTGCTGAGCCTGTTAACTTTGCATCCATCCAAAGCAGCATAAAATTGTTGAACAGGACAGAGCTGAGACAGAACCCTGTGGCACGGTACTAAAGACTTTCCTCCAGACTGACCTGGCTCAAGCATTTTGGGGTACACTTACTTGACCAGTTCTGAATCCACTTAGTTATATCCTAAAACAATCCACATTCTTCATAAACATTTCACTCTAGAGAGTCTAAGTATCTAGAGATGGAAGATTATAGTTTATGAGAGGGAGAATTTCTGGAGATAAAGATTTGGAAGCTATCTGTAGCAAGGTTTCCTCTCTTGGCTACATCAGCTTTCCCTGGGGAGCTTGCTAGAAGACATATTCCTGGCTTCACCTCCTAGAGATTCCGATTCTGTAACATGGAAAGAGATAGAAGAAACTCCTCTTACTGTCCCCTCAGGATTCAAATGCAGCTGGCCTGAAAGGGCTGGTGTTTGGGAAGTGCAGATCTCCATCACTGAGCTACTGAAGCTGAGAGAATGGATCGATTTGCTGGGGAGACTCTTTAGAGGGGAGAGAGGAAGGCCAAGGACAGCACTGTGGGGAAGAGCACATGAAAGAAAAGGAAGGGGATCCAGCAGAGGAGGGGAGAAGGAACATTTGGAGAAGCAGTAGCAGATGGTGTCCTGGAGGCTGGGCCGGGAGGGCTGGATGCTGCACAGAGGCCAGGCCTGTGACTAACCTGAGGCCCCGGGCACCAGAGGACAGAAGGCAGTGCTGTGGAGTTGCAGGGCCTCCGTGGCGTTTCTGGTATCTCAGGAAATAATGGGCAGGAGGGGAAATGCAGAATCAGAGAGCAAGAGGAGGTGCTAGTGTGGCTTTCATTGAGGAGGTGAGGGCAGGAGCATACTCAAAAGCAGAAGGGTGGAGGCCAGTGGTGAGGGAAGGCGATTGGGGGAGTCAGAAATAGGAGGGGGAAGGGAACTGAGGAGGCAGGAAGGACCGAGCTGAGCGAAGTGAGGCTGGGGTTGGAGAGGGATGAGTTGTCTGAAGGAGCTGGACGCCTTTACTCCCAGGAGTGAGGGGTACCTCAGGTGAGTATGTAGAAGAGGGTAGATGGGAGACTTGAAGGGTGCTCTTAGAACTGGTTCAGGGGAGCAGAAAATAGTAAGAAGTGTAGGGAAGGACCAGACTGGGAAGCGAGGCCAGACAGGCTGATTTGGAGCCCACTGGCAGGACTTGGGGGGATGGTTGCTAGGTGATAAAAAGGCTGTGAAGCCAGGGAGGGCAGCGTGGAGGTGGTCTAGGTGAGAGTGGGGTGGGCTTGGTGTAAGAAGTCGGAAGCAGCACCCTGAGGGGTGGGGGTGGTGGTGGTGGCTACCGCCACGGCAGCTGGGCAGCTCCAGCAGGAGAGAGAATCCTGTGTAGCCAGAGGGGACCAGTGGGCCAGATCCTACATGGAGCTGCAAAGAGGGAA
This sequence comes from Talpa occidentalis, assembly GCF_014898055.3. Taxonomy (NCBI): domain Eukaryota; kingdom Metazoa; phylum Chordata; class Mammalia; order Eulipotyphla; family Talpidae; genus Talpa; species Talpa occidentalis. The sequence continues at coordinate 6,413,794 of NW_023601754.1, forward strand.
ATGGCCCCTCATGGGCTCATAGTAGCCCCCAGGGACAGGAGACCTGTCCTCTGACTCTTGTGCCTTCAAAGCGGAGACTTAGGAAAGGCCTGGAGGCATCTGGGGTAGGAGGTTCTGGGGTGAAAGAAAGTTTCCCCGTGAGCTGAGAATACAGTGTCGCCTGTGTTCTTTCGTTTTGCTTTTTAATCCCCGGTTGGTACTGGAAAAACTGGGCTGGCCAGGGCCGAGGGCTGGGGCCGTGGCCCGGGGTTCCGTGGGGGCCATGGCAGCGGCCTCACGCAGGGCGGGGCTATCATTGGCAGTACAAAGCCGGCTGCAGCCGCCACTTCATCTCGGAGGAGGCCCAGGAGCGGCAGGACAAGGAGGTCTTCCAGCAGAACATGAAGCGGCGGCTGGAGTCCTTTAAGTCCACCAAGCACAACATCTGCTTCACCAAGAACAAGCCGCGACCACGCAAGGCCGGCCGCAAGAAGGCACGTGTTTTCCCTGGGCTCCTGTTGGGGGCTGGAGACTGACAGCACGCAGTCTGAGCCCCCGTGTGTGGGAGTCCAGGCCAGAGGGGCTCTAGTAGGATAATCCTTAGGCACTTGGTGGCTGTGGTAGCTTGGGTTCCCTTTTGCATCTTCCTGGAGCCCCAGGAGGGTCAGGTGAGGCCTTCAGAGGATGGTCAGCCTCATGGACCCATGGTCTCCCGAAGGAGGCAGCAGAACATCCTCTCAGAGGTGAAACAAGCAGGAGCCCCTAAGTCAGCCCCTAAGGCTGCTGAAGGGTGATCCCTTGCTGGGGCATCGGATACTCTGACTCCACACTTGCCTGGGGTGGGGTTGCAAAGGGATACCGGAACCACTGGGATGGACACAGATGCTCTCCAGGCAGCCTGTCCTTCTGTTGACCCTGTGGGTAGGCAGGGCTGGGGTTTGGCACTAGAGCCAGAGGCTTAGGGTATTTTTCTTGGCCCTCAGAAGGACGGTGTGGCTAGCACGGAGGCTACCAATGGGAAACCACCTCGAGACCTGGGCCTTCAAGACACAGGCAAGCCAGGAGCAGGGGTAGGCTGAGGGAGGGCAGGCCAGAATGGTGGAGGGACCTCTCTGTGCTGCATCCAGCACACAAGCTGGAGCCCTCAGGGACTAGTGGGGCACACTTGACTTCAAAGTTGCAAGTGCTCAAAGCAGGCATTAAACAACTGTGACAGGTGTCTACTAGCTACTTACACGCTGTAGGCCCTGAGGACTGGACAGGGTCATGGAGAAGGAGAGCTGGGTCTGGGCCTTGAAGGGCAGGCAGGCACTGGGGTCCGGTGTCCTGTCTGCAAAACCAGCAGGAGTTTGGATGAGCTGAACATGGACAGTCCTGCCAGCACCCCAAAATGTTCCTGTTTTCAGTTGGTGTGGGGTCTGGGGCTGCGGGGAGAAGTTGGGGAAGCTGGACAGTGTGGCACCCCTGGTGGCTTCCTCTGAAGACTCTGCTATCCCTGATTGTCCCCTTGGGCTCTGCATCTCACTCCCTTCCTCTCAAGCCCGCCGGCCCCCAAGCTGGTGCTAAAGTGGCCCAAGGAGAAAGCAGACGGCTCTGCCAACCGTGGGCTCTGCCTGGGGGGATAGAGAGCAGGTTCGGGCTTGCGTGGTAGCTGCTGGGCCAGCTGCCCCCATTCAGCTCTTGTCCCTGTTCAGCTGCTGTCATCTTAACGGTGGAGTCAGAGGACGAGGAGGAGAGTGACAGTTCGGAGACAGAGAAGGAAGATGACGAGGGGATCATCTTTGTGGCTCGGGCCACCAGTGAGGTTCTCCAGGAGGGCAAAGTCTCAGGTAATGGCTTCCCCTGCCCGCTCCCTCTGGAGCAAGCTACAGCTGCATAGCTGCCTTCCTCTGCCTTCTCTCTGGGCCGCTTCTTCTACTCTGACTTATTCACCACCCAGGAATGACTGAAGGTCTCCTTGTATCAGACCCCAGACATACATGATTGGATTCACTCCTTCCAACAAACAAGATGGGGAAACTGAGCTCATAGAACTAAAGGGACTTGGGACTTTTCCAGTGTCCCACAGCAGACGCAGAGCTTGAACCTGCCCCATCTGATTGCAGAGCCCACAGCCTTTGCCCAGCCTCGCTGGCAGTCTGTTGAGGAATAGGAAGCGACTAGCAAACCTGACTCTGTTGCACCCAAGTTCAGCAAACCTTCCCTCAGGGAGAGCCCCCAGGGTGGCAGCCTAAATCCTAAATCCATCAAAACGAATTTAGAGGGAGGAGTCTAAATCCATCCACATAGAGTTATGGGGGCTAAAAAACACATGGGGACACCTAACTCAATGCTCATCCTCACTGCTACTTGGCTCAAGCACCCTCATGTTTTTAAAAAATATTTTATTATAGAAAATTTCAAAATGCACCAGATACCACAGTAAAGGAAACTCTCATTGATCCATTACCCAGCTTCATTGATGACCCACCTATAACTGATCTTATTTCATCTCACCTAAGCCTATCTCCTCCCTGGGTTCTTTTGAAGTAAATCTCAAACATCCCATCATTGTATCAGTAAATACTTCAGCATCATCTCCAAAAGATAAGGATTTTCTTAGAGAATATAACCCTAATACCGTATCATATCTAAAACGGGTGTCTTCAAATGGCCAAAAACTGGTCAGAGTGCCCTGATTAATTTTTTTTTCTATAATTTGTTCAAATAAAAATCCAGCAAGGCCCACGCATGGCATTTGGGCGACAGGTCTTTTTCCGTCTCTAGCACTACTCCTCAAGTGGTTCTCAAGGAGGCAGTGGAGAGATTTTTTTCCCCCCAGGGGACACTGGGCGATGTCTGGAGATATTTTTGGTTGTCAGAACTGGAGGTATGGGCTTGCGCTGAGTGGGTGGAGGCCGGGGATGCTGCTAAGCATCCTACAGTGCATGGGACGGCCTCTCACAACAAAGAAGGTACCTGTTCCAGCATGTCAGTGGGGTCAAGCTTGACTTATCGGTCTCTCCCACCTACTTCCTTTTCCTTAACAGCTATTTAGTGAAAGAACCTGGTTATCTGTCCCACAGTCATTTCCAATCTCCCGATCTGGGTTTTGCTGCTTGCATCCCCAAGGTGGTGTTTAACATGTTTCCCTGCCTCTTATTTCCTTTAAACCAGTCATTAAATCTAGATCAGATTTCCGTTCTAATTTTTGGTCTGAATACTCTGTAGGTGGTGGTGGCCGTGGGCTACTGATTACATCACATCAGGAAGCACATGCCATCTGGCTGTTTTTCTGGGCTATTAGCCTGAGCCACCCATTGTCAAGTTCCCCATCAGCTTTTCATCACATGTTTTTTTATTGATGATCTGATCCAACATGTTGCTAGAGCCAACATTTTATTAGGGGTTGCACAATGGTGTTATTCTACATCTATTTTTTCATCTTCATTTATTAGGAATTCTCCTATGAAGAAAAAATTCTGCATGGTAATGACTCATATTTTGAGATACATTTCATACAGGAAAGAATGAATAAATGCTTGGTTTTTTTCCATTTTTATTTATCAATTTTTAGATCGATCAGTTAGTTCTCTAGCATCCTCCAAAGACGAATACTGAAGTTTTTTCTTGATCTAGTTTCGTTTGGCATTGTTAAAACGGACTAGTTTGGATCTTTCGAGAGCAGTAGTTTTACTTTCAATCTTGGCATCCATACCTCTCATAACATGCTCGCCCAAGTGTATTGGACTATGTAGCATTTATCAATGAGCAGACATACACTGAGCACCTATTAAATGCAAGACACTGCTCAACTTCGGAGAGCAGGGGCTGATGGGTGAGTGCCAGAGGGTTTCACTTTCCCAGGTTTCCTCTCTGAGGACCTCAGCCTTCCTGTCATGGAGTGGCTGAGCCTTCCCTCCTGGCTGCCAGTGATTCTGGGCTCCTCAGCTCATATCTCTTCTGTTCTGTCTTCCCTGTTGTGGCCCGGCCTTGGCCTGCTATTAGGTTTGCATGAGCTCATGTTCCTGGGGTTGGTGGGAGCTCAGGCAGGGTGCCCAGCTGCAAAGCCTTTGGCTTCTTTGCCCTCCCTGCCATTGCATCCTCGCTGCTGTCTGGGATGGGCTTGGTGGGATGTGGTTTCTGAGGCCGGTGCCGCAAGAGGGTGGGGACTGAATGCACGTGGGGCTTCTCTCCTGCCTGTCTCCTGCTTTCTCCTGGTTTAGTTATTGACACTTGTTCAGCAGGTATTTGTTAAGCAAGTACTATGTGCCCGGCCCCATGCTAGGTGCTAGCAGTTCCACAGAGAGCAAAGCCAGTTGTGTTTCCCCTCAGCAAAGCTTTCATCAAATTCACCAAAGAATCGCATAAATAGATGTTATATAGCAACTGGGGGATGAATTAATTCATGAAAATGTGCTTATACTTGGAAGGGCTCTGCTGTGTCAGTAACGAGCTCCTGTGTACTCTCTGTCCCCAGGGAGCCTCGAGGTGTGCCCGAGCCCACGCATCATCCCCCCGTCCCCGACCTGTGCAGAGAAGGAGCTACCCTGGAAGAGTGGGCAGGGGGAGCTGGCGGTCTACGTGTCCTCAGAAACCACAAAGATTGTGCCCGTGGACATGCAGACAGGCTGGAACCAGAGCATCTCGTCCCTGGAGAGCCTGGCATCCCCGCCCTGTACCCAGGCCCCGACTCTGAGCCGCCTGCCTCCCCGCCCACTGGCCGCCGAAGAGTCCCAGGCCCCTCTCGACATGCCTTCTGATCCCCGCTCTAGCTTCGCCTTTCCACCGAGCCTGGCCAAGGCGGGCCGCTCTCGCAGTGAGAGCAGCGCTGACATCCCCCGGCAGCAGGAACTGCAACCCCTCATGGGACAAGAGGACCACACCCATCTCAGCCCAGGCACCGCCAACTCCCACTGGTGCATCCAGTTCAACAGAAGTGGCCGGCTGTAGCCCAGGGAGCTGGGGAGGAGCGGGAGGCGGGAGCTGCGGGGGGAGTGTTCCCTGGGCAAGGCGCTGTGGAGCCCACCCAGCCTGACGTGGGGCCAGAGGGACCTGGACTGAAGTAGCAACAACTGGGCCTCCCTGGGTGGGTCAGAAGGATGTCCTGGGCTGCTCTTCACAGGGACCCTTTTCACCACCCTGCCTGCTCCTAACCCTGCCACCTTCCCTTTTAGTATAGGCCCTGACACTGCTCAAGACCTGGTGCAGAGCTTCTAGGGGCTGGGCCGAGACTTGAAGAGCTGATAACCTTCCCCAGCGGGTCCTCATGGAGTCACCCTAGGCAGCTGTCCTGCCCCCAAAGCAAGGGCATCATTCCTCAGCTGACGCTGGTCTTTCTTGCCCTCCATCCCCTGTCCAGCACCAGGTCAAGGACAGTGCCCTGGCAACAAGGTTTGGTGAGGGGCTGGTCCTCAAAGGCATGGGGGTGGGTGGTGGAGTAGGCCTCAATCTTGACCTTCGTTGCCCTGTTGGGTCAGCTCCCCATAACTGGTTTAGTTTTAGTTTTTTTTTGGGCAGTGGGAATCTGTCTCCACTTTATCTCCTTCCCTCTGCTGCCAGTTATTGGGGTGATAGTTTTCTTTTTCCAGGACCAAGGCCACAGGGCTGGGCCAGGCTCCAAGCCAGGGCTGCTTCTAAGCCAGGGTCACTCTGGGGATCTGCTGCTCTGCATTCACGTCTGGACCTTTCTGGGTCTAGGTTTTCTGAGGCACGGGAGACGGTGGCCTCTGAGGTCTCAATTACCACCTTCACATTCCCCAAACAGGAAAGGAACCAGGTGCCCCAGGGCCCCTGCCCCACTGCTCCGAGGGCTGGGCTGGCTGGCCGCAGAGGTAAGGAGGCTGACTGCTGGCAGGTGCTGGCAGAGGTTAGCACCTGCCCTGCGTTTTGTACCTTGAACCTGAGATACATTAAACATCTCTCAGATGGATGGGTGATCTGTGTCCGTGTGTCTAGGGGTTCTAGGCTCAGGGAGGAGGGTGTTCTAGGGGCCCAGAGGGGTACAGGGGTATCTACTGGAGGAAGTGGAAACTTCCAGAGGCTGACTCCGGGCTTCTAGAATAGAGAGTGGAGGGGGTCTTGGGGAGAACAGTTAAGCTCTCTGGCTCTCCCTCCCCCTCCCCCACCCCTTCTCAATACTGTCCCCTGAGCTGAGCACCCAGGTGGCAGTCCAGGGAGGTTGTCACTGTATGGGCTTGGGGTCACAGAACTGGAAGGCTACAGAATGGGAATGGTCAGGAAGGAAAGAGACCCTAGCGGTCAAGCGCCAAGGTGGCCAAAGATGTGGCCCCCACACACCGGGACGACATTAGTGGTCTGGAAAACCCGGGACAGGCACAGAACTGATCTGCATGGTGGGTGCGAGGCAATCTCAGGGTGCTGGGTACCCTGAGTGATTACCAAATTGGGCAGTGTGGGGGCCACAAACATGGCTCGAAATCCCTGAGTAACAGCAGTCTCAGATTCAATCCCCACTGTGTCTGGAGGGCTTTTAAAAGAACACATTTATCGAGATATAATGCACATACCATAAAACTCACCTGTTTCTAATGCACAGCTCAGTGGTTTTAATATATTCAGAACTGTGCAACTCTCATCACACTCTAAGTTTAGAACATTTTCACTGTCCCCAAAAGACACCCCGTCCCCATTAGCTCTCCTCGCCCCCTGCCCTGCCCAGCCCTAGGTTTTCACTAACCTACTTTCTGTCTCTGTAGATCTGAATGACTCTTGACCTGCTGTGAAAGCTACATATTTGGTCAACAGACATTCCTTGCTTTTCACCAGGGGTATTACACGTGAGGAAGAGGGAGAATGGCTTAGGCGTTGCCCTCAGGCCTTCAGCAGTGATTGGGCCTAGGAATTCACAGCCCCCACTGTCACTCCCTAGCTATGTCATTGTAGGCATGTCACCTCCTCTCTCTGAGCCTCACTGTCCTCATCTCTAGTGTCCTGTCAGAAGAATCTAGTACCGAGTCTGGCCTGTGGTAAGGCATCGTAACTCTTTCTCTTTATTGGTCTTACCCAGCATGACAATGATCAGGGAGAAGGGGTCCTTGAGGAGATCTGAGAAGGTCCTGGGAGGAATTGTGCCTGCATGGAGGGGTACAGACAGCACGGGCAGAGTTGGGAGGGTGCATTCCAGGCAGAAAGGAGTACAGGAAGAAAGGATGCCGGGAGCACATATGGTGGAAAGCAGGGAGCAGAGGGGTTTGGGGTTGGAAGACACCAGCCAGGGACTGGTGGGGAGACCCTGCTGAGTATTGGGGGTGGTAGAGAGCTGGGAGAGTTGTGAGGTGGGCAGTGGTGTAGGCTGTGATGTGCTTTGGGGGGCTCAGATGTAGCCGCTCTCAGGCGGAAGACGTGAAACCCCAGCCGGGAGATGGATTGGTAGACAAACATCTAGAGGTGAAAGTCCTGTTGCTCGAGCAGCCCAGGGCTGGTGCTGGAGAGAGCAGGCGGTCATTTCCAGACTTAACGTCAGAATCACTGGGGAGCATGTCAAACGTGCAGATTCCTGAGCCTACCCTAAAGGTTCTGACTCAGCAGGCCTGTGGGGGCCCAGAAGTCAGTAACCTTAACCAGCATCCTGGAGGGAGGTGGGCCACAGACCACATCCTTCCAGAATTATTGGATTAGTAAGGCTGTAGAAACCAAATCAAAAAACAACTCCCTGGGGCTGGGAGTGGTGTAGGGGAGGGGCAGCAGAGGGTCTCCTGGAGCTGGGTAACCAGGAGCTGCAGCACTCCAGCAGAGAGTTGGTCAGAGATGAACAGACAGGTCTAGACAAACAGGTATCTGGGATACAGGAGAGCAAGTGAGTCAAGGGTGGTTTGCCTGACTGGGCAGGATGGCAGAAATGGCTTCTGTGCCACATGAGATGCACCCAGGTCTTGAAGGAGAAAGGATTTTGACTGGGGGAGATGGGTGTGGGCATTTCTGGTAGAGGAGACAGTTGGAGACAAGCCCCACAATGAGATGAATTTTCCAGAGCCAGGAGCTGGACAGAAAGCTGTGGGTGTGCTCAGATGACCTTGAATGTCACACTAACGAGTCTGGAGTTTACGTAGGCCAAAGGCGAAAGGGGTTTGGAAGGTCTGGGGTGCATATCACCTTCCCTGTCTGAAGCTGTACGGAAGAAAGGTTTGCAAGGTGTGGAGAGGCTGTGGGTCTCTGGTCACTAGGTCCACGAGGCACAGAACTCCCATTTAATTTCTGATGGATCTGTGTTGGCAAGGAATGGGAGGCTGAGGGAGGGTTGAGGGGCAGGGGAGGGAGGTCCAGCCCCATTCTATGATCTCAGTGGAAAAGGCTGCTGTGGAGTAGATTCTACTGCCAGGGGAGCCACAGAGATGAGCCCCATGAGTCACAGCTGAGTCCTGCAAGCTCAGCCCACAGAGCCTGCTGAGGTCAGGCATCCAGGCTGGCTCTAGGCCCCAGTGCTCCCCACTGGGCCTCAGTCTGCCCCCATTTCTCTCTGGATCTTTGCCATCTTAGGTCATTCATCCTGCCTCTTCTGTGTGCCTTTTGGACTGAGCTTCTCCACTTGTGACCTGGCTCATGTGGGGGGCCTTGGGAGGGCAGGGTGGGGTGGCCAGTCTCAGTTTGGTCAGAATAAGCACTTATCCTGTGCTAGGTCCTGTGCTGGGTTCTGGAAGCATAGGCGTGGACAAGACAGAGTCTCTGTTTTCATGAGCTTACAATGCACATTCTACATGGAGTGAATGAACCAGGGCCTGGGCCTGGCCCTGACTGTCTGCCTGTTCCCAGGGGTGCTGAGGTCAGCTCTAGCCTGTGGCTTGCAGCTTCTTATTTGCCCCTGGCATTGGAGGGGTATGTGCGCCTGCCCCTGCCCCCACCCTCCAGCTCTTTGGGCTCCTGGGAAACCTGACTGGTGGGGAGGGAGGGCACACAGTGGGCAGCAGAAAGGGAGGGAGGGAGCAGGCAGCAGTGACTCAGTGGGGTGGCCCTGGGACAGCTGGGGAGGGAGCCAAGGTTGGGCCCGATGCTCATTGAAGCTAGGGGAAGGTGGCAATGGAGCCAGACAACTCCCAGCTGAACAGCCCATGAAGGCTCCTGGGTAGCTGGCCTGGGAGTCTGGAGTCTGGGGGCTGATGTGGTAGCTGGAATGGGGCAGGGAGGGGAGGAGACTGCTGTTCCTACCGCACCTCCTCCTGATGCCCAGGTTGCCTCATAAAGGGGGCTCTTTCCTTAGAGCCAGAGAAGCCAGGACGCCCATTCCCCACTCCCCCACATCTCGCCTCCTGCCCTAGGAGCCGGGCATGCTGTGGGCACAGTACCTTCTGCCACAGGAGACTTCCCACAAACTGGGTAGTGTGACCAGACCCACATGCCCCAAAAGGGCCTCACACCTCAGATTTGGGAGGGATCTCACAGGTGAATAACCCAAATGACTTTCACCAGGATCCCCTGACTGGGGGCAAAGAGAAAGGCAGGGCACCAACACAGACGGAACAGAGCCAGAGAGCTGGCAGCGAGCCGAGGTTTGACACAGGATCTCCCCCAGCCCTCCTGTCAATCCCAGGAGAAAGGAATGACTTCTCTTCCCCCTTTTTTCCTCATAGGTGAGGCTCAAAGAGAACAGGGTTGCTGGAGCTCACCCAGCAGGTAAGTGGAGGCCTGGGTTAGTGTCTCTTTGGTTTCAGGACCAGAACCCAGCCTCCTTGGGTGGACCTAGTGTGTCCTTTGTGGGGTGGGCTGGGGTGGGAATTGGGATATGTACGTGTCAGAAGTAATCCTGGTGGACTGGTGGACCTGGCAGGCCTCCCAGCCTAGAAGCCTCATTGTCCCCTCTTCGTCCAGGCCAGACAGCACCCCCATCCCTCCAGGGATCACACAAGTTGTATCCTGGTGTTTGGGCTTGGGGTCTGCAAGGAAAGTGGCGGCTGCAATGAGGCCCCTCTGTGAATACAAGCCCACGGGCTCCCAGCACCCCAAGCATCTGGCCTGAGCTCAGGCAGTTGCTCTTTCTAGGGAGCCTTTGTGACTAAGGGCTCAGGCTTTTCTTTCTTCTTTGACCATGAGGAATGAGTGCGTCTGGTGGGGCAGAGGCAGCCGGTCAGGCTGCGCACCCCAGGCTTGCACAGAGCAGAAGCGCCCGCAAGGCCCTTCCCCGCCCCAGGCGGCCCCAGGCGCTCACTCACCCTGTCGCTCGCCCCTTCCCCAGCCTCCCAGGGGTGAGCTTCCAGCGCCCTTGTCCAGGCTCGGCAGCGGGCACGGCCGGTGCGGTCTTGGGTCGCTGCCCCTGCGGCTGAGGCGAGGCCGACGGGTGGGCGCGTGCCCCGCGGGACCCCGGGGCTGGGAGCTGGGGTGCAGCCCAGCCTTTTGCTGCCGTCGGGCGAGGCGCGGAAGCTGCGGCTGCGTCCTCCCGCCGCCAGGGGGCGCTGCGGCGCCGCGGGCCCGGCGCCCGCGTTTCCTCCCCCGCGGCCGGGAGGCGGCGCCCGAGCACGCCGGCCGCGCGCTGTCCCCGCCGTCGAGGCGGCGCGTCGGAGGGCGGCTGCGCGGCGTCCCGGGGCGTCGCGGTTCCCCACGGCGGGCCCGGGGCGGGGTGCGCGTGTGGCGCGCTCGAGGGGTCGGGTCGGGGAGGCGAGGCCCGGGCCGGGCGGGGTCGCCGCCTGATTGAGGCCCGCAGAGACTGGCGTTGGGGCGCGGAAGGTGGGGGCCCACGTGAGCGGAAGGTGGGGGCCCACGTGAGCGCCCATAGGGGATGGCGGGTGTGGGCAGAAGGAAGACCCAGCCGTTCTCTCCTCTCTTCTCTTCAGGCCTGAGCTGCTGGCGCGTCTGTGCCCCCCGTACCCCGGCACCGAGACTGGCATGTCTCACGGGCTGGTGCTTCCTCCTGCATCGCCCACCGACCCCTGCCCGTCGTCTTCACCCCGGCTCCTGGATGAGTGGGGGCTCAGTTCATAGTCAGACTCCCACGTGCGCTGAGCAGACCTGCTCTTAAAGAGGGGGTGATGGAAGGGCCCTTGAAGGGTGGGGATGAGTCCCCAGACTCCCAAGGCCACGCCGCCGACTGGAGGTTTGCTGTATGCACTTTTAGGGATGCCTTGGACGAGGAGGAACTTGCTCCCCAGGGACAGGTCAAGGGCCCTGGGCCTCCAAGACCACCAGCAGGGGCAGCTCAGGGTGAAGGGCTACATGGCAGCTGCCTGCCTGGGGACCTGCAGTCACCCCCAGGGCAGATGGCTGCAGATGGGTCAGGGGATGGCCAGAGGGGCATATTAGGAGGTTCTTCAGTCCAGTCAGAAGAACCAGCCACTTCTGATGTGGAGAGCCTCCTGTGCCCAATGTCCGTGCACCTTAGCCTGGCACAGGGAGAGAGGGACAGCCCTGGGGGAGGCTTGGCAGGGGACCCAGTTCCAGGCAGGCCAGTGCCGGTCAGCTTGGGCGGTGGGGAGTTGGATAACAACTCTGTGAATCTTGGAGACTCCTTATCTGAGACCTCGTCAGAGCTGCTGGAGGCAGGTAAGGGAGGCAGGGCCAGGGAAGTCTTGGGAGTGGGGTTGCCTGGAGGGAAGTGCTAAGACTTGGTGAGGCTGAAGCCCAGGTCCAAGGCGGGGTCTGAGGGTAGGTGGCCCAATGCAGACCCCAGCCATTTCCCTTCCCAAGACCCCAGCAAATCCCAGGACTGCAGTAAATCCAAATTTCCTAAGCCGGCTGACTACCTCCTGGCCCAAGACCTCACCTGGGAGCTGCTGTCCAGTGGCATGGCTGCCTTGCCAGGTAGCCAGGAGGCACCAGAGGTGGTAGAGGTGGGGTGACTCGATTGGTCAGGTGTTCACTGACTTCTCTCCATAGGAACTCGGGATGTAAACGGCCGGGCAGTACTGCTTCTGTGTGCCCACAGCCCAGCCTGGCTTCACCCCAAGTGCAGCAGCCATGAAGTCATCCGCCTTTTGCTGTACCTGAGAAGCATCCCCAGGTTGAGGGGGGAGGAGGTTGGGGGACAGAGCCTGAGACAGGAGGTGGCCGGCTCTGGCAGTAAGGTACTGAACCAAAGCTTGCCCCTTTAGGCCCAAAGTGCAAGCCTTGGGACTGACGGTGCTAGTGGATGCCCAAATTTGTTCCCCGAGTTCTTCCCTCTTCTGGGGGCTTAGCCAGCTGCAAGTGAGTACGGTATTATAACCCCTTCTCATGCCTCCTCATATTCACACACCCCATTCCTTTTGTGTAGGGTTAGGGTGGGCTGAGCTCAGATTCCTTGCAGGAAGCAGCCCCAGGGTCAGTGCACCAGGTACTGCTTTTGGGAAAAATGCCAGAGGAGATACCTTCAGCACTGCAGGTACTGAGCCATATTCACCAGGGATGAAAGTAGGGTGTTCCCCATTAGGCCTGGATCACTGCACCTTCTTTCCTTGCAGCTAGAGCAGCTGCCCTCGTCTGAGAGCTTGCTGACACACATCTCTGCTTTGGGGTTGCCTGCTTCACTGGGAGGAGGCTTACCTTACTGCCACCAAGCCTGGCTGGACTTCCGGATGGTCAGTGTGGGGTGGGGCACAGGGTGGGTACATAGGCAACTCGGCCTGCAGAGCAGCTTCTTCTGGGGTGATGTGAGCAGTGCAGAGATGTTCGTGGAGGCTTGAAATCCAGGATGGCTGGATGAGCACCATGCATTGCTCAGGTCAAACCTGCCCTTTCTCACAGCGTCTGGAAGCCCTGTTGCAGAGCTGCCAGGTGGTTTGTGCCCTGCTTCAGGGGGCCATCGAGAGCATGAAAGCTGTGCCCCAGCCTGTGGAGTCTGGGGTAAGTATCCCCCCCAAGGCCTGTCCAAATACTCCGTCTCCTTTTCATCCATGTCACCTCCACCTCCACTACCTGTTGCTGTTAATCACAGGAAGTCAGTCAGCTGCTACGGCAGGCACAGGTCCTGATGCAACACGTGTTAGATTCGCCACGGCTGGCATGGCTGCAATGCCAGGGGGGTTTGGAGCTGTCATTGCTGAAGCAGGAGGTCCCAGAGGTGACCCTAAGCCCAGACTACAAGTAGGTGTCAGCCCATCTCCCTGATGTTGCCCCAACCTAACATATCCCATATCAATGATTCAGTTGACTGCTCAGAACCAGCCAGGATTGTGGTCCCAGGATAGGGTGTAGTGGAGCAAGGCAGCTGGCAGAAACCTTAAGACCTGGTACCCTGTACTAGGCCGGCGGTGGATGAGGTGGACAAGCTGTATGGCCATGTGGATGGACTGCTGCACCAGCTGACCCTGCAGAGTAACCAGCGCATACAGGCACTCGAGTTGATCCAGACACTGGAGGCCCAGGAGAGCGGGCTGCGCCAGGTGGGAACTGTGCACCTCGGTGGGCCTTGTTCCCCACCTCAGACGTCATGCCTACCACACAGCAGCTCTTCGTTCCCTGTTTGTGTCCCTCCAGATTGAGATGTGGCTGCAGCAGGTGGGCTGGCCTGCACTGGAGGAGCCAAGGGAGCCCTCACTAGACATGCTGCTCCAGGCCCAAGGCTCATTTCAGGAGCTGGACCAGGTAGCCCAGGTGAGTGTGGGCACTTACACCTTCTGTAAGTGCCAGGATCCCTTGCCACGCACTGTGAATGTGGATAAAAGCAAACCTATTCTTTGCTCTCAGAATCTGTAGTCCATCAAAGGTTGAAGTCATGTGTGTGTGTTTGCAAACTGAGGTAGGAGCTGTGGAGAGAAGCAATGCAGGTGATTCTACCTTAATGTGAAAGACATGATAGAAAGGGTGTTGGACAAGTTTTCTTTTAAAAAAAAAAAAAGATTTATTTATACATACCAGAATGGAGGTAAAGGCCAGAGGTGTGGGGGTGAGCGGATTCACCAGAGACAGAGTAGGGAGCAGAATAGGCAGATTGAATGAAATACACTGCTGAGGGGAGCAGCAGGCGAGGCAGGAGAGGTCTGCTGTGCTATGTGGGTTGCTTCCTGGCCGGGAATTGAACTCGTGCTGCAGTGGCTGTGGTTAGATTCATAGTTTGCATCTTAACCTCTTATGCCACCAGGGAGGCCCCAAATTTTCTTGATAGTGACTTGAACTGAGCTGAGAATTGGTCTGGGGGAGTGGGCGGTGTAAAGAATGGGGCGTGAAGGGAAGGTTTCCTATCACAGCGTGTAGATGTCAATGGAAAAGACCTGGGCTCTGAGCTTAGAACAGCAGACCTGGCCAGTTGAGTGCAGTCTCTGTCTCCAGGAACAGGTCAGGCGAGGAGAGAAGTTTCTACAGCCACTGACTGGCTGGGAGGCAGCTGAACTGGGCCCCAGGGGTGCCCACTTTCTGGCTCTGAAAGCCCAACTGACTGAATTCTCTAGGGCTGTGGCCCAGCGGCGGCAGCGACTGACAGATGCTGAAAGGCTGTCACGTTTCTTCAAGCAGGTGGGTGAGGGGTCCTGTCCTTGAATCCAGGTGGTCAGTGGAGTGAGGGGAGTGACTGTCCAGCTCTACCAGAGACTGCAATTTTTCATAATCCTGCTTGTGCTTGTTTTCAGTCTAACCCCAAAATTCAACCATTGGAGCCAGCCAACATGCTGCAGGGTTGGGGAGGGTCGCAGAGAAGGCACTGTGGTCTCAGTGGAACCCTCCTTCACTGCCTTTGTGTTGCAGGCTTCCACATGGGCTGAGGAGGGGCAGCGGGTATTGGCAGAGCTGGCACAGGAGTGCCCTGAGGTCGTGCTCCAACAGCTGCAGCTGCACTGGACCAAGCACCCTGACTTGCCTCCTGCCCATTTCCGAAAGATGTGGGCTCTGGCCACGGGGCTGGGTTCTGAGGGTATCCGCCAAGAGTGCCGCTGGGCCTGGGCACGATGCCAGGACACCTGGCTGGCCCTGGACCAGAAGCTAGAAGCTGCGCTAAAGCCACAACCATCAGCAGGCAGCACAGCCAGCCTAGGTGTCAGCCAGGTCCCAGGTGCGCCTGCCACCCCTCCTCCGAGGAAGGCTTATAGCCTTGATCGAAACCTGCGGTGGAGTCTCAGCAAGTCTGCCCGCTCCTGCCATCATGCGGCAGCCACTGTGACTGCTGGCCATGGACCAGAGCCTGGAGGCGGTGCCCAGCCAGGGTCATATTGCACCATGCAGCCACCAGGCAGCCCTGACCCTAGGAGCTCAAGCAGGTGCAGACAGTGGGCAGGGCAGGGAGGGCAGTGGCAGGGCAGATGTTTGGGTCTTGATTCCACCTGCCTTGTAGGCTCCAGCTGGTGCTGGCAGAGATGGTGGCTACAGAGCGGGAGTACGTCCGTGCCCTGGATTACACCATGGAGAACTACTTCCCTGAGCTGGATCGCCCTGATGTGCCCCAGGGCCTCCGTGGTCAGCGCACCCACCTCTTCGGCAACCTGGAGAAGCTGCGGGACTTCCACCGCCATTTCTTCCTGCGTGAGCTGGAGGCTTGCACCCGGCACCCGCCCCGTGTGGCCTATGCCTTCCTGAGACATGTAAGCGCCATGGGCCACAGGCCTCCAAGTGATTGTGCCACATTCCACAGAGAGCCATTGAGCACATGCTTGGTGACAGGTGTACAGGTGTACAGCTTTCAGTGAGACCAGCAAGGCCCCCACCCCTCAGGGATCTCATAGTTTAGTGGAAGAGACATAAAAGTGAAAAAGGTTATTCCATATTATAGCTGCAGCTGGGAGAGGGAAAAAGCAGACTAGACAGGTGCTTGTGAGTTAACTAAGGGGGATACCCCCTTCAGACAGAGTAGTTAGACTCTTGAGGCGCTACCTTTGAGCAGAGGCCAGGTGGAGGGGCTGGAGTCAGAGCGCGGCATCCAAGGGGAAGGTTAAGTACAAAGCCATGGGCAGGAAGGAGAGGCCCAGTGCTCAAGGGGCTGGGCTTGGTAAGGAAAGGAGGGTTGAGGTGAGGTGAGGCTCAAGCAATATTCTCAGAGCGACAGAAAGAGCAGAGCTGGACACAGGCCCCATTCCTCAGAGGGCCTGTGGGCAGGTCCCCCCTCTGCACATACCTTGTCTTGTCAGATCGCCCCTCATGTAGTGCAGGGCAGATAGAATCTGCAGGGGAAGGTGTCCCTGGGAGCCATCTTTTGGCATAGTCCTCTCAAGCTGAGGGTGATGTGGCCTCATTGCCCCCCGCCTGAGCTCTGTGTCCTCACAGAGGGTGCAGTTTGGGATGTACGCACTCTACAGCAAGAATAAACCTCACTCTGATGCCCTGATGACCAGCTATGGGCACAGCTTCTTCAAGGTAAGTGAGCCTGAGACCAGGGGGAGGGAGGCAGGAGGGAGTACCCTGAAGCTGCCTGATGGTCTCCTGGCCACCTGGCAGGACAAGCAGCAAGCGCTGGGGGACCGCCTGGACTTGGCCTCCTACCTGCTGAAGCCCATCCAGCGCATGAGCAAGTATGCCCTGCTGCTGCAGGAGCTGGCACGGGCCTGTGGTGGGCCCGTGCAGGAGCTCAGTGCCCTGCAGGCTGCCCAGAGCCTCGTGCACTTCCAGCTGCGCCACGGCAATGACCTCCTGGCCATGGATGCCATCCAGGGCTGCGATGTGAGTCTTCAGCCTGTGGTGGGAGAGAAATGAAGGGAAGGGGTGGAAGAGACTGGGTACCCACTGGGCCCCAACTTGACAGGTTAACCTCAAGGAACAGGGGCAGCTGGTACGGCAGGATGAATTCATGGTGCGCTGTGGGCGCCACAAGTCCCTACGCCGCATTTTCCTCTTTGAGGATCTGTTGCTCTTCAGCAAGCCTCGTCGAGGACCCACAGGCGTTGACACATTTGCATACAAGCGCTCTTTCAAGGTAGGCCTGCCTGGCTCCACCCTCTGCCCTCTGCTGTCCCAGACCCACACTCCGCCTCACGTAGCATCTCTCCGGGCCACACAGATGGCAGACCTTGGCCTCACTGAGTGCTGTGGGGATAACAACCTGCGTTTCGAGATCTGGTTCCGTCGTCGCAAGGCCAAGGACACCTTTGTGCTGCAGGCCACCAGCTTGGCCACCAAGCAGGCTTGGACAGCTGACATCTCCCGCCTGCTCTGGAGGCAGGCTGTCCACAACAAGGGTAGGTTCCTATCCCTTTATTCATCCCATGCTCCGTTCTCCCCGGAGAGTTTGCAGGAGACCTTGGGAGGAGGTCCAGCAGCAGTGGCCAATATGGAGGAAAGAATTTCAAAATCAGGCAGTCCCGGCTGCTGTCAGTGACTGCGGACCCAGCAGAGGCCTTGTCTTGTCTTTGAAAACGAATTGTGACACCTGCCCATGGGGTTGTTGGGAGGAGGGAGCCTGGCAACAGAAAGGCTCAGTTCACAGGAGGCGATTCTGTCGGGTATGGGTGTACAGGAGAGACTTATTTAAGGGGAAGGGGTGGTTAGAAGCCCACAGGCAAGGCTGATATCCAGAGAGGTCCTAGCTATGCTTATTCTCCACCCAGAGTTGCGCATGGCTGAGCTGGTGTCCATGGGTGTGGGGCGCAAGGCTTTCTGGGACATCGCCCCCAGCGAGGAAGCTATCAATGACCGCACCGTCAACTACGTCCTAAAGTGCCAAGGTAGCAGGGAGGCTGCAGGGCCAGGGTGAGGAAAGCTGTGTGGGAGGCAAGGAGACCTGTCAGCCCTGGTTGTGCGCCTCTTGGACTTTGGCCCAGATGTGCTTGGGCCTGTCCCAACCTGACCCTCTCTCTTACGCAGAAGTTCGCTCTCGGGCCTCCATTGCTGTGGCTCCGTTAGACTATGACAGTCCCTACCTGGGGGCCTCGAGCTCGCTTCCTGGAGACCCTGCTTCTTGCTCTGTACTGGGCTCCCTCAACCTGCACCTGTACAGGGACCCTGCTCTTCTTGGCCTCCGCTGGCCCCTGTATTCCACCAGCTTCTCCGAGGACTCAGCACTGGAGGCAGAAGCAGAGCTGGGTAGCCAGCAGTCTTTGAGTAGGTCTGGGCTTATCCAGAGGCAGGAGGGCTCGGCTTACAGTCTCGCCACCCTGCTGACAGCTCACCCAGTCTTCCTCCCTAGCTCCTGAGGATTCAGAGGTCTCCTCCCAGTGTCCGTCCGCCAGTGGCTCCAGTGGCTCTGACAGCAGCTGTATGTCAGGGCAGGCCCTGGCCAGAGGCCTGGAGGACTTATCCTATGTGAGTACCGTTTGTCCTCTCTGTACCAGTCCTCTCCCCAGTCCAGCCCAGGGCCTATGGCTGCCTTTTCTGAGGTGAAAAGTATGTGTGTATGAGAAAGAGAGAGAGAGAGAGAGAGAGATTGTTTTTGCTTCCCGGAGACCCTGCCTGACTCCTGAGCTGGGAATTAGGGATTCATGCTAACTTGGTACCACAGGTCTGAGCCTGGGCTCGAAGGCAGGGGGTGGATCCAGCAGCCTCTAACTTCAGGGAACACCACCTCTCTCTGGATCTGCGGTGACCAGGGCATGACTGGCACCTGAGACACCTCCAGCCCACACCCTTTTTGATGTCTGTGCTCACTGGACACACTGGTGGGGGCCTCTCCAGAGGAGTCTGGCAGCAGAGCCTGAATGAACACCCTGGCCCATGTGCCCTTCTTTCAGCTCCTCCTCTGCTAGGGGTTAGGATTAGGCTAGAGCAGAAGATAGGTGTTTCCATGCTATAGGCTGGAGGGGACACCAAGTGGCTCTGGCAGGGACTGGGCTGCCCCACCCCTCAGGAGGAACATAGTTGTGTTTCCAGCAGCTGCTTCTCAGGCCCCGGTCTCAGCCAAGTTCCCCAAATTTAGGAGTAAGCCCAGTTCTACGTAACCTTACTCTCACCTACCCTGGCTCCCCCAACACAGCCCCTTTTTTCATGGGTCGGTTGGCTTTATTGACTCAGCTTTCAGTTAGAGTTGTCTAAGATTATTTCACTGTTGTGTCTTTAGCATCCCAGAGAAGTAGTCCAGGCCCTTGACTTGTGATTTACTCTTTATTGTTCATAATAAAAATAGACTGCTACACACCCTTGCATGGGCACTTGCATTCTGGGGACATCCTCGGTTAAAATGAGCCTTGGCAGGTGGGCACAGCGTTCTCGGGGCACTCTAGCCCTCTTGTAAGTACTTGCCCAGGATCGAGTAAGAGACAGACCTAGAGAGGCCCCTCTGGATGAGCAGGTCCACGCAGCGGCCATATTTCCTGGCGAAAGGCAGTGTGAGCTAGAAGGAAAGGCTGGTCTTATCCCTCATTTCTTGGCCAGTTTCCTACTCTAGTTGTGGGATGGGGGTGGCTGGGGGCGGGGAGGGGGGTCCTCCCATCTAGGCAGGGTGGGACCAAGGCTAGATGGTGACTTCTGATGCTTTTGGGCTAAGTTCTGCCCAAAGGCATCTTATGGGATTGTGGATCCCAGTGCACTGAGCAGAATGTCCAAAGAGTCAAAATGCACATTTCCTGCCACTGGTTTTCTACTTTATAGGCATGACTGCATCTTTCCAAGTCTTGATGGTAATTTGCTACTAGGGTGTTCATGGTGAAATGTCCAAGTACACTTGATTACAAAAATACCACATTAATAATCAGCTAATTTTTTTTCACCTGTAGCATTAAAATAACATGAACCCTGTAATTATTTTAAGGAGTCAAAAAAAGCAAAACAAAATATCTGGGTCATTTATTTGCCCTTAATAAGAACTGCTTTAAAGCCTCTTAAATATAAAAGAAAATCATGGCTAAATAGGTGACAGAGTTGGTACCATGTGTTGAAAGTCTGACCTCCAGTTGTTTCTCTGATTTCAACACCCCTCATGCTCAGGTTCACATGCTAGGCTTTCTGGGAAGTTTGTTAGTGATGAAAGCAAAACTGGCATCATTGGAACCCTAAGAAAACCAGTGGCCCAAATACTGCTTTTTGACCACTCTGGACTGGTTCTGTCAGCCATTGTTCTCATCCCCTGGGGCCGGGGACAGAGGTCTGGCTGCCTGGCTTGCCTTCTGGACAGTGCGGCTCCGGCACTTGTGCACCAGATACAGTGTCCATGTGAGGTATCCACAGGGACTCCACCTGCCAAGGGATGCAGTTAGATCTCACCTCCACCCAGCTGTACAGGCGTTCCTGGGTGTGCCGATCATCCTTGAAGCCAGTTATGGCCAGCAAATCCACCACAAACTGCTTGGGGCTGATGTGCAGGGTCTGCCATGAGAGCCTATGGTCAAGAGGGGCTGGGGGCAGCTACCTGACACATTTGCTCAGACCTGCAGAGCAGGATGTAGAACAGGGTCTGTCCTGGGCCACAGAGGTCAGGGGACACTTATCACTCCAAACTGTCTCTTGGCCAAAGCTTGGTCCAGATGTTGCTGCCCTGTCTTCCTGTCCCTGTGCTTGTTGCCATCCTTCTGCCCCGGACCTGTTTCTGTTACCCTCCTACCCCAAATGTGGCTTACTTCCTCTTGCCTTGCAACACTTACTATTGGTGCAAGGGGACAGGCAGAGAAGGACTAAGGCCTGAAGCTATCACACCTACCCACAGCCGGTTGGCCAAGGAAACCACCTTGGCTGTGATGACTTTGGGGTCCTTTTGCCTGATGGAGTCCAGGATGATGTCGGTCAGGAAGCGGTGACATTTCTGTGCGTAAAACATCTCTTCCCAGGACAGAGAGAAACTAAGGAAAGTCACCTCTGTGGAGGAGAAAGAGTAGATGTGCTGCAGCTGGCTGAAGCCAGAGCCTTAGAGCCAGCCTGAGTTAGGGGAGAGGCCTGAGAGAGACTTATCTTCCCCAAAGGACCCTGGGTAGGGGTTCAGGCATCTCTATAAGGAAGTGCAGGGCTGGACATGGTGCCAGAGCTTCACCTTGGGGCTGGGGGCTGGCTGTGGGCGATGTGTGCCTGAGGTTGTCCATCTGTGTAGTGTAGATGATGCTGTCTTCAAAGAACATGCAGGAGCCATCACTTCCCACTACAGGGGGATGGGTCACCTTTAGGATGACCCCTGCATTGTCCACTTCGCTGGCCTCAGGCAGAGGCTGCTCAGGGCTGGGGCTTTCTGTGAAAAAAGTAAACACAGGGAGTGACACTAACTTCACTACCTCAGAACCCAAGTAAGGAAAGGGACCTTTGTTAACAGACCAGTATAGTGACCACCCACCCTCCAGCAGCTGCTACCTCCAGTTTCTTGGAAGTAGTACCCTGGACCTGCCCTGGCTCTCTTGTGTTCACTGTTCTGGAATCCTTGAAAGACAAATCCTAAATTTCAGAACTCCAGGGAACTCTCTTAATTCCTCTGTTGAACTAAGAGCGGTATCAAACAGGGCCAGTAATCCTGCTGAGGACTGGAAATCTTTGCAAAACTGTAAAATGAGAGGGCCTTTTTGGGCAAGCCTTTTATGCATGTCCACTCTGAAAGGTACTCTTCACAGACCATTTTACAGACCATCAGGGCCCCTCCAAGCAGGGTGTGAGCCACTTTAACAGAAGGTGACAATGCTATAGGAAGGACTTCGAGGGAGCAGAGGAAAAAGCCCATTGTGGCAGTTATTACATCCCCCGGGACTGTCTCCACACCCCTCTCAGCCCCCTCCTCTCAGGCCCTATCTCCCGGTCACCTCCCTCTGGCTGTTCCTCAGCAACCTCAATGCAATGTGTCCTCTCTAAGACCTCCTCGTATTCATCCCAGTCATCGCCCAGCCCCCTTGCAGTCACCCAAGATGGACATTTGGTTCCTCCTTGACTCAGTCCTTGCCTGCTTCCTCCCTCAACTGCCTACCCCATTTTATCTAGAATGATGTTGGGGTTTCTAACACTCCCCCTCCTGCTGCATTTCCTCTGTTCCCGAAGCAAGCTTTCTGAGTGCACACCTGATTGCTTGTTCCCTTGTTTCAAATGCTTCAGTGTGGGCCCCCCTGTGGCACAAGGGGTTAAGTACAGCACTGGGAACTGTCTGCAGCCTCTGCAGCACGAGTTCGATCCCTGGCCAGGGAGTTACCCACATGGCGCAGCAGACCTCTCCTGTCTCCCTGCTGCTCCCCTCAGCAGTGTATTTCTGTCAGTCTGCCTGTTCTGCTCCCCACTCTGTCTCTGGTGAATCCTCTCACCCCCCACACCTCTGGCCTATACCCCAGTTTTTGTATGCATCAATAAATAAATCTTTAAAAAAAAAAATGCTTCAGTGGCTGTCCATTTCCCTTAGGATCAGTACAAAGTGCTAGGCCCTGAAGTTGGTACACAAGACCTGTCCTGCTTATGTATGTCTTCAGCCTTATCTCCCACCACTTCCATGTGAAGTCTGGTCTCCAGCTAGGCCACAGCTTGCTTCTCCTTCCTCCCCTTGTTGAGTCCCCAGTCTCGTGCTCCTACTACTTCACAGACACCCTCTTCCAATATGCTTTATGTGGTCTCGTGGCCTCGCCAGTCATACCAGTGTGCTGGTCATTTCTGTGTCTGTTGCCTGGTAGAGCTGGCACCAATGAGTCGAGGGTTCTAGTTTTAATTTGTCACTAACTCTGTGACAAATTGGTCAAATTGCCTTGTGATAAATGAAACTTCGGTCAAGGATGGCACAGGACTCACCTCTCTCCTTTGGTCTCTGTTTGCCCCAGTCCTTCAGCGTGACAGCTCTTTTTGTGGGAAAATATGGCTTAAAGGTTGGCTCTGGTCCCTTCTCTTTGGCTCCAGTTCCTGTCTGCAGACCTGAGTCCTTTTCTGAGACTGTGGAATGGCCTTTCCAGGAAGCTGAGGTGCTGGGCTGGGAAGCAGCCTCATTTCCCGAGGGGAGCTGCGGGGCACCCTCCTCTAAGTTACTGCTCCGGGGCACTGACAGTGGCTGGAATTCCCACTGTTTGCAATTGACCATGTCCCATTCCCTCACCAGGGAGATGAGTTTTTGCATGGGGGTGACAGGAGGGTCTTTGATTTCAGATTTCTGTGTGAGGTTGACTGCGGTGCACTTCTTTTTAGGGGGACTCTCTGGGTGGGCCCCCCAGTGTCTGGGGTTGGCACAGAGGCCAGGACAGTGGGAGTATGTGCTTGGATTGCCCACCCTCTTGGCACCTCGGCACAGGGACACCTGGAAGGTCTGGGAGTACTGCTCGGCCTCCTCCACCTGGCCAGACCCGGCCAGAGTCCCCTGGGCCTTATTCCATGGAGTCCTGTCGTTGCAGTCTGGGAAGTCCATAGGCACACAGGCTGTGGCCTAGGGAAGAAGCACACAGCAGCTCTGGGCATGTTGTGCTTCCACGTAGAAGTCTCCCCAAGATCTAATAAGCTGGGCTTCCAAGACTTCATTTGTTCATCCACAACAATCCCATCTCCCACGTGGCTCAACCATTTGAGCTTTGCTCAGTCTGAGTGGGGCTGGTGTCAGTCCAGGGGCCTCTTATATGCTAAAGGGACATATTAGCAGCATCCCTGGCACAAATGGCCAACCTTTCCTTGTCTCCTTCAAGGTTCAGAAACTAGTTGCTGTGCTAGGAACCCATGGAGGCCCATTTTGTCACGCCCCTGAGGAGGGAGGCCTGCCCTCTGAACCCTGTGGTGATGTCCCGAGGACACTACCAAACCAAAGAAGGCTGCTGCTTACTTCTTTAGCATGTCTAGTGAACTCCACTAGCGACCCTGGCCCTTCTGTCACCACGTGTAGCCTCCTGATGGGAAAAGCTTCTTCATTTTCAGATTCTTTCTCCTGGGTCCATGACCTGCAGACTCCAAGAGGGGTTGGTGGGTGAGCAGAAGCTTCCACTAGCTCACCAACCAGTTGGTCAGGTCTGCTCTTTGGTAGTGGGGTTCTTAACTGGTTTTGCTTAGGTCAAATCCAATCCTGGGCCTGCTCCACCCTCTTAACCCCAAGGAGGTGGGACTTAGGAGAGGATTCCCAAGAGGAATGTTTAAGCCCAAACTCTAAAACATGGTGTCTAGAACCGTTTCCTTACTTGTATGCCTCACATTGGGTCAGGGCTTCTGAGAGGGATGGGATGTGGTATTCTTCTACCTCCTGGCAGAAGAGGGGCCATTCCCTGCAAATGACAAAGACATCTGGGACTGGGCACCCGGGAAGCATAAGCCTCCAAAGTGGCTGCCTGGGATGGCCATTCACATGTTGGAAATAATACAACCTCGTCCCTGAGGCTGCAAACTCAAGCTTCCTTTGTTGCAGAGGCATGATGGGTACCGTCATTCGATTTCCTTTCATCACTTACTTAAATTCAGATGGCAAAAACAGTTTCCCAAGTCTCAGGAAATTGAGGATGTGTCGGAACATCTGGCCATCACCATGGATCAGCAGGGTCTGTCCATATGTGATCCAGTATACTCTCTGCGGGTTGGACAACAGTTCCGGATACTGCAAGGGGATGGACACTATCAGTGTGTTAGTTAAAGGAGTAGGTCACTAGTAAAAGGCAGGTCAGTCTTCTCTCACTTTATTTTCCTGACCATTGCAGAACAGAGGTTTGGGGGTTCTTACCTCGCTGTCTGTCAGTCACAGGCAGCCAGAGTGGGGAACGGAGCATGCAGAGAGAAATGCCTTCATCTCCACAAGTCTTGCCCGCTCTTAGACCACCCTCGTGAGACACCTGACTGCCTGTTTGATCCAGGCTCCTCAGATCATCCAAACACCTAAGGACCTTCCCGGGAAACTGTTTACGTGGTAAGAGCAATTTGGTCCAAGGATAAAGGAGAAAGTCCTTGATTGAAGCAGGTGCTGGAGGCTGTGTGAGTGTGAGGTGACAGGTTTCAAAGCAGCAGCCAGGGGGTGAGGAGGGCAGCTAGGGGCAGCAATACCTTCAGCAGGGTCTGCAGCGTGGTTGCGTACCAGTGGCTCCCAACATAAACTTTGATGATCTGTTGAGGGGAATAGACGGTGATCTCTGCAGTCCACTCCTCATCTAAGGAAACCAATGAGAGGGAACATATCACATGGCCAGAAAGCAAGTAAGATAAGAGCATTTGGGTGAATAAAGTACTGCGTGTTAAGACTAGCTTCACCGTCTTTCTGTGTCACCTACTGTGAGCAGAAATCCCTGACGCTAACCTTTCTGCCACTTGGGCCTTTCCTGTGGCTCACTTTATGGTTTCCTCCGTGGTAAGGTAGGCCTGGAATGGCAGCTTTGAGGGTTAGCTGGTGACTCTGGGGTGGGGTGGGGTGGAGTAGGGGTAAGTGCGCTGGAATCTCAACCCCAACGACATTGCTTCTCTTCCCCTTACCCACCTCAAGGAAGCTGGGCTGATGTTCTAGCTACCTATATGGCCAGCTGCCTCTGGTTTCTGGTTGGGAATGTCCTGAGGGTGTAACTTTTCACAGAGCCACTCAGTCTGGAGCTGTGAGTCCTTCCGTGTGTCAGTGCTTGTGATCTAGCAAATGCCACATGAGCAGGACCAAATGAGCAGTGTCAGCTTGCAGGGTCGGAACAGGCATGGCCTTGGGGGCCTGTGCACCCACACTGGGCCAGTCTGTACTACTCAGTCTATAGAGTAGGTTATACCCAAGGCTACCATGGGTTTGGGGTGAGGAGGGGTCACTTAATGTGAAAATTTCCTTTTAGGCAAGCCCCACAAACGTTGGGCTCATTTTCCTTTCTTCCATCTATGGTACCTGGCCCTGGTGAGGCTCATCTTTCCTCTCCAAATCCCCAGACCCTCCCTTAAGTCTGAATTCAAACCAAGACGCTTCCTCACTTACTAAGCACATCCATGGGTGCCAGTGTCCTTGGCTCCAGATGAGTCTTTAGCGCCACTTTCATTGGCTCATAGGTGATGTCCCTCTTGTCCAAGAAGGCACAGAGCTCGTACACCTCAGAAATGGTCTCAGTCAGGGGCAGCCGGCAAGTCCCGAGCCAGTTCCTGACCAGGGGAGAGATCTGTCAGTGAAAACCTCAGCACTCCACTCCACAGCTAATCTGCTGGTCAGTTGGATTTGCCCCAAGGATACTACTGCCCCCTTGTCCCAACACCTGCTCAAACTCATGGTCACTAACACCATCTCCTAACCAGACATCCGGTGCTATCTGGCAGGATAGGATTGAACACAAAGGCTCACTCTTTTGGAGCTGAGCTTCACCTACTTCAGCAAAGTCCTCTAAGTCAACTAACTGCAAGCCTCTAGGCCATGTGTCAGCTTTCAGAAGCCAAGCCAGGAGCCAGCCATTTCCATCTTGGCGCCATAGGTATTTGCCCAAGACTTGGCAGTCACTCTGTGGCAGCCAGCCATGGTCTCGAAAGATTATTAGTACCTTGGTGCCCAGGAGAAAGGCTGGGGATCTGAGCATCAAGCCCCCAACTTTAGAGGTACTTTGCCCTCTGTGACATCAGGAGCGGGATGTCTTTGGGGCACATGGATTATGGTGTGGCCCAAAAAAGACCCGGAGTGACAGTATTGGAGTAAGTGCATTTGGGGTTGGTTGACCCTCATGCCAGGGGCTCAGGAAAACCCACTCTACCTTTAGTTTTGGTACCAATGTATTTTGTGACCCTCACAGAGTAGCTCCACTCTGACCTCAATCTACTCTTCTATAAAACAGAATTGGAACCCCCACCCTGCACTAATGGGAACATTCTGAGCTTGTCCTGCAAGACAGGAGGCCTGGTATCACCTCCTCTGGGAACGCTGCTTGGCTTGCTTCTGCGGGGCTTAGCCCTACCTCCGGCCTTTCTGTACATCAGTGGGCATTCCAAGGATAGGGGGTGAACCCTTGTAGGAGGATCCGTCTGGCTGGGGTAGGGGAATACCCAGCTCTTTGGGGTTGTGACTGTTGCCTGGTTACCCTGAACCCCAACATAGGGCTAGAATTGGAGCAACAGCTCACTGAGCACAAAAATATAAAGCAGTCAGAAGACTTTGAACCTTGGTAACCCTTACTTCTTGGCACCAGCTTTCTCTGAGGCCCTAGCCCAGTTAGACTGTGGTGCTGGGAGTGGCTACAATGATGGATTTGCCCCCGGGAGACTACTTCCCCCTGGCTCCTGGGCAAGTCTCCAGACTGGTCCTTAGGGAACGGGAAAGCCCAGCCTGCATGGGGCTAAGCCGTTCTCTATGAGGGCCTCACTTGACATGCTGGAAGAGAACTCCATTCCCGGTGATGTACAGTCTGCTTCCGTCCAGCGTGCTCTCGATGCGGAGCTGCCCCAGCGCGGAGTCTGGGTACTTGACGAGCAGACCCAGGGCCATCATGTACAGCGGCTTCGCGGCCTCCGGGCCTGCGGGGCGGCCTCCCTTCCCAGGACTCGGGGGAGGACAAGAGGTCCGGGAACAGCCACCTGTGTCAGAGAGAAAGGGGTGACTCGTGGTCATAAGTATCAAAAGTTTTTGGACTCACTCCTACTGCTGCCTTGAGTTAGTATGAAAGAGACTTAGAAGGAGGTTATTTCTTTGTTCAACCCAAATCAGGATCATCTCAAAATGAGTGTAGTTATTTTTTTGCATATTCAGGTTTAGAAGTCAAAACTAAACTTGCTGGGAGGTGGGGCAGGTAACTTGCTGCATCACTGACATTTGAATCTCAGTGTAGTTGTCATCTCCCGGCCTCTGCAGGGATCTCCCCTAGTTGCAAGCTCTGTTCTATTTGAGGACTAACCAAGCACAGAACCAGAGCTACAGGCTTCTGGGATTGACAGCCCCTGTTGTACCTAGGCATAGTTTTCCTAGAGACACACAGTGGGGTTACTCTCAGATTGGGCGTTTGAGTGGCTGGGCCATGGGTGGAATCTGGTTCTCTTGCCGTGGGCACAGTGCCTAGTATACAGGACCCGTCCCAGCAGCAACGGTGGGCTGGTGGGCAAGCTGCTGGGCAATTGTCATGGGTCATTTCTCATCCTCAGAGCAGCAGAGGGGTAGAGCTATTCTGGAATCACAGATGAGGAAGCTGTCCTGAGTGGGCAGTTAAGTACCTTGACCCAAATTACAAAACGAGGCAAGGACAGAGCTATGATAGCAGAGCAGTCTGTCCACTTCCAAGGCTACTGGAGCTGCTTCCCTTAGTTATGGTCTTTATAAAAGGCAAACCATGCTTCACATCTAGGGGCTGCTATCTGGCTCACAGAGCCTGTCTGTAACACACTCCCTTCCATCTTCACCCAGCTCGTGTGAAGCTGGCACCCCTCTGCCTCTCCATCACCCAAGATCTCGGAGGAACAGAAATTCCTGCGGACAGTTTAACTCAAACCCACTTAACTGGATTGTGAGGCCCCGGGAGAGGCTCCTGCGACCTACTGCAGGCCTCAGGTTGCAATGCTCAAAGAAGGTGGGAGAGGAGGTCGGGAGAGCTGGCCCTGGAGACGGGGAAAGGTCTTTCCCTATGGGATACATGTCTGACGTGCAAACTTCACGTGTGAGAGAGTTTCGGGCATTTTCAGAGTGCCAGCGGAGCCCACGCCCAGGCAGCCAGCTCCCTTCACTGAGCATAGCAGCTGCCACAGAGGTGCAGGACTTGGTGGGTGGGGAGACAGGCAAACAATGTGGAATGAGGTAGGGCCAAGACCATGGAGGCCTGGCCTGAACCAGGGCCAGGAAGTCCCATGAACAGGCAAAGCAGCCAGGGGTTTCCAGTAGGTGCAAGGGGAGCTGGGAGTGGGTGGGATGACTGAAGCACTAGTGGGGATTTTGCCCGAGCATTTTCCACGCCTTCCAGCTGTGCCTCGAAGAGGAAGGATGTTGTGGTGGGAGAGTGCTGCGTTGTTCCCCGCTGGCCACTTCCACAAGAGGGCAGACCGGCCCCTGCCTGAAAAATCCGCACTTGGGCCCAACCTCCCTCCCCAGGACATTCCGGGCTGGGTGCCCACACAGGCTGCTGAGCCTCCCAGCTCAGTGGGGAGGCTGGGCAGACAGAGGGCACAGGGTTTCAGGCTGAAATTCCTCTTCTCAGATTGTAAGTCTGCCCAAACACCCACTTCTCCCACCACTTCCCAAAGCCCAGAGTGACTGTGGGAAGGGAGATGTTTGTTATTGACTTTTTACTCTCAAGTCCCCCTGCCCCAGAATGTCAAGGGAAGGGTATGGTCCCCATGGCAACACACCCATGTTCATCCGATACAATCGTACAGCTTCTGTGAGCTCAGGGATTTCCAGAATTTCAACTTCTGCTTCTAACACGTCGATGTTGGAGAAGTTCTCTGGTAGTAAAATCTTCTGTGAGCGGAGAAAATTCACTTGAAAAACAAAAGGAAATAAAATGAGTTGACAGGTATATCTGACTTAACTGTAGATCCAGGTTTTGACAGGTCTTTGGTGCTGCAACTTATCCTAGGCTCTCTGTGTTCTGAAATAATTTCTAAACATACCTGGTTAGATTAACCTTGAGCCTCTGGTTTTCAAGGTGAAAGATCCCACATCACTTTTTTCCTGAGTCCAGGGGTGTGGCCTCCCGTGGCCTGGCTTGGGGCTCTCAAGTGAGCACACTAGCCCTGAGACTTACCTGAGTCTTGACCCAAGAGCAGGTCATTCCAAAAGAGGGAGTTGTCTGGCCGCTTAGAGAGGAAGGGCCTGGCCGAGCCTGGGCTGGCAGGTGGCACTTGTAGTTTTTCCCTGCCTGGATTGCAGTGGGAGGCAGAGATGGAGCCAACGCTAATGTCCTGTGTGAATTAACTTGGAGATTCAGAAGCATATCACAGACAACTTTCCAGATAACTATGCATATGAATGCTGGGGTTCCAGGCATTTGGACCCCTAGTGCAAACTGGGTGAATCCTGCCCCATCCTTTAGGCAGCAGCATCTTGGAATCAAAGAGGTCATTCAGTTCACATCCCCACCAGTTAGACCTGGGACAGTGATGGGAGAGGCTCTCCCGTCTAGTCTTGAAAATCTCATCCTCCTTAGGCCACTGGCTTAAATAGACAATTCCACAGTGATTTTAGGGAAACTTTCACTGTCCACCCGCCTTCCCTTTTATTATGAGCTAGTGGAAGTAAGAACAGGTAGGAACCATCCTTTGAAACAACCCTATTTCCTCATTTTATGGTGAGAAAGTAAGCCTGGGGCTCAGTTACATATGGGCAGAGCAAAAAAATTGATGCTGACTTTGGAGTTTGGTCAGGGCTTAGCCCTTCACACCAAAGCCTGTGGTCCTGACACCGCCAGGAAGCTTCCAGTGGCTCCTTCACACAACCAGGCCATCCCCAAATGAGCAGGGAATAAAATAGCCTGAGGCCAGTTGGGGTCTAATACTGGGAATCTAAGGCCCTTCTGGAAGGCTCTGTTATGCCTCTATCACTTCCCAGTCAAGCTCCTGAGGCCTAAGCAGCAAGCTAGACCTCCCCCCCATGGGATGTGGGGTGGAGAGGGACAGATGGACCCTCTTGCCCCCCTCCAATGGATTCCCCACACACTCTCTCCCCCATACCACCCCAGGACGGAGCAATCACCAATGAAGCGGAACTCGCTGCACTCGCACTCGACCAGGGCCACAGTCTCAGCCAGCCACAGCAGGTTGTCTTCTGTCACCAGGCTTGGGTACTTGGCCACTAGGTCTAGGGGCAGGAAACAGTAGTGCACTTCCTCTTCCGTATCTAACAAGGGCGTGTCCATGAGCCCCAAAGGTGCCTTATCATGTAGGCCTGGAAGACAACACGGAGAGGGTGTCACCAGCTCCCAGAGGCCAGGGCTCTCAGAGACCAGCGGGGCACTCACTAGCCCAGGGCCCCAGAGGAAGCTGGGGAGCTCACCCCAGAGGTGGCCCTTGCCATCTTTTTCTTTTCTCTCTCTCTTTTCAGATGTAACCCTATGGTTTGACAGGAATATGGAGAAACAGAACATGGAAATCTATTTCTTCTGCAGTGAAAGGCACTGAGACATGATGTCACACTTTCACTTAAACACCCGAAGTCATTAAATGCATATTGTTTACCGAATTGGCGCTTTCTAATGGATCAAACCAGCCACTGTGACCTATAGACAAAATAGATCATTTGACACTCTTGGAAGCTCACAACCCATCCATGATCAGGACTAGCTATTCTGGTGTCTCACATAGGTCAACCTTGCCACAAAGCAGAGAAATGAACACAGGGGAGGATGTTTCATTCTAGTGGGTAAGCGGCTGTGGGGAGGGCTGGAGATGACAGCAATAGAGAAAATATGTAAACTGTTTCAGAAGTCAGGATCCTCTCTGGATGGAAGTCACTTCTGTTAGGATGAGAGGGACCACTGGTATGGACTTCAGGAAGGGTCAGTCTGTGGCTATACCTGTGAAGGCTGGGCTTTTGATAGGAAATTCCGAGGGTTTACTGATACACTTCCATGTTCTCCAGTAATTCAAAGATGCTCTCTCCGCAACAGGTATGTCAGCAGGTCGCACACGTAGATGGTGTTTCCCTTCCTTCAGATTATCTAGAGTCTGTCAGATGGAGACGATTACTACCTTGAAAATTTTAAACCAAGTAATTATCTACCAATACTAGGGCACCATACCAGGACAAAATAATAATGTCAATTACTATGTTAAAGTGTTTTGAAATAAATTGAATCAATCACAGAAGAAAGTAAAAATTTAGGTCTAGAAGAAGAAATGCTGATATTCAAATCTTAATGATTATTTCTCTTCTGATTTTTAAAAAGATTTATTTATTTATACATACAAGAACTGGGGTACAGGCCAGAGTGTGGGGGTGAGAGGATTCGCCAGAGACAGAGTGGGGAACAGAACAGGTGGATCGGCCGAAGTACACTGCTGAGGGGAGCAGCAGGGGAGCCAGGAGACGTCTGCTGTGCCATGTGGGTGGCTCCCTGGCCAGGGATCAAACTCGTGCTGCAGTGGCTGCAGATAGCTTCATAGGTTACGTCCCAACCCCTAGTGCCACCAGAGAGGCTTCCTCTTATGATTTTTGAAGCCATTTTGGGGGGTTATAATTTTATGATGGTAATAGAAGTTTACCTTACATACATAAAGAGTAATTTATATTTAATCATTAAAAACTTGAGATGGTCTGCTACCATTTCTCTTCAATGTTGAAAAAACTTTTTGACCTGTTAAAATTGTTTTATGCTTATATTTTGTGTTTTTCCTAATCCTGGAAAACAGTGTAGGTAGGAAATGGTGGCAAAGGGTTCCACATTTTTCACAGTACTTTTACATACATTTGCTCATTTACCCTAACACAGGGCTCTGAGACAGATTTGTTTGCATTCTTTTTTTCTGATGAAGCAGATTTGTGACTTGCCCAAGTAACCTTCCAAGTCCAGAGTTCTCTGCTTAAAGAAGCAGGTGTGCAGGTGGGTTGAGGCTGGAGTAGAACACCACGAGCAGGCAGGGCTGACACCCAGGGAAGAGGGTGGGCTGGCTGTCTTCATGCCACACTCACTGAGGGACCTAGTCTCCCTCAAAGGTCCTGTGTAGCAGGCAGATGATCTTAACATCAAGTCCGTTTTTCCTGTCCCAACCTTACAAAAAATTATATTTTCCTAATAAATTGTTAGGTATGGGGGAAAAGTAGTTCTGTAATGATACAATATGACCAATATCTTTCTTGAGCGCCTCATAATGGACAGAACACATACTGATTGAGTATGAAACTAATAAAAGAGGCTGCTCCCAGCTACACAGGTGAAGCTCTTGAGAAGCTGCTCATAGGAATAGCCAACTTTGAGAAGAGCCCTCTGGTGGCTATAGCTGTAAACTGCACCCCAAGAGCTGCTTATCCTCTTATAAAGTACAGGAACCACAGTGAGAGAAACTTCCCCCACTCTAGGAGGCTGGCTGGACTTGTGGGAGGACTGGACAATGGCAGGATATACAGGGAGTGCTTTCCCGACACTGCACAGTGGGGGATCACGGTGGTACATGAAATGCACAGAGTCTTTCATTTATTCGAGAAATACTGTGTGTGGCCACGGTCAGAGTCAGACCCCATGCTTGGACTCAAGAAGCTCTCAGCTTGGGGAAAATCAAAAAAAAGACATGAAAGCCAACAATTTACATATACCAAGATAAGAGCCAGCATCACCCAAAGTTATGGCATTTCAGAAAACTCCAGGAACCCTGGGATTTCTTTACACAGCTTTAGAAGATCCAAGGCTTTTTTTTCCCTTTTGCTGGGGCTGTACACAACTTTAGCTTCTAGGTTAAATGATCAGCCATCCTGTGGGAGGAAATGAGTGAGAGAGAAGTTTCTGTGTGAGGAAGTAGTTGGCATTGGGTGAAGAGGAATAAAAATGAAGTGCCGGGGCCGGGGTTGGGGGGGCTCCCCTGGTGGCGAAGGCAGTTGAGCACCGCGCTGTGAAGCTGTCTGCAGCCTCTGCAGCTCCGGTTCAATCCCGGCTGGCCGGCGAGGGCCCCACATGGTGCTGCAGACCTCTCCTGTCGCGCCTGCTGCTCTCCTCACCAGTGTATTTCGTCAGTCTGCCTGTTCTGTTCCCCGCTCAGCTCTGGTGAGTCCTCTCACCCTCCCGTGCATCTGGCCTGTACCCCGGTTCTCGTATAAATAAATAAATAAATCTTTAAAAAAAAATGAAGTGCCAGGAAGGTGACTGAGAGGCCAGACAGGTTTGCATCAGGGAGCGGGCAGGCTTACTGAGTTAAGATAAGGGATAACAACCTGGCAGTATTTGTGCTGAGAAGTGAGAAAAAGAAAGGAAAATGATGACTGTTCACAGGAGTCACTGGACAGGGTGGGGTACAGTAGGCAGAGATGTACACTGAATCACTGCCTCTGTGCCTCACATGTGGTCTATTTCAGGTGCAGGCAGACTGAAGGAGAGGAAGGTGAATCTAGGGCAGTAAACAAGAGTGAAGAGTGAAGGACTCTAAATTGGGAAGAGGAGTTTGTTTTATATGCTGGTCAGGAGAAGCCATTGAAGGATTTAAAACAGAAATTGTGACTTTTTATTTATGCATACAAGAACTGGGGTACAGACCAGAGGTGTGGGAGGTGAGAATATTCACCAGAGACAGAGCGGGGAACAGAACAGGCAGACTGACTGAAATACACTGCTGAGGGGAGCAGCGGGCGAGTCAGGAGAGGACTGCTGCACCATGTGGGTAGCTCCCTAACCGGCCGGGGATCGAACTCATGCTGCAGTGGCTGCGGACAGCTTCATAGGTTGTGTCTTAACCCCTGCACCACCAGGGAGGCCCAGGAATTGTGACTTGACTGATATTCACACCATCTCCACCCAATCAGCCAGCCAACACTTACTCCATCGCCCCTCTTACTCCTTCTCTCCCTCCCTTGTTCCAGATGACCTTGTTCCCAGATCCTCTCCATGTGATCATCTTCCAAACAAGCTAATGAGTCCAAACCACCCTACCCCCTTAAACAACAGTGCTCCCCATTACCTATGCAATCATGTCTAAATTCTTCCCACTCAATGGAGGCAGCGAGTATGCACAAAAAAAAAAAAATCACAAGGACCTAAACTCAGATAGCAGGGCTTGATCCTGACTCTCTGTCACTTAAAAGCTAACATTTATTGCCTAGATACTTTTTTTTTAAAGATTATATTTATTTTTGCATAGAAGAACTGGGGTACAGGCCAGAGGTATGGGTGTGTGTGTGTTAGAGGATTCACCAGAGACAGAGTGGGGAGCAGAACAGGCGGATCCACGGAAATATAGTGCTAAGGGGAGCAGCAGAAGAAACAAGAGAGGTCTGTTGTACCATGTGGGCTAGCTCCCTACCCAGGGATCGAACCCACGCGTTCACAGTGGTAGCACTGAGACTCAACTCCTAAGCCACCAGGGAGGCCCCTGACCAGATACTTTTAAACTGAATCCTCCTTGTCCTCCCACCCACAAAGTAGTCTCTGGCATTGTCCAACGAGCTTGAGAGATGTGCTAGTTGCGGGGAGAATAATCTACTTTGTAAAAATGAAATCTCCATTTCTGCTATTTCCACTAACGTAAAGTGTGAGCAGTACCATTTTTCTTAAGAAAGGTATTTTTGACAAATCTTTAAAAGGAAGAAAAAACAAATAAGTAAATCCACAAAGATGGCAAGTCCTGCCATTCAAGTCATTCTACATACTTAGCCCAGGAGTTTCAACTAGGTTGTTTTCTAAATTCTCTCAGCCTGTCTTTGCTCTGACCTCTAAAAATACAAGATGTTCTACTCACGGGAGATCATTTCAGTACAGAAAAGCACTCCCCAACTCCCTCACGCTGCCTTATTATTCTCAGTAACATCTATGTATTTATTTACAGTCAGTCAGTCTTGCCTAAGATGAAGAGGGTCTTTGATGACCCTACTTGTTTTGTTCTCTGCTGTATTTGCAACCCCAGCAACGCCTATGGATCTCAGTATGTTTTGTGGAATGAATGAATGAACAAATAACACTCCAGAGAGTCTAAGCTTCCAGGTGTCGTTTGGCTTTGCTGACTGGAGTCACCACAGAGTGTGTGTGCTGGTCTCCTATGGCTTGATTTCATCCACTTCTATCCACATGAATATTACTTCCAGGATGTTTACTCTTCATATGTTATAACCCAGAAAATTACATGAGCAGGATTTCTTTAGGGGAATACAGGTCTGAATTCAGATGGCTAATTAAGCATAAGGATAATTAATGTTTTTGAACTAGATAGTAGTGAAAAAATATGTCAATCAGAAGCAATATAAGACTGATGGCATGGGGGTGAGTGTGTATGTATGTGACTGCCAAAAGATAGCTTGCAAATGTACTCTGCTAGCAGAGCTCTGAGACTTGATGGAGCTTTTCCAAAACAGCAGGTCTGAAATGCCTTATGCTCTGATATGGGATGCTGGAAGGAATGTGATAGTAAGCAAGCTTGGGGGGCTTGCAAATCTCCTATTGCCTTGTAAAGACAAGGAGAGCCAGCACCATTGTGAAACTCAAGGGAAGCAAGGCTAGTAGAACAAAAGGATAAGCAAAACAGCTGTTTCAGGCAAAGCAGCCAAATAAGACAGAGCTCTTGGTATTTCAAAGCTGACCCTCCACTGCCGGTGGCTCTGGTCTCTTCAACCTAGAGAAGTAGATTCAGCATTCAGGTAGAAGTAGAGTCAGCATTAAATGTTGAATGAAATACACTGCGGAGGGGAGCAGCGGGCGAGTACGGAGAGGTCTGCTGACTCTCCCCATTTAATGTTGGCAGGATCTTGGAGATGAAGGGGATGAAGGATCTTGGAGATGAGTTTTCCATAGATGACAAGCTTCCCATCCTCAGCCTTGACTGTGCCACTCACTGAATTTGCCATGGGTAGCATCATACTGGATCACGCAGACCATGTAGTTAGGTCAATGAAAGGGTCACTGATGGAAACAATATCCATTTTGCTATAGTTAAAAGTAGCCCTGATGACCAGTCACCCTATCTGGTCAAATTCATTCACCATTGTGTCTCAGGGATGTGGCTGGGACAGGAAGAGGCAGCAGTCGAACTGGGAGGAACAGACAGCCTAGGACTTTTTAAAAAATATGGCTACTAGATGGGCCTCCCCAGTGGCACAAGGGGCTAAGCACCACACTGTGAAGCAATCCAAGGCCTCTGCAGAACGAGTTCAATCCCCGGCTAGCCAGGGAGCAGCCCACATGGCTTGGCAGACCTTTCCTGTCTCGCCCGCTGCTCCCCTCAGCAGTGTATTTCAGTCAGTCTGCCTGTTCTGTTCCCCGCTCTGTCTCTGGTGAATCCTCTCACCCCCCACATCTTTGGACTGTACCCCAGCTCTTATATGCATAAATAAATAAATCTTTAAAATAAATATGGCTACTAGAAATTTAAAATTACACATTAGGCTCATATATGTGGCTCACATCATATTTTTACTGGATCATCCTAGGTTTTCCCTAAAGCTAGGGAAATTTTATTAAAATAATGCCTGGTTTTGAGAAGCTGCATCCTATTTCTCAAAGGTCCTAGGGAAAGTTTATATTAAAATAATGCCTGGTGTTCAGAATGCTCTCAATAAATACTGGCACTAAGTTGGGAAGCCTGAAAAGAGTCATTAGACTAAGAATTGGCAAACTGATTTTTTTCCAAGCAAAGTGTTTGCACATTTAGGCAAGAACCCAAGTATCTGGACAGACCTTAGCAATGGGGAACATGATAGAATTGTGTGAGTCTAGGTGGCAATGGATTCTCCAGCTGTATTTACACTCTTCCAATGAATAAACACTTCAGCTGGGCCTGCCCAAATGTTTATTTGAAAACACAACTTGCAAAGCACAAGCACTTGTTTCACAGTCTGTTTTAGGGAGGCAGATTCACACTATTATTCA
The DNA here is from genome assembly GCF_014898055.3 of Talpa occidentalis. Lineage (NCBI taxonomy): Eukaryota > Metazoa > Chordata > Mammalia > Eulipotyphla > Talpidae > Talpa > Talpa occidentalis. Next base: position 6,450,789 of record NW_023601754.1, read on the forward strand.
AATACTTCTACTGTTCATACAACTGGAACTTTGGAACTGAACCAACTCCTTGGCCACTTAGTTGTTACCTTCCACTTACAAGTTGCTAAAGATCTATTTTGTTTCAATTTAGGAAATGAGAATAGCAAAGGAGTTAGAGGGTTTGATAAACTGTGTGTGTGTGTATATATATATATATATATATATATATATATATATATATTTGGCTTGTGTTCTTTAAAATGAGTTATTGTTTGATCTCTGATTTTCTGCAATGAATAAGTTACTCCCTCCTTTTGCCCACAATATGGCATCTTGGCATAGAGTTATCAGTAATCCTGACATGCCAGGCATTAAAGTGACTTTAAGGGCCTCTCTCCTGGTGCAAAGGGCTAAGCACAACACTATGAAGCAATCCGCAGCCTCTGCAGCACGAGTTCGATCCCCAGCCGGCCAGGGAGCTACCCACATGGTGCAGCAGACTTCTCCTGTTGTGCCAACTGCTCCCCTCAGCTGTGTATTTCATTCAACCTATTCTGTTCCCCACTCTGTCTCTGGTAAATCCTTTCATCCTCTGCACCTCTGGCCTGTACCCCAGCTCTTGTATGAATAAATAAATAATCTTTAAAAAAATAAATAAAGTGACTTTGAAGTCTCCTGTAAACAATTCTGTTACTCCATTCCTGGGGCAGTTGAAAAGATTTTGAGGTAGGTTGCTTTGAAAATAAAGGAAAGACTACAATAACAACTTGAACTGGAATATGTTATGGGTTTTGATTTCCAAATATCTAACTTTAAAGAGAAAACACTGAATTATTTAATGAGGAGTATCCATAAAAACATGTTTTATGAAATGTTCTCATTCCTATATAACCCAGATATGCACAATTTATCTCAATTTTCTTCTAAGCAATATTGAGAAGGCAGAATTGTTAGTCTTCTGAGCTGTATTCTAATTTGTTGGGACAGTGCTGATGGAGAGGGAGTAAACAATACCTTGTTCAGACAGTGGGATTAATATGAAATACGGTCAATCGTCCTTCCCAGTAATAATATTTGAGCTCTTTCTTGTTTAAAAAAAAAAGTCATTGTTCAAAAACTAAAAATAAACTACCTAAGACACAGAAGTTTTGATTTCCTTAGTTTGAAGAAAAATTAGGAAAGAAGGCAATATTCCTTGATGATACTTAAATGGCCTGTGAGAAAAGATATTTAAAGCTCTTACAAGTAGAAAACAGAGGTGTGAAGACAATGGAAAGATTCTGTAGTTTGGATGATGCTTTGCTTTACCATAAATATCTACCTAATCTACCTAACAGGCACAACGAGAAATTAACATTCTGATAGATCTTTTAGATTTTAAATCTCAGACTCGATGGGCATATAAAATTCTACAATTTCAAAAATTTTCTCCTTTCCAAATTTAATTACAAAAGCAGCCATATGCAGCAACATGGATAGAGCTAGAAAGGATTATGCTTAGTGAAATAAGCCAGAAGGAAAAAGAAAAATATTGGATGGTTTCACTTAAGGAGAAATATGGGGGAACCAAATGAGGGATCAGGAAAAAAAATAACAATAAAAAGAAAATTAGCAGGCAACTATAAATCAGAGATATTTTGCAAAGGAGGGGGAGGTGGAGGAATCAAAACAGGGGAGAGAAGAGCACCCAGGACTATGGTGATGGTTCACAGGTGAACTGGTGGTGGGAATTTTTCAGGGAATATACCTAAAGGAGAAAGCATACAAGTATGCATTGTACAAAAATGAACAATGATGTAAAATATACTAAGATAAATAAATAGATGGATTAATAATAATAATAAAAAAGCAAGAAGAAGCTTCAATCGGAATTTACAAGAGTCAAGGGCACCCTCTCACCGGGTGGTAAGTCCCATCCTGGATCCCTGGTGGCTGCTGGTATAGATAAGACAATGAGGAAGAAATCCTTTATTCAGAACATGCAATAAAGTGTATTGTTTATTACTTTAACTCTTATCACAGTTGCCTATTAAGAGGGTCATCTCAGCAACCAATCTATAAAGGACAAAATATTTAGTGATGTAAGATGTATGTTACTTATCACCACTCCTGCAAAAGAAGAGACTCTTACCTGTAGCAAAGGCATGAGCTGCAAACCCAGTGCTTGTTCATAGAGCAAGTTCAGTTCTGCACAACTGGAGAAGGAGAGCTTGGAGGTATAGAGATAATAGTGCACATGCCTAAATGTGGAACCATCTCTGTCGATGAATAATCTCTGGGTTTCTGAAGAGGTCAAGGCTGAAGCCTCTTTCCACAGCAGGGAGTCTGGGAACTGAGTGAGTTTGCTTCTAGGAACTGAGAAATGCCAGCCCCCAACATTGAAATGAAACAAATCCTCTGCTGATTCATGAGGCATGCCAGACTCCTCCTAAAGGGTGAATGAAAAGAGAGCAGTGTAAAGAAAAGGAATTAAACATCAAATATATTGAAAACTATCTATTTGTATATGATGTGATCTTGCCTATAGAAAATCCTAAGGAATTTGGGGCCTCCCTGGTGACTCAGGGGTTAAAGTCTCAGAGCTATCAAGCTATCACCCGCCTATGAGGCATGAGTTTGATCCCCAGCCAGGAGCCAAGGAGCTAACCCACATGGGCACAGCAGGGCCAAGCTAATCCACACGGTGCAGCAGACCTTTCCTGTCTTGCCCCCTGCTCCCCTCAGCAATGTATTTCAGTAGATCTGCCTGTTCTGCTCCCCACTCTGTCTCTGGTGAATCTTTTCACTCCCTGAACCTCTGGTGCACACTCCAGTTCTTGTATGCATAAATAAGTAAAATAAATCTTTAAAAAAAAAAAGGAAAATCCTAAGGAATTCACTAAGAAATTATTATAAATGAAAATGAATTCAGTAGGATTGAAGAGTGCAGACTGATATAAAAATAACTTATATTGATACACTATAAATGAACAATCCATAAATGAAATTAATAAAATAATAGCATCAAAAAGAATAAAATAATTAGGATTAAATTAAACAAAGTGTCATATTTGTACTCTGGAAGCTGCAAAGCATTGTTCAAAGAAATTTTAAAAGACCTAATAAATGGGAAAACATTCCATGTTCAAGATCAGAAGACTTGAAGTTATTAAGATGGCAACATCCTCCAAATTAACCTGCAGATTCAACACAATCCCTATAAAAGTCCCAGCTGTTTTATTTTCCTGCAAAAATGGACAAGCTGACGTTAGAATTCACCAGGGGCTCCAAGTCATCCAAACAATTTTTAAAAAGGAAAACAAAATTTGATGATTCACAATTTTCACTTTCAAAACTTACTACAAAGCTACAGTAATCAAGACAGTGTGCTATTGGCATAAAAGTAGACATACAGATATGTGGAACAGAATTGAGAGCCCCAAAATAAACCCTTACTCTTATGGTCCATTGAATTTTGACAATGGACTGAAGACAATTCAATGGGTAAAGAATAGCCTTTTCAAAAATGGTGCCGGGACAACTAGACATCCACATGCAATAAAAAAAAGAGGATATACTGATGAGTAGATAGAAGAAAGGATAGAAGAGCATGTGATGAAACATACAGTAAAATGTTAATTGTAGGATCTAGGTGGTTGCTGTGTATTCAAGTGCATGTGTTGCTATGTGTGTGATTCTTTCAACCTTTCTGAACATTTCAACATTTGCATTAAATGGGGTATATACATGGGTGAAGAGTGTTAAAGTAAGAAATGATTGCTCAAGAGAGGAAACACTCTTTTCTCCAACAAAACCTATTTTGACAGCTGAGGAAGGAAAATAAATGTATGAGATAAAGGAGGCGCCGGAGTTCTTAGAGTAAGCCTGTTCCAAATATTCAGATATAGAGAGGAGCAAATACATGCCACATGTGAGGCTAGAAAAATTACAGATGGCAAAATGATGTCATGACTCACAGAAGCAGAGCTGGAAATGATTATCTCTTGAGCTAACCTAGGTTTTTGATTCCTGGTCCTTCTACTCATGGCTAAGGCTTCTACTCATGACAAGCTGAGAGTAACTAAGAGCCTCCTCTAGACCAGAAAGCAAAAATACGCATTTTTTGTTTGATTTTGCCTTCTATTCTCCTTAAAGGCAATTAGCTGAGAATTCAGTAAAAGTGCTCTGCATGTGCAGATTTTGTATGCCAGAGAAAATTCACTCCTTGAATGTGAGCTACAGTTCTGGTCTCAGTTCCTCTTTTCTTACTAAGGATAGGGTATGACAAGAGGGTCTGGGCTGAAGACCTTGCTTCCTTCTTATTCTCACATGTCCCATCTACAGATGGGCTCTCAAGAGGTGCCTGCTGCACTGGGGAAGGGGCTGAGGATGTGACAGCTCTTTGCATGCAGAGTTTTCTTCCCAAAGAGTTTTTAGATGCTCGTTAGTCCAGAGTCATCCCAGCCTGGGGAGAGCGCTCAGTCACCGCCATTTTGCCAGCCTATGGTGCTTGAAGGAAGGCTTCTTGCTACACCGATTTCAGGAAATGGGGTGTCCCTACTACAGTCATCCCCAAAGAGTATCACCCTTTCCCACACAGATCCCTCTCCTCCAAAAGAGCTCCTTCCAAGGCGACTTAGAACCATCTGGATTTAGATTTAGAACCACGCTAGAACTATCTCATGCTCTAAAGACACGACCTCAGGGCCAAGTGCCCCAACGTCTCAGATGGGGGGTTTCCCATCAAACCTCAGAGAGCTGCCCACGGCCCGGCCCCGCCCGCAACACCCCTCCCGCCCCACGCCAGCCCCTCCCGCCCCAGCTCTGGATCCCCCGCCCCATGTGCCCACCCCCGCGCCGCAGAGCCAGCAAGGAGATAGATGCAAGACCTTCAAGGGGCAAGTTGCGCATCCCAACCCCTCAGACCTGGAGGCCCCCGAAGCCTTAAAGCCAGAACACTTCACCCCTCAAAGCAGGCGCGGCCTTCACCTCCCCAGGCAGGCCCACGCCCCCAGCGCGCTCCTCAGCCCCACCCACAGCCCTGACCCTTGACCGCAACGACCCCCACTCGCCGTTTTGGTTTTGGGGTGCCCCTGGGTCAAAACCAGGGCCGGATTCCTACCATGGTCAGGCTCCAGTGGCGCGGGGGCAGGCGCGTGACCCCGACAATAACGGTCCCTGGGAGCTCCCGAGCGCGCGCGGAGGGGCGGGGCCTGCCTGGGGGCGGGGCCTGCCTGGGCGGGGCCTGTCCGGGGCGGGGCCTATCTGGGGCGGGGCTTCAAGGGGCGGGGCCTGTCGCGCGCGGAGCGGTCTCGCGGGAGGCGGCAGGTGAGCGGCGCGGCTGACGGGCGGGGATGGCGGAGCAGTGGGAGCTGGATGAGGAGGGAATCCGCCGCTTGGGGTCACTGACCCTGGAGCAACCCGGTAGGGCCGGGTCGGGAGCGCGGGGTTTGAGGCTGAGGGGAGAAAATTGAGTTGGAGGCGGGGGAACCTGAGGGAGAGGCGGGAACCTGAGGGAGAGGCGGGGGACCTGAGGGAGAGGCGGGGGACCTGAGGGAGAGGCGGGGAGCCTGAGGGAGAGGCGGGGAACCTGAGGGAGAGGCGGGGAACCTGAGGGAGAGGCAGGGGGACCTGAGGGAGAGGCGGGGGACCTGAGGGAGAGGCGGGGGGACCTGAGGGAGAGGCGGGGAGCCTGGGAGAGGCGGGGGGGGTGTACCCCCTGAGGGAGAGACCGGGAGCCTGGGGGAGGCTGGGGGACCTGAGGAAGAGGTGGGGGGGGACCTGAGGGAGAGGCGGGGGAGCCTGAGGGAGAGGCGGGGGAACCTGAGGGAGAAGGGTGGGGGGGACCTGAGGGAGAGGCGGGGAACCATGGCGGACGCCCCCGAGGCGGAGGAGGGTCTTTGAGGCTCCAAAGTGGTAGTTGAGGCAGAAAATTGATCCTGAGGTGGGTATGGAGGAGCTGGAGTCCCAGGGACGTCTGGGGCGGGGAACTGAGGAGCGGAGTCTGAGGTGGAGAAAAGGAAGCAAGATTAAGAAAAGGGATCAGGACGCTGCAGCGGGGTCACAGGGACCCGGACCGTGTGAACTAGTGCGAGGACCCTGAGCCCCGAAAGGGCCATTGCGGGGAGAAGGGCGCTTGAGGTGGGGGTGCTGTTGAGGCGGCACCAGGAGTCTTAATGGGGCAGTTCCTGAAGCTTCCCGCCCGGGGGGCTTGACCTGCCCTGTCCAGCCTGCACCTCAAGAAAACGGCGTCATCGTTCTGAACCTCCTGGACTCCCTTCTGGGAGACGCGGTGGCTGGTGTAGCCGCTGGGCGCTTGAGGTGTGAGGTCTGCGCCCCAGCCCGACTCCTGAGGGGAAACCTGAGTGACCTGGGCTTCGGCTCGCACCACTTGCTCTCTGAGTTTCGGAGAAGTACAGATTTTGGAGAAGTTATCAGCACTCTTATTTCAACTTTTACTCTCCCCAAATTCACGACACCATTGATGACAGGGCCTGGCACTATTTCATCCCCTAATAAGCCTCTGGAGCAGATGCTGCTATTGCTTCCATGTTTAGATGAGTAAAGTTGTATGTGGAGGCTTGCACAGCCCGAAGTGATGCAGCCAGGGTTTATTAACTCAGGATTCGGATTCCAGAGCCTGTGCTTTAAACATAACAAAAAGTGTTCTTCTTTTCTTCTTCTAGCGTTTTTTTATTTGTGGAATATGAAATAACTTGGCTCATATTAGTAGTTTTATTTTAAATTATTTTTGTTGAAATTAGTGTGTTCTAGTAACAGATATTACATGTGAGAATAAAGAGGGTACACAGTTTGCCTGCTTCTGGAAATCCTTCCTTCACCCCCTTCAGATCACCAAAAATAATGGTTTGGTGTGAGTACAAATTGATGTAGGTATTTCAAGTTTAATTTTTCTTTTCCAAACACTTTCAAAAGCATTCAAAAACACTATTTTAAAGGTTGGTTAAGAAAGGCTGTATTAAAAAATAAAGCCTTGCAATAGGCAATCTAGAAAAAAATAATATTTGGGATGAATAAAGGGGGCATGATCACAAATAGAATGAAGATTTAAACTAGAATAAAATTCAGTGATTTTGAATTAAAAAAAAAGAAAGAAAGAGAGGAAGGAAGGAAGGAAAGGAAGGAGGGAAGGAAGGAAGGAAGGAAGGGCAGAAAAGGCTGTATTGGCCTGGCACACTTTTGCACTTTTTCTTGCATTTTTTTAAAATAAAAACTTAAGTCAATTTGATTTTTTTAAAAGATTTATTTATTTATGCATACAAGAGCTGAGGTACAGGCCAGAGGTGTGGGTGGGGGGGGGGACGGTGAGAGGATTCACCAGAGACAGAGTGGGGAACAGAACAGGCAGATCCACTGAAATAAACTGCTGAAGGGAACAGTGAGTGTTTCAGCAGAGGTCTGCTGCGCCACATGGGTAGCTCCCTGGCTGGCTGGGGATCGAACTCGTGTTGCAGTGGTTGCAAAAAGCTTCATAGGTTGCGTCTTAACCCCTTGCACCACCAGGGAGGCCCAGTCAATTTGGTTTTGGAGGAGGCTCACAGACCTTTCATTTTCCAGATAGAATAATAAGTGGCAGATTTTTTTTCACTTAGTTTTGTTTGCTTGTTTTCATTGTCTTTTTATTTTATTTTTTTTTTTTTAAAGATTTATTTATTTATTTATACAAGCATTGGGTACAGTCAGAAGCGCAGGAGGGTGAGAGAATTCACCAGAGCCAGAGCAGGGAGCAGAGCAGGCAGAAGGACCGAAGTACACTGCTGAGGGGAGCAGCGGGCGGCAGGAGAGGTCTGCACACCATGTGGGACCCTCCTCCGCTGGCCGGGGAGCAGCCGGGGATCGGCGCTGCAGAGGCTGCGGGCAGCTTCGCAACCCAGCGCTCAACCGCTGTGCCACCAGGGAGGCCCCATTAAGTCTTTTTAATAGCAAAATTGTGCACACTATGACAATTCAAACAGTACAAAAGGGTTAAAATAAAGAATATTATTCCTATTCCCTCTTTCCATACCTTTCTTATTGCTTTTACAAATATGCACTTATGTATCTTTTTTTTTTTTTTAAAGAAATACAGCATATGTGTAGTTTGGCTTTCAAGGAAAATACATGTTACTACCAATGTAAGGTAGATAGTTTTCAATTAAATGAATTTGCTGGTATGTGCTTTATAAAATTCTGTAGAAACCACAGTGGTCACCTTTGGAGAGAACTTTATTTTTATTCTGCACTTTCCTGTACTGTTGGAATATTCTGGCTATGTAATAAGTATTTCTGACTTTTAGGTGAACAAATGGAGAATCTTGGTGCAATTATAGATCTTTTTATTTGTTTTCTTTTTCATATTTCTCTATACTAAAAATTTCTAATATATCTTTACATTGTTCCTTATCATCCTTATCATCCAGAAAAATTTCACCTTATAGTAGTCAAGTTTATTTTTCTAGTATGATTTGTGCTCTTTGTGTCTTATTTATGAGAATTTTCCCTACATTGATGTAATAGGTTCCTGCATTTTTTTCCCCTAAAAATTCTGCTACCTTGATTTTTACATTAAGTCTAATCTAGATGCAGTTTATTTTTATATATGATGTGTGATATGTTATAATTGTATTTTTTTACACCAAATACCCAGCAACCAATTTGTAGTGGTATGTCTGCTATTTAAGTTCCTTTGTGAACAGGGGTCTATCTCTAGACTGTGTTCTGCTGTATTTTGTTTGGCTATTCCACCAATATCACACTTTTGTAATTACCATGGCTTAACAGTCAGTTTTAATACCAAGTAAAGTCTGTGCCCTTTCTCGCTTTACCTTCTTTTTTCCTCCTTCAAAATTGTGTGGGCTATTCTTGGCCCTTTATTCTCTCTTAAGAATTGTACAATCAGATTATCAATTTCCATTAAAGTATTTTAAGCAGGAATGTGACCTGATCTGATACTAATCTTTAAAATATGACTCTCACTTCCTAGAAACCTGTATAGTAGTCTAGAGAAGAGAATGAATAGCTGGGACTAGGAGGATGACAATGGCGATTAAAAGAAGACAACAAAATTCAGTTATATTTTGTAGATGGCATAGGACTTATGAAAGGATTTAACGTAGAAAATGAATAAAAGGAAGATTCAAATATAACAGTCTTGGTTTAAGCTGTTGCGTGATGGATGGTGGTACTATTTATTGAGAGGGAGAGAGAGCAAGGATTGTGAGCAAAACAGGTTTGGAGCAGGGGAATCAAGAGCATGTTAAGTTTAAAATACCTATGAAACACTCAAATGTGAGGTATTTCCTAAGTATTTGGATATTGGAGGCTATCTCAAGGAGTGGTCAGGTTAAAGATACAAAATTTGGAGACATTAGCAAATTGGTGGTATTGAAAACCTGGAGAGTGGATGACCTCACCTAACTAGAGTCCTTTAATTCATTAGTGATTACAAAATGATAATTTTCTAATTCTTATCTTTCATTTTTATTAACTGTAATACTTCTATAAAGAGAAGTTTCCTGACATCAACTATTTGGTTATCCTTACTTACAATTTATATTGGAAAGGCAGGATAAATGCTCCATTTTTTTCTCCTTATTTACTATCTTTTGGAAGAATGAGTTGTTTTCTTAGCATCCTCCAAAGGTGAGCAATGGAGGTTGTTTTCTTTGTATCATTATAAATTCATGGATTTAAATGGTTTTGGTGTGTTACAACCCATTGCAGTTATTATCATAATTAATGTTGAACTTGTCCCAACTTCAACTAGTGGGAGATCTTTCAAGTTGATTCCTGGTGTCTTTTTTGTTTTGCGTTTCATTTACTTGAAACTTTTTCATCATCATTATAAACAAGCTTATTAAAGATTACAAATTCAACTCCCAGGTGAACTATAAATGGCTTCTTGCTATAGATTACTTGATATGTTATTTTCATGTTTTTGCCTATTGGGATTATGTAGCCCATATATTAAACTTGGAAGATTGTTCTGTTTTTCTTGACATCTATGATGTGCAATGTTTGATTTGTTCTATATTCCTTGTTTTTGTTCTATATAAACGTTGGAAGCAAATGCATAAATCTCTTAAAAGACCTGCACTTCATATGGATCATAAAAGAATGGCCCTGTGGCAGTTTATCATTTGAATGATAATTTGGGTTCCCTTTAAAATGTTAAAATATCTGCTTTTCAGAATAGAATGCAGTGAAAGGCATGAGAGGAGCTGTTCGGTACTGATAAAATCAAAATTGACCCAGAACCTCTCCTTCCCCTCCCCAATAAAACTGCCAAGAAGCTGTCCCAAGAAGCCAGGAAAAAAATTTTGGTTTTGCTTTTTTTTTCCCTACATGTAATTTATATTCTATATAAAATGTAAAGTATATAATTCATTGTCACCTAGTGCATTGTGCAAATATTGCTACTATCTAGTTCTAGAACATTTTCATCAATCCAAAAGGAAACCCTGTACAGTTAGGTGGTCATTCTTCATTTCTAGCCCTCCTAACCCCTGGAAACCACGAATGTGCTTGCTGCCTCTGTAGCTGTCCCTGTTCTGGATATTTCAGATATACGGACTCATATATGATATATGGCCTTTTGTGTCTGACTGCTTTTACTTAGTATAATGTTTTTAAGGTGTATCCATATTTTAGCATGTAAAGATAATTATTTTTTTAATTAATAGACTTAGATTTACAGAAAAATTGAGCAGAAAATATAGTTCTCATATACTTTTCTCCTCTCACATCTCCCTCATAACGTCCCCTCTTAATTTCCCCTATTATTACCTTGCTTTAGTGTGATCACATTAGCCAATATTAATACATTATTATTAACTAAAATCTGTAGTTTACATTAGGGTTGACTTTTTGTTTTGTACATTTCTACCAGATTTGACAAATATGAAGTATTGTGTCCACCATTACAGTATCAAACAGAAAGTTTCATTGACCTGAAAATTCCCAGTCTCCACTTGTTCTTCCTCCTCTTTGCTCATGGAACTCCTGGAACCGCTGATCTTTTGGCTGTTGCCTTTTTCAGAATATCAAATGGTTGGAATTACACTGTGTAATCTTTTCAGACTGACTTCTTTCACTTTCACAATACATATCTTAGGTTCCTCCTTGTCATTTCATGATGTAATAGCTCATTTTTTTTTTATTAGTGAATACTGTTCCACTGTGTAGATGGAACATAGTTTATTTCTACGTTTACTTATAAGTAAGTAGACCCTCTTGGACACTTCCAAGTTTTGGCACTAATGAATAAAGCTGCTATAAACTTTCACATGCAGGTTTCTATGTGGACAAAGTTTCAACTTGGGTAAATACCAGGGAGCATGATTGCTAGCTCATACACAGTAACTGTGGTTAGCTTTGTAAGAAAATGTCAAATTGTCTTCCAGAAATGCAAATCTTTGCATTTCCAGCAGCAACACATGAGAGTTTCCCATGCTATGGTTTAAATGTTTCATTCATTTCAATTCATATGTTGATATTCTAGTGTGCAATGTGATGATATTAAGAGATAGGGATGTTGGGAACCTGGAAGAGCTTTCCAGAGAACTCTATCATGTGGGCACCCTGTTCTTGATTTCCAGCTTCCAGAACTGTTAGAAATAAATATTTTTGATTATAGACCACCCATTCTGTAGTACATTGTTACAGCAGTCTAACAGACTAAGATACCCCACATCCCTCCCAACATTTAGTGGCGTCAGTGTTTTGGATTTGGGCTGTCCTAATAAGTGTGTAGTAGCAGTTCATTGTTTCAGTTTGCAATTTCCTAATGACTTAATGATGTTGAGCATCTTTTCATATCTTTGCCATTTATGTATCTTTTTGGTTAGGTTTCTGTTGTCTATTTTTTCATTAGCTTTTTTGTTGTCTTATTGTTGGTTTTAAAAATTCTTTATGTATTTTGGCTATCAGTCCCTTTTCAGATATGTGTTTTGTTTGCATATATCTTCTCTTACTCTGCATCTTGACTTTCCCTTCTCTTTACAGCATCTTTTACAGAGCAGAGGCTTAGATTTTAATAACATCCCACTTTTCAAGTTTTTCTTTTATAGTTCATGCTTTTGGTGTTACATTAAAAACTTACTGCCAAACCCAAGATCACTAAATTTTCTCCTTAATTATCTTTTAGAAGCTTCAGAGTTTTGTGTTTTATGCTAAGAACCATTTTGAATTTTTTGTGAAAAATTGTATGGTCTGTGTCTAGATTATTGTTCTTTTTCTTTCTTTCTTTCTTTCTTTCTTTTTTTGTCCAGTTGTTCTAACACCATTTGTCAAAAGAGTAACCTTTTCTATTGAATTGCCTTTGTTCCTTTGTCAAAGATCTATATTTGGACTGTATCTGGGTAGGTCTATTTTTATACTCTATTTTTGATCTATATTTGGACTATATCTTGGTAGGTCTATTTTTGTAGTCTATTTTTGATCTGTATCTTTTTTTCAACACCACCCTGACCTGATTACTATAATTCATGTTCAAAGTTAAGTAGTATCAGTTCTCTTTGTTGTTTTTCTTCTTTAAGGTTGTGTTGGCTATTCTAGGATTTTTTCCTTCCCACATAAACTTTAGAATCAGTTTGTTGATTTCTACAAAATAACATGCTGGTGCTCCGTTTTATGGCTGAGTAGTATTTTATGGGTATATATACCACATGCTGTTCATTCATGCATCCTTTGGTGGATAGACATTTGAGTTGTTTCTACATTTTGGCTGTTGTGAATAATACTACAGTGAACATGATGTACAAATAAATATCTGTTAGAGTCCTTCCTTTAAATTCGTTGCATATATTTACCTAAAAGCGGAATTGTTTTGTTGGGTTTTTGTGTGTTTGTTTAATTTTGCTCTGGTCTTCATTTCTGAAATTACCTTATAATACTATTTTTTATTATTTAAAGAGTTCTGTCTTTTCTATTTTCAAATCTTCTTTTTCATCAGCAATTCACAACCTTTGTGATTTCCAGATTCCTTTACACTCTTAAAAATTATTGAGGTTATCAAAGAGCTCTTGTTAAATGAACTATATCTACTAGTATTTGCCATATTAGAAATTGAAATGGTAAATTTTGAAATATTTGTTCATTAAAAGATAACTAACACACCTATTGCATGTTACATAAATACTATTTTTCAAAAATATATTTTCTGTTATAAAACAATAGTGAGAAGAATGGTATTGTTTTCTATTCTTAGAAATCTCTTAAATGTCTTAACTGAAGACAGCCAGATGATCATATCTATTGACACTTCTATATTTAATCTGTTAATGTCATTTTGGTTGAAATATATTTTTAAAAATCTGGTCTCACACAGACATGTATTTGGAAAGGATATATTTTAATAACTTTTTCAAAGAATTGTGGATATTGTTCTTAGATATGACATAACAACTGGGTCAAAAATCCATTGCTGTATATTGCATTTAAGTGGATCTGTAACACAATCATGATTTGATTTTCAAAAATTCTAGTTTTTGCTTGGAAGCTCAAGTATTAAAATTGACAAGCACTATCAGCCATTTTCTTGAAGTGACAGACTGACTGTTTACTTTTAAGAAAATGTCTAGCATATTTTCAAGTCCAAATAACCATAGGATGTCAAGTTTTTTTTCAGGCAAAAATGGTATTCCATAGAAAAGTGGCTAGTTCAGCTCACGTCTCAAAAAATCACACAATACCTAAGTTTGCAGCAGAAAAGCTTCAGTCATACTTCCCATTTAGTCACACCATATAAAAAATGACATGTACCTCAGGGTCAGTAAAATGAAGGGTTAATAAAATTAACCTTTGTTACATTGTAACTGCTTTTTCTAGGGCATTTTTTTAGATATATATATTTTAAACAAGAGACAGGCTGAATTCTTTTTTTTTTTTTTAAAGATTTATTTATTTATTTATTTATTTATTTTTAAATATTTATTTATTTATTTATTTATACAAGCCCTGGATACAGTCAGAAGCGCAGGAGGGTGAGAGAATTCACCAGAGCCAGAGCGGGGAGCAGAGCAGGCAGAAGGACCGAAGTACACTGCTGAGGGGAGCAGCGGGCGGCAGGAGAGGTCTGCGCACCATGTGGGACCTCCTCCGGTGGCCGGGAGCAGCCGGGATCGAACCGGAGTCACAGAGGCTGCAGGCAGCTTCGCAACCCAGCGCTCAACCGCTGTGCCACCGGGGAGGCCCTTATTTATTTTTTTATACAAGCACTGGGTACAGTCAGAAGGCGGGAGGGTGAGAGAATTCACCAGAGCTGGGAGCAGAGCAGACAGAAGGACCAAAGTACACTGCTGAGGGGAGCAGTGGGCGGCAGGAGAGGTCTGCGCGCCATGCAGGACCCTCCTCGGGGTGGCCGGGAGCAGCCGGGGATCGAACCAGCGCCTCAGAGGCTGCGGGCAGCTTCCCAACCCAGTGCTCAACCGCTGCGCCACCGGGGAGGCCCTAGATATATATATTTTTAAAGATTTATTTATTCATGCAAATTGAAACTGTCTTTTAAAAAACTGGAAGTGTACATTATGACGACTACAATACCAGTAGAATTTGGTACCATTGTCTTGATTCACCTGGAGGTCCCAGGAGTTTTTTCTTTGTACCATAAGTGCAAATGACAACACAGTGGAAAATCTATACAAAGTTTTAATATTATTAATTTAATTTTAATTTTTTTTAATTTTTTTTATAGAGGCATGTTTTTATTTATTTGTTTGTTTGTTTGTTTTGTTTGTTTATACATGCACTGGGTACAGTCAGAAGCGCGGCAGGGTAAGAGAATTCACCAGAGCCAGAGCGGGGAGCAGAGCAGGCAGAAGGACCGAAGTACACTGCTGAGGGGAGCAGCGGGCGGCAGGAGAGGTCTGCACGCCATGTGGGACCCTCCTCCGGTGGCCGGGGAGCAGCTGGGGATCGAACTGGCGCCGCAGAGGCCGCGGGCAGCTTCGCAACCCAGCACTCAACCGCTGCGCCACTGGGGAGGCCCCAAAGTTTTAATATTATTATGAAAATAATTTTAAAAATTTGTTTTGATTTTTTGGGCCCTTATACATGTCTCAAAAACCTGGGGGTCCCGGAACCCAGCTTTGCAAATTACTACTTTTTGTTACGTTATCTCTATGCTTGTTTTGAAATGTTATGGTATAATTTTATTTGTTTTGTGGGTGTATATTTCTGGAGTGTTTTGGTTCTTTAGGGGTGTTCTGCTCTTTTTTTTTTTTCACGTAAAATTTGACTTTAATACTTGTCTGTGTCTCCTTGCTAAAGTGAATTAAATTTTCCTCTACTTCTCGGTGAAAGGGTGAACCTGAATAGCTTTTCCAGTTTCAAGGTTTTGGAGCTCCCTCTTCTGTTATGTTCACAAAGTGCTAAAACTTAGGGTTTATGCTTCCTGCGATGGACGGTCTCTGCTTCCTTTCTCCTCTTGTATCTGGACCTTTCCTTTCCTTTAAACCTGTTGTCTCTGTTACAGTCATTGTGAATTCTACTCCCACCAGTTTATCCCTAATATGGGTGTTGTCTTGAAAGGGATCCTAAATGTTACTACATTGTAGAGTTTCTGGGGCCCTGACTGCTTCAGCACAATAAAATCTTCTCTCAGTCCTGTTCCCTGGCAGTCACCAGCAAATTGGATCCTGCAGAGTCTTTCAAGTTTTGGTTGCTATTCTCAGTTTGTCCACCAACTTGCCAGTGAGTTCCTATTGACAATTATTTTGAGATGTCCCTCTTTTCGATCCTGTTAGAAGTCAAATTGACTATCTCTATTGAGAGAGAGCGAGAGAGAGAGAGAGCGCTATATCTATCAGTATAGACATATATACATATTTACATATATACACATCTATAAACTCATATTACTTTCTCTGTACACACCACTCATTTTCTTTTATCTTTTTTTCCCCTCCCACTCATTTTTTTCTTGATGCAGTCACACATTCACACAAAGTCATACTTTTCCCTTCTTTTTTGTCTTAGCCATCTCTCTATGTGGCCATCCATGGATCTACCTCATTCTTTTCAATATATGCATAACAATAGTTAATACATGGGTGGCATTTACTACAGATGAGACATTATAAGTTTTGTATATATATTTAATGCTGACAACATCTTATGAGTTAGTGTTATTGTCTCCATTTTATAAACGAGGAAACTGATACCCAGAGAGGTAAAGTGATTTGTACAAGGCCGCAGGTCTAGTACATTGTCTGCTATATCAATGTACAGTAAGCCATCTAGTTCCATACTTCTACTGATGGGCTCCTCGACGTTTTTTTTGAAAGTTCTTTCTTTTTACTATCTTAAAATCTTACTGCCGATGACACCCTGTGTATGTGTTATATTATCCTGGCAAAATTTTATATTACAGTTTTGTGTTACTTACCGAGGTTTAAGTCAGTGATAAATCACATACATGACAGTGGTCCTGATAAGATAATGATATAGCCTAGGTGTGTAGGAGGGTCTGCCATCTAGGTTTGTGTAATTATACTGTGATATTCACATGACGAAGCAATCAGTTAACACCTTTCAGCATGCATCCCATCATTAAGTGACACATGACTGTATCTACAGGGCTGAGTCATAGCAGTGGGATTGCTAAATTTTGTTTGTTTGTTTGTTTTGATAACTCTTGGAGGATTATTATCCTTTGAGAACATTTAAAGACTTTTTCTACATCCTTTAGTGTAATTAGAGAAGCAAAGAATTCTGTAAGTTCTGGTATCACTGTCTTAGACCATGTTGCTGTTTTGAAAAGGAAGATCTGATCTCATGAGCTTCAGATGTAGGGCTTTCACAGATGGGATATGGGAGGAAAGAAGACCTATTTCACTGACTCTGCTGTTTAGCCAAGCGGAGATCATAATGTATCTACTGATGATCTCTTTTCAGAACTGGTGGAGTCTCTTTCATTGCAGGGGTCTTATGCTGGAAAAATTCATTCCATTGGTGATGCCTTCATAAATTTTAAAAACCTCCGATCCTTAGATTTATCAAGAAATTTGATCACTAGCCTGAAGGTAAGTTCTATATTCTGTGACTTGCCAGTTCATTGTTATTATTTTTTTTATGGGAAGAAATAGATAATGTCACCATGGAGAACATAGGATCTTTCTTTTGAATGTTTCCAAGTGAATTTTACTATTCACTGTATAATTCTTTAATGTTGCTTTATGTTTAAATTTTTTTATTTTAAAATATTGGGCAGAAATCCTTTTATACTTAGAGGAAACTATATTAAACTATAACCGCCGAGGGCAATAGGATAATTTTTAATGTGTGTAAAAAATTATGAAGAGCACTTGTAAAAATACAGATTGTTAGACTCTGCTCTGAGAGAGATTCTAAATTAGCAGGTTTCAAGTGAGCTCAGGATCTATCCAAGGGGTTCTGATGTAGGTGCATGGAACACACACGGAAGAACACTGCCTTGCGTTGTTACTGTTGGCTTTTTCTAGGAGGGAGAGGAAGTGGTAGTCTTGAAAACAAAGAAGTATTTCCAGGATAGGAGATGATAGAGCAGAGGGCAAGGCAGGAAACTGGATGACAGCAGACTTAGGTAGGATGTGTGAGTCTCAGCAAACAAGATTCACAGATGCCATGCAGGTTGGTTGCCAAACCTCCTGGGTTATTCCTCCAATTTTGCACTTCTTAGGGAATTCTGATTCAACAACATAAGCCAGACCCAGTCTCAACGTCTAAAACTAAAAGAACTGTACAAGAGGAAGCACAAGCAAGACCAAATTTCCAACAAGGACTCTAAAGGCAGAATCTCTAAGTTGGCAAGGTCACTATTAGACTGTTTGGTAGCAGCTGTTTGTGTTTGGCCCATTAATTTCAGAAATTGTTAATACAGAGTTGCTTAGATAGCCTCTTTTCATGTGTGTTTTTGCTTGTTCTTTTTTTTTGGCTAACCAACTGAGTGAACATTGCTGGTTTTGTACTTCCTTTTTTTGCCCGTGTGTAAATTGGGTAAAAAAAACTGCTGTGAAGATTAATCAAATTAGCATGTGTAATCAAATATAACATATATAAGACTCTTGGCACATTGCATGCCATATAGGAGGCACTTAGTAAATGTTAGTTTTCTACATTTTATTTTGCAGCTATGATTTATCTGCATATATTCATCTCTAACAGAATCATTTTGCTTAATCTTTCCCAGGGGGAAAATGTTTTCTGATTATTTCTAGTGTTGCTTTGGGGAATATATGAATTCATGCCAACTGGGAAGAGGGAGAGGAGAATAAAAATCACTTCCTTGACTTTTACAGTGGGAGACATGAAATTGTTACTTGAGCTGGGACATTAGATACATTTAAAGACCATCCTAATAATGAATTGCCCTGAGAGTAGAGCCAGAGGCACTGATAATTCTTCCTCACCACTCACCCTTTCACAGTGTAGAAGTTAATGAAATTCTAAAAAGCCAGAAGGCATCAAAATGTAAACAAGGTTCTGTTTTAAAATATTTTGTCTATATCTTTGATTTTCCTAAATTTACTACAATGAGAAAATAGTAATTTTAAAGAAGAACAGTAGCACTATACATGATGGAAAATAATTTTACTTTTCTGAAATAATTCTTAATGACAGTTTCTTTTATGGTAAGAATTTACTTTTTTTACTACTAAAAGTATATGATTGTACATGTTCATATTTTGAATATTTTGGCTAGCAGCTAGCTAGCCAAAATACTTGAAAATTAAATTATTATTTCCAATACTAGGTTTCAGCAAAGGACAAAAAATGCAGCTTTTCCTCTTGAGTTTCCTACTCCTGATTGTACTGTTGTCAGCTAAGTGGGAGAGTAGAGTTTGCTAAATCTAGAAGGAGAACTAAAGAAGGGAAGATATTTAAACCCAGGAGAACTGAGGGGTGGGCAGGGAGAGTGTATGGTGATAGTAACTCTGGAAAGGGAAACAAGGACCAAGGGAGTTCTAGACTTTGGTCCAGTAGGGGAGACATTGAGATAGCATTGTTCTATTTTCCCATGGAGTTTGTTGACCCAAAAGTGAGGCCTCATGTATATAGACACACACCTACACTTTTTTTTCCCCCTACCTTGGCCTTCTTTCCTAGAACCATCTCTCTTGCCTACCTCCCATCCCATTGTAAATTGGGGTCAGGAGAATGGTTGTAGCAAGGGTACGAGAAGTGCAAAAGTGGGTACCACTAGGAAGCATTGGTTTGGGAGAGTGCTTAGGGAACAACAGAAGTAGAGACTTTGGATGTCATTTTTGGTAAAGGAGGAAATGTATGAAAATTTGCGAATTATGTAATAAATAAAACATCCATTGCCCATGGGCCACAGTGTTTAATTGCCAGTATTCTCAGGCAATTAAAATGGGTGTTTCAGTGCTGCCTTTCTCATGGATGACTGGTGACATACATGTTGAATGATGAAAAGTAATAGATATATTTTCACCTTAATTGGTGAGATTCCTAGTCCTTACCGATATACAGCTTCATAATGTGGTCTTTTCCTTGCAGGGAATCCAGTATTTATGTTCACTTCAAGACCTGAATTTATATTATAACAACATTCCTTCATTAGTGGAGGTATCCCGCCTACAGCCTTTACCCTTCCTGAAAGAACTAGATTTGAGACTCAATCCTGTTGTCAGGAAAGATACGGACTATAGGCTCTTTGCTGTGTACACGCTACAAACCCTGGAGAAACTGGGTGAGACCCTCCTCCTTTGTTCCTTGTCCCAGAATCTTGCTTTAAACCAGCTGCCTCCTAACCTTTGGATGTTGGCCCAGAGTGTGCACTGGCAGGATAGTTTTGTTTATTAGTCAATATTTATGTAACTCTTTTGTGTTGGCAGGATGTATGACGACTCCTTTTATTGTTTATTGAGTGACTATCTATGATTTTATCAGTTACTTCCAGCTTTAGTTTTCTTCAGTTGATGGTTTCACCACCACTTCCTCCCCAACAGAAAGTTTCCAGGTTGAGATTTGTTTTTCCAGGTGCCCCAACTTTGCAACTGTATTAGCAATAGAAAACTAATAGAACAACTCTGGGGGCTTGATTGCAAGGAACAAAAAAATGACTTCAAACGACTGGACTTCAAAGTCCTTCAAATGACTGCACTGTACTTCTTTATAATTGTATTGTTGAGTATACATTTCTTAGCTAGTCAGCATTGCATTGCCCTTGGGAAAGTTAATGTGGAGAAACTAAGTAAAGTCTTTCAGAGAACAGCATAACCATTAGTCTTAAATTTCAGTGTTAAGTTTGCATTGTTTGTTACCCAAGCTCTACTATCCCGCAGGGGTAGTTACCCCTACCTGTGTGGCAGTTGTTGCTATGGTATCCCTGTGATCTCGGTGAGTTACTGCTTGCTCCAGTGACAACATAATAGCATTATTTTGTGATCTGTTTCACAAGAGAAGCTGAGAATGGTCTTTAGATTTCACTCTGTATATATAGTTTTCTGACTCTCTGTTGTTTACTCCAAAAAAGAAACATGCTCAAACAACGGTTTTTGCCTCCAGATGATCGAACTGTACGTGAAAGTGAGAGAAAAGCTGCCAAAATGCATTTTAGTATGTTGGGCAACAGTGAAAATTTTCTTTTAGAGGTGGAAAAAAGGTAAGAAGATTCTTTGCAAACAGAAATTATTGTATGATTAGTGAACATAGCGGGTAGTAAATTCTTGCTTAACTTGCTTCATTTTCCAGCAGAAATGTCCATAAGTTATATAAGAATCCTTAGGTGAAAGTATTTATTCAACATGAGATTTATCTGGGATGGGAATCTGGCCCTCAGTGGGAACATTTCTGCTTTTTTGAACTGTTGGGTCTGCTCTAGATATACTTGCAAATTCTCCAAATTTGCTATTCAACATTTATTCATAGGGATACTGAGATAATTTATCATCCCCAGAAGTGCTCAACAACCCTTTCTTGATAGAGTTATAAATCAGTACATGTTCTTATTAAGTTAGGAGAATTGCATTATCGTGGCAGGGTAATTAGAGATACATTTGGTAAAAATGAGGAGGAATGCATTTCTCTCAAAAACCAAAAGTAAACATCTTAGAGCTCTAAAGTATCTGAATGGTAGATTTTCCACTTCTTATTACTAAAATCCTATCTTCTTATTACTAAAATACCATCCTACTCCCCCAAGACCCATACTTTTTTTTTAAGTAGTTGTATTATTTTTGAAAAAATAGAAGTCCATTACAATTTAAAGAATACAGAAAAATACAATGAAAAATTCAAAATCACCTGTATCTTTATACTAAGAGTTAACTGCAGTGAAGTTTGGTGTAGATCCTCCCAGATATCTGTGTGATCCTTTAGACACATTTAAGTCTACTAGTATATTTTTTTCTGATGATAAAAGTATTGTTGAGAATTTGGAAAGTATGGGGAAAAAAAAACATAAGGAATAGAATAAATAACTCCTAATTCTGCCACCCAGAAATAAACACTAATATTATGGTAAATATCCTTTTAGTCTTAGGGTGTGTATGTTTATATGTAAAATAATACATATACAATAATTTAAAAATAAAAACATGATACTTTATAGTAATTTGTTTCCTATACATACTAATTTTTAATGTATCCTCATGCCATTTTTCTTCCCCAAAATGAGATTTTTGTTTATTGTCTTTCCCTTCCACTATAAAACATAATCTCCATGAAAATAAGGACCTTGACTCTTGTTTTAAAAGTCAGGTTCATCAAGGTTAATTTATATAGTATAGAACTCACCCTGCTGTAGAAAGAAATGAAATGTTTTTTTAAAAAATTATTTGCATAGGGCCTCCCCGGTGGCGCAGCGGTTGAGCGCTGGGTTGTGAAGCTGCCCGCGGCCTCTGCGGCGCCGGTTCGATCCCCGGCTGCTCCCCGGCCACCGGAGGAGGGTCCCACATGGTGCGCAGACCTCTCCTGCGGCCCGCTGCTCCCCTCAGCAGTGTACTTCGGTCCTTCTGCCTGCTCTGTTCCCTGCTCTGGCTCTGGTGAATTCTCTCACCCTCCCGCACTTCTGACTGTACCCAGTGCATGTGTAAACAGAACAAACAAACAAAAAACAAATAAATAAAGAAATAAACATGCCTCTATAAAAAAAAAAAAAAATTATTTGCATATATTTTTGAAAACTAACTCCTGTTTTATTTTTTTTTTTAAGATTTATTTTTATGTATTTATTTATGCAAGCACTGGGTACAGTCAGAAGCGCGGGAGGGTGAGAGAATTCACCAGAGCCAGAGCGGGGAGCAGAGCAGGCAGAAGGACAGAGGTACACTGCTGAGGGGAGCAGCAGGCAGCAGGAGAGGTCTACGCCATGTGGGACCCTTCTCCGGTGGCCGGGGAGCAGCCGGGGATCGAACAGGCGCAGCAGAGGCTGCGGGCAGCTTCGTAACCCAGCGCTCAACCGCTGCGCCACCAGGGAGGCCCCTAACTCCTGTTTTAAAAGCTTTTTGGTACCCTAGGTTCTATAGAACTACAGAGAAGAATTAATATATAACTGAATATTTCTAGTACAGAAATTAATTAGCTCCATCATTTATCTGTTATTATATAGTGATTGCAGAACCAGAGGTAAATGGTTAAAGTGCCAATTTTATACTGACATTTCACGAGCTCTCCAACCTTTGGTGAAGTTTGATTTTATTTTTTTAAGCCCATTTCTGAGTCGTATTTTCCCCAACCCATATAATGGCGATAACAGATAATTAAATATCCAGTGGGTATAAAGTGATCTAGGCTGTCTGTACTTACTGTACTTCCTAAGATACCTATATCAATTAAGTGCTAATACTTGTGGGGTTTTTTGTCTGTTTTTCTAGCTAGTGATTACAGTTGTCTCTGCTATAATATTTGGTAGCAGAATTTTCCCTTTGGTGGCCTATGAGTTTTTAATACAAAGGAGTATCTTATTCCCTCAATCATTCAGACCTAAGTGTTTGTCAAGAAAATAGTATCTAGGGCCTCTCTGATGGCAAAGCAGTTGAGCGCTGGGTTGTGAAGCTGCCAGCAGCCTCTGCGGCACTGGTTCAATCCCCGGCTGCTTCCCGGCCACCCGAGGAGGGTCCCGCATGGTGTGCAGACCTCTCCTGCCGCTTGCTACTCCCCTCAGCAGTGTACTTCAGTCCTTCTGCCTGCTCTGTTCCCCGCTCTGGCTCTGGTGAATTCTCTCACCCTCCCGCGCTTCTGACTGTACCCAGTGCTTGTATAAATAAATAAATCTTTAAAAAAAAAAAAAAGAAAATAGTATCTAAATTCTGTATTTTCTGGCTTTTGTACCTTAAAGGCGGAATTATACTATCTTCTCATTATTCTCAGTAAAAAATAGTGACTTAAAAATGGCTTTAACTGAAATATTTGTGAAAATAATATGTTCTAGAGCATCTGAAAAAAATCTGATCATGTTTTCAAAATAGCATTTATTAGTGATCTTAGATGTCTTCTTTTGAGTTTAAGTAAATTATTCTATGTAGCAGCTCTAGGGAAAAGACAGTGAAAAACTGTGTGACAGATGAGAGTTCTTCATCAAAAGTCAACGCAGATGTTGAGAACAGGATTGAAACTGGTAAGTTTTCTCTTTGTGAACACAAAATGTTTAAAGCATTATTTGTCTCAGCTTTCATGGCCAATCTTGAGCACAATGAAGACAAAATAATTGAGAAATACATAGATGTGAAGAAATTCATAGATGTGAAGAAAAAGCAAGCATAGAATTCACTGACTATATTTTCCTCTTTTCTCTTACTGCAAGAAGGGCCATGCTTATTGAGCAGGCCTAAGCCAGAATCCATCAAAGCACAAATTTCATTTCTGTCACTTTATATCATTAGTACATTCTGAAAATTACATTGCCCATCCCCATGGGCCTCTGAGCATTGCTAAGGTAATTGATTCTTTAGCCAGCAATTCATGACTCAGCTACATCAATGCAGCTCCTACCCTGGGCCTTCTGGGTTTCTCCACTGGAATCATTGTAGTTGTAGAAGCTTTTGTGTTTGTGCAGTATTCCTGGAGAGTGTCTCCTATAAGTATTGTTGACAATAAAATGGGCAGGACACATTAATGGTTGTGTCACAGACTGAGAGAAAGCTTTCCACCAGAGAGATTCCATGCATTGTGCCCTGAGGAACACCCTGCACTCTCACATCACATAAGCCAGATGACTTTAACTTGAGCAAACTTTCTTCTGTCTCAAAGCCTCTCTTTTTGAAAGATCTATTGAATTACATACAGACTTTAAAAATCAATCCCTAGCATCCCAATAATAACTTTAAAATTGACTGTAAGGTTAGACATTAAGGGTTTTCAGTTTATAAAATTTTCCTGACTTTTATGCATGTAGACAATTATTGACAAGTCATTTTCAAAGTATTTTATGGTACAACAAGCCACAGTGAGGTATGATTTTATTTTCTTTCTTTGGAAGTCTCGGTGCATGTAAGTCATGAGAACATGGATTGCTTTGTTTAATTTTTAATGCATTTTTTATATTTCAAATTTAGTGACATTCTACTGTAGTATGTAATCTTGGAAAATAATGAAAAGCATGAGGCACAACATTTTAATCACTTATAAGCCTCTCCTTTAAGGAGAATCAAATTAGTATTTTGAAATATAGCCTTCAGTTTGTTTATTTGTTTAGGTACAAACATTTATATATTTATTTCCAGACAAAGACAGATACATTGAAGAATAATTTGACTGCCTTTATTTGTATAAGCCAACTTAAATTTTATTTATGTCATATTACATCATTTCCACACACAATTTCATTCCATGAATTAAAATGTTTTGAAGTATACAATCTCTGCAGAAATCAAACTGCTCTGCTAAACTCTGGGCCCATTTCTAAAGTCCTTGAAAGCTACAGCTGTTGCCTGTTTTTCTTTTTTTTTAATATAAAATTTCCTTTACTACTTTTAAACATTAGAGAGCTCTACTTTCCTCTGAAAATTGTGTTTGTGCTAGATCCCTGAGGAGTGTTGCCTGTAAGCACTGTTGGTAATCTGATATGACTAAAGCGGTTAGGCCATTTTAATGGTCATGCCTCAGAGTAGGAGAAAATGCTAGAGAATGGTTCCCACTATCTCAGTGTTGGAAAGAGTGTTTTCCCACTAATCATTTAGAGTGGACAAGGAGTCTCCACTGTCTTGGATCCCTATTCTGTTCCCCTGACCGCATAATCTTTGACTCTTTCAAAGTGTCCTTTCTTTTTTCTCATATCCATAAAATGGGCATACTGAGGCTTTGTCTTCAGACTCTTTCTATATTCTTTATTAGTTTCATCTATTTCTACAGCTTTAACTTCCTCCTTGTAAATGACTCTTAAATATATTGGTTTAGCTTTGACAACCTGTTCCAGTTTGTCTCTGCACCAGTCCCCCCTTTCTGTTGACCAACTAGTGATAATGCACTTGGAATAACCACTGTATAACTTTCTAGCCTTTTAAGCTAAACCTGTCAAAAAACAAATGAAATCCTTTCCTCTAGCCCTAAATAACTCCTAGAGTTTCATCAGTATTGCCACTGCTTTCCCATTACTCAGGTGCAGAACCATGTGGGGTTTGATGCTGCTACTACTAGGGGGCCGAGACAAATGTTCATACCGTGTGTTATGAGACACAATTGATGAACCTTCCATTCTCTTTCCTACTTGTATCTTAACAGACATACTAAATAGCTCGACCAGGCTCTGGGCATCATCTCATTTAATCTCACAGCAGCCTTGAAGGTGGTTTTAATTGTCCTTGTTTTACAGGTGGGGAAACTGAGATCCAAAGAGGTGAAATAACTTGCTCTAGTTATACAGTAAGTGGCAGAGCTGGAATACAAACTCTGCTCCATCTGTCGTCAACGTCTTCTTAAACATTACACCATGCTGCCTTCCAGTCTTCCTGTTTCCATTTTGTGTACTTTCCTGTCAGTTTAATTTTCTTCAAACTCAGTGGTGATAATTACACTTGCTTCCCTAAAAACTTCCATGATTTCCCTAAAAACTTCCACGATTTCCACTCACCTCCTGAATTACAACTCCTTAATTTGACATAAAAGACTCCTGTAATCCTGGCCACAAGTTCTCTTTCAGTCTAACCCAAAACCTTACCTTCTGTTCTTCAGCTACAATGTCCATTGTTTAAATCAAACCAAACTACTTCCTCCTCCCCAGATAGTCCTTTCTTTCTCCCTCCTCTGTCCCTAAACTAATGCTGTCCTTTCTACTTGGAGTATTTTAATTTAAAATCCTATACTTTTTATGACCAACTCAAAGTCCATGCTTTTTTTTTTAAGATTTATTTATTTATTTATACAAGAACTGGGGTACAGGCCAGATTCACGGGAGGGTGATAGGACTCACCAGAGACAGAGCAGGGAACAGAACAGGCAGACTGACGAAATACACTGCTGAGGGGAGCAGTGGGAGAGATAGGAGAGGTCTGCCACACCATGTGGGACGCTCGCCGGCTGGCCTGCTGGGATAAAACCTGTGCTGCAGAGGCTGCGGACAGCTTCACAGCACGGTGCTCAACCACCTGCGCCACCAAGGGAGGCCCTCAAAGTCCATGTTTTTTAGTGGAACTTTTTTTATTCCTCAACCAAAAAGTTTTTCACTTTTTTTAAACCCATTTATCTTGTAGTGCGTGTACTCTGGAAACAAAAAATACAACCTGAATCACTTGCAGCACCTTTAGGAGAATAAGACAAACATGAAAGAGCTAAGTACCATAGTTCTAGGCAATGCATGTGAAAATGTCAAATTGATACTGGGCAATAAGTGGCACTAAAACTGGCCCAGGGCACCTCCCTGGTGGTGCAGCGGGTTGAGTGCAGCGCTATGAAGCTGTCCGCAGCCTCTGCAGTGCGGGTTTGATTCCCGGCTGGCTAGGAAGAAACCCACAAGGCGTGGCAGACCTCTCCTGTTGCTCCCGCTGCTCCCCTCACCAATGCATTTGGTCCGTCTGCCTGTTCTGCACCCCATTCTGTCTCAGGTGAATCCTCTCACCCTCCCACACCTCTGGCCTGCACCCTAGCTCTTGTATAAATAAATAAAAAAATCTTAAAAAAAAAAAAAAAAACTGTCTCAGGGCAGTGCCCAAAATAGTTTACCTGTCACTGTCTGAGTTCTTCACGTGCGTGTACAATTGCAAGATGATTCAGGTGCAGAGAATAACAATAATGGGATTTATTTAACAAAGGAAAACAGAGAGTCACTGAGACCACAAATGGCTGTTTACCTCACCCAAAGCAGTGTCCAGTGTTTTGAAGTTCTAAACAAAAGGTGTCTAAGATGGCATCTTTCTGCCACTGAGGGCCTGGAGCATGTAGCAGCCAGACAATAGGTCGGGACCCAACTCACAAAGACAGTAGAAGACATAACAGGAGATGCTCACAGGAGCTGCCAAGATGTGCCAGCACAGTACCAGACAAGTGACCTTGGAAACAACAATTGCAGCAGCCAAATGACCCGACCCGACAAACGGCCCACACTAACACAGCAGCTCAGTGAGGCACCCAGCTCTGGGTCTTCACCTTCCCTTCCAGGTTGTAACAGCCGCACAATTGGGAACAGTTTCAGTTGCTCAGTTACCTGCAAAGCCACTGAACTTTTCTCCTCTGAGGTTGGCTGCTAGACTAGCATCTAGATTGGTGTGGTAGGGGCAGGAATAGCTGACCTTGCAATCGCAGGATCTTGGAAAATGCTGAAAAATGCTGAATTCCCAAAAACGCTGAATAATCCCTGAAGACGCTGAACCTCGGGGCCTACTTCTGCAGCCCCTTCTATTTCCTATCTGAGTCTACCCCCATTGACATTTTGTTGATAAGCTTGTTATTTAGCCTGGGGCTGTTCATCCTCACCTGCACCACCCTCCAGGGGGCGCCATGTGTAATAGCCTTTGGCTTCAACATAAAAATTACCATTGAGCCATTTTTAAGTATACAGCTCATTGGTATTAAATACATTTATAATGTGCAATCATCACCATTATCCACCTCTAGAACTCTTTGACTTGTAAAACTGAGCTGATTACTCCCCATTTTTCCTTTCTTCCAACACCTGGCCACCGCCATTCTATTTTTTTGTCTATAGTTTTCACTAAATACCACATACAGTATTTGTCTTTTTATGACTGGCTTATATCACTTAAGATAATGTCCTCAAGGTTTATCTATGGTGTAGCTTCTGTCAGAATTTCCTTCCTTTTTAATAATATCCCATTGCATGTATATACCACATTTTGCTTATCCATTCATCTGTTGGTAAACACTGTGGCTGCTCCCATGGTTTAACTGTCAAGAATAATGCTGTTATGAACATGGGTGTGCAAGTATCTCTTTGAGATCCTGCCTTCATTTCTTTAGGGCATATGCCCAGAAGTGGAATTGTTAGATTATGTAATAATAGCTGTACCATTTTACATTCCCTCCAACAGTACACTCGGCTTCCAAATTCTCCATGTACATCCTTGTTAACACTCATTTTCTGTTTTTTGGTATTGGCTACCCTAGTGGGTATGATTTTGCAGTAATGTTGAGCATCTTTTCATGTGCTTATTATCCATTTTTATTCCTCCTTTTCAAGAAATGTCTCTTCAAATCCTTTGTCCACTTTTTAATCAGGTCGTTTGGTTTTTTTGAGTTTTTGAAGTTCTGTGTTCAGCATATTAGTTCCTTATCCGATACATGATTTACAAATATTTTCTCTCATTCTGTGTGTTGTCTTTTTACTCTGGATATTGTTTTTAGTTGTAGAAAAATGTTTAATATTTATGAAATCCATCTTGTCTCTTCTGTTGTTTATGCCTTTGGTGTCATATATAAGAAATTATTGCCAAATCCAGTGTCATGAAGAATTTGCCCTATGTTTTCTTCTAAGAGTTTCATAGTTTTAGGTCTTACATTTAGGTTTTTGGTTCATTCTGCATTAATTTTTGTATATGGTGTGCCAAGATGTCTTCCAATTTAATCTGCTTTTAAAAGCATCTTTTAATATACTGAATTTAATTTCTTAAGTTGTAGTTTTTCACACTGAATTAATATTCTCAGAGTTTATATAGATAGCGAACTGGAGAAATACTTATTTGAATGAGCACATGTTATAGAAACTCAAAACTAAGAGCAAATGAAGAAAAATTATGTGGCAGATGTGGAAACGCAGTCTTCAATCCTCAGTTTATAGCTAGAGCACTAAGATGGCCTAAAGAGAGAAGGCGCACATGGTTGGTGGGACAGGTATAAGCAGCAGTGGTAATGAGCATGACAGGTCATAGTGAAAGTTGAATGATGGTGTGGTTTGGTAGACTTGTTTTGGGTAGATTCTTGGAGAGCAATGGATGCCTTACTAAAGACAAGTTAAATTTATCCTATATGTATATGCATAATAGCACACATAGATGCTGTAAGTTGAAGGGGGCCCTGTTCATCCGTTTAGACAACTTGTTTTGACTTTAAATAGAATCACACCTAAAATATATGTATCTGATAATTACCTTATTTTAAAATAGCAAAGAAAAATTTACCGTCCTCACTGGCTAATTCTTGTGTTTAGCAGTTGTGTCAATATCTTCTTTATAACTCATTGAAATCCATCCCAGTTCAACCTGTTGATCCTGGTATTCTCCTGGGTTAGCAGTGATGATGTTTTGGTTGGATAAAATCACAATTGGAATAGCAGAGACCTCCCAGAATAATGACTAAGCAAGAAAGAAATTAATTTCTCTCTCATAAGAAATCCAAGTGTTGGCAGTCTAGGGCTGTTGTTAGGGAAGTTGGGGGTGGGGACAACTAGCCATCTCTACCTCAGGAAAATGAAAGCAGTTCAGCAAACACGAATAGATCTACTAGACAGGTCGTGTGTTAGAGGCTAGAAATACAAGGAGATTACACAACAGTTGTCAAATTTTCAGATACTCCTCATTCAGAGAGAGATTTGTCACAGCTATTTAGATCACAGGTCAGGGTGAGAGGAAAGCTCCACTGTGGCAGAACTATGGAGGAGAGGCTAAAACCGGGGACCTGGGAAAAGACTTCACAAAAGAGACATTTAATTTAACCTGGGCATTCAAATAGAGTTCAGTGGGCATAGTTGAAGGTAGTATTTGATGTGGAGAAAGTAGGAACAGCAAATATAGGTGTGACAGATTAGGAAATTGACTTAGTTTGTGGTTAGAGCTATGGTAATTAGAGACCAGTTGCAAAGAAGCTGTTTACTAATTTTCATTTTATTCTTTTGAAAATGGATAACAAAGATGTTTTTGATGGGAGGCATGATTGAATGTGTGGCTTAGAGAGCGAGCTTAAACTAGATAAAAGATTTAAACTAGATTTAGTTAGATGGGCAGGAATTACTTCCCAAGTGGGAAGTAGTGAAAACCTGTCATGAAGCAGGCAACAGTAGCAGTGTGTATGCAAATGAAGAGGTACAGATGGATTAAATCCTTGAGAGTATGAGAAGAATATTTGGAAATAAAATATTTAATATTTTTATTGCAAGGTTTTCCTAGGGAGTCCAAATTTCAGAAGAGTTTATTTTTGAATAAAAGACATCTCAGAATATTTATGGGGGAAATACAAGATTACTAAGGTTATAGACTGTGCCTTCATGATGGGGAAAAACCCCACCAATTTTCTTTCACAATTGTCATATCTGCAGTGGTTTTCATATGTGAATATCTCAAAATTCAGGGACTAAATTATTTCATTGGGGA
This sequence comes from Talpa occidentalis, assembly GCF_014898055.3. Taxonomy (NCBI): domain Eukaryota; kingdom Metazoa; phylum Chordata; class Mammalia; order Eulipotyphla; family Talpidae; genus Talpa; species Talpa occidentalis. The sequence continues at coordinate 6,481,424 of NW_023601754.1, forward strand.
TTAGCAATCAAAGGCAAGGCTTCATTTATTTTGGAGAGTAGTGCTAGATAGTTATTTCTACTCTTAAAAATTTATCTCAGTGGAATCACAGGTATAAAGATGTTTGTTGGAGATCAACACCAAGAGGACGGGGAGGCAGGAGAGTTGAGCAGAGGGAGAGCTCAAGAATGAGGGTTGCCCTTCAGAATGCTCCATCTGAGGCTAAAATGCCTGGGCCTTCTCAGTGCTAATTGTAGACTGCCACTGGAAGGGCATAGCATCAGGAGGTAGTATTCTATAGCTCAGGTAGACTACTATGAAGAGTAAAACTGCTAAAAATGGGGCGGGGGGGAATGCCTCCCCAAAGCCAGATAACAGATCATTCCTTGAAAGGGATCTGGCAGTGCATCTCTGTTTCAACCCTAGGCAGATTACAAGGTTTTTGACCAGATATGTGAAGCAGGACCTCATCGTGCTATGTTTATTAGTAGTTGAAGTAACCAATTATAACTTCTTTGCATCTGCAGCAGCATTAGAAGGCCACTTCGAGTCTGTCATTTCAAATATCAAACAATTTTCAGTGGTAAGGAGACATTAAATTGTCCTATCACTTTGGTTATATAGGTGTAAAAACCAGAACTGGGCAGCAATGTCATAGTTATATTTGCTTTTAGAATTAAGTGTTGTATCTATTTTATGTTTGAAGTATAAGAAAGAAAAAATTGTCAGAATGCAAATTGCTGGTATTTCCTGATTGTGAAATATGATATGTTTAGCCATAATGGCAGTAGAACTAGGTGTCCGTTTTTCCTGATTTCTTTTTTTTTTCAAAGATTTATTTATTTATGCATACAAGAACTGGGGTATAGGCCAGCGGTGTGGGGGGTTAGAGGATTCACCAGAGACAAAAGTGGGGAGCAAAACAGGCAGATCTACTGAAAAACACTGCTGATGGGAGCAATGGGAATGACAGGAATGGTCTGCTGCGCCATATGTGGGTCAGCTCCCTGGCTGGGGATGGAGGGATTCAAACTCATGTTGCAATGGCTGGTGATAGCTTGATAGCGCTCTGTCTTTAACCCCTGCACCACCAGGGAGGCTCCAGTTTTTCTGTTTAGGTAATGAGTCTTTATCTTAGATATGATACCAAAAGGATAACAATCAAAGGGGAAATAGATGAATTTGACTTCATCTATTCAAAGAATAAAGAAAGTAAAAAAGATAACCCACAATATGGGAGAAATATTTATAAATCATATATCTGACAAGGGTCTAGTATCCAGTCTATATAAAGAACACATTCTCAGTAACAAAAGACAAAATTGGCAAAGAATTTGAATAGACATTTCTCCAAAGGACATACAACTGACCAATAAGTTCATGAAAAGATGCTCAGTATCTCTAATCATGAGGGAAATACAAATCAGAACTACTTCATACCCACTAGGATGGCTAGTATAAAAAAGACAGATAAAAAAATGATAGCGAAGATACAGAGAAATTGGAACACTCATCAATGCTGGTGGGAAAAATAAAATGATATAGCTTCTTTGGGAAACAGTTTGGCAGTTTCTCAAAAAGTTAAATATGGAGTTACCATTTGACCCAGCAATTTGACGAATAGGTATACACCCAAGAGAAATGAAAACCTGTGGCCACACACACATTTATATGGGAATTAAAGTAGCATTGTCTATAATAGCCAAAATCCAATCAACTGATAAATGCAGCAACAAAATATGGTATATTCACATAAGATATACTATTCATCCATAAAAAAGGAATGAAGAATTGATAGATACTACAATGTATATCTAAAAAACACCATGCCACATGAAAGAAACCAGACACAAAAGGCCAAATATATTATTCCATTTTTATGTGTCCAGAATAGGCAAACCCAGAGACAAAAAGTGTTTTGATGGTTGCCAGAGGCTAGTGGGGAGGAGAGACTTGCAAGTGACAGCTAATTTGGTTTGTTTGGGAGTAATAAAATAGATGGTGGTGATGGTTGTACAACTTTGTGAATATACTAAAAGATATTAAACTGTACACTGTAGAAGGGTGAGTTGCATGTGAATTACATCTAAATTAAAGATCCATCGCCTCAAAAAAAAAAAAGTGATTCTATAGAACTAGGAAACTGATGAGATTTGAGGTGAATAAGAGTTGAAAAACAAGCTTATCTCTTGAGGGATTGTGTGAGTAGTAATGCCAATATTAAGATGCTGGTTGGAGCTGGACATGGGGCCACAGCAGACGTAGGCCTGGAAGTAAAGATAATGAGTTCAGTTTAGAACATACTGACTTTTGAGATGTCTGTGGATACTTTTTAGGGGACAGTTCAAGAAACTTAGATGTCTGAACACCAAGAGAGAGATCAGAGTTAAGAGAGTTAGATTCAGGCTGGTCCAGATTTAGGTGACAGCTGAAACCAAAGAGAAGTTTGATATCATTCAGCAGAGAATCCAGATCTGGGGAGATTGCTTGAACTAAGATGTAAGGTTGAAAGAAAAAGAACGTGGGAATATGAAAGGAACATAAGTGCAGTGGGAGCCCCAAGAGGAAATCAGGATGGAACAGAGTCTTGGACAACTGGAAAGTGTGTTATTCTAGAAGATAAGGGTAGGGCCTCCCTGGTGGCATAGTGGGTTGAGCACAGTGCTATGAATCTGTCCACAACCTCTGTAGCGCGAGTTCGATTCCCGGCCGGCCAGGGAGATACACACATGGTGCAGCAGACCTCTCTTGTCTCGCCTGCTGCTCCCCTCAGCAGTGCTTTTGGTTCATCTGCCTGTTCTGCTCCCTGCTCTATGGTGAATCCTCTCACCTTCCTGTACCTCTGACCTGTACCCTAGCTCTTATATAAATAAATAAATCTTAAAAAAAATAAAAGATAAGAGTAAGAGGAGGCCTGAACCCAATGGCACAGCTTACTAACCATTCTCACTTTCCACTAAGAATGAGGCTTAAACCCAAAATTTCTGCTTCACTTTGTTTTTTTCTTTGTTTTTTTTGCTTTTACTGCTGTGGTGGGAACCAGAGAACATAAACTTTGAGAGCTTATGTCACTTTAAGAAGTGATTCTTCCAAGTAGAAGAGCATCCTATATCAAAGAAGTAGGGTATTTCAGCCTCAAAAAGCAAGTCAGAAAAAGGAAGAATTTTAGAACTCCCAAATGGATTGATGGACTAGGCTTTCAAAACACTAGTTTTATGTACTCCATATTCTCAGTTGCACTGGTTTATAGCAGCTTTCTGTTGCCAGAACCCAAAGATGAGACCTGGCAGGAGGCCAGGCCTAAGGTTTTGAAATTATCTTAATTTTTACACAATCCTTTTGGGAAAAAACCTCCCAAAACGATCTCATTTTCACCCAAGTTCCCCCAGGAGACCCCAAATCCCAGATTACTAATTGTAATACACAATTAGTGAGTATTGATCAAAAATGTGCCACAACTTTTGTACAAGTGTTATAAAAGAAATCATAACTGGCTCTTTGTGATAACAGTTTCCAGGATGGGCTAGGCTAGGAATCAGTTTTTGTTTTTCCTTTTTAAAGTTTTTCTAATCAGAGGCAAAAGATAAAACAAAAACCCACTGAAGATTTAGGTTCTTCTCTGTGAAGTAGATCCTGATTAGTCTTTCTCTTACAAATGAAGAAATCAAGGCAGAAGAGGCCGGTTTGAAGTGATGAGTCACTGGTGACTGCTGTTTACAGCCCTGGAGATATATGATGTCAGGAGTCTATTCCAAGCCATCTTCCCTTGTAGCTGAAGATTATTGAATTGGTGTCAAAGGTCATTATTTATTCATTTAGGAAATGTGCAAAATACTTGCCTTCCTCTTGATTTCTATTGAGTGCTTCATAATTTATGAAGTCATTTTATATCCATTGTCTTGTTTTAACCTCACCTCAATCCTAAGAAATAGGCACGGTTAGGTTTTATTATCAGTGTTTACAAATGAAGTGTGAGATTCAGAGAGGTGAAGCAATTTGTCCAAGTTCACATGGATTCCAAGCGGTGGCACTAGAACTAGCTCTCAATTGTGTGACTCCTCTTCCAGTATATTTCCATAAGATATATTGCCTTTGAAGTCTGGTCAGTGCTTCATTGTGTGCCTTTTCTTTTAACACAGACTCAAACAAAGGACTTTTTATTCCCCTCCCCAGCCGAGAAATAAAGGATTCCCTAACCAGTATTTCTGCAACCCAGGGCAACGGTATGCCAGAGCAGAAATTAGACACTTTCTCACTGGGGACACAGGTAATATATTCGCTTTCCTATTGATCTGTTGACTAGTCAATGATTAATACTCATTATTCAGTGGAATCTCAATTATTTGTGAAAGTCTAAGAAGACTTGTTTGTTGAAGGTTATTTTGGATCCCTTAAAGGGAAAGAGCAGGGCAGGATATTAATTTCAATCTCCCCTTTTCTTCTCCTTTACTACCCTTTTATCTAATGTAGTATATTTATATATATAATCTTAGCACTTTTTTAAAAGATTGATTTATTTATTTATACAAGAATCAGGGTACAGGCCAGATGCGTGGGAGGGTGAGAGGATTCACCAGAGACAGAGCTGGGAACAGAACAGGCAGACTGATGAAATACACTGCTGAGGGGAGAAGGGGGTGGGACAGAAGAGGTCTGCTGCGCCATGTGGGACCCTCCCCGGCTGGCTGGGATCCAACCGGTGCTGTAGAGGCTGCGGACAGCTTCATAGCGTGGTGCTCAACTGCCTGCGCCACCAGGGGAGGCCCTAATCTTAGCATGTTTTATGTAATTTTAAATGTTGACCTTAAAACAGGGCTGCAAACTTTATAGTTTTGGGCTGAATTTAAAATTTCTCCTCTCTATCCAAGGCCTCCTTCTCCTATTACCTTGCTTCTTACATTTTCTATCCCTACCTATTAATTACTGAATCTTACTTGTCAGGGGTAGCTTTTCCAATGCTGTCTCTTCATTAGAACACTAAAAAAAGAAAAGTTAAGGTGTAAAGACAGCAGAGAAGTGAGCAATGGGAAAGTAGAGATCATGCAATATGGGAAGAATTAAAAATAAGTTTTTAGTGAAAAAAATGATAGGTGGGAGATACCATTATATAAGACATATGTGTGAATATTATGCAGAAAGCAGAATTGACTACTTTATATTTAACTTCTCCTTTTGTTTGCATTTTCTTTGGTAAATTATGAGCAATGCAATTGCTGAAAATAACCAGAATGAGAAAAAAGACACGGAGGTTCTGATTTTTCCATAATTTGGATCAACACTGCACTAGTAAAAAGTTAGTAAGACTTTTTCAGTTTGAGTATGCAACACCTTCCTTTTATAAAAAGACAAATTAGCATTTAGTTGGTTTCTTTGTTGTGGGTGATTCTAGTTGGGTGACTTAGAAACTACCTCAGTTACCATTTTTTAAAATCTTGATATTGATTTAAAGGAAATGGAGACAAAGGATGCTCTAATCTACAATTAGTTAAATAGCACTTTTTAGATTAAAAAAAAAGCCCTACTTCAAAATGATTTCTTGAAGTGAGAGAAAAAAGGAAATTGAATAGCTTGCTCTATATCTTCTTAGTTTAAGAAATAAGGAAGTGGGATAGCTTTTTCTAAATAACTACTGAAAAAATACTGAATACTTGAAGTTTTTTTTTTTTAAAAAGCCCTAGGTGCCTTTCTGTTTTGTGTCAACCCTTGCTTGATTATGCCTCAGATTAATTTTCAGTCTGTTAATACTAGTTGCTCCTATGTTGAGCTTTACCAAAGGTCAATTAAGTATGAGGGTTCTTTAAACAGGAAAAAAAACAAGTTGGAAAAGATGTTTACCTTAAGCGAATTAGCCAGAAGGTGAAAGACAAATTCTGGATGGTTTCATTCATATATGGAACATACAGAAACAAAACAGAGTCTCCCTATTGGTACAGGGGTTAAGTCTCAGTGCTATCAAGCTATAGCCAGCCACTGCACATGAGTTTGCTCCCCGGCCTGGGAGATGACCCACATGGAGTCCCAGATCTCTCCTGTCTTGCCTGCTCCTACCCTCAGCAGTGTATATCAGTAATCTTCCTGTTCTGCACCCTACTCTGTTTCTGGTGGATCCTCTCACCCCCTGCACCTCTGGTCTACACTCCAGTTCTTGTATGCATAAATGAATAAATCTTTAAAAAAAAAAGGGGGGGGGGAACTCAAGACAAAACCAAACCCAAAACAAACCCTAGAAACCTAACTGTAGAATTGAGACTACCAGAAGGAGAGGTGGGGAGCAGAGTGTAGAAGGGGTCCAGTGGAATATAGTGGAGGACTATGGGTTCTCCACTATATTGATGGGGTGGATGTGGTGACATACATCTGAAGAGGTGTGAGCCTAGATCTTTGAATTATGCACAGTAGTTTAAGCCAGTGTTAACTCAAGGGGAAAAAAAAAAGCTGGCACCATCTAACTTCTTTGTAGAGAGCACTTCAAAGTAGAGAAAATACAGTATTTAACTGCTTGATTTGTCCTTTACCATCTGAGGCTATTTTGTATTTTCAAGGAGTCTCCTTGCAAGTCCTTGAAAATAGCACTAAAGGGCCTCCCCTGGTGGCGAAGTGGTTGAGCGCTGGGCTGTAAAGCTGCCCACAGCCTCTGCAGTGCCAGTTCGATCCCCGATCGCTGGTGAGGGTCCCACATGGCGCGCAGACCTCTCCTGCTGTGCCCGCTGCTCCCCTCAGCAGTGTACTTCGTCAGTCTGCCTGTTCTGCTCCCCACTCTGGCTCTGGGGAATTCTCTCACCCTCCTATGCTTCTGACTGTACCCAGTGCTTGTATAAATAAATAAATAAATCTTGAAGAAAAGAAAAAAGAAAATAGCACTAAAATTTCTTTGTATTGCAGCTGCCTTAAAATAGACTTAAACCTTGACTTTTGCTGGAAGATCTGTTTCCCTAGTTTGCAGGGATGAAAACTAATAGGAAAGTGTTCTGAACCCCTGGCCTAGTAAGTTTACGTCTGAACACCCATTTACTCCCTTTCCCTAAAATTTCAAACTTTTTTTAGATGCAGGAAGTGACAAAGAGGGAGATACCAAATGAGAATCACCAGGAAGATGGTAAATATTTTGCTCACTGAGTATTTTTCTCCACACTAATCAAAGAAATCTAGATGTGAGGAGAAGATGGAGATGTCTCAACCTTGGACCTCTGTGTGATGGACTAATTATTTCCTGTCTTCGGGAAGGCCTGCCCTGAGTGCTCACTGACTCGTGAGGCCTTTCTGGTTGAAGAATGGGTAACCTGGCTCCTTTTGTCCTTCACTTTGTGTCTTGGCTGACTATTCTCTCTTCCTTTTTTTTTTTTAACTTTCTTGCCTTCTTTGGGATTTATTATGCTTTTATGCCTCATTTTCTCCCCGTACCAGTTTATAAGTTATATGTTGTTTCTATACTTTTAGTATTATTCCCCAAACTCTATATATCCTTAACATATACAATTTTAAAATTAATCAGTAACTTAATTCTTCTCATGGATAGTAAAAAAACCTTAAAGTATTTTACTCCATTTAATTTCTCTTGATTTATGTATTATTGTTACAGATTTTAATTTTCTGAATTTCTGAAAACCTCCCACAAACACTATTTTTAGACCAAGTTAATTTAAATTTATCCATATATTTACCACTTTGTTGGCTCTTCATTTCTTTTTCTCATCTCAGATTTCCCTTTTGAAATACTTTCCCTCCGGCACATGTTTTAGAATTTCCTTTAGAGTGAGTGATGAACTTTTTCAGTTTTTGTCTGAAAATGCTTGTATTTTATCATCATCCTTTCTCTTTTTTTTTTTTTTAAAGATTTACTTATTTTTATACAAGAGCTGGGGTACAGGCCAGAGGCGTGGGAGGGTGAAAGGATTCACCAGAGGCAGAGCAGCGAGCAGAACAGGCAGACTGACCGAAATACACTGCTGAGGGGAGCAGCGCGCAAGCGCGACAGGAGAGATCTGCTGCACCATGTGGGATTCTCGCTGGCCAGGATCAAACCCGCACTGTAGAGGCTGCACACAGCTTCATAGTGCTGCGCTCAACCCACTGTGCCACCAGAGAGGCCCTCTCTTTTTTTTTTTAAGATTTATTTATTCATACAAAAACTGGGGTTCTGAGGTTCGGGTGTGAGGGGATTCACCAGAGACAGAGTGGAGAACAAAACAGGCCACTTCTTCTTAGATTCTTTTTGTTACATAAAGATATTATTCAACAACCTAAGCTTTCTCCCACTGTCTATTTTGGGTAGAATGCTGGTAATATTACAGGGCCTGTAGACTTAGAAGGTACTTGTTTTTACCATTTTTAAGTTAGTATGACCAAGTCAGATAAAATATTTTTGGTTTCTAAGGAAGCCCTTCCTGTATATGAAGCTCTGAAAACCCTCAAATGCACACACTTCTCTTTTTGTCTGCTGCTTTATTGCCCCATTCTGAGACCTTCTTGGAAATGACAGGCACAGCTATCTGACAGTAATGCTTTATAGTTGGGTTGGTACCTATAGCAGAGATTTTCATTGAGTTTGTTTTCCTGCCATTTAATTTGGAAAAGGACAGTGGTTTTAAAAATGGGTGAACTTAGGGGCCTCCCTGGTGGCACAGGGGTTAAAGTCTCAGCACTATCAAGCTATCACCAGCCACTGCGGCATGAGTTCGATCTCCAGCCAGGGAGCTAACCCACATGGCCTAGCAGACCTCTCCTTTCTCACCCCCTCAGCATTGTATTTCAGTAAATCCACCTGTTCTGCTCCCCACTCTGTCTCTGGTGAATCCTCTTATATGCATAAATAAATAAATCTTTTTTTTTTAATGGGTGAATTTAGAAACTCGGTGGAATTTGAGAATGAGCTTAGCTTTCTTGTGAGGAATCTATGAAATCACAGATCTATTATTTTCCATAGACTGAATACATAAGATCACATTTATTGTCATGTAGGCCAAAGTTTTTGATATGAAAGTAGTATCTAGAAAACTCAGATGCTACAGTTTTAGAAGGAGATTCCTAGGGGGTTAGGTTAATTTGAAATGTATCTACAAAATGTTATACATTCTTTATTGTTTACAGTGTTTTGTTGTTATTCAATGTGGAACTCCTTTAATCACTTTATGCTTTCCTTTATCAGAACTATAAGCCATTTCTTCCTGAGAATTTTTTTATTATACGCAGACTATATCCAGTGAACAGAGGTACCACAACTGGGCCAAGAACAGTTCTCATTGTTTGTTTGTTTTTTTCCCCCCTAATGGTGGTTAGAATTCAGACGGTACTCACCTCACCAATCCACAGTCCGATCCCCAGAAAAGATGACTAGAGAAGGATACCGAATATCTTTTTTGGACAATAAGTCTTCAGGTTCCTCTCCGGAAAAGGACATGATATCAAAACCTGATACCTATCACCTTACTCATGATGTCTCATTGGGTAAACGCCTAGATGTGGGTGATTCTAGCCAGATTCATCCTTATCCGTTACCTTCAAAAGTTCATCTGGAAAATTATGATAGTCATTATTCTCAACCTCTGTCCCTGCAAGGAAGTCTTGGTAAAAGGCCTCAAAGAAGCAAGAACTACCGAGAATATAGCGTAAAGCCTCCAAATGACATGAAGGCCACCTCATCCCATTCCTGTGGAGACTTACAGACTTCTCTGTCAAACTTTGACTCCAGCACTGGAAGGCTTTTGAAACTTAGTTCAGGTAATAGCTTCCTATTAGTTTCTAGGTCTTTTTCGTAGACATTAAAATAGAAGGTATATCTAGAAATTTTGGAATTAACATTTCCTTAATTGTATTAGCAATTAGCATTCATTTTTATTTCAGGGTAACTGGTGGTCCATTGAACCTCCAGAAACTTGCAGGGTATAAGTTTAACATGATAAACATATTAGAGAAAATTTTTTGAAATATGAACTCCATATTTATTTAGTTAAAAAGCATTGTGGGACATATTTCTAGTAGTAGTTAATCTCTCCTGGCCTCAGTCATTTCTGTTCTGAATTACTTGCAGAGAAAAGCTAGCTTTAGATTGTTGTGAAACCGCTTGAGTTATTTATTCAACAGAATTTCTCGAATACCTACTATGTGCTAGACACTTCTGGCTCTGCAGATAAAAATAGCAAACAAAAATAAATTTTAACGTATATTTTACCATAATAAAAAATATAAGTCCCTATATCATAGAGCTTGCATTCTTAATGGGGTAAGACAGATGATAAATTGACAAATATTTGTCAGGTTGTGATAAGCACTGTGATAAAAAATAATATAAGGGTATATGGAGTAATGAGGAGGCGATGTTTTTGATAAAACGGTCAAGAAAAGCGTCTCTGATCAGGTATCACAAAGGTATATATTTAAATGAAGTGAGAATGTAAGCCATGTGGATAACTGAGGGAAGAACTTTCTAGTAAGTACAGTGTTCCTGAGGCCAGATCATGCTTAGCATGTTCAAGGAACAGTGAGGAGGTCAGTGCAGCTGCAGCAGAGTGAACAAGGTGAAATGTATAGATGAATTCAGGTGGCGGACTTTTATCTTGGATGAGATGAAAAGTTGTTGAGAGAGTTTGTAGCAGAGATTGATAGGATCCTACTTAAATGAACAATGGGAAGCAAGAATAGAAATTTTAAAATCATTTAAGGTTTTTATTTTTTTTTTTTTTTTTTTTTTTTAAAGAGGCACGTATTTTATTTATTTATTTATTTGTGTGTTTGTTTATACATGCACAGTCAGAAGCACGGGAGGGTGAGAGAATTCACCAGAGCCAGAGCGGGGAGCAGAGCAGGCAGAAGGACCGAAGCACACTGCTGAGGGGAGCAGCGGGCGGCAGGAGAGGTCTGCGCGCCATGTGGGACCCTCCTCTGGTGGCAGCATTGAACCAGCGCCGTGGAGGTCGCGGGGAGCTTCGCAACCCAGCGCTCAACCGCTGCGCCACCGGGGAGGCCCCCATTTAAGGTTTTTAAACATTAAAATTCTAACTAACTAATATCTGGTTAGAACCCAGATAAGAGATGATGGTAGCATGGGCTAGAAAGATAGCAGTGGAAGTAGTGAGAAGCAGATTCTGAATATGTTCTGAAAAACTCATGGTTTATTGATGGTTTAAAGATGAAGTATGAAAGAAAGAGGATCAGATTGACTCCCAGGGTTCCAGTATGAGTGACTGGAAGAATGGAGTTATTTACCAAGATGCAAAGGAATAGGAGGTCAGGTTTTAGGGTAGATGTCAAGAGTTTGGGTTTAAACATCTTAAGTTTCAGATGGCTATTAAAAATTCTCTGGTGTGACAATTCCATAATTGGACATATTGGTCTGGAGTTTAGGGGAAAAGCTGTGACTGGGAATTATAATTGGATCGATGGCATGAAAATTGAAACTGGATGAGATCACACCTTAGGAGTGAGTATGAATGGAAAGGATCTTAGAGGAATGATCCTGAGCCTTCCAACAATCAGAAATCAGGTAGATGATGAGAAGCCAGCATGAAGAACAAAAAAGAAGTAGCCAGTAAGGTGGAGAAAAAAGTCAGAGGGAGTGATACTTTGGAAACCAACTGAGGAATGTGTTTCAAGGAGGGAGTGATCGATATTGTATCAGATGTCTTTGCTATAGAAGGAGTAAGCCTGGGACTGAGAAGTGTTTACCGTATTTGGCAATGCATTAGTGAGTAGCTTTGGGAGACTTGTGGTTAATAAAAGGCTTATTGAGTTGGGTTAAAAAAAAAAAAACGTGTAGGAGAGGCAATAGAGCTACTCAATACCCCTTCAAGGATTCTGCAGTGAAGGGGAGCAGAGAAATGGAACTGTAGCTAGAAGGAGGATGGATTCAAGGAAATCCTGATGGGAATGATTCAACAGAGGAAAGTTGAGAGGATGCAGGAGTAAAAAGGGACAGTTTCAAGGAAAAAAAAAATCCTTGAATAGTCAAGAGGAAATAGAATCCACTCTACCATTGGAGAGGTTGATCTTAGAAGCATAGACAGTTCATTTCTGAAGGAAGGCAGAAACTGAAAGTAACACAATGTTATGTGTCAGTTATACCTCAAAAAAAAAAAAATTTATGGATACGGGCCTCCCCGGTGGAGCAGCGGTTGAGCGCTGGGTTGCGAAGCTGCCCGCAGCCTCTGCAGCGTTCGATTCCCGGCTGCTCCCACCAGAGGAGGGTCCATGGTGCGCAGACTCTCCTCCGCCCGCTGCTCCCCTCAGCAGTGTACTTCGTGTTCCTTCTGCCTGCTCTGCTCCCTGCTCTGGCTCTGGTGAATTCTCTCACCCTCCCGCGCTTCTGACTGTACCCAGTGCATGTATAAACGAAACCAACGAACAAATAAATAAATAAATAAAAACATGCCTCTATAAAAAAAAAAAAAAAAAAAAAGTTTAAAAAAAAAAAAAAGAATTTATGGATACAAGGGTGAGCTGATAGATTTAGGGATGGGATCATGTACACATTTACTTTGATTACCACTGTTTTTCTCAGGTAATAAAGGAGATCACCTAAAAGTGAAGAGGTAGGATCAGGTGTTGGAAGTTTTGTGGGTTTTTAAAAAAAATTTATTTATTTATGCATACAAGAACTGGGGTACAGGCCAGGGGTGGTAGGTAAGAGGATTCACCACAGAGATAGTGGGGAACAGAACAGGCAGATAGGCTGAAATGCACTGCTTAGGGGAGTAGTGGGCAAGCCATTGTGGCAGACCAGGAGAGGTCTGCCACCTCTCCTGGTCTGCCACACCATGTGGGTAGCTCCCTGGCCGGGGATTGAACCTGTGCTGCAGTGGCTGAGGAAAGCCTCATAGGCTGAGTCTTAACCCCTTGCGCCACCAGAGAGGCCCAGGTATTGGAAGTTTGAGGAAAGAGATGTGAAATAGTCATCTTAAAGTATGGAAGAGTAAATGGACTAGAGTAATAAATTAGGATAACTGAGTACTACAAGGCCCAATTAAGATGCTGCTTATGAGTTTAAAGTGAAGATGGTCAGAAGAGATGCATGTTGCCTTCCAGCCACTTCATACCACTCTAGGGTAGGCTTGGAGTATGGTGATAGTTGGATTTATGATTTTTTTTTAAGGCATTTTTTTTTAATTTATTTATTTGTTTGTTTGTTTTGTTTATACCAGCACTGGGTACAGTCAGAAGCGCGGGAGGGTGAGAGAATTCACCAGAGCCAGAGCGGGGAGCAGAGCAGGCAGAAGGACCGAAGGACACTGCTGAGGGGAGCAGCGGGCGGCAGGGGAGGTCTGCGCGCCATGTGGGACCCTCCTCCGGTGGCCGGGGAGCAGCAGGGGATCGAGCCGGCACCGCAGAGGCCGCGGGCAGCTTCGCAACCCAGCGCTCAACCGCTGCGCCACCAGGGAGGCCCCGGTGATAGTTGGATTTAAAGAGAGTTGGGATTTCCCCCCCCCCCCCAATCAGTTGGAGCGAGAGAGAGAATTTAGAGTTTAGAGTGTATGCCAGGGAAAGATTATGATCCTTTGAGTCCAGGATAAGGATGGACTTGGGCCCTGAGGGAGTTGAAGGGCAGATTCATCTCCCAACCTGTGTCTTCCACAGATCTGTATGCCACAACCCATTTCAACAGTGACCCTGCTCTGCTGGTCAATGTAGAGCAACAGTTATCCACCAGCCTCAGTGACTTAACGTCAGCACATGGTTCTTTCCCAAACAACGCTGTCCTAGAAGACTCTTTACGAACACTGCTGTTACCTTCTGGGGCTTCAGAAAGCAGAGAGAATTCAACCCAAAGATCATTAAGCCCATCAAGAAGAGGATTCAAAAGGAAAGACAATATCCTTGCCACCTTGAATCCAAAGCATGGCTTCAGAGACGTTGCTGTCAGTGAGGCAAGTGTTGACTTGTTTGTGCTCGTACAGGGAATACATCAGGTCCACAGCCAGAATGGGGTTCTGTTGTAGGAAGCAGCAGTTCTGGCCAAGAGTGCTAAATGCTGAGAGGAAATTTCGGAAGCTAGTGTTTAACACTGTCAGTCCAGTGCCTGTGATTCCTCTGCCCTTGGGAAAGTCATTTCCCCTCTTCTGCATTTCTTCATCTCTGTCACAGGGAAGAGTCCCTGATCTGCTTCCAGAGCATAAACATGGCAGGGAAGTACTTTGATGAGAAGAAATGGCCAACCGAGTTTGCCAGCAGGAAGGAATGCAAATGTTGATGGAGTTAAGGGGGGAGAGGGGACTGTAGTTTGGTCAAAAGTGATCTCTTTTGCAGGACATTCATAATCTTATCATGTTTACACATTTTCTTGGGTCACAAATGACTAACTTCTTGAGAACATTCTTCCAAAAACATTGCCTTTCTGTCTAGAAATTAAAATTATTCTAAATTTTTTCCACAGTGGCAGCAAACAGATGATGAATAAGATTATCCTAGGGATTTTAGCTGAGAATGGTTCAGAGAATGACCAACAAATCAAGAACCAGTCTCACATATACAATATCATTAATAAAATCGTAGTATGCTAGTTAGTGTTATATAACAGAACTTCATTCTTACTAATTTTTTAAGATTTATTTATTTATGCATACAAGAATTGGGATACAGGCCAATGGTGTGGAGGGTGAGAGGATTCACCAGAGACAGAGTGATTAAATTTTCAAAACTTAGGAGGTGACTATATATATATATATATATATATATATATATATTTTTTTTTTTTTTTTTTTTTTTTTGCTTCAAAAGGAACAGTTTTATACTTTCCTGACTTTTTGGTCTCTACCCGCCCCCACCCCTTCCATTTTTGGCCAGAACACTGTGTGTTGACATATTTAGGGTAAAGGTGTAGCAACACTTAGGGTATTTGGAATGCTCTATTATTAAGATATGTTCTAGGAATTTTTTTTCCACCTCTTTCATTTTCTGTTGTTAAATAGCAATTAAAATCTCAGTGTACTTTTCTGACTATCTTTAAAATTTCCATTTCTCTTTTCCTGATAGATACTACTTTTCTTTGTATGAAAAACTACATTGAAGAGCTGCTTGAATATAAATGCAAAAGAAACATACTGTTTAGTTTCTAGAAAGATATCAATAAGTTCTAGGGCTTTCCTGGTGGCGCAAGGGGTTAAGACGCAACCTATGAAGCTATCCTCAGCCACTGCAGCACGGGTTCAATCCCCGGCCAGGGAGCTACCCACATGGAGCATCAGACCTCTCCTGACTCGCCCACTTCTCCCCTCAGCAGTGCATTTCAGTTGATCTGCCTGTTCTGTTCCCCACCCTGTCTGTGGTGAATCCTCTCACCCCCCTATTGGCCTATACTCCAGTTCTTGTATGCATAAATAAATAAAACTTTTTAAAAAATTCTTAAAAGAACATTTAAAAAAGTTATTTTTTAAAATCCCATGAGGGCCTCCCCTGGTGGTGCAGGTGGTTGAGCGCCGCGCTGTGAAGCTGTCCGCAGCCTCTGCAGCACCGGTTCAGTCCCAGCCGGCCGGCGAGGGTCCCACATGGCACAGCAGACCTCTCCTGTCTCCCCCACTGCTCCCCTCAGCAGTGTATTTCTGTCAGTGTTCCTGTTATGCTCCCCACTCTGTCTCTGGTGAATCCTCTCACCCTCCCGCACATCTGGCCTGTACCATGATTCTTGTATAAACAAATAAACAAATCTTTAAATAAATAAATAAATAAAAATCCCATGAAACACAGTTAAACTGTGTATGAACTTATGATTATAAAATTTATTATTGACCAACTGACTGAAGAGACACAATTTACTGAAAATTATGACTCAAAACAATAACAAAATTATTTTAAATTTTGTAAAAATTATCCCCAACTCTCACTGTATTGTGATCAATGAAAGAAAATGCTTAAAGGCCCATATGTTTTCTACTTGTTCTATGGAACACAAAATTACCAATATTTGAAAAATCAGTGACATCAAATATTCATTTTTGATAGGTACCTCTAAAGTGGCCTTGTGGTATAGCTAGACCTTATGACATTTCTCCCCACATCAAGTTGTTAGCTTCTTAAAGGACCTCATATTTTACCTCTTCATATATTCACAGTGCTTATTAAAATCTCTCTGTGAACATGATCAGTGCTGAGTACAGATCTGTGGAATAAATATTTATCCCATTTGTAATGCCTATCCCTGTTAATCATAGGCCACATGTGTGACTCAAATCAAATATCCCTGTCATTGGGGCTCTGTTTCACAGTTGTCAGATATGAGAGTATTAGCTAATCAACCATCAATTTTTTTAAATCAAAGGAACAAAAGATTGAGAAATAATTTGGCTGTTTTTAATATATACCAGCTTTCTTGAAGTCCCTGAGACCTTACTGAAAAGATTGGTATATACACTATACATTAAAATTCATGATTGCTTGTTAGTCATTCAGGCACAAATGAATGTAGACATATATCTCATATCTGAATGAACAATTGTGAATTTTACTGTGCATATCTATTTATACATATCTATTTATCTATATGATTCTTACTGAATAAAAATTATCTTTCAGTACTGATCTAACAAGAATTTAAGTGTTATTCTAGAACATGTATGTTTAGTGTATATTAATATATTAATTATAAGCTGTTATGAGTTATAATGTTTATCAAATTACTTCCCATTTTGTGATACATGCTTTTAAAAAATGTTCTGCAGTTTATTATTATATATTAAATCATAGATGCATACATAGATGTCAAACAAAATATTTTTTTTCTCCAAAGTTACTTTCTACAGAAAATTATCAATACTATTGCCTTTGAAATTATTCTTGAATATGTTATTGTACTTGCTTTGATCATAAATAATATTCTTCTCAAGTTCAAATTGAGAGATGAAAACATTTTTCCTACTTTTTTTCTTTTCCTTTTTTTAATGTTAACACTTCAAATGTGTGACTTCTCATTTCCCTTCTTGTGTAAGGATAACAAATGGTTGGGTTGTTTTTTTTTTTCTTGAGCCTCTCTCTAGTGACCTGGGCAGTTTGTATGGTTTGCCAGGAAACCACAGTCCCCCGATCTCTGCCAGAACCTCCCATGTGGCCACTGTGCTCAGACAGCTGCTGGAGCTTGTGGATAAGCACTGGAACGGCTCTGGCTCCCTCCTCCTCAACAAGAAGTTCCTTGGTAAGTGAGCTGCATTCTCAGCTCCTGAAGACAGGCTCAGACCTTCTGCTCTGTGTCCCCATAATACCAGTCAGCCCCCTTAGCTTGCAGAGAAAACTGTTCTTGTGATCATTTACCAAAACATCTCAGTGACCAAGTAATAGGCAAATCTGAAGAATTTTTTTTACATCCTTCTTCTTCCCTGTTTTTGTTTTGTTATCAGCACTTTCTTTACCTACTGATTATTTTGTTCCTCCCGTAACTTCTTTTTTTTTTTGGTAATCTTTGGATAATTTATACTGATGAGACATGTAAAATAGAGCATGGTCATGTTAATGATTACAAAGATTTTTTTTTTATTGGCAAAGTGCCAATAAAAAGATACACCAGAAATAGGTTATGGTCATCAGAGCTTGAGAGCCCTGTTAAAATTTTAGGATTTGAAAATTTTAAATGAGTAAATGACCTGGACTCTTTTTAGGGGTACTTTTTGGAATTTGGGGGGAAAGAGGTTTGCAAAAGTTAGCCCCATGTGTTTATTGGTTGTTTAATGGAAGAATAATTTAGGGCACTTTTGGGAGTGTAAAAGTGTGAACATTTAAAAACCAGAAATTTTAGTTCTAAGTTGTTTGGCTTAGTTTGTTTTTTTTTTTTCTTTTAAATATTAGATTTATTTATGCATACAAGAGCTGGGGTGCAGGCAAGAGGTATGGGGGGGTGAGAGGATTCACCAGAGACAGAGTGGGGAACAGAACAGGCAGACTGACTGAAATACACTGCTGAGGGGAGCAGCAGGGAGACAGGAGAGGTCTGCCATGCCATGTGGGTAGCTCCCTGGCTGGTCGGGGATCAAACTTATGCTTGCAGAGGCTGCAATTGCTTCATAGTGTGGTGCTGAACCCCTTGTGCCACCAGGGAGGCCCTGGATTAGTTTGTTGTTACTGTTGTTTTTTTTTTTTTTCTTTTTTTTTTAAAGATTTGTTTATTTATTTATTTATACAAGCACTGGGTACAGTCAGAAGCACGGGGAGCAGAGCAGGCAGAAGGACCAAAGTACACTGCTGAGGGAAGCAGCGGGCGGCAGGACAGGTCTGCACGCCATGTGGGACCCTCCTCCAGGGGCCAGGGAGCAGCCAGGGATCGGATCCCCTCCAGAGGCCCAGGAGCAGCCAGGGATCGAACCCGGCGCTGCAGAGGCTGCGGGCAGCTTCGCAACCCAGCGCTCAACCGCTGCGCCACGAGGGAGGCCCTTGTTACTGTTGTTTTTTTTTTATTTCCAAGGGTAATACAGTAGGAAAAATCCTAGTTCTCCTCCCCTTCCTCCTCCCCATTCCCCCTCTGATCCTCCTAGTCCCCTATCCACCCCACCCCCACCCCTGCCATTACTTTCTTTCTCACATTGACCCTTTGCTCTAATTTTGTAGGATATTTTCTCCTGGAGCCACACCTCAGTGACTCAGAAATAACACAGAACGTGTACTCATGAGGGTCTGCTGTTGTGTCTCCATAGAGGATGTGGGATATAATTTCTTGTCTATCATTAAACACCTCTTACAGCCACTTAGTAAATTCTTATTAAAAAGGAGCTATTAAACTACCCTGTTTGTCCTGCTGAGCTAGTAGTTATTGACTAGAAATTCTGTGCTTTAGCTTTTAAGATTGGCCCGTGTGCCCAACCTGAATTTTTGGCAGGTCCTGCCCGAGATTTGCTTCTGACTTTGGTAGTCCCTGCTCCTTCTCAGCAGTGGTGTCGCTCATATCCTGAAGACACATCAAAAATATTCCGCAGAAGGGAAATGGAACTGAAGGAGGCTGGGCATCTGGTCCCTAATGATACGGTATACCTCTCTCATCTTCCTCTCCTGCTCTTCCTTTATTAGAAGAGGGCAGAGCAGCAAGACTAAAACAGCTCTTTGCCATAAAAATCATCACCATGAACCAAAATATGGAAAAGTTAGTCTGGACAAATCTAGAACACAAAACTTGCTATGACAAGGACAACATGGACATCACTGTAGGGATGACTCCCTAATCTTAGTCCTAATACCAAAATTCTAAACAAAGATTTGAAATGGAAAAGGAAAACAAAAGACCCTAGAATGAAAATGTTCGGGATCATGTTCTTGAAGGTTTTGGCTTGATTCTGATGAGGGAAGTTGGATACCTCTGGGATTGTCTTTTCCTCCCCTTGGATGGAACTGAGAGTCCTAAACTAGGGGACCATTTCTAGAGCATCAGGCTTGCTGCCTCTGGGACTCATGTGAAGAAGGGACTCATATCCTTAAGTATTTTACCCCTCAACATTAGAGAACTTTCAGACACCAAGTTCAGGTTTTAGAAACTTCAGATAAGTGACTCAGAATGTCAATACAACCACTTGTTCCACAGAGTAGTAGATAACTCATAGGAAATATTGCAATTCTTGAGCTGTTTACCAGTGAATTAAATGAGAAAGTCATAGAGAGGCTGTCCTCCATTTGGTTTATCACTAGCAGAGGGAAAATTGTTTTAGTTGTCAAAAAAGCACTCCTCAGAATTTCAGATTCTTAGTCTATTTGGATTTTGTTTTCTTATCTCAAGGAAAGTTTGAAGCAAAAACTGGTCAGAGTGCTGGAAGAAAACCTGATTTTGACAGAAAAAATCCAGCAGTTGGAAGAAGGTGCTGCCACCTCAGTTGTGAGTGGGCCCAACCCCATACTTATGGTAAGTTCAGGAAAGCAAAGTGTGGTGTGTCCCAAAACAGCTGTTTGTCTGTTGATGACCCATCTAAGAAGCTGCTTCATCAAGAGCTCACTTGGCTCCCACCTGTAATGCAGGTGTCTGGAGTTACCAGAGGAAGCTCTTTGTCAGTGTAAAGCAAGTACAAATGTTGTTATTGTTGTCATTAATTTTGAGTATGACACCTGGGTTTTTTTTTTTCTGATTCTAGCAGAACATATGCTTTATAGAAAAAGTTGGGAAACTATAACCTCACTATTCAGCCATAACCACCCTTAGTGTTTTTGTTATATTTTCTCCCAGCATAATTCAAAATTAAAAATTATCTTTAGTTTTAAAAATAATTATATACAACAAAATGCACACATTTTAAATTTGATGAGTTTGGACAAATATATATACACACACACACACATACACACAAATATACACACATAATGTACACACACACAACACATACACACTCATTAAATCCATCCCCAAATACAGAATCCTTCTTTACTCCAGAATGTTCTCTCAGACCATAGTGCAGTTTCCCCTACTCTCCACCCTAGGCAATTACCAATCTGATTTCTGCATCCTGTTGTTACTAACTTAATAGTATGGGCATTTCCTATAATACCACATAATATACCATATTTATCTAGTACTCTAAATAGTTGTTTTTAATGTTAGCTATTATAAAGTTGCCATTATTTATACTATAAAGTAATTCTAAAGAATTTTCAGGGCCTCCCCAGTGGCGCAGCAGTTGAGCGCGGGGTTGCGAAGCTGCCCGCAGCCTCTGCAGCGCCAGTTCAATCCCTGGCCACAGGGTGAGGGTTCCACATGGTGCGCAGACCTCTCCTGCCGCCCGCTGCTCTCCTCAGCAGTGTACTTCGTCCATCTGCCTGTTCTGCTCCCTGCTCTGGCTCTGGTAAATTCTCTCACCCTCCCGCGCTTCTGACTGTACCCAGTGCTTGTATAAATAAATAAATAAATATTTTAAAAAAAAAAGAATCATTAAATTTAAAAAATTTTTTTTCAAACAGTCAAAAGATCTGAAATGAAAGACCCTAGAGTAAAAATGCTTCTCGGAGATTGTCTTTTTTCCCTTCTGATGGAACTGAGAGTCCTTATACTATAATAAATAAGATGGCCCTTAATATCAGTGTATATAAATCTTCATGTACATTTAAAACTTATCCTAGGAGACATTCCTAGATAGAATTAATGGGTCAAAAGATGTAATCACTTCTGATGTTTTTGTTACACATTGCCTAATCACTCCCAAGAAAGACTGTTTCTGTCTGTACTCACTTGAGCAGTGAGTATATTTGAATTTCCTGCTCACTCCATTCTTGCTAACACTGGGTATTTAAAAAATATATATTGCCTTTGTCAGTGAACAATAATATCCCACTGAAGCCTTGATTTGTGCTACTTTATTGTTAGCGTGGCTTGGGCCAGTATTTCAGATAAAGTCTACTCTTGACGTTAAACCTCTAGTTAGTTCAGTACCCATAGTAAACATTATAATCCTTTGGCTTTCCATGAGAAACAATGTGAAGTCAGCATTGAATTTCCAGAATTGAGCCCTCACTGTCTGATTCTCATAAACCTGAATAATTAAGGCATCTTCACTAACCTACTCTGAAAATAAGTAGGTGTTTGTTCACCAGGTACCTATTTTCAATCAACCATGAGGCCCCATACAGTATTTGGCTCACTGGTTGGTGATAAATGAAGCTATTGCAGCCCTGTTTTCCAGTAGACCTTGCTACTCAAAGTATGAGTAGTGAATCGGCAGTGAAAGCATTACCTTGAAACTTGTTAGACATGTAGAATATTGATTCTTACCTTAGACCAACTGAAATCAGAATCTGATTTTAACAAGATCCGCAGGTGATTTGTAAGCACATTAAAGTCTGAAGTACTGTTCCAGAACACTGATTTTTTTACAACCATAGTTCTTGTACTTTTACCTACCTTACTGTTACAGGCAGTGGTGACATGTTTAGTTAGTTAGGTATGAATGTCTTGATCACAAATTCAGTTTTTGTGAGCACTTATTGCCTCACACAGTTCCAGATGTTTTTACATTTATGAACTAAAATGGAGACTACAGGGTGGCCTGATTACTTATTGCCTATGCTAAGGTGGTATCTCATTAACCCTCACAACAGTGTTGTGGGATAGGGCTATTATTTCCAGTGAAACTCAGAAAAATGAACTAGCATGTAAAACAGCAAGCAGTTGAATTTTAATTCAGAGCTGTCTGTTGCTAAACCCATGGTCTCGCCACCATGTCTGCTATCTCTGAGAACATGAATGGAATGTAGGAATGGGTGCAGAGGGGCTCCCAGTTTTTCAGGATGTCCACTTCACAACTCAAGCTCTGCTCAAAGACTTGCAGCTTGGAATCCTGCTCACCCTTGGCTACTATACCTTTTGTAGATGATCTTCTGCGGAAAAACCAACAGCTGAACATGCAGGTAGCTTGCCTGAACCAGGAACTTGCCCAGCTGAAAAAACTGGAGGAGACAGTGGCCCTTCTCCATGAAAGTCAGAGGTAGGAAAGGGTTAACTGACTCTGGAAACAGATGTCTATTGCCCTTTATCTCTGTTTTACTTGACAAGTTAATATCTACATACTTTTTAAATTAACTACATTGTGTGTCTAAAGCTCCTCTATATAGGATAATTAGCTCAGTGATCAAAGTACTGCTTTCCAAAACACATTAGGTGCTAAATGTCTTTGCTGCCATTGGTGAGTTATAACACCTCAATGATAGTTTCTCACTAGATCTAGGGAGAGAATTGTTTGTGTCCGCCAGCTTTTCTTGGACATTATGTATCCCTAAAATAAGTCATCTGGCTCTTCTGGGAAATATCTGCCTCATATTGGTTATAAAAGAACTATCAAGAGTATGCAGAGAGATAGGGAGAGGATCCAATGTATGTGTTCTTGTCAGAGGAGCTCAATAGCATCAGCCTTTTCAAAGTACGATCCTCAATATGCATGGTAGACAAAACGACAGGGGCGGCCTCAGCACTGTTGATACATTTAGAGACTCCCTTGACATTTTGATTTGCTGGACACCTTTACTAGAACTTTCAATAAAGTCTGAATATGAGAACCCAGACCTTTAGCCCCAGATTTTACTTCCTAGTTTTCCTTGGAATAGCATGTTCGTATTCAGACCCATTCTGGATTACTTAAATGTATCTTTCTTGTTATAATTATTTCAAACACAGGTAGCATAAAGTTAATGCTTCTCAAGCTGAGGTATGCATCAGAATCACCTGAAAAACTTTGAAATGCATCTTGCCTACCCTCCTCCCCGAGTTTCTGATCCAGAAGGTCTGGTCTGGGAACTGAGAACTTGCATCTCTAATAAGTTTGTAGCTAGTGCCCTTGCAACTGGTCTAGGTGCCACACTTCGAGAATATTAGGGTGTATCTTTTTAATAATGTAGTGTCAAATTGCTATGTTTTCTTCTGTGTATTGTTAAACAATCAATTCAACATATAGGTTCAATTAGTTTCACTTTCCCTTTGTAGACAATTTTTAAATTATTTTGATTTAATGTTTTTTTTATAATTACATACAACATTTACATGATTCCCAAAGTCAAATCTACAAAATACAATAAATTCAGACAAATCCCAGCACAAGAAGTTAAGTCTCAACACTATGAGACTATCCGCAGTCACTGCAGCACAAGTTCCATCCCCAGCCAGGGAGCTGACCCACATGGCGCAGCAGACCTCTCCTGTCTCACCCTCTGCTCCCCTCAGCAGTGTATTTCAGTAGATCCACCTGTTCTGTGCCCCACTCTGTCTCTGGTGAATCATTTTACTCCCCGCCACACACACACCTCTGGCCTATACCCCAGTTCTTGTATGCATAAATAAATAAATATTTTTTAAAAAATAGTCATCATTAGTTAATTGTAGAGGCCGGATAGATGAGAAGACATAGAAGTTCAGATTTGAGGGTAGAAATTGGAGGTCTGGTCAGGAGCCCATCCTCCCAGTGCTTCTACTTACCTCATCATGAAAGTACTTTGGAAAGAATAGAACAATTACAATATAAAATGTGAAATATGTTATTGCTGTAGTCAGTCTGGAACATAATCAAATAGAACTGTAATGAAGAAACTGTCAGCCTGCTTCTAAAATAACCCACTCATAAATCGGCAGTTCTTTCTATTTAAAGATATTACTTCATTTTACATTTGTCTTTAGTAAATATTTCAGGTCTGAATGGCATCTACTTTGCTTTTATGACTTCAATACTGCCTTTCCCCTGTGCCTCAGGTCCCTGGTGGTAACTAATGAGTACCTGCTGCAGCAGCTGAATAAAGAGCAAAAAGGTTATTCCGGGAAAGCACTCCTCCCGCCTGAGAAGAGCCACCATTTGGGGAGATCGTCACCCTTTGGGAAAAGCTCTCTGTCTTCCTCCTCACCAGTGGCACATGACACGGGTCAGTATCTAATACAGAATGTCTCAGACTCTGTCCCAGAGCCAAGTTTATGGAACTAGTACTGAACACCTTTCCTGCAGCTTCCGTCTTAGCTACAGGGCCTCCCAGTCCCATTGCCACTAGGACAGTGGTTTTTACTACAAGCTTAAGAAAAAAAAAAATTATTCTGATTACATTGTATTGGTCCTTCTTTTTATTTCTCATTCTGTCTCCTCCCATGGAGTCATTTTTTCCTTCTGCCTACAGAAATAGTTGGTACTTTGTCCTAGTCATTGTGTCACATAGAAATATTTGGCTGAAAAAAAAAAAAAGAAATAATTTGGCAAAAAGAAAAAAAAAAACAAACACCAGACCTTTTTCTTCACTGTCACTGGAAACTGTATAATAGGCTACACAGGTTAAAAAGTAACATCCTTGGTTAGATGTGTTTCTTTTTAGAAGAAATTTTAAATATGGATTTTAGAATCCATGTTTATTGGTTTATCAAACATGTTTTAAGTTTCCTCTCACTATAGTGAAAAGATGATACAGTCTTGTGTCTGCCCTGAAGCAGCCAACATTTAATCAGGAAGAAAAGCAAAAAATCCTGTGATGGAATTCTGCGCTTGGCATTGGTACCAAACAGGTCTAAACAAAAGCCTAAAGATGCCCTGGAAAGAGAGAGATGTGAGTTACTCCTCCTCTGGGGAATGGAGAAGGTGTCAATGAGACGTGTTGAGTAGACAGGGATGCAGAGCCTCCCACCTAGAGTTGGATTCTGGACACCCCCGAGGGAAGCTGTGGCTCATGAGGCCTTGAGAGGACAGGGGAACTGTCCTAGCCTGGGAGGTACAGTGTCAGGACAGTGTGCAGTAAAGGACCGATCTTTCAGCTGAGACCAGTAGAATGAATGGAAGGTTACTAGCCAAAGCATAGGGCCAGGGCCACAGGCAGTGGGAGAGCTGCAGAGAGAAACAGCTTGTGCAAAGGCCACGGAATGGGAAGGAACATGATCTATTCAGGGAACCGAGGGACTGAGAGGAGATGAGGAGATAAGCAGGAGTGAGGTTGCGCAGATCCTTGAGGATTTTAGAAGTCGAAGAGAGAGGAGCGGCAGACTCGAGTTTGAGAAGCTTTCTCTGTAAGAACGGATTGTTGGTGTGTGGAGTGGGGTTGAGGGGAAGGAGCAAGCGAGGGATGAGAGAGAGGAGCGAGGGATAAGAGAGCAGCGAGGGATGAGAGAGAAAGCTGGTACAGTCTAGCCCAGAGATGAGGCTTCTGAACATTAGCTTTGGGCTCAGCTTGCTCTTTACACACAAGTACCTTGTATTTCAGACACAAGGTACAATCTTTCTTTTAATCCTAATTGGGCATTTTAAAAATCAATGGGGAAAGATAATGGAAGTGTTTCTAAGAATGGTTCTGCTTCAGTGGTCACCCAGACAGCTATTGTTGCCAGAGGGTGTATTGAAGGCAAAGGACTGTCGACCTGATGCCATGTTACACCGCTCTTCATCTTCAAGGTCATGTCAGAGAGAGTAGGCGGGAAGATTAGACACTCATTTTGCTCCCCTGACCCGGGTGCTGTGCAGGGGACAAGTATGGATTGCCATAATAATGAGACCTGAGATCATAACCAAGATCACACATTTCTAAGTTATAAATAAAATTCACCCACCTCTGGATTTTATATGGATTCACATAAGGAGACTGTATCAAGGAGTCATGCGATTCTTTGAACTGCGTGTGCCTGAGGAAAGAGTGAGCTTGTACACTGGAAATGTTAGTAAGAATGACCCCCAACCCTACCACTTTCCTGGGTCTGTCCTCCAAGGTTAAACCTTACCGTAGAGTGAGGACAGCTTCAGTCAGTACCTTCCAACTCTAAGTTGTCATATTTCAAGGTCCCAGCCCAATGCACAGACCAACCTACTGGACAGAACATCAGGGGAAAAGTAATTCTGCAATTCCAACCCTTACCTCCTTCCCCATGAGCATCTGACACCAGCCCAAGAACCTAGTCATTTCCTCCAGGCTCCTTGACAACTTGACAAGAAGAAGAGGAGGCTGTTGTCCTTGAAGGTAAAATTTGAGGGGGCTGTCGGTTCTCCTTATGAGTTCCTTAAGTCACACTGCCAGTCACAGGAGGGGCACATCCCTGCTCCCATACATATTAGATGCTACATTCGCCTACAGGTTAATGGCTGGGAGTCTTGTTCAGTTTGAAATACAGTTAAATTCCCTTTACTGTGAGGATACTTTAGTGAGAGCTGGATGGATTTGGGTTTCACTTCTATAATGCTCATTTAAGTAAGCTTTCACATTCAAAGACTAGAGGAATTGTTCTTCCTAATACTTGCCGGTAGGAAAGTTAGAGTTCTCTGAAACTCTTCTGTAGACAGTTCAAGGCAATGTGGGCAGTGAGTCAAGAGGAGCCCACAGCTGTCAGTTTCAGGCAAGGCTCTGCCGGGGCCAGTGCTGATTGCTGCCTTTTAATTCCCACCTCACCTTCCTGGTGTCCCCGTCTGGAGCCATGGTATTCCTCCACACCCCCACTCCCAAGGGAAGTTGGGCTCACCTGGGGCAGAAACACCCTAGAACAGCCTGTGGGATGAGGAAATAAACAGTTGCTCAGCTTTGCCTTGTTACCTGGCTCAGGAAAGGAGGTATTTGCGAGCATGTGCTTTTAAGCCTTTTCTAACACCCTCGGGAGCTGCCTCGCCTGGGCAGGCCCTAAGTCCCATCCAGCCCGCTTGTCACTGCAGGAAGGGAAGGAGAGTTGGCCCCACAGCCTCAGGCTTTGGAATAGCTCTGACCTAATACCCAGAGTCTCAGAGAGGAGAAAAGTTTGATCCAGAGACTCCAAGGATTCCTCAGGACCAGCGAAGCTCCCACATTCCTCCCAACCTGGGACGCTGAACAAATGAGAAGGAATCAACCAGAGGAAGTCCCTTCACTGTTCGGTACCCTGTGCCCTGCCAAAGGCTGGTGTTGGGTGCCAAGCTCTGTCACTGGACATCTAGATGCCATTTTGGAAATCAGTGGGGCTTGCTAAGTGAGAACGAGCCTGGCCTGGGAGGCAAGAGGCCTGGTTCCAGCCTTATTCTGCAGAGGCCCTGCCACGCTCTAGACCTGTTTCCTCAGCTATAAGGTAGGGAGGAGTTGTTTATTCTTCCTGGCCCTGCATTTTCAGATATTCTGAGCTGGACCCCAAAATGGCTTGCCTTGGTGCCTCCCTTGGGTGGGGGTCTAGACCTGAGGCCTGGCACTGGGCTTCTGCCAATGTTTGACCCAAGCCAAGTCTGCTGTCTCATCCCTCTTCCTGTTACGAAAGTGAAGAGGCTGAGACTGAGGTCCTAACTGGAGAAAGCAAGCTGTGATGTTAGAACTCTGGGTCAGGGCTGAGGTAAAGGCTGTAGGTTTCCCTAAGGCACATCCTCGGTAGTCTGTGTCTGTGCTCATGGACGGGACCTAGTGTGTCTTTCTGGGTACGGCTGCTTGTGGCAGCATCAGCAGGGTGTGACACACATGTGACGTGAGAGTTCAGTAGGTAGGAATGTTGTTACCCTCGTCAGCATATACCCAACCAGTCCATATTGGTACAAAAGGTGTCTTTATTGAGGTCTGGGTAAGATTTAGGCACTTGGCCAGAGCAGCAGCTTAAATATGAGGCAAGCAGGCAGGGGTCAGCCATGCCCAGGGCTAGGTTAGGGCGGTGAGGCTATAGGCACAGATTCTCCCCAGGTGGACAGAGGATAGGGAGGGACGAGGAAAGGGAAGGAGGCGCAGAGCAGTCTGGGTCAGAGGTCTGGTGGGCTGGCTCCATGAGGCTGGGCAGTAAGCGCTGGGTGGCAGGTCCAGCAGGGAGACCGGGCTCTCTTGCTCCACATGCCCCTTAGGCCCAGACCTGAGCCTCTGGTGGGGGCAGCTGTGCTGGGGGCCTCCCGAGGCTTTACTTCTTCACCTTGGCATCATAGGTGCCTGCGTTCTTGTAGGCACTCACGTAGCCACTGTCGTCCAGGATGTCCTGCCGCCCAGCAATGCCCTTGCCCTTGCCGCTCTCGTCGAAGCGCTCCTTGTGGGAGCCCGTGTACTTGCTGGTGTCGGTCAGCCGTTCCACAGCGCCCCCTGTTTTTGCTTTCTGTGTTGACAGAGTTCCCCCAGGGACACTTGATTAGGGAGCCCAGCCCTCCCACTCCCAGTCGAGAGCCCCCACAACTCCCTCAGTGCCCACCCAAACCCAGCAGGACACTTACGGTGACGCCCACATTGGCCGGTTCCTTGCCTGCCACCAGCTGGCATATGGCATCGAAGGCCTCCTCCTTGCTCTTCCCCTTGAACCGCTTGCTCGCCAGCTCTTCCAGGGCCTTCTTGAACTCCTCATAGTTGATGACCCGAGCAGACTTTGCCCTGTCATGTATGTGGCACCGTGAGTTTCCGCCCTTCCCTCCCGAGTTCCAGCCCCCCGACTCCCAACCTCTGGGGACATCAGAAGCAGGGACTCTCAGAGGCTCACTTGACTTTGGAGAAGACAATGTCAACGTCGGTCCCTGTCACGGCCTTTCCATCAGCCACCTTGCAGTCCTTGCACAGCTTGGCCCAGTTCTTGCCATTCATCTCTTGCCCACTGGCCTTGGGGTCGCCATGGATGGCAAACTTGCGGAAGCTCTCTTCCAGCCCGGCCACATCTGTGCTCGCTGCCATGCCACCCTGCAGAGACCCACCTCAGTCATCTCCCAGCCGAGCTGCCGCACCCCAAGGCACAGAACGTAAAGGCCACCCCTTCAAAAGCTGCAAAGTGAGTTGTGGGCACTTCTGCAAAGTACCCTGCCAGTTGGAGCTGGGGTTGCCTGGGAAAAGGGGCCAGCACTTAGTGTCTCCCCGGGCCCCAGAACCCCAAGAGGAAAGGTCCTGTTGCTCAACGCCAGCCTTGGCATCTGAGTGGAGTTCAGAAGATGAAATCATGATGCCCACACCAGGCTGGGAACAGAGTAGCACTGTCCAGAAAGACTGTGAGGGCAGCAGCTGGGGCCATGGCTTTGTCTGGCCCTGGAACAAAGCCTGCTTGGGGGGGAAGTGAGGGTGGCAGAGCAGGCCCCCCTCCCTGGGAGTCCCATGCCAAGCTGGGTGAAGGCCATGCCAGGCTGCTGGTTGGGCAGGTATTTAGTGAGGAAAGTGTCTCTGTCAGGTCATGAGGTCCCAGCAAGACTCAGCCCAGGCTGAGAAGGAAGCCAGAACACAATCAGGGGTGCATGCCCTAGGCAGGGGTGCAGCTGGCCCAGCCGGGACCTTGTTACTATTTGCTGTTAAACAAAAACATGAGGGGAGCCGGAGCTTGGGGCTGGCCTGGCCACAGTTTGTGAAGCCTGGAGACAGTTGCTAAGGGAGGGTGGTGCTGCTTGGAGAATGTTGCTAAGGGCAGCATGGTGTCAGGGCGGCTCAGGGAGAAGCTCCCAGTGCTGCTGGGCTGGGCTGGGCTGGGGAGCAGGGGCCCACGGGTGGGGCGCCCCAGCACTCCCAGTGCCTGGGGCACAACCGTGGCTTCCTGGCCCCTTGCCACCCATTGGGGCTGTAAACTCCCAATCTGTGGAGTTTTAGGAGGCACAGGAGATTGGGGGGCTAGTTTTAGTGGGGGTTGCAGAGTTATGAGCCCCCAGAAGCAATGATGGCGAGTGCGACTTTGGCCTTGGCCCTGTGATCCTCACACCTATGGCCTGGACCAGAGCACGCGTCCCCTATGTCTACACCATCAGCCCTCCATGCGGCCTCCCGGCCACACCCTGAGCACCGCCATGCCCGTCCACACTGCCACAGCCCTTGTGTGCTCAGCCCGGGCTCTCCACCCTGGGCCTGTTCCCCTTGACCACAC
Organism: Talpa occidentalis; assembly: GCF_014898055.3. NCBI lineage: Eukaryota > Metazoa > Chordata > Mammalia > Eulipotyphla > Talpidae > Talpa > Talpa occidentalis. Next base: position 6,511,530 of record NW_023601754.1, read on the forward strand.
CCTTCACCTAGTGCGGACACCTCCCTGCCCATACCCCCAGCCCCGCACTGATGTGCTCCCCGGTAGGCCCCACTGCGGACCCCTGATCACACTTGCCGCCCTGCACTGCAGCTGCCTCCATCCACACTCCCACAGCCCTGGCATGGGAGCCTGGACCATTCCCTCAGCATCTATCCCCCCACACACTAAGAGCCCTGTACTGAGCCCCCCTCATATCCTCAGCCCTGCTCTGGAGTGTTTCCCCACACCTCCACAGCCCCCGCGGCAGTCGCCTGGCCACACCTGCAGCCCTGTACTGGAAGTGCCCTGTGTAACCCACACAGCCCAGGACTGAGGCCTCCCTGACCACACCCTTTGCTTGTATTGCAGCTGCGGCCCCGGGACGGAGGCCCCTGTCTGCACCCCCACAGCCTTACATCCCAACCAGAGCCTCGCCCCTTGCCCCTTCTCCACATACCTGAAGCCCCTGAGACACAGCCTCGCACCCCCCCCCAGTGTCCACACCCACAGACGTCCATTTCCACAGTCTCAGGTACTATTGTGAGAACCCCCTGTGTTGAGGCTCCCTGACTTCACCCCACCCCCATTGCAGTTGCCTGACCACACCCTCAGCGAGTCCTCAGAGCCCAGCTTCTACTGGTAAGGCCTTTCCTGCGAGAGCTTCCACCCAGCACAGCCTGGACCCCTGCCAGGCTAGCCCCCTTCTACTGCCACTGGCCTTAACATTGAAAACCCTCTCCCAGGGGCCACACTAGCTCACCCCGAAGTTGCAGTTTCTGAAACTGGTAGCACCCACAGCTCCTCCGCTGCAGGGACTCTGGGGGCCCACAATCCTGGTCCACACTGCACCCCCGGTTCCCTCTCCTACAGCCTCCCGCCGGGCACCCAGAGACCTGAAGCTTGATTCACCAAGGGTAAAGTCTGGGGGAGCTCGCGTGCCCCAGGATGCTTGTCCCGGGGAACTGGCAGGATCCCGCATCCAGTGCTCCTGTCTGTGGGAAGATGGAGTCTTGGTAATCCTCGGGCTGGTCAGGTGGCGCAGGGCGCAGGCCCGGGTCCCAGGGGGTTGCAGGCCGGGATGGCGGCCACACCCATGAGCTGGGGCTGTCCGCTCGCGCCCACTGGGACAGCTGCGGTCATCAATCACCGGGCGGGGGAGGGGGTGGGGGATCATGGGGTCCGGAGCAGGGCCCTCCGCGGGCGTCCAGCTCCGTTCCATGCGGGGCGGGACCCCTCCCAGGCCGCTCCCACCGCGCCCCTTCCTCATCGTGCAGGATACGGATGAGGGTGGCGGGCGCCCGGGTGTCCTACCGGCTTCTGTCTCGTGACTGCTGCTGCAGCGCGCGCTCGGCGGACAGAAGGACGTGAGCGTGGACTGACGGACGCGGGGGACCAGGCGGCTCCGCTGCTCTGCTCCCTGCCGGCTCCGGGGCGGGACTGCAGCCCGGGCGGCTCCGCCGTATTATCCCCTGTTTCTCGGTCTCCATGGAGACGGAGTCCCACCCCCGGGGCCGTCTCGGCGCGAGTGACCAAGGTCACGCTGGCTCCGCCCCGGACACCGCCCTCGCGGCGCCGGCGCTCCCGGGGCGGGGCGCGGCCTCGGCCTCGCGCGGGGGACCGGCCTCCGCGCCCGGGCTTCCTCGGGGCGCCGGGTGACGGGAAGGCGGCCCCCATCGCTCTTGGGTTCCGCCCAAAGTTCAAAGCGGGTTGCCGCCGTCTGGAAGATCAGTTTCCCCGAGCTGCAGCCCGAGCGCGCGGGGGCGGGGGCGGGGGCGGGAGGGTGGGGAGCGCGGGGGGTGCGGGCGGGGGGTGCGGGCTGGGGTGCGGGGGAGCGCGAGGGTCCTTGCGCTCGGTGCCTGGCGTGTGGCGCGGACAAGATAACTCTCCCCGGTCACGGCCCCCCTTCCTCCAGGGCAGGATCCGGAGCCCGGAGCGCTGGGGACAGGAGGGTGCGAGGAGCAAATCCCGGGCCCAGCTCGGGGTCCCGGGGCGCCCACGCGCTCCTGCCCCCGGGACGGCCTCCTGGGTCGCTCGGGCGCGCGTGCTCCCCTCCCAGCCCGCCTGGGGTTGGCGTCCCCGGCTCTGCCCTCGCGCAGCCGCCGGGGCCAAACTCGGCTTAAGTCTCCGAGCGCAAACCCCGTCCTCAAGAACGCCTCCTCCAGGCCGCCTTCCAGGACCTCGCCTGGGCGGGAGCCGCGTTCTCGAGCGTCTCGGGTCCCCGTGTACCGCCCTGTGACGACGGGGCGGGCACCCACGGGCGGGGGCTGGGCTGCCCGGCCGCGGCCCGACTCCAGGGGGGCCCGCGGTCCCCGGCGCTAAGCAAGCGCGCGTGAAGTCCGCAAAAGCATAAAAAAAGTTTATTGGCGCATCACGACGGGGAGGGTGGGTATTGCTGAGTTGGGGGGGGGCCGATCCCGCCGGCCGCAGGGACCCCTAAAGTGCACTCGGTTCCGCGAGGGTGAGGGTGTTGCATAGAGTCGGGCCGGCCGCCGCTCCCCGGCCCTCCTGCCGCTCAGCCCGGCCGGGAGAGCCCGGCCTCGCCGCCGCCGCGCGCCCCGGGCTCGCCGCTGCTCGGGCTCACGAAGACGGCTGGCGCCCGCGGCGGCAGAGCCCCTCGGGGCTCCCGGGCCCTGGCCCCGGGGGCGGCGAGGGCGGCGCTGCCCAGGCGCGTCTGCGCCACGGGAATCTCGTCCATGGACTCGGCGGAGGCCGAGCGGCAGGAGCCCGCGGGGCCGGCGCGCACCGGGCTGGCGCCCGCGGACTCCGAGGACGAGCTGGAGCGGCTCCCCCGGGCGCCGGGCCCTGCGCGGGGGGAAGGGGACGTGAGGCCAGGTTGTGTGTGACGGGAGCCCACCGTTCCGTCCCTCGGGGCTCCCCGCGGGCTCCGGACGCTCAGGGCCGCTCACCCGGCTGCCTGGGCGGCGGCGGCCCCGGCTCCGCGGCCCCGGAGGTCGGTGCCTTATACACGCGCCTCTTCCTCTTCTTCTGCAGAGACAAGGGGAGCCTGAGTGCCCGTCCCCAGACGCCGCATTGCCAAAAGAAGCGGAGTGGGGCAAGTAAAGGTTCCTTTCCATCCCCTGCGCCCTGGGCTTGGGGCCCAGGCCTGGTCCCCCCTACCTGGGGTCGCATCCTGGGGGGCAGAGCCAGAGTCTCTGGGGAGGACGGTGGTGGAGGCTCCACGTGGCCACTGGTGGCGAGGAACCCAGAGGGACTGGGGGGAAGCAGGAGGGGAAGAACTGAATTACTGTTCCCTCATCCCTTCCCCACACCACCCACCCACGGCCGCCATGTCAGACAAATCATCTGTCCTGGCGGAGAGGCAGAAAGGGGCATTGCTCTGTTCAAGGTCATGCTTGAACATATCTGGTCAAGGTCATGCTTCAAAGTCCAGCTGGGCTGGACCAGAGCTGGGCCTTGGCCTACCCCTCTCCCATCTCAGGTGGCCACGACAACAGGAGATGCTCATGTGGCACTCACTTGGCATTCGCTGTGGCGGGCCTGACCTGGCCAGAGGCCCCTGAGCGCACATGGCTGAAGGTCCGCATGTAGAACTCCATCTCCTGGGGAAGGTGGTGGGAAAAGAGGCTGGAAGGTCAGGTGTGGGTGGACCCAGGGCCTCTGGGTCCTGTGACACACACCCCACCCCCACCAGCCCCACAATCCCGGACACTGTGAGAGGACTAGGAAGAGAGGTCTAGAAATCTGCCCCTCCAGGCTTCCCTGCTCTGCTGGGAGAACCCCTATGCAAGGTGAGACTGAAAGCATCTATGTCTGGACCCCACCCCCTCCCCACAGTCACCCTCACTTCATGAAGTCAAACTCCACCTCCTCCAGGAAGCCACAGCCCCATGGGTCCAGTGTGCGCAATATAGGGTTGTTCTGGACTGTTCTGGACAGTGAGAAGAGGCACTCAGAGCTGCTCTCTCCTGTTCCTGACCCCTCCCAGGGCTCCAGCCTCTGAAGCATTTTTTTCCCCCGCCTGGGAGACAAAGCAGCTGTTCACAGGCCATAGGTCAGGGTGTACACCCGAGACTGTGTGCAGATTGATGGCTCCCTAGGAACGGGGGCCTGGGCACACCCTTCATGCACCGTGAGTACCAGCTGCGATCTCCGCTGCTGTGCATCTGTGTTGGGCAGGCAGGTGGGGCAGGGTACACCCTTACATCCTGAACCGCATGTAAGATTATGGCAGAACTCAGTGCCTTGTGTAGTCACTGACGCTCAGAGCAAACTGGAAACGGGAGACCCAAACTCTGACAGCCAAGAGGCCAGAGGTCTGGAGGTCGCAGGGGCGGCCTAGGCCTGCCTCCCAGCACCAGGGCCCTGCCCTAGTTGGGCCAGGACTGCAGGTGAGGAGACAAAAGCCAGGAAAGAGCCGCCCGGGAAGGGCGTGGTGCGGAGGGCACATGGGTGGAGCCAGGACGGTGAGGCCCCGCCCAATAGGCGGGTGGGGGGGGGTGCACCGCGGGCACTAGGACAGCTGTCGCCTGCTCGGCAGCCGTTTCCATGGAGACTCAGGCGTCCTGACTAATGCAGATGACACTGTAACAGCAACGCTGCCGGCCGGGCTGCCGTCTCTAAAACAAGCCTATGTTTGGGGGCAACGGCTGCAGAGTGGGGCCCCTCCCGCATTCCTGCATAGGATGGGGGTAGGGAGGCTGCCTCTGGGGCCCTGGGAGATCTGGGGGACAGAGCCCAGCCTGCCAAGGTCTGGCTGTGCAGAGACTGAAGCACCTGGCAAGCCCCAGGCCCGTTCTCTGCCTGTGCTGACCCTTCGGGGAGGAGCGCGGGGCTGCCAGCCTGAGCAGAGGAGCTCTGGGAAAGAGGAAGGGGTCAGAGGCCAGTCACAAGGACTGGAACCTCAAGGGAATCTTCCCCCACATCTCTCCTCTTCCCTATCGTGGACTCAGCTCCAAGGCCCCAGCAGACAAGGGCAAGGCCTATCCTGACGCCCCTGAGCTCCAGAAAAGGGGTGTGTGGGGGGGGGCAATAAAGGACATTCCTAGCGGCCTAAGGGGTCAGGAAGGAACCGGAGTCAGTTCCTAGCCAACTGGGGAGATCTGAGGGTGTCACCGGAGTGTCCCCTCTCAAACCCCTCGCCCCTTGTCACAGCTACCCCTAGGACCCTCCCGCGGAGACCTGAAAGCTGTGCATTCCTGGACGCACGTGGCACCTCGCCACCTCCGCGCTCTCCTCTGCTCAGCGCGCAAACACCTATCCTCCCTGCGGGCAGCGCGCCCTCGAGTCGCTTGCAGAGGATGCTATATGTCCTTGCTGCCAGGACATCTGACCCCAGGGCAGGGGCGCAGATGCTCCTATCTGAGCACCCCAGAGCCAGCGTGGCCCCAGTGAGCACCGTGAAACCTGACCAGGCCCCCTGCCGACTCCCGGAGCCAGCCTCCTCCACAAGGCAGGGAGGAGGGTGAGGCCCACTCCCCCGTGGCTGCCGACACTTGCCTGGGTTCAGTGCTAGGCCCAGGGCAGGTGTACGGTGGTAGAGCGGGGGGGGGCTCTCCACCAGCAGCCAGAACTCCCCCGGGTCTGGCAGCCTGGTGCACCCCTGGCCCTGGGAGCAGGAGAGGCGGGGTCCCCAGCCCTGCCCCAGCCCGCCCACCAGCCTGTGTTTGTGTCCAGTTGCCATGAGGACTTGGGATCCAGGGCTCAGCCTTCCCAGCAAGGCCTGCCTGGGCCCCCTGCCTTCCCAGTCCCTAGGGGAGGGGGGGGACTAATCACCCCCACCCCAGCTGCTGACCTCAGGAAGCCACGGGGCGTGGGAATATGGACAGGCTGGTCAGCAGCTGGCCTGGGCCAGACCGTTCCCGCTGAAGAGCACAAGACCTGAACTCGTCCCGGGCCCGGCTGCTGCGTGACCCTTCCAGGCCCCAACACGCGCGCTAACACTACCTGCCCGGGGGCTACCTTAAGGGCTACGCGGGGTGGTGGGTGTATGGGCTCAGGGTTCTAGGCACGAAGAACGGAGAGCTTCATCCTCGTGTCCCAGTGGCAGGCCCGGTCCTCGCCGCGCCTGCGGCCCCAACCCGCCCGCTTCCAGGCGCCCACGCTCCGCGCCGCGCCGCCCGTGCTTGGGCGGGATGGCCAGTGCTTCAGGCCGGGGACACGGAGGGCTCCCTCTGCCGTGCCCACACTAGGGCCGGCAGGCGTGTGCTCAGTCCGGGGACCTGGCTCACCCCAGCTGCCCCCAGCACCCCCGCCGAGCTGCTGTTCCTGGCCGGCCTCCTTCGGCCGGTCTCCTCATCGGCTGCTCGCTGAACAGCGCACGCTCCTCCCACGCCCGGGGCCCCTCTCCCGCCCTCTCAGCCCTACCTGAATGGGCCGCATCTTGGGGGGACATGACTCCAGCTCCCTGTGGGTCCCCTTTGCCTCCTGTGGTGGGCGATGCTGCACGATGTACTCGTAGGTGGTGAGCTTGTGCCACACTGAGGAGCGAGGAGAGGGCGCACTGTCGTGGGGCGGGCCCTGCTGCCCCCATATACACTAAGCCGTGGTGGGAAGGACACGGGCCACAGAGCCGGCCCGAGGAGGGGCATGGCCGCAGAGCTCGACAGCCCAGCTGGGCACCTCCCTCCCGCCTCAGCCCTTGGCCCCTGCGAGGCAGATGGGGGGGGACGGGGAGAGGGGACTTACTGAGGTAAATGTGGAAGCAGAGCAGGTGGCCGAGCAGGGCGGTGGAGAGCAGGCCCAGAAGGATGAGGAGGGCGGCCAGGGCTAGGATGGCAGGAGCCTGGGTCTCCACGGGGGCGGCCGGCAGGAACACAAACCACACATCTGTGTGATTCTTCAGGACTGCAAGGCACAGGCAGGCTGTGACCGGTGACCAGAACAGGTCCAGAGTTCGGGGGCGGGCGCGGGCCTGGAGCCCAGACTGACCTTCAAAATGGTGGTTGGTGCGCAGTCGCATGGGGTTGACAAAGAACTCCACAAAGACATACGTGGCCACCAGCACAAGGAGCAGGACACCCAACAAGGCGGACGCCACGCTGTGTAGAAAGAGCCTGGGCCCAGCCGAGGGCAGCTGTCAGCACCAGGTGCTCCAGCTGGATGAGGGCCCAGAGCTCAGCAGGGCCCGAGGCTGGGATGGGGAGCACGGCCTCTGACCCCACAGTCCCTCTGCGTCTCCTCAGAAAACCTCGCCTCACGGCCAAGGTGAAGCTGGACAGCCCCCAACAAGCTCCCTGGGCCGCCAGGAGAAGGACCCCCACCTGCCCCGTCATGCTGAGACAGCAGGCGCCAGGCACACCCCGCTCCGGCCGGCACACCCCCATGCGCTCCATCCGCAGGCCCGCCCCGCGCCGCCCCGGCCCGCCCCTGCAGGCTCGCGGGGCCGGCGCCCACCCGGGGCCCGCGCGGGCCGGCCGCGGCGCTCACCGGTAGTTCCTCTCGCCCACGCAGTTGTTGAGCCACTTGCAGTGGTGGTCGAAGCCGCACACGCACTTGTTGCAGGCGCTGCAGTGCTTGGAGCGAGCGCTCCTGCAGGGGGTGAGGGCGCAGCGCGGTCAGCCCCTCCTCCCGCCCGTCGCGCCCAACCCGCCCACTCCCCCTGCTCGGCGGGCCCGGGGAGACCCGCAGGACCAGCTCGGGGCTCAGTGCCCCCCCCCTCCCCGGCCGCCACCCCGCCGCGGAGCGCGGGCACAGGGAGCGCGCGCGCCCCCTGGCGGCTCTCCCGGGAGGGGCGGCCGGAGGCGGCGCTGCCGCGGCGACGTGGGTCCCGCGAGGTGGGAGCGGGAGGGAGCGCGGCGGGGCCCACTCTGTTCTGCGCATGCGGTGCGGGCGGCGTGACGAGGCCGGGGGGCAGGTCGGAGCAGGGCCGCGAGGACCAGGGCTTGCCCTGATCTTCCTGGCCTGTTTTTGAGCCCCTGTTTCCCTGCAGTCTCTGGCATTTTGCTGGCACTGCTCCGGGAAACCCCTGGGCTCACCCAAGGGAGCCCCAGGAGAGGAGCAGGCTGACTCCCAGGGAGCAGGTGGGGCAGTTCGCAGCATGAGGGGGGGGGGGCACAGCAGGAACGCACAGGAGACAGCCCAGGGAGGACCAGGGGAGCCCCGAGGGGGTGTTTGAGAGTGGGGCGCGACACCCTCCCCCGCCTCAGGACTGCCCGAGCATCCTGTGAGCAGCAGCGCGCTGACTGCACGCTCTGATGCCATCCAGTTCCCAGCACTTTAATGTCCCGGACTCCTCCAACAAGCTGCCCGGGTCTTCAGAAATGTAGGGTCGCCTTGACCACACCGCGTCCTGGAGCCCCTTCCTGAGGCTAAAGGCTGGGAGGCCCCGGGAGGGTGGGAAGGCGCCCTCCGCAGGCAGTGGGGGCAGCCCCGGGGAGGGGCTCTGACTTCTCACCCACTAGAACTGCGGCCTGGGCCAAGTCCCCTGGCTTCTTGGGCCTCGGATTCCTCCTCCACAAGTGAGAACAACCATCAGCTCTGGGGCCAGCTGTGAGTCTGGCTCTGCTGTTTGAATTCAGGCAGGCCCCTCAGCCTTCCTGAGCCGGGGCTCCCCTTCGTGCAATGAGAAAGATGCTGCCTACCACGAGGACCCCGCCCTGCAGCAGTACCGCAGCGTGAATCCCCTCCCCGAAAGTTTGCGAGAGACACTGACAGAGCCGGTCATTAGAAATCTTTGTGCCGGCGCCAAGTGTTTCCTGCCGCAACTGCTGGAAATGCTACTTCTTCATTTTCTGTCTCTAATCCCGCCCCTCTTTCTCCTTTACCCAAAAGTCTTCACTGTGTAAACACAAGGGTTCTGAGGCATTGGGGTGACTGTAGAGCCCTGGGCATGCTCCCGTGTGCCTGGAGCTCCTGCTGGCACAGACACACACACCGCAACCATCTCACTCACACATCCACGTCGCACAAATTGCAGTGCAGGTCTTCAATGACATGTGCGTGCTGGCTGCGATTGAAGATGGGCAGGGGCCCTGCATAGCTCTTGTCCCGCACGTTGGCATCTGCTGGATCGATGGAGACCGCGGTCAGATGCACCACGAGGTGACCGGCAAAGATGGCGCCCATGCACTGGCCCAGCAGGTTAAAGACTCACTCCACACTTTGCCAGCTGGGAGCCCCCCCATACCCCCCCACCCCGCTTCCTGTGGCCAGAGAACTGCCCTCCAATGGCTCTGTCTATGCCACCACCTACTTCCAGTCTCCTGAGAGCCTCGCATCAGACCTCTTCAGTATACCTCTGCCCCAGCTGGAAGAGGAGAGGGCCTGTCTGGGAACAGAGCTCACCAGCCAGCACTGCCGGCTGCTGCCGCCTCGGAGGCCAATCACAGGGCCCCAGTGTCACTGCTCTAGACCTCGGTCCGGCCCTTGCTGAGCTGACCTGGTTCCTGAACGGTGAGGTGAGTTTAAAAGAGATCCTCCTGCAAGGTTCAAGGACCCCAAGTGTAAGTTTAAATTTATGTATCTTGCTTTCACAGGAAGATGATTCCAGGAGGGAAGCACCCATCCCCTCTCAAGAGCCAGATAGACTCGTACCTGTGGGAGGTTCATATGCGCACCACCTCCCCCCAGCCTGGAGTCCAGGTACTTAGAACCCTGGGGTGGAGCACCTGGGATGGCCGATGCATGCAGGGCCTGTCCAGGGAGGGCAAGCCTAATTCCTGGAGCTGAGAGTCAGCTCTTCTAGAACCCATCTGCTCGGTGATTGGGCCAAATGCCGTTAACTTACTGCAATGTCTGAATGTGTAAAAATTCACCAAAAGCTTCTGCCTGGGCAGTCCTTCCCTTTTACTCATTCATCCTTTTCCCACCTAGCACTATCATCCCTCCGGCCACCCCCCTAGAGCCCAGTTACCCCACCTACTTTCCTCCCTTCCTGCTCCTCCCAGCAGTGAAGCTTCCCTGCGTGAGCCGGGTTCCGTCCTCACGAGCTGTGCCACAGCTAGGAGACGACCCTGCACCCATCGCAACTTCTCATCCCTGCTGGAGGTCAGGCCCTCAGTCTCCCAAGGTGGCCCTTCCTGTCCGGGTCCCCTGGAGGCGGCCCTTCACGTGGTTCCAGAAGGAGCTTTGAAAAGTGTCAATGACCTAAAGCCTCGCAGATTTAAAAGCCTCCAATGGCTCACACTAAGGGTTACTCTTCAGCTCAGTGTGAAGGCCGGGGCTCCTCTCTGGCATCACCAACCTCTACTCCTTACCATCCAGGCCTCTCTCCAGACATGCTGAACATGAGCAAATGTTTCATTTCCTACTGACTCCCACACTGCTCCTTCATTCCACTGTTTACTGAAGTCGTCTCTAGCCAGGCACTGAGGGTTAGGGCAAGAGCAAGGCAGACTTGGTGCCTAGCCCCAAGGAGCCCACAGCCTGGTGGGAAACGCAGACGTTAATCAAGTCATGGGTGGACTACAAAGAAGTAAGCTCATGGGCTTGCGTGAGGTGTAGCTGGGTGGCTTTGTCTAGTGTGAGGGGATTCGGAAAGCGTCCCTGAAGCATCATCTCAGCTGAGACTTGGAGAGGAATGGACAGCACGGGCCTGGCAGGAGTCCCTGCCAGTGGGCCCTATAAAGGTAAAGAGGAAGGGGGCCTGGCGGGACTGTGGCAGGGCTCCAACCAGAGGGGTGCCGTCAAGAACAGAGGTCCATGTGGCCAAATGCTGACCTTCCAAAAGGAACCAGAAACCTGGATTTTCATGGAGGCCACTCATTTTTTAAATGCTGCCAAGGAAACAATTTTTTAAATGTACCTGCAGAAAAAAACACTTAAGATCTGCTCATTTTGTGAGTTCAATTTAAAAAAAAAAAAAAAGGTTGGCCACCCTGGCCCTTGGGCTGATAGTTCTTAACTTCTGACTTAGCCGAGTGTCTGGGTGGAGAGAGGCTGGGGGCTTCCAGGCGAGGCCAGTGTTGTGGCAACAGAGAACAACAAAGGAAATAATACAAGAAGAGGTTGGGCAGATGGGCAGAGTCCAGAAGGTGGAGAGCCTTGAGGCCATATAAGGACCTGAACCTCATTCCTCAAGGCAGGAAGAAGCCATTAGAGAGTGTTAAGCTGGGGAGCCACTTTATCAGATTTGGTTTTCTTAAAGAGCACTCGAGCTGCGGGGGAGGGGAAAGACAGCGTGCGTGCGTGCGTGTGTGTGTGTGTGTGTGTGTGTGTGTGTGTGTGTGTGTGTGTGTGAGAGTGTTGGAACCTGTTTAGAAACGAAATGGCATTCAGATAAGACAGACAGACTAGTGGGGCGGGAAGAGAGCGAATTCAGCAGCTAGTTAGGAGGTAAAATCAACAGGAGCCCATGACTCACTGGGTTCAGGTGATGATGGAAAGGGGCCGGCAGGGGCGCGGGGAGCAGCAGCGTGCATTCGGGCCCTGGGGATACTGGTGTAGAATGTCCTCCTGTGTCCACAGTCTGCCGTGGAAGCGCCTACCCCTCTATAACACGAAACAATTTCCGATCGCCAAGGCTTTCCTCCAACTGGAGGCTTAGCACCCCAAGCCTGGGCCCTGTCTTAACTCATCTTTGCAACCGCTGGGCCCAGGTCAGTTCCAGGCCCACAGTGGGTACTTGGCATGGCCCTACCTCATTCCTCAAGGGCCCTGAGGCAGCCTTCAGAAAGAAGAGAAGTTTGATAGAAAGAAAGACCATAGAGGTCTGAAAACCGGATCTGTCAGCTGCCAGTTGGGCAGCTCTGTGCGCCCCCACATCTCCCAAGGCAAGGAGTGTGCAGAGGAAAAAATCCTCAAACTACCCTACGGCTTCACAGTTTCAGATATTCAGCAGCCCTTCTGGCCTTACTGGGTACCCGCTGTGTGGCTCGGGAAGCCATTTATTGCCCTGAGCCCCCTCTTTCTTCAATAGTGAAGTGGCGAGAATGCCTCTCCTGCAGCTCAACATAAGGATCAACTGAGATAATCCAGGCACAGTAGTGGGCACAGCGCCTGGCACACACCAATACTCCACAAATGCTAGTTACTCTCATTGACTGTTATTTGCTCAGATTCTACTTGCTCCAAACCATGTAGTTTTAATTTAATTTCCCAGGTACCCTCAAGGCAGAAAGTCAGGTCGAGCCGACTCTGAGTGAAGGGTGTGCCCAATCCAGATCATAGGAAGAATGTTCCATGAAGCATTTTACTTAATAGCAAGGCTGTTGGTCACTTGAGGTAAAGTTTAGTTTCCTACTTACGAGCTGATGACTAGACTTCAGTGCACCAGGAAGCCCCCCAGTGGCACTGCTGGCACCTGAGGACAACCTCGTCTTGGGTGCTTTTCCACACACCTGCCTGGTCACTCACCAGTTCGGGGCTCTGTGGTTTCCCAAGACACCATGCTCACTTAGGGCTCATGCATTCTGGTGCTCACACACCCCCTTATGTGCTCCTGTCCCCACCCTGGGAAGCAGGCAGAGGAGACCGAGACCCTGGGAACTGGCAGGAGTTGCTCAGCCTTGTGCAGCCCTCAGAGGGCTGCGCCAGATCCAGCTCAGCTGCTGGTTCTATGGCTCAGCCTTTCAGCTCATCCCTGCCGACCTCCCTTAGCTCTTCCTGTCCCTACTGCCCCCGGAGGCCCAAGGAATCATCGCCATGAAACACACAGACTAGGCTGCACACTCATGGGCAGCCCCTAACAGAGCACAGAGCTGCCTGCTGCACCCCAAGCCCCAGCCTTGCAGTCACATCCTCTGCTCCTGGGAGTCGTGGCCAGGGCTGGAGCAGTCACACCACGAGGCTCGGGCAAGTTTGTGTCTGTCCCTGTTTCCAGAAGCCTCCAGGGCATCTTTATCCCATCTCTCGTCAATTCAAGCTCACTCCAAAAGAGTCAGATTTACAAAATAAATGAGCTCCTAAACAGCCCTGGTTACAGCATAATCATCCATCCATAAATAAAACCACATTTTAAATGTACCAGGAAAATTACTGTGTAAGAGAATTCTACCATGACTCTCTTCGAAAAGTGAAAAATTCTTTCATAAATGGAATAATTACTCTCTAATTTATCCCTCATCTAGTTCTGGACACAATTAGCTTAAAGGGACCGTTCGGGCTCTCTTCTAATAGAATCGCTCTTGCAGAACCTCAGTTGATGAGATTCCCATCCCGTCTGTGTGGGCTTTAAATGCTCCAAGGCACTTTAAGTCCGTCCACGCACCCCATCGGGCGAGGGGATGACTAGGGGCTGCAGGCCAGACAGGGAGGCTACCGGTCCCTCAAAGCAAAGACACGCCCGCCTGTGCGCTCTGGGGCTCTGGGGCCCAGCTTCAGGCCTCTGCCATGTCCCCCAACCGTTGCCCCAACCCTCCCACACACCAGCCCCACACTTTCTCAAGGATACAGCATAGCCAGCAGGCACCCAGTGATGAGGCAAGAGGGGAACGAGGACCCCAAAGCCGATCACAGCAAAGAAGAGGTACAGCAGCCAGGCCACGATCTGGAGGGGGTGAGGGGGCCAGCTCCACCCGTTCCGGCGGGACCGCTGGCCCTGCAGCTCTGGGGAGGGCCCGCTGGCCTGCACGGGCGCTGTCCACACACTCTTCTCGGGGGCGGTCTTGTTGGGGGGCTTGTTGCAGACGCTCATCTCCAGGGGGACAAGAGGAGAGCGCGTCACTAGCTGAGCAGGCCGGGGCGGGAGCCCAGAGCCCCATGCCTGCAGCCAGTTTTCAGGAGGCGGGTAGAGAGGGTGGGACATGAAGCCATCCCTCTGCTACTCCCCAGGGGAGCCCAGCGCTCTCGCAAGACAAAGCCGGGGAGCAGCGGAGTGCTGCTCTCCAAGACCCGGAGGAAGCTCTGCAGCCAGGACAAAGTAGGAGGGTCCAGGGTTTATTCAGGACACAGTGTGGCTGCCTGTTACTCAAAATGCTCTGTCTCCACAGCCATCAGAGTTAAACCCAGTAAGACATGTTCTCATCTGGTAACAATATCAGGCTGGGGCCAGGCGATGAGAACACATGCTGATTCTGCTAGAATTAGTCACCTCTGCCCCGAGGCCCAAATGCAAGTGTCAGAGAGGCCCCTTAGCTTTCGTTCAGGGAAACAGGAAGTGGGAGTGCTCAGACCTGGGATCCGGCCCCTGCCCCCTGGCAAGCTGGGGCCAAGCCTGGAGACCCCGAACCATCTCCCCCTGCCTGACCTTCTTGGCTGGGGAGGAGTGAGCACCCAGGAGAAAGGGGACTATTTCTCTTTGGTTCCTTCCAGCAGCTGAAATGACTGTTTCTCTAAATGCCTCTGGGCCGGTACACACTGAACAGCAAGGTGGACTAATGCCCTTTGCCTCGCTTGAGGATGCACAGGGAAGGCCAGGACTCGGCCAGTCAGACCACCAGATGGCAGCACACCCCCACCCCACACAGCTTCCCTCTGGTCTAAGAGCTAGCCTGGTGGCCAGAGTCACACAGAGGGCAGGCGGGGTGGGCCTGCCTTTACAGGAGGGAGAGTCCATCCCCGGGATCTTCTGGGCCTGTGCTTGGACGGGCAGTGCCACACTTGGGGAGACAGGCCAACTCAGAGTTCCTGAAGGGATAGCCAGGAGCTGGGGCTAACACACCAGCAGCCAAACTCTCCTTCCAGAAGCCCAGGCCTGTGGGCCAGTGAATCTGACTAAGCCAAAGGGTATGGTACACCCCCTCACACATCTCCCGGGATCACCTTCCTCACTTCCCACCCCAGCAAAATGTGACTTAACCTTCAGAGCCAAGTGCCAGTGTCTCCTCGTCTTGGAAGCTTTCCCTGGGCCCCAAGGGGAGTCAGGAGGCCTTCATGCTGTCTTTACTGGGTAAGTCACATGGCCATTTGGAACGCTTGACCAGCCCCGTGTCTGTCTCCCTGTTACGTCAGCTTCCCATAAAGCAGCAAATGTGGTATGATTCATTCCCATGTCTTCCTCACACCCGCTCTCCCGAGCACCCAGAACATACCTTGTATGTAGTAGGTGCTCAGTAAATGTTTGCTGACTTAAAAACATCTGAAATGAAAAGAAAATGTGGACACAGTAAATGGTGTAGAATTCTGAAGCCACAGGCCCACTCTGGCCAGCCCTCAGTCCTTCCCCAGGCCCCCATTCCGCACAGCCACCGCACACACCCATGTCTCCCCCGGACCAGCTCCCCCTGACCACTGGCTATTACCCTGACTGCTGGACAGTCACACTTGGCCACTGTGCCCTTCATCCCACCTGAGGCTCAGAGCCACCTGCAAGCAAAGCCTGGCACATGTGCAGTCGCCTGAGTAACCTCACCTCAGGCCAAAATGGAATGACTTTAGTTTTCTCCTAGGAACCTGATTGGAATCCGCAGGTCATTTGCTTGGTCTTCAGTAAAAAAACAGCCAAAGGTGGTGACAAACCAGAGCCCCAGGGGTAGGGACACCTACCTAGGGCTACGTGCAGTGACACCATGGGTGACATCCCACACATAAATGCTTTCTAAATGGCAGGCATTATAATTACCCTAAAAAGAGCCTTCTGGGCTGTCCCAGGGAGGCCAGCTGTCCAGCATCCCTGTGCTTGGCAAGGAGTTGGGTGGGAGATGGAGGTCAGGCCCACAAGCTCTCCTCTTCCCACCTGTTGCCCCCAGCTGCATCTTGGCTGGGCTGAGACAAAGCATTCTTCATCTACTACCTGCTTCCACAGAACAAACTAGAAGGTTAGGCTGGCAGGGATGGAGGGAAGGCAGAAGCAAAGAGGGGCCACTGAGTGTTACGGCCACAGGTAGCTACCGCCTTAGAAAGCCAGGGAGCTACCTGGGTTCTGAGGTGGCCACAGAGTCTGTGCAGGCCACGTCCTTGTCCCCAGGAGCTGAAGGCCATTGACAGCATGACAATAATCTATCATGTTGACATTCACTTGCTAAAGACCGAAATAGCTTTTCAAAATAAGGTTAAACCACATTCATTTATCTGCTTAATTTAAATGAGGGAAATGCCAACATTTTAAGTTCTCACTCTGAACCGTACCTGCTCCCCTCTTGCCTACCTTTGCTCCCGCCAAAAAATGTTTAGGAATGTTCTTCTGAGATTCATGCACAACTCAGTCAAAAGAACCAAATGAGGTAAGAAGTCCCAGGCCGGGAGAGGCTGTGGGTACCCTGCATTCCTGTAAGATGGGCTGAGGGTTTCAGGAAAGAAACCGACTTAATTACTATGAGGGTTGTGAGGGGAGGCCACAGAGCAGGGAGGGCAGAGTGGCGGGGTCAGAGGAGAAGCCACAGGGCTGATGGTGGGGCTCAAAGGCCGGGGGACCGAAGCCACCAAGAGAGACAGCCAGGTTGGGGCCAGGGGGGGAGGGCTTAGACGGCAGACAGAGCCCGGCTCTGGTTTCTACACTGCTGCTCAAAGACTGAGGGAGCCGGGGGGCAAATTTCATAAAGCCACCTCTTTGGGTCTCTCCTTTATTCATCTTTCGAAAACATTAGCTGGGGGGGCAATTTGGCAATAGCTACCAAACTTTAGAACACCTAAGCCCTTGGGCCCAGACATTCCACATCCAGGTATTTACCTGATGCATATATTCACAAAGCACACAGAGTTCACTGCAGTCCCATTAGTAAGAATGAAAAAGGGCGAAAACAATACAAATACATCATGGCACAGCCATGCCACAGCTGCTACAGCACCTCAGAACAGTGAGGGTCTGTTCACAGGCGGCCTCTAACACACAGCTAAGTGGAAAGCAAGTTGTGGGCTGGTTATAAGCCCGCGATTAAGTGACTACACATGGAGTGGATAGACGTTCATGCTCTTCTACGCACAGATTCTCTCTGGAAAGAAATGCAAGAAAGCAGACATTGGAGCAGCCTCCAGGAAGGAGATCCAGTGGCAGAGGGAGAAAGACTTGCTTTTACTAAGGGTGTCACCTCTTGCCCTCTGGCCCCACTGGGTTGCCATGTGGACCAAACATATTCATGTGGTCCAGAACCCTGCACCACGCCAGACAAACAAGGAACAACCTAACAACCGGGCCTAACAACGGTGCAGCCAGAGTGCTCGCTTCAGTTGAGTGCTTTCTCACGCTCAGAAGCACTTCTGAGCTGTTCTCCACCGCGCTGTGAGGAGTCACGGAGCTCCCGATGAGCTTTTGGGGACCTAGTCAAAGCCAGAATCAGACAACCAGACAGCACCACTGAGGAGATGCTGCCCAGGGCCAGCTCCGTTCCCTGTGACTCAGACCCAAAGGGAAGGTGCATGCCTCAGGAAGGTTTTGCTACCAGCCACCTTCTCGTCTTGGTGGAGGATGTATGGTTGCCTTGCGAGTGGCTTTCTAAGGAAATTTCTAAGCAAGTTTTCTGGTCCTCCCCCCTACACCCCCGGCTCCCAGGAGCTGCTTTTAAAATAATTTTTACTGAAATTTAACAGATGCCCAATTCAAACACCTGGAAAGGAAATGCTGCGTGGCACACACTGTTTCACAGAGCAAAAAAAAGCATTTATAAGAGAATTTCTAAGGACAAGTACTCTTTCCTACAAGTGCCAGAGAAGTTTCTGGCTTTAAAAGTTCGATCCCCAGCCAGGGAGGTGACCCACATGGAGCAGCAGACCTCTCCTGTCTTGCCCGCTGCTCCCCTCACGGTGTATTTCAGTAGATCTGCCTGTTCTGTTCCCCACTCTGTCTCTGGTGAATCCTCTCACCTCCCACATCTCTGGCCTGTACCCCAGTTCTTATATGTATACATGAATAAATCTTTAACTAAAAAAAAAATTCTGAGAAGTAAAAATAGTTTGACTGAGGGATGCACATCATACCTCCCAGAAAATAAATCAGAACTTCAAACTAGTTTCACAAATCCGTCACTCGCAGGCCTCAAATGTGGCTGGGCCCTTACTTTCTCTCTCACAAACAACATGCAGAAGTCTGATGCTAGGACAAGAAAAATTTGAAGATAATCATTCCTGCACTAACATGGTCTGCAAACATTTTCTGTGCCAATCTTCTGAAGCAACCACTGCAAACCCTTTAGGACTCAAATTAAGCCAAGGAAAGGGGACAAGGAGGAGCAACATGGAGTAGAAACAAGGCCAGGGAGTGGAGGCAAGGGTTGTTGATTTTAACCAGGACATCAACTCACATGATTATAGGAACAGCCTTGAGGAACACCCACCAAGAAACAGTTATTACGAACAAAGTTGTGACAGAGCAAAGTAAGAAAAACAAGAGGAAAAAAAAAAGCTGGCTAATTAAGCACCCATGTTGCATCTCATGGTGATTATCTGTTTACAAACCAGTCTCCCACAGTGAACCACCAGTTCCATAAAAGCAGGGACCACCCTTTATCCATCTCTACATCCAGCTCTCTTTCATAAGGGAGGTGAAACCACTTGTTTGGCAGCCATCTTGGCTGCCATTGCCTTAATCCAAGTCTCTATCACTGCTCCCCTATAGTGTTTCTATGATAATAATAACTATAACCAATTTATAGTTATTATAATTTAGAGGGCACTATTCTGTGGCAGGCACTGCTTTAAAGTACTTAGATGGTATTCAAAATGATGGGCAGAGGCCATCGTTTCAAAGTTTTCTCATAGGGTCTCCCTGGTGACGCAAGGGGCTAAGACGCAACCTATGAAGTGGTCTGCAGCCACTGCAGCCACTCCCTGACTGGCCAGGGAGCAACCACATGGCTCAGCAGACCTCTCCTGTCTCACTCACTGCTCCCCTCAGCAGTGTGTTTCAGTAGATCTGCCTGTTCTGCCCCACTCTGTCTCTGGTGAATCCTCTCACCCTCCACACCTCTGGCCTGTAACCCAGTTCTTATATGCATAAATATTTTTTAAAAAAAGTTTTCTTATAGTCTCTTACAGTTTGTTTGGTTTTTTCTCATAGTTTTCTCTCTAGTCTCAGAGGCCTCATATATGGCTGGTTTCTCATTTTTTGTCTCATAAAGAGCATGCAAAACAACACCCCCCTTTCACAGATGAGGGCATTGAGGCTCAGAAACTAGTTCTTCTAGGGGCACCTCAAGACTGGCAGAACTAAGATGGCCCTCAACTGACTTCCGCTGTGCCCTGTCGCAACCATGCTGCCCAAGCCAGAGGTGAGGTTTTCAAAGCCTGTAACTCATCAAAACTTCTATGGTTTTCTCTTCCGGCTAGAAAAAAGTTGACCCATGCACGTACACACACACACACACACACACACACACACAGACACACACACACACCCTCCACACACACACATCCTTCTAGCCTCCATTGTCCTTTCTGTTCTTTCCCAGCACTTGGCCACCTCCAGACCTTTATATTTGCTTTTCCTTCTTCCAGAAACACCTTCCCCTGCTCCCAACGTGGGCTCCTTTTCAACTCGCAGGTCTTAGCTTCCAAGTCACCTTTCCCGGCAGACCCTCCCTAACCCCTCCTCTCCTCTCCATCATCCCCGGGGCGCTCATCCCGACCTGAGGTCGCTTCGGTCGCGCATCTGGCGCCCGCTGCCCGGCCTCTCCTAATACGCCGAGGGTGCTGGAGACCAGCCGAGCCTGTCCGGAGCCCTCCGGGGCCCCGCAGCTGGCACAGCGCCGGGCACAGAGTCGGCGCTCAGTGAGGACCCGGGAGCCCGACGCCTGCTAGAGGAAAGTCCCGCGCGCGCGGGGCCCCGGAGCCCAGAGCCCGGCGGGCTGGAAGTCGTGACCCGCGGCTCGCGCCGGGCTTCGAGGCCAGAGAAGCGGCGGGGGCGCCTCACCTGCGCGCGGCGGCGGCGGGGCCCGGCCGGCCCTGCCAAGGTCACCCCGCGTTCAGTGCGCGCCCCGGCCGGCCGCCGCCCCGGGGTGGTCGCTCCTCAGACCCTCGCGGCGGAGACTCGGGGTCCGGCAGCGGAGCGCCCCGGCGCGCGGCCCCATGCCGGGCGGCGCGGCGGAGGGTGGCGGCGGGCTCCGGGGCGCGGGCGGCGCGGCCGGGCCAGGCCCAGGCTGGCAGGGCCTCGTCCGGCGCTGGGCCCGTTCCCCTGGCAACGGAGCGGGCTACGGCGCCCCGCAGCGGCCAAACCGCGCCGCGTCCCTTCGCGCCGGCACCCGGCTCCAGGAGGGGCTCGCGGGGAGCCCCCTGGCGCCCCCGCTGCCCCGCTCCTCATTCCTTTCCAGCCTTTTCCCTCGGAAACCCACTTTCCCCCATCCTCAGCCCACAACTTATCTGCTTGAAATCCTAACTTGTCCCCAACGCGCCCCCCCCCCCCGCACCACCCCAATTTTCTCCAGGGGCCACTACTCTGAGGGAGACACCCCCCCAACTCCCCTCCCCCCCGCCAGCCTTGCACACTTTCATGAGAGTGTGTGCTGGGGCACTGGACGTGCCATGAGGAACACCCAGGAGATCCCTGCCCTGTGGGGAGACTGTGACTAAGGGGAAGAAGGATCTAGAAAATGAATAGGTAAGTGCCCCACTCTCTGAAGTGTGAAGTGTAAGCGCTCAAAATAGGCGGTGCAGAATAGCCCTGTTCTTTATTCCCTGTAAGTGGAGCATAAATCCTACTGGGGGGCCCCATCTTCCAGGCTGGTGGGAAATTCACCCTTGGCCTCCACTGGTTATTCCAAGGATGCTGGATCTCCTGCCCAGCACTCTGGGAAGCGCCCTCTGGCCATGTGACTTGCTGGTACTGAGGCCCCAGCCACTGTCCCATCCACGAGGACTTTCAGGTTGTGGCTCTATGGGGTCATGTCCGCTGCCAGGGGATTCCTCTGTCCCAGGGATCCGCCTGCTGGACCTGGCTTCCCTGAAAACTCTCTCTCCTCTTCTTTGGGGGTGCTCGGAATGGACTGCCCCATGAGCTCAGGATTTCTCAAAAGATAGGAAGAGCTTTTGTCTTCTGCAGGCTGTCCTGTCTGTATCTCCAAAATGGTGAGCAGCTAGCTGGCAGGTACCTGCTAGGAATGGGCTTGATGGAAAACAGCCAATCCCCCATATACGTAAGCCATACAATAAAAGTAACCTAACCCCCTGCCAGTTGTGGGTCCTGGTGCAAGTGACTTAATCTCTCTGTGACTGAAATTCTTATTTTCAAGACTGATAAACTCAAACTCAATGTGGAGTAAATATCAGTGCTCTCTGGCCTCAGAAATACAAGATGATGACTCATCTCTTGTCTGGAATTGGAGAATTAGGCTCAAGCAGAAACTAAGGTGACTCCTTGACTTTAGCCCATTGTGACCACTTCAAACTTCTGAACTCAGAACTATAAGGTAATAAGTGTGTTGTTTTCAGCCGGTGGATTTGTGACAGTTGGTTATAACAGCAGTTAGGAGCTATACAGTGGGCTTCCAGTGGGGTTAGATACACATGTACAGAACCAACTAAAGCTGTTTCATTTTGAAACAAAAATCCGAGTGCCAGCTCGGATTCCCTGACATCTGTCTGAGCGACTCGGGCCAGGCTTTCTGCGAGGACTCCTTTCTAAAGGCACAGACATTGTGACCGCGTTCTTCCCGAGTCTGTCATCAGCGTGTGGTCCGGGACACAGAGCTGACACTGTCCAGGGCATTGCCTATTGGGAAGGGCCACCCGCACATTGCCTGCCCCCGGGATGGAAGGCAGAGAACCTTCCGAATGTGAAAACCCCACCTCACCAGTTTTCCGTTTAAGATATTCCCAAGGCTTCCTTGGCCTGTGAGAGGATCTATAGAGACAGCAAAGCATGGCTGCCGCGGCCCTGCGGGGCAAGCACCTATCTCAGTCTTCAGCCCTGTCCTCAGGGAGGATTGTGCAGCTTCTGGAACCTGGGCATTTGCGCCCACCCCCAGGCCTTTTCCCACAGGGTTCCCCTTCCTTCAAGTGGTGTTCCAGCTCCTCCCGTTCCCTCTGGGGGATTTCCATGAAAATATGTGACACACTTTTCTGGGGCAGAAGTCAGTCCCTCAGGCAGGACTTGTTCCTGCTCAGAGCTGCTGCCCCAGCAGGTCTGCCTCGGGTGGACGAGCCCAGGACAGGGGAGAGAAAGACCGGCCTGGGTGTTGTTTTTTTTTTTTTTTCTTTTTTTAAGATTTATTTATTTATGCATACAAGAACTGGGGTACAAGCCAGAGGTGCGGGGGTGGGGGGGGTGAGAGGATTCACCAGAGACAGAGTGGGGAACAGAACAGGCAGACTGACTGAAATACACTGCTGAGGGGAGCAGCGGGTGAGACAGGAGAGGTCTGCTGCGCCATGTGGGTAGCCCCCTGGCCGGGGATTGAACTCGTGCTGCAGAGGCTACGGATAGCTTCACAGCACTGTGCTTAAGCCCTTGCGCCCCACAGCCGGGGTTTTTACAAACACATGTGAGAAGAGTCCCAGCTGGCTTAGGACTCCTAGAACCCCCAGAAGAGACCCCATGGGGACGGGCAGACAAAGGCGGCTCACCGGGCCCTGGGCTGGGAGTAGCGGTGTGTTCACATTTGGGGCCAGTGTGCACCTGGGCTTCCTGGGGTTTGTCCCTTGCCAGTGGCCGCCTCTTTCAAACCTAGCTGTGCCAGTCACTGGCTGGAGAAGTTCCTTAACTTGGAACTGGGGGTAACGGGTGAAATGGCAAAACGCATAGAGCTGTCATGAGGCCTGAAAATGGGGTCCTACATTTAAAGCACAGTGTTCAGTTGATAGCAGACACAGCTACATATACAGTGACCCCTAGAACAACACGAGGGATGGGACACCAAGCCCCAGAGCAGTCCAAAATCCCATATAACTTTGATACTCCCCACCAAACAAAACCCTGCAATACGAATAGGCTGCTGTTAATGGTCTCATCGTCAACACAGATATCGTGTATTGTACGTATTATGTGCTGTATTCTCACAGGAAAGTAAATGAAGAAAAGAACATGTTAATAAGAAAATTATAAGGAGGGCCTCCCTGGTGGCGCAGGGGTTAAAGGCAGCACTGGCAAGCTATCGCCAGCCACTGCAGCACGAGTTCGATCCTCAGCCAGCCAGGAAACAACCCACATGGCGCAGGGGACCTCTCCTGTCTCGCCCGTTGCTCCCCTCAGCAGTGTATTTCAGTAGCTCTGCCTGTTCTGCTCCCCACTCTGGTGAATCCTCTCACCTCCCCACACCTCTGGCCTGCACCCGAGCTCTTATACGCATAAATAAAAAATTCTTTTAAAAAAAAGAAAATTAGAAGGAATAGACAATACCTTTGCCTTTATTTATTGACACTAAACCTACGTCGTCTGTGGACAAGAAAATCTGCCTTCAAACTCATGTTGTTTGAGAGTGAACAGTAATCTAATCTGTTTTCCTTCTACCAGAAGATGATGCTGTTCAGTTCATCCGCTAAGGGAGTTAAATTTTAATTACCATCTTAGCTTGAGAGGGATGGGGCCCATCACAGCTCTGTCTCTCTGAGTTCAGCTCCTCCGGGTCACAGTACCCTTTCCAAAGAGCCCATCCACTTGGCTCGTCCCCAAGGTCAGCAGCAGCTGTGGCCTGGTCAGCACGTGACCTCCTGGCCGGTTTTTCTGCTTCCACTGGGGGGGCCCTGTCCCCATCTGCGCACCATCACTCGCCACATTCGTGGCTGTCTTAAAAAAGCCAAGCTGCTTATTTTACTTCCTGCTCACAGTCCTTGACTCCCCCTGTTCCCAGAGAGAGGTATTTCTGGGTGCCATAAAATCAGAATCAAAACCTTCTCCCCACCACAGGCTCCCAGACCTCCCCTGCCCTCTGGCTCCCTCTGACCTCTGTGGCTTCCTGGCCCTCCCCTCCCCCAAGAGCAGCTCTCCATAGGGTATGCTGTCACTACCTGCACCAGCGCTTTCTCCGGGGACGCTTTCTCAGGCCCTCAGACTAGAAGAGGTCATCACGGCCGATAGCACGCTGATGGGATTCTGCTTTCTAGCTCCTTCTATCTGTGGCTCCTTGGTTGTGGAGTGAGCTGAGTCGGGGTGTACTTCCAGCCAGGGAGGGAGCCCACAACGAAGGTGGGGGTGGGGGGAACAGTGCTTATCTAGCTCATGGTGGCTTCCTTGGGACACAGTAAGCGCTCAACAGATGTTTGTTAAATGACAGAAAGAATGAACAAATGAAAAGGAAGAGCTACTTATAGGAATTTCTTGTGGCGCCCACTGCGAACTCCATACTTATTGAGTGATTTTTTTCGGTGTGAAAATGGGCTTGCTTTTATTACTATCCCTTCAGCACAGTAAATGTATTTTTCTCCATGTCCCTTGTAAAGTTTTTTCTTTTTTTAATTCGATACATTCAGGACATTTTCCTCCCACTAATTTTCCTTGTTAAGTGGTTTTTATGACTACTTTGTGCTTTAAGAAAGAAGTGCCATTGGGTATTTAAAGTATTCTCTCAGCTTTCTTAGTGAGAAGGTTCTGGCAGCTTTCCCATTGTTGACTGTAACCAGTGCGGCTTGGAACATGATGTCACCCCTCCAGAACTCTCTCAAACCTAGATAAAACTTATTCTGTGTCTCCAGTTGGGGACAAGGTGTTTGGAAACAGCACCTTATGCAACACAGCTGCTGTAGGGCCATCCCCTGGAGGCAAATGAAGTAAAAATCAGGGTGTGTAGAAAATGTGCCCGTGGAGTCCTAGGAACCAAAGATTTTAAAGCTTCTCTGCCAGTAATTCAGTTTTTATTTTATGTTTCTTGGAAAAGTAAAGGCTTGTATTCACCACATATGTTACCTAAGCTGCAGAAGGGGTGGGGGCGGGACATGAACCTGGGCTGCTCAGGGCTTCCACAGCCGCCTGGTGCAAGCTGCTGCCCTGCTAGCTGCGGCTGGGGCACGCGCTCCTCTGGGAGAGGCGTTTCCACCGAGCGTGAAATCTGTCCTTTCGCCTGCTCGTGTCCACAGGCAGTGGCACATGCTCGCAAAGTTGTTGGCTGTTCTTGCTTTATTTCAGACACGTGCAGGGCCGAGGCACCTGAATTGTTCCTCGAATACTTTAAAGCAAATTTATGTGCCGCAACCCCTCAGGCTTGCTCCCAGCGGAATTTCCTTTGAGTGTTCCTATCTCGGCACCTTATGTAACCCAACACAGTGATCTGAAAAGGCTCGGAATCTGAAAGAACCGCGTTCTGAGCTAGGAATGAAGGTCGGAGCCGGGAAAGGGGTGCGCTCCTCTCCCTGGGGCCTGGATCATACTCCACTCTGACAATGCCCAATTCACACACCAAAGGAAAACGCTAACCCCCTGACATTGGCACCGGCGGCTGCTTCATCTCTTTGAACAAGGAATCACTTAATGAGGTGTTCAAGCCCTGCACCTGGCTGGCGGTTAAAAATATTTCCATCACCACAGTGAGTCACAGATCGTCCAGGGATGGAAGTGATAGTGGCTTGGGCCCCCTTCAGGGGAGAACCCCCTCCGTGGATTCAAAGATCAGCCCACCCTGAGAGTTGGGGTCTCCTGTCTGTCGTCAGCACTGCCCGTGAACGGGAGGGTCTGGAATCTGTATTTTCACTCAATGGTTGGGCCAGGTGAGGCTAAGTCCAGTTCACCCACCCGGGAAGTGACCCCGAATTCCCGAAGCCCTTGGGCCAAAAATCTTGTTTTCTCCTCCTTTGGATTTCACTTTTAGAAATCCCAGCCCCGCTAGCTATTTGCATAGCGGCGGTGAGGGACCTCCAAGGAGGACAGGCACCGCTCATAGGTGGTTTGCTTTTCAAGGAATTCGCTGGAGAAAATTGTAGGCAAGGCTGTGAACAAAAACCCCCCTCCATCTGGTTTCAGTTTATTTAAAAAACAACACACACAGGCCTCCCCACCAGCAATCAGAAAACAGCCACAGCTTCCCCACGGGGGTATTAGCCACTAGGGGTGGGGCTGAATTATGTATATGCAAATAAATTAAGCCAGCCCGCCAACAGCAACTAGTTTTTGTATCTTTTGCAGTTGTTCTGCCAAGAAAAGGCCTGGATCAGGGGTGGCGGAAGCTGTAAGGAAGCAAGTTTGGGAATTAGTTTTAACAACTTGCCTTAATTTTACCACTGGGAGACATGTTTCTAATCCAGAAGCACGTGGGGGAAAAGGTTGATGGGCTTTCACCTTGCTGTTGCCAGTCTCTTAATGCCAAGACTGAAGGCCAGGGCCCAGGCGGCTGTGTGACCTAGGGCAGCTCATTTAACGTCTCTGAGTCTCTTTTTTTTTTTTTTTTTTTTAAGATTTATTTATGTATGCATACAAGAGCTGGGGTACAGGCCAGAGACGTGGGGGGTGAGAGGATTCACCAGACACAGAGTGGGGAACAGAACAGGCAGACTGACTGAAACACACTGCTGAGGGGAGCAGCGGGTGAGACAGGAGAGGTCTGCTGCGCCATGTGGGTTGCTCCCTGGCCGGAGATCGAACTCGTGCTGGGAGGCTGCAGGCAGCTTCATAGTGCGGTGCTTAACCCCTTGCGCCACCAGGGAGGCCCCTGAGTCTGTTTCTCTATGTCTAGGAAGAGAGTGATGTTCGCACTGGCTTCGTAGGGATGATGTGAGGATGGTGGATAAGGCACAGACACGCTACTCCGAGGACAGGCACAAGCAAACAGTGCCTGTGACGGGGCATCCACGAAGCCGATTTCACCTGGAGTCCGCCAAGCTCTGCCCTGAAGTGCTCTCAGCTGGAGCTTGCTTTGTCCCTGGGGCTGGTTCAGAAAACTCTTCAGACCACATTCTCTTGGTGTTTCCCAAACATCTGACTCCAATCCTGGAGGCAAAGAGAAGCCGCGAGGAGGCACGCCAGCCAGGCATGACTTAGAAGCACGAGGGATGCTCCGGGCTCCTGCTTCTTGCGTCCCTCTTGGGGTAGCCCCAGGGCCCAGGCTCCAGGTGCACAGCCCGGATGGGGTGCCTTTGAAAGCGCGGGGCTTTCAGATCATGCGCAGGGCACCCAGAGGTGAGCTGGCAGTCACACGAGTGAGGTGCTAGAGACCGTGGGCTTCCAGCTGCTCCTGGACTCAGCCTTGCATGTCCGCTGCCACCAGGCTCACTGTGTCCGCTCAGACCTCTGCTTCTGTCCTTGTCTGGCTGCAGCCACAGGACCCCCGGCCGCCGCTCTTCCCCTGTCCCCAGTTCCATTTCCCTGCCAGCCAGGTCAGGGGGCCCATTGGCTCAAGACTGTTCCCAATTCTCCTTTGTCCTCCGGATAAATTCTAAGAGGCCACATGTGACAGACATGACCCTGCATCAACGTCGTTCTCAGGAGCCCAACTTCGGGCTGCTCAGGGACACCCGAGTTTGAATCTTGGGACTGGTCCGAGAGGCAAACTCGTGTGCTGGAGTTGGAAACCTTGAACAATTTTCATAGCCCCTGGAAGCCTCTGTTCCCTTGAATGTAAACTAGTAATAATGCTTCGTACCCCAAAGCTACTGTGAAGCCTCTGTGCCCAACCCAGAGCTTGGGACAGTGCAAGAGGTTTGCAGGCCAGCACATGGAATGAGGGTGGAGGACGAGGTGTGTGTGTCGGGGGAGGGGGTGCTGTTTGAACTAGGGAAGATGATGAGACCCACTTTCAGACATGCTGAGCATAAAGGCCTACGGGGCTCCAAGGGAGGTGTCCAAGGGCAGCAGGACAGGTGGGCCTGGAGTTAAGACCAAGGCTGTACTGAAAAGGAACATGGGAGGCTCCAGCAGGAAGATGAGCTCATGGTGGTGAGAGGGGCCGAGCATGAGGTCTCCACAGCCAGAGGTTCACCTACAAGGAAGAGAAGCCCTAGAAGGAGGCCAAGATGGAGAACCGGAGAGTAGGAGAAAGGGCTAGTGAGGAGTGGACAGGAGGGCAGAGGCTTCAGGGAAGGCAAGTTAACTGAAAGGAGAGATGCATCTGTGGAACTTGGGGACAGGATGGCTTTCACGGGGGGCCTTTGGCCAGCTCAGAAGGAAGAGCTGACAAGGGGGAATGAGACCCCTGATTTTAGACAATTTTGAAGAAATGTGACTGAGAATGGAGGAAGCACTCAAGAATGATGCTGGACTGAGGTAGAAGAAGTTTTTTTTTATTGTAGTGGCCAGTGGTGAGTGCTTGCTGTGGGGAAGGAGCCAGTGGCAAGACAGCCACAGGGCGTGGGTGCCGGAGGGGCTCAATAAAAGTTCGCTGCCTTTGGACCTCCCTGGTGGCGCAAGGGGTTAAGACACAGCCTATGAAGCTGTCCGCAGTCTCTGCAGCACGAGTTCCATCCCCAGCCAGGGAGCTACCCACATGGCACAGCAGACCTCTCCTGACTCACCCGCTGCTCCTCTCAGCAGTGTGTTTCAATCAATCTGCCTGTTCTGCTCCCCACTCTGTCTCTGGTGACTCCTCTCACCCCCCACAACTCTGGCCTGTACCCCAGTTCCTGTATGTATAAATAAATAAAACTTTAAAAAAAAAAAGTTTGCTGCCTTTGAGGATGAGGAGGAGAGGGTCTGGAAGGGAGGCCCCGTTGTGCCAGCAGGGACGGGGTGGGCCTGGGGCGAGCAGAGTCCAGGGCAGGGTGACTTTGGGGCTCTGTTGCGTCACAGAGGAAAAGGATTGTGGTTCCAGGAACCCCGCTGTGGTCAGAGCATAAGGTTGGCACCCCCACCCCAGAACTTCCCCTCCCTCCTGAAACCCAGCTGTCAGCTGGCCTTTATCCCCTTCAGAGCCGCACCCCCCACAGGCCAGCAGATGGTGCCCGTGAGCTGCCGGGTTGCGCAGACCCGCGGCAGCCAGCCTGCCTCTCACCTCCTGGGGAACCCCTCCGAGCCTGGGGTGTGCTGAAGGTCTGATTCGCCAGGTTTCTAACTCACGGGTGGGGGGAGCCAAGACTTAGGGAAGCCTCGGGCTGAGGGTTAGAGATGGGCTGGCTCAGGAGCTCTTCTCGCGGTGGCTCCTCTGCCCCCGCCAGCCCTTGCCTTATCTGCTAGGGTGACTGCTCGCGGCCCCCCTTCTCTCCTCCATGGAGGCCCCTGCCAGCCAGACTCCTGGTTCTGGTACAGGCTGGTTCTCTGCCCCTGGGCAGATACGAGCTGGCACCACGCCTCAGACAGGGCTGGGCCAGCTCCTCCCAGCCATGCCTGCCCCAGCCACCTCCTTCCACACTAGAGCATCTGCACCTGACACGGGCTAAGGGCTCAGCTGCTGAGGCGGCCACGGGGCCACCCTGGAAAGGAGAGCTGGCTTCCCGGCTTAGGCAGCCGAGTGAGAGGGGGAGCTGGGGGAGAGATGGGTTATAAAGATGTGGCAGATCGTACAATCCCACCAAGACCCAAACCCACAAAATGAATGGTTCTGTCTAAGGTGGCAGAGTATCGCAGAATGGGCTGGAAACCGGCCCACCCCCCCTCGCACCCTTCACCCCCCCAACCCCCCACCCCCAGTGCTTTAACTCCCCCCACACACAGCCCTGTACTCAGCAGCCAGAGCCGTCATCCCGACGCCCTCCCCGTTGCGGGCAGGGGAGCGCCCCGTGTCTCAGCCTGTTCTCACCTTTCTGTCCCGCTGCCACCTCCCTGCCCTCCGACTCCTGCTCGGGCAGGAGCTGCTGTCGTGTGACCTTGACCTTGAAGACTGCCTGGGACCTCCGCCCCTTCCTCTCCCCAGCCACAAGGGGAAGCCCTGAATGACCTGAGACCCGAGCAAGGATCCTCAGTCAGGCTGGAGCCACAGCTCAGCTCAGAGCCGGGGCAAGGGAGCGCGAGCGGGGCATGGATTCAGGGCAGCAGGAATCCGCAGGTTTCAGAAAAGCACTGTTTTCCCGAGTTTCCAAAGGATGACCCCAGACCAAGGGAAAGAGTCCCCAGAAACGCAACGCACAGAAGTCCTCACACGAGCGCGTCACGGCGTCACGGCACAGGAGACACATGCCGCACGTGCACCGACGCGTCACAGAGCTCACGGGCAGTGTGCAAACAGGCACAACCTCGTTTCCTCAGTGTGGAGGCTATCACGTGTCACGGTGGCCTCTTTTGAACACAGGTGCCCACGGGCACACTAGGTCACATGCCTAAGGTCAGGGCCCCACACCGTCCCAGGCCTGTCCTGCCTCCCAGGGCCAGAGCTAGCCTGTCATCTGTTCCTCCAGGAGGGCCAGGTGGGGGCACAGGTGTGGCCCTGTGCAGGAGATGGGCCCTTCACCCAGAGCCTCTGCCCTTACGTGGGTCTGTCTCCCGGCTGCCTCCGTGAGACCCCACCAGGGGGTCATCTCTGGATGGCAGAGGCTTTGGAGGAGGCACTGTCATGAAGCCCTGGCACAGAGCCTGGGCACCTCAGAGAATGGGCAGAGGGGCTGGGAGAGGCCCATGACCTCCCAAGGCCTTGAATGGAGCCTGGAGGAGGCACTGGGCAAGGCCTGGAGACTCACAAGAAGCAGGGACCCCTCAGCACCCGGCCTGGCAGTCAGCTACTGGCACCAACTCCTAGTTACCTGGCAGAGCCCTGGCCCGGATGCCAAGCACAGGGTGCCAGAGCTGGGGGTGGGCAGACTGGGGGGCCGACGGGCCACACACAAACACATACGTTCGTAGACACTGGCAGGGGATTGCACCCACACGCAGCCACTCACTTGATCCCCTGGGATCATGATGGGGGGGCAGGACAACCCTGTCTGAGAGGCCGCCCTCCCCAACTCCGGGGTGGGGGCCCTACTGGCCTACTCTTGGAAACCCTGGGGTCGGAGGGTGCACTGGAGGTACTAGGGGGCCTAGACGCTTCCCGGGACCCCGCCCCACCCTCACCCCCTCCCACACGCGTATACTTGTGTGGCAGGAGGAGGTGGGTTGGCTGGGGCATCTCCGGGGCTGGGCCGTGCAGGGGAGGCAGGGCCGGGGCTGCCAAGCACCCGGCGGTCCTCTCGCTCCCCTGCTCCCGCCCCAGGCCGCGGGCGCCGGAGTGCGAGTGCGCGTCCGGGCGTGCGCCGGGGCCGGGGGCCGGGGGCCGCGCGGCGCGGGGGTGCGGTCGGGGTGCCCGCGCTGCCGGCCAGGGCTGGTGGGCTCCCCGCGGCGTGGCGCGGGCCGGGCGGCCGCGGCGGGGGGCTCGGGGCGCGGCGGGGCGCGGCGGGGCGCGGCGGGGCGCGTCCTCAGGTGTCTGCGGCGAGGGCGAACTGGGGGTGCCCGCCCCCCACGGCGGCTCTGCGTCCCGGCGCGTGCGGGGGGCCGCGGGGGCTGCAGGACACCGGGGCTGCGGCGGCGCGGCCGGCGGCTCCTCCTGGAGCCACAACTTTGGGACTTTGTTCCGGCTTCTTCGAAAGCGGATCTGGCCGCGGGGGCGGGGCGGGGGGGGGGGCACCTGCCCGGCGGGGGGTGCCCGAGCGCCGCGGCGGAAAGCCCCGCCCCCCGCTCCGCCCCGCCCCCGCCCCGCCCCCGGGCCCTTTATAAGCGCGGCCCGAGGGCGCACGGAGAACGCGAGTGTCCCTCCCGCCCCCGGCCGGTGCCCTCCGCGGCGCCCGCGCCCCGGCCCCGGCCCCGAGCGCCCTCCGCGCTCCGCAGCCCGGGCCCCGCCCCGCCCCGCCCCGCCCTGCCCCGCCGGCCCGGCCGCCATGGAGCGCTGGCCTTGGCCGTCGGGCGGCGCCTGGCTGCTCGTGGCGGCCCGCGCGCTGCTGCAGCTGCTGCGCGCAGACCTGCGCCTGGGCCGCCCGCTGCTGGCCGCGCTGGCGCTGCTGGCCGCGCTCGACTGGCTGTGCCAGCGCCTGCTGCCCCTCCGGCCGCCCTCGCCGTGCTGGCCGCCGCCGGCTGGATCGCGCTGTCCCGCCTGGCGCGCCCGCCGCGCCTGCCCGTGGCCACTCGCGCGGTGCTCATCACCGGTGAGTGCGCGGGGCGCGGAGCGCGGGGAGTCCAGGCTGGAGAGCGGGGCCGCACCCCCGAGGGCTGGGCAGGCGAGGCGAGGCGGGACCCCCGAGGGAGTGCGCCCCCGGGTGCAGGGAGCCAGCTGAGGAGGAGCCGCCCCGAGTCGGGGCTGACTACCTGTCGCTGCGGGAAGTGCTGGCGGGAAAGGGAGCGGGCAGGTGCGCGGAGCAGACGGGTGACGGAGGAGGCGGGAGGCTGCTGGAGTTTGGGGGTGATGCTGCGCCCCTCTCCAAAGGGGCAGTGTCTGTCGGGACAGGGGGCCATGCCCTGAGGGACGAGGGCTCGCGACCGGGGGATGGTCGCTCCCTAAACTCCGCCTGACATCCCCACGTGGGGCGCACCACCTCCTCCTCCCTGGGACCTGGCAAGGCGAACGTGGGGACTTGGGGTCCTGCCCCCCGGCTGTTGGGTTTCCTGGAGTTCAGGAAAGCTTGAGGTCAGCCCGAGGAGCAGCAGGGCATTCAGCTGCCACTCATGCACCACCTCTCACCCCCTCGCTGCTGAGGTGGTGGCCTGGAATCTGCGCCCAGCACCCCACAGCCCATCCCTGATGCGCCCCGGAGCCCAGGAGGGACGCCTCCCGGAGCTGGGCTCAGGTGCCTCAGGCCGCTGGCTGAGCTCTCTTTGTCTGGTGCAGGGAATAAATCTGTCACCAGAATGAGGGAAAGAGAAGGGGGGCTGAGGCCCAGCCGGAAGTGGGGAGGGGGAGAAAGGCCAGGGGGCACAGGCTCAGTTGTGTGGGGGGAGGGGCGCGCTCTGCTCTCCCCCAACCTCGTAGTTTTGGACAGGTGCCTCCTGGCTCTGCCTTTGCATTGGGTCTGTGCTGGGGGCAGCTTTTCCCAGAGGCTTTTGGTCCAGTAGGGGGCCCTGCATGACCGGAGGAAGCTGGGAGAACTTCCCAGAGGAGACTGTCTTTGCGCTGGGCCTCAGAGCATGAGTGGACATAGGTGAGGCATGGAAGGTGTTCTGGACCAGACGGCAGGTGTGGGACAAAGGTGCGAGGCAGGTATAAGCATGGCCTGGGTAGGGGACAGTAAGGAACCAGGCTGGCTGCTGGGCGTGGGGGCAGGGGAGGTGGTTTCCTCAGAAGGGGCCTTGAACACCAGGCAAGAAGGCTGCTGCTGAGACTTGGCTCGCGAGGGCTTTGGGTCTCAGTGAAGACGGTGGTGACAGAGCAGGGCTCGGGCTGAATGGGACCGACCCAAGTTTTAGGTGCAGAGCATGAGGCCACACGGGACTCCGGGTCCAGGGATTTGAGGAAGGAAAGATGAAAAATTCACCTGTTATGAGACAAGGACAAGGTTGTTGGCGCTCTCCTCCTGCCCCACAAGGGGCAACTCCCCTTCTAATTTGTGAGCTGCCTGCACAGGCTGCAGGCCACTGCAGGTACCGAGAAGGCAGAGGGCCATCTCCCCTGCGCTCACCACAGGCCCTTGTGTTGCTGCTGTTACTTCTATAACTTTGAATCTGAGAGTGAGGTGAGAGATGTCCCTCTTCTGTGACTTGGGCTCCCCCAGCTCCAGGCTTAGACACCCCGTGTGCGGGTAAGGAGTAGCCTCCCGGCCTACTCCCTGCTCTCAGTGGGGTTCTTCTCTCACCACAGGAATGCAGGACAAGTAGGTGGCTAGGCCCTGCCCACCTGCCAGGACACTGTCTGGTGGCTGCCGGATGACCTGCGGCCCTCCCCTTCCTGAGAATGCCTCTGAGAACTGCTGGTCAGGGCTGCTCCTGGAGCTCAGGCTCGGGGTCAGGGTTTGGGCAGGAGGCTGTGTCCCTTGCAGGCACTGAGGTATGCGAACAGGCAGGCGGGGTGGAGGGGTGGAGGTATGTACAGGTATCTGAGTGTGTGCAGGGGAGCGGGGCATGTGCCAGGCATGGGTGACTGTGTTGGGACCACAACTGAGGCCTGGAAGCCCTCAGTTTCTCTGTAAAGGTCCTGTCTGCTCTGGGAGGAATCTTAGGCAGTTACACACACACACACACACACACACACACACAGGCACACACATACACACGCTCGCTCACTCCCCTCCCCCAGCCAGACTTGCCGGGAAGGACCCCTCAGCCCCTGGCTGGCTGGCTGGCTGGCAAGTCCCCAGGCTCTCAAAGCCCAGCTTATAGCCCCCTGCTCAGCTTTGTTCTCTGCCGCTGGAGGGGGAGGGGTGCTGAGCCCTCCAGGAGGGGAGAGGCAGAGCTGCTTCTGCTCACCAGGACCACCGGAGGGGGGGTGGCCCAGCAACCTCCTCCTCACTGGCCCGCCTCCTCCCCTCGCTGGCCGCCCACAGAGCCAGGATCAAAATGGGAACAATCAGGGAAGCTGGAGCTTATCAGTCCCCACTCTGGCTCTGCCTGGGGGCTCCTCACTACCTACCAGGGAAAGGAAATGGAGCCTCCAGTGCTCGTGTCTGGGCCATACCACCCTGCACGCCTCATCCCAGAAGCTACGCAGGGTTGGGCCTGGCTAGTCCTTGGATGGGAGAGGAAGCCTCCAGGAGTGGTCACTGACTTCAGGTTGCCCTTGGTGGGTGGGGGATGGGGTTTAAATGCAGGTCTGTTCTCTTCATCCACCATCATCCTGTGCCCGGTGGGCAAGTGGCCTGGGCCACAGAGTGCCCCATGCTGGCCACTGATCAGAATTCCAAGGGTGGAGGTCGGAGGTGAGGTGGGGCTGGGCTTCCAGCTTGCCCGGGCCCTGGAGTGTCAGAGGGAGGTGGGCTCAGGCCCCACCAGGCCTGGATGATGAGAGCAGAGAGTGTGAGCCGAGGGCACGGGTTTCGTCGTGAGGACGCAGGGAGCCCGGGATAGGCGTGGCAGCAGAGTGACATTGTCCTTCTTGGAAAGATCTCTCTGACTGCATAGGTAGAGGGTGGATTCAAGGGAGCAGAAGTGGGCAGGGCTAACTAACTCCAGGGCCACCTCAGTGTCCAGGTAACCGGAGGAGAGCCCACGCGGTAATCCGAAGCTCGCGAGCTGTCAAGCAGGCAGAAGGACATCAGGTCTGGGACTGGCCTCAGGCGGACCCACCGTAGAGCAGGCCTTCCTCTTTGCTGACTGACTGGGAAGCAACTTATCGCCACTGGGTCTTGGTTTCCTCATCTGTAAAGTGGGAATCATAGGCCGTGCTGATGGAGCAGCTATGGGGAGTCAGAGGGAACAGCTGTGAAGAGTTGAGGCCCAGGTGTTCAGCCAGAGGGGCGAAGCCCATCAGCGCTGGGCAGGCCACTGCTGGGAGCTTGGGTGCCCTGGGGCCTGACTCCCGCCTAGACCCTGGTAATCCTGACATTGTCTTAGGCTGGTGATCCTGGGGTTGTCTGGGCCGCAGTTCACCGACTCTTCTGCCCCTGCCCAGGCTGTGACTCTGGCTTTGGCAAGGAGGCAGCCAAGAAGCTAGATGCCATGGGCTTCACGGTGCTGGCCACCGTGTTGGGGCTGGATAGCCCAGGTGCCCTGGAGCTACTTGCCTGCTGTTCCCCTCGCCTGAGGCTGCTACAGATGGACCTGACCAAGCCAGCGGACATCAGCCGGGTCCTAGAGTTCACCAAGGCCCACACCACCAGCACAGGTCAGTGGGTGCGGCTCCGCCAGGAGAGGGTATGGCTGGATGTGGTGAAGGGGCTGGGGTTGGAGCTTTGCTGGGGGCTCATCCGCTGTTTTCTGCCCCGGCTTCGCATCCTCAGGCCTGTGGGGCCTGGTCAACAACGCCGGCTACAACGATGTAGTGGCCGATGTGGAGCTGTCTCCGGTGGCCACATTCCGCAGCTGCATGGAGGTGAATTTCTTCGGCACACTCGAGCTAACCAAGGGCCTCTTGCCACTGCTGCGCCGTTCAAGGGGTCGCATTGTGACGGTGGGCAGCCCAGCAGGTGAGTGCCTCCCCGCCGCCCTGCCTGGGGCAGAAGAGGAGCCGCCACGGGACTGGGGGGGAATATTGGAGGCCCTGGCCCAGGCTGAGCGGCCCTGGCCCCTATCCATTTCCAGGAGACATGCCATATCCATGCCTGGCGGCCTACGGGACCTCCAAAGCAGCCATGGTACTGCTCATGGATACATTTGGCTGTGAACTTCTGCCCTGGGGGATCAAGGTCAGCGTCATCCAGCCTGGTTGCTTCAAGACAGGTAGGGTTCAGTGTTGGGTGACACGTGGGTGGGGCCTAGGGCTGGGAACAGAGGGGTGGCATGGTGTCATCTGGGCTGGGGTCAGGTCTGAGGAATGGGCAGGGCTTAGGCTGGAGGTGAGTAGCAAGTTGTGGGCCAGTCCTGGTCCTGGCTTAGCCCTCTCTAGCTGACCTCAGGCCCCCCCCACTCTGACCTTGCCACTCCTTCCCCAGCGTCAGTGCAAAATGTGGGCCACTGGGAAAAGCGCAAGCAGCTCCTGCTGGCCAACCTACCCCAAGAGCTGCTGCAGGCCTATGGCGAGGACTACATCGAGCACTTGCACGGGCAGTTCCTGCACTCGCTGCGCCTGGCCATACCAGACCTCAGCCCGGTTGTAGATGCCATCACTGATGCGCTGCTGGCAACCCAGCCACGCCGCCGCTATTACCCAGGCCGTGGCCTGCGGCTCATGTACTTCATCCACTACTACCTGCCCGAGGGCCTGCGGCGCCGCTTCCTGCAGTCCTTCTTCATCAGTCACTGTCTGCCAAGGGCACTGCGGCCCGGCCAACCCAGTGCCCCCGCCCAGGATGCAGACTAAGACCCAAAGCCTTTGGGCCCTGCCCCCAAGATGACCCGATGAGCGGTGCCCACGTGGCCTACCTGCTCCAGCAGAGCAGATGCCATGCGCCCTGGGCCTTCCCTTGGGTATTGCGACCTACAAGTCTGCCCTAGAGACTTGGTCTAACAAAACCCAACTCTGCCACTGCCGATGCCCCAGACCAGGCCTGGCAAGGCTGAGGCTTCCTGGTGAATCTCCGGGCCTTTCTACTTCTTTTTGAGCCCAAACAGACCCTTCTGTGCATAAGGGTCCACCCCGCAGCTGGGGTCGAAGTCTTCGCTGTAGCCTTTGACAGGACCCCGCAGACAGCGGCTCTGCAAACTAAGGAGTGACTGGGTGGGTTGGGGACCCCCTCAGGATTCCTTCTCGGCATCAGTGCCTCGGTGCTGCAATTCAAAGGATGAATCACCACTGTTTCTTGACTGGCTCAAGAATTAGGTTCCCAGCAACCCACCCCCGAGCTCTCAAGCCACAGGGAGGCTGCATACCCTACTTGCCTGATTGCCACTTTTTAAATAAAGAAGACAAATTTTTATTTCTCTTAGAATGTGGGAAACGCTGTGTTGTGGGAAGGGGCGACAGGCTGTGGCTTTGTGAGAGACTAGGCGCTGCCTGGGGAACCCCTGGGGCTCAGCTTGGGGTTTGAGGCTCTGGGCAGAGTCTGGTTCATTCTCTTGGACAGAGGCCTAGGTTTCCTCATAGTGAAATGGGTGTAATGACCCTGGCCCAGGGAGTTGTAGGGCACAATCAAGGGGATCCAGGGATCCTCCAGGGTCAGACCCAGGTCCACAGGCCTGTCTGAGCCTCCATCAGAGGAAGCAGTGATGGGGCCATCCGCCAGTGACTTCCCTGGCCCCGAGGAACCTCCGGGAACCTGCCTGCACCAGGAGGGGGCCGGCCCAGGACTCTGGACTAAGAGAGGGAGGTAGAAGGCTTAGGCAGGAGAGGACTTAGCAAGGGCAGGCCCTGAGGGAAGTTGGGGGTCTGGGAGGTACTGGGGTCTAAAGAGACAGCGGACAGCCAGGCTTAGAGAGGACAGTTTATTGTCTCACAGGACAGTGCGGAGGGAGGGGGTTTCAGAGCTACTTCCCTCACACCCCAAAGACATACACTCTATCCTTCCCTTGGGCCACGGCTCTGGGGGTGACCCACAGAAGGGAGAGGAGGCTCACGCTGCCCCCAGGGGGTCCTCAGGTGGGGGGGGGACACAAAAGTGACCACATGCTTCTCAGACATGTCAGCGGCTGTAAACGTCGGGCTGAGGGGCTCCTTGCTGTGACGGTGGGGCTTGGTCCATCCTTGGTGGGGGAAGCAGAAGCCCAGCCCCTTTCAGGCCCAAGAGCAGTCTCAGAGGGCTGGGGGGGCTGGGCAGCCACTAGGACAATGTGCTACCCCCTGGGGCAGGCGGGTGAGCCGTGGCTTTGTTGCCACACACACGGACACGCACACGTGTGGGGAGCCGGGGCCAGGGCGCTAGAAGATGGGGATGTAGTTGTCGATCTTGGCGCGGTGGCGCTGGGCGATGCACTCGGCGATCCAGACGATGTTGCGACACTCCTGCTCCTTCAGCTTCACGAAGGCGTAGAAGACACCGAAGTGGAACTGGTTCAGGAAGGCCAACTTGTTCAGTTTGACCTGCGGAGAGAGGCAGGTGTGGTGTGCAGAAGGCCGTGACCTCGGAGAAAGGCCTGAGCACCCGCCCCTCCCGGCAGGCCCGGCGCTCACCTCGTGCTCAAAGAATCGGTCCTCCAGGGTCTTGTCTCCGGGGTTGCTGCCTGCACCCTCAAAGAGCAGCTTGTACTCCTGGCCAGGGGTGGGGGTGGGGGGAAGCACGGCATGAGGACGTAGCTGGGTGCGGGACGGGGATGCAGGGCCAGCGTGCTGACCCACCGTCCTCCCGCCAGGCACTCACCGGGTAGTAGTCAGCCACGTTCTTGACCTGCTCATAGTCGTCAGCCCGAGCCAGCTGGGCCAGGCCCTCAGGGTAGAGCCGCCCGCAGTGTGGAAAGAGCTTGGCTCGGTCCTCCTTGGACAGCTCTGTGCCGAAGGAGTTGATGGTGATGATGAAGGCGCGGCGGTCGGCTTCAAACTGTGAGGCCGGGCACAGGCAAGGAAAGAGGGAGCGGGAGGGAGGCCAGTAGCCAGTCAGCGGGCAGGGGTCCCCAGCCAGGGCTGCAGGGGGTCAGCAGGCAGGAGGGCTGGCAGGCACTCACCTCCAGGATGGGGCACATGACATCAGCTGTGGTCCCGCCCAGTAGGGTGCAGAACTTGTAGAAGGACTCCAGGTAGGCCTGTGCAGAACACGGGGCCTGCTCAGCCCCGCAGGAAGCCTGGGGGCTTGCCAGCTCCCTCCCAGCTCCCTCCCCAGCCCCTTTTATGGTGAGTCCAACATCACACCCATGGATTGGCCAGGACGGTCCTCATGTCAGAGCCTGAAACACCCAACTGTTAACTAGCCAGGCGGCAGCAGCCTGCAGCGTCCCACCAGGAGTGACAGCAATTCTGGCTGCAGGTCTGCTTCTGGGGGGCTCTGCCCCCATGGCCTCATCTGGCGGAGGACCAGACTCAGAGATGGGCTATCTGCCCCCTGCTGTGCTGCCTGTCTTTGTCCCCAGTCTCCCCTCCACAGCCCCAGAAAAGCAGGACTAGATGGGCTAGTGAGGAAGGGTCACTCCTGAGAAGTCACGCACTGGGTGCCCTGGCCCCTCTCGCGCCCCACCTTTCAGAACACCCCTCCTTCCCTTCCCTCCTCCAAGCCCCAGGCATCAGTCCCGGGAACCAAAGCGTCAGCCCGGCTCCTGCGGAGGCATGGTTATTGCCTACGCGGACGTCAGCCCTGCAGCGCAAGGCCGGGACACATGGACGGCCAGCAGGGGCAAGCACTTCCTGCCCCGGCAGACTGGATCTGCTGGGCAGGCGGAGGAGACAGAGCAGGACAGGTCTGACCCAGCACGCGCTCACAGCCAGCCACCACAGGCTCCCTCCCACCCCTCTCTCTGCAGCCCCTCTAGGGGTGGCTGGTCACAGCGCCTCAGGAGGCGTGGTCACAGGGACTCTGTGGGAAGTGAGGGCTGCGAGGCTTGGGAAGCTCTCGTGCCGTGCCGACTAGCCGCCCAGGCGGGGAGACCTTTCCATTCGCCACCCGTTGACTCGGGCCTGGGGCTGTGTCAGGAGAGAAGACGAGACGAGACCCAGGAGCCCACAGTCCACATAGAGCCTGGCCAGCAGCACTGGCAGACGGGGCGCAGGGGAAGGCCTTAGGTGACTCAAGTCTAGAACAGGACCTGGATTAAGAAGCCAGGAAGGAGAACGTGGATCCCAGCACAGAGGTCACCAGAAATCAGAGGGTGTAGGTGGCACAAACAGCTCCCATCCTATCGTGACTGGGTGCTCCTGGCCATTTCCTTTTCTGTGGCTGGCCAAGCTGGCTGTGTCCACCCCCCAGGCCTGCCCCAGTGGGGCCTAAGGTTTCTATCTGAGGGGAGGCTTCCCCAAGCCATACTGATCCCTGCAAGGCCGGCTCCCAGGTGGAGAAGGCAGGACAGATCCAGACGCTCCTCTGGAGGCTAGGACCGCTGAGAACACCTCAAAGACCCAGCGTCAAGGTCACCTTTTCGCCTCCACCCTGTCTGCTGGAGCCTGCCCGCCCATGGTTGCTGCACCAGCCGCTTACAGTTCCACCAGGGGGCTGAGGGTCCATCTAATCTCCCATTTGTGGCCACTGGGCTGAGACACCGTTGGACGGGCAAGCGGTCCTGGCACAGGGCCCGCGCCATCAGATCGTGTTTATGAGCTGGGGCCTAGGCAGCCCTCATCGGTAACTCCAGCTGAAACCAGTTAGGTCTGGCGAGGGTGTGGGTGAGGCTGGGGGGATAGCCGCACCCCTTACCCAGTCTCAGGGCAAGGAACCCGGCAGCGGGCCAGCAGGGAGGGCGGGAGCACAGGCATGCGCCCTGACGCCAGGTGAGAGCACTTGCTTGGCAGATAGGCAGAGCTGGGTATGATCCCCAGGGCCGCCAGCGTCTAGCGGGTGGCATCAGGCCACCTGCCCTATGTCTCTAAGCCCTCAGTTTCTCATCTTACAGATGGGGATACAGATGCCTCCAGAGCTCCTGGGCCACCCTGAGCATTACAGAAGGTGATAATCTTCCTGCCTCTAGGCTCATCCCTGCTAATCCGGCCTCCACGCTGCAGCCGGATGGGGCTTTCCGATGAGTCCCTGCCCTGTGGAAACCTTCACTGGCTGACCCTGCCCACAGATAAGGCTCAAACTTCTGGCCAGGTGGCTGGACCCTGTGCCTGCCTCTCCCTGCACAACTGCCTCCTGCTCTTCTGGAACCTGCACTTCCTCAGCAAAGTGCTTGCTGCCCATGCTCCCGGCTTGCCTTCTGCAAGTGCTGCCCTGGTGCCCACACCACTGCGGCCTCCAGGCAAGCCCTTCCCTCCACCAGGCCACCCCTGCACTCTGGCCCAGGCACCTGTGGCAGGACTCAAAGGCCTGGGCTCAGGCTGCAGCCAAGGCTGGCCAGCAGCCAGGGCAAGAGCAGATCACTATAAAGATCTGCTGGACAGAGGTCCTCGCGGCTAGGTCAGCAGCCCGGTGCCATCCTCAGCCCGCATTCAGGGCCTGCCCATGGGACTGCTGACCCATGTCCCTGGCTATAGCCCATCAGTTCAGGATCACCAAGACCAGAGCCCAGTCTGTCCCAAATGTCCTGCACTGGCCCCTGGCCATGACCCTTCTTCCCTTGCTTCTTAGCCCTGCTCTTCACCTCAGGGCAGTGTTCACCTGGGAACCCCAAGTTCACTTACTCTATCTCAGGGGTCACCAGCCTGTGCCACCACCTGGTGAAAAGCAGAAGGTGGGTGGGCATGAGGATGGGGGTCGTGGCACGGGCCCTGGGCGGGAAGCTCAGGACACAGGGACTTGTGGGGACACAGCGACGCCTGGCTGGGGCCCTGCCCCCACGGCACCAGACACAGTCTGGCCTCTGCTCAGGGCCTGTCCGAGCTGGCAACAGCTCAAGTCGGGGAGCCCGAGGGCTATGGCCTGGGTGGTGGCCCGTGACCCTCCTGGATGCAGGGGGAGCGGCCGTGCAGGAGCCAGCTCTGACAGGCCACGCTGTGGAGAGGCCGCCACTCCCACTGATCTTAATCACCTGCCGCGGGCACCGCGGGACAGAGAACTTGTTCCGTGCAGCCTTGCGCCCATCACAGGAGCCGGGAGTGAGTGGTTAAGCCCCCGGGATAGGAGCCTGGCGCAGATGTTTCCCGTCCCCGGCACCCCACATAAATCATGGGCCCATCACGCCCACGACCCCACCCATCTACGCCCAGTCCGCCTGCCCGCCCCCCGGCCTGTCCGCGGGGGCACTACCTTGTAGAGTGTGTTGCGGATGATCTCAATGTTCATCTCGTCCAGGTCCTGCTCTGAGATGCAATCCTGGAAAAAAGGCGCTGGGGAGGAAAGACACGCGTGTGAAGGGTGGGCTGGCAGGCGGGGCTGCGGCGAGGGTCCTGCGGATGCTGAACTGCCCTGTGGGGCACAGAGGGGCTGGGTGTTGGGGGGTCCCCACACTGGTCTGGGCTATTGCCTTGGAAGTGGCAGAAGCAAAACTCTGGGCCACGTGCACTGACCTGAGTTTCTCCTGCCTTTTTGCTCCTAAAACTGATTTATAAAGGAGGCGGCCAGCCATAACATGATCTAATCGCCGCTGGGGCAGACCCAAGCTCAGACCATGCCAGAGACAGGCTTGCGTAAGAGGCCGTGACATCCTCTCTTCTTGAGGGGCAGCTGTGGATTTGGGATCAAACGCCCACTTCTCTGCACTCCCCCGGAGGGCCTGGGGCCCACATTTGGAAAACCAGCCTCCTCCTCCGTAGACAAGGAATGAGTGTGACATCTGGGTGGGCATGAACTAGTAACTAGCAAACTTGGAAGAGTCCAGAACCGGATAGAACCCACCTCCCTCTCCCTTCGTGGGGGGGGGGGAGCATGTGCTGCAAACCCACTGATCTGTCTCTTCTTGAAAGATGGAGAAACAGAAGGGGCCACAAATAGCCCAGAACCAGCTCAGAGTCCCTGGGAGAGTCTATAGCAGATAAGGCCAGCTAGTAGGGCTCAGGCCTCTCAGCACAGAACCAAGTGTGGTTTAGATCTCAGTGGGTCAACCCTGGAGGCTTCCTGGAGGTGGTGCTCTGGGGAACAGGGCTGCAGCCTTGAAGGCACTAGCTAGTGACAGTGCTCATGCTTTCTCCTCAGTCTCCAAGGCAGACAGGAGCCAGCACTGGCTAGGCGGGGCCCTGCAGGAAGCTCCCAGTTCCCCTTCCTTCCTTGGCCTCTGACACGGACCCTGCATCCTGCCGGACACTGCCTGACCTGACCCCTGGGATCTGCTTGATGGAGGCAAGTGGAGTTGCTTGTTTCCCTCCTCTGCCTCAGGACAGCCAACTACTGCAGCCCAGCTTGGGGCCACAGTCTGCCAGAGGGCCCAAGACTCCGGGGAACCCAGACTGCTCTTGCCATCCTCCACAAGCTCGGCCCTTCTCGTGTCCCGAAAATCAGCGGCTTTCACAAAGTTTCATTGATAGAGGTCCAGGGGCAGCCTGCCCGGACCCACTGATGCAACAGGACAGAGCAGAAGGGGTGTGTGGGTGGGGGGGACAGGGAAGGTAAAGGTGAGCAGCAGCGGGGAGCCCTCGCTTGGGGTCATCCCCCTAC
The DNA here is from genome assembly GCF_014898055.3 of Talpa occidentalis. Classification (NCBI taxonomy): domain Eukaryota; kingdom Metazoa; phylum Chordata; class Mammalia; order Eulipotyphla; family Talpidae; genus Talpa; species Talpa occidentalis. Next base: position 6,554,616 of record NW_023601754.1, read on the forward strand.
TGGGGGATCCACAACCACAGTGAGGCACAGATACTGATGCCAAGGCTCCCTCCCCCCCCTCTGCCACCACGGCTCACCCAGGGGCGTGTCCACCAGGATGGCATTGTAGAGCTCGGCGGGCGTCTGCGCAATGTTCACGGCCTCCATCTGCTCAAAGCTGCCCAGGGGGTGGCACTTGGGCACAAGCTCGGCGATGGAGCGCTGGTGCAGCGTGCCCGTGATGAGCAGGATTACGTTGTCAATCATGTAGCTGTAGCTACGGGAGGCACACAACAGCAGGGCGGCCGTCAGGGGAGGGGGGGGGGCTGGAAGGCCTGGCTGCCCAGCCCCTGCCTTTGCCCCTCAACCATGTGTGCTGCCTCCTGGGTGCGGACAGTCAGCACCACTGGCTCACCTCCCCATCCCAGCGAGGCCCCTGCTCCAGCAGCAGAGGCACAGGACAGACAGCCCCCCGTGTGGGGTGAAGGTGATTGCAAGCCCCGCGAATGACGGGAAAGCAGGTAACCACTCCACCGTGTGAACAGTGTCCGGGCAGGACGGGGTAACTGTGGGCACACGGAGGGGGCACGCGCAGGCAGGCCCTGGGATGAAAGAACAGCGAGATGAAAGCGTGTTCTGGATAGAGGGAACAGCGTGTGCAAAGGCCTGGAGGCAGCCACCGAGGCACAGCTGCACTCGAGGAATTGCGCGCAGGCAGTTGGCAGCAGGGGAGGAGGCGAGCAGTGCTGCCAGCAGGCTGGACCCACAGACCCGGCAGAGGGTCCTGACTTCACTTGGTGTACTCGGGGTGGGGCAGGAGCCAAGATGTAAGCAGGGGGTCCACTTAGGGTGGCGCTGGGCACTGGGTGGGGACGGGGGGCTGGGGCAGGGGCGAGACAGCAAGGGAGGAAAGGCTGAGGGGCCGGGTGGGGAGAAGAGCCAGTGACGGGCCTCTCTGGAGTGAGGCCCCGGGTCAGGCAGAATCGGAGGAGCTGCCCTGCACAGCCCCACTCCAAAGCAGGAGCACCACCTCCTCCTTCAGGGCTCCAGGCCAAGGCCGGGCATCAGCCCAGAACAGCCTGGAGGAGGCCCAGAGACCTGACAGGAGGCTGGGCGCAGGTCAGCCCCAGGCCAAGGCCGAGGCGCCCCCAGGCAGAGGCGCTGGAGAGTGCATGGGCAGCAGAGGGGGCTGTGGAGCTGGGGAGGGGAGGGGCCACGCCACTCAGACTCTGCAAGGGGCAAGCTCTGCTCCAACCGGCCAGACAGTGCCACCCAGGGCTGGGCCAGAGTTTTGTGCAGTAAGCGAGATCCGTCTGGGCAGAAGAGCGGGTGGGGCCTCCGGTCACAGTCAGGCTGTGACTAGGAATGGGCAAAAGGGAGCTGGATGAGGCCTCAGAAGGGACATTCTCCAAAGTCAGTGTGAGGGCCCCCTGAAAGGGGAGGCTACCACTGCCCTGAGCTGGGTACAGGCCCGGCCCTGCCCTGGCTTTTGGGTAGGCACAGCTAGGCCCTGGTCCTGGGACTGTATCTGAGCACCTAGGGCTGAGGCTGTCCAAGGAAGACCCCCTGATAGCAAGGGCAGGAAGGGAAGGAGGTGGTGGGCCAGGCCCCAGCTCTGAGGGCTGGTCACTGGGGGAGTCCCACAGGGCCCTGCGGGAAGGCAGCAGGAGGAAGCCACGGCTCCTGTCCTGGCCTGACCCTTCTCCCCCTGCTTGCCACATGCTCCCCTAGCTCCTACCCGGCCCCGCGCCCTCCTACGACCTCTGCTCTCCTGGGCTTGGGGCCAGGCAGCTGCCCTCTCTCCACCCCCAATCCGGCTGGGTCAGCCACAGGATGTGCGCTGAGAAGAGATAGGCCCCCCCCCAAACTGAGGTTGTCAGGCAGGGCCTTTTTGCAGCTGCAAGCCAGAGGCCAGAGTGGCAGCCTGCTGCCCCGACCCCACAGAGCTGGCAGAGCGGCGGACCCTCAGGGGAAGCCTTCCCGCTCCAGCCTGCTCTTCTCTGCCCTGGACAGGACATCCCTCCAGAATCCCACGTACCCCAGGCCCATGTCCGCCTCACCTCCTGCCACTCTCTGCGGGTGCCCTGTCTGGCTCCGCTCTAGTCACCACCTTCCAAACCGGTTACAAAGACCCAACCCCAAACCACAGGATGTGCCACGTGGCGCTCACAACCCTCTGGGCAGGGCAGGGGACAACAGCATGCCTCAGGCCCCACGACCCTACTGACCCCATGACCACAGCATCAGCGCCCCACTGCCAGGAGGCTGGCCCAGAGAGGGTGCTCCCTAGGGCAGAGAAGCCACTGCCTCCACCCTTCCATCTAGCCTGGTCTTCTCAGAGGGATCCCCACAAGCCAGCTTCCTTTTTCTAACCCTACCCTGCTCCTTGTGTCCACAACTCGGGGTCAGGGCCCAAGGGAGGGGCCGTGGTACTCTCGGGGTCATGGCCCTGCCTCGGAAGAGTCCTGTGGCAAGGTTCCACCATCTGGCTTTGCTGCTGTCCCTCCAGTGATGCGGAACCAGCCAGCAATGATTCACTTCTCAGCCCTGACAGCAGCCGTAGGGGCCGGTGGCAGCACTCACAGCTGCCCCCAGTCTCTCCTGCTAGAAGTCTGAGCCGGGCACCACAGAAAATGCTGAGCCAAGTGAAGCCTCCTCTCCCTTCCAAGGCCCCCCGTAACCCATGCAAGGCCAGGCCCAGCCCATCCCTGCGCGAGAGTCACTGCAGCAGCAGCCCATGCGTTTCTCCCCTGCCCACTGAGAGTCAGAATCGTCTTTCTCGGAGGAAGGAGGCAGGGCAGGCCTGGCAGAGATGACACAGGCCCAGCTGTCTGCTTCTTCCCTAAGGCCAAGGCCTTCAGCAGGCAGGGAAATCCTCCTCCCTCCTTGTCTGGCTTCAGCAGCTGCCTCCCTGCCCCCAGAAACCACTCAGCACGCCTCCCCTCATTTGGCCTCCAGAGGAGAGAATGAGGTTCCAGCTGGTCAGCGTCTCCCTGCAGAGGAAGACAGCTGGGGAGTGGACAGGTGGCTGTCCGCCAGGCCGAAGAGGCCCTTGTGGGGTGGGAGTGGGGCAGGCGGTATTCCTCTGCCCCAAGGCCTCCCTCACCCTGGGCCTTTAAGACTCAGCCTGGGCCCCCAGAAGTCTCGGCTGGCGGTTGGCGTTTAGGAAGCCATTTCCTCCAGGAAGTCTTCAGAGCCCCTAGCCAAGCCCTGCCCTTTGCGGTGCCCTTTGGCGCCACCTGCTGGAGCAACACAGCTTGCGTCCATCTCCCCATCTCTGTCCGGGGGGCTGCCCGGGCAGCGGCCAGGCCATGACAGCTACATACCTCTGCACGTGTCCACCCACAGCACCCAGCAGGGGCTGCCAGCAGCAGTATCTGTGCTCTGTCACCTCTGGGCCCTTCAGAGCACTTCCCAGGGAGGAAAGTGAGCAGTGATACCCAGCTATTGCCTCAGCACTTTTCCTGCCCAGCGTCAGTTTCACCGCTGCAATCAGGATGACTCAAGTGCAGCCCCTAACAGAGCTAGTGATCCCCTGAGCTGCCCCTCCCCAGGGGCCCTGTTGGATCCTCCCATGTGATCTGAGCCTTCTGGGGCTCGAAGCGCTCCTGTGATCTCTCCTTCGAGCGCGGAAGTGTTGGTGCTGGCTCTCCCTCAAGGCGGAAGCCAGGTCTACCTGGGATCCAGAAAGCACAGCAGGCCTGCAGGTCCAGCCTAGAGGCCCTGCAGTTGACCCAGAAAACAGTGGTTGTAGACAGTGAGGGCTGGAGGGCCAGGGTAGGGAGGCTGAGGAAAAAACCTGCTGCTCTCTGTGACGCCGCATGACTCAAGATTGGAGCAATGTGCCCCGGGCAGAATGGCAGGTGTGCCGGCAGGCACGGAGCACTTGAGGCCATTTCCTGGGACAAAGCCTCCAACCCGCTGTCCAGTCCAGGCTGGAGGCACCACGGCATCTGGCACAGGAGCAGTATGGGAACTCACATTCCCATTTAAGTTCCCATTCTCCGCAGGGCACATTGCTCCAATCTCGGGCCATGCGGGGTCACAGAGAGAAGTAGGTTTCCCGCAGCCTCCCTGTCCTGGCCTCCAGCCCTCACTGTCTGCAAACACTGTTTTCTGGGAACTGCTCCCCTAGATGGCACAGGTGACCAGGTGCAGACTGCACGCTGGAGGGGGCCCTCCCCAAGGAGGATCACTTATGACAGAGGCGTTTGGGGCACACCTGAGAATCCCGAGATCAGGCTCACTTCTCCCACAAGCGACTCCCTCAGCTTCCTTCTTAGGGCACATGGAAATCATCCCAGAATGGCCAAGGTCTTCTCCAGCACCAAAAAGTCCTAAAAGTGGTTCTATCCCCAGTCACAAAGCAAGGAGCCCTTTGTACAGCGACATCTTACATATTATCACCATGTCACGGAGCTGAATTATCCAGCCAGTCTACCCCTCTTGCTCAAGCCCAGTCTGCGTCCTTCTCAATGCTGGGAAGCCTCCTGTCATCCCAAGCTCCACTTGGGGTAGCCGCACACAGGCCTCTCCAGGGCTGTCTATACCACCTTTGGCACCCACCCCACTGCATTCCTCCATCTCCCCACAGGACTGGTCTGGCTCATGGGAGGTGCTGGTCCTGTGCATTGGCTGAGGGCTGGCTGAGCTGTGCAAAACCAGTGACGCCCCTCACATGGGAAGGTAGAGGAGGCCTGGGTCAGTGTCTGCTGGCTTCCCTTCAGTGACACCGAACTCATCCCCTCCTGCAGAAGCCTGTCCCAGCTATCCTGTGGCAGCTCTGAAGGCAACTAAGAGATTCTGAGGGAAGAAGCTAAGGTAGCACGTGTGGTGGTCACCACCTCCACTCCAGCTCGGCCAGCCTTGTCCGTGGCAGCAATGGCATTGCTCCCTCAAATCTCCACCCCCAAGGATAGGACCCCTCACTGAGGCTTTCACCACCTGGGGGACCACTCCCCCTCTGAATTCTATGCTCTGGATAGCTCTAGGTTAACTTCCTTCTTCCCAGAGAGGACACAGAGCCAGGGCCTCCCTGCTCTAGCTGCCAGAACATATGGGGTTTCTTCAGCCTAGAATTCTTCAGCCCCAATTCTTCCTTTAAATGCCCTTCTCTTCAGCCAAATAGCCATCCCCTCAAGGAAGTCCCCAGCCTGGGAGAGGGCCTCTGGATGGGCCCCTATGGAAGGCTTCACCCATTTCTGCAGCACTCCTCACTCTGGGATGACCCAGGGTGAAGAAGATGGTGCAGTGGAAGAGGAGGAAGAGGAAGAGCAGCCAGGGCGGGGGGAGCTAAATCAGATACCGTGAGAGGAAGGAGACAGTTGGAGGCGGTGAGAGGGATGTGGCTTCTGAGGAGACCACAGAGTTAGGCTGTCTACTTGACCGCACAAAGGTCAGCAATGACCCAAGTCTTGGGGCTTGGGGCTTGTGGTGCTATGCTAGAAGCCGACTGGAGGCTTGAAGGATGTAGGGAGGTGAGGGAACAGTGACTATAAAAGTTTAAGCCTCAGGAGAAGGGTCTGTCATGGTCCGAGAGACTTGAGCTTGTTCCCGTGACGATGAGAAAAACCAGCAAGGGAAAGTGGTACACACAGGGGCGTGGATGAGGGGTCACTCAGGGTCCCGGGAATGAAGTGAAGGGCCTCAAGGACACCAGCAGATGGGCCCAAGAGATGAGGGGGGCACCTCTGCCACTGGAATGGGGTTGGGGGGGGCACAGATGCCGCCCTGGGAAGCGGATTGGCTTCTATTGTCTCTGTGGAGGAGGAGGTGGGCCATCTGCCCAGAGAGAAAGGTGGGGAACGGGAGAGGGATTGGGGTTCAACATGGGAAATGGTCTTCCCAACTTGGTGGGGGGCTGTAGGGTGCCGAGTTGGGAGAGCAAGCTGCTGGCTGGGCCAGGACCGGCCAAGGTCAGCTGAGCTGGTGAACGTGATCGTCACACAGCAGGGACAACCCGCCCAACGCCGGCTTCCCCAGCTTTGCTGCCGGCGGTGGAGATGGGGGAGGGTGCCTCAGGCAGGAGGCTGCTGGGATTCCTCCAGGGCTGGGGGGCTGCCAGCCGGGCGGGACCATGAGACGGGCGGCCAAGAGAGCTGCGGATGTTGGCAGAAGAGCGCTTGAATGATGGACCCGGGAACCTCAGTCGGGGAGGGAGGAAAATGAAGACAGAAGGGGCAGCAGCAGGGGAGGAAGCAAGGCCCAGGGTCCTGCTGAGTCCGGAACCCGCATCCCACAAGGGACTAAGAGTGGGCTGGGAGGCCTGAAGGCTGTGGGTAGAGAGGGGGGTGCCTGACTCAGCGATTTCAGGGGTGGAGCGGTTCCAGGGGGTGACAAAGCCTTGGGCCGTCATCGGTGGGGGAGGCTGAAGCAGAGAGCAGACGAGCGGGTCACTGGACAGGACGAGGCGATAGGCTCAGAAGGGCTGACGCGTGGCTGCTGAGCTCGTCCTGAGGGAGGGCAGGAGGGAGGGGACGGGAGGACTCTAAGCCACAATCACCCATGAATGGAAGGGGCGGGAAGGGACAGCCCGCCACAGGAGAGCACTTGGCTGCTTCCAGCACACTCGTGCTTGCAGCCAACCTCCAGCAAAGAGCTGGCGGCAATGCCGCCTCAGTCACGCTCAGAGCCTGATCCAGTTTTGTGGCCTGGCAGGCAGAGACCAAGCCTCTGATGGCACCAAGACAGGCCGGGGGCTGGCTACACAAGCAGGTGACCAAGAGGGCAGCGGATGGATAACATCTGCCTTCCGACCACTGGCATGGTTAGGCTCCCTCAGCCAGCTGAACTGGGAAAGCCAGAACCTTCACCAGGAAGCTGGAGGAGCCTTGTGCAAACAAGGTAAAGGCTGGGCCCTAGCAATAAACACACACTTCCTGGTATGTCCTTGGCTCTGGCCTTGGAGCAAGGGACACACAGACCCGGCCAGGGGTTGACTGACAGATGGTACACTGTGGTGTAACCCCCTTAATGCGGTGGTACCAGGCACACCCCATCTCTGGCCTCCTGTCCTGTAAGACCATGGCGGCTGTACTTTGACCACGGCCAGGGCAGCGTGATTATGGGCCCAGCGGGACATAAGGGAGGCCCCTGGGAAGAAAGCCTGCTTCCTGGTGCTGGCAGGTTTCCTGAGCCCTTCTGGGGTACAAGCCTGTGGCCCCCACCCAAAAATGGAGACCTTCTGGCTGCAGCCCCCACTTGAGCAAGTGGGTCTTGAGCAATGACTGTTCCTTGCTGGGGGTGGAATGAGGCCAGGCAGCCGGCAGCTAGCCCTCACCCTGAGGGGGTAGGAGTGGCAGGCCCCAAGGAGGAGAGTGAGTGCGGTGCGAGGACAGCAGTCAGGGAACGGTGAAAGCCAGCTAGTCCCCACAGAGTGCCTGCAAATCCTTCCCCATGACACACACCCGGATGAGGCAGCCACAATCGCACTTCAGCTCGCGACCTGAGTGAGGCTGCCACGGCACAGGCTGTGTGGCTCATAGCTCCTGGGCCGATCCTACAGAGGGGGCCTTGCCACCGCCACTGCCACAGGTACGCCTGGCCACCAGAGGCCTGTGCCCATCTGCAGGGCTCAGGGGCCTTTCCTTACCTCAGCTTCTCTAGGAGCTTCTCAGAGGCAGCGCTGCACCCAAGGGGCAGAAGCCTGGGGAGCCGGGCCAGACTGGGAAAGGCAGTGAGGTCTTCCTGAGACCCAGAGCCGTGGTCAGAGATGACAGCAGAGGGGCCCTAGCCCAGACAGGGCCAGAGGGCCTGAACGGTCCATGCTGAGAATCTGGCTCCTGAGTTGTCTATCCAGCCCCGCCCCCCACCTGACCGGGAGTGGGGGCCTGGTGAGTGTTCAGTGTGTGTGAGTGAGAGAAAGGGTTTCCATCGTTTCCCCACCCCAATCTCAGTAACACCAGGGCCAAAGGGAAGGGCTCTGTCCAGCACTACAGCGAGGGACACGCATGCCTGCCAGCCCCCAGCCAGCAGGGAGTGGGTAGCAGCCTGGAAGTCCAGGTATGTTGAATGGCGGGCCCAGCCGCACAGCCCAGGCACACCCCGAAGGCCGCAGAGGGCGCACTCACGTGATGAAGTCCAGGAAGCTGGCGAGTGGCTCGTAAGCATGGTTGCGCATGTGGCGGAACTCTACCACCATCTTCTCCTTGAGCCGGTCATCAATGACTGAAACTGTCAGTGGGGATGCCTCATTGGCCAGGAAGTTGCCATAGTCAGTGCTTTGCAGGTGCAGCTTCAGGTCTGAAACCCAAGGACAGGGGGTGAAGGCTGGCCATGCTGAGCCTCCCCAGGGCCCCAAGTCCCCATCCCCATCCCGACTCGGTCCTGGCCTCCTCGCTGTAGCTGTGGCCTGCTCGCTCCCTGACCTCCTGTCCTGCCTTTACCTCCCCACTGGCTCAGAACAGGTCCAGGGCAGTCAGGCCAAGAAACTAAAGATACCCCAGACCCTTAGTCCATGAGCCAATCCAGTGGGCCCCAGACTCCAAGCAAGAGTAGAACAATTCATGGTTGACCCAAATGACAAGGTTCCTGGGCCTGCAACTCCAATCCAGGGTGCCATTCACAACCCATGGTCTTGGAGGCCCTTCTGTATGGTAGGCCCTGGCATGGCCCTAACCCAGGGCAGAATAAGACATGGGCCTGGCCTCCAAGGCCAAGCAGCAAGCCAACACCCCTAAAGCAGAAACACTGCCTAGGAAATGAAGGAGATGCCAGAGTGGACTGAGAGGACACCAACTCACAGCTTGGCCTGGATGCCAGGCCAGAATGCAGAGGGCAAACAGAGCAAAATCCAGTCCTCCTGGCAGGGCCCCTGTGTCAGTGGTCCCACTATTCCCTGGGAAAGTGAGTCCAGGCACTGGCTCCCAGTCCAGTCTCCTGACTGCTACCCTCCAAAGCCTCCAGGGGTCAGGCCTCTTCTCCTCCTCCACCCTATGCTTCCTTGACCATCTCTTCCCAGAGCCCTTAGCCCAGGACAGGTCCACAGATATGGACCCAGCTGCCCAGACAGATTATAGTCCCAGAAGAGCCGGCAGGTGGCAGAGGGAGAGGTTCCCCCCAACCCCCAAAGCAATCTGGACACTTACTGTCCACCTGACAGAGATTCTGGGCTGGCACCCGCGGCGGCACCAGCCATTCCTAGAGAAGCCAGGAGGTGCGCAGGTGATGAGAGGAGCAAGACAGGGGCGGGGTTCTCCTTTGCCCGCCCCCCACCCCCAGGGCTTAGCAAGGGCCATAAGCAAACACCCCAGTGCTTGGCTGCCGCATCTGCTGACACTGCATCTGGGGAAGCCGCGGCTCCCAGCGCTGCTGGAACACAGACGGCCAGGGTGGTTTCTGCTGGCGTTAGTCGGAGCAGAGCAAACCCGGGAGACTCTACCGAGAATCCTGCTCAACGCCTGAGCAGTCTTCCTTACCAGGAAACTCATTTTTAAAAAACCCCAGGGACGATGTCAAAGGGCCATTCCAGACCACTTTCCCTGGCTGAGGCCCGTGTCTCCCTGTGACCCAGGGAGAGGGGACAGCCTGCCAGTCAAAAAGGCGACTAGGAGGCCGTGGGGCTAGCCAATCCCTTAGCTTGGACCACACAGGGCTTCTGAACCAACGCTGACCCTCTTTGAGAAACCTGGCGCCCAGGCCGGGTGGCTGGCAGCCCCAAGCCCTTTAGACAGTGCTCAGGGCTGAGGAGCCGCGTTAGAAACCCTCCCCCATCAGCTTCCTGCTGTCTGAGGGATGCAGAGGAGGGGGTATGCCTGGGGGTGGGATCTGAGCTCAGGAGGAGAGGCCTGGAATTTGTTGAGAGCTTCGTGGGAGACCGGCCACCCAGCCCTGGCCCAGCCCCCGAGGGCAGCCGAGGACACCAGGGGCTCCGGGAGGCAGGGGCTCCTTGCGCTCTGAGCACTGGGCCCAGCCGCCTGACAGCCTCGGCGAAGGCCCCTAAGAGCCCCAGACGTGCCTGGGTTGAGGCACAATCTCTGAGTGCTCTGGTTAACACAGACTCGGGGGACCACTCTGGTCTACCCGCAAGCCCAGCTGTCTACCCCAAATCCTCCCATCCGTGGCCCATCACCAGGAATGTCTGGCCAGTTTGGGATCTCTCACAGCAAAAGACTTCCTTGGAGGCTGATTTCTCATGTCCAAGAGGCTGCTGCTGCTCTCAGAAAGTTCTCTCTGCAGTCTGACCTAAATCCTCTTCGGAGGGAGCCAACTGTTTCCCATTGTCTCTGTCCTCCCCTCGGGGCCTTGGGCCTGCTCCTCAGCACCCCTCATCCCACCCAGGATCTCCCCATAGCTCCTTGGCTTCCCACTGTCTCCTGTCCCAGATGTTCTGGTGACTCCCCAATTTCATCTGCTGACACCACCCGGGCCTCCTCACTCCTGAGGTGACCTTTACTGGCCTCCTACCCCCCATCTTGATTCTCTGCTCCCAAGTCCACTCTCCACACCATCACCAGAGTGAAGTCCTCCAACTCCAACTTGCAACGTGTTGCTGTCACCTTTACCCAGAGGCCCCAGTGGCCCCAGAGCTGCCTCTTCCCCACACCCTGGGAGGCCCCTTGGCCTCAGCCCTTGCACAGCCTCAGTCTCAGCCCTTGACTCGACTCTACCAGTGCAGCCATCTGGCCTGCCTGTGACCACCGGGCATGTGCTCCAAGACAGCTCACAGGATGCCTGAATATGAAACCCTGGAAGTGCAGGACACAGGTTTGCTTCCTCAGGCCCAGCTGGGCTGGGTTGGGAGGCACACCCCCAGACTGGAAAGTGAGAACCACTGCCTTCCCCCCTGCGCGGGGCTCAGCCGAGCTCTCTGAAGGTGCCTGGGTAGGGCTGTTCCCCCAGGGCTCGTAGGGCTACCCCAAACCCAAGCTGGCTGCATAACTTTCACCTGTCCCTCCACCACTCCACCCCGGTCTCCTGGGCCAGAGCCCTCAGCAACAGAGCCCTGGCCCCAACAGGCACCCTTTTTTCCCCACCCAGTGCCTGATTAGCATGAGGCCTTGGGAACTCCGAGCACGGCGAGGACTCTCTAGCGTGTGGGACTGGCAGCCAGCCCCAGCTAGGCCTTGAGAAGTGGCAGCCGGGCAGCCCTGCCCCCATCTACTTCCTGAAACCTTTCTCAGATCCTGCCAGCCCTGAAAGTGATCTTTCAGCCCCTCCTGGGCTCCCAGGGGCAGGTAGCACATGGCCTTGCCAGCCCCTCCTCAAGGGCCCTGGGGAGGCAGGAAGGGAGGGTCTTAGCCCATGCCAGGGGATTGGGCCCACACTGCCCCAGGGGCTCAGCAGGCACAGAGGCAGCCCCTGGCATAGGACACTCTGCAAGGCGGCCCCCCGCTCAAGACTCACCCATGGCCTCATGGCCCACGGAGGGGTCCTGCTGGCCAGCTGGCCACGGCAGAATGTGAGAGGACAGTGTGTTCCCAGACTTCACTTCTGCTTTTCCAGAGGTCACTCAACGACACTCTCCTAGGGAGCTCAGGGGTTTTCAGGAATTGCAGCCGCCCACTGAATGAAACCAGATGTGCAAATGTGCTCCTGGGGGTCTAGAGTGCCCACCCTGCCACTCCCAGAGGGCTCAGGGTCGGAGCCTGTTCCACCACTCCCCTGGGCCACGTGCGGGCCTGCCTTAAAGGGCCTAGGGCTGGGCTCCGCCTCCGTGTGATTCAGCCCCAGAGGCTCTGCAGTGCTGCAACTTCCAGGGGCTCAGAGCTGGGAAACTGTTAGATGGACAGATGTGGACAGATGGCCAGGCTGGGGGCTCAAGGGAGCCTTCCCCGTGTCCCCAGTCGAATGTGCTATGCCCGAATCTCTTCCCCAGCTCTGGGGGTGGGAGAACCTCTCCTTCATATCAGCTCAAAGCAGATGTGTACACTGGCTGGTGACTGCAGAGTCTGAGCGCCACATCTGGAACTCCCAGTGTGGGAGTCACAGCAAGGAAACCATTAACCCTGGGTTTACCAGGGCCTGCAGCACAGACCAAGAATCTTCTTGGCCCCTCAGGCTAGGGTCCATCACAGGTTCCCTGCACCCTCAAGTAATTCCAACTGACCTGGGTCCACACTACCAGTCCCTCTCCCCCACCGGGTGTCACCTCCCCATCAAGAACCTTGGTACTATAAGCACCCCCCTTCCACCTAACTGGGGTGTCCATGACCCCTTGCCTTGGCAGGACCACCTCATCCAACAGCCCCACCCCGCATTACAGACCCATTTTGCCAGTTCACTGGTTGCAGGCATCGCTCCTCAGGTAACTGAGGGGAGCAAGGGAGAGAGAGCATGGGCTTTGGAGCCACAGCAAGCTGGTATGAATCCTGTTCCCCACTTTGGCCTTGAGCAACCTGCAGTGTCTCTCTGCAGCAGAGTCCTGACTGTTCACCTGGTGAAAGGCCCTGCAGTGCCAGCTTCCTAGGGCACTTGCACAGATGCTGAGCAGAGGCAGTGGTGCATAGAGAACAACAGTTCAGCTCTTCTGCCAGAGAGGACCCACCAGAGCTTCCCAGCTAACACCCTCATGCAGTCAAGTGTCTGTGCCCCCCACTCCAGGTTGCTGTTCAGCCTATCTACCCAGCCAATGATCCAGGCATGAATGCCCTACCTGGTGAATGACCTTCTCAGTCAATGTCCCGGCCAGTGAATGTCCTATGCAGAGAATGTCCTACCTGGTGAATGTCTAACCCAGAGAATATCCTGAGCAGTGAATGCCCTACTCAGTCAATGTCCTGGCCAGCAAATGACCTGTACAGTGAGTGCCCCTGCCCTTCCTTCTGATGGTCTGCCTTGAGCCTTCCCTTAGGGTTCCAGCAGCGCCTCGTCCCTGCTATCAAGGTTGTGAGGGTGCTGGTGTTCCTGGGCATGCAAACCTACCAGCCCCGTGCTGCTGTCTCCTGGGCGAGTAGGAGCAGAGATGGCTCAAAAGCTGGGACTCCTATCTCCAAGTCGTGCCTCACCTCACCTACCGGTAAGATCCTACAGAGCTACGGGTCACCCCAGGGACTTGGACAGGGAGGCTGGGCCCCAGCTCTGCACCACCCATCACACCCCGAGCTGCAGCCCTGGGGTCTGCGGGAACAGGCAGGAGGTGGTGGAGCCAAGAGCAGCGCTGGCTCCACGGGAAGCCCCCGGGCTGGCGGGCCAGCAGTCTCGGGAAGAACCTGGAGTCTACTGCTGGCACAGCCACATGCAAGTTACTGGGTTTCAGCTGGCGAGAGGCAGGGCCCTGCAGGGAAAGGACAGTGAGTTCCCACTCCTCAGCCCCTGGACCTGCACTTTGTTTCCCGCCGGAGGCCTCTCAGCGAGGGGAGGCATTTGCAGGAGGGGGGTGAGACTGAGCCGCAGAGGTGGCCCAGATGATGTCAGGGGTCAGGGGCACCACCCACCAGCAACATCAGATCCAGGGAGAAAATGGGAGTGTCACTCCCCATAGCCAGGAGGCAGCAGGAGTTGACCTGAGTTTACCGTCCTTCTCCCCACTCTGAGACAGGTGGCAGGTGGTGGCAGAGCCACATTTAATTACCCTCATGCTCCCAGGAACACCTCGTCCCTGCGGCTGGAAGAATGAAAGCATCTCTCCCATCCCATGAGGAAGTCAACCAATCCGACCGTCTCCAGGAGGGTTCCAGGCAGGTGACGTCGCCATGTGCCAAAGGGAGGGGCAGAACTGGTTACTGCTGCACCCAGGGCAAGTTCCAAGAAGCTCCCTTTTGACTGAGTGGAGATCAGCCTGGACAGCTGCTCGCTGGGACATCCCCACCCAGGCCCGAGGGCTCCAGGGAAGAGCATGTCCCAGAAGACAGGGGCTCGGGGCAGCTTCCCTGTGTTCTGCAGCCAGGCCCAACCTGAGAATCCAGCCACCCAGCCTCACCCCAGGAGGCAGGGGCCACACCCTCTTCTGCTACTGCCCCGCACTTTGACCTTGAGCAAGCTTTCTTCTCCAGGCTTGCCACCGCAGTGACAGAAACTGCAGGTTGCGGTGAATCTGGGGCTGTGAAGGAGAGCTGCTTTTCATTTTCCCAAAGCGGTATGTTTGACTGCGTGTAAGTGAGGAAGGTAAAATGGTCCGGCCTGGCCAGTTGCAGGCAGACCAGGGAAGGCCAACTGTGGCGGTGAGCCAACTTAGAGGCTGGCTCGTGCCCATGTCCAGCTTCCAGGCCCGCGGGCCCACACTGCTGCAGCTGGCGGCCCTTGAGGCTGGCCATCTACTCTGCATCCACAGATACCACTTCTGTCTGCAGCACGCTAAGGAAAGCTGCAGCTCACTTAGATGGGGGTGGAGGGAGGTGGGGGGAGGCAATTCTAGGGTCCTCAGAGGCTGCTATTCACAGTGAGATTAAGCCAGGACAGGCGGGACTCTGGCTCCAGCAACCTGCCAGTTCCCTGGTGCCTTGAGTCAGCCCAAAGGAGGGAAATGTTCCAAAGCTATGGAAATATTCACTTTGCTTAGACTTCACTTTGTGGATGGGTTCGCCAGATCAAGCCTCATTTGGGGCTGAGAGGCCACGATGTTCTCAGCGTGAAGCCTCATTCCCTGCAACTTAGGGAAAGTGGACAGGGCAGCTGGGATCAGGCCCAGCAGAGCCAGGAGGGTTGGGCCCAGCAGGAAGTGACAGCAACAGGAGCCATCCAGACCGGTCCTGGACAGCATCCCCAGACTCCTCACCCGCCCTGCTCGAGGGCCTGTGGGACAAGTGCAGTAGTGGCACGTCAGACTGAGTGCAATGGGCCTGGGCCAGCCCCAGGAGGGAGTCACTGCTCAGTGTCAGGAGAAACTCAGTCCAAATGATAGAAGCCACGGGAGGGATGGGGATGACAGGAGGCGCGATGCCGAGGCCAGGCCTGAAGGCAACACTCCAGGACTGTCATTTTCCCCCAGCCAGGAAGCACATTATCTAGCATGGAGGCTGAGGGAGGGGGAAGTATGTGAGTTATAGCGCATGACCTGGCAGCCTTAGGGCCCCGAGTGCTGGGTCAGAGATTGTGGCTGACCAGAATCCTCAGCTCCCAACCCTTTCATCTCTAAGCTCAAAGTCAGGCGGCGAGGCCTGGGGCAATAGCGAGGGTCCCAGAAGCAGGGCCTTTTTTACCTGACCACCCTGTCCTGAGTTGGGGCCATGCACAGAGAGGCACTGTCCAGGTAGTCCAGGTAGCCCTCGGTCAACAAATAAAGAATCAAAGATTCTTGATTGTCCTGATTGGCATGAGCAAGCCTCACCCGGGACCAATTTCCCCAGGTAAAGTAAAAGGACTGGATCTAGTTACCTCTAGGGGCCTGTCCAGCTCTGACCTTCCCTCCCCTGGTCAGGCCTGGAACACATCAACTTTCTACAACCACAGCTCCCAGGGGTCCCTCGGGCTTGAAGTGAGTCCAAAGGTCTGGGTCCTTGGGGAGCAGTCTTGGCAGAACCAAGAGCAGGTGCACGGGTGTGCGGGGCTGTGGAGCCTCGGAAGAGCAGTCAGAGCAGGACAGGCAGGAAGGAGGACAGGCAGGAAAGGCTGAGCTGCAGAAGTAGGACAGGCAGGAAAGGCTGAGCTGCAGAAGCAAGGACACCACAGATGACTCTGCGGAGGGGAAGCCCCATCCGCCAGCCAAAACACAAAGCCTGGGTTAAGGTCATGGCCTGAAAAACGTTGCCTGACAGACCAAGCGGGGGAGAAGGTCTAGACAAGGGCCCAGGGCAGGCCAGAGCTGGCCAGTAAAGCAGTGTCAGGTGCCCGGTCAACGCAGTTCCTCCACACGCCCCTGTCCCCACCACATGTCTGCACTGGGCTGCAGGACCATTACATTCACCCTGCCCAGTCCCTCCACTTGCAGGGTAAGATGCAGGGCGCCGGGTACAAACAGCGAGAGCAGGTGTCAGGTTCTGCAACTGCAGCCTAGACTACTAATGGCACTTTTCCTGCCTCTAAAAAAGGAGGAAAGTTAGTATATCAGCATAGGATTAAAAAAAAAGCAATCAAGGCCTCTCTGGTGGCACAAGGAGTCAAGCACAGCACTGTGAAGCTGTCTGCAGCCTCTGCAGCACCAGTTCCATCCCTGGCTGGCCAGGGAGCTACCCACACTGCAGCAGACCTCTCCTGTCTCATCCGCTGCTCCCCTTGGCAGTCTGCCTGTTCTGTTTCCCAGTCTATCTCTGGTGAATCCTTTCACCCCCCCACCCCACACCTCTGGCCTGCACCCCAGTTCTTGTATGCATAAATAAATAAATCTTAAAAAAAAAAACAAAAGCAATCAGCCAAGGAGTAGGTGCTGGATGAGGCAGAAGTCAGGGAAGTAAATGGAAAGCCCCCTCACAACTGAGGTGCGGAGCGGACGAGGAGAGTTGTCAGTCACTTGCTACATACCCCAGCACATTGTGTGCACTACGGTGCTTATAGGGGGATTTGGGGTGTCTGGTTTGGGCCTTTCCCAGCACCATCCTACACACATGTACCTATACATACCACATGCCCTCTGACAAGTCCTCCAAAGGGGAGAGGAATCTGCCCTGAGGATGAATTTTCCCTCTCCTGGGGGGACCAGGCAAGACCACAGGACAGCACTTCTGGGAGCCTGGGAAGTGTGGCCCTGACGTCTGGGCAGTGGCACGGCCCTACTTGGAGCCCCCGAGCCCCTAGCACATGGCTAGCACACTGCACCGTAGCTGCTATCATGACCCAGGCGGGGGTAAAGCAGGGGGTCTAAGGCCAGAACGGCCTGCACTGGGCTCCAGGGCAGAAATCATCAGGGAATTCCCTGGCCTTCCCCTTCCCAAGCGAGGAAGCCAGGGCACACGGAGGTGGGTAGGAAGAGCTGAACTGAGCAGTAGCACTCAGCTGGGCAGCCCTACCTAAACTGAGGTCAGCCGGGACTCACTTGGATGAGGGAAAGTAGGGCCCAGGGTCAGTGGCTTTAGGAGGTGCTGGGTGAAAAAGCTGAGGAGCCCCTGCTTGGCTGACTCACTGGTCCAGCCACACCCCCTTCACCCTGCCGAGTGGTCCTGGTGCACCCCCTTGTGGTCAAAGAGGATGGCACTGCCAACAGTAAGGGATTCGGCTCAAGCTCCTTGCAACTCACCCCTCCAATTTAATCACTCCCTGAGGCTTTTGGTCCAAATCTCCTCCGACCAGCCCTCCCCTTGGAGGAGTAGGCTGCAGGCACCTGCAGAGCCACGCAGGAACGAGTCATAAAGAACAGGGGCTAGGCCTGAGGTGGGCATGAGTGTGGGAAAGTCAGGATGGAGACAGGTAGGTTTGAGTCTGGTCCTGAGAAACTAGTCTGTCTTGAATCAGTGAAGACAGCTTCTTGAGGTAGAAGACTGAAGGAATGTGGAGGCAGTGGGGGAGTCCCCAGCCCTTCCAGTTTGTCAGGGCTCCCCAAGTCTCCAGATCTCTTTATCCACTTCTCTATCCCCATGTCTACTTCCTAGCACTGTGTCTGAAAAAGCAAGGATGGAATAATCCAGAATAGGGACAATCTAGGACACAGTGCACCCCTCCAGGAGGGAGGCCTTAGCTTCTCCCGGGTGCTCATGGCCAACCGGTCCTGCCAGTTCAGTGAAGAATTGTTGCTCGTCTGAATATATAAACATCTCGATTCATTAAGCACCCACTCGATCTAGGCAAGGTGCTGCTGGTGTGAAGTCTAACGACCTGCAAGTGACTTCTGCTCCATTTTACAGGTGAGCAGATAAGCTTTGAGGCCTTATGCCACGTGCTCAGCATCACACAGCTGGCCAGAAAGGGTGCCAAGATTGGCCTAGTGCCTGGCCTCACCCAGATCTCAAGAGACCCAGAGAGGCCCCAGCGCCCCAACCCTGAGCAGGTGCAAAGGAGTTCCACGAGCTGCATCTTGTCCTCACACCTGTGTGTTCTTGATACAGACCCTCGAAACAAGCCGGATTGTGTCTGGCAGCTGAGCCCAAAGCACAAGGTTCCAAGTTAGAGAAAGAGGCTGGGGTGCTACAGCAGGTGCTCTGACCTTGGCAGGAAGGGGAGCGGGTAGCCTGACAGGTATCAAGGCACAAAACTAAGAGAGGCAGCCCCGGGCCTCGGGGATAGTGGTTCTGCTCCTCCTCATTTCAAGGCTAACAGCCCTCAAGCGGAAGCTCTGCTAGGTTCAACATGCGCTGCTAAGAAAGCGGGAAAGTGAGAAGAATACATTTCAGAAGGACCTTAGGCAAAATGTTGAAAATAGAGCACCTTTCCCTCTCTGCCACCCAGAAACCCTGGTCGGCCAGAAAGCCTTATCTTCAAAGGTCCCGGATGGCGGACATCTGCCGATGCCACAGTCACTTCAAAAGGCCCTAGGTGTGGGTTCAGGCACTGGCTCCCACTTAGAAACCAGGCCCAAGACATCACTAAGAAAATCCCCCCAAAAGGGTATTATCACTCCCCAGAGCAAGTTTTCACAAAACCCCGGGGGCAGTGCTGGTGGCGACACAGGCCTTATCAGCAGCTGTGATGGCTGTTACTGTCTTGACCATACATGGCTTCCCAGATAAAATCAGGCTAAAGCACATGCCATGACAAGATGTAATCAGTGAAGGGAAAACAAGAAGCAGGGACAGGGAGGAGGAGACCGAGGAAAGAGAGGAAAAGAACCAGGTAAGAGGTGAGCAGGGGAGCTCCACCTGGCACTCAGGCCTTGGTGACATGAACTGTCCAGCCCTCAAGCACCCCCTGGGCTGAGTCTTCGGCTGTAAAGAGAAGACTGTTCCCTAAGTCTCAGAACAGCCCTACCATGGAGCCACCCAAAATCTGAGACCAAATGCTCCAGGGTTGGGCCTCCCCGGTGGCGCAGCGGTTGAGCACTGGGTTGCGAAGCTGCCCGCAGCCTCTGCGGCGCCGGTTCGATCCCCGGCTGCTCCCCGGCCACTGGAGGAGGGTCCCACATGGCGCGCAGACCTCTCCTGCCGCCCGCTGCTCCCCTCAGCAGTGTACTTCGGTCCTTCTGCCTGCTCTGCTCCCCGCTCTGGCTCTGGTGAATTCTCTCACCCTCCCGCGCTTCTGACTGTGCCCAGTGCATGTATAAATAAAACAAACAAACAAATAAATAAATAAAACATGCCTCAAAAAAATGCTCCAGGGTCGCCCAGCATCCGCTGGGCATGAGAACCTTCCCTCTGCAAACCTGCATGTCCGAGTTCCCTTATTTTTCCTGGACGCTTTATACTTATTATTATTTGTTCACTGCAATACATTCAAGCCACGGAGGAGTCGTCCAATTTTAAAAAAGGCATGTTTCCCTCTCCCCACCCCACCCCCACCCCCGTCTCCCCAGCCCCCCCTCCCCACACGCTACGCGGCTCTGAACTCGGGTCCATTCTTCCAAACACTCTTTCCTGTGCATGCCACCTCCTGTTCTACTAGAATGGGAATTTAGACTACGTGATGCTTTGCACCTTTTGCCTAATAATATATTTCTCATCAGTCTTTACAGAACTTCACGCTTTTGAGCCCTTGCGTGGAATTCCACAGCTTCTGGCCTGCCCACGGATGGCCCACTGGTTCTGAAAGGTTGCTGTGACCATGGAGACTGGCATGAACGCCTCTGAACATGCCATCCTGGGCTAACCTAGGGGCTGCACTCCTGTAAGGCGGGCTGCGGAGTCACACAGTGGAGGATGCCCAGGCAGTGTTTTCGGAAGGTGGTGGACACTTGCACCTGAGAGGCCCACACAGAGCCACCTTTCACAAACTGTCCTTTCAGAACTTAACAAAACGATGCTTTGTTTAAAAAAAAAAAAAAAAAAAGGCCAAAGCCCCCAAACCGACCGTCCTGGTCCTAAAAAGAGGCAAGGCAGGGGCTGGAGGGGAGTCCCTGGCTCTCACTCTCCCCGCGCTGCCTGCCAGATCAGGCTCCCTGCCAGGTGTCCTCGTCAGGTCACGCTTGTGGTCGCTTGGCGCGCTGTCCAGGCCGCTCTCCAGCCTCCTGGCAGGGCTCGTGGGCAGCACTGGGCTTCTAAGGGAGGCCTGCCCTGGCTGTAAGCCAACAGATGGCCGGGCGTGGGCTGAACGGCCGCCAGTCGGCACGCTGGAGACTTCCAGACTGGTGTCGTGAGTGCTGCCTCCCCTGCGCGCCCACACAGCCGTCTCCCTCATGCTCGCCAGCTCAGCACTTCTGAGACAGGACACTTCCCGCCCACCACCCTGTCCTCGCCCCAAGCCTCCACCTTGTCTGGAGGCTCCAGTCCCAGAAGCAGCCCCAGCACCCAGTCGCTCATCCAGTCAGCCGCCTGACTTCCAAGTCCTCTCACCCGCAGGCCCAATGGAAACCGGCCCAATCCCGTAGGTTCCATCCCCTCGGCTGGTCTGTGAGCCTCTGTCCTTCATGTCCCTAATGCCACCCCTGCCCAGGTTGTGCCCATGTTCTCTTCCCTGGAGCCCTGCGACTGCACACTTCAACCTTCACCAAGGAAGTGCTCCCGCCTTTTTTTTTTTTTAATCCATAACCCTCACCCCTCCTGAGCTGTAGGCACCAGGGTGTTCCGGGAACGGGCCTGACGCACCTCTCCACACTCAGTCCCTGCACATCCCGGACACGCACGGCCTACTCGCTCAGGTCCGGGGGCGCTTCTGAAAGTCCACACGGTTTCATGTTTGAGACCAGTAATGTCGCTCCTTCCTCCCTCCTCCTTGGCCTGGCTTGTTTTTGGGGTTTTGGATTTTTTTTTTTTAAGAAGAGCTTTACTGAGACATAATCCATATGCCATACAATCTGCCCATCTAAAGCCAACAATTCAATGGTTTTTAGTATATTCACTCAGTTGTGCAGCCACCACCAATTTTAGAAATTTTGGCCACCCCAGGAAGAAACTCTGCACCCTTGTGCCATTTAACAGCTCCTCCTACGCTACCCCCAAAGCACCCCAGGCCTACTGCATATCCAGTGCAGTTTTGACATCCAGGGGCCTGCCTATTGGACAGGCACACTGTCCCTAAGCAAAGCCTGGATGACACGTTTTCATCACCCACTCAAGGCCCAGCCTGGCACCTGCCACTCGGAGTGTCAGCAGGGAGTGAGCAAGGGGGAGCTGCTGGCTTCTCTGACTGCTCACTCAGCACCGGACCCTGTGCTCACACTTTATAAACACCTCAGAGAGGTCCTATTAATATTTCTGTTGCACAGCTGAGGATAAATGACTTGCCCAAAGTCACAAAGCTGGCTAGAGGCTGAGCTGGGATTAGTTTATCAGTGAGCTCTGCTCTGTCTGGGCATCGTCGCTGTCCATCCACTCTAGGCCCTGCTGTCAGCTGCCAGTCTCTCTCTCTGTTTTCACTGAAGTCTCCAATGATCTCTGAATGACAAAGTCATACAGAAGCCTGTCCGACTTGATTTCACATCTCTGACTAGGTGTGGCATTCGCCTTCTTTTTCGGGTTCTCTCTTGGGGTTACCCACCTCTCAGGGAAGGCCTGCCTTTGGCCCTTTTAGCAGGACCATCTCCTCTACCCCTTTGGCTTAACTGAAGCCTTTCTTAGTGGGGGATCTCATCTTGGGCCTCTATTCTTCCGACTCTGCTCTCTCTTGGAGACAGTGGCCACACGTCTAGCCCTGATTCTTCCAAGCTCAGTTCTCACACCTGAACATGACAAACAGCCTCCACATCTCCACTCAAATGGCCACCAGATCCCTCGCTCCCGCCCTCTCTTTATTCTCCGACTGGCTCCTTCTACATTCCACAATCCTTTCATTCTGCCACCTACACAGTTGCCTAAGCCAGAGATGAGGACATCAGCCCTGACTCATCATTCTTCCTCAGTCTCCTCATCTCACCCTCAAGTCCAGTCAACTCTTCTTCCTAAAATTCCCCTACAATGTCCCTACCAGGGTCTAAGACCTGGCTGCGGTCACCTCTGGCCTGGATTACTACCAGACACTGCAAATTGCTCTCCCTATCTCCAGCGTGGCCCCTAACTCCAATCCACTTTTCAAAATATAGGCATAGCCTAAAGGACACGTTCAATCACCTACGCTCAGGAAATGGCCCTTCTTGTGGCTCCTGCAATCCTTTAAGGGTCGATATCTAACTTTCCAGTCACACTCCTAGCCACAGGACAATGAGTGTCGATGACTCGTTGACTGTTGAAGACCCATCTGCGCTTGTATTGGCAGTTTCACAGGACTGGTGATCAGCCCGGCCCAGCCTAGAGTCTCACTTTCTTCTTCCTATATGAAACTGTCCCTTGCGAAATAATGTTGAAATACAGATGTGGTAATGAACAGAAGACAAGTCACTCAGAATGGAGAGACATAAAGTGAACTTGAAGACAGCCAGGACATCACAGATGTGAGCTCCTCAAGCACAGTCATCCCCAAGCACCTTAACTCACTGACCTTCTTCATCCTAAATATTAATTACATTTCTTTACAACAGGAAGGAGATGTTCTGGGGGCCCAAGTGTCAGGTAGAGACCCCATTCCAAATTAGGAAACTGGAGTCTGGTACCATCAGCTGAGTTGAGGCTGTATAATCCAGCAAACCACAACGCTTTTCTATATTTTCCAAGTATCTGAGCAAGAATCCATAGGGGAAAAAATCCTAGAAACAATAAGTAGCAATAAGACTGAGATTGTGGCCTCAAACATCATTTTCCACAACAAACAACCAGGTCTCCAAAGGGAAATGGTAACTCTTAAGTTTGGGTCAGGAAATGTATAAGATTAGAACACACACACACACCATCAGCCCAGAAGTAAGGAAGTTATTATATAGAGTTGTGTTAAAAAGACAGGCTATGAAATAAGCTCCCACTGGCCAGAGACAATCTGAGCAGCAATCAAGTTAAAAAGAAACCCCCAGGGGCCTCCCTGGTGGCGCAAGGGGTTAAGCACCACACTATGAAGCAATCCGCAGCCTCTGCAGCACGAGTTCGATCCCCGGCCGGCCAGGGAGAAACCCATATGGCGCAGAGGACCTCTCCTGTCTCGCCCGCTGCTCCCCTCAACAGTGTATTTCAGTCAGTCTGCCTGTTCTGTTCCCCAGTCTCTGGTGAATCCTCTCACCCTCCCGCATCTCTGGCCTGTACCCCAGCTCTTGTATGCATAAATAAATAAATCTTTAAAAAAAAAAAAGAAGCCCCCAAAATACATTAAATCCCATGAGTGTGTATGATACTAATCAAAAAAGAGCAAATTAACCTCTTAGTCACCTTTAGAGGATTTGGAAAACCAACTCATTCTGAAAGCTGTCAAATACATCAAGAAATATCGTGTCTTGGGCCTCCCTGGTGGCGCAGCGGTTGAGCGCTGGGTTGCGAAGCTGCCTGCAGCCTCTGCAGTGCCAGTTCGATCCCCGGCTGC
The DNA here is from genome assembly GCF_014898055.3 of Talpa occidentalis. Classification (NCBI taxonomy): domain Eukaryota; kingdom Metazoa; phylum Chordata; class Mammalia; order Eulipotyphla; family Talpidae; genus Talpa; species Talpa occidentalis. The sequence goes on from NW_023601754.1 coordinate 6,577,869, forward strand.
TCCCCGGCCACCGGAGGAGGGTCCCACATGGCGCACAGACCTCTCCTGCCGCCCGCTGCTCCCCTCAGCAGTGTCCTTCGGTCCTTCTGCCTGCTCTGCTCCCCGCTCTGGCTCTGGTGAATTCTCTCACCCTCCCGTGCTTCTGACTGTACCCAGTGCTTATATAAATAAATAAACAAATCTTTTTTTTTTTTTTTTAAAGATTTATTTTTATTTATTTATACAAGCACTGGGTACAGTCAGAAGCATGGGAGGGTGAGAGAATTCACCAGAGCCAGAGCAGGGAGCAGAGAAGGCAGAAGGACCGAAGGACACTGCTGAGGGGAGCAGCGGGCGGCAGGAGAGGTCTGCGCGCCATGTGGGACCCTCCTCCGGTGGCCGGGGAGCAGCCGGGGATCGAACTGGCGCTGCAGAGGCTGCGGGCAGCTTCGCAACCCAGAGCTCAACCGCTGCGCCACCGGGGAGGCCCAATAAACAAATCTTTTAAAAAAATAATAAATAAATAAATAAAATTAAAAAAAAAAAAAGAAATATCGTTTCTTATCCTGTCTCCCCCACATCCTATCCCCACTGTCGTTGGGGATAAACAGATAGTCCTGGAAGTTGCCAGGTATAGAAGAAATCAAGCCAACAATGATAGGAAGAAGTATAAAAATAGAATAATGCCACTTTGCAACCTCTGAGGAAATCATGGTTTAGGCCATACATGTCCATAATTCCTTGTGTCCCCCCAAAAGAGGATCGGTGAGTATGCACCTCCTAATAGAAGTATAAACAGTAATTTTCATTAAAAAAAAAATAGAACCAGAATCTAACTAAGCCTTTAGATCTATCAATTCACAGAAAAAATAAGGGACAGAATATGTTAAATCATACTCAGCAATGTAATCAGCAAAATTGAGATGGAGGGAAAATCTAAAATCAAAGGACCCGGTTTCTTTAATAAATTACCAGGAAACTGAGACAGAAACATTTTACATGAAAAACTAACTTGGGATAGTGGGCCTCCCCAGTGGCACAGTGGTTGAGCCCTAAGCTGCGAAGCTGCCCGCAGCCTCTGCAGCGCCTGTTTGATCCCCAGCCACTGGCAAGGGTCCCACATGGCGCACAGACCTCTCCTGCCACGCCCACTGCTCCCCTCAGCAGTGTACTTCATCAGTCTGCCTGTTCTGCTCCCTGCTCTGGCTCTGGTGAATCCTCTCACACTCCCACACTTCTGACGGTCCCAGTGCTTGTATAAATAAATAAATAAATCTTAAAAAAAAAAAAAAAAAAACTTGGGATAGTGCCCATCAATGGGAGTGCATGGCTCTTTTTTTTTTTTTTTAAAGATTTATTTTATTTATTTATACAAGCACTGGGTACAGTCAGAAGCGCGGGAGGGTGAGAGAATTCACCAGAGCCAGAGCGGGGAGCAGAGCAGGCAGAAGGACCAAAGTACACTGCTGAGGGGAGCAGCGGGCGGCAGGAGAGGTCTGCGCGCCATGTGGGACCCTCCTCCGGTGGCCGGGGAGCAGCCGGGGATCGAACCGGCGCTGCAGAGGCAGCGGGCAGCTTCGCAACCCAGCGCTCAACCGCTGCGCCACCGGGGAGGCCCGGAGTGCATGGCTCTTAACTGGGTACTGAATAAAATGAGCAGATCATAGTTTAATTACATAGAATTGATAACATTAACAATTTACTGCTTCTTAAAGAGGAACAACAGTAGAGGTTTTTTTTTTTTTTTAGATAGCCATAACCTTTTTAAGAGACAGCAAAATATTTACAGATGAAATGATATGTTGTCTAGGATTTACTTTAAAATAATTGGAGGGGAGTAATTAGAGCTTACTGAAACAAGTTAGATAACTGTGATAAGATTTGACCATCGTCATAGCTAGGTGATTATTAGTCATGGGCTAATTAAACTATTCCTTCTGACTTATATTTGTTTGATAATATCCATAATAGTGATAAAGTGAAAAAGGAAGGGGAAATTCAGGTAGAAAAACTATGCTCACTTACTTGTGAATTTCAAGCAATCCAGTTTGTCAAATTAATAGCGATGCTTTTAGACTGAACTCAGGGTCAAAGTTAAGAACAAAGGCTTGGGGGTGCCTCCCTGGTGGCTCAAGGGATTAAGCACAGCACTGTGAAGCTATCTGCAGCCTCTGCAGCACCAGTTTGATCCCCGGCCAGGGAGGTGACCCACATGACGCAGCAGACCTCTTCTGTCTCGCCCGCTGCTCCCCTCAGCAGTGTATCTCAGTAGATCCACCTGTTCTGCTCCCCACTCTGTCTCTGGTGAATCCTCTCACCCCTCCCTACCCCCCCGCACCCCTGGCCTACACCCCAGTTCTTGTAAACATAAATAAATAAAACAAATCTTTAATAAATAAATAAATAAATAAGTTGCCAGACTCTCTTATAAGGCTCAGGGACTGGCACATAGTAGACCTTCAGGAAGTGTTTCTTGAATGAGCAAATGACCATTTGAACATCGATGTAGTGCCCAGGTCTGTCTCTGCCTGAGATGCTTTTTCCCTAGCTCTCCCCTGGGCCACTCCTCCTTGTTCGTATTTCAGTTAGAATGTCCTTTCCTCAGCTGGACCTTAACCTGTCACACTCTGTAAAGAGAGCTCCCCTGTTATTCACCATCCTTCCTCTACTGCTTATGTCATGGGTGATTTAATATGTGTCTATTTGCTTTAAATCTTACTTTAAAATAACAACAGTCACAGCAGCTCACAGGGGAGCATGGGAGCAGCAGGTGAGACAGGAGAGGTCTGCTTGCCATGTGGGTTGCTCCGAGAGAAAGCACCACCAACTCAGCACTTACCACGTGTCAACTTCATGCTAACCAACCTAAGAAATAGGCACTATTATTATTATTACCATTTTACAGATGATGACATTCAGGACAGAGGGGTTACACAGACTCAGAGTCACAAATTACCATTCACACTGGTAACTGCCCCCATGACCAAGCCCCAAGCTATGAGGGTCAAGAGACACCATTCAACAAAGTCCCCATCTCCATGCCTCCTCCCTGGTGGCGCAGGCAGTTGAGCACAGTGCTATGAAGCTGTCTGCAGCCTCTGCAGTGCCTGTTCGATTCCTGCCGGCCTCGGAGCAACCCACATGGCAAGCAGACCTCTTCTGTCTCGCCGGCTGCTCCCCTCAGCAGTGTATTTCGTCAGTCTGCCTGTTCTGTTCCCCGCTCTGTCTCTGGTGAATTCTCTCACCCTCCTGCGCATCTGGCCTGTACCCCGGCTCTTGTACAAATAAAATAAAAATCTTAAAAAAAAATAATAAAATGGGTGCTCTGTAGCTACATGCTGAATGAATGCTTTCTCTCGTATATTTCTCTTTCTTAATCTCAAACCTGCCTCTTCTTTCCCACCAGTCCCTAGCACAGGACCCAGCTCCAGAAGGTAATCAATTCATCCAGAAACACTCAGAACTGGAAAAAGTTTTGTAACCACAGAATTTTGTACCCTCAATTTACCAAAGGGGAAAGACTTCTCCAGATTCCTTCTCCTACGCCTAATAGAGACAATCAAGCAAGACGGACAATGGAGGAGGATCCACAGGCTACAAGTTCCTAAGAGACCAAGAGAAGGTCAGAAGCAGATATCCTACTAGAGTGGAATCCAGCGGGGAGGCTAAGGCAGGGTGGAGCGTCTATACTTGCAGCACAAATAAACACCCTCAGCCCAATGCCCTGTGCCTTCCGGGAACTGTTCTTGGGAAAAGTCACCATCTCAGGACACACCTTCAGATATTACTAGGGACCACAGGCATCTTTGGTCTCCCCTTCGTGCCTCCCCCTTCTCTTCTCACCATCCCATGGAGACAGGGAAGTCAAAACACCCAGCAAGAAAAGACTGGATACCAGACCTTTGGTGTCACCTTCAGAAGTGGAGAAGGCCTTCTGGTAGAAGACATATAGGATCCAGGCACAACTTCCTCTCTGGTTATCCCCAACCCTAAAAGTCCTGAGCACCTCCAGCATCAGGGTCCCAGGAATCCAAAAGTTTGTTCGGAGAAACATCTAAGAAAGCAGCACAAACACCACAGGAGCTGTGGCTGCATGCCTAGCATGGCCACAAAGGGATTCAAAGATGGGGTGGCACTGGGGCTGAGTCTTGAAGGGTGGGACTCGCTGGGCTTCATGGGAACAAGGCACAAGAGGGATTGGCAGGTGAAAATAGTACTAAAAATAAGAAAGAGTTGACATTTTTCTAGCATTTATTCTGTCCTTGGTGCTGGACCAAGTCTTTGGCACAGAATAGCTTGTTGATATCTCACGAGCTTATGAAATAGACACTGTTAATATACCAGCTGAAAAGCCCAAGGTCCAGAGATGGTAAATAACTTGGGTGATGATTTTAGGGTCATCCAGTAACTGGCAGGCTGGGATTCAAACTCAGATTTGTCCAATTCCAACATCCATCACACCACGAACCCCAAGAACTGGGAGGATGGTTTATGTGAGGGAAAGGAATACGTGTGGAAGAGCAAGGGAATCCCTGAATGTCACACTAAAGGTCTGGATGGTGAATACCCATTCATGACTCAAAGTGGACCAAGTGCTCAGCAATGTGGTAGGAAAAAAAAGATCTAATGTGTTTATGGAGGAATGGAGGAGGGTCTGCTGGGGAGGTGGGAACCCTGTGCTCCCAGAAGCTCTCCAGGAAGGGGAAGGGCTGACAGTAGAGGGAATAGAGAAAGCCTAGAAGAGAAACAAGTTTACCAAATGCCAGTTGGTAATCAATGATGCTCACCTTCCTAAGCCACTAAAGATCTTCCTCCAGTTCCAGTCAGTCCACAAAAGTCACATTAAATGCCATGCGTGACAGGCCTTGCCCCAGACATCCTCACTCTGTTTCTCCTTCTTTTCTCACAGTGAGGACCATAAAGTTGCGGACAGGCTCCTAGAACCCAGCACTAAAGTGCGTTCCTCTCCTTCCCTCCTCCATTCTCATAAGGAGGTGAATAACTTTACTTGTACATTTATGTTAAAACCATAAAGTTCACAACTATATTAAAGGTATTTTAAATTTTTAAAGGTATTTATCTCCACATTACTGGTCTAGTTTGCAGGATAAATAATAACTGATTTTTTTTTTCACAGAGATCACTTTTAACCTCAATAAGCTTTGACTAGAAAATTTCTCCAAAGTAAATCATCTGACCATCTTCCTCTTGCAGCTACCAATCACAGGCTACCAGCACCTCTGCTCCAGGACATCATCTGGGGGTCAGGAACGGGAACCTACACCCCAGTCACTGTGCCCCTAGCCACTATCTGGGGGCCAGAGGTGGAGGGAGGCAAAGACTGGGATTGGGGCTATCTCTAATTCTGTTAATTTGAGGTTTTATTCAACCTCAGCGCATCAACCCCATTTTGGAACTGTGTGCACTAATAAGGGGAATCCCGCCTCTCACCATTCTTGTACTAAGAAACCCTGTCCCAACAGACATGCTTCCCTCTAAGGATCTTTGCTCTTATTGGCCAAATACTTGTGTCTGAACTTCAGATTTGCAGGGCTAACCCTTGTTATCTCCCAAACACTGCCTTCAGGAGACTCTACTCAGTCAGTGTTTCCATGATGGGATGAAACCCTCGCTAAGATGGCTCAGCAACTCCCCAGAAAGGTTCACCCCACAGGCCAACGAAAGGACAAAAAGATCCCACAGGCCTTGGTTCATGTGCTGGGGGGAAGTGGAGCACTTTTCCGCTTAGCTTCCCTAAGCGTGGCTACGTGACACCTCGGGCTCAGTCAGGGTAGCGAAGCTTGTACGACACATCTCGCACCGGTAAACCACTCCCAAGCGACCCTCTCCACAGTGGACGTAATGGGGGAAGGGGAAAGTCCAAGAAGCAGCGAACCGCTGCGGTTCTTAAAGCCTTGTTTGCGTCTGGACCCGCTCTGCGCCTCGGCTGGAGGTAGATCCATTTCCGGCGCGCCCGCCATCAGCCCCCAGATTCCCAGAGAGGCCTCCGAGCCACGGCTCCCCGACTTCTCGGGCCCGTCGAGAAGCCCCTCCTCCGGTTTCCCGGCCCAGATCTCGGAACCCTCGGGCCCGGGCCGGCCTCCCTGCCGGGCTGGAAAGGCCCGGCCGCCCGGCCCCGCGGCTCACCCTCCAGCGTCTCGCACTGCACCAGGTTGAGGTAGTCCGTCTGGCTGAGCACCCCGGCCTTCAGGCCGCGCACCAGTCCCTCCAAATAGCCATTGTCCACGTTGAAATAAAGCTCCGGGAAGGACGACATGGCTGCGGCGGGACCGGAGAACCCCGATCGGCCGGCAGCAGCGCCACTCCAGGATCAGCTGACGCGGCGCCGCAGCGGGCTGTCAGGGCGTCAGGTGACGCGCCACCGCGTCACGTGACCGCGAGGGGGCGGGGCTCTGCGCGAAGCCCAGCTTCCGGGTGCTTGCGCGGGCCGGGGCCGGGCCTCTGGCGCCTGCGCGCTGAGAACAGACGCGCCGCGAGCGCCCTAGCGGGCGCGACTTGCCGCGCCCAGAGCCCGCCGCGAGGTGGCGCCCGTGGTCGCGGGGATTACGTTGGTCTCCGCGCCAGCGCGCCCGGCCTCGGTGCCCCTGGCGCGGTGGGGCCCGTGGGGTCAAGCGAGAGTGAGCTGGAGAAGATTCCAGACATTTCAGTCAGCCGCCCCTCGAGGGGAAGCGCGGGCCGACGCGGGCGGGCGTTGCTGAGGGCCACGCGTCGAGTTAGCGGCCAGAAGGCCCTGAACCCCCCTGGCGCGCGGTGGGCCCCCACCTCCCCTGTCAGTCGTGAAGGTCCCCGGGGCTGGCGCGTGTCCCCACCGCCTCCCCAGCGGCGCCTGGAGCCCGAGCGGCCCGCATGTAAGTGACTCAGGTGGGGTCGCCCAGCCGTGGGCTTGGGGTGTGGCTCCTGGCTCGGCAGCCCCCCCACCCCCCGACCCCTGCCGTGACCTGCCCCCTCCGGCGAGGGCCCAGTTCGAAATAACACCACAGACTTGGGGGGGCCCATCCAGCCTTTATTCGCGCGCGGCCCGCCCGCCGCCCGCTGGCCGCCGCCCGGCTAGGTGCGGCCGCAGGGGTTGGCGGCGGTGCCCAGCCTGCGGCAGTAGCAGAAGGCGTTGAAGAAGCGGCAGTAGCACGTGGCGCACGGGTCGCAGCAGGGCACCTGGTGGCCCAGGCAGGACTCGTGCAGCCGCACGCAGCGGCGCGGGGTGCGCGGTTCGCGGCCCTGCGGGTCCAGCACCTGCGGGGGTGGGGGCGAGCACGTGGTGTGGGCCCCCAAGGCAGGTCCGGGCAGGATGGCAGCCCCCCTGGGGAGGAAAGGCGCTGCCCCAGGGAGGGGTCGGGAGGCGGAGAGAGAGGTTGCCGCCTCGCAGCCCCTCCCAAGGCCTGCGGCCTCACCCCTTCCCCACCGCAGTTACCTCTGCCAAGGCCTTGGCCTCCTGCAGCAGAGCCTCTTCTGCCAGTTCAGCGCTTGTCCTTTTCAGCGTGGGGCGCAGGCCCAGGCCTGGGACAGATGATGTGAGGGCAGAACCCCCTACCCTCGCCCCCCCCCCAGGTACAAAACACCAATCTTTCAGGCCTGGGATTGGGAAGGGGGAAGGAGGGCACATACCAAGTCCCAACCCTCTGCCCACACTGACCTGGCAGCTCTGGCAGCAGAACCTGGTCTGCTCTTCTGATGCCGTCCAGGGGGGCCATGCCCATCTGGGCCCCCTGCATGGTGGGCAGTGCCAGCAGCAAGACACAGCTCAGCAGAACTGTGAGCAGCATGGCCTGGCTCAATAAGAAGACCCACTTAAGTGCTCCCTGGAGCACCTCCTAGGTGCCCAGTCCCAGAGAGAGGCCCCCAGACAAGCGGAAACTGCCCAACCTGATGACTTACCGCTGTCTGCTGGAGCCTGGAGACTTCCTGGCCACCCCGTCTCTCAGCTTATATGACAGGGTCTAATGAAGAACCCACACGTGACTGTGCCCTGGAGCCAGGGTATGAGGGGCCCTTCCTAGAGGGTGGGGGCTCGGTGCCGGCTTCTCTTCCTGGACCCAGGGTTTTGGGTGCTCTACTGGGCACCCAGTTTTAGGTGAGGTCATCAAGAGCCAATCAAAGTTTGGGAAGAAGATGCGTGCCCAGGAGCCCCAAATTTCTGTGGAGCAGGGACCTAGGAGTTGGGCTGGAACCATTAGCAATAACAAGGCAGGCGGCCCTGTCAGCTTAATCTAATTTGTGGCCCCGGACATGCCTACTCAGATCTGACGTGGCATGTTGCTTCCTCTGCTTCCAGGAACTTGGGTCAAGACCATTGAAGGGGGTGGCCAGAGCGGGGTGGGGTGGGGTGGGGTGCAGACCTAGACCCTGGGATTTTTAGTGGGCGGTAAAGGGAAGGGGAGAAACCTACCCATCCAAAACTAGGGCCTCCTGCCTCTATCCCTGCCCTCTCCCCTCTTCTCCCCCCCAGGCTTCTCCAAGCCCCCCACCCCTGCCCCCAAGCCCCTTTCCGCCTGGGGTTCCTGGAAGCCGGGGAGGCAGGACGGATTGTTCCCTGGGTGGGCAAGCAGCTTCCAAGTAAAAAGCTTTCAGGCCGCCTGGCTCATTAGTGCTAATGGCTGCTCTCTTCCGCCCTGCCTTATCAGGCCTGTGCCCATGCCTGGTCTTATCAGCACAGGGCCCGGGTGAGGACGGCCCTTTTGTGGAGATGGTAGGGCACACTGGACCCCACACACCCCTGCCTTTCCTCGCCCCTCTGGAGGACGGCTTATCACACACTTGTCCATTGGGGAAAAAGGGCAACTGGCTGAATCAGCCCTGAGACCTCAATGTGCAAATAGGGCTGACCAAGGCAGTGGGAGGGGATGAAGGGACTGCTGGACTCAGCCGCCCAGCTTCTCACGGGCTATTCCGACCGGGAGGATGCCAAGGGAAGTCCTCCCACAGTAGGTGGGCACCTAACGTTGACCTCTGGTGGCCCTTGGCTTGGTGTTGGTGCCAGTAGTGGGCCTTGAAGTGCAGGTTGCACAGGGAGGGGGAGCTCTGCAGAAGATGGGCCTGTGGCAGCCTTCCTCTGCAGATGGTGGCGATGCTTGTTCTGGGGTCAGGCTGACATTGGGCTCGCTGTGGTTGACTCCAGGTACAGTTCAAGTTGCTCATAGGGTCTCCTACTGCCCTAGGGGACAAGGCCAGGGAGTCAGAAAAAGTCACTCCCAGGAGATCCCTGATAATCCAGAAAAGGGTCCATCTCCATTTCTCCCACTGCATTGTCACAATGCAGACCTGGTGTCAAGGCCTCCCTGGCAGCTGATGTTGACTTTCCCCCAAGGCTATAGCTGTCCAGGTGTCCCCCCCCCCACCTCACCTGGGCATTCCCTTCTCAGAGTGATGCCAGTTCCGGGTGAAGGTGTCTGGCACCTCTTGTGCCCCCGTCCTGGCTGAGTCACTTGGGGCCATCAAATATACCTGAGGCATTGTCCCCAAATCAGTAATCCACAGGCCCTGGTCCCATCTTTGGAGATTGTGGTGGGAGCAGGAACTGCTTGTGAAATTTGGCTTTCTCTTACTTGCAGCTAAACACATTCCCAACTGATATCTTCTGTTTCTTTATCTCTCTTTTCCACATTTTTTATGGTTTAAGACTTGTTTCCCTCGTGGACCTAAACTGTCTTCTAGTCTCCAAGGCTCCTGTGTCCTCACTCATGTCCCATAGGAGAGTCATCTTTGACCCAGAATTCCCTGGCCCTGGTTCTGGAAATCCTGCATCTACTGTTAAAGACTGACTGGAGACCTCATGGTGAGTCCCTCTGATCTGGGCAGGGCCTGATGGCCCTCCCTTGACCTTAACTGAACATCCCCAAGGTCAACCTGTGATGTTTATGAAAGTCCTGACTGCCAGAGGCCATGTCCTGGGGCCTAGGGGGTAGAGTGGGTCACATGGACCAGCACCCTCTGCCAAAGTCACGATCTAAAAGCTGGCCTTGAAAGCCAGGTTTGACTTTTGGCTTGGGCAGGTATTGACTTTGGGCTAATTCCCAGTCTAGGGAGAAATGGCTTGGGGGTGGGATCTCAGCTCAACCTTGAAAGTCATGTGTATGGCATGTTTCTGCTGCTAGGATAGCACTTGGACTGAACTGGAGTATTTCAGGAAGGGTTTTAAACTGCAGGGGCCTCTGGGTGTTGTCATAGTCTTGTCTGAGTCACATAACTCGTAAGTGGTGGAACTGAGAGCCAAATTGAGGAGTCTGAACTCCACTTGAACCCCCAAATATGGCGCTAAGACACAATGACATTTGGAATCACATTTTTTAACACATTTTGACATTGACTTTTTTTTTAAGATTTATTTATTTATGCATACAAGAGCTGGGGTGCAGGCGTGGGGGTGAGAGGATTCACCAGAGACAGAGTGGGGAATAGAACAGGCAGATGTACTGAAATACACTGCTGAGGGGAGCAGCGGGCGAGACAGGAGAGGTCTGCTGCACCATGTGGGTAGCTCCCTGGCTGGGGATTGTACTCGTGCTGTAGTAGCTGCAGATCGCTTCATAGGTTGCATCTTAACCCCTTGCTCCACCAGGGAGGCCCTTGACATTGTCATTTATTAAACACTTTGATTGCATTTGGGCATACAAGAATATTCTTGTTTCACAAAGAAATGTGCCTTCTCCATTTTCCCTGAAGCACATGGCCCTTTGACTTCTCTTTTATTGTCATATTTTTTCAGAGGAAACTAGTCTCCACTTCAACATGGGGGGTGATAATGCAGAAGCAAGACTAAAAGCCACACTCAAAGTCAATATTAGGGAGGTGTGAAGAGTGGGTCTTTCATCTACAAGGTGAAGATATTGACATCAGGTGGGGAGGAAGACTCTGGGTTGTCAGAGCTTCACTTTTTCCAGAAAACTGAATTTTTATATGTTGTTTAAATGTTGACTCTAAAAGCATATTACTCAGGCTGTTAAGTTTCCCACTTCCATTGTAATGGGGTAGAATTCCTGTCCTCTTGGTGGTTCTAGCCTGAAGGGCCATGAGAACAGGAAACTTTCCTTCTTCCTGCAATACCAGCAGGTGTCCTGGAGGAGGTGGTACTTAAGGAGGGTTCCTACAGGTGGAGGGAACTTCCTAAAAGGAGGAAGGAAAGAGTAGCTTCCAGTGCCTAGTTGTTCACCAAAGGAATGCCCAGGGGCCCACAACCTCTGTCCCCCACCAGCCCACACGCTCAGCTTCCTGGTTCCAGGATCAAGGGATTCATCCCACTTCTGCCCCCCAGTTTTCTTTTTCCAGGGAACCAAGGGTCCTCTCAAGTCCTCTCAGTCAACATAGTATCCCAAAGGGAACCCCAATTTCTTGGGATCTTCCCCTTGACTCTTGAAGGTAAGGCTTTTTCCTTTTGCAAGAAAGAGAGGGCTCATCCACTGTGCACCTCAGGCTCTCCCTGCTTCTCAGAAGGGGTAAGCCAACTAGGGTGGCTGCCTGGATACCACACTTGGATGGGCAAGTGTGGGAGGCTACACCTTACTTCTGTTCTCCAAACTACACTATTATCCAATTTCTACATCATAAATAGTGCCACCACCTCCTATTATAGGCCTCCTGAGGTGATATAATCATTGCCAACGTAGTATTCCTGCCAAAAAATGTTAGCATTAATCTAATCTTCAGGAAACAATCAGATAACCCCAGAATATGATGTTATAAAACTGGCCTGAACTTTTTTTTTTTAAGACTTATTTTATTTATGCATACAAGAGCTGGGGTGTAAGCCAGAGGTGCGGGGGGTAAGAGGATTCACCAGAGAGAGTGGGGAGCAGAACAGGCACATCTACTAAAATACACTGCTGAAGGGAGCAGCAGGTGAGGCAGGAGAGGTCTGCTGCACCACGTGGGTTGCTCCCTGGCTGCCCCACCGGGGATCACACTCCTTCTTCAGTAGCTGGCTGGGCCACCAGGGAGGCCCTTTTTTTTTTTTTTTTTAAAGATTTATTTATTTATGCATACAAGAGCTGGGGTGTAGGCCAGTGGCACTGGTGGAGCGGTGTGTGTGAAAAGATACATTAGAGACAGAGTGGGGAACAGAACAGGTAGACTGACTGAAATACACTGCTGAGGGGAACAGCAGGCGGGACAGGAGAGGTCTGCTGTGCCATGTGGGTCAGCTCCCTGGCTGGGGCTTGGGCTCTAACTCACGCTGCAGTGACTGCGGCTCGCTTCATAGTGATGAGACTTAGCACTTTGTACCACCAGGCAGGCCCTGGCCTATACTCTTACCCAAAAAACAAAAAAATCAAGCAAAAATATTGATTGTGGGGCAGTGAAGTCTTCTATATTAAAAAAAGGAAGAAAGAGAGAGAGAAGGACCCCACCATCAAATGCAATATGTGACCCTGGCCTCCAGAGCTAAAATGACATTCTTGAGACAAGAGGGAGGTTACCCTGGGTTAGTACTGACTTCCTTAGACGTGTGCGTGCACTGTAACTGCCGAGAAGGACTTCTCAACCTCGACACTGGCATATGGGGTCAGCGAATTCCTTTTTCTGGGATTTTAGCAGCATTTCTGGCCTCTGCCCACTAGGTGTCAGGAGTGCCGCAGCACACGTGCGAATATACTGACAAACACCCAGCTACATTTTGAAATAGTTTAAATGGTGACTTTTATATTGTATGACTTCTTAAATCAAAACTGTAATTAAAAATGTCTCCATTTGGGCCTCCCTGGTGGTGCAGGGGTTAAGTGTCAGCACTATCAAGCTAGCGCCAGCCACTGCAGCACAAATTCGATCCCCAGCCAGGGAGCTACCCACATGGCGCAGCAGACCTCTCCTGTCTCCCCGCTGCTCCCCTCAGCAGTGGATTTCAGTGGATCTGCCTGTTCTGCCCCCCCACCCCCGTCTCTGCTGAGTCTGCTCACCCCCGCCTGTACCCCAGTTCTCCATTCACCTCCCCTCCCCTTTCCTCCTCTCCCCTGCCCTGATTCCTGCAGTGTTTCCCTGACCATATAGGCCCCGCACTACCGGCTGCAAAAAGAAAGGCATCCCATGGACCGGCATCCGCCCACACTGGGTGCAGAGGGCGCCTATGTTGTTCCTTCACAGCAGTTATTCTCCCCCGGGGTGGCTTGAAAACATGGCCGTAAGATTCTGTAGCCCCGGTCCCACTGAGAGGCAGCCTCTGTGTCCCCTCCTTGCAGGGACCTTGCAACTGCTCACCAATATAATATGGTAGAAGTGACACTTTCCAGATCCAGGACTTGAAAAATTAGCATCTGCCTCTTCCTGCATCTTCGTAAATACTTGCTTCTGGAGCCCAGCCACCCTGCTGCGAGGAAGCCTCTGTGGAGAGGCACACACGCGCGAGAAAGCAGCACATGGCACCGACTTGAAAGCCATGTGAGTGCGTCATCTTGGAAGTGAATCTTCCAGCCCAGCTGAGGCTTCTGGGGCCGAGGTGAGCTGTCTGTGCTGAGCTCTGAGAAAGCTGTATGACTGCTGTGGTTTTAAGTCACTAACGTTTGAAGTGATTTGTTTGCGGCAATTGATAACTCACTGCCTCTCTCTCACACAGACACTGGGAGCGCAGGCTTGGACAGCTGGAAGTGGGCCAGGTCTTTAGGCCATGAAACTAGGACCTAGATCAGCACTTACTCCTCCAGCAAGTATTTACTGAGCGGCACTAGTGCTGGACACGATGCCAGGGGCTGAGGTGTTGGCAGTGAGGAAGATAGATTCCGTGCCTGGCAGGCCCACCTTAAGCACAATAGGGACAGACGGGACTATAGCCTCAGCCTGGGGTACTGTCTTCCCGGGGGAGGTAATTTCTAAGCTGAGACCTGATTCAGGAAAGGACCTATTAGCCATACAAAAAAGCCAGGGACGGGCAGATGGAACACCATGTGCTAGCTCTGGCGAGGTTGCCGGATTTGGCAAAGAACAAATAAGTAATACCCAGTTAATTTGAATTTCAGATAAACAGTAAGTACTTTTTTAGTATACACATATGTCCCGTGCAGTCCTGCGGACATACTTACCCCAAAAGGTTAGTTGTTGTTTATCTGAAATTCACGTTTAATTGGGAGTCCTAGATTTTATCTCGAAACTCTAGTTCTAGGGCAAAAAAAAGAGATGAAATGAAAAACCCTTGTGAATTGAAGGGAGAGTTCAGGAAGCAAAAAGGAGCACAGGGCATAACTTGATAGGTAAAGGTGAGGAAGAACAAGGTCGTACAAGGCCAAGGTCCGTGTGTATCCCCCTGACGCAGCGCGTATCCCTGAGAGTAGAGAGGAAGGGAGTGACGCAATCAGGTTCCTGTCTTGGAAGGAGTCAGACCACCAGGTGGCGGGGTGTGGGGAGCCTGTGGGCACTCGCCCTACTCTGGCCCCCACCACAAGGCCCCGAGAATGTTAGTGAACTGATCCTCACCATTTTTTCTTTGCTACCACTTGTTTTCAGTTGTACATTGAATTTATGTAAACATAAGCTATCAATACTTAATCGGTATGCCCCGCGGGTATTGAGATGTTTAGTTTTCATTGTCATCCCATTCTGAATGTTTTCTGATTTCCCTTGAAATGTCGCTTTTGAGACATTTGGACTCTTTAGCTGTGTGTGGTATGCTTTCCAAATATTTGCGATGTTTCTGTGTATCTCCTCGGTATTTATCTTACTCTCCTTTTAATGTGGTCAGAGGACGTAGTCTGTGTTCAATTTATGAGTGTTGTGTGACAATTAAGTTGGGGCTCGACTGTGGTGAAGGCACCACATTTGCTGGAAAAGGATGTGAGTGTTGCTTGGATTTCATGGTCTGTGAATGTCACTGACGTCAGCGTACTGGATGGCGCCCTCTGATCCGTGTGTTTCCTTATTATTTTGTCCAGCTGTTGTACCCAGTTGTGGGGTATACGACTTTTCTGTGATTATTATAGGTCAGTCTAGGTCTTCCCCTTTTTTTGCATAAAAGAACTGGGGTACAGGCCAGACGTACGGGGCGGGGGTGAGAAGATTCACCCAAGACAGAGTGGGGACCAGAACAGGCAGATCTACTGAAATACACTGTTGAGGGGAGCAGCGGGCAAGACAGGAGAGGTTTGCTGTATCATGTGGGTCAGCACCTGGCGGGGGATCAAACTCAGGCTGCAGCCATAATAGTGCGGAGACTTAACCCCTTTGCACTAAAAAGGCCCTTTTCCCTTTTTTTGGTCCATCTTTTCTTCAAATATTTTGAAGAAATATTTGATTTTTTTAAAAGATTTATTTATGCATACAAGAACTGGGGTACAGGCCAGAGGTGTGGGGCATGAGAGGATTCACCAAAACAGAGTGGGGAGCAGAACTGGCAGATTGACTGAAGTACACTGCTGAGGGGAGCAGCAGGCAAGACAGGAGAGGGCTGCTGTGCCATGTGGGTAGCTCCCTGGCAGGGGACCGAACTCATGCTGCAGAGGCTACGGGTAGCTTCATAGGTTGTGTCTTAACCCCTTGCACCACCAGGGAGGCCCCTGAAGAAATATTTGAAATAGAGTCATGCACGATCACCCAGCCCTCTGACCCATAGAGCTTTCCCTCCTTACCTTGGACTATAGCCGCCCTCTTAAAGGCTACTTTATCTGACATTAACATTGCCACTCCCGCTTTCTTTAGCTCACTATGAGACTGGTATATCTTGCTGTCTATCCTTTAACTTTCACCTTATTTATGTCTTTATATTTAAATAAGTGTAATTACAGAGCTATATAGTTGGATCTTGCTTTTCATTCATTGGAAAGTCTCTGTCCACATCCTGATATTTCAGAACATTCCTACCGAATGATTACACAAGTTATCGCCATGATTGATTCAGTTCCATGATTTTACTATTTGTTTTCTGTTTCCCTTCTGCTTTTGTGCTTGTGTGCTTATGTGGGTTCTGGAGAAATAATACATTTGAGGGCCTCCCTGGTGGTGCAAGGGGTTAAGACACAACCTATGAAGCAATCTGCAGTACAAGTTTGATCCCTCGGCCAGCCAGGGAGCAACCCACATGGTGCAGCAGACCTCTCCTATCTCGCCCGCTGCTCCCCTGGGCAATGTACTTCGGTCAATCTGCCTGTTCTGTTCTGCTCCCTGCTCTGTCTCTGGTGAATCCTGGCCTGCACCTCTGGCCTGTACCCCAGCTCTTATATGCATAAATAAATAAATCTTTAAAAAAAAAGAATACATTTGACACCTTGTTCTGATCTACTTCTTGGGTGATGTGGGAGGTTGCTGACTTGGAGTGCTTTCTAGAACTCTACAGGTCCAGGCTGCAGTATGAGTGGTCCTGTCACATAAGCAAAATGAACAGGCAGCTCCCTTCATAGAGAAAGATTCTCTGGGGGGCAGGGGACCATGGACAGCCTTTGCATCTGGTTAAGGCCAGGCCATCTGCATCAAAGAATTCTGCAGCATGACAAGAGTAATTCCTGACCTTGGTATTGTCTGAGTTCATGATCATGGGTTATCATGCGATCATGTGGCTAGAAGTGCCCATCATGAACTCAGGATTGGCTGAGCCACAAAAACATTAGGTTGGCCAGGCCACACAGCAGGCCATCATTATTTACAGTTGCGTGTGCCAGATCAAGCTGAGGCGGGTCCAGACAGTAAAGGTAATCTCTGTGGACCAGTGGCTCAAATTACCACTTGTCCTGATGCCGCTCACTCAGCTTACACCCCCGCATGTGGGACACTCAGCAAATGACTAATGGAAGGGGAGAATGTCCAAGCTTGGTGTCAGGAGGCATTGTCTTGATGTGGAGGAGACAAACTGAAAATGATCTGTTCTTACCCTGCACCCCCAGCTGTGCAGGGAAGTCGTCCCAAGGATCTGAAGCTTGGGCAATGCCCCAAGAGTTCCAGAGGTGAAGCCAGGTCCTGCTCCATGGGCCGGAGAGGTGTGCAGTCACATAGGGCTTCCTGTTCAGAAGGTCCCACGGCCGTGTAATTCTTTCCTGTCACCATCTTGAAATTCATAATAATATTAAACAAAGTGCTCTGCATTTTTATTTTGCACTGAATCCTACAAAATACATCCTGCGTGAAAGTTTCCAAGAGCCATGCAGAATAGAGGACCCAAGGATCTAAGACTGCCTTGACTTTTCACACACTGTGAGACTGGTGTGTGTGTGTGTGTGTGTGTGTGTGTGTGTGTGTGCATGCGCACACACGCAGCTATGTCTGGTACATGTTGATGGCTGTTGTTCCTGTACGTTACTGATGATGATGATGATGATAATGACGGTAAAGATAACAGATTGCTCGAGTTGTTCATTAAAGCCTGGCTCATTCACTGTCCACTAGCCAGTTTTTGCTTTGTTTTACTGGCCAATTTGCATAGTGTTTTTTATTCAAGCAGCGCCTTTGACAACCATAGGATCTCCACACAAACCTTAGCCTGGCCATCATTCAAACACCCACTGAGATGACACGTACTATGCTTCATTCCGGTGTCACAGCCATCCCTAAATCCACCCCCCCAATCCAGCTGCGACAGACTTCTGGTGGCTCACACAGGCTTGCACACTCGCACACTCAGGTCACCTGGCTGAGTGTGGGTGAAGTAGGAACAATTTCCCTCCCATTCCACATGAAAACTCCCTCCAGAGACAACGGATATGAAGGCTGCCTCAGTATAGGCTGCAAACTATAATTTGCATTCAGAACATTTTTAATTATTGCAGCTTAGAAATTTTGTTGTTGTTGTGTGTGTGTATGTAATTTCTGGTGGCCAGGAAGGAGGAGAAGGATGGTATTCTGAAAATGCATTAGAAATATTCCTACAGCGTTCTAGATTTCCAGAAAGAGCCAGAGCTCATCATCATGTGGAAGCTTAATAAGAAACAAAGGTGATTTTGCGCCCTAGTGGACACAGCCCAGAGGTTGAGGATCTTGGAAACACTGCAGACACCATGGGGAGAGTCCCGGGGGGTACAAGGGCCCTGGCTCATGAGAGCTGCTGCTCACCTCCTGGGAAAAACCCAGCAATTCTACTGCCTGTCACCATACAACACACCTGGGTTCTAGACAAAAAAAGCCAGGACTGAGAAGGGTGGGAGTGAAAGACATGTCACCTGCTCTTCTCACGTTTCCTGCAAGAAATCCCTGTGGAGAAGAGACTCCTGGCTCAGTAAATGAGTCACTGGCTTTAGGAGCCAAGAGAGCTGGAAAGCAGATGCCAGGAAATAAGCAAGGAGGAAGCTTGGGGAAAGTTTTCAGCTTCAATGTGAAAATGTCAAGCTACTATGCTCTTGTGGGAACTCGGGGAGAAAAACAAGTGTGAGAAAAGACTAGAGAAATGGCCAGGAACCAGCCCAAGTAGAGCCTGTGTGTTTTGACAATTTAGAATAACGGAAGAGACACCTTCAGAGGAGGGGGACATACCCCAGTATTCACAGTCATTCATCCTCCATAAAAGTACTGAGCACCTCAAGTTCCTGTGGTGGGCGCCATGATCCCCTGTACTGCAGAGCCATGGAGCAAGCCATCGCCCTGTGGTAAGTGATATGGCTTTGGGATTGTGAAGCTACTGCAATCTGCAGGTGCGGATCTGCAATATTCTGACTTAGAAGAAATAGATGTATCTGGTCATTCACTTAGAGAAATCTATTTCTCATACCTATTTGATCTTCACCCATAATTCCTGCTCACAGCTCCCCAAAACTTTGGAATTTCCTAAGTGCTGAGAATGTTAACGGTGTCTCTTGTTAGGCTAAGGAGGTGACTTTTGGGAAAATACCTGAGGGGGGAGCTGGTTGCCAGGGAAACCAGACAGATGATGAGAGGTTTGGAGCTTCAGCCCCACACCCAGACATTTGGGGAGGGGAGAGTGGTTGGAGGTTGAGTTCACTTGCCAATGCCCAATGATGTAATCATCGTGCCCACGTAATGAAGCCTCCATCCAGTCCAAGAGGGAGAGGCTTGGGAGAGATTCCAGCTTGGTGAACGCAAGGCGATTTGGGGAGAGTTGGGCACTAATTTGAGAATCCTGCAGCTGCAGTGTAGATACTCCCCACAAGGTGGCGCCAAAGACCAGAGGGCGTGGACGCACTTGGCCTGTTCCCCACGATGGGCTCGTGGCATCTCTTCACCCTGACAGTTCTTGAGTTATATCCTTCGTAGTAAGTAAGTGATATGGTAGTAAATGAGCTTCCTGAGTTCTGGCGCTGCTCTAGCAAGTTAATTGAACCTGAAGAGGGCATCAGAAGCACCGGTAATAATAACCTCCAACTGTACCTGCAGTCTGAGGAGGCAGTGGGAAGCTGCAATCTGCAGTTGGTCAGAAGCCCAGGTGCAGGCTGGACTTGTGACCCGCATCTGAAGTATAGTGAGGTTTTGGGAGACCAAGCCCCCATCCTGTGGAACCTGATGCTAGTTCCCAGTAGACAGTGTCATGAATGAGTCGAATTCTTGGACAGCCTGGTGATGTCCAAGAATTGCTTGTTGGTGTGAGGGAGCCTACACACACATGCGCATGTGGGAACGGGCCCCTGCACATAAACAGGCTCCTCGAGGGTTTCTTTCTTTAAAACAAAATCTATTGCGGTACCATTGGTTAACAACACCGCATACGATTCAGGGGCATGTTACCACCCCACACCCAGCACCAAGACACCCACAGTCCTCAACCATACCCACTGTGCCTCCTCCACACTTTGCTCTCCCCCCTCCCGTCCTTGAGCCTTAATTCCGCAGTCAGATTTCTTTTTTTTTTTTTTTAAGATTATTTATGCATACAAGGACTGGGGTACAGGCCAGAAGTATAGCGGGGGTGAGAAGATTCTCCAGAGACAGAGTGGGGAGCAGAACAGGCAGATTGATCAAAGTACACTGCTGAGGGGAGCAGCGGGCGAGACAGGAGAGGTCTGCTGTGCCATGTTGGTAGCTCCCTGGCCGGGGATCGAACTCGTGTTGCAGAGGCTGCAGACAGATTCATAGTGTGGTGCTTAACCCCTTGCACCACAAGGGAGGCCCCTGCAGTGAGATTTCTATGACTTGTTACTGGTTTGGGTCTATCTTTCCTTTTGCTTTTTTCCCCTGTAGATTCCCCATGCAAGTGAAACCACAGGATATTTGTCTTTCTCCTCTGACTTGTTTTGCTTCGCGTCATCCCCTCCAGTTCCATCCATGTTGTTGCAAATGGCAAGAATTCATCTTTTTTTTTTTTTTTTTTAAGCTGAGTAGGAGTCCGTTGTGACTATAGACCACATCTTCCTAACACTCTCATCTCTCTTTGGGCACTGAGGTTGTCTCCATACTTGGTTATTGTAAATAGTGCTGCAATAAACAGAGGAGTGTATCTGTCCCTTCGAATTAGTGTCTTTGCATTCTTTGGTTACATACCTTAGACTCGTATTGCTGGATTGTACGAAAAATATATTTTGAATCTTTTGGGAATCCTGTTTTCCACAGGGGCGGGCCAGCGTGCACGGCCCCCAGCAGGGCAGGGGCCAGCACTGCTCTGTCTGGTCTTTTTGAAGCCATCCTCAGGGGCATGAGATTGTATCTCAGTGCGGTCTTGATTTGCATTTCCCTGATGTACTTGATGATGAGTGTTTTTTCATGTGCCTGTTGGCCAGTTGTATGTTTTCTTTGGAAAAGTGTCTGTTTAGCTCGTCCACCCATATTTTGATCTTGTTATTTGTTTTCCTTTTGTTGAGTTGTGTGAGTATTTTGTAGATCATGGATATTAGCCCCTTGGCAGATGTATGATGTGCAAATATTTTCTCCCATTCCAGGCGGGTGTCTTTCTTTTAATGATTGTCTTTCCTTGGCTGTGCTGTGCAGAACCTTTTTTTTTCCTTTTTAAAGATTTAGTTATTCATGCATACAAGAACTGGGGTACAGGCCAGAGGTGCAGGGCGTGAGAGGACTCACCAGAGACAGAGCAGGGAGCAGAACAGGCAGATGGACTGAAATACACTGCTGAGGAGAGCAGAGGGCAAGACAGGAGAGGTCTGCTGTGCCATGTGGGTAGCTCCCTGGCCCCCGGGAATTGAACTCATGCTGCGGAGACTGAGGATAGCTTCCTAGTGCTGTGCTTAACCCCTTGCGCCACCAGAGAGGTCCTTTTTTTTTTTTTTGTTTTGTAAAGATTTATTTATTGGGCCTTCCTGGTGGCGCCAGGGTTAAGGACAGTGCTATCAAGCTGCAGAATCTTTGATGTAGCACCATGTGTTAATATTCTCTTGTTCCTCTTGCCATTGGAGATGAATCTACGAAAACATCACAGAAGCCAATGTCTTGGAGTGTTTTGCCTCTGTCTTTTATGTATTTTATAGGTTCTGGTTTTACATTTAACTCTTTAATTAATTTTTAGTTAATTCTTGTATACCATGTAAGACAGTAGTCTAGTGTCATTTTCCTGCCTGCGGCTGTCCAGATTTCCCAGCACCATTTATTGAAGACACTTTCCTTTCTCCGGTGTATCCTCTTAGTGTCTTTTTCTTAGATTAACCGTAGGTGTGTGGGTTTACTTCTGGGCTCTCAATTCTACGCCATTGGTCTGTGTATCCATTTCTGTTCCACGATCACGCTGTTTTGATCACTGTAGCATTGCAGCATGAAGTCTGGGCATGTGATAGCATCATTCTTCTTCTTTTTTGTCAGGGTTGCTTAGGCTGTCTGGGGTCTTTTGTGGTTCTATATGAATTTGAGTAATGTCTGTTCTATTTCTTTGAAGAATGCCATTGAAACTTTGACATGGATTGCACTGAACCTGTATATGGCTTGGGTAGATGACATTTTAACAATGTTAGCTTCCAATCTGTGATCAGGGACTAGCTTTCCATTTCTCTGTTTCTCCTAGAAGGCTTCTTGACACTTAGAGTAGGATTGTCCAGATATGAAGAAAGTCGGGTTAAATTTCAGGCAAAAGCCTGGAGCACAGCAGGGCTGTTTGGGAGAAGAGAAAGGTCATTTTGGGGAGAGATCAGGAAAGACTGGATGGGTCCTTTCTCTTCCCCATTTTGGGTTATTTGTTTGCTTACGTGTAGGGAGGCACATCTCTAAATGCCAGCAGCCTGCTTGGCCCTTCTTGTTTATTTACAGAGCAATTCAATTCCTGAGCATATGAGCTAGGCCCAGCCATGGCATACAGCAAGAGCAGAGGCCCCGGGGACGGGGGGACCCCCACAGGGCAGTCTCAGGGGAGAGTCAGGAGGCTCTTGGGGCTGGAGTAGGTCAAGGAAGGTGAGGCCTAATGGAATCCCAAGCTAATCTGCAGGCGTCTCTGGTGGGAAGCAGCCTGAGTCTGGAGAGATCCAGGCATCGAGAGACCTTGAGATGCTGAGGCTGGGAGTCAGCACATTCCCTTCTGTGTGACGTTGGAAATAATTAACCCCGGGACCCTACCGGCTGCTCCCACCACCCTTCAGGAATTCAGGCCCTCCCTGCATGACATCAGACCACACTCCTGTCGCACAGCTCTGTGGGAGAAGGGAGTCTCATTAAATCCCTTCGTTAGATGTACTGGCCTAGGGTCACCTGCCTCCAGTCCCCTTCCTGGGACACCTCTACCAGCTCACTGGGCTCTCAAGAGCCTGGGCCGATGGCTGCCTTCCCCCTGAGGCCAGAAGCAAGCCAGCTTTCTGCTGATGAAGGTTCTTTGAGCCTTCAGGGGTCCTGACTCAGCTCACGATGGCCTCTAGGGGAGCAGGGGAGTCCTGGAGGGGAAGGTAAGAGTCTTGGGTCCCAATTCAACTTGTCCACTGGTCACTGTGATGATCCTCTGATATGCAGAGCCTTGCTCTCGAACTCAGTGACTTTGGGATCTAGTCCTCTGAGTCTGAGAGTCAAGTAGTCACGTAACTGGACCGAGATCTGCCCTTGATGCCTGGAGCCTGGGACAGGACCAGGTGGCCCTTTCAGAGAAAGGGGGAGGTTCCTGACCTAGCCTGGGCTCCAGGGCAGCTATTCCAAAGGAAGGAGGTCTGAGCTGAGGCCTGAAATCTGGACAGGAGCTAGCCAGGTGAAGGAAAGTAGGAAAAGATGGGGGCCTCCCTGGTGGCTCAGGGGTTAAAATGTAGCATTATGATGTTATCTGCAGCCACAGCAGCACGAGTTCGATCCCCAGCCAAAGAGGTGACCCACATGGCATAGCAGACCTCTTCTGTCTTGCCTGCTGCTCCCCTCAGCAGTGTATTTCAGTGGATCTGTCTGTTCTGCTCCCTATTCTGTCTCTGGTGAATCCTCTCACCACCACGCCTCCCCTCCGCCCCCCCCCCATATCTCTGGTCTGCACCTCAGCTCTTGTAGGCATAAATAAATAAATCTTTAAAAAAAAAAAAATCAGGCCTCCCCGGCTTGAGCGCAGTGCTGTGAAGCTGTCCGCAGCTTCTGCAGCGCGGGTTCCATTCCCAGCTGGCCAGGGAGCTACCCACATGGTGCGGCAGACCTCTCCTGTCTCACCCACTGCTCCCCTCAGCAGTACTTTCAGTCTGTCTGCCTGTTCTGCTCCCCACTCTGTCTCTGGTGAATCCCCTCACCCTCCCGCACCTCTGGCCTATACCCCAGCTATTGTATAAATAAAAAAATAAAAATAAGGAAATAAAAGAAGGAAAAGATGCACAAAAGAGTCTGTCAAAGCCTCAGTGTGGGTAGGCGGGTGTATTTGGGAACGCAGTTGTTCGGTCTGGCCAGGGGCTAGGACATCTGAGGGAGGAACTGGCCATAGAGGAAGAGCTGGGGGGGGGGGACAGTGAGGAGGGACAGGGTCTGACATGCAGAGACTGCTCAGCTGCCCTGTGGAGAAGGCAGACGGTGAAGATGAGGACAGTAAGAGGTCAGACAGGAGGTGCAGGTGGTGTTTGGGTCGAGGGAGTGGAGAGAACAGGGTGGGTGACCTGCTGGCTGATGGAGTGTCAGGGGAAAGGTTACCACACCCAGGAGGGGGGAAGTTCTGAGAGAGGGAGATGAGGTTGACATCACACAAGGTTCATCCTAGGGAGGAAAAATGAAGCAAGAGACAGGGGCACCAAGACTCAAGTCATCGCCATGCAGACAGGAACAAAGCCAAGTAAATTTTGGTGGTGGCCTGGGGAAGTATGAAGGCCCAGGCCAGAAGACTGGCACCGAAAAAGAGCCAGTGAAACAGCTAGAAATCCAAGAGGAGAGGTCAGAGAAGCCAGAAGGAGTGTCAAAGGGGGCAAGGATCTTCTGCATGCCTCCTGTGGCTCACACCTGGAGGGCCTGGGAGGAGGAGAGAGCTGCCAACGGGAGGGTCAGGGAGCATGGTCAGGGAGCATGCCAGCGTGTGGAGGAGGTGCCCAGTGACCGTCACCTGGGACAGGCCTGAACGTGATCAGGGCCACCACAGAGGCTTGCAGAGATTGTGCACTGCACTCTCCAGTAACTATTCATTCACAAAAACACTACTTGGCGTCAGGGGGAACCCCGTGAGTGGGGAGCTGTTTTGTGAAGCCTGTAGCTGCAGTGTGGGTGCTCCCCACACGGTGGCGCCAAAGACCATCTCTGGCCTTGTTTTTTTTTAAGATTTATTTTTATTTATTTATTTATACAAGCACTGGGTACAGTCAGAAGCGCGGGAGGGTGAGAGAATTCACCAGAGCCAGAGCGGGGAGCAGAGCAGGCAGAAGGACCGAAGTACACTGCTGAGGGGAGCAGCGGGCGGCAGGAGAGGTCTGCGCGCCATGTGGGACCCTCCTCAGGTGGCTGGGGAGCAGCCAGGGATTGAACTGGCGCTGCAGAGGCTGCAGGCAGCTTCTCAACCCAGCGCTCAACCACTGCGCCACCGGGGAGGCCCACTGGCCTTGGTTTTAACTGGGGCAGGCCAAGGGCCAGTTTGGGGATCCCAGGGATGGAGGGCATTTCCAGATGCCGCCATTCCCTCTCCCCGTGGCCAGAACCCTGCCAACTATGACACCCTCCAAGTCTGTCAGAAGAGTCCGAGCCGTAGGAACTTGCAGAAATCAACTACACAGACACAGTCTTTGTCAGGGAGCCAGGCCTGAAGCGGCCCCAGGGGAGCAAGGCATCCCATGATCTGGGAGAGGCAAGGCCGTCCCTCCCACTTGTCATTTAGGAGAAAGGAGTCAGGAAGGAAGGAAGGACGCCTGGCCCAGCCTGGGGACACAGTCACCCCACCCCTTGTCCAGTCAGCCCAGAGCAGGCCAGCTCCCAGCTCCCCCTGGAGGCCAAAGCTGGGCCAGCGGGGACAGTGGAGAGACAAATCCTGGCCTCCAGCCCCAGGACAGAGGCCCCAGGGAAGTCACCTGCCCAGCCTGGCCACCCTGGACTAGAAATGCAGACTTACCAGCTGAGGGCCACCTGTAAATGCCCTGATGAGTAATGACCATGTTTCTTTGAAAATAACACATTCATTGCACACCAGCCTCTGTGTGTGTAAATGCAAAGAAGAAAATCAAACCAGGTGGAACTACAATGCCCAGAGTCCCAGTCAGTAGGAGCAAAGGATGAGCCTCCTGACAGCTCCTGAGGCCCATGAGGCAGAACAGAGGCTGTCCTGGTGCTTTCTCACTCCCCGGTGTCGACTGCGCTGAGCCCCTTCCCCTATGTGGAGATATAAAACCCTCCTCCCCTCCCCTGCCTGACCCCGCCATCTCTCTTTCCCCTCGGGGCACGTGGCTTGGACAAAGCAAGCTCATTCCCACCTCCTCCGCACCATTGATCCTGTCATTCCCTCTACCTGAAATACTTTTTCTTCTGGGTGGTTCCATGACTGCTTCCCTGTCTTAGCTCCAGGTCTCAGCTCCAGTGTCGCTGCCTTAAACAGGCCTTTCCTGACCTTGAGCCCCTCTAGGCAAGGCCTGGGGTGGACTCATCTCTGGCCCCACTGCTGCCAGGCATACAGCAGGTTCCACATATGCTTGCTGAATAGCAGTGAGTGAGTGAATGAATGAATCTGAACACTGTCTGGAGACAGGCTTCTATTCTGTTCCTTCACAGAGAAGTAGGGGTGAAGTTGCAGACCAGAGAACTGTAGCCCCGAGGGTTGTGGGGTAGGGTGACGGAAGCCTCCATTTTTTTTTTTTTAAGATTTATTTATTTATGCATACAAGAGCTGGGGTACAGGCCAGAGATGCGTGGGGGAGAGGATCCACCAGAGACAGAGTGGGGAACAGAACAGGCAGACTGACTGAAATACACTGCTGAGGGGAGCAGCGGGCGAGACAGGAGAGGTCTGCTTCGCTTAGAGTGAGGGAAAAAAAGCAAGCCAGTCCCTGGAGGCAAGCCCAGGTTTAAGCACTACAGTGAAGGGGTGCTGCTAGGGAAACTGGCAGAGGCGCTGGAGAGTGGGGAGAGCTGGAAGAGGGTAAGATGTGTCTCTGGGAGGAGCTGGTGAGGGAGAGGATGTCAATACCCTTGAGGCCACTGTCAGCCCCCATCTGAGGGACCTCAAGGCCAACCCTCAGGAGGTAAGGAGGCCAATATTCAGGAACCTCTTCAAGTTCCTCCAACCACTGTGAGGCACGACGGTCCTTCTCAAGGTGAAGGGCTGCAGGAGTGAAGCCTGAAGGGTGGTGGTCCAGATTTCAAGGTTGGAGAGGGCCAGCAGCGTCATGTTGCTGGGAGGGGTGGGTGGCAGGTGGCGCTGCCCTTTTACCCCAATATAGGGTCTGTGCTCAGCCCCGCCTGGCCCTTTGGCTAATATATACCCCAAGCCTGGGTGCCCAGATCCTGCAAGCACCAACACACATGGACAGGCTCAGAAAGCAAGGCCCGCGCCGCCCCAGCAGCCAGTATCCAGTGAGTGATGAATCCTGTGCCTGGACAAGAGCCCCAACTTGCTGACCAAAGCGCCAGAAGGTAGCAGACGGGGCCGCCTGCCCCCCCCTCCCCCCACAGCAGGGAAACTGAGGCTGGCCCCGAGGAAGAGTTGAAGGCAGCCTCTGGACCCAGGAGGTGTGGGATGGGCAGACTCAGCCTTCCCTGTTCCCCTCCCCCTAACCGGCCCTGATCTTTCCCGGCCAACCCAAGCCAGCAGTGTTTCGGGGGGTCACACGTGGGGGCTGAGGAGCCCGTTTAGGCCTCTATAGCCTGTGGAATCTGGAGAGGGGGCAGCGAGGGGTTACTGTGGGACACTTCTGGAGGGTCTGCGTGGGAAGGGAGGGTATTGCTTTGGGGGGCGACTCCGGAAAGTCGCCCTGTTCCCGCGGATCCCGAGCGCGGAGAATTCCCAGCGCCCCCGCGCCCTCCGCGGCCCCCGCCCCGCCGCGAGCGGCTGCCTGCGCGGGTCACCGGCTTGCCCCGTTACCCAAGAGGGCGGAGCGAGCCGTGGGCGCCTCCGGGGTGCCCGGCCGCGGGAGCGCAGGGGTGGGGCCCGGCGGGCCGGGGGAGGAGCGGGGCTGCCGGGCGACGGGGCGGAGGGAGGGGCGGGCGCCGGCGGCGGCGACAGCAGCGGAGCGGCGCGACCAGGCCGGGCGGCGAGCGGCGAGCGCACGGGGAGCGCGAGGTCCCGCGGCCGGCGCAGCCATGTGAGTGTCCCCGGGGCCCGGGGCCCGGCCGGGCGGGGGCGGGCGCGGCGGCGCGGGGCCTCCCCGCGGGCGCCGCCCCAGCGCCCCGGGATCTGCTCCCCGCGCCGCCGAGCCCCGGCCCCGGCCGCGCCGCGGCCCCTCTCCCCTCCCCCCGCGCCGGGGCGCAGCCTCGCTCCACAAAAGCCGCTGCCTCCGGGCCTGCCGCGCCCGGCGCCGCCTCACCTCCCACGGCCTGGCCCGCGAGGCCGTGCCCGGGGCTCCGGGGTGCGCCAGGCCCGAGGGCGGGCCCTGGACGCCAGCCGGACCCCGGCACGGGCGCTCCGAGCGGAGCCCCGGCCGCCCCCCGCGGGGACGCAGGGCCGGGCGAGGGGAGGGGGCGACGAGGGCGCCGGCCGGCCCCGGGCGAGGTCACCGTCCTGGCCCCGCCGCCGGCCTGCGCCGCCCTGGGGCCCGGCCGAGGCGGACGTGCCTGGCCTGGGGCTGGATTCTCCGACCCAACCTGGCGCAGCCGAAGCCGGAGACGGTCGTGGAGCGGGGGAAAGACTCTGCCCCTGCAAATGGAGGCCGCTGTGGGGTCTCCCAGGCGGGAGCGCCCTGCAGAACTGGTTTGGGGAAGGGGCTGCTGAGGGATTCCGGCCAAGTCCGCCTGCAGCACCCCCTGCCCTCCGCTCCCCTGCGAGGAGGCCTGGGGCCGGCCTTCCCAGTCGGGTCCCGGGGGTTTACCCCAGTGTGTGTCCAGGCCGCGGTGCAGGGGCCGTGGGCAGCCTCATAGGGCGATCTGGTGCCTTGGCCACCACCTGCAGTGCCGCACCTGGGCCCGGGGGGTGTGTGCCTGCACAGCTTCGGGGGAGGGTGACGACCATATGCTGCAGAAGCAGGCCCAGAGAGGTTAAGTAATATTCCCAAGGTCACACAGCTGGCTCGTGGAGGGGTGGGAACTGGATCCCTGTCTGAGGTCTTACCTGTCTCCTCTCCACCCCAGCGGATGGAGGGGGACAGAGGGTGGGACACAGGGCACGAGAACTGGAGAGTGAGGAAACAAATCCTCCAGGCACAAGGGGACTGGATTTGGCTGCCACTTCCAACCCCTCCTCCCGCTTCTGGGGCCTAAGGGGCCGGAGCCCGAGACGAGGGCAAGGACTTGGATAAAGGCCAGGGGGGCGAGCAGGCTGCGCGCGGACTGGGTCCCCATCCGAGAGGGCGCGCCCGAGCCACGGTCGCCCCCCGGGGGTGAGTCGCCCCGGCTGGGCCCGCCCGGCTGCCAGCGTGCCCGGCCGGGAATGCGACCAGCTGACTCAGGAGGGGGCCGGCAGGAAGTGAGGCCACCCGGCAGCCTCCGCCCGATTCCGGGGTGGGGGGTCCAGGACCGCGCCGAACCCCCTCCCTCCGCGCTCGGGCAGCTGCGACATGACGTCAGGAGCCGAGTTTGGGGCAGTTGCCATGGTGACAGGGGCAGACTTAGGAGGGACCCCTTTCTCCCCGGCAGCCGCCCCTCGCCCGGATTATTTTTAGCGTCTGTTTACCTCGGCCGGGGGCGGCTCCGGGGCGGGGCGGGGCTCGGCTGGGGACTCCCCGCCAGCCGGCGGGCGGCGCACACCCCGGCGCTGGGCAGAGAAAGTGGAGGGACCCCTTGCCCCGCACCAGTGCGCCGGGCTGGGCGTGAAGGGGTGTTAGGGGCAGTGGATCTGAGGTCAGGGAAGCGGCCAGAGTTCCGTTCCCAGCTGCCTTGAGCTGGCTGTGCGCAGACCCCAGCGCTGCTGGGGCCGGAGTTGTCTCCCAGGTCCAGAATGGACTTCAGGGCTGCAGAGTCCAAAGAGTCCCCTGGCTCTTGCCTGCCACGTCCCACCATTGAGGTGGAGCGTCTCCCTAGCTCAAGGGGTTCAGCCCTTTCCCTCCCACTCCCAGCAGGGGAGATCCTGCCTATCCACCCCCTGAAATGGTCCCGCAGATGGACCAACAGTTTCGTATTCGGGTCCCTGTGGGACTAGGGGGCTGCTGGTAGCAGAGCCCCAGTCAGAGCAAGAACACTGATGGGACCTTCCGCCTACTCTGAGTCCAGCCTACCCATGCAGTTGCAGAATCCCCGGGTGTCCTCACTGTGGACACCAGCAAGTGGCGGAGAAAGGGGAAATTGTATGTAGGGCAGGGGACTTGGGGTGGACACACATTTTAAATCTCCCGTTCCAACGGGTCAGAATCTGCGGACGCCGTGCCTGGGCCACCCAGTGCCCTCAGTGCCCTGCACACACGCTCAGCTCCTCTCCTTCATGGCCTGGTGCAGCCCCCCAGGGTGTAGTAGGAAGCCAAACAGATCGGGCGCAGCCCCCAGGGTTTGCAGTCTGGTGGGAAGACAGACCCCAAAGGACAACTGCCAACTGAGTTATGGTGCCTCAGGGATCGGAGGGAGGAAGCTTTGAGGCGCCTACTAAGAGGAAGCAACTCAGGGCAGGCTTCCTGGAG
The DNA here is from genome assembly GCF_014898055.3 of Talpa occidentalis. Lineage (NCBI taxonomy): Eukaryota > Metazoa > Chordata > Mammalia > Eulipotyphla > Talpidae > Talpa > Talpa occidentalis. The sequence goes on from NW_023601754.1 coordinate 6,607,766, forward strand.
GAAGAAGTTTTACTTCGAGAAGACATAGAGGAGAGGGGACTGGTCAAGCTGAGAGTAGTGGGGGTGCAGTTCTCAGAGGGGCTGGCAGGGGCTGAAACAGCCGGGGGGGGAGCAGGGGAGGAAGGGAGGAGGCTTGAAGGGTATGAGGGGAGGGACAGAGCCTGGAGGGTCCTTGTTGGTCATGTCGGTCTGGACATTGTCTTGGGGGCTGGGGGTCCCTAGGGGTTGTTCCCAAGTTAGACAAAGGGCATTGAGATTTAGAATCCGGGGGATGGACAGCTGGGGCTTCAATCCCGACCTTGACACACACCAGCTGTGTAATGGCGGACAGATTAGTAAGTGTTAGTAGCTGCAGTCAACGTCTGCCATGTGCTCAGGTAAGGAGGCATGTGCGCTCCAACTTCCCAGCCTACATACGGACTTCCCTTCCCCAGTTACTCCTTCTAGCGGCAAGTATTTCATTTCTTCCTCCCAACTGCCCCGTGAGATAGTCGCTGTTGTTATCCCCGTTAAACAGATGGGTATCCGAAGTCCAAAAAAAGGTTACAACATGTCCTGCCAGGGCCACAAGCCAGTTAGCCTCTGGTCTCTCATCTGTGAAGCGGGGCTGGGAGGGCTTATGCCATAGGGCTGTTGCCAGGATTAAATGAAAAGATGTTTGTTAACTAAGGACAGTGCCTGGCACATAGGATCAAGGCCGGTTTTGGGCAGGTGCCTGTCATTTTTAGGAAAAGCAACAATGTTATTGGATAAAGAACGGGTCACATCCTGTGGCTCAGCGTGGAGACAGGCAGCCCCCTGGGAAGCTGCTGAAGGGTTGGAGGGGAGAATTGGCGATGACTTGGTCCCAAATTCGAGCTATGGTGGTGGAGGTGAGGGGCAGATTCCAGAGATGGCAGGAGCGGGTGGCAGAGTGGGTGTGGGAATAACGGAGACTGAGGCCTCCAGAATGACCCTCGCTTCTGTCTTGAACAGCTGGGTAAAGAGGTGGTGGAGCTCCGGTGGAGAGGTTAAGACCGGAGAGGGTCAGGGCCGAGGAGCAAAGTAGTGAATTCATTTTGGAGACTTCAGACTCAGCACATCCCTCACCCTGCGTGTCCTCACCCAGTTTCCCCGGCAGTTGGCTTTGCAAGCCTCGGGGGCAGAGAGCAGTTTGGGCGAGGGGGAGATAAGGAGGCTGGCAACATTTCCATGGCACTGAGCTGTGGGAGATGCATCCGGGCCGGGGAGATAGGGTGCGGGGCAGATAGGGTCCGGTTGGGGATGGGGAGGACAGATCCTGTGTGGGAAAGTAAGTTGCAACCAGAGAGTGAGGTGGAAAACCAGGAGAGCGTTGCTTCTGGGAGTTCAATGGAACGAAGGGGAAGCGAGCAAGAGAGCACGAAGTTAAAAAGAAAAGCTTTATTGAGATCGAGCAGATAAGGACTAACATTGGTCTGGGCTCAGCCACAGGGAGGTCGCCGGTGACCTGGTCTAGAACCGTCAGGAGTGTGATGGGCGCAGAAAGGGGACAGGGTGGAGCGACGACTGGGTGGGTGTGCGCAGGAGATGGAGGAGACATCGCTTTAAGAAACTTGGCTCTGAAAGGATCAAAATGGGGTAAAGGTTGGGGTACCTGGAAAGAGACAAGAGGAGTCTTTTTCTTTTTGTAGTTGGTTATCTACAGCCAGCCTTACGCTGAAACGCACATACAGAAAGGCTACGAGTGCTAAGTGTAAGTAAGCTCGGTGTATTTTCACAAGGGAACACACTCATAGAGGATCCGGAAATAGAACCCAGATTAGGAAATAAAACATAACGAGCACCCTAGAAGCTCCCTGCGCCCCCCTTCCAGTTGGCACGCCCCAAGAGTAACTACGGTTCTGACTTCTGTGACCATAGACTAGTATCAAGGGCACCAGACATATGTCCCCTTTGTGTGCCTGCTCTTTCACTCAACGCCATGTCTGTAAAATTGCTCCACATCGTTGCACGCCGATGTAGAGAGCTCCTTCTTTGTGCTGTGTAACATTCCTTTATCTACTGATGGGCACTTGAGTAGTTTCCAAGTTTTATGTGGGAGTGACCTGAGCTTGTCGAGAAAGTCTGAAACACATCTATGATCAGGGAGAGAGATGACGAGGGAGAGACACGTATTTCCTCGGGTGGGAAATGAGAGCCTGGCTGAGGTAGAGAATTGCTCTGTGGTTCAGTCCAGCTGCTGTGGCAGGGTCCCTGGCAGCTCCACCAGCCTGAGGGCAGGTACTGAGAAGGCTGGGAGTTGGGCTGCCCAGAGTTGGTTTCTGCCAGATGGGAGGGAAGTGCAGAGCACTCAGGACTTCAGCAGCAGGCAGCGATGGGGTGGTAGCTGTGGCTCCAGGCTGGAGAGAAGGGTGTGCAGGGAAGGTAGGAGGGAGCTGGCAGAGAGAAAGGAAGCAGAGGCGGATTGAGAGCTCTGCTCAGGGTGGTGTCTGTGAAATTCTAGGCTGTATCTCCAGTGACTGGCATATGTTGGCATAGGGTTGTCACTTGATGAGTAGTTGAATAAATAAGTCAAGGACTCACGAGGTCTCAGGTAGAAGGCAGGGGAGGTGGAGTGATGGAGAGAACCTAAAGTCTGTGGTCAGTGTGGTTGTGATTTAGGAAAGGGGCATTTCAGAGTCAGGTAGGTGGTAAGTCCCCCTGTGGGTGTTCCCATGGAGGGTAGCTAGAGAGACCAGAGTTGGGTGGGCAGTCCACCCAAATGCAGAGGTACCAGTTTAGCGGGCATACTGCTGGGTCTTCAACGAGGCAGAGGAGGGTAGCATTTCTCAAACTGGCATCCCAGGACAGCTGGGAATCTGAATCTAGGGGTGGGAGTGGGGGGTAGAAGGCAGTGCAGGTTGGGAATGCAGCCCCTGAACACCCCGCCCCCTCTCTCAGGGAGGAAGCAAGCTCAGCCAGCATTGAGCATCCAGAAGCAGGACCTACCCAAGTGCATGATGGGATGCCCAGTGGTCCTGGGCAGAGTGGCCCCTATTCAGGCTGGAGGTGGACAAGGGATAGTCAAGGAGACACTGGGGGTGGGAAGGGGCTGACCTGGGGAGTCAGCCTGTGTGAGCTGGGGGTCAGAAGGTCGGGGCCTCAGTCCTTGGATGCAGCTTCTGCTGGAGCGGCAGCCCCGGCTGGGCCACGGACCTGATCTCTCCTGGGGCCCTCAGGGGAGTGGGTGGCATGGCCCAGGGGGGCTCTCTGCACGCAGTTAGTCTCGGCTTCCCGCTGGGGCCTCCCTGCACCTCAGTCCCTCCCTCTCCTCAGCGGCCACTCTGTCCTCACTGGCCCAGTCCCGCTACTGCCCAAGCTCCTCCTCCGACGCTCTTAGCCCCTCTCTCCACCCTCGGCACACTCAGCATCCCAATTCTCAGTCCTCTCTGCCTTCAGCCCTCTGCGTGTCCAGCCTTCTCAGCACCCTCAAAAGCCGCTCTACGCCTCCTAACTGCTTTCCATCCAGCCCCCCTCAGGCCCCCCATTCTGTGTTTTCCTCCATATTCCCCCCCACGCCCAACTCCTTTCCCCCACTCCCGACTCCAGGGCAGAAGACCCCCTGCCCTAGGGGAACCCCCAGTCGCCCCTCCCAGAGGCCAGGCAGCCGAGGTCCGGGCGCCCCCTGGTCCGGCTGGGCCCGCCCCATCCCGGGCTGAGTCAGGCGGCAGGAACTGGGCGGGGGGCGGCGCCGGGAGGAGCTGAGGCCAGAGCCAGAGTCCGTGCGAGCCGCGGCGCGGAGCCCAGCTGCTGGGCACGAGTGGCCCTGGGTCCGCGGGGACGCCGGGCCGAGGCGCGGGGTGGGGAGGGGGCAGTCCCGGACCTACCATGAATGCCAAGAAGAAAGGTAGGATCCTGCCTGGGGCTGCGAAGCCTCGGGGGGCTGTCCCCAGGGGGTGCGGTCCGGCTTCTGGGGGCCAAAGCGCGCGTTTTGCCGGAGCGGGGTGGGGGCTCCCGCGCTCCCCTCCCCCGAGCGCACGGGCCGAGGCGCCGGTCCCGACCGGCTTCCAGGCGGGCGCCCCGGGAAGCGGCGGGGGCGGGGCGCTTCTCGGCACTGCTCCCCTCGCCGGGAATCCCCGGGCTGCGGGGCCGGGGGGGCTCGGCGTCCGGGCGCCCTGCAGCCAGAGGAGCTGGAGCGGAGCGGCGAGCGCGGGCGGGCGGGTCGTGGGAGCCAAGCCCGCTCCGGCCCGGCCTGTTGGGCAGCTCCGCCGGGCGCAGGGCGCGCGCCCCGCCCCGCCCCGTGACCTCCCGCGTCCTCCCGGGGTGGGGGCGCGGGAGCTCCCGGTCCACTGGGGTGCAGGGGGGGTCAGGGGCAGGGCTGGGGCGCCCGCCCCGCCCCCGGGTAAACAGGCGCTTCCGCACATTCTTCGCGCGCCCCGCCCCTTTCCTGCCCCTTCCCCGCCCGGGGAGGGTCCCCTCGCGACCCCCCTTCCTGCCCCGCGGCGGGCGGAGCCAGCACCTCAGCAGGAAGTGGGGGCCGAGCCGAGGCCACGCTGAGTCTGAGGCCGAGTCGCCCCGGCCGCCCTGTCATTAGCGCCCGGGACGGGGCGGCGGGGCGGGCGGGCTCCGGGGGTCGGGCCGCGGCCGCTGAGACGAGCTCGGAGGCCGGGCGGCGGGGAGGGGGCGAGCCCGCCTGGCGCTGGACACCCGCCCTCGCCACCCCCAGGGAGCCCCGCGCGGACTCACTCCATGATGTCCCTGTCGGTGCGGCCGCAGCGCCGCCTGCTCAGCGCCCGGGTCAGTAGGAGCCAGTCCTTCGCGGGCGTCCTCGGCAGCCACGAGCGGGGGCCCAGGTACGCGGCGGAGGGGGGCTGGCGGGTCAGGAGAGGGGTCGCGAGAGCCGGATGGGGTTGGGTCGGGTGTGGCAGTGGGTTTGGGGGAACTCCTCTCCCTTGCTGAGTGAAGCCTCTTCTTCAGGAGCATCCCGGCGTTCAGCCCCCCGGGACCCCCACGGAAGCCCCCAGCACTCTCCCGAGTGTCCAGGATGTTTTCCGTGGCGCACCCGGCCCCCAAGGTCCCGCAGCCCGAGCGGCTGGACCTGGTGTATGCTGCGCTCAAGCGGGGCCTGACGTAAGCGACTCCCCTGACCTCTGGTCTCCGGACCCCTCCGCAAGCCCCACCCCTTTCTGCTGGCAGGAACCTGCCCCCCACCTTTCCCTGGTCTTTACCCTGGGCAGCTGCAGGCGGGAGAGGTGAGCGGCTTGTCACCCCTTTCTCCAGGGCCTATTTGGAAGTGCACCAGCAGGAGCAGGAGAAACTGCAGGGGCAGATAAGGGAATCCAAGAGGAATTCCCGCCTGGTGAGTGAAGGCTTGGCCAGTGTGGTGTGGGGGTCTGGCAGGACCAGCTCTGGGTGACATCAAGGCTGTTTTCTGGGGTGACTTAGTGCAGGTGTGACTACAAAACAGGATCCCAGGAAAGGCTGGGGTGGTTCCCATCGCCAGGCCTTGCACTTTCTGCAGTTCCTGACCACAGATGCTTTCAGAGGGTGGCTCAGACCTCCGCAGACATGATTCTGATTAGTGGTCCTGAGGGAGACAGCCGTGGTTCTACCTGGAGAAAAGGTCAAGACATCTCAGAGGAGGAAATACTTGCTGGTCCCTTGACAGAGGAAACCCTGCAGAAGGGGGCACAGCTTTTTCCCCGGGGCTGCAAGAGAGGGAGTGGGTTAGGGGAGGGATTCCAGGGAAGGGGTGGCTTGAGGGCCAGATCTGTGTTACCAGTATCCACCAAGGGCCAGGCGCAGGGGAAGTGGGGGTCAGCTCTGCTGTAACTGAGTGACTGTGGACTTCGGTGTGAGGGAGGGAAGGACAGCCCTAGATGGGTCTGGGGGGCAAGTGTCCCCCCTGGAGTACTCCACATAGCTCTGACGTGCCCCCTCTCCTCTCCCCCTGCAGGGCTTCCTGTATGACTTGGACAAGGTGAGTGTGTAGAGCGTGGTAGTGGAAGAGGTTGGCTCACAGGGAGGGTAGAGGGCCCTGGCCTCAGCCCTTCCTGATGCACCTCTCCCCCAGCAAGTCAAGTCCATCGAACGCTTCCTGCGGCGGCTGGAGTTCCACGCCAGCAAGGTAGTGTGCAGCACGCGTGTGCACCCAGAGTGGGGGTGGGCTGCCATAGGAGATAGGGGAATGCGACGCCCCGAGCCGGCAGCCCAGTAGTAAACCTCAGCATCCTCACCGCCATCCTACTCACCTACCTAGATTGACGAGCTCTACGAGGCATACTGTGTCCAGCGCCGTCTTCGAGATGGCGCCTACAACATGGTCCGTGCCTACACTACTGGGTCCCCAGGGAGTCGCGAGGCCAGGGACAGTCTGGCTGAGGCCACTCGGGGGCATCGAGAGTACACTGAGGTGAGGGATGGATACCCATGAGGTAGAGGCGCAGGGCATGGTGAGAGGGCCTGGTTCTTGACCCCCATCCTGTCCCTGCTTGTCCCTCCCAGAGTATGTGTCTGCTGGAGAGTGAGCTGGAGGCACAGCTGGGCGAGTTTCACCTCCGAATGAAAGGTACTGAGTGCTGAGGCCCGGCTGGTGGGGGGCGAGGGAGGAAAATGCCTGCCTAATATCACCTGCCCCTCAATATCACCTTCCCCCCTCGCAGGGCTGGCCGGCTTCGCCAGGCTGTGTGTGGGTGATCAGTACGAGGTATGAAGAGTCATGGGGAAGGGCTGGGATGGCAGGTTGGCAGCGCCAAGGGCCGCCTCACCCTGCCTGTTCCCCCAGATCTGCATGAAGTATGGGCGTCAGCGTTGGAAACTCAGGGGCCGCATTGAAGGTAGCGGAAAGCAGGTGTGGGACGGCGAGGAGACAGTCTTTCTTCCTCTGCTCACGGAATTCCTGTCCATCAAGGTGAAGTCTCTGCCCCGGACCACAGCACCCCACGATCCTATGATTCCCTGATCCTGTGAATCCTTATGAACGGGGCCCCTTGCCCGGCTCCATGGCCCTCTGCATGTGTGAGCTGGTGGTCTGCATCACTGGTTTCTGTGGCCTTGAGAATAGTGGTTGTGGTTCCCATGAGGCATGACCCTGTAACCTCTGACCATCTGACCTCCTGAGCCTTCATGGGCCTGGGACTCCCATGACCTCAGTCGCCCTACCAACTCAAATCTCTGATCCCCATGCTCCCCGGCTGCTTCAAGCCACCATGGCCCCCTCACCCCACAACTCCAATCTCTGCCACCTCATTGCCTCAAAACTCTGGACCTTTGCCTGAGCCCTGTGCAATTTCAGACCTCTGATCTCCCCCATCTCATGGCCACTATACCCTGGTGACCCCACGATGCATTCTTGGCTACAGGTGACAGAGCTGAAGGGCCTGGCCAACCATGTGGTTGTAGGCAGCGTCTCCTGCGAGACCAAAGACCTGTTTGCTGCCCTGCCCCAGGTTGTGGCTGTGGACATCAATGACCTTGGCACCATCAAGCTCAGCCTGGAAGTCACGTGGAGGTCAGTGGGACCAAGGGACTTGGGAACTGGGCTGGGGGTGCTGCGGCACCTGATAACAGCCTCTTCTCCCTCTAGTCCCTTCGATAAGGATGACCAGCCCTCAGCTGCTTCCACTGTCAACAAGGCCTCCACAGTCACCAAGCGCTTCTCCACCTATAGCCAGAGCCCGCCAGACACACCCTCGCTTCGAGAGCAAGCCTTCTATGTGAGTCACAACCCAGGCTCAGGCTCCACCAACCCCCAGGGGCTCCCTGAGGATGACCCTAGAATGCCCTCGTCTCTCCTAGAATATGCTGAAGCGGCAGGAGGAGCTGGAGAACGGGACAGCATGGTCCCTGTCATCCGAATCTTCAGACGACTCTTCCAGCCCACAGCTCTCAGGCACTGCTCGGCACTCCTTGGCCCCCAGACCCTTGGTGCAGCAGCCTGAACCCCTGCCCATCCAAGTTGCCTTCCGTAGGCCTGAGACCCCCACCTCTGGGCCTGTGGATGAGGAGGGAGCCAAGGCCCCATCCCTGGCCAATGGACATGCCCCTTACAGCCGGACTCTGAGCCACATCAGTGAGGCCAGTGTGGATGCTGCCTTGGCTGAGGCTTCAGTGGAGGCCGTGGGCCTAGAAAGCCTAGCCCGGAGTCCTAACCCTCCTGCACACCCAGATCCCACCCATGGGAAACACACTAGTCCTGTTCCTCCTGCCCTAGACCCTGACCGTTCTGCCACAAGCCACACTCTCAGCACTACAGGCCCTGCCCACACAGCTGCAGACCCTGCCCCATCTGCATCCACAGGCTCAGTTCAGAAGGACACAGACTCTAGCCATTCCGAACTGCCAGGCCCTACCTCCACTACAGATGCCACCTCCACTACAGACGCCACCTCCACTACAGACGCCACCTCCACTACAGACGCCACCTCTACTACAGACGCCACCTATGGTGCTATGAGCCCTACCCACAGTGCTCTAAGCCTCGCTCACACTACCCTAGGTTCTGCCCACACACCCACAGTCTCTCTCCTCACTACTGCAGGTCCTACCCCCAGTGCCACAGGCCCAGCCCAGACTACCACAAGCCCCAGCCACAGTGTCAAAGACCCAGCACATACTGTCACAAGCTCCGCTGACAAGCCCACACTCTTCATCTTTACTACTACAGCCTCTGCCCCCAGTGCCACAGGCCCAGTCCAGACCCCCACAAGCCCCACCCACACTACAGTGAGCCCCACCCACACTACAGTGAGCCCCACCCACACTACAGTGAGCCCCATCCACACCACTGCAAGTTCTCCTCACAAAGCCAAGGTGTCAGCTCACACCACTACAAGCCCTATCCCCCTTGCTGAAAACTCGGTCCAGACCACCAGGAGCCCCACCCACCCGGTCACAAGCCCCTCTGTTGTAACTATAAGCCCTTCCGCTTCAGCAGACCTTGCCACACACCCCAGCCGCTCTGTACACACAGACCTAGCCCTTCCAGGCACGCAGCCCCAGACCTGTGGTCACCCAGCCTCCCCTCCCTCCACTCAGGCCCACCCCATAACCCCCAGCACCTCCTACCCAAGTCCTGCCTGTTCCAGTGGGGAATCCCTCACAAACCCTTGCCCCGAATCCCTGGAGCCCATCCTTAACAGCCCAAGCCTCCCTCCCTCACCCCAAGACCCCGTGCCCCAGCATTCAGACCTTAGCCTGGCCAAGGCTGCCCAGGCAAAGGTCCTGGGGGCAGCTGGAGGGACTGGGGACAGGAGGCTGGAGGAAGCACTGGGTGCCCTCATGGCTGCCCTGGATGACTATCGAGGCCAGTTCCCCGAACTGCAGGGCCTGGAACAGGAGGTGACCCGGCTGGAGAGTCTGCTCATGGTGAGGACGGCAGGGTGGGGCTGGGCCGTGGCAGCACAGAACACAGCAGGCCGCGGCCGCGGCTCTGACTCCCTTCACAACCCCAGCAGAGACAAGGCCTGACTCGCAGCCGGGCCTCCAGCCTTAGCATCACCGTGGAACATGCCCTGGAGAGCTTCAGCTTTCTCCACGAGGATGAAGATGAAGACAATGATGGCCCCGGGGAAAGGTGAGGGGCTGGGTGAGGGAAAGAGGTGAGGTGAGAGGGGGAGACAGGTGGGTGAGGGGGGGCCAGGGGAAGCTCGGGAGGAGAGCAGCAAGACTGAGGGCGGGCGGGAGGGGATGGACTTGGCGGGTGGCAGCTGTGTCACCCCTCCTGTGTGCTCCTCATGTGTCCTTGATGCCTGTCTCCAACCCCATCTGTGTCCTCAGTGCTTCTCACCACCCTCTTCCTCGTCCCTGCACTGCCCGCCTCCCGCGCCGGTCCCCATCAGCTCGTGAGCCACCAGCTCCTCCTCACCCTCGTGGCCTCCCCTCGGACCTGCCCTATGAGGGAGCGCTTTCAGTGCTCCCCCCCGCACCCTGGGTCTCCCAGCATCAACCCCTTCTGTCTCGACCCCGGCTGCCCCGGAGAGCCAGGCCCTTTGGCTCTCCGTCCCGGAGCAGCCCTTGCCGATTCCCAGTTGAGAGTCATGCCCGGCCCCTCCTCCCTCCGCTGCTGCCCAGGTTACGGCCGAGCGCCCTGCGCCCCTTGGGCCACCACCCCTTGCAGCCCACCTCTCAGAGATCTTCCCGCCTGCAACCTTACTGCCGCCCACCCCAGCCCCGGCAGCCCCGGCAGCCCCGGCGGTCCCAGCGGTCCTAGCCAAAGGTGGCCGGGGTGGCCCGGCTCTGGAGACTCCTGCTCCTCCTGCCTGCTGCTCCCGGCCCCTTCCTCTTCCCGGAAGTCCTGTGTGAACTTACCTATTGTCTGTTGTCTTTGTCTGTTCTTCTGGGCTGGGGGGAGCTTAATAAAAAAAACACAGTGGTGACCAGATGGTGATGAGTGCTCCTGGGGTGCTTGACCCCATTTTTCTCTCAGGCCCCCAAACAGTCCGGAGCCTGGGGCTGAAGATAGCCTAGACTCACCTAGTGCCCGTCCCCTCAGCACAGAGTGTCCAGCCCTGGACACTGCCTTGGTCCAGCACCTGTACCACTGCAGCCGCCTCCTGCTGGTGAGGCTAGTGGTATTCCCCCCACCCTCCCCTGTACCCCTTTCCTCAGGGAGCCATTGGCCCTCCTGCCTCCTCTGAGTTATACTCCCTAATGCCCTGGGCCCTGGCTGTGGGCTTTTGCTGAATGGAACACCTTCCACACTCTGGCTCCCCACCACCTCTCCCAATGCATGCTGGGACTTAAAGTCCCTGGGCTCTATCCTCCCCAAGTCCTCCCTTGAGGTCTGAGCTACTTGGCCACCCGTTCTCCAGAAACTGGGCACATTTGGGCCCCTGCGCTGCCAGGAGGCCTGGGCTCTGGAGCGGCTGCTGCAGGAGGCACGAGTGCTTGAGGCAGTTTGCGAGCTTAGCAGGCGATGGGCAATCCCTGCCACCTCTGCCCAGGAAGGTAAAGACCCCAGGGGCTCTGCCTCCCAGTCTGCCCCAAGCTCCCCCCTTGCCCGACCCATCTCCTTGTTCCCTTGCTGACGGTTTCCCCGCCTCCTCAGTGGTGCAGTTCTCAGCCTCTCGGCCCGGCTTCCTGACCTTCTGGGACCAGTGCACAGAGGGATGCAGCCCCTTCATCTGTCCTGTGGAGCGGGTGCTGCTCACCTTCTGCAGTCAGTACGGTGCCCGCCTCTCCCTGCGCCAGCCAGGCTTAGCCGAGGCTGGTGAGTGGGATGCCAGCCTGCCCTTTCTGCCCTTCTTTCTCAGATCCTCGAGGGGACCTCAGGGAAAGGCCGGGTCAGCCCACACAGATGTGCTGAGCTAATAAGCACTGGGAAAAGCAGCTGGTGTCTGGGCTCTAAAAGACCCAGATGCGTAGGATTTGGACAGGGCATGCCTGGACCTGAGACTGGGATGGGAGCGTCCTCTTCCTGTTGAGGGCCTGGGTCCATCCGAACCCTGAGGCCTCGGCACTGCCTCCCACAGTGTGTGTCAAATTCCTGGAGGATGCCCTGGGGCAGAAGCTGCCCAGGAGGCCCCAGCCCGGCCCTGGAGAGCAGCTCACCATCTTCCAGTTCTGGAGTTATGTTGAAGCCTTGGACAGCCCCTCCATGGAGGCCTTTGTGACCGAGTCAGCAGAGAAGGGTAAGGCAGCTGCCCTAATCACAAAGCCGGCTGACCCTAAGGGCGGGTGGATGTGAAGGCGTGGGCGAGGACAGGCATATGAAAGACCTCCCCAGCCCAGGAACTCCTGGCTCTGCCACCTTGTCCGACCCCCTCCCTCCTTTCAGTATTACTGGTGCGGAATCTGAACTCGGATGACCAGGCTGTTGTGCTGAAGGCCCTGAGGTTGGCGCCTGAGGGGCGGCTTCGAAGGGATGGGCTTCGGGCCCTCAGCTCCCTGCTTGTCCATGGCAATAACAAGGTCATGGCTGCCGTCAGCACCCAACTCCGGAGTCTGTCATTGGGCCCTGCTTTCAGGGAAAGGGTGAGTTGGGCAGGGCTCACTTAAGAACAAGGGTTGGAGTCTGGGCTTCCAATGTCCAGCAAATTTTGGTCTCTCGCCTTTACCCAGGCCCTGCTGTGCTTCCTGGACCAACTTGAGGATGAGGATGTGCAGATAAGGGTGGCTGGCTGCCTGGCCCTGGGCTGCATCAAGGTGACCCCTGCCAACCCACCTACCCTTCCTCTCCCCTCCCCCAGCGCCCCCTCATGACCCTGGGCCTCTGCCCCCTGCTCACCTTACTGCTTCCTCCCCCTGTAGGCCCCTGAGGCTATTGAGCCTCTGGTGTACCTGTGCCAAACAGACACCGAAGCTGTGAGGGAAGCTGCCCGGCAGAGCCTGCAGCAGTGTGGTGAGGCCGGGGGATTGGAGATGTGGGTCAAGAAGTTCTGGGACATTTTGTGGAGGGAAGTAGGGGTGAGGTGAGGTTGGGGTGGAAGGGCTGGGAAGGGGCTACGGGAACTCCTGACCCCATCCTCACCCATTGCAGGGGAAGAGGGACAGTCTGCCCACCGAAGGCTGGAGGAGTCTCTGGACGCCCTGCCCCGTATCTTCGGGCCCGGCAGCATGGCCAGCACGGCATTCTAAACCCCCACCTGCCGCTCCCACTGCCCCTTCTCCCCACTTTCAGGGCTCATCAGGCACTGGCAGGGAGGGTGAAGGCTGGCTCCAGACACCCCTCCCCCACAGATTCCTATCAATGAAAGTCTAATATATTCTTCCGTTGCCCCTGGGGTTGGTAGAGTCAGTGCCTGCAGTCAAGTGCCTCCCAGCCTCGGCTCAGCACACTTGCCACAATCAGTGTCCCGGGCCTGGCCCTCCTGCCTCTGCCCTGCTCCATCTTTTGGTTTTTTGTATTTTATTTAGAGTTTTACAGAAAATAAAAATGCAAATTGCCTTTCCTAATGTCCTGACCCTCTTCTCTAGCACCTTCTAGCTATGGCCCTTCCTGACACCTCTGCGTCCACATTCCAGCTGTGACAATGGCACATGCCTTTGTCTGGAAATCCGGGTGGAAGAGAGTCCAGAGGCTGCTGAGAGAAGCGGGAAGAGCAAGAGGGCGGTGGGGTTGTGGAGGAAGTGAAGGCTGGCCAGTCCTGAGCTATGGGCCCCTGCTGGACTGTGGAGTTGGACTGCGGAGTTGGCAGAGAGAGGGCCTGGAAGGCCCCAGTCCTGGGAACAGCTCTCAGCACCTAGGGTCACCTAGAGGCAGGGAGCAGGCTGGGGAAGGGTGGTGGTATGGGAGCTTTTCGCCACCAGGGGACAGCAGAACCCCATCCGTGAAGGCCAAGCTGCAGCTCTTCCCCTTCGGCCCAGGCAGCTTCCTATAGAGGGAGCTGAGGGCAAGGAGCTCCCCCCGGGCTGCAAGTAAGGGAAAGGAGATCCTTACAGAGGGGAATTGGTGGCGCCTAGGAGGCAGAAGACCCGGATGGATGCCCTGTGACCCTGAACAGTAAGTCTCTCCTCTGCCGGAGCCACCTTCTCTGTAATAACAAACCTGACTGAATTCTGTGGCTGACCAATCCATGCGGCTGCCAGAAGCAGAGACCTGTGGGAGGCCCACGCCCAGGGCGGGAGAAAGAAGCCCTCCACCCTTCCCCTCTCTCCAGAGCTTTCATTATGCCCTGGGCCTCCACTCCCTGAGCCCACTCTGGTGTCACAGTGCCTGTGGCAGTAACACAGCAGCGTGATACGCTGGTAGTATGTTTGCCGCACTCTGGAAGAGCCATTGAGGTGCCAACAGTCCTGTGGTGGTGGTGGTGGTGGTGGTGGTGGTGGGGTGACCCAGATCCCCAGGGAGCCCTGCTCTCAGTGTTTTGGCACTGTGTGAGGAGGTTTGGCTGGGTCCTTAACCACCTGCTGGGAAGTCAAGCAGAGCAGAAAGAAGAAGAAAAAAAAAAAAAAAAAAAAAAAAAAAAAAAACGGCAACAGGAAGGCGCACAGGAAACACCTGTGTGTGGATGCAGGTGGCTCATTCCAGAAGGGTGGGGGTGGGGCGGGGGCAGGCCAACCGCCCTCAGCACACTGGCTGTGCTGTACTCCCGCCGTAACTCTGGAGGGTGGCGTGGCGGGGATGGCGCAGCTCAGCTTTTTGGTCAGCTGGGGCAGCAGGGGGTGGAAAAGGCAAAAAGTGTCCAAGCCAGCAGCCACAAGAGCCATTGCTCGTGGCTGCCCCAGGGGTCCCTGCAAGAGGATTGTAGACCCAGAACCACCCTAGGGCTGAGGCCCAAGAGGCCCACTGGTAGGGCAGGACTGTCCACGTGCACCCCGAGCGCAGCCGCTGTGGTAAGTAAAGAGGAAGTGAACAATGGTTGACCAGGTCTCGGGAAAGTACAGGCGGGGGCCTGGGCCAGTGGGAGCTCACAGCTCAATCCACAGGAGAGGACGGGGCCTGGGCAAGACATGGAGGCTGCAAAAATATCACCCCAGCTGGGGTCACTGAAAATCTGAGTGGCCCTACATTCCTGCTCTCTGAGGAGGGTCCTGAGGTCCCTGCAGCCAGCTGTGGACAAGAGTGGGTGCGAGGTCAGGAGGGGCAGGAGGCGTCTCACAGGTGCTTCCCACCGGGCAAGACTACTCCCAGCATCCCCCCCACCCCCAACCTCCTACCCGGCTGTCAACAGGTTCCGAGAGGCACTCGTCCCTGCTGCCCCGCACTCTGGACAGCAGGGAACCTGCTGCCCCCAGGTGATGGCGGGTGAAGACACCACTAGGAGTCAAGGGCACGCAGGCAGGGAAAGCCTGTACCCAGGTCCTGTGGCGCCTGTACCAGCCTCCGAGGGGACTGAAGGAAGTGGGCCTCTAAAGCCTCTGACACACCCGGAAGCACCCCGTCAGTCACGTCCATGGAGGCCACAGCCTCACGTTGCCCATCATTACTGGGACTTTCCCCGGAGGAAACAGAGCGCACTGCAAAAAAGGGACCAGGCCGAGGTAGTCCAGGATATGATTTATTGTGTCGGTGCTCACTGGAACCTCCCCCGCCCCTGCTGTCCTCTTCAACCTTACCTTTCCTCCCGTCTCCCACACTGCTTCCTCATGCATTCAAAGCTGCGGAGAACCAAAAAAAGAAGAAAAAGGCATGTTTGTGAAGGCAAAGAGGCAGATGGGTTGGCACATGGGAAGAGGACTGCTTCTTTGTCTCGCCCACAGAGCGGGGGTGCCTTCCTTGTGTTTCTGTGCCTGGTGTGTGGGTACAATTTGCTGAACCCTAGGCATATGACATGCTCCTTCCTTCCCCCCCACCCTCCTCGGCATCCCTGGAGGGTCCTAATTAAGGCATCCATCCCCCATGGACACAGCCGCTTGGCTTGGCTGCTGGACCTGGCTCTTCTGGGCCTGGGCAATACAGGAAGCTGAGCTTGCCAGGGACTCCGAGGCCTATCTGCACGAGAAGGCAGAGCACTCTGTCACTCAGGAAATAAGACTGTCGTTGGCCTGCAAGAAAGGAGCCTGCTTCAGGAGGTGGCGATCAGGTGATGGCTGTTTGCCTGACCTGATGTCAACGGTCCAGTTTCGCTCGGTACACCCAGGACATACGGACCCTAATCATTGTTGACTTAGAGCAGCTGAATAAACAGCTGAACTGCTCTGGCTAACACCTACGTTTCTAGCTATTTCCTCTGAACCTCCTTACAACCGTCCCTGCCACCGCCTGGCGCATCCTCTCACAAACATCTCTCTACAGGATTCCCTTTCGGCCCTCTCCTCGCTCGTGAAACACTCCCTGAAGCAACTTGTCCATTCCTCCGGGCTCCATCTGTGCTGAGGCTGTAAGCCGAGGAGTGTCACTTCCAGACCCCCATACCCAACTGCTGACCTCCTTTGAACGCTGGAGTACTTCAAACTCAATGTGCTCAAAGTCAAACTCAACACCTCAAAGCCTGTTTCTTCACCAGGCCTCTGGAGTTAACAACTCCTCAGTTCCCTGAGCCATACAGCTGGGCCTCATCCTTAAGTCTTTAGCTCTGCCCCCTCTTCCCTGTCACTAGAATCCTTGCAATTAAATGTTCCAGATATTTCTAACTCCCGTTCACTTTATCCCCATCGCCACCACTCAGGTTCAGGCCACACTGGCCTCTCACCTACACATTAACCTGCCCCTCCCAGGCGCGTCTGGTCGTGCCCCTCTTCCATCCCTTCTCCTCAGGGCAGACTGGTTTCTAAAACATGAACCCACCTCTACAGGCTCTCTGTTTGGTAAGGAAAATTCTAGCCCCCTCATCCTGTCTCACAAACCTGAGTCAGTTCCCCTCACAGCCTCACTTCTAGAGCCGCCCGACTTCTCGCTCGGCCCTGGAGCGTCAGCAGACCACTCACAGGGCCTGCTTGCCTCTCCTGGTGGGGTGAGTCCTCACTCAACAAAGCCTGTAGGCTCTTGGAAACTGACTTTAAGGGAAGCGACATAACAAAACCAGCTCCTGGACATTTCATTCCGCCTCACTGGGATGTTTTTCTCATCGTTACACTGAAATGCCGTTAAACAAACAACATCATTTGAAGACCTGTAGCACACGCTTCCCATCCCACATCTTGCCCAGCAAGTGCCTGTTCACCTGACAGGCTTCAACCCTGACATCGCCAATGTCCCCAGGAGGCGGCTCCCCTACTGCAGGCCCCTGCGCACTCCCTGGCGTGGCACTAGTCGCTGTACTACCAGTACCTTGCGGTCACTTGTGTACTCTGTCCCCCTGTCCATCCGCCCGCCGGTATATAATGACTGTTCCACTAGGCAGCAGACCACCCAAATCTGTTTTCAAACAGATATTCTGAGATTTAGTCCACATGCCACCCAATTCTGCCATTGAAAGTGTACAATTCCATGGCTTTCAGTATGTTCACCGAGCTATGCAATCATCACCGTGGCCAACTTTAGAGATTCCCATCAAACTGGAAAACTCTGCACCCTTTACCTGTCATTCCTCCCTGCTCATGCGGCAAACACAAATCTACTTTATGTCTCTATAGACTTGCCTAGTCTGGACATTTCTTACAAGATAAATCAAGTTAGGTCTTCCCAATTTATCCAGATCCAAGATTCACCGGAGAATTTCCAGTGTTTCCACTGCAGAGGCCTTGGGTGGGGTTAGGGAATCTGTGTTCCAGGCAATTCTCTAATCAGGTTGCGTCTGCCTTTACTATTCCCAACAATCAAGGCCAAATACACAGTAGGTGGCCAAAAACCAGCTTTTGACGAAAGCCTCTAAGACTTGTCTCTAGCTCTCGGTTTTTTATATCCAGTTCCCTAATTGATGTATTGGTCTTATCTCAAACACGACTTGAAAACCTTTCAAGTATAAAACTACTATATGTTTAATGCAGAAAAAAATCCTGGAAACTCAAAACGCTCCTGGAAGTGCCCCATGAAGCTCAGCTCTTTAAAATGCACTTTCACCTCTGGGGTCTCAGTTAAGGCCTGGGTGCAAGGCTGGGCAGAGCACAGTGCAGGGAGGCAGAGCTGAGTTTTAACAGGTGGAGGCAAGCAAGCTGAATCCAGAGGCCCAGTCAGAAACATGGCTGAAGAGATGAGTAGGGCTAGGATGGGGGTGGAGTTGTGCAGTCTCTGAGAAGTTTGGAATTTACCCCCAGTGCCCCGGGGGAGCCCTCTGAGGACTTGAAGCAGGGTAATGTGACCACATCTGTGCTTCAGAAAGACCACTCCGGTGCTTGGAGAGAGGAACAGGAAGTAGTGAGGAGTCTGCGCTGTGGTCAGAAGTGACAGTGGCTTGGGTCAGGAAGAGGCAGCGGGATGAAGAGCAGGTTAGAGTGACGAGGGGTCCTGAAGGCAGAGCAGACAAGACTCTGGTGATGGAGAGGATGCTGGTAGCTTTCAGGGGAGAGCCCTAGAAGCACAGTGGGAGAGTGACCTGGGAGCGATCCAGGAGGAAGTATTTAGAAATAAGCTGGATATATAAGTGGGCCAAGAAGATAAGCGTGTGGGCTGGATGCAGAAGCCTGAGCATTGTCCTTGCTTTATGACTGTTGGGCTATCCAGTGACCTGTCCTTCCTCCCCACCTGCGGTCCATACTTTTACTTGCCTCTCCATCCCTGACTCCTGCCTACTAATGTTTATGGCCTCTCCAGGCTAATTTAAGACAAAAACATATGGCACTCGAGGGCTAGGGGGCGTCATCTACCTCCAGTATTACCTAGAACTGAGCAGTTATTAAGGACATCCTTAGAGAGGAATAAGTCACCGCTCCAAATACCTCTGCTGCCTGCTTTCGGAAAACCTAAAGCTTCCACCATTAAAACCCTTCCTTTGGGTTAAGACAATAGTGTCAACTTGCTTCCCTAGCCCCCAATATAAATCGCATAAAATTTGGAGAAGTGGTAGGAGATTGGGGACCAGAGAGAGGCGTCCAGAACCTCCCAGGCAACCTCGGAGCTACAGCATCATCTTCAGAAGAGCCATAAAAATGGAAAAGTTATCTGCCAGAGTGAGGAACTCTGAGCAGCCAGCAAAGAACAGGAAGAGAGGGTGGGGCTGGAAGATCTGAGTATTGTTCTGGTTTTGCCAACAAGTTACTGGACAACACGGAGCATGCCACTTCATCTCTTGAGTTTCGGACCCAACTATGCCCGGCTCTTCAAACAGAGTGGTGAACACCCATGCAAAGGGCAGGCAGCAAGTTGTTCTGGAAGACGAAAAGTGTACAGATGAGATGGATAATTAAAGGGGGATTAATACATGCACAAAGAATTTAAGAGCAGAGAACAGAAATCCTCTGCATGCCAACTACATGTGGCATGTAGGCCTAGGTCAAGTTCTTTAGATTTTAGACAGTAGTAATCTGAACTGAGAAAGAAAAAATAAATATGGTCTTTACAGAGGTTTGAAGAAAGCAGAAATCAATAAGGAAAAAGTCCTGTGGTTTGGACAGATGATATAGACGGGCAAGTATTCAAAAAATTAGGAGAAAGTGGTTGGCCTTGGCATGAAAAGGTTTCTAAAGGTCTTAGAAGGTTTAGCATCACTACTCCACTCCCTAGTCCAATCATGAGGGATGACTTCCTACCCCCAAAACTCTTGGGCCCTCTTATGCTCTTGAGAATGGCTGATCTTACGTGCCCCTGCCTTGCTGGCTAATGCCTTGTGGACCTTTAACACTCACCTGGAGTGAGATTCTCCTAGAGAATGATTTGCTTATTTCTGAGTCAATTTCTTCCCATTATAGCAATTGCACCAATCATTTGTATTATTGCATTATTGTTTTTGATTTTGTTATTTTTTAACCAGTCTTTGTAGTTGGACTGTTATTTCAAGGGCAGGAAAAACATCTTGGGTCATCTTTGTAGGCCCAGTGCCTCAAACAGGGAGTTGAGCATATTCAGTGTTTGCTGAGCGGGGTATTATGTCTCATGTCTGTCCTCAATAGGTAAAGAGGCAACGAGATTGTTCAGGTGTAACTTTAGATCTCGCCCCCTAAGTGGGAGGGAGATTCTTGCCCATCACTACCCAGAATATCTACCTTTCTCCTTCATTTCTTGACTCTTTTGCTCAAAGCATTCTGAAAAAACCTGTACATGGTCACGACTATTGCAAGTTTTTTTTTAAGATTTATTTTTTATGCATACAAGCACTGGGGTACAGGTCAGAGGTGTGGGGGGAGGGGTGAGAGGCTTCACCAGAGACACAGGGGGGAATGGAACAGGAAGATTGACTGAAATACACTGCTGAGGGGAGCAGCGGGCGAGACAGGAGAGGTCTGCTGTGCCATGTGGGTAGTTCCCTGGCGGGCGATGGAACTCGTGCTGCAGTGGCTGCAGACAGCTTCATTGTGCTGCGTCTTAATAACCCCTTAAGCCACCAGGGAGGCCTATTGCAAACTTAATATGAGGCAACAGTATAAGCTAGGGAAGATTTTGAAAATAGAATTTTTCTCCCGAGACTTACAGCACAAAGTATACCTTCCCCAGAAAGAACGGTTCCCTGGCCACAGAAAGCTTCATCAGTAACTAATTCTATTCATTAATCCAAGAATGGTTGTCAGAGAGTAGATCTGGGAATGTGGGTAGGCAATAAGATGTATAGAAATAAGAAGTTACATTTATTGTACGATTCCTGGTGCCTAGAGCTATGCCAAAAGCTGTACTTTTATTTTCTCATTTAATTCTTACCACGGTGTGAAGAACAATTACCTCCTATCTTAAAGAGAAGAAACCTGCATTTGAGTTGTTGCTAATTCACCCAAGAATCACACAGCTAATAAGGAGACAAGACAAGACACAAAAGCCAGACAATCTGACTCTAGCATCCAGAGGTGATATTAAACACTCAAGTTATATAACTAACATTTTGTAATCTAATTAACAGCACACCAAAGCTTTCTAGTAATTTAGCTTCCCAGGAGGCTCTCCTGTAGGGAAAAAAAAAAATGGCTTTTGCCAGAACAGGGAGACTGGTCCACTTTTCAGTTAGTAAAGCAGCAATCTGCTTATCCATCAAGCTCTCTGGATATAGACGACATTCCTAGTTCTGCTGGTGGCCTCACCAGTACCACATGGGAAGCCAACAGCCTTCTGCTGATAATGCCCTTAATTTTGACGTACTGTGAACAGAAAAGATGGTTCATGGGAAAAACTGAATCACTGCGAGTGGTGGTAAATCATTGCAGTTCTTTTTGGTCCGGAGTTGTCCAGCAGGGGACAAACCTGTCCTTATTTTTAATTATCCCAACTGTTTCATAGGTTCTTATCATACTACTTTTCCCTCTCAGCTTGTTTCTGCCCAGCTCAAAACATCCTATCATTTTGTCTTGACTTTCTGTTCAGTGCCCTCTGGAGTCAATTCCATGAAGCAGGATACATCATGCTTTCCTACAAGAAAACCTTTCCCTTTTTTCTGTCCTAGTGGTCCTCAGCACTTTCTCAGCCCCGTGTCAAAACAGCACACTGTTTTCAGAAAGCAGGCCCCAATGTCACCTGGGTCCCATTCCTTGTCCTGTTTTTTTTTTAAAGATTTATTTATTTATGCACACAAGAGCTAGGGTACAGGCCAGAGATGCAGGGGTGAGAGAATTCACCAGAGACAGAGTGGGGAGCAGAACAGGCAGACTGACTGAAACACACTGCTGAGGGGAGCAGCAGGTGAGACGGGAGAGGTCTGCCTTACCACGTGGGTTGCTCCCTGGCCTGGGATTGAACTCATGCTACAGAGGCTGCAGACTGCTTCATAAGTGCATTGCTTAACCCCTTGCGCCACCAGGGAGGCACCCCATTCCTGCCTTTTAAGTGGTGCCTCAAAGGTCATATAGTTGTGAATATAGTTGATACCATGCAAATAGTTATTGTCTTAGTCCATCCAGTCTGTTATAGTAAAATACCACTTACTGGTTAACTTAAAACAACAGAAAGTGGGCCTCCCTGGTGGCGCAAGGGGTTAAGACACAATCTATGAGGATGTCTGCAGTCTTTGCAGCACGAGTTTGAATCCGGCCAGGGAGCTACCCACATGGCGCAGCAGACCTCTCCTGACTCACCTGCTGCTCCCCTCAGCAGTGTATTTCAGTCAATCTGCCTGTTCTGTTCCCCACTCTGTCTCTGGGTGAATCCTTTCACTCCTCCCCTCACGTCTGGCCTGTACCCCAGTTCTTTTATGCATAAATAAATCTTTAGAAAAAAAATAAAGCAACAGAAGTTTATTGCTCACAGTTCTGGAGGCTGGGAAGGCCAACATCAAGGCACCAAGGTTGCATTCTAATGAAGGTCCTCTTCCTGGTTCACAGCTTGTGTTCACATGATGGAAGGGACTAGGGATTGCTCCAAAGTCTCTTTTCAAAATATTTCTGTTTAAGAGGGTTCCATCCTTGGGGGCCTCTCTGGTGGTGCAAGGGTTAAGTAGCAGCACTATGAATCTATCAGCAGCCACTGCAACATGAGTTCGATCCCCCGGCCAGGGAGGCAACCCACACATGGAGGAGTAGACCTCTCCCGTATCGCCTGCTGCTCCCTTCAGCAGTATATTTCAGTAGATCCACCTGTTCTGCTCCCCACTCTGTCTCTAATGAAGCCTCTCAGCTGCTCCCTGCCACCGGCACCTCTGGCCTGTACCCCAGTTCTTATATGCATAAATAAATTTTTTAAAAAAGAGGGTTCCACCTAAGCACCTTTTTTTTTTCTTTAAAGATTTATTTTATTTATTTATACAAGCACTGGGTACAGTCAGAAGTGCGGGAGGGTGAGAGAATTCACCAGAGCCAGAGAGGGGAGCAGAGCAGGCAGAAGGACCGAAGTACACTGCTGAGGGGAGCAGCGGGCGGCAGGAGAGGTCTGCGCGCCATGTGGGACCCTCCTCCGGTGGCCGGGGAGCAGCCAGGGATCGAACCGGCACTGCAGAGGCTGCTGGCAGCTTTGCAACCCAGCGCTCAACCACTGCGCCACCGGGGAGGCTCTGGCCTTTTTTTAATGGCTGAGTCCTAAGGTGTACATAAGAGATAAATGGGATAATTTGATTTCTAAAAAACATTCCGAATACTTCACACAACTGTAGAATAGTAGCTAATTACAGAAGGCAACATCTACCTGAGATTAGCAACCAGGAAACTTGGATCCTGGTGTTAAAAAACCAAATTATCCCTTTTCTTCAGCTTAATGTTGCTGGAGAAAAACCACACGCTGGCCAAAGCAGTTTAAACTCATCATCACTCATTTCAAATGGATACCCAAAGCTGCCAAGGCAGTCCTACCAAGAAAGCTGTAAGCTGGGGCCTCCCTGGTGGCCTAGGGAAGCAGACCTCTCCTGCCTCCCACACCGCTCCCCTCAGCGGTGTATTTCACTAGATCTGTCTGTCATGTTCCCTACTCTGTCTCTGGTGAATCCTCTCAACCCCTGGCACCTTTGGCCTACACCCTACTTCCAGGTTTAAAAAAAAAAAAAAAAAAAAGCTGTAACATGCTTTCCCTTCCCACTGCATTTGCATCCATTTTCACCTTTGTTACTCTATTACAGAGGCAGCATCCTCTTCCCAAACACCGTCAATGCCCTTCATTTTCTTACATTTTCCCATGGATTTCACTCCTATATAGATCAGGCAAGCCTTCTCTCTCCTGTATAATTCCCAATCAAACATACTCTAGAACACTACCATCTTTTAAATGGTAGTGTGGAGTCCCCTCTTCACTCCATATCCTCCCACAGTTACCCCTCATTTTTTTTTTTTTGTAGATCTCCAGCGGCCAGCGGCCGGGAAACGAACCCGCGCTGCAGAAGCTGCGGGCAGCCAGGCAGCCCAGCGCTCAACTGTTGCGCCACCAGGGGAGGCCCTACCTACCCCTAATTTCTTTGCTTCCTTTGCAGTAAAATTTCTCGTATTACCTCGATGTGTTGCCTCCATGTTCTCACTTTCCCGTTCACTCTCCAACCCATTCTAGTCATGTCCACATCTCTGATTTATCAACACAAATCAAGTCAAGGTCAGTGATATTACTCACTGACCTCCAAGGTGACCAATCCAATAGTCCTATTTCTGGTTCAGGTTTACCTCTCAGCAGTAATGGACACAGCTTGACAAGGCCCTTGCTACCGCAAACCTCTTCCCTTGGATTCCACAGTCTCACACTGTGGACTGCCTTCTGTCTCCTGGCTCCTCCCTCTCAGCTCCCTCCATTATCCCATCTCTAAATGCTGGAGTGCTCAGGATTTGGCCTTAGAACTCCACTTTTTCTCCCAGTCAAGAGATCACATACAGATATGTAGTTTAATCAGCTCATGCAGTTTAAAAGCATATTTAGTGGCCAACATCTATCTGGATATTTTGCATTTAAAAAAAAATCCAGATTTCTGATTCCTTAAGGAAAAAAAAAAAAAACTGTCAATACAGGACTAGCGTGCTCACAGTGTAACAATCAGCCGCGTAGCAGAAGCTGTCCCCTTGATGCCTGGGTCTGCTTGCGACCTGTGATATCTAAAGCAAGGAATCTGGGGATACAGATTCCCCTAAGTATTAAAAGCTCCTCTTCCGGAGGCACCTGAACACCTTCCAGTCAGTCCTCCACCAACTTTATCGCAGGTTGGGTAGAATCCGCAGGTGCAGCCCGGGAGGGGGAGGGGCGCCCGCCCGCACAAGTTTGAGTTGCGGAAGGTCTCCACCCACGGAGAACTTAGCAGCTTTCGGGGGGAGAAATGCACTTTAAAATACGGAATGACACCGCACCGAATACAGGAAGTCCTTTCGGCAAAAGACTACTACGGTCGTGCAAGAGCCATCAAGTCTGGTCTTTACGGGCCTCTCCAGGCGGAGGCGGCCTGGGGCTGCCGAGGAGGCCGTCTTCTAGGGCGGAGATCCCCCAAATGTCGCTGCGCAAGGACAGCCCTTCTCGCCGTAGCTCGCGGCCGCCGGATTGTTTCTGAGAAACAGGGACCGGCCGGGCCTCACTCGGTGGCGGGCCGGGCTAGGGCGGAGCCTGGGGCGGGGCACGGCCCCCGAGCCGCCACGGCCCCACGGCCTAGCCCCGCGCGCGCTTCCTCCAGAAGCCCTGCCCCCGCTGTACAGGTTCAGGGCGGGAGACGGCGGCCGCGGAGCCAGGTCGCGCGCGCCAGGATTCCGGGCCGCCCAATAGCCGCGGCCTCCGCCCAGGAAGCCCCACCCAGCGGGAGCCGGACGTCGCGGCGCCCGCGGAGCCCACGCGCGACCCGGCGAGGGCGCGGGAGGGCGCGTGCGGCGTGACGCGACTCGCAGCGCGTCCCGTGACGCCATCGCGCCCGCTTTTGAAAGTTGGCGCCCGGGGCCGCCTCCCATGCTGCCCCGCGCCAACCCCTCCCCTCACCTTTCCTCCCCCGCCCTCCACTCGTCGCCCGGCCGGCCCCCCCACCCGTCCCTTCCCTTATCAGCACCCGCGGCCCCGGCAGCGCCGACGCAGGCGCACTGCACCGCGCCGCCGCCATTTTGTGTCCGAGCCTGTGGAGCGATTAAACCGTGCGCGGAGCTGCTTCTTTGGCGGCAGCGGCGGCGGCGGTAGCCGGTGCGGGTGCGCGGAGCTGGCCGGAGACGCCGGGTGGCCGGAGCGGTGGAGCGGCGGCGGAGCGGGCGCTGCGGGGGGTGTGGCGCGGAGGTAAGGGGGCCCGGGGTGGAGGAGGTTTCTCGGGCCGCCTCTAGGTGTCACGATGGGGCCGCTCCGGTCGGCGCTGGCTGCAGCCCGGCGCCAGCGCCGCCGCCGGGGGGTGTTTGTCTCCCTCTACCGTCCCTGCTGCGGCGCGGCCGCCGCCATTGCCCGTCGCCGCTGCGGCCCGGCCGGCCCCCCCCCCGCCCGCCCGCTAGGCCTCCCTGTTGGCGGCGCGCTAGGCCCGCGGCGGCGGCGGCTCCAGAGGCCCGCGCGCCGGCGACTCCATTTTCCTTCCTTTGTCTCTGCCCTCGAGGCCGGCTCTTGGCCCGGCCGATCGCCCGGCCGCGGCCCGCCCTCTGCCCTCCGCCCCTCCCGCGGCGGGTGGCCGCCGCCGCGAGGCGATCTCTACGCCCCGGCTTCCGCGCCCGCCTGGCGCGGGGGTCCCGGCCCGCGGCGAGCGCGCGCAGCCCGGTCTCCGCGCGGTATGGGCGCCGGGCGCGGCGGACGCCTCTCGGCCGCCCATCCTCCCGCCCGCCGGGGCCCCGGAACCTACCCGGCCGCGCCGCGAGCGTCCGCCGCCGCCCGGCTGCTGGGCGGTCGCTCCCAGTCCGCGCGCCGCTGCCGCTCGTCTCCGTCTCCGCCGAGTGGCGCAGGCGGCGCTGCTGCGGCTGCGAGCACAGGGACCCCAGAGCTGCCGAGAGCTCCCTCTGCAAGGCTGGCTGAGCTGCTCGCGCCTCGACGCCGCCTGAGCGGGCGGGGGGACGCGCGCTCGCCGCCCCCGCCAGGCCCCAGTGCGCCCCCAAACTTGCGCCCGGGCTCCTCGCCGGACCTGACCGGTGCCACCCCCTACCGTGGGCGGCAAAAGGCATGAGTTTCACACCCAGGAGTTTTTCTCCAGCCGTGGTCGGGCTCCGTGCAGTGGTAACAGCCTGACTTCGGGAGCTCAGAGATCTCAAAGGGTTCAAAACTTAATTTCACTCTGATCTCAAGTGACGTGTCAGATCGCTGAATTCGGGATTATGGGCTTGCTAGGGGATTTCGAGCGACCCTTGAGTTTCCCTCCCGCTTCGTAATATCCTCATGCTAACTTACTACAATACTTAATACCTGATGCTCTAGGGCTGGGCAGTTCTGCCCCGGGATTGTGCAACCCGATCTAAAGCGCCAGTAGGGCAGAATGAATTTATTCTTGACTTCACTGGTAATTTGCCCATACGCTGAAATATGAGGGTTGGTGTTGTAATTGAATCCTGGGTGACTAGCTGCGGATGGTTTATAAATATCTACGCCCAATGTAACTACTCTGTAGTAGCAGACTTCCTGTAGCCCCGAGTTCAGCGTCAAGTAAACATTCGAAGACGTAGTTTTCGTGTTTCTTTGAGTTTAGATCGACTAGGAAAGTTAAAATTCCACGTTCCTTGTGGTGGCAAAAGAAGTTAAATCAGGCATGTATTTAAATTTATTCAGTTAAGTCTTCCCGTTTCATTCAAAAACTTCCTGTTGAATTGCCAGTTTTCTCTTTTTGTTTCCTCAAATACTCCAGTACGTTAATACAGTATCTTGCAACAGTTGATTTATCAACTGGGGTAGCTTTGGAGCGAAGTCTTGATTAACTTTCTTTGGGGGGGGAGGGGTGGCTGGAGAAAAGCTACTTTAAGCTTGTGAGGAAATTAAAACAGCCGGGTGCTAGGCTAAACATAGTTGTGCTGTCCACTGTGTGTGATTTCAATCTGTAGGATCTTGCCACAGTCTACTTCCATCCGCCAGTCTTTCAGCACTCCCTTTTTGAACCCCATAAAATGTTCCTTCACCCTCTCCTCCACAATAAAATTGCACTAAGTTACTAAATGTAGTGGTGTTGATAAAATGTCAGTCTTGGGAATAGAACCAACCTCATTGCCCTAATACATTCAGCTGCTTGTATGTTTGCGGGGGGTTTTGGTTTTGGTGGGTTTTGTGTGAGTGTGTGTTCTTGTGATTTTGGCTTTATTTTCCTTTTGAAATTGAGGGTGGCAAGTGGCATGTTTTACTTAGTAAAATAAGCTCCACATGAGTTACAAATTAAAATCCAGCAGGTCTGTGATGGAGCCAGAAGTAAAGTTTGTTTTCTCAGGTTAGCATTATGTGCTCCACAGACTTTATTTTGCTTCTTGATTCAGTTGTACTATATGCAGACATCAGCTTCTTGGTCTTACAGATCACTTACGCTGTTTTATTGGTCTTATAGATCGCTTATGCTGTTTTATTGGTGTAGATCTTGTCCACAGAGATGCTATCCTTTGAGATTTCCTTTGTGCCAGGATTCATATTTTGTTTCTATTGGAAAAGTAAATGTATAGAGAGAATAAACTGAGGATGCAAGATTACCCAAAGGAAATGATTACTTGAATCAGTAGTATTAGGAAGGTTACAACAGGAATGGCTCATACATAAGAAAATCCTGCCTACTTAAGAGTAGTTGTTGGGCTTCCCTGGTGGCACAAGGAGTTAAGCCTCAGCACTATGAAGCTATCCTCAGCTTTTGCAGCAATTCGCTTCCGGCTGGCCAGGGAGCTGACCCATGTGGTGCTGCAGACCTCTGCTGTCTGGCCCTCTGCTCCCCTCAGCAGTGTATTTAAGTCAGTTCGCCTGTTCTCCTCCCCACTCTGTCTTTGGTGAGTCCTCTCATCCCCCACACCGCTGGCCAGTATGCAAGTTCTTGTATACATAAATAAATCTTTTTTAAAAAGTAGTTATTTATATGCCAATCATTTGTATTATAAATTGCTTTTCAGTTAACATTAGGGGGGCCATACAGCCTACATAAGAAAATTTAGAAGTAAAAGTTAACCTTCAGATGCGTTCAGAGCTTGAGGGTTTTGTTTTAAAGGATAGAAGAATGAGGGTACTCACTTATGACTTTAGTGGGTGGCTT
This sequence comes from Talpa occidentalis, assembly GCF_014898055.3. Taxonomy (NCBI): domain Eukaryota; kingdom Metazoa; phylum Chordata; class Mammalia; order Eulipotyphla; family Talpidae; genus Talpa; species Talpa occidentalis. Next base: position 6,635,653 of record NW_023601754.1, read on the forward strand.
GGGGAGTTCCTCAGCCACCTGTGGCTGACTAGGGCCCTGAGGAACATTTCTATGGCAGAACCTTGCACAGTGGTTCCTGCTGGCAGAAAGATTCCCCTAGAGACTTTTTTTGCTTCAGAGATGTTGCTGGCATCTTATCCATTCTGCATCATCTACCTCATAAGCTCTATTTTATTTTTTATTTGGTTATTTTTTTTTTTTTAAATAGAGGCATGTTTTATTTATTAATTTATTTGTTTGTTTGTTTATACATGCACTGGGTACAGTCAGAAGCGCGGGAGGGTGAGAGAATTCACCAGAGGCAGAGCGGGGAGCAGAGCAGGCAGAAGGACCGAAGTCCACTGCTGAGGGGAGCAGCGGGTGGCAGGAGAGGTCTGCGCGCCATGTGGGACCCTCCTCTGGTGGCCGGGGAGCAGCCGGGGATCGAACCTGCGTCGCAGAGGGCGCGGGCAGCTTCGCAACCCAGCGCTCAACCGCTGCGCCACCGGGGAGGCCCTATTTGGTTATTTTTTAAAGATTTATTTTTATTTATGCATGCAAGAACTGGGGTGTAGGCCAGAGGTGCAGGAGGTGAGAGGATTCACCAGAGACAGAGTGGGGAGCAGAACAGGCAGATATACTGAAATACACCGCTGAGGGGGCCAGGGGGGTGAGACAGGAGAGGTCTGCTGTACAGTGTGGGTCAGTTCCCTGGCCAGGGATCGTACTCAGGCTGCAGTAGTGGCTGGCTGCTGGCGATAGCTTGATAGGGCTGGAGACTTTAACCACTGCACCATTAGGGAGGCCCACCGTTTTATTTTTTAAACCAGAACCCTATTTGACAATCTGTCCACCTTATATACCTGTCTTGGTTCCAAATTATTTAAGGCTTGCTTTTTTTTTTTTTTTTGGTGCTAAAAATTAAAAGTTTCTCTTTAAACAACTAAGATGTGTCATAATTTAAGACTTACAGGTTTAGAAAGAACAATAATGATCAGTAATCTAAAACAATAATGATCAGTAATTGAAGACCATGTTCCCTAATTGAATGTGTGGATTTGTCTTACTATCATTTGCTTTTTAAACACCCTGAAGCTTTCTCTAGTTGCTGTCTTCAGGTCTTGCCTGGCATTTTCTCAGTGAGTTAGTATTTGAGTGCAAAGATGTGTCATTGCATATGTAGACTGCCAACATAGTCTACAGTCCCCAAGAATTATTTTTTTTTCCCCCGGGCTTGAGCCTCATTTTTGTTCACCTTTATTATTTTCAGGGACACAACATTCCCTTCTCTTTGAGGTATGCTAGTGACAGTATATGGACTCCAGTATAAAGTGTTTCTTGGATTAAATATCCTAATCATTTGTATTGTTATAAATTTCCTTTCATCAGAGAAAACTTTTCTTTAGCTCCATCTAAGAAAATGTTACATTAGCTTAGTTTTGTGGGCTTTAGGTAATTATGAAATGGATTCCCTCTTTGTTTTACCCCACGTACTAAATTCTTTGAAAACTTAATTCAAATATAGCTGTTTCATTTCACTTGGGAGTTTCTTTTCACTTTTTTTATTTACCTTCCTTTGGAGTCAAGTTTCACTCTTCTGTTGCCTGAAGCTTAACAGTTTATTTATTTGTAATTTAGGGAGAAAATTGTCAGCTAACAAGGTGTTCCATTATCTGACTAAATAAAGTATTTCATTGCTGTGCTTCTAGGGTTCTCAACCATCAGTGAAAGCTTCCCCCCTTATTAAAATGAAAAATATAGTGCTTATTTGCGGTGTTAAACTAACTTAATCAGTGATGTCACTACTTGCTGAAGATAAGGAAATAAACTATTGACAAATTATTTCTATATCTGAGAATTAACTTTTTTGGTAGTTTGTACATTTGCCACATTTGGTTGTAAAATCACAGTGAGGTGCTGTTTTCATAATTACAAATATCAGTCCTTTATTTAGCAAATTTTTAAAAAGCGAATGTCTTATTATTGACTGGCGCGGATATTTATGGAATGTCTCAATTTGTAATGCAGCATTAATAGATACATGTTTTTCTGATGTTACCAGTCTTAAGCTTGTCCTCATTTTGCTTTGTACATATGTGTATATGTAGTGTTCATAAATTGATTTGTGCTTCTATTTTAGAATGATCACAGACGTGGGGCCAGAGAACAAGATGCACTAGTGGGCACATTGTTGACTAGGAGCGTGAGAACTGGGTTCTTTTTTTTCTTCCTCAAACTGACTTTGCAGCCACGGAGAGGTAAATGCTATTTCCATTTCTTGGTTTTAAAAATGGGAATAGGAAAAGCCCTACTAGGGTGTGGGAAGATGTAGTGGATCATTCTTGGGGATGGGGACAGGACCAGGAGCATACAGAGAGGCTTTAGAGAGTCTTGGGTTTGAAACTCTGCATTGCCACATTCCCTGGTGACATTGAGCACCATTATATAACCTTTCTACTCCTACAGCTTTTATTTGTGAGAGAATAGCTCCAATTACAGAGCATTAAGTAGTATTCTGAGCATGTACATGGAAATGGTTGTTGCTTTTCTGTAGAAATCCTTCGAATGTACATATTTTCACTTATTGGCAGGTCACCTTAAAAGTCCATTGTCTGAGGCATTTTGTAATTTTGATAAGGGATAGAATGAATCCTGTTCTTGAGGAAGCTGGTATCCTGGATTAAAATTTACTTCATTAGTGAGTTAGCCTAGCAGATGACACATGTTTGCATGAGAGAGTGAGACACTTAAGTTTTACTTTAGCCTATAGTATCTGTCATAAAATATTATGGACATCTTAGAGAACTTGAAGCAGGCCTCATAAATGTCAGAGTCCGTTAGATTTTGGAATTTCATAAACAAAGAAGGATTCTAGGTATGAAAATTCACTCTTTTTGGGGTACCAAAAACAGCTTTCTTATCCTTTAGAAAAAAGTGAAAGTAATTTAATTGCACTTGAGTAAAGGTGGGAGTGTAGAGGTGGGAATTACAAATGCTGAGATTAAATAAGTTTAATGAATGAATCACCTAAGTGACTACTAAGATTTTTCTTACAACCTGTGCCTGGTTCACTAGTATTCCTAGTAGTGAAAACTCTATTGTTCTCCAAATCTGTGGGCTGTTTGGCACCTCCGTTGATGGAAAGGACATGGTCTATGTGCTAGTATTCTGTAGCTGCAGTAATACTCGTGCCCTGCAGGTTCTTGTAGGAGCGTTGATACAGAGTGCATACTAATGAGCTGCTGAAAAGAAAAATAGTACTGATTTGAAGAGCTATTGAAAAAACTAGCCTTAAGAGTTTGGGAATGGGATTGTAGGAACATGTTGGTCGCTTTTTAAGTGTTATGGCTAGTTTAATTATTTAGATCCCTGTTTCTCAAACTGGGATATGAATACCCTTAGGGTACAAAGTGCTATGATCCTGGGGTACTTGAAGCCACAAGATAAACATGACCCATCTTCTTGGAGCTTCAGTTGTGCTCATTGAGGGGGCCGTAAGTTAAGTAATTTAACTGGTAAGTAATTTAAAATTTTTTACCTTAAAACAAATACATATTGTCAGAATGTGAACACTGTACACAGTCCAAGGTAACACAGGTCTTCAACAAAATGGGGTGTGATTTCCTGGGGTTGGAAGCACTCTGTATAGTTACTACACTGGCGTATTTGATAAGCTAGATAGATTGTATCACATGGTGCTCTTTGCTTATATGCCTGTTCCTCTGCATGCCTGGCATGCACAGAGCTCTACAGATTGTAGGCAGATCTGAATGACTGAATCAAAGCAAAAATATTGTCATCAATTCCATTCCAATGATTTAAGAATTATAATTTAAAAGAAGCAGCAGTGGATAATACCAGATCTAAAACTAAATTCTATAAAACAGATTATCACAAATATCACATTAACTCAAGCATAATTAACAGTTAATTTTAACAATTTATATTGATTTTGCTCCCCCCATTCAAGTTACGTATGAGAGTAGTAATAAAACTTGCCAAATCCCAAACGAGAGGCCTTGTGATTCCTAAGATCATTCTTCGAAGCAACTATTCTTAATAATTTTGTGTTTGATGATTAAAATACTATTGCTAGTGTATTGCTTTTAGTAAACGTGGCACTTTCGATTTATGTTTTCTATATTGATAATTCATGCCTTTTGAATATGGGTTTTACATTTGAACCTAATTGGGTCGGAATAGACTAAAATGTGATGTTCTCTGATGTGACGTGAGTTGGATCAACCCAAATGTTTTAGATGAGCTCTAAATATCCGGTATTTATTGAAGTCTTGTAATGTGCTCATTAAATGCTTTGAACACTTGCCTTTCTACTTTGTGCTAAGTACTGCATTAGGTACTGAGGGTTCTAAGATGAATAGGAAAAGATTCTTTTCCTGAGGATCCTGAGTTTAGAGCAAGAGGTCTATAGTAAGTGTTGTTGGTGCTCTCAAGGGTGCAGGGAAAGACAATCACAGGAGTTGGTGAAAGATGTTGGGAAAGTCAAATGCTTATAAGATTTTTTTTTAAACATGGTACAAAAATGTAAATTATGGAGTAACAGTAAAGGAAAAACCTAGCATATAGCAAGAACTCAGTAATTTTTTTTTTTTTAAAGATTTGTTTTTATTTATTTATACAAGCACTGGGTACAGTCAGAAGCGCGGGAGGGTGAGAAAATTCACCAGAGCCAGAGCGGGGAGCAGAGCAGGCAGAAGGACCGAAGCACACTGCTGAGGGGAGCAGCGGGCGGCAGGAGAGGTCTGTGCGCCATGTGGGACCCTCCTCCGGTGGCCGGGGAGCAGCCAGGGATCGAACCGGCGCTGCAGAGGCTGCTGGCAGCTTCGCAACCCAGCGCTCAACCGCTGCACCACCGGGGAGGCCCTCAGTAATTTTTTTTAAAAGATTTATCTATTTTTAGCTATACAATAGCTGGGGTACAGGCCAGAGGCGCGGGAGAGTGGGAGGATTCACCACAGACAGAGCGGGGAACAGAACAGGCAGGCTGACTGAAACACACTGCTGCGGGGAGCAGTGGGGAGACAGGAGAGGTCTTCTGCGCTAAGTGGGAATCTCCCTGGCCAGCCAGGAATCGAACCCGCGCTGAACAGGCTGCAGACAGCCTCATAGCGCTGTGCTCAACCTGCTGCGCCACCGGGAAGGCCCTCAGTAAGTAATTTTTTGAGTGAATGTTTTGGGGAAAAAATGACTATAAACAGACCTCTAAACACTTCCAAACAAAATTTAAAACTAGTAGTAGTAGTAACGTTAGGTTTTGAATAACCTTCTAGTTCAGACAAGTTATTTTAAAATGCAGGTAGATCCCCCCACTTTTTAATTTGATAAACCAGAATTACCAAATTAGGGAATAACAATATTTAACAATAGGAGTTCGGTTAAATTATGATACATCTATATAAGAGTGTCATCCAGCTGTTAAATTACATGCAGAAATATATTGAAATGGAAAAATATTTGAGACATACTGCATATAGATTATCTAATAGTATGTACAGTATGATGTCGTGTGTGGGGTTGTGTAGTTTAATAGTTATATGGCCTTTGGCAAGCCCTTTAGGAGTTGACTGTAGGTACATATATAGGGAGGTAGCTGTGAATATAAACAAGAATGTTTAGGTAAAAGTTAAAGGGTTGTATTCTTACGTAAGTTTTTTCTTATTTATGTTGTATAACTTTATATGTTTTTTAAAGATTTATTTATGCATACAAGAACTGGGGTACAGGCCAGAGGTGCAGGGGGTGAGAGGACTCACCAGAGACAGGGTGGGAACAGAACAGGCAGATTGACTGAAGTACACTGCTGAGGGGAGCAGCGGGTGAGACGGGAGAGGTCTGCTGCGCCATGTGGTTAGCTCCCTAGCTGGGGATCGGACTCAAGCTGCAGAGACTGCGGATAGCTTCACAGTGCTGTGCTTAACCCCTTGCGCCACTAGAGAGGCCCTTTATAATAATTTTTTTTAATTAATTTATTTATACAAGCACTGGGTACAGTCAGAAGCGCGGGAGGGTGAGAGAATTCACCAGAGCCAGAGCAGAAAACAGAACAGGCAGATGGGCCAAAATACAATGCTGAGGGGAGCAGCGGGCGTGGCAGGAGAGGTCTATGCGCCCTGTGGGACCCTTGCCAGCTGCCCGCTGGGGATCAAACCGGTGCTGCAGGGGCTGCAGCTTCGCAGCCCAGCGCTCAACCGCTGCGCCACCAGGGGAGGCCCCCTTTATAATAATTTTTAAAAGGGAAAAAGGAATCCAGTTCAGTAGGAAGTAGTACTAAAGGTTTCTAATAAATGCAGTTAAATAATAATAGCAGTTTTCGCCCAGCTTATTCTGGCAATATGTTGGACTTCTTGAGATTTGAGGGCCTTGCTAGAATACTCTTGTACAAGTGCAGGCACAGGAAGGGTACTGGAAGCCATATATCTATCCAAATGTTACAGGAACCTGAGGCTGCAGAGATAGTTCTTGAAACCTTCCTCACTTAAATTTGATCTTCAGAATTTTTTGTATCTTTCAAGTAATGCTTAGTTTCATTCTTTGGAAGAATGAAATACTAGAACTTAGAGAATTCTTTCACTCTCTTTCCCCAGAAGTAAGCACTATTAACAGTTTGGTGAGTTCCTTTATAGTTTTTTTTTTTTCCCTGTGCTTTTTCATAAATGGCTATGTACATATAATACAATTTAAATTGAGATGGCATTGCTCTGTAACACTGTATATGATTTAGGGGATTAGCTTCACACTTCTTCAGATGTATGTCACCACAGCCACCACCAAAATACCCAAATTTATATAATATAATATAATCTTTATTCATTCATTTATTTATTTATTTATTTTTTAAATAGAGGCATGTTTTATTTATTTGTTTGTTTGTTTGTTTGTTTGTTTTGTTTATACATGCACTGGGTACAGTCAGAGGCATGGGAGGGTGAGAGAATTCACCAGAGCCAGAGCGGGGAGCAGAACAGGCAGAAGGACCGAAGTACACTGCTGAGGGGAGCAGCGGGAGGCAGGAGAGGTCTGCTGCCCTATGTGGGTCAGCTTCCTGACCGGCTGGGGATTAAACTCGTGCTGCAGTGGCTGCAGTGGCTTATTAGCTTGTGTCTTAACCTCTTGTGCCATCAGGGAGGCCCAAGTCTAGTTATTTTTTTTTTAACATGTTTTTAGAACTTCTTGAATATTGATTAGCTAAACCCGATTCAAGATGTGTTATTATTCAAGGACTTGGTGTGAGGTTTATTGTGATTTTTTTTTAATAGAGGCATGTTTTATTTATTTGTTTGTTTGTTTGTTTGTTTTGTTTATACAAGCACTGGGTACAGTCAGAAGCGCGGGAGGGTGAGAGATTTCACCAGAGCCAGAGCGGGGAGCAGAGCAGGCAGAAGGACTGAAGTACACTGCTGAGGGGAGCAGCAGGCGGCAGGAGAGGTCTGCGCGCCATGTGGGACCCTCCTCCGGTGGCCGGGGAGCAGCCGGGGATCGAACCAGCGCCACAGAGGCTGCGGGCAGCTTCGCAACCCAGCGCTCAACCGCTGCGCCACCGGGGAGGCCCTATAATATAATCTTTAAAACAAAATAAATTGTGCTTCACAAGTAGTCTATACAACCTCATGGGGGAGGGGGTGGATTTCAAACAGTGAAAATTGGTAATAGTGAAAACTTCTCTCTGATACTTCAGTTTCTTCTTCAGGGGTTATGAATAATTCAGTTTTTCATGTACCTTTCACAGGAATTTCTCTGCATACATAAATAAATGGTAGCATACCATACACATTTTTCTGGACATTTGAATCGTTTTGAATCATTTGCATTAGGAAAAAAAAAATGCCCTAGTAGATGTCCTTCTTGCATACAGGGCACGTGTGTTAGTGTATCTGTAGGCTAAATTCGTGGAAGTTACATTGCTTATTTCTAGACGAGGGTATATACAAAGGCCCAGAGACACAAGAAGATGGAGATGGGTGGTAAGGAAGCAAAAGGGCAAGTGGGGAAACTGACTAGGAGGCCGTTGTGCTGTCCAGACAAAATGCAGTAGTGACCTGGTTTAAGGGAGAGGATCTGACCAAAATTGCTGTTTGTCTAGTTTTGTTTTGTTGAACTATTGGAATCCTATCCCGTAGCATCTTTGTAATCTTTGTTCATGTTAGATGTGAGTATTTTCCTTGTTAGGTACCCTATGTAAACATTACTAGGGCCATGCTTTAGTTTTTTGACCTGTTCTTTTGGGTACAGCGGTCCCTTATTGGCCCTAGCTTTTTGCCTTCAGCGCTTCATTTTTCCTGTTCCCCATTATTTCAGTTACTTCGAAAATAAGTATAAATTATTTTGTGAGGGGGGCCCTCCCTGGTGGCACAAGGGGTTAAGACACAGTCTATGAAACTATCCGCAGCAAGTGAAGCACGAGTTCAGTCCCCGGCCAGGGAACTACCCACATGGCGCAGCAGACCTCTCCTGACTCACCCGCTGCTCCCCTCAGCAGTGTATTTCAGTCAATCTGCCTGTTCCATTCTCCACTATGTCGTTCCCCACTATGTCTTTGGTGAATCCTCTCACCACCACCACCCCCACACACACACACCTCTGGCCTGTACCCCAGTTCTTGTATGCATAAATAAATAAATCTTGTAAAAAATAAATTATTTTGTGAGGGAGAGCCAAGTTAATTGTAAATTTGAGTGCATAGATTTCAAGGTGTATACATTCAGAAACAGTTCTCAAGCCTGGGCCTCCCCGGTGGCACAGCGGTTGAGCGCTGGGTTGCGAAGCTGCCCGCGGCCTCTGCGGCGCTGGTTTGATCCCCAGCTTCTCCCCGGCCACCAGAGGAGGGTCCCACATGGCGTGCAGACCTCTCCTGCCGCCCGCTGCTCCCCTCAGCAGTGTGCTTCGGTCTTTCTGCCTGCTCTGCTCCCCGCTCTGGCTCTGGTGAATTCTCTCACCCACCCGCGCTTCTGACTGTACCCAGTGCTTGTATAAATAAATAAATAAATCTTTAAAAAAAAAAAAACAGTTCTCAAGCCTATTTTTGTTATTCGTAAATATTTGCTGATTGTGTGACTACTAGATTAGCTACATCTTAGCTAATGGCTAAGTAGATTATGCTATCAAGTATATAGTTGTAGTTCTAAGCATATTTTACACTGAAATGAAATCCTATTTCAAAATAGATTAGTTTGAAAGTGGTAGATAGTATACTAAGACTTCTGAAGAAAAGCAGAAATCTTGATGTTCTGTGTACATGGGGAGATTATACAAACAACGATCACACCCTGACTTTGAGCAGCATTTCTAGTTTGAAACATCTTAATGGAGGGAGAAAAGAGCCAATCTGGTAAATTACATCTGATGTTTGTGACTTTTTTGCACAATGTGGGATTCTTTTTTAAATTTTTTGCATTATAGATGTAAGTGCCACTCAGTAAGGTGGTATGTATAATCTTCATGTAAATAGATTTTGAAGGCTTCTGTCTAATTCTGGCCTGCAGACAAAGGGACTTTGAAGTAGAGAACTAGCTTTTGCTCCTTGATTTTGTTCACTATGTGCAAGTGTTAAAAGTTCCTGTCTGAATTTTTTAAGTTCTGAAGTGGGTGGTACTTATTCCCTTCTTACCTAATAAGGATGAACCTAATTGATAACCTTTAAAAAAATGTAGGACATTAAAACCAGACAAAATTTTAAGTCATCTGGCAGTCACCTCATTTTATAGATGTGAAAAATAAAAAGCAAAGTGATGGTACCCAAAGTTACAGGTACAAATGTTTTATTCTTTTCCTGTCTGGTGATGAATGGTCTCTTGGTTTCATAGAAAATCCTGCTGCATTTGACTCTGTATCTAATTATTTGGTAATACATTTGGTTTTTGTAGCTCTCTTTTGACAGAAACATATCAGTGTATATCTATTGAAAAACAATGTGGACGCGATACATTTTAGCTCTGTATATAATACACCTGCGCATTGGCACAAGTTTTCAGTATGTACTTGTCAGAATTTTTAAAAATATTGTCACCAGCTTTGAAGTTTGTCCATGTGTACAGAGCTAGGCTCTGATTGTCACTAATATTAAAGCTTGGTATCTAATACTATGGCTATTAGGATTTTGAACTTACTCTCTTTCTGTATATGTCAAGATTTTTCCAGAATCCTTCGGTAATTTCTGTGATTAGATCATCTTTGAGGCTGTGTTGGTGTTAACATCTCTATTTTTAGTACAGTTCACTTGAATCACTGAAAGGTTTAAATTAGTTCAGCCCACTGTTTATATAAATTCTGGTATAACATAGCTGAGACAGCATGGTCACTACCATGTAATATAAAGCAGGTGATACCCTAATTGTTTTTAATATTGGTGCTTCTATTTGTATCCTATAACTTCCAACTCTACAATTTTTCGTTGTAAGTTTATATTAAGACTATACTAGTGATTTGATTTCCTTTATTTATTTAAAGATTTATTTATTTATGCACACAAAAGCTGGGGTACCGGCCAGAGGTGGGGGGGGTGAGAAGATTCACCAGAGACAGAGTGGGGTACAGAACAGGCAGGCTGACTGAAATACTCTGCTGAGGGGAGCAGTGGGCGAGACAGAAGAGGTCTGCTTCGCCATGTGGGTTTCATTCTCCCTGGCCGGCCTGGGATCGAACTCGTGCTACAAAGGCTGCCGATTGCTTCATAGTGCGGTGCTTAACCCCTTGGGCCACTAGGGAGGCCCAGAATTATTCTATAGTAATAGAGGATACCCTAATTGTTTTTAATATTGGTGCTTCTATTTGTATCCTATAACTTCCAACTCTTTATTTACAATTTTTTGTTCTAAGTTTATGTTAAGACTATACTAGTGATTTGATTTCCTTTTTTTAAAATACTGATTTATTTATGCATACAAGAGCTGGGGTGTAGGCCAGAGGTGTGGGGTGGGGGTGGGAAGGGATGAGAGGATTCATCAGAGACAGATTAGGGAGCAGAACAGGCAAACTGACTGAAATACACTGCTGATGGGAGCAGTGGGCGAGACAGGGGAGGTCTGCTGCGCCATGTGGGTCACCTCCCTGACTGGGAATTGAACTCAGGCTGCCGCCAATAGCTTCATAGTGCTGAGACGTAACCCCTTGCACCACCAGGGAGGCCCTGATTACTTTTCAGAATAAATTTTCTTTTGTTTTTTTTTTTTCTATTCTGGCCTTGGCAGACAAGGTCTTTTTTATATTTATAAATAATATTTAACCTCAAGGGGCCTCTATGGTGACGCAGGGGCTTAAGATGCAACCTATGAAGCTGTCCTTAGCCTCTGCAGCACAAGTTCAGTCCCCAGCCAGGGAGATACCAACATGGTGCTGCAGACCTCTCCTGACTTGCCCGCTGCTCCCCTCAGCAGTGTATTTCAGTCGATCTGCCTATTCTGTTGCCCGCTCTGTCTCTGGTGAATCCTCTCACCCCCTGCCCATCTGGCCTGTACCCCAGTTTTTATATAAGTAAATACAACTTTAAAAAAATAATATTTAACCTCAAATTTCATGGTTAAGCTATTGCCTATATCCCTTTTTTAAGGACAAGTAACAGATTACTTGAGTCATAATCTAACATTAGTTCAAGATCACATTCTTTCCTTCTTTATTCTGTATCCCTGTGTTCTTATACATGTTTATCCCTTTTCTGGCTTTCAGATTTCCTTTGTCTGTTGAATGACACTTTAACTGTTAGCATAGTTTGTGCTACTTTACTGTTTGCTCACTAAGGATTTCTTTTCTTTTTTTTTTAATTAACTATTTCTTAATGTCTGTTCAAAGATATAATATAGCCACTATTATTCCTTTGAAGCTTTTAGCTTCTGATTTAACATTGACCTTATAGGGCCTCTCTGGTGGCACAGCAGGTTGAGGGCAGCATTGTGGAGCTGTCTGTGACCTCTGCAGTGCGGGTTCGATTCCCAGCTGCCCAGGGAAATACCCACATGGCGTAGCAGATCTCTCCTGTCTCATGTTCTACTCCCCACTCTGTCTCTGGTGAATTCTCTCATCCTCCCACACCTTGGGCCTGTACCCCAGTTCTTGTATAAATAAAAATAAATCTTCAAAAAAAATTGACCTTACAAAACATCCTTTTTATCATAGAAAAATGCTCCTTGTTCTACCAAGTAGCCTTCATGTGTGAGAAGTGAGTTAGAGAGACAGTGAGTTATATATAGAGTATTGACCATGTGGTCACTGAGACATACTGCAAAAAAATGAGTTCACTCTCTCCTATATGACCTTCTCTCTCCCCTTTTTTTCTTTTTCCTTCTGTCATTTGTGAGCTTGTCCATTACCTCCTAGAGAGATCTTTTTACATTGGTGGCACCATGTTAGAGGTGAAAACTTTACAACTTGAATCATATATCCCATTATTGCTTATATGTTTTCAGGTGGGCTTTGTAGATTTTTATCTAAATGAGTAAAACAGTTGTTCATTCTAAAGAATTAAAACATTCTTATAATAAGAAAACTATAGGTATTTGAGTAGCTTGGATGTATGTACACCTGTATTTAGGGTAAACTATTGTATTCTAGGTCAGTCACTTCCAAGCAGAGATTGTATATCAGAATTACCTGTGCTCTGACTCCTGACAGAGTCACCCTTGGGAGAATAGAAGTGAGGCATCAGGGTGCCGCATGCCAGCAAAAGTATCATTCAGACTGTAGAAAGCAGAGAGAGACATCATGTGCTTGGGAGGCAGCCTCCAGTCAGTATTGTGGCACCAACTTGTAGACTCCCAGATAAACTTTGTTTTGCTTTGTAGATATATACAGTCGATAAGTAAAATAAATAGGGTACCCTTAATCATGGCCTCTGAAACTAGGTCATAGTAATACATTTGAGATGGATTAGTAGAATTCTTCTTAGTTACATTGAATTTCTTTTGCAAAAAAATTATTTAATTCCATGCACATTTAAGTTTTCCCCATATACTCTTCTCTCTGTGAGATGTGCTCTCTACTATAGTTTGCCTAACGAGGTCTGTCTCATCATTTTATAAGATTCAGCTTGACTAACTCCTTTCCTTGAAACTCTTCTTTACCCCTTTCAGCATCCTTGTGCCCAGTGGTAGGAAGTCCATTTAACCCCATCAGCATGATTAAACTTTATATTGCTTTTTTTTTTTTTGTCTTTCTTACTGCCAAATGAGGCTCTTCCTGAGCCTCTGCAGTGAGAAAAGTTTGGGTGTTGTGCTTTGTTTTGTTTTTAGTAATTGTAATGGAAATTCATACCTTTGTATACAACAGTAAACACCTTTTGATGAAAAAATTATTAGTTTTGGGCCTCCCTGGTGGCGCAGCGGTTGAGCGCTGGGTTGAGAAGCTGCCCGCGGCCTCTGCAGCGCCGGTTCGATCCCCGGCTGCTCCCCGGCCACCAGAGGAGGGTCCCACATGGCGCGCAGACCTCTCCTGCCGCCCGCTGCTCCCCTCAGCAGTGTGCTTCGGTCCTTCTGCCTGCTCTGCTCCCCACTTTGGCTCTGGTGAATTCTCTCGCCCTCCCGCGCTTCTGACTGTACCCAGTGCATGTGTAACCAAACAGACAAACAAACAAACAAATAAATAAAGCATGCCTCCTTTAAAAAAAAAAAAAAATTATTAGTTTAGCATTTCTACTCTTTGAAGCAAAGAGCACCTTCCCTGGTACTTTCATTGTTGTCATTACAAAGATTTTCTCAGTATTTCCTAGATTCAAAACTCCTTAGATTTTTTTTCAAGTAGCTGTTGAATAATTTTTTAGTTTTGACTGTACCGTTTAGTATTAAAAATTGGAGAAAGTAATTGTTAACAAAACCTGGGATGCTCCTAACTTTTTTTTATATATAAAGTAAAATTTCATTTTCCTTTTAACTGTTTCTCCACACACACATAAAAAATCCCCACTGCTCTTTAAAGATAATAGCAGAGAACTGTGAAGAGAGAGGTGTACCCCTAACTGTATAGGTGAGTGCTACTTCAGATTAAAAATTATTTTTGTTTCCCATCACTCTGAAATAAATAGTCACTAATAGTTTTCTGCTTCTCAGACTGAGTCATCCTCTTATTGTAATCTGCAGCTTTCCTGGTACTTATTTACAGTTATTAATGGCCATGATAGTTTGCTTTAATGTATCTTAATTTCTCAGATAAAATGATGGTGTATGTATTTTCAGGAACAGCAGAATCAAATGGTTATATTATCTTGACTTTTAAACCTCACTTTTGCTGCAGAGAGTGAATAATTTTTATTATTTTTGGCTAATGTCCTGCATCTAATAAAAGTCATTTAGCTTTTCCTTTCATTCTCAGAAGGAACGGATTACTTATTTTTAATTCCTTTCTTCTCTTGTCATAATGGCACTTAATGTTCTCTACAGCAGAATACTGGACTAGGTTTTTCGTTTTCCTGGGTAAAGACCATCTTTTAATTTAAAGATCTAGAAAAAAAAAAGCTGCAAGATAGCTCCCCTCTTCTCTGCCTTCTAATGATGTCTGGTGACGTCTAGTAAGTCTGAAGACTAGGTTGGTAACCTTCACGTCAGACTGTTACAGAATTGCTGTGTCTTATGGAAGCTCATGGAGACTTGGGGCTGCTGTCTATTGCCAAGAGTGTAGACAGTCTGTGATCTGCTTCAGAAAGTAAATAGGGGTTTTTAACTATCAGTTGTTCAGGACAGAAGTATATTAAACAAAAAAAGTTGTGGTATTTATAAAATAGAATCCTGGAAACCTCCCTTCTCTACTGTTTTATTCTCAGTACACGTCTATTTTTGTATGCATGTATATTTTATATTAATCTTTCCAAATGACTGACCTCTGTAGTGGTTATTTTGGCTGTTTTCTTTTGGGAAATACCTAACATATTTGCTGTACAGCCTTATCAGGTGATTAAATTATATAGTCTTAACATATTAATAAATTAGTATACTCATGATTGACTTATTTTACATGGCAGGTTTTATTTTTAAAATCTAATCTAGGGCCTCCCTGGTGGCGCAGCGGTTGAGCGCTGGGTTGCGAAGCTGCCCGCGACCTCTGCGGTGCCGGTTCGATCCCCGGCTGCTCCCCGGCCACCGGAGGAGGATCCCACATGGCGCGCAGACCTCTCCTGCCGCCCACTGCTCCCCTCAGCAGTGTACTTTGGTCCTTCTGCCTGCTCTGCTCCCCGCTCTGGCTCTGGTGAATTCTCTCACCCTCCCGCGCTTCTGACTGTACCCAGTGCATGCATAAACAAAACAAACAAACAAATAAAATAAATAAATAAATAAAACATGCCTCTATTAAAAAAAATAAATAAAATCTAATCTATAATTGTATTGTTAGTACTTTATATTTTTCTCTGTTTAAGAAATGACAGCAATAAAGGAAATGAACTCATATAGCTAAACTTCCATTTGGCATAAATGTTTTGTTTTTCCGTGTACCCTTCCTGCTATTGTCATGTATAGGAACCATTTACGCATGTTTCATATGATAGTGACACCCATATTGCATGTCTGCTGTTACCTAACTGTATTGTTTTTTGTTTTTATTTTGTTTCTGACTCTTGTATTCATTGCTATAGAAGATACAGGCTAACAATCCATTTGGGGAAAAAACAGACATAAAGCAGTTTATTATAGCGAAAACAAAGCAAACTTGAGGTTAGTCTGCACTGGTCAAAGTTGAAAAAATTTTGCTCTAAGGGATGACTTGAACTGGGAGGGGGCAAGACAGTAGGTACTTATATGGAAGACGCCTTCTGAATATTCGCAGGTGGAAGGTATGGGAACTACCACAGCTCTGAGAGTAAAGTTGAGAGGTTAGAGTTGATTCCATATACCCCGGCTATAGTGAGCTTTTGAGCCTCTGTTCAGGGAGATTTAGTATGACAGCAATATGCTGGATGGAGAAACCAACCTGGGACACTATTCTGTCCTTTTTGGACCTTTTTTTGGTCCATCCTTGAAGCTGGTCAGTCATCTGTTTCTGTCAATTTTTTGCTATCTTCATCCATCAAGAAATTCAGTAATTTATTAGATCTTTTTTTGTTTAGTTTGATTTTTGTTTGTTTTTCCCTAAAAGAACTAGGGGGTAGGACAGAGGTGCAGGGCAGGTGAGAGGACTCACCAGAGACAGAGTGGGGAGCAGAACAGGCGGATCTGCTGAAATACACTGCTGAGGGGAGTAGAGGGAGAGATAAGAGTTCTGCGGTGCCATGTGGGCCAGCTCCCTGGCCGGGGATCAAAGATCAAACTCAGGTCTTTTGGTGATAGCATGAAATCGCATAAATTTTTCAACTACATGTATTCAGTCCCTTCTGGAGTGGTCTGTAAGGATATGGAGGAGCCTAGAAGCCAGTCTCTACATGTATTATTTTATTTAATCTTTAACGATAGCCTGTGAAGGGAATGTCTCACTCTAGGTCACACTACTAATAAATAGAAGAATCAGAATTGGTATACAGGTCTCTGATTGGAGAACCTACATTAACTCTTTCCCCCCTCACCCCTACATTAACTCTTTCTTTCTTTCTTTCTTTCTTTCTTTTTTTAAGTTAGAGCTCTTTATTCAGACAGCAGAGGAGGCACAGCAAAGGGGGAGGTTCTTTTTTTGTTGTTGTTAAAGATTTATTTATGCATACAAGAACTGGGATAGGGAGCAGAACAGGCGGATTCACTGAAATACACTGCTGAGGACGGCAGCGGGAGAGTCGGGAAAGGTCTGCTGCACCATGTGGGTAGCTCCCTGGCCAGGGATAGAACTCGTGCTGCAGTGGCTGTGGACAGCTTAGGTTGCTATGACCTTGCTTCACAAGGGTCTTAAACCCTTGTGCCACCAGGGAGGCCCTACATTAACTCTTAATCATTTTTCCAAGTGATTAAAATGAACACTTTTCTCCTTTTAGTATCCATAATCTATGATTCTGTGACCAAGTCATCATGTATTATGTTTAACCATTCACTTATGGTTGCATTTTATGTTCTAATCATTCACCTTGATTAATGTTCTTACGATCTCGGTGTTTATCTCCCGTTATTTCTGGGATAAGTCTGAAGTGGAATTAATGTAAATTTTTAATTTGAATATTAAAATTTCTTGATTGCATTTTTTTCTTATTTATCTGCCATTTGTACCTATATGAGTCCTCTATTTTTGACCTTTACCCAACTTTCTTTTTTTAGTAGATTATTTATTACAAGAGTATTATCATCATATAATATACACTTTTTTCTTGACCATTTTCTTTTTAATTTTTTCAACAAGGTTTTGGTCACAAAATTTATTTTTTAGGGCCTCCTCTGGTGGCGTAGGCGGTTGAGCGCTGCACTATGAAGCTGTCCACAGCCTCTGCAGTGTGGGTTCAATCCCAGCCACTGGTGAGAATCTCACATGGCGCGGCAGACCTCTCCCTGTCTCACCCGCTGCTCCCCTCAGCAGTGTATTTCATTAGTCTGCCTGTTCTATTTCCCACTCTGTCTCTGGTGAATCCTCTCACCCTCCCACACATCTGGCCTGTACCCCAGTTCTTGTATAAATAAATCTTTTAAAAAAAGATAAATTTATTTAAAAAAAATTATTTTTTACTTGAAGGTGGTCAAAATTTCAATTATTTCCCATTTCTCTTATTACGCATCTAATCACAAAGCCTTCTTCATTCTGAGATCAGAAGACTAATCATGAATATTTTTCAAGTTTCTATCTTATACCACAATAGAATATATTCTAGATAGATTAAATATATAACTCAATTTTTTCCCAAATACTTTTTTTCTGGCGTCTTTTGTGAAATGATCCTCTTTTCACCAATTAATTTTTTCACCATTGTATTTTTTTTTTTTTTTAAGATTATTTATTTATTTATTTATACAAGCATTGGGTACAGTCAGAAGCGAGGGAAGGTGAGAGAATTCACCAGAGCCAGAGCGGGGAGCAGAGCAGGCAGAAGGACCTAAGTACACTGCTGAGGGGAGCAGTGGACGGCAGGAGAGGTCTGCGCGCCATGCGAGACCCTCCTCCGGTGGCCGGGGAGCAGCCGGGGATCGAACCGGCACTGCAGAGGCTGCTGGCAGCTTCGCAACCAGCGCTCAACCGCTGCACCACCGGAGAGGCCCTGTATTTTATTTTTTTTAGGATTTATTATATATACAAGAACTGGGGTACAGGCCAGAGGTGGGGGGGTGAGAGGATTCACCAGAGACAGAGTAGGGAACAGAACAGGCAGACTGACTGAAATACACTGCTGACGGGAGCAGCGGGTGAGTCAGGAGAGGTCTGCTGTGCCATGTGGATATCTCCCTGACCGGGGATCAAACTCATGCTGCAGTGGCTGTGGATAGCTTCATAGGTTGCATCTTAACCCCTTGCACCACCAGGGAGGCCTGCCATTAATTTTAAATAGCTTTTTATATGTGAGAAGTTGTTTCTGGATTCTCTTCTGTTTTAGTTGTTTGTGATCATATAATACTATATTATGGCTTTATGTTAACATTTAGTCGGTCACCTTTTTTTATAAATTTAATTGCTTAATATTATTATTTATTTTTCAAACATTGAGAATAACTTTATAAATACGCTAGTTCTTTTTACGTTATATCCTGACCTTTCCAGTCATAGATATGGGTAATAGTATTCCTATTTAGTGAGGTTTTTTGGTGCTTCCTGGAAAAGTTTTTTTTTTTTTTTTTTTTTTAAGATTGATTTATTTATGCATATAGAAGAACTGTGGTACAGGCCAGAGGTGTGGGGGCTGAGAGGATTCATCAGAGACAGAGTAGGGAACAGGCGGCCCACCAAAATACACTGCTGAGGGGGGAGCAGTGGGCGAGATAGGAGAGGTCTACTGCACCATTTGCAGGTTTGCTTCCTGGCCACGGATCAAACTGAGGCCGCAGTAGTGATAGCATGATAGCACTGCGCCACCCTTACTCTTTTTATTGAAATGATGAAGAATCCAGGAAAGATCTGTTCTTCAGAGTTCCCTTTTATGTGTTGCACCATGGTCCAAAGGACTGTGAACCAGTTTGTGACTCATTTATTCGTTAGTAATGGATTAGGGACTAGAGTACAGGTTTCTTTATTCCTTATGTAGTGCCACTGAGTTGAAAGTGGCCAAACATCTACTTAGATACATACCCTTTAGGAAGTGAAACTGGGATTGCAGGTGGTGAATTTGAAAGACCTCAGTGTAGAAAAGGCTAACAAAAACAGTGGCTACAGGGCCTTCCCAGTGGCGCAGTGGGTTGAACACAGCGCTGTGAAGCTGTCCACAGCCTCTGCAATGCTGGTTCCATTCCCAGCCGGCCAGGGAGAGTCTCACATAGCAAGGCAGACCTCTCCTGTCTCGCCCGCTGCTCCCCTCAGCAGTGTACTTCGGTCCTTCTGCCTGTTCTACTCCCTGCTCTGTCTCTGGTGAATCCTCTCACCTTCCCGCGCCTCTGGCCTGAACTCCAGCTCTTGTATAAATAAAAAATTAAAAAAAAAAATCTTACACACACACATTTTAAAAAAAAAACATTGGCTACAGAGAAAAGAACAGAGCCTTGATTTGCTCGGGGCGGGGGGCTGGTGGAGGAGGTCTTGGAGACAAAGAGAGACCTAGGAAAGACAGGAGCCATGGGAGAAAAGAAGCTGCAAGAAAACTATGGGTGTCATATTGGGTTGGCCTGTGTAGTTCTTGGTAAATGGTGTCTGTGAACCAAACAGGACCCACGGAGCTAAAAGGAAGTGTAGTCCTTTTTAGTACGGATACACAGCTGCTTAAGACAGGAGAGCAAAACCAAGTACAAGTATACACAAATTATAAATGATCTTATCTGTTTAAAAATGTATATACCAAAAAAGGAACCAAAACAAAATAACTTCAAGGTGCTGGTGATTATCTGTAGACATAGGAATTGCAAACAACTTGTAAAAATCTTTCATGTGCCTCCTTTTTCAGATTTCTATAAATAAGCTTTACCTAAAAGAAGGTTATGTTCCCAAAGTAAATGTAAAATCCCTTTTTTAAAGTGGCATTGGTCCACAAAAAGGAGAATTGACAAAACCTAAAAAGCATGGCAGAGTGTCAGATAAGAGAAGGGGCAAGAGATTGGGGGAGGGAAGGGGTTATAGGAGAACACAGCTCTAGGAAATGACTAGAGAGACCTATCAGAGGACAGATTCCTTCTCTTTGAAGGAAGTTAGATGAGGGAATGTACCAAAATTTCTAAGCAGTGTATGGGAGAGACTGGTGGTGGCCTTAGTACTTGGTATCTGATTTTTCTCTTTATACAGAAGCAACTGCAATTAAATACCTGAGCACAGGCTGATGTTCATGAACTTTATGCCATGTGTTTTTTCACAGTGAGAGACTTCTCTGTCATTCAGATCCCTGGCAGCACAGTTGGTTTCAATTTGTACTCCCTTGTACCAATCAGTTCTGTAGTTTACCTGGCTTATAATTCCGTGGCCTGTCTTAGGTTGGACTTGGTTATTTATAAGCAGTTTTTAACATTTTAAGTTCTCAAATTTATGACAGAGACAAGATGAATTTTTCATGATCCTCAAATTATTTTATGCTATAAACCCCACAGAGCTCAGAGATTAAATGTTTTTCCTCCTCCAGGTTTATTATTAAAGATATCTAAATAATTTGGGATTATGTAATGCTTCTCTGGCAGGACAGGCATTAACATTTACAACTTGGGAATATTTTGTTTTTCATCCTTTGCTATTTTACCCAAGAATGTCACCAATTTGGACTTCTGTTTTCTCTGTTAACTCCAGCATTTGGAGTTACCATCATCTCTCTTTGGGTATTTATTTGGGAACCTTTATGGCCTGGAAAACATTTGAAAAGCATATGGAAAGTATGATAAGAAAGTAATGATAGTATCATCAAACTTTAATAATATGAAACCTGTTGGGGAATCAGTTAAATTATAAATTCTGATTCTGTAGGTCAAGTTTGGGACCTGAAATTCTGTATTTTTAACAAGTTCCAAGGTCATTTCATTACTGCTGGCCCTTGGACCATATTTTGAGTTACAGAGCAATAGTGCTATCCTGTTCATTACAGTAGCCCCTAGCTATATGTGGCTATTGAGCTTAGTGTAACCAGTTCAAGTTGAGGTATACTATAGATTTTAAACACATACTAGGGCCTCCTTGGTGGGGTAGGGGTTAAATCTCAGCGCTGTCATGCTATCACCACTCTGGCCTGGCCTGAGTTTGATTCCTGGCCAGGGAGCTAAACCCACATGGCGAAGCAACCTCTCCTCTCTCACCTGCTGCTCCCCTTAGCAGTGTATTTCAGTAGATCTGCCTGTTCTGCTTCCTACTCTGTCTCTGGTGAATCCGCTTGCCTCCCGCACCTCTGACACACACTCCAGTTCTTCTATGTATAAATAAGTGAAGTCTTTCTAAAAATAAATCATGGGCCTCCCTGGTGGTGCAGGCGGTTGAGCGCAGCGCTGTGAAGCTATCCGCAGCCTCTGCAGTGCCGGTTTGATCCCCACTGGCCACAGAGCAACCCACATGGTGCAGCAGACCTCTCCTGTCTTGCCCGCTGCTCCCCTCAGCAGTGTATTTCACTCAGTCTGCCTGTTCTGTTCCCCACTCTGTCTGTAGTGAATCCTCTCACCCTCCTGCATATCTGGCCTGTACTCCAGTTCTTGTATAAATAAAATAAATAAATTATTTGTTTTAAGATTAATTTATTTATATAAGAACCGGGGTATAGGCCAGATGTGTGGGAGGGTGAGAGGATTCACCAGAGACAGAGCGGGGAGCAGAACAGGCTGAAGACGCTGCTGAGGGGAGCAGCGGGCGAGATAGGAAAGGTCTGCCGTGCCATGTGGGTTTCTCCGCTGCCAGGAATCGAACCTGCGCTGCAGACAGCTGTACAGCACTGCACTCAACCCTGCTACACCGCTGGGGAGGCCCAAAATAAATCATTGTTATTTAGTTTTTTCTGGTGGTCTTATTTTTATATATTTTTTAATTTTATATATTTTTACATCATTTTTTCATTTTTGCACAATGTATGCATTTTCATCTTGGTTATAGTCCCTATACAATTCCCACCACTCCCCCCCTCCCTTGTCAAAACCCCTCCTTTTCCCCTTCCCTGTAGTGTGTCTCTGGTTTATAGTTGCTTGTTGATTTTGATTTTTTTTTTTAAAGATTTATTTATTTATACATATAAGAGCTGGGGTACAGGCCAGAGATGCAGCACAACACTAATGATAAAGGACTGATCACAAAAATCTACAAAGAGCTCTCCTGCCCATTTTTTGACTGGGTTATTTACTTTGTTTTTGTTGAGTCTCATCAGCTCTTTGTAGATTTTTGTGATCAGTCCTTTATCATTAGTGTTGTGTGCAAAAATTTTCTCACAGGCAGACTGAGTGAAATATATTGCTGAGGGGAGTAGCGGGGAGACAGGAGATGTATGCTGCGCCATGTGGGTTACTCCCTGGTGGGTCGGGGATTGAACCCATGCTACAGAGGCTTCAGATTGCTTCATAGTGCGGATTCTTAACCCCTTGCACCACCAGGGAGGCCCTTGATTTTGATTTTTACTTTATTATAATTAGTCTTTTTCCTGGTCCCTTATTTAAGTATTCTAAATTCCTGCTATGGGTGAGACCACCTGGCATTTTTCCTTTTCTTTCTGGCTCATTTCGCTGAGCATGATCCCTTCCAGCTCCATCCATGTTGCTGCAAATTGCATGAGTTTATCTTTTTTGATTGCTGAGTAATATTCCATTGTGTATATGTACCACATCTTCTTGATCAGTCGTCTGTTTTGGGGTATTTGGGTTGTTGCCATAGCTTAGCTATTGTAAATAGTGCTGCTGTAAACATAGGTGCCCTTTTGAATTAATGTTTCTGTGTCCTTTGGGTAAATACATAGGAGTGGAATTGCTGGATCATATGGAAGTTCCATCTTCAGCAGGTTGAGGAATCTCCACACAGCTTTCCATAGTGGTTGGACCAGTTTGCACTCCCACCAGCAGTGCAGGAGAGTTCCTTCTTCTCCACATCCTCGCCAACATTTGTTGTTGCTAGTTTTTTTAATATGTGCCATTCTCACTGGTGTAAGATGGTATCTCATGGTAGTTTTGATTTGCATTTCCCTGATTACAAGTGATGTTGAACATTTTTTCATATGCCTGTTGGCTATTTGCATTTCCTCTTTGGAGAAGTTTCTTTTTAGCTCTTCTGCCCATTTTTTGACTGGGTTATTTTCTTTGTTGTTGTTGAGTCTCATCAGCTCTTCGTAGATTTTTGTGATCAGCCCTTTATCATTAGTGTTGTGTGCAAAAATTTTCTCCCAATTGGTGGGTATCTCTTTATTTTGGTTACTGTCTCTTTTGCTGTGCAGAAGCTCTTTAATTTGATGTAGTCCCAGCTGTTTATCTTTGCCTTCACTATCACTGCTTTGGGTGATGTGTCTTTAAAGATGTTACTGAGGCATATGTCCTTAAATCTTTTTTTTTTTTTTTTTAATTTTTTTTTTATAGAGGCATGTTTTATTTATTTATTTGTTTGTTTGTTTATACATGCACTGGGTACAGTCAGAAGCGCGGGAGGGTGAGAGAATTCACCAGAGCCAGAGCGGGGAGCAGAGCAGGCAGAAGAACCGAAGTACACTGCTGAGGGGAGCAGCGGGCGGCAGAGGAGGTCTGCGCGCCATGTAGGACCCTCCTCCGCTGGCCGGGGAGCAGCTGGGGATCGAACCGGCACCCCAGAGGCTGCGGGCAGCTTCGCAACCCAGCGCTCAACCGCTGTACCACCGGGGAGGCCCCCTAGAAAATTTTAAATAAGACATGTAACTCACATTTGTAACTTCCATTATTTTTCTATAGGCTAGTGCTATGTAGAACATTTCTGTCCTGAGAATAATCCATCTTAACAATACTGGTCATATAAAATTAATTATAGGGCCTCCCCGGTGGCGCAGCAGTTGAGTGCTGGGTTGCGAGGCTGTCCGCAGCCTCTGCAGCACCGGTTCGATCCCCGGCTGCTCCCTTCAGCAGTGTACTTCAGTCCTTCTGCCTGTTCTGCTCCCCGCTCTGGCTCTGGTGAATTCTCTCGCCCTCCCGCACTTCTGACTGTACCCAGTGCTTGTATAAATAAAATATAAATAAATAAATCTTCAAAAAAAACTTTATAATAAAAAAATAAAATTATAGTTAGGGTCATGTTTAAGGTAGTCTTTATGAGAAACATAAATGAGATCTTGTATTAAAAATGTTAGCACACTGATGATGCTGAAACATTTTTTACTTTTAGGCAAATAATAAAGCACTGTACAGATATTCCTTAACCCCCTCACCTTCTGCAGTCTCATTTTGGTTTTTGTCCCCATTGTTAAGGAACATTTAGTTAGAGACCTTTGCATTGAACAGTATATTTTTCTCCTGGTTGTTGAGAACAAGTAATTTATGAAAGTAGATAATGGTAGTACAAATCCGGCTGACATACCTGCAGCCTACAGTTTTTCCATCAGTCTTGGTTTTGTTCCATGTAGATGATGGCATTTACTGAATCTATCTGGCTTTTGCCCTCAAAGAGCTTTCACAAACCAGCTGGGGAAATGAATTATTTTTTGAGAAATTTTTAAGTGCAAAATATTACAGTTATTTTTCAGCAAACACATTCAGAGAAAAATAATGGATACAGACCTTCAGAAGGCTTTGTTGTTCTAAGAACGAGCTGGATCCTAGAGAGGTGATTAGGACAAAGTATAGAGCAAGGGGAAGGAGATGGCTGTGGGGACAGCTGTGATTCTTGTGAAGACCAACAGGTTGACTGAAGGGAAAACTGTGCTACAGAATCACACAGGGAAATGTGACTAGGTTGTCTAGGGCCAGATACGGGGGGCCTTGAAAGCCAGAGGGGTATTATGTGTATTATGTATGTTTCCCTTTTGCAAAGATAGAGGAATTAAATTCTTTGTGAAATATCCCCCACTCCCCGCCTCCACCAGGTATCATTAGTGGTCTGACATTATTTTGTCAGCATCTTTGACTTGTTCCATCAATGGAGCACCTGATACCATTTTTATTCCTTTTTCTAAACACTTTCGTTTATTTATGTTTTCCACCACTATCCATTATGCTGTTTTGATCCTTTCTCCCTCACCCACCTTCTTAACCTCAGAAATCCCCTTTGTTTTTTAATACCCACTAATATTTTATGTAAGTATTTTGCTTGGTCAAATCATCCACTAAATGTTCGATATTTGTCTTTGTCATTTGGACTGACTTTGCTATAATTTCTTCCACCTTCATCCATTTTACTCTAAATTGCTATATTTTGTCTTTCCTTGTGGCTGAATGGTATTTCATTGTGTGGATATACCACATCTTAATCTGATCCTCTTTTAGTGGACACTTAGGTGGACTCTAGGATCCTAGCTTTTGTACATAATGCTGCCATAAACATTGTAGAGATCATAATATTTTGAGTTTCTGGTTTTATGTTTTTTGGATAGATGCCCAAGAGTGAGATTGCTGGATCATAGAGTATTTCCCTTTTTAGTCTTTTAAAGTAAATCCAGATTGCTTTCCAAAATGGTTGCCAGGGGCCTTGTTGGTGTGTAGAGATTAAGTCTCAGTTCTATCAAGCTATCGCCAGCCACTGCCACATGAGTTCAATCCCTTGCCAGGGAGCTCACCCACATGGCACAGCAGACCTCTGCTCCCCTCAGCAGTGTATTTCAGTAGATCCGCCTGTTCTGCTCCCCACTTCGTCTCTGGTGAATCCTCTCATCCGCTGCACCTCTGGCCTATAACCCAGCTCTTGTATGCATAAATAAAAAGAAATATTTATTTATTTGTTTGTTTGTTTTATTTATGCAAGCACTGGGTACAGTCAGAAGCGCGGGAGGGTGAGAGAATTCACCAGAGCCAGAGCGGGGAGCAGAGCAGAGGGATGAGGCAGGAGAGGTCTGCGCGCCATGTGGTTCGAACTGGCGCTGCAAAGGCTACGGGAAGCTTCGCAACCCAGCGCTCAACCGCTGCACCACCAGGGGAGGCCCAAGAAATCTTTTTTTTAAAAAATGGTTGCCACTAGCTTACATTCCTAATAAAATGAGTAAAGTCAATTTCCCTTGTCCAGAAAGCATACATGATTTCCCATTGCCAACCATATTAATACAGTCTTTGTATTTTGTAATTCAAAACCTTTCAAACTATAGCTGCAACCAGTACATCTTCTATTTCTTTCTACCCTTTCCTGTGCTTTAATTCAACCCTTTATTCTTTCTCATGACCAATTCTCTCATGTTATTCTACCTGAGGATCTAACCTCTTCCCCTGCAAAATATACATACTCCCTTTGAATGTCATGTCCATATTTCAGGGTTTCACTCAAATTTCATATCTGTGTAGCACCTTATCTCACACCTGGTTAGGTAGATTTCTTCAAACCTACCAAGTTTTACCTTGAGCTTTTGTATACCTATATCGTCCCTTATATTAGACAGTAGCTCCTAGAATGCAGGTCTAGCCTTGCCCATCTCACTAGTCTGTTGCCTTGAAGGTGGCCCTGACTCAAAAGGCTTTCTCTGACTGCTAGCATGCATACAGTGTTAATTGCCTGACAGAATGGAAGTATTGAAGAAATGTGTTTCTAACAGAAGAAGCAAAAACTTGCCTCAGACTAGAGCGAGATTACAGAACACTTCCAATACTAATTTTGAATGAACATACGTACTTCTGGGCTTGTTACGTCATCTTTGCTATGAACTCGATGATTATTCAGATCCATTTTACTCTTAGGTATCATGGTACTCTCAGTACTCATAAGACTTCAGATCCAGAAGCTATAAATTAGCCAATTTTTTTTCTCTTTTATATGTTGTTGACATATACCTGGCATAGTGCTAAAGAGTAAAAAGTACTTACACAGCTCCTTATCCTCCAAAAACTTAGGGTTTCAGAGAAGATACCAGGATGTCAAGTTGATAGTATGACACAGGAATAGTGTTATGTGACAGCTGCAGAAGAGCCTGGCTCCAAAAAAACCCATTATGACAGCACATTATCTTTAGTAGAGTTTAGCTTAAAAATAAGACCCCTTGCTAGTGTTTTGATAGATGTAGGAAATATATGTAAGATCTGAACTAGTTTTGTTAATTCTTTTTATTTATTTATTTGTTTGTTTTGTTTATACATGCACTGGGTACAGTCAGAAGCGCGGGAGGGTGAGAGAATTCACCAGAGCCAGAGCGGGGAGCAGAGCAGGCAGAAGGACCAAAGTACACTGCTGAGGGGAACAGCGGGTGGCAGGAGAGGTCTGCACGCCATGTGGGACCCTCCCCCGGTGGCCGGGGAGCAGCCGGGGATCGAACCGGCGCTGCAGAGGCTGCGGGCAGCTTCGCAACCCAGTGCTCAACCGCTGCGCCACCGGGGAGGCACAGTTTTGTTAATTCTTTATCATCAGATACCTCATCAGTTTGATTTAAATTTTTGGGTTTTTTTTAACCATTTGTTGCTTTGAATCAGGAGTCAAAGAAGATCCATACATTGTGATTAATTGCTGCCTCTCTTTTGTATAAATCAGTGCTTCAACCTCAGCACTATTGGTATTTCGGACCCAATAATTCTTTGTTGTAGGGGACTGACCTGTGCATAACTGGGTGTGTAGTAACTACTCTGACCTCTCCGCGCTCGATGCTGGCAGCATACCCTTCCCAGTAGTGACAGCCAGAAAATTGTGCCCAGAGTTTGCCAGATGACCATGGGGGCAGACACCTCAGTTTGAGAACCAGTGATATATAGGTTCTCCCCTTTCCTTCCCATTTTTTTCTCCTGGTGATTTATTTGTAAGCAGAACTGGGTAGTTAACCCTACAGGGTTTCTTTCTGTCTGAATTTCACTGATATCATCCATATGGAATAATTTAACATCCTCTGTCAGCAGTATTTGTTCATTGGTAGTTAAATCTAGAGACTTAGTTTCAGATTTTTTTTGTTTGTTTCATTTGAAAAGACTGCCTCATTGGTGCGGTTTTACTCTTCCATCAGGAGGCATGTACTGTCTGCTGGATCTTTTTGTAATTTTTTTTTTAAAGATTAATTTTTTCAAGAGCTGGGGTACAGGCCAGAGGCACGGGAGGGTGGGAGGATTTACCAGAGAGAGAGCAGAGAGCAGAACAGGCAGACTACCACAATACACTGCTGAGGGGAGTAATGGGTACGACAGTAGAGGTCTGCTGAGCCATGTGGGAATCTCCCTGGCTGGTCAGGAATCTAACCCACACTGCAGAGGCCACAGATAGCCTCAGAGCGCTGCACCCAACCTGCTGTGCCACCAGGGAGGCCCTCTTTTTATAACATTAACAACCGTTGTCTTTTCATTCGTCAATGGTCTTTTTTATTTTGAAGGGTATTGTGTATTTTTTCATATATACAAACTTTAAATAACAATCTGTGTTCTTCCTTGATAAAGGAAGGGGAAATGGAAGGAGAGGCGGTTGAAGCCATTGTGGAGGAATCCGAAACTTTCATTAAAGGAAAGGAGAGAAAGACTTACCAGAGACGTCGGGAAGGGGGCCAGGAAGAAGACGCTTGCCATCTACCCCAGAACCAGACTGATGGGGGTGAGGTGGTCCAGGATGTCAATAGCAGTGTGCAGATGGTAATGATGGAACAGCTGGATCCTACCCTTCTTCAGATGAAGACTGAAGTAATGGAGGGCACAGTTGCTCCAGAAGCAGAGGCTGCTGTGGACGATACCCAGATCATAACCTTGCAGGTGGTAAATATGGAGGAACAACCCATAAACATAGGAGAACTTCAACTTGTTCAAGTACCTGTTCCTGTGACTGTACCTGTTGCTACTACTTCAGTAGAAGAACTTCAGGGGGCTTATGAGAATGAAGTATCTAAAGAGGGCCTTGCAGAGAGCGAACCCATGATATGCCACACCTTACCTTTGCCTGAAGGATTTCAAGTGGTTAAAGTGGGCGCCAATGGAGAAGTGGAGACACTAGAGCAAGGGGAACTTCCACCTCAGGAAGATCCTACTTGGCAAAAAGACCCAGACTATCAGCCACCAGCCAAAAAAACAAAGAAAACCAAAAAGAGCAAACTGCGTTACACAGAAGAGGGCAAAGATGTAGATGTGTCTGTCTACGATTTTGAAGAAGAACAACAGGAGGGTCTGCTGTCAGAGGTTAATGCAGAGAAAGTGGTTGGTAACATGAAGCCTCCAAAACCAACAAAAATTAAAAAGAAAGGTAAAATGAGTTAATCCATTATTTTCTCAAAACCATTTTGAGAGAAAGCACATAATACAGTCCATTTGCAGGTCATTTTATATTATTACTATTTTTTTTTTTTTTTTTAAGATCATGGTGTTACCAGTCTTTTTAACTAGTCAAAAGAAGATTTTCCAGATTGAGTACTTTTTTTGTCTTACATTGTCATTTGTTTTTGTACAATATTTGATTTCACCCCTTGTGTAGTCCCCATAAATCTCCCACCACCACATCACCTGTGACTGTCACCATAGTCCATTGTGCTCTTCCCCTTCTCTCTCCCCCTTCACCTCCCTGCCGTGTGCTTCAGATCTACAGTTTGCCTGCAAGCTTTGTCTTTCTCTTTTCAATTTTTGACCCTTAGTGTGGTTTCTCTATATTCCTCCTGTAAATGAAACCATTTGATATTTTCCTTTTTCCTTCTGACTTATTTCGCTGAGCATAATCCCTTCTAGTTCCTTCCTTGTTGCTGCAAACAGCATATGTTTATCCTTTTTGATTTCTAGATAGTAAGATAGTACTGAAGAGACGGGAGTAAATCAATTAGTGGCGTGAGATACTCATGACTTAATATTACTTAGATTAGGGTTAGTTATAAAATACTAATGAAATATATTTGTAGAAATTTAAGATTAGGATTAATTTTAACCTCTGGAAACCTTGCTGCATCAAGTGTTTTATTTTGCATATAGGTGTAAAGAAGACATTCCAGTGTGAACTTTGCAGTTATACGTGTCCACGGCGTTCAAATTTGGATCGTCACATGAAAAGTCACACTGATGAGAGACCACACAAGTGCCATCTCTGTGGCAGGGCATTCAGAACAGTCACCCTCCTGAGGAATCACCTTAATACACACACAGGTACTAGATAAGAATGTTTGGGGCTATAGCATAGCAAAGGATAAAATTTGGGTTTTAAGTATCATCCAGACAGGTTCTGGTGGAAAACTATAGAAGGAAATTTTTTTTGTGTTCTCTTAGGTATGCTTTTTGTATTCTTGATTTTATTCTAAGCAGGGGACTTAGTTACAGGCAAATGTCAGGAACATTAAGAATTTAAATCATATGAAGATTATGATCCAAAAAAGATTATCTCTGGTAGTTAACCTAGAATATTACCTGGAAGACATCATATTTATGAGGCTAAGGTTTTAACAGCAATGACAAAAAAATGACTCCATCAAGTTACAGACAACAATTACTATGAAGAAATAGAAGTGAAATCTTAACTGTGTAAAAATAGTTTCTGGTTGTTTTTTTTTGTTTTTTTTTGTTTTTTTTTTTTTTTTTTATAGAGGCATGTTTTATTTATTTTATTTGTTTTGTTTATACATGCACTGGGTACAGTCAGAAGTGCGGGAGGGTGAGAGAATTCACCAGAGCCAGAGTGGGTAACAGAGCAAGCAGAAGGACCGAAGTACACTGCTGAGGGGAGCAGCGGGCAGCAGGAGAGGTCTGCGCACCATGTGGGACCCTCCTCTGGTGGCCGGGGAGCAGCCGGGGATTGAACCGGCGCCGCTGAGGCTGCGGGCAGCTTCGCAACCCAGCACTCAACCGCTGTGCCACCGGGGAGGCCCGTTTCTGGTTGTTTTACCAGGAGAGACGATTTCAGAATGCAAAGCTGAAGCAAATTCTAGCCAATCAAACATTTATTTGTGCTTTGTTTGTATTTTAGTGTTTTAAATATGGGCTTCACTGTGGCCATGGTCAGGCCTGAGCGAGTCAGTACGGTGGAATGACAACAGTCCTAGAGTTCTCTTAGACTCTTTTCTGGGCTCTTTGCACTTTAATTGTTGGCACTTGGCTTGTAAGTGCTGATGGAAATTTCTCTTACAGGTTCCTCAGGCAGCATAGCTTTCTCTCCTGATTCTCCACCTTATCTTATAAGATGACTGCTGTTTTTCATTGATGTGCTGGTTATCTGATGAGCATAGTCCAGTGGGGGTTGCCTATGAGCAGCATGCTATGCACTAGTTATTATATTCTTTACTAATGTGACTTAGACCATTTTATCCTTTCTTTAGTTCTACTCAAACACTTGGTAATGTGTTTTATTTGCTAGCTTAAAGATACTATGAAAGGGCACACTACTGAATAAAAACAGTTGTCCCCCCATTATTGCATCTCCCAAGATGGGAGTGCCTTGATGTGGGCGCTGTGTGTCATAATCCTCGGTTTTGAAAATGAGAATTTCAGTCTCTCTTTACCCAGGACTGGTTTTGTACTACTAATTCATACTAATCAAACTCTCAAGGGTCAAATGCATATCAGAAAATCAATTTTCTGATTTTCCTGATGAAAAAAACTTTTCACTTTCTAGATGCAGTTGTATTTCTTTGTAAGGAACACCTCACCTATGTCAAGAGACTGTAGCAATTGAAAGGTTAATTTGGTGAGCGTGGACCTTGAGCAGCGGGGTATAGACGATCACTGTGGTACCGTCTAACGAAAATCCCCATCCCAGAGCAGTGTTCTCTCCTTTCCTAATTGCCGTTGTTTCTCCTAGAGGCAGGGCTCTTTCTCATCTCTGGTAGTATTAGGTAAACATTGGAAATTCTTGTTTTTCAGCTTACCTTTTCTCAATGGAAATGGATACTGCTTTCCTTCTCTTGTCAATTGTTTCACTAACCTCTCTGCACCACTAAACTATCCATTTTTCACAGACAAGAACTCTATCCTTCACTCCTATGTCCTCAGTGATACTAAAGGGGCAAATTGAGCAAATGAATATTCCTCCCAATTACTTAGCTACTATTATACTTCCCTCTCCAGGGTTTTCCCTGTCTCTCAAAGAATCACTTGTGCAGATGACTGGTTCCATCTATTACAGTATGACTCTTCCTAATGTTTTTCTCACAGGCAGCCTTCCTTTGGTTTTGGTATTCGAGATTACCTTGCTGGGACCTCCTTATCTTCAGCCCACAATTACTGATGATCCTTAGTCCCATAATAGTCTGTGGAACAGCACTATCTCCTGCTCTCAACTTTATCTCATTATTATTTTCATTATTTGGCGTAGTATTTCTAATGCAGCTTTCATTGTAGAAAGTGAACAGAGAAGATCCACTTATCGGTTCTATAGACATGAATGTTTCAGTGATCTGTTATCCGATGATAAAGAACAACACTGGTTTGTCAAGTTTTTTATGTAGAAAACAAGCTTTTTTTTTTTTTTTTTTTTAACGTAAGAAAAATGTGTTGGAATATGGGCAGTTGAGTACTATTACTACCTGTACTTGATAAAACTTTAAGGTGTAAAAGAGGTTATATAAGGGTTAAAACTGGTATTTTATTGACTTTAAATCCATAGTGACTAGAATATTCACAAAGTAGGGATAAAAAATTTTTGGTATTCAAAGGCAAGCAGGCTAAAATGGGTAATTTGGAGAAACTGAATGTTGGGTATGTGTTTTTATGTTCTGGTGCTAGTGTTAAAAAGTTGGTGAGATAACCAGGATCCAGCCTTGTCACCTCATACAGCAGGTCCGTGTCCACATTGGCTACAAATTTAACTGTACCCTTGATCTTGTCTTCCCGTCACACTCTGTTTTCTCTAGGTACTCGTCCTCACAAGTGCCCAGACTGCGACATGGCCTTTGTGACTAGTGGAGAGTTGGTGCGGCATCGTCGTTATAAACACACCCATGAGAAGCCATTTAAGTGTTCCATGTGCGATTATGCCAGCGTAGAAGTGAGTATTCAGCTGCTGTTGGCGCATCTCTTAATACCATGATTTCATTATGAGGGTATAGACTACTCAAGCTGACAAGACAAGAGAAAAAAATCTTAATTACTAATATTCCCTCTCCTTCCTGCAAAAAAAAAAAAAGAAAAAGAAAACCTGTAGTGACTGTGAAAGATTTACCTATTTAAAAAAAAAAGAAAGGCGCCATTTCCACATTTTCTTATAGGCCAATTCCGTCGACCTTTGAAGCAAATAACTTCTTGAAAGATGGGGCCTCCCTGGTGTCGCCAAGGGGTTAAGTCTCAGCACTGTGAAGCTATCAGCAGCCACTGCATCATGAGTTTGATCCCTGGCCAGGGAACTGACCCATATGTCACAGTAGACCTCTCCTGACTCGCCCACTGCTCCCCACTCTGTCTCTGGTAAATCCTCTCACCACCGCCACCACCACCACCACCACCACCACCACCACCACCCCCTCCACAGACACACCTCTGGTCAAGCTCTGTGTGCATAAATAAATCTTTAAAAAATTTCTTGAGAGACACCTTTAAATAGAGAATTTATCACCTTTGTTATTTGAGGTGACCATATTACCAAAACCGGGTAAGGATACTACCAAAAAAAAAAACTCTTTTCTCATAGACAAGCAAAAATTCTCAATAAAATTAATAAGAAACCCAATTTCGTGGTAAGTACTAAACAGGGTATACCTGAAATGCAAGGATAGTTGGCCATTAGGAAATTGTTGACATGTATTGCATTGAGCATATGGTCACTTTTTTTTTTTTAAGATTTATTTATTTATGCATACAAGAACTGAGATACAGGCCACAGGTCTGGGGGGGTGAGAGGATTCACAGAGACAGATTGGGGAACAGAGGAGGCAGACTGACTGAAATACTCTGCTGAGGGGAGCAGTAGGCAAGACAGGAGAAGCCTGCTGTGCCATGTGGGTAGCTCCCTGGCCAGCGGGGGATCGAACTCATGATACAGAGGCTGCGGATAGTTTCACAGTGCTGTGCTTAACCCCTTGTGCCACCAGGGAGACCCGAGCATAGGATCATTTCTATAGACAACTGGGGAAAATCTAAAATTCAGTACTCATTACTGTTTTAAAAACCCTAGCAAGTTGAGTAGCAGGAAATGTCTTCTACTTCTAAGGAGTATATTGCTGGAAACATAGAAAACTAATCCTGGTTAACAATGAAACATTGGATGTAGTCCCATTAAAATTCAGAATAAAGGGCCTCCCTGTTGGCGCAAGGGGTTAAGACACAACCTATGAAGCTATGTGCAGCAGCTGCAGCACAAATTCGATCCCTGGCCAGGGAGCAACCCACATGGCACAGAGACCTCCTGTCTGCCTGCTGCTCCCCTCAGCAGTGTATTTCAGTCGATCTTCCTGTTCTGTTCCCCACTCTGTCTCTCTCTGGTGAGTCCTCTCACCTCCTCCACACACACCTTTGGCCTGTACCCCAGTTCTTGTATGCATAAATAAATAAGTCTTTTTTTAAAAAAATTCAGAATAAGGTAAGATATCCATTCTTTTTTTTTTTTTTTAATATTGATTTATTTATGCATACAAGAGCTGGGTTACAGGCCAGAGGGGCCAGGGGTGGTAATGAGAGGATTCACCAGAGACAAAGTGGGGAACAGAACAGGCAGATCGACAGAAGTACACTGCTGAGGGGAGCAGCGGGCGAGTCAGGAGAGGCCTGCCGCGCCATGTGGGTTGCTCCCTGGACAGCCAGGGATCGAACTCGCGCTGCAGAGACTGTGGATAGCCTCATAGGTTGCATCTCAATCCCTTGTGCCACCAGGGAGGCCCAAGATATCCATTCTTACTGTTACTATTTCAGCATTATGCTGGAAATCCTAACTAATAGATTAAAACAAATGAATTGCATGCGGAAAAACAAAACTTACTTGTTACAGACATACGTGTTTACTTATTTAAAAAACTCAATAGTATAAACATAACATTAGAGTAGTAAGAATTAAATTGGGTCGCCAGGTACGATATGCATGCACAAATCAGTAATTTTATCTTGTGCAAAAAGTACTAGAAAGGAGGTTCATGTTCTAACAGCAATAAAATTTCTTCAAGGATAAACTAAAAAAGCAAAAAACATTTAATACCTGTGTAAAAAAAAAACTTCACAAACTTTGCCAAAGGACATAAATAGACAGGCATCATAAGCTGTTACTGAATTTCAACTAGAAGAGTAAAGATGCATGACTAACAGAAATTGAGAAGATGGAGGGACTTGTGTTACTAGGTGTTATACAACTAAATAGTAAATGAAGACATTGTGGTATTGGAGCAGGAATTAACAAACAACTCTTTGGAACAGTAGATACTAGAGCCTAGAAGGATTTAATATGTAATAAGTAGGCGATTCTTGGAAAAAGACTTCGGTAATTTTCATTTCAGTAATGCTGTTGGGATCATTGTTTAACCACTTTCACTCTGTGAGTATTTGCCATGTAGCACTTACGAGTGCAGGTTTTTTTGGTTGTTTTTGTTAAACTTGGAGCACTAAAACTTTTAAGGCAGACATTAGTGAGTGTTCAGAGCACTTCTTTGCATCAAGTTTGAAAATAACTTTCCTGCTGGAAAGGTACCCAGCAGGAGATGAAAAGCATAGTCAGTAGTGAGGAAGGAAAAGAAACCTGACCTGTCTAGGAAGTGCTAATATAGTAAGAGAGGGTGAACAATTATTAATAATTGATGAGGCTTGATTCATCTATACCCCTATCCAATTGCCCTTTTTCTTGGGTTATGATATGGATTTAAAAAACAGAGGTTATACTATAAGAAAGTGAAAATCAAAATCAACAAAAAACTATGAACCAGAGACACTTTTTGGGGGATGGGGGGCAGGAGGGGAGGGATTGGAGTCAGAATGGGGGGGTTGCAATTGTATGAGGAATATAAAAATAAAATTTATTATTAAAAAAAAAAAAAAAAACAGGTTATAGCACCTCCCTGGTGGCACAAGGAGTTAAGGCTCAGCACTATGAAGCTATGTGAAGCCACTGCAGCAAGTTCAATCCCTGGCCAGGGAGCTACCCACATGGTGCAGCAGACCTCTCCTTTTGCACCAGCTGCTCTCCTCAGCAGTGTATTTCAGTCAGTCTGCTGTTCTCTTCCCCACTCGGTCTCTGGTGAATCCTCTTCACACCCCCCAGCCCCCATCTCTGGCCTGCACTGTAGCTTTTGTATGCGTAAATAAATAAATTTTTTGTTAAAAAAACAAAAGGTTATAATGAAGAGGAAGAAACACTATTTCCTAGACATTTTTTTGTATTCTAAAGTTCAGTGCCCAAAAGCTAAACCTTTGTAACTAACACACAGTGCTTACATCACAGTCTACAGTAACAGCAGTGTGAGAGGTTTGCTTGTTTTCACATTTCAGGTCAGCAAATTAAAACGTCATATTCGCTCTCACACTGGAGAGCGACCGTTCCAGTGCAGCTTGTGCAGTTATGCCAGCAGGGACACATACAAGCTGAAAAGGCACATGAGAACCCATTCAGGTAGGACTTCTCCCCTCTTTGTATCAATAAGCTGCCTTTCAGTGGATCCCATGAGACCATCTCAGCCACTACACGTCCCCATTGCTTCCCTGAATGGAAGCTGGTATGAAATGAGGCTACAGTGGACAGACGCTTCTCTGACACACCTTCTGATTTCATTGTTCTGAATATACATTGGAGAATGGATTGTGTTTTGTTGTTCATCTTGAGTCTTTCTACAATTTGGAAGTGATACTTGGATCGCTGTAGTAATTGTGTCTTCTGTAGTAATTAAAAATGAAATTAAAATCTAGGGTTTTTACTATTAGATGAAGTCTGGGTAGATTACTTAACCCATCTCTTTGGGTTTTCCTAAGTACACCTTTTCCTGGGGAAAAAAAAGAAAAAAAAGGAATGTCCTTCTGTTATCCATTTACTCTTCCCCCAAAGGTGAGCATTGCTGTGTGAATTGCTCTCTGTCTAATCTGAAGGTCTGTGGGAGGACTTGGCAGAGCACAAGTGGCGGTGACAATTTAGGGCTTGTTTTGCCATTTCTTAAAGTAGACTTGAACTAGATAATGGGTCTGTGCCTTTGCTTTTCCTAAGTAAGACCTGTAGCTTCTCTGACAATGTATCTGCCAGCCTGAATCACCCTCCAATTAATGAAAGTATTTATTCTTGTCCTCTAATTTGTTGATTCTGTATTTTCTTTTAAGGGGAAAAACCATATGAATGTTATATTTGTCATGCTCGGTTTACCCAAAGTGGCACCATGAAGATGCACATTTTACAGAAGCACACAGAAAATGTGGCCAAATTTCACTGTCCCCACTGTGACACTGTCATTGCCCGAAAAAGTGATTTGGGTAAGTAAATTAATTCGTGGCATACGAAAATATATATATATTTAAAGATTTATTTATTTATGCATTTATTTATTCATGCAACTCTGGGTGTAAGCCAGAGTTGCAGGGGGTGAGAGGATTCACCAGAGTGAGTGGGGAGCAGAACAGGCAGATCTACTGAAATACACTGCTGAGGGGAGCAGTGGACGAGGCAGGAGAGGGCTGCTGCGCCATGTGGGTTGCTCCCTGGCTGCCTGGCTGAGGATCAAACTCGTGCAGCAGTGGCTGGCAGTAGCTTGATAGTGCTGTCTTTGGCCCTTGCGCCACGGGGGTGGCCCTGATAGTATATTCTAAAGGATTTGTTAACATAAGATCATAAATAATTTCCTTCTCTGACTCCTTACAACGTTTATGTATGTGAGTGACCTGCCACTAAATAAAAGCTACTCTTCAGCTGTTTTGTTCTGTTTTATCTTTCTCTTACTGTTGTTAGGCCACGAGATTCTTTCCTGAATTTAGCTCATGTGTAAGTTAACAGGAACATAATGAAAGGAAACAGAGTATACTTTTGATAACTAGTAGCCTTCATTGGTAACGTGTAAGACCCCAGATAAGGAAGTGACATAGTATGATTCAAATTAAGGGCCTCCCAGGTGGCGCAGCGGTTGAGCGCTGGGTTGCGAAGCTGCCCACAGCCTCTGCAGCGCCGGTTCGATCCCTGGCTGCTCCCCGGCCACCGGAGGAGGGTCCCACATGGCGCGCAGACCTCTCCTGCCGCCCGCTGCTCCCCTCAGCAGTGTACTTCGTCAGTCTGCCTGCTCTACTCTCCGCTCTGACTCTGGTGAATTCTCTCACCCTCCCGCGCTTCTGACTGTACCCAATGCTTGTATAAAATAAAAATAAATAAATCTTTTAAAAAAACAAAACAAATTAAGGTCAGTTTCTTCAGAACTTTTAGACTTTAGGTAGTTGGGCAGTTTTATTGGTTTAATAAGAACTATGTTTCTGTGCATAATTAAGCTAGAGTTATTATTCAGATGATTCAGGATGACCCATCCTTAAAGATAAGGTCACTTGAATTTCATACTTTGTTTTTCTTACTTAAAAAAAGTAAAAAATACTGCCCCAGTCTCCTCTTTCCAAAATGCATTACTCCCTGAATATCATTCTTATAGTTTTACAGTTAGATTAGTTGTTCTACTCAATAATTTGTTTTTCTTTTACTTTTTTTTCTCACTTGATCTTCACAATAACATTAACTTATCAAGATATAGGTATAGGCTTTGAATCTGAGGCTCGGGTATCTTTTTTTTTTTTTTTTTAAGATTTGTTTATTTCTGCATACAAGAACTAGGATGTAAGCCAGAGATGCAGGGGTGTGAGAGAGGATTCACCAGAGACGGAGTGGGGAGCAGAACAGGCGGAATGACTGAAACACACTGCTAAGGGGAGCAGCAGGCGAGACAGGAGAGGTCTGCTGTGCCATGTGGGTCAACTCCCTGGCCGGGGATCGAACTGGTGCTACATAGGCTGTGGAGTGCTTCATAGTGCGGTGCTTAATTAACCCCTTGCACCACCAGGGAGGCCCAGTAATACCTACCTTACTGGATTACTATCATGAGTATTTAAAAAGAACATATGAAAGGAAGTCTTTTTTTTTTTATTATTATTATTTATTTTTTTTTTTTTTGGTGGGACCCTCGCTGGTGGCTGGGGATCGAACTGGCACTGCAGAGACTATGGGCAGCCTCACAACCCAGCGCTCAACCGCTGCGCCACCAGGGGAGGCCCTGAAAGGAAGTCTTTATATTGCATTTGTGTCTGTTTTAGAGGATCAGAGGGCGAATTTGAGAACTAAAAATTAATTGAAGTAATATGTATATATAAAAGGCCTTCATTTAATAATGTGTAAGGAGTACAAAGTGAGAGCCACCCCTTTCTGTGCTTCATTTCTGTTCCCCAGAAATGGCTCTCTTTTGTTTGATGAGATATAGCCTTGATTGAAACAGGTTGTTAGCACCGTAATATAAGATCCCACATACAGCTAAGCTCTCATTGCTCCTGGGCAGTCCAGTTATTTGTTCTAGTTGTGTGTACTCCCATTTTTCTCAGTGCATTTGTTCATTCATTCATTCATCCCATAAATGTTTGCTACCTTGAGACTACAAGCTTTGATAGAGAGTTGGATAAATCGCTTTTCCGTTCTATGAATTTCTAATCTTTCTCCTCTTTTTTCTCTGCCTCCCTGGTCTGTGCCTCCCTGTCCCTAATATGTGGCCTCTACATACTTAAAAAAAATAAGAGTAATAAATTGGAAGTTTGAATTTCCTATTGTCAGACCTTCCTCCAATCTGCCTTCAGCTTTTCTTTCCCATCTTCTAAAGAGTTGGTGTCATTCATGGAGTGGTCTGTTACAGTGCCGTAGCCCTGAGCCCACTCTCCTGTAGGCAGTTTTACACTGTCTGCTGTGACCTTTTTACCTTCTTCTTCTTACTCCTACTGTCCTGCCTGGCGAGTCCTTGTGAAGTTATATTTTCACAGTTTATCCTTCCTCGGCTCCTCGCCCAACACAATCCTCCCCCCCCCACACACACACACACACACGCACTGGCTTATACTTTGTCACTGTAAAGTGAGCCTTGCTAAAGGTCATCCATGATGCTACATGATGAAGGCAGGGAACGTTCTCCTCGCCATCTAACTTGATCTCTTTACATCCTATTAGTGAACTGTGCTCTCCTCCCTAAAACACTTTCTCCCATAGCACGTCATCCTGATGTTTTTATTTTTCTGAGTGTTTCTATTCAATCTTAACTTAACCCTCTTCCACTCATGTGCCCTCTAATTTTTGCCTTAGTGATTTCATCAGTTCCATGGTCTCACTCAGATCTTACCAACTACAGTTCTTACTTCAGCTCTTTCCTTAGAGTGAGTTAGGCTTGTATAACTAGCCGTCTGTCTTTCACCAGCCCTTTCCCAACTTTGGTATCAATGGCATTTCAAATTCACCATATCAAACATTTTATATCTCGTTGCCTCATCCTCAAAACCACACACACCCCACACACAGAGTTTGGTCTTCTGCTCCCTTCCTTGATTCTTCGTCTTAGTAAATGGTCCCACTGATGACTCAGTTTTCCAAGCCAAAACACTGGCAATTGACCTTGACCCTTGCTCTTGCTCAGCCTATTCAGGCATGAAGTCCGATGATTGACTCAGCTTCCTCCATCTCTCCTCAGTTCTTTTTCCTTCTGTATTCTTTGCCATCACCCTTGTCCACCTACCATCTTTTCACAACTACCCTGTTTCAACATCTAAACTGATCGTCTCAAATTTGTTGTTATCCTTTTTTTTCCCCCAAAGATTTATGCATGCAAGAACTGGGGTGTAGGCCAGAGGTGTGGGGAGTGAGAGGATTCACAAAAGACAGAGTGGGAAGCAAAGCAAGCAGATCTAGTTTAAATGCACTGCTGAGGGGAGCAGCAGGCCAGGCAGGAGAGATCTGCTACGTCATGTGTGGGTTAGCTCCTTGGCCGGGGATTGAGCCCAGTTGCAGCAGCTGCTGATAGCTTGATGGGTGCTGTCTTTAAACCCTGAGCCACCAAGGAGGCCTGTTACTATCCTTTTAATTCATTTTCTGCACAACAGCCAGAGTAACGATTTTAAGAAACGAAAGAAATGTGTTATTAACTTGTTGAAATGCTTGATTGTTTTCACAGGTTAGACTGGCTTTGTATTTTTCTTTCAGGTGTCCACTTGCGGAAGCAGCATTCCTATATTGAGCAAGGCAAGAAATGCCGATACTGCGATGCTGTGTTTCACGAGCGCTATGCCCTCATCCAGCATCAGAAGTCACACAAGAATGAGAAGCGCTTTAAGTGTGACCAGTGTGATTATGCTTGCAGACAGGTAGAGAACTTCATAATTAGAAAGCAGTTGATGCCCCGTTGGTATCGGGTTTTATCAGAGGGTTTTTATATACTTTCTGCAGTCGCTCCTTTTAAGGAGAGTATTTTTAAATTGTGATTTATGGAAAATGTTACAGATCAGAGGTCCTGCCCCTTGATGTATCATCTCAGTCTCCAACGACTGATGTTTTATTCAGTCACAGCTTATCCCCTCAGGGAGACTACTTGTTACTTTCTCAGAACTGTGGGAAATAAATCCAGACTTGAAAGAAGGGAAGACTCTGGTTCTGGAACCTGATATTTGAAGTTATCTAGCATAGTGGTCCAGCAAAAGTGAACATCTCTGTGCCAGGATTTATGGAAGCAATTTTGCACCCCAGTAAAGATAACTTTATGATCTTGACAAGAGATATTGAGCCTTGACCCTGGAAAAGAAAGACCTGTCAACCACGTGCATGATGGTGGTCGTGGCCTGGGAAGCAGTCTCCTGACAGGGTCTGAGGTCTCTCCCCCACCCCCGCTCTGTTTCAGGAGAGGCACATGATCATGCACAAGCGAACCCACACCGGGGAGAAGCCTTATGCCTGCAGCCATTGCGACAAGACCTTCCGCCAGAAACAGCTCCTCGACATGCACTTCAAACGCTATCATGACCCCAACTTTGTCCCTGCAGCCTTCGTCTGTTCTAAGTGTGGGAAAACATTTACACGCCGGGTAAGAGTCAGAACTTTACTTTTCTACTATGGTTCATAATATTGTTTTCAATCTTTCTGTATATTGCTCTTACCCACTGAGGTTATAAACATAGAGACACTCTGTCCTTTGTTAATGGTTGGTCATCACCCCTGGAGGTGTTCTACCTATCTGTGAACCCTTCCCCTGATGGCAAACTCAGTATCTTTATTTTTTTTTTTTTTTTTTAATAGAGGCATGTTTTATTTATTTATTTGTTTGTTTGTTTTGTTTATACATGCACTGGGTAGAGTCAGAAGTGCGGGAGGGTGAGAGAATTCACCAGAGCCAGAGCGGGGAGCAGAGCAGGCAGAAGGACCGAAGTACACTGCTGAGGGGAGCAGCGGGCAGCAAGAGAGGTCCGCGCGCCATGTGGGACCCTTGCTGGTGGCCGGGGATTGAACCGGCGCTGCAGAGGCTGCGGGCAGCTTCGCAACCCAGCGCTCAACCGCTGCGCCACCGGGGAGGCCCAAACTCAGTATCTTTAAATAGATCTGTCCTGGCTGTTTCCTTGTCTCCTCAGGATAAGGGGCTGTTTGACTCTCCCTTGCTCCTTTTGTCTGCAGGCTGAGCACAGAGG
Source organism: Talpa occidentalis (assembly GCF_014898055.3). Taxonomy (NCBI): domain Eukaryota; kingdom Metazoa; phylum Chordata; class Mammalia; order Eulipotyphla; family Talpidae; genus Talpa; species Talpa occidentalis. The sequence goes on from NW_023601754.1 coordinate 6,678,144, forward strand.
ACCTAGGCTCATCTTCTGAGGGACTGTCTTCTCTCCTCTCCTCCCTCCTGTCTTTCTTTTCTCCCCTGCAGATTGAGACCCTGTCCTCTGAATGGGGAGAACATGTTCATGATGTACTTAACAAATACTAGAACATTCAAATTTAATATGGATACCCCAAGTTTTATTTTATTAAACTAAAATAGAACTTCTAATTCTCATCTTAATTTTTTTAGTAATGTGAAAAGATTTTATTCCTTTTATTAGAACACCATGGCAAGACATGCTGACAATTGTGCTGGTCCAGATGGTGTTGAAGGGGAAAATGGTGGAGAAACGAAGAAGAGTAAACGTGGAAGAAAAAGAAAGATGCGCTCTAAAAAAGAGGACTCCTCTGACAGTGGTAAGTTAAGTGACTTGTTCTTGATTTAGTTACCTGGCGGATTTCAGCTCCCAGTTTCCAGTACATAAGGAGAACCAACCACTCTTTCTTCCTTTAACCCTCTGATCTTCCCAATGGGTTGTGCGTATGTGTGTGCTTAAACACACACACTCACGCACGCACAATACACATAACTGCAGTTAATTTTCTTTTTCTCTATAGCATTTAATTGCTTGATAATATCGTATGTTATGTTCAGTTAAAACCAAAAGAAAAGTACTATGTTTACTCAGACTAGTGATATTCTAAGGCCAGCAGTTTCTTTTCTATGTTCGTAACATTTACATTTAAGAAACTGGTCTAGGTTTGAGCAGTGAAGCTAATGGACATGAAGAAGGTTGCATAATCATCTTCACCAACCTCTGTTGATGGCCTTTCATCAACAGAGCCTAGCCTTGAGAGGTATTGATCAGATCTGTGAAGGTCAGCCTTTCTCTTCCTGCCTTTATCTCCTTTATTATCTAAAGCTTGGTTTATTTTCCTACCATTGATGCTTTTGGGTGGTTTGTGCCTTTCTAGTCATGACTCCCAGGCAGAGATTGGGAATGCCCAGAGGTGTTGGGCTCGGAAAGGGGGGATGAACAAGAGTCCTGCTAGTGTAGGAGTCACACTTGACTGTACAGACTCGTCCTGAAGGGCTCAGTTCTGTCCGTGGGTTCTCGGGTGCTGGCACCCCTCAAGTGGCCACTGTGTATGGAAAAGGATGTAGAAGGATTTTGGGTTTTGGTGAATGCACTTCCCTGTGATCAGACAGATTATAGATGGTGCCTGATACATTTCTAAGAAGTTCTTGTTTTTCGTCTGTATTGCTTGTTAGTAGAAATTGTGGGGAGGAAATGAAAATTGAACATATTAGAAACTTCAGTCACTGTATTAGTTTTGTTTTAAAACTTGATCGTGAAAGTGCCACATTTTTAAAATTTAAACTGTGAAAAGTTTCCCTTATAGCAAAGTTATCACTTTTCTTTTCAGAACTTTAACTTTACCTAGATTTCAAAGTAAGCATAAGAGTAATTTTTGCTGCCTTTTTTAGTGGAAATTCTCGTTCAGTTATCTTCAGTTACTGGGTTTTAAGTGAGTATCTCCTTTGAAATGTCAGTTTGCCTAATTTTTTTTTTTTTAAGATTTATTTATTTATACAAGAACCCGGGTACAGGCCAGATGTGCAGAAGGATGAGAGGATCCACCAGAGACAGCCACCAGAACAGGCAGACTGACTGAAACACACTGCTGAGGGGAGCAGCGGGCGAGACAGGAGAGGTCTGCCCCACCATGTGGGTATCTCCGTGGCCGGCGGGGATCGAACTGGCACTTCAGAGGCTGTGGACAGCCTCACAACACTGTGTTCAACTGCTTGCGCCACCAGGGAAACCCAGTTTGCTTAATTTTTTTAACAGCACACAATCCTTGTGGGACCTTTTTGTTCGGCAAAGAAATTAGCAAATGGAGTGTTAGGAGTTGCCAAGATGTGTCAGAGGCTCTAAATACCACCAGATATCCACAGGTCTCTTGGACTTAAGCTTGAGGATCCCTGTAGTTGCTTATAGTTGTGGGGTTTGTAGCCACCACAGGCCATTATCCAACAACATTTCTTACGGTATTACCTGATGGTGCTTCTGTGATTCCTCCCCCAGGAAGACCAGTTTTATTCCCTAATTGGACTTGATCATGATGCATGTGTCATCTGAAGATCTCATTAGTCTATTTCTACAGTTCCGCCCTTTTGCCTTCTGCACTGCTGGTTTATGGAGCAATTTAGTTCTGGGCCTCCTATCTAGTGTCTTTTTACCTGGCCTTGTGAATGGCCTTTCCATCCCACTGCTGACAAAGGCCACACAGTCCTGTTTGTGCTGTCCAGAAGTTCTGCCTGTGGGCCAGCTGCAGGGTTGACCAGCAAAGTCTGCTACCACTTTCAAGGCTTTTTGCCAACATCTCTCCAAGCTAATAAGCCTTTGACCCTATAACTGTTTTTTGTGTGCTTTCCGCCCCCAATTCTAATGAATTTGTTCAGTTTTATAGGCATTGGGCCAACTTAGGCAGTAGGGGGCTTGAATAAGTTCAGCAGGGAAACATCTTGTTCTTGACACACTGCCATGTACCCGTATGTGTTCCCCACACTTTCACTTAGGATTTTAGTCACTTGACAAATAAGGCATTTTGTCCTGAAGATCAGGCATTTACCCACAGATTTCTAAATTTAAACATTCCGTTCCAGAGAAAGAATGTGCGTAACCTGTGCTTTTTGGAGCAGGGTGACAAGCAGGGCACACTTCATGCAGCAGCATGGGGCAGGGTAGCTGCTATTTGGCTCCTACAGTTGTGGGCAGCAGGACCACCCCAGACGGAGGTCAGAGGTTTGAATTCCACCTGCTGTGGTTTAGCTGTACCTTACAAATCACTTAGCTTCTCATTTTTCCCGTGAAATGAGGGTTACAACTCTTATAAAATGAAATAGTGAGGTATAAATGGGATAGTAGAGAACTTTAAAACTGTGATATACAGTGTAAATCACAGCTGTGCTTGTGTAGTGCAGTGTAAGTTACCGGGCACGATTTCATACATGATCTTGATCCTCAAGTCGCTAGTAGTAGGTTGGGCATGCAGAAGAGACTGCACGAGGAGACTAGGCCAGTGTGTGGTCATTGTCCGCCATCATGCATCCAGTAAGAGACTTGGGACTCAAAGCGGTGATCTTTCTACAGTAGTTCCCTCTCGTGTGTGAATGTGGCATTAGAGAGAAGGCAAGGAAATTGAGAATGATCTATTGGGTTTTTTTTGGGGGGTGGGGAGGGGTTTGCATAGCCTATTTGAAAGAATTACTGGAAGTTATACTTTAGAAATCCAGGCTCACTGTAAGCATATATGCTCAAATTTTCCTCCCACGCCAAAAATTAGCAAGGAAGGGCCTCCCTGGTGGTGCAAGGGGTTACGCACAGCACTATGAAGCTATCCGAAGCCTCTCCAGCATGAGTTCGATCCCTGGCCGGCCAGAGAGAAACCCACATGGTACAGCAGACCTCTCCTGTCTCGCCCACTGCTCCCCTCAGCAATATACTTCAGTCACTCTGCCTGTTCTGCTCCCCACTTTGTCTCTGGTGAATCCTCTCACCCCCCGCACCTCTGGCCTGCACCCAACTCTTGTATGCATAAATAAACAAATCTTTAAAAAAAAAAATAGCAAGGAAAATTAGAAAATAAAATACCCTAGCTCTGTCCTAGAGGATGAATAGTGTACAGTATGTTTGGGGGTGAAGGGAAGAGAAGGTCACAGGTATTGCCTAGGTGTTTGTAAAGTTAAACAATTTAACAGTAGCCATCCCAACTTGTGTTGGAGTAAACTCTCTTAAACTACTGGGGGGGGGGGGGCGGAAAGGGATCTGTCATTGTAACCGCAGACGGGGAAAGTAACTATTATAAAAAGCTCAGGGTAGAAGGAAGATAGCACCATACATTATTTTTTAATGTGGACGTTGAATTCTTATCAAGACTGATATTTAATTTTGATCATTTATCATGATGTGAATTTGAAATCTTTATATTAAGCTCTTTCCCTTGGGGCGGCGGGGAGGGGTGATCCATCAAGTCTGGCAAGGAATTAAGCCCAAACACTTGGCCTTAAGAAAACCCCTTAGTAGGAGTCCTAGAAAAGCTCTCACACTTATTCTAGTAAGTAGAGCCTCACAGTGCATTTGCTGTCTTGCCCCTTGACAGTTATACCTTCTGCTCACTCGGAGACTAGCAGGACCTCTTCTTCGGGATCCATCTTAGGCTTAATGTCCTGCTTTTTATCCTTGTACATTTGGTGGAGGGAACATTGATTTTCACCTTAAACACTACTTACGGGTTTGTTATTTATGTGGTTTTGTTATAGACTGCTGTAACGTGGAGTTGCCTCTAATAATTTGAAACTCAATATTCTGATGTCTAAACCAAACAAAAATAACATCCAGTTCGCATAAAATATGAGTAATAGTATTGAAGTTGATTTGCTTATTTGTTCCACCGTAATACCATTGTGTTGAAGCCGACAGCCTAAATTCCAGCAGAAGCATTTTTAAGATGGACTCTTACTAACTAAAACAAATATATAATTTCATAGAATATGTGAATATTTGTGTGTTCTTCCCCCCCCCCCCCCCCATAATGCTTCTCCTTGCCCTACCACCTGTTCTTCCTGATTTTATGAGAAGAAAATGCTGAGCCAGACCTGGATGACAATGAGGATGAGGAGGAGCCTGCAGTAGAAATTGAACCCGAGCCAGAGCCTCAGCCTGTGACCCCAGCCCCACCACCCGCCAAGAAGAGGAGAGGACGCCCCCCTGGCAGAACCAACCAACCCAAACAGACCCAGCGTAAGTTACTTGTCTCGGCTCAGTGGGCTGGCATCTTCTCCTGGCCTATGGGAACAGGTCCTTGTTCTTTGGAGAGATGGCAGTGAAGCCTGGAGAACACATTACAGGCACACTTGAGCACCCTCTCAGGAAGCAGTATTTCAGTTTTTACTGGGGAACATCTGAAGAACTCCATGAAGGCCTGTTAGTGGTTCAGCAAGAAGTCCAGAGTAGAAGGGTGCTTATGTTCTGTGGGAGCTGTCAGCTGGAGAGGCTTGTACAGAACAACCCGAGTCACCGTCAGCTGGCAGAGTAGATGAATGTGAGTGAGCCCCGTTTTGACGGATGGAGAGATGAAACAATTTCTGTGCTTAGATCGTCCCTCCTAAGAAATCCAGACCTGTGGATGTACTTGCTGGCGTCCTGACTTATGAAAGGACCCAGGAGACGTCCTCACCTTCTATCTCATACCACTGGCGACGAGGGCAGTGGTCCTGTGCTTTACACAGCCTGGTGACGGCAGGCTGGGGCGCGGGAGGGGTGCTCAGGTCTCCATTCTATGCATGTGTCCCTCTAGATTTCCTGAAAGCTGGTGATTTTGTTTTTTCTCCTCACAAAGGCAGGGTCTAATCTGTTTTTTGTGGTGGTGGTTTTTTTTTTAAGATTTATTTATTTATGCATATACAAGAGCTGGAGTATAGGCCAGAGATGCAGGGGTGTGAAAGGATTCACCAGAGACAGAGTGGGAAACAGAACAGGCAGACTGAGTGAAATACACTGCTGAGGGGAGCAGCGGGCAAGACAGGAGGGGTCTGCCTCACCATGTGGGTAGCTCCCTGGCCGGCCAGGGATCAAACTCATGCTGCAGAGGCTGCGGATTGCTTCATAGTGCTGTGCTTAATCCCCTGTGTCACCAGGGAGGCCTTAATCTGTTTTTTTAAGGTGTCCCCCCAAGCCCCCATGTATAGGTGTCCGTCACAGGGTTAGCCAACTGTAGATCCTGGGAACATTTTACCTACACACATTTGAATGAACAATGGTGGGAGGGATGTGGGGGGATCAAAACAGGTGTGGGGGGGATCAAAAATGTCAGGTTCGGGCCTCCCTGGTGGCGCAGACGGTTGAGTGCAGCACTGTGAAGCTGTCCGCAACCTCTGCAGTGCCGGTTTGATCCCCACTGGCCTCAGAGCAAACCACGTGGCGAGCAGACCTCTCCTGTCTCACCCGCCGCTCCCCTCAGTAGTGTATTTCACTCAGTCTGCCTGTTCTGTTCCCCGCTCTGTCTCTGGTGAATCCTCTCACCCTCCCGCACATCTGCTCTATACCCCGGTTCTTGTATAAATAAAAATAAATCTTTAAAAAAAAAAACTCAGGTTCTTGATATAGGTGGGTCCCTCTAAAGTGGACCTACCTCACTCACTGTGCAGTGTTCTTAGTCATACACTGTCTACAGTTTTTCACCTATCTCGCCCTATAGTAAAGTCCAAATTCATGATGGAAAGCTCTTAATATATAATTTGAGGGGCATATGTAGACAGATGCCAGCATATTGTTCTTTGATAGTTACTAGTGTCTTGGAGCTTTACGTGTGGTCACATTTCAAGTCATTATGTCTTTTTTTAATCGACTCTGTCTACATTACCAAGACTTCCCTGTACTGCCCATGTCTGCTTAGTGTCGCATCTGAAAGTGCCCTCGTGTGTACCCTCAGGGGCTTTAATGGAGCATCTCTTTTGTTTGTGCTCTTTTTTTTTTTGCCAGCAACAGCCATCATTCAGGTTGAAGACCAGAACACAGGTGCAATTGAGAACATTATAGTTGAAGTCAAAAAAGAGCCAGATGCAGAGCCCGTGGAGGGGGAGGAGGAGGAGACCCAGCCAGCTGCAACGGACGCCCCCAACGGAGACCTCACGCCTGAGATGATCCTCAGCATGATGGACCGGTGATGGCAGGGCCTCGCTCGCCACCGGGACTGCTCTGGGCTGTGTTTAAACGGCCCGAATCTTAATTTTTCTCCCTTCTTTCTTCTTTTGGCTTTGGGAAAAGCATCATTTTACACCATTTTACCAAACATACCGAGAACTAAAACTTCAAGGATGATGTTAGAAAATGTGATTTAACTAGAACTTGCTGTTTGATGTTAGCAAATCATGGAATGTTCTGAATCCCTGAGGGTTTACTCAGAAGTGCTGAGGACAGTGTTGACTCCTGACTGGTTTTCTTAGATGGAAACGGAGACATCGACCCTCTCTCTCGCTGTGGTAAACCACTCCAGAATGGCCACCGGGTTTCCCAGAGTTCTCTGGTCTTCTTCCCAGGAGAGTTTTTAATTGTAAATGCAGACTTGGGAAGGACTTAGACTTTTAAACTGGTTTTGGCTTTTGCTTTTCCCTGACTCCCTTTGCTTGGAGTCAGCTGCACACCAGTAGTATGGCATGCTACGATCGGTTTTTGTCCTGAAGGCTTTGCCTCTTTCTTGGCAGAGTTTCTGGTATGGTCAAGCTTGTAAATAACTTTTTTTACATTTTAATCTTTTCCATTAATTAAGAGGTTGAAAAGAAGTGCAGTGTAAGAAAACCCAGCATTTTAATTACTTGCAAATTAAGTTACCACGGACTCTGTAGTGTGTAAACGTTGACAAGGAATTGGATCACAATCATGTAGCAGAACAGCACCCAGACTGCTGCCCGCCACCGGTGACGGCCGCCCACGTGGAAGATGGTGATTTCCGCCCATGGAGCCAACATCTGAACCTTGTACAATTAACTTTCAGTTATGATTTCCCATCTACATTTTCTTTGCTCTGTTTGTAGCTGAATTTTGTGTTTTATAAATCCTCTATTAAAGAAGGGTGATTATGAGTGGGTCACAGCAGCCCTTCAAAGCTGGGCCGGCAAATTTCTCTAGGTTAGTAATTTAAACTTTGGATCTTCAAAAAAATAATAATAATAATGTGAAACAAAACCAACTAAAAAGTGATTCTTGCACATGAACTGTCACATGTTTAAAATGTGTTTTTAGAGAGCCTCAGTCTTGCTGATTTCAAACACTTTTTTCTTCTGTGTATTGCTTTTAAGAGAGCCATCAGTTAGCTATCAAACTCTAGGTTGATGCATTTTGTACTTAGCTGTACTGTGTGATATTTTTCATTATTTTAGGACGCCAACATGAGACCTGTAATAAAATATGTAATGGGGTTGAAAGCTGGGGAGGAGGATCTACTGCTGTACAGCTAATAAATCATAACGGATTAACAAGTGCTCCAAACATCCCGTCTTGTGTGTTTCCTGCCTGACGAGGGGCCCGATGGGGTCCATATGCGTGGTCTGAGGTAGTGCCTTTCAGATCAGCTGTGTCCCCGCCATGACAGCTTCCTCTAGCAGATGGCAGATGATTGCAGCATTTGACAGGCTCCTGAGTGCATCCTGCTGCAAGTCTGACCTCCTGGAAAGTGGGTGAGTAGAGAGGTGAGTGGTTGTGCGCCTTCCGTGCTCCAGCCGAGGCGTGGGTTCCTAAGCAGAGGGGGCGGGCCGCAATTCAGAGTCAACTGGGTGGATGGGCAGCTCTGGGATCAGTCCCTCAGACGCTACCAAGAATTCTGCCAAGGGAGAGGGGGAAGCTAACCCTGGAGAAGCTCATTTGGAAGGGGAGACCCCTTGTGCAGCCTCCAGCTGTGGGGAGACACTGCAGCCGCCACAGGGAGCAGAATAGGAAGGGCGGTGTCCTAGGAAATGTATGCATTCGTGAAATACCTCCCTGCCGCCGCCGTGTCAGAGCAGAGTGCTCCAGTGACCCATTTTAGGTGAAAGTTTTAGCCACTAATGGCAGGGTGTTTAAAACCAGAATTCCATCCCAGCCAGATTTCAGTGAAAAGTAACAAAGAACAAGATGTGTCTAGCCTCTGGCTGGTGTGTTCTGCCCGTGCACTTGGCTCTCGCAGGAAACGACTGTTATCTGTGGCCTCAGGACTCCGCCAGGCAGGCAGCTCCTTGGACGGAGCGTTAGTGGCACGAGGCTATGGGGGCGCTCAGTCTCCATCCTCTCCGGGGCCTGGGGACCCCCCCAGCAGTGCTTCAGCTGACGCGGGACTTTTTCCCAAATGTAAGTATTCACAGTAGATGGCTGCGGACCGGTGCGGGCTGGATGTGGTGTTCCCGAGCTGTTCCCCTCTCCTGGTGCGCATCCGGCTGAGGGCGTGAAGGTGGTTGATGTTGGCTGGGGAGAAAAGTGGCGTTCGGGAGGAGGTAGGACTCAAGCGGAGTCCCCTGCTGCCCAGTGATGAGCTGCCCCGTGTGACCCCGTGGAGTGGAAAGCTGTCAGCAGCAGCAGGCGCTTCTCGCTATGACTCCACATCAGAGCCCCGTGGAGGGGAGTTCCCCGCCGCACCCTTCCCAGTTAAACCAGAGCAGGCCCTTGCCAGGCCGCGCTGGGGTCGCCAGTCCTCAGGCCCAGCTCAGCCTGCTTCCTCCCCCGCTTTTCCGCAGGCTCTTGGCTTCCCAAACCGTGTGCGGGGACCCTTGTGGCGGCACTGGGAGGCGCAGCCCGGCTGCCTTCCTCCTGTGCTGCCCTGGCCAGGCGGGGCTGAGGCCTCGTGAGCTTTTAGCATTTCCTGGGCCCCCACAAGTGTGTCATGCGCTCTGGGACAGAGACAGACTCGAACAAGCTGGGGCCTCGCGGGGGTGGGGGGGTGGCGGGGGCGGCACTGAGTCATTGTCACTGTAGGAGCCGAGTCCCGTGTGTTCGCTCGGGCTCCACGCAGGCTTCGCCAGGGCCGCCCTGGCCACGGCAGTCCTGGAGGAGGTGTGACTAGCCGGGCTCCCTGGGTCTGACCACGCTGATTCTGGTTTCCTCCTCCCTGACACGGGCTCCAGTGCCGCCGGCGAGCCCGCTGGCCTTGTGCCCCCCGCGCGGGGAGCGGCGCGAGCCCTTTGGAGTCCTTCCCTCTCGTGCCTCTCATCCCGTCACACCAAAGCCAGAAACCCCAGCAGGGCCGCTTGTGTCCCTTCTGTTCGGGAGGCCTGGGGTTGCCATGGTAGATTTGGCAAACGCACGTGTCCACTGCGTGCCAGGCGCTGTTGTGAGCGCTTCTCTGACACACTTCATCCTTTCAGTAACACTTGGAGGTAAGGTCAGGGTTGTCGCTTAGGCCGTGGGAACTGGAGCCTCAGAACCGGCAAGCCAGTCTCCCGGTGAGGGGCAGGCAGGTCTTCAGGAGGTTGGCCGCCGGCACCTGCTTTCTGGACCTTCATGGTTCATAATGGCAGTGCTTGAGGCTTCATTGAGTTCACCCCCTAAAAGCAGTTCGCGGGTACTGTGCGGTCTCAGGAGAGTCTTACGAAGATCTGAACCTGAACTCTTCCACCTGGGGGCAGCTGACAGGCCAGCATTGTCCTTTCCTGTCAGCCCTGGACTCTCCCAGCGGCTGCTGCCTGAGGAAAGGAGCCCCCACCCCCATGTTGCTGCTGTTCGCTTTCCACTCAGTACCAGCCTGTGGGGGCCCTCAGCACGTGGAGATGAGATTTGTTGGGGGGAGGTGTCAGATGATCGGCGGGAGCTCTGCAAGGCCTGCCCTGTGTGCTGCTCGGTTCTCAAGGGGGGAAGGGCAAGGAGAGGCGGGAAGGAAAGCAAGGTTCTCTCTGTCCTCGGGGGCACCTCTGGGTGAAAGGCAGGTGGGCAGGCGGAGGGCTCGCTCTTCTCAACGTGGAGCGTAATTAGACTGATGCAGGCGGGGGGCGAGTCCCCTCCTGTAAGCCCCACGGAATCTAGTCCTGGCCTTTAATAGAGCAGCAGGCCTCTGGCTGGCAGGCCCCCACCCAGAATCCTCTGATGCGCCCGGCCTGGAGACACCTGCTTTCTTCCAGTGAGTGGTTCCAGGCTCCCCAAACTCGAGCTGGTGTAGCATGCAGACGCAGAGGACCCCCACATAACTGAGCTCCCTTGTGAGGCCCTCCACTTCTCCCCGAAGCCCCTGGGTTCCCGCCCTGCCCCAGCCTGAACCTGGTGAAAACCGAGGGCTGGCACAGAAGGGTGTCTGGGCCCATCTGGCATTTTTTCCCACTCAAAGTCAGAGGCTCAGGGCTGCGCGCGCGCGAGCTGCTTCTGGAGCGAGGGCGGCGCTGGGAGCGCCGTGACCCTCCCCGCAGAACATGCCCTCCTTGTGCTCGGTTCCCCAAGCGCCGAGCGACGCGTCCAGGTGGGTCCCCGGGATCCCCGAACGGACAGCGCCCCCTGGTGCTCGCGGCGGGGACCTTGGGGCGGGGTGGAAGCAGGGGGCTCTCAACCCTGAGGCGCTCCGCGGAGACCCTCCAGGTCCTGCCACTCCCTCCCCCATGTCTTCCCTGACCCAAAAGCTCCTGCTCGATGGAGCGGGCGGGCAGCCGGGAGCCTGACCTCTCCTGCCACCCCACGCCCGGGTGCCAGCTCCCGGCCCACGGAGGCCGGGACGGGGAGGAGCCGGGCAGGGGGCGGCCTGGCAGGAAGCCGCGCGCACCTTCCGCCGCCGCAGGAGCAGGTGGCGGCAGCACGGGCCGGGCCCGGCTTCCTGTGTGTGCCCGCCCGCCCGCCCGCCACTGTTTCTCGTCGGAGCTCCCGGGGCACCCCAGCCTCCTGGGCCGGGCCCCATGGCCCAGACCCCCCAGGCTCCCGAGGGCATATCCTGTGAGCTGCGAGGTAAGCGCTGGCCCTTGGCGCCCACTTGGCTGGAAGGAAGCAGGGCGGGCCCCAGAGCAGAGGCCCAGCTGGGGCGAGGGGCCAGCGGTCTCTCCGCTGCTCGAGGGCTTGGCGACCCCGGATTCACTCCCCGACTTCGGGGCTCGCCCACAAAAGAAGCCAGGCCCCTACTGTCCCTCGGACCAGGGGAGGACCCCAGTCACCCACAGGCTGCCTTCCACAGGCGAGATCACCAGGTTCCTGTGGCCCAAGGCAGCGGAGCTGCTGCTGAAAACCTGGCTGCCCCAACGCGAGGGTGCGGAACGGGGTCACGTCCTGGTATGGTGGGGGCAGGGCCTGGGAGGGCCGCCGGGACCAGGCTGCAGAAAGAAAAAGCCTCTTGCCCTGCCCGGGGGTCAGACACTCTCTCCCCTAGGCACTGCTGCCATGGAGAGCCTACCTGCTCCACACCTGCCTCCCCCTGAGGGTGAGTCCCAGGGCCTGGCTTGCCACTCCTGACCCCTTGACCTTCCAGCAGCTTCCTTGAGGAGGGGTTTCATGTCCTTCTGGTCCTGGGAGCCTCTGCCCTTCACGAGCTTGGGCTCCTGGGAGGGGGGGGGGGCTTGAGGCAGGGCCCGGCTGAACCAGGTGCTCTGCAGGTGGACTGCACGTTCAGCTACCTGGAGGTCCAGGCCATGGCACTGCAGGAGACACCCCCTCAGGTGAGACTCCTGCTACCCTGCCAGGACCTGCAGCCTGGCCTTCATCTCCCCCTCCACCTCCCCCCCTCTCCCATGGAGCCCAGCCCAGTAGCCCACCCTCGCAGGTCACCTTTGAGCTGGAGTCGTTGCCTGAGCTGGTCCTGGAGTTTCCTGGCGTGGCTGCCCTGGAACAGCTGGCCCAGCATGTGGCCGCCGCCATCAGGAAGGTCTTCCCTCACTCGACCCTTGGGTGAGCCCCAGCCACTATTAGGGCCTGGCCGGGGAGGAGGGCAGTAGGGTGCCTTCAGCCACCCAGGGGGCTGCTTCACATGCCAGGGGCTAGAAACCGCTTGCCCCCTCTGGTTCCCTCCCCAGGAAGCTATTCCGGAGGCCCACGCCCCCCTCCATGCTGGCTCGCCTGGAGAGAAGCGTTCATCCCTCCGAGGCCACTGCACCCAGCAGACCCTGTGGTAAAGGCCGCGGCGGGCACACACAGGGCTTCTAGGCCCCTGCGGTCCCAGCCCCCTGGATGTGGGGTCTCCCAAACGGCACAGAACCACTGGGGGCGCGCTACCACCCCGCTTGGTCTGACCTCCCTCTGGGGCTGACCTTTTGTCTTTCTCCTTCTTTCACCCTGTTGTACCTACCCCAGGTGGCTTTGTGGAGACTTATGAGGCTCTTTGCGACTACAATGGCTTCCCTTTCCGAGAGGAGATTCAGTGGGTGAGGTGGGCCCTCTGTGGGGGGCTCTGGTATCTGATCCCCCAAGTGCCTTGAGCCCTCCCTAGCCCCTGTGGCCCCAGGCCAGCTGGAGACGCTTTGCTCCTGTCCAGGATGTGGACACCATCTACCATCGCCAGGGCTGCCGCCATTTCTGCCTGGGGGACTTCAGCCACCTGAGCAGCCGGTGCGGGGCTGGCCCGGACTGGGGAGGGAGGGAGGAGCCACGACCCACTTCCTCAGCCTCTCCCTGGAGGGGCGTGCGCGGGGGGTGCTGAGCCCTGGCCTGTGCCTTCTCCCGCCCAGGGACCTGGCCCTGAGCGTGGCTGCCCTGTCCTACAACCTGTGGTTCCAGTGCCTCTCCTGCGTGGACATGAAACTGGTGAGCGGGGAGGGGAGGGCGGGCCGAGGGCACTAGGGCTGGGTGCAGCCCACTGAGCCCCTCTGGTTCTCAGAGCCTCGAGGTCTTGGAACAAATTCTGCACGTGATGAGTCAGTCTTCCCACCTAGAGGAGCTGGTGCTGGAGACCTGTGGCCTGAGGGGGTGAGGGGAACAGGCGGGGCTTGGGGACAGGCACCCCGGGGCTGGTTCTGGGGGGCGAGTGCCTTGGGGGGAGCTGGGAAACCAGGGCCAGAGTCTCACCCCTGGGGTCTGGTCCCCAGAGACTTCGTGCGGCGGCTGGCGCGGGTGCTGGCGGAACACCCGAGCTCTGGGCTGCGGGAGCTCAGCCTGGCGGGGAACCTGCTGGACGACCGAGGTAGGTGCGGCTGAGCGTGCGGACCCCCCACTCCACCCCTGGAGTAGGTGAGAGCTCCGGGTCGTCCCCACCCCCAGGCATGGCGGCCCTCAGCAAACACCTGGAGCATCGGCCGGGCGCCCTGAGGAGACTCAGCCTGGCGCAGACGGGGTTGACCCCTCGAGGTAGGCGGCCCGGGCTGGGGCAGGCGGAGGGGGCGGGGCCGCGGGCAGGTGGAGGTGGAGGGGGCGGGGCCGCGGGCAGGTGGAGGGGGCGGGGCCGCGGGCAGGCGGAGGGGCGGGGCCGCGGGCAGGTGGAGGGGGCGGGGCTGCCTGGAGGCTGAGCCCCATCCCCGCTCCAGGCGCGCGGGCCCTGGGCCGGGCGCTGGCCTCCAACGCCGCCTTCGACTCTGCCCTGACCCACCTGGACCTTTCTGGGAACCCCGGGGCGCTGGGGCCCTCGGAGGACACCGGGGTGAGTGCGTGCGCGCCGCAGGCGGTGGAGGGTGAGGAAGTCCTGGGGGCGGCCGCCCCGGCTCACCCGCTCCCCCCCAGGGCCTCTACAGCTTCCTGAGCCGCCCCAACGTCCTGACGCGCCTGAACCTCGCGGGCACCGACGCGGCCCTGGACACTGTGAGGGGGGGGTCAGTGGGGGGCTGAGCCCTAGGGCTGGGGGCGCGGGCTTGAGCCCCGAGGGCGGGGGTGGGGGGCCTCGGCCGGCGTGGCCCACGCGTGCGTCCCGCAGCTCTTCTCGGCCCTGGCCCGGGGCTGCAGCGCCAGCCTCGCGCACCTCGACGCCTCGAGGAACGTCTTCTCCCGCACGTAAGGGGGCGGGCCGCGCGGGCGGGCGGGGGGCGGGCTCTGCCTGGGCAGCGCCCCGACACCCCCTCCTCCGCCCCCACCCCAGGAAGCCCCGGGCCGCGCCCGCCGCCCTGCAGCTCTTCCTGCGCCGCGCCGGGGCGCTGCGGCACCTGGGCCTGGCGGGCTGCAAGCTGCCGCCGGACGCGCTCAGGTGAGTGCCGCCCCCCCACCCCTGGCCTGTCTCCCCACCGCCTGCGGGGCGCCCTGGTCCGCCCCCTCTGGCCTGTCTCCCCACCACCTGCGGGGCGCCCCGGGCTCCTTGATTCACGCCCTGCGGCTCCCCCTCCCGCCGCCACTCCCTGCGCTGTCGCCTTCCAGGGCCCTTCTGGAAGGCCTCGCGCTCAACACGCACATGAGCGACCTGCACCTGGACCTCAGCGCCTGCGAGGTGAGCGCCTGCCCCAGCTTTGCGGGGTGGGGGGGGGCGGGGGGCGGCCACGAGGGGAGCCCGCCCCGCCCCGCCGGCCTCCGAGCGGCCTGTGAGCTGCGCCTTTCTCCCGCCCCTGCAGCTGCGCTCAGCGGGCGCGCAGGTGATCCAGGACTTGGTGTGCGACGCCGCCGCCGTGACCTCCCTGGACCTGGCCGAGAACGGTGAGGCTGCCCTGTCCTCCCCGCTCCCGCTCCCGCAGCACCCCACCCCCGCAGCACCCCACCCCCGCACCCCGCCTTGTGTGACCCAAGCCGCCCCCAGGCTTCGGCTCAGACATGGTGACCCTGGTGCTGGCCATCGGGAGGAGCCGCTCCCTGAGACACGTGGCGCTCGGCAGGAACTTCAACGTCCGGTGCAAGTGAGCCCCCAGCCCAGCCCCCTGCCAGGCGGCGCCCGCGCAGCTTCCCTCCCCGCCCACCTCACGCCCTGCCCGCAGGGAGACCCTGGACGACGTCCTGCACCGGATCGTCCAGCTCATGCAGGACGACGACTGCGTGAGTGCCGCCCCGGTGGGACCCCCGGGCGCTGCCCGAGCCGCCTGCCGCCCCTTGGCTGACCTCGGCCCCCGGCACGACCGGCTTTCTCCCGCCCAGCCGCTGCAGTCCCTGTCCGTGGCCGAGTCCCGCCTGAAGCTGGGCGCCAGCGTCCTGCTCCGGGCCCTGGGCGCCAATCCCAACCTGTCGGCGCTGGACATCAGCGGCAACGCCATGGGGGACGCGGGCGCCAAGTTACTGGCCAAGGCCCTCCGCGTCAACACGCGGCTCCGGTGGGTGGGGGTCGGAATGGGGAGCCCTGCCGGGAGGGGCCGAGGTGGGGGGTGAGGGTGAATGAGGGGGGCCACCGGGCGCAGGGCCGCGGCCGGCGGGGTGGGTGGGGCCTTTGCGAGCTGCGCCTCAGACTGAAGCCCCACCTGGCCCAGGTCTGTGGTCTGGGACCGGAACCAGACGTCCGCTCTGGGCCTGCTGGACGTGGCGCAGGCCCTGGAGCAGAACCGCAGCCTGAAGGCCATGCCTCTGCCCCTGAGTGACGTGGCCCAGGCTCAGCGCAGCCGCCCAGAGCTGACAGCGCGCGCAGTGCATCAGGTGAGGGGCCCCTCCTGCCCTGCCCGCCCTGCCCTGCCCCGCCCCGCCCCGCCCCGCCCTGCCCTGCCCTGCCCCAGCACCCCTCGCCCATCCTGCCCTGTCCTTTGTCCTCAGATCCAAGCCTGTCTCTTGAGGAACAACCACACGGGCCCAGTCTCTTCTGCCTGCACCTCCCATCAGAAGGCACTGGGGCTGCTCTCAGACCCCTCGGAGCAGGTCTGGCTTCCTCCAACCCGGGTCCCCACAGAAGGCGGGGGATGGAGCGAGCGGGGCCAGCTGGGGGCCTCCTTGAGTCTGAGGGGCTGACTTTCCTGGCTGCAGGGTACCCGAATCCCGCTGCCCTGGCCAAGGTCCCTCTCCTTGGCCTGGGGACGAGCTAATCAGTACAGAAAGGGTCCCCAATAATACCCCTGGCTGCATTTAAACAGACCTTCCTGTTACAGACCTGCATTATTTAAAAATCTCCTCCCTTAGCTCCCCATTCAGCTGTAGCCCCACTCACAGCATCCAGCTCACAGGACTCCCCTCACCACTGACCTCTGTCTGGACGAACTCAGTGGCCCTCTTTTTTTTTCTTTTTTTGAAGATTTATTTATTTATGCATACAAGAGCTGGGGTGCAGGCCACAGATGTGGGGGGTGAGAGGATCCACCAGAGACAGAGTGGGGAGCAGAACAGGCAGATTGACTGAAATACACTGCCGAGGGGAGCAGCGGGGAGACAGGAGAGGTCTGCCGCGCCATGTGGGCAGCTCCCTGGCCGGCCAGGAATCAAATCGGTGCTGCAGAGGCTGTGGACAGCTTCACAGCGCTGCGCGCAACCTGCTGCGCCGCCGGGGAGGCCCTCAGTGGCCCTTTTTCAGGCTTCCTCTCTCTCTGATACTTTGCCCTTGTGTGATGTTCCCACCTCCCTATTCCCAAACCCACCTCTCCCCCAAGCGTGTGAATCCGGGCGTCCTGCTAGGGCTTCACATGCTACATGCCTTCAGGTGTCCCGTGTCCTCTACCCAGGAGCCCCCCGAGCCTCACTGCCCGGGGCGGTAGATGCACGTCTCCTGGCGGACTCCCTCCGTCCTGCCCTTTGGTCAGTGCCGCTCCTCCACACACCGCCCTCCCACTGGCCTGACGGTCCATTGCTCCCCGGTGCCTCCCCCACGCTCCTCGCTCCCTTGTCTCCCCACCCCTCAGTCCACCCTCTGCGTGCACTGGGGGCAGCTCCTCTCCGCCCCGTTCCGGACACATCGGCAGTGCAGAGGCCCCGAGAGGACCCAAGGAGGCAGTGCTCTCCCTCCCTGAACAGAGAGGCCCTGCGTGGCTTGTCCGGAGGCGGGGTCTTCAGGGCCTCACCCACCCTGAAGGAGGCCCTGGGAAGGAGAGAGCCAGAGTCTGGGAGAGGACCCGGCTGGCACTGACTGCTGATGCCCCCCAGGAAGTGAACGAGCTGTGTCAGTCGGTGCAGGAGCACGTGGAGCTGCTGGGCTGTGGAGCCGGGCCCCAGGGTGAAGCTGCTGTGCGCCAGGCCGAGGATGCCATCCAAAATGCCAACTTCTCTCTCAGTGTGAGCACTGCCCTCCCAGGAAGAAGCCCCTTCTTCTCGTCGTCACGTGTCAGTTTGAAACCCCTTTACCTCCTTGGCCTCCAGATTCTCCCCATCCTGTATGAGGCTGGGAGCTCCCCAAGCCATCAGTGGCAGCTGCGGCAGAAGCTGGAGGGCCTCCTGGGACAGGTGGGCGAGGTCTGCCGCCAGGACATTCAGGTGAGATGGTACCCCTCGCCCCAGCCCCACTGCCCTATGTGCCATCTCCGGAGTCATTGTTTTGAGGGGGTCAGAGCTTCAGGCCAAGCAGCCGGGGCCCTCGCCACGCCCTCACCAGGCTCTGGCCTTTCCCCAGGACTTCACTCAGACCACCGTGGACACAACAAGGAGCCTCTGCCCTCAGATACTGCAGGGCCCCCGGTGGAGGGAGCAGCTAGAGGGGCTCCTGCTGGACTCCAGGACCCTCCCAGAGCTGCTCCCGGAGCACCTGCTGCAAGATGCCTTCACTAGGCTCAGGTGGGCTGGGTGAGACTGGGCTGGGCAGGACCGGACGGAGGCCTCCCGCTCACCCCGTTCCCTCCTCTCCCGCCCCAGGGACATGCGACTTGCCGTCACGGGGACCTTGGCAGAGAGCATTGTGGCTCAGGCCCTGGAGGGTCTGAGTGCAGCCCGGGATCGGCTGGTGAGAAGGAACTGCACTCGTGTATGTACACACACACACACACGCACACGCACACACCTGCTGAGCTGGTCACTGCCTAGGAGGTAGGGGTCCTGTAATGTCTTCTGGGGTCGTGCAGCCCAGGGGTATTTCCGAGCCCCCCTAGCACCGATGGGACTGCGACTGAGGCTCTAACGGCCCATCTTTGGGGTGCCTGGTGTTGCAGGTGCAAAGTCTGGCTCAGCAGGCGACCGTGGCAACGCCCCCCGCCCTACCGGCCCTGGACGGAGGAGAGCCCAGCCCCCTCGCGTCTGCGTCTGGGGAGTTGGACGGCCTTTTCTTCCCCGACGACGAGGAGGAGGAGGTCAGGTCACAGCACCTGGGCTGGAACAGTGGCGCTTTCCGTCTGGTGGGGGGTGAGGGCCCCGAGGCAGTTCCCCTGACGCGGACTGTCTGCATCCGCACCAGGACGACAGCGCCCCAGAGAAACGGCCCGAGACCAGCCGCCGCCTTCACCTGGCCCCCTCCGCTCCCAGTGAGTCTCAGGGCCCGGGAGGCGCCGGCTGGGTGGGGCTGAGCGCGCCGCGCCGGGGCCACCTGAACTCCTGAATCCGCCTGGCCGGGGAGCTCCCGGACCTTGGCGGGCCAGGTCCAGGCCGGCCCCGAATTCTTGCAAGGTTGGGGACATGTGGTCGGCCTGGAGGGGGACCGGGCAGCGCTGGGCCCGGACGCCGCCGCCCCCTCCCGGCCCCAGGCGCGCGCATGCCCGGTGACGGCGGAGCCGCGCGCTGTCGGGGCCGCGCTCAGCACCACGGACAGCGGTGGGGGAGGGGCGGGCGGGGGGTGGGGTGGGCGGCGTCGTCGGGGCCCCTCCCCGCGCCCTGGGCGGGTCCCCCGCCGCCCCAGCTCCGCGCCGCCGCCTCCCCGGGCCGCACGCTCGGCGCTGCTCTGGTGCGCTCCCGCAGGTGCCGCCGCGGACCCGGAGCAGGAGCCGGCGCTGGCGGCTCCCGGAGAAGATGCGGAGCCGCAGGCAGGGCCGTCCGCGCGCGGCTCGCCGAGCCCCGCCACCCCCGCGCTGCAGGCCGGGCCGCTGCCGCGCATGGACCTCCCACCCGCCGGGCAGCCCCTGCGCCATCCCACCCGGGCCCGGCCGCGGCCGCGGCGCCAGCACCACCATCGCCCGCCGGCGGGGGGTCCCCAGGTGCGTGCTCCCCCCCTGCTCCGGAGCTTATGGAATGAGGGGTCCTGGGCCGCCCGCCGCTGCCCCGGGGCCATGGCGGACAGGGATGTGGGTTGTAGGGGTGCAGAGCCACCTGGTCCTGCGGCCGTAGCTGCACCCTGGCTTCTTCCTGGCCCCCCACCCCAGACCGTGTCCAGTTAGGGTCTTGGGTGTGCCCCTGGGCATAGGACTCGGCCTCGGGCTGGGCCCCCGCCCGCTGGATATACACGAGGGTGTCCACCTTGCCCTGCCTCCCCCAGGATTACTGAGATGCCGGGTCCCTCGGCCGCGGGGACAGCCTTCCATGTAGCGCATGTCCTGCGCGTGTGTGCGGGGCGCTGTATGTGTGGACCGGGTGCCAGGGGAGACAGTGGGCACTGGGTGGAAGGGAGGGAGGCACTGGCTTGAGGCCCCCCAGAGGGTCTGACGCAGCAGCTGGCGCCGCTGAGCCGGCAGCAGGCCGGGTGGGGTGGGGGTGGGGGGACACTGCAGGGAACTGTTTGGAGCAGAGGGGGTGGCAAGTGGGAACGTGTGACCTGGGGAGCGCGTGGGCTCTAGCCTGCTGGTGGCCGGGTGGCATAGGGTACACAGAATACTCCCCGGGACAGGATGGGTGTGGGCTGGGGGTGTGCCGGGGCCAACCAGGATGAAGGGTGCAGGAAAGCACCACCAGCCCCAGCTGGACAGCAGGAGAGTTTGCGTCAGCAGCCCCTTGGGGTAACCCCTGCGTCCAGGTCCCCGAGTTGCCCAGTCCAGGCCCCTGGACAAGGGATCAAGGGTGCACCCGGCCCTGACCCCGAGGTGTCCTCCAGGTGCCCCCAGCCCTGCCACAGGAAGGGAATGGGCTCAGCGCCCGGGTGGACGAGGGCGTGGAAGAATTCTTCTCCAAAAGGCTAATCCAGCAGGACCGCCTGTGAGTAAGGGCAGCTGTGAGGGGGGAGGGGGAGGCAGGGTGGGATGCTCCGCGGGCCCCCCCGCTCACTGCTGGCTGTCCCCCCAGCTGGGCTCCTGAGGAGGACACGGCCACCGAGGGGGGTACCACCCCCGTCCCACGTACGCTGCGGAAGAAGCTGGGCACCCTTTTTGCCTTCAAGAAGCCTCGTTCAACACGTGGGCCCCGGCCTGATCTAGAGACCAGCCCTGGGGCAGCTCCCCGTACCCGGAAAACCACACTTGGGGACTTGCTTAGGCCCCCAGCCCGTCCTGGCCGGGGCGAGGAGCCCGGTGGGGCCGAGGGCGGCAGCCCCGACCCTACTCGCAGGAGCCGACCTCGCTACACGCGGGAGAGCAAGGCCTACTCCATGATACTTCTGCCTGCGGAGGAGGAGGAGGCGACTCTGGGTGCCAGACCCGACAAGGTGAGGCCCGGCCCGGGCGCGGGGGCTGCCGGGACTGAGGGTGGCCGGCTCTCACCACTCTGGCACGTCTCCCCAGCGGCGGCCTCTGGAGCGGGGGGAGACGGAGCTGGCCCCGTCCTTTGAACAGCGGGTACAAGTGATGCTGCAGCGCATCGGCGTGAGCCGGAGCAGCGGGGCCGCTGAGGGCAAGAGGAAACAAGTAAGTTGGGAGGACCCGGGGGTGTGTGTGTGTGTGGGGGGGTGACCCGGGGCCAGGACTCAGGATGGACGGGTCTCCCGGTCAGCGCCCCGCCCTCCTCCTCCTCCCCCCAGCACCCTACCTTTCTTCCCTGCTGGCTCCTGCTCTGGCGCAGCCCCCCGAGCGCGCCTCCTCCCCCCAGCCCCGCCACCCCCACCTGAGACAAGTCCTCCGGTGCCCCCCTCGGTGACACTCCGTTGACGCCCGGCCCTGCCTGGCCGGGCATGGAGCTTTCGTCTCCCTGCCCCCCACCTCCCTCTGGCACTCCCGGCGGCCTCACCGCCCCGGGCATTCCCCAGGTTCTCTTCGCCCAGCCTCTGCTCAGGCCCCTAGTAAGAACCGCAGCTCTGCCAACATCCGTTTAATAACTTTCGAGACAATCCGGGCCACGCGGGGCTAGACCCGGGCTGACAAGCGCCGAAAGGCGGGGAGTGAATCAGTTAGGAAAGGGGGGACGCGCCCAGCCTGCACCTGGGCCGAGAAGGAACTCGAGGGCTGGGCGGGCCTGGAGCCTGACCCCCTGTTCCTACAGAGCAAAGACGGCGAGATCAAGAAGGCCGGCTCGGACGGTGAGTGAGACCCGGGCTGGGGAGCACGCGTGGGGGCGGGGCGCCCCCAGGTCTTCTTACCCTCACGCCTAAGCCGGCGCCTGACCCCCGGCCCCCCGCTGCAGGTGACATCATGGACAGCTCCACGGAGGCGCCGCCCATCTCCATCAAGTCCCGCACCCACTCGGTCTCTGCTGGTGAGCCGGGCACGGCCGTGCTGGGGGGTGCTGGGGGGCTGGCGCGTGGGGCCGAGGTCACGGGGCCGGCCAACCGCCCATGCCCGGCCCGGGTCCATCCCCTTTCTCCTGGCAGACCCCTCGTGCAGACCTGGGCCGGGGGGCCAGGGCCCCGAACCCACCACCTGGAAGTCGCTGGGGCAGCAGCTGAACGCCGAGCTCAGGGGCCGTGGCTGGGGCCAGCAGGATGGCCCCGGCCCCCCCTCCCCTGGCCCCAGCCCCCGAAGAGCCACCCCGTCTCCAGACAGCTTGGGCCTGCCCGAGGACCCCTGCTTAGGGCCCAGGAATGCAGGTGTGCGGGCACCCTGGCCCCCACCCGAATACTGGACTGGGGACCAGGTGTTTCTGCAGAGAACTCCGCTCCTCTGGGACCCTAAGAGGGAGGTTAGGGCTGGGGTGGGGCTGCTTTCCCCCCTACCCTGAAACCCCGACCTCCCCCAGATGGCCAGCTGAGGCCCAGGCCCCTCTCGGCGGGGCGACGCGCCGTGTCTGTGCACGAGGACCAGCTCCAGGCCCCTGCTGGTGAGCGGGAACACCTCCATGGGCGCCCGGACACAGGAGGAGTGGGGAGGTCACGCGCCCGGGCTCCCTTCGTGGCTCTGGTCCTTGGGGGAAGCCGCTGACGGTCTGTGGGGGCAGAGAACTCGGGGAGCCAGAGGGCCAGGAGCAAGGGTCTGGCCGCAGCCCTTGCCCCTGGCTCCCCCTCCAGAGGAGCAACGTGCGCAGCGCCTGCGCACACGCACTGTGGGCGGGAGAAGGGGTGGGGGCACGCAGCAAGCCCTCAGCACCCCACCCCAGGCCTTTCTGTGCTCCTCAGAACGGCCCCTGCGGCTGCAGCGCTCCCCTGTCCTCAAGCGCAGGCCAAAGCTTGAGGCGCCCCCCTCTCCCAGCCTAGGTAAGCGGGGGCTGGGCCGGAGGGGAGGGGGACAGGCCCGCTCAGTCCAGTCCTGCTCCTTCCTCTGCTTTCCCTCTGCAGGAGCTGGTCTTGGAGCGGAGCCTCTGCCTGCACAGCCCACAGAGCCGCCCAGCCCGGAGCAGAACCCCCCCTCCCCAGCCACAGACCAAAGAGGCGGCGGCCCTGACCTCTGACCCTCCCCTTTCCTGCCGCATGAGATTATTTTATTAAAAAACTCAAAGGAAGAGCGCGAACGCTTTGTCCCGCGAGCACAGACCTGCGTGCCGTCCTCTGGCGCGCGCGGGGCCGCTCACGGCGGGGTGGGCGCGGGCTCCGGCTCCATCAGCAAGTGCAAGGCCCAGGCCACCAGCTGGGGAGGGAGCCTGGGGAGAGACCACGGCTGCGGGTCCATGCAGGCTGGCCCCGGACTGGGGACCGGACAGCGCGGGCAGGCCAGGCGCTCACCTCACAGCTTGGACCTGGGCACAGAGGGAGGCGCCGGGCGCGTCATACGCATACTGGAAAGCAGAGCCATCGCCGTGTCTCCTCGGAGGGTCCTGCAAGGAGTGTGGTCTCAAACAGGAGCCAACAAGGACCAACGTCCCTCCTCCCAGTCTCCCCCAAGGCACGTGCCATGATGCAGCCCTCCGGCTGAGGGGGGCGATGCTCACCCAGGCAGGACTGGACGCTGAGGCTTCCTTGGTGGCTCCTGCCCTCCGAGAGGAGTGCCAGTTCTTGCCAGGCAACCCCAACTCCTTACACTCTAGGTTAGATTTCTGGGTCCTGGTCCCTTGGGCCCGGTATGGACTGGGGACGTGGCCAAGGGGTGAGAAACTTGGGGGGCAGTTAAAGAACAAGGAGTCAGGTACACTGCTGAGGTGTGGGGACCTGGGGGCTAAGGGGGTAGGGGATGGGGTAGCCGAGGACCGGGCAGTCAAAAGGCTGGCGCTGGCCTCACTTTCTTCTGTCAGTGCATGGCTGGACAAGGCAGGGGTTCCTGGGGAGGAGAGAACTCACTGTGTGCACAGCCCTCCCAGCTCAGCTCAGGCCAGCAGTGACCCGTGAGCCCAGGCAGCCGTGCAGCCCGGCTGGCAGAGACGACAGAGTGCTTGTGGCCGGCACGCCACTCACCTGAGGAGCTGGATGAGGACGAGATCAGGGTCAGAGACAGGTCCTGAAGAGCAGAGTCCGATGGGGGCAGCTCAGGCCGTGCGGTCAAGGGAGGCTTCTCGGCGCTGGGGGAGCTGAATCCCCAGGTACTCCAGTTTGGACCGCTCCAGTCTTCCTTACCCTGTGGCCTCTGAGCCCGGTCCAGACAGCTCAGGATTCGCTGCTCACTCTCAGATATACACAGATAGACGGTGGGGACAGTGTACACAGCTTCATCCTGTGGAAGGGGAGCGCTCAGCCTAGCCCGTGCCCGGTTCCTCCTCACCCTGGCATTTCCCAAGGGAAGCCCCAAACTGACCATCGTCCTGTGGCGTAAAGCGGCCCAGCGGGTGAGGCAGGGTGCCGTGCAAGGGCCTGCCAGCATCAGACAGCTCTCAGCCAGGTGCACGAGCGCCCCTCTGTGGTCCTGGTCCTCCTGGACGTCATCCAGAAGTTGGGACAGCGAAGGGCCTGGAGGCGAGGAAGCAGGACATGGGCAGAAGCTCCCAGTGGAGCGAGGGGAGGGAGGGGCGGCTGGGGAAGAGGTCTCATTAAAAAAGCAGGGAGAGACGGCTGGAGGGGGTCACGCTCCAGAGTGAGTCACTGGTCAAGCATCTTACAAGTACCTGCACTGAGGGAAGTGGACTCTGAAAGGTGCTCCCTAAAAAAGCAGAAAGGACAGGGCTGAGGCACCTCCCCAGGCTTGTCTGCCCAGATTTGGCAACCGCCCACCCGGCCACACTTGGCCCCGGAGCCCAACCCCATACTCACGCCAGGCAGTCATAGAGCTTTTTCCGCACGTCGGGGTCCTGATTGCTGGGGGGAGAAGGGGGGCGGGCAGTCAGTGTCACCAGGAGGGCCCGGGCCAACGCCGGCCCGCCCAGCCCCGGGGGAGGAGGTGGGCCGGCGGGCGGAGACCGCACTCACCAACTGCGCACAGGTGCGGGGCGCTGCTCCATGGGCAGCAGGCTGAAGCGGTGCACCTGGAGGTAGAACTCCGCGGTCTGGGGGGCGGGTGCAGGGTCTCAGGCGTCGTCACGAAAGCCCCGCCCCGCCCCGCCCCGCCCCGGCCGCCCCGGCACGCACCGCACTCTCCTCGTGGACGCGGACGCGGGCCGCGCAGTCCTGCAGCAGCACGAGCCGGCCTTCGGCCCCGCGGAAGCCAAACTCCTCCCTGCGGCGAGCGCGACCTCCACAGCGGGCCCCAGGGAGCTCCGCCCCCGCCCCCCGCGCGCCCCGCACCCCGGCCCCGGGCCCCGCGGCGCTCTCACCCGCACGACCCGCTCAGGGCCTCCCGCGTCACCAGGCACCGGACACTGTGGGTCCCGTCAGACACCAGCAGCTCGGCCCCCGAGTCGGGCGCGTCAGGGGCCCAGGACGGGCCGGGGGCGTCGGGCTCCTGCAGCACCTGCCGGCGGCCACCGGCGTCAGCCGCCCCGCCCCGGCGGCCGGCCCAGGTGTGCGCGCCCCGAGAGGGATGGGGGGCTCACCTCGAGCAGCTGCCCCGCACGCGGACTGGAGAGCGTCCCCGGCCCCAGGATGAGCTCTCTAATCCAGCGCCTCAGGGCCAGGCTCCCCAAGTCCGCCATCCCGGCAGCCGCGCCCCGCCCGGCGCCGCGAGCCAGGGTTTCCCGCGGACGCCGAGGCCCCGCCCCCGCCGGAAGAGGAAGCGCGGGGCGGGTGGGCGGGGCTTGCGGTCTAGGCCCCGCCCCGGCGCTGCCCGCGCGTGCGCATTGGCGCGTCCTGGCGGGAACTTGCCGCCTCCCCCTTTCAACTCGGCCGGGCGTTTGAGTCCGGCGGCACCGGGCAGAGTAGGGCCGAGCGCGGGCTTCAGGGCTGAGGACGGGATCTGCAACTTGAGGCTGCGGCCGAGGCTGGTCCCGTGGTGAAGGGCGGGGAGGCAGCGCCACGCCCCCTCCAGGCCTGTGCCCCCGCGGGCGCGGGAGGCGCGTGCTCCGACCCGGTGTCCTCGCCCGCACCGCGCGCGGCCCCGCCAGGCCGTGGGAAGAGCAGCGCCCCGGCAGCTGCCCGCGCGCGCCAGCGCTCCCACTCGCGCTCGATTGGTCGAGCCCCGCTCCCGGCCTCCGGGGACGCGCGGGCCGTAGCGTGATGACGTGAGCGCCCGGAGACGCCCCCGCCCACACCCCCGTTTCCTAGGAAACGTAGACTCCGCTCACCGCTCCGTCGCAGTCCCCTTGACGTCACGGTCCGGAGGGCGGGGCGGGGCGAAGGCTCCGCCAGGGGCGGGGCGGCGCGGGCCGGCCGGCCGGGTTGTGCACCTGCGCCTCGGCGGGCCGCCTGGGGCAGCGTCCCCGGCCCGCCGGCCCCGCCATGGCCAGGCCGCAGAGGGCTCCGGCGCGCAGCCCCGACAGCATCGTCGAGGTGAAGAGCAAAGTAAGGGCCCCGCCGGCCCCGGCTCCGGCCCTAGGCGCCTCCAATTCCCGACTTCTCCCCTCGCTGGCCCCTCGGCCCCACCACCTTCTCTCCTCCATCCTCCTCGTCCCATGCCCGGGCTTCTCCGTTCTTTCCCCCATTCATCATCCTCCCTCCACTGCCAAGCTCCTTCCACTCGGTCCGGGTACCCGAGGGCGGGGAGACCTTGGACAGCGTCCCTTGCGCTGGGGCCGAGGTCCAGGCGCAGGGCTGCAGCTGTTGCAGCCGCACTACATTTCCCACCCCTGCCACCCTCGGGCCAGCGGCGAGAAAGGGGCGCGGGCTCCGTCCTGACCCCTCCTCTTCCTCCACCCTCTGCACCCAGTTTGATGCCGAGTTCCGACGCTTCGCGCTGCCCCGCGCTTCGGTGAACGGCTTCCAAGAGTTCTCCCGGTTGCTGCGTGCGGTGCACCAGATCCCAGGTCTGGACGTGCTGCTCGGCTACACGGATGCTCACGGCGACCTACTGCCCCTCACCAACGACGACAGCCTGCACCGGGCCCTGGCCAGTGGGCCCCCACCGCTACGCCTGCTGGTGCAGAAGCGGGGTGAGGAGGATAGGGTAAAACGGGCAGCCTCCGTGGGGTAGGATGACAGCAGGTCTACCAGGGTTAGTCCATGCCCAGGGCACCCAGGCTTCATTCTCTGCAGCCCCTGCCCTTGGCCTGACCTCCAAGTGGTAGGAAATAGCTACAGTGCCCCCTCCCCCAGGCCTGGGCCAGGTGGAAAAGGGCCCGAGTGGGAGAGCAGGGTCTCTGATCTCAGCACCTCCCTCTCCTGCAGCAGCAGCTGACTCCAGCAGCCTGGCTTTTGCTTCCAACTCTCTGCAGCGGCGCAAGAAAGGGCTCCTACTTCGGCCAGTGGCACCCCTGCGCACCCGGCCACCCCTGCTAATCAGCCTGCCCCAAGATTTCCGCCAGGTTTCTTCAGTCATAGATGTGGACCTACTGCCTGAGACCCACCGACGGGTGCGCCTGCACAAGCATGGTTCTGACCGCCCTCTGGGCTTCTATATCCGAGATGGGATGAGCGTTCGTGTGGCTCCCCAGGGCCTAGAGCGCGTGCCAGGCATCTTCATCTCCCGCCTGGTACGAGGGGGCCTGGCTGAGAGTACGGGGCTGCTGGCTGTCAGTGATGAAATCCTCGAGGTCAACGGCATAGAGGTGGCTGGAAAGACCTTGGACCAAGTGACAGATATGATGGTCGCCAACAGCCACAACCTTATTGTCACTGTCAAGCCAGCCAACCAGCGCAATAATGTGGTGCGTGGGGCATCTGGGCGTCTGACGGGGTCTCGCTCTGCTGGGCCTGGGCCTGTTGAGCCTGATAGTGATGACGACAGCCGCGATCTGGTCATTGAGAACCGCCAGCCTCCCTGTTCCAATGGGCTGTCTCAAGGGCCTTCCTGCTGGGACCTGCATCCGGGCCGCCTACTTCCTGATGCCCGCAGCTCTCTGCCGTCCCTGGATGATCAGGAGCAGGCCAGCCCTGGTTGGGGGAGCAGCATGCGAGGGGATGGTAGTGGCTTCAGCCTCTGACAGGCACGAAGGCAGCCCTTGCCACTCCAGGCTGCTGGGACATGGCAGGGACTTGCCCAGGGGGGGCTTTCCAGCTCGCTACAGGACCCTTTCAGTCTGGGGAACATTAAAGATTTTCTACAAATGCAGTCATGATCCCTCTGTGTCCCAGCCTCCGCCTTGATCCCACAGCCTTGTCTTCTGCCCTGGACATGAGGCAGGAGTGGTAAGGACAGTAGGCAGACCTTCCTGCAGTCAAGCCGCAGGAGGGTCGCTGGGCTTGGGATTTCTAGGGTAAGAAAGCTCTTATGGAAACAAACCTCACTGTGTACAAAAGGTTTAATTTTGACAAACGGGTTAAGAGGGTGGGAGGGCCCTTCTGCAGTCAAGAGCTGAAAAGAGTGCTCTGGGGACGCCGCCCATCCCACGGCTGCTAGCCTCAGACTCCAGGCCGCATGTCCTGACCCTGCCTTTTGTGGCCATATGGTCATCCTCAACATGGACTCCCCTGTAATCACCCCCCTAAAGGGGCTCAGGTATCCATCTTCACGAAAACCTTGGGGCGGGAAAAGATCTTGATAGCTTCCTCTACCTGCACCAGCTTCCGGTCCAGCTCCGCACGGTGGCCTTGGGCCCTCAGTGAGTCTGCTCCAGCAGGCAACAGCACCAGCTCACGCAGCAGCTGGTGTTGGCCTACAGGGGACCCAGGAACAGTGAGTGCTAGGCAGGGGTGCATGGTCCCCAGGGGGTTGCCCCTCCAGCCCTGCCCCCCGCCCCGTGCCCAAGGACTCACTCTGGAGCAGACTGCTCAGGGTCTCCAGCCGCTGGTTTTCGGGCATGCAGACATGGCCAGGGGGCATGGTAGGGTCCGGCTGGCTTTGCTGGCGGGCCTCAGCCTCCCGCCGCCACAGATCCCTGCGTTCCAACAAGCTGTGGAGGCACAGGCTCAGGGTTGGTGACCCTGGCATAGGTGTTGGCTCCCACCCTCCACAGGGGCCCCTCACCCTGGGTGCTGGGCAGTGGGACCTACTAAAGGGGCACATGGCCCTTTTGCGTGGCATTGTAGTGCTCCTGGGCTTGCCGTTGTTGCTCCAGCACCTGTGCCAAGACCTGCAGTGAGCGGGAATGCCGCCGGGGGGCCCTCTTGGCAGTGCGGGCATTGTGGCTAATGAAGTCCACTCCTAGGCCTGGTCCCTGTAGGACACAGCGGTCACGATGAGGCAGAAGACCCTGCATCGTGTCCTTGAGCCCCCCAGGATCCCTGCCCCACCACCCAGCTCTTACACATCTGCTCACCTTAGCATTGGGACCTGATGGGGTTAGCTGGGGGCTGGGGACGCGGGGCGGAGGGAGCCCAGGGCCGCAGCGAGAGTGGGCCCGCAGGAAGTGGCCAGGCTCTGCCCCAGAGGCAGGGCTGGGTTCCTGGTGGGCAGGGCAGAGCAGAAGGACCGGTCAGGCTGGGGTCAGGATCTCAAGCCACAAGACCCTGCTTCTGTCCCCCCCACCTCTCAGGGGCTTTCATTTTCCCCAGTCCTGTGTGCCTCCTCCCTCTTGAAGGAAAGCCTATCAGTTTTTAAACTGTGCCTCTCACGTGTTTAAGAACAACCACCAGCCTCCCCTCCTACCTCAGGCCTGAACCCAGCTACCATTCTCTTTCTTCTCTTCTTAGCCAAGCGTCCTGGGTCTGGCCCAACCGGGTTCTCAAATCCAGGCTCCCTTCCTGGTCATCTCATCCTCAGCCTGACACTGAATTACTACTGGACTCTCTCCTCAAACCCCGACCATCCATGTGTTTCCTGAACACACTCCAGCCCTCAGGACCCACAAATGCTTCAGCCTCAACACATCTGCATGATTTTGTTGTTTCTCTGCAATCCTGCTCCTCCTTCTGAGGTCCACGGATAGAGATAGGGTGCTAATACCCACCCAGGTCAGAACCCCGCCCCAATGGTCCAGCCCCTGCCCTCCAGAAGTGGTGATGGGGTTCTTTACGGTGTGGGTCTAGCTGACTTCTGAGCCTACCCTCGTGCTCGTATCCTCTCCCGTGGGCCGTGCACACCATCCCTACTGCTCACACTCCCTCTGCTCTCGGGGCATCTACGTGCGAGGTTCCATTTCTATAGAATGTTCTCTTCCATTCTCCCCTTGCCTAATTACTGTTTACCAGCCAAGATCACCCAGGTGTTACCACTTCTGAGAAACCGCCCACACCCCAGCTCCACCCTCCAGCAGACAGCCGTTTCCTATTGCCTCGGTTCCCTGTGATTTCCTATAACCCGGATCGGGGCCTAGTGGTCAAGAAGATGCACAGTCCCTCTGGCTGCCCGAGGCAGGTACCTGCAGCTGGGCCTTGACCCGGGACTCCACTTTGTCGTACTTGGGCGATCGCCACAGAGCCTTCAGGGGCCTGGGCGGGCCCTGCTCCCGGCTGCGCTCCTGCTCCCGGAAGCGCCTCTGGATCTCCCTGATGCGCCTCAGATTCTCTTTCTCATGGTCTTTAGGGTCCTTCCCTGGGGAAAAGATGCTGCCAGGCTCTGCCCTACAAATGACCCATGCAATCCAGCTCCAATGGGTTGACACACTGGGCCACACCCCACTTCCCACCAGAAGAGCTCCCTCTTTCTGCATGGCCTTGAGCCATTTGCCTTGGCTATCAATTAGGACCTATACAGCTATTCCACCTCATTACCTTGTTCCCTGCCTCACACAGTAACTATTTCCTTCCGTCCCAGATTGTTTTCTACGTTTTCCTTGCGAGGTACACCATTAATTATCTTGTATGTCATAATCATTCTTCGCTTGTCTCCCACCTGATGACGGCAGATGTGTGTCTTCAACCTTGTTTTCCTCGGCCTACAGGGCCTGACACACAACAGGCACTCAAAGGTTGTTCCAGGATACATGTGTGTTCCTGAAGCTAAGCTAGGGCTTCCCGCCAGGACCTCTTTCAGTCCTCTCCTGCCGGAAGTTAGTGCGTTCCCTGCCTTTTCTAGTTGGGGAAAGTGAGAGGTAGAGAGGCAAAGCGTGAGCCCAGGTTGGGGCAGGAGGCGCAGCAGCGTTTGATCTCAGCCTTTTAACCGGGCATCCGCCCAGAACTTACTCTTGGGAGAGGCCCCAGAGCGCAGAGTGATGCCCCCGAGTTGCAGGAGCACTCCCCCCACGCCGTGCTGGCCACGCTCCAGGTTCTTTCGGGCTTCAGGACCGCTGCGAGGGCCGCGAGGAGGGGTGGTGTCCAGGTTCGGGTCCCAGGTCAGCAGGTCCATCTTCAGCGCATTTCCCTCCAGACGCCCTTGGGCTGTGGGGTTGACGGGGCGGGAGTGCGGGCCTCAGAGGTGGCGCTGGCCCCAGCCCGGCTCCTCTCCCTACCCCGCCCCAACTCACCCGAGGCCGGTCGCCGGTAGTAGTCAGGGCAGAGCGAAGGGTCTGGGGGAATGGGCCCCGAGAGGCGGGACGGCCCCTCGCACATGCCGCGGCCGCCGTCCTGCAACGGAGCAGCGAGGCCTGCCGGGGTGCGCCTCTCCCACCCCCAGCCCCCTTCCTCCGCCCCGCGCCTCCTCCCGGAACGGGGACCCTGACCCTGGCCAGGCCCGCCATTCCCGGGCTTCCGCCCCGCCCCCCGGCCCCCGCCCGCCGCCAGCGCTCTCGGATCCCGAGACCCCGGAGAGTCCGCGGCCCGGCTCGCGGCTCCTCCCCCGCAAAACCCAGGCAGGGGGCTCACACGAGCAGTTTGGCCGCCTGCAGCTACAACCGACGGGTTCCTGTTGCCAGGCAACAGTGGTTTCCGTACCTGAGGTCAGGGGCCAATGCCCTTGGCGCAAAGTCTTCTGGGGCTTGTAGTTCCCGCTGAGCGTGGGGCCGCGCCAGTCAGTTTCCCTTGCTACCCACCCAGGCCTTTGCCTCCGGGCCCCTTCCTCAAGCAGCCGGAGGACGCGCTGACCTTGTGCAGTCATGGCCTCAGCAGAGCCTGAGGGGAAACCAGGAGCCCAGGAGGGGCCGCCCCCAGCACCACCACAGCTTGCAGAGGCAATGGGCGGCCGTGTTCAGAGCTCAGAGGTGACTGACCGCTGGGGCCCAAGCTGTGCGACTCAACCTCCTAACTGGCAGGACAGCCTACACCGAAGGGAGGGGCGTGGGCTGGTGCCTTTTATCCCATTTGGTGTCTAATGTCAAGTGTCTAATGACTGATCCCTTAATCCTCTGCCTGGTCATAAAGACCAGTTACGCTTGTCACCTCTAGTGTCCTGTGACAGGAGACCGGTGCCTGGTGCCAGCCCATGAAGCCTGCTGGACCCAGGGTGAAGATAAGTGCCCCACAGGACCCGTCTCAGAGCCAGCGCTCCAAGAGGGCAGACTCCAGTTGGAGGAAGAGAGGCTCAAGCCAGAGGTGGAGGCGTTGGAGGAGAGAGGCCCCAGGCCTATGACCTCCATTGTGAGGCCCAGTCATGGTCCCAAGAGGAAGCCAGTCAAGTGAGGGGGCTTTCAGAGGGAAGGAGTTGCAGGTCTGGGGTGGAAACCCACACCTGACTAGGGTCCCTAAGTCATGTACTCTGGCAGGGTGGTGAATCCCTGTCCTCTGCCACTACCATCGCATCTTACCTTTCTGTCCCTCAAGAGCCCTGGTGGTAGAAACACGAGAGGGAGGGGGTCTCAAGACCTTGTGGAGGATTGAGCTCCATGAGCTCTTGGCTTCTGTCTGGCCTTGGGCCTCACTGACCAGGAAAGGGATAGGAATCTTGGGCCTAGGGTGGTGGGTAGGCAGGGCGATTTCCTGGGCTCAGGGCACAAGAGCCAAGACTGGAGGCTGGCTCCTCAGGCCTCCTGTCCCCGGCTCTGGTCCCCCAGCCTCCCAGGGCCTAGCCACCAAGCCCATCTTAGGACTGAAGCTGAGCTGCCACCGGGGCTACCGCTGCAGAGGGAGGAGCCAGAAGGTAGCCAAAGTGAGCCCTCACCATCAGCTAAACAGCACAAAAAATCCAAGAAGCGCAAGAGTCTGGGAGCCCCAGTGCTTCCAGCTGTGGCCAGCACAGCATCAGCACCCTCGGAAACCTTGGGTCTGGAGCGTGAGTGGCAGCCCCTGGCCTTCCCTTTTTCCCCTGCCTGCTTGGCCCCGACATGACGCAGCCTGGTACTCCAGCCCCTGCCCTACCCTGGGTCCTTGCAGGAAAGGCCCAGCGGCTGCGCCCCCTGTACCAGTACATCAACTACTGCAATCCTGAGCTGAACCAGGCAGGGGAGGGGGACAGGGAGGCCGAGGTGGACGTGGAGCCTGAGTCGGAGTTGGCCCTGGCCCCTGAGGAGGCGGCTGTGGAGCAACTACAGGTCTTGCTGCCCATCGCAGGTGAGCTGGGGTCAGGCCTCACTGTGCCCTGCACCACTACATTCCTGGCCCCCACCCAGGGACAGGAGGCTGGAGAGGAGCCTGGGGGTTTGCCCAACCTGGGGGTCAGCGGCTGCCTCAAGGCTGAGGTGGATAAGTCAACCCAGGTGGACATCGACAAGATGCTGAGCGTCTGTGCTGCCCCTCTCGTACCCCCACTTTCTCCTCAATACAAGTGACTGGCTCCCCTCCCCCCAGTTCTGAGCCACAGCGGCGGGCTGTGGGCCTAGGCCCTCGGGTGGAGGGGGCAATTGGGCCGCTACTTGGAATCTTGGACTAGTTGAAAATAAATGTTTTTTTCTTTGTGATTCCCCAAGTAAGAAGCCTGAAGAGGGAGAGACTGGGAAAGACATCAAATTCCCCAGAGCCGGGGCTGAGGCCCGACTCGTCAGTTGGCTCACCCAGGAGCTTGACAAAAAACACAGATCTGCAAGGCTAGGGTCTGGTTCTGTGCTTCTGAGGCTCCCCACTTGAAACTGAGGATCACACAGGCTAACAGTGGGGGATGGAGGAGGCGAGGAGGAGGAACCTGGGGCAGGTTGTGGGAAGCAGGTACTTGGCCTTCCTCCCTGTCTCCCAGGAAATAGGGTTGCATCTGGTCTGGCCTTGAGGGGACCAACACTGTGATCCCCTCCGAGGTGGCAGAGTCCCTTTGCCTGCCCCGAGGAGGGCAGCTCTGGGGTGCTCTCCACTTGCTGCCAAGCCACCGCTGGGCTAGACTGTGTCCCCATAGAGCGCCTGGCAGGCCGGGGGCATTGGGGGAGGAGAACCACTCCCTGAAGCCCTAGGGCCCAGCCACCCCATGACTGCTGGTTCTTGCCCTCAGGGGTCTTTGAGAAGAGGGAGCCAGTGGTGACCATTTTGGAACCCCTCTTACCCTCTGCCTCTGGCCCCCTGCATGTCCCCCAGACACCTCAAATATAGTAATTCCAAGTTAAATGATTTATTTCTCCCCCCCCATGTCTTTTCCTCCTATATTTCATCTACACAATCATTCAAGCTACAACCATTGGTGTCACCCCAGACCCTGCTCTGTTCTATTTGTTGACCCCCACAAGCTAATCAGGCTGGGGAATCTACCCTCTCAGACTGACACAGACCCCACAGTTTGCACCTTTGTCTGGCCCACCTGTAGAGTTTGAGTTTCCTGGCCTGTGGTCTCTTGCCCCACCAACCCACCCAGTGATCCTGCTACACACACCCCTGAACTCCAGCCTGTGCTGCTCCCCCTCTGGCACCCTGCTCCACTTGCCCCAGCTGCCTTAAAACTTTTCAGTGGCTCCCTATAGTTCCCTGACCAGCTGCGCCTTTCCTGACCTCCACTCTCTGCTAAAAGACCTTTATTCCTCCCCACCCCCGCCAGAACACACCTTCCCTTGAAGACTGGGGTACCCTGCTTCCGGCAGAGCCACCAGTGTTGCCCTGCAGCTAACATCCCCAGAGGGTCATGGTGGGTTATCACCACCTTCAGACTAAATCGAGTGCCCCGTCATGTCATTTATCCTCCACCTGGCAGGTGTATCCTGGCTGTCACCCCAGATCCATCCTGTTCTTTGTCCCTTCCCCGTTCTGCCCTTCATGCTGCTGTGCAAGCAACCTCTCTGAAATGTCAGGCTGAGACTCCTCCCTGCCTTACACCCCTCCTCACTGCCAACCTGGCCTCCTGATGGCCATGCCCTGTTGTCAACCGCGCCGCCTTCCTACGTGGGACTGGCATCTTCTTCAGTAGCTTCATCCCTGGCATACCCTCTGCCTAGAAGGCCACCGAACTCTCTGCTTCAGCCGTCAGCTGGAGGGCTCCCCCCTCATTCTTCCTCCCAGAGGCAAGTGGCAGTCACCCCACCTCCTCTCCCCCACAGCCTCAGTTCTCGGCTCTTCTTTGACTTGTTCCTTGAGGCTGGCTGGCTCAACATTTCCCCCTTAGAGCAGTAGTGGCGACTTGTTCCTCTCTGTCACCCCCCCTGCTTAGACAAGCATGTCACGTAACAGGCTTCAGGGAATTCTATGACTACCAAGGCCACCGGGAGACCAGGCTGGCCGAGTGGCAGGGAGGAGGGGTGTAAGACAGGGAGGGGTCTTGACCTGACATTTTGGAGGGGCAGCTTGGGCAGCGGTGTACGGGGCTGTGAGGAGGCTGCTGCCACTGGCTATGAGGCTAGATTTGGTGGCAGTGTGGGGGCTGGAAAATAAGGAACATCTGTTCTGGAAGCTTTTTTTTCCTGGTAGCTGCAACAGAAAAAGCGAACTGCTCTGTGTCTGGGCTGGAACAGCTACTTTGACACAAGGAAGATCCTGAGATTTGGGAAACAAGTTCTGGGAGATGCTACCGCTTCCCTCCAGGAGGGGGCGCTGCAGGACAAGTCTGGAACCAAATCTGCTCTCAACCCCTGGGCCCCAGAAATCCTGCAACTTCTGTGGCCACAGGCATCTGGGCCACCTCAAGGAAAACCCCTCATTCCTGACAAAGAACTGACCCACAAGATGCACAGTGGATGGAGGGGTTTGCTTGGTCAATTCCTAAATTTAGGAGTGATCTCAACATCCTAGAAACACACAAAAGGACTGACCTGGAGCGGAGCTGATCTCCCTAGAAGGAAGGGGTGGCCTCTCCTGTTCAGCTCTCCAGCGTCCTGCCAGGTGGGGCTCTCTGCCATCCAAGTCCCAATTCAGGCAAGGCTGAGATTCGGCTGCGGAGAGAAGGCCGTCACCTGGGAAGGAACCTGAGCAGAGGGGTGTGATCTGGGCACTCAGACACTGGGGGTCCACAACTGCTGGGGAAAGAGTATTTCAGGGTCAGGTACTGTAGTCAGAGGGCCCTGTCTTGGCTGCTGGTGCTGTCAGTTATAACTTACATGAGGCCAGTAACTTTGCCCCTCTCTGCCTTAGTTTTCTGATCTGAATAATGGGAATATTTATAGTTATAGCTCAGAGTGGTTTGGATATTAAGTGAAGTAACTATCTATCCTGGGAGCCCAGCATGCAAGAAGCACACCCCAACACAAGCCACTATTATTTTATCTCACAAGGACAATGTTTGAAATCAGGACAACACAGGAAAAGAGGCCTGGTGACTCCTGAAGAAGGGGTGCCAAGAGGAAGAGCCTCCCCGAGCCTTTCTCATGCTGGCAAGGAGCCCAGGGCAGGGCAACGCGGGGCTGCTAGAGAAGGGAAGAGTTTGCTCTAGTTGACCTGGCAGAGGGAACAAAAGAGGCGCATGCGTGCTTCCCCACCAGCCACTGCTGACATGGGGACAAACACAGAAAAGAGTTAATAAAAGCATGGCTGGTGACTGGCTGTCCGGCCTGGCCAACTTCCTCTTCATCCTGTCCAGCTGCCCTGGAACCCCCCCGCCACCGCCCCGAACCTCCCTTCCAGGGGGATCTGGTGGACACAACTCCATGGTTCGAGAACAGACACCCCCTCACCCCAATCCCCTCACCCTAATCCCTTGATCCCACCGTCCTCCCAACTTCAGCCCAGCGAAGTACCAAGCTCTCTTCCTCTGACGCAGTGGGCCCAACAGGTCCCCATCAGAAAGTCTTGGGCCCTGTTCTCTGAGTAAAGACTTTTCTCTGGAAGACTCCTGGGATTTGGCCACAGGAAAGAAGTGGGGAGATGAGGAGGAGCAGTGGCAGCAGCCTGTGCGGCTCACTAGACAGTGAGATCCAGGTTGGGCAGGGCAGGGGCGCCAAGAAACAGAAACAATCTAAACAGACAAGCTTTTTGTTATTAAAAAAAACTCACCAGGGCCTCCCTGGTGGCACAAGGGGTTGGGATGCAGCTTATGAAGCTGTCTGCAGCCACTGCAGCAAGAGTTCGATCCCAGGCCAGGGAGCTACCCACATGGCGCAGCAGACCTCTCCTGACTCGCCCGCTGCTCCCCTCAGCAGTGTATTTCAGTCAGGCTGCCTGTTCTACTCCCCGCTCTGTCTCTGGTGGGTCCTCTCACCCCCACACCTCTGGCCTGTACCCCAGTTCTTGTATGCATGAATAAATACATCTTTAAAAAAAAACCAAAAACCTCACCAAACAACCAGCGACCACAGGTCATGGTGCCATAATTTCTGTTTTATTTATTAACATTTATCAGATGTTCCAGAGCACTCCCTTACCTCCTCTCTGCCAAATCAGGTGCCCTCTGGCCTAGGTCAACAGCCTGAGAGCTCATCAAAGGAAGTGCACCTTCCGCCCAGCCAGGGAAGGGGAGCCTGGAGGCAGGAAGGGCCTAGCTCGTGGGTGGGAGGGTAGTGTATATCTCTGAGGGCTGACTTGCTGCCCTCCCCATTCCTGAGATGCCCCAGCCCAGGAAGGGCCTAGAAACAAGACTTCTTGTCATTTCTCCTCAGGCCTGAAGAATCGGCCAAGCTGGTCCTTGCTGTGCTTTCTCATCCGGGTAGGACCATAAATCAGGCTGGAAGAATCCCTCAAGTCAAGCTTTTGTTGCCACGCTCACCAGTGTTAACATGCAGAGACCCCGCTCAGCCTGTGCACATCGTGCGAGTCCTTTCAGCCACCACAGGCGCGTCACGGCCGTCTGCGTGAATGGTCCCACAGGTGAAACAAGCTGCTGAAGAGGGCATTTTCCCAGGGCCGGGCCGGCTGTGGCCTCACCCAGACTCTGGCCCAAGTGGACTCGTTAAATCAAAGACACTGCGCAAGAGGCAAGACCTCCCATCCAGCTCCTGGGCCCCTTGGCCCCACGGCAGGAGCCCACGAGCCGGCTCACTGGTTATTCCGCTGGAGCGCCTCACACAGGTTCTGGTTGGCATCGGGCTCCTCTGTCAGCACCTCCACAGTCTCCCACTCCCCAGATCGGCTCGACCTTTTGATGGCATCCACCACGCTCTGCATGTACAGCCCGTCCTCGAACGAGGCGGCCATGGAGACAGGGGTGTGGTCCCACGTGCGGCGGTCCCCCTGCCCCTGGAAGGACTGGCGCAGGGCCTGCACCATGTAGACCATGCCCTTCAGGTAGAGCAGCGGCACGTCCTGCAGCCCCTGCTCGGGCAACCCTGTGTCCATGGCCAGCGAGTCCCTCAGCAGCAGCTCCTCTTGCGTGGCGGAGTTCTTTTGCCCATAGAGGTCAGCTCCCCTGGCTACCAGGCGTCCCGCGGAGCCCACCACCATGACCTCGTGCACAAAGGCGCCCGGCATGTTGAAGTTGAGTGTTACTGTGCTGCACACCCCCCCGCCCATGAGCATCTGGAAGAAACAGAAGTCATCGCTGGTGACGTGCCGGATGCCCCGGATGGCCGCATTCTGCCTCACGAAGGTCTTGAGCAGCCCGTGCACCTTCTCTGCTCTCCGGCCAGTCAGGTGGGTCAGCAGGTCCACAATGTAGGTGCCCATGGTGTGCAGACCCCCGCCGCCCATGAGCTCATCGCAGATCCAGCCGTAGCTGGGACTGAGCAGGCTGCCGGAGTAGACACGGGCGTCGCAGATCATCACGGCCCCCACGTACTGCTCGGCGATCAGCTGCTTCATGCGCACGAAGGCCGGCAGGAAGCGCAGCACGTTCCCCACCAGGCTCATCAGCTGCGGGTAGTAGCGCGAGGCCGTCACCATCCGGAAGGCATCCACTGACGACGCCGCCTTCTCACAAACCACATTCTTCCCAATTCCTGAGAATGAGACATAACAGGAAATCTCAAAGTGCCAGGGGTTTACGTTGGGGAGAAAAACACCTCACTTGTTGAAGACAGATGGATTCAGGAAAGTCTCCTCTGACAAGAGGAAAGGGGACTCAGCCAGGGATGAAAATGGCACCCGGTCAATGACTAGGAAAGTTCTTAAGAAACAATAAGGGGAGAGAGCGAGCTCTTTAGTGGAGGCAGAAGGCGCAGGCCAGAAGCGGGGAGTCGGGAGGAGTGGTGCGAAGCGGTTACACTATGCGTCACTGTGGCCAGGCTGTGGTGACCATCCAACTCCAGCCTGGACATGACTGGGATGGTACTTCTAGATGTGATTAACGTGGAGGGCAGCAGATGTTAGAGCAGATTACCCTCAACAACGTGGGCATGTGTCGCCTACCAGCCGAAGGCCTTATGATAAAGGCCTCCCGGAAGAGGAGGCGATTCCTCCACCAGGCTCAACTCAATTCTGCCTCCAAACTCTTGCTGGCAGAATTTCCTCTGTTGGCCTGTCCTGCAGATTTCAGATTTGTTAGCTCCTATAATCACATGAACCAACTCCCCTCTAAATACATCGTATTGGTTCTGTTTCTTTGGAGAAATGGGCCTGCTTCTGGCTAGGCCTCTGCACTTTTGTGCATTTATTATTATTGAGGCAACAGACTCTAAGCTATATGCTAGGGGGTGGGCGTTGAAGTCTCATTGTAACTGCAGAAAGGGCTCCAAGATTCCCTGCAGATTGCTCTCTGAAAACATTGGCTCACAACTTAGTGTAGTCAAAAGGGCAGAAAATGCTCTGCTCCAAGGAGTGAAAACATCCTCTCTGCCCTCATGCCTACTCTGAGTGCGCTGAAGCTGACACGTATGCGCGGGCAAAATAGAGCTGGACAAAGTCCCGAAGAGAGACCTAGACGACCAAGCAGCTTTCACACAGGAAACCGAAGGATTAACACTCTACGTTTTCTGGTGAAAGTTCATGAGCGTATGAGCAGCCACAAGACAACACCACCTGGGGGGCTCCTGCCAACTTGGGGTCAGTTCAAGCAGAAGGAAGTCCTGTACCTTCAATAGAAAACTTACAAAGCCCCAGAAGCAGAAAGAACTAGACACACAGATTCACAGTGATGGCAAGGTGGGGAAGGGTCAAGACTCTCAGTTAGTCCATTGCTCAATTCTTTTTTTTTCTTTTTAAAGATTTATTTATGTATTTATACAAGCACTGGGTACAGTCAGAAGCGTGGGAGGGTGACAGAATTCACCAGAGCCAGAGCGGGGAACAGAACAGCCAGACTGACAAAATACACTGCTGAGGGGAGCAGCGGGCGGCAGGAGAGGTCTGTCACACCATGTGGGACCCTCACCAGTGGCCGGGGATCGAACCGGCGCTGCAGAGGCTGCGGGCAGCCTCGCAGCCCAGCGCTCAACCGCTGCGCCACCAGGGGAGGCCCTAGTCCATTGCTCAATTCTACAGACATTGCCCATGGTGGGAGGCTCAAATGCCACTGCCCCAATTCCCCAAATCCGAGGGTTCTTGAGAGGACATGCTTAAGGTCTAGTGGGAGCATAGGGCAAGTGTCCCCTGCAGAGGGAAGGATCGGGGAAGACTACAGGGGAGTGACAATGGGGCTATTTAAAGGGAGCAGATGTGCAGAGGGGGAAGGGATCCGTAGAGGGGGAAGGGCATGTGTAGAGGTACTGAGGCAGGAAAGGGACAAGTGGTGGCCGTGGCAGAAAATGGACATTCGAGGTGGAGGGATAGGTACGGGGACGGAGCTCTAGATATTTCTCTCCTAAATCTTCCCCATCTCAGTCAGTGGCAACTCCGTTCTTCCACTTCCTTGAGCCAGAGTCACCACAGTCACCTTTCACAGCTTACAGGGAACAACAGAAAACTTTACAGAAATGACTGCTGTCAGACACGAGGAATGTGCTCGAGGGCGTCGACTGCTCAGGAAGGGCCCTTCATTGGGACTGGGCTCAAGCTTTGGGGCCTGACATCTGGGTTCAAATGCTGGTTCTTTCATTTCATTGCTGAATAACCCGGGACATTTCTAAGCATCCCTGGGCTTCAGTACACTGTAAAATGAGAATCACGTCTACCTAGCAGGGCAGAAGAAACGCTAAGTCAGATGAGGCAGCGCATGCCAAGCACCATGCCCAGCTCTGCCCTGTCAAGGACAAGGTTATTACCACAACTGTAGGGGAGACACAGCAGATGCCAGAAACAAACAGAAAAAAAGGGTCCATTGTGGCTTAGACTGCAAGACTCACAAAGAAGCTACATTTTCCAGGTCAATAATTTTGATGTTTGGTATCTTAATTTGATTTAAGGAAAAACAAAGGCGTTTTAGGGGGTGGGAGAAGAAAAATACAGTTTTAATATCAACATGAACATGGATGATTTTCCTATCATATGTGCTATTTGTCAGGCTTCTCTGCGAGTTAGGTCCAGCCTACCCTTTGGAAGTTCTCACCCTGAGAAAGATCACAGGGGATAATCTAGTGTCTTTAGTCAATTCTCTAAGCTCCCCTCTCACTTTCTGCTTCTAGTCCGACTCCTTGACCCTTAAGAACCCCACAGAGCATGTCATTTGCACATATGGGGAGTTCTGAGGCCTGAACCCCCAGAAAGATGAACCTCCGTAGTATGGAGGAAGAAATGTTGGTCTGTGCCTATGACATAATTCTATCTCATTACTTGACAAAACTCTTAAATCTCCTGTGCTTTTCTAAATAATATAAAGGTTTCCCACAGGTGCTGGCAGGACAACAGGAAAATAGTCAAGCGTCACATGCCCAGGGTAGGGAGCCACGTGGGCAGAGCAGGGGGCCCCTAAGGAGAGGGGAGGTGTCTAGCAGGGCACCTGTGAGGGAGTAACCCCTAACCGCTGGCACTATGTCCTTTTGAAGGGTCTCTGATACTTCCCCACACAAGTGGGATTTCAAGGTTAGTGACGGCGAACCCCATGCTGGGTAAGGATCTGGCTGCCTGGCTGTAGACCCCAGATCTCTGCCCAAGGAAGGAAGAAGGAAATCAGGTCCTCAGATACAAACACCCCATCTCAGAGCTGCAGCACCTGGATGCTTCCTTCAGTGACTGCTCACAGCACGGCCTGGAGTGGGCACTGCAGTGTGGGGCACTGCAGTGTGGGGAAAAAAAGGACTTTTGTGGATGCTGGGTGTCTGATGGTGATAAAACTAGGCTAAAGAATCTGTTTCATGCCCCAAGAGGTCAAGGAAGGGGGAGAGAACTCCTTTCTTGAGCTAGAACATTCAGCTTTCGCATTTAGGATCATAGTATTATCAGTGTGGGAACTAAAGGCCAGCCTGTTAAACAGGCGCCTGGGGCCAGCTGCGCAAGGTCCTCACACCTTTAGGAAGGCCTGGGTGGCTAGATAAGTTTATCTAGCTTCCCTGTTAGGAAGTCCAAGGAAAGATTAAGAGAAGCTGAAAATGGCTTTCTATCTCCAGGGAATGGCGAAAGCATGGAAGTTGAGTGTTTCACAGCTCAGATTTTCTGGAGGGCGAAAGAGTTTCAAGTTGTGTGCCTCTCTCCAGCTCAGACTCCCAGATCAGCCTGGAGTGAAGTGCCCGTGGGCCGCAGAGGCCCAGAGAAGCTGCCCTGACACCTCTGTCCCTGGAAGCACACCGCAGGTCCACAGCTCTGGGGCCATGACCCGCACTTCCCCGACCTAGAGGGGTGGCACTACGTAAGTGATTTCAAACAGCAGGGGAGACAGGCAGCCCAAGAAGAGTGCCTCTTCTGTGTTTTATAAGATCTGGGGATTTTATTTTTTTAAACAACAAAAAGGTGCGGCTGCTAGAAAACGATCCACTACTTTCCCGGGTGCAGGTCCATGTTAGCCCCCTGGGTCACCCCAGCATCTGAGCACATTTGCAAATGACTTCATTCAACCAGTGTGCCAGGCCCTGTGCTAAGCACTGGGGACACAACAGTGGGCGAGGTCTGCACCTTCAGACAACTAGCTTAGTGGGAGACACAGTCATTCATCAAATTATCATCAAATCAATGTAGACAGGCACTGTGACAAGAGCAATGAAGATGATCTAAGCGGTAATATGAGAGCAGGGAGCAGGACCTGATAAGGCCTGGGGGTTGGGGAAGGCGTCCCAAGGGCCTGGAGTTTTGGGGACTTAGTTATCTGGGTCAGGCCGCTTGCGGAATGTTATCGCAAGAGCCCATGGGAAAAGCTTGGCAAACTTAATGTTTTTCTAATGAAGCACACAATGCTAAGAACTGGGCATAGAAACCCACCTTTTATTTTTATTTTTTTTTTTTAATATATATATTTTTTTTTTAATAGAGGCATGTTTTTTTATTTATTTATTTATTTGTTTGTTTGTTTCTTTGTTTATACATGCACTGGGTACAGTCAGAAGCGCGGGAGGGCGAGAGAATTCACCAGAGCCAGAGCGGGGAGCAGAGCAGGCAGAAGAACCAAAGTACACTGCTGAGGGGAGCAGCGGGCGGCAGGAGAGGTCTGCGCGCCATGTGGGACCCTCCTCTGGTGGCCGGGGAGCAGCCGGGGATCGAACCGGCGCCGCAGAGGTCGCCGGCAGCTTCGCAACCCAGCGCTCAACCGCTGCGCCAGCGGGGAGGCCCAGAAACCCACTTTTTAGTAACAAATTTATGAAAACATTCAACTATGCCAAAGATGTTGGGACACTTTACATATTAAAACACATTTTTCTGAATCATTCTGAAGCGAGAAAGAAAACATATTAGGACCCTTCTCTCGACTTAAAAGAATTCATAGGCAAGCTTTAAGGATGAAATCTAAGGTGGAAAAAAGATGAGAAAAATGGTTAAACAAAAGAAAACAAGATGCCACAGAAAGAGTTATGACATAAAAAGTGTTTTCTAGAGGACAAGTCCAAGAGTGAATTTTAGAAAAAACTAATGAGAGTAAGAAACACTCTTTATGGCCTTAGAAGTGAGGTAAAAATATAATGATCTGACAAGCTGAGGAAATGTCTACAGCACTGAGACTTAGTGCAACATAACCTCAGCATTCCTGGATCTCAGTTCCTGGAAGTGAAAATGACGACCTTGACCACGTCAGGGGTTCACGATCTTTAGCGTGCATCAGGGCCACGGGGAAGGCTTGTGCAAGCACAAACTGCTGTGCTTTCCCTGTGGGGATTCAGAAGGTCGGGGACAGGGGCTGAGAAATTGGGTTTATCACAGTGCCCAGGTGAGGCCGTGTTGCCAGTCCTAGGACCACACTGTGAGAACTGCTGGGCTAGACGCTCTC
The DNA here is from genome assembly GCF_014898055.3 of Talpa occidentalis. Lineage (NCBI taxonomy): Eukaryota > Metazoa > Chordata > Mammalia > Eulipotyphla > Talpidae > Talpa > Talpa occidentalis. The sequence goes on from NW_023601754.1 coordinate 6,722,147, forward strand.
TGCACAGTGCCTGCGGCCTGACCTCCACAACTGCGTGCCAGAATACGGCAGTCCTGAGTGGGGCGAACCGTTTTAGAACAGTCTGTCATATGTGTCCTTGCGCCTCACATTGTTGTTTGTCTGTATCTGAGTCTTAGCTTTTATAGTGTTTAGCAGGGCGCAGTGTGAGAAGGATCCCTGTAAGGATCCCTGACTAAACAGAGGCTTTAGAAGACTGTGATCAACTTCTCACCGCTTCAAGATCTGAAAACGCTGATTTAAAATTAAGAGTACAGGGCCTCCCTGGTGGCTCAGGGGTTAAGTCTCAGCACTATCACGCTATCCCCAGCCACTGCAACATGAGTTTGAGCTCTGGCCAGGGAGCTACCCACATGGGGCAGCAGACCCCTTCTGTCTCCCTGCTGCTCCCCTCAGCAGTGTATTTCAGTCAGTCTGCCTGTTCTGCTCCCCACTCTGTCTCGGGTGAATCCTCTCACCCCCCTACACCTGTGCCCTATACCCAAGTTCTTGAATGCATAAACTTAAAAAAATAATAAAACAAATCTTTAAAAAATAAAACTAAGAATATGTCAACAGCTAAATAGTTAATGTCTTTTTTTCCAACTCTACAATGTGGATCTAAAGCTTCTATCTTCAATGAAAAACAAGAGACACAGCCCCAACAACAGAAAAAAGAAAAGACCTTTGTGGTAGAAAAAGAGAAAAACATACTCTCAAGCAAACATAAATTCCTATGTGGGAATACAGTTAAGTGCACTGGCAGTGAGCCTAAGGATACCGACGCTGAGGACTTTTAATATGTCACGTTTTTGCAGCTCTCAGTCCCTGTGCCTGCTATCCTTCTGTCCATCTACTCCAAGTATAAGACCCAGACGCTGCCAGGGGCCTGCTTTCAAGACATTAATTTAAACAAGGTCCACCAACCTGCAGAATGTTTTCTAAGACGACTTAGAAAGCTTAGTCCCATTCTGAAGTTACATTCAGCTCACTGAACATTTACCTAATAAATATCCAGAGGAGAATCTTATTTTTTGAATGAAATTCATTTAATCAAATCTGCTCTTATGCTTTCCTCTGTCATGTGCTGGTGCTGGAAGGTTGTTGTGTATCATCCAAGAAGGCGAGTAGGCAGGAACTAATACTTCTCTTTCACAGGAGCGAGCCCACAGAGGTTGAGGGGGACAGAAATAGGAGCCAGGAGTATGGTCTGACGTCAAGGTCAGTTGGTTGCTCTGCCTACGGCAGTTCCCACCCGCACACCAATTTTTTTGGGAAAATTGGAGGCATTTTCCTGGCTTCTTCCATATATGTTGAAGTCATGTCAGGACTCTCAAAAAAAAAATAAATAAATAAAGTGAAAGGGCCTTCCCAGTGGCACAGCGGTTGAGCGAGATGGGTTGCGAGGCTGCCTGTGGCCTCTGCAACACCGGTTCAATCCCCGGCTGCTGGGCGAGGGTCCCACATGGTGCGCAAACCTCCCCTGCCACCCGCTGCTCCCCTCATCAGTGTACTTCGTCAGTCTGCCTGTTCTGTTCCCTACTCTGGCTCTGGTGAATTCTCTCACCCTCCCGCACTTCTGACTGTACCCAGTGCTTATATAAATAGATAAATCTTTTTAAAAAAAAAATAATAATAATAAAGTAAAAGCACACAGAGTGAGCTTCAGGGTCACCACAGTCTCAGCAACTCCTTTTGGCCCTGAGTGGGCAGTGCCTGAGGGCAGGTCCCGCTGACATGGGCTTTCCCAGGTCCACCGAGGTGGCCCTGAGGTTATGTACTTGCAACAAAAGACAAGAAGCCTCATTCACACCCTCCTCCTCATGAGAGCAGAGATGCGGAAAGAGGGCAGATGGCACTTCTTCACTAAGAGCTGGGACACAAGACCCAGAAGGCTCTGGTCATCCCTGTGCTTCCTGTTTATTTTAAATGGCCCAAAGTCCAGTGTTTCTCCATACCAGGAACCCAAAAACTACAGGCTTGTGGCCAAAGAACCATGGGGTTTCCTTTTTCTTCCTGCACGAGCTGGAAAAGGTCTCTGTGGTGACCCTAAAATTTAAGAAGACTGGGCCTCCCTGGTGGTGCAGGTGATTGAGCGCTGCAGTGTGAAGCTGTCCGCAGTCTCTGCAGCGCAGGTTCGATACCTGCCAGCCAGCGAGGATCCCACATGGCGCAGCAGACCTCTCCTGTCTTGCCCGCTGCTCCCCTCACCAGTGTATTTGTCAGTCTGCCTGTTCTGCTCCCTGCTATGTGTCTGGTGACTCCTCTCACCCCCCAACACCTCTGGCCTACATCCCAGTTCTTGTGCATAAATAAATAAATCTTTTTTTAAAAAAAGAAAGATTCATGTTCTTGCTCACTTCAATGTATACTGATTCTTCACAACTCTTATCTCCAGAACAAGAGAGGGACAACTAGCAGAGCCTTGGAGGCTCCACCATGGCCGTGGCAGGAGGTCGAGGTCAGCCTCCTGGTGTACTGGTTCCTGGACACCAAGATTTCTGACGGCATGGTTGTGTGTTACTCCTCACCTCTTCCTCAACTGTGAAATTCAAAGGGCTCTGAGCTGGCACTGCCTTGAATGTCCAGAAAGACATCAGGACAGTACCTGTACACCGTGGCATAAAAAGAAAATTACTAGGTGAATGTTTACTGGTTAATTTTCCTATTAAATTGGATTTTGATTTGTATAAGATGTAGAAAAGAATTTATCTACAGTTGACAGCAAAGAGAAGCTCGACAGGAACTGCAGCACAGCTCAGCAGACCCCGCCTAGCCAGGGGCAGGCGGCAGCCGAGCCAAGTGCTTCCCGAGGGAGCAGAGACGTGAGCAGGCTGTCCCGCTAATCCTGCTAGGGAAAACCAGTGGCGTGAGAGCCTTCCTGACCACTGGCATAAAAGATCGCAAGTTTGGCAGGAAGGGTGTGTGCTCCGTATAGTCAAGGACTGAGAAAACAGGGAAACGGCAGCCTCGGTACACACCCTCCTCGCCTTTCCGTGGTGCTGCATGACACGGAAATGGAAGAACAAATGCATCAATCACAACCAGCTTCCCAGGTCTTCCAACTCTGACTTCACAGAGGCAAGCTTTACATTCTTGAAATATAATCCCCTGTGGCAGGCCAGCTCTGAAAGTATTTCCTTAAATTTTGCTCAGAGAGTGCCTCCCTAGTGGCACAAGGGGTTAAGCACAGCACTGGGAAGCAATCTGCAGCCTCTGCAGCATGAGTTCAATCCTCGGCTGACCAGGGAGCAACCCACATGGCGCAGCAGACCTCTCCTGCCTTGTCCGCTGCTCCCCTCAGCAGTGTATCTCAGTAGATCCGCCTGTTCTGCTCCTCACTCTGTCTCTGGTAAATCCTCTCACCCCCCGCACCTCTGGTCTGTACCCCAGTTCTTGTATGAATAAATCTTTTTAAAAACAATTCTGGGGCCTCCTCTGGTGGTGCAGCAGTTGAGCGCTGGGCTGCGAAGCTGCCCGCAGCCTCTGCAGCGCCGGTTCGATCCCCAGCCACCAGTGAGGGTCCCACATGGCACACAGACCTCTCCTGCTGCCTGCTGCTCCCCTCACCAGTGTATTTCGTCAGTCTACTTGTTCTGCTCCCCGCTCTGGCTCTGGTGAATCCTCTCACCCTCCCGTGCTTCTGACTGTACCCAGTGCTTGTATAAATAAAGAAAGAAATCTTAAAATAAATAAATAAATAAACCAGTTAGCACTCCCACCAACAGTGCAGGAGAGTTCCTTTAAAAAAACAAACAAACAGGGCCTCCCCGGTGGCACAGCGGTTGAGCACTGGGTTACGAAGCTGCCTGCGGCCTCTGCGGCGCTGGTTCGATCCCCGGCTGCTCCCTGGCCACCTGAGGAGGGTCCCACATGGCGCGCAGACCTCTCCTGCCGCCCGCTGCTCCCCTCAGCAGTGTACTTCGGTCCTTCTGCCTGCTCTGCTCCCCGCTCTGGCTCTGGTGAATTCTCTCACCCTCCCGTGCTTCTGACTGTACCCAGTGCATGTGTAAACAGAACAAACAAACAAAACAAATAAATAAAGAAATAAACATGCCTCTATAAAAAAAAAAATATTAAAAAAAAAAAAAAAAAAAAAAAAAAAAAAAAAACAAACAAAAAAACAATTCTGCTCAGGGATTTGCTTACGGGAGCCACCCAGGCCTTTGCTCCCACAGTCGTCAGACCGCCCCCCCAACATGAACTCCCCGACACTGCTCCAGGGGTGAATGATGTCCCAGGGTACTGTTCCCGCAGACCCAAGCCCAAGAAGGAACAGTAAGGGCCAGGAGAGCAGTGACGCTCATGTTCTACACAGAGGGAGACATGTGCTGTCGTTGCTACAGCCTGACCGTTCATACCTAGAGCCTTCACAGATATCTGCCGGGTCAGTGGAGGGGGGATGTTGATGCACACCAGGTCCACGTCTTGATGCAGCAAGACGTCATCGGTCCGGCTGGTGTAGAAGGCGATGTCCATCTCCTCAGCGAGCTGCTTTGCTTCCTCCTCAGTCTTCCCCCACAACGCCTCCACGGTGAAGCCCTCTGCCCTCAGCAGTGGGACCAGAACTCGGGCGGAGCTGCCCGTCCCAAACACACCGACTCCTGGGAGCATCTTCATGCCGGCTTCTCTGATCACCAGCTCATCTCCTCACGAGAGCCTCCAGCATGCACACGGCCGCCCCACAGTCCTGGTCAGACATGACTCCTGGAATAGCAAGCGTCACACTGGCTTTTAGTGGAAGGCACATTCCACGGAGGCTACTTTCTAAGCTTATTTGGAAGCCAACGCCTTCTGTCACAAAAGCAAAATGAAATACTGCTCCAAAGCAACAAGCTGCAGGACCTTCTCTCACAGAGACCTAAGGACCCCAGCAACATCTACTGACTTAGGGAAGAAAAAATGAAAATTGGGTAATGCCTGGCTCAAATTCCTGTTGCATTACTTAACTTTCTGTGTGATTATTCCAACCTCTAACTCTCAGGGCCGTAAGTACAAAAGTTCACAATAATACATGACAAAGAGAAAAGGGGAAAAACAAAAACCAGTAAAAGAGGAAGGAGAACTATTTGGTGCCATACAGATTATAACTCAGAGCTTTGTGGCAGTAAGCACAGTACAAAGTCGCAAAACAAAAAAACATCAAAACAACGTTTTCCAACTACTGAACTGACAGCAAGGATTTTTAATATGATTTTTGTTTCTGTATATGAATATTCATAGTGGGCCTCCCTGTGGCCTAGGAGTTAAGTCTCAGTGCTATCTCCGCTAAGGCCTGAGTTCGATCCTCGGCCAGGGAGCTACCCACACACGGCGCAGCAGACCTCTCCTGTCTCCCTGCTGCTCCCCTCAGCAGTGTATTTCAGTGGATCTGCCTGTTCTGCTCCCCACTCTGTCTCTGGTGAATCCTCTCACCACTCACACCTATGTCCTACATTTCAGTTCTTCTACACAAAAATAAACAAAATCTTAAAAAAAAAGAATATTCATAGCAATATTGACTATGATAATGAAAAACTGGGAGATGATCTAGATTTCATTGACAGTAGTGGGTTAGAGAAATAACACTATGGAGCCACTGAAAACCACAAGTTCAAAGGCCGTCAAAGACTTGATCATCATAGTTACTGAAAAGGGGGGAAGCAAAACAATTTCTGAAATATGGAATCAATTTCATGTTAACACAAAAAAGTGCAAAAAAAGCAATCTGTATACAAATACACAAGGATATCTGAATCTATAAAATATCCAGAAATATTCCACACCTAAAAGTAGAACCATGATCCGCCTGTTCTGCTCCCCACTCTGTCTCTGGTGAGTGTCCCTTCACCCTCCCCCTCCCCGCACCTTTGGCCTATACCCCAGTTCTTGTATGCAAAATAAATAAAAATAAATCTTTTAAAACATGGTAGAACAACCGGATTACATCTGAATTTGTTGATTACTTAGGATGATGGGATTATGGATGGTTTTTGGTTTTTGAACTTTGCCAGAATTTCTAGAATGAATGCTTTACTTACTGTCAAGTCTTCTGATCCCAATGACAACAAAGCAGTAAAAACTTGCTTGGAGACCAAGATGAGGTTTAGGTGTGCTCAGGGCATCGATCCCCCAGATAGAACCCCCTCAGCTGAGTCAACAGTCCCCACTCTGGCTCTATTAGGTCATTAGAGACCCTAGATCCACTGTTAGCCAAGTCTGGAGATGAGACCATGTCACTACCACTTTCTTTTCTCTTTTTTTTTGTTGCGTGGCAATATACACATGAGATTTACTATCTTGGCCATTTTGCAGTGTTGTTTTCAGTGACATTAAGCAACACCTGACCTCCAAAACTCTTCATCTTGCACAAGTCACACTCTGTCCCCATTAAACAACAACTCACTTCTATCCCCACCCCCGCAGGGGCTTGGAACCCGCAGTCTACTTCCTGTCTCTATGAATCCGACTACTCTAAGTACCACCTTCATGCAAATGGAGTCAGTTAGTATTTGTCTTTTCGTGACTGGGTTCTTTTACTTAGCACATCCTCCTGTTGTAGCATATATCAGATTTCCTTCCTTTTAAACATGAATATTCCACTGTACATAGAGACACATTTTTCTTATCTATTCATCTGTGCAAGGACACTTGGGTTGCTTCCACACTTCAGCTACTCTAAGACTTGTGTGAACACGGGTGTACAGTAAGTCCTCGATATCATCAGGTTTGTAGAACACAGTGTTTTTAAGTAAAACGACATATAACAAAACCAATTCTACCACAGGATAACTGATATAAACAAACAAGGGTTAAGTCCCTATGGCATATTTCTTTCTTTAATATTATTTTTTTTAATTTATTAATTTTTTTTTTATTTATACAAGCACTGGGTACAGTCAGAAGTGCGGGAGGGTGAGAGAATTCACCAGAGCCAGAGCGGGGAGCAGAGCAGGCAGAAGGACCGAAGTACACTGCTGAGGGGAGCAGCGGGCAGCAAGAGAGGTCCGCGCGCCATGTGGGACCCTTGCTGGTGGCCGGGGATTGAACCGGCGCTGCAGAGGCTGCGGGCAGCTTCGCAACCCAGCGCTCAACTACTGCGCCACCAGAGAGGCCCAATTTTTTTTTATTTTTTACATCATTGTTCATTTTTAAACAATATTTGCTTCCCCTCACCCCCTTAGGTGTAGTCCCCAGCTTCATAGTGCTGAGACTCAACCCCTTGTGCCACCAGGGAGGCCCTGGAATTGTTTTCTTAATTTCATTTTCATATTTCAAATTGCCTCTAGTAGATACATACAAGTACACTGTGCAAAAAACAAGTCTACAGCAGGGTCAGTACAGCATCCTGTACCACTTGCACTACCTGAGGCACACCTGTGCCTTTGTGAAGCCACTGAAACAAATATGACTTGGGCCACCTGTACCTCCAGCTCCATCAGGGGCCTACCTCCTCCTGTCTCTACTCCCTGGGCTGCAGAGCTTGCCTTGTCCCCTAGACTCTGCCAGTGGGTTTTATCTGAACCATCTTTTTTTTTTTTTAAAGGTTTATTTATTCATGCGTACAAGAACTGGGGTACAGGCCAGATGTGCGGGAAGGTGAGAGGATTCACCAGAGACAGAGCAGGGAACAGAACAGGCAGGCAGACCGAAAATACACCACTGAGGGGAGCAGCGGGCGAGACAGGAGAGGTCTGCTGTGCCATGTGGATATCTCACTGGCCGGCCAGGATTGAACCCATGCTGCAGAGGCTGTGGGCAGCCTCATAGCATTGTGCACCAGGGAAGGCCCCCATCTTTTTTTTTTTTTTGATGGTGAATGTCTAGCATCTCAGCCACTTCTCTTTCCTCTTTGTGATAATTTTTCTACCCTTATAGGCTTTCCTGCCACCTACAAATTCCCTTTGGCTGTTGTGGTCATGTGATGCATCTACAAAGCTAGTTGATTACTTATTGCTACTCGTGCTTCAGTGGCTATTCTGGGAGCTTAAGAGTGTCCAATGTGTAGCACCAGGGAAGTTAAGATTCTGCTTAAGACTTGTGGGTCATTAGTTCCTGACAGATCTAAAGGTCAGGGGAGTGAGACAGCCACCATAAGCAAGGATGCCTATCCCTTCTCTAAATCCATGCCCAGGACCTACTTCCTCTTGCACCTCATTCTATCACACTCTAGTTTTACTTGGGCGTATGTTTGTAGTGGTGGCTTAAAACAACAAGATGGATTAGAAGAAATTTTAATAACCTCTGTTTTGCTGACACTGGCTCAAAGAGCAGTTTCATCAACAACCACAGAGGGGCATCAGCTGGTGTGAGGCAGCCAGATGGCATGAAGTGAAGCAGGCTTGATGACTAGGGATTTCCTGCTCCAGCAGGCAGAGCTGGTTTTCCACATTTATTTCAGGGACCAGTCTTTAAAATGTCCCTATTTCTTGCTCCTAACATCCTTTTTTTTTTTTTTTAAGATTTATTCATGTACACAAGAACCGGGGTATAGGCCAGATCTGTGGGAGGGTGAGAGGATTCACCAGAGACAGAGTAGGGAACAGAACAGGCAGAAAGACCAAAATACACTGCTGAGGGGAGCAGCGGGTGCAACAGGAGAGGTCTGCTGCGCCATGTGGGATTCTCGCCGGCCAGGCGGGATCGAGCCAGCGCTGCAGAGGCTGTGGACAGCTTCACAGCACTGCGCTCAACCACCTGCGCCACGGGGGAGGCCCCTTGTTCCTAACATCCTTATACACACCTTTTGCATGCTTCCAAAGATCTCTGTAAACCCAGCCCTGCCAAACTCAGAGGCATGCCAATCCCCATGTTACGAAGGGAGGAAGGGCGGGAAGTGCCCGACAAGACCACAAGTCACGGGGAAGGAGGCACTGAGGTCAGAGGCATGGAATCTCAGCTACCTGCCCTGGGCGCAAGTCCTGGCTCCACCACCAGCCAAGTAGGTAAGCTCAGGGAAGTTTGCTAGTCATTCTGTGCCTCTATTTCCTCAATCTGCACAATGGTATAATTGTATTTACTTCATGGGGGAATAGAGGATTAAATGAGTTAATATTTGTAAAGCATTTATATCAGAACCATCAGAACCTGGCCCACAAGAACACATTACATAGGTCATTAAAACACACACACACACACACACACACACACACACACACACACGACTGACCTTGACATCTCTTCAAAAGCTGTGAAAATAATCTTCTGAGCTCCTAGGCAGTGAGTACAACAGGCCAGGCAGTGTTTACTGAAATATATAGTACATCTCCCTAAGCCCATGCAATCCTGTTTTACAGATGAGGAAAAGGAGCTTAGAGAGATGAAGTAACTTTCCCATGTCTTGCTCTGTGATAGACCAGCCACAACCAGCTGTGAAATCTTGGGCAGGTTACTTAGCTTCTCTGAGTCTCTTTAAAACAGAAGTATAGGGGGCCTCCCTGGTGGGGCAGCCATTGAGCGCTGGGTTGTGAAGCTGCCCGCAGCCTCTGCGGCGCCAGTTCGATCCCCGGCTGCTCCCGGGCCACCGGAGGAGAGTCCCGCATGGCGTGCAGACCTCTCCTGCCGCCCGCTGCTCCCCTCAGCAGTGTACTTTGGTCCTTCTGCCTGCTCTGCTCCCCGTTCTGGCTCTGGTGAATTCTCTCACCGTCCCGCGCTTCTGACTGTACCCAGTGCTTGTATAAATAAATAAAGAAACAAACAAATAAATAAATAACTCTTTAAAAAAAAAAAAAAAAAACCCCAGAAGTATATAGGGGGTCTCCCTGATGGCGTAAGGGTTACTGAGTTTGATCCCTGGCCAGGGAGCTGACCCACATAGGGTGCAGCAGAGCTCTCCTGTCTCGCCTGTTGCTCCCCTCAGCAGTGTATTTCAGTCAATCTGCCTGTTCTGTTTCCCCACTCTGTCTCTGGTGGATCCTCTCATCCCCCGCACCTCTGGCCTGTACCCCAGTTCTTATATGCATGAATAAATAAATCTTTAAAAAGCAAACAATTTCACATAACTATACTAGCTCTCAGGGTGAGAAGATAGGTAAGTGTCTAGCTGAAATTCAAATAAATGACTTTTATATTTAATACTCTCCCGGAACAACCAATTCAGTAACCATACTAAAAAAAATCATGTTGTTATGACGCACAAAGTCAAAATTGACCATGATCTCCTCAAAGGCAGCAACCAGAGGCTTGCATTCCAGGCCCCTGGCATAGCTGTAGCCCTTAATAAGCCCTCTGTTAGATGATTTAGTCCTTTGTAAACCTCTATATCTCTCAGGGTGTAGCAATTCTCTAAGTGCTCAGAGCTGTTTTGTTTGATAAGACATTCTAGTGTTTTTCTGAGGAATTATCAAAAATCAGGATCAGGGCCTCCCCGGTGGCGCAGCGGTTGAGCGCTGGGATGCGAAGCTGCCCGCAGCCTCTGCAGCACCGGTTCAATTCCCGGCTGCTCCCCGGCCACCAGAGGAGGGTCCCACATGGTGCGCAGACCTCTCCTGCCGCCCGCAGCTCCCCTCAGCAGTGTACTTCGGTCCTTCTGCCTGCTCTGCTCCCCGCTCTGGCTCTGGTGAATTCTCTCACCCTCCCGAGCTTCTGACTGTACCCAGTGCATGTATAAACGAAACAAACGAACAAACAACAAATAAATAAAACATGCCTCTATAAAAGAAAAAAGAAAAAAAAAATCAGGATCAAACACCTAGAGCTGGTGTTTCCTTTCCCACCTTTTGAAAACTGAGACAAATGTTACATATTGTCCATCTTCTGGCAGCCGCCTCTCCCCACAGCACCTCGAAGTTTATGTAGAGTCTATGGGAGCAGATAGGGGGTCAGTGGCCAGTTTTCTCAGGCCCTTGGGAAGTAATTCAATTGGACTAGGGGACAAAACTCACTGGGGATCCCACCCCCTGCACCTGCCATTTCCTGCTGGGTCTTCGATGAGAGGAGAAATAGAACAAGGAAGGGAGTAGCTGTGCTTTCTCTGTCATATTATCCTTTATTCTTCCTAACTACATCTCAGTGGGCTTTAAGCATTCTTTTGATTGACTGAAATTTTTTCATGTGTCCTCTCTTATCTGGGGTTGTGTCTCCCAGGACCTATTAGGAGCACTTAGCTCTTCAGAGGCTTATAGATGAATGGAGCCTGAGTGATTCCATCCAAGCTATTTTAAAATGTGTAGTAATTTGCCCAGCAATTATATTTTTTAAAATTACATATTATGCTATTTTTTGAGTGCCAGGCTTTAAAAAGAGCCACTAGAGATTTCTATAGACAAATGTACTACCTTGTAATATTCTCCTTACCCTGCAAAAGAGACACAAATACAGTCAACTGATTTTCAGCCAAAGCATTAAATCAAGTCAATGTGGGGGGGAAGGAAACTTTTAAAGAAATGGTGTTGGGACAACTGGATAACCACAAGGCAAACAGAGAAACTTGACCCCTATACTCCAATTGCATACACAAAAATTGACCCAAGGTGGATCAAAAATTAAAATGTAGGGCCTCCCCGGTGGCGCAGCGGTAGAGCGCTGGGTTGCGAAGCTGCCCGCGGCCTCTGCAGCGCCGGTTCGATCCCCGGCTGCTCCCCGGACACCGGAGGAGGGTCCCACATGGCGCGCAGACCTCTCCTGCCGCCCGCTGCTCCCCTCAGCAGTGTACTTCGGTCCTTCTGCCTGCTCTGCTCTCCGCTCTGGCTCTGGTGAATTCTCTCACCCTCCCGCACTTCTGACTGTACCCAGTGCATGTATAAACAAAACAAACAAACAAGCAAACAAACAAATAAAGAAAAACATGCCTCTATAAAAAAAAAAAAAATTAAAATGTAAAAGCCACAACTACAAAGCTTCTAAAAATATATATCAGAGAAGGGGCCTCCCTTGTGGTGCAGGGGTTAGTCTCAGCACTATCAAGCTATCAGCAGCTACTGAGACATGATCCCCTGCCAGGGAGCTACCCACATGGCACAGCAGACCTCTCCTGTCTCACCCGCTGCTCCCCACAGCAGTGTATTTCAGTAGATCCGCCTGTTCTGCTCCCCACTCTGTCTCTGGTGAACCCTCTTGCCCCCGTACCTCTGGCCTAGACCCCAGTTCTTGTATGCATAAATAAATAAAAAATATATATATTAAAAAATATATATATCAGAGACTATTTTCAGAATAGTCTGAAAGGACAGGTTAAGGATTTCTTGAGTAGGACACAAAAAATACACTAATCCACTGATAAACTGGATTACAAAATTTAAAAGAATTTCTGCTCATCAAGATACCATAAAAAAAAAAAATTAAACGGGGGAGCCAAATATATGTGACAAAGAACTTGTATGCAGACGAACTCCTACAAATCCACAATAAAAAGATGAACAACCCCAATCTTTTTAAATGTCAAAAGACAGTTGCTTCACACCAAAAATACAGAAGTGGCCAATAAGCACCTGAAAGGGGGCTTTATATAGTTAGTTATCAAGGCATGCAAATTAAAACCTCACTGAGAAGGGCAGAACACAAAAAGACTGACAACCCCAATGTTTGGCGAGGATGTGGAGCAAGTGAAACTCTATACACTATTGGTGAAGTGTGTACAACAGTGGGGGGTATGATCACTTTGGAAAACGGTTCTTATAAATGCATGACAGAATAACTCCACTAGTAGATATTTACCCAGGAAAATGACAACATATGTCCACAAGAAAATGTAAACACAATGTTTGTTGTAGTCTTATCCTAGCCTCAAACTGGAAACAAAGGAAGATGGATATATCATGGCACAATGAAATACAGTAATGCAGTAAAAATGAATGAACTATTAATACATGTAACAACATGAATCTTAAAAACATTATACTGACTAAAAGATGCCAAGCACACACATAATAAATCCAACATGGTAGAATTCCATTTATTTAAAGTACAGGGCCAGGCAAACATTACATACAGTGACAGTGGCGGCGGTGCTGAGGTGAGGGTATGGGGGAGAACTGACTGGAAAGGGGCATACAAAAGCTTTCTAGAATGATGAGATGCTCTATAGCTTGTGTTGCACTGTAGTTATGTGGTGATACAATTGTCACAACTCATCAGATTGAACACTTATGATCTGTGCATTTAATTGTATGTAAATTATACTTCAATTTTTGATGACCATAAATTGTATCTATTCAAACCTCACAAATTCAGGCTTATAACCAAACTCAGTAGATGTGTATGAATTAAAAGTGTCTTTTCTTTAGAACAAAACATAAAAAGTAAGCTTACTTTTGGGGACATCATTAGTTTGAGACAATGGCTGGAGCTAAGGGAGTAGGTTTTCTGAGCAGTACTTCAGCTAAGGTCCAAAGGCCTGCTGAAAATGGCCAACAGGCATATGAAAAAATGCTCAACATCACTTGTCATCAGGGAAATACAAATCAAAACCACAATGACAGGGCCTCCCTGGTGGCGCAAGGGGTTAAGCACAGCATGATGAAGCAGTCCGCAGCCTCTGCAGCATGAGTTCAATCCCCAGCCAGGGAGCAACCCACATGGCGCAGCAGACCTCTCCTGATTTGCCCACTGCTTCCCTCAGCAGTGTGTTTCAGTCAGTCTGCCTATTATGTTCCCCACTCTGCCTCTGGTGAATCCTCTCACCCTCCAGTGCCTGTGGCCTGTACCCCAGCTATTGTATAAATAAAATAAATCTTCAAAAAAAATATATTAAAAAACACAATGAGAAACCATCTTACACCAGTGAGAATGGCACATATTAAAAAAAACTAGCAATAACCAATGTTGCCAAGGATGGGCAGAAAAAGGAACTCTCCTATGCTGCTGGTGGGAATGCAAATTGGTCCAACCACTATGGAAAGCTGTGTGGAGGTTCCTCAAACTGCTAAAAATGGATCTTCCATATGATCCAGCCATTCCACTCCCAGGTATCTACCCAAAGGACACAAACATTAATTCAAAAGGACACCTGCTCCCTTACGTTTATTGCAGCATCATTTATAATAGCTAAGCTATGGAAACAACCCAAATGCCCCAAAATAGATGACTGAATCAAGAAAATAGGGTATGTATACACAATGGAATATTACGCAGCAATCAAAAAAGATAAACTCATGCCATTCACAGCATGGATGGAGCTGGAAGCGATCATGCTCAGTGAAATAAGCCAGAAAGAAAAAGAAACACCAGATGATTTCACTTATAGGAGGAATGTAGGAGATCCAAATAAGGGATCGGAAAAAGAAAAGTTATTATAATAAAGTAAAAATCAAAATCAAGGGCCTCCCCGGTGGCTCAGTGGTTGAGCACTGGGTTGTGAAGCTGCCTGCAGCCTCTGCAGCGCCAGTTCGATCCCCAGCTGCTCCCCGGCCACTGAAGGAGGGTTCCACATGGCGCGCAGACCTCTCCTGCCGCCAGCTGCACCCCTCAGCAGTGTACTTCGGTCCTTCTGCCTGCTCTGCTCCCCGCTCTGGCTCTGGTGAATTTTCTCACCCTCCCACGCTTCTGACTGTACCCCGTGCTTGTATAAATAAATAAATAAATAAATCTTTAAAAAAATAAAAATAAAAATCAACAGGCAACTATAAACCAGAGACATTCTGCAGGGGGAGGTGGGGAGGAGTTGGATCAAAACAAGGGTGGGAAGAGCATAAGGGACTATGGTGATGGTACACGGGTGAACTGGTGGTGGGAATTTCATGGGGACTACACCCGAGATGATAAAGCATACATTGCATAAAAATGAAGAAGGATGTAAAAAATATGTAAAATAAAAATAAAAACAAAACAAAGGCCTGCTGAGGGTATGTAAAGATGGTGCTTTCGCAGGCAAATTCATGCGGGATGGGCTGAGCAGCAGGTGTGAGGCAAGTCCTCACAATTCAAGATCAACTCGCACTCAAAAAAGGAGTTCCGGGCCTCCCTGGTAGTGCAGGCGGTTGAGCACCACACTGTGAAGCTGTGCGCAGCCTCTGCAGCGTGGGTTCGATCCTGGCTGGCCGCGGAGATGCACACAAGGCGTAGCAGACCTCTCTTATCTCGCCCGCTGCTCCCCTCAGCAGTGTATTTCAGTCAGTCTGCCTGTTCTGTTCCCCGCTCTGTCTCTGGTGAATTCTCTCACCTCCCGTGCATCTGGCCTGTACCCCGGTTCTTGTATAAATAAATAAATCTTTTTTTAAAAAAAGGAGTTCCTCCTTATGGCTTTAGTCAGTTAATGATGGCTACTGTGGTTGGAGCTGTATGGGCTGGGCAGTATGCTGGCACACAAGGGTACGAAGCCCTCACTCTGTCTCGCAGCCACCCACCATGCTTCACAACTAGCCGCACACCTGGATGCTCCTCGGCAGTATTGGCCTTTCAAAACTGTGCATCCGGAGGGTACCTCGCCCTCCTCCAAGGTGCCTCTGCAGGCTTTGGACCCCCACATACATTCCAAAGGACTTAAGTCAAGAGACTTATTTGGGAAGTAGATTTTTCTATGGATACCTTTACAGTTAATAATAAAGTACTGTGGCCTGTGGTGAGGCCAGGACCCTAGTTATTAAGTGAAGTGGGCCTTCAATCTGATTTTAAAATAGATTGTGACATTAACTGAGCTAATCATAGCCTGGGTTGGTGCTTATGCATATAACATCTGTAACGTATGCAAACTGATTCATTAATCAACACTTTCTAAGTACCTGCTGTGGAGCACGTCTAGGCAAAACACAGGATACAATGCTGAGATAAAAGGTTTCTGTCTGCATGTTATCTACAGTTTAGCAGGAGATAAACAAATCATCACATAACTGAGTCACTACAACTCGGGATAAGCACTATAAAGGAACCATCAGAGGGCTGTAAGGGTGTAGGGGCAGGAAGGCCACAGTGCAGGTTTTCTCATCCAGCAGACTGGGTAGAGAAGAGGAGAGTCCTGGAGCCCTCAGTGGCTTTTCAGGTTTTTATTGCAATTTACCGGGTACACAGCAGGCAGCGGTGCTGGGGAGCCGGGAGGCTGACAGGCCTCCCAGCCACCAAGCCTTCACTCTGGGCTCTCCAGCCTTCTCTCTGCTTTTCTCATGGCTCTGCTTCTCGCTCGGCTTCTGCTTCTGCTTCTCTGCTTCTTTCTCAGCTTCTGCTGGTGTCCCCACGACGCCGCCCCTAAAAGCCCAGTCTCAGCCCAGGTGAATCCCATCTACACATGCCCACACCCTACTCCAGGTGCCCGCCATCAGGCATGCATTCAGGCCCGCAGGGTTCCATCATCTATCCTAATGGCAGGAGGGCAGAAAAACATGATACCTTTTACCTACCCTACAAAGGGCTTCTGGCAGGACATGATTAACCTTACTTAAGAGGTAAATGACTTATCTGTAGTGTACCCGGAGTTCCATGTGAGGCAAAAGGTACTACCCACACTCAGGATTGAATTCTGACAAAAACACTGACATATTGGGCCTCCCTGGTGGTCTAGGGGTTAAGTCTCAGCGCTATCACTGCTATGGCCCAGTTCTTGCATGCATGCATAAATAAAAGTCTTTTTCAAAATAATAAAATAGGGCCACCCCGGTGGCGCAGCATTTGAGCGCTGGGTTGCGAAGCTGCCCGCAGCACTTGCAGCGCCGGCTCGATCCCCGGCCACCAGCAAGGGTCCCACATGGCGCGCAGACCTCTCCTGCCGCCCGCTGCTCCCCTCAGCAGTGTACTTTGGTCCTTCTGCCTGTTCTGCTCCTGCTCTGGCTCTGGTGAATTCTCTCACCCTCCTGCGCTTCTGATGTACCCAGTGCTTGTATAAATAAATAATTTTTATTTATTTATTTATTTTTTTTTTTTTTTGGTGGGGCCCTCGCCAGTGGCTGGGGAATGAACCGGCGCTGCAGAGGCTGCAGGCAGCCTCGCAGCCCAGCGCTCAACAGCTGCGCCACCAGGGGAGGCCCTAAATAAATAATCTTTAAAAATAATAATAATAATAAAATATCCAGAACTCCTGCTTATTTCCCCCCACCAAACTAACTCTTCCCACAGTGGCTACATCTCAGGAACTGGCATAACAAATTTCTCAAATCAAAACCCTGGAGTAATCCTTGATTTTTCTTTTTCTCTTATATTGATGCATTAACGAGTCTTCCTGACTTTCTAACTCCCAAGCACCTGAATCCAAGTGCCTCCCTACTTCATTGCCCTCACCTTAGTTCAAGTCACCTTCATCTCTGTTCTACATTATTTCACTCGTTTAACTGGTTTTCCAGATTCAGTGCCCTCCCATGCTGTACTCCTAATCTTTTCTCAACATAGCATTGAGAATGACTAGTGAAAATTAAGTCAGATCAAGCCATTCCTCACCTCACAACCTCCACAGGTATCCTATCTCTCTTGGAATAAAAACCAAGGTTTTTTACATTGACCTTCAAAGCCTCGCAATATCTGTCCACAATCCCCTCTCTTTTTATCTTTCTGATCTTTTAAAACCTATTTCTCAGGCCTCCCCTTGTGGCGCAGCAGTTGAGCACTGGGCTGCCCGCAGCCTCTGCATCACCGGTTCTATTCCCGGCCGCCAGTGAGGGTCCCACATGGCACGGCAGACCTCTCCTGCCACGCCCGCTGCTCCCCTCAGCAGTGTATTTCGTCGGTCGGCGTGTTCTGTTCCCCACTCTGGCTCTGGTGAATTCTCTCACCCTCCCGTGCTTCTGACTGTACCCAGTGCTTGTATAAATAAATAAATAAATCTTTAAAAAAACAACAACAACAACAAAAAACCTATTTCTCTTCTCCTCATTCACTCTGCTCTAGCCAGTGGTTCACTACTCTATGTACCTCAAACATGCCAGGTACGCTCTGCCTCAGGGCCTTTGCACTTGCAGCTTACTCTCCTGGACAGATATCCACTGGGCATACTCCCTCACTTCCTTCAGGTCTCAATGTAAATGCCACCTTATCAGAAACAGCTTTATTTCCTTATTGTTTATTTCCCCCACCACCTCTGCTAGGATGTGGAAAATTCCCTGAGGAAAGGAAATTTTTTGTCTGTTTTGCTCCACTGCTATAGCCCCAGTACCTACAACAAGGCCTGATATATAGTGGGTGCTTGATAAACATTTGCTGAAAATACAAATAATTCCAGACCTTGTCCCTGCATAGCGAGTTAATCAATAAAACCAAGGCATACTTCTATCCCTCATCTAAGTAGTTTGAGGGCACAATCTGGTTAAATGGTTCAGGAAAGAAAACACGCATCATCTATGACAACAGGACAGCTGCCTGCACTTGGGATTAGGAACTCGAGCTACTCTCTGTCTCATGCGACAACTTGACCTGCCAAGAGGTTGCCCTGACCCAGAGCTGTCTCTCCACCCACCACTCCTCCTCCACACGACAGGACTCATGCCTATCCGTTAGCTCAGTCCCCTTGCCCTCAAGGTTCCTCCTACCAGAGAAGGAGGTTGTATATCAAGCCTTGCAGGACCACAACAGTTCAGCATGGAGGGGCTGTTTTCAGTCAAATGTCAATAAACAGCTGTGCAGGGACGGTGCAGGCAGCAGATGCAAACAGGTGGTAGCAACTCAAACCTGACCAGTCCCTAAGGAAACACTCTGGCTGCCCTGGCCCCAAAGTCCATCCATCACTAGGAGACCCTAACGTCCCTGGAGTGCATCTGATGCTCTGGTTCCTGGCACAGACACCCAGGGGTTGTCCGGGTACTGACCGTCTCCTTCCCCAGCTTTTTTAAATGCCTCTAGGATAAAGGTGAAATGCCTCCATGGGGCTCACAGAGTCTCTCCCCAGTGTGGGCTGGGCCCAGCCCCATCTCTCCAGCTCACCACTTTCCCCAGCCCTTGCCCTCGACGTGCCAGCACTAGCAGCTGCCATATCGCAACTCCTCCAGTTCTGCTCTGAGATCTGTCCAAGCAGCTTGCTCTGCCTAGAATAATCTTCTCGTACTTCCTTAGGCTAACGCCTTCTCAAGAGACCCATCAGGTCTCCACTTCTTCAGAGTCATGCTGAGCCAAGTGACGGGATTCCGCTCAAATTCCCAAATCCATGAGACAGCATCACAGAAATTCAGAATGATGGGTCGAGCCCATCGTTTCAAAGTTTTCTCATAGGGTCTCTCTAGTGACACAAGGGGTTAAGACACAACCTATGAAGCTGTCTGCAGCCACTGCAGCACGAGTTCAATCCCCGGCCAGGGAACAACCCACATGGCGCAGCAGACCTCTCCTGACTCGCCTGCTGCTCCCCTCAGCAATGTATTTCAGTCGATCTGCCTATTCTGCTCCCCACTCTGTCTCTGGTGAATCCTCTCACCCCCCAACTCTGGCCTGTACCCCTGTTCTTGTATGTATAAATAAATAAATCTTTAAAAAAAATAGCAATTAAGGGCCTCCCCTGGTGGCACAGCAGTTGAGTGCTGGGCTGCGAAGCTGCCCCCAGCCTCTGCAGCGCCAGTTTGATCCCCGGCCGCCGGGCAAGGGTCCCACATGGCGCGACAGACCTCTCCTGCCGTACCCGCTGCTCCCCTCAGCAGTGTATTTCGTCAGTCTGGCTGTTCTGTTCCCTGCTCTGGCTCTGGTGAATTCTCTCACCCTCCTGCGCTTCTGACTGTACCCAGTGCGTGCATAAATAAATAAATAAATAAATCTTTTTTAAAAAAAAAGAAAAACTAAGAAAAACTAAATAAATAAAAAATTAGGAAGGTGTGCCTAATTGTTGCCAGTCTTCCTTGTGGCCCCCTGACATCTGAAATTAAGTCAAAGTGGTAGACAGGCTGTTAACTGCTGGGAAGAACTGGACCCAGAGAGGAAAGACAACTATACCTCCTCATCAGAGGCCACTCAGGAGCTGAGCACAAGTACGCACCTTGAGTTCAGAACGGCAAGCTCCCAGCAGAGGGAATACCTACAGCGACCGCTAACCAGCTGGCACTTCAGAGGCTGACACCCTAACATGAATGCTGTCAGCAGGGGCATTTGTAGATGGATGGGAAAGTGTTTCTTTCTTTCTTTTTTTTTTTCTAAAGATTTATTTAATTATTTATTTATACGAGCACTGGGTACGTCAGAAGTGCGGGAGGGTGAGAGAATTCACCAGAGCCAGAGCGGGGAGCAGAACAGGCAGACTGACGAAGTACACTGCGGAGGGGAGCAGTGGGCGGCAGGAGAGGTCTGAGGGCCATGTGGGACCCTCACCTGGGGATTGAACCAGCGCTGCAGAGGCTGCGGGCAGCTTCGCAACCCAGCGCTCAACCTCTGCGCCACTGGGGAAGCCCGGGAAAGTGTTTCTTTACCTGTATTTATGATCCCACTGGAAAATAAAAGCTAAACCAAGGAAACAGGTATTGAGTTTTACAAATGAAGAGTTATGATAAACGCTCCAGACCCTGGGAGTCAAAGATCCAGGGGCAAGGTTTCATTTTCCTATGATTTGTTTGCTTATTTCAACATTGCCTCCACTGACTCAATGACATGGTCACAGACGCTTCCCTCTCATTGACAGCAAACCATAAAAAGGACAAAGGAAAGAAACGCTACTCCCCTAGCCCCACAAGCCGACACGGCAGCTAACCCCATAGCCACAGCCACCAGGGAATGAGAACGCATGTTCAGTCCTGGCAAAGACACCAGTTCCCCGCCCCTCACTTGCCTCCACACAGTGGCCTAGGAGGGACACTAGCGACAGGCTAATGACCTGTCCAATGAAGTGTAACTACCCAATGTACAAAAGGTTCTGCTAAATCAAGTGATAAAGGAGTATATTTAACACCCACAGAGGTATCTGGATCCCTTGGCTTCACCTCATGATTACAGTAGGAAAAAGTAATTATTGACCAGCTATAGTTTTTATTTTTTTGGAAATCTGGTGACAAGATTTTTTTTTATAAAGATTTATTTATTTATGCATACAAGAGTTGGGGTACAGACCAGAGATACAGGGGGTGAGAGGATCTACCAGAGACAGAGCAGGGAACAGAACAGGCAGACTGACTGACATACACTGCTGAGGGAAGCAGTGGTTGAGACAGGAGAGGTCTGCCTCACCATTTGGGTATCTCGCTGGCCAGCCGGGATTAAACCCATGCTGCAGAGGCTGTGGGCAGCCTCACAGCACTGTGCTCAATCGCCTGCGCCACCAGGGAGGCCCAAGACTGTTTGTTGTTTTTTAAAATTTTTTTTTTTATTTTTATATTCCCCATACAATTGCAACCCCCTGATTTTGACCCCAAACCCTCCTTTCCCCGCCCCCCCCCAAAGTGTGCCCAAGACTGTTTTTTAAGGCTGCTTTAACAGTGAGTACCAGAGTGACAGCAATCTGAAAATGCCATCCTCCACCCGATTCTTTCCCAGAACAATTTTATCTGATCTTTCAACTGCACTATGATCTCCCACAAATAATCTTAACTTTTGGATTTCCAGCCCTGACTGCCTGCCTTGGCTCTAACTCGATGCTTCTAAGTGAAATCCCCACCCCGCTGACCTACCAGTTTCTCCCAAACCAAACTCATCTTTCCTGTCAAACGTGAACCTCCTCCTGTGATCCCCTCTTCACCCTCTTTAAATATTATCAAGTCACCAGACAGTCCTTTCCTCATTCATTCTGCATTATCTGTAAGCACCCAAAGGTGTAATGCCAGCCTCTGGGAACACAGCAGGGAGCCAGGCAGACCAGGTTCCTAGAGATTAGTTTTCATTTCTTGCTACACCCAGAGCTGAACCAAGATGAATCTGGCACAGGAACACAATGAGTGGTCAAAGATCTTTCCCCTGGCAGGTACATGATAGACCCTGCCGTGGCCTTCAGTGGGGTAAAGCATTCTTGGCTGCAATGCATATGAAGTAGCTGGCCCTAGAAAGATTGCCTGTGGTCCCAAGAAGGGGAGGAGTTCTGAATTATACAGACTTTTCAACGAGCAGACTGAATCTGCTCAAGTTTTCTTTGTGTTTGCCGCCTTCTATATGGATGCAATCACTCTGCTCCTGGAAAACTGCTATTTTTATGGCAGCAAGAGACACCTATCTGCCTGCCTTGTGGATTTCAGGTGCAGGATATGACAGGGCACTCAGGAGCACAGCAACCTTGAGGGAGTTCCCTCGCCCTGGGTTACCCAGCTTCCGGTCACCAGGAAAATGCCCCATGTCCTTCACAAGTACCTCTTAAGTGTACACAGAAAACTGCCTTACAATGAGGCCAAGACCACACTCAAGTGTGATTTAACAATCTCCTAGGTGTTAAATGTGAGATTTAAAATGATCTAATCTCAGGACAGTTGCTGCCACACCACTTCTTTTTCACTTTCTTTTTGTTAATGTGTGATGAAGGCGGACGGTTATAAAACACAGGGCACACGTGGGCTATGCTGACCTGAAAATGCCATTTATTTTAGTATGTTCCAACTACTATTTAACGATTTAATTATTTTTTATTATTTAAATGATGTACCATGTTTCCTCTCACTACTGGACTCTAAGCTCCTCTTAGGATGAAGCCTGGGATTTATATGGCATTAGGGAGAGAACAGGTCCCTGAAAATTCACCCTTTAGGGTATTTTGGTAACATTTCTAGAATAATTTGAAAATTACTTAAAGACATTTAAATGTTATTTCAACCAAAAACTTAGCATATCGGGGATATTAAGCTTGGAAGGAAGGAGAAACAAAGACAATAATTTAAAGAGAATAACCACCATGACCAAAAGCAAGGGCTGGGGGATCCAAAACAATCATTTAAGAACAATGATTTAATTTGAAAAATAACATCAGATAAGATTCTGTCATTCAGTCATTTCCGCCAATGCTCTAAAATATAAGCTATGTCCCCTTAGCTCCTGTCACAGGACAGAAATGCAAAAGACTGAAAATTAACAGGAAGTAAGGCCGACCTCTCCATCATCCCTGTTTTCCTGATAATCAGAGGATGCTTGGCAGGACAAACACACCATCTCACGTGATCCAAGAGCCACCCCAAAGAGGCCTCTCAGAGTTGATAACTATTTCCTAGCAGGAACCACCACCCGGCTGCAGAAACCATTAACCACAGGGAAGATCCTATAATATGCTTTGGGACACTGTGCCACAAAACCATCCATCAACGAACACAAAGAGACCCTAAGGGTCAATACCATCTATCAACAAGGACTCCTCCCCCCCAAAAAAGAAAGAAAAACAGCAGTCTTAGAAAGTCACGTAAGATCTGTACAGTCACCTCTTAGTTATGCACATGTAAGCTCATTATCGAGGCAAGTGCATTTCTCTTTGGTTCAATGACACTCGAGAGGGGAAACACCAGCACTGGCTGGCCCTGCCAAGCTTCTCCCTGGCTCAGCCCCCTTTAAATATAGACACAGAGTGAGGACATGCAGCAGAGAGAAAACAAGTTCAGTATCATTCTTTATACCACCAGCAAGAATTTTTTAAGAGGACTTGCTTTTCAAAATATATACTCATTATAGATAGTTACTGTGTGCTCTTACATCCTTTTTTTCTTGCTACCTTTTACATTTATTCCATGCACTTGTGATCAAGTTATATTCACAATTTTGTATCTGATTTTTTCACTTACTATTTTGATCC
The DNA here is from genome assembly GCF_014898055.3 of Talpa occidentalis. NCBI lineage: Eukaryota > Metazoa > Chordata > Mammalia > Eulipotyphla > Talpidae > Talpa > Talpa occidentalis. The sequence goes on from NW_023601754.1 coordinate 6,745,644, forward strand.
AAGCATTTTTCATGTCATCAGTTTTAAGTCTTACATATTTCACTGGCTATATGAACCGACTTTTCATTTCTCTAGTTAAACATTTATGTCATTTTCATGTTTTCTTCTGCTATAAATGATACAGGTTAAGAAATTATGGTTGAGGGCCTCCCTGGTGGCACAAGGGGTTAAGATGCAACCTATGAAGCTATGCACAGCCACTGCAGCACGAGTTCGATCCCTGGAGAGGGAGATACCCATATGGCGCAGCAGACCTCTCCTGTCTCACCTTCTGCTGCCCTCAGCAGTGTATTTATGTGCATCCTCCTGTTCTGCTCCCCACTCTGTCTCTGGTGAATCCTCTCACCCCCTACACCTCTGGCCTGTACCCCAGTTCTTGTATGCATAAATAAATAAATCTTTTTAAAAAAAGAAAGAAACTATGGTCAAGGAGTTACATGGTTTGATTAGTTATCATTCCAAGTAAAATATAACTGTGAAAGTAAATAATAAAGATCTAGAGGTTGTAAAGTGAAATGGTAAATCTCAAGGCCAAGTAAAAGTGTTTCTGGTTCTATTTTGTCGCTATTTATTCTCATGAAAAACAGAGATGATAGTTTGAGGGTGGCAGAGTTATCCCAGGCTAGAAGGAAGACTGGACGTGGACTCAGATCCCATTCATTACAGGCCTCTTGTCTTCCTAACCCTGAGTTCATGGGAGAGGATGGTGAGAAACCCTTACAGAAGCTCTTGGGAATGACTCTGAGAAGTGGCAGGCAGAGAGAGCTCTCTCCCCCCAGCAAATCCAAGGCTATTTTAGGTCCCGAAGAATGTGGCATTTTGTCACTGGCTACTTTTAGAACTGATAGTACCTAGAACAAAAGTACTATTTGCAACTAACTTCCCTCCTGAGAGCAGGAACTAAAGAACAAGTCCTTAAGAGAATGAGTGTGTATAAGCTCTGTAGGAACGTCACCTCTTCCTTCTTATGTGTAATCCCTGTTTCCTAAGTGTTCATTCTTGTCACCATGAGGTTAGAAATATTTGCTCCATTTCTCATTTCCTTTGTCTTGGCTTGAAGTGACGGAACTGTAGTGAGCTCACTCCCGACCTAATGACTAATTCCTAAGTGTTATAGGGGAGGAAAGTCTCAGTGCTTTTAGGTTTTTCTTAGTATCTCTTACACTTCTGAATTTTATGAGCCTAAGCTTATTTCATTTTTCATTCCTCGTGTTATAAAACACCTGACATCTACATTTTTCCAAGTAATTGGGACTATTAGACCCTTCTGTAGTTTACTAATACAGAGCTGCTACTTTTCCAAGAAAAATAAGGTCCCACTACTATACTGTATAGGAATCCTTTAAAATAGCAAAATCCCCCATTTTTCCCTAGATGCTATTATTCTGCCAAATAACAGTGTATTTATCCCAGAAGTGAACCTCCTACACGCTAAGTATGCTTGAGTGATTTGTCAGGCACCTAAAAGCTCTTCTAAGTTAGTGATCTCTCTGACTCCTGTGTTTTCTGAACTGACGTCTGCATTACAACTTCTTACATCAGATGGAACTGCATCCCCAGTACATGTCTCCTCTTACTTTATTAATAGAAAATCAGTACAGTGAAAGGAGATCTCCTTGGCACTACTGGTTTATCTGGTACGTTGACTTGTTAAATACCGTTGATTGCTTTATCACAGGCCAGATTTGATAACCGCCCTCAGCTGCAGCAAAAATGAAGTGACTGTTAAGCAATTATTTGTCAAAGGTTTCACTGCCATAGCAATGAAGAAATACTGAAAGTCCAGGAGTCTATCTCCTCTGAAACCAAGTGACTTTCTGGCAGTAGGAGTTTGAAAAATGCAGACAAATCCATGAGGCAGGGCCTCCCCTGGTGGCGCAGGTGGTTGAGCACGGTGTTGTGGGGCTGTCTGCAGCCTTTGCAGCGCTGGTTCGATTCTGGCCTGCCAGCGAGGGTGCCACATGGCGTAGCAGACCTCTCCTGTCTTGCCCGCTGCTCCCCTCAGCAGTGTATTTCATCAGTCTGCCTGTTCCCCGCTCTGTCTCTGGTGAATCCTCTCACCCTCCCGTGCATCTGGCCTGTACCCCAGTTCTTGTATAAATGAATAAAAAAAAAAATCCACGAGGCATACTCAGCACATTTAAGTAGGAGCTCTCCAACTGTGCACTCGGCAAGTATTCACACTTACATTCAAAGCACCTTCCCACACCCCACACCCATTCAGCCCTGCTCTCTTCCATCTTATCTTGATTTTGGACTATTCTTCTGTTTTCTATTTGGGCCAAAGCTAAAGCAATGAGGATTTCTACATAGAATACAATAATTTGCACAGGCTTTTTCTGCCAGGATTTGGTCTATTTCTGATTTGGTCTAGTTCTGATTTCCCCCATAGATTACAGAGTCTTACGATAATGCCCCATTATATTTCTTGAGGTATTTATAGAAAATATTTCCAAAGATGCAAGAATAATCAATGAAGGGAAACCACAATACCCATTGTTATGGTCTGGCCTTGATTTATGAGAAAAACTTTCTCTAAACTTTCTCTAAGCTTTAAACTAATTTGACCCATTAACATTACCATGCCTTCAATGTATCTTTTACCACTACCCTGGGGTGAAGGGAATGCTACAAAGTCTAATACATATTGAAAAAGAGTTTTTATCAAGCACTGCCCTAGGCTAACAAAGTGACTTTGATGACAGACTCAGGGACCATCACTTAAAAATCACACACTTGGGCCTCCCCGGTGGCGCAGCGGTTGAGCGCTGGGTTGCGAAGCTGCCCGCGGCCTCTGCGGCCCCAGTTCGATCCCCGGCTGCTCCCCAGCCACCGGAGGAGGGTCCCACATGGCGTGCAGACCTCTCCTGCCGCCCGCTGCTCCCCTAAGCAATTCTCTCACCCTCCCGCACTTCTGACTGTGCCCAGTGCATGTATAAACAAAATAAATAAATAAATAAATAAATAAATAAATAAATAAAACATGCCTCTATAAAATAAAAATAAATTAAAAAAAAAAATCACACACTTCTTGGGCCTCCCCTGGTGGCTCAGGCGGTTGAGCGCTGTGCTGTGAAGCTGTCCGCAGCCTCTGCAGCACTGGTTTGATCCCGGGCCGCTGGCGAGGGTCCCACATGGCGTTGCAGACCTCTCCTGCTGCGCCCGCTGCTCCCCTCAGCAGTGTACTTCGTCAGTCTGCCTGTTCTGTTCCCCACTTTGGCTCTGGTGAATCCTCTCACCTTCCCACGCTTCTGACTATAGCCGGTACTTGTATAAATAAATAAGTAAATCTTTAAAAAAAAAAAAAATCACACACTTCTTTTCCCCAATCTTTAAGTGTTTTTATTTTGGGAGGGCAGGGGGACTTTTTGGCCCCATTACTAATCCTTCAAATAGTGGGTTCTTTATTACTACAGAAATCATGTATCTAAATTTTCCTAGCAAATAAAAATATTCCATCAGATACAGACCGATCATTCTATAGGAGCAAAACAACCAAGTGATAAGTCTTTCACTATAGAATCCTTTTTAATGATAAAAAAAATTACTGAAGTAACTGCATTATAACATTATACAATAGAATCTTTATCTGTAAATTGGGGATTCCCCCTATAGAACTGTCTGCTGAAAATTTTCACCCCCTGGCACAGATTCTCTACATTTCTAGCCCTAAAACAGTCATTTTTCTCATATTTTCTTTAATGTTGATGGCCTTAAAACTTTCCTGGGATAGCTTTTCAGAAGAAAACAAGTTTCCTTATCAAGAATGAATATAGCTTCCCCAACTCCTATGACAACCATCTTTCCCTTATCTCCCCCTATCACAGTAACACATTGTTAGGTGTCTTTTCTAATTTAAACAGTTGTTTTCTGGGCCTCCTCTGGTGGCACAGTGGTTAAGCGCTGGGCTGCAAAGGTGCCTGCAGCCTTTGCAGCGCTGGTTCGATCCCTGGCCGCTGGCGAGGGTCCCACATGGCGCGACAGACCTCTCCTGCCGCCCGCTGCTCCCCTCAGCAGTGTATTTCCTCAGTCTGCCTGTTCTGTTCCCTGCTCTGGCTCTGGTGAATTCTCTCACCCTCCCGCTCTTCTGACTGTACCCAGTGCTTGTAGAAATAAATAAATAAATCTTTAAAAAATAAAAAAATAAACAAATAAACAGTTGTTTTCTTCAGCTGAAGGGGGTGACAGGCTAAGAGCTCTTCCTTCCAGGGCTTCTGTGCCCTGTGGCTTATGAAGAAGGTTCTCGGGATGGTGCCTGGCCTGGGATTCTGGATAATCAAAAGGCACACACTTTCTTCCTCACGTATCTTGCCCTCAACATGACACGATGGGAACAATGAACATAAATAAGATGGTTTACAACCTTCCTTGGTGTCTTTCCAATGCAGCTTTAAACTTTTGTACTGTTGTCCTATTCTTTAGAATCTGCTGTAGTTTGGAAGGTAAACTCTTCACACAACCTTCACAAGCTCCGCTATCTCCCTGCCCCCTCTTCCTTCCTCACCATGGAATGGGAATACCTACTTCACCTTTTGTCTCAAGCCCATCCACTTCCTTCCTGAGCTTCAAAGGTAGGCCAGGGCCTTGGAGATGTGGTCAGTGGGCACTCGGGGTCTAGCACAGCCATCGCACCTTGTGGGGTATCTCTTCTCCTACCTGCCACCTGAACATCCTTTCCTTAAATAAAGCTTCACCCACCCAAAGTCCTGTCTCACTCTGAAAGAGGATGGACCAGCCACCTCGGGAGCCCTTTGTTTGAGGTTTCCGCACCTCACATCCTCATCCACAAAGCGCCCGTCCTCACACAGGTAGGAAGTCTGCTCTGCACCGGGCAGGAGCCTAGGTCCCAGCACCCAATAAACGGACGGGCCATGGCCCAGGTGCGTCCAGCAGCCAAAATTCTCCAATTCTACGACCAAACTTGCAGGTCCTATAGCTGCGACGGGAGGCAGAACTGCGGCGGCGACCCTCGACCTCCGCGCGGCTGCCGGCAGCTGGACCGGCCCCCGGCCGCGCGGGCTCCCGCGTCCCCGCCCCCGACCCCGGGCGCCGGGGCGGCGGAGGCCCTGCCCGCGCCCGCCCGCCGCCCGCCCTCCTGCATCCTCACCGGCGCCGCCGCCTCTCACCTGGCCCGCTGGCATCGCTAGCCCCGCGCCTCACGGGCGGCCCTGGGCCCGGACGGGTCTCAGCGGTCACCCGCCGGCAGAGGAGGAGGCTGGCGGGGGCGTCCGGGGCCCGGAGTCCAGCGCGCCGCCACCGGGAACGCGCCGCCCGGTTTCTAAGGAACCGGCGGCTCTGGAAAGGGAGGGGCGGGCCCGGCGGGAGACCTGCGCATGCTCCCTGCCGGGGGCGGGGCCGTGAGGGGCGGGGCCGGAGCCGCGCATGCGCGCTTTGGTAGGGGCGGGGCTAAGTGGCCGGGCCACGGACGCCGGGCGCGCGTTTCCGGCCGCGGGGCCGCTGTCGGTCGGCCGCGGCCTCTCCCGGGCCTGCGCCCCGCATCCAGAGCGAAGAGGTTCTGGGGTCCGTGGCGGACCTTGGTTGTCCTGGAAGGAAGGAAGGTCAGGTGTTGGGCAACGACCTGTCTTGGCAAAACGCCCGTTCGCTGGAGCTCGCCGGGCTTCCCGGCTCGGCGCTCCCATCTCCCAGCCGCCTGCGGAGCTGCTGCCCCTCTGGATGGTTTTTGACTTTTCCCTTAGGTAGCACTGCTCTTGGGGTCTCAGTGCTCTCGGCCCCCTCCCCCGGACCTCTCCCATCTCTTTACTGGAACCAGTGTCCCCCACAAGTAAATGCCATTTTGCAAGCGACCCTTGAGCTCACCTGGCTGCCCACCCGAGCGGTGAAACCTGTGCGACCTGCTGTCAGACAGGCTGTGTTGAAAGGCGTGACCGGGGTTGTTTCTGCCTAAGGATCCTCCGCCCCTGCTTGTCTGATTCTCCTGCTGAGTCCAGACCCCTACTCAGCTGGCATCCGGTGCCCCAGCCTTCTCTGGCCGGCAGCCTGTGATGACAGGACTTGTCAGTTGAGCTGAGCTGGATTCCCCTAAGACCTGCTGACCAGCAGGGCTCTCCTGCTTTGGCAAGAGACGTCAGAACTTCCTGTCAATTTTATGAGTGATAAGATATTAACTTCAGGCTATGCTTTCCAGGATGTTTAAGCAGCATCCTGACTGCTACCCACTAGATTCCAGTAGCATCCTAACCCCAGGTGTGACTACTAAAGGTATCTCCACGGTGGCGCAGTGGGTTGAGCGCCGCGCTGTGAACCTGCCTGCAGCCTCCGCAGTGCGGGTTCGATTCCCGGCTGGCCAGGGAGAAACCCACATGGCACGACAGTCCTCTCGTCTTACCTGCTGCTCCCCTCAGCAGTGTATTTCAGTCAGTCTGCCTGTTCTGTTTGCCACTCTGTCTCCGGTGAATCCTCTCACGCTCCCGCGCCTCTGGCCTGTACCCCAATTCTTTTTTTTTTTTTTTTATAGAGGCATGCTTTATTTATTTGTTTGCTGGTTTCTTTGTTTGTTTTGTTTATACATGCACTGGGTACAGTCAGAAGCGCGGGAGGGCGAGAGAATTCACCAGAGCCAGAGCGGGGAGCAGAGCAGGCAGAAGGACCGAAGTACACTGCTGAGGGGAGCAGCGGGCGGCAGGAGAGGTCTGCGCGCCATGTGGGACCCTCCTCCGGTGGCCGGGGAGCAGCCGGGGATCGAACCGGCGCCGCAGAGGCCGCGCGCAGCTTCGCAACCCAGCGCTCAACCGCTGCGCCACCGGGGAGGCCCTGTACCCCAATTCTTGTATAAATAAATAAATCTTTAAAAAAATTCAAGTGGGCCTCCCTCGTGGCACAAGGGGTTAAGCACTGCACTATGAAGCAGTCTGCAGCCCCTGCAGCACGAGTTTGATGAGTTTGATCCCCAGCTGGCCAGGGAGCAACCCACATGGCGCAGCAGACCTCTTCTGTCTCGCCCACTGGTCCCCTCAGCAGTGTATTTCAGTCAGTCCGCCTGTTCTGTTCCACTCTGTCTCTGGTGAATCCTCTCACCCCCCACATCTCTGGCCTGTACCCCATCTCTTGTATGCATAAATAAATAAATATTTTTAAAAATTTAAAAAAATTAAAGATATCTCCGGATGGTTTCCACATGTCCCCCCAAATCGCTGAGGTGAGAGCCACTTAGTCTAGCTGCATCTACTCTGGCTTATGGGACCAGGACTTTTTTTTTTTTAAGATTGATTTATTTATTCATACACGCACTGGGTACAGTCAGAAGCACGGGGTGGGGGGGGTGAGAGAATTCACCAGAGCCAGAGTGGAGAACAGAGCAGGCAGAAGGACCGAAGTACACTGCTGAGGGGAGCTGCGGGGGCAGTAGAGGTCTGCGCGCCATGTGGGACCCTCGCCAGGTGGCCAGGGATCTGGACCAGCACTGCAGAGGCTGCGGGCAGCTTCGCAGCCCAGCGCTCAACCGCTGCGCCACCGGGGAGGCCCTTAACATGAGACTTTTAGAGCTTTTGATGAGCTGGTCATAGTCACTGTGAGCACCCAGGACAGTATCTTACTTACTGGATCACAGAACCCTTTTCCAGCTCCAGGAACCATCTCCCTCTCAGATGTAGTTACTTACGCTCTCGCAAATTTCCCCACTCCAGTGACGTTCAGCTTTAGTGGCACAATTATCCACCTGTCACCCAGGCCAAAAACCTGCATTTGCTTAGGCTTTTTTAAGTCAGCACTTTTATTTTTTAATGTTTTATTTTTGCATAGAAGAACGAGGGTGCAGGCCAGAGGTGCAGGGGGTGAGAGGTTTCACCAAGACAGAGTGGGGAGCAGAACAGGAAGATCCACTCAAATACACTGCAGAGGGGAGCAGCCAACAAGACAAGAGAGGTCTGCTGCACCATGTGGGTCAGCTCCCTGGCTGGGAATCGAACTCAGACGGCAGCAGTGATAGCGGAGACTTAACCCCTAGGCCACCAGGAAGGCCCTGCCTAGGCTTCTCCTTCTCCCTTACATCATCCTGAGTGCTAACGTTTTATCTCCTAAGTATTTCTCAAACCAGCCCTCTTGTGTCTGGCCTACTGCACTGGTCTTCTCTAACTGGTTTCTCTGCCTCCGTATTTCTGGTCCCACCTCCAGGTGGACGTCAGCATAATCTACTCTCTCCCTCCTCTAAATAAAATCTTGGTGCCTACGAGCAGGGCAGAAAGAATGAGGCTGAGGTATGAGGTACAGCAGCCACAGCAAGGAACATTCTCATAGAGGAAGGGCACTTCCATGTGCTGTGTCCCTGTGTGCCAGGCACGGCCTTCTGCATGCTGCAATTCTGTACCTCCACGGGGCGGAAGGAGTAACAATATTTTAAGGACGGGGAAACGGGTTGAGAAAGGTTAATTTTCCAAGGACGCTCAGTTAGTAAACAGCAGAACTAGGATTAAGAACAAGCGCTTTTTCTCCAGATTTCACTACACCTCAGAAGGGTTATTTCCGGTAGTCCAGTGTCTGTATTTGAAGTGGATAAAAATCTTATTTTGAGGGGGAAGGTCCTGTGGTCCACCTTTCTGAAGTTGAATTTGCCTATGATGAAATTTGCTTTGGGGGAGAAAACTGAAGCTAAGTACTTTTCCCCTTTGAGGTCCTACAAACTCCTGCAGTTTTGAGGGTCCTGGAGGAGGCACCAGAGGCCTGGGCATTTGACAGGTGGGCTGAGAAGGGGTCAAGCCCTGCAGGACAGTACGCCACATGGTGCTGCCAACCCTAAGTCAAGACCCAAAATAGAGACCAGACACTCATGACTCTGCTCATGGAGGTGTATTTTAATAAAAATAATTCTGTCAAAATACAACAGTTTTTTTTTTCATCTCTCAAGTACAATTTAATAGGTTGTTTTGTGTTAGAATTCTCTCTGGACCCTCCCACACCCACAAGTTTCATGCGAATGCCAAGTATCAACTTGCGAGGACAAAGGCAGAACCAGTGTGCACAATGTGGAGGACGTGTGTTTCAGCTGTAGTTACGAATGGAGGAACACCCTATGCAAAGAGGTGGCGCCTGAAGCAGCCAGAGTCCCCGAGTCCAGGTGCTTGGGCCTGGCGGTCGAGTGGGGCTCTGCTGCCCGGCTGCCACACAGCGTGCATACCTGAGTTGTGAGCAACCAAAGGAACTTCCTGCTCTGACAGTTGTCTGCCTCATCTTCTTTGTGCTTACTTAAGGGTGGGAAGGTGCTGGGTGGCCTGGCAGTCCCCGCATCTCCGGCTCTTGGTGTGTTCTGACCCAGCCGTAGACCCACATGGATGAGGAGCAGGGGCTCTGATCTTCGTGTGGTCTGCCAGTTTCTGCTCTGCAAGCAGTGAACATTGGGTGCCACAAGGGGAAAAGGTGAATAGGGAAGACTGCTCCCCAGGACTGAACGACCCCACAGAGCCAAGTCTTCCTCCTGGTCCCGTGAGTCAGGTCCAGTCCTTCCTCTGGGTTTTCTTCCCAAGTGCCTTCTCTACTCGAGGCTCCCGGAAGCAGGCTGGGAGGACTGGGTGTGCATAAGGGGCTCCTCTGGCTGGCAGGCGGGCCTGGACTATCAGCAAGACAGTGGGCTCAAGCAGCTTGGTTTTGGTCCTCTCCACGGCTTTTGGGGCAAAGGCTTATGTCCCAAAGGTAAGCTGTCCAACTGGGACAGAGAGCCCCTCTGGAGAGGAACAGAGTAAACAACTTGGACTCAGCTGAAACAGTGAGATAAGGCACAGAAAATGGGGAGGTGGCCATGGGTACTGAGTGCAAGTCAGGCGGACACCCAACCCCAAGCAGCACACAGCTGTCCCGAGCTCTCCTGGGCCCTCTCTCAGCCGCTCCACAAACCAAGCCCAGGCACCCCTCCCCACCCTTAACACACCCCTGAAGGTACAAGCTGCTCAGACACTGCTGGGGGATCTCACCAGTCTAACCCCCTCACCCACTTTTCAATGTTTAAACTAAACAGTGTGGCCCAAGTCTGAGGGAGGAGGTTAGTCCTGGCTGCTAACCTGCTGTGTGACTTTGGCCAAGTCACTTCATCTACTGGGCCTGTTTCTTTATCTGTAAGAGGAGAGGATTGGTGGAGAAGACATTCCCTCAACCCCATTCCAGCTGCAAAAGCCTCAGGTTTTAACTCCCAATCCTACTCAGCTGTGACCATTTAACAGTCTGATGTTTCCAGCTCTGAGTGTGGAGGCAAGACATCCCCAGCTTCGCCCGGAGTGACTCTCCTTCACAGATGGGATAACACCTCCCCAAGGGGCCAGGGTCTGTGGGCTGCCAGCTGGGGTCCTAGTGGGGATCAAGAAAATGCAGCAGCCTATAGAAGCATGTCCCAAGGAGAACTCTGGGACGGTACAGGGCCAGGGCCTTGACCCTGTCACCAGCAGTTTGTCTGACTCAATCATTTCTCTTGTCCGGCTGCAGGTCTGGAGAGGTCTGGCGGGTACTGAATAGCTCAGGCCATACCAACCATTCCCGCATCCACTGACAAGAAGGCAGGAGCTCGCCGAGCTCAGATGCAGGCAGGGACCGGAAGTCCAACTTCTGGCCTTGCCCCTTTGCAGGGGCTGCTTGTGTGTCACATCCCAGGCCCTCCTGATGCTCCTCTCCTCAGGGGCAATCAGTCTCCGACGGCCCGCCCACATCCCAGCAGCCATCTCAGCTCCTCCTCTCAATTCCCTGATGGCAGTACCTGGACTGTTTTTCCCCACCAGCCATGAAGATCCATTTGAAAAGACCGGTGGGATGTTTGTAAAGCCCACGGAGGTCCCTTCCTCTGGTCAGCAAATACTCCTAATTTTTTCCTAAGACAGCTAGGGCCCAGCTGCAGGGCTGCCTGGCCTAGGGGGTCAAGGGTTCCATCCACTCCAGCATCCAGCGGCCCAAGAATCTGCCTCCACAAGGTCCTGGCTTCTCAACAGCAAGAGTCGATTCCATCAGGCTGTGCCGACAGTGAAGATCCGGGCAGGAAGAAGACAGCCCCTGTTCAAGGGCTCTGTCCTGCGAATGCAGACCTCCTCCTGCAGCTCTAGGGTCGAAGGCAGGCAGTTTCCAGGCAATGAATTTAGAGTCAATGAATTATTTGGCCATCTTAATAAAGGAAGGCAGGATGTTGAAAAGGGAAGAGGGGAAGGGCAAGGCAGGCAGTGAGAGGCAAGGTAGAATGGTAGACAGCGTGCTGGCCAAGGACCCTCTACTCCCTTCCTCTGCGGTATAGCCCTGGGGCAACTTGTAACTTCTCTGGACCCTCAGCCCTGCAGTTCTCTGCTCAGCCCAGTTCTCAGGGCCCAGGGACCCATACCTCTCGAAATGCTACAGACCAACTTAGCCTAACCTGCCCACTCAGTGGCCCTGCAAAGCCTACTCGGCTTCCCCAGACTGTAGCTGGGCCTGTGGCTCAGTGAAGGGGAAGCCTGAAATAAACAAATCATTGGCTAAGGTGACAGAGATGATTCTTTTTTTGTGAGTTGTACTCAAAAACATATGGTGTTTGGACAGCCTCACCCAAGAGGTGCTGAATCACTAACACTACGATAAATACTGTCTTTTTTTAATATATATATTTATATATATAATCTCACTTTTTGTTTTTTTTTTACTTAAGAAAATAATAAGCTATCACCAACTTGATAGGCTTCATCACTAAATTAGCAGAAACCAGCTCAGCACAAACTCTCCAGAGATAAATACTGGTGGCTCAGTCAGGAGGAAAAAAAAAAAAAAGATTAAAAAACCCCAACCCCTCCACAAAATAAAACCTCCCTTTCAAAGTAGAAGGCGCTACATGAGACTAACCAGCCAATACTGTGTCATAGGCCGCTGCACGTGAAGGGGAGAGAGAGGGCCTGAGGGTAAGCAGAGAGGAAGGAGGGAATGAAAGAAGGGGCGGGGGGGAGAGAGAAGGGGGAGGGAAGGAGAAAGGCAGGAGAGGCCAGGTAGGAGGAGTGGACTCTGCCCATGGCTTCCAGGTCCCTGCACCAGATGCCTACGGAGGGCAGGGCTGCTCCAGCCTTGAGGCCGAGGGAGCCAGGTGGGGCCGGCCAGCACGGTCAGCTAGTGCAAGTAGTCGTCAACTCTGGCAAAGGAGCAAGATCCCAGGCCCGCTTGGGCCATGAGCCGTAGACATTCAGATGCCTGGCCCAGGGCGAGCATCAGAGGGGGCTGCTTTGGCAGGTTCTGAGACTCTGTGGAATAAAGATAAGGCCTGGTCACTGTCCAGTCCATAGTTTGGCCTAAGTCAAAGTTTCCTCGGGAGCGGAAAGTGGAGGACTAAACAGAATCTCATGGAAGAGTATAGTGTTCATGTGTCTGTTGAGTGTGTTCCAGCCACCAGGCCATGGCCTGCCGGAAATAAGAGGACCTGGGCTTTCTTTAGAGTGGTCATGGCCTGAGCCTGCAGCCATAGCTTATGGCCTATCATCTCACCCGGACAGAGGGTTTAGGTTCAGTAATGGAATCCCAAGACACTAATGGCCACTAGAGTGCTCCTGGGCATAATTCACCACCCTGATTTGAACAAACATCAGCTCTTCCTAGAGAGAGAGCCAATGGGCCACCCCAGGCACTCGTGAGTCAGCTTCTGTTTCTGTGACATCCACTTACCTAAAATGGCGCTATTGAGGGCAGCGCACACAGGCTCCCTCTGGATGGGGTCAAGCTGCTGGCCAACAGGGCAGCTCCAGGGGTCTGAGTATGCCAGCAGGCTAAAGGCATCCTAAGGGACAGGGAGGGCACTTGTGAGGGGTTTGTGGAACGTAACACACATGTACCTCCATGGCTTCAGAGGAGCAAAGGGCCTTGCATGGTACCAGTAGGGGACAATACACCCTGACTGCAGGCCGAACAGTGTCATGGCCTCCCAGAGCTTAAGAGGGGTGGGGTAGACCCTGGATGTCCCACTTTCCATCGCAGATTTGACTAGAGTCTGCTTTGTCCTCTTGCCGCTGCCCTCAGGGCCCTCCCAGGGTCACCCGGCCCGCCACCATCAGAGGAGCGCCTGCTCTGCAGGAGAGCCTGGCTTGTCCTGTACCTGCAGCATCTCTGTGTGGGCCAGATTCTTGCCATACTCTCGGCCCAGCTGTTCACTCAGGGCCTGCAACTCACGGCCAAACAGGATAATCCTTTCTGTGGCAGCCTGGTTACCTCCACAGAGCTGCCGCCGGGGGTGCCCGTCATCTATAGCCAGAGCCCAGGAGAGAATACATCAGGAGAGGTGAGAAGAGGAGGAACTGGTGAGGGGGTGGGTTTTCCCAAAGACAGCATGGCAAGAAGGACATGGGGGTAGGGTGGGAGAGAGCTGTAGCTTCTGCCAGAGGTAGGTGAGGGCTGAGAGAAGAGAGATTCTGCCATCAGGAGGTCCTGAGGCAGGGAAGAAAGACCTCAGTCCTTTCCTGAGGGCTTCCTCCCTGCAGTCTGATACCTCACAGTGCTCCTAACTTGTGGTCTACATGTCAGATGGGGTTCAGCACCTCTCTCTCCTCCTACCCTGTTCAGATACATGGGTGCTCCTCAGAGCTCACTTTCACCAACTCCCTCTAGCTTCAAACGCAGAGGTCTGGTCTGGCAGCAGGCCTGGGCCTTCCCGCCTCAAGCCCCCATTCATCACTGGCTAAGGAGGTAGTGGACAAGGTTGGCTAGAAGTTCTCTGACCATCCCAACCTCCTCCCAAGGGGAAGAAGGCACCTGGACCAAGTATTGCCCACCAAGGGAAGAGCCAGGTCACACAAGGGCATGGCACTTACCCATGCTGGATTCATCCGTCTGCAGGTCCTCATGCTTGTAGGCGCCATTGACAATGCGTGTGGACATGCTCTCCAGCACCCCATTGGGGTAATGCTCTGCCTCCATCTCCATCTCACTGTCACTGGGGAGAAGGGGTAGGAGGGGAGTTAGCCAAGCAGCCTGGTCAGACCTCCCCTCAGGCTTCACCTGGGCAGCTGTGAGGAAACCGAGGCCCCTAGAAGTACGACAGGGCAGCTCAGGCTTGCTAGGCTCCACTACTTGCCCTCATGTGATCCCAGCTGTCCCCGCTGGCCAGCAACTAAGAGTCCCACTCTTGTTCTAGTGTGACTTCTGTGACCCTCCCTCCATAACACAAGTTGGCACGCCCCTTCTACACATCTCTCCACTCTCACTGAGTGGGCCTGGTGAGTCCCGATGGGCATCCCTGGGAGTCAAACCCAGGTCAGCCCTGAGTATGCTTGGAGGCTGCTGAAAGCCACATGTAGTCTGCAGCCTAAATTCCCCACCAGCCAACTTGGCTGGCCACAGGTGAAGCCGAGGGAAAGCTCCTTCAGTGTAGATCCTGGAGTTTCTCACAGGCCTGATCTCCTTGGAGGAAATCATATTCTTGGCACCACTGGAGAAAACCATGGCCAGGGAAAGTAGCAGCTGAATCACAGGCAGGGTTAGAAGCTGGAGTCCATCCCTGCTGGGGGTTCAGTAGCTACTTTTCCAGGCACACACCTCAATGGGGGTGGCAGGTGCAGGGAAGGGGGTACTCAAAGAACAGACTGCAGAGGGTCCAGCTGGTGCAGGACACAAGGTGGGAGGAGGAAGCAGAAGAGGACAGGTACCTGGTCTCCTGGTTACTGGTGCTGCTGTGGGGCTGGGACTTGGTGGAATCTGTTGAGTTGGACTCTGAGTAATTGACGGAGGAGGGGGACGAGGAGGACGAGGACGAGGAGGAGGAGGAAGAGGAGCTGGGTGCAGGGTATTTACTGTGGTTCTGTTTGCTCTTTGTGGATGCGACGCCATTGCTACAGCTGGGACTGTCTGCTCCTGGAAGTTGGAGGGACAGTCAGAAGTGATGTAGGCTGCCATCCAGTGGGGCCCCTGGAATAACCATAGTGGCCCCAATTCCCTTCCCCCAAACCCAGCAGTGAGCCCTGAGCCCAGCCCAGTGAAGGGCATGTGAGTGGCCTTCTCCACACCAGTTCTTCCCAGAGCCCTCTGGAGAGTGGCTGACCTGTGATGTGCATGTGGGAACTACTGGGGCCGTGGCGGGGGCTGAGGCTGGGGGAGCCAGGGTAGCTGTCCTGGGACTTGGGGCTTCGGGAGCTCAAGCTGCGGACCTCACTGTCGGTCCCATTCACCATCTCCACAAACTGTCGGCACCTGCAGAGGGAGCAGAGCGGCAATGCTCTGGGCTTGGTCCGGATTGTATGCTCCCACCACCAGCTGAGAGGGGCCGGGCTAGCAGGGAGCTGGTGGTACCCACAACTTACTTGAGCATGAAGAGCAAGTTGGGGTTGTGCTCCAGCAGCCCTGGGTAGAAGCGCTGTGTGGTCTCAATAGCCTCACCCACACGGCCCTCCAGCACCAGTTTCTGGATCTCTGTAGAGAACAAAAGCATGGCAGTGAGTGAGGGGCGCTGCAGGGCACATGCCTGCACGCGGAGCAGCTGGTAGGTGGGCTGGCTCAGAGTGGCATGTCTGGTTGAGATGCTCATGGAGGAAGCTGAAGGAAGAACCTGGCAGTCCAGTTCCATAACAGGTCAAGTGTCAGGAGTCCTCACAGAGGGGAAAACAGAGGGGGTCTCTCAGCCCAGAGGCAGGAGCGCAAATTTGGAGGCCTGCTCCTATGGTCCCAAGTAGCCAGGGTCCTGAGCAGAGAAGGGGTCCTGGCTGTGGGGACAAGCACCCAGGCAGCTTGAACGTTCTAAAGGCTCCTTTTCAGACAGAGAAGACTTCTCTCTTCCCAGACCTCACAGGGGAGTGGAATGGGAGTGCACTGGCCATGTCTTGGCAATCCTCAGGGGCTGCAGTGTGCTCCCCACTGGGGGAGGAGGTCACCCGCCTCACATTGGCATCTCTGATGTTGACAGGCCATCAGCATCTTGCCCTTGCCCCGGGCCTGGTGCAACTTGCTGGGAGTGACTTCCGGGTCAGAGCTTCTCTCGTTCATGAATCCCAAATCTGGGATCCCTTTCCGTCTGTCTGGTTGGGTGTAGCTCCTCTGGGAGACAGACACATGCACATACACAGAGACAACAGGCTCAGAGAGACGCAAGCAGGCACACACAGATACACACGTTTACACACTTCCACTCTCCCTCCCTCTCCTCTTCTCTGATCTCCTTTTGAGGTTCTGGTTCCTCCTTCCCAGCATCCTCCTTCCATAAAAGAGCCCTAAATAGTACGCAGGCCAGTAGGAATACCAGGAGAGCTTCATTTGGCTCCTTCCTTTGTTGCCCGCAAAGGGTGGGAGCAGAAGTGGGGAGTAAAGGGAGGTGCTACCACAGCAGCCACCGAGCATCAGCTTTCACCCTGTGACCACTTCAAGGCCCTCTCTGGCCCGGAACAAGAAGAAATACTAAGGCAGAGTAAGCGGCAGCAAAGGCAGGTCGTGGTTCTAATGAGATGCAAACACACACTTCCTGGTGGACCACACAAGAGGCAGAGAGGAATCCAGGATTCAGGGGAAGGAAATAAACATGGAGTAAAGGGATCCATCCGTGCCAGGCCATCAGAGTGTGCGAGAGGGAGGCTGCAAGGTATTCCCATGGGGGTGGACAGCAATCTGGGCAGCCTTATCTTGAGAGGGGCAGAGCAGGGCCTGGGGGAGGGATGGGGCTGCAGGCTGGTCTCCTGGTGGTGAGGACCAGAACTGAAGGGACTCCCGACAGGTTAACCAAGGCTAGCAGGAGCCAGAAAGCAGGGGCATGTGAGGGAAAGGAGAGGGAAGAGGAGAATCAACCTTACTTTGTCTGTTCTTTATGGATGCTTGTTCTTCCTGAATCGGGGTTTCAGTCATTCGGGCAAAAGCCGTGGCCGTGGCACAATACCCATGATGCACCAGGTAAGACGAGACCATGCTAGAAGAAAGGAAATGCTCAAGTTGATACTCAAGAACTGCCTTTCTCACTGACCACCTGATAGCACAGACTATCTCCCCACAAGGTCTTCCCTGAACACATTTTGGAGGTGTAACCGCCACAGAAAGAGAATAAAGGGACTGAAACAAAATGAACACTTGCCCCACTGCTCCTGCGGTCAGGCCAGGGAGGGGCTGGTCACCATCTCTGAGCTTGAGGCTTGGAGTGGCCGCAGTTTCTCTGCGATATGCTGCCCACAAGTGGACAAGTGTGATAACAAAAGTACACACACAGGCACACACCATCTCCTCAAGGAAGCACTGCCTCCTGGGAACTGCAGCAAGCCCAGAGACAGCTGACAGTCTCTCTGACGGCAGCCAGCCAAGCAGTCTGGCAGCCGCCCAGACAGAGATGATGCATGCCACAAGCGCCCCTTCCACAGACATGGGCACTCCTGGTGGCTGCCTGCACACCCTGCAGAAACATTCCAGCTCACCAGGTGAACCTGTCCCTGGCACTCGAGCGTGATGGGGAGCTCGCCCACCACCCAAATTACTCCACAAAACAGGGGCTAACATAGCAGGCAACGGCAAGGTCAACAGGTACAGTATTAGGGAAATGGCGCATGGAAACTGATGCCCCGAGGTCACTTAATCCCACTAAGAGCTGGCTAAGTAGTGGCACTTGTGAATGTGGGTGAACCCTCATATCTGATGAGCACAGAGGGGACCCCCGTTGTGTGCATGTGTCTGATGTCATTAGTATAATGGCCAAACACAAAGGTCTGAGGGGCTGTCGGTGGGAGGCACAGAAGTTCAGCTGTGTGCGCCCAGGCTCTAAGAGGTAAATGAGATGATACACATAGAGTGCTGGGCACCAAGCAAGATGTCAGTAAATACCATTTCTTATCATGAAATTACATTATTTGTAATGTTAAATTCTGAGTAACAGAATTATTAGTATAAACACAAGGGCAAAAATTGGTGACAAAACATGGCTCAGGTGAGTCCCTATGCACATCGGATGCTGCAGAAATGCACAGTCCCTGTGGTGCAGTAATTCCACTTCTGGAACGGACACCAAGGAAATAATAAGGTTAAATATGAAAAACTATATAACAAAGGTTATCTACACAAGCAAAGAGAGGAAATAACTTAGACCTCCCACCAAGGGGAGTCAGTCTAGGGCCCTTGGGCAATTTGTCTCCCAGATAACGGCAGTTAAGAACCTTCATAAAGTGAAATTATGTGAAATCACAGAGTACAAGTTATATGCAGGCCTTGGCAAATACTACATATGAACACACACAAGCACACAGATATTCACATGCATATAAGTACAGCCGTGTGCTAAGCCCAGGCCCAAGAGGCAGTGTCCGTCCCTCCCACACACAGCTGGGGCAGCTCTACCTCTCTCCTTGCTGTCCCAGTAATGTGCTCTGGAGACAGACGGGCACTGTGCTGGCCCTCTGAGGCGAGCTTCTCACTGGCTCTGGGACTGGGAACAAGGGCAAGCAAGCTACTCTTGAGAAGGGTGTGGCCACCTTGCCCCTGCCTTAGAGCTCTGGGGGGCCTGCCTCAACTTCAATCCCTTAAGACAGGAAAGGCAGGCTGCACAAAGATCCTGGTGTGCACCCCAACCAAGGGACCCTGTGCCTGGTGCCAAGGTATCCTGGCACCCCCACGCCTTTACAGGGCAATGAATGACCAGGAATAGTGAAAGTCCAGCCCTTCTCTGCCCACTCTTGGGAGTTGAGCCGACAAGCTAACCTGCTTCCTGGCACAGTGGGTACGGGTCATTGTCTAACTCAGGCCTGCAGCTGGCAAGTAGAAGAGAGACCCACAGCTGGTTGCCCTCGGGACTCTCAGCCACACAGGCTTCCAGAGAAGTCTGGGAAAGAGTCAGCCAACAGCCAGCCTGGCTGGTGCTAGAAAAGACTCTCTTCCTGCCACCACTGCCATGGATGACTGGGACTTAGCTGGATGCTGACTCTGAGAGGTGACATCTGACCAGAGTCACAGCATGACTATGGCTTTAAAAAAAAAAGTCCACAGAGGAAAAGACCACAGGGCACCCTAGCATATCCTCTACAGAATGACCGAGGGCAGGAAAGCCTGCCAGGGTGTGACACACTGGAGCATTCCACTCCAGCTGAGGGGCAAGGTCCCCAGCAGGGGTGCTTGGCCAAAGTGAGCAGGAGCTGTCCATCGGTAAGAAGGAAGCCTGAGAGCAGCAGGTGGCATCACCCTGGGAGGGCTTCCCTGAAGGAACACGACCCGCTAGAGCAGCCTGTAGCAGTGCAGGGGCCAGTAGCAGAATGAGGCCCTGGGCCCACAGGGCAGGACTGGGTAAGGGCGGGGGCAAGGCACTCACTTCTGCAGCACCGCCTGCCACTCGCCAAGCCGGGCACTGATGGGGAAGCAGTGGACGGTGCCCTGGACCTTGGCCCGCCACTCCCGCATGTAGTCCTCAATGTCAAACAGGAAAGGCTGCTGCCCAAAGTTGGCGTCCACAATCTCCCCGGGTGTCTGCAGGCCTACGGTGGGGTAGAGGTTGGCCTGAGGAGGAGAATGAAATGTCAGTCGGGCCTTGAGAGCAATGTGGCACAGGGCCTTGCCGCCCACCTCTCCTCTCTCCCCAGCACAGAGGGGAAGGCACTGGCTCTAACAGGCCGGTGCCCTGGCTCCGAGAGAGCTGCAGCAAGGCTGGGGAGGCAGGGCTAAGCCCATCCTGCCCACCTCTGTCAGAGACACTATTCCCCAAAGCTTTAGGAGAGAAAACAAAAGAAAAGCCAGCCCGGCACAAATGAAGCCCCTTGTATCAGAGGCTACAGTGTCCCCAAAGCCTTAGGCCCTCCTTTGGGACTCGGCCAGGGCAGAGGCAGGCCAGGCTCCCTGGCCATGCAAGTGTGCCGCGAGGATCTGTGCAAGGGTGCAGTGTTCCCCTCAGAGATCCAGGGCCAGGGATCCCTGTGCCACAAAAAAGGGGTATCTGAGGGGGCAGGAAGAGATAGGGGAAGACATGTCAGAGAGGAGGGGGAAGGGGACACTGTGGCCAGATGGTTAGGTGATGTGTTTCCTTGGATGCTGACAAAGGCTCCCTGTCATCAGAGGCTCACTGGGAGGGGGATCTTTCAGGCAGTGAGGCTTGGGGCACATCCCTCCCGGTGGGGCTCCCTGCCATGACTAGCCTCCCCTTCACTGTCACGGAGTCACGTGTCATTCCTGAGTATCATGTGTCTTCACCTTCTTGTCCTCCAGTCCGCAGGCAAAGCCCACCCCTTCCAGCAAGCTTCCCCTGACCCTCACTGCACTCAGTGGCAACCCCTGACCCAACTTGGGGCACCAATATCCTGTCACTTGGCAACATCCTGCCTATATTCACATTTGCTTGTTCCATGTCACCTCTGCACAACTATGCTTCCAGCGGGGGTCAGACTGTTCACTGCCTAGGATAATAGCCTCTCTCTGGGGCCTCCAGGTCAGAGGGATGGATTCTGATACATAGACAGGACCCAGGATGTGGGAATCTGGGCTTCAGAGGGTTCCTCAGATCACAAGGGTTTTTCCAAGGGCAATGCTGGGGTTTCCAGGATCTGAAACTGCCACCAGAGTCAGCAAACCTTCCCTCCTTTCAGAGCCGACCCAGGGCACATTGAGCCTGGCCAGGCCACAGCATGCTGGGTGGAGGCCCTACATGTGATGAGGCCTGTGATGACTCAGAATAAAGAAGGATTAGGGTGCAGGAGGTGGAGCTGAGCCCTGATCTAAGCCCCCACAAAGTTCACCTCCCTGGCTCGGGGGCACCCTCTGTGGTGGAGGCTCTGTCCCTAGGGCACTGCCTTTCCTCGGGGATCTCTGTTGGGGAGGCACGGAGGCTGGGCTCCCTAACAGTACAAGAGCAGCTCTCTGTACCACAGTGCACTGGTTGTAAGCCACACAGAGCTGGTTCAGACTGGCTGAGTCACGGAGTTACTGACATCTTCACCCAAACTGCCCTCACCCCCACAGAGGCCTTTGGAAATGCGATATATCACTGTCACCTGCTAAGAGTCATGGAGGGGGCCTCCCCGGTGGCGCAGTGGTTGAGCGCTGGGTTGCGAAGCTGCCCACAGCCTCTATAGCACTGGTTCGATCCCCGGCTGCTCCCCGGCCACCGGAGGAGGGTCCCACATGGCACACAGACCTCTCCTGCCGCCCACTGCTCCCCTCAGCAGTGTACTTCGGTCCCTCCGCCTGCTCTGCTCCCCGCTCTGACTCTGGTGAATTCTCTCACCCTCCCGCGCTTCTGACGTACCCAGTGCTTGTATAAATAAATAAAAATAAATCTTAAATAAAAAAAAAAGTCATGGAGGAAGACCGGGCCTTGACACTGGAGAAAGGAGGCCAGCAGATACTCCCTAGCATGACCCTCAAGCTGTCAGCACCACATACATGCCTGGCTGGGGAGAGGCCAGGCGCCATACTCTGCACTTGCAGGTACCACCCTGTCCCATCCCACCTAGTCCCCAAAAGCCTGAATGGGAGAGACCCACCAGCAGTACTTACCGGGAGGTCTGTGAAGGCTATACCTGTGGAGGGAAAGGAAAAGTCATCAGTTTATTTGGTCTCCTGCACCTCTGCAGGCCCACAGAGGGCCCGTCACAATGGCTGAGGAGGGGCAGCTCACAATATCGCCCTGTGGTGGAAGCCAAGCTCAGACCAGGCCTGGTGGTTTTCGACCCTGGCTGTCCTTCTGGGTGACCAGGCTGGGAGTAAAGTCAGACACTTGGGTATTTGTCCACAACTCTTCTGTGCTCTCAGGGAAAGCCTGTGAGGAAGGACTTAACTCAAACAATCTCTCTCTGAGGCCTCTTCAGGCCTGGTCCTTCTCTTGATCCAGTACCGACTGATGGCGTCCTCCTGCGTATGCCAGGTCCTTTCCCATCGTTACCTCATCAGACTAGTTTACACTAGTTTACAGATTTAAAAAACAAGGTACAGACATTGCTTATATTCTTTGCCGGGCTATTCTGCTCCTCCGTGAGGAGACCCCATACATTCCATGATCTGTGGCCAGGGGGAGTTTCTGAGGCCCACACTCAGCACCAGCCGTCACAGAGCTGGCAGCGGGGAGCCTGGAAGCCCCTCCCCACCCAATAGGAGACCACCATGTCCACCCTCAGGTCTGCACAGTAGCTGCCCTCACAGCTCTCTGTCGTCAGGCTGTTGCTGCCAGACTCCTGCTTACGAAGGAGGCCGACACACCACTGGGCAAAGGGGGAGCCCAGACTCATCTGTTATCTGCAATGTGACTTTTGCCAAGTTACCCAACCTCTCTGAGTCCATCTGAGGGGAAAAAAAAAACACAAGGCTAACCCTTCTATCTCAATGAAGAAAGAAGAAACTGAGATACTCTGGAAGCTGCTTCATAAACTCTGAGATCTAGATACAAATTGGCTGCAGTTGTGCCATGGGGTGAGGCAACTGCCATGCTTCTGGGGAGGGGGTGACCCTCCTCCACCCCCCTCTTCTGCCCCCCACCAGCTTGCCTGGCTCTCCATCACAATGGCACTCAGGAAGGAGAAGGCCTTGGGGTGCTTCCAGGAGGATGAGGAAAGAGGCTACTCCACCCCCGGTTGCACTAGACGAGGGCAACACTACTCCCCCTGGCCCTGCATGTTTCTGAGAGCCTCTGAAAGGCCATTGTGACAGCAAGATCTGGGTTGGCCTAGGGAAGAAGGTCCAGGCAGAGATCCAAGATAAAAACAGGACATTCAAACTTGCTGATAAGAAGTGCCCTGAGCCAAACACGGGTCAGGGATCAGCAGCCTGGATTTAAAGAGACGCAGAATTGTATAAAAACAACCTGCACTAGCTACTTGTGGATGAGAAACCATTCTCCTGTCTCCATTCATTTGCTCATTCATCCTGCCATCAAGTACCTGCTGAGACTGCCCTGGAGCCCATCCCTATGACAGGAAAATAGCTGCAAGCCTGGCGTTCAAAGGCCTGACAACTCCAGCTAATGAGATGGCACAGACAACTGGCCAACAACACACAGCCCGAGCGCTGTGATGACAGGAGCCTCACAGCACAGAGGAAAGGAGCAGGGAGGCCACAGGCAGGCAACAGCATTCGTTTCTCTAAAGGAGAGGGGAAAGGTTCTCAGGTTAGAGAGCATGACTGGCTCACTGATCCCCGGTAAGATTCTGAAGCACAAACTGGCTTGTCAAAAGCAAACGGGACCATCCGATCTTCACCATAGTCGTTTACCACTCCAAGTCCATTGTCCTTCCATTAAATTTTGTGATAAGGCAAAGTTGGGGACAGGACACATCTCTTTTTCAGTAAGGTCTCCCTAATATCCTTGTGGACAAAATAAGGGAAGCTGGGTTTTAAGCTAGTGTAACTCCTTCTCAACCACAGGTGTGCAGCGATGTCTGCAGCGCTCAAACATAGCCTGGAGAACCCAGGTGGGACTACAGAAAGCACCTGGGCTGAAGGGCTGGCCTAGAGGGGGCGTCAGTGTGTATCCCACCACACAACTCTGGTGCCCGCAGCATAGTAGGAAGTTTGAATCGTTGAAGCTCACTGACCCTTCAGTACCCAACTGCCCCAGTTTCTTTCTACCTAACACCCCTTGCCAGTACCAGTTCTCTGGCCATCTGAGCACGTGGAAAGGCAGCCATCTGAAAGTTTATCCCTATTACAACATATAAAATTTAAAATGAAGACAAAAGAACCTATCACAAATGCAGGATCAAATTAACACAATTAAGTGATTCTTAAATAGCTGGTACACACCTAGACCAGCTGATCTATAGGCTGACATACTCAAAAGTCAGCCTTGTCCTCCTCCAATATTTTGTATCAATACCTTGATAATAACACATAGAAACATGTTTACCAAATTATAGGCTAACAGAATGCTGAAAAGGATACCAAATATTTGAGACAGAACATGCAAGCTTACCAGATTTATAAGGTCTTTCCTAGGGTCTGTAAGTTTTTAAAAACAGCACAAAGGTTTGAACTGGTATTAAAGTGGTCATGAGCTCCTTATGGGCCTAGGGACCTGATGGACAAAGAGCTCATGGGCTCTGGTATACATTTAGGGCCCAGAAGAGGGAGGTTCAGGTGCAGGGACAGAGGGGACAGTTGGGTATGCCCCAAACCTTGCATCCTATAGCAGGTGCCATGCTCTGAGCAAAGTGTAGACAAGCTGGAGGGTGTGAACAGGGCAGGTATCCAGAGCAGTCGGGCAGCACTGGTCCTGGCTGCAAGGGGACGTGTGAAGGGTGGTAGGATAAAGAATAGGCGCCTACGACAGTGGCATCTGAGACTCTGAGAGCAGAAAAACCAAATAGCTGTAAAAGCAGATGGGGAGTGAGGCGCCATCTTAAGGGCCTAGTCTTGCCCTCTAGGTGCTGACTCCTTAGCAGCTGGCTATCAGCTGGGTGGCATGGATCTCATAGGAGTGAGCCTCCAGGTAAGCGCAGCAGGGTCTGTGCTATGCTCTCAGTTGCCCACTCTGGGCTGTGGTATCAGGCTGCCCAACTGAGGAATGCTGACTCCTGACAACTTAGCCCACCAACAAACTTGATTCAAGTCCCCTGGTTATGCCCAGGTTCATGTGGAGAAGTCAAGGAGAGTTGTGGAACGTGGCAGTCATTTTTTTTTAACCTTCACAAGCCCGGGGAAGGGAGTCTCCCAGGACTTGAATCTAAGTAAAATGCCTAATTCCCCTCCCTGTGATGGCCTGCCTGGTTGGGTTCTGCCAAATCAGACTTGTGCAAACCCAGCGAGGCTGGACCAAGAGTTAGGCACCACCTCAAGATGACTGTGGCCAAAGGCTCCTCTCACTCAATGGCCAAATACCAATCAGCCTTAGTAGGAAAAGGCTTCAGCAAAGCCGGAGTCCACCCCCCATCTCAAATTCTAACTCTGAATCACTATATATGGAAGACTGCTCCTCAAAGGGATCCTATGGGGTGCCCATCACCCTCCACTGACGGCTGCTCCCACTGGCTCACAGCACCACTGATTCAACCATTTCCCAATCCTCCCTTCTTGCTAGTGCACCCCAACTGTCGCTGAGTCCTGCTGGGCCACCCTGGACCTCTATTGTCAGGTCTTTTCCCCACTTCCTGCACCTAACGCCACTGCCTTGCTTCACATCACCCGCCTCCTCATTTGCCCTTACCCCAGTCAATCCATCATTTGCAATCTCACCAAAGGGACCTTTTGAGCAAGATACAAAGAGTCTTTGGTTGTTTATAGGTTGCTCCCTATAAATCACAAAGAGAGGGCCTCCCTGGTGGTGCAGGGTTTTTAAAGACAGCACTATCAAGCTATCGCCAGCCACTGCAGCAAGAGTTTGATCCCCAGCCAGCCAGGAAGCAACCCACATGGTGCAGAAGATCTTTCCTGTCCCGCCTGCTGCTCCCCTCAGCAGTGTATTTCAGTAGATCTGCCTGATCTGCTCCCCACTCTCTCTGGTGAATCCTCTCACCCCCAACATCTCTGGCTTCCACCCCAGTTCTTGTAAAGAATAAAGAAATATTTTTAAAAACAAATAAATAAATCACAAAGAGACCAGAAGAGACCAGGCCCTATCTGACTCCAGCCTGTTCATTTACCTCCTGCACTCGTACAGCCCGCATTGGACCTCCATAGCAAGTAGGAACATGAGTATCAGAATGGCCAAAGTCTGGGCCCAAGCTACAGGCACCACTGTCAACTATGTACTCAGGCCCCTCTAACTTATCATGAACCCCAAATGCTATTCCAACAAGTGCCACAAAGGTCAGGGGCTTGGCTAGCACCTACCTCTCTCAGCACCCACCATGGGATTGATAAATGCTGCTGAGTGGCTGGATTAACAAAGGCAGAGGTTGTTACCCTCCCTTCACCTTGCATGGCTCTAATGTCTGGAAATGGCTGTGGTTCCCCAGAGTTCAGCAGAGGCTCTTTCACATTGCTTTGGTCCGCCTTTGGGTGTCTCATCAATCAAAGTGGGGCCACAGGACACACCTTCCAAGGTCCCCTATGCACCCACCCAGGCTGTGGCCATTCTTGGTGTAGAAGCAGGTGCCATTGATGAGGTTGACACAGCAGCCAATCACATCTCCCGTGGTGAATGTGGGACCATAGGGCTGGCCAGTCCCTGAGGAGCAGAAGGAATGCCCGTCATCACCGTGATAGCCGTAGGAATGCTTGTCCCAACCTGCAGCAGAAGAAAGAAAGCAGCAATGATTGAGCAGACCTTCTCAAGAAAGGAGCAAAACAGTTACAGGAGCCCATCCAAGCCTGAGTCTCTCTTCCCCCTCAGCTACCACACCTCAGCCAGCACCAGGCCTCTCACAGAGCTAGGTTGGACGGGCTCCGGCTGCGCCAAACGAGCAGTGAGTCCAGCAGGCCCCCTCCTAAAGAGCTGACACAGACCACTGAAGGCAGTGCCACCAGGTGGTGAGCAAAGCAGTGTGGAGAAGGGCTTGAACAGACTTCTGAGGCCTATCATGATGGGTTTTTACAAATTATTTTAAAATTGAATTATGATTTACATCTAATAAGAGTCTCCCTTTTTAACTTATCAGTTCAGTAAGTTTTAACAAATGTGAAAAACAATTTTACTACCATCAAATCATGGTAAAGAACATTTTCTTTTTTTTTTTTTTTTAATTTATTTATTTATACAAGCACTGGGTACAGTCAGAGAGTGAGAGAATTCACCAGAGCCAGAGCGGGGAACAGAACAGGCAGACCGACGAAATACACTGCTGAGGGGAGCAGCGGGCGGCAGGAGAGGTCTGTCGCACCATGTGGGACTCTCGCCGGCAGCCGGGATCAAACCAGCGCTGCAGAGGCTGCGGGCAGCTTCGCAGCCCAGCCTCAACTGCTGCGCCACATGGTAAAGAACATTTTCATGACTGCAAAAAGTTCCCTGGGGACTCTGCAGTCAGTCCTACTTGACCTACCCCAGTCCAGGCCATCACTGATCTGATTTGTTTGAACCAATGGTTCTGACTTTTTCAGAATGCCACATAAATGGAATCACGCAATACAGAATGTCTTGGGTCTGGCTTCTTTCAATTAGCCATAATGCACGGAGATCCATCCACACTGTCAGATGTACCAATATCTTTTCTTTTCTTTAAGATCTATTTATTTATGCATACAGGAGCTGGAGTGTAGGCCAGAGATACAGGGGGTAAGAGGATTCACCAGAGACAGAGTGGGGAGCAGAACAGGCGGGCTGACTGAAATACACTGCTAAGGGGAGCTGCGGGCAAGACAGGAGAGGTCTGCTGTGCTGTGTGGGTCATCTTCCTGGCCAGGGATTGATCTTGTGCTGCAGTGGCTGCAGATAGCTTCATCATGCTGAGACTTAACTCCTTGCGTCACCAGAGAGGCCCTTGTTTCTTTTCTTTTTTAAAGATTATTTATTTATGCATACAAGAACTGGGGTATAGGCCAGAGATGTGGGTGTGAGAGGACTCATCAGAGACAGAGTGGGGAACAGAAGAGGCCCCCTCCCCTTGTTTCTTTTCACTGGCCAGTAGCACTTCACAATGGCTACTAGTTTGCATGCCCAGCAGCAAGGAACGAGTTCAACATTTTCACCAGCATTAAGTATTATCAAGTGCTTCTGTTTTTACTTTTTAAAGTCATTCTAGTAGGTCATTTTAGAGGTTTTAATATCATTCTGATTTATTTTGCATATCCCCAGTAATAAGAACATTGAACATTTTTCATATACTTATCTTTAGTGTATTAGACAAAATATTGAACTGTCTATTCAGATATTTGATTTATTCTTTTTAAATTCGGTTGTATATTTTAGTAAATTGTTAGATTCTAAATACATTTTTTTTTTTAAAAAATGGAAACAACTTCTTAAATGTTTTTTTTAAATATATTTTTTTAAGATTAATTTTTATTTATTTATTTATTTATACAAGCACTGGGTACAGTCAGAAGTGCGGGAGGGTGAGAGGATTCACCAGAGCCAGAGCGGGGAGCAGAGCAGGCAGAAGGACTGAAGTACACTGCTGAGGGGAGCAGCAGGAGGCAGGAGAGGTCTGCACGCCATGTGGGACCCTCCTCCGGTGGCCGGGGAGCAGCCGGGGATTGAACCGGTGCCGCAGAGGCCGCGGGCAGCTTCGCAACCCAGCGCTCAACCGCTGCGCCAGCGGGGAGGCCCCTAAATACATTTTGGATATAAATACTTTTCATGTATTTTGGGGCTTCCCTGGGGGAACAAGGGGTTAAATCTCAGCACTATGAAGCTATTGCCAGACTCTGCAGCACGAGTTTGATCCCCGGCCAGAGAGCTAACCAACACAGTGCAGCAGACCTCTCCTGTCTCACCTGCTGCTCCCCCTAGCAGTGGATTTCAGTAGATCTGCCTGTTCTGCTCCCCACTCTGTCTCTGGTGAATCCTTTCACCCCATCCCACCCACACCTCTGACCTGGATTCCAGCTCTTGTATGCATAAATAAATAAATCTTTTTTAAAAATATATATATTTTTTAAGTGTTTTGCAAATATTTCCTCCCAGCCTATGACTTGTCTTTTTTATTTTCTTAACAGTGTCTTTCAAAGGCCTGATGGACTTTTTTTATTTTTATTTATTTATGCATACCAGAACTGGGGTACAGGCCAGAGGTGTGGCGGGGGGGAGGATTCACCAGAGACAGAGTGGGGAACAGAATAGGCAGACTGACTGAAATACACTGCATAGGGTAGCAACGGGCGCAACAGAAGAAGTCTGCTGTGCCATGTGGGTAGCTCCCTGTCCGGGGATCAAACTGATGCTGCAGTGGCTGCGGATAGCTTCATAGATTGTGTCTTAACCCCTTGCGCAACCAGGAAGCCCATGCCTGATGGACTTTGATTGAGATTTTGTTAAATCTAGAAAGATCAATTTAGAGAGAATAAAAATGCCTAACAACATTGATTATTCCAATCCATGAGCATGACTTACTTCTCCATTTATTTAGGTCTTTAATTTTCCTCACCAATTTTTTGACACGTTTCTCTCTAAGTATTTCAATTTCAGGGTGGAAGGATGGAGTTAAGGTTTCTTTTCGGGGTCATGAAATGTTCTAAGATTAGATTATCATGATGGCTATCCAACTCCATAAAGAAACTAAAAAACATTGAGCTGTACACTTTACACGGGTGGACTCTGGGGCCTCCCCGGTGGCGCAGCGGTTGAGCGCTGGGTTGCGAACTGCCCGCAGCCTCTGCAGTGCCGGTTCGATCCCCGGCCACCGGGTCAGGGTCCCACATGGCGCGCAGACCTCTCCTGCTGCCCGCTGCTCCCCTCAGCAGTGCATTTCGTCAGTCTGCCTGCTCTGCTCTGCTCTCCGCTCTGACTCTGGTGAATTCTCTCGCCCTCCCGTGCTTCTGACTGTACCCAGTGCTTGTATAAATAAATCTTTAAAAAAAAAAAAAGAGAGAAAAAAATAAGAAACAGGTGGACTCTGTGGTATATAAATGCTATCTTAATGAAACTTAAATAATACATATGTTTGATATTTATATATTCAGCTGCTATGCTGCTGAGTTGTTAAACTCATCAATTAGCTCTGATAACCTCTGTGAAGAATGGGAGTTTTACACATTGTCTGGGAATGAAGACAGTTTTCTTTCTTTCTTCCCCACCTGCACACCTTTCATTTCTTTTTCCTGCCTCATGGCACTGACTTGGACATCTAATACAAAGATGAACAGAAATGGTGAGAGCGGAAGGGAGACCTCTGAAGTGTACCAAGGTTTTACATGGGGACAAGAGCTAAGGTCAATCCAGGAGGGAGAATACAGGTGAAGGTGGGACAGGAGGCGGAGGGCTGCGGAGGGGCCTGTCTACCTAGCCAAGGGGAGGAATGGAGCCCACCAGGCTGGCAGGCATCTCTACTCCCCAAAGCAGCTCCTCTAAGCAGCTCCCTCAGCTTCTGCTGCCTCCTTGGGATCTGAGCAGGATGTGCACGTCAACACACTTGAGCAGACCCCTCAGCCATGGCGGGGTCGGGCAGCTCTCCTCTAGGAAAGAAAGTTCATTCAGCAGGATGCTCAAGGGTCTAAGTGACTCAGGAAGGAGGACAGGGTTTCCAGAGCACCTGTGTGTGTGGTGGCGGGGTGAGGATGGCCGGCGATGGGCAGGCCTTAAGCAAAATGTGTGGGAATCAGAAAAAACGGGTGACAGTGCCAAGAGTTAGGAAGGGAGACAGAGGTCATCACTGGAGAGGAGGCGCTGACTCAACCCTGGAATCTAAACTCTGTCCTTTTCATGTGTTTTGCAAGTACCTGTGGGTCTCCCTGGTGGCCTAGGGGGGGTTAAGTCTCTGCTATCACCACTGTGGCCTGAGTTCAGTCCCCAGCCAGGAAGCTAACCCACATATGGCGCAGCAGACGTCTCCTGTCTCGCCCACTGCACCCCTTAGCAAAGTGTTTCAGTACATCCACCTGTTCTGCGCCCCACTGTCCCTGGTGAATCTGCTCACCCCTCCCTCCACACCTCTGGCCTACATCCCAATTCTTCTACGCTAAAAAAAAAAAAAAAAAATCATCTTAAAAAAAATAATAAACTCTGTCCTGTTCAAAGGTAAGCTGCCCCTCATGGCCACAGCACCTGTCCCAGGCTCTGTCGGACCCTGAGTGTTCATGTCTTTTCACCCAGGAATGCTCCTGTTAAACAGATTCCCCACAGCTCCCAGTAGGGAACAGGCCAAAGCTGAATGCCTCATAGGATGGATGCAGGCTCAGAGCCCCGCTGCTCGCCTCCTGCATCTCCCCACCCCACCACAGCAGGATGCTAGCATGGGACTTGGCAGAAGGGTCATGGTCTAGACCTAGGGCCAAACTGTTCAGTTCTCCAGGCTGCCTGGCTTAGGGGGGAAATGCTGTTCTGGCATCTACCAGCTTCCGTGTCCACTAAGCCCAGGGTACGTAGGGGCATTTTTATTGCTGGTGGGCACAGAGATCATCTGATCGCAGGAAAATGGCTCTTCTTGGGCACAGTGAAGCCCATTCCCACACCAGGCGGCAGGCTAATGAGGCTAACACCGGCAAACCCTCTCCTCAGGCTTCAATGCAAGGGGCCCTGGCTCCTGGCAGCGGCAGCTGCTCCCCTAGTCAAGAGAAGACCACAGATGGAGAGTGGTGGACAGCAGCAGGGAGTGACGCGACAACCCCCTCTCCGGGTTTGGTTCAGCCTGTGCTTGGTGGCCCCAGGCACGCCCACCAGTTTCCCTGGGCTCAGGCTGCACCTCCACCGGCCACCCTAGTGACAGCAGTCCTACCCTCCCCGAGTCCTCAGAAGGAGTCTAGGGACTTTCTGCATGTGACACTGTTCCTGACGATGTGGCAACCTGTTAGGGGAGTGCCATAAGGAGCCTATGTATTTGGCACGACAGGTACTGCTACCTCTGCCTCACCAAGAAACGGGGTGGTGGGGGGGGTTTGCTAACCAGTCCACTCAGCTGAGAAGTACCTGAGCTGGGCTCTGAACCCACCTCTTCAGATTCCAAAATCCGTATCTTTCTTGCCACAGATCTGTCTCACCACCTTGCCAATGAAACCATCCCCAAGTCTCTACCTGTCGCCAGAAGGGAGTAGTTGAATGTACTGTTTTCAGGGATCCAGAGTGTTGGGATCTCCATCCTGCAGTGAGTCCAGGGGCCATCAGGCCAGCAATGGCACAAGATCCAGACCCAGCCCTAGAAGAAGACTCAGCCATCACAGTGCCTCTTGTCTGAGATACCAGGGACAGAGTGGGGTTTGCTTCAGTGTTGCCTGACCAGCACAGCCCTTGCTAAAGCCAGTGCCACTATTCACCACCTCCTGAGGCCCTGTGGCTAAAGCGGAACACTGTCCAGCAAAGCCACTGCCCATTCCAGCCCTCCCCAAAGAATCCTACACGAGGGTTGCTTGCTCTTCCAGAATTATGCCATTGTTGCTGATGCCCATCAGGCTCTCCCCTTTGTCAACACTTTGTGAGCCACTCTCAGAGCTTGCCCCTTGTTTTCCATAACATCCTTTTCCTCGCACACTGCCCATGTCCCTGATCCATCCTAATGGCCCGTTCCCTGCTGCCTCTTTAATCACCATTTACTATTCCTGGGACTGTCCTAGTCCAAGGACGAGAGCCCCTTGGGGCAAGGGTCACATGACCTCATCACCAGCTCCCCCATGCACAGGGAATCAGGAGTATGAAAGGCGGAACAGGTGTGTGCAGGTGATACCGATGGCGACCAGCTCTTTTATACAGAATTTACTGCTAGAAGGTACATGGTAAGAGCTGGAAATTAAAAAAAAAAAAAAAAAAAAAGAGCTGGAAATTTTTTCTTTCTTTCTTTTTTGGATTTCTCAAACTGAAGCAGTAGTACTCTAGAAAATACAATAATAACATGACCATTTGATTTATCAAAGCTGGTGAAATCACCCGGAAGAACGATTTCCTATTTAGTCAGTAACTCAAGGATATTTAGGAGATATTTTTGTCCTAATGTAATGGGAGTTTATCACCAAAACAACAGAGGTTTACATTTTCAAATAAAAATTTAAGGATTTGAATACTTTTCTTCAAAAAATAAGGTTTATAATTATTTATATAGCTTATATAAATAATCATATAAAATATAATTATTTTGACAAACTACCATAGAAAGTTAAGATTTTAGCTCCAGCTATAAAATGAAATATGGATTTTAAATATTTTAGAAAACCTAAAGAGCTCAATAAAAATCTTTATTTATCTTTATTTATCTTATTATGTATGTATGTATGTATTTCAGGTTCACCATCACCTCAATGAGGACTTACTGAGACAGATCTGCCCAAAGGAAGAAAGTTTACAATGCCTGTGGTAGATACTCTAAATAAGACCTTCCAAAGATGTCCAAGTCTAATCCCGAGACACGCTACCTGTGAAAACGTAACTTTACAGGGCCTCCCTGGTGGTGCAGGGGTTAAAGTCTCAGCGCTATCAAGCTATTACCAGCCACTGTGGCATGAGTTCGATCCCCAGACAGGGAGCTAACCCAAATGGTGTCAGCTCATGCCCCTGCACCTCTGGCCTGCATCCCAGTTCTTGTATGCATTATAAATGAAATAAATCTTTTTTTTTAAAGTAAGATTATGTAACCTTACATAGTAATATCGAGCTTGTTTACATATCCCAGCCTTTTAGATGGTCATGAATGCTTCAGTGATGGGTGTTCAGGGTTTCTGTAATTGTTTGTGCCGTGGAATGTGGGTTTGACTCGATTGATGCCTTTATTTTGTCATCATCGACCTTGGTGGGCCTCCCCAGACAGTCACATCGGGATGCCAAACGTGGGGGCCAAAGCCAAATGATAGGGCTAGAAATAGAGGTAAGGGTGGGGATTGCTCAAGATGGAATAGTCAAGTTAGTCCTGTTGAGGGTGACCCCTAAGGCAGAGGTCTGCTTGACAAGACATAAAGGAAGAACCTTTGGGGTAAAGGGAATGAACTCAGCAGGTGTGAGAAAGGGAACGCTGGCTAGTGGAGCTACAGGTGAGGGAGACTTAGGGAATACCCTGAGCAGAGTCAACAGGATTCACTGATGGTATAAGAGGAAATAAAGGTGATTCCCACGTTTTTGTCATGGAAAAGCGGATAGACAGTGGTACCATTTACTAAGAGACAGGAAGATGGCCAGAAGAAACAAATCTTCTGAACACATTAAGTTTGCCTTGTTAGACACTAAGCAGGCAGGTGGCTAAATGACGCAGGTGGGGTGACTTTATGCTCCTCCCAGATATGGCAAGGTCATGATGGGGAACACTCACTAAACAGTGGTATAGACAGAAAACTTAAAATGCAGTCACTGGAGGATTTTCTTACTGTGCTGTGCTGACACAGTGGCTTTCCATTTTTCCCTTACGAAAAAATGGCAGGCTAGTTAAGGTCTAGAAAGGTAAGAACAAACAAGAGAAAGGCACTTGAAGCCCAAGATAGGTGAGAAGATATTAAAGGGCACAAAGTTGGTACTCTACATAGATTCAACTAACCCACCCTTAACAAAATCTCTCCCTAGGGCTTGAAAAGTTTAATAGCAGACAGTAGCTGGTACCACCAATGCCATTCTGGAGAGTGGGGCAGACAAGAGGAAAACTGTAAGGTCAAGGCCTGGCAGCCACTGCACACTTTAGAGTAAGTCTGTTTGTTGTTGTCAGTCTCAAGCTAGGGTGCCACCAGGGGTGGCTTGGCTTCTGTTCAAATGAGACACC
The DNA here is from genome assembly GCF_014898055.3 of Talpa occidentalis. Taxonomy (NCBI): domain Eukaryota; kingdom Metazoa; phylum Chordata; class Mammalia; order Eulipotyphla; family Talpidae; genus Talpa; species Talpa occidentalis. Next base: position 6,779,699 of record NW_023601754.1, read on the forward strand.
ACGGCTGTAGTGCCAGGAAAGCCAGTGTGGCCTGAAGGGTCCCCGCAATCTGGTCCTGGTCACATTGTCCTTCCAAGATGACAGACCCTGGGAAGCACTCGCCTCCTCAGATCTCAGTTCCCTTCTCGATAAAATGGGTTTTTCTTTCGGGGGTGGTGGGCAGTTAGACATGTTTGTCAAAGGGCCCTACCTGTAAGACCTACTTGTCAGAAAAGTCCCAAGTCTCCAAACCAGTCAGCAGTTAGGGTAATCGCCACCTGAAGGGCAAGGAGGATGAGGTACTGAGAGGCTACGTGAAGGTCGGGGGCCCTGCAGACACCGCTCTCAGAAACTCTTTTCCTGAGACACACTCAGTTGTCCACCACGTAGGTGGGTGGATGAAGCCACATCCTCCTCCTTCCTGAGGTGCCAAACCCGATACCCATGCTTGGTAGATTGCCTACATTCCCACGGCGGGGTGAGGAGGAGACAGGCAGAGAAGGTAATGCTTGCTGAAAGCCCTCCAGGTAAGCCACTTTTAATGTGGGGCAGAGAGAAAAATAAGATGCTCTGAAAATAGAGTAGCAAAATCATTGCATGAGTCCCTCAAGACTCGGCTCCATCAGAAGAAATTCAGGTAACCACGAACAGGTTACCCTAGGCGTGGCGGGCCTGACCAACACGCTTCCGTTTGGTGTCTGGCTGGCCTGCTGACTTTGAGAAGGGAGAGACGCAGTCTTTTGGCATCCCCACTCCCACCCAAGGCTGCAAGAATAAAGAGGAGAATCAAGGGTTACCTGCCAGCCCCCTTCTTTGGGTGATAGCATTCACCTCTTAAAAAATAGCTCTTCTGTGCCCACCCTGTGGTTCTGTTACAGAGCAGCCCCGATATAAAACAGGTTGCCTGGCTGTGGGTCCTCACCCGTGCGCTTTAAAGGGACTTATTAATACTCCACTGCATGCACACAAAAAAGGTTAATAAAAGGTTTATTTACAAGGGAAGGGGAAATGAGGAAATGTACAACTCAGGGAGAAAATAGGGAAATAAAATCTTAAATGCGTCCTACCCGATCCGCCGACCTGGAAACCCAACGGTACTCTGAGAGCTGGCCGAGAGCCGCGAGCTCGGGGAGAGCCAAAAGGGAACCCCCAAGGCCCACGTGTTTGGTTTTATACCACACCTGGCTGCTTAACTCCACCCTCAGGTCCCAGCCACCCTCCCTTTGGTGGTGAGGGGATTTGTCTTTCCCAATGTCCTGATGGCTTTGGTCTGCAGTGGGGGTGGCGTCCACAACGCCTGCATGGGATTAGCTCAGGACATCCTTTCCCCCGAACAGTTCCAGCAGGGACTGCTAAACCTACAGCTGCTGCTCCTCCAGGCTGGGCTGACCCAAGCAGAACCAATCAGAACTCTTTCTGGAATTTTTCTACAAAGTTGCTGGGAGGAAAGCAGGTCCCAAAGCTCTTGGATGCCATTGTTCCAACCTCACCTAGAAAGCCAGTAGGACAGGAAGGCAGGGCAGGCAGAAAGGGGGGCGGGGGGGGAAGGAGAGAGAATTCTGGATAGCTTTTGAGTCCCCAAGACCTGGCACCCCTGTTTGCCCTGCCTGACAAGTGCTGGACCAAGTGGATAGAAACAGGTTTCTCTCCCCTAAGCAAGCAGACTTCTCAGACTAAAGGGGCCACAATAAGCATCTTTTTGCTCACTGTGAATAATACCTAGAAGTGTTTGTTGAAATGTAAAGGGAAATGCAGTCACAGTCTGGCAGGAATCTTTCACTGGGTGACACCACGGTGTGAAATTGCCTGTGGGCAATGCTGGGGCTTGACGGAGTTTCGAGTTCATAATTTCCTTTTTTTTTTTTAAAGACAAGAAAAGCAATTAGAGCTGTCTGCTTGCATCATCCCTCCACTTATACAGGCTAATACTGTAGCCACTTCTGGGCCCTGGAAAGGGACGTGCAGTCAGGTTGCAGAGTTGGCACTAGGGCTGGGCCTGCCCACCCACCCTGGGCATCTAGCCCCTCTGTGTCTTAGCTTCCTCATCTATGCAACAGGATGGGTGATGCAAACATTCCTGCCAGTTCCATGGCTCTAGTCCCCCTTCCCATCAAGAGGGTCCAGCAGCTATGACCACCCACTCCAGTCACGCCACCCTCCACCTCAGAATGCGACCTCACCCTCATTCCCTGCTCCTACCCTAGAACCAAAGTCAGCAACTTTCTAAGCAGCACCCAGGCAACACGAACAGCCATCCTCTCTGGGTGGGTCTGGTATGAGGCAAGGGTGATAAACCCAGGAATGAGATCTGTCACCCTCGACACAAGTCAGCTGTCTCAGAAGGTTATGGGAGTTGAGGCCAGAAGAAAACAAGAGGCACAGCTGCCTGGGTCAGACCCTGTGGGGAGTCAGGTCCACGTGGCCCTGGGTCAGAAAATGGGGACAGCACTATGACAGAGTGCCACTCAACTAAGAATTTGTTCCTCCCCAAAGAAACTAATTCCTGTCACTCCCAGAGAGAACGGATGGGTAGCTAGCCTGGCACCCACACAAAAAAGCCTATCCCCCGCCATGTTAGACAACTATCAGATGCTAGGGCTGCAAGAAGCAAAGCCACATTCAGGCCAGGAGGCCCCAAGTGCCCAGTTCGGCTGCCCTGGCACCATCTGCTTTCCCTCCATCATTCACTCAGAGCGGAAGTCCCTGGCCCAGAGTGTGGGGGTGGACAAGGAAATGGTTCATCATCTTAGCATTCCTGACACTACATCCCCCTTCACAGAGCCCTACTGGTAGGAAACTCCCCAGGGGGAGTGCCAGGGACTCCAGCACGAGGGGAGGCCACCCCATGCCACTCCTAGTTGCCTGGACACATCAAGGGCCTCAGACCCAGGGTTGCTGGAATGGAGAGAACGCCTACTGCCAAGTTCTGGATCACTGGCATGTTAGCACAGCCCAGCCCATGCCCACTCACAAAGTTAGGCTGAGCTAGAGCTGGGCTGGAAATATCACCAAAATAGCCACATCTCCCCCACAGATGTGTCCGGGTCACCTCACTGAACTTTGAGGCCAGAGACTTGGGTTTGAATCTCAATTCTGTCACTTTTTAGCCCCTCTGAGTTCCCTAGACTAAATGAGAATCTAGGGGAACATGAGCCCACAGGAAGCACTCAAGTTTCCCTTCTCTCTCTCTCTCTCTCTCTCTCTCTCTCTCTCTAACCCCAGCTCAGTGGGCAAATCTGGGTGCAACAGACTTCCTGCTCCCTTCGAAGCTGAGAGAACAGGCAGGGGTGGAGTTGGTCACCACCCACCTCTCCTAACAGCACAGAAACGGCAGCTCCACTCTTAACTGTCCCCCAGTTTCCTGGGGAGGCCACCTGGCCCTCAGAGCACTTGGCTCAGAATGTCACTCTTGAGACTGGCTATGGAGGGAAGGTACTGGGATGGGTTGGCAAGGAAGTTTCCTGAGCCCGACTGCTGTGGAGAGCATATTTGCCCTGGAGGACCCCACAGGCTGCTTCTCAGAGTCATCCCTTCCCAGAAATGCATCGGAGAGAAGCTTTTCCCATAACTTCAAATATCTTTAAAAAAACCTGACGGAGGGGGGGGCCTACCTGGTGGCACAGGGGGTTAAGAAGCAGCCTATGAAGCTATCTGTAGCCACTGAGGCACAGATAGCAACCCACATGGCGCAGCAGACCTCTCCTGTCTCACCCGCTGCTCCCCTCAGCAGCCAGTGTATTTTAGTCAATCTGCCTGTTCTGTTCCCCACTCTGTCTCTGGTGAATCCTCTCACCCCCCCACACCTCTGGCCTGTACCCCAGTTCATATATGCATGAATAAATCTTTAAAAAAAATAAAAATATATGATGAAATGGAGGTAACTGAATATTAAAAACAAATACAAAAACAAAAAAACAACCCACACCTGACAGGACCCAATGCCTGGAGCAGCTTAACAAGGGATAATAGGAAAAAAAAGCGATTTGTTCATTCAGTAAAAGGTATCTGCTGGCATCAGAGAAGGCCTTTTAGGGCTATTGCACTGTGTACTCAAGAACCTGGGGACCAACGAACAAGAGCGACACAAGCCTACAGCAATACCTTTGGCAGCCCCCAGCCACAGGGGTAGGGAGCACCCTGGGGTCTTCTCTTCACAGTAGCTCAGCATAGGAGCCAAGGCAATAGGGCAGAGGAAAAGGCACCCTGCAGGTAGCTGGCTGACACTGGGGCTGACACCAGTGGGTCTTAAACCTGCAGGGCTCAAGTCAGGGGACAGCTAGAAGCCACGACAGGGTGAGGACGTTCTGTGCACCTGCATAAAAAGGGGTCTTCCACAGGTCAGACTCCTCCTTGACCCCCGAAAAGACTGATGTCCAGGAGAGGCCCAGGACAGCCAGGATGGCACTAGCTGGGTCTGCTGGAACGTGGCTCAAATTGCAGCTGGTACATCTGGTGGGACTACCCACCTACACTGCGGCTCCCACAGGACAAGCTGGGTCTGTCACTGGATCCGAGAGAAGGGTACGCACAAGACCCTGATGAAAAGGAGGGTCAGTCCTCCCCGGATCCTGGAAACACGCGCCTCTGCAGAGCACCAGGGAGGCAAGGAGTTGCGCGGTAACTGGTCCCCAAACTCAGCTCCATTCTGATATGGCCTCAGTCACCAGCCACACCAGAGGACATTTGAGAATCTCTGTTTTCAGAGACAGAAAACCCAGGTTTCAGAACTAGCCCTTCTGCTGTCAATGAAGTCTCTTATCTCAAAGAACTTAATTTGTCCTGTGCCTCCCTGGTGGCGCAGCAGGTTGAGTGCAGCGCTGTGATGCTGTCCGCAGCCTCTGCAGCGCCGGTTCGATATCCGGCCCGCCAGGGAGAAACCCACATGATGCGGCAGACCTCTTCTGTCTCACCCGCTGCTCCCCTCAGCAGTGTATTTCGGTCCTTCTGCCTGTTCTGCTCCCTGCTCTCTCTCTGGTGAATTCTCTCACCCTCCTGCACCTCTGCCCTGTACCCCCCAGTGCTTGCATAAATAAATAAATCTTTAAAAAAAAAAAAAAAAGAACTTGTCCTGAAAATTACAGACTTAAACCTAGACTTTTCACTTCCATGCTACAGAGAGTAGAGAGCTGTTATTTGGAAGAAAATAGGATATTATAGACAAGAAATCCCTAGGCCCAGGAATAATAATCTCCAGGTCTCATTGAGTTGCCTCACTTGAAGAAGATGCCAAGCCGCCTAGGATGTTGGGCAACACAGGTGTAAGTCGGGGAGGTTGATGTGGGTGGGGAAAAGGCCCAAGGGAAAGGAACACACACTCAGCTAGTCACAGGACCAAGGGCGCTGCTGCCCAGGGAGCAGATGCAGGGAGGCAGAGAGCCTCTTACACAAAACAAGCTCACAATAGGGGCCCTGGGGTCGTGCAGCCCCACACCAATAACCACCACGTGAACCAACAGGGTGTTGGCTACCTGGCCCTTGGGTCCAACTGCTCAGTCACCCTCTGCACTGTAGTTCGGTACTGTAGTTCTGTACTGCCCCGTATGAACTGCTGCCAGAGATAAAGGTCTCTGAGTATCTAAGCTGCACTCCACCCCTGACCCAGGCCATTTCCCAAAGGTAAAGAGAGAGTGAATGAGAGAGGCAGCCAGGGATCAGGCAGCAGCAGGGACATAAACCCCAACCTATCCTCCCACAGCCATGGTGCTGGGCAGCTGCTACAGTGGCCACAGAAAATCTCTAGGTGCACCCACTCCCAGGGAGGGCTGTGAGAAGGTGCCCATTAAGCTTCAACTGCAGGGCCAACCCCAGCAGTGGACTCCTTCCCTTTACCTGCCTCAAGTCAGCAATGACTGGGGAGGCTTGCAAGGCACCGACAGTCAAGGAGGGCAGCTGGGGTTTGCTCCCTGGTCCTCTGCTGGAGCCAGGAGGAGACATACCAGAGAAGCAGGGCTTTCCCCACAGAAGGACAGAGCAGCCTCTTGGCAGACACCTGTGAAGCAATAGATCCTGGGGGGAAAGATGCTCCAAAGAGAGGGGATAGCTAATGGTGGATGTAGAGGCTGCTTATCAGCCACGAGCAACCTGGGTTCCCAGCTTACAAGGAGTGCGACAGAAGCTGCCCCTATTTAACGGGTACAGACAAACAGCACATCCAGACTACTGGAATCCACCTACGTGTCAGTAACCTTTAAGACATCCATTGTGCAAAGCCACCTACTACTGGTATTTGCGCCCAGCAGACACCTTACACTGCACATGATCTACCCTTAGAAAGACAGGGAGGGAGGAATTTCTTGTCAGTGCTTGCCACATGGCAAGGGCTCACTTCTGCCCTTGTGAACCTGGCACAGATCCCCAATGTTTTGCCCTGATCTCTGCTATCTGCTGTTCCTGGCACATGCAGATGTGAAATATCAGCTGTTTGCAGAACGTGTCCCACCCAGTAGAAGCAGGGCCAGCTACCGGGATCAAGAGACAAACATTCCCTGGAGGATGCTCCTAACAGCCCACTCAGAGGTCAGCTCTAAGGGGAAGATGAGCGCTTGAACATGACCACTCTGGGGAAGGAAAGCAACAGTTTCCCGGTCATCCCTCCCACTGAGGGCCTTGTTGCCTGGTGCATCTATCTGCCTCATGACGCATTTTCCCCACTTCAGGTTCTTCCTGCTGCTTCTTTTCCAACGGTGCCTGGACAGTAGGCCTTGATGGGCCTGGCTTCACCTTTGAGGGGTTGTAGTTAGGGTACTATATGCCACACCAACAGAGCACTTGCCTCCTCCACCAGGTGGCTGGAAGGGGGTTATCAAGTGCCCAGCTCTGATGCAGATGAGACAGCCAGAGATACTGTCTCATACTTGTCTGAGGTACAAGACACTGAAGGAAGTTTGGTCCTACTCTCACAGCCCTCAAAGCACCTCAGCTGGGGAGAAGTCCACACCTACTCTCTGTCTACACCCCTGGCTTTTTCTCCCTGCTTCCCCAACTCAGGGAGCCCAGCCCCTGCCATTCATTGCCAGCTCACCGAGGGGAGGGCAGGGCTGCAGGAACTCACCTGCTCGCAGATCATCCCGCCTTGCTTCCAAGCCATTTAGCCAAGGGTTCTGTCATTCTTATTTTGGGCCACACCTGTTCTTTGGTTTCATGCTTAAGGAGGCCAAAAACACCTTACAAAAGGTAAACATCAAAACTTCCACATCCTCCAACAGAAACCTCTGATCATGCAAGCTAGGGCAAGCCCGCATGCGCCCAGGAAAGTCTGGCGCCACAGCTTCCCCAAGAGGCACTCTGCTACCATCTGCAGCTGGGTTCAGTCTGGGAGTGTGAGGAGAAAAAGATGTGGTCTGAGTCCCAAGGAAAGCACAACCCAATGAGGACACAGCTGCATAAATTTGAGGGAGTCACACACAGTAGAGTGTCAAGTGTCATCACAGACTATGATTAGGGTTAACAAAATCAGGCAGAGTGACGTGGGGGCGTACAGGAAGACACAAGCAGGAAGGACACCCCCGGGGTAAGAAGGGCATCTGCCAGGGAGTAGAGGTGGAGACGTTTGCAGCATGTTCGGGCCTCACACAGATATGCTGCTGTGTGGCATGTGTGGAGGGCAGAGGAGACGGAAGGGACTGAGCAGGATCAGCAGAGTCTGCCACCTGGGCGGAGTGCACACGGGGGGCGGGGAGCAGAGGCCTAAGGGGACAGAGAGAGCAATCAGGAGCCCCTGGAATAGCCCTATGGAGAGGGAACGGCAGTGGGACGAGAGAAAGGCGACAGTTAGGACCCGTGGGGAGTAGGAGAACCAGAGGACGAGGGAGAGGGAGGGCAGGAATAATACACTCAAGAGTCTTAGCTGGAGGCCAGAGTGGACAGTGATAGTCAACAGAGAGAGCAAACGCTTGAGGATTCGTTTCTGTAGGAAGATAACCTCAGTTCGAGGCAAGTGGGTTCACTGTCTGCTAGACCTCGGAGCGCTGAGGTTTCTGGAGGCGTGATCGGCTCACAGATGGAGTAGAGACAGAAAAGGTTGTGTACTCCAGCCTGGAGGGCCCACCCACTGCCCTTTAACAGCACTTTCAGGGTCTGGCAAAGCTTAGGTAACCACACACAGGACACATCAGAGTCTTCTGGGCCCCTCAAGGGCGGTGAGAACTGCCTCCACTGCCTCTACATCCTCCACGCTCACTACAATGAGCTCATCAGTGTAATCAGGAGCAAGACCGAAAAGAAACCAGAGAAATGAAGTGGCCATGATGGAGAAGGAAAGGGAGGGAGAGTGAGACTATCCTCTGCAGTCAAAAGGACTTACTTCAGGGGCCTCCCTGGAGGCGCAAGGGATTAAGACACAGCCTAGGAAGCCGTCCGCAACCCCTGCAGCACGAGTGCGATCCCTGGCCAAGGAGGTGACCCACATGGCGCAGCAGACCTCTCCTGTCTCCCCACTGCTCTCCTCGGCAGTGTATTTCAGTAGATCCACACGTTCTGCTTTCCACTCTGTCTCTAGTGAATCCTCTCACCCCCCACACCTCTGGCCTATACCCCAGTTCTTGTATGTATAAATAAGTAAATCTTTAAAAAAAAGGGGGGGGGACTTACTTCAGAGAGAAAGGGGTAGAGAGACCCTCTCTCAGGTCAGTGCGACCAGATCAGGAACCATAAGACCTAAGAGGCCTCAGTTCTCTGTTAGGCCTCTCCTTCCGCACAGACCTCTCTTCCAAGGAATTACAAAAGACAGAACTAAGGGTCAAAGACTGCAGCAGCAGCTGCCAGGTAAGCCAAAGCTTAAATGAAACCTTTTATGAAGTGTCTCAGACAAAGGCTGCTCAACTTATGCTCTCCCACTTGCTTCTATAGTAACACTAAGACTTGGATATAAAATGGCCACCAGAAAGCCATTTTATTTTTTTTTTAAATATTATTTTTTTAAAGATTTATTTATTGATGCATACAAGAGCTGGGGTATAGGCCAGAAATGCGGGGGGTGGGAGGATTCACCAGAGACAGAGTGGGGAACAGAACAGGCAGACTGACTGAAATACACTGTTGAGGGGAGCAGCGGACGAGACAGGACAGGTCTGCTGCGCTATGTGGGTTGCTCCCTGGCTGGCCGGGGATCGAACTTGTGTTGCCGAGGCTGTGGATTGCTTATAGTGTGGTGCTTAACCCCTTGCGCCACCAGGGAGGCCCAGAAGGCCATTTTATCAATGAAGGCAGTCATGAAACAAATTATTAGCAAAATTCTGGAAGCATACCACCAGAAGAGGAACTGCCTCCCATGGGGCTTAAGCCTGTCTTCACCCCATCTCTCCAGTCCAAGATACCTCCATGTTTTTCTAAGCCACTGAGAGTCTCTTAACTGCCTTGTACCTGCTTGTACCCGTCCTTTCGAAAAGGGTATGCCCTTCCACCCTCTGTTTAAACCCCTCAGAGACTCCCCACAATACTACCCTTTGTCTCCCACACCCAGTACCAGCCATCAGGTCCACAGATGCTTAAATCCTCCAACCCAAAGCCACTGGCTCAACACAAAACCCTATTGACGTAATTTTCAAAATTCTTTTTAGCCTCTAGCAACAAATATGTAAAATAGATATGTAAATGAACAATAAAAACATATATAATATCACCAGCCACTGGTCCCAGCCAGGGCGCTGCCCACATGGCCAGAAGACCTCTCCTGTCTTGACGGCTGCTCCCTTCAGCAGTGTATTTCAGTAGATCCACCTGTTCTGCTCCCTACTCTGTCTCTGGTGAATCCTCTCACCCCCACTGGCCTACACCCCAGTTCATGTATGCATAAATAAATAAATCTTTAAAAAAAGAAAGAAAGAAACAAGTTATTTGAACAAGCTATTAAGAGAGGAAAGGAAAATCTTCAAAAACTATCTTCCCCAAAAGACCAACTAGCCCAGATGGATTCACTGATAAATTTTTCTAAACTTGCAAATAGAAAGTCGTCTATATAGACACCATGAAAATAAGGAATACCTCCTGATGGCCTGTTAGGATTATTCTTAACTAAACCAGATATACTGAGTTATTTCAACATACACAACCATAAGACATTTAGAAATTTATCTGTCCACTTCTGATTAAGTGCTTCCAGTTAAATATTTCAGGACAAAGAAGAGGACTTCTTTTTTAACCATAATCTACCGCCTCCTGCAGTCGCCTAACATGTCTGAGCTCTTACAGTCCTTACTGCCCAGGAGCCCCAGCCCAGCCTTGTTCCCGCTGGTCCTTTTCCCTCTTCACCAAGTGAGTGTGAACTAGTTGCTTATTAGTAAATCTGATCACAATTTGCCTGTGCTCGCAATACCTCTGCAGCACCCACTGTGAATAAAGAGAAGTCCAGGCCCCATGACGAGGAACACAAGACTCCACTGGCTCACTGGCTCCTGACTATCCCCAGGAAGATATCCCACCACACTAGACAACTATGGATCCACTCACAGGCTTCAGTCACAGCACCACCACCCATAGCCACCTGACAATCCCTATTTACCCCTCAATGCCAGGTTTCACTACCATGAAGCCACCCACAGTAGCCACCCTAACCACTACACATTACCAAACACACCTATACCTATCAATACGGTAAACTGTCACCCTCAAACAACTCATCTGAAGCTAACACCAAAGTCTCAAATTCTAGACCCTCTTAGATTAAAGTCATCACCATGCATTACTCTCCCCACCTCCTGCCCACCCATATATCAAAACAAATAACCTTCTGCTCAACCAAGGACCTCAGGGAAAGCAGAAGCTGCTAGCACAAAGGCACTAGAGCCTGCCATCATCTTCCATCTTACCTCTCCACCAAAATACACGCTAATTATTTCAGGTCCAACTGTTTATGAAGGATGATACTTTCTGCTTTTGGTGACTGCATGCTCACCACCAAAAAAAAAAAAAAAAGTGGTCACAGGAAATGGAAAGCACCAAAGGGCATTCTGGTCTTCCAAATCCTGTCCTGGGCTGAAGAGTGGGAAACCTACCATTCCCGAGAGGGGTGCCTTCCCTGTGCCCTTCTATCTCCCCTATGCTAGGTATATCCAGCCATTCAGCCAGCTGAGTATACTAGGAAAGCCAGGAACTTCCATCCTTCCTCAGGAGAACCCCTATCTAGACGCAATCTGATTCCTACTTTCCTCCTTAAGGAGTAATCAGGGAGATGATCAGATATGGCAGGAAGGAAAAGCCTCACGAACTGGCAGGCAGAGCAAAAATGAAGACAGGTGCAAAATACACAGAACACTGAGGCCCCTTTCTCTTGCCAAAAAAGAGATGCACCAGGAAAGACATAAAAAGGTGCCAACTCTCCTGATGTGCTAATGTGGGGAATAGACCCTCATGCAGTCTCCAAGCCCTTCCTTCCACAAGCCATCCTCCTGAGCCTGGGTAGGGTTGGACTTCATAAGGGCCAAAAATGATTTCCCTATAAAGTTACGTTAACAAGGTCAAAAGCACATGACCAGCAGCTGGCCTCCAACCACCAGAGGGGTGAAAAGTCATGTCTTATGAACAAGGCAAACAGACTAGGCCAGTTCCACATGGCCTCATCTCAAAGAGGGCCAGACCAGTCCAGGCAGACCTGAAAGCCTCGCATCTCATCTGGTCCACTCCAAGGGTCGTGAACCCAATGGGCCACGCAAAAGTGGTTCTTACTAAAAGGATGAACAAGTAGAACTCAGAATACCAAGCCTAGCACATGGTAAAAGGCTGCATTCCAAGACCACCTGAAAGTCAGGCATACGGGCTTCTTGATGTATTTGGGGCATTTTTGTTGTTTTATTTTGTTTTAATTTTATTGATATATATTTTAAATAGATAATATATTCACAAAAGAGAACATTCAAAAGCTTACAAAGGAAAAAAATGCCCTTACTGGTCCTAACCTCGGACACCCTTTCCTTTTCCAAGGGAGAGCTAATATTACAGTTTTTCTGTAGTATGCCAAGCAGATATAGATATTTGTTTTCCCTCTTTTATTGTGTGTGCACATTTGGTAGCATATTCTACACTTTTCTATGCCTTATATTTTTTACTTTATAGTATATCCTAGAAGCTGGAAGGGATTATACTAGCCAAAATAAGTCAGAAGGAAAAAGATAGACATCAGATGATATCTCTTACATGTGGAATACAGAGAAACCAAACAAAAGGTCAAGAAAAGGGCAAAACTAGCAAGCTGACCATAAATCTGAGGCATTCAGCAAAGGAGGAGTCAAAACAGGGAAGGGAAGAATACAAGGGACTATGGTGATGGCTGACAGGTGATATGGTGGTGAGAGAACTATGGGGGCTGCAATGATGTAAGAAAAAAAATTGAGTTAATAAAATAAAAAATAAATTAACAAAACTAACCAAACGATAAAAAAAATAGTACATCCTAGATATGGCTCCAAATCAGCACCAAAAGAACCTCCTCTTTGTGGCTGCATAGTATTCCTTTACACAGAATAACAAAAATTTACTTAACCAATATTTAGGATTGCTTAAAGTATTATTCAATATCAGATTAAAAGTTACTTTTATATAATAAACCTAGAGATGCCTCTTCTCTCTGCCACCAGAGCAGTGCAAAAGTTCAAAGAGCACATTTAAAGCAGTAAAAAGATAAATAACCAACTTGCCCTTGATGGGAAATTATTTTTCAAAGTGCCTTTTCATAGAGACAAAGCCACAGACAATGTAGACACATGTAGCCAGCTGAGGCCAGGGGCTTGTATGACAAATATCACAACCACACACTACACAGAGGCCAAACATGCCACGCACATCCTGATTACTTACAAAAGGTCAGTTTTCACTCAGATCAAAGCCAAAAGAAAAGTCAGATTCCTGACAACTAGTTAGGTCTTGAGCAAGTCTAAATTTCAGTATTTAAAATGAGCGATTAGGGGAAAATCTACAATCAATACTAAACAGGTTAGAAAAGGCTTAAGGTTGAAGTGCTGCTCCCTGCGTGGAAAAAGCTGCATTTTGTGTGTAAGCACAAAGAAAAGAGGGCCAGGACAAAACCACAGGGACTCTGCCTGCCTCCATGACAGTGTCGGGGTAGCCTATACCATGTCACTTCTGCCACTCAAGGGACAAATGGATTTAGGACCTTCTTCTGGAACCCATCAACTTATGGGGGAAGTTTCTGCCTCCTCAATTGTGCCCAGTCCAGGACTGGGCATGAACCACTGGGCAGAAAGTAGTGGTCAGAGGGCCAATCTGCAAAGTCCAGTGCATTCCACAAATCTGAGGCTGACTTCAGCCTAAGTCTTCTGCACAACGTTCTATTTATTAAGAAATCGCCTCAACCAAGTTCCACGTGGGAGGCCACTCCAAGACTTTGATCTTTAACACGGTGAAGTAACAGGGAGCCAGGGGGGGCAGTAGCCTCCCTCTCCATATATCCAGGCTGGTCAAGCAAAGGCCAATGAGAGCAAGGGCTCCCGAGGCGTATCCCCACTGGGAGCAAGCTCAGGTCGCTTGGTTTTGACTGTAAACAGTTCAAATTCCACGAATGACAATCACTAGCCAATTAATTTTTGGGATGGAAGCCCACTCCATCCCGGCCCAATGGTCACCTTTCAGGATCCTCCACCCAACAGTTTGGCCTGGGGTAAGCAGTCAACAAACAAAGTCCACCGCAGCCTCGGGCTGTCACCATGCCTCTCATCACAGCATGGATCAGGAGAGCATAACAAATGTTCTCTTAACCAGTGACTCACCAGGAAGTCTGTTCATGTTGACGCCTTGAGCTGAGAGTCCTATTCCCATGTACCTTCAAAAAAAGCACACATACAAAACTTTTGGTTAAAAAATAATTATGTATCTCCCTGCTCAGATATTTCTTGGTAAAGCACAGAAAAACAGGAAAAGCAATGAATGTAAACTCTTTTAGAACATGTTAGTGGTTCTTGGAGAACCTTCACATTTTGGTTTCCTAACAGAATTGATCTCAATGCTTTAAAACAGCTGGAGAAACAGGAGGTTGTATCTGTAACCAGGAACCACTGGCTTTAGTTTCAGAGGAAAGTTTCCAGTCCCTTAGTTTCTGGCTACAGTTAAGGTAGCAGAATCTATTCCCAAGAAGAGTTTAAAGTAAGCAGCTCCATCCGAAGTAGGTCTCAGCAGAGCACTGCAAGATCAAGCCCACAGGCACAAGCCATTCTGCCAGGACCAGGACACGGAAGAGCATAGCCAGGCTGAAACTGTATCGGATCATCAAGACCCTTCACACGGGGGTTCTTCCATGAATGGGTCACAACTGATTACTCTTGCTCTCTATATACGTTCACAGGAGGACTCTCAGTACATCCAGAGCTGGGGGGAGGGGTGCATGGAGTGCAGGTATCAGGTGAAGTCCCTGCCACCTGTCACTCCTCCTACCCCAGGTGCCTAAACAACTAAGTCACCCAGAGCAAGGTGGGGTTTTTGTTGGGCAACTCTGTCGAAGATGTCATAAGAACACAGAGAAAAGGAAATTAATCACTTTTTTTTAGCCTAAATCTTTGTAGTATGCAAAGACATAATGGAGGTATTTTCCCAAGAACTTAGAAATAAGAAAAACAAATCATCACCATTCAAGAGTAAAAGAGTAGAAACCCACACATGATACCTGATATCAACCACATTTGAGCATAACAGGTAGCTGAAGAACTGAAAATACTGAGAATCCCAGCCAAGAGGGCTGAGGTCTAACTCTATGGTTGAGTAACAATGTGAATGTTCTCAATGCCACTAGCTGTACAATTAAAAATGACTAAAAAGGGGCCTCCCTGCTGGTGCAAGGGGTTAAGACGCAACCTATGAAGAGGTCCACAGCCTCTGCAGCACAAGTTCGATCCCTGGCTAGCCAGGCAGCAACCCACAAGGCGCAGCAGACCTCTACTGACTCGCCCGCTGCTCCCCTCAGCCGTGTATTTCAGTCAATCCGCCTGTTCTGTTCCCCACTCTGTCTCTGGTGAATCCTCTCACCACCCCCCGCACCTCTGGCCTTTACCCCAGTTCTTGTATGCATAAATAAATATTTTTTAAAAATGACTAAAAAGGTAAATTTTACATTGTGCCTATTTTACCACAATTAAAAAATGTTTTCTAAAGTAACTACCTAGACTTACCTTATTCTGACCATTTCTAAATGACTATACATTTACATCCCAATAGCTACTGTCTGTTTTGTAAGTAATCCTGCCAGGAACATGAAGACTACCGGCGTCCCCACAACCTGGTGCTCCTGTCCCTACAGTAAACCCCTCTGCCCTTCTCTGTCTGGCTGGACCACTGACCTTTAACACGGTGGAGTAACAAGGAGCCAGGGGTGAGCACGCTTCCTCCCCATATATCCAGGCTGGTCAAGCAAAGGCCAGTGGGAGTAAGGGCTGCTTGGGGATATCCCCACTGAAGGTACATGGGAATAGTCTTTGGGGGAACAGACTTCCTGGTGAGTTAGTGGGTGCTGGGGCAGCAGTCTCTACCACCTAAAATAAAGGACCAGGCTGGAAGGAAAAGTTCTGACCCACCCGCCTTCCTCTGAAACCAGCTACCCACATCATGTTGGGCAGGAACCAGGAAAAAACACCCCAGCACATGATCCTGATAAGTAGGTCAGCAGAGGTTAAGGGAAAGGGGAGAAAGGGACAGGAGAGAAGGACAAGGAACAGCACTTCAAAGAGGGACTAACATGGTTCAAAGGAGTTGGAGACACAAACTGCCTGCTGACTCCTGCCAGAAGGAGACCTTCAAGGACCATCAGGAGCAGAGCTGGGTATTCTGCTGGAAAGATTCCTATTATATTAAAATCTAAATATTTTCCAGAAAAAGAGCAGCCCAAATAATGTTTCTTCACTTTACATGCAGAGGAACCAAAAGTTGGTCTCCACCCCTTCAATGCCTCAGCTGACAAAGCAGCAAACAAACCTGACTGCCCTGCAGTCATCAACCCAGCATGCGCAAGTACAACAGAGTCAGGGATTCCCCTGACTTGCAAGCCAGACCACTCATTCTGTCCTGTTCAGAGAGGCCTGGGCCTCTGCCCAATGCTACATGTGATCCCATCCCTGGCACAGAAGTTTCCTGAAGCTAAGATGAGAACATGTGTTTGCAGCACAGGTGCTCCAGGGTGATATGGACTAATGACAGCCAACGCCAACGGGGTCAAGGTAATCCACCAGTGACTGGGTCGGGTTCTACAACCTTCCACAGGAATGGGGAACTACTAAGACATGTATACCCAAAACATGAGTTGCTTAGGGCTCCCTATAGGGGAAGCCTCTTCCTGCTCTAGCATCTAGCCCTCTATACCTCCCTATAGATGCTCTGCCCAACAGGTGGAGTAGTACTTCACTGATGGAAGGCCTGGGAGCCATGCTGAGAGCTATACAAGGCCCAGACTCAATGGAAGAATCCAAGTGGGTGAGCTAAAGATAGAGCAGCCAGAAAGACCACAGAGGTACCTTGCCACCTCCAGACGTCAGTGACACAGGAGCCGAAGTTGCTTACTCATAATGCTAACTTACTGTTCAAGGGAAATGAGTCCCAACTCTTCAAACATGGCAATATTAATTCTTTTCCAAAATTCTCTCCCAAGACATCAAAAAGATGCAGCCTACCACCTTCCAGCAAGTCTTCATGATCTTGAAAACTATTATTCAAACAGTCTGAGATACACAAAGAGAAGAAAGAAACTAAAAGAATAGGGCCTCCCCAGTGGCACAGTGGGTTGAGCACAAGCACTGTGAAGCTGCCCGCAGCCTCTGCAGCTGCGGGTTCGATCCCGGCCCACCCCAGAGATGCCCACATGGCGCCGCAGACCTCTCCCGTCTCGCCTGCTGCTCCCCTCAGCAGTGTGTTTTCGGCCCATCTGCCTGTCGTTCCCCACTCTGTCTCTAGTGAGTCCTCTCACCCTCCCGCACCTCTGACCTGTACCCTGGTTCTTGTATGCTTGAATTTAAAAAAAAAGAAGAACTTAAAAAAAAAAAGAAACTAAAAGAAATGTGTGATTATATTAAGGAACACTGAATTGTACACTTCAAATGGGTGAATGTATGGTATGTTAAATTTCTATTGGGTATTAACAGTGTTCAACAACACTCAACAAACTAGGAATAAAACGAAACTACCTCAAGATAATAAATGTCATAAATGAAAACCGACAATTAACCTCACACCCAATGATGAAAGACTGAAAGCTTTTCCTTTAAGAACAGGAACAAAACAAAGATTCCTACTTTTGCCACCTTTGCTCGATAGAGTATTATTGGAAGTTCTACCCCAAGCAGTTAGGGAAAAAAAAAAAAAAAAAAAGAAGGAAAGGAAAGGAATTAGAAAGGAAATAATTGGAAAGGAAGAAATAAAACTGTTCATAGAAGACATAACCCTATAGGTAGAAAACCATAAATACTTCCCACAAAAAAAGTTAGAGCTAATAGACAAATCAGCAAAGTTGCAAGACATTAAAGTCAACAAACACATAAAAAAATTATATTTTAGGACTTCCCTGGTGGTGCAGGGGTTAAAGACACAGCACTATTAAGCTATCACCAGTCACTGCAGCACAAGTTCGATCCCTGGCCAGCCAAGGAGCAAGCCACATGGCAAAGCAGACCTCCCTGTTTCGCCCACTGCTCCCCTCAGCAGTGTATTTCAGCCAGTCTGCCTGTTCTGTTCCCCACTCTGTCTCTGGTGAATCCTCTCACCTCCCACATCTCTGGCCTGCACCCCAGCTTTTGTATGCATAAATAATAAACAAATCTTGAAAAAATATATATATATACACAAAGGATGCACAATGAACACATTAAGAAAACTCTTACAACTCAACAACAAAAATAATAAAAAATGGGCAAAGGACCTGAGTAAATATTTCTCTATAGAGATACAATGTCCAACAAACACTTGAAAAGATGTTCAACACCACTTATCCTAAGGGAAATACGATCCAAATCACAATGATATAACACTTCACACTCTCTTTTAGATGACTATTACACAAAACAAAGCAAAAATTACAAGTATTGGAAAGGATAGAGAAAAACTGGAATCTTCATGAACTGATGGCGGGAATGGAAAACGGTGCTGCAGTTAATCATATGGTAATTCTATATTTAAAAACTAAACAGAATCAACGTGATCCAGCAATTCCACTTCTGAGTACATACCCAAAAGAACTGAAAGCAGGGACTTGAATGGCTATTTATACACCCATATTCACAGCAGCAGTCACAAGAGCAAAAAAGTAAAAACAACTCAAGTGTCAACTGAGGAATGGATAAAGAGATGGAGTTTATACGTACAACTGAATCTTATACAACTTGAGAAGGAAGGAAATTCCACAAATGTTACAAAATGAATGAACCTTGAGGATGTATGCTAAGTGAAGTCAGTCAGTCCAAAAAAACTAATACTGTATTAGTCCACTTATGTAAGCCACCTGGAGTAGCCAAATTCACTAGACAGAGAGCAGAATGGTGGTCACCAGGGTGCAGCGGGAGGGGAGAATAGGGAGTTACTGTTTAACGGGTTAGGAGCTTTAGTGTGAGAAGATTAAAAAAGTGTTGGAGTTGAATGGTGACGGCTGCACGACAACATGAATGTCCTTAACGCCCATGAACTGAATACTTAGAATGGTTGAAATGGTAAATTTCATGTCATAATTTTATTATAACAGTAAAATACATATCAATACAGTTGTCTCAAAAAAATATAAAAGGTTCAAGTCCACTATCATTTGCTAGTATATAGTCTTTTCCTCTCTTCAAGCTTGAGGGATTAAGGATGCAAAGAGACAATAAATACCTTTACCTGCCCTTTTTATTTTATTTCATTTTATTTTATTTATGCATAAAAGAGGTGGGGTATAGGCCAGAGGTATGGGGGTTGGGGGAGGACTCACTAGAGACAGAGTGGGGAGCAGAAAAGGCAGATGTACTGAAATACACTGCTGAGGGGAGCAGCGGGCGGGTCAGAAGTGGTCTCCTGGGCCTCCCCGGTGGCGCAGCGGTTGAGCGCTGGGTTGTGAAGCTGCCCGCGGCCTCTGCGGCGCCAGTTCAATCCCCGGCTGCTCCCCGGCGAGGAGGGTCCCACATGGCGCGCAGACCTCTCCTGCCGCCCGCTGCTCCCCTCAGCAGTGTGCTTCAGTCCTTCTGCCTGCTCTGCTCCCCGCTCTGGCTCTGGTGCCTCCCAGGCTTCTGACTGTACCCAGTGCATGTATAAACAAACAAACAAACAAACAAATAAACATGCCTCTATAAATTTAAAAAAAAAAAAAAAGAAGAAGAAGTGGTCTCCTGCACCATGTGGGTAGCTCCCTGGCTGGGGATCAAACTGCAGAGGCTGCCAACAGCTTCATAGTGTTGAGATTGAGCCCTTTGTGCCACCAGGGAGACCCTACCTCCCCTTTCGTTCAAAGATGTCATCTTTAGCCAAAAAACAAAACAAAACAAAAAAGAACCCAGCATCCCGATACGTGCTTATTCAGTACTAATAACCCCCAAAGATCAATCCCCCAACCTAAACATGCAAGCACAGGAGAAGCCTCAGTTTATAGGCTTCAACACTCTGCCTTATGCCACAGTGGACAGGACAGATGCAATGCCACCCACCTCAGGATGCAGGGTTACAGGAAGGAGCCCCCAGCCCTCAGAGGAAAAGGACAGAGTCACAGCAGTGGTGGCATATAACAGACACTCAAGAAACCCCTAGGGTTTATCTACTTGCAGGCTGGTGAAGAACTTTATCACCAAAGTCTGAAACTCTCTCCTAGCCACACTTCAATGGAAATGTCAGCTTCTAGCTGATATAAGGTATATTATGGGACAGGTAAGTAAGCTCTGAATTCAACCACAACATCCCTCGTACGATTCTCCCCTCTTGCTGACACTGGACTTCATGAGATTAAATGACTTATAATCACAAAGTTAGGGCATCACCAACGAGGGAAAATTCACTTCATTCACTCAAAAAGACTGAGGTTCCCTCTCAGTCACCAGCAATGAGTGACGGGTAGCAGTAGTACTCTGTCAAGTTCTGAACTTTAGGGACCTCCCTGGTGGTGCAAGGGGATAAGTCTCAGCACTATGAAGCTGTCCGCTACAGTCGGAGTTCAATCCCTAGCCAGGGAGCTACCCACATGGCAGAGCAGACCTCTCCTGTCTCCCCGCTGCTCCCCTCAGCAGTGTATTTCAGTGGATATGCCTGTTCTGCTCCCCACTGTCTCTGGTGAATCCTCTCACCCCCACACCTCTGGCCTGTACCCCAGTTCTTGTATGCATACATAAATCTTAAAAAAAAAGTTCTGAACTTGATGTGGTTCCAGCTTCCTGACAGGTTGCCAAGAATACAGAGAAACAGTAAGGAAAATAAATTAAAAAAAAAAAAAAAAAAGAGTAAATGAGTGAATTTAAATTTCTCGTTTTAAAAACTAGTGTGGTCATTCACCTATTACACAGAGATCTTCTGGGCCCAGTACGGTGGTAGGGATGCAAGGGTGAGGGCTGATTCAGTCCCTGCCTCTGAGTTTCCACTGCCGAGTCAGGGGCAGGGCAGAGGGGATTCCCAGAGGAAGTGATGGCTACCCAAGGCCCAGTGAAGGAGCCGAGGGCAAAGAGAGGAGCACATTCCAAAAGAAGCAGCAGAATGTGCTGAGGC
This sequence comes from Talpa occidentalis, assembly GCF_014898055.3. Classification (NCBI taxonomy): domain Eukaryota; kingdom Metazoa; phylum Chordata; class Mammalia; order Eulipotyphla; family Talpidae; genus Talpa; species Talpa occidentalis. Next base: position 6,800,315 of record NW_023601754.1, read on the forward strand.
CCAGAAACAAGAAAGCAACCACATGGTCAAGAAGCTGAAAAAAGTTTAGTGTGGCTGGGTCGCAGCTTGGGCAGACCTAAAAACAGCCCAAGCTGGAGCAGGAAACCAGCTACTCATGCACAGTCTGCATGCTAGCTCAAGGAGTCTGACTTCATGGGAGGTCAACGGGCAGCTGTAGAAAGGGCACAGCTGATCAAACAACTGATATCTGGAAAAGGGGCTGATGAGGCAAAACTGGAGGTGACCAAAATCATCCTACTGGACAAAGACAAAGGCTGGGCAAGTTGAGAAGCAGGGGGGAGGGAGAGGCACAAAGGGAGCCAGGAGCTCTTCAGAGCATGGCGAGCTCACTAGGTGGCACTGGGGCAGCCCAGCACAACCTGTCACAAGGAAAGCGCAATTCTCAGAGCCCCACTTGGAATCTCTGAACCCCAGTGCTCAGCCAGTCAGACAGCCTCTCCCCGGCTGTGCTCCAGCCCTGGCACTGTCACTGTGCGCAAATATCTTAACGGGAAACATACCTACATCAGAAGAAATACGTAAGACAAACCCAGGTTCAAATCTCACTTTGTCACTGAGGTCACCGCGTACCCAAGGTCACGTTCACATAGCTCTCAGAGTCCGCTTCCTCACCTATCACGGTGGGCCCCAGGAGCCCTCAGCACAGCCTTCAGCAGGGGCAGACAAAGGCACACGGGGCAGTGCCCAGAGGGCTGATGGTGGATGACTGGACAGCCCCACTGTCCACTAGTTCATGCACTGGAGACTCTTCTAGCACTGCGCTGTAGGAAAGGCCTGTTTACTTGGGATTGCTGAAGAGAAAGAAGGTGAGCATTTGCTTCCTTCTTGGCAACAGGTCAGGCAACGCTAGGAACACTAATAGACACAGGCCGCCTCGGTCACCTTAAAGGGAGGTAACGGGCTCTCGCTTCCCAGCAGGTGACTAGAATAGACAGAGCCTAGCTCCCCTGCATTTCCCATCTCCACCAGAGCTTCCTTGTCAAGCAGCAGGATTTATCTGAGGCAGTTGGGGGCAGGTTCAATTATTTACCCCATGAGTGAAAGAAAGGAAAATCCATCTGATTTATTTCTTTATTCTACATGGCAGTAAAATGAAGAAACACCATTGTCAGAGGTAAGGCTAGAGGGACAACAGACAAGCTCTTGGTGGCAATGAGGCCATGACTAGGCCTTCACCTTCTCAGTTACTACCTTTGACTGCCAAAACCACAATGCAAGCTAGACCCAGCTGAGTGACTCTGCCTCTGTCAGGCTGCAGAGAGAGAGACTAGCAAGTGAGTGCTGCTGGGGACAAGCTGGGTCAAGACCCATGGGGGCACAGGATGGAGGAGAGCAGATGCAACAAGGCCTTGAGAGCAGACCCCACAGCCAGGTCCACCCTGAGCTCTTCAGACAGCAGCAGGACACTGGGGCCCTGGAAAATGACCTGCCTTAAGAATGGCCTCGCCCCCGCCGCCCCGGTGGCTCAAGGGGTTAAGTCTCAGCACTATGAAGCTATCAGCAGCCACTGCAACATGAGTTCGATCCCCGGCCAGGGAAGTGACCCACATGGTGCAGCAGACCTCTGCTGTCTCGCCCACTGTTCCCTTCAGCAGTGTATTTCAGTGGATCTACCTGTGCTGCTCCCCACTCTGTCTCTGGTGAATCCTCTCACTCCTCCCCCACACCTCTGCCTACACCCCAGTTCTTCTATGCAAAAATAAATAAAATCTTTAAAAAAAAAAGGAATGGCCTGGTGACTTCTGGGGCCCATGCTGCCTTCCACCCCATCTGCTGACTCTCCCACAAAAGCAACGGTCTGCTGAAACTGCTGCCGTCACGCGGACAGCTGAGAGCACACTCCAGTCAGCCTGGATTCTTCTTTTTTCACCTTGGTCTTCCAGCTTTTCTACAATTAACACAAATTACTTTGCTAGTCATAGAAAAATCATTTCAAAAGAAAAATCATTTCAAGAGTCAGCTGATGGTCACATACTGAAGATGTTGTTGGCTCTCACCTATAAGACTCTCCCTGGATTGCCCTAAGGCAACTTTCCAGGATTAGAGAACCCCAGGTAGGGACCCGGCCTTCATGGTCAACTCCTCAGTGGCCCTCGCGCCCCCACCCCGCCCCCCACCGCCCGGTTCCCTGAGTCTTGACAGGCGGGCAGAGGCTGCATCAGAAGAGCACACCTTCAAAGACAGCCGGGAAGGGTCAGAATCCTGGCTCAGCAAGCTTGGGTCCAGCTCACATGACACCAGGTGCACCTGAAATGCAACCCAGAGCAAATATTCAGGAGACCCTGCCACAGCGACACAGGTTCAGCACAGGTCCCAGTCACTAGAGATTCTTCCATACCCCAGGCAGGGCTGCTGGTGGACAACAGACAGGACCTTAGGAACTAGGCCTCCAAACCAACACTCCTTTGCTGTAATCCTCACCCAGCCCCAAGATAGCATGGAGCACTCCTAGCATGGAACCTCTCTACTGCAGCATTCCTTTCCTGCCTCCTGAAAGGAAGCACCTGAAGAATTTTAAGGTGACAGGAAACTTGCACAGCAGGGACACTCAAAGCCTGGTCTCAGACACCCTAGCCTAATACAGGACTGTGGCACTCAGATTTCACCCCACATCTCAGGTTCCCTATAAGAAGAGGCCGGACTTTCCTTCTCACTTTTAACCTAGAGACTCATTTTTAGCACAGTAATGTCTTTATATTGTTGCAAATGCACTGTACCCAGTGTTGAAGTCCAAGATGGGGTAGACCTACAGCAGCATTCAAAGGGCCACCAAGAAGACATCAAAAGAAAGGGAAATTACAGCCTAATATACCTTATGAATATAGATGCAAAAATTCTCAACAAAATTGTAACAAACATATTTAAAGGATTACATACCAAGACCAAGTGCGATTTATCTTACAAAGGCTAGGATAGGTCAATGCAAGAAAATCAATCAATAAACCTCATTAACAGAACAAAGTAAAAAATCCTACATGATCATCTCCATGGATGGAAGGAGAAGGAGTAATTGGCAAAATCCAACAGCCCTTCATGGTAAAAACACAAAAAAACTAGGAATAAAAGGGAACTTCCTCAACAAGATTAAGGGAATTTCTGAAAAACCCACAGCTAACATACCCAATGGTGAAAACAGAAAGTTCTCCTCCTATTAGAAACCAGACAAGGAGCCCACCTTTTTGTCACTGCTTTTCAACACTTAGTGGTAGTTCTAGCTAGACCAATTAAACACACAAACAGAGGAAAAAGAGAGAAAAAGAAAAGAAATAAAGGCATACAAACTGAAAAGGAATAAAGAAAACGATCTCTGTAAGCAAGTGTCATGATCTATTTACAGAAAACCCAAACAATAAACAGAAAGCTATTAGAGTTAGTAAGCAAATTCAATAAAGTTTCAGGATCTAAGATCAACACACAAAAAGCAGTTGTATTTCTATACATTAGTACTGCACAATCTAAAAAGGAGATTAAGTGGGCCTCCCCGGTGGCGCAGCGGTTGAGCGCTGGATTGCGAAGCTGCCCGCGGCCTCTGCGGCGCCGGTTCAATCCCCGGCTGCTCCCCGGCCACCGGAGGAGGGTCCCACATGGCGCGCAGACCTCTTCTGCCGCCCGCTGCTCCCCTCAGCAGTGTACTTCGGTCCTTCTGCCTGCTCTGCTCCCCGCTCTGGCTCTGGTGAATTCTCTCACCCTCCCGCGCTTCTGACTGTACCCAGTGCATGTATAAACAAAACAAACAAACAAATAAATAAAAAACATGCCTCTATAAAAAAAAAAATACAAAAAATAAATAAAAAGAAAATTAAGAAAACAACCCCATTTACAATAGCATCAAATCCAAAAAACAAACCAAAAAAAGACAAAAATACTTTGGAATAAATTCAACCAAGGAGAGGAAAGACCTGTACACTAAAACATTGTTAAAAGAAATTAAAAAAGGGCCTCCCCTGGTGGTGCAGCGGTTGAGCCCTGGGCTGCGAAGCTGCCCGCAGCCTCTGCAGCGCTGGTTCGATTCCCAGCCGCCGGAGAGGGTCCCACATGGCGCGCAGACCTCTCCTGCCGTGCCCACTGCTCCCCTCAGCAGTGCATTTTGTCAGTCTGCCTGTTCTGTTCCCCACTACGGCTCTGGTGAATTCTCTCACCCTCCCACACTTCTGACTGTACCCAGTGCTTGTATAAATAAATAAATAAATCTTTTCTAAAAAAAAGAAATTAAAGATACGTAAATGGAAAGATATCCTATGTTCATGGACTGCAAAACTTAATTTTTTTTTTAAGACTTATTAATCATACAAGAGCTGGGGTACAGGTCAGAGAAGCGGGGGGTGAGAGGATTCACCAGAGACAGAGTAGGGAACAAAACAAGCCGACTGACTGAAATACACTGCTGAGGGGAGCAGCGGGCAAGACAGGAGAGGTCTACTGCGCCATGTGGGATGTCTCCCTGGCCGGCCAGGGATCTAACTCCTGCTGCAGAGGCTGCAGATTGCCTCATAGTGCTGCGTCTTTTTTTTTTTTTTTTTTTTTTTAATAGAGGCATGTTTTCTTTCTTTCTTTCTTTTTTTTTGTTTATACATGCACTGGGTACAGTCAGAAGCGCGGGAGGGTGAGAGAATTCACCAGAGCCAGAGCAGAGAGCAGAGCAGGCAGAAGGACCGAAGTACACTGCTGAGGGGAGCAGCGGGCGGCAGGAGAGGTCTGCGCGCCATGTGGGACCCTCCTCCGGTGGCCGGGGAGCAGCCGGGGATCGAACCGGCGCCACAGAGGCTGTGGGCAGCTTCGCAACCCAGCGCTCAACCGCTGCGCCACCGGGGAGGCCCCAAGACTTAATATTGTTTATGATGCAGAGTATTGGTCATACTCTGTGCAACAGTCTACGGAGTCAATGCAATCCCTACCAATACTCCAACTGACTTTTCCATAGAAATGGAAAAACCAATAATGGAGTTACAAGGGACCCTGAGCAGCTCAAACAACCTTGGGGGAAAAAGAACAAAGTTGAAGGATTTATACTTCCTGATTTCAGAATTCACCACAAACTACAGTGTGGTACTAGCATAAGGTAGACATATAGGCCAAAGGAATAGAACTGAAAGTCCACAAAGAAGCCCATGTATCTATGGCAGAATTACTCTGGACAAGAGTGCCAAGTCCATTCAATGGGGGAAAGAATAGCTTCTTCAACAATCGGTGCTGGGACTACTCAGTTTCCACATGCAAAGTAAAAAGCTGAATCTCTACATAGCATGTAAAAGCAATTAACTTAAAATAGATTGGTAATCAAAACATAGAACTAAAACCATAAAATTCTTAGAAAATACAGAGGGAACATTTCATGACCTTGGATTTGACAAGAGAGATTTAGATATGATGCCAAAAGCATGAGCAATAAAACAAAAATTAAATAAGCTGGACTTCATCTAAATTAAAACTTTTATGCATCAAAGGACATCCTCAAGAGAGTGAGAAGACAGAAGTACTCAGTCATGCTGGGTCTGTCCAGTGTAGACTGGAAATATACATATTATTAAACTTCTCTGTTTTTTTCTCTTATCAATTTGTCGGATGCTTGTTTGATTATTTGTCAGCCTAGAAGAACCAGAGGGGTACGGGAGGATTTTCAATGTGCCCTGACAATTTGGCAGGCTAGTCAGGAGATCTATCAGATGGCTGGAGTTGCTTGTTTCCCCATTATGGCTGCAAGAGGATATCCAGGTCTTCTGGACATGCCAGCAAGCAAGAAAACTTCCCCTTTTTGACCTGCAGCAAAGGTAAATTGTATCTTTTTGTGTGTACAACCGAAACTTTGCTTTTCAGTAGATCTGCCCGTTCTGCTCCCTACTTTCTCTGCAGAACCACGTTTTGATGGTTCCTCCAAAACCTAAACATAGAAAGATCCAGCAATTCTACTCTTAAGTGTATACCTAAAAGCACTGAAAAGAGGGACTCAAACAAATATCTTTTTTTTTTTTAATATCCAAAAGGGCAGGTTTATTATGAAAAGGAGGGAAAGGTGAAGAATGTTTGCACAGACACAAGCAGGCAGAAAGAGCTCCCCCCAAAGGGACAGGTTTGCTGAGAGAATCTGCATAGCCACAGGTGGGCAGGCCTGGGAAGAGGGCTGCTCTGCCCCTTTGCAAAGGGTGAAGTTTGGCAGCGGGGAGCACCTGCATAGTAGCAGGTGGGCAGAAGGGCTGCTGCCTCAATCAGATACCTGTATGGCAATGTTCACTGCACCATTATTCACTATAGCCAAAAGATAGAAACAACCCAATTGTCCATCAACAGATGAATGACAAACAAAACGTGGAATATCCACTCTGCCATGAGGAGGAATGAAGTTCTGATACAAGCCACAGACAAACCTTGAAAACATTATGCCAAGTAAAATAAGTCAGACAAAAACTATATGATTCCACTCATATGAAAGACCTAGAATCTGCAAATTCACAGACAGAAAGGAAATGAGAGGCTATCAGGGGCTGGGAGGAGAAGAGAATGAGGAGTTATTGCTAACGAAGGTAGAGTGTCTGTTTGGGGTGATGGTAAAGTTTTGGAAATAGGTAGTGATGATGGCTGCACAACTTTGTAAATATAATTAATACCACTAAATTGTACACTTAAAAGGAGTTCAAGTGGAATACTCCGTTATATTTATTTTAAAACACTCAGAGTCACCAAGAACACTCCCATGGTTCTGCATGCCAGCCTGGGCCTCCTCTGGCTTTTCTATATGAGAAAAACAGGCTGGCACGGAACACAGAGGGAAGCAGTGGAGCATTCTGGCCTGCAGCAAGGCCAGAAGAAAGAAGCCCCTCACCAAAAACGCACAACAGATGACAAGCGTGAAGAACACAGGCATAGTTTCGGGTTTGTTTCTTTCTATCAATTTCTTCTTGGAGGGAAGGTGAATTTTACAGATTTGGCAACCCCACAGGCACTTTTATAAATGTTGAATAAGATACATGAACCAATGGCTATGAGACCTGAAAAATTTTAATTTAAGCTAAGCAACCAGATGTGTCCAGACCCTCAGAACTCCGCAGGAAGTGAGAAAGAGGAAAGAAGCCGTGCGTTCCTCAGCCTCAAGGCTGGTGGCTCTTGAGGGTGAAGAGGTCCATCACCACTGCCCCGGCCCCCGACCCCCAAGGAGCTACTGGAATCTCATCTGAAAATTGCATCTTGACAACTAACACCTCCACCACAGCTCAGTAGGCTGGCAACCTCACTCTTATCAGAACCTGCCCCGGATAAAGAAATCAACAGCTTCCACAAGAGAGGGGATCTCTGGGGCTGTGGTTACAAAATGGTCCCTAAGGGGCATTTCAGGAAAAACACCAACTGACATTTAGATCTGAAATGAGGGCTAATATTTAGTGCTGGGGATTCTATTCCACAGTCCAACAGGACTGCTCAAAGCCACAATCCATCATGATAGTGGCTGTGTGTACAAGCAGCTCCTCCAGCAGCCACACCCCCACCTTGTCCCTCTGCCAAGAGGCCACCCAGTCACCCATTGAGGCCATCTTTGTGCAGGCCCCCCACTGAGAGGGAAGGCATTACAGAGACGAATGCAAGCCATCCCAGTGCCCACCAAGCAAGAAAAGTCATGAAGGCAAAGGGGCCTTGTGTCAGGATGTGCTTTCAGGGATGAAGGTGGTTCTGAAATGTGGGTCGGCAGACCCTCAAGCATCCACTGGCACCGGCATCATCAGAACACCCAGAGAGGCAGCAGCCCTGGGTAGCCCCAGGCAGTGTCTCACACACTCTTGAGTCCTTTCCTGAAGGACAGAAGCTCGAGTACTAAACCTGGACTCTCCAAAGTCTGCCACATTCAAAAACCAAATAGAGCAACCTTTACCAGAGGGTGTTATGTAGCCAGTAAGCAGCCCAGCTTCATGCAAGGGAGTTCCCACCAGACCCCACATCCGGTAGGCTCTGGCCCCTAACCACCTCTCTGGCCTGTGTAATTATAGAGCTGGAGCACAGCTGAGTGTGGACACAACCTCAGGTGCTCAGACAGTACCCTGAGGTGCTCAGACATTACCTGTAACTCTCTAGTTACAAGTGTGTTCTTAAGAGTAACTGGCCTCCAGTTCATGGGTTTGTAACTTAACGTCTTTCATTACTTTCAACAAGGAGTTTTATTCAAGTAACACAGCCCATTATTATATGGAAATCCTGAGTCCCAATGAGCTTGAAAGCATCAGATTCCCCATGCTAACCTCTTTTGCTTAAAATGACTGGAATGATCTGTTTTCTTTACCAGCCTCTACTGATACAGCACCTAATGGCAGGAGCCTGCATTTGTTTAAACCTCGATTGGGCCTCCCTGGTGGCGCAAGGGGTTAAGCACCACACCATGAAGCAATCCGCAGCCTCTGCAGCACAAGTTCGATCCCCAGCCGGCCACAGAGCAACCCACTTGGAGAAGCAGGCCTCTCTTGTCTTGCCCACTGCTCCCCTCAGCAGTATATTTCAGTCAGTCTGCCGGTTCTGTTCCCCACTCTGTCTCTGGTGGATCCTCTCACCCCCCCACATCTCTGGCCTGTACCCCAGCTCTTGTATGCATAAATAAATAAATCTTAAAAAAAAAAAAACTTGATTTCCTTCCCCTCCACTGTCTATTTTTATAATTTTTTAAATTTATTTATGCATACAAGAACTGGGGTACAAGCCAAAGGTACGGGGGCTGAGAGGATTCACCAGAGATGAGTAGGGAGCAGAATAGGAGGATGCACTGAAATACACTGCTGAGGGGAGCAGCAGGCGAGACAGGCAGGAGAGGTCTGCTGCGCCATGTGGATAGCTCCCTCGCTAGGGATCAAACTTGTACTGCAGTAGGGCCTCCCCGGTGGCGCAGCGGTTAAGCGCTGGGTTGCGAAACTGCCCGCAGCCTCTGTGGCAGCGGTTCAATCCCCAGCTGCTCCCCAGCCACCAGAGGAGGGTCCCACATGGCGCGCAGACCTCTCCTGCCGCCCGCTGCTCCCCTCAGCAGTGTACTTGGGTCCTTCTGCCTGCTCTGCTCCCCACTCTGGCTCTGGTGAATTCTCTCACCCTCCCGCGCTTCTGACTGTACCCAGTGTATGTATAAAAACAAAAACAAAACAAAACAAACAAATACATAAATAAATAAAACATGCCTCTATTAAAAAAAAAAAGATATTTAAAAAAAAACTTGTACTGCAGTAGCTCCAGTAGCTGCCGGTAGCTTCACAGTGCTGAGACTTAACCTAATGCGCCACCAGGGAGGCCCTAGAAATCATTTTTTTAAAAACTGTAATAGAAGACATAAGATCTTTCAACACCTAACACGGTGTTCATTTTAAAAATAGACAGTGGAGGGCTTCCCTGGTGATGCAGGAGTTAAAGTCTCAGCGCTATCAAGCTATTACTAGCCACTGCTGCTTGAGTTCAATCCCCAGCCGTGGAGCTAACCCACATGGCACAGCCGACCTCTCCTGTCTCGCCCGCTGCTCCCCTCAGCAGTGTATTTCAGTGCATCCTCCTGTTCTGTTCCCCACTCTGTTTCTGAATCCTCTCATCCTCTGCACCTCTGGCCTGTACCCCAGATCTTGTATGTATAAATAAATCTTTAAAAAAAAAGATTTCAGGCCTCCTTGGTGGCGCAAGGAGTTAAGACGCAACCTATGAAGCTATTCACAGCCACTGCAGTACGAGTTTGATCCCCGACCAGGGAGCTATTCACATGACGCAGCAGACCTCTCCTGACTTGCCTGCTGCTCCCCTCAGCAGTGTATTTCAGTCAGTCTGCCTGTTCTGTTCCCCACTCTGTCTCTGGTGAATCACACCCCCCACCTCTGGTTTGTACCCCAGTTCTTGTATGCATAAATAAATCTTAAAAAAAAAAAAAGATTTCTAGATAAATCATTTTTAAATAAAAATACATTCGGTTAAGGGCCTCCCTGGTGGCACAGGCAGTTGAGCGCCGCACTGTGAAGCTGTCCGTAGCCTCTGCAGTGTGGGTTTGATCCTGGCCGGCCGGCGAGAATCCCACATGGTGAGGTGGACTTCTCCCATCTTGCCCACTGCTCCCCTCAGCAGTGTATTTCATCAGTCTGCCTGTTCTGTTCCCCTCTCTGTCTCTGGTGAACCCTCTCACCCTCTCGCGCATCTGGCCTGTACCCCAGTTCTTGTATAAATGGGAAAATCTTAAAAAAAAAAATACATTTGGTTAAAAAGGAAAAAAGCTAACAACTACTGATAAACTCCTAGAACAACAGCTATTTTTTTTTTTTACAGAGGCATGTTTTTATTTATTTATTTGTTTGTTTGTTTGTTTGTTTTGTTTATACATGCACTGGGTACAGTCAGAAGCGCGGGAGGGTGAGAGAATTCACCAGAGCCAGAGCGGGGAGCAGAGCAGGCAGAAGGACCGAAGTACACTGCTGAGGGGAGCAGCGGGCGGCAGGAGAGGTCTGCGCGCCATGTGGGACCCTCCTCCGGTGGCCGGGGAGCAGCCGGGGATCGAACCGGCGCCGCGGAGGCCTCGGGCAGCTTCGCAACCCAGCGCTCAACCGCTGCGCCACCGGGGAGGCCCAACAGTTGTTATTACAACAGAGATTGCCGGTGGCGCAGTGGTTGAGCGCTGGGTTGAGAAGCTGCCCGCAGCCTCTGCAGCGCTGGTTCGATCCCCGGCCACCGGTGAGGGACCCACATGGCGCACAGACCTCTCCTGCCCCCCACTGCTCCCCTCAGCAGTGTACTTCAGTCCTTCTGCCTGCTCTGCTCTCCCCTCTGGCTCTGGTGAATTCTCTCACCCTCCTGCGCTTCTGACTGTACCCCAGTGCTGGTATAAATAAATAAATAAATCTTAAAAAAAACAACAACAACAAAAAACAGAATCTGCCATAAAATAACCCATTCCAGTTTCTGACACTTGACTCTGTAAAGTGGGTTATAACCAGTCCCACTCAACAAACCATCCCTTCTGCCTCTTTCCTCTTGACTCAGCAGCCTCTCCACAATGTCCTCCAGAAAAGACAAGCTGAGTCCTCCAGCCATCTGGGTACAACTGCCCTTCAACTCCCTCCACCTCTTCTAATCTTCCCACAGCCTCCACCCTGCATGCAGTGGGTTTGCTTCATACTCAAACACTGGCCCATAGCAGCAGCACATGGAGAAGACCCCGGGGGCTCTGCCTGGACAAGCAGCAGTGATGCTACCAAGCAGTGATGCCTGCAGCAAGCTGAGGGAGCTGGCTCTGAGCCTGACACCTGCCATCCCTAACTAAAGTAAAGGGCCCTGGAATCCCCAGCCAGCTCTAAGGTTCGAGAGGTAGGAAAGGAAGAATATACAAGAAGGGTGCGAAAGACTTACCCAATCTCCCCACTTCCCTTCCCAGTCCAGAGTGTCTTTTTTTCATGTTCTGTCAAGACAGAGGGATGGGCTCCATCACCAAGTCCTCCAGTCTCACTTCTAGCAACAGAGCTAGGACTCCACACTTCACTTACAACAAAGCAGCGAGGATACAGGCGCTACAGAGACATCTTCATGTGGGTTTTGACAGAATTTCTGGAGAGGCAGGGGGACATCCATCCCTCCTCCAATGATGGGCCCCTTCTTTCTAATTGTCCCCTGACCACAGAGGCCCACCCTGGGGCCTCTTTCCCATGGCGCCAGAAGAGGATGGCACCCCATACCCGCCACACACAGCTGCCAAGTGCATTCTCCTGTGCTCCAGCCTCAGGGGCTCTGCTTCCCCTAAAACAGGGAACCCTCTCATCTAGTGACTCATCTAGAGAAAAGACATATTTCAGAGAACAAAATCAATAAATGGGTGCAGGAATGAGGGAGGTAATGTGATGTGAACTTAAGGAATTTCTCTAGAAGCTAATCCTTGACGAAGGCCCCAGTTACAAAGAAAGAAGTCACACTCCACACACTCAGCTCGCAGCCCCAGTGGTGACACGCAGGGAAGCCCGGAGGTGTGCAGCACAGGAACAAGTCCTACCAGAAAAGACAACATGCGGACTCCAGTTCTCTCGCCCCACATGAGAACTGCCCCTCAGCATGCCCGTCTACACACCTGGGGTTTTACCCCCGAGACAGGTAAGCCAAAGAGCACGCGGAGATGCTCCAGAGCCTGAACATTTCACGTCCACAGGGACAGCGCCTCGGGTTACTGCGCAGAGATGCAGCCCAACGCTCAGCATCTACCTGTGGGGCCACCAGCCCTGGGGGGCAGGCAGGGAGACAGGACACAACCGCCATCTCTACTTGCCTTGGGCAAGAACAGCACCTAGTTCTCAGGACAGGCAGGACAAGGCCTTCTGCAGGTCCACAGATGAGCGCCCGGCTTCTCAAGGGCACCATACGATGCAAGAGACTGGGTTCAGGCAGCACACCAGACCAGGAACGGGGCGGGTGTCTAAGCAGAGTGAGCAACAATCTGGGTCTCCGGGCAAAATCATAGACTGTGCTGTCTTTCAAGGATGTGGCAGAACCAAAACACCCAAGAACACCCGCATACACAGTCTTTCACCTCCAAGAAGTCTCCGGCTACCAGTCTCCAGCACCCCTCCTCCACACCTACCAGACGGGAGAAAAGGTAGCCAAGAGAGAAAAGAGGACTGCCGTGGGAAACCATGCCTGGAATCAAGGACTTAAAGCCATTGGCCCACACCAGGGTCCGTGGCTCTCAGCCAAAGGGGCCTGACTGAACCAAAACAGAGGAGTCTTTTCTCCTGTCTGCACTCTCAAAGGCATGGGCAAAGCCAAAGCCCTCCTACATTGCCCCAACCCTCTGGAAAAAACTCCATGATCCTAGACATTTCCCATCCGGCCGCTGCCCACCTCACGCTCTGTGTTCCATGCCTTTTTACGAACTGTTTTGTCCGCTCGGAGCCTCTGTTTCCCGCTTTGCGCACCTAGGGCCTGTAACGCATCCTTTCTGTTCAGCACCCTCCTCTTCTATGAAGCTGGCCCCAAACGCTCAGGTACGAGAGGAAGTCTACTCTTTGGGCCATCCCTGGGTACAGCACACACCACACTGGCCCTTTCAGTCTATGCCATCAGGTCATGTGCCCAGCACATCTGCCTCCTCTCCAGGCAGACTTCCTGCCTGTGCTCCTGGGGCCTGGGGCTGGGGCAAAACTATGAGCCAGCACGCTGCGGCCTGGACACAAGAAGTCACCTCAGGTGCAAGCAAGGCAGGGTGGCAGGGGCCTAGGTAGCAGCAGCAGAGGAGAGCCCCTCAACACTATCCAGTGTTCTAGCCCAAGCCTGCTGTTCTTGGGTAGAGTCACCCATCACATGTCAGGACGCTGCCGCCACCGGGATGATGTTACAGTCTATTTTGAGGGTCACACTGGAGCATCTGTCAGCCTGGCCAGCCACACCCTCCATGTGTCATCACTAAGAGCTGGAGACACCCACAGGTCCACGAACTCTGGTTGAGCAAATCTCCCTTTGAGACCTTGAGCTTCAGGGCCTCCTTGGCGTCTTAGCGAGATCAACACAAGATGGTCCTTATCTCCTGGCACCACCAGCCAGGCTCTGACATCTCTATACCCCACCAGATCTGCTTCTGGGGTTCCCAGCTCTGATGACTCAGCAAAAAGCAGCTAAAGCCCATCCATCTGTGCCAAGCTCTTAGCACAAGCACAGCCCTACCTTCTCTCGCTCTCTCTTATATTGGGAAGTTACCAAAAAGGCCAGTCCCCTGGTCAAGCTAGATACCAACCAGACTCAAGTGGATCGAAGCTGGCTTTAGCTGTGCTCTCCCTCCACCTAGCACAGGCTTGGCACATAGTCGGTTTAGAGATAGTCTATGAACCCTGAAATGGAAATTTCAAATTACACTCAGTGTAGTCTTCTACAAAAGACACTGTCAGAACAAGTCTTCTGGAAAACAATGACACTGACAACTGGGCTCATAAACACCTTTCACAAAAGAGGCCCATATGAAATCTACAATCTACAGAGACAAGTCTACAGATTGAGTGGGATGGTAAGTTAGCCAATCAAGCCTAGCCCAGAGCACAACATACTTCTCTGGCCCCACTTAGCACTAGGCACCTTTCAGCTCTGTCCCCCAAGAATACAGTGTCCCCCTAAGAATCCACCCAGACATTCCTTTCCTCTACTCAGGGAAGGAATGCAATGGGGAAAGGCGGCGGCAGCACGGAAAGACGCATCTGGGACCAGGCATGTGCATCTGACAGGTTAGGTTACTTTACTGCACACCCTAAGCCCTGCAGCCAGGGCAGGTCACCAAATATCCCCAGGGCTGAAGGCTCACTCACAAAACAGGTACATCATCATCTACTCAATCACCCTCAGAGATGCCATGAAACAACCAGATAGTACAGGAAAGCTACACAACCGGTTAACACCTGGGTTATGGACCAAGCCCAGGTCAGAAACACACCCCCAATATCAACAGGAAACAAGCTGATCAACGTCTGCCCTGTAACTGCCCTTGGCCTCCTCAAAAACACACCTGGTCCCCACAACATCTGGCTACCTCCTGGTCATAAGAAGGTGGTCATATATTCCAAAAAGAGGATGCGAGAGGCTATGTATTTACCATCTGACAGTGGTCGACCGAAGCAGGCCATCACAGGCCCACAGGACCAGGGAACTTTTTAAAATTAAGAGTTCCAGGTCAGTTTAATGCCTAAATTCACTACATGTAAAAGTGCGGGGAATGGAGGTTGGGAGAAGATGCCCCAATTCTTTAGACTTGGAGGCAACATCTACAGTAAAGCAATCTAAACAAGACACGGGGACCTTTTCCAGCAAGATCCACTTACAACTGAAGTGTTGAAAGTAGATGGAGAAATCCAGATCACTATGCTAAACACTCTCCTTTTGAAAGGCTTTTTTCTCACTAGCTCAACTGTCATCTATGATAAGGACCATCCAGAAAACAATCCATTTTCCTCACTTCAAGCTTGAAAAACGACCCTTCAGTTTCTTGAGCAATAGGACACTAAAGCATCAACAATGCAGCAACACTGTAACTATTTTTGCATTGTTTGTTTTGTTTTAAGAGGCCCTTCTCATTCACCCTAGTTCAAGCACATCAAATATGAGTGCTTATGAGATTGTGGAAAGGGAAAATAGGAGGAGCTTTTAAGTCCCTTCAGTAATTTTAAGTTTCCTATCTGTAAATGCACTAGAGGAAAAAAATGAAAGATGCAACGTTGTGTCACAGGATTCTGGGGTTAAGGGCAGCTGAGATGCTGGTCTATCGCTGCAAAGTCCCATGATCTACCCACGACCACACAGTCCTCCCAGGCAGGGCTACTATAACACCACTGAGGAAAAAGGCAGAGCTGGGAGGCACAGCCATTTGGCACCTTACATGCATCACAAGGGGGAGCCGTTCTTAGGAGAGAGTAAGGATTCTGAAAACTCCAAAACACACACGGTGTTGACACAAAGATAACTTGGGGGGAGCGGGGGGAGGAGGGCTGGCAAAATTCCCGTCTGCCCAAGGCAGCTGCAATCATGCTATTTCATAACTTATATACCTGCTTTGTCACAATCACTGGGTAAAAAGGGAGAAAGGGAGAAAAACAAAAACAAAAATTCTCCCCTGATTTCCTGTGTCTGCTTAGATGACCCTAAAATAGGGATCCTCCCTAATGCCGACTTTAATGAGGACCTTCCTAAAGCTGGTCCAACTGGTGTTGAAGTCCTGGACTGAAAAACAAGTTTATGAGTAGCAAGGTCACCTGATTCTGACCATGTGCATGCTGTTTACTCTGAGATGACAGACCAGTAGCTGCCATAGCTTTGATGAATGCTGCAAAGACTCTACTAGCCCTTTGAAGCCTCTATATGACTAAAGGCCATAAAAAGTAACCCTGGATGCAAGAAGAGTGTGAAAAGGAGGAAACTCACAGACACCACAAATAAGTGGAGGAAATCCCATTGTGGAAGAACACTGAATTGTTAGTGTAAATTTGTTTCCTGACCTGGGAGGTATTTCATTACATCAATAAAGAAAGAAGGTCTCTCCTTCTCCTGCAGTGCACCTACTTGCCATCAAGGGCTGCTACTCTGACTGGGACATAACCACAGTCAGGTAACAGACATAGTCCACTATTCAACCCTCTGCAGCACAGATCCATGTGGCTCAGATGCTCAATAGACCTAGAACTCCGACCACAGGTGTCAAAGTCAGCTCCAGAGACCAGCTCCATGTTGGGGGGGAAAAAGGAGGGACAACTTACCCATCTCTTCCTTTGCTGACAATCTTCACCTCAAAGTAATAAATGCCACAGGCAGCAGGTATAGGGTGGGTGGCACGCACTGAGGCTGCATCTTTGTGATTTTTGCCATGACCTAATAGAAGAAAGCAAGGAAAAACTATCAGCAGAAGGGAAAAAAAATGGAAGTCTCATTCTTCTCTGCTCCATGGCAACTTCACCCCTCCATAGCCAGAGGAAGACTTTACATAGTCCAGGGAATAATTAGACAACTGAACAAACATATATACCTCCCACCTTTGGCTCACCTCCTCCAGAGAACAGCAGCCCTGCAAGAGACACTATCTCCCATGCAAACCAAATGGGGCTGCAGGCAATGTGGGTGCATGTGAGAGGTTCCCGAGTGCTGCTGGCAGTCTCTCCAGAATATAGGCAGCCCACCTGGGAGACCAGGGTAGGAGGAGGTAGTCCCGAAAGACTCCACCCACCCCTTCCCACCTTTAGCACGGAACACTAGGCCCAGTCCGGGATATCTGGCAAGTGCCCAAGCCCATGGATGTCTGGCTAATGGAGAGAATGCGACCCCTCTTTCGTCAGATAGTACCCAAACTAAGCAGTGGTGTAGAGCCCAGCTGGAGTTGGAGTTACCCCAGAACGAGCAGGAAGGCCCGCGGGGTAGAAAATCCA
Source organism: Talpa occidentalis (assembly GCF_014898055.3). Classification (NCBI taxonomy): domain Eukaryota; kingdom Metazoa; phylum Chordata; class Mammalia; order Eulipotyphla; family Talpidae; genus Talpa; species Talpa occidentalis. The sequence goes on from NW_023601754.1 coordinate 6,817,201, forward strand.
GCTCAGCACCGGGTTTGGACACCTGTTGCAGTTCTCCTGACATCGGGTGTCTCAGGGCAGAGCAGACTAGACAATCAGTCCTTGGCCTGGTGGGGTTCCACCACCCTGGACACCCCGCAGGAGCTAAGGCCTAACCCAGAGCACCCCGGCCGGGGAAGAGAGGTGATGGGGCAGGCGCCTGAGCAGCACAGACGCCCCGCAGATGCTCTGGCCTTTCCTCCACCCCGGGGCTAAACAGGCCCATACCTTTGTAGTGGACGCGGAGGTTGCCCTGGGAGAGGCCGATGTAGTTGTACTTGTCCTTGGGGCTCCAGGAGCGCGGCAGCGGCGTCTCATGCTGGTTGACTGCGGGGTACAGGCGCTGCAGGCGCCGGCTCAGCTCCTGCTCCCCCGGGGAAGGCAGCCCGCCCCCAGCACCCCCGCCGGAGGAGTCTCCAGCCTGCGGGCTCCCAGCTCCCGGGTCCGCCGTCGCCGCCGCCATCTTGGAGGGAGCTGCTATTGTGTCACTGGGGGCGGGGAGGAGCGGGACCAGATCCGCCCCGCTCAGCCAATGGCCCGCGAGCCAACCAGGGCCGCAGGGAAACCGAGTCCGAGTCCGGCACCTCTCTTTGGACATTACCACGCCTCGCCACATTTCCGACTCCATATCCCATAATGCAGAGCTCGCCAGAGGCGGACCAAGGCGGGCCGGCAAGGAACCTTGGGAGATGTAGTCCAAATCTGCCCAGTCACAAGCCTACACAGCCAGACATAGAGACACCGAAAACTACAATTCCCACTGGCAATACGGCTCCAGCCTCTCAGTCCACCTCCCTCCCCCACAGCCTCTGCTTGTCCCCCTGCCTCAGTTCTGGTAGCTGGGGTCAAATCCGTTGTAGGGACTGACTCTGAGGGGACCTCGCACTAGGATCGACGTCCTTCTTTGCTACTTGGCCTTACTCCCAGCCCGCGCTGACTGGGGTCGGGGGCGTGGCGCAGCCCTGACTCCGCCCTCACCACCAGGCTGCTGGGGCCTGGTCGCCATGACGACGAGCTGTACACTACCACAGCTTTCCGGGCTGTGAGTGCTGGCTGCCCGACTGCCTGAGAGATATGGCCTCCCTGAAGCCAAAGACGCGGTTGTCCAATTCCGTGACTATGTCGAGGTAGGCGCTGGCAAGGTTGAGGGCGGAGAGGAGGGCTTGAGTACTTGCAGAAAGAAATGGTACGTAATCCGTACCTCGGCATCTCCTACCGCTGTCCGTTGGTCGGGGGCTCCAGCCCCACAGGATCAGTGATGCAGAAACAGGATCTGACTTTTCAGCCCAAAGAGTATGTGATAGCAAGAGAGCGGGCGCACTTTATCATGAGTAGCAACCACCTGTCTTGTATTGAGCATATAGTATGTTCCAAGTGCTTTATATACCAGATTTAACCCTCCCAACAACTCTTATGAAGTAGCACTATCAATTTACACAGGAAGAATAGATGCCTGGAGAGATTATGTGTTTTAGACATATTTATAAATGGTGAAGCTAGGATTTCACACGCACAACTTCACAACCCAGCCACGTGAGACTCCTGAACCTGAGCTGTTAACCACAGGGATAAACTGTCTCTGCGCCCACTGATTTATGACAGATACTTGTCGAATTGCTGGCTGACTCTAAGCAGCCCACGCACATCTACGACCTCAGGGGAGCTCCAGCCTTTATCCAGAGGGCTAGTTTCAGGTCACTGCAGAATATGACAACACACTCTGTTAGCCAGGAAAACCACAAAGTGTACGGATTAAAACACAAAAACTAGCTAAATATCTTTCAAGTCTTGGAACTTCAGAGAAGGCTCTTAAAGTTTCAGGCCCTAGTTCCTGTATTTCAGTTTTAGGGATGATACAGCCTACCTCACAAACATTGTAGAGAACATTTAGGCAGGAAATATGAAGCTCACCTCGCAACTCACATATATATATATATATATATATATATATATATATATAAAATAGACATTCAGTAAATTTAATTAATCTAGTTTCCTTTATTCCCATTCCCCGTGGGGGGTGGGGAAGTAAAGCTAAACTCTAATCCTTCATGGTCTGCTGCCTTTAAAAAAGTCAATAAAGGGGCCTCCCTGGTGGCCTAGGGGTTAAGTCTCTGCATTATCACTACTACAGCCCAAGATCGATCTCCCGCCAGGGAGTTACCCGCATATGATGCAACAGACCTCTCCTGTCTCACCCACTGCTCCCCTCAGCAGTGTGTTTTGGTGGATCTGCTTGTTCTGCTCCCCACTCTCTCTGGTGAATCCTCTCACCCGTCACACCTCTGGCCTACACCCCAGTTCTTCTATGCAAAAATAGTAAATCTTAAAAAAAAAAAAAAAGCCTACAAAAGTCAGGAAATTAAATTAAATGCCAATTTGATTATTTTATCCAGACCTAAAGTGAGTCTAAACAACCAGCCAAGCAGTCTTGAGAATGAATGTAGCTACCCAGCGCAGGATTGATTTTATGAAACTAGTAATATTTGGAAGAAACATAAAGCAGACTCTGAGAGACAGTTTAAGGAAACATTACATAATGGCTGAAGTGGAATTTGGTGGCAGTACAAAATATCATTCTGTTGAGGGAAAGGATGACCTGAACAGGTTTTATGAACCCCACCCCCACCCCAGACCAAAGAGACCCAAGACACCAAAGACTGCAAATCCCACAGTGTCACCACCACCGAAGGGAGGATTGCTGGAAACTGAGGGTGGAGTTAAGCAGTCAGGCTTGGTATATGACCAGACATGTGGGCCTTGGGGGGTCCCTTGGTTTTTCACCAGCTTTCAGCTCAGCAGAACTGGTAGCACACATTCCCCAATTTATATCTCTTTTTCCCTGAGTTATTCCTTTTTTCATTTCCCTTTTTTGTAAATAAACCCTTTATTAAACTTTTTTGTGTGTGCCTGCAGTTGAGTCTTGTTATAAGCGCGTGGGTGAGGACCCACACTCAGGCCATCCCATTTCACATTGGGGTTGCCCTGAAACAGTTGGGAAGGCTCTACAGGTATGTTAGCAGGACGCTTTAAAAGGAGCCTTTAACGTGTGTTTCTCTGGGGCAGGTTTTTCCTCCTCGGCTTTCTATCAGCCTCTCAGCCCTAGCACAGTAGTTGGAACTCAGCAACTTGAATCCACTCAATACCAGGGGAAACCCCTGACAAACGCACTGACTTGTCATGAGTTAAATAACTTTCTCCACTTTTTTTTTTAAACTTTCTCCACTTTTTTTTTTTAACTTTCTCCACTTTTGAAGTAGACATTTAAATCACTGTTCCCATTCCTCTCTGGGGATTGGTGTAACATATCTAATATAACAGTAAAGATTATGATTGTTATTTGCAAGTCTGTTTTTCACTATTGCCCCCTTTGATATTCAGAACTAATGTCCACTGCCTACTGAGCTTTTCCACTTGGCAACCCCTCAGAATTTGCGGAGATCCCCACAGTTTTCTTTTGAAGATTTTATTTATTTTTGCGTAGAAGACCTAGGGTGCAGGCCAGAGGTGCAGTGAGCATGAGAGGATTCACCAGAGACAGAGTGGGGAGAACAGGCAGATCTACTGAAATGCACTGCTAAGGGGAGCAGCGGGCGAGACAGGAGAGGTCTGCTGTGCCATATGGGCTAGCTCCCTGTCCGGGGATCGAACTCAGACCACTGTGGTGGGCCTTTGCAGTGGTAAAGCTGAGACTTAACCCCTAGGCCACCAGGGAGACCTCCCATAGTTTTCTTGCTTGTCTTGTCTTTGTGGTCGTTCCAGCAGAATTGGAGAAGAACAGTTTAGAAAATTGATTGGTCTTAACAGAAGGTACTCCAGAAGCAGATGGATTCATCTTTTGTATCCTGTCTCAAACTCATGACTGTCTGGACAGAACCCCTTCCTTTTCCACACTGTCTACTTATTCCACATGGCTTGCTCACACTTGTTCAATTGAGAGACAATAGAAGACGGGAGTTTAGGGTGTCACTGCTTCATGGAGGAGGACTGAGGAGCCCTGAAGGACAGATTTCCCAACTGGATAAGGGTTCTGGTTGTGGCTCTCAACTTCCCTGGAGCTTGAGTAGACCTGTTTGCATTTTTATGGACAAAGACACAGGATCAGGAGGTTAAATATGCCCAAGGTCACCAGCTAGCAAGGGGAATGAAGGCACAGCTGTCTGGCAGCATAAATCACTGGGCCACCTGTACCACATTACGGGAATTACTTCCTCCTTTTATTCTACCTGGATCTGTGCCCCCATATGCATCCCTCTCCAGTGGCCCCTAAGTGCCATCCTAGTCTGAGCAAGGATCGCCCCCCCCCAACCCTCACAAGAGACCTAGGTGTTAAAAATCTCCATAGGATCCATTTCTTTCCCATCCTGCTGTCATCAAAAACATCTGTGCAGAGCCTCCCTGGTGGCACAAGGGGTTAAGACACAACCTATGAAGATATCCACAGCTGCTGCAGCACAGGTTCGATCGCCAGCCAGGGAGCTACCCACATGGTGCAGCGGACCTCTCCTGACTCGCCTGCTGCTCCCCTCAGCAGTGTATTTCAGTCAGTCTGCCTGTTCTGTTCCCCGTTCTGTCTCTGGTGAATCCTCTCACCCTCCCCTGCAACTCTGGCCTGTACCCCAGTTCTTGTATGTATAAATAAATAAATCTTAAAAAAAAAACACGTCTGTGCAGCTCTTTGCAGTTTGTAGACTATTTTTGCATGATCTCTTTTACTCTTATTTAAGCTTCACGACGACTCTGAGATAGGAAAAGCAAGATCATCTCCATTTCCCTATGTGGAGACTAGGCTGAGAAATTTAATGACTTGCCCAAGGGGGGTCCTGTTAGAAAGATGTCAACCTCTGCAAACCTATCAGGCAGTAAGTTGAAACTGGAGAACCACACCCTGCCCCTCGAGCCCCAGACCTTATGCTTCTTGCCTTCGGTATGACTACTGCAACATGTGTCAGTCACGCACACCAAACTGACATGGTAGCTTCAGCTGCACACTGAGTAGCAGTGTGGGCCCACTGAGTCCTCCAGCCTCCTGGAGCAGCAGTGGGTGAGACTAGTGATGTAGGAAAATGGCTCAGGCCCAGGACCATGAGCTGGTTGACAGGATCTCTGGGAATCTAGAGGCAGGGCTAGGAATGCCCAAAGTCTGGCTCTCAGGGGAGACAACACCATTTCTTGTGGCAGTGAGAAGGGTGGAAAGCTCTGCCCCTAACCCTGCCTTCCCCTTCCTTGTGCAGAACACAGATGTGGCCTTCCGGAGTCACCAGAGATGACCCCAGCTTCCCAAGACACAAGAGCTTCCAAAAACGCAAGACTTCTCAGAAACGGGAAGGGCTGGTTAGTGGTTTTGTCCTGTTGGGACCCCAAATATCAGCTCCCAGACCCTATCTGCCCCCTTCTCTGCAACCCCAAAACACCAATCACTTGAAACATGCCCCCCAGAGCACTTTCTCCCCAGTCAGGGAATTTGGCCCAGAGGCCAGACCACCAGACTCTGGGGTGGGAGGTGTACACTGGCTACATGGGATCTAGAAAGTCTTCCCAAGGGCCTCCCTGGTGACACAATGGGTTAAGCACTGCACTATGAAGCAATCCAAAGCCTCTGCAGCACAAGTTCGATCCCCAGCCAGCCAGGGAGCAATCCACATGGCGCAGCAGACTTCTCCTGTCTGGCCCGCTGCTCCCCTCAGCAGTGTATTTCAGTCAGTCTGCCTGTTCTGCTCCCCACTCTGTCTCTGGTGAATCTTCTCACCTCCCACATCTCTGGCCTGTGCCCCAGCTCTTGTATGCATCAATAAATAAATCTTAAAAAAAAAATAGAAAGTCTTCCCAGATATTCCTGGACAGAGAGTGACTCAGCCAGCCCCTTCCCCTGCAGCTCAGCTTTCTGGACCTCATTTCTTCATCAAGCCTGCCATGAGCCAGACAGACTGCCACATGCCAGCTAGGATCTAGGATTGTCACAGCAGATTTGCCAATATCCTTCAGGGCTGTGGCTGGATCTTTTTGTTTTTATGGACTAAGTGCTTGATAGGGTACTTGAATTGCTGCCCTAAGTTAAAAGCTCCATAAATACTCTGCGTTCAGGCTTGACTGGGCTGGGAGTAGTGATTCTTCACCAGGCTGAGGAAAGGTCTTTCCTCCATTCCTGTTTTTTAAAATGTTTCTATAAAAATGAATGTTGTTTCAGTAAGTACTTTTATTGACATGCTCATAGGATTGTTATTATTTAATCAATAGACAGTCATTGTCCAAATCTCAAAGATGGAAGGGCACACGTGAACATATTTGTAACTCCAGCTCACAGTGGAGCACTGTGGGCTGGCTGGTTAGTGGTTTCCCTTGTGTGAATGTCACCCTGGAGAATTGGGGGCCACATGTGCCACACACTTTGTGAGGCTTCAAACTCCCAACATATGCACCCTAACTCCAGGGAGCAAGAAGTGGGAGAGAAGTGTGGGCTCTGTGGAGACTGAGCTCATCCCCAGCCCAAAATCCAATGACTTGGGAGCCCTGCTCCGGTCCCCCTCAGGTGCCTCCTAGTCCCTGCATCTGAGATCTGGCTCTTCTTTCTTTCATGCAGTGGCGGCAGAACCACCAGGGGGCGTTGTTCCCCTGCAATGTCCATGCTTACGCAGCCGTCCCCGTTTTTACCTGCAGGGGAGTGCAGAGAGAACCCAGCTCTCGGGCACCCCTAGCCAGCCTGGGCTGGGGCCTTCCGAGCTGTTAACAGCCAGGCGGAGGAGCAGAGTACAAAGCAGGGTGACCGCCTTTTCCCCCAGGCAGACTGAACCCGATGACATGCTATTTGGAAAACCTGTCATTTATTCCCCAGGGTGAGGTACTTCTTTTTTTTTTTTTTAGATTTATTTATTTATGCATACAAGAGCTGGGGTACAGGCCAGAGATGCAGGGGGTGAGAGGATTCACCAGAGACAGTGGGGAACAGAACAGGCAGACTGACTGAAATACACTGCTGAGGGGAGCAGCGGGCCAGACAGGAAAGGTCTGCTGCGCCGTGTGGGGTTCTCCCTGGTCGGCGGGGAATCGAACCAGCACTGCAGAGGCTGCGCACAGCTTTGCAGTGCAACACTCAACCGCTGCACCACGAGGGAGGCCCAAGAGCTTTAAATTCTTTACTACAATTCTGTTGCCCCATCCTCCATGTTTTCATTTATTCAACAAATATTTGCTGATTTCCACTCCATGCCTGGCACCGGGGAAGGAGTGGTAAACAAGCTGTCATGGGGCCTCCCTCATGGTGCAAAGGATTAAGTCTGAGCACTATCAAGCTATCGCCAGCCACCGCAGCGTGAGTTCGATCCCCGGCCAGGGAATTGACCCACATGGCCCAGCAGACCTCTCCTGTCTCACCCGCTACAACCCTCAGCAGTGTACGCCGGTCAGTCCACCTGTTCTGCTCCCCACTCTGTCTCTGGTGAATCCTCTCACCCACCACACACACCTCTGGCCTACACCCCAGTTCTTGTATGTATAAGTAAAATAGATCTTTAAAAAAAACCAAACCAGACAGACCTAGTCTCCGTCACTTAGAGAAGATAGGAGTATGATGATTGGAAGTGCAGGGTGTCACACTCGGGAAAGAACAACAGGGAGGAGCCCTGAGATCTCGAGGTTGAATAGAAGTTAAAGCTCTGGTCACATATCTAATAAGGAAGATCTGGGATTTAACCCAAACCTCTCTAAGACCCACTGTCTTAATTATAAAACATATTAAGAAATTGTATAGGGCCTGCCTGGGGGTACAGGGGGTTGGGACGCAGCCTATGAAGCTGTTCACAGCCTCTGCAGTACGAGTTCGATCCCTGGCCAGGGAGCTACCCACATGGTGCAGCAGACCTCTCCTGACTCGCCCTCTGCTCCCCTCAGCAGTGTATTTCAGCAGATCTGCCTGTTCTGTTCCCCACTCTGTCTCTGGTGAGTCCTCTCACCCTCCACACCTCTGGCCTCTACTCCAGCCCTTGTATGCATGAATGGATAAATCTTTAAAAAAAATAAAAGAAATTGTATAAAAAAAATAAAATCAGGAAGTGGGGGGGGATAGACAGGAACATCAGGAAGGGGAGCAATGTTGCCATGGTAACCCCATCGGTCCCTTTCTGCAGTCCTATCAGTTCTCCGCTGGTGATCTCTCCCCATGGCCCACACACACCAGTGGCCAGACCATTCTGTGTAATCGGAAGCCCTGTTCAGAGGACTACCGGAAGCGAGCAGGGTAAGCTGCGGTGGGCCCAAAGCTGAACAGGGGTGTGCTGCCCCAGGCCCAGGTGCTAGGACACTGTGGGGTGCCCATTACACCTCAGCCCACTCTCCCTGCAGTAGCTGGCAGCAACAGCCCCTGAACACTGCCAAGCCCAGGTACCTGGAGCAGCTAGAGAACTACCTACGCAAGGAGCTCCTCCTGCTGGACCTGGGCAAGGATTCTGCCCAAGAGCTGAGGCTGCAGGTCAGAATAACTGTGGGAAGGGGAGGGGGGCGGTGGGGGGAAGCTATTCACCAGTTCTGAGCACTTCAGATACTCAGGAGACCAGCCTTGCCCAGCTCTGACTCTTTTGAGTTCCCCTTCCTCTTCAAACTTAAGAGAAACATGATGTATGACATAGCCAGTGAGCCGGCTATGTGGAACCGATCTTCTCCTGATGTTCAATATTCCTTACCCGGGCCAGGACTGGATGCTGTCTCTGCCCCTTCAGTTCTGTGCTCCTCAGCGCTCATTGGGGCTGCTGGGCATCAGCAAAGGGAGCCTGAATCTTGGCAGCTGGGCAAGCAAGGGTCACAGAGTACCCACAATCCAAGGGACAATAGCCCCAAGCTTGGACAATTATCCCAGACAGAGAGAGAGATCTAGATGCAGCCTAAATTCTAGTAGATATTGAGGAAGGAGTCACTAATTCCCTGCTCAAACATGGGTGAGGAGGGGGAATCCCTGATGTTTGCTGAGTACCTGTGTGCCAGGACTTGGATGGGCCTTACACACCATCTCACAGCTGCTGGTACCTCCCCCACCAGGAATAGAAGCTCAGAGAGGGCCAAGGGCAATGAGGGTTGAGCTGGGACTCAAACTGTCAGGGCTGGTTCTGGGTCTGTACTCATCCCAGGACACGGTGCTGCCTCCCAGAACTTCCCATGTGTGCAAGTGAGACAGGAAATCACACCTCTACTTGGTAGGCAGAATGTGGAGCTAGAACCTTCACTCTCCTCCTGCTCTCACAGGGCTATAAGATGGTGAGGGGTGTTGGCGAGAGACCAGCTGAGATGCAACACATAGAAGAGACTGGCTGCCTGGAGAGCCAGAGACAGCTCGGTGCCTGCACACAGAGAGGGAGGTCCTGACCCTGGGATCTGCCAGTCCTCAGAGATGGCAGCAGAAGAAACCTCTGGGAAGCAGCTGAGAGGGATAGAACTGCCCCTCAGTTCCATGGCACTGAGGGACCCAGCTGGTGCCTGGGGCGTTCATCTGAATGTGGGTCACCTGGTAGCCACATGCTGGGACACTGAAGTCAAGCAAAGGCAAACTCAGGTCCCACTGAGGCTGGCAACTATGGGCCAGTAGCTGATGGGTTCCCTTTTCTTGCCAGCCTTACAGAGAGATCTTTGAGTTCTTCATTGAGGACTTCAAAACATACAAGCCATTGCTCTCCTCCATCAAGAATGCCTATGAGGTGATGCTGGGTAAGACTGTAGCTCCCTCACCTGGGCACTCAGCAGCAGAACTGGAGTAGCTCTACACCAGGCCTTGACGTCAAGCCCTACTCAGTCTTTCGACGTACACTGTCCTGTGATAGGTGTCCTGTGACGGGGCACTGGACCACTGCTTGCCCTTAGGACACAGGTGGGGCAGGACCTGCAGGAAATAGAGCACCTTTCCTATTGAGAGTGACACTCAAGAGGGAGGGAGTACCTCTGAGAAGTGAAGAGGCTCCCCCACCAGGGCTTAGGCAGGGCCAGGCATGGGGCAGCAGCAGGACTGAAGGCTGCAGGGGGGAAGGGCTCAGGTGAGACCCTGGTCCTCATCTGGACTCCAACCCCAGTTTATGTGCAAGCGCAGGGGGCCTTAAGCAAGGGCCGTACTGTGTGCAAGGCATGCACAGACACCTGGGGTGTGCAAGAGCCATAGCTACTCACTGACCTTGGGATCAGTGTCTCCTGGCTGTTTGTCATCCATGACCCCAGAGGAACTCTGCCACGTGTCCCTGTCTAGCCCAACAGAGGGAGAAGATTCGGACTCTGGAGCCCCTGAAGGCCAAGCTGGTCACCATGAATGAGGACTGCAACGAGAGGATCCTGGCCATGAGGGCTGAAGAGAGATACGAAATCTCCATGCTGAAGAGAGAGAAGATGAATTTGCTAAAACTCGTTGACAGAAAAAATGAGGAGAAGATGGCACTACAGAGTGAGGTAAATGGGAGCAGTCTGGTGACCAAACCCCTGTATTCCTGCCACCCCACCCTAGGAGGGACCTAAGGCCTTTGGCACTGAAGTGACCCCTTAACTCCCTCCACCCTTCTGCCTGGAATAACACTGAGACACCACTTCCCCCCAGACCCCTGCTGCCTCCACATTCTGGCCGCCTCCTCAGCTTAGCACTGGCTCTGTGCGCCAGAGTCCTGCTCCTCAGTGGCCCCTCTCCATGGGTGGCAGTGCTGGCACTTTGCTGGAGTCTCAAGAATGGCCAACCAGTCTCCTCCTCCTCCTTTTCCTGTTCTCAGGTCCTCATGAGGCCACGCAGCACCTGTCCCGTTCCCTGTGGTGACTGACTGCATATGAACCCCAGAGGCAACCCCTGACCACACAGCCACCTTTCCCAACAGGTGACCAAACTGAGGAAGAGCTTGGCTCAGGAGTACCTGCACTACCTCACTGAGCGCGATGCCCGCAAGATCCTCATTGCAGACCTGAATGAGTTACGATACCAGCGGGAGGACATGTCACTAGCCCAATCCCCAAGTAAGCCCCAGAGGCTTCCTTTCCCCAGGGGGCACTGGAGAGGAGTCTGGCTCTCACCACTCACCCCAATTCATTCATCTCTCCTAACATCTGCTCAGTTCTCAGCTAGCCATGACGGGAGATATGGATCTTCTGAGCTGCACTGGGGATCATAGAACCACTGTTTAAGTAGGAAACCATTGCTGGCAGCGGCAGGAGCGTAGATTCCCCAAGGGCAGGACAGGACTGGGACCCCACGCCCTGGGCTTCTCTGTTGAAGCCTGAAACTTTAAGCTGGTAGTGCTGTGGGACCGAACCAGGGGTTCCTAAGCAGGGACAGCAGAAGGACCTGGGACATGCCCCAAGGGATGCTCTAACCCTGCCCTGGGCTACAGGCCCCAGAGCCAGGGTGATGCCAGCTGCTCGGGCCCCCTGGCAGGCGTCTGGGGGGAGGACCCCACGAAGTTAACACTGGCTCTGAAGATGACTCGGCAAGACCTGACCCGCACGCAGATGGAACTCAACACCATGAAGGCTAACTTTGGAGACGTGGTGCCCAGGAGGGACTTTGAAATGCAGGAGAAGACCAATAAGGATCTGCAGGAGCAGGTGCTGGTGGGCAGGCAGGGTCAGGCGGGGTTGTGCGGTAAGTAGCAAGGACCAACCTCCTTGCCCACAGCTGGACAGCCTGAGAGCGGACTATGAAGAGGTCTGCAAGGAGCATGAGATGCTGCTGCAGCTGCATATGAGCACACTGAAGGAGCGGGATCAGTTTTATGCAGAGCTGCAGGAGATCCAGCGCACCTCCACGCCACGGCCCGACTGGACCAAATGTGAAGGTAGCTGTGGCCACTGGGGGCCCAGGGACTGTTCAAATGTGTGATCTGGACTCCAATTCTCTTTCCCCACCTGCAGAGGTGGTGACTGGAGGCACGGAGCGCTGGACCATGCTAGCGGAGGGCAAGAACAGTGACCAGCTGGTGGACGTACTCTTGGAGGAGATAGGCGAGGGGCTGCTTCGGGAGAAAGACTTCTTCTCTGGTCTGGTAGGGGAGTCCCTGGGCTGGGGGGTGGAGTTTGAGGGAAGGTTTGGGGTCAGAGTCAGAACAGCCAAGCCTGGCTGCTGAGAATCCCTGGGGTTCTGCCCTGTTTGAGGGTGGGTCCCAGAGAGGAGCTGGCACTCTTCCTTCTAGGGCTACGAGGAAAGCATCCCCCCTTTCCTTCGGTTTGAAGGCAATGTGACAAACATGAAGCCAACCAGGAAGGCTGTGGTCAACCTCATCAAGGAAATCTGGAAGGAACGTCTTAGTGAGGAGCAGGTCAGATCTCATCTGGCGTTTCGGTCCGAGGTGCTAGGGTAAGGCAAGGAAGGTCAACTGACCATGGGGCAGGTTGACCGACCAGTCTTTCCCCAGACCCTGCAGAAACAGAAATTCTCAGATTTCTTCTACAATTTCTTGGAGCGTCGCTTTGGGCCTGGTGATGCCATGGCCTGGGCCTACACTATTTTTGAAAATATCAAGCTTTTCCGCACCAATGATATCATGAGTCAGTTCTATGAGGTCTTGATGGGAAAGGTAAGAGTGGGCCTGGCCTTTCACCCTGTGTCCCCAGCATAGGCCAGCTCTGTCCCCACTCTAGGGAGCGGAAGCCAGTGATTGCTCCCCTCCCTGTAGAACCGAGAGAGTGTGTACATCAGGCAGAAGGAGATCACAGCACAGCTGCTGAAGGAGATGACGAATATTGACAGTCAGAACGAGGGAGTAATAACCATGGAGCAGTTAAGGTAAGAAGTCGGCCTGCCCATCCCAAAATCCTGCCAGCATCGCCTCTGGCCAGGAACCCAGGTATGCAGAGAAAAGGGGAGCCTGGCAGAAGGGTCACAGCCTCATTGTTGGCTACCCTTCAGAGCGCTCCTGGGGCTGGCAGGGGTGTGCAGGGAGATGGGTGGGCAGGACTTGGCCAGGCCCATGTTGGCACTCACGTCACCCCCCAGCACTGTCCTCAAGAGCACCTTCCCCTTCAAGAAGGACGAGAAAATTCAGCAGTTGATGGAGGCAGGGGACTGGCAACCCGACAGCAGCAACACAGAATTGCTCAAGTACCGCTCATTGTTTGTGGAGGTTTGTGGGGGTGTCAGAGGCGGCCCAGCCCTACCCTAACTTCTGCTGAACCCTAACCACTGTCTTGTGGCCCTTCCCAGGACGAGGAGGGCCAGAGCACACTCTTTGTGCAGAAGCTGCGGGAACAGTACTTAGATGAAAAGGATGAGTACTTACAGGAGCTGAAGCAGGAGCTGGGCCTGGAATTGTGAGTGACCTGGGGCCCTCAAGCCCACTCAGCCAGAGGCGAGACCTAGGCTGGGCCACAGGGTGGCATGGCCGGCTCCTGGGTCTCCCCTGTGCTCTGGGCACGCTGCCAGACACTACATGCTGCTCAAGTCTGGCGGTCTCGTGGGGTGTAGGGTACAGAGAGGAAGGGTCAAGCCCTTTCTTTTTCTATCCTGTGGGGCAGCCGTGAGGATGTGACCCTGTTCCGCCTCCGTGAGGCCCTAATGAACATTGATCCCAGCTTGGACAAGCAGACCCTGAACAGCTATTTGAGCGAGGCCATGCAGATCCCTGTGACAGAACTGCCAGAAGAGGGCGAGAAGGAGAAGGGCATTGTGGTCAATGTCAAGACTGCACTGGAACAGCTTCACATGGCAGACATCAGGCGCGTGGGCCCTCGAGAACAGGACCCTGCGAGCTAGGGCCCCTGAGAGTAGCCTGAGTGCTACATGCTGCTAACCCCTGACTTCTAGCATAAAACTGTTGGTCTGAATCCAGGCTGTTCTCCAGGTTATGCTGGGAGTCAAGGGGAGAAGGGGTGGCTTCTGCCCGGCGGGCCCCAGGATATACACCAAACTCAGCATATTCTGTTTGTGACATTTATTGACGCTGGGGGATGGGGAGGGCACCCAGAAGGGTATGTGGGGCCAAATGGTCCCAAGTGGCGACAGCACAGGCACTGAGGTCCGGCCACTACTGGGCAGGGAAGACAGCGTTGCCACTGAAGGCGCAAGGGATGAGGAGCTGCCGGTACTCCAGGGGCAGGTGCCGCTCCACGAGCACATGCAGGGAGACTTGGTTGGTGACCAGGCCCTGCCTGCAGCAGAGGATACAGAATCAGCGCCGCACTCCCACCCCACACCGCCCTGCTTTTGCCCACTTACCGTCTCATCAGCAGCTCCAGGTCCTCTGGCCTCACAGTCTTGCGGCCAGCATGAGCAGCAAATACCTCCAGGTCATCACAGAGATGCTCGAAATACTTGTCCAGACTGCCGACAAGGCAGGTAGAACAGTCTGAACTATCTGCTCATGATCTTGGTAGCTCCTCTCCCCACCCCAAGTACCAGGACTCACCATTTCTCCACCATCTCAAAAGCCTTCTTCTCCATGGGCATCTTAGCATAGAAGCTAAAGAGTTTTGCATAGTGGCTCAACCCAGTCTTGTGGGGATCTTTGCGGATCCTGGGGACGCGGGCTCTGGGAGGAAGCTTGGCTGACAGAGGTTTCTGAGGCTCTGAAGATGAACTGGTGCAGGAGTGGACAGTTAGCTGAAATGCAGCCTTAAGAGACCCCTAATCAAAGACACTGGCTCCTGCCAATACTGGGGCACACATGCTACTTGGCCAGCCTAACAGCTCTGACCACCTGCTGGGGGGAAGCCGGGATGGGGGTCTTTCCCTAGGGCCCTGGTTCTTCATGTGAGACTACAGGCCTGGTCTAAGCTCATCATACAAACTGGTACATGCTCACACCCATGACACTCAGGCATTGGCACGGACATGCCCTCCCCTCCACCCATCGCTTCCTGTCACATTCTAGTATCTTCCTTCAGGAAGCCTTCTCAGAGCACACATTAATCCAGGCATATCCCCTTACCCAGGCTCCTCTAAGCCCTTGGAAGCAGGTATCTGGGACGACAAATGTGCTCTCAATGAGACCCACCTAGCCTAGCTCCACTGAGAAATCACCTGTACATGCTTTGAAGGGGCAAAACGCTGTGGTGCGTGATACAACCGCAGTGCCTGCCCCTCCCCAAGAGGCCCATGAGGAACAAAATTGTGAGATCTTACACTGCAGGGCTAGGCGGTGCGGCTTGCTCAAGAAGCTGACATTGTCTGGTCTGAAGAAACTCGGGGATGATACCGGAGACCAACTCTGGACTCGCTGCAGAAGAAGGTCAGAGTTCACTAGAGAGCTCAGGCCTGACCATCTGACCCAACCCTACGAGCTCACAGCTTCTTTGTCCTGTTCCTTGAGGGCCCCCACCAAGCTCTCGCTAACCCAGCCCAGTGAGAGACCCCTGAGACTCCTCATTGCTCAACAGGCCCTGTGCCAAGAGACACAACTGAGAAAAGCCCCTCCTCCAAGGCCAGACACTGAACACAGCTATCCTTCATTCACTCCCCAGGTCCTTCCCCCAGCCCTGCGCTGGGTCCCTTACCTGTCCGGCCAGTGGTGTCCTCCTTCCCTGGGCATTCTTCTGGCACTTTGGCCTCAACAGCCCCCCAGGATCCCTCCAGTTCTGTCATATCTGTGTCTCCCTCATGTTCTTCTGCCCCAGGAGATTCTTGTGCTACTGTGGCCTCCTTCACTTTGCTCAGGCTTAAGCCTTCTCCCATCCTTTCTTCTGCCTCCTTACCAACTCCATCCTGTAAAGGCTCTACTCCATCTTCATCAGAGACACTACTGCTGGTATTTGGGAAGTTCACAGCAAGGGCATCAGCCTCCTCTGCCTTTCCTGCCAGAAGCTGGGCTGAATCAAAGGAGAAAATTTAAGCTTGAGAAGTAGTAGTCCGAGGCTGTAGCTCTGGAAAGGGAAGATGAAGTCGTCAAACTCAGTCTCATCCATTGAGCAGAGAAGACCAGAGTCAGTGCCAGGGTACTTGTGTGGGGCCTCTTACTGATTCTGAAGTTTGACGGAGAAGGAACCAATAGTGAGGAAGTTCTGGGATTACACACATATGGGCTTAAAAAGGGCAAAACCAGGGCCTCCCTGGTGGCGCAAGGGGTTAAGCACCGCACTATAAAGCAATCCACAGCTTCTGCAGCATGAGTTCAATCCCGGGCCGGCCAGGAAGAAACCCATATGGCAAGGCAGACCTCTCCTGTCTCACCCGCTGCTCCCCTCAGCAGTGTATTTCAGTCAATCTGCCTGTTCTGTTCCCTGCTCTATCTCTGGTGGATCCTCTCACCCCCCCACATGTCTGGCCTATAATCCAGCTCTTGTATGCATAAATAAATCTTAAAAAAAAGAGGGCAAAACCAGGAGTCTCCTGAGTGGCGCAGGGGTTAAAGTCTCAGTGCTATCAAGCTATCACCAGCCAGGTTCGATCCCCAGCCAGCCAGGGAGCAACCCACATGGTGCAGCAGACCTCTCCTGTCCCGCCTGCTGCTCTCAGTGTATTTCAGTAGTTCTGTCTGTTCTGCTCTGGTGAATCCGCTCACACACACACACTCCTGCACCTCTGGCCTACACCCCAGTTCTTGCATGTATAAATAAATCTTAAAGAAAAAAAAAAGAGGGCAAACCACCAGTGCCAACTCTCGTCCCAGTGAGGCTTGGCTCCAGGTCACCTGCCCCACATACTCACTGTTGTTCTGCAGCCCAGGCCTGCTGCATGATGTTCCGGGACTAACGGGCTTCTCATCATCTTTAGCTCCCATGTGAGAGGGGCACGGCAAGGAGTGGGGCACTCTGGGGGAAAGGCCAACCAAAGGCTGGGAGAAGGGCTGGGTGTCCTCCAATACCATGTCCGTTGGCAGGGCAGCAACAGCAACAGGAGTTCTGAGGCTGTCACCTAGAGGTCAAGGGCCAGTTGGAACTCTGTATCCCTGCTGGTACCCTGTCACTAGGCCCTGGGTATTAGAACCCATGAGTCCCCTCCACAAGTGGAAAGACACCACCTAACACTTTAAGCCTTATCTCCCTTCCACAGCTCTTTGCTTCTGCTCCTGCTCCCTAGCCTGCTTCTGAGCATTCCCAGGTTCCACAGCTTGCCCCATCCAAACCACTCACCTGTGCCTTTTTTCCACTTCTCACTCTCCTCTCCTCCTTGAAACCCTTCCTTTACTCTGGTGAACCTGACTTATCTTCTGGAATCAGGCTCTCTGATTCCAGCTCTGCCAGGAAAGCTAGTCTCTTTCAACCTCCCAAAAATCTAATCATCACACCATTCACTTCTCCTACCCTCAGCCCTATATCTCCTCAAGGGTATGGGGTTCTAAAAGACACTGAAACTAAGACTGGGTTCTACCCAGACAAGGGACAACCTGTGGAAAGAACTCCTCACAGACCTACAGACCAGACCTATTCATTGCCCTTGACTCCATACACTGAGCAATGGGGACACAGCTTTCTTCACAGGCCAGAAGAGGAAAATCTTAACCTTACCTGAAGGAGCCAAGGCGAAGGAAGTATCTCTCAGATCCTGCAAAAATGCACCCACATCTACAGCTCGACGGGTGAGAGGTCTGCGGGCCAAACCAGGCCTCTGTACTGACTGCGGCTGGAGAGGTATGGCAAAGGTCAGGTTGAGGGAGCTGGTGGGAGGAGAAAGCACAATGGAAGTCAGGTGCCTAAGACCCTGTCCTCCAACCTTCCTAGAGTTCCCCCACCGGCCCCGGGGTTCTCATCTCTTATAACACAGCCATCATGCTGCCAGGTTATAACTGACTATATGACCAGATTCCATCCCAGTCAGCACCTTCGCTCCATCAACCCCTAGAATAGGCAACAGTACCTGGTGAGGGAGGAGGCATTTGCATTCCCACGAGGCTCTGCAAGAGGGTGCAAAAAAAAGAAACCATGATGAATTACCCAGGCCCAGAAGAACCTTCCCTCTGGTCTTCTCTTTCTCTTCAGAGGACAGGTGAAGGGGATCCCAGAATTTATATAGAACTTCACCTTGGGAGAGAGGCATTTCCTGGTCCATTCCCTGTTGAAACACTGATAATCTCAGTCTCTGCTTCTTCCTGCCAGGAGCTAGCAGACCTGGAGCTAGGACTGTGGTGGGCTCAAGCTCAGGAAGTTGCAGTTCCAGGCTACAAGGATAGAGCTGATCTCAGATAGGCCAGGAATTTCTGGATTTGGGGACTCCCAAGAGGATCTCTGATAAGAGCTGCCCAACAACCCAGCCCAAAGAGGGAATTTACTCTGTACCTGTCCCGACTACTTTCTAGTCTTGAGGGCTGAACAATCTGTGGTGCTGGAACTGGCTTCACCTTTGGTTCTGGTATCACAATGGAAGATTCTGGGGCTGCAGAAATAGCAAGGAGAGGGTGAGGCTGGCAGGGAGACTGCCCCAAATGAGGGATACTATGACTGGTGGTATCCCTCATTCTGAGCATCAGACCAGGGCTCACTTACCTGTCAGCAGGATGTTCTTCAGGAGAGTTCGTGGTGTCTGCTCCTCCAGGTGCTCACTGGCTTGAGTACGTGTCAATCTGCCAGTAGACTTTGGGTAAAAGCATCAAGCAATCAGTGTGCTGTTTTGCCTTGAGATTCCCTCAAGGTGGGTTCCAGAGCAAGATTAGACCATATGGCCAAAAGGCAGCGAGATCCCTTTAACAGTCATTGGGCTGGACACTTACCCTGGTTCTCCGGGAACTCTGCCTGGCAGTCATCTTTGTTTGGCTGCTCCACCTCCTGAAGGAGGGTGTTTCAGGTGGAGCTCCATGGGCACTGTGTAAACACAAGTGCCTTTGAGAATTATGTAGAAAGGGGAAACTAGAGGATGCAGAGGAGTCCCTTCATCAAGGATCTTGTCCTGAAGTCTTTTTACTATAGGATCAGAAACTACTTGCCACTCCCATAGTCCCTCATCCCAGATCTATGCTGCAGATGAAGGAAGACCAAGGAATACAGGAAAAGAGAGGGAATATGATGACCCAACCAGAGAAAGGAGCTGAAGAAGGCTGACTTTGGCAGCGGTGACTTTAAGGTTAGTCTCACAAACAAGAAGAGCGACTGGAAGAGTACCATTCCCAACTTTAGAACAACAATCTAGAAGGATCTTTAAGTATTTCTAAATCTTTGTTTTTAAAGATTTTATTTTTATTTATACAAGAACTGGGGTATAGGCCAGAAGTGCGGGAGGGTGAGAGGATTCACCAGAGATAGAGTGGGGAGCAGAACAGGCAGACACCAAAAGCACTGCTGAGGGGAGCAGTGGGTGAGACAGGAGAGGTCTGCCATGCCATGTGGGATTCTCCCTGGCTGGCCGGGAATCTAACAGGCGCTGCAGAGGCTGCGGACAGCCTCATAGTGCGGAGCTCAACATGCTGTGCCACCGGGGAGGCCCAAGTATTTCTAAATCTTTTAAGTATCCACCAGAGCCTGACAGCAATCTCCACAAGGTTCACCCCAGTCCTAGACTCTTGAGTCCGATACCTCTTAGATTCCAGAACTACATAAATGTTCCCAGGGCACAGCTACCACCTCATCACTTCTAGGTCTACAAGCATAGTGAGGGGCCTCCCTGGTGGCACAAGGGGTTAAGACTCAGCGGCATGAAGCTATAGGAAGTCACTGCAGCATGAGTTCGATTCCCCAGCCAGGGAGCTGACCGACTATGGCACAGGAGACCTCTTCTGTCTCGCTGGCTGCTCCCCTCAGCAGTGTATTTCAGTAGATCCACCTGTTCTGTTCCCAAGTCTGTTTCTGGTGAATCCTCCCCCTCTCTCTCTCTCTCTCTCTCTCTCTCTCTCTCTCTCTCTCACACACACACACACACACACACACACACACGCACCTCTGGCCTACACTCCAGCTCTTGTATGCATAAATAAATCTTAAAAAAAAAAAAAAAGTATAGTGAATGGCTGCCCACTAGTATAAAAGAACTATACAGCCCCATTCCGGCAGATGCCAGCTTCCACAGCCTCTGCACGATGAGCTCATCACAGTCCTCACCCACTGACACGCCAAATTAATTCCCTGCTTCCAGCAAAGCATATTTCCAAGTCCCTGCCTCGCAACTTCTTCCCAGGCTGTGCTCTCCAGCTGGGAGCTACAGAAGGTGCCACTGCAGGGCAAGGTGGGACCACCAAGGAGGTGTTTGGCAGAAGACACCTGGACACACTCTGGTTTGGGGACAAAGGGACCGGTTCCTGAGCGCCAAGTTTTCACCTCTAGTCTCTTCACCCAAGAGTCTTAGCATCCCGGTACCGAGTGAGGACACAGAGGGCCGACCCGAGCACGGCTAGACTACTGGAACTAGCTCGCGGGGCCCTGGGGTCTGCGCCTCTCCAGGCCTGTCTCCCTTTCCAAACAGCGCCGGCGACGGACGTGGGAGCGGGAACACCGCCCCCCCCGCCCCCCGCCCCAGTTCCTCACATACCGAGCCCGAGCACTCCGGCGTCGCCGCGGGGTGCGTGGGTCCGCTGTATCCAGCACGTGGCGCAGCAGGGTGCGCGTAGTGGGCTCGCTGTCAGAGCCGTAGCTGTCCGCCATGGCCTCGGCTGCCCGTCCACTCAACCGCTTGGGTAGCTCCGGCCCTCCGCCTTCCCGCCGTCGCGTTTGAGCAACTCTCGCGAGACGGCCGCACAGCCCCACGGGAATTGTAGTTCTAGCCCCCCCCCCCCCCCCCGCCGCGCAGGGAGATCGCGTCCTGCAGTGCTGTGGTAGTTGCTACCTGGCTTTGGAGGCATCCTTACGTGGGGGGGAGCCCGAACAAATTTGGGCAGCTAATGGAAGCCTTAATTGCCTCACGTGTTAAGTTGAGGACGACACCCACATTCAATGAGATAATGCCCAGCTGACAGCCTGACACATCGTAAGCCAAAACATCAATAAAATAAGAGTCACCATTATTAGAATGGCTTTCATTTCCATCTGCCTCTCTGAAGATGAGACACACAGGCAGGAAAACATAATTTTATCCTCTGTGTGACCTACTCAGGTTTGCCATTTGCAAAGACCGCTCTGTCTGTAGGGTCTATATCTCTCAGAATAGACCAGTTTACAGGTTCAGAAGCTAGTGGGCAGAAAACTTAAGACCTCTAAACATTGCAGATGAATTCTGGCTCTTAAAAGTTCTTTTTTTTTTTTTTAAGATTTATTTATTTATACAAGAACGGGGGTACAGTCAGAGGTGCGAGAGGGTGAGAGAATTCACCAGAGACGAGCGGGGAGCGGAACAGGCAGATGGACCCAAGACACTGCTGAGGGGAGCAGCAGGCGAGGCAGAAGAGGTTTGCACGCCATGTGGGTTTCTCCCTAGCCGTCCAGGAATTGAACCCGCGCTGCAGAGGCTCCAGACAGCTTCACAACATGGTGCTCAACCCGCTGCGCCACCAGGGAGGCACTGACTCTTAAAGGTTCTATTAATGCTGGAGACTGCATTATATTTTTCATTTTTCCCAGCCCCCCCCCCATATGTTTTCAGCGGCACAGAATTAGAACTTGGGTCCTTTTGCCAGAATCTGCTCCTAGATGGGGTGTAAAGAATCAGAAACTCAAACAGGCATGGGCATATTTATGCTTGTGCTTAAAAATAGAGCAAAGAAAAAGTTGGACCTTGTTTCTGAAAATAAGAAAACTGCAGAAGAAAAGCCCATCAGCCTCCCCGGTGGCACAGCAGTTGAGCGCTGGGTTGCGAAGCTGCCCGCAGCCTCTGCAACACCGGTTCGATCCCCGGCTGCTCCACGGCCACCAGAGAGGGTCCCACATGGCGCACAGACGGTACCCAGTGCTTGTATAAATAAATAAATAAAATCTTTAAAAAAAAAAAAAAAAAAAGAAAAGCCCATCAATATTCCTTTTCATATAGATCTGACCTCCGTGTAATTTATCTTGTTAGCCCTTTGCAGGCACATTTCCATGGTCACTATCCACATACTGCACTGTGTTTTATTTATTTGTAAAGTGTTGGGCTGCAAAACATGGAGAAAACATAAAAATCCTTTCAAAAACTGAGACATGAGCTTACTTGTTCACAGTGTTATTTTGTATTTGCATAGAATAGTTGGTTAAAGTAGATACTTAACTATTTTCAGACAAAGCACAGGGCTCATAAGAGACCATGTGGGATCACGCAGGGCGTGGAAGAGTTTGGGCGCATTACTCTAAATGTAATAAAAGACCACTGAAGAGACTTAAGCAGAGGTGTTATATAATCATATTTTCCTTGGCAATCATGTGTAGAACAGATATATGGAGGCCAGATTGGGTGTAGGGAGACATGTGATAAGGTTCTTGCCTTTCACCCAAGGTAAAGATAAAGGGTGGGCAAGACAATGGCGCCTGGGAGAAAGTGAGGTATTCCAATTTTTTTTTAAAGATTTATTTATTTATGCATACAAGAGCTGGGGTGTAGGCCAGAGGTGCAGAGAGGTGAGAAGATTCATCAAAGACAGAGTGGGGAGCAGAACAGGCAGATGTACTGAAATATACTACTGAGGGGAACTGTGGGCGAGGCAGGAGAGGTCTGTGGTTCCATGTGGGTTAGCTCCCAGGGAGGGGATTGAACCGGAGCTACAGTGGCTGCCAATAGCATCAAAGTGCTGAGACTTAATCCCTGCACCACTAAGGAGGCTCCAAGTAAAGTAAATCTTAAGACAGGTAGTAGTAGACACATACCAGTAATTGCATAACAATGAAAATTATATAAAAGATACAATGATCTTTTGCAGAATTTTATTTCTACTGCACACATTTTATAAAAATTTAAACATTTAACAAAATGTTATTGTATAAATAAAATGTCATTGTATAAATGATTCACCAAATGAATGCACATCATTCACCATGGGCTATACACACTAGAGAATGCATTTCTGAATTTGAAGAGATTCAAGTTGTGGACCTCAGCTGCACAGGCAAGCAGAAGTAAAACTTTTCCTGTTATAACTCTCTGAACCCCACACAAATAAGGATCACATTGGTTATAAACAGAAATACAGTGGTAGTGTCTGGATATTAAGACCAGAAAAAGAGTTCTTTTTTTTTTTTTTCTTTCTTTCTTTCTTTTAGTTCACCTCGTGGTTGTTTTTCTAAAATATTTTAAGTATGGGTCTCTTTTAAATAAAAAACAAACTAAAAAAAGTAACAGTTAACTTGGAGTCTAATTTCTTTTGCAAGCTTTTAAATACCCTGGTCCATTTTGTTTTTATAGGAAATAATTAGAAATAATAAATACTAGGCTTCAATTTCATACCTGTAGCCAGTGATCTGGATCTGGAAAGAATAAAAGGGAAGAGGGAAAGTCAGGAAAAAGGATGAAGTGGAAGGAAGAAATGGGAGAAAGGGGAAACTGAGCAAAGGAGGCTTAGCTTGCAAGTAATTCCCCTGGAGCAAGTGGAGGGAAAGGAGAGGGTTTCTGTTAACCCTCCTCTCACTTAAGGTTCTTCAAACAGCTTCCAATTGCCTGCAGAGCAAAATCGCATTTATTTTAACTGGGGTCAGCTTGGTATCCCTCAGAAATCCCACTACCCAGGCCTCCCCTTCCAGGCTCTTGCTAGCTCTTTCTGTCTTAGCTTGGTTCCAAGACAAGAATGGCTACTTCTCCCTACCCAAGCTTTTTTTTTTTTTTTTTTAAGATTTATTTATTTATGCATACAAGAACTGGGGTACAGGCCAGAGGTGCGGGAGGCGCGTGGGGCGGGGGGGGGGGGGGGGGGAGGATTCACCAGACATTGCGGGAAGCAAAACAGGCATACTGACTGAAATACACTGCTGAGGGGAACAGCAGGCGAGACAGGAGAGGTCTGATGTGCCATGTGGGTCAGTGCCCTGGCTGGGGATCAAACTCGTGCTGCAGTGACTGGCAGTAGCTTGATAGTGCTGTGCCTTTAACCCCTGCGCCACCAGGGAGGCCCTAACCCAGTCTTTTTTTGCCATTTTTTTTTTTTTTTTGTTCTTCTCAGGCCTCTCCCTTCCATTTTCTCATTGGAGGGTTTATATCTATTCGTGTGCATTCACATCTACTGTTCCAAAGACTAACTCTTGTCCCTGTACAGTCAGTCAGGCTCCAGGAGAGAGGTTGGCTAGGTCTGGCTTCAGCAAGATTCCAAACTCCCTGCGCCCCTCCCGGCACACAGCAGAGGTGCCTGCTGGTGACTAAGTTCAGGTCAATAAATGAGTCAACGCAAGTAGCTGCTGAGTCAGGAGAGAGTCGCCAACAGACAGCAAAGGGCTCCTAAGGTCCTTCGGGGTACTGAGGTTCAGCTCCTCCATCCCACCTTCGCAGAACGCAGTCGCCTGGGCGCCGCTCGGGGCCGGGGTACCGCTTCCGGCAAGCGGCAAAACCTCGCCCGGATCCCGGCCCGCAGTAACGCGGCCATTCCCTTAGGCGGCGCTAAAAGCCAGAGCCGCGGAGCCCGCCGCGAGGCATGATGGGACTTGCAGTTTCCGCGAGCACCTCGGCGCTTGCGCACTGGAGAGGCGCGCCCGCCACTCCCCAGGATTCTGGGCGCCTGTGGAGGGCGGCCCAGGCGACGGCGTTCCAGCCGAATACTCCTCTCTAATCCACAACGAATGAGCCGGGTGGGCGTAAGAATCAGTTTTGCGTAGACCGTCACGGTGCCCTTTAAAGTGGCCGGAATAAGCACGCCCCTGCTCCGGAAGTGAGCGGCTTCTGGCGCGGTGCATTGTGGGGGGCGTAGTCCTCCTTCCCAGGCGGTCCTTGGCGGCGTCCCCCGGGCCGACTCCCGAGCGCAGGCGGGCGGCCGGGCGGTGGTGCGGCGCGGGCTGGTGGGAAGCGTATTCTGGGCACGGGGCGCCGGACCAGGCCGGCAGTGCTGGGCAGCAGGAGTGGGAGGCCGCCCAAGGCCTCGCGCGGCGCCGCCCGTCGAGGGGCGGGCGGCGGCTGACCGACCGGGCCGTCGAAGGGCTCAGGAGGCCGGTGGGCCGTGCCGGGCCGCGCGTCGCAGCCATGCCTGGCTTCACATGCTGCGTGCCGGGCTGCTACAACAACTCGCATCGGGACAAGGCACTGCACTTCTACACGTTCCCCAAGGACGCTGAGCTGCGGCGCCTCTGGCTCAAGAACGTGTCCCGTGCTGGCGTCAGTGGGTGCTTCTCCACTTTCCAGCCCACCACGGGTCACCGTCTCTGCAGCGTCCACTTCCAGGGCGGCCGCAAGACCTACACGGTGCGCGTCCCCACCATCTTCCCACTGCGTGGCGTCAACGAGCGCAAAGTAGCGCGCAGACCCGCGGGGGCCGCAGCCGCTCGCCGCAGGCAACAGCAGCAGCAACAGCAGCAGCAGCAGCAGCAGCAGCAGCAGCAGGCTTCGCCGGCAGCTTCCACTGCCCAGACTGCCCAGCTGCAGCCGAACCTGGTGTCTGCCTCTGCGGCGGTGCTCCTCACCCTTCAGGCCGCGGTTGACAGCAGCCAGGCGCCAGGATCCGTGCCTCCGGCACCCACCACTCCCACTGGAGAAGACGTGAAGCCCATCGACCTGACGGTGCAGGTGGAGTTCGCGGCCGCAGAGGGCGCAGCCGCGGCCGCCGCTTCGGAATTGGAGGCTGCTACCGCCGGGCTGGAGGCCGCCGAGTGCCCTATGGGCCCCCAGTTGGTGGTGGTGGGGGAAGAGGGCTTCCCTGATACTGGCTCCGACCACTCATACTCCTTGTCGTCAGGCACCACGGAGGAGGAGCTCCTGCGCAAGCTGAACGAGCAGCGGGACATCCTGGCGCTGATGGAGGTGAAGATGAAGGAGATGAAGGGCAGCATCCGCCACCTTCGTCTCACTGAGGCCAAGCTACGCGAAGAACTCCGCGAGAAGGATAGGCTGCTGGCCATGGCTGTTATCCGCAAGAAGCACGGAATGTGAATGGGTGGTCCCCGTGGTTGCGGGACTCTCCCACGCTTTTCAGCCTAGGGCAACTCCCGCCTCTGCGATTGAACTCCCCTCTATTCCTGGGGCACTGGTTGACAGTACTGAGGCTTAGGGCAGCTGGATTCTTTTGCTGGTGACCTGGCACCCTCTCTCGTTTCCTCTTGAAGCAGAGGTCTGGGACCTCGGACTCTGCACTGGTGACACCAGCAATTATGACTTTGTCTACCCCCTTCCCACCCTCATCTCCAGTTTATGTTGCAGATTCTGGTAAAGCAGAGGCCTCAGATCCTCTGAACTTGAAATTTCCCCTGTGGGATGCCCAAAGACTATGGGTTTGGGAGGATAACACCTTGAGGTTGGCCAGCAATCAGAAACAAACTCTTTCGTGTGTAGTAATGAGCTCCAAGTGATATCAGTTCTCCTCCTTTTCATGCTTTTCCTTCCTAGGTGCAGCCTGTGATTCTGATGGGGACTGACAGGTCTGTGACTCTGCCACCTAGGACCTCCCTCCCTAGGAAGCCGTCTATGACGGCATATAGGTGACATGCTGACGAAAATCCAGCTTGCCAGAGACTTAGGTTTATCCTGTTATGTTTGCTACTGGTTACAAATTCTATTTTCTGTACAACTAGTCAGACTAAAGTTTTCACTGTGTTTGTTTGACAAAACGAATTAAACAGAAAGTAAGGTTTTTATTTGGGTTTCGCCATTTTATTTTTATAAAAATTCGGCTAAGTGTCCATGCAGGTGGAGAAATAGGCCTTGGCCTCAGGTCTCAAGGATTAGTTTGACCCTGCCTCAATGCCTAGATTTCTCCAGAAAATGACCATAAACAACATCAGCTCTGACCTCTTAAGGTCCTCACTGGCCAGATCAACTCAAGAGTTTGGAAATGGCACTAAATGGTCTGTTTGTCCATGGGCTATCTACCTGTATCCTTTCAACAGGGAAAAGAAGCAACTGAGAACGAGACTAAATTGTGACAGCCCTTTTCTCTTTGAGTTTTTAATTTGTTCTTGAATTTTTTAGCTGTGGTTGAATTTTGCTAATTATATAGCCCTAAGGTCCAGGACAGTGTTGGGGGGCACACATGGGCAAGTGCTTAAATCAGTAAAGACTTGAGCCATGGCTCCTGCAGTTACAAAGACTCTTTCACCAGATACTTTTGGCACTTTCAGTGTCAAGCATCTGAGTCCACAGAGAGCTTTAAGGAGTAGATGTTGGAATTCGTGACAACCTTAGCTCATTTCTTGACTGCATTATTTTTTTTTTTTTGAAGATTTATTTATGCATACAAGAACTGGGTACAGGCCAGAGGTGCGGGGGAGGGGGGGTAAGATGATTCACCAGTAACAGAGTGGGGAACAGAACAGGCAGACTGACTGAAATACACTGCTGAGGGGAGCAGAGGGCGAGACAGAAGTCTGCTGCGCCATGTGGGTTGCTCCCGGCTGGGGATCAAATTGGTGCTGCAAAGGCTGCGGATAACTTCACAGTGCTGTGCTTAACCCCTTGCGCCACCAGGGAGGGCCTGTATTATCTTTTAGTTTGGATATTTTAGGGATGAGGGTGACATTTTTATTTATAGCTCCCAGAAATTTAACTCACAGCTGATGGGGAGAGGCAAATGCCTTTAAAGCTATCCTTGTGACTATAGGGTCACAGTGCAAATGGACGCTTCCTGGGCTTATAAATTATCTCTTCCTCCTCTGTCACTTAAGGAATTAGTTTGGGGACTTCCCCGGGGGCAGCAAGCTGAAATGGCTCTAAAACTTTCCCCTTGTCTCTGCTTCCCTCCTGATCTCTTGGCACTAAGGAACAAGGAAGAGGGGAGTGGAACACAGGTTGTGCAGGTACCTGCTTGGGAATGGGACTGGATCACTGCCTCTCTAGGCTTAGCTTTGACCAGTCAGTGGAAGCAAAACAATGTCCTTCCAGATCAGCTAGGACTAAAGGAAGCCCTTTGCTGGCAGCCATTGGCCCAGTCTTTCCCACTATTCTTTTCTGAGATTGAGGGGTTTCCTAGCCAGGCCATGCTCATTAGTTTATCCTTTAGCTCCCATTTGTTGAAAGAACTTGAACTGTTTTTGCTTTGGCTCACTTGAACCTCTCAGCAATGTTCTTAGGGTAGAGTGAGGATCAGGCCCTGGCCAGGATTCACCTGTTATCTGGAGGTTATGTTTGCACAGGCTACCTGTGTTTTAGCTTCTTGGAGGGCGGAGGACAGCAAAGGGTAAGGGAGACCCTAAACGCCTACATAATGAGAAGCATCCAGTCAGGCAAAGTAACACCAACCTGGCATTTAATAAAAATTTGGCCTGATCTTACAAGCCAGATCCAGTGGGGTCATAGGGGTGGTAGTTGGTGAAAAAGCAAAAACTCTTGTGGAAGAACACAAGTACTGAGAGATCTCTGGCTAGGAGGGAAGGCAAGAAGTTACCGAATGAAGCCTTTTAACTGTTTAAATTTACTTGAGTAAGTTGTATTTGCCCTAGATAGGCCTGGCAGCAAATGTTTGCGTTGCCAAGGATGAGAAATGGGCACTGAAGGGAAAGGGCAATGGATGGTGGGAGGCAGATTACTGACAACCTGGTCACTTAAATCACAGGGAAAGTTTCGGTGAACCAAAACACTGGCTGTAAAAATGCAGCTCCTAACTGCCCTGCCTGCTGTAAAAACAACAACAAAACCCCAAAACGTCAGAGAATGCTTTGGGGACCCCAGCTATGTCAGTGTTACAATAATCTCATTTTCATCTGCGCCCTACTTGAGCATGTGTGTCTCTGGCCCAAGGAAAAGCCTCACCTGCTCGGAACTTGCTTTGGGCCCGACCGGTACCCGGCAGGGCGCAGGAATGTTAGGACAGCAGAATCTGTGGGTACCGCTCTGGCTGGCCTTACAAGGTTCGGAGGAGTCAGAGGGGCGGCCAGAAATCACAGTGGGAGGGGGCTTCGCGAGCGGAAGCAGCCCCAGGGGCCCGAGGAGGGGCCGCTCGGCCACTGGGGCGAGATCCGGCTGCCAGGAGGGCGCGGTCAGTCCGGGTCGGCTGCGCGGCCTGGGCGGGGCAGGACCAGTCGAGACCTAGTGACAACTGAGCCCTGACCCTCGCCTGGCGCCAACCTCGGGTGTTCCAGAGGCTTCCGCTAGACCACAATTCTCAGGGGCTCGCCCCGACAGCCTCCCTGGCTTAGTTAGCCTCACCTCCCGCGCAGCGGGCCGTGTCTGGGCCTCGGCGCGTGGCACGCCGGGAACTGTAGTTTCCTCCTCGCTTCCTAAGCCAAAGAGGAGTGAGGTGAGACTGCATTTCCCAGGGTGCCACGGGGTGGCGAGGAAGGCAGGGGGGAAGGGACAGTCGGTCGCAGACCGCGCTGGGTTGCCGCCGCTGCTGCCGCCATCGTGCCAGCCCCTCGGGTGAGTGTCGGGGCCAGCGCTCCGGGGAGGGGGCCGGGCCGCGGGAGCCGCGCTCCGGGCCGCCTGGAGCCTCCGCCGTGGGTCCCCGGGCGGCCCCTCCCCTCCCCCCTCGGCGGCCAGAAGCCGCGCGGGGCCGGGGCCATGTGTCGCGCGCGGCTCCGCCTCCCGCCGGTCCTCTGAGGCGGCGGCCGCGGGGAACCCGAGAGACGCTGCCGCCGCCCGGCGGGGCTGCCCCTGGCCCGGGGCGGGTGCACCGGGCTGCGCCGCGGCCGGGCTCCTTCTCGGATCGGGACCACCCGGATGGCGCTCCCGGGCTCCGCCCCGTCTGGCCTAGCCGGGGCTGCCCGCGTTCCACCAGCTCCGCGGGCTGGCTGGGGCCCGCCCCGCTCGCGTTCGCTCTGCCGCCCGCCTGCACGGACCCGGGGATGGGCAGGCGCCGCCCGGACCTCTCCGGAGTCTGCACTGGGTAAGGCCGCCCGCCTTCCGCAGCCCAGGCTTAGGCTCCTCACCTGATTCTGGAGCAGCGCCCGGCTGAGATGTAGGTGAACGCTCCCTGGCTTCTCTGCCCGCGGGGAGTGTGCGAATCCTAACCCCCACTCTGTGGAACCCGTGCACGGCTTCTCTTTTCTACGTGGAGGGCTGGGTCCGGGAATCCGGAGGGGGTTCCACGCGGGGCTTTACCTCTGGCCAGCCTGGAAGGATCTGGGCCTGAGATGCGGAGGAACCGTAGGCTCAGACCCCGCCCTTCTCTATCAGTGACCAGCCCCACCTTTGGTTGGGTTGGCGGGCCCAGTTGGTGGAGGAAGGAAGGGCCGGACCTGCGGAGGTGAGGCTGGACGTGTGAGCCTGCAACACATTATCAGACTGTTGAGACATAGCCTGATCCTCCCATCCGCCCCCTCTCCGAGTCAGAGAACTGCCCTGCTGGACAGGATGACTCCTTAAGAATGGTGGTGTTAGGTGAGGTTTAACGGAGGGGAAGTAGAGTGCCAAATAAGATACTGGGCTGGAAGTGAATCGGGGGTAATACACATTTGGGAAGTGGGACTCAGATGCAGACTCTGTAGGCCCCAGAGTCAGGCGCCCCCTTGCTTGTTCACTTCCCAACAGCTGGAGCCAGGAATATGAGCTGGTTGGGCCTTGGGAAGTTGCCCTTGATGATGGCTCCGTGGGCTGCATTGAGTTCTGGGAGAAGGGGTGTATATGGTAGGAGAGGACTCCTCTTGTAGGATTTTTAAAGGTTCTTACTGAGTAAGTGATGATAAATTAAGGCACCAATCCAAAGACCACAGGACATGGGGAAGAGGGAGCTTGCCATGCCATGATTTCTCTCACCCAATGCATCTTCTTAGCTATAGTTCTTGCAGGGACAACAGAAGCAGCTCAGTCTCAGCAGACCCGGCCCCAGCAGCAAGCAGGGTGTCAGGTCTCTTAAAAGAGTTGAATTAGGCCCATGATGCAGAAAGCTGCCACCCCTGGAGTCTTTTTCGCTTGACTATTTGCCCAGGTGATGTTTTTCTGATCATTGGCCTCTTGTCTTGGAAGTTTTCCTGCAGTTCAATTGCTCTGTCATTCTCCCTGGTGAAGAAGGACAGACAAGGATCTTTCCAGATCTCCCAGACCCAGAGATCTCTCTGGATGCAACCCTAGTTCCAATCCCCAAGCTCATGGAAGTCGTGTTTCTAAAGTAGACGCAGGGTTTGTTGATGGGGGTGGGCAAGAAGGGAGGACTCCCCATGGGGCACACATAGAATCCGTGTAATGAAGTCTCTTAATGCTGGAAGCAGTTGCTTTTCAGGGTCCTCTTGTCTGATTGGTTCTTTCTAGGATACAGGTTTCAGGTGAGCTAGGCTTATGGCTATGGATTAGTTTGCACCTTCCAAGACACTAGGTAGTTTGACCACAAGAGTTTTTCTTCAAGGTCAAAAATACACTGTTCCTTCTCAACAGTTACTCAGGAGGAGAAGGAGTTTTAGGTCTCTCCCTCTCATCCCAGTCCATTTGGATGTTCTCTTTAACTTCTCTGTCTGGTGTTTGCTAGCCATTGCTAGGCGTTCTGATTCTCAGAAGTTCTTGACCTCTTTAGAACTTGGCAGCCTGTGTGGGTGTCAGAGATAAGAGGAGAACCCGAGGTTCACCAGCGTCTTTTATTCATGTGTGGCTGACGTGGGACATGGAGCCGGACATAGAGGAGTTGGGATGGGGCTGCACAAGAATGGGGGCAGGGTTGGAAGATTCCTGGGTTCCCAACCATTCCCCCGCTTTCCTCTTTTTTTTTTTTTTTTAAGATTTATTTATTTATGCACACAAGAGTTATGTGCAGGCCAGAGGTGCAGGGTGTGTGTGTGTGTGTGTGTGTGTGTGTGAGAGAGAGAGAGAGAGAGAGAGGACTCACCAGAGAGAGTGGGGAGCAGAACAGGCAGATTTACTGAAATACAATGCCGAGGGGAGCGGGGCAGCAGGGAGACAGGAGAGGTCTGCTGGCCATGTGGGTCACCTCCCTGGCCAGGGATCAAAATCATGCTGCAGTGACTTCGGATAGCTTCATAGTGCTGTAACTTAACCCCTTACGCCACCAGGGAGGAACCCCTCCTCTTTGAACCACATTACACTTTATTCTTCTGTCTTTACAGCTGGTGAGTTGAAATCAAATGAATAGCTTAAAATTGAGACAGAATTCTTACTGGACCTGTAAGGCACCTTGTATCAAAAATTCTAGGATTGGGCCTCCCCAGTGGCCCAGCAGTTGAGCGCTGGGTTGCGAAGCTGCCTGCGGCCTCTGCGGCGCCAGTTCGATCCCAGGCTGCTCCCCGGCCACCAGAGGAGGGTCCCACATGGCGCGCAGACCTCTCCTGCCACCCGCTGCTCCCCTCAGCAGTGTACTTCGGTCCTTCTGCCTGCTCTGCTCCCCGCTCTGGCTCTGGTGAATTCTCTCACCCTCCCGCGCTTCTGACTGTACTCAGTGCTTGTATAAACAAACAAACAAACAAATAAATAAAACATGCCTCTATTTAAAAAAAAAAAAAATTCTAGGATTCTCAGGCCTCCCTGGTGGCGCAGCGGTTGCGCACTGGGCTGTGAAGCTGCCCACAGCCTCTGTAGCGCCAGTTCGATCCCTGGCCGGCGAGGTTCCCACATGTTGCACAGACCTCTCCTGCCACGTTCGCTGCTCCCCTCAGCAGCGGATTTCGTCAGTCTGCCGGTTCTGCTCCCTGCTCTGGCTCTGGTGAATTCTCTTACCCTCCCGCGCTTCTGACTGTACCCAGTGCTTGTATAAATAAATAAATAATTTTTAAAAATTCTAGGATTCTCTTGCTAAGGCATTAGAATTTTTTTTTTTTAAGTTTTTTTTTTTAATAGAGGCATTATTTATTTATTTATTTGTTTGTTTGTTTTGTTTATACATGCACTGGGTACAGTCAGAAGCGCGGGAGGGTGAGAGAATTCACCAGAGCCAGAGCGGGGAGCAGAGCAGGCAGAAGGACTGAAGTACACTGCTGAGGGGAGCAGCGGGCGGCAGGAGAGGTCTGCGTGCCATGTGGGACCCTCCTCCAGTGGCCAGGGAGAACCCAGGGATCGAACCGGCGCCGCAGAGGTCGCGGGCAGCTTCGCAACCCAGCGCTCAACCGCTGCGCCACCGGGGAGGCCCTAAGGCATTAGAATCTTGGCTGAAATTATTTTTTCCTCCTTTCTCACCAGTGACCCCTTTTATTCGGCAAGCATTCTTTGGACACTTTCTGTATGTCAGGCTCTGGGCTGAGGCTGGAGGTAGCAAAATGAATTCCACCCATTCCTGGTGCTGGGGAAATCAGGTCACAGTAGTGAGCAAGAGAGAGGGAGAAAACACTTGGGATACAATTGCAATTTTGTGCTTGAAGGCTAAGTTAAGGGGGCTATATGGGCTCTTGACTGTACAGAAGAGGGACCAAGAACCCCTGAATGATTGGGGCACCAAAGAGGAAAGACTGTGAATGGACTTTGAGTCTGCTCTTTTCCGGTGCTTGGCAAGAACCCCAGAGCAAGGTGTACCTCCAGCTAGAGAGCCCAAGGAGGCCTGGGATCCTTTGAGCAGAGATGCAGGGGTGGGGTGTGTGTGTGTATGTGTGTGTGTGTCATGCTGTCAAGCTGTCACCCTTCCGTATCACCATTGCTGTTGGCTGTAGCTGCAGGTTTCTACGACCCGCTCTTTGTCTTCCTGTAGGGGTCTCTGCTGGCTCTTTTCTCAGTGTCTGGGACTCGTACCAGCATTTTGTGGCCCGCCTTTCCCTTTCCTGTCCTGGGCTTGTAGCCTTTCACTGAGCCCGTCATGGTCGCCTTTGTTAAGTACCCAGTAGTTGCTCCTAGAGTGGGACCTGTCAGGACATCTTCCTGGGGGAGACCAAGAAGCAGTCCCCAGGCGGAGAAGGAAATAGTCCTTTTGGAGAGAGAGAGAATCCAAAAAGTTACCCACAGGATGGGTGTTGAAAGCTGGTCAGGATTTCTATGGATTTGGGTTGAACCTGATGGACTTCCCCCCCACCCCCCTTGGGCCATTTGTGTTTATGGTTGTATTTGAATCAGTTACCCCTCCCTTGGCTTTGAGATTCTGCAGCTCTCTTGCTTTGACCGTATGTGGCAGGAATTCACATCCATGTGATAACACTTGGGCCAGCACCATGGTCACAGATCCTTACAGCCTCTTCTCCCTTCTCACGCTCCAGTTGGAATGTGTCCTGTTGTAAGAATCCTTTGTTCAGGTCTGGCTGAGACTGGGGCAGTTCACTGTGACTTGGGGAGGGCAAATGCAAGTTCTTAGTTGTCCCCATGGTGTAAGCTTGTTTTGACCTGCTGAATGTGCGCAGGTGGGTGCTCTTTGTCCTCAGGGGCATGGCGCTTGCTAATACCGAAGGAAAAGAAAAGGCCTGGGCTCTGTTCTTCACCTCATTTTGCCACCTATATTCTTTTTTGCTACTTGATATTGGTTCTCAGTTCTTACAGTCCAAGCCCGTTTCATGGCAGTTTTATTGCTGGCTATGCCAGCGGCCTTATGTAGGCTTGAATTCTTTTTCAACCTTTTAGAGTCTTGGATGTCTTCATTTATTTATTTTTTAATATTTTATTTTATGATTTCTTCATTTATAAGTTGATGGTAATCATACCAGCTTTATAGGGCTGTCAGGCTCAAATGAGAGACGCGGTAACTGCTTGCTTATAGGAGGCATTCCCTTCTCCTCCTGGGGGCCTTAACATTCATCCGCTTAGCCTCCCTGGTGGCGCAGGGGTTAAAGTCCAGGCGCTATCAGGCTATCACCAGCTACTGAGGCCGGAGTTCAAGTCCCCGGCCAGGGCACTGACCCACCTAGTGCAGCAGACCTCTCCCGTCTCTTCCGCTGCTCCCCTCAGCACCCCCTGCACCTCTGGCCTACACCCCAGATTTTGTGTGCATAAATAAATAAAAATAAATCTAAAAAAAAATTTCATTCCTGGGCCTCCCCGGTGGCGCAGCGGCTGAGCGCTGGGTTGCGAAGCTGCCGGCGACCTCTGCGGCGCCGGTTCGATCCCCAGCTGCTCCCCGGCCACCGGAGGAGGGTCCCACATGGCGCGCAGACCTCTCCTGCCGCCCGCTGCTGCTCCCCTCAGCAGTGTACTTCGGTCCTTCTGCCTGCTCTGCTCCCTGCTCTGGCTCTGGTGAATTCTCTCACCCTCCCGCGCGCTTCTGACTGTACTCAGTGCATGTATAAACAAAACAAACAAACAAACAAACAAATAAATAAATAAATAAAAACATGCCTCTGTAAATTAAAAAAAAAAAAATTTCATTCCTTTATCCCCCTGCTTACCTCTGAGTGTCCTGGTGGTATGAACCAGGCGTGACTGTGGCAGGCCACAGGAGTGGTCACTTAGGCTTTCAGGCCCACTGAGGGCACCAAGTCCACTTGTATCTACAAGCAAGTTCATGGCCTCAGTTCATGAATGAGGCCCCTCTAGGGATCCCAGGGATCACTGAGCCGCCTGGGAAAGGAGACTTCTCAGGAGCCTGAGTTAGAGCATCACAGGGAGACCAGAACTCGGGTCTCATGGTTCAGCTTCTGGGCCAGGCAACGCGCCCAGAAGACTCTGGACCCCTCTCTCCAGACTGAAGAGAAAGAAAAGGTCCTCAGGGTGCTGGGGGCACCTAGAACCTCAGGGATCTGCCCCAGGAAAGGGTTCTGTCCTGGCCATCTGTTCAGGCTACAGACCTTGACCAAATTCGCACCAGACATCAGGCAGAGGAGTGGTAGACTAGGCAATTGCAGTTCCTGGGTGGAGGCTGCTCCATGGTGTGTCCCTGCAAGGAGGCTAAGTTACCCACCTCCTTCTAGCTCTTGATCTATGGTTCACCTGGGACTTGACCATGACTCCTTCCATTTATACCCCTAGTTGATTACCCCTAACATCCCCACATTTACAGTGGTTGCCTTCTTATCTGTGGTCTCACTTTCCATGTTTTTAGTTATCCCTGGTCAACAGAAATCTGAAAATATTGTGTACAATATGGTTTTTGAGAGAGCAGTACCACATTCATATATCTTTTATTGCATATCTATTTCATTGTAATTGTCCTTTTTTTTTTTTTTTTAAAGTTTTTTTTATTTATTTGTTTGTTTGTTTATACATGCACTGGGTACAGTCAGAAGCGCGGGAGGGTGAGAGAATTCACCAGAGCCAGAGCGGGGAGCAGAGCAGGCAGAAGGACCGAAGTACACTGCTGAGGGGAGCAGCGGGCGGCAGGAGAGGTCTGCGCGCCATGTGGGACCCTCCTCCGGTGGCTGGGGAGCAGCCGGGGATCGAACCGGCGCTGCAGAGGCCGCGGGCAGCTTCGCAACCCAGCGCTCAACCGCTGCGCCACCGGGGAGGCCCTGTAATTGTCCTTTTTAAAAAAGATTTATTTATGCATACAAGAACTGGGGTACAGGCCAGAGGTACAGGGGGTAAGAGGATTCACCAGAGACAGAGTGGGGAGCAGAACAGACGGATCTCCTGAAATACACTGCTGAGGGGAGCAGTGGGCGAGGCAGGAGAGGTCTGCTGCACCATGTGGGTCACCTCCTTGGCCGGGGACCTAACTTATGCTCCAGTGGCTGCCAGTAGCTTCATAGTACTGAGACTTTAACCCCTGCACCACCAGGGAGGCCCAATTGTCTTATTATTAGTTACTGATATCTTACTGTGTCTGATTTATAGATCAGACTTTCTTGTATGTATAGGGAAAAAACAGTGTATATATAGTTTTCTTACTTTCTGCTGTTGCAGGTGTTTCTTGCGGTTTTTAGAACATAGCCATCGCCAATAAATGGGACTGCCATACTGATGAGATAGTCAGGGACATAGCATAGGAGAGGGAGCAGGCAAGAGGCCAGGCTTTGGAAGGTGTGCTTGTGTGCCTGCTATTCAGCCACAGCTGCACCAAAGTGACTCTCAGGAATGAGAGAGGGTTTGGGACCTAATACCACTTGCCACATGCCTTAGATGGCTGGAATTTGTGCAGCGCTCATGTCTCCAGAGGAAGAGAGCTAACCTCTTAGCCCAAGCTCCTATATATATATATGGGCAACAGATTGATACTGAGGGTGGGCCAGGCGCCACGGGAACAGGTGCTCTGGTCATGGAGATGGGCCATACACAAACATGTAAGTGTGACAGTATCGTGCAGTGACAAGTACTGAGGAAACAACATAGATAGTAAAATGAGTAACTGGGTGGCTAGAGTGAGTGTTCAGGCTGGGTGTCCATTAGGATGTGATATTTGAGCTGACATATACATGACAAGGGGCCAGACACACACATATACAGAGGTGAATGATCCAAAGACCTCAGGTGAGAACAGGTTCAGAATCAGAAAATGCTGAAGGGCAGGACATTGATGTCAGGAGAGGAGCGAGGACAGGTCACCTAAAGCCTTAAAGGCAGGATCAGTGGCTGATACGTCAGTGGAGAATGAGAAGCGAAGTCATCGGAGGACTGTAGTCCAGGATACACAGTGCCCCGCAGACCATGAAATCAGAAGGGCATTTTGTTCCTGGAGCATGGGCATCCTGCAGTGACTTCATGTCTGCTTGTAGCCACCATGTCCCTGCTCCACATAATACACACCTGTGTTCTGGGACCGAAAGGTTTAAGCCTAGGTTGCCTGTGAATCCCCTCCTTGAAGGAGTCCTTCCCTGCTACCATACTCCAGGCTGTTTGGGGCCAGGTAGATAGTAGATGTGAGGGTAATGGCCATGGCTGGTACTGATTTCAAAGAGCCTACTGTGGGCTTAACACATCTGCTGGCATTCCCTTCTGGTCTCAGTGGTGCATCTCAAACATGTGAGCATCTTTCTGTTTACCAGTCTGGAATTAGTGATGTCCTGTTCCCCATCACTCTCCCGCCCCCTTCCTCGCTCCAGATCTAGCTAGGCCAGAATCTATTTCTCCTTTGCTAAGGTTGTAGAAAGAAATTATTACTTTGAAATTTTGGGGAAAGTGTGAGATTATTCTCCATGAAAATGCCTTTTGTGGGCCTCACTGGTGGTGCAGGGGGTTAAGTCTCAGCACTATGACGCTGTTGGTAGTCACTGCAGCATGAGTTCGATCCCCGCTAGGGAGTTGACTCACATGGCGCAGCAGACCTCTTTTGTTTGAAGAGTGTATTTCTCTTCAGCAGTGTATTTCAGCCAATCTACCTGTTCTGCCCCCATTCTGTCTCTGGTGAATCCTCTCACTAACCCTCCCACACACACAACACCTGTGGCCTACAGCCCAGCTCTTGTATGCATAAATAAATAAACAGATCTTTAAAAAAGAAAATGCCGGGCTTCCCGGTGACACAGTGGGTTGAGCGCCACACTATGAATCTGTCTGCAGCCTCTGTAGTGTGGGTTCGATCCCGGCTGGCCAGCGAGAATCCCACATGGCATAGCAGACATCTCCTGCCACACCCGCTGCTTCCCTCAGCAGTGTCTCTGGTCCGTCTGCCTGTTCTGCTCCCCGCTCTCTGGTGAATTCTCTCGCCCTCCCGCTCCTCTGATTGTACCCCAATTCTTGTATAAATAAATAAATCTTTAAAAAAAAAAGAAAAAGAAAAATGCCTTTTTGTTTGGACTTGGTGTGGAAATCTGCCTGGCTCCTTTGTTTGGCAGCAGGAGCACTGATCTGACCTGTCTTGCCCCTTTTGTATCTTATTTTTAAAGATATTATTTGTTTGTTTCTGTGTAGAACAAGTGGGGTGTAAGCCAGAGGTGCGGGGGCTGAGAGGATTCACCAGAGACAGAGTAGGAAGCAGAACAGGCAGATCTACTGAAATACACTGCTGAGGGGAGCAACAGGTGAGACAGGAGAGGTCTGTGGCGCCATGTGGGTAGCTCCCTGGCAAGGGATTAAACTCAGGCCATGGGGGTATCAGGCTGTAGCAGTGGTAGTGCTGAGACTAAACACCTAGGCCACCAGGCCCCTTACCCCTTTTTTAGAAAACCATTAAAGCAGGGCTTAGCCCAAGGGCCCAGGGACAACTTTCTCTCTGATGTAGCATGGCCATTTTTTTTTTTAATTTTTTTTTTTAATAGAGGCATGTTTTATTTATTTGTTTGTTTGTTTGTTGTTTTGTTTATACATGCACTGGGTACAGTCAGAAGCGCAGGAGGGTGAGAGAATTCACCAGAGCCAGAGCAGGGAGCAGAGCAGGCAGAAGGACCGAAGTACACTGCTGAGGGGAGCAGCGGGCGGCAGGAGAGGTCTGCGCGCCATGTGGGACCCTCCTCTGGTGGCCGGGGAGCAGCCGGGGATCGAACCGGCGCTGCAGAGGCTGCGGGCAGCTTCGCAACCCAGCGCTCAACCCAGCTTTGCAACCCAGCTGCGCCACCGTGGAGGCCCTAGCATGGTCATTTTATCTCCAGATTTGTTGTCTGTTAGAGTCCTAACTCTGGGATCTATTAAACTGGTTCTCTCCAGTTCCACCAGCTGTTACGCTCCTGACCTTGAGCCTCTTTGCCCATCTCCAGCATGGGTGTTGACTCACAGGGTGTCAGGAACAAATTGGCGTCGAGCCCTTAGCACATTTCCATGTTAGTAGAAATGAGATGTTATCAGCAGATGCTGCTGTGTTATGTCACATGTTATCCCTGGAAATACTGACCCAGAATTTGATGATAAAAATTCAGGTTTTTCTGTTGCCTAATCGGATCTCCTGGGCCAAAGGTTTGTTTTGGGTTTTTTGTTTGTTTGTTTGTTTTTAAGATTTATTTTATTCATACAACAGCTGGGGTGTAGGCCTGAGCCACGGGGGGTGGGGGGAGCGTGTGAGAGGATTCACCAGAGACAGAGTGGGCAGCAGAACAGGCAAACCTACTGAAATACACTGCTGAGGGGAGCAGCAGGTGAGACAGGAGAGGTCTGCTGCGCCATGTGGGTCACCTCCCTGGCTGGGGATGGGTTTCAGGCCGCAGTAGCTGGTGATAGCTTGATGACTTTATTTTATTTTATTTTTTAAAAATTTATTTATTTATGCATACAAAAGCTGGGGCACAGGCCAGAGATGCGGGGGGTGAGCGGATTCACCAGAGACAGAGTGGGGAATAGAACAGGCAGACTGACTGAAAGACACTGCTGAGGGGAGCAGCGGGCGAGACAGGAGAGGTCTGCTGCACTATGTGGGTTGCTCCCTGGCCGGCTGGGGATCGAACTCGTGCTACAGAGGCTGCAGATTGCTTCATAGTGCGGTGCTTAACCCCTTACACCACCAGGGAGGCCCAGCGCTGAGACTTTAATCACTGCACTACCGGGGAGGCCCATGGACCAGAGGTTTTAACTTGGGGTCTGTGGCAGAACCGCAGAAAATGTGAACAGCTTGGAATTTTTGATAAAGTTGGGATATCTGTTCAGTTCAAACTTACTGGGAGAGGGCTACAGTCTTTGAGACATTCTTAGAGGGTCTTTGCACCCACAGAGACCTAAGGGTCAGTGAAAGCTGATGCTCAGTGGGCGAGAGGTCATCAAGGTCTTTTCTGCTCCTCGAGGAGCCTGGCCTCAGTCAGCCTTCGGACTGTTGGGGTGAAGCAGGACATGGCGTGGTCAGTGGCCCTCTTGGAAGAGCCATAGGAGAAGCCGTCATAAAGGTCAGTCCCCAATCTGATTTGAGGCTGCCTCGGAGCCTTGGTATTTTGTTTGTTTCTAGCCTATTCCTTTCACGGTGACTATATTAGAAACCAGGTCAAAGCTTGCTGGCTTTCCTCAGCAGGAACATTCTCCCAACCTGGCCTCGACCCCTCTCCTGTGTTCCATGGGGTGTGGAGCGGGCCTCTACACCCTGGTTTTACCACCACCCCCCACCACCACCCCCATTGAGAAATGCTGCCTCCGAGCCATGAGTTGAAAGCTTTGTGTAAGATTTGGAAACAGAACCTATAAATGCTACAGCTGCTGGCCCATACTCTGCTGGGAGGGGGGTATGAGGAGTGTGCAGGGACCACACTGCAACCCTCACAGCTCAGAGCCACAGTGCTCAGGTGGAGAAATGGGCCTCCTCTAGGATACTTTGGGTTTATACTTGGGGTTGGGTCTAACATTTGAGTCTAGGAAGGAGTCCCCAGAGGGGTGGCAGCTGAACAGTGACTTGAAGGACTGAAACAGTGACCAGGCAGATGGAGATGGAGGGCAGCGCAGCGGGGAGGCTTACCTGCACAGAACACACAAGCCTCGGCGAGGCTGCTGCACTGCGTGGAGCTGGATGGAGGTGGGAGAGAGGGATAGGGAGGCAGGGACATCGGTGGATGGTCACTTGCAGAGGGGGTTTGGCCTTTACCTCAAGGCAAGGTCATTGTGGTGCGGTTGTTCCCCGGGGAGGGCGGCATGGCCATGGTTTAGCACTCAGAGGTGCAGAGTTAGCTGAAAGAAAGCACTGGCCTCTGCCAGAGAACCCACTGTTGGCATTGGTATACTGGTCAAGCTGGGGCAAGACTCCCTACAGCACTGAGCCACAGTTTTCCCACCTCAAGGTGGGCTGACAGAGGCATCTGACCCCAGGGTTATTGTGATCGCTGCATGGATATAAACACACCAAGTACAGACGACTCACATGAGGTTGGTGTTGACTTCAGGAAACCCACTTGGTAAAGGCCTCAAACCTCAGCGTTTTGAAGGGTCCTCATACGTTCTGGGGACCGCTGAGCTGTCCCGTTTCTCAGGAGCACTGACTGACATGCTCTACTCCACCAGACCAGAGGACTCTTCTGTCCCTTTGTCCCTCTGCACTCTGCACTCCACCACTACCTCTGCCAAGTAGTTTTGTCTTAGATAATCGTTACACCGGAAGAGCTGTACTGGATAAAGGAAAAACCACCTCCGCCTCACCTCATCGCTCTGCTTCATAGCACCAACTTCCCTCTCAGTTGCCCTCATCCTCCATTTCTAGCATCCCAGGTTCCTGCCCCTTATCACTTTGTGCCCCCAGATCTTTGCTTGTTCTTTTTTTTTTTTTTTAAGATTTATGTATTTTTATACAAGCACGGGGGTACAGGCCAGAGGTGTGCAGGGTGAGAGGATTCACCAGAGACAGAGCAGGGAACAGATCAGGGAGACGTACCGAAACACACTGCTGAGGGGAGCAGCGGGCGAGACAGGAGAGGTCTGCTGCACCATGTGGGTAGCTCCCTGCCCGCCCAGGAATCAAACCCACGCCAGAGAGGCTGCTTCACAGCGCTGCACTCAACCCGCTGCGCCACCGGGGAGGCCCTCTTTGCCTATTCTTTTCCTTCTGGTTAGTATTCTCTTTCTCCACATCCCTTCCTCCAACTTTCCCTTCCCCAGAGTTCCCAGGAGCTACACAAAGCATGTTGGGAGGAAGATGCCACAGGGGCGGCCACAGTGAGTGAGCTGAGCATAGTGGATACTAGGAAGGGCAGACAGGTGAGATTCAGGACTGTGCGGTCTCCCTTAACCCAGGTTTGTGTGTGGGTGCAGCCACAGTCTGAGCTTTTGGAACTGTGGCCTAGATTGAGCTGCTAGCAGTGGATTGGGACTAGCAGTGGATCCTGTGCCCTTCCCGCTTGTTGATTTGTCTCCTGGCAGACTGTGAACTGGGACATACCTTGTGTTCCTTCGTAGCAGGCGTGGCCAGGTCCATGCTTTCTCCTCTGCTTGTTTTAGACTTTCCTGGACATTTCTTAGTCATCTCAGCACTAAGCTGCTATTTTTAGTGTCTCCACCTCCTAGAAAACCTAAAATAAAGCCGGCTAAGCTTCCTGACCCCTCATTGGCTGGCATGTTGGTCACAGGCTGGGAGATTGGCTGAACTAGAGATAAGTCGCTGTCCCTCTACGCTGTCCCTCTCCATTGGCTCTTCTGGCCTTGAGTGAGGTCACAGACTGGAGCAAACAAGCACTCACATGTCAGGCTGAGGGCTTTACCGGCTTCCCTTGGGGAGGCTTCACAACCGCTGCCAGCATCAGAGTACTGCCTCCACTTAGGAAGCTGAGGCCACCACCACTGTTGATGGTTGTCTGCCAGGTCTAACCCACCTCCTCACTGTGTAGATTCAGAGTCCTGTTATCAGGAGAATGGGGTGGGCTCCTCTGCAGTCTGAGGTAACCACGGAACAGCACATGTGTTTTCTGTGAGGGGACCTTGCAGTGAGAAATGGGCTTCCCTACCTGGGAAAGACCTCACCAAGCCAGGGTGGCTGTCTCATCTGGGATTTGTGTTTTCCGTCTTGCACCCTTGGGCAGTGATCTCTGTGGAGAGATGTTTTCTCGCAGCCTCCATTCTTCTCCCCGCACCTTTTAGCTATTATTCAGTGACCTCTGAACTCACACCCCCAGGTCTGAAGTGGGTAAGGTTACCCCAGGTCAGGCCAGGTGTCACTTTTTTTTTTTTTTTTTGCAAATCAGACCTTAAGGAGCCATCTTCCCCTACTCTTACTGGGTTTTCCCTGACCTGCCAGGGAAACCCTGTGGCAGTGTTGAGGGAGTGAATGCTGAGTCCCAGCAGGACAGAGAGGGGGTCTAAGGCCTGCAACAGAAGATGCTTCACACGTAAGATCAGTACTTCTTGGCCTGCTAGGTGGGAAGAAGAGCAGTAGCTCTGCCCTTGCTGGTGGTTTACCGAACTGGATGAAGATATGGGGAGAATGCTTAGCTGTTCCTTAGAAGCCTGGTCCCTCACTGGGCATTAGAACTTTCTCTGAATTTGTCTTGACTCTACCTTCAGCATCCATATGTGGTCCATGATACTGGTCCAGCTCTCGGCTCCCTGCACGGTCTGTCTTTGGAGAGGGCTGCTTTCCATTCCCTGGCACCTCTCCATGTTCCTCGGGAGAACAGACCTCAGCAAAGGTCAACCCTGCTGGAGGGGGTCGCGGAAAAGAGGGGGTCGTTGAAGAAACAGCTTCTGCAGTACCAACACTTCCCTCCCTGTCTTGCTGGTCTTACAGGTCTCAACGAGGCCGGGTGACGCTCCAGAATGGGAGACAAGCCAATTTGGGAGCAGATTGGATCCAGCTTCATTCAGCATTACTACCAGTTATTTGATAATGACAGAACTCAGCTAGGCGCAATTTACGTAAGTTGCCATGGCTGGGGCTGGAACGGGACCCCAGCATGAATAGAGATGTTGGACCAGCGTGTCCAGTTCACAAGTTCTGACAGCCCACACTGAATTTGTGTGTACCCTTCCATCTGAGCTTCTGTCTGTGAGACGGGTATTGAGCCTGACCTGGTCTGTATGTTCCCTTAGCAAGTTGGAGTGGGGGTCCTGGTGCTCTGAGCACAGTATTCTGGGCTGGCCATTCCATGGTTGTGGCAGTACCTCTGTTCCAGACTTGGCAGCTGCAGGCTAGGGCTCATGGCGCCCTCTGGAGGCAACAGCTGTGAGTGTCATCACTGCAAGTTTGATGGAGGCCCATGTCAACTTAAATTTGTTGGTGGGGGGGTGGGGCTCAAAACCTATAAATGCTCATGGAAAACAGGTGGTATTAGACTAGAGAAAGTGTGTGTCCTTTGAGAAACCCTTCTGTACAGACAGTGTTTGCTATTTTTATGGTGTTCATATAAAAAAAAGAGCTACTTATATATGACTCTGTCATACAAATGTGGCAGGGTCACATAGAAATGTGATTGATCCAGCCATACCTACCTGGGACAGCTCAGGATGAGAATGATGGGCGTCATCCAGGATAGCCTCAGAGCCTGACTGGGCTGTGGGCAAACTCTTCTATGTCTCCTACCCAAAAAGTTAGGGTTCATTCAGAAATTTTGGATAAAAGAGGGATCTTACCAGTGGAAAGCCAAACCCAGCATGGGTATTTTATTGTCATCAGCATGGAGGTTTTTTTTTTTTTAAAATTGAACTGATCTGACTCTGAGAGCCTGGTACTTCTTAACATTAATCAGAGCAGGCCTGAGTCAGAAGAGAGTTAGCAAGATCCTAAAAGAACACTTTATATATGTCATTTCATATAATCCTCAACACACATCCCCTTTGAAGATCAGGAAACTGAGACTCAGAAAAATAAGTAACTTGCCTAATGTCACAGCTGGTAAGTACCAGAGCACTTTTGAATTCTGCTCCTAAAGGCTTGGCAGGGAAGATCTGGGGGCAAGGAGACAAAGCAAAGCTAGTGGGTTTCATGTTGATAGTAGGGAGAGTCCCAGACTAGGCCTTGGGAGGCCTTGTCAACTTCCATTCCTCTCTGACCCGCCTTGGGTGCCCCCATGGGAAAGGATTTGAATTCAGCCTAGGCTGTAGAGATGGTGCTAAACATAGGATGTTTCTAGTTCTTTTTTTTTTTT
This sequence comes from Talpa occidentalis, assembly GCF_014898055.3. Classification (NCBI taxonomy): domain Eukaryota; kingdom Metazoa; phylum Chordata; class Mammalia; order Eulipotyphla; family Talpidae; genus Talpa; species Talpa occidentalis. Next base: position 6,862,183 of record NW_023601754.1, read on the forward strand.
TAAAGGATTTGTTTATTTATTTATTTATTCATACAAGAACTGGAGTACAGGCTAGAAACGCAGGAGGGTAAGAGAATTCACCAGAGACAGCGGGGAGCAGAACAGGCAGACAGGCTGAAAACACTGCTGAGGGGAGCAGCAGGCGAGACAGAAGAGTTCTACTATGCCATATGGGTACCTCCCTGGCTGGCCAGGAATTGAACTGCACTGCAGAGGCTGCAGACAGCTTCACAGCGCTGCTCTCAACCTGCTGTGCCACTGGGGAGGCCCTCCAGTTCATTTCTGACAGCTTCTCTTAAACTCACACTGACTGAACCACGCAGCAGCACGGCTTTGGGCTGGGTCTAAAAACTGGGAAATGAACTTACTTGCTAAGTTTATATATTGCTAGATAGTCTTTCAGAGCCTGGGCTTTGGGATGATGGGGTGTAATAAAAGACGTTAATAGTGTAATCTTTGGATGCTACCCTTAATTTCCTACTTTATGGGCAGGGAAACTGAGGCATGGACTTAGTTCCAAGGAAGACCCTTTTCAGGGTTTTTTTCCAAGTCCTCACAGATAATGTTTGAACTGTGAGGCCTTAACCCTGGGTTTCGTGGTTTTCAGATTGACGCATCATGCCTTACGTGGGAAGGACAACAATTCCAGGGGAAAGCTGCCATTGTGGAGAAGTTGTCTGTAAGTAAGGGCCAGGGCGGGCTGGAGGCAGCTCCTTTCCTGCCCGCTGACCGTGACCCATTGCCGTCTTTCTTTTACAGAGCCTTCCGTTCCAGAAAATCCAGCACAGTATCACAGCACAGGACCATCAGCCCACGCCAGATAGTTGCATCATCAGCATGGTTGTGGGCCAGCTCAAGGTAGCGCTTCTAGGGAGGAGTGGGCTGGCAGAGGAGAAGCCCCTGCCTTCCCTGTGATGTGACTTACTGATGTGTCAGGGGAAAGCTAGACAAAGTGACTGTCTAGATCTGTGTAATTCAATACAGTAGGCACTAGCTACCTGTGATTCTTAAATTACGTTAACTAAAATGAAATAAAATTAAAATGTAGTTCTTTCTGTTGCACTAGCTCTATTTCCAGAGCCCGTAGTCACTTGTGGCTGCCTACTGCACAGTGCAGACATAGAACTTTTATTTTACTGCAGAAAGTTCTGTTAGAGAGCACTGATCTAGCACCTTTTGGAAAAGGGAAGAGATACAGGAGCAGGATGGGACTATGTGCAAGCCTTAGCCATGGACCTTAGCACTGCCTTCCATGCAGGTGGACTTTCTGTAGGCAGCTGACCTTAGACACAACTGGGTGCCCCATAGCATGCCCCTTCTCGAGTGCACACTGCCTTTCAAGCTGACTCTGGCTCCTCTGCCCACTGGGCAGAGCACCTGGAACTCCTACTTCTCTTTCCTTCTCAAGCCTCTTCATCCCTAAGGCAGGTCTCAGAATAATAGACCCACACATCTACTCTGTAGGCTAGCTGGGCAGGGCTTCTTGAGTCTAATATGAGGGCAGAGGGACCTATTTTCTGGCCAGGACTTCCCTGTCATTCTCCTGCCTACCCAAGATGCCCTGCCCAGAGCCTGTGCTCAAACAGATCCTTGGGAATGAGAAGGTCTCTTCAGGAAACTCAGTGTCCATCTTTGCAGATGGGGGTCATTAAGCAGTGTCCCTTCCTACCTGGTTTCAGGTTCTTCCTGAAAGAAGTTGGTGTGTCTGTCCAACTCGGAGCCCCCAAAAGACGATTGCCTCCATGTTGATGATAATTCCCAGAAAAACCAATGATGTTAAAGACAGTGCTGATTAGCTGGGCTCCTACCTCAACTAGGCTTCATCCTGGTCTTCAGTTTGGCTGGAGGTTTCTTGCCTTTCTTTTTTCATTGTAAATGTTATGTATTACATGACAGGAAATAGGGCACATGGGGTGAGGCTTGCTTCCCTCCCTCCCCTCCGTGGAGCTGTGATCACAGTATAATCTCAGTTTTGAGCCTTTTCTCACACACTTGACCAGAGTCAGTATTAATAGCTCTCCTGATTGGGCTAACTGGCATTGACATTGAGATTGTTTAGTTTTTAGATACTGTAAGTTATGTAGTAAGCATTGCAGAAGAACTTTTTTGATTTGATCACCTGTGCCTAGATACATGCGTTGAGAGGCTGGCATGTTCTCTGTTTGTTGCTGCAGCCAACAGGTGAATTGTTCTGCAGTTTATGTACACTACCACTAGGTCCCTGTGTGCCCGGAACAGTGTTTCACACATTCTATCAGTTCACTTTCACAAGTACCCCTTGGCTATCCTGGGATTTGAGTCCTGGCGGTAGGCCCTGATCCCAAAGTTAGCATTCTTTGCCCTGTTTCCCTATCATTCAACTCCCTTCTTATTTCTTGGCCCCTTTACTGAATCGTTTTCTCTTTTCTCACAGGCCGATGAAGACCCCATCATGGGGTTCCACCAGATGTTCCTATTAAAGAACATCAACGATGCCTGGGTTTGCACCAATGACATGTTCAGGCTTGCCCTGCACAACTTCGGCTGACCTCCTCCCCGCCAGGCACTCACGCTGTTTCCTCCTCCCTCCGATTCCTGATACTATTCACACTCCTCCAGATGCTCCAAATATCATACACAAATGAGCAGACCACGGTGGGAGTGGGCGCATGCGCTGCTGCCCCCGAGGTGTTGTGCATGATGTTTGGACGCTAGACTAGTTGCATCTGACAGGAGAAGTTTGTGTTGTACCAGCGCATGCCTTGGAAAGACTTAAGTAATGCAAAGGTTGTCTCTCTCTCTCTTTTTTTTTTAATCTACTGACAAGTTCTAGTAACCCAAAGACGTGAAGGAGAAAGCAGCTGCCTCAACGCCCAGATATTGATTTGTTCAGATGTTTCAATGCCTCATGATACAATAAAACCACAAAAATTTTCTTAACAGTTTAAATTGTTTTAATTAGTTTAATAGATGGCTGGGCATCAATAACTACCCTGCCCCATTGGCTCTCTTCATGCCTCACCCTCCCCAACGCAGCAATATTTGTTGTAGGGAGAAAACTGCTGAAGCAGCACTCCCAGGTAGCTTCTCCAAAGCCCTGTAAGGCATAATATTCTCCTTCCCAGCCCATCTGCTCTTGGGAAATTAAGCTGCAGAGAGGGAGAGCTCGGGTCTGCCTGAAGCTTCCCTTGCATTGAAACCTCTGCAGTCAGTTCTGACACACCTGTGACCTCTGCACTGAGTAGGATCAGGGCTCTAGAAGCAGGAGAGATGACGCTGCATCCCATTGAAGATCAGGCCTTGACAAAAATGGTCAATCAGGTTTAGGCCCTCTGGACTGAGGACTCAAAACCAAGGATAAGCAGAAGTTTGAGGGAGAGGGACCTGCTCTATCCCCAGAAGGGTCAAGGTCACATTCAGGGTGCCCCACAAACCCCAAGCGAAGCAGTAGATAGTTCAGATCCTGTACTACCTGTTTTGGATTATCCAAGCATTGCCTAAAGGCAAATGCCCAAAACCGCCTCAGTGCCCACAGAACCCGGCAATGTTGGGTTGGAGTATAGATTCAGAATTATGAAAGAAGGTAGTCTGCATCTGAGGGAATTTCAGCTCCAATTTTTACCCCTCAGATCTGTGCAGGGCACATCTAAGTCTCTTCCTTGTTTCTTGCCTCACCACACACATACCTTCACACTGTCGCCAAATCCAGAAGTCTTAACTGTTGGGGTGGATTCTGTTCCTCAGTTTTTAGGACAGAAGCCTTGCCCAATGCAAACCTGGTCCTTCAGCCCTGAGACCTCTGGTGGCAAGATAGCAACCTAGGTTTCTGCAAACTAGAACCCCAAACCGAGGACTTGGGCATCATGAGATCCTGTTAGGGGGTTTAGGACTGATGACAACACCATTAAGCCTGATCTAGAAGCAGATAACATCACACGCACCCTCACTGCAAGTGGAGTCCAAGAACTTCCTCAGACCCCCACAGGTTGCCTGACTACATTGAACACAGACTGAATGTGCTGTTTGAGAGGACAGCATACTCAGGAGACTTCAGTGGGACTGATTTCTAGACTGCTGTATACTTTGGGGGGTGGGGGAGAGGTAGGTGCCTGCTGCCTCTTAAACCACCCTGTATAAAATCTGCAATACAGCTTCTTCCATGTACCTGTGCCTGAAATGTCTGCAATAAAGAACTGTTTGTAAGCTGGTGTCTATCTTCTTGTCTGACAGTGCTAGGTTGGGCAAAGGGATGCTGGGGAACATTAGTCAACAATGACTGTGGTGGGATCACCTCTGACTTTGCAATTACTGGGACTTATTTCTTGTGGGTCCCCTCAGGCCTGAGGTTACACCAACCCATTTCCAAAGGTAAACGGAGGCTGTCAGCTCAGCGGGGGCACACACGTGTGTGTCTGTGTGTCTCGTGTCTGCAGCCTGGGTGGACGAATTGACATGTCTATTCTGGGAGTGGCTGTGGACCGGATGGATATCCTGAAGGCTTGTAAGGTTTTGAGCAACCCACTACGAGCACTTTGTTCCATCTCCGCACTGATAAACCCCGAGATCCGCCTGACACGTGCGGAGCCGCCCCGGGGGAGAGGGAAACCAGCGGCCCCCAACCCGGAACCTTTCTTCTCAGCCTCCTGCAGGTTCCGGGAGCCGCTGCTCCGCGGGCCGGAAGTGGAGGCGGTTGGTGGGGTTGCCGGGGCTCAGGGACACGGCGCGGGCGGCGGTTTGCGGGCCGTGGGTGGACCGAGTGTAGGGCCGGCGTCCGGCTGTCCGGCCTTGGCGCGGCTCTGTTGGTGTAGCCCGTGTGCGGCGGCGGCGAAGCGGACCCGGCGCCGACTGGGCGCCTGCGGCTGGGCCCATGGCCTCCTCCTGCTCGAGCATCGACATCGAGGACGCCACGCAGCACCTGCGGGACATCCTCAAGCTGGACCGGCCCGCGGGGGGTGAGCTGGGACAGCCGGGGTAGGAGCTCGGTGAGCGGGCAGAAGGGCGTCGCGGGGCCCGGGGCACCCGCAGGGCCCCCAGGACCGGCTCTTCGTCCCCGCGGCTGCTCAGGGCGGACGAGGGTGGGAGCGGTATATCCCTGAGCATGCTCCCAGAAGGGCGAACGCCCCCGGTGCAAACCCTCCTTATCCTGATCCGGACCCTTCTGCCTCGTCCTTCAGGGGTCTCGGCTGAAGGTGAGGTCCCGTATTGGACTCTGCAGGGGCCCTCTGGTGTACTAGCACCAAGGTCTCCAATGGTCCTGAGACAGACCCGCTTTCCCTACCCTTTTGCTTTAGTTCAGAAGCCTAGTGTGGGCTAACTCTGCCCAGTTCTGGGTCTAGCTCTAAGCCCAGTACTGAGGATCGTGGGGACCCCTCCTGCCCTTCCCTCCAGATCACAGTCTCAGGCCAGCTGTTCTAAACTGATTTTCAGGAAGATGACCAGCCCCAATTCTGTGTCCTCTTTGGGATTACGGCAAATCACAGACTGCAGGGCCCTGATTGGTTTAGGCTACAAACTTCTGCAAACCCTACTTTATTTCTTTTCACTTAAACTTTACTTGAGCTTTCAGTGATACCTCAAAGCTCCTACTGCCCCCCAGGAGCCCCAGAACACAAAGGGCTCACAAGGTTTTAATGTAATGCTATTGTCTTTGAAAGAGAAGAGGGTTCCAGTACCCTGATGGGTTAGGGCCAATGGAGGGGGAGCTGGAGAGTGCCTGAGAGCACGTGTGAGAGAAGAGACAATGGTTAGGTTTTGTAATACAAACAAGGGCTTGGATGCCTGAAAAGGCTTTCTGTCATGAGGAAATAGGCCTTTAAAGGTCTCAGAAGTTTCCTGGCAGGTTTAGGGACCTCTGGGAAGCTGTAATGGTTGAAAGGCTGATGGTGTGGGTGTGCATTGGCCAGAGTTGCGTATCCGTGTTTCCTCAGACCCTGTTCTTAAACCTGTTGGGAGGCCCAAGTTGGCTACTTCTGGAAGCATGCCCTGGCGATCTGCAGTCTGAAACCATGGACCCTTTGCTCCAAGCAGAGCCTGGAGCATGTACTTTCTATTTATTTATTTATAGAAGACTGGGGTACAAGCCAGAGGTGTGGGGGATGAGAGGATTCACCAGAAACAGAGTGGGGAGCAAAACAGGTAGATTTACTGAAATACACTGTCAAGGGGACCAGCAGTAAGACAGGAGAGGTCTGCTGTGCCATATGTGGGTCAGCTCCCTTGCTGGGCATCAAACTCAGGCTATAGTACTGATGGCGCAGAGACTTAACCCCTTCACCACCAGGGAGGCCTGAGTATGTACTTTATTTATGCCTGGTCTTGCTTTGGGCCTCTCATACTTATCAGCTATTGTGCAGACTAGACACCTCAAAGGTTGGCAGAGCCCAGCGTGACCCATCTTGTGCAGCGTGTTATGACCACATGGTAGCCTCCCAAAGGAATAGTGGTCAACTTACCCCTGAGCAGCTATGGTGGCTCTCTTGTAAGTGAAGTAGCCTGGAGGCTTTCCTTAAGAGTCCTTATATAGGGCCTCCCCGGTGGCGCAGCGGTTGAGCGCTGGGTTGCGAAGCTGCCCGCGGCCTCTGCGGCGCCGGTTCGATCCCCGGCTGCTCCCCGGCCACCAGAGGAGGGTCCCACATGGCGTGCAGACCTCTCCTGCCGCCCGCTGCTCCCCTCAGCAGTGTACTTCGGTCCTTCTGCCTGCTCTGCTCCCCGCTCTGGCTCTGGTGAATTCTCTCACCCTCCCGCGCTTCTGACTGTACCCAGTGCATGTATAAACAAAACAAACAAACAAACCAGCAAACAAATAAATAAAGCATGCCTCTATAAAAAAAAAAAAAAAAAAAAAAAGAGTCCTTATATATTGATGGGCACTTGATCCACCTGTTTGCCAAGAATCCTCTCAATAGTCAGATCCCAGACTGCTTTGTGATTAGAAGTCTGCCATGTTCCTGAATGGAGCTCTAGACTCCTTGCCAGCTGGGAGTTTTGAGCTTCTCTCTGAGCCTATGAAGGTCCTGGAACCTCAGCCAACAGCAAACAACTGAAATTCTGGCCTCACTCTGCACCCTCAATAAATGTCCCCCCTTTTTCCAGCTCCTTCATTTCCCTTCCTGCTCAATTTACCTACTCAAGTTGACTTACTATGAGCCATTTCTTTGTGGGGTAGACTCCTACCTTCTTACACCTGCATCTTAGCAGTGTCTCTTCATGCCTTAAATCATTTCTTCTCTAGCCCCTGCTGCTACCTTGGTCTAGGCCCTGGTGTCTCTTGCCCAGATTCTCAACTATCCTGTGTGCTGCTTTAAAACAGTCAACCCCCTGGGTTGAGCTGACCATGTCCATCTTTCCTTTTAAAACTTTTGTGATACTCATTGCCAGAAGAGGAATTTAAGCACCCATCCTCCTACCCAAGACCGCTGCAGCCTTGTTTCTTTTTTGTCCCTCTCATGTTCATGAGTGCTGTCTACCACTGACTTATAATAGCCTCCTTGAGGAAGTCTGTCTTGACCCTTCCCATGCCCTGTCTCAAATGAATGGAGCCCTCTATGCTGACTTGAGCTTCAGAGAGTCTTTGATGGTTTGTCACCTCCCCTTGCCCCAGGTAGAAGAGCCTTGTGCTCATCCTTGGCTCTGACATACGCTGGGTCACCGTCGCTGTTTATGAAACAAGAGGTAAACAAATGGCCCTCCTCCCCACAGACCTGCCTCACTCAGTTGAGTATTCTTAGCTCCTCATGGCACTTGAATGAAGCTCTGCCAGAGGAGAGGCCAGTGGACAGGTGGGATAACCTCCTCAGGGTGTCTCTCTCTATGCCCAGGCCCCAGTGCAGAGAGCCAGCGGCCATCTAACACCTACAATGGGGACCTCAATGGGCTCCTGGTCCCAGACCCTCTCTGCTCAGGTGATGGTACCTCAACAAACAAGCCTGGTCTCCGCGCCATGCCACCTATTAACCTGCAGGAGAAGCAGGTCATGTGAGTGCCTGGAGGGATAACAGTGGTGGTGATGCACTCTTTGGGGTGTCAGCTAGCTGAAGACATGAGTTGGGGAGAAAAAGGGGCCAGAAACCTAAGATGAGGGGCAAGGACTTGGCCTGGATCTGACGTTTGGGCACCTAGTCGAGCATAGACGTAGGTTCCTTCCCAAGGAGGGAGGGTGAGTGAGGGGAGTTGTGGGTCTAGGGACCTCTAGGCCAAGCAAAATTTGGCATTGAGGGCTTACCGCCTTCACCAGGGTAGTCATATGCTCTCCCCTTCCCAATCCTTCCCACTGAGACTTTGGGTGAACGAGAGTCAAGCTTGTGCACCCCCCACCCAGCTGCCTCTCAGGAGATGACAGTTCCACGTGCATTGGAATTATGGCCAAGGAGGTGGAGATTGTGGCCAGTAGTGACTCTAGCATCTCAAGCAAGGCACGGGGGAGCAATAAGGTAAGCACCAGGATATTGTGGCATGTATGGCGGGGGCGGGGGCGCATACTCACCTTCTTCCCCCCATGCCCCGTCCCATGCTGCCAGTTCCTATGGGATTCACCTTGCTAGATAGTAGGGTATCCCAGCTTCAGGAAGTCAGGGTTGGCTGTCAAGTTTCTGTGGGAATCTGGGCTCACATGTGACATGGCCATTCCCAGGGATGCTGGGGATCACCTACACTCTAGGAAAGCTGCCGGGCCCTCAGTTTCTACACTTCTTCTCACCTTTGGTTCTCAGGTGAAAATCCAGCCCGTTGCCAAGTATGACTGGGAGCAGAAATATTACTATGGCAACCTGATTGCTGTGTCCAACTCCTTCTTGGCCTATGCTATTCGGGGTAAGTAGGAGCAATGGGAAAGAGAGAGATGTTCTGCTAGAAACCCCAGAAATGTAGACCCACTGTCAGGGAACTCAGCCTACTCAGACCTTAGGAGTATAATGTACAACTTGTCTATGCTACCCTCCCCTTTGCTGAGTGGGAAAACAGAACTTAAAATTCAGGATGGTGGTGAGGCGGGCATGGCTTCTCTGCTGCTGCCTGGGCCTGGGTTCTCCCTGGTGACTTTCCATTCTTACGATTCCAGCCGCCAACAATGGCTCAGCGATGGTGCGGGTGATCAGTGTCAGCACGTCAGAGCGGACCCTGCTCAAGGGCTTCACAGGCAGCGTGGCTGATCTGGCCTTTGCACACCTCAACTCCCCACAGCTGGCCTGCCTAGATGAGGCGGGCAACCTGTTCGTGTGGCGCTTGGCTCTGGTTAATAGCAAAATTCAGTATCCTTTCCTTAGGGTTGGAGGGGGACTGAAGAAAAGTGGGTGGACCTGGACTACCAGACACACCTCATCATCCACCTGTCTAGCCCTTAACACCCTGCTCAGAGAAGAGATCTTGGTTCATATCCGGCAGCCAGAGGGCACTCCGCTGAACCACTTCCGCAGGATCATCTGGTGCCCCTTCATCCCTGAGGAGAGCGAGGACTGCTGTGAGGAGAGCAGTCCAACCGTGGCCCTGTTGCATGAAGATCGGGTGAGGGGCCATGCATCGGGGAAGAGGAGAGGACAGAGTAGCCATGGTGTGAGCACAGGCTAAATGTGGGCCCACCTGTACCCTCCAGGCTGAAGTATGGGACCTGGACATGCTCCGCTCCAACTATAGCACCTGGCCTGTGGACGTCAGCCAGATCAAACAGGGCTTCATCGTGGTGAAAGGCCACAGCACGGTAAGCCTGTGACTGACTGCTTCCCCGGCCTCTTCCTATGTCCCTCATCTGTTCTCCCTACCCACAGCTGCCCAGGCAGCTTACTGGCACTCCACCCATGGGGACAAAGTGACCCACGCCTATGAAGCTCATCCCTACTGTGGCTGCACCCGTGGGTGTGGTCTTCTCTCTGGCCCCTCATTCATCCTGTCTTTTCCACTCACCACTGGATCTACTGTGGGTCCACCCCACTCACTAGCATTCTCATTTGGGAAGGTCTTGCTTCCACCCAAAGGCGGCAAAGCAAGGCTCTTTGGGTTCTTCCCAGTGCCTAAGTGAAGGGGCCCTCTCCCCTGATGGGACTGTCCTGGCTACCGCAAGCCATGATGGCTTTGTCAAGTTCTGGCAGATCTACATTGAGGGGCAGGATGAGCCGAGGTAAGAAAGGGCCTGAGGGATTAGAACCCCCCCGGGTAAAGGAGCAGGTCACTCAACTTAGGCCCCTCATCTGCCTGCCCGCAGGTGTCTGCATGAGTGGAAGCCTCATGATGGGCGGCCTCTCTCCTGCCTCCTGTTCTGTGACAACCACAAGAAACAGGACCCTGAGTGAGTGAGTGGGCAGGCAAGTAGGTGGTAGACTGGACCTTGGGCCCCCAACAGGGGGGCCCAGCCAGCCACTCAGTGCCTGGTTCCTTTGCAGGGTCCCTTTTTGGAGGTTCCTCATTACAGGCGCTGACCAGAATCGGGAGCTGAAAATGTGGTGCACCGTGTCCTGGACCTGCCTGCAGACCATTCGGTAAGCAGGACTGAGGGGCTCAGCAGGGGCGACGGTGTTGGGAATGAGAGTTCTTCCCGTCTTCTCTGTCTCATTCTTCTTTCCTGGCGACCCCCAGCTTCTCCCCAGATATATTCAGCCCAGTGAGTGTGCCCCCCAGCCTCAAGGTTTGCCTGGACCTCTCAGCAGAGTACCTGATCCTCAGCGACGTACAACGGAAGGTAGCTGCCTTGGGGGCTCCCTGAGCAAAGCTGGTATCCTCGGGAAGGGCGGGGTCGTGTGATCCACCCACAGCCCTCATGTCCTCTGAATTGAGCTGTGAATGCACTGCCGTGCAGGTCCTCTACGTGATGGAGCTGCTGCAGAACCAGGAGGAGGGCCGTGCTTGCTTCAGCTCCATCTCAGAGTTCCTGCTCACTCACCCTGTGCTGAGCTTCGGTATTCAGGTCGTAAGTCGCTGCCGGCTGCGTCACACTGAGGTGTTGCCTGCTGAGGAGGAGACCGACAGCCTCGGGACTGGTGAGCTGCTCTGGTCTGGGATGTGCATTGGTGTGTAGGGGAAGGCCAAGGCCAGAGAGACGGGGACTCAGTCATCCGCACTGTTCTTGCAGATGGGGCCCACGGAGCCAGTGCCATGGAGTCTGCAGCTGGGGTGCTCATCAAGCTCTTCTGTGTGCACACCAAGTGAGTCTGGGAGAGGACCCTGCCCCTCCCCACTCTTCTAACTCTGGTCCCCCTTTTTTTCATTTATTTTTAATTTATTTTTTAAAGATTTATTTATTCATGCATACAAGAGCTGGGGTACAGGCTAGAGATGCGGGGGGTGAGAGGATCCACCAGAGACAGAGCGGGGAACAGAACAGGCAGACTGACTGAAATACACTGCTGAGGGGAGGAGCAGGGAGACAGGAGAGGTCTGCTTTGCCATGTGGGTTCCTCTCGGGCTGGCTGGGATCGAACTCATACTGCAGAGGTTGCGGATTGCCTCATAGTGCGGTGCTTAACCCCTTGGGCCACCAGGGAGGCCCACCCCGTTTTTTTTATAGATGTATTTTATTTATTTATGCATACAAGAACTGGGGTGTAGGGGCCTCCCCGGTGGCGCAGTGGGTTGAGCACCACGCTGTGAAGCTGTCCACAGCCTCTGCAGTGCGGGTTCGATTTTCGGCTGGCCAGGGAGATTCCCACATGGCGCTGCAGACCTCTCTTGCCTCACCTGCTGCTCCCTCAGCAGTGTATTTCAGTCACTCTGCCTGTTCTGTTCCCACTCTGCCTCTGGTGAATTCTCTCACCCTCCCACACCTCTGGTCTGTACCTCAGTTCTTGTATAAATCTTAAAAAAAAAAAAGAACTGGGGTGTAGGCTGGAGGCCCGTGCCACCATGGAGGCCCTAATTCTGGCCCCTTTGAATGCTTCCACCCTCCGCTTTCTCTTCCTGCAGGGCATTGCAAGATGTGCAGATCCGCTTCCAGCCACAACTCAACCCTGATGTGGTGGCCCCACTCCCCACCCACACTGCCCATGAGGATTTTGGTGAGTGAGGTGTGAGAGGGGAACAGGTTAGACTGACGGGGGTCCAACATCTGACTCAAGTGGCAGCTTTCCTCACAGCATTTGGAGAGTCTCGGCCTGAACTGGGCTCTGAGACCCTGGGGTCAGCCTCTCACGGCTCCCAGCCTGACCTCCGCCGTATTGTGGAGCTGCCTGCACCTGCTGACTTCCTTAGCTTGAGCAGTGAGACCAAGCCCAAGTTGATGACTCCTGACGCCTTCATGACACCTAGCACCTCACTCCAGCAGGTATGCTGGGGCAGGGACATGGGGTTCAGGGCGGGGCGACCTGGGATGCCCACCCATGAGCCATAGCCCTCATTCTCGGCTTCTTCCCAGATCGCTGCCTCCCCTAGTGGCAGCAGCAGCAGCAGTAGCAGTAGCAGCAGTAGCAGTAGCAGCAGCAGCTCTTCTCTTACTGCTGTCTCTGCCATGAGCAATACATCGGCTGTGGACCCTACCTTGCCCAGGTGAGACAAGGGTCACCGTTGGGGGCTGGTACCAGCTGATACCTGAATGCTGATACCTCAGCCTTCTTAACACAGGCCACCTGAGGAGTTGACCTTGAACCCTAAGCTGCAGCTGGATGGCAGTCTGACAATGAGCAGCAGCAGCAGCCTGCAGGCAAGCCCGCGCAGCCTTCTGCCTGGCCTGCTCTCGAGCCCTGCTGAAAAATTGACTCCCAAGGGATCTGGGCAGGTGCGTGTGGCAGGTGTGTGTGTGTGTGTGTGTATGTGTGTGTGTGTGTGTGTGTGTGAAGTACAGGCTAACAGGTGGATGGCAGTGGGAAGGTTGCCCACAGTGTCCCCCCAAGGCATTCTGTTTGCTGGTGCTGCTCTGCCTCAGGTGAGCCTTGTATCCTCCTGTGTTCCCTAGAGAGCAGCTCCTCTGGCTGTCCATCCCCACTTCTGCTCCTCCTGGACCATGGCCGTTTTTCACCTGCATCCCCATCCCTCTGTTCCATCTCTTCTCATTACAAATACCAATGTTTGGTTTCTGTGCTACCCTCACCCCTACTTCACACCAGCTAAGTCTCCATCTTTGGCCCATCTCAGGTGTCTGCTGCTGCCTCTGCACTGTCCCTGGAGCTGCAGGAAGTGGAGTCTCTGGGGCTTCCGCAGGCTTCTCCCAGTCGCACCCGCTCCCCTGATGTTATTTCCTCAGCTTCCACTGCCCTCTCCCAGGACATCCCTGAGATCGCATCTGAGGCCCTGTCCCGAGGCTTTGGCTCCTCTTCTTCTGAGGGTCTTGAGCCAGACAGTATGGCCTCAGCTGCCTCAGCGCTACACCTGCTGTCCCCAAGACCCCGCCCAGGGCCTGAACTTGGTCCCCAGCTTGGGCTGGATGGAGGCTCTGGGGAAGGGGATCGGCACAGTACCCCTTCCCTCCTAGAGGTGGCCTTGACTCAGGAGGCCACAGCCCCTGACAGTCAGGTCTGGCCTACAGCACCAGACATTACCCGTGAGACCTGCAGCAGTCTGGCAGAGAGGTGAGAAGCTTGCGAGAGGGGAAGTGTGTTGATGGTAGGGATGTCAGATAATCACCCACTGCTGAGTTGGCCTGTTCCCCCAGCCCCAGAAATGGCCTCCAGGAAAAACACAAGAGCCTGGCTTTCCACCGACCGCCTTATCTGCTGCAGCAACATGACAGCCAGGATGCCAGTGCTGAGCAGAGGTGGGTGCCTCCTACTCCGTGCCGCTCACGAGGGAGGGCCAGCAAGTGGATGGCGCTTATCTCAGTCCCTCCCCATCCAGTGACCACGATGATGAGGTGGCCAGCCTTGCCTCTGCTGCAGGGGGCTTTGGCAGCAAAGTGCCCACTCCCCGGCTACCTGCCAAGGACTGGAAGTCTAAGGGATCCCCTCGCACCTCACCCAAGATCAAGAGGAAGGGCAAGAAGGATGATGGGTAGGAGGGAGTCCTAGGGCCAGGGAGAGGGGTGGTTCCCCTGCTGCCTGCCTGGTGTGGTCTGAGGTGCTTCTTGACTATGGCAGGGATTCAGCTGTGGGATCCCGGCTCTTGGAGCACCAGGTAAGTGGACAAATACCTTTCTACTTCTAGGACTCCTCCCTGTGAGGGTGGGGACAGATCTGGGGCCTTTCCCTGGTTTGGTGTATCGGGATGGGTGGGTTAGGCATCATTGGATGGTGCTACTCACAGGTGGCAGAGCCCCCTGAGGACTGGCCAGCAATAATCTGGCAACAGCAGAGAGAGCTGGCAGAGCTGCGGCACAGCCAAGAAGAGCTGCTGCAGCGTCTGTGCACCCAGCTTGAGGGCCTGCAGAGCACCGTCACAGGCCATGTAGAACGTGCCCTAGAATCACGGCATGAGCAAGAGCGTATCCTTGTGGGTAGTGGCACAGCATGGCATAGGGGTGGGAGCAGTGGCTGCTGCAGCTTTCTTGACTGGGGAAGGGATATGGGATGTGCTCTAGGCCTGTTCCTTGACTGTAGTGCAGAGCGGCGGCTGGAGCGGGCACTGGCTGAGGGGCAGCAACGGGGTGGGCAGCTGCAGGAGCAGCTGACCCAGCAGCTGTCCCAGGCATTATCTTCAGCTGTGGCTGGACGCTTGGAGCGTAGCATACGGGATGAGATCAAGAAGACGGTGCCTCCCTGTGAGTTTTACGTGGAGACTTACGGTGGGCCAGGTGGGAGGGGTCCCTACCCGACTGGCTTTCTCTCATGGCTCCACCTCTCCCTCCTCACCCTGCTCCAGCTGTCTCTAGGAGTCTGGAGCCTGTGGCAGGCCAACTGAGCAGTTCAGTGGCCACCAAACTCTCAGCTGTGGAGGGCAGCATGAAAGAAAATATCTCCAAGCTGCTCAAGTCCAAGGTGCTCAGGGCCCCGGATGAGGGTGGTTGGTGGACCCGATCAGGCCAGCTTGGGCTCAGGCTTTCAACTCCGCTCCTCTCTCTCTACCCAGAACTTGACAGATGCCATCGCCCGAGCAGCGGTGGACACATTACAGGGGCCAATGCAGGCCGCCTACCGTGAGGCCTTCCAGAGTGTGGTGCTGCCTGCCTTTGAGAAGAGCTGTCAGGCCATGTTCCAGCAGATCAATGATAGCTTCCGACTGGGCACACAGGAGTGTGAGTGAGGTTTTATGTCCCAGGTCGAGAGGGACTGTCTCTCTCCCCACCATCCCTCTCATGGCCCCTGTGTCACCTCACAGACTTGCAGCAGCTAGAGAACCACATGAAGAGCCGTAAGGCACGGGAGCAGGAGGCGAGGGAGCCAGTGTTGGCCCAGCTGCGGGGCCTGGTCAGCACACTGCAGGGTGCCACGGAACAGATGGCCGCCACTGTGTCCAGCAGTGTTCGGGCTGAGGTGCAACACCAGCTGCACGTGGCTGTGGGCAGGTGTGTGGGTTGGGCACTGGATAGGGTGTTGGGTTTGGAAAGGTCCGTATTCGATTCCCTGTCTGCCTCATCTCTCTCTTTTCCCTTTGCAGCCTGCAGGAGTCAATTTTAGCACAGGTACAGCGCATTGTTAAGGGTGAGGTGAGTGTGGCACTCAAGGAGCAGCAGGCCGCCGTCACTTCTAGCATCATGCAGGCTATGCGCTCAGCTGCTGGCACACCTGTCCCAGCTGCCCACCTCGACTGCCAGGCTCAGCAAGCCCATATCCTACAGTTGCTGCAACAGGGCCACCTCAACCAGGCCTTCCAGCAGGTACGCCAGGCATTAGGTGCAGTTAGGGGTCAGGTGTCTCCTGACAAGGCCATACCATACATTCCACTCTACCCATCAGGTTCCAGACACTCTGGCCCCAGGGGACTGATCTTGGTTCTCCTTTGCCTCTAAGCCATTTCCCCTGCTTTTCCCTCTGCCTGGACCCTGAATCTCTTTCTTTCTACCTCAACCCAGCTTGCTTCTTCACCATCCCCCACAGGAAACCTCTTCTGAGTCAATAGAGTAACACAGCCTGACATTGCTGTCTCTGGACCCCTGAGCATCTCTGCTCTGGAGCCCTCAGTACCTACCTCTGTGGTCATCTCCCAGGCCCTGACAGCTGCGGACCTGAACCTGGTGCTGTATGTGTGTGAGACTGTGGACCCTGGCCAGGTTTTTGGGCAGCCACCTTGCCCACTCTCCCAGCCCGTGCTCCTTTCCCTCATCCAGCAGCTAGCCTCTGACCTTGGCACTCGAACTGACCTCAAGCTCAGGTGAGTGGGTACAGTCAGGGACCAGGAGACAGTCTGGGGTGAAGGTGGGAGAGCATTTCAAAACAGATACTCCTACCTGACCACCCCCTTCCTAATTTCTGCCCCAATCCCTTCTGCCCTCCCACCTTCCCTGTCTCAGGTGACCGCCCTCTGGGCCTCAGTGCCACCAGGGGGCGCTCCCATCTGCTGTCACCTACCTGTAACCCTTCCCTTTCCTCCACCTCCAGCTACTTGGAAGAAGCAGTGATGCACCTGGACCACAGTGACCCCATTACTCGGGACCACATGGGCTCCGTCATGGCCCAAGTACGCCAGAAACTCTTCCAGTTCATGCAGGCCGAGCCACACAATTCACTTGGCAAAGCAGCCCGGCGTCTCAGCCTCATGCTGCATGGCCTTGTGACCCCCAGCCTCCCGTAGCTAGCCTGCCTTGCCTAGGAGTGAGGTGGCACTGGAGGCCAGCAGACAGGCCTAGGCCGTGACGGGTCAAGCCTGCCCCTTACCTGCTCAGGCTCCTACATCTGGAGTGCTGGGGCGGGGGGCAAGGTTGTGGTAGCCAGCTGGTTTAGGTTGGGCTCAGGGTGGGTATTGTGCCTTCTTGGGTTCTGCCATGCCTGGATCATGACCCTTACCCCCACACCTCCCGAGATCGTGACGCCACTTGAGTTGAATTTTCCATGTTCCTTTTTACCTCTGATTTGGATCTTTTTGTTTTTGAGAAACATTGAGAAATTCAATTAAATGCTTTTGGAATAAAATGGAGTATGTGTGTGCTTTTGGTGTGATAACTGCCCTCTGTTCCTTGCCGGTATTCTCCGTGTGTGGAATTCTGTCTAGGCTAACCCACCCCACGGGCCTGGACACCCACCCTCACTTGCACAATTGCTTCCCAGATAGTCCATCTTCATCACTGGGTTAAAGTCATCTCAATGCTCAAATTCTGGACTTCCAGTTCAGGACTTCAAGCTTTAACGCTACCTAACAACGCCCATGGGAGAAGGGGGCGGGGCTACTGGGCGCACAAAAACCACGCCCTCCCTTCCTCCCATCCAATCACAGCCTCTCCTTTTGGGGGCTGGGCTGAGGGCTGCGCTCCAAGTCGCTTCCTGGCTTTGGCACTAGCCTCCCAGGCTGGGATGATGCGCTGCTGCTGCTGCCGCTGTAGTCGCCACCGCTGGCGACCACCCCGCGCGCTGGGGCTGTTGCTGCTGCCGCTGCTGCTGCCATTCGGTGAGTGCAGGGGTGTTGAGCCCAGCCGGAGCGGCACACCCTCTGGTCGTGCTGAGTGTGGGGTGTGTGGGGCGTGCGGCTTTGCTGGAAGCCAGTGTGGACAGGAGGTGCGAGTGTTCCAGAGAGGGGAGAAAGTGTGCCAGTGTCTTCAGGATGGAAAGTGAGGGGCATGAGCTGAGCTCTGGTTGTGGGAGAAAGACCCTAAAGTTCTGCAGCCCCCATTCTGGTACAGGAAGACGAAGTTCTGGTGGAACTCCCGCAGCTGCGGTGGAATCCGTGAGATTCTCTGTTAGGTTCTGGCATGGATCCGGCCAACCCCTCTATTCTGCCCTACCTATCTGAAAACACTTGTCTTTGGAACAAGGTGGGAGGGCCAGCAAAGCTTATCTGGGCTACAAAGAGACTGGATTGAGTAGAGGGAGAGGAAATCCCAGACGCTGGCCCCCTCACCTTCACCGTGGCCTGACTCCTCTTCCACCATCCACCATTCTCATCCACATCAGAGGCAGAGCAGATCCCTGGGATGTTATTCCCCATCCCCGAAGTATTTATCTGGGGGGGCCCCATCAAAGCAAACCAACAGCAGGTGGTCCCTAGATATGCCCTTTAGTTCCCTGGGGTGCCCCTTTCACGCTGAGTCACGTCCCCAGAGCACACCTGGGTAAACAAGCCCCAGGGGCTTGGGGGATGGCGGCTCATCCTGTTAACTGTTCTCCACACCCACCACCAGTCCTTGCATCTCCCCTGGCAGCAGCCGCAACGGGCCCAGGCCGCTGTGACAACATATACCAGGGCTTTGCTGAGTGTCTCATCCGCTTGGGAAACGACATGGGCGGCGGAGGCGAGCTGGAGACTGTCTGCAGGTACGGACAGCTGAGGGCAGGTTGAGGGCAGCCTGACCCCCTGCCATCCTAAAGAACCGAACCCCTTCCTTTCCCATTCCAAGGCCTCTTTGCCCACTTAATTTCCCTAAACTCACACCTTTAACAGGTCTTGGAATGACTTCCATGCCTGCGCCTCACGAGTCTTGTTGGGCTGTCCAGAAGAGGCAGCCACCGTGTGGGAGTCACTACAGCAAGAAGCTCGCCGAGCCCCGCACCCTGATAATTTGCACGCTCTGTGTGGAGCCCCTGTACACGTTCGTGAACGTGGTGCAAGCCCGGAGACCAACCAGGAGACGCTTCGAGCGACGGCACCTGCAACTACCCCGGTCCCCACACCCACGCTGCTGGCAGCTGCTCTGGCGCTTGCCTGCCTCCTGGGGCCTCTGGCCTAGCCACCCCAGGGGGCTAGCTAGCAGCTCCCCTGCCTGTAGCTTGCTCTGGCTCTGGTGGCTGCCTTTTGGGCTCTGCTGAGAATGCTCAGCTTTCATTAAAAGTATTTATATTTGTACTAAGCTCATTCCTTTCTTCCGGCTGCAGGGGCTTGGCAGTGCCTAAGGTTTCCAGAGCTGATTCCCTGGACAGGATGGGCGGGTCCAAGGCCCTCACCTGGGACTCAGTCTTTTTCCTTCCAAACACTCATTCTCCAGGGGCTACACAGAGCTTTCCATTGCGTTCAGGTCCCAGTAGCTCTGGTGGGGACCTGAGATCTGCTGGAATGCACAGCCTTTCTTTGTTCTCCTGGGCTAAACTCCTGGTCCTGCTTGCCCCTCTAATCCTGGTCCCCAGGGGCTTTGTGAGGTTATGGACCCCCCCCCCCAATCTCACTTCCTTCTCCCTTTGCTGAATTACTACCTTAGCCTTCAAGACACAGCTCTGACTAAGTCCTCTGTTCTCTCCTTCTCTGTGTTTCTATTTTTTTTTAAATATTTATTTATTTATGCATACAAGAACTGGGGAACAGGCCAGAGGTGTAGAGGGTAAAAGGATTCACCAGAGACAGAGCGGGGAACAGAACAGGCAGACTGACTGAAATACACTGCTGAGGGAGCAGCGAGTGAGACAGGTGAGATCTGCTGCTCCATGTGGGTAACTCCCTGGCGGGCTGGGGATCAAACTTTTGCTGCAGAGGCTGTGGATAGCTTCACCAGTGCTGTACCTAACCCCTTGCACCACTAGGGAGGCCACTCTGAGTTTCTATTGAGGGGAGCCTATCCCTAAAAGATGGGAGCCCCTTTTAGAGGATATATTCAAGTACCTGAGGTGACTTAGAGCTGCAGAAACGGGGTCACATTGAAGGTTCCTTTTGTTCTCCAAACTTTGCTTTTTAAGAAGAGATGTGAAGACAAAATAATCCAAGAAGGTTTTCTGCAAGCATGGGATGAGTGTGTGAAGTGTGAGGAGACTCATCCTGGTGGAGAGAGAAAGCAGGAATATGCATGGGCAGAATTCTGAGGGAAGGGGGAAACCACAGAGAGGGTGAGACTCTTTTGATCCCTCCTCCACTACCTCCACCACCAGCATCCCATTCCCCACGACTTGTGCGGGCACTGCCCTGCCATGGCTTCCTTGTGACTTCTGCTATCATATCACTCCCTCCATTTTATTCTCCATTTTCTGAGTTGCAGAACGGTTCCTGAGATTAAGCTTCTTCTAATTGTCGACAAGGCTCTACATAAGCCAGCTCTGCCCACAGTTTATTTAGTTCACTCCTGCAACACAGAGGAGTGATTTACCTACCCAGCCCTTGGAGCCCAGGGAAGCTTCAGAGAAGGAGCACTCACATAGAGGGTGATAGGATGCAAGACTGAGCCTCCCTGGTGGTGCAGGGTGTTGAGCGCAGCACTGTGAAGCTGTCTGCAGCCTTTGTGGTGCGAGTTCAATCCCTGGCCAGCCGGCAGCAACCCACATGGCATAGCAGATCTCTCCTGTCGCCCGCTGCTCCCCTCAGCAGTGTGTTTCTGTACAGCTGTCTGTTCTGCTCCCTGCTCTCTCTGGTGAATCTTCTCACCCCCTCTGCAACTCCGGCCTGTACCCTACTTCTAAAAAAAAAGAGAAAAGAAAATAAGGATGCAAGATTTAAAAATGATGGAGAGGGGGTGGGCTGAGTTGGAGAGGGGCCCAGAGGAATCAGCCGGAAGGGAGAGGTGGGGGTGTTCAGAGTTACGCAGGCCAGCTTTACACTAAAGTCTGTGCTGGGTGAATCGGGTCTGATAGGACCCGTGTTTAGGCTCCAGGGTGAAAGGTACGTCCAGAGACCTCTGCCTACATGTGTACGAGCCCCTCTTCATCCCTGCTTTCCAAACATCCTCCCATTCCAGCTAGCTCAGATGCTACAAATAACTCCCTCTCTGCCCCGACTCTGTCTTTGCTCCCATGCTTCACTCACCTGCAATTGTATCCTTGCTTCTCTCCCAAACAGTCATTACCCGTCTTTGCACATCACCTGAAAAAGAAATTAGGGACCCCCCTCTCAGATCTGTTCCTTGTTTTGACCACCAGAATTATCCAGAAGAAAAAGCAAGCCTTTTATTCCTCCGAGTCTTTGTGATATCTATTCTCTGTGCTCAGAATACCTTTCCCCATTTCCTTCTGGTGAACTCCTACTTCGCGTTCAACATCACCTCCTCCAGGAAATATTCCCTAACTCTGACTCCAAGCTGAATCAGAAGCCTCCTACAGGTTCACACACCTCCTAGGCTCTCTTCTGTCTCAGTACTAACAGTACCTACTGGTTGTTGTTTGAGTTTGGGTCAGAATTCCCCACCATAAACTATCCAAGGGTGCTCTTTGTGTGTCTGGTACCCATCGTAGGGCTGGGGAGAGAGGGCACTTGTAGGAGTGTGTGGAATGAGAGAATCAATATTTTTTTTTAAGATTTATTTATTTATGCATACAAGAGCTGGGGCACAGAGATATAGGGGGCGGAGGTGTGAGAGGATCCACCAGAGGCAGAGCAGGGAACAGAACAGACAGATCGACTGAAATACACTGCTGAGGGGAGCAGCGGGCCAGTCAGGAGAGGTCTGCTGCGCCATGTGATTATCTCCCTGGCTGGAGGATCAAACTGCAGAGGCTATGAATTGCTTAAAGGTGCGGCGTTTAACCCCTTGTGCCACCAGGGAAGCCAAAGAGAATCAATCTTAAGTGCAGCATAGGAAGTCTTACAGTTAGCAAGAGCTTGGACGGAGAATCATCTCATTGTGGAGGAGTCATCTAGGGGTGGTCCCCTCAAACTGGGCGTACTAATGGGAGGGATAGGGCTGGGACCGTAGACCCCAAAAGTCTTCCTAGACCCACTCTTCCTGGGCAGCCAGGAGTAACTTGCCTCCAGAATCAGGGGCCTGGAGGCTCTAGCCAGCCATCAGGGGGATTACTATCCTCCTTCTGTGACCTACTTTCCCCTGGTTTTGCTCCCTAAGTCCCTGGAATTGAGTGACTTGGGGGTGGGGGTGGGGACAGAATCTGCTCTCTGACCAAGGGCTTAAAAGCTTTGTGTTTTTTTATCCCAGATCTGGAGGAGAGGGGTGGGCTGACAGCCAAACTAGAGCTGCCCAGGCCAGAGCATTCTGGTGATGGTGTTTCTCACATTTGCAGCTCTATGGATATGTAATAGCTTATTGTTCTGGGGTGAGCCTGTCCTGAACACAGTTCCCTCTGTGTCAGCATATCTCTATCTTGGGCCTCAAGTTCTTCAGCAGCATCTGCTCAGCATCTGCTCATAGCAATAAATATTTGTTGAATTAATTTGCTGTGTGTCTGTGAAATGGAGGCACAGTGTGTATTTTTAAGACTCATCAACTCTGGAGTCTGTATTACTTTTAAGCCTCACAATTCTGTGGGGTCAGGATTATGATCCACATTACACATGAGAAAAATGAAGCTGAGGGGAGGTGTTTCACCTAAGGTCACACAGCTGTGGAAATGTCAGAGCTGAGATGATCAGTTTTTTTTGGCCCCAGAATCCATGCCCTTAATCATCACATTACACTTTTGGAGCAATTTTAATAATTTTGCAAATGCTACTACATAAAGCAGGCAAAATGTTTTTTTTTTTTTTTAATAGAGGCATGTTTTATTTATTTATTTGTTTGTTTGTTTTGTTTATACATGCACTGGGTACAGTCAGAAGCGCGGGAGGGTGAGAGAATTCACCAGAGCCAGAGCGGGGAGCAGAGCAGGCAGAAGGACCGAAGTACACTGCTGAGGGGAGCAGCGGGCGGCAGGAGAGGTCTGCGCGCCATGGAGGACCCTCCTCAGGTGGCCGGGGAGCAGCCGGGGATCGAACCGGCGCCGCAGAGGTCGCTGGCAGCTTCACAACCCAGCGCTCAACCGCTGCGCCACCGGGGAGGCCCCAGGCAAAATGTTTTATTGGTGTCAATTCAGTTACACGTTTAAAGTGTAACATTAATTTATCCAGTCAATTACAGACAGTCCCACGTATATAAAGTAAGTGCTCGGTAAAGATTTGCTGAAAAAATTAAGACTGAAATGAGGAAGATGGGTGAGGTTACAATCCTATTACCTGCAGCATCTATCCCCTCCTTCAATTTGGGTTTACTGTAAAATGTGAGACAATTCTGATGCTACAGGTCAGATTATGTTTTACCAATTCTCTGTCAGTGGTAACTTTTTTAAAAATTCACTTAATTTGGAGCCCCTGGATATACTCAAATTCAACAATAAAATTAAAAGCGAAACCCTGCTATTTCGAAGTTGGTCAAGGGCTGATTTCACCAGTCCTCAAGTTAATCATTTGTAACTCCGCTGTGATGGAGGCCAAATTTAACACATCTGAACGCCTGGATTACTTGAACTGCATTAAAAAAAAAAAGGTGTTAGTAGAATTTCAATCAGTTCTTTCCGGAATTCTAGAGGCGCTAGAGCCCTCTGTTGAAAGGCACTTCAGAGGCCTCCCCAGTGGCACCGTGGGTTGAGCTCAGCGCTGTGAAGCTGTCCGCAGCCTCTGCCGCGTGGGTTCGATTCCCGGCCGGCCAGGGAAATACCCACATGGCGCGGCAGACCTCTCCTGCCTCGCTCTCTGCTCCCCTCAGCAGTGTGTTTCTCCTGCCTGTTCTGCTCCCCGCTCTGTCTCTGGTGAATCCTCTCACCTTCCCCCGCCTCTGGTCTGTACCCAGCTCGTGTATAAATAAAAAATAAAAGAATCTTAAAAAAAAAAAAAGGAGAAAGAAAGGCACTTCTGCCCCAAGCCCCCACGAAAGAACGCCCTCTTCCCTAAACAGAAACTTGAAACTTTCTCCCCACTTCCCGCGGGTCCCCCTTTCCCTAACACTGGTCCCGCCCAATCTTTGAGCGACGGGCAGACCCCCCGCAGCTGCGAGCCGGACCCCGCCCCGAAGGCCTTGATTGGCAGCCCCCGCTCGGCGCGCCGCCAACCCCGTAGCCCGGCGCTCCCGAGGGTCCGCCCCCGCCCCGCCTCCTGGGCGGCCCGGGTTTGTTTTGGCGTCAAGCGCGCGCTGTGATGACGCCACGACGCTAACGCCTGAGGATGGCGGCGGCGGCGGCCGTGGCCGCGGCCCGGAGAGGGTCAGCACAGCCGCCGAGATGCCGAAGAGCCCGCCGCCCGCGCGAGGTGAGGCGGCTCGGCACGGGGCGACGGCCCGGTGGGCGGGAGGGGCTGACGAGCTGCGGCCGCGGTCGCTGCCGGGCGCACCGGGCCTGTCCCTGCCCAGCCCGCAGCTCTCGGCCCGTGCCCGACGCGCCGGGGCCTACGGGGCAGGGGAGCGGCCGGGCGACGGCTGCTCGGGATCCCCTGGACCGGAGGTTGCTCTCGCCTCGAAACGTGCCTCTCACGGAGCCGTTCATCTCGGGCGCGCGGGCCTGCTGGACGTGGTCAGCTGCCCAGTCTGCTGTTCCGACGGCCGGCATCGGCCCCGGTCCACTCACCCGGTTGTCTCCCGTCTGTGTGGTGTCGGGCGCCGACGCCTCACTCCTCTGAGACAGGACGCCAGGGGCTGGCGAGCCCGTGGGTTCCTTCCTTGCTCCGTCTGGGCAAAACCAGGCTAGAGTACAACCGGCTCACACGCTTATCGCTGGGCAGTCGTCCCCACGCTTGTCAGGGGAAGCTGACCCTCCCTCCACATTCAGCCCGCTTCAGGAAGTCGCTGAAGTGATAGTTCCCACCTGGAAAGCTGAATAAGTCATTCATTGTCTAAAAACTGGCTCCTCGGTGCCTACAGGATAAAGGACGAGGTTTTCTGAGCAAGGCGTTTAGGGATCTTCCTAATCTCCTAGAGGCCTAACCCTGAAATCAACACCTGGGCACAGTGTCTTCTGTTTATAGTTTGTTGTTGGGCTAATGAGCCTCCTTTTACCTCTGTGGTTTAATATCCTTGTGCTGTATATATGAAATGTTCTCATTTTATAATATTCTTCCTTCCCTTACCCTCCCGCCCCCAACTTCCACCGATATGGGAAATTCACATTTGCCCTTTAAAATCCATTTCAGATTTCATACTTAATTTCCTTGGAAAAACCTCTCTGATTTTCTTTACATGTAGCCATTGACTTTTTTTTTTTTAAGATTTATTTATACATACATACATACATACATACATACATACAAGCACTGGGTACAGTCAGAAGCACGGGAGGGTGAGAGAATTCACCAGAACCAGAGCGGGGAGCAGAGCAGGCAGAAGGACCGAAGTACACTGCTGAGGGGAGCAGCGGGTGGCAGGAGAGGTCTGCGCGCCATGCGGGACCCTCCTCAGGTGGCCGGGGAGCAGCCGGGGATCGCACCGGTGCTGCAGAGGCTGCGGGCAGCTTTGCACCCAGCGCTCAACCGCTGCACCACCCCACCGGGGAGGCCCTAAAGATTTATTTATACAAGCACCAGGGTACAGGCCAGATATGTGGGAGGGTGAGAGGATTCACCAGAGACAGAGCAGGGAACAGAATAGGCAGACTGATGAAATACACTGCTGAGGGGAGCAGTGGGCAAGACAGGAGAGGTCTGCTGCGCCAAGTGGGTTTCTCCCCAACTGGCCAGGATCGAACCCACGCCGCAGAGGCTGCAAACAGGGACAGCTTCACAGTGTGGTGCTCAACTGCCTGCGCCACCAGCGAGGCCCTCTATGTATAGTTTTTCAGAGAGTGTCACTCACTGAGATTTCGTTTCAGAAGATCAGGAATCTGTATTTTAAAGAAAACTCCCCAAGTAACTTCACTGTGCTCCCTGGTTGAAGATCTTTGTCATTGCCCCAGGAATCTGTTGTGTCTTTTTGTTCAGTGCGGTTAGCTGTGCCTTGTGGAATTCTGTTCTGGTCTCTTTGCCCATACCTTGAGAGGCAGTAATATTTAGTAGTTAGAAGCATGGACTGTGGAGTCAGAAAGTCTTGGATTCAGTTCTTGACTTTTTATGAGGTCTTGACGCTCTTTAAGTCCTAATTTGCTCATTCCAAAATAGGAATAATCATGCCTGTTTCATGTGTAGGGAGGAGTGAGATAAATGCATATATGAGGCTTAGCAGTGTTGAAACCACTGTTATTGCCAGTGACTTCTTCCCAAAGTATGTCCCCTGTCCCAAGGAGGTCTCATCTTAGTCTGTATGCTCTAAGACTGAGCCTCGTGTAGGAAATGGCTTTGTGTTATGTGGTCTTGTCAAGGTCATTTCTGGTCATCAGGGGAAGCTCTGACAAAACTGTTTCTACTCAGGGCAGTTGCATTTGGCCATCCCCTAGAAGAGATTTGGAATGCTGACTCCCTAGAGAGTAGGTTTGCTGAATAAGCACATTGTCTGGGTCTAATTGCAGTTTTTCTGCTTGTTAAGTTGTATAAATGAGCTAAGGAAACTGCAGCTTTCAGGAAACCTGTTTGCCGCTGCCACTGAGTTAGCGTTGGGTCTCACCTGGGATGGAATACCACTGTGGATCTTAATGTCGATGGAATCTGAAATCAATGTGGTGTTCCCTGTGAGTCATGAGTTTGTAGTTAAGTACAAGACTTTGCTTGACCTTCTGTTTTATTTTGTAAGTGTGAGCATGTTATATGGGCAACTTAGATCCTCTTCAGAGCGTGTCCCAACTGAATGGCATGGATGGGCTATAGGTGTGCCAAAGTGTCAACCCTTAAGCCTCAAGAGCCTTGAAAGCAGCTGTTTGCACTGACCCCGGGGTGCATGAAGAAAAATTGGAGAAGTACAATCCTGGAAGAAGGGAAACAATTCTACTTGTTGAAAGCTGGAGAGAGACTTACTTATTTGAACTCCCTTTCCTTCCAAGAATCTTACTCAGTATTAAACAGATTTGTGTTGGCTAGGTCGTCACTGAGCTAATTCTTGGTACAGCCCTCTGTTGCTATGGTGTCTGATATGATGCTAAAGTAGAAAAATGTGGTGTTTTCATTTTCTGAGGGAAAATTATCTCAGTGGGACCCTTTTAGGCTGCCAACCTTGAAATGGAATCTCAGGGCATCATAAGAGTAATGGATCAAGGGACTCGTGGTATGGAATCATCTGGACTGTAAGTTCTTTGAGAGCAGAGGCTATGGCTCCTTCTTTTTATCGATAACAGCTCCTGGCAGAGTTCCTGGCCCACAGCAGGAGCTCAGTAAATATTTGTGGGTTGAACTTTGGGATTTTGGAAGGAGATCCCCAGGTCTGTTGCCAGAGTCTGTATTTCTGATAGTGGGATGGGCAATGGGTAGGCGTCTTAGATGGGTCTGGGGTCACAATAAAACAGACACAGCCAACTTTGGAACTCTTCCCTCTCTCAGCTTTAGGACAGGAGTATCTACACACCAGTTATTACCAGGTAGAGCAGTGAGGCCTAGCTGAAATCCTTGAGAAGTGGAGTCCTGAGTTACTATTTTCTAAAAGGAAGTGATAATTTCTATTTAAATAATATTAAATGTCAAAGCATCATAGGATTGAATCATGCACAGTTATCTTTTTTTTTTTTTTAAGATTTTTATTAACACAAGAGCTGGGGTACAGGCCAGAGATGGGGGGGGCAAGAGGATTCACCAGAGACAGAGTGGGGAACAGAACAGGCAGACTGACCGAAGTACACTTCTGAGGGGAGCAGCGGATGAGACTGGAGAGGTCTGCCGCACCATGTGGGTTGCTCCTTGGCCGGCCAGGGATCGAACCTGCGCTGCAGAGGCTGCTTCATAGTGCAGTGCTTAGCCCTTGAGCCACCAGTTATCTTTAGACAGACACTGTAATAATTTTGTGTATGTTCTTCCAGGTTTTTTCCTTGTACTAGTCTGTACATTTCTATAACATGTATTTTAGTTAATTCAAAAACATAGTGAATATTTTAAAATACAGCAGCAGCACAGAAATACGTGAGTGAGAAGTTCGAGTCCCCTAAGCCTTCCACCCGTTACCGTCACATTCTGACCTCCTAGAGGCAGTCACTATCAGCAGTCTCTTCTACCTTTCCAGGGTTTTTATACTTTTTTTTTAACACTCATTGAACATATGCTTTGCATACTAATTTAAGATCATTTAATACTGGGCCTCCCCGGTGGCGCAGCGGTTGAGCACTGGGTTGCAAAGCTGCCCGCGGCCTCTGTGGCACCGGTTCGATCCCCAGCTGCTCCCCGGCCACCGGAGGAGGGTCCCACATGGCGCGCAGACCTCTCCTGCCGCCCGCTGCTCCCCTCAGCAGTGTACTTCGGTCCTTCTGCCTGCTCTGCTCCCCGCTCTGGCTCTGGTGAATTCTCTCACCCTCCCGCGCTTCTAACTGTACCCAGTGCATGTATAAACAAAAACAAACAAACAAACAAACAAACAAATAAATACATAAATAAAACATGTCTCTATAAAAAAGAAAAAAAAATCATTTAATACTTCTGTATATGAATCCTGGCAGAGCCACTCAATAAAATTAAGTTACTGATACCTTTCTTTGTCAGTATATATGGATTTATCTCATTCTTTTCAACAGCTGCAGAACAATTCATTATATGAATATATTTTATTTAATCATTCCCTTACTGCTGTGTGTTTGGATTGTTTCCATTTTTTTTTCTGTTTTTTTCTCTTTAAGATTTATTTATTTATACAAGCACTGGGGTACAGTCCAGAGGTGCGGAGGGTGAGAGAATTCACCAGAGACAGCAGAAAAGGCAGAAGGACCGAAGTACACTGCTGAGAGGGAGCAGCAGGCGAGGCAGGAGAGGTCTGCTGCGCCATGTGGGGATCTCCCTGGCCGGCTGGGAATCAAACCAGCACTGCAGAGACTGCGGACAGCTTCACAGCACTGCGCTCAACCCACTGTGCCCTCCATTTTTTCATTATCAAATGGGAGGCCCTCCATTTTTTCATTATCAGAAAGAATGCTGCTCTGAACTTTCTTGACAAATGTATCTGTGGTTTTTTAGTAGTATTTCTGAAAATGAAATTGGTGGGTCCTATGTCAGTTTCCCTTTTTTATAAAGTAGAATCTTATAATTGCCCGTGAGGTCACAGGACTTATTCAGCTTTTGTTTAAAGTGACAGGATAAGACTGTTTGTTTCATGATGTTTAGAAATGCTATTGAGCAGGTACTTATTTTTTTATTTTTTTATTATTTATTTTTTTTGTGGGACCCTCGCCAGTGGCCAGGGAACAGACTGGCGCTGCAGAGGCTGCGGGCAGCCTCACAGCCCAGTGCTCAACTGCTGCGCCACCAGGGGATGCCCAGCAGGTACTTATTTTTGAAGTTACTAAGAGTTTACTGTCTACTTCATTTCAATAGATTTGTGAAATGTGGGAGACTACAGAGATTTCTGCAGGAGAAAGGTTATTGATCTGTACTGTGGAGATCAGCCTTAGAGGAGAGGGCCAGGTACTTATGGATCCCTGCCCAGGGACATCCATAGACCCTACTTCTATAGTCAAGAGATTATTTCAGGATCCATCTTTGCCCCTGGCGTCCCCTCAGGTGGGGTCAAGACTGACAGCTTGTGGACAAACTTGGTATATTTATTCAGATAACAATCTGGTTCAGACCCAGAATGTCCTGAGGGCTCCAGCTTCCTTCGTTGTTGGCAATATTTGCACAGGCACAGGCCCCCAAAGAGCATGAGTCTGGTTTAATCACCTGTCTGGCCTCTCCCTGCCTCTTGAAATTTTCTGGATTGTTGCCTTGCAGCAAATAGAAATCCGAGAGCCAGACCCCCTTTCATTTATTATTAACAAACATTGCATTCCTGCTCCGAGCTCAGCACTTTGTTGGATGCCAGAGAGTTCTAGAATTCTGAGAAGTGGCCCTTTTCCTCAAGGGACTGACAACTTGAGTGATCAAAAGTAATCTAAAAAAAATTTAATGTGAGGGGCCTCCCCGGTGGCGCAGCGGTTGAGCACTGGGTTGCGAAGCTGCCCGCAGCCTCTGCAGCGCCAGTTCGATCCCCGGCTGCTCCCCGGCCACCAGAGGAGGGTCCCACATGGTGCGCAGACCTCTCCTGCCACCCGCTGCTCCCCTCAGCAGTGTACTGCGGTCCTGCCTGCTCTGCTCCCTGCTCTGGCACTGGTGAATTCTCTCACCCTCCCTTGCTTCTGACTGTACCCAGTGCTTGTATAAATAAATAAATCTTTAAAAAAAAAATTTAATGTGGAGTATAGCCTGAGAGCATGACCCAAACTGTACTTGAAATGGAGGTGTAAATATACATGCCTTTCAGAAAGGGATCTTAGTAGGTTTGTCGATTCCTTAGCTGAGTGGTGTGAGGAAGAATGGAGACCTTGACCTGGTGAGGCTGAGCAGTGCTGGGCTCCAGGCCCTTCTGGAGTCTTTCCCAGGTGGTGGCAGTTCTGTCTAAAGAGCCAGGACACTTGGGGCTGTTCTTTGCCACCGCCGTCTGAGTGATTTGCACTAGGTTCTTCCATTCTTGGTCTGTCATTTTGGTAGTTTTAGTGAGAAGTAATGCCCAGTGCTCATATCCGCTCTCACTCTAACACACTTGCCTGCTTTGAGGAGTGCTGGGGTTGAGGGTATGGAGGCCGACTTGAGAGAGTTTAGTGTTTTCTGCAAGATGTGTTGGGATTGAGGTGTTGTGCAAGGGGATGGTGATTTGTGACAGCCGCGTAGCATGACCCTCCTGGGAGCCTCCTCCTGAGGTTTTCCTCATGCAGCCCTCACCCACCAGTACCCCCTACCCGGTCACCATGCTGGGGTCACAGGAGAACTGGGGGCAAGAACACACTCTGCCCTTCTTTCCAGAAGTTTTGCCAGTTCCCTCTCTCCTGTCCCTAGGTCTGCCTTTTCACCTGACCAATGTGGAAAAAGAATTTAACAGATGTGATTGCAGTGGAGCAGCTGTTATCACCTGAGAGCTATTAGCCATCTCTACCTCCAACCTACCCTGGCTGGCCTCTCTCTCCTCTCCTCTTGATCTGCAGACGGGGTACCAGCAGCTGCTTGTCTTTGAAGAGTTTCTAATTGGAACAAATGTGCAAGAAACTCTGTCCCAAGAAGGAAATGAGAAGGTCAGAGAGGGCTGTTTCTTGGCTCTCTTACTGCTGACTTGAGATCCCTGTGCGGATTTTGTTTATAGTGAAAAGTCAGGTTTTTTTGTTTATAAATCTTGATTTTTCTCATTAGGACCAGACTAGGTATGCACATTTAAATAAAGAGAGTCAGTGTATTTGTCTGGAGACATTTATTTTGTGGCTCTAGGGTTCTGCCACCTTTCCAGGAAGAAGTGACACCTGAGCGGGTGCTGCATCACCCCTGCAAGTCTGTCTTCTCTCTATATGGCAGCAGATGTAGCTTATCATGTGGTCTTGGGGATTAGGGACCTGTGTCCTGCTTCAGGAATCCTTTTCCTGATCTGCAGCCCTTTCTTTTGTTTACTCTGAAGGAAGTGATGACTGCACAATACCAAAGTCCTTAGCACTAATCTTTGGCCTCTGTGAAAAGGAACCTTGTTTCTTATTTTTCTTCTTTTTTTTTTAAGATTGATTTATTCATGCTTACAAGAACTGGGATGCAGCCCAGATGTGCGGGAGGGTGAGAAGATTCACCAGAGACCCAGCAGGGAGCAGAACAGGCAGACAGACTGAAATACACTGCTGAGGGGAGCAGTGGGCGAGACAGGAGAGGTCTGCCGTGCCATGTGGGACTCTCCCTGGCCGGCTGGGATCGAACCTGTACTGCAGAGGCTGCAGACAGCTTCGCAGTGCTGCGCTCAATCACCTGCACCACCAGGGAGGCCCTTCTTCTTTTTTTAATATATATTTTATATGTCGTTCATTTTTGCACAATCTTTGATTTCTCCTCTCAGGTGTAGTCCCCATAGAATTCCTACCACCAAGTCACCTGTGATCCATCACCACAGTCTTTTGTGCTCTTTCCTCCCCTGTTCTAATCCCTGCCCCCCCCCCTCCCCTGCTGAATGTCTCAGATTTATCTTTTGCCTGCTTGTTTTGTTTTTGTTTTGATTTTTCCTGATTCCTTGTTTGAGGAACCTTGTTTCTAAATGCCTTTGTTTAAACATTATTTCCTCAGCTGCTGTGAGGCAGTTGGGTGGGAAACACAGCAAATCCTGAAGAGCCCTGTACTGGTGGTGGAGTCTGCTTCTCTTGAGGAAAGATAAATTTCATTCTGCTGAGAGTCATATTGACATGCTGATTAATACCTGAGTCTTTAGCCTGTGGTCTCCAAATTCCCCCTTTTTATCTGATGCGTTGGTAATCACAGTCTGAGGTATGTTTTGCTTATAAGCTTTCTTTTTTTTTTTTTTAAAGATTTATTTATTTATTTATTTATTTATTTATTTATTTATTTATTTATACAAGCACTGGGTACAGTCAGGAGGGTGAGAGAATTCACCAGAGCCAGAGAGGGGAGCAGAGCAGGCAGAAGGACCGAAGTACACTGCTGAGGGGAGCAGCGGGCGGCAGGAGAGGTCTGCGCGCCATGTGGGACCCTCCTCTGGTGGCCAGGGAGCAGCCGGGGATCGAACCAGCGCTGCAGAGGCTGCAGGCAGCTTCGCAACCCAGTGCTCAACTGCTGCGCCACTGG
Organism: Talpa occidentalis; assembly: GCF_014898055.3. NCBI lineage: Eukaryota > Metazoa > Chordata > Mammalia > Eulipotyphla > Talpidae > Talpa > Talpa occidentalis. Next base: position 6,894,406 of record NW_023601754.1, read on the forward strand.
GGAGGCCCCTTATAAGCTTTCTTGAAAAAATTGACCATATTGGTCAGCATCACCAGCTCATACTCAGGCGCTCAGCTCACTGGAATCTAATAGCCTGTGTGGGTTCTCTGTAACCCCCACCCCCAAACCTACCTGAGTCTCCTGTTGCTGCCTTTGATGGACTCATTTGCTGACTTCAGAAAAGGGTAAGCGGGGGTGTTGGTGTGGCCCCTTGGCCCCTCAGAAGTGCACTGCTGAGGGGAGCAGCGGGCACAGCAGGAGAGGTCTGCGCGCCATTTGGGACCTTTGCCAGCGGCTGGGGATCGAACCAGCGCTGCAGAGACTGGGACCAGGGACTTTTGACATTGGGACCACCATGGGGCAGCCATGGAATCGCTGACCCTGACCAGCCATTTTCAAACATTAAATTCTACATGCAGTGAGGCTCTACAACTAGTACCCTGCAGTAAATGTCCCAAGGACATTCCACATGCACATGACACATTCCTGCTGCTTCCTAAACTGTCCCTCCTGCTGTGCTCCTGATCCTTTTGCTCGGGAGTCCAGGCAAGGGACTGGAGGGGTGCACTCACTCCTCCTGTCACTTCTTGTATCCAGCCTGCTGTTCTTGTCCTGCTGCTGTCTTTCCATCCCATTCCCCTGTGTGGACTGCCACCTCCTCACTGGCCCTTGTAGTCAGTCCCCTTTGATGCTCCTCTAGTTCAGCCTCACATTTCTTTCTAAGCAGATTGTCGACCTCTTTTTCTTTTGATCGCTTCTTTTCACCTCCCAGGAAGGTCCAACCCCTTACATGTGCTGCTTTCCAGAACCTGTCTCCTGACCAAAACTTCAGTCCCCACCAGCCCTGTCTCCATTTCATACAGTCATCCCCAGGGACCAGCTCCTACTCTAGCCCTTTGGGCCCCTGAATGTGTTATTCTGTCTGCCTGAAACACCATTGCCACCTTTCTCACCTGACTCGTTCTGACTTCAAATTCAGCATGGGGGTTACCTCCCTAGGCTTTTTCTAGCCCCTGCATCATTCCCCATATAGCTACTATTGTCTCTCAAGCCCAACCCTTACCATGCTAGATTGAAGTTACCTGTTTTATGCTTGTCTCTTCATTTATATTTTGAATTTTTTTAAAGATTTATTTTTTTTAAGATTTATTTATTTATACAAGCACTGGGTACAGTCAGAAGCACGAGAGGGTGAGAGAATTCACCAGAGGCAGAGCGGGGAACAGAACAGGCAGACTAATGTATTGAAATACACTGCTGAGGGGAGCAGCGGGCGGCAGGAGGGGTCTGCGCGCCATATGGGACCCTCGCCTGGCAGCCGGGGATCGAACTGGTGCTGCAGAGGCTGCGGGCAGCTTCGCAACCCAGCATTCAACCAACGTGCCACTGGGGAGGCCCATGATTTATTTATTGAGAGAATTCACCAGAGCCAGAGCGGGGAGCAGAGCAGGCAGAAGGACCGAAGTACACTGCTGAGGGGAGCAGCGGGCGGCAGGAGAGGTCTGCGCGCCATGTGGGACCTTCGCCAGCGGCTGGGGATCGAACCAGCGCTGCACAGATTGCAGGCAGTTTTGCAGCCTAGTGCTCAACCACTGCGCCACCAGGGAGGCCCTATATTCTGAATTTTTTGACATTGGGATCCTGTCTTAGTCATTTCTGTGTTCTTAGCAGATGTCTGACAAATGTTTGATCTGAATTGATCATTTATTGCCAACTTTGTATGTCATAATTAATAGGAAATTGCCAGCTCTTTCCTTTTAGAGGAAAGACTTAGAGGAAAGCAGCCTGGGTAGCAGGGACCCCTGTAAAGCAGTGCTGTAGCTCTGAGCTGACTGGTCACAGGGTATCAGTAGGTAGAGCATCTCTGGGAAGCAGATGGGAAGACCCCTGCATCCTCATCCCAGAGAAGCAGCGTCCCAGCCCATGGCCTGAGTCACAGTGGAGGAAACTAAGATAGCGATGTCTTCCCTGAGTTCAAGGCCCGTTCTGCCTCGTGAGTGACACCCAGGCTAGTCTGGAGACTCTCTGCTGGTGGTGTGTTAAGGCTTGTGCTCCCAAGTTTACTGAGGTTGGTTTCAACCAGCCCTAGGACTTGTTGTGGCCTTTTTAGCCATCGTTTGTTGAGCTGGGAAAGTGGGAGGCCCTGGAACAGGGTGTTACACCGGGAGAGTGAAGAAGGTGCATTAGCAAAATCGTGGGAGTTAGCCAGGAAAGAGCAAAGGTAGGGCAAAGACCCAGGCAGGGGGTTGGGTTTGTTGCTGGGAAGGTCAGGGTGAGAGGAGATCACCCCCTGTAGGAGGTGGAGGGGACCAGGAGAGAGATCAGTGAGGAAGGCTTTGGAGAAGTGGCTTTCTGAGCCTTGGTGGAAGATAGTGTTGGAGAGCAGACCTCCAGCACTCACACCCCCGTTTCAGAAAAGATGAGTCAGAGGAATGATTTTAACATATAAAAAACAGGACTTCAATTAGGATAAGGGACCCAGGCAGGGTACGGAGGAGGGTGGGGGCAGTGATAGCTGAGCCTGGCGCCTGTTCCTGGCCCTCTCTCGAGGTTGAGGAGCAGTGAAAGAATCAGACCCTGAAAGATGTCAGCCACGACCATGGAGCTCAGCTCCGGTCTTTCGGCTGGACCCTCCACTGAGCCTGGGCACCCAGCGTTCGGAAGCCAGAGCCGTCCTCCTTGCCTGGGACCCACATCCGTATCAGGTCTGCCGTCTTCCTCGGGCTGGCAGTACTGAGGGGCCGGGGAGAGTGGGTGAGAGGATGACTGGTGTCTCCTCAGAGGACGTGTGCTGATTTGCCCCTCATCTCTCTCACAGGTGTAGACGGGGCACTGCCTGCAGAGCAGGTCCTGCCAGCCTCGCCAGAGAGGATGCCCCCGTGTCCGTGATGGGCTGTGGGACAAGCAAGGTCCTTCCTGAGCCGCCCAAGGATGTCCAGCTGGATCTGGTCAAGAAGGTGGAACCCTTCAGTGGCACAAAGAGTGATGTGTACAAGCACTTCATCACGGAGGTGGACAGTGTTGGCCCTCTCAAGGCGGGGTTCCCAGCTGCCAGTCAGTTTGCAACCCCCTGTCCTGGTCCCCCCACTACCGGCCACACAGAGCCTCCTTCAGAACCACCACGCAGGGCCAGGGTGGCTAAGTACAGGGCCAAGTTCGACCCCCGTGTGACAGCCAAGTATGACATCAAAGCCCTGATTGGCCGAGGCAGTTTCAGCAGAGTGGTCCGCGTGGAGCACCGGGCAACCCGGCAGCCATATGCCATCAAGATGATCGAGACCAAGTACCGGGAGGGACGGGAGGTGTGTGAGTCCGAGCTGCGTGTGCTGCGCCGGGTTCGCCACGCCAACATTATCCAGTTGGTGGAGGTGTTTGAGACACAGGAGCGCGTGTACATGGTGATGGAGCTGGCCACTGGTGGAGAGCTCTTCGACCGCATCATCGCCAAGGGTTCTTTCACTGAGCGTGATGCCACGCGGGTGCTGCAGATGGTGCTGGACGGCGTCCGGTATCTGCACGCACTGGGCATCACACACCGAGACCTCAAGCCTGAGAATCTCCTCTACTACCACCCAGGCACTGACTCCAAGATCATTATCACTGACTTCGGCTTGGCCAGTGCCCGCAAGAAGGGTGACGACTGCCTGATGAAGACCACCTGTGGCACGCCCGAGTACATCGCCCCCGAGGTGCTGGTCCGCAAGCCCTACACCAACTCAGTCGATATGTGGGCGCTGGGCGTCATTGCCTACATCCTGCTCAGTGGCACCATGCCCTTCGAGGACGACAACCGTACCCGGCTGTACCGGCAGATCCTCAGGGGCAAGTACAGTTACTCGGGGGAGGTGAGTCTGTCCCGTCCAGGGAGTGTGGGCGTGTATGTGGGGGTGAATGCCCTCGCTCTCGATCAGGGGGATGTGCCATGAGGGCCATGTTTGTGGGGGTCAGACAGGTAATGGAAGAATGATGAAGTTAGATCAGTAGGGCGGCTCTCCCTTGTCCCCTAAAAATGAGCCCTGAGACAAGGACTCGCGAGGAGGTAGCTTATTTTATTTTATTATTTTTTTAAAGATTTATTTATTATTTATACATGCACTGGGTACAGTCAGAAGCACGGGAGGGTGAGAGAATTCACCAGAGCCAGAGCGGGGAGCAGAGCAGGCAGAAGGACCGAAGTACACTGCTGAGGGGAGCAGCGGGCGGCAGGAGAGGTCTGCGCACCATGTGGGACCCTCCTCCGGTGGCCCGGGAGCAGCCGGGGATCGAACCGGCGCTGCCGAGGCTGCGGGCAGCTTCGCAACCCAGCGTTCAACCGCTGCGCCACCGGGGAGGCCCGCAAGGAGGTAGTTTATTTGGGTCGTGATTCCAGTAAGCACAAGTGAAGGGCGGGGAGAGTGAGGCAGAAAGGGAGAAAGCCAGTAAAGGGCAAGTGAGGGAGTGGGCTGCCACTGTGGGTCACTGGAACTCAGCCTCTCTGGGGGCTCAGTGAATAACCGTGTGGAGTGTGCCTCAGAATCACACCATTGAGGGACAGGGACGTGGGTGGTTTTGAATCTGCTGACTCCTGTGTGAGTCAGGAATTTCTTTGGGGGCGTTAAATCCCTGGCACTTCCGGGCTGTCCTGAATGCCAGCTAGCGCTGGAGAAAGTCCTCAGTCAGAGAAGCAGAGCGGTGCAGGCACTGGTCGTGGGCACATGCCCCGGAGCACCACGGCGGCAGGTGAGCTCCGGTGGCTGAGTGGACGTGGGGCAGGGCCCCCACAGCATCTGTTCTGTGACCAGGCCCTGTCTAAAGGAGCAGCCGTTCCTCATCTCAGCGCGGTCTTGCCATTCAATAGTGACGCCCCCTTGCACCCAGACCTAGTTATAGCAAGACAAGCCAGAAAACCTGCAATCTAATTCACGTATTTGTGCAGTACCTTGTGTGCCAGTAAACACTAACCACTAACCTGCTGGCCAGATTCAACCGACAATGTCCTTGGATCCACTGGTAGGCCTGATGCCTGAAAAAATCGGTGAGGTTTTAGCACTGCTGGGAGCTGAATGAAGGAAGGTGCAGAAAAAGAGCTGCTTGGTCCTTCGGCAGGATGCTCCTGGGATAGGTGAGGAGGCTGACTGGGGGAGGCAGCGAGTGCTGCATGCTAGAGCTTCACTGTGCTGGGCAGCCTGTGAAGAAAAGAATGTGTGACGTGTTATGTGGGAGGGGAGTGGAGTGGAGCTTTGCTGGCCACAGGATTCTGATAAGACCATTTCCCTAAGTGCACCCAAGGGCTGCTCCCCAGCATTCCCCTCAGACCTGGGCCTGCCAAGGCACTGTCCTTGTCTCCTGAACAAACTACATGGAGGTGAGGGAGGTCTGGGACCTGTTCCCTGTGTGGCCCAGATTTTCTCCCAGGCACTTGGGGCCCTCTCTAGCCCCAGTCAGCTGGCCCAGGAGTTACCCACAAGCCTCACACCAACTTGCCTTTAGCGCTCAAGGTGCTGCTGGGCTCCGTCACTCCCTGTCAGCTTCTAGACACAGTCTGAGATCAGTCCAGGTCTTCCTTTCTGTGTGAATGGGGGCTGGCACTCCTTAGTGGATCCCCAGGTCATGTGTCTCAAGGGTGGTATGAGGAAGGGAGAGAAGCCTTCTGCTTCAGGCTAGCTCTCTCGTCAGCATTAGGTGAAGGAGAAACTGGGACGTGCTCCTGCTTGTCCTGAAGTTTCTCATGTTTTCTTGCTCTAAATGGATTCATCAAAACAAAAGCTGACTGTCCAGGACGCCCTGACGTTGGTGGGTCAGTCATAGTCACGTCCTGCTCATCCTCTGGGCTGGGTGTCTTCAGAATCCACGTGTTCAGAAGACCCAGAATCTACCAAAGGCAGTGTTACGCCGAGGCTTTGCCTGACTTGCTGTGTTCTGGGAGCTTCAGCCCCAGAAGCTCTGTGGGGTGACAGGCTGTTGAGAGTCCAGCTGGCAAAAGGAATAGCATGCTTAGCTACAGGAGGGTGGGGGTTTCCCAAAAAGTGCTGACAAAGGAAAGCCTTTCCAGAAGTCCATAGATTCACCCAAGAGTTCCTGATTCTGGCAATTGTTGATCAGGCAGTTTATCTCATTGGAGCTTGCAGAGTCTTAATTAACTGGCTATTGATTATCTGTGGCTGGAGGATGACAAATGAATGGGGTGGAAATGGACTCAGGCTTCCTGTTCCTGATGTAGCCACAAGACTGGGTCCTGAGATGCTGCCTGCTGCTTTGCTGGAGTCACCAGGCACGGATCTGGGACTCTCAGTGGTGAAAGTCCACTCTCCAGCCTTTGGCTCCACTAGCCTTCATCTGAAACTAGGAGTAACAGTTTCCAGTTCCAGAATCAGATCCCTGGCCAGGCCTGAGAGCTCCTGTCTGTTACCAGGAGTTTGGCTAACTGAGAACAGATTCCACCACTGTGTGCAGAAATTCCTTCCGCAAGGTTTGAGGTGTGCATTCCTCACCTGACAGTGAGTCCCGTGGCACATTTCCTGCATCTACCCTCTGGTAATGATGTCCCCTTCTCCAGGCCCCGGCCAATATGCTTATGCCCCCTGGCAGCACCCTGCCAGACTGGTTTCTGCAAGCTGGAATAGAGAATTTCCTGCAGGAGGTGAACTTTGAGAAGGAGGTTCAGAGAAGGGGGTGTAGCTGACTGTCCTCCAGATGAACAGGAGATTGCTTGGGAGTAGTGCAGCAGACATTGATGGGACTGGGGTCAGGCCTAGTGTTTTTTTTGTTTAAAGATTTATTTTATTTATTTATGCAAACAAGAGATGGGGTGCAGGTCAGAGGTGTGGGGGGTGAGAAGATTCACCAGACACAGAGTGGGGAACAGAACAGTCAGATTGACTGAAATACACTGCTGAGGGGAGCAGTGGGTGAGACAGGAGAGGTCTGCTGCACCATGTGGGTCACCTCCTCTGCTGAACTCGTTCTTGAACTTGTGCTGCAATGGCTGCGGATAGCTTCATGGTGCTGCGTCTTAACCCCTTGTGACACCCGGGTGGCCTCCGTAGTGCTGAAACTTAACCCCTTGCGCCACTGGGGAGACCCTCTGGTGTTTGTTTTGGGGAGCTTTGTAGGACAGGAGGCTACTTAATGGATTCCAAATAATAGGTGGGAGAGAGTCTCCTAGGTTCTTGATAGTGTAGGGATACTAAGTGGGCACAGCGGGAGGAATTGCAGCCTGAGACGGGGGAGCCTGGCCTCCTGGGGATGTTTGGGGCAGCCCCAATCATCTGTAGGGCTTCTAGAGAATAGACTTCAAATGGTGTGTGTGAGCCATAATATAAGAAGATAAGGAGTGTGGGGCAGAGCCCCTGTGGCGGTGTTAAAGGAGCGCCTGCTGTTCAGAACAGATGAGGAGAGGCTCGCAGGCTTCGCTCTCGCCTGGAGGACATGTAGGGCCCCGCAGCCCCAGCTGGGACCCAGTGGTGGAGGGAAGCACAGCAAGTGGGCCCTCCTGCAGCACCCTGATACTCCAGATACTCTAGTCCCCAGCTCTGGCTTCGCACTGCATCCCATTCCTCACGCACTGTGGGCCCGAGGCAGTTGCTCTGGTCACCTCCTCACTAAGCTTTCGCTCGGGCTTTCCCTCCGCTGCCATGGTCAGCCTTAACATTCTGATCAGCTGTAAAAAGTCCCGTTCAGAGATCGCGTCCTTTAGGAATAATGCTGTTCTTTGCTGTTGCATAGTGCCTGCTGAGTGCCAGGGACGGGCTGAGGGTTCTACACCCAACCTGTGTAACCTCCACAACATTCCTGCCAGGTGGGAGTCATATCCCCACTTTACAGATGAGGAGACCGGGGCTAGTAAGGTTAAGTAGCTTGTCCCTGGTCGCACAGCTGGAGGGTGACAGGCCTGGGGTTTGAATCAGGCCATCTTGGCTTCAGAGTTCTTGGCTCTTCCGTCCGCACAGTCTGCTTCCCTGACACACACGCCTCAGCATGTTGCTGGAGTCTCTGTTTCAGTTTTCTCGGACTGGTGTCTGTGGGCATTTTTTCTTCCGCAGATGATAAGATCCTTGAGGCCAGCATTTATGTCAATATCTGTGCTCTCAGTGCTTTCTCTGAGGGTGCCCCAGCAGTTGCTGGTGATACCCTGAGAAATGCCCAAAGGTGACTGCTGCCAGGCAGGCTGGCTGCCCCTGCTGGTCGGGAGTGCTTTCTTCTTGATGTAGGACCCAAGGAAGTGGCTAGCCCACTAGAGATGCACTTATGAGGCTGCTGGTCAGATCTACTTATTAGCAAGTATAGGAATCTTGGCAGAAAAGGGGATGCTGGGAGGAGAAGGCCGTGCCAGATGATTTTGGGAGATGAAACCTGAATTTTTGCTCAGTGGCCAGAAGTACCAGAATGGAAAAGGCCACGCTAGGGTCACGTTGGAAGCGATGAGGGAATCCATTTGGCCAGCTGTGAGGACAGCCTCTGTGAGTGGGAGAGCAGTTTGAAGACACAAAGAGCCACCTTGAGAGGGAGCTTCCTGCCAAGGGAGGCCCCAGGAGGGCTGGAGCTTTCTTTCGAAAGGAGTGACTCAGAGGGTGAGTCACCATCTGCAGACCCGTACTCGGGGACTGTTAGGGTCCCACTAGCTGGGAGATGCTGTGATTCATTTGACATGAAATGTGATGTTGCTGGCCTAATGTCACTGCTTTTGTCAAGAGTTCTATTCCTAGCAGCAGGATGGATGAAGAGGCTCTTGTAGGATTGATGGCAGAATGATGCCATCAGCAGCTCTGTGTCTGCCGCGTTTAGCAACCTTTAATTGTCACCCTCCTCTGCTTGGGCAGTCTCTGAGCTGTGGGCGAGTCCAGGTGACTGCACCAGGAACAGGTGGGCTTGGGAAAAGGTTGTCACAGAGCATTCACTGTTCAGGAGACTGATGCTGCCGGGCAGGGGACAGAATCCTGGCGGAGAGGAAGTCTATTTAGGGTCCATCTGCCGCTAACTAGGGGATTGTGTTCATGGGAGACGGCTTGCCAGGCCTGGGACTCTGGACTGTGGGCTGAGCAACCATTCACTCGGGGCCTGTGGCCTCACCCCAGACTAGTGAGTTGGACCCTTTTGTATTTCCAAAAGCCCTGCAGAGTCCCCAGAGCCAGAGCTGGCATTTACATTCCCATGTCACTGCTCCCCAATTTCTTTTTTTTTTAAGATGTATTTATTTATGCATACAAGAACTGGGGTGTAAAACAGAGGTGCAGGGTGTGGAATAAGAGGGTCACAAGAGAGAGTGGGGAGCAGAACAGGCAGATGTACTGAAATACACTGCTGAGGGGAGCAGCGGGCGAGACAGGAGAGGTCTGCTGCGCCATGTGGGTTAGTTCCTGGGGGATCAAACTCATGCTGTAGCTTGATAGCACTGTCTTTAATGCCTGTGCACCAGGGAGGCCCACCCCCAATTCTTAAAGTACCTCTCACACTTGCCGTTTTGCCCTAGGGTAGTGAAGATAAAACGAGGCAGAGGAGGTGGCATGTCCTGGTGCTCTCCAGGGGAAGGGCGTCAGTGCTGTGGGAGCTGGTTACGCAGCCTGCTTCATATCCTCTGACGGAGCCGCTGAGAAAGCCCCTGAAAGGCCAGGAGTCATGGGGCGACTGCCTGGGGGCTGGAAACTGCTGGGGTGTCAGGCACAGAGTGGAAGGCAGGTGGCAAGCTTCCCAACTTGTGCATGGAGTCTGCTGGATGCTTTTGATTGCTCCTTCCCCATCTCCCGTGTGGCTGGAATCTGATGGCCCGCACCGCACCACTCTTCTCTCGCGGCCTCTGCCCCCAGAGCCGCGGATGGCTTTTCTTTGTCTGCCCCAACAGCTGACAGCACAAGAAAACACACACTGATTTAGAATCCTTTGCTGTGAGTCATCCCTAACCCTTCCTCCTGGCCTGCCTGAGGTGCCTTTGGCTGTCAGATGCTGGATGATGGTGTGGGGCTCTGTGCCAGGACCCATGAGGACAAGCAGATGCCCCCAACCTGTCCAGGAAGGATTGCTCTGGAAGGGCCATTCCTGCCTCACCAAAATTCCTGCTATACAGTAGATGTTAACCAGGTGATTCTCCCTCCTGCACTGTGGGAACAGACACTGTAGTGGGATCCCTGACTGGCTGTTAGGAGGTGGTGTGGCGGTGTGGTCCAGGGGGTTGGACAGGAGATACTCTTTGGTCCTGGGTGCTGCTGACCTCCTCCGGGTTAGAACTTCCTAGAGAAGGGCAGGGGGCCACTCTCATTGGGTTCTGAATGGAGAGGGATAGCCGCCCCTTCACGTGCCACCTCCGTGCTGCCACTTTGCTCCCAGAGTCCTGCCCTCCAGTGCGGCTGCCCTGGTTACACACTCCCCAGAGAGCAGTGCCTTCCTGTGGTGGCAGAAACAGATGCTCACGGCTCCCCACATTGCTGAGCTGCCATTCCTATGCAAGCTCCTTGCCCTGACCACCCTCAGCACTCCCTAACCCGGGCTTAGAGCCTCTTTGGTCACTGCTGTCTCCCACGCCCAGCCCTTCTCAGGCCTCTCCAACAAAGGGGTGAATCTGGCTTGTGTGCTGAGTGGTTACTGGTGCACCCTTGTCCACCCCCACTCCCCCCACTCTTGCTCTTTGCATTGTCTCCAGCTGGGTAGCATTGCCTTCTCACTGGGCCTGTTGCTTCCTCACGTCCTCTGGGAGCCTGGGAGCGTTGTCTCTCGCGCACATTCCTTTAAATCTGCTGCTGGCCTCCCACGCCCATCCCCTCCCACTGCCAGTGAGGGGACGCGTCTCTCCACTCAGGTGGATGGGACGGTGAGAGGGGACCTGGTGACAGGGGACCAGTCACCCTCCTCTGACCCTGCCTCTCCAGGCTCTCCTTCCCAGAGCACAGCCAGTTCTGTCCTTGCCGCGCCCCCGCTTCTCCTCTGTGCCTGCGGGCCTCGGCGTCTCCCTCTCCCTGTGCAAGTGTGGTGTCCAGTGTGGCTGGACTGCTGGGAGCAGAGGGTGTCATCGCCTTTGCCTCTCTACTCATCCTGCCATCCCGTGTTGACAGGTGCCTGCGCCAAGTCCTGTGTACCCCGCGGCACCGACCTCTGAGGACGAGGCCACAGTGTGGGCGACATGCTCACAGCCACCAGGGCTCCTGACTCTTTCGGTTAGAATGGAAGGACGTTTTTAAAAAAGCCAAACTGGGCCCTGGAATCCAACTAATATCGGCAGCGGAGCTGGGAGAAACCACACGCAGCAGGCTTCTAAATCCAGAGCCTTCCAGGGCTGCCCCAGGACATTGTTTTTTTTTTTTCTTTCTTTTTTTTTTTTTTTTTAAAGATTTATTTATACAAGAACTGGGGTACAGACCAGAAGTGTGTGTGTGTGGGGGGTGATAGAATTCACCAGAGATAGAGCAGGGAGCAGAACAGGGAGATGGACCGAAGACACTGCTGAGGGGAGCAGCGGGCGAGGCAGGAGAGGTCTGCCACGCCATGTGGGACTCTCCCTGGCGGGCCGGGAATCGAACCTGCACTGCAGAGGCTGCGGACAGCTTCACAGAGCAGCGCTCAACCCGCTGCGCCACCGGGGAGGCCCCTGCCCCAGGACATTGTTAAAAGCAGGACATGCCAGCATCCCTGTTTGCACAGCAAGCACTCAGCATCCTTCCTGATTCCTGGGTGGTGCCTTACCCCCAACCCCGGCCCTGTCCTTCATTTTGTGGCTGCGGGGCAGGCACAGATGGGGTTGCAGTCTTGCATTGTTATTCATACACGGCTTTCCTAACCTTCGGGTTATCATGCCTGTTCTCAGTTTTATCTTCATTCTCTGCCTCTTTTTAAAACTCCATTGTCTTCCTTCTTTTTCTCTCTTCAGGCTCTCTTCCCCAACGTCCTTCTCTTTTCTGCTGCTCAGCCCCCGCCCACCCCCTGCCGGGTCCCAGGGTGGTGGCCTCTGTCTGGTCTGGAAGCCCTGGCACCAGGATGGTGAGTGTCTTGACCAGAGGAGGGGAGGCGGCTCCACTGTCCGAGGCTGAGTCTGCTGGGTGGTTCAAAACACTTTTCCTGTGAGCACAGAGGAGAAGGGTGACGCTGCAAGGGCAGGACTGGCCCGGCGAGGCAGGGCCCGATGAGGGTGACTGGGCCAGGTCGCCTCTCACCAGGTCACCTCAGCAACAACATCCCGTGTGCTGTTCTTGTCATACTAATAGCTTTGCTTTGTTTCCTAGAATTCTCTCTGTGCCCTTTCCTTTGCTCCCATTCAGGCCTGTAAGTGCAGGAAGGAGGCCTCCAAGGGTGGGAAAGTTGGGCCTGAAAGAACATCTCAAGACAAAGCTAAGGGAAGAATTGAGTCATGGACGCAGCGCCCAGACTTCTTTCCTCCTTCCTGTCCTTAACCACTCTTTGGTGGAGCTCCCTTCTCTGCCAGAGAACCTTCCCCAGAGTCATCACAGACTGGAAAAGAACCCGGAGAGGTCAAGGGGTCAGATTAATTCAGATCTTAGATGCTCTTCTGTTCCTCACATGCAGCCAAATGAGGACAGACACTTGAGTCTGTCACCCAGGTGCCCTTCAGAAGAGACACTGTGCCTTTTCCCCTGCGGGAGACCGGTCAGACCTGCCACCAGAGGGAGTCTAGGGCAGGTCCTGTTGCTGGGTTTGCTGCTGGAAAGAAGCAGCTTTCTTTTTTTTTTTTTTAAAGATTTATTTATTTATTTATACAAGCACTGGGTACAGTCAGAAACGCAGAGAGGGTGAGAGGATTCACCAAGAGCCAGTGGGGAGAGCAGAGCAGGCAGACTGATGAAGTACACTACTGAGGGGAGCAGCGGGCAGCAGAAGAGGTCTGTGTACCATGTGGGACCCTTGCCCAGCAGCCGGGGATCGAACCGGCGCTGCAGAGGGGATCGCAGCCCAGCGCTCAACCGCTGCGCCACCAGGAGAGGCCCAAGAAGCAGCTTTCTCCTACAGGCTGGAGAGCTGGCTCCAGCCATGGTTCCCTTAGCCCTTGGGCTCAAGGTGACACCGCTGGTGGTGGTCTGGACACTTTTCTTGCTAGGCCCTTGTGACATTAGAGCAAGTGAAAGGTACTGAGGAGGAGGGAGGTGCAGTGGGAGGTTGTCTTTCAATTGGTGTCTCCCTCTGAAGGGAGAGTGGACTCCGCTGCTGAGGGGTGTGTCTTTGGTCCCACAGAAGAAGAAGGTGAGGAGGGTGAGGTTGGTAAGGAAGTGCTTCCAGGAGAGGTCCCTTCCTTACTCACTGTTGGCGTCTCTGCTCTTCAGACATTAGGAATGGCAAGGGAGGGGGGTGGGGCTCCCTGGTGGCACAAGGGGTTAAGCGTCAGCACTATGAAGCAATCTGCAGCCACTGCAGCACGAGTTCGATCCCTGGCCAGGGAGCAACCCACATGGTGCAGCAGACCTCTCCTGATTCACCCACTGCTCCCCTCAGCAGTGTATTTTAGTCAGTCTGCCTGTTCTGCTCCCCGCTCTGTCTCTGGTGAATCCTCTCACCGCCCCCCCCCCACACCTCTTGCCTACATTTATTTATGTACACATACATAAATAAATCTAAAAAGAAAAAAAAAAACAGACAGACCTACTGAAATATACTGCTGAGGGGAGCAGTACCAACACAGGAGAGATCTGCTGCGCCATATGTGTGTTAGCTCCCTGGCTGGGGATTGAACTCAGGCCATAGTGGTGATAGTCCTGATACTTAACCCCTAGGGCACCAGGGAGGTTCCCGTCCCTTCTGTCAGCCGACTGAGACCCGAGTGTCCTTCCCCGGAACTGGCAGTTAGAGCAGGGGAACCAAAGGATGTGGCTTTAGTCACTTTTCTTTTTCTCATGCCACATTGCTCTCAGGCCAGTCTCTCGTAGTCACAGACACATTCAGGTGGCTCCAGAGACCCTGGCACATTAGGGAAACAGGTGGCCGGGTCTCCAGGTGTTGAACTTTCTTAGGAGATACTGCATAGGACTTGGCTGCAAGCATGGCCTGGGCGTGAGCCTTGGTTTTCATTTTTTGAGCTCTGTTGGAAATCTCAGCTGGACTTTCCAGTGCTCCTGTTCTGCAGGGCCTCCTGAGTCCCTGCCCTGCTGTCAGGGAGCCCTGTAGGGACTGCCTGCCTGTGTCTGGACTGCCTCACTTCCTTTGCCAGCTCCTCAGTGTGTGAGGGTTAGGCTGCGTGCCACTAGCACAGCTTGGCTTTTAGGTCCAGATGGCTTGAGCCACATTGGCTTGGGGCACTCACCTAGCCTGGTGTCTCCTAGTTCTTCAAAGATGGGGGGAGGGGGCCTGTCAGGAAGTCTGGGCTAGACCGCAGACAATGAGTCCATCAGCATTCTGCACACTACGCATGGACAAAGTAATTGGAGAGGCGCGCCTCTGGGGGAGCAGGAGGGGTGGATCAATCTGGCTCGCCTTGGTACTAACAGGCCAGGCGCTCGACCAGCAGCAGGGGTCGATGCCTGCTGTGAGCCTGTGCCACTCTGCAGATGGAGATGGTTAAGCCCACCAGCAGGGTCTGTGAAAGGCCCAGCTCAGCCTGCATAGGACTGGTTTGGAGCTTCAGGGGGCCTTGGTTTGCCTGGGTGTGGATGTGAAGTGGGGGGCCTGTTCCTCCTGTCCACCTAGGTGCAGGCTTCTGGCTTATGAATCTAGCACCGCTGTTTGTCCTCTGCAGAGGAGCTGGCCCCCTTCCCTCCTGGCTGGAGCAGCGACACAGTCCTTGTCCCTGCCGCATTTGGGCTAGTCTGGGTTGCCATCTGCGTCTTGGGGCTGTTTTGCCAGCAGCCCACATTGCGCTGTGGTGTGTTCCCCACTGCTTTCCTTTTCTCAGAGACCATGAAAATGCAGAGCGCACTGGTATTCCCATGAGTCAGCTCTTCAGCTTTAGGTTTGCTGTGCCCATCAGTCCTGTTTTTTGTTTGTTAAGAATGATCCCTTTATTATAAGATTTTTATTTTTATTTTTATTTTTTTAAAGATTTATTTATTCATGCATACAAGAACCGGGGTACAGGCCAGATACACGGGAGGGTGAAAGGATTCACCAGAGACAGAGCGGGGAACAGAACAAGCAGACTGACTGAAATACTCAGCTGAGGGGAGCAGTGGGCGAGACAGGAGAGGTCTGCTGCGCCATGTGGGATCCTCGCCAGCCAGCCGGGATCGAACCCGCGCTACAGAGGCTGTGGACAGCTGCACAGTGCTGCGCTCAACCACCTGCGCCACCAGGGGAGGCCTGTAAGATTTTTTTTTTTTTTTTTTAAAGATTTATTTTTATTTATTTATTTATTTATTTTATTTATACAAGCACTGGGTACAGTCAGAGGCGCGGGAGGGTGAGAGAATTCACCAGAGCCAGAGCGGGAAGCAGAGCAGGCAGAAGTACCGAAGTACACTGCTGAGGGGAGCAGCGGGCGGCAGGAGAGGTCTGCGCGCCATGCGGGACCCTCCTCCAGTGGCCGGGGAGCAGCCGGGGATCGAACCGGCGCTGCAGAGGCTGTGAGCAGCTTCACAACCCAGCGCTCAACCACTGTGCCACCGGGGAGGCCCAAGATTTTTATTTTCTGTAGAAGAACTGGGGTGTAGGCCAGAGGTGCAGAGGGTACAAGGATTCACCAGAGACACAGTGGGGAACAGAACAGGCAGATTGTATTTCAGTACTGAAATACACTGCTGAGGGGAGCAGTGGGCTAGACAGGAGAGGTCTGCTGCGTCATGTGGGTCACCAGCCTGTCTGGGGATTGAATTCAGGCTGACACAGTAGGCCTTCGCTGTGGTAGCGCTGAGACTTAGCCCCTAGGCCACCAGGAAGACCCAGTAGCCCTGTTTTGCCTGCTGCTTTCCATCTCTCTCACTTTTTTTTTTTAAAAGATTTATTTATTTATGCATACAAGAACTGGGGTACAGGCCAGAGGTGTGGGGGTGGGGTGAGAGACAGAGACAGAGTGGGGAACAGAACAGGCAGACTCACTGAAATATGCTGCTGGGCGGAGAGCAGTGGGCGAGTCAGGAGAGATCTCCTGCGCCATGTAGGTAGCTCCCTGGCCGGGGATTGAACTCGTGCTGTGGTCGCTACGGATAGCTTCATAGGTTGAGTCTTAATGCCTTGCGCCACCAGGGAGGCCCCATGCTTTCCATCTCTTAAGCGAGTGAATAGGGGCCACGTTCTGTGTATCTGTGGTTGCCCCTTCAGTGGTTCCTTGTATCCATCAAGCCATATGGCTTTCTTGAACTGTGAGTCAGAAGCTACTAGAACAACTGTCTGTTCACCCTACATGTTGGCCTCAATACTGGCTCCAGGAGCTCTATAGACCTGCAAGGAAATGTGGACTGGGCTGCCTTTGTGGGAGGACTCTTGCTCCCTGCACCCCCACTACTCCCAGACAGCAAGGTATTTGCGGGCCTCCTTCTGCCACGTGTTCCTGAGACCCTGACTCTCCTGGTCCTGAGGGCCAGCATTTCCCCAGGAATCACTAGGAACTGGCCTGTAGGTGAGGAAGACCCTGTTAGGTGGCTGTTAGGAAATGTGATTTCCTTTGACTTTCAGTTTAGCCCAGTATAAGTTGAGATTTGCTCCCCAAAGGGCAGCTAAGGATAACAACTGCAGCTGGACCTGCCCCTTCATCAGAACTCTGGATAAGTGTTCTCCCTGCCCACCCCCTGCACAAGGGCATGCGAGGAGTAGGAGGTCCAGGGAGCCAGAATGGGGGTAGCTGGGGTCAGTATTTAAGTCCCTGCTGAAGGGACATGCAGCTGCCCCAAAGGTGGACACTCACTTTACCGAGTCCTCTGAAAAGTGTGTTCAGAGGTTCCCCCAAGTGAAGGCTACCACGGGGTAGCACAGGCAGACCTCACCAACCGGAAAGGAGGGAGATGGCACCCTCGGCATCCCAGCCAAGCCATTGCAGCAAAGGTCTGAGCTGCCCACTTTGGGGAGAATCAGAGCCCATACCAAAGTGGTTCCAGGGGATGCAGGGGTACAGAGCAGTGCTTCATCTGCCCTCCTTCAGCAGAGGGGCCGAGGGGCTTGACCTGCCTGCGCCTCACAGCCTGCAAGCAGCTCCGAGAGGCCAGCCCACCATAGGTTGTTTACTCTCTGCGTGTGTATCGCTGAGTACCTCCTGTTTGCCTAGCGCCAGGTGCTAGGTCTCTTCCAGCTCAGCGCTGTCTAATGAGAACAACAAATTGGAAATTGCTGGAATAATTGCTTAGCACCAGGGAGTGAGAGGGAGTCTGAACAAGCTTCCTTTACCCTATATATTGAAGGACTCAGCCAGGTGAAGGCTAGCTCTGCCTGCCGAGGCCGGGAGATGCACAGCTGCTTGGTGTGCAGCTGAGACCAGGCAGCCATGGGTACATGTAGCTGAGCAGACTTTTGGGCCTCCCTGGGGACAGAATATTCTGAAATGAGGCCAGCACACAACCCTGCCAGGACCCCTTGCATGGCTGAAAGAAGTCATGCAGACTGGAGAGCGCCCTGAAAAGGGTCCCTGCCCAGTTCCCAGGAGCCCCCGGTCCTCTCAAGTTCCTGTGAATTGCTTCCTTTTCTTCCCATGACTGGGCCGGGGGTCAGGGGGAGCTGAGGCTGAGGCTAATGGCCAGGAATGCAGACGTTGTCCACCATCACTGTGTCAGTTGGAGGGAGGGTGGACCCTCTCTGTAAGGACTAGGGAGTTTATTGGAGTGACCTGGTATGCGCACCAGGGATTAGACTCTGATGTGACTCAGGATGCGTTGGAGGGTTGTGTCATTTTCTTTAAGCCTTGGTGAGTTCTAGTGATCTGGGGCAGGTTGGGGGGGTCTTGACAGGGCCTCCCTCCCTGAGCTAGGTTTGGAGTCCAGGGCACCTTAGAAGTATGTCCTTGGGGTGGAGAGTCAAGTCCTTCTTATGAGTTTCCTTGTTACCGGGAAGACCCACAGTCCTCTGTCCAGAGGAGCCAGGCAGTACCTCTCTCGGGGCAGAGTGCAGGGCTGGGCTGCTGGGCAGACACAGTGCCATGGTGGTAGCTGTTGGCGGCGGGGGGGGGGTGGGTCGTATTGAGTCTCCTTGTGCTAACCCTTGTCTTTGGCCTCTAGCCCTGGCCCAGTGTGTCCAACCTGGCCAAGGATTTCATTGACCGCCTGCTGACTGTGGACCCTGGCGCCCGTATGACTGCACTGCAGGCCCTGAGGCACCCGTGGGTGGTGAGCATGGCAGCCTCTTCATCCATGAAGAATCTGCACCGCTCCATCTCCCAGAACCTCCTTAAACGCGCCTCCTCCCGCTGCCAGAGCACCAAATCTGCCCAGTCTACGCGTTCTAGCCGCTCTACACGCTCCAACAAGTCTCGCCGAGTGCGGGAGCGGGAGCTACGGGAGCTCAACCTGCGCTATCAGCAGCAGTACAATGGCTGAGCCTCGGCCTGGTCCAGACAGCGTGCTCCCGGCCCGGCCACGCTCTGCTGCGCCATCTGGGCCCAACCTCCTCTCTGGAGACTGGCCTGTGTGGCTTGTGGTAGGTGACTATCTGACCCCAGCCCTTTCTCTGCCTTCAGTAGCCCCCATCCTCATCCTGGGCCAGAGCCTGGTGTGAGAGTGGAGGGAGCTCAGGGTCTATGAGTCCCCTTAACTGGGAGCCTGGCCTGGCAACAGATACTCCTTTTGGTTGGTAGCTGATCTGATATAGTTGGGGGAAAGAGCAGGACCTGACCCTCAGTCTCCCTCAACCTTGGCTCTTCCCCTAGAGGAAAGGGAAATGTAGTGCCAGGTAGAGGGTATCCTGTGGTCCCAGGACTCTTTGGGACAGTTACTTCTGGAAATCTCTTTTCTCTACTTGCCTCACACCCCCACCCCACCCCGCTGCCCCATTCCATGGCATCCCAATCAAGATGGTACTCCACTGAGAGGCCCAGCTGTGCACGAAGCTTGTGCCTTGAACAGAATCTCAATCCCTGGCTAAGTCTAAACAGACCCCCACCTCTCAGTCAAGATCTGTCTTCCTTCATGGTGCCCCAGGGGCCCCTCCTGGCCCCAGGACTTGCTAGCACATTCGGTAGGGCTATGCATGATCGTAGCCATTCTGGGCTGTGGCCATGTGGGTAGCAGGCTTGCTCCAGGCTCCAGACTGCCTCTGCCACTTGAGAGGTTTTGTGTCCACTATTCTCGGTGCCTTTTTTGCAGAGCCCACCGCTACCTCCCTCCCTTCCCCCACCCCTTAGATGCCCATCTATTCCCCAGGTGCCTCCTTCCCACTGTGGGGGATTAAAGTGAACCCCACTGCTGCTACCTGGGGTGTGGGGGCACCTGGGCCAAGGCAGAGGACACCGGCTTCCTAGGGAAAGCCCTGTTAGGGTTCCAGAGTCAGCCCCGACGCCCCCTTGCTACTGCCGGTTGCCACTTCCTTTCAGTCAGCTCCCTCCTGTGCAGCTGCATGAAGGCGCCACCTAGTGTCTGGTATGATGTGGGCCGCCTAGAAATGAGCTTTACCCTTCATCCTCCAAGAGGAAGGGGGAAGGAGGGAGCTGCTGCATTTAGGGAGGGTCCCCATGCTGCTCAGCTCTCTTCTGCTGAGCTTCTGTGCAGCAGCCCCTGGAACTTAGCCATACTGTGTGACCTGCCTCTGAACCTGAGTGCCTGGGGCACTGGCCTTCTCACAGCTGGGCTTTCCCGTCCAGTCTGTCCCTCTTCCTTTCACAGCATTAACCATGTAGTCTGGGCTCCACTGAGTCTCAGGCTGGAAGGAGCCCCTGGGGGAGGTGGGTGGAACTGGGTGGCTGCCTTCCCAGAGGCCTGAGCCAGACCATCCCCATGTCTGTGGTAGTGTCTTCCACCTAGCCCACACCGTACCCCTCTACCCCCACTCCCCCACCAAACTGGGCTGGAACCCAAGTCCCTTCCACTGCTGCTTTCAGTGAGTAGATAGGAGGCAGGGCCCGGCTTTCATCTTAGCTAGACTGCGGGGGCCCCTGCCAGCAGGGAGGGCTTGGCCCTTACTTAGTGCTTCCTGGTGGGTAGCCTTGAGCCAGCCCCCCCTCTTTCTATATGTGCCATCTCCAGTGGGGAACCAAGCCAGAGAGTCCACTCTGGGCCAAGTCTGTTGTGCCTTATATACCCCTTCCTTCTGTCCGGTGCCCCTGGCCCAAGGCAGTGGAGATCCCAAGCCCCATGGTCCCAGAATTCCTCTTACTTCCCCAAATGCCTCTGGGAGTTTGAGGGATTTAGTTCCTCTCTTGCCAGGATAGGCCCGGTCTGAAGGGAGGGTAGAGGGGGCTTGGAGACTCGGGCTTTTGATAGGCCTGCCTGGGCCTTCATGCTGTGGACCATGGATGGAAAATGTGCAGTTATTTATTTTGTGTACTCAGTTTGTAAATGTATCCTCTACTCAATAAACAGGCTGCCCTCCTCTGGGAAGGCTGCCCATTCATTCTGACAGTCCTGGCTCCTCTCTAAGGGGTTGCCCAGGAAGAAGAGGGGTGGGGGCCAGAAGCCCTTGACTCCACAGCACCTGCTGTGCCAGAAGACAAAGCCCAAGCAGCCAGTGGGACCCCCAGGAGTCTCTCCTTTCCCCTAAGCCAGGAGTACAGACAAGGAATCACCAAGGACAGAGCCTGGGATTTTTTATTGCATTGAGATGGGGCGGGGTGCAGCGACTGTAGTGAGCTCAGTTGTAGGCGATGACCTGGTTGATCCAAGCGCTGAACTTGCTAACGCGAGTGTACATGGCAGGTGCGTGCACGTTGCAGTTGCCGGTGCCCCAGGAGACGACGCCAGTGAGCACCCATGTGTTCCCCCTCAGGCAGACAAGAGGGCCTCCAGAGTCACCCTGAGGGAAGGAGAGGGGGGAGTCAGCATATGCAGCGGGGTGCCGCCGGATAGTGCAGAGGTACGCTGCCGGTGCTTACCTGGCACGAGGAGGCCCCTGCGCCACCTGCGCAGATCATGGAGTCGGTGATTTTTGAGCCCCAGTACTGCTGGCACTGACTCACAGTGACCAGGGGCAGGACCACCTGCTGCAGGCGTGCTGGGGTCACGTTGCCTGTGGGCCAGGAGGAAGCTGTTAGGCCCCCAGTGCCCCAATGGCTTGTCCCCTTCCCAGCTCTCACACCAGGGTTTTTTGACCTAACCTACCCACACCGCTGATGCGGCCCCAGCCGGTGGTGACACATGTGAGACCTGCGGGCAGCACGTCACTGGGGCTAGCCAGGCAAACAGGCGAGACCTGTGCGGTGTACCGGGCTGGGGAGGCGAGCTTCAGTAGCGTCATGTCATTGTTCATGGTGCTGGGGTTCCAGCTAGGGTGTGTGATAACCTGTAGAGCCAGGAAGGGACTGTGAAGGATGGGGGCGGACACAGGTCCTCAGGGTCGGGATGCTGAGGCGGGTAGACCAGGGCGTAGCCTGAATTCCACCCCTGGAGCCCAGGCCACTGGCACTGCCCATTTTTCCTTCGCGTGTCAGCAGTCCAGGCACTCACCCGAGAGATGGACAGAACCTGCACGGGCTCGGCGTTGGAGGAGCGGTCATACTCGCCCAGGACAGCGAAGTGGCGGCCAGCGCTGCAGCGAGAATGGGGTTGGGCAACCACAAGGAGGACAGAACAACAAGAGGGCCATGCTGGGGAAGGTGGGGGGGCGAGGTGGGCTGAGGCAGAGCAGGTGGGGAGGAAGCACTCACACGACATTGCAGTGGGCGGCAGTGACCACCCAATTGGGGCTGATGAGGGAGCCGCCGCAGAAGTGGAAGCCGGTGTTGTCCTGCGGTCAGGAGTCAGAAGTAAGGGTGGACTCAGGCTCCACTGGGCACAAGGCACCAGATTCCCTGCCCCACCCCGGGGGTGCATGTACCTGCAGGGACACCTGCCAGGGCCAGGAGCCAGGCACTGCGTTTTCACCATTGACGATCCTCTGGTTGGCGTTCAGCGCGGGTTTGATGGCAGGAACACCGCAGCCTGAACATTGGGCTGGTGAGGACCTACTGTCCACGCCCCAGCCCACCTGTCTTCTGGGTGTCCCCAGACTCTACAGCCCAGAGGGGTTCAAATGGAGGCCTCAGCGCTAGCCCTTCTCATTCTGGGTGGCTTCCTGGCCCCCATGGCCATCTTGGTCACCCCAGCCAGCCATCTGCCGGGTCCTGTCCCTCCTCCCACCTCCATTGCTCCCCAGTTCCAGCCCACCCACTTTTCTCCCGGGCCAGAGAGTCCCCTTGGGGCCTCAGCAGTCCATTCTGTACCCTCCATGCAGCCAGAGGGCTCTTCCTAAACTGGGTCCACCTTCACGTCTCAGCTCCAGGCCTAGCAGTTCCTGTCCCATTTATGAGACCAGCCTGTGCCCACCTCCCGCTGTCTCCCCGCCCTGGTGCTGGTCCTTTTTCCTTTGCCTACTTCGTCCAGCCTGGTCCCTTCCCTGAGCTCCTGGGTTGGTGCTAGAAACTGTTGCTCCTCAGGCTGTTTAGTCAGGGCTCCTCCGACCTACTTACCCCAAGAGGAACCGAGGAGGGCCAGGCTAAGGGTCAGGCTGAGCAGCAGCATTGTGGCAGATGTGAGGTCTTTGAGAACTGAGCCTGGCTTTATGGGTCTCCTTGTCCTTGGGCCGTAGTTTCAGGCCTGAGGCCAAACCAGCTGTGTGAACTCGGTGCCCTCCCATGCTCGGCTCAGGAGGGGTGTCTCTAGGCCAAGGTTCCTCATCCCGATCTGCACTTATCAGAGCCCAGGTGTGAGGTTCTCACCTCCCCACCCCTCAAGGCCTGGCTTCTGATTGGTTTCCCGAATTACACCCAACTGATGGATCATTGTGTACCCCGGACATGGTTAAATTAGGTCTATGGTAACCACCTGGTGGCTGGGATCAAGGCAGCCCTCGATATCCAGGGCTATCGAGGATATCAGACTTCCAGAGAAGCCTGCTCAGCACCCAGGAGTGTTTTGACTAGTGGAGGGAATGTCCATCTGTAGCCAGCTTTGCTGTGGAGGGCCGGGACCAGGTGTTCTGGCAGGTACCCATTTTGAACAGGTGTCATCTCAGTGAATCCACATGAACTTGGAACAAGAGTCACGTTTGCTTGGAGATATGGTGACTTTCACCGGCACATGGTACATTTGGACCCAAAACTTCATCTGACTCTGAAGCCTGTACTCTTACTGATGAGGTGCTTGGAAAGGAATTGGCACATAGGACGGCAAGGTATGAACCCTTGGTGACTGGCAGACCCTACACAGAGTTTGCCCCGGAAGGGTGACAGCCATCTGTTGGCCTCCAGGCCTTGGGGCTTCTGTGGCTAAGCGCTAATGTCAACAGCCTGTTTGTTGAGCTCTAGACTGAGCTTGAACCCAAGAGGAGACCCCTCTCAGCAAAGCTGCCATCGGTAAGTTGGCTGATCTCCTAGGGGTGAGGACTCCAGCTGAATCAACACATCAGGGGCCTCCCTGGTGGCACAGGGTGTTGCGCGCAGTGCAGTGAGGCTGTCTGCAGCCTCTGCAGTGTGGGTTCAATCCCTGGCTGGCCAGGGAGATACCCACATGGCGCAGCAGACCTCTCCTGTCTTGCCCGCCGCTCCCCTGCTGTTTCGGTCCGTCTGCCTGTTCTGTTCCCCACTCTGTCTCTGGTGAATCCTCTCACCCTCCCGCACCTCTGGCTTGTACCCCAGTTCTTTTTTTTTTAAGATTTATTTATACAAGAACCGGGGTACAGGCCAGAGGTGCGGGAGGGTGAGAGGATTCACCAGAGGCAGAGCGGGGAACAGAACAGGCAGACTGACGAAATACACTGCTGAGGGGAGCAGCTGGCGAGACAGGAGAGGTCAGCTCGCCATGTGGGTTGCTCTGAGGCCGGCCCCAGCTATTGTATAAATAAATAATAAATCTTTAAAAAACAAAAAAGTCTTCATAATAAAGTTTTTTTTTAAAGGCAGATTTTTTTTGGTAAAGATTTATTTATTTATTTATACAAGCACTGGGTACAGTCAGAAGCGCGGGAGGGTGAGAGAATTCACCAGAGCCAGAGCAGGGAGCAGAGCAGGCAGAAGGACCGAAGTACACTGCTGAGGGGAGCAGCGGGCGGCAGGAGAGGTCTGCGCGCCATGTGGGACCCTCCTCCGTTGGCCGGGGAGCAGCCGCGGATCGAACCCGCAGCCTCTGCAACCCAGCGCTCAACCACTGCGCCACCGGGGAGGCCCCATAATAAAAGTGTTGAGGGTAAAACACAACCAGGGCCCAGGGACTGTCCTGGCTGGAGCAGACCCTCCCCAGAGGCTGGGCAGACTCCTAAGTTCTGAAGCTCCAGTGTGGCTCAGTCTTTTTTATTTTTAAGATTTATTTATTTATGCATAGAAGAACTGGGGTACAGGCCAGAGGTGTGGGTGGTGAGAGGATTCACCAGAGACAGAGTGAGGAGCAGAACAGGCAGACTGACCAAACGACACTGCTGAGGGGAGCAGCAGGAGAGACAGGAGAGGTCTGCTGCATCATATGGGTCACCTCCCCGGCCAGGGATGGAACTCAGTGCTGCAGTGGCTGTGGATAGCTTCACAGTGCTACGTCTTCACCTCTTGTGCCACCAGGGACCACCCCCCCCCTCAGCCATTTTCTTCCAGGGCAGGATGCTCCTGCCAGTACCGAGCATCCAGGCCTAGCACTCAGTGGGTACTCAGCAGAGGTTTGTTGATAAATAAGTCATTTCACACGGGCCCTGTGGTCCCTGGCGGTCTAGAAAACTTGGAGTCAGCCCACCAGGTTCATGTTAAGTGTGCCTGGTTATCAGAGGGGTTCCACAGGTAAAAGGTTGCAGGGGTGAGAAGTTTTCTGAAAATGGGCCCTTGGAGTCAGGGGAGCAGCCCCTCTATCAGCACGTTAGCCCTCAACGGGGTCCATGGCGGGTGAGGGAGGGGAATTGAGAGGTAAGGGCCTTTTCTTTGGCCACCTAGTAAAGATTCAGGACCTGGGGCCTTTGGGTTTCACCAGAGTCCCCAGTGGACTGGGGGCCAAGAACAAGGCATGGTGGTGGCAGGGGTAGCCTCTAGGATGTGGAGTCTGGATGGGACTGTTCACCTTGAATCCGACATGCTTCCCAGGCTCTGGAAGCGTCGATGCCTAAGGTGCTGGTGCACAGCACCGGCACAGGAGGGGAGTGGCCCCTGTGGGGATATCTTAGCCCTGTGGGCTGCTTGCCCCACCCCCCACCCCCGCACCCAAGAATAATACAGCCGTCTGTTTTGGTGTCTGTATTTTCTAGGTTTATTTCCCTTGTTCCAAATTCTAAAATCGCAGCCTCCTTCACTCCACCTCCATGGCCTGCACGGTTTCTTCCACCAGCTCCAGGGGCAGTGGTGTCACCGTCTGGGACAGGACAGGTGTGGTCCCAGGGGCAAAGTGGTACTGGCTGGACCTGGAAGGGGGTACGATGGCCTCTCAGTGTGCGCCCATCGCGTGGCCCGTCCCTTTCTTCCCTGATGCTGCCACATCTTTCCTTGGAGTCCCGCCTCCCTTGCTCCCACCTTTCTATGGGCTTCGTGGGCGAGCTCAGTGTTCGCAGCATCTTGGCGCCGGTCGCGGTGATCACACACGCGTCCACGCTGCCCCCGGAGCCCAGGTCACTCAGGATCCCTGCAGTGATGGCTTCCACCAGCAGCTCCTGCGCGGCTTCCAGCTGTGGGCACGTGCGTGTGAGGCCCGAGGGGCTCTTGGTATCCCCTTCAGGCTATGGCCTGGAGATCAGGTTAATCTCACACCCAGGCTACTTGCCACTGGCTCACACCCAGGCTCCTCTCCCACCCCCTCCCCACCGCCTTCCCCGCCTCCCTCTCCAGAGCTCCTGGGCCCGCGGCCCCCTTCACAAACTTCCGAGTCACTTCCACTAGTGTTCTGTCCAGCCGCCCGCGTGCTCGTGCCCCTGGGCACCAGCTTGCTGCCTTTCTCCTTCTGCGCCTTCGGCACCTCTGGAGTGACACACACCGTCTGCTTCCACGGCCATCCTCCAGCACCGGGGCTCCAGACCCCACCTGTCATCTCCTCCTCCTCACCACGCTTCTCTGGGCTTCCACTTCTTCCCGCAGGCGGAGGTCGGAGGCTGGAGTAGCACCTCTCCACCCTCCCACCACCGCCCTCCATCTCCACTCAGCCCGCGCCTCCTCCGAGAAGCATCCCCCCACCCCGGAGTAGGCCAGGGTGTCTCTGGCTCCCCGGGCTCCCGGCGCCCCTCCCACGCCAGTGAAGAAACAGTGGGGGGCAGGAGTCACTCACGGTCATGTTGGGCTGGAAGCGGTCCTCCAGCACCGCCAGGGCGGCGTCCTGGCCCGAGCCTGCAGAGTAGGGGCGCCTGCCGTCAACAGCCGCCGCCCCTCTGCGGGGCAGGGGCGGGGCGGGGGGGCAGCAGCACTCACCCAGGGCCGTGAAGGGCAGGCGGCTGTAGGAGCCGTGGGGGTGCACGCCGTAGATCTGCGGCCCTTTCACGTCCACGCCGCCCACGACTAGCGACGCCCCCACGTGGCCTTGGTACCTTTTCAGAGTGGACGCGCTCAGCCGCCCGCCCCGTCCGGCGCCGCCCCCCGCCCCCCGCCCCCCGCCCCCAGGGCCCGGGCCCGCCCCTTCCAGGACCCGGCGCCCCTCGCGCCTCCCAGCCCCTCCCCGGGCGCGCCTCCCCTGTGCCGCCCTTTCCCCGCGCGCCTCCCCGCCCGCCCCAGCCCCGCCCCAGCACCGAAAGAGGTTCTGGCGTAGAGTTCGGGTGACCGTGGCCACGCGGGGCTCGCGGCCGGTGGACAGCGCGTGCAGCTCCATGTTGGACGACGCCATCCGCGTGACCATCTCGGCGTCCGCGGCCACCCCCGCCCCGCAGCAGCTGCGGGGGAAGCGGCGTGTGGGCGGGCCGGCGCGCGCGGCGGCGTGGGGAGGAGGGGCGCCTCGTGGAAGGGGTCGGGGCTGGGGAGTTCTCACTAGATTTTGGGGGCGATGTAGTGGATCTTCTCGCAGTTCTTGTCCGCCACGACAGAGTCGTTGGTGGCCCGAGTGTCCGCGCCCAGGATGACACCGTCCTGGGGGCCGGGGGACCCGACTCAGTCCCGCCGGCCCCCGCCGCCCCCCTGCGCCCCGGCCCAGCCCCTGCTCACTTGGAACACGAGGCCGGCGATGGTCGTTCCGGTCTTGCGAGCTCGAGGGGCCCGGAGCCCGGGGCAAGCGAGTTCCAAGGCTGCGTTTCTGGAACAGCCGGAGAGGCGATGTGACCCCGGACCCAGGTCCCCCCCCCGCCCCCCGCGCCCCGCGCCCCGCCGCCCGGCTCAGGCTGGGAACCCCCGGCCTTTCCCGCGGCCCAGCCCCGCCGCACGCGCCACCCGGAGAGCAGGCCCGGCTCCCGCCCCGGCCCCGGGCCGCAGACGTCCAGCCCTGCCCCCCCTCACCTCTGGCAGTTCTCAAAGGAGAAGCCCCCGCGGGGGAGCGCTGGCGCCGGCTTCAGCATCTCGGACCCCACCGCCTGGCCGTCCCGGGCGGGCTGGTGGCGGCGCTGGGAGGAGCGAGGCCCGCAGGACAGAGGCCGCCGCCGAGTCCTGTGCGCGCTCCACGTTGGTACTTCCTGCTTTCACTTTCACCTCGGCTCTGCTCGCCCCTTTCTGCCTCTTTTCTTTCATTTTCACCTTTGCCCCTGCTCCTCAGCAGGTCGAGAGGAGGTGCTGTTCCTTGCGTGGCCTCCACGCTGCTCCCAGGTCCCCTGAACAGAGGGACAAATCCCTTCCTCTGCTCTGGTTCCACTGAGCCCCTGCCTGTGCCGACCCCAACTCTAACCTCAAGGCCCAGCGCCCCGAGGCTGTCAGACCTTTGGCCCCGTCTCTCCACTTTATTTCTTTTTTTAAAGATTTATTTATTTTTATACAAGAACTGGGGTACAGGCCAGAGGCAGGAGGGTGTGAGGGTTCACTAGAGACAGAGCGGGGAACAGGACAGGCAGATTGATCGAAGTACACTGCTGAGGGGAGCAGCGGGCGAGACAGGAGAGGTCTGCGGCGCCATGTGGGAATCTCCCTGGCCGGCTGGGGACCCACCCACACTGCAGAGGCTGTGCACTGCCGAGGCTGCAGACAGCTTCACAGCGCTGCCCTCAACCTGCTGCACCACCCGGGAGGCCCGCCGTCTCTCCACTTTCTTACTGGCCTCCTGACACATCAGGCATGGCTGCCTTAGTCCTCTATCACCCTCCTCCCACCGCCTGCCTCTTTTTTGTTGCCTTTGCTTCCTTCCTTCTGCGGGGTGAGGCTGTCCTATCTCGGGTGCTTCCTATGAGGTGTACTGTGGCCGTCTGATGGCCTGGCATCCTATACTCTATGGCAAAGATACCAAGATTTCACCTCTCAAATGACCCTTTATCTGTCCACATCTTTCCCCTAACTACTGCTTTCTTCTCAGCCAGCATTCTTTCATCCGGCTGCTGCACTGGGCCCCTGGCTTCCCCTTGCTTCCTACCAGCCAGTCCCTGCCCCAGGCTACACTCTGCTCCCTGCAGCCTCTTTCTAGATTACCAGTCCCGTCATAGCTATCCCTGGCTGAGTCCTTCAGCAGCTGCTCGCTCAGCATAGGTGCCACCTCCGAGGAGCCTTCCCTGATCCACACTCAGCCCCTGTTGCTCCCTCAATTTCCCTTACAGACCACTTAGCTCCATTAATAATTAAAACTTCATTAGTGGCTGTCACTCAAATTCTAAACTCCTATGCTTCTGTCATCTAACACAAAATGTCCTGTGTATAGGTTCTTTTGGGAGTTGGGGGGATAGCTCACATCTTCCCCTGCACCCTTGGCTCCATGTACCCCTGTCCCACACCTGTGTGTGCAGCTGGCTCCAGTCCCTATGGCCAGGGCAGAGCAGGCCACCTAAGCAGCTGAAGCAGGAGCGCAGAGAGCTGTATACCTCAGGGCCCAATTCAGTCCCAGGCCTTAGCAAAGCCCATTGTGCCTTGTGTGCCACAAAGTACCAGGCTAGTGGCTGCTGCTGAGTGAATCCTGGTGTGTGGACTCTAGTGCGTCCCCCTCAACCTAAAACACACATCAGGGTTCACAGAGCAAAGGAAAAGTCTTTATTCAGGGGGCAGGGGCACTGGGCTGGCAGTTGGAGGTGCAGGGGTGCTATTGCGGTAGGTGCCCAGCAGGATGGCATTGATGTGCTCCAGTGTCTGATTGCTAAAGACCATATTGAGGTGCTGTAGCCTGTGCAGGGGCACCAGGTGCACAGGCTGCGGCTGGCGGCCCTTCCAGCGAGCGCAGAGCTGGGTGCTGCGGGTGGCCACAGTGTCATCACCGTCCTCATAGAGCACATCCACCGGGTCCTTGTAGGGGAAGCCGTGATCATAGATGTAGGTGCGGGGCGTGGGCCTGCCCACGCCATACAGACAGTACACTTCCACACCAGGTGCGGGGAGGCCCGCCAGCAGGTCACGTGACTGCAGCCACATGTACCAGCCTTCCTCAAAGTGCAGGTCTGCAAAGAAGCGCTGGAAGTCACGGCCTGTGTAGTTGAAGTTGGGTGTAGAAATGAACACGTGGTCCTCGGGCCATGTCTGGTGGGAGGGAAACATCCAGGGGGAGGTTGTCGTCATGCGCTGTTCCTCTTTCAGCTTGATGCGGGACATGATCGGGATGCCTTGGTTGTCACCTGTGCACAAGCAGCAAGGTAGGGCAGGGGAGCCAAATCCGGCTGCCCAGCCTTCTACTTGGCCCCCAGTCCAAGTTCTGCCGGATGCTCGTTCGCCTCCGCCCAATCCAGACAGCGGTTCCGAGCCACAGGCGAGAGCAGGCCTGGCCTCGGCAGATGCTGAAGTGCTCACAAAATGAATATCCCTGATGGCCCCTCTATGGGGCTGAGCTGTAGACTCCAAAAGGAGAGTGGGGAGGGGTTTCCTGAGGATGGTGAGAGTGTGGGTGTTGGGGGTGGTGCTGGCAGCTGTACCTCAGGCAAGTGTCTGCAGCCCCTGGGGCCTGCACTGCTCACTGCTTCCGGGAGGGGAGAAGTGGGGCTGTGTCTGTGACTGACACTCATTGATGTGGTCTGATGAGTGTTGCCTCACCAGACCCTGCGCTCCTAAGGGAAGGCCAAGTGTGGCTGTACCCAGTGCACCGCGGGTGCTCGGCAGGTGATGGTTGTACCACTCCTCAGGCCGGCAGGCTCTGGCCTTGGCTCTGGTAGATCTGTCCTCCTTAAGGCAGATCTCTCGGTAAAGGGAGTGCTGGAAATAGAGCTTAACTGATAGCTGGGTAGGCAGGACCGGAAGCCACGAGCCACAAAAATGGGGCAATGAGTCAGATTGCTGGGGTTCACTTCTTCTTTGTCATCACTGGGATGGGCTGCTCTAATGTAGTCTAGGCCAGGCTCACTGCACTTGGGGAGGCCACTGCCCGAAGCTGCAGCCTAGGGGTGACTGAAACACCCCCAGCCTGGCATTGTCAGCAAAGTGAGTGCAGACCCACCATTAGCTCCATTTCACCTCCCACTCCCGACAGGACACAGGTGATCAGAGGCCTCTTACCTGAGGCCAAGACCAGCATGGGTTTGATGGAGCCACCCCAGGGAGCTCCAAGAGAGATAAAGCCATCGATGAAGCGGTCCTTCCAGGCCTGGGGCTGGCGCAGTAAGAAATAGAGCAAGTGCAAGCAGCCAAGGCTGTGTCCAATGAGGAAGACAGGTTTCCCATAAGCAGCGTGCATCTCCTCCACCAGCCCGGCGAGCTTGCTGTAGTACTCCTCTTGCTGGCCTGTGGAGGAGCAAGGGGTCAGTGCCGTTGAGGTCTGGCTCCACCTACCCTGCTCCGAGCCCATCATCATGGAGACACTTACTGGGCTCCAGCCGCCAGTCGTAGGGGGCGGCCCGCACCGTCTCATCACGCACGTACCCATTGTTGACCAGATTCTGCACCAGTGTGTGCATGTACCCTGTGAGGAGGTGGCAGCACTGGGGGTTCTGGCCATGGCCTTGGTGGGCCCACCGCAGCCTGGAGTCTAGTCCTCTCCAATATACGTACCTGCCAGCTTGTTTTCGTCCAGGTACTCAACAGAGTAGGTCTTGCCAAAGCCAGGGACACGGATCTGTACACCAGGGGCATTGGACACGCGCCCAGAGCTGCGGTTATAGACAACCCTGGGGGCAAAGGGACAGTCAGCTGGCCAGTAGCCAAGGGTAGGGTGTGGGGGTGGAGGCAGAGGCAATGGCATGTACCTGGTGTTATCAATCCAGCAGTCTACCCCAACGGGGAGGAACATTTTGAGATCCAGCCAGATGGTGAAGAAGTCCTCCGTCTTGCGGTAGCACATCCAGTTCACCACATCTGGTTTATCCAGCTTGGCTTCCAGCTGATTCCCCAGGCAGCCAGGCACTGCGGGCACTAGCCTTCACTCTGGACTCCTCCCATTCCCCTGGCCAGCACCCCAGTCTCACCCCCCAGATAGTGCAGTGACCAGCCCCATCCCTTCACCTCCTACACTTCCAGGCACTAAGCTCATGATCCTCTTTAAGATCGCACCCTCCTGTGGGTCCCCAGTAGCCCAAAGCCCAGGCTCCCCTCAGGCAGGGAAAGTGCAGGGGCCAAGGCCACTGACCCCTACCCCTGCAAAGCAAACACCTAGCCTGGCTTTCCATTACTGCCAAAGTCCAAGGTGAGAACAGCAAGGGAGGGGAGCTGGGCCAGGCGTAGGGGGAAGGCCTCAACAGGCCTCTCCTGCTCCCCTGCCGTGGGCCGGGCATCTTGCTTTTGGAGGGGTAGGGGCTGAGGAAGGAGTGGTGGGGCTTGGTCCAGGGTCCAGTAGCAGGAGCCGACCACAGCGTGGAGTGAATGCCCCAGTCAAGCCCTCAGGCACCCCCGCCCGCACCCCCACTCCACCCACCTGGGACAGACAACTCAGAGCTAAAGAATAGTGTGGCAGGGAAAGAGGTTGATTTATCTGCAGGACAAGCATTTGGCCCCTCCAAACACGGAGGCAGGTAACGGGGCTAGTGTAGCCAGAAAGGCTTTGGCAGGGTTTGCTGCCAGGGGCTGGCTTGGAGCGTCGGGGTCCTGGTGGGGGCTTACCGAGAATGACCGGCCGTGTGTGGTTACTGAGCTCAGCCTTGGGCGTGGTGTGCGGGGGGAAGAGCACATTGAGGAGCCAGAAGGGGGCGGCAGGGGGAGCAGCAGCCCCAGCAGCAGCAGCCCCCACTGCCATGGGGTGCCGGGAGGCCCCATTCCAGCCCTAGTGCCTACTGCCCAATGAAGCAGTCCTGGGCCGGCCTTATCTGGCGTGGGGGTGGGAGGGGCCCCAGAGCCAGTGGGAGGGGCAGCCTGGCCAATGGGGGGTGGCCAGAGAGTGCCTGAAAGGGGCACAGCCTCAGGGAGCAGGCTTTGGGCCTGGGTTCAGTTCCGCCTTCTTCCCTTGGCGCCAGGGAAAACAGAGCCAGGGCAGCAGGAGGCCCAGAAGAACACAATGTTTTATTGAAAAAAGTCAGGCCTAGGCTGGCCGGCTCCATTTTGCTCAGCCTGGTGGGGATCCCTGCCCACAGTAGCCTGAGCCAGGTCTTCCTGCAGGGAGGCTGGGTCAGACCCCCCTCCCGTACTGCCTCTCCCCCTCTCTCTGGTGGTGACATCCAAACAATAAATATGCAATAAATAGCGCTCCTGGGCCGGCTGCCTTCAACCCCGCGTAAGTCCCCACCAGTCTCCGGTCAGAGCGGCCCTTCTAGGGTGCTGACGGACAAAGCCCCCAAGCCTCAGGGTCCTGCTGGACCTCCGATTCATTTCCATCGCCAGGCCCAGGTCCAGGCTCTGTGGAGACCAAGCCGAGCTGGGTCCAGGGCTGCCCAGGCACAGGGGTGGGGGAGATGATGGGAGGAAGCTGTTACCCTGGACACCTCCACGCTAGGCCACACGTCTGCACTGGACTCAGGAGTAGATGGTGATGACTTCACGGCCACCGCCGCGAACTAACAGCACCCGCTCGAGGCCCTCAGTCAGCACCTCCAGGAACTCCATGTCTGCAGGGCGCGAGGTCAAGGAGGCAGCGCCAGGGCCAAGAGGCACCCAAAGAAGGCGGAGGGAACCCGGCCCTCCCCAGCGCTGACCCCGCCCCGCGCCCTCGCCCCGGAAGGATACAGTTCTCATCACCCTCGCTGTTCTTGGGTGGGCCGGGCATGTTCAGAAGGACCAGGCGGGCATCGTGCGAGCGCGTGACGATGACCTCGTTGAGCTTCACCGCGGTGTGCATGCGGCGCACGTTGGACTGGTCCCTGCGGGAAGCGCAGCCCGTCACCGGCCCATCCGGCCCACCCTTAGAGCTCACCTGCCCCATCCCACCGACACCTCCAGGCCCCGGGACGGCTGGTCCACGGCCACACTCACGGCTTGATGTGCACCAGCTCCCGGAAGTTGTCAGGGGCGTGGCTGGGGTCCCAGGGCTCGGCCGCCATGTACTTGTCCCGCGTCCACGTCATCTGGATCTTGTCGGCCCCAGCCGTGGACTCGTCCTCCTCGTCCGAGTACAGGCTTTCCAGCCGCAGGGCCGAGTGCCGGTCCTTGACCAGCTGGGCCTGAGCGCAACCAGGAGGCAGCCTCAGTGCCGGGGCGGGGAAAGGCGGGGCTAGCCGGCCCATATGCCCCTGGCCTCGGGGAAAGGGGCACTGACTGCGGGGCAGGAGGGGGTGAATCGCTCTGGCGTGCCCGCTCCAAGGTGTCTGCAAAGATCTGACCCTCCCACCCGCGCCGGGGCTGAGCCGAGAGGGACACTGACTTCCCGTTCCCGCTCCGTCTTCGTCAGCCTCATCTGCCGCAGCATCTGGGACCGCTGTTCCATCATCAGAGTTCGCTCGTAGGTGTACGCGGAGATGTCGCTGTTATGCTGGGGGGAGGGCAGGCCGTGAGGACTGGGCTGTGCGGGGCAGGGGAGCCACAGGGCCCCGCAGGGGAGGCGCTCACCATCTCTACCACCTCCACCTCCGCCTCGAGGCGCAGGTGGTACAGGAAGACGGCCAGATCCTTCTTCATCTGGATGCTGTTGTCGTCCATTTGCGCCACTGTGAAGATGCGCATCCGGCATTTCCTCCACACCTGTGGCGACAGAGCAGAGCAGGTGGGCAGTTCAGCCAACCCTAGCCCCGAGCGCCCAGGCCCTCGCACCAGGCCCCGCCTGCCTGGCCCACCTTGTGTTGGCGCAGCAGGAAGGGCAAAAGCATGAGCATGCCGCCGTCATGCACAATCCACCACACGTCGATGTGGCCCTCCAGGTAGCGCTCGTGGTTGCTGGGGTAGAAGGCGATGTTCTTGGGCACGAGCAGGGCCAGGTGGGCAGCCGTGGTGCAGCGCACAGTGTCTGCGGAGGAGGGCATTGCTGACTCCCAGCCTGAAGCCCTTGTTCTCTGGCTTCGTCTGACCCCGGCCCCTGAGCCCCTAACACACCAATAAAAGTCTTCCAGGCACGTGGGTCTTCACTCTGCCGCCAGCCATAGGGCCAGCCGAGCACCACGGAGTTATGCCTCATGCCGCCCAGGCCGCAAGACTGGATGAGGTGAGCTAGCCCCTCACGCACCTTGCTGGCTACCACCACCTGGCAGAAGCCCTTCACTTTCTCAATCTCCATCATGTTCTTGATTGTCTGTGGGGAACACACCAGCGTTAGAAGGCAAGGCCTCTCCTCTTCCGGGCCCTTTCCTAAGACCCCTGGGGCACACATCTACCGGGGGGAGGGGAGAAGAGCAAGCTGCCCACCCAGGGACCATGTTTTCTAAATGGGAGGGCCATACCCCTGGCCCCAGGTGCAACCCAGGCCCCTCAAGCCCAGCTCACACCCCCACAACTATAGCAGGTACCTGCTCAGCGGCCTGGGCCTCGCCATAGCTCTCCAAGAAGCTGCCCTGGATGACAGAACCGACGATGGTCAGGCCCTTGCCAGCCTTAAGCTGGGAAGCAAAGGTGAGGAGCCGCGGGTACTTCACGTGAAGGTCCTCGTCCAGCTTCAGCAGGACCAGCAGCTGAGGCCTGCAGCAGCAAGGTGAGGAGGCGGGGCCGGGTTTCCAGGGGCTCCTCTTCTTCCCTTTTCAGCCCATAGGCCACCACATTTGGGTATCAGGGATCCAGGGGCTCAATAACAAGAGGGGGCCCTTTGGCAACCCCAGGAAGGCGCATATGGACTAGGGAGAGGACCCTCCTACCTCGCAGTGCTCCTTAAGAAGGTCTAGTGGCCCTGGCCAGCCTGGGTGTGCACTCACCGCCAGTTCTTGGTATGCGGAGGCCCCTCTTCAAGCCGCAGCAGTGCATAGCGGGCAGCACTTAGGGACAGGCCTCGGATCCCATCACCCCACTCCTTCTCAGCCCTGTGGACACCAGCATAAGCTGATGAGCCCCTGCTCCCACCCCTCTGGAATTCCGTGTGTATGTGAGATGATGGGGGGCAGGCACTGAGGCTCGGCTCTCCCCAACCCAACATACAGACCACCCCACTCACCCTTGGTACTCGATGTACTTGTAGATCATGCCCGCGATGAGCATGGCGACCAGGGCATAATACCAGGAGGAGACAAACATAAGGGCCAGGCACAGGCTCATGCCCAGGAAGGACAGTGTCCTAGGCCAGAGAGCAGGGAAAGAATCAGGGCCAGCCCCGCAGCACACCATGCCAAGCCCCCTCACCGCTCACCAATAACAACTATGGCCCAGGAAACTCAAATGCCAGTCAGAACGGGGCTCTGGCTGCCTCAGCAGCGCTTACACTGGAGGGCTGGGCTCAGGAGCAGACTCGCGCTCACCAGTGATAGTACTTGAACCGTGGCCGCCAGTTGGGGGTCCTCAGGAGCGTCTGCACAGCACAGGCCAGGTTCACAAACAAGTAACACATCAGAAAGAACCTGCAGCACAGGGATGGGTAGGTACGGAGCGGCCTTAGAGGCAGCCAGGGGCCTGAGCAAGAACTGCAGGATGTTAGGGCCCTGCCTTGGGGACCAGCCAGGCCAGCTCCTCACAGCTCTACTCCCACACCTTCCTTCAGAGCCAGGTCTTAAGAGGGCGAGCAAGTGCCAGCCGGCAGAGGAGGTAGAAGAGGGCTGCGGGCTAGGCCACGGCCAGTGGGTATGTGGGCAAGGATGGTGCTGAGGGTGCTCAGTGTCTGAGTGGCTCGATCCTCCTCAGGCCTGCGCCCTGGATGACCAGATGGATCACGAGCTGTCAGGAATGTGGGGAAGAGGAACAGGTGGGGGATGAGGGCATTCTGAATGCACTGAATCAGAGAGACTGTGGTGGGCATGGAGGGACAGGGCATAGCCCTCTGGGGAAGACAGTCAGATGAGCAGAGGGTGGCGGGGAGAGGCGCCAACTGCCACCCTTAGCCGGCAGGAGAGGACGAGCAGACAAGGAGGCAAGAGGACTCAGCAGAGAGGGCATCTGTGGGCGAGCCACACGATAAAGACTGAGATCTCTCTGGTTTAGGCAGTGAGGTGTCACCACCCAGAACGACTGTAGCAAGAAGTTTCATGTGCACATGTGTGGGTGGAGCTGTGAACCGTGGGCGAAGGGGTGTTTTGGGGAACAAAGGAGTGCTGACTCTAGCAGGTCCAGCTGTGGCTGGGGGAAAGGCAGTGTCAGAGGGGAAGGGGAACCTGTCAGGCCTTCAGGCATCGTAGCCACACAGGCCAGAGGGAGCACTGGCAGTAGGGCGAGATGCATGAGAAATGGAATGGGCCCCACGGGCAGAAATGAACACAGTAAGCACAGAGCCTCTGCCGCAGGTACCCCCAGAAATTGCCCTGCTAGGACTGGGCGCTTGGCTGTCTAGGAATGGAGGGATGCTGGCCGCGTGGCTTGAGGAATCTCCCACAGAGGGCTGTGGGACTGGCTGGTCTCTTTATAACTCCTCTCTCAGTGCCAGGCCCACTCTAGAATGCAGGATAGGCTGACCCCTATCAGGCCCCCTCCCCCTACAACCTGCCTGACATATCTCCCAGCTGCACCCTCAATGCCAGACAGGGTCACAGGGAGGTGGTTTGGGCAGCCCTGAAGGAGGGGTGCTGAGGGTGTAAGGAGTCTTTCCCTAAACCACCCCCCTGTCCCCGTCCCAGCTCACATGGATAGAATGGGGGCCACCATGTCAAGGGAGGCAATGAGGATGCCCAGCTCAGCGATGAGTGCCGTCAGGAGGAGGGCCCACGTTGGTTCACCATTTGCCTTCCCGTGGCCAAAAACCTGCAGCACCAGACTCAGTGGGGTCAGTAAGGGGAAAAACTGGTCCTACCTCCCAATCCACAAGCCACAGCCCGGCCTCTATGATCCCCAAGTCCCTCCTCTGGGGCTCAGGCCACACCCTTCCTATCCAAGCAGGTACCACAAGTTCCTTGTCCCCCATCTCTCCACGCATAGATGCTCTGGATGAGCCACGGAAAGGCCATGATGGTTCTGGGCCCACGTAGCTGTGCCAACAGCAGGGCAGGTAGCTCCCCAGCTTTCAGCAGCTCCCCAAGGATGGCTACGTGGGCCCAGAACCCACTCTGAGCCCCAGTAGGACAGACTGCACACATGTCCCTACTCTCCCCCCGAGTCAATGTGAGGGGCTGGGAACACCCAGCCTGTGGGGGGCATAGACGGGCTCACCCGGAGGAAGGGGATGATGTTGTCCTTGGCGATGGCCTGCAACAGGCGAGGTGCCCCAGTGAGGCTCTGCAGGCCGGCGCCGCAGGTTGAAAAGAAGGAGCCGATGACAATGACCCAGGGTGAAGGCCAGGCCAGTGTGCCTACCACCAGATTCCTGCTGACGCCGTCGCCGTACCTGCAGGGGCTGGGCTCAGGCCATGGTCCATGCTAGGATAGCCCCAGGGCCCTGAGTGTGGCTGCCCAGAGTGAAGGATAGAGGGGTGAGGAAGGATGGCTGTGGTGGGCACAGCTCTGGCCTTGGCAGAAGCAGCCAGTTTATCAGCTGCGACTTCCCCCCTTGGCCCCAGCCCTGATCCTCATGTCATCATCCTCTCAGAAGCAAAGGTCTTGGTGGGGCCTAACCCACCTGGTGGTATAGACCGCCACTGACCACCAGCAGCCTGAGGACACGTGTGGGACATGTGTATGTGCTGGCAAAAGCGGAGCGCATGGCCACAGGGTGGGGCCCAGCTCACTCACTTGTCCCGCAGCACCACACCCTCGATGCAGGCGCCAAAGAGGACCACGCTGCTGAAGTCTGGGGCTGTGTCAAGGAAAGTTAGCCTCACACCACTGCTGCCCCCCTACAGGCCCACCTGCCCCTCGCCCTGGCCTTGGTGAGCAGCCTCGGCTGGGATACCTACAACTGAGGGTTTCATGTTGCGCGCATTCTTCGTGTGTGCATGGATGGCACGTTTGTGCATGCCTGCTAGCAAAGCGTATTCAGCCAAGTCCTCCTGTCCCCCTCCCCGTGCACCCCAGGCCTGGCAAAGGATACACACGAGGGAGGTTGTAACGATGGCCAGAATGGTCCCTACTGGGATGGACTTCTGGGCATCTCGGAGGTCCCCAGAGCGGTTTGAGCCGGCCATAATGCCTGCAAAACAGACAAACTCCCTCAGGGGCTCCTCAGGAGAGGGGGCAGAGCTGGGAAGGGAGCAAGAAGGGCTCACCTGTTACAGAGGGAAAGAAGATTCCGACCAGCACGGTGAAGGATGTGGCAATATCTGCTACCACGAACAGCGGCAGGTTCTCCTTCAGGCCAAGGGCGTCTGTGGAAGGCAGCCCGTGCTTCTCCACAACCTCACCCTTCTCCAGGTAGGTGCTCCACAGGTTTTCTGTGGGGGCAGCAGTGTCATCACTACAGCCCCACCTACTGCCAGGAGCATTCTGGGGGCAGCCCAGCCAGAAGCTATATAGATATGGGGCCCTGGGGGTGCAGGGGGGAGGTTTCAGTCCTGTGGCTGCAGCATCAGTCATAGGGCAGCTCTGGCTACAGAGATACACTGTCTGGTTAGAAATCTGACAGGCAAAGGTGGTTGAGCCACCATTGCCAGAGCCCTGCCACTGCCTGCCTCCTAGACAGAGGCCCTTTATGGTTCTTGTGAGAACAATCCCAGGCAGCGTCAGGGGCTGGTGGCAGGGGAGAGAGGGGCTGCCAGGACTTTCCGGGTGCTACTGCAGGCCTGGGACACTGGCCAAACAAGCTCTGTTCAACCAAAACCTAGCTGCCAGGAGCCAGGCTGAGAGGACACTGCTGGGCCTGGAAAGCTGCCAAAGCTGCCCCCCATTCCCGAGCTTGCCACACAAGGACGGCTCTGTACTCCACTCTCCTGCCATGCTCATCCCCTGCCTCCTGCTCAGCCTCATGTGGGGCAGGGGCAGGAGGATGGGTGTGAGGACGCACCCTGGAGCACACTAGCAGCTGCACCGGGGATGCCAGGGATCTCAGTCACATTGTTGAGCAGGAAGTAGGGGTCACAGGAATCAGCAGTAAGGTTGGGGCTGAGGCAGAAGAGGCTCCACAGCCGGGTGGCCATGGTCTCATTGTCCACCACGGTCGTCTTGGCACAGATGTCAAACTGGTCCCGGGACAGGGTCCTGTTGCCCAGCATGCATACCCTGTGGGGGGGGGGGGCAAAAGCACAGGCACTTGTTCAGCTGCAGGCCCCAGGCCTCTGGGACTTGGGGCATCAAAGATCTAGATGTATTTCCAGGTTACTTACGGAAACACAGGAGGGTCAAAAATAGATTTGAGGCCGCCAGCGTAGATCGAGAGGATGGAGATGATCACACAAGCCAGGAAGAGGGAGGCAAATTTGTTTACATACTTCACACCAACAAACACCACCAGGGTCATAAAGGTCAGAAAAATGGTCCCATACACCCGCATATTGTTCAGCGTGGCACTCGATGTGTCGTGAGTGCTGGCTGGGTGAAAAATGGCAGCTGGTGGGGCAATGTAGGTCTGAAACAAGACAGACAAAGAAGGTTCACCTTCCTATTTGGAAAGCGAATTCTGTCATTTTGGTTTCCTTACCACATATTATATAACTCTATATCCAAAATGTCCAGAATATACAAATCTGATAAAAGACAGAAAGCAGATTAATGCATATGGGATTTCTTCTGGGAGTGATGAAATGCTCTAAAATTGTGGGGTTGACTGTGAATATATTAATAACCACTGAATCACATACATTAGGTGAGTAGTGAATTGTAGAATATATGAATTTTACCTTAATAAAGCTATTATCTTAAAAACAAGAAAGGGATCAAGACCCAGGAGCCAATCCGAATATGTAGACAGCCAAAATGGAAGAGTTTCAGCAACAAAAGAATAAAACAGAATAAAATAAATATGGAGGACTCCTTACTGATATCAATGCATGGTTGAATAAATAAATGAGGACAACAAAAATTTTTCTCACAGAAGAAATCCAAATAATAAATGTAGGAATGTGAGAAATAGAAAAACAAAAAAAGCAAATTCCCCAAAAGACTGAGGAGTAAGGTTTCAAACTGCGGTGGAGGATCAAAGGTAGGAATAGTCAGGCAGTGCCTCTAAACATCTCCAACTAGCTGGACCCCCAGGGGTGCACTTGTATCCTGTGCTCCCCACTAGCCGGGGTAGCTCATTGGGGAGTAGGAAGCTGAGTCAGAGCACACATGGCCCACGGAGGGGGCACTGAACTCTAGACAGGGTCCTGTGGCTGCTCACGCTGGTTTAGAGAAGACCAGAAGCTGGATCTGAAGGCCTCGGCACAGAGCCCTGGAGGGTGACAGCCTTGGCCAGTGTCCACACTGCCACTGAGCTAAATACAAGAGTTTCCAGACCTCCTGCCATGGCTAAAGTGGTGCTGGGGGTGGACAGAACATCGACAGCCGAGGTGAAGGCAATGTGGCCCAACTGTCAGGGGGCAGACAGGGAACTGCTTTTACATTCCCTATGAAGTGAGGAGGCCTCTCATAGTTCCTCCGCCCATCCCAAGATGCTGGCCAGAGATGAAGGGAGCATGAGCAGCATGGGCCTCAGGGAAAGGGGCTATTTGGATAAGACCAGAGTTGCCCAGGGCTTAGCGTGACTCACCAGCAAGATCTCAATGGCTCCTAAGATATACATGGCTGCTGCAAATGTTGTTCCCAAGTAGAAGCACAGGCCCACAGCACCTCCAAATTCTGGTCCCAGTGAGCGGGAGATCATGAAATAGGAGCCCCCAGCTACAACAGAAAAGTATATATGGTCATAGCTGGTTCTTCTTCAAAGGGTCTCTGCCATGACAATTCACCACAAAAACCACTTTTTCCATTTATAGATGAGCGGAAGGGTTGGGAGACTTGGCCAAGGCTGCCTGTTTAGTAAGCGGTCAGGCGGGGTTTGGATTCCATTCCCATCAGACTTCAACAGCCAGATCATTTGGCCCAGCGAAATGACCACTCTGCTGGAGCCGTGGTTAAATGGCTGGTGTCCTTCAACTCCCTGCACTTAGGCCAGTCCCCACAGCCTCCTCCGGCTGGATGTGTCCTGTCACTGTGTGCCTGACCCTCCCAAGGACTGTGCCTGTCCTTCAGACCAGGACAGGGACTGGGTCTTGACCGTTTTTATTTGGTCCCCAGGGCCCAGCACAAGGCCTGCTACCTGC
The DNA here is from genome assembly GCF_014898055.3 of Talpa occidentalis. NCBI lineage: Eukaryota > Metazoa > Chordata > Mammalia > Eulipotyphla > Talpidae > Talpa > Talpa occidentalis. The sequence continues at coordinate 6,935,878 of NW_023601754.1, forward strand.
TGAGTGACCACGGCTGACCTTCTTGCCCTGACTGTGCTTCCATCAGAGTCTAACACCCCTGGTAAGACTGAGCGTCAACACTGGGTCCCAGAGCCAGTGAGAATGCGGGCATAAGTGACCCCAAGTTGTGGATATATCTGCTGCTGATAAAATTTGGGGAAAATCTGGGAACAAGGATCAAGAAACTTTAAAAAGGTTAATTCCTTTCATGCTATAATCCACCTCTGTGACCCTTTCCTAAGAAAACTGCCAGGGGCATGGACAGGGATTCAGTGCAAGACTGTTCATGACAAGATGTTCACAATAGTGAAAAAGCAGAACCCAAGAGCAGGAGAATCATCACATAAATGAGATAATATCTGAGCGATTCTGTTTGAAAAAAAGAAAACAAAACCAAACTACTTCAACATTTCAGAAATACATACAACCTCCGCCCCCCCACCCCACACATATACAATTATACCAAAAGACTAATAGTTATGAAACAGGATAGTGGGGTTATGGGTGCTTTCAATTTTCCTTTCTACATTTTACTTTAAGATCTCTAATGGTAATCAATATTGCCTTGTTTCCCCTATTACTTTATACTAATATTAATAAGGCTGTTATTTAAAAAAAAAAAAAATAGAGGATCCAGGTACAAGTGTCATCCTGAATAGGTAACTATCCAAACTCGAATAGGTTGAGCAACAAAATAATAATAGTATTGGATTATGACCCAAAGAATAACATAAAGGGCCTCCCTGTGGTGCAGTGGTTGAGTGGTGGGTTGCAAAGCTGCCCGCAGCCTCTGCAGCGCCGGTTCGATCCCCGGCCGCCGGGCGAGGGTCCCACATGGTGCACAGTTCTTTCCTGCCACCCACTGCTCCCCTCAGCAGAGTATTTCGTCAGTCTGCCTATTCTGTTCCCCGCTCTGCCCCTGGTGAATCCTCTCACCCTCCCACGCTTCTGACTGTACCCAGTGCTCGTATAAATAAATAAATAAATCTTAAAAAAAAAATTTATTAAAAAAAAAAAAGAATAACATAAATATCCAGGAATCCATACTGCTAAAAATGCATGGTTGAATAAATAAATGGGGAACATAAAGGAGGTCTCGGAAAGTCAAGTTCAGTCTTATCATCCATGCAGAAGACCCTCCGCAGTGTCTTCCCAGTTATTCAGTGGGGGCCAGACAACTTGGCTTGGACCACCAGCATGCCCCATCACCTTTTTAAAAAAATTGCTTTTATGCTAAAACATTACAGAACCACAGAACAGCATAGCAGCCTCCGACCGTCAAGTACTCCTTAGTGTTGGCAGTGTCCTGGAGTCAGGAACTAGGACCCCTGGTTCTGGTGGGGGTGTGGAGTTGGGATGTGTGTGTGAGGGTTCCTGGGCATGTCAAGGTGCATTCTGGGCCCCTTCCCTCCATCAGATCTACAGTGGTGCTTACCTACCTGGAACCACGCCGTTGGTGGCGATAGCACTCATGGAGATGGCCGTCAGCAGGGTCTGTGGAGAGGAGGGCCTGGGTGAGAGCTCAGCTGGTGGGCTCTGAGGGTCAACCAAGCCCCTGCCCCATGAGGACACTCACACAGCAGCAGCAGATGAGCACAATGAGGAGGGCCTGCAGCACACCAGCGGTGCCCACCATCCAGGTCAGCCGCAGGAAGAGGATGACCCCGAAGATATTCTGCAGGCAGGGCAGGTACACTCCCATGAGGGTGCCCATGCTGGGTGCCTATAGGGCAGGAGGAAGGGGTGCATGGAATATCAAATTCACCAGGGAATGCCAGCCTCTGCTTACACAGCAGCCACCTGAGTGGAGACCCGAGTAGAGTCCTGGGGAGCACTGGGACAGTATAAAACCTTATTCTTATTCTTTTATCTTTTTTTGTGCAGAAGAACTGGGGTGTAGGTCAGAGGTGTGAGGGATGAATGGATTCACCAGAGACACACTGGGGGGCAGAAGAGGCAGATTTACTGAAATACACTATCAAGGGTACCAATGGGCGAGACAGGAGATCTGCTGCGCCATATGTGGGTTAGCTCCCTGGCCAGGGATCAGGTGATAGTGCTGAGACTTAATCCCTAGGCCACCAGGGAGACCCAAAACCTGATTCTTTTAAATCCCCACTTGAGAGCTTTTCAGTCTCTTCTGCTCTCAAGGTACCACTTCCCTCCTTTTCTCTTTCTGTTACACTTCCTGAAAGAGAGATCTAGCAGGCCTCAAGTCACCCAAGCCAAAGTCCAAGAAGCAGTCCTTGGCCCTCCATCTCTCCAACCCCCAACTCCAGTCCGGCAGACCCCAATCCATGCCCAGTCTGCCTCTCAAGCTGCTCCAAGATCAGCCTGCCTTGTCTCAGCCTTAGTCCCCCCACTACAGGGAACTAAGTCAGGGTACCTGGATGGTGCCCTCTCCTCTTGCATCTGCCAAACTCCACACTTCAGGCCACTCTACTGGCAGAGCAGGTCTCTGAAAACTTAGTCCAACTTCATCCCCGCTGAAAACCCTGTGCAATGTCTACCCTGGAACCCACAGGTTGGGTCAGATTCCTTGGTTGGGGTCACCAGGTATGCCTCAGCACCTTCATCGTCAGTCCCTGACCCTGACACATGGGTCTCACAGTCTCTGAACTGAGGCATCTGCAAGGTTCTGCATAGGAGGGTTAGTGCTGCCTCACTGTCTGGCAAACTCTTCAGTTAAACCTTCAGGTTTAACTGTTGATTCTTCCAGGAAGTTTCCCAGGGTTATCTTAGATGGAGTTTGTTACTTCCTCTGCATCCCCTCAGCATCTGACATCTCCTTCTATCGCAGCAGGTCACTGCAGGTCAGACTAATCATTCACTCAAGTGTCTGTTGATCATCTGGGGTAGACCTGGCTTCCACTGTTCCATGGCAAGCAGGCCCTGCAGGTCCTGGAAGAAGTGCTCCTGAGTTTCGCGAGTGGTGCCTTAGAAGCCCCCTGGGATCACCTGTTGGAAAAATCCTCCCTAGAGAATCCTCACACTCCCTCAGACTGAAGGGCAGGTCAGGAAGTCTAATGAGCACATCTAGGCAAGGTTTCTCAACTATCTAAGGGCAGAGGATGAAACAGAGGTAGGGCTGGCACCTTCCTGACGCACTAAGGCCCCATGAATGCAGCAGGGCCCTCAAACTTCCATGGGAGTACCAGAAATGTCTCCTGTTGTCCTGGAGCTGGGGTGAAAGAACTGTGTGGCCATAGGAACTCTTCTGGAGGCTCCTGGCCCGGGAGTGCACCTGCATGCAGTGCAAGGCACCAAAGAAGGGCCTGAAACCCTCCTGCATAGTATAGGTGACAGATTCACCTCATCTGAGCTCTGTCTGAGGCTCCAGACCACCCACTAGATAGTGGCAACAAGTGTCCAGCCCCACCCCCATCCTAGGCTGAGTCATTCTGAGAAAAGGGCAGTGTGGGAAAGGGCAGGGCCGGAAATGTTTTGTGCATCCCCAAATAACCTCTGGCAGCCTCAGAAGGTCGCCAGGCCAGAAACTGAGCGGCTGCCATGGAATGGCTGCCTTGGGTCTTGGCTTGGTCGGGTGAAGGCCCGCCCTTCCTAGTTGAAGCCTCCTTTTCTGAGGCCCCTGCTCAGACCTTCCCTGAGTGAGGCCCATAGCTCAGCAGTCCCAAAGCCCTAACTTCCTACTGACTCTCTATCCACTTGACCAAGCTCCTCCTTCGTCCATGGTTTGGGACACTCGTATCCTTCTCTAGGGCCGGGTGAGTGAGGCGGCTAAGTCATGGCTGGACCCAAGCACATATGCAGGCTCCTCATAAGAACAAGGGGCCATGGTCCTTCACCAACCCAGGCTTCCTTTCAGCACTGTTGAGATGCGCACTACCCTTTCTTAGGGACTTTTTCATTCACAATCACAGCTCCTTGGAAGGGGAAGCTCTTACCTAAGGTTCCTACCACCCACTGCAGAAAACACTTAAAGAGACTGAACCTCCCATGCCCCTCCTCCCCCACAGGGCTGGATGGGCAGAGTCAGAGATAGGATTCTCTTTCTGAAGTCCAGAAAATGCCAGCAAAATCACCAGCAGCAGGATAGAGTGGGGATAAGGTGAGATCTGTGTGACCTCAAGACCTCAGCTGCCCTCTCTGAAGAGTGGGCTGATTTGCCTTCTGAAGGGGCTAGGTGAGGGGGACACATCAGTCTGTCTGCCCTCTCTCTATCCCATCCTCACAAGGCCCAAACCTCATAAGCAGGTTTGAGGCTGGAAACCCAGTTCATGCCAACCACGAGCTCCTCTGCTTATGCTGACTGAGAAAAGAATACAAGAGCCAGTGCAAGACGCAAACTCCCTGCAGATCACAGAGGCTTCCCAAACCTCAAGGAGTTAGTAGATGGAGAGAGAGGGCTCTTGGCCTTCAACCCAAAAATATAGGGGAAAAAATCCCAGCCCTCAGTTAAACTGAGCCCCACCACACAGGGGAGCTGAGCAAAGGTGTGTCCCACCTTGAAGAGAGAGGAGGGCTGAAGGGCTGAGGCCCTGAAGAGTGGCCAGGGATGGAGTTAGGAGAGGGATGGGAAGCCCCAAGAGGCAGTTCCTTGCTCCTATCACCCCATACTCACCCCACCCTGGCACTCAAGGAACCCAGGGGCTGTTGGAGGGGTCAGTGGAACCAACACAGAGAGGGAAGGACAGAGGGTTGGGTCACTTGCTCCAGATAGCATAGCCCTAAGGGTCGACTGGGGTCCCGGCTCCAAAGGTAATACCCTTAATTGAGCCCCCTGATGCAATGCCAGTGCTTTGGCATTCTGCAAGGCCATAAATCTCACAGTAAATCCTAATGATATGTGTTGACCTTGCCTACCTGAAGAGGGAAGTGTAGGAAGGAACCTCAGACTAGTTACCTAATGCTCCTGACTCTCACTCAGCCTCCTCATCTCCCAAACAGAGATAAAACTATCCACTTCATAGCTTTATTGTGAAGATGGGAGGCAAGAACCCAGGCCCACCGCTGAGCAAGGTGTCTCCCACACAGTGAGGGCCAAGTAAAGGCAGTGCCACTCTCAGTTATTCCTGAGGGCCTCCTTGACTCTCCACCCCCGATGCCCACCCCTGAGGAGATCCCCCTTAGCCCCTTTTGAAGTTTCTTTGACCCCCAAAGCATTCAAAGTCCATTTTCCATAACCACCACCCCTGGCACCCACATCCCCTGGGATGCCCACAACTCTGGGGGGAACTGCTAATTCCATGGTGTTGACTCCATCTTCTCAAGTGTAGCCACTCTGCTGCCCTTGACCAGCTTACCTTGGCTGCTTTCCGGCGGGTGCCCACCCCACTCTCAGCCTCCTCATGCTCCTTGGCACCCTGTGTGAGGTTGGTGTAGCTGACAAGCTTGCCCAGGAGAGATGATACCTTTGGGCGGATGTCCAGCTCTTCCTGTAAACAGAGCCATAGGGCAATTTGGCAAAGGGCCCAGCTGGCGCCAGGCTACCTGTGTGTAGCCAGCAGACTAGCCTCTGGCTCTGTGCCAAGCCCTGAGGCAGGCCTGGGCCTGATCCCAGCTCTTGCCTGGGGAAGCCCTAGCCAGCCGACTGGGCAGGTTGGGACGCCCCACCCAGCAATGCAGCACTCAGTTCAGCCCCACCTTGGCTATAGTCGCCACTAGCCCATTCGTGAAAACCACCTGCCTCCAGGGCAGGGCACAGCTGGCAGATGGGAGAATGTCACGCTTCATCCAGCCTGTTCTGCCTGGCCACCTCCCAGCTACAAATGGGCTTCTGGGACTCCCATCTGCATTCAACTCTCCCACAAAAAAAGCCACCCTAGTCACCTCAGGGAATCAAAGAAGTCAAAACAGCGGTGTCTACAACGAGTTTAGTCTCTCTTCTCTGCCAGAACCCTGATCCTCCTGAATGATCCTCCCCCACCCCAGATCCCAGGCCTTGTGGCTAACCCACCTTAATCCCTGAGGTGGAATCCCAGCCCCCTAGGTCACACCCTGGTGGAGACAGGTCAAGGCCTCCATGGCAGACTTTGGCTGCTTTCCCAGATCCAAAAGCCCCTCAGGCCTCCAGCTCCCTGGCCCCCACCTAGGTCTAAGCTTTGTTCGCTCCTGTGGTCTTTGCAACGGTGTCTCTACTTGCCTCTTGCCTACATTTAGTCTGTTCCTGTCTGTCAGCTCCTTACTGACCACACTCATAAGGTTTGGAGTAAGAAGCAAAGATGCAGGTCTTTTGGGACATGTGGAAAATGAGGAGCCTAGAGACTTGCATGGGGTGGCTGACTGTAGATTTGACTTGAATCTGAAAAGATAAAATTCAAGTTCAGAAGCAGGAAATTGGAGAGGAGCCTACAGGGGCTGCAGCTGTACAGAAAAAGGGGAGAACTAGCAAGACAGACTAGGCCTCAGTGAACTTGAGGGAGAGAGAGTTGGAAGATCGAACCAGGATAACAAGATAGAGTCCACAGGAGTAGAAGGAAATCGTGGACTGAGAGAAGCCCTTTGAGTGGAGGAAGAGAGAAAAGCGTGAGGTGGGAAAATTCTGTGTGGTGGTCACCTTGCTGAAGGGCTGTGTGGAAGGTGAGTACCCCTGCAAGTGGTATCAGGTGGGGTTATGAGTGGCCTCTGGGAAGGCAGTTTCAGTTCAAAGGGCCATGGGAACCGCAGCCTGGCTGCCAAGGGAGCGAGACAGACAAGGGGAGACTGAAGGAGGAGTCGAGACATAAGGAGACCCAACCGTCCGGCCTGCTGCTTAACTAAGACTTGGGTCCTGACAGGCCCCTGCCCGCCCACCTGTCTGCCACACCTGCCGCCCAGAATGGCTCCTCAGCTACCTCAAACAGTGCCAGGTTCCTGTCATAGTAGTCACTTCCTCTGGAACTCTCCAAGGAACACAGGAAAGGGCTGCTCTCTCTGTGGTTACCATGTCCTGTGGAGAAAGAGGGACAGAATCCCAGTTACCAGCTGTCTCCTGAGAAGGGGCCCTGCCCTTCTGAGGCCAGCCCAGAAAACACATCCGTGGAGCACTTTGGGGCCCAATGTTACCAGACTGGGTCTCAGTTTCCCCATCACACCCTGAGCAATCTCCTTGGAGGTCCAAAATTGTCAATGGCCAGGGACCAAACCACGGAGCATCATTTTCTCTGGCAGAGGGATGGGCGTGAAGGGCACGTGTTAACAAGGAGGGGCGGAGCCTGTTGGGGTGTGGTCAGTCCTGGCCCCCCCTTACGCCCCTCGCACTCTCTGGGCCCTTCTGGAATACCCAGAGTGCCAGGTGCCAAGGGCTCAGTGTCCTCAGGACCTGCCCGGGTGCTGCCCTCCACATAGATGAAGCCACACAGGGTGCCTTCTGCGGCCATGGCCGGCCGGCCGCCTGCTAGCGACCCCACCATGCACCGCGCGGGGGCATCCGAGAGGACAACCTGGGGCATGCTGGGAAGGCGGAAGTGGCGCGGGAAGCCTACAGAAGCGCAGGGGCAGGAATGTTGGACCAAGCAGGGTCTACTGGCAGGGGACACTTGCTCCAGTACGGGTATGTGGCCCACTCCAGCCTTCACCTGCACCCCGACCGTCCAGACCCCTGGTCCGGGTTAGTGGGACGGCGCTCAGCTCCGAAAGTACCTTGCAGAAAGGAGCGACATGCCTCTTTTCTTATAAACTTGCCAGACTCAACCCCCAAAGCCTGTCTACTTTTCCTGGCCCCCCAGCATATACACTCTTCCCCGTTCTCTGAACTTTGTCCGTCATGAGTCTCAGTAGGTGACGTTCTCCACTTTCTATCAAGCAGGCAGGAGACACCAGGTATTCCTTTCCTAGAAGTTAAGTGATTTCCCCCCTCCTGACAACCTGGCAACTGTGGCACTGGCTTAGGGCTTCACAGCAACTTGGGAACTGGCATTTTGGTCCAGAGGAGCCAGGTGGTGTTGGATGGCAGCGACTGTGGCAGCAGTGTTGGCCTGGTGTCCAACAATGGAGGTGGTAACCTTAGTGTCATCACCTACTCAGACTAGCAGAGTATTCTGGCTATGTACCCACCAGGCCTGGTTTTGTGAGAGCTACCTGCCAACCGTTTCTGTTTAAATAGCCCACAATTCATTTCCCTTGCTTTGCAGCAAAGAATGCTGAATGATGCTTCCTCCTCCATCTGACGTCTTGCCAACCGTATGAGACTTATCTTGCCTTCTCTGAGCCAACAAGCACTGAGCAGGTGCTGTTCTATGGAGTCTTTATTTCCGAAGAAGACTGATAGGTAAGGCGTCCTGATGACAAGTCCAAGACAAAGTCAGCCTTTTCCCCCCACAACACCTCATCTGGTAAATTGGACTAGCTTAGTGGGCCAGGTAGCTTACAGAGTGAGCTACACCAAAAGGGTCACTAGCCCATCCAGCAATGGTAAAGCCTCATGAAATCCATGATGCATGTCCTTCTTGACACTTGATGACATCTGCTGTGCCTTGATGCTTGTTCAGGGTCAGAATAAAGAGCTACAAGAAAAATCTGATAACCCAGTAACATTGTCTGTTGCAAAGACAGCCTTCAGTGAGAAACCTCTAAAAATTACTCTTGGATTTTTGTGACCAAAAAGTGTCTCCCCTGAGTAAGTCAGATGCTTTGTCAGAAAATGGCGGCTATAGAGCATATCTTATTTCTTTCTGCCTTGAGTTCCAGGAATCTCCAAGGTAAATTAACGCCTGATATGCAGTTACCACCTGCCTCATCTGAGTCCTTGTCCCTTTTCTGTACATGGTTCTGATATTTCTAACAGTAGCAATCCTACGTGGAGGCACTTTTATTGCATCTCTCTTCCAATCCTTTTGTGGAAGTAGGTCAGAAATAAGTTATAAATATTCTAAACTCATGTAGTGCACCCTGCGCCATCATTATTGCCTTATCTGAGAAGACCACACTAGTATATAGAAATCATGAAGGTAAGCACACAGCAGTTGCCCCAAAATGCCTCTGGATGGTCTTCCAAGACCTAGCCAGTCCTTTGTCCCTTCAGTCATAACTCCAGGGCAGAGACTTCCCAACGGTTGCCTCACAGGTACTGCTCACAGCAACATTCCAGCAGATACTACAGACCCACTTAGTAACACGGAAAGTAAAGATTCAGAGGCACGGTCATCCGATGAGAAGGGGCAAACCTGGGTCTCAGGATACACCAGAGCCAGGTATAGTTGCTAAGCTACAGGTTCCCAACTTGTCCTCTGGGTCCCAATCCCTCCCAGGATGCACCCAGGGATGCAGCACGAGCCTTAAACTACAGAAGACTATATGGGGTTTGCAGTTTGGCTCTTGATGCTCAGAAAGAAGGCTGGCAGCCTGGCTTGGATCCCTGGCCTTCCCCGTGTGACCCTGGACAACTTACTTATCCTTTCTGTGCTGCCTTGGTTTCCTCTTCGATAAAGTTGAGATAGGAACACCCTCTCTTCCAAATTCCCAAATGCACTGGAAAGGGACAATCTGGTGCCAGGCACTCTTTAGTGTTCCCCAAAGCCTCGTTTAAGGGCAATTCCCAAAGAACTATGGGAATGTGGGGGGCAGGAAGGGGTGTCTAAGCAGTAGCTGTGTGTTTGTACTGCTTCCAGCTATTCCAAAAATTTCTGGGCAGGTCCGGGCCTGCCTGCTAAGCTGAAGTTGCTCAGATACCACCTGAGACCCCTGGTAGCCCCCAAGTATAGCTTGGGCCTGGGGGGGCTGTATGTGAGGGACATGTATATATGTGGTGCTGCCGGCGGCCATGGAAACATGCCACCTGCAGCTGGGGATGTAGCTGAACCCCATGCTCACCATTGTCTGCTTGGGGTGCCTCTCTTAGAACCTCCCCACCCCTTGTTCTCAGCCCTGAACAGGTAGTATGAGCAGACTGATTTACAGCCCTCAGAGACCTGAGATTCAGATCCCAGGGTGAGGTACCCCAGGAGATAGTCATGAAGCTCACTGTTTTTGTCACCCCTGATCCTCTGTAGTCCCCACCAAGAAGGATCATAATCACTCACCAGGGCGCAGAGTGTCCCCCATACTGCAGCCACAGCCAAGGTCTGGCTGAAGAGGAGGAAAAGGGAGGAGGGGGGATGGTGGGAGGAGCTGGTCCAGCCAGCTGGACTCAGCCAATGTGGCTCCAGGTCCCTCCAGTCACTGTGAGAGGCCAAGGTGGGGCCAGAGTCTCCGGTCAGCTCTGCCTGCCCACTGGCCCAGGCTGATCCTAGGGATGCAGCCAAGCCCAGCTTCTGGGGAAAGCCTCCAAGGGCTGACAGGTGAAGAGGGATGCTGACTCCTGCTGGAACAAGGCTAGGGGCGGGTAAGGCCCCAAGAGTGGAGTCTGGGGGCCATGTACATGCACATGCCTGTAAAACCTCCATGTCTAGCAGCTCTGTGCCGTCTCTGTACAGGACAGTGGGTGACACACACATATAGTCATCACTCACGTGAGGCATGGTTCAGTTCAGAGAAGTTACCATCCCAGATCAAGATCTTATGACCTGACACATGCCATCAACACACGTTTCTTGCATGTGGGGCCCCTCAGGGAGCAGTGGCTATGAGAATAAGCTACCCTGACTCCATCAACACCTTGTGTTACCTACAGCTACACACTTGCACAAGCACAGTTACACACTGCGCACACCCCAAGAGCAGGCCCTAGCAAGGCAGCCCCTGCGGACCTCCTGGGGTAGGAGCCGGGAGAAAGGGGCAAGAAGAGAGGCAGGCACCTGGGAGAAGGGAGGAGGGACTTACTTCTGGGGCAACCCTGAGGCCTAAGTTAAGAGCTAGGGTGGTGGAGTCTCACACCCTAGATTTGGCTCCCCTGGGGCAAGCTCTGCAACAGCACCTTCCACTCCTTCCTAGACGTAACAGGACCTATCCCTAGCGGGGAGTGGGGAGGATTAAACGAGTTCGTTCACGTCAAGCGCCTAGACAAGCCTGGCCAGTGTTTAAGCGAGTGCGCCACAGATGCCCACTGCACGCACAGAGCCGAGCTGGGATCAGCGCGAGCGCACGCACAGTCGGTTACCCACAGACCCCTCCGGGAGGCACGCCCGCCTCTCCTGCCCGCCGGAGTACGAGGAGGCGCGCGGGAGCGGCGAGGCGAGAGAGGGTAGAGTCAGGGGCAGCGCGCACACGCAGAGGCGACGCGAGAAGAGGGCTCGGGGCGATGCTCGGCGGGCGAAGGGGCTGCCATCCGGGCTGCGACTTGCTCGCAGCCGGAAAGGCTGGAGCTCGGGGCTGGGCGCTGTTTACGCGGGGCGGCTCCGCTCGTCGGGCCTCTTCGGCGGCCACGTCTGCAGCCCCCGCCCGCGGCCCGCAAGGGAGGAGCTGGGGCGCCGAGGGCGGCCGACCGCGGGCGCCGGGGCCGGGCGAGTCGTGTCTGCGCGCGGAGCAGGGGCCCGGCGGCGGCCGCACAGATCGAGCGAAGCTGGCCCGCCCCGACGTGAGCGCGCGGGGCCGGTGTCTGCGCGAGCGGGTCCCGCGTGGCGACCACCCTGCCCCCGCCGGAGCCCCCCTCCGGGCGCGCCCTCACCGTCCGCGTCCTCCCGCTCGGCGCGCTCCCCGTAGTCCACCCAGCTGAGCCCCTCGAGGTTGTCATAGTCGCCGCGCCGCGGCCCGTCCACCGGCACCACGGTGAAGTGAGGCATCGCCCGCCGCCCCGGCCCGCCAGCCCCGGCTGTCCCCGCCGCCCCGGCCCGGCGCGCCCCGCCTGCTCGCATTCCTCCCCGCTGCGCTCACTTCCTCCGCCCGCCCCCCGGGCCGCCCCTCCGGGGCGGGGGAGCAGGAGGGGCTCGCGGCGGCTCCTCCCCGAGGGGGGGCCCGGCGGAGGGAAGCCCCCGAGGCGGGAGTCCCACCGCCGCCCCTGGCGCTGGGGAGGGCTGGTCCCTGTGTGGCTTGGGGTGCGGCGCCGCCCTCTCTGAGCCTCAGTTGCGGTCCTGGTAAACCGGGGACGTGCGCTGCCACCTCCCGGAGCTTCTCTGAGGGCTCGGTGGGGTGGGGCGCGGGGGGCGCGGGGGCTGCGCCCTGGGCGTTCCCGGAGAAGGCTCGGCCGGGCCGGCCCAGTCCGCGGCCGCTGTCCCATCCCTGCCTGGGCCTCCGACCGTTCCTCGGGTGCCCCTTCCCCGTCTCCATCATCTCTGCCTCCCACTTTCCCGCGCGCTGGAAACCGGCCCCTGCGGTGCTTCCCGTCGGTTCGCTGCCACCTTCCTGCGGGAGGTGCCGAGGGTTTCCAGCCTCCCGGGCCTGGGGCTCGGGCTTCCGGGCAGGAAGGACACGCGCCTGGCGTCTGGCCCCGCCTGCCCCCTCGGGACTCTACCTTGCATTCTTTAGCCAGATTCCTTCGTTTTTTAGTTTCTCTTGTGCTGCCGCACCTCCCGGGGATGCCTTCGCCCTAGTTGTTTACTCGCTGGCGCTCAACTTTTCCTTGGCTTTCCACCCCACTGCCTCCGGTAGAAGATCCGGGGGCTTTGCTTTACCATCGCTGGGGCGCCTTCCAGCCGTTTGCTTCTCAGTCAGGAAACCTCAGCGCCCGCTCTCCTGGTCTGTCCCCGTTTCCCTCCCTTCTAGGGCTCAGAGGGCTTCAGAGCCTTGGGATCCGTTGGAGGATCCGGGTATCTTCCCGGGGCCCCCAGACCTCGTGCCCTCCGACCGCCCCCTGCCCCGGCCTCCTGCCCCCGGGTGGGAATCAGAGTGACCAGCCCCGGGAGGACCTTCTCCCCAGCACCTTCTGGCCGCTCCCCCAGGCCTGGCCCTCCCTGCTCGGGCCACCCTCAGCCGCCCACAGGAGCGGCACCCGAATGAATCCCCGTTCAGGGGTTCAGGGTAGAGTCGTGTTTCCTGAAGAGAAAGCCCCAGCTCCTCTCCTGACCCACAAGGCCCTGGCCCCATCCCCCACCCCCACCCCCAGCCATTCTCCTACCCCCCCTCAACCCTTCTTTCACTTCCCCAAACTCGGGGATTTTCTGCACCACATCGGGACATTTCACAGAATGCTTTCTACACTCTGTCTGCCCTCACTTACCAAATCCCTCCCCATGGGCACGTCTCACTTAGCTTCTTCCCCCCCAGGACTTCTCTGAGGCCCACCCCTGCTGCCCTGGATGGGATCCCCCGGGCACTTTCCCGTCATAGTATCCACTGCGGGGAGAAATGTGTTGGCAGGGATCTTCCATTAATGTTTTTTGAGCTCACTGGACTGTAGGCTTCATAAAGGCTGTGGCTTCACTGTTAAGTCTTGTCACCTAGTATCCTCAGTACCTGCCCCCAACATGTTTTTTTCAATAAAGAATGAACAGTTGCACCCCTTAGTCTTTCCTGATGCTCTATAAAGGTGCCCCATACTCCTACCCGACCCCCACCCATGGCCTCTCTCCTCAGGGGTGGGGTCTGTTGCTGTATGGGAGAGATAGGCCACTATAGTCAAACATGACAACTTCAGACCTTGGGGACCCTTATCATTAGAATACAATTTCACAGAATACAATTTCACCCCCATATCAGTGTCTGAGTTGCCCACACGATCAGTTAACTCATGGACAAAAAATAACCCTATAGGCTAAAAGAAAAAGACATTGGAGAAGCACAGACATTTCTTTTTTTTTTTTTTTTTTTTTTTTTTTTTTATAGAGGCATGTTTTCTTTCTTTCTTTCTTTCTTTGTTTGTTTGTTTGTTTATACATGCACTGGGTACAGTCAGAAGCGCGGGAGGGTGAGAGAATTCACCAGAGCCAGAGCGGGGAGCTGAGCAGGCAGAAGGACCGAAGTACACTGCTGAGGGGAGCAGCCGGCGGCAGGAGAGGTCTGCGCGCCATGCGGGACCCTCCTCCGGTGGCCGGGAAGCAGCCGGGGATCGAACCGGCGCCGCAGAGGCCGCGGGCAGCTTCGCAACCCAGCGCTCAACCGCTGCGCCACCGGGGAGGCCCCAGACATTTCTTTTTTAAGATTTATTTATTTATACATCAATAACTTGGGGACAGGCCAGAGGTGTAGGGGGTGAGAGGATTCACCAGAGACAGAGTAGGGAGCAGAACAGGTGGATCAACTGAAATACACTGCTGAGGGGAGCAGCGGGCAAGGCAGGAGAGGTCTGCTGCCCCATGTGGGTAGCTCCCTGGCCGGGGATCAGAATTGTGCTGCAGTGGCTGGGATAGCTTCATAGTGCTGCAACTTAACCCCTTGTGCCACTAGGGAGGCCCAAAGCACAGACATTTCAAAAGAAAACAACAGGGCCTCCCTGGTGGCCTAGGGTTAAGTCTCAGCGCTACCACCTCCACTGCCTGAGTCACTAGCAAATTCTTATTGGCTATAGGCTAAGAGGGGTGTGGACCAGGGGCACTGAGTTCTCTGCATGTGGACCTGCCCATGGACCTGCCCTAGTAGCCCATGGGCTACTAGGCTTCCTCATTGCAGAGTGACTATGAGGAAGTAGAAGCAGTCACAAAGCCCAGATTGAAGAAGGAGTGGGGAGGCACTGGTCTCATTTTTGGGTAGGAGAAGTTTCAAAGCAATACAGGACCATATTCATATCACATTAGATATTTGGAACAAAGAAGATATAAATGGTCTAATAGCAGGAAGGTTATAATTGAGAATGAATTAGTAAACTGGAAAAATCAAATTAAGGAATCTCCCAAAAGACAAGATAAAAAAGGAAAAAAGAGAAAAGAGATATACAGAATAGAAGCAGAAGTTCTAATATCTATATAGTAGGAATCCCAGAAAAATAATGAAATAAAGATGGAGGGAAAGTATGAACTTCAGAAACATTATGCCAAATCTAAGACACAAAGGTTTCCTATTATATGATTTCATTTGTAAGAAATATCTATAAATGGAAAATCTGTCAAGGCAAAAAGCATAGCTGTGGTTGGGGGTGGGAGGACAAGGGAATGGGAGGTAAATGCTTCATGGGTGAAAGGGTTTCCTTTCAGGGTGGCTTAAATGTTTTAGAATTAGATAGAAATGGTAGTTGCATGACACTGACAGTGCTAGATGCCACTGAATTGTTCGCTAACATCAAATTTTGTTTTTGGGGTTTTTTTGGCATGTGAATTTTAACTTCAATACAAAGAAAGTGTTAAAATGATGGGTGTTATCTGGGCCTCCCTGGTGGCACAAGGGGTTAAGCACAGCACTGTGAAGCTGTCTGCAGCCACTGCAGCATGAGTTCGATACCTGGCCATGGAGGTGACCCACATGGCACAGCAGGCCTCTCTTGTCTCACCTGCTGCTCCCCTCAACAGTGCATTTCAGTCAATCCACCTGTTCTGCTCCCCACTCTGTCTCTGGTGAATCCTCTCACCTCCTGTCCCACACCTTTGGCCTGCACCCCTGCTCTTGTATGCATAAATAAATAAATCTTAAACAGCAACAACAAATAGATCACCACCAAGAAAAAAATCCAAGGATGTGAACAACTTAAGTAGGGCCTCTCTGGTGGTGCAAGGGGTTAAGACGCAGCCTGTGAAGCTGTCCGCAGCCTCTGCAGCATGAGTTTGATCCCGGGCCAGGGAGCAACCCACATGGCACAGCAGACCTCTCCTGCCTTGCCCACTGCTCCCCTCAGCAGTGTACTTTGGTCGATCTGCCTGTTCTGTTCCCCACTCTGTCTCTGGTGACTCCTCTTACCCTCTACCCCCACACTTCTGGCCTGTACCCCAGCTCTTGTATGCCTAAATAATTTTTTTTAAAGATTTATTTATTTATGCATATAAGAGCTGGGGTACAGGCCAGAAGTGTGGGAGGTGAGAGGATTCACCAGAGACAGAGTAGGCAACAGAACAGGCAGATTGACCGAAGTACACTGCTGAGGGGAGTAGTGGGCGAGTCAGGAGAGGTCTGCTGCGCCATGTGGGTTGCTTCCTGGCCGGCCAAGAATCGAACTCGTGCTGCAGTGGCTGCGGATTGCTTCATAGTTTGCATCTTAACCCTTGCGCCACCAGGGAGGCCCCATAAATAAATAAAATCTTAAAAAAAAAAAAGAAAAAGAAAGTAATTAGCTCGATCTAGTGCCCACACATGTAGTTCTACATACAACAAAGCTGCTTCTATTCTGATGGGTAACAAGGAACAAATTCACCTTCCTGTGTAAAAGAAATAAAATTCTTGACAAAATGTATAAATTAATGGCTTTCATCACCAGACAATAGGCAGTACAGTACTGTGATCCCAGATGAAAGGGAAACAAATGAGGTGACCCTTATGGTTGTACTAGTTTATTATCTAGAGTTAATTTCCACACCACAGTGTGGGAATGGGAAGAGCAGGGAGGATCCTAATCAGAACCCAGTGATCTGGCTGAGTTGGGGGAGGGAGGGCCTTTGGGAGGCCAAAGAAGCTAGCATATGGACATCATGAGGCATTCTAGGGAGAACAGGAACAAGCCGGTCCACAAGTGGCTTAGAAAGCTGGGATAGGACACTTCCTTGGAGTTTATGGATATACAACTAGGCCATAAGAACAGGATAAGATACACAACCATACTAGTCATTAAATAAACTTTGTATTGAAGAAAAAAATTCATACAGAAAAGCTCACATACTGTAAGTATATACAGCTTGATGAATGAACACACCCAGCACCCAGATCAAGAGATGGCTCCTTCCCCACAACCCAGAAGCCCCTTCTCATGTCCTCCTTCCAGTCACTAGTTCTCCCAAGGAGAACCCTAGACTGACTTGTAACGTAGATCAGTTTTGCCAGTTTCCATATTTTATGTAAATGGAGAACATGATATGTATTATTTTGTGCCTGACTTCTTTTACTCAACAGTAGTTTTGGGAAATTCTTCCAAGGTGTAATTGTACTTTGTTCTTTTTTTTTTTTTTTTAGAGATTTATTTATTTATACATGCAAGAACTGGGTACAGGCCAGAGTTGTGGGGGTGTGTGTGAGAGGATTCACCAGAGACAGAGTGGGGAACAGAACAGGTGGATCTACTGAAATACACTGCTGAGGGGAGCAGCAGGTGAGACAGGAAAGGTCTGCTGCACCATGTGGGTAGCTCCCTGGCTGGCTGGGGATTGAACTTGTGCTGCAGTGGCTGCTGATAGCTTCATAGTGCTGAGACTTTTAACTCCTTGCACCACCAGGGAGGCCCTATATGGGCATGATTTATAACACAGTCTTTTTTTTTTTAGCAACTTCGAGTCCTGCGTAAAGAACTGAGACCTGGTTCTGGCCCACCCTTGTGGACTGGGAGAGGTAAGTGCCCAAAGGTGAAGGTCTGCCAAAGCTAAGCACATGGCACCACTTTTCTTTTCTTTTCTTTTTTTTTTTTTTTTGTAAAGATTTATTTTTATTTATACAAGCACTGGGTACAGTCAGAAGCGCGGGAGGGTGAGAGAATTCACCAGAGCCAGAGTGGGGAGCAGAGCAGGCAGAAGGACCGAAGTACACTGCTGAGGGGAGCAGCGGGTGGCAGGAGAGGTCTGCGCACCATGTGGGACCCTCCTCCGGCTGCGGGCAGCTTCGCAACCCAGCGCTCAACCGCTGCGCCACCGGGGATACCCTCCTTTTCTTTTCTTTTCAAGTTACTTTTTCTTTTTACAACTTAATTTTTCCTTTCATTGAAAAACCAGCTTCAGAAAAAAAAAAATCAGGACACTTTTAGAAAAATCTAAAATCATTGCAAATTTTCTTGATATTTCCAAACAAGTTACTGTTTATTCTATAAATGGTAGGAGCTTCTTAAACAAATGAACAAAAAATTAAAACATCCAGAGAGAGGCTGGGAACCCACATTGTCACACCCCACGATGGGATGGCACTGAAACCCTTTGTAGTCTTCCGTGGGCTCAGGTTTCAGCAGAAGAGTATAGTAAGATGCTCCTGCCCTTCCTGAGAGAGACAAGGCTGCAAGTGAATGGCAACCATTCGCCTTGAGTAGCTGAGGCCAGACAATAGGACCCCTCAGCAGCCGACAGCCTCTTGAGTCCAGGCCCAGTCCCTTCCCACAGAGAAGAAAGGACACTCGTGCATGGTTATGTACCCAAAATATTTATTCCGAGCAATTGCTTGTGCTTGGATGAGAAGGGAGACTGTGATACTTTGTCACAGTGGCCTTTGGGGGACAAGCCAGGTCACCAGAGTCACAGGTTGATGACTAAGCAGGTGGCAGCAGCTATGAGGCCTAGAACGAGGTATGGGGAGGCTATTGAGGCTTTTGAGAGCTCCTTGGTTGGCCACTTGGTCACCTGCAGGTGAGTGGCCAGGTGTTCACTTTGAGACTGAGTTAGGAAGTGGGAGTGGCAGGCCCTGTCCACCTGCCTGTCTGGAAACTCATCTTCCACAGGACTCTCCTCACTGTTTTCCTCTCTTACCTGGGGGTGAGAGTCAGTGTCAGTGGCTCCCACCGCACTCCCACAGCACCGCCTCACCTGCTCAGAATAATAAAGCATCTTTTTGCCCAGCCCAGCATACCCGTTCCACCTGTCCAAAGACTCGCAGCAGGTTCCCTCGGAGAACACCTTGAAGCTCTTCCTCGCTCCAGCCACGCCTCAGCAACTCCGCTATCAGAACCGGGTACGTGGACACGTCCTGCAGCCCCTTGGGGAACCTGTGAGGCCACAAGCCAGCCAGCTTTGGGACCTCAGCCCTGGTTGTGTTCTAGGGCCTACTATCGCACCAGCCTCAGTCGCAGGAGAAATTGCAGGCCATATTCCTGAGGCTACTGGATGCAATGTGGGAAGTTCCTGGAAACTAGGCTTCTGCAGCATCTGCCTACTGAGCAGAGGATGAGCCTATAACAGTTCTACAGGACTGGGAGGAGAGCATGGGCCGAGGAACACTACCTGGGGGAGGGGAGGATGTAAGGCACGTGGGCCACCAGAGGGAGAGGAGCACCAGGAAACAGGCCTTGGGAGTAGGGAGATGTCAGGGGGGCTGGAAGACCAGTCTGTGTTCAGGGATTGGAGGATGGAGAGGACCATGGGATGGAGAATGGAGACTAAAAGTCTCTCTACTGCATCCCAGCCCAGCCCAATCCCAGAGAAACACTCACCGGCCAGACCCGTCATAACTTGCACCAATCCCGATGAACTCAGATCCAATGACTGTCCTGATGTGGTCAAAGTGATCTAGGGGGTGGAGGTGACTGTGGGCAGTACTAGGCTGGGCATAGGCCCTGAGACTGGTCTGGGGAAGCTCTGCAACTTCAGGCCATAGCAGCTGACGTCACAGAGGTCCAGGCCACTTGTGAGTTCTGAAGTGGCTATAGGCTGGACACTGGACTTAGAGTGGACCTCAGAGCCTCCCCTTTGAACTTTTACCTGCCCAGGAGTCACCTTTTTTCTGGCTTCCTTGAGAACCCAGTCTGGGCTCTCCCTGTCCCGTTCAGAGATGTGGGGGTGAGAGACTTAAGGACTCAGAACAAAAGTGAGACTCAGAGGCTAACCAGTTGCCTCCCCCAAACCCATCAGTATTGACTGTGGCCCCAGACCTGGGTAGCAGTGAAGAGCTGTGTCTGTTGCCCCTGGATTTTTAGGACCCCTGCCCCACTGCACAACTGGTGTGGATTATAGGACTGCCCCGAGGGCCCAGGTGGCCACAGGATCTCACCTGCCACGGTGGACACATTAGCAAACAGGTTGCAATGTAGCACCCCTATGGACAGCGTCACCATCACGATGCCACCGTTCTTCTTCTACAGGGATAAACACACGGACACTCAGTCTGGCCTGATGGCTTGTGCCTGTGCCCTGGGCATCCTGTGAGGCCAGTGCTCAGTCTTAGATTCAGGGCTTGGGAGGGACTTCACTCTTTGCTTCTGTGGGCCCTCAGGTGGAACTAATTTGCCTTGGAGTTTCAAAGATGTACAGGGTTAATCCTCCTTGGGTCCAAGGCTAAGTGAGGCCTGGATTAGTAATCTCGTTCAGGGTCAAGAATCTTTGGAGGAAGCACGCCCAGGCCTGCCTTTGAGGGTAAGGGTGGTCACTCACCAGAAGTTGCAGGGTGTCATCAGGAACATTCAGCAAATTGTCACACATAGCCCTGGCAGCTGAGTGGGAGAAGATCACAGGAGCCTTCGATACTGTCAGGACCCGCTGCACCAAGGTGTCCGATGCGTACGACAAGTCTACCATCATGCCCAGGCGGTTCATTTCCCTTATCACCTTCTGCGGCACAGTGTATTTTGGGGGGAGAGGGAGGGCTCTGGGATGCATGTGGGTGCACCTATCTGTAGGGTGGGGTGGTGGTGGAACAGGAATCCTCACCTCACCAAAGCTTGTCAGCCCGACGACGTTGGTGTAGAAGGGGTGTTTAAATTTGGTGGCACTCTCTGCCCTGCAGGACAGCCGTGGGAGGACAGTCTCATGGTCCATACCTGGGCCATCTAGGTTCTGGGGTCCTTGCAGTGCCTCTGCTTATCTATCCATCCCTCCTCTACATTAGGGTGAGGACTGAGCAGGCTGTTTACTCGGCATGTGAGGGACTTGCTGGGGGCCCAACTGACTTCTGTGAACCTGGCTGTCCTCACCTCTCTGCCAGTTTCCCACCATGCTTTCCACCATCCCCTCTGGCCAGCACTGTGCTCACCAGGGCGTGCTGCAGGAGAAGGTGAGTGTCAGGTAGCGCACACCTAGCTGATAGAAACTTCGCAGCAGAGAGAGGCTGTTGTCCAGAGAGTGCCCTCCCTCCACGCCAATGAGGCAGGCCAGCTTTTGGGTTTTTTTCAGACCTGGAAAAGGGTGGGTAATCAAGTGGTCAGGGTCCAGGGCCAGCACCACTACTATGAGCCCTTGACTATTCCCACTCTCTCCACCGCACCATGCTCCTCGCCTGCTGACCTTCAACTGAGGTCACAAGCTCCAGCTCAGGGTAGGAGGCGCACATGCGATGGATGAGGTCTATCTGCTCCAGGGTGAGGAGCACGGCATCCCGGTCCTGCGTCTGGCAGGGGGCGTAGGCTGACCAGAACTGTGAGCAGGCCAGAGGGTCTAGGATGAGATCAGGGAGGTCTCCAGTGCCCTTGGCCTGTCAATCTTCCGCAACCCCAAGGTACCTATTTGGATCAGTGGTCCGGAGTGAGGCACTGCATGATCCCACTACCTTGTTTACTACTAAGCTTTGTGCCAGCAGCCAGGTTGTGGAAAGAGTCGCCTGCTATTTACCCATGTGCTATGTGAATGGCCCAAGGCCAATGTGGCATCTGTGCTCCCTGCAGCAGTCCCACACTCACCAGGGATTTTCTGTCACTTTCTGTGTGTCTCCACAGCACATGAGCACCCATGTGGCAGGCCCAGTGCCAGCAGTCACATGAGGGTACATTGCATGTCCTATGCCTAGTCACCCGAGTTCTGTCTACCTGAGTTTCTGAGGTCCCCACATGCCCCAGCAGCCATGTTGTGGTATCCTGTGGTACCTGGGCACCCACGAGGCCATCCTTAAGCTTGTCCAGGCTGGTCTGGCCACGACTGAAATTGTGCAGGTTAACAGCATGTAGCCTGTTCTGGAAAAGCTGCCTCAGGAGCAGGGGCAGGTGATTATGGCTTAAGGGGTGGGAGGTGTCAAGACAAGGTTAGAGTAGGGGTACAAGCCAATAGCTTGGGCCTGTCCTGACCCACCCACTAATCTCCAAGTCACACAATCAGTAAGAGCTCCCGAGGCCCAGCTTGGAGGGGGGCGTTCCATCAGAAACAGGGTAATGGAAGGGCACGCATAGGTGATGGAACCTTCTTACTAGCCCCTTATGCTAGGACCGGCTTCCCTGCCCAGGGATAAACTCACTCCCCACTAGCCCCCACACCGCACCCACTCACCCTTCCACCAGGGGGAAATTCTGCATCAGGGCCCGTGCTCGCTCCCGCAGACCGGGGGCTTTGGGGATACCCGGCGTGGTAGGGGCGCTGGAGATGACTGAGGGGCTCGGGGTGCCGGCTACTGGCGGCCGCAGCAGGGACAGCAGGAGGAGCAGATGCAGCGGCGGCCGGCTGCAGAGCGCTGGAGGCCCCATGCCGCGCGGGGCTGGGCAGGATCAGTACAGGAGTCTGAAGGGTCAGGGAGGGGCAGATGGGGATATTGGGGTTCCGACCGTCGAGTTAGGGGGCCTATTGGCGCTGCCTCGCGAAGGAGGGCGGGAGTCGCGGGAAGCCAGGTCGCTCCGGGAGTCGTGCCGCGCGGCCGCGAGGGGGCGACGGACTCCTCCAGCCTCAGCGAGGGGCCCCGCGGCCGCGCCGCTCTCTGGGGAGCCCAGGAGCGGCCCACCCGGGCCCCTCCCCGGCTTCCAGAACCGCCCGTACTCCTCCTCGACTCGCAGAGCCACAGACTGGGGGGCGGGGGGGGGGGCTTGGGGAGCGGGACGGCTAGTGGGGAACTGGGAGGAGCCCGGACAGGTGGCAGTCCTGCGGGGTTTTAGCTTCAGGCAGTAGCAGAGCCCCGGATCCTTCTCG
Organism: Talpa occidentalis; assembly: GCF_014898055.3. Taxonomy (NCBI): domain Eukaryota; kingdom Metazoa; phylum Chordata; class Mammalia; order Eulipotyphla; family Talpidae; genus Talpa; species Talpa occidentalis. The sequence goes on from NW_023601754.1 coordinate 6,958,215, forward strand.
AAGCTTCTACCTTCTAGGAACTTCCATCTCTTTCCATTTTTTCCTAAACGGACCCTGGGCCGCATCAGTTCAGGCTGGAAAGATCTGAAATGGGACTAAGAGTGGTTCTTTTTTTTTTTTTTTTAAAGATTTATTTATTTATTCATTTATTTATGCATGCACTGGGTACAGTCAGAAGCGCGGGAGGGTGAGAGAATTCACCAGAGCCAGAGCGGGGAGCAGAGCAGGCAGAAGGACCGAAGGACACTGCTGAGGGGAGCAGCGGGTGGCAGGAGAGGTCTGCGCGCCATGTGGGACCCTCCTCCGGTGGCCGGGGAGCAGCCGGGGATCGAACCGGCGCTGCAGAGGCTGCGGGCAGCTTCGCAACCCTGCGCTCAACCGCTGCGCCACAGGGGAGGCCTTAAGAGTGGTTCTTAATCCATCCAAAAGGAGTCAGGAAAGGAAAAAAAAAAACAGGTGAAACGAGTAGAAAGCACTATTAGAACTTTTTGAGTAACTGTGCAGAGCCTAGTCCATTTGGAGTCCATGGCAAGAGGAAAAATGTGTGTGTATAAGATTTATTTAGGGTACAAGATCTGAGGTGAAGGCCAGAGGGGTGTGTATGGTGGGGTGGGAGGTGAGAGGATTCACCAGAGACAGAGTGGGGAACAGAACAGGCAGATAGGCCCAAGTACACTGCTGAGGGGAGCAGCGGGTGAGTCAGGAGAGGTCTGCTGCGCCATGTGGGTAGCTCCCTGGCAGGCTGGGGATGGAACTCATGCTGCAGTGGCTGCGGACTGCTTCAAAGGTTGCATCTTTACCCCTTGTGCCACCTTGGAGGCCTCCTCTATATATTTTATTTATTTATTTATTTATTTATTTATTAGTTTGTTTGTTTGTTTATACATGCACTGGGTACAGTCAGAAGCACGGGAGGGTGAGAGAATTCACCAGAGCCAGAGCGGGGAGCAGAGCAGGCAGAAGGACCGAAGTACACTGCTGAGGGGAGCAGCGGGCGGCAGAAGAGGTCTGCGCGCCATGCGGGACCCTCCTCTGGTGGCCGGGGAGCAGCCGGGGATCAAACCGGTGCCGCAGAGGCCGGGGCAGCTTCACAACCCAGCGCTCAACCGCTGCGCTCAACCGCTGCGCCACCGGGGAGGCCCTCCTCTATATATTTTAAAATGTACTTTGTAATGGTCAACTTTTCCAGAACATTACACAACATAAAAGTTGAAAATATTAAGGAGCTGAAAAGTGGATGCATTAAAATTTGCATTAGTTTATGTTTCCATATTTTATTTACACCTGTCAGACTTTATTATAATTTTCCTAGCATAATTTTATTTTCTACATTTCCATATTTATTTAGAAGTAATATTGCCTATAACATTCTATAAATTTCAGGTGCATCATTAAAAATCCACACATGTATACACACATTAATTTCACCAGTGAAAATTCAGTTCTATTCTTCATCATATAACTGACCCCTTTTGTCCACTTACCTGCTCTCCTTACTTTCATGGCTTTATTTTATTTTATTATTATTACCTTTTTTGAAAGATTTATTTATTTATTTATTCATTTTTCTTAAGAGCTGGGGTATAGGCCAGAGGTGCGGGTGGTGGTTGGGGGATGAGAGGATTCACCAGAGACAGAGTGGGGAACAGAACAGGCAGACTGACCAAAATACACTGCTGAGGGGAACAGCGGGCGAGTCAGGAGAGGTTTGCTGTGCCATGTGGGTTGCTCACTGGCTGGCAGGGGATTGAATTCGTGCTGCAGAGGCTGCAGATTGCTTTACAGTGCTGTGCTTAACCCCTTGCACCACCAGGGAGGCCCAAGATTTATTTATTTTTATACAAGAGCTGGGGTACGGGCCAGAGGTGCAGGAGGGTGAGAGGATTCACCAGAGACAGAGCGGGGAGTAGAATAGGCAGACTGACTGAAATACACTGCTGAGGGCCTCCCCGGTGGCGCAGCGGTTGAGCACTGGGTTGCGAAGCTGCCCGCAGCCTCTGCGGCGCTGGTTCGATTCCCGGCTGCTCCCCGGCCACCAGAGGAGGGTCCCACATGGCGCGCAGACCTCTCCTGCCGCCCGCTGCTACCCTCCGCAGTGTGCTTCGGTCCTTCTGCCTGCTCTGCTCCCCGCTCTGGCTCTGGTGAATTCTCTCACCCTCCCGCGCTTCTGACTGTACCCAGTGCTTGTATAAACAAAACAAACGAACAAACAAATAAATAAATAAAACATGCCTCTATTAAAAAAAAAAAAGAAATACACTGCTGAGGAGAGCATTGGGCACGACAGGAGAGGTCTGCCGCGCCATGTGGGAATCTCCCTAGCCTGCTAGGAATCGAACCCACACTGCAGAGGCTGCAAACAGCCTCACAACGCTGCGCTCAACCTGCTGCGCCACCAGGGAGGCCCTTAACTCTTCATTTTTATTTTATTTTTAAAAAGATTTATTTTATTTATACAAGAGTGGGGATACAGGCCAGATGCATGGGCAGGTGAGAGGATTCACCAGAGACAGAGTGGGGAGCAGAACAGGCAGACTGATGAAATACACTGCTGAGGGGAGCAGCAGGCGAGATAGGAGAGGTCTGCTCGCCAAGTGGGTTGCTCCGAGGACTACAGGGATTGAACCAGCACTGCAGAGGCTGCGGACAGCTTCACAGCACTGTGCTCAACTGCCTGCGCCACCAGGGAGGCCCAACTCTTAATTTTTATTAGCCATCATGTGTTATTGTTATTTATTATTAGCTATTTTTATTTGTATTAACTCTTATTTTTAGTGCTTACTTATGCAGTTGTTATCATCAATGACCTGGGGATGAGATAGGGTGGTTGTCTAAGTAATTTGTGTCCCTGGGGAGAGGGGAGATGAAGGCCCATATGCAGGGCAACAGAGCCATTGGAGGTTCCTGGTCATTGTGTGACCTGGGCTCTGCCCAAATGGGAACAAAGGTCATTTGTGACAGGCAGGTTCCCTTCTTGGGAATCTGGACCAGAATTCCCTGAATAATCTCCAGGTGGTGGTCAGTGGGTCTGGATGTGGATTGAGGTGAGCTATTTAGAAGGAACTCAGAATAGGGTTCACCCTCTATCAGCTACAGTCACCCACTGTATTCATCCAGTGTTGAGTCCAGTAAACAGGGCCTCCTCAGGTCACTGCCAACAGGTCTTCACGGAATAACTGGTGGCTGAACTCTGTGACCTACCACCAAGCACCAGCATTGGGTACCTGTGCCACCAGACCTCACCCCAGAGGACACTCACACTTAATTTTATGTCTAAAATATTTATTTTCAGGAAATGTTTGTGATTGCACAACAGAAGGACTGTGTGTGGTATGCAGAGCTGCCACAGGGACCTATGGCAGGATAACTGGATCACCGCAGCCACACAATGAGAACTTGGAAGGTGGCCATCACTGCAAGGCCTGGGGCCAGGTGAGGGGAGGATTTTGAGAATGACCACTTAGTTGACAAACTGGGTGTCTTGGTTAGTTTCTGCTCTGGAACCATATACTGCCTCCGAGGCTGACTGGGGAGGATGGAGCGACAAGGATTTTCCAGCTGTTCATCTGTCCAAGGGAATTCATCCTCTAACGGGCTTTGTCCACTCTTTTCCTCCCGGACCTGCAGGCAACAATCGTTGGGCAGCAGCTCCATAGAGCCCACTTACCAGACAGGGGGATCTGAACTACCTGAGCCCAGCCCAGCATACCTGTTCCACCTGTTGAAAGACTCGTAGCAGGTTTCCTCGGAGGACGCCTTGAAGCTCTTCCTCGCTCCAGCCACGCCTCAATAACTCTGCTATCAGAACCGGGTACGTGGACACATCCTCCAGCCCCTCTGGGAACCTGTGGCCAACAGTCTGTTAGCCTTTGGGTCTCATACCTGTTCACCTGTTGCCTGGTCCTGACTCAGAACCACAGTCCCTTATGTGTCCAGGGTCCACATATAGGCCCACATATAGGTCCAGCCCAGGTCAAATAGGGGAAATGGAGACTTGGGAGAGAGTAAATGACTCACCCCTGTTCTTCATCCTTTCGAGGGCCCCTAAATCTCCCTAGTATCTATCAAAACTCACTGAATTGTATTAAGATCAATGCCTTTCAGGCCTCAATGGTGGTGCAGGGGTTAAAGTCACAGTGCTATCAAGGTATTGCTAGCCACTGCAACATGAGTTCGAGCCCACATATGAGATCGAACTAACCCACATATGGCGCAGCAAATCTCTCCTGTCTCTCCTGCTGCTCCCCTCAGTAGTGTATTTCAGTTAGTCTGCCTTTTCAGCTCCCCACTCTGTCTCTGGTGAATCCTCTTTTCTTTCTTTCTTTTTTTTTTTTTTTTAAGATTTATTTATTTATTTATACAAACACTGGGCATAGTCAGAAGAGTGGGAGGGTGAGAGAATTCACCAGAGCCAGAGCAGGGAACAGAACAGGCAGAACGGCGAAATACACTGCTGAGGGGAGCAGCGGGCGTGGCAGGAGAGGTCTGTCGCACCATGTGGGACCCTCGCAGGCGGCCGGGGATCGAACCAGTGCTGTGGAGGCTGCAGGCAGCTTCGCAGCCCAGCGCTCAACCGCTGCGCCACCAGGGGAGGCCCACTGGTGAATCCTCTTATCCCCCTGCACCTCTGGCCTACACCCCAGTTCTTGTATGCATAAATAAATCCTTTAAAAAAAAACAAACAAACATCTGGGCCTCCCTGGTGGTGCAGGCGGTTGAGTGTAGCACTGTGAAGCTGTCTGCAGCCTCTGCAGTGTGGGTTCGATCCCAGCCGGCCTCGGACATACCCACATGGTGGGGCAGACCTCTCCTGTCTCGCCCTCTGCTCCCCTCAGCAGTGTATGTCAGTCAGTCTGCCTGTTCTGTTCCCTGCTCTGTCTCTGGTGAATCCTCTTACCCTCCCACACATCTGGCCTGTACCCCAGTTCTTGTATGCATAAATAAAAATAAATCTTTTAAAAAAAATCTATGCCTTTCACTGAGTGCAAATATTTCCTTTATTAAAAAAAAAAAGAAAACCATTTCAAGAACTGGGCTGACCTCCTGCGTGCACAGACCTAGCTGCAGGCAGAGAAGATGGTGAGCCCACACCAGATCTTGCTAAGAGTATGCTCTGAAGCAATGGGTCTTTTACCACTGCTCCTGTTGGACAGATCTCTCTGGGGGCTTAGCTGAATATGATGACCCAGGAGAGGAAAGGAGACGGGAGAGCCCAGGACCTAGACCCTGGGAGTGGGGAGATGCTGGGTGACCCAGCAGACCCAAGGCTATGGTCAAGGCCTGGGGGACACGAGGAACACATGTGGTGGGCATGTGACTGTGAAAGCCCCACTGCTGCCCCAGTCCCAAATGAACTCCATGGAACACTCACTCGCCAGCTCCATCATAATCTCCACCAATCCCGATGAACTTGGATCCAATGACTGCCCGGATGTGGTCAAAGTGATCTAGGGGATGGAAAGTCACTAGTGAGGTAATTTCCAGGGCAGGCGTGGGCATGGAGACTGACTGTGCCCATTCCCCTCCTTGTAGCCTTAGGCACCTAGTGTGCCAACTTAAGGGTCCTGAAGTTTGATCAGAAGTGGTGTCATCTGGCTCTGGATTGGAATTTAGAGTTAACAAACTGCAGAGCCACCTATTCGGGCCATTTCCCATGTAGCATTCACCTAGCCTCCCGTTCTTTTGAGAACTATGGGGGTTCCTTTCCATGGAAGTGGAGATTGAGAGTGACAAAGATCACAGTCCCAGAAACTTAAAGAGCTCCCAATTCCTTGGCTAGAGGCAGGGACACTTTGGGAAACCCTACAATGGCACAGATGGTTGGCTTCTGACCTCTCTGTCTATGCCCCCCAATGTCCAACTGATGGCTCCAGTTCCACCTGGCACAAAGGGGCTGTGTACCATCTAACACTGGGTTTGGGAGAGCTGTGCCAACTGCTGGGTCTAATCATAGGGGCTGTTCTGAGGCTTCCACAAAGCCCCTGGTCTAACTCAGAGCTGGTCAGAAGCCCACAGTAGGGTTTACCTGCCACGGTGGACACGTTGGCTAACGGGTTGCACTGCAGCACCCCCACGGACAAGGATACCATCACGATACCACCATTGTTCTTCTGCAGGGGTGAACAAATGGACACTCAGCTTGGCCCCCCCAGCACGACCACCTGCCTGTTCACCTCTGGGCCCCTGTGAGGAGGGCATTCTCTTTGGGTTTGTGAATGGAGGAGTCTCAGTCCTGGTTTGGATGGAGGTGTCTTGGCCCTGGGTTTATGGGGTACAAACATTTAGGGGCTGTAGGCTTGTGGAGTTGAAAATGTTCAGGTGTGAGAAAATCAAAGGAGCAGGGGCTCGGGTTCAAGGGCTCCTGGTTCCAACCTCTCACTGTAGATTTGAGGGCTAGGCTAGGGCAGTCTCACCAGAAGCTGCAGGATCTCATCAGGAACATTCCGGGAGTTCTCACACACTGCCCGGGCAGCTGAGTGGGAGAAGATCACAGGTGCTTGTGACACTTCCAAGGCCCGTCGTGCCACTGTGTCCGACACATGGGATAAGTCTACCATCATGCCCAGGCGGTTCATTTCTGCCACAACCTTCTGCAGACACAGGTTGAAGAGAAGACATCAGGGGTGCACATATGCAGGGCGTGCACCATATGCAGGGCGTGTACATTCTTGTACATATGAAGACATCAGGGGTGCACATATGCAGGGCGTGTACATTCATGTGGAGCAGGGTATGGGACCAGGGTCCTTACCTCACCAAAGCTGGTCAGCCCACTGACATTACTGTAGAAGGCGTGGATGCCCTTAGTTGAGCTCTCTGCCCTGCAGAGTGATCGGGAAGCTATAACTTGTCCACAAGAACCAAGAGGTACTACCAAACCCCTTTATCCCTGCAACCCCCAGAGCAAGAGCAGGACTCAAGCTGGGCTGTGCCTGGCAGTAGGAGGATGCCCCACTAGGGATCCAGTCTTGCTCTTTGAACCCCAGCTCCCCTCCCCACTCCAGCATCAGCACTAGATCCCAGGGATAAAGTGTGGTCTGGATGCTGTGTGATCTGGGGCAGATCTCTGCCTCAGTGGGCCCAGACCACCTGCACTGTGCTCACCACGGCGTGTTGCAGGTGTGGGTGAGTGTCAGGTAGCGCACACCCAACATATAGAAGGTCCGCAGGATGGAGAGGCTACTGTCCAGCGAGTGGCCGCCCTCTACACCAATGAGGCAAGCCAACTTCTGGGTACTGTTAAGAGCTGGGGGCAGGTAGATGAAAAAATCACTTTCAGAGGCTGGGGCAACTCAACCAAGTCCCTAATGCCCCTCACCAGCCCACCCCCCCCAGTCCACCTACCCTTAACTGAGGTCACAAGCTCCAGCTCAGGGTAGGAGGCGCACATGCGATGGATGAGGTCGATCTGCTCCAGGGTGAGGAGCAGGGCATCCCGGTCCTGGGTCGGGCAGGGGACGTAGGCTGACCAGAACTGGGAAAAGTTCAGGGGTTGGATAGGGGCAGCTTGGAGCTCCCTGGGCTTCTCATAGCCTCCACAGCTGACATAGTACCCAGTGGGTCCGGCTGTCACATGCAACACCCGCTTGTTCTGAGGCATCTGGATGCCCACCAAGCTGGCTTACTGTGGCCCCTCAGCCCCCTTCTGGCACTTTTGGCATCACTATGGTAACCTGAGTTCCCATAAGACTAACTTGTGGTGTCTCCAGGGCCCCCACCTGCCCCAGCAGCCATGCTGTGGCACCCTGTGTGTCCCTGTCGTACCTGGGCACCCACGAGACCGTCTCTGAGTCTGTCCAGGTTGGTCTGGCCATCGCTGAAATTTCGCAGGTTCACATTCTGTAGCCTATTGTAGTAAAACTGCCGCAGGACCAGGGCGATGTCATTGTGGCTGGAGGAAGGCCAAGGCAGGATCAGTCCAGGGGCAAAGGGAAGCGTTTTTCTTAGGCCTCGGGATCAGGCAGGGCAGGCTGCCTGACCTGGATGAGCCTGGGGGACCCCATCCCACAAAACCCCAATCAACTGGAACAGACCCCTAGAGTTGGGGACCCCTGGGAGTTGGGGAGTTCCTACCAGGAAAAGGGTAATAGAGGGGAAAGGCACCCCTGGATCACGGGAGAGGCAGTGGGGGGAAACCTTCCCACTAATTCTGCGTGTTTGCCCCCCCCTTGTCGAGGGGTGAGCTCAGACTGCAAAGGGCCCCCCCACTTACGCACCCGTCCACGAGCGGGAAGTTCCGCATGAGGGTCCGCGCACGCTCCAGCAGACTCGCGGCGCTGGGGGTACCTAGCGTGACCGGGGTGCCGGGGGCCTCCAGTGTGGTCGAGGGGCTGGGGACGCTGGGGTTACTCAGCGCGGTCGGGGCGCTGGGGGCGCCCGGAGTGGTCGGGGCGCTGGGGGCGCCCGACGTGCCCTGGGCGCGGGCTACCGGCGGCGACGGCAGGAGCAGCAGCAGCAGCAGCAGCAGAGGCCGCCGGAAGGCGCGGGGGCCGTCGAGGCCCGAGGGGCGCATGCCGGGGCGGGGCGGGCCGACGCAGGGGCCGCTCCGAGAGCCTGAGAGGGGCGAGCAAGGGCCGGATGGCGGCGGGGAGCCCGACAGTCGACGCCTCAGACGCTGGGGCTTCGCCTCACGACGGGCCTGGAGTCCCCGACGCGGCGTCTCACGCGGAGGAATCCGTGACGCCGCGCCACGCGGCCGCCGGGGGGCGCCCGGCCCTCGGCCTCGGAGCACAGGGCGCCCCCGCCGGGCCGGCGGGCCTCCGCGGCCTCCGCCTGGCCTCGCGCTCCCCGCGGCCCCGCCCCGCGCCGCCCGGCCCCCAGCCTCGCTTCACGAGAGAGACCGCCCGGGGCGCCTGACTCTGTGGCCTGCGCCCCCCGACCCCGGTGTCCCGCCGCCGGGCCCTGCGTGGTAGGTATCGGGGAGGAGACGGTCTCTGGAAACGGGGAGTCAGCTTTTTGGAAGGGGCCCACGCCCTCTGACCTGCTCCCCTGCCTCACTCCCGGCCCAGCTCCTGGGACGCCAGCGGGGAGCCAGGAACTGTGAGGAGCAGCCTCCCCACCCGAATCTTCCCCTTGTCGCCTCAGGAAAGGGCCCTCACCTCAGAAGCTGCTGTTCCCCACCAACACCCTCTAACAGGGATATTAGGGTGTGAATTGAGCAAGCATCTGGGGAGGGTCAAAAAACCTTCCTTGGGCCTCCCTGGTGGCGACAGGGGTTAAGCACAGCGCTGTGAGGCTGTCCACAGCCTCTGCAGCATGAGTTCGATCCCCCAGCCAGGGAGAAACCCACATGCCGCAGCAGACCTCTGCTGTCTCACCCACTGCTCCCCTCAGCAGTGTATTTCAGCCAGTCTGCCTGTTCTGTTCCCCACTCTGTCTCTGGTGAATCCTCTCTCTCTCTCTCTCTCTAACACACACCCACACCCACACCCCTCTTGCCTGTACCCCAGTTCTTTTATGCATAAATAAATAAATCTTTAAAAAAAAAAAAAAGAAACCTTCCTCCACAGAGCAGGAACGCAGACAGTAGGCTATCTCATTGCAAGGAAATGAAGCTATTTCCAGACCCCCAGCAACCTTCCACCCAGAGCTGCCTGCTGACCTGCTGGCCAGGATCCCTCCTACCTCACTGTGGAGGCCCAGGCCACACTGAGGCCAGAAGTCTGGGTCCTAAGGAAAAGCCTGGCATCTGGGATCTGCGACTACACGCGCCTTGTGTAGTAGGTCCTGTGAGTTCAGCCCTCCCAGAAAAGTCTAGGGTTGAGTTCCAGTCCTTATTCAGAAAACCCCACCCATTCCCAGCCTGAGGCCCTCAAGTAGCTGCTCCTTCAGGAATCCCCCATCCCCCAACACACACAGGAATGTCCTTTCTCACAGAATCCCCTCCTCCCGGAGACTCCAGGCTCTGTGCCCAAACTCCTTCATCTCAACATCTGTCTCTTAACTTTGTAAAAAACTTTGGTGCTCCGTGGAGCTGCTCCACCTTTGGAAACTTTCCCAGTTGGCTAGATTGATGAGCGCAGGGGCAGCAACCTAAGTCTGAGAACTGGTGGCCCCAGAAAAGGAAATAAGTAAAACTCTGGGAGAGGCACTGGAGGCCCTGGGCATATGTGAGGGATTGGGTGCTTGATGGGATCCTGCTGGCCAGGTGGGACAAACCCATGATGCTGTGCAGGTGGCCGGACTCTTCCCTGCCAGTGAGAGCAGGAGGGTTGTCTCCCAGCCTCTCTTCAGAGTGTGAGTGCCTAGGCCTCTCTGCCTTCAGAGAATAGTCCCTGCCCTGGGTGGCTCCATCCCCCCACCACACACCCCTGTCAGCAGCCTCCACTTACACCCACCCATGTTTACAGCCAAGTAGGGGAGAAGGAACTCTTTGTCTCTGGGCCAAAAAAGTGGGTTTGGGAAATAAGCAGTTTGTCTATTTCACTTTCAATAGCTTCCAGGGAAGAGGGGTTGTGAAAAACAGGGAAAAGATGGAGGAAGTTTAGACAAATAAAAACAGCTGATGACAGAGGAATGAGAGGGAGAATTTAGCCTTTTGAGTTTTTTTGTTTGTTTTTTTTTAAAGCCTTGCGGCATGGGTCAGATGTTGATTCTAGCCCCCCAGAGACAGGCTTGTTGAGCCAGAGAGGGTGGGTACCTGGTCTGGGGCAGATTCTTGAGGCAGCCAGTTTTCTGTGACATCAAGTGCAGTCCTTAAACAGGCCAGCACTGTTGGCCATGGCCTTGAGATCATCTTACAAAGAAGTCAGTCACAGAAACATGTGCCCAGATTCACACCCTTACACACCCAAGGGCATTAACACTCACACCCAAGAGGTGAGCAGCTTTTAGTCAGCAGGGTGGGCTGTTTGCCTCTTTATGTCACCTAATGTCAACTCTCTGTGCTCTGTGCTGAAACCTTATTGTCCAGGACCTCCCCCCACCACACACAACGTAAGTGGACAGACCTGGACACAGGGGCACTTTGGGGATAGAGGATATGACAAGTTATCCAGGTGCTAGCAATGGACGAAGGTCTGGCTCCAGAGTTGACGAGAATGTCATCCATGACGCTTTCTTCCTTCTGCCTGCTTCTTCCCTTTCTGTGCTTCTCTAAATCAACCTCCAGACTTCTCCCAGGTACATTTCTTCTCCTTTTCCCCCCGTTTCTTCCTTATTACAGGCCATTTTCATCTCTCACCTCCTGCTGGAGTCCCTCCTTCCAGTCCATTCCCCATAGAGTAGCCATGCTATCCCTCTTTGAAAAAAAAATTCGATATGCTCTTGCCTAAAGTTTTTCTAGGGGTTTTCATTGTTCTTAGGATACACCAGTTTTCTTTATTTGGCTTTAAGGTCCCGGGTGTCTTTTCACTGGCCTCCCTAATCTCAGTAAAGAGTACAAATCCCTTGACCTCTAAACTCTGGCCACACCAGTCATGTGCTGCCTGCTGCCACTGGGCCTTGGTACATGCTATTCCCCCAACCTCCAACTGGTGGGACTGTTCAGGCAGGGTCAGCACAGGACACTTGCCACCAGAGAGTGCCAAATGAGCAAGCAACTTCTCTTCTAATTCCTCACTTCCAGCCTCCCTGACACAGGGTTAAGACACAGCAGTATGAAAACTATCTGTAGCTACTGCATCACGAGTTCGATCCCCAGCCAGGGAGCTACCCACATGGCACAGCAGACCTCTCCTGACTCACCCACTACTCCCCTCAGCAGTGTATTTCATTCAATATGCCTGTTCTGCTCCCTATTCTGTCTCTGGTGAATCCTCTCCCCCCACCCTTCTGGCCTGTAACCCAGTTCTTATATGCATAAATAAATAAATCTTAAAAAATTTCTCACCTCTATGCAGTGTATGCATAAATCAAGAGCTGCAGAGGAGGCAGTGGTAGGAAGAGGCTTTGCCTGAGACCAAGCTGCGGCATTCAGACTACCCCCCACTGACCCCCAATATATTGCAAGACTGCGTAGGGAAGGAAGAAGTCAGGTTGAGTCATAGATGCACAGGCCACCTCATGTGGTCAGAGAGCAAGAGAGCTTTTTCGTTATCTAGTGTTTCCCAGGTGATGGTCAGTTCTGTTCAGGGCTCCTTGGTCCTGGACCCATGAAGCTCCTCCTGCTTTCAGGATGTTGCTCTGTTTCTGCTGCCATGATGACTGAGTCAGAAACAGGAGTCTCCCCAGCCAGAAGACAATCTGGCTGCCATGGGCACACATCCTCCAGTCACAAAACTGAGGCTCCCGTTCCTGCATGGTGAACAGTGAGCACATTCTCCTCGCTCAAATGGCAGCCATCTTTGATGCCTGGAGTTGCAGTCACCACGAATGTATCTCAGTCTCCCACCTCCAGCCTTCTTAATCCCTATGCTTTGCCTCCACACTCTTGCCAGCCTCTCAGTCCAGCAGTCCTGGGCTGCTTTGTGATGGAAATGAGTGACCAGTGGGATCCTCTTGCCATCGGGTTCTGCCTGATTTTAGGCAGCGAGGATGATCCAGTAGAGTAGGTCCCCCGAGCATACAAGAGCTGGGGTACAGGCCAGAGGTGCGGGGGATGAGAGCATTCACCAGAGACAGAGTGGGGAACAGAACAGGCAGATCTACTGAAATACACTGCTGAGGGGAGCAGTGGGTGAGCCAGGAGCGGTCTGCTGCGCCATGTGGGTATCTCCCTGGTCAGAGATCGAACTCGTGCTGCAGTGGCTGTGGATAGCTTCAAAGTGCTGAGACTTAACTCTTTGTGCCACCAGGGAGACCCCTCAACCTACATTTATTGAAGAGGCAGTTGGCTTGGAGCTCAGGAGGCTGCTGTTCTCCATCCTTCAGGAAACAAGAGTGGTAACAGCAGTGGTGACATGGCAGAGCAGCCAGAGCTACTGTGAGCCCTGCACAGCGCTGCCAGCTTGATGGACTTAATCCATCTGTCCTCAGAGGCTCCCACAAGGTAGTTTCTTACCAACTTCATTTTCTAGTGAGAAAATTGAGGTTCAACCAGGTGAACTTAACTTTCATAACCAAGACCTGGCATCTGGAGCTGGAATCTGAAACCAAAATTCCTTTGACCCCAGATTTTTCCTGCTTTGCTCCCCCTAATTCTGTTCTCCCTCTGTGTCTGTTTCAGGTGTGAAAGTAGATTTTAATAGACAGATGCCCTTTCTTGACCTCTGTACACCTCTGTCTAGAGACCTCTCTGAATCCAAATCCAGAATGCTGGGCAAGAAGATTCCAGAATTGGACATAGCCCGAGAAGATGATAGAACAGATTGTGCAGGTGAAATGTACTCTGTTGTTTGGGGCTCTCTGGGACCCAGTCCAGCCCTGTCCAAAGTCTGTGGGTTCTCCATGCCCTGAAGGAGCAGAGCTGTGGAGAATGCCGGTCAGCTACTTGATTGGGTCTGCCCTGTCTGTGGCTGCACATGCCCTCTCATCTCCTGTTTTTCCTGCCAGGCTTGCCAGGGTGGGCTGAACTGACCCCAGCTTTGGTGAGGATTCATGGGACACAAAGCCACCTGGGGAAGCCAGCAGTGGCAGGGAGAGTAGCCCACTGGTCCTGGGAGAGAATCTTCTTTGAACCTGCTGAGGGGGAATCCAGGTGTGGGGAGACCACCTGCTGGGCAGGCAAATGATGGCATTGATGCCTTCCTGGTCAAGTCAGATGGACTTTCTTGGACCTTCCAGTTTGGCTGCTGCCTCTCTCATCAGGAGAGGCCTTGGATTCTTTCCATCCCTCCATTTGTCCAGACAACCTTTACTGATCACCCTCTGGGGCTGGCCTGCTGGGGTGTGCAGTGAGGGGGATGGACAGGACTCTAGTTATCTGTCTCACGTGCTGGTACACAGAAGGTTAGGCTATGGGGGCACCAGGTGCCAGGAGGCAGCCCTGTTCAAACCACCCTCTGCTGTGTGGCCTACGTGATCGCTCATTGAGTCTCAAGTTCAGACTTGCTGTCTTCTCTGCTCCACCCAGCCTGCTCATCTCTGCAGCCGATCTGACCTGTCTTCTTTCTGCAGCAACACACGACACACAGCTCATAGAACTCCCTTCCCTAGAACCCTCTGTGCTTCCTGGTTTAACAAACTATCTTTTGGGGAGAATAGCTTCGCACCTCCCTGTGTGCCAGGCTTCACTCTCCCTCGCCAGAGCTTCCAGGCCCAGCCCTGTAACATGAGCCCCTATGTGCCTTCCTCCCTCCCATCTGGTAATCACCACCTAGTTTACAGAGTCTAGAATTATTTTTGTTGTGTTTTGCCAGATTGTTCCTCTGGGCTGTTTGTATTTCACAAATGGGTTTTTTATGTTTCACAAATGAGTGAGGCCATCTGGTAACCGTTGCGCACTTATTTCATTTGGCGTCATCACAAGATCCATCCACATTGTCAGGCTCTGTGTTTCTTTCCTTTTTTTAAAAAAAATTTACTTATTTATGTGTAGAAGAATTGGAGTGTGGACCAGGACCAGAGGTGTGGGGGTGAGAGGATTCCCTAGACACAGACTGGAGAGCAGAACAGGCAGATCTACTGAAATACACTGCTGAGGGGAGCAGCAGGTGAGACAGAAGAGGTCTACTGCACCATGTGGGTCACCTCCCTGGCCCGGGATCGAACTCAGGCTGCAGCTGTAATAACATGATAGCACTGAGACTTAACCCCTACACCACAAGGGAGGACCCAGGCTCTGCATTTCTTAAAGAACCTGCCTGTCCTGCCCCAATTTGCAGAGGTGTCATTGGAAGAACCACAGAGTTAGAAGCTGCACCCAAAGTCTTTTTTTGAGGACTTAGAGGACCCCCAAAAGGTTGTCTAGAAGGTCTAGCGGCTCAGCTACCCCTTGTGTGAATGAAATTCAAGGGAACAGGCAGATTTGGGGTTGGCCTTGAAGAAGCTGCATTTCAAGTCAGATGCTGTTAAACAGAAACTGGTTTTATTGAGCATTAAGAGACCCCATTGGGGCCAGAAAGGACTGGGAAAAAAAAGGTACGTGTCAGTCTCAGGTAGGGTGCTGCTTGACTCTCTCCATCCTGTTCCTCCTCCAGGAGGTTGTCCTGGCTCTCTCTCCTGCCTCCTCAGACTCCAGCCAGGAGGCTCCCTGGGCAGCCACAGGAGCCCACTTGGTAGGCTAGGCCCTTGTGAAGGCCACTCCGCACCTGCTTCCTGCTCCCGGATCCCCTGTGCGGACTTTTCTTCCCTCTGCCCGAGGAGGGACTCTAGAGGATTGAGCCCAGCAGCATCAGGCTTTCTTTCAGTCCAGTCTGCCCTGGGGTGTTCAAAGCAGCCTCTCACTTGATACCTCAGCTTCTGAAGCTCCTTTCCGTGGCCACTTAGCATGGAAGGAGACTCCTGGCTGAGGAAGGCACACACGGAATGGCTGAGTTTCTAATCTCAGGTAGTGGACAGTGTGGGGGGTGGGTCACTGTGGGAAGAGGTGTTAGCTGTCCTCTTTACAGAGTGGCTCAGCCGGCGAGCTTCTGTGGGGTCAGCCTCCTGCCATCATACTGCAATCGTCGAATTTTGGGGCGGGAGCAACCGAGATCATTATCTGACTCTGCCAGAGACCGACGCCTCTTGGGAGCGCGGTTAGGGACTGGCTTCTGTGCTTCCACCTTTACTGGTGTGGCCACAGGCGCATCTCCATAGGCCCGGTAGCCTCCAACCAGGCAGTATGTCTCCCCGTGCCAGCCCACCTGGGTTTCTCCACACCCTCGGTAGAGGACATGGTAGTGGCCAGGTGTAGGGGGAGAAGCTGGCGCCACCGCTGCTAAAGAGAAAATCAAAAGGGCCTAGTCATTTTTACTGTACAGTGCGCCCTCCCAGGACCTCCCCTGTCTCATGTCTCTCCCTATTTCTGCCTGAAGCCCTCCTTGGCATCTAAACCATGTAGGGGTCTCTTGGAGAAGGGATGTTGGCTACAAAGCCAGCCTGTGGAGCCTGTCAGCTGTACCTCAGAAAGTCTGTTTTCTATTCCCAGAGAAAACAATCCCCAAATAATTACAATCAGAAACCCCTTCATCTCTCCCACAACAGAGTGACATTTTTTAAGGTCTGTGTCACTTTTGAGGTTGGAAATGCCTTCAGTTTTTGGAAAAGAATCTAATATACATGATTAAGCCCCCATCCCATCTCGGTGACTTCTCTTGAGCCCCTTCATCCTGCCTGTTCAGCCACAGTGAACTCCGGGCCTCTCATACTCTGAGCTAGATAGATGAGGGAAAGGCCAGACACCGGAGTGACCCTGGGGTGCAGTGAAGGGTCAGTTTCCAGCCACCAAGTCTCAGAGCAACCCGAACTCCGAGACACTATTTCCTCAGACCTGCAGTCTCGCCATCACTTCCTCAATCCGCGTGCCTCCTCCACACTTCCCATCCGTGCGACACCCCTTTCCCCACTACTCGGCTTCTCAGACAGGGATGTTTCTGAGGGCACTCAGGCGGATGTCTGCATGACAGTGGGATAAAGGTGTGTGGGTTTGAAGCTGAGGTTCATGAGTGGTTCTCGATAGTTCTTCCTCCAACTGCTCTATTTATCACTTGCCAACAAAAAACGCACTTGGCTTTTACTGAGGTCGTGGGGAAAGGGTCTCAGTGGAAGCACGTAGTCGCCCAAAATGAAAGGCGA
Organism: Talpa occidentalis; assembly: GCF_014898055.3. Taxonomy (NCBI): domain Eukaryota; kingdom Metazoa; phylum Chordata; class Mammalia; order Eulipotyphla; family Talpidae; genus Talpa; species Talpa occidentalis. Next base: position 6,974,811 of record NW_023601754.1, read on the forward strand.
TATTTATAAAGATCAGAACCTTCCTGAACACTTGCCCAGAGGTACCATTTCACTTGCTCTCAGCAGTGAGCGGCCACTGTGGTCTGTGTCCGAAGGCCATTGGTGATAGCTGGGGCAGTTCAGAGTTTTGGAGGCCATATGAGGTGGTATATACATCGATGCCTCTTGTGCAGATGCCCGGCCTAGGCCTACCTGCTGTGTTGCCCTCCCAGGGGACTGAGGACAAGTTAGAGTGAATATAGAAGATCCGGTCAGACATTCTCTCTCAGGAAACCAAACTGATTGGTGTCTCGTAGAGAACTGGTAGAAAGCTTCCCCAGAGTACCACGTTTCTGTAGTTACCCTGCCATGGAAACAGTGATGCAACCTGTGAGGTCATCATTAGTCTGTGAGGTCACATAAGGAACCTGAGGGGCAGGCCTCAGGCTTTTGAGGTTTTGTGGACAGTAGGGTGGATGCAGAGGCGCATCCTGCCCGGGCCCTGACACCTAGCCATTCCTTGTGAAACATACCTATGGGCTTAGCACAGTCAGTGTTCCCAGGAGGGCAAGAGAAACCCACATTCTGAGACTGGCTTGAGAGGCAGGACTACCTGACACAGCTACGTTGTCAGGCACTATGTATTAACAGTTGGAGAGGCAGAGATCTGTGTGGACTGGGGGATCAGGGAGGGTGCCTTGGAGGTGGGCCAGAAGGACAGGAAGATTTGGACACATGGAAAGGAGGGAAAACATTCTATTCGAGGATAAAAACAGACAAGCTCTTCTTTATCGCAAATGCAAATTCGTAAAACCCTCAGTATTTTGTTACCATGGACTCAAAGAACCAAGAGGTTCGGGGCCTACCTGGAGCTAGGCAGGCAGTGGGGAGGTGTTGTGCTCAGTGGTGGGGCTTCCCAAGGGGGTTTTGATTCGTAGCTGATGACAGTGTGAGGAGCAGTGCGTCACATTTCAAAGGGACAGTGGGAGAGATGTTCAAGGTGCTCCAGGGCAAAACGAGTGTCCCTTGTGACTAAAGTGGGAGTGGGGTCATTTTAGTATGAAATTCAAAACAAATTCTTCATGACTATAAAAAGAACAACCTAATTTACAGTTCTGACATCCTCCCTGCCCCCCGCCCCCCATGAAAGGGTAGGCTGTCAGCTCAGCAGCAGCCAGGTAAAGGTGAAAAGCATGGTCCATACTATGAAGAGGTGTTAGTAACAGATGATTCGGTGCTACTCAGAGGAGAAAGAGACAAATCTGCCTCAGCTCTTAGACCAGGCTTGTTGGGGCAGCCTTTGGCCAGTGTGGTTCCTGGTCATAACCTTCCATGGGGAGAGTAGTCCCTATTGCTGAGGACATTTGTGTACTGGGGCTGCTGTGTCCCAGGGGATGTGCCCAGAAGACAGAGACTGCTGGGCTGCCATTTTGGAGGGTGGACAACCCTAGCATCTTCTCTCTACTCCCAAGATGCTTGAATTAGGGTGGTACATGTTAGGAAAGATGAAGTCAGGCCTAATGAGAGAAAATTGCTTTGGGGGAGAGATAGGAGGTAAAGTGTGAAGGGAAGGGCTCTGGAGGAAGTTCTGGCAGGTTCTTCCTCCAGTCCTCTGGAGAGATTGTCTGGGAACTCCTTCTGATCTGGAGGGGTACTGATGTCTCATGAAGACCTGGCTGGGACTTTTGGGAAGGCACTATACTTCAGACAAATGATTTGTCAATCTTGAGAGAGCTTGAGACTCACCTGTGGATTCCATAAACAACTGAAAGATACTTGTGTGTGGATTCTTGGGCCAACCCAGAGAAAATGTATGTACCCAGATCAGGTTTGGGGCCCAGGAGTCTGCACTTAAACTACTCTAGGTATAGATGTAAAAAAAGGATATTTAAGGAAAACTGACATATAGATATTTATGCAAGAACCACATTTGTGAAAAGCTGGCAGGTGTAAGAACACAACCCTTGGTACAGACAAACCAGATTCTGTCCTGTGTACCTGTGTGATCTTGAGCAAGTTCTTTTATCCCTCTGAACCTGTTTCTTCATATGGAAAAGAGAGCTAGGGTTATACATTTAGTGCCATGTTCTGTTCTGGCAAAGGCTCCCTGGGCCTATTTTTATTCTCTGTAACCTTGTCCTTATCAATGTGCAATTATCGTTAAATTCTTTTTGTGAAATGTTGTATTTGATTCTCAAGTGTTTGTTACTTTAGGCAAAACTTATATAATGGTGCAGAGAATGAAACCAAGGAGATTTTGAGAGGATGCTATCTGCTTATTTTGCCAGTTTTGGAAACAGTTTTATCCCCTCTCTTCTTCCTCCACCAAGACATAGAAAAGAAGGCACTCCAATACTTTGGAGTCACTTTGCCTTTTATTCTCCTGACAGGAGATTTCACCAAGTGTGTCCAAGCTTGCCAAAGGCATTATTGGTGAAGAAGACTTCTCTCTACTGTTAATCCCATTCACTTTTCCTTCTCTGAGGGGATTAATGGAGATGCTTTGGGGCAGGAAATAAAAATGTTAAACTAAAACAGCAATTGAAGGAAACTTTTTCCTAGATGCGCTAGGTTAAGGGTGTGAATCTTCTCAGAATCCAGTGACTTCTACCCCAATGGTAATTATTATTGGGGAAGACCCATGAAAACATCACTTGTTAGAAATGACATAATACAAAGTCAAAATCCACTTTATTTGTCACGAATCATGTGAAAGACTAGAGAGCCAAGCTTAGAGGCTTACCCTCCAATGCTGGCCGACAGCTTACCTTTTGAAGCTAGTTCACTAGATATTCAGGGAGGTTATGGAGAACCCCAGTGCATCCTACTGATAAGTGTGCTCACCCACCCAGGACTCAGGGAAAAATCCCTGTTATGGCATAACATTTAATCCAGTTGAAATCAGGATTGCTAGGGCAAAGGCTCGCTCACTGAGGACGCTAGTCCTGGAAGGCTTCTTCTCCGGCGAGCTGCCAGCTCAATCTTCTGAACCAGACTCACATCCCAGGGATGGGTCACAAAGCTGATGACAGTGCCTGGTACCTCGCTCCCCACACGGCCCACCCTCCCGGCTCTGTGGATGTAGTCTTGCAGGGTGAGGGGGAAATCATAATTGATTACTAGCTCCACCTGGGTGCTGTCCAAGCCCCGAGAGGCTATGTCTGTGCAGAGAAGTATGTCTCGGGACCCATTCTGGAAGCCCTGGAAGATACCTGCTCTCATTGAGGCTGGCATTTGTCCCTGCAGCCTTAGGTGTTGGATTTTGTGGTCATCCATAATATACCCAAGCCAGTTTACAGTGCTCGAGGTATTACAGAACACCAGAACAGTCCCTGAAGGGCCAGTTCTACTGGCTTTTTCATGGTGTCTAAGGATCTGCACCAACTCAGTCACCTTCTCTGCTCCCTTCAGTCTCATAAATGTCTGTCTGACATGAGGCATGATGCAGTGGAGTTTGGAGCTGGTGATGGTGGTTAGGGATTCAGGGCTGGCAACTTTATTCAGCAGCTGGCTTACACCTTCGGGAAATGTGGCCCCAACCAATATTAACTGAGCTTTGGGATTGAAGGGGTCCTCTAAGTCAGCTGGGCCTTCTGCTATATGGCTCTTCTCCAAAATATACTCCACCATTTCCAGGAAGCTTTCATCCAACAGTGTGTCTGCCTCATCCAATACCAAGAAATAGAGCTGCTCCAGGCTGATCATATGACGCCTTAGGGCCTTCCACAATGCCCCCGGAGTGGCCACCAGCACATCTGCTGGAGGCTGTTTGGACAGTTGCAGACTGATCCTACTTATGCCATGGCCTCCGCCCAGATCCCGCACCTGGAGGCCCAAGTTGCTGCCCAAGGGTCGGGCAACGGCCCGCACCTGCTCAGCTAATTCTCGGGAAGGCACAAGGACCAGACCTCGTGGAGCAGGGATACGACAGGAGTCCAGGTTTGGCCAGTCCAAAAGTCGTTGAAGCAGGGGTAGCAGGTAGCTCAGAGTCTTGCCACTGCCGGTTTCTGCAGCGCAAAGGACGTGACGGCCACGAAGCAGTGGGGGAATGGTGCTCGACTGCACCGTTGTAGGCCGAACGACTTCTGGCGCAGCCTCCTTCAGCGCACTTAGCACGCGGAGCTCCAGACCCAGATCCGCGAAGGTGCGCTCGCGCGAGAGGTTCGGTTGCGCCGGTGCCTCGCGTTGCACGCGCTCGATGGAGAAGTGGTCGTGGCACGTGCGCCGATTCTTCCAGCCGCGTGAAGCGAGCGGCGCGCACTCCCAGCGGCCCAGCGTTAGGCGCGCAGGCTGGTTCAACTCGGGTCGCCGCGCCGAGACCAGCAGAGGACCGGGTCGCACCAGCACCGGCCGCCGAGGGCTCCGCCTGCCCTGCCGTTGTTCCTGCCGCGGCTGCAGAGCCCGCGGGATGCGCACCACCGGGAGAGATTCGTCGGGATTGCGGGCCGCGAGGTCCCGTCGAGGCGTCAGGAGCACCCGAGATGCACGCGACAGCAGCCGCGTCGGCCTTGCTAGGGCCATAGTTCGCTTGGTGTCGGAGAGGCGCACGGTAGTGACGTCAGAGCGCGACGGGGCTTCGCGGACGGTGGCCGGTGAGGCTCAGTAAGGCCTGCGGAGTTGGCGAACCGCGAGGAAGGAGGGAGGATCTGTGGAGTTCAGCGGCCGCGAGGTCTGTGGGCTCGAACGGGGCATGGCGACGTCGCGACACGGGCCACCTTTGGGGAAGGGCGCGCAATGGAGGCAAGACCAGGTGCCGACGACGCGTGGCCAGGGGAATCTGGCCTCATGCACCAGGAGGGCGGAGGGCTTCAGGCATTTGGGTGGGGTAGCCTGTGATTCTCCTTTGTCGCCCTCAAAGCTCCTGTGATGACTTGTGCCTTTTGCGTGTCTCCTCCTGAAAACTGCGAGGGTGCGGAGATGTTCTCTCAGATGTGGTGCCCACGCAAGGTTTGCTAAGAAGTGTCCGTGGAGAATCTGAATGAATGGTCAGGCCCGCGGTCGAGACTGGAGCCATGTGTCCCAGATAGCACCTCAGACATCCCTCTCTGAGGAGAGCCGAGAGCCTAGCTGGTGGCCTTCAGCTCATTCTTGTGAAGTGGGAGGTTAGGTTTTTAGGCTTTATTTCCAACGGACTGGTTTCTTCACACTTTTCCCCTTACTTTTCAGCTGAAGTTTAATCCCCTTTCCCTTGTTTCTCCTCCCAGCTTCTCCTCCTGAACTCAACACTCTTGAATGCCAGCGCCCCCCCCCCCCAACTGGCATCCCAGTCAGATACCTAAAATGCTTGAAGTGTAGTAGTGAGACAGGACCTGCTGTCCTATGGTCATGTATGTTGTTTGTCTCACATGGCCCTGGTCAGGCAGAATAATTTACTTGAATTCGGATGTTCAGGTTGCAAGGAAATCCTACATTATTTGTAGTTCATGAGCAGATCTGGAAAATGGGTCTCAGATCTTTTCTGTGCCCCACATTGCCTGGGCAGGGAGATAAGGTAAACGTTGATAACCATCTGGGGGTGTTTTCATGTTTCCAGAAAGTGTTTTAGTTTTATCAAATACCACTTACAAATATATTTTTAAAATTTCAAATACCATTTTGATACATGAGTACTCTTTCTGGAGAGTTGTTAACTAGTGGAGGAGAGAGCCATTGGAGAGAATAGTGGTTCTTAAGTTAGGGTGATTTTTGCCACCCTGTCCCCCAATCTTTTAGTGCCCAGAAACATTTTTAGTTGAGCCATCTAACGAGGTGGTGCTGGCAGCTAGTGGGTAGAAGCCAGGGATGTTGTAACATCTTATAATGCACAGAACAGCCTCAAAAGAATTGTCTGGCCCCAAATGTCAATCATGCATTGTAGAGAAACCCTGGAGAGAGGATGAGGACTGCGGAGAGGCTGAGGTCATCACATCTGCTGTCACTTCAGAGAGGCACATTTGCCAAACTCTTGCTCTGGCTCTGCCCCATGCCCAGAATCTGTAATGGGCACATTGATGCCTTTGTTTGTCATGCCCTTGGGGTCAAGAACTTTGGGGTTCCCTAAAACATAGGAAGGAGTGATTCAAGATGGTGAAGTTGAAGAAAAGAAGTTTAGGGAGAACAAAATTGCCCTCATGTATTTGGATAAAGTGCCATCTGGAAGATAGATGAGGTATGCTATGGGGTATATACCATTCCGGATGGCAGAACTGAAATCCATGGGTGACCCACGGGCAGATTCTGAATTTGACATAAAGAACTGCTGTTATAACTAGAATTACTTGGCTCTGTTTTGAGAGGTTGTTTTCAGTTATTGAAAAGTCTGTATTGCAGGTCCAGTGACTCCTGATTGATGATGTGATGGGTGGGAGTTCATATAATGAATACTCCAAGATGCTGTGAGTTTATTATGATTCTTCAAGAACTCAGAGCTTCTTATTCCTTAGCTAAATAGCTCCTTGGATATCTGACCTGACAGTTTTATTTGGTCTACATGTGCCACTTATTTTCAGATAGAAAATAAAGAATTTCCTTGCAGCAAACTACCATCATCTCTCACGTTGGTGCTAAAGAGTCCTTTAACTGGTTTCCCTGCATCTATCCTGGCTCCTAAGTCTGCTGTTAATACAGCAGTCACATGACCAAGTGAAACCTTGATCAGTGATGGCACTCTTTTATTTAAAGCCCTTTCTTGGCTCTTCTTTCGTGAAGAGCTAACAAAGTCCATAGTATCCAACAAGGCTCTATGGGATCAGACTACCATGTTCTGCTGCACACTCTGACATGGTGTGTCTGTTGCTTTCTTGTTTCCCTTCTGTGCTCCAGCTGTGCTGATCTCCTTGCTCTTCCTCTAACACGCCAGACCAAACCTGCCCCAGGGCCTTTACACTGCCTGTTTCTTCTGCTGTGCATTCTCCCACTAGATACCAACTTAGCTAAATCAAATCTTTGTTCTCATCGAAGCCTGCCTCCACTTCCCAACTTAAGGTTTTTTTTTTTAAAAGATTTATTTATTTATGCAAGCACTGGTTACAGTCAGAAGTGCAAGAGGGTGAGAGAATTCACCAGAGCCAGAGTGGGGAACAGAACAGGCAGACTGACAAAATACGCTGCTGAGGGGAGCAGCGGGCACAGCAGGAGAGGTCTGTCACTGCATGTGGGACCCTCGCCGGCGGCCAGGGATCGAACCGGCGCTGCAGAGGCTGCAGGCAGCCTTGCAACCCAGCGCTCAACCACTGCGCCACTGGGGAGGCCCTCAATCTCTCTTTTCCCTTCTCTTTTCTATAGCCCTACCCATGCTAACTGTTTTTGGTCTATGTCCCCCCCAGTAGAAAGGTCTATCAGAGTAGGAATTTTTATCTGTTTTGTTCTCTAGTGTATCCCAAAAGAGTCTAGCCCAGTGATTGGCACAGACTAGACCCTTAATACATACCTGTTGGATGAATGAATGAACATGTATTATTTTTATGATCAGAGAAAAGGAAAACAGACTGTCATGTGTTGGAAGGAAGAAAGCACACCTACCCTGGAGAGCGGAAGAATGGTTTTCTCCTTTTGAATTTCTGACTCATGTTTCCCTTCCTTCAGGCGATAGCCGAGGAGGAATGCTTGTGAACAGTCTCTCACTGTGCTACCACAACAAACTCATCTTAGCCCCTATGGTTCGGGTGGGGACTCTGCCCATGCGGCTGCTGGCCCTGGACTATGGCGCGGACCTGGTATACTGCGAGGTAAGGGGCTTCTATCACAAGTGTCGTGTCTCCTGCTGTGGGAGGAGTAGAGGGGGCAGAATGGGTACTGCTTCTCAGGTGCTCACGGAAAGCAGGGGGAAGCAGACACACAGGGCACCATGAGTTTTGTGAGCTCTACCCAGGGCCCTTGGCATGGTGGAGGCATTGTGCCTGGGCCAGGCTGATAAACAAGCATCCTGTCAGCCCACTTGCTGGCTCCTGTAGGAGCTGATACACAGTTAGTACATGAATGAATGAACTCAAGGTTAGGAAGAGGAAGAAAGACCAGATATAGGCCAGGGAAGCTGGAAGAAGTTGGTTTGGGAGCCATAGGATATTGTAGCAGGAGCTGGTGGGCCAGCGACTTGCTAGCTACGCTGGAGAATGTTAGGGCTTCAGACCCGGGTTTAGAAAGCATTTGCTAGCAAGAATATGGGTCCTCCCTGGTGGTGGCGCAAGGGGTTAAGGCACAACTTATGAAGCAATCTGCAGCCACTGAACCACGAGTTTGATCCCCTGCCGGGGAGCTACCCACATGGTGCAGCAGACCTCTCCTGTCTCTCCTGCTGCTCCCCTCATCAGTGTATTTCAGTCAGTCTGCCTGTTCTGCTCCCCACTCTGTCTCTTGTGAATCCTTTGGCCTGTACCCCACTTCTTGTATACATAAATAAATAAATATTAAAAAAATAAATAGAAAGCATCTGCTAGCAAAAATAGAATAACAGGAGCAGCTGCTATTAGTTAGTGGGGGAGTGTGGGTGGTAGTTCTTAATTTGGCATGTATCATAATTTTCTGGACAGCTTCTCCCTGGACTCCATTCTGTTAGGTCCCCCCAGTGGGTGTGAGAAGTTTAAGAAGCTACCCACTGCTTCTGATATTGCTGTCTTTAACAGCCACAGGTGGGGTGGCGACTGTGGGTATAAAAGGACAGCACAAAGAATCCTTGTGGTGAGGAAACTGTTATGTGTTCCCTCCCTCCCCAACCCCCCCAGGACCAAGGCAGGTAGACCAGTAGGGGAAGGGGTGGGTCCTACTTGTCCTGTCCTGGGTTGGTGACTGGGGACTGGACCACTGAGTATTGGACTTGGCACAGTGTGGTTCCTGGTGCCCCCTGGTGGATCCATTTTTGATCTGCAGGCTGGCATTGGCATAGCTACTCCCTGGAATCTGTAAAACAGTCTGGATCTTTATCTATATTATATCTTCCAGTCTACGAGTATCAGTTATGGTTTGAGGCCATTTACTTAGGTCTTCTTTTATTTCTTTCAGTATTATTTTGTAGTGTCCTTTGTGTAACTCTTTTGTGGGTTTTGGTTTCTCACCTCTATGGTTTCTCCTGAGAAATCAGTTGTTAATCTTAGTGAGAATCCCTTGCATAGAGTAAGTTACTTCTTTCTTGTTGCCTTCAAGATAATCTCTTTGCTTTTGACTTTCAGCAGTTTGGTTATGGTGTTTCTGGGTGTGGATCTCTGAATTTATTCTGCTTAGAGTTCACTAAACTTCTTAGATGTGTAGTTTAGTGTTTTTCATCAAATTTGGGACATTTTATTCCAATATTTCTTCAAATATTTTTTAACCCTTTCTCTCCTTCCGTTATTCATTTTGGTAGTGACTCTTTTTTTAAGGGGAAAATTCAGATTCTCAATCTGAGTATGTTTGTGTTTCTGAAAGCAAGACATGTCCCAAAGGTGCTATAACCAAACCAGAGCATAAAAGGTACCTGGATATGCTAATGATGGGGGCTGTCATGTGGAGTGACACTGCTGATTAACTGTTATGATTGGCGCAGTCAGGAAGCAGGCCGAGTGAATGGAGAAAAGTGAAGGGGCCTGCCTGGTGGTGCAGGGGTTAAAATCTCAGCACTATCATACTATCACCAGCTACTGCAGCATGGGCTTGATCCCCAGCCAGGGATCTAACCCACATGGTGCATCATACCTCTCACCTGCTAGCAGCTGTGTTATTTCAGTGGATCTGCCCATTCTGCTTCCCACTCTGTCTCTGGTGATTCCTCTCAGCCCCCATACCTCTGGCCTACACCCCAGTTATTGTATGCATAAATAATTAAAAGTAAACCTTTAAAAAAAACCTTTGTCATTTTGACAAATATAGATGTTTTCCCTACATAGCATATATAGATGTAAAAGGTAACTTGCTGTGGAGATGCTTGGATGAAAAACTTGACCACAAGGAAAAACAATGATTTCACTAATTAAGGGTGAAAAAAGAGGTTCCATTCTATATCCTTGGAACTAAGCAGTAGTGTTAGAGGGTGTGGGTGAGCAGGGCACTTGAGGTTTGAATGGTAACAATTTAGATTAATTTCTCCACTTAAACAATCAAACATCTGCCACGTGGCAGGTATGGAGGAAGCTGTGCATATGCTCAGTGGCACTTGCAATATGCCTGATGCCAGTGGTTCAGAGATAAAAAAAGGCAGCGCCTGGGTCCCCAAGACTCTTTTGTTGTAATGGGGAGACAGGGAAAAAAATAAGGTGTTTCAAGGACCATGTTTGCATCAACTCCTCTTGGGTCCTCTAAGGCTCATTGTTTGTGTGGCAACAAGACCTTCCTCAGGGAATTCGTATGAGATGGTAAAGGTACAGCAGGCACAACTGTAACTAGCACACAGACAGGTGATACAGTGGACTTGGCATGGGGTTGTGCAAATCCCATGGAGGATTAGTTACTGCTGCCAGTGCTGGGGACCCAGCAAGGACTTGCCTTGCTTTGCATTGCTCTTGTCCCAGCTGACACTCAGCCTGGCTGCTGAGCTGCTGTTTATAAGCACAAACCACTCAGTGCTGCCTACTTGTCCACGTGCCTTCTTGCTGTCCCTGAAACTGGGGTCACTGGCTGAAGAGGCTCTGTGTGGAGCTCTGCCCACCCTTGGATTGTCATGTGGTTCTTGAGACTTGTGTGCCAGCCATGTATCCATATCCTGCTTGCTGTTGGTGACCTGGTGGGCCTCCATCACCAGATACTTGCTGACTTGAATGTGATGTGGTGGCAATAGCCACAAAAACAGTTTGAGTGTGTGTGTCCTCACCCGGATGATGGGATATTGGTGGGAGTCCCCTGGGTGCTGTAGCAGCCCTTTGACCACGTTAGCCCCACACATACCCATAGATGAGCAGAGGCCCTTGTGCCCTCTTGTTTGTGGGTGTAACTTGCTGAGGATCATAGGGAGTCAGTGTGGGGCTGAACTCCAAGGCTGGGAATCTATTCCTATCTTTTTCTGGACCCCCCTGCATCCTTGGCATGAGCTTCTGGGGTGAATGACCGGGACCTGGAGTCCACATCTGCTGAAATGATCCCTGAACAATGCAGAACAGTCTAGTCGCCTAGCAAGAGGCAGCCACTCTTAATCCTTCAAGTTTCTCTTGATTTTCATGTCAACTTTATTTATTTATTTATTTATTTTCTAAAGATTCATGATGTCAGCTTTAAAGGTAGCCCCTTTCCTGCCTTTCTTGAGTCTGCTTGATTGTCCTCAGAGCTGAGATGCTCATGTGATCCATGTTAGATAGGGGTTTTCAGCTTTTCCTTCCCATGCTGAGCTCCTTCTCACTTTGTCTATTCACAGGCCCCAGTTCTGTCCTGGCATTTCCTGGGCACATTTTACTGTCTTCTCTGTGTAGAGATGAGAGATGGGAGGATCTTAGGGGTGAGGGACTGGTACTGAGACTAACAGGTGAGGAAAGGGTCCAGGTGTTCACGTTCCGGACTAGTATCTTCTCTCCAACTGCCTGAGTGGTTCACCCGTACTAGGCCCCAAATGCCTCCCAGGTCCCTGGAAACAGGAGCTGATTGAGGGCAGGTAACTCAAGCCCCTACTTGCCATTTTTGGGTTAAGAGGACAGCGCTGCATTTCCCGAAAGCCATGATTTGTTGTTGGTAGTAACGTGACAGGTTCCCCTTCAGGTGCAGGAGGGAGGTCGTCCCCTGGGCCCAGAGCCTGGGAGCTCAGGACTGACAAGTGCCCTCTGATTCCTCCACAGGAGCTGATAGACCTCAAGATGCTTCAGTGCAGGAGAGTTGTCAACGGTGAGTGCAGCTCTGGTTCCAGGACTGTGCGTTTGCCATTGCCTGGAGTGACTGTCTTGTCAGGGTGCTCCTGGCCTGGCTCAGTCATTGTGTGGGTCTTATCCTTCCTTGAGGATGGTCACTGCTGTCTAGAGATCTTGACAAAGAGTGGCTGTGAGGCAGGCTTGCTGGCCTCGGAATCACCAGGTGTCATGATCCGGGAAGGACCCTAGCAGCACTGGGGCCATGATGGCATCAGCACTGGTCCTGGCTGGGTGACCTTGAATCACAGGGTTGGGATAAAAATCAAGTGAAACAAGGTAATGTCAATTCTCCCCCCTCCCCCCCCCCAATTACGTAGCTTGAGGCAGAGTGCGTGTTGATTTTTTTTTTTAAGATTTATTTTTATTTATGCATATAAGAGCTGGGGTGTAGGCCAGAGATGCGGGGGATGAGAGAATTCACCAGAGACAGAGCGGGGAGCAGAACAGGCAGATCCACTGAAATACTCTGCTGAGGGGAGCAGCGGGCGAGACAGGAGAGGTCTGCCGCACCATGTGGGAAGCTCCTTGGCCAGGGATTGAACTCAAGCCTCAGTGACTGGTGATAGCTTGGTAGTGCTGAGACTTTAACCCCTGCGCCACCAGCGAGGCCCCATGGTAATGTCAGTTCTTGCCAATGGAAGCGGTTGTGCTGAATTGTGGTTTTGTTTATCTTGAAGAGGCTGATTCTACTGATTAGAGTTGTAGTATAGTTCTTGAAAATGTATACATGTTTATGAAATTTGAATATAAGCTCATCAGAAGTTATGAGTCAATTTTCTTTGTTCAGTTTTTATATTTTCTTTGTGTTATGAAAAAAATCAATATAACAGACCATAAAAACCTCATACAAAAATACCCACAATCCCATATTTGAAGAGGCAATCCCACATGGAATAATGTATGCATATTTTTACACCTTTAGTAAAGTGTCATTATAAAAATATGACATGTTTATACACTCTCCCTCCCCGCCCCCTCGTGATCATGCTTCCCATGTTTTTCTGCCACCTACTGTTCCACTCGGACATTTTTCCATCAGTCACTATAGATGACGGTGTCGGAATGCGTTACCAGCACTTTAATGGGAGTTTCCTGAGTCTTGTTGTTATAAAGCCGTAGTATAAACACCCCAGGTTTTGGTGGTTCTTCTGCCAGTCGTGCACTGTCTCTGTGGCGCTGTTGGAGATCATCCTGATTACCTTTCCCTACATGTCATTGCTTCCATGCCGCCACTTTCAACCTTCTGGTCTGTTCAGCGCCTGAATTATAACAACTTTCATTTATGGAGGTGCTTCCCATGTGTTAAAGTTCTTGTTTCTAAAAATAAGTGCATGAGGTAGGCATGGTCTCCCATCTGCCACGTGGGGTCTTCCATGTGTTGGTGTTGAAGCGGTGCCATTTGTAGCACCTTCGTTATGGAGGCTTCTTTATTTTCTGTAGTTATGTTCTAGAGAATTGCTGTGAACACCAAGTTAGCAAATACTGACCGTTGCTCGCGGTACCCCTTTCAGGTAATGCATTTGCTGTGTTTTCTTGGAGGCTCTAGTGCTAGGTTGAAACTGACTCCTTCACTGGGTGGCCCTGTGTGTTTGTGTTTTCTCGCAGAGGTGCTCAGCACTGTGGACTTTGTCGCCCCTGACGACCGCGTCGTCTTCCGCACCTGTGAGAGAGAACAGAACAGGGTCGTCTTCCAGATGGTACGAGATACTGGGACCCGGCAGCCTCCAGAGGTTCAGCCACACCCTGGACTTCCCATCTCATGCCCTGTGTGGGGCCAGTGTTCAGTGCCTGGCTGCGATCGTACAGCAGTGACTTCCTGAAGGCTGTGCTTCAGCGGGTTTTTCAGAGAACTGCTTCGGAGTAATTACACTGTTGCAGACAGTTCATGAAAATACAGGCTGTGGCCTTCTGTCCCATGCCTCTAATCCCAGCTGTAATTGCCTTAATTATAGGAAATGCCTGTTCAGCGTGACTTACCTATTTTCAATTCCTAGCATTGCTTATACACATCATAGCCTTTGTTTTTGTGTGGTCTGTATATATTTCCCATTAAAGCAGTAGGCTTCCTTCAGAGTCATTAGATTGATGTTAGGGTTGTAATGATTCTAGAGCGTGCTTCTCTCGCTTTGAACATTTCTTGGTGCTTTTTCAGAAATAACTCCTGCTTGGTATTTAAGTCTGTAAAACCTAGATAACAATGGGCAAAAATATGATAAAGCAACTATAGCAAAATGTTAATTATAGACTGGAAGTAGTGAGTATATGAGTGTGTACTTCATTTATTTTTCAACTTAATTCATTTTTTGGACTTTTTTTTTATGTGTTTGAAGTAATCACAGCATTGATGGGTCTTCTAGGCCCTCCAGGTACACTTTTTGACTCTGACAATTGCTAGTCCAATGGGCTGGCTGTTTAAGAGAATGCCTGCCTGACTCTACTTGCTGACACGTGTGTGCTTGCATGTTTATCTGTGTCAGGGTGGTGGTTGATAAAGTTTCTTATGTTCCCAGGGAACTTCAGATGCTGAGCGAGCTCTTGCTGTGGCTAGACTTGTGTAAGTGTCTCTTTCTTTGGGACTGCCTTTGCTTCTCCTGTGGGCTTCAGGCCTTTCTGTTCCTGGTGGCCACCCTCCTGCCTCCTAGTCTACTCCCTTCTATTTCCAGGTTAAGAGCGTCTGGTTTCCTTCTTTCTTTGTGCCATCTGAGGGCTAACCTAGGACTCATGTACGGAGTGTGCCCAGATTCCAGGGAACTCTGGGGGAGGGGGGTGCTTCTCAATGTTTTTTCATGAGGCTCCCTTCCTAAGAACTCTCATGACTCTGAGGTTTTGAATCTCATGAAGTGTAGGTAAGCCTGATTGCTTCCTGAATTAACAAAGGCGGAGAGAACTGTGCTGAAGGAGATGGGCGTTGGAGTTAGACTGGCCTGGGTTGGAGTTTTAGCTTTGCTGCTTGCTAACTAAGTAAATTACTTAACCTCACTGAGAACTTAGTTTCCTGAACTTAACCTCACTGAGACCCGTAGTACTGCCTACCCCTGGCATTTCAGGGAAGGATAAATGAAATAATGCATGCAAATGTCTTTGCAAGGTGTGGCACGTGGTGACTACTTAGTACGTGCTAACTGCTGTTAGTAAAAACAGTAAGGGTGAGAGGGAACTCAGACGGATTGCTGCTGATCATTGGCCGTTAATTGTATCCGTATCAGGGAATGAGGCAAGCGTCCTTTGTACATCTGAGAGTTGTTTGGAATAAGCCAACTATGCAGTCCAATAGTCCTGTTATTTCCATCATAGCTGGTACTTTGGGAGAGGACTCTCATGCTCGTATCACCTCTCTGCATTGACAGATGGCTTTCACCCCACCAGTGAGGACTGCAAGGGTGGGACCAAGTTTAGTGTGGCTGTGACTAGGTATTTGAGTGACCTGATACACGCCTAAGCTGCAAAGTCCTCTCCAAGGAGCCCTTTACACATGTGCAAGCACATGACATTCTTCTTCTTGAGCTCTCTTGGGGGTGGGGGAAGCTGCACATTTTAAAGACGGGTTATTTTCAGCTTCTGCAACTGAGGGTTGGTGTGTTTTGTAGGGCCAGGGATGCGGGAAGAGCACAGATGCATGCCTTCAACTCTGTCTTCTTCCCTCAAGTTGAATTTTTATCATCCTTGGTCCTTCCTGTTTTTCAGAGAAAATGATGTAGCTGGTATTGATGTCAACATGGGCTGTCCAAAAGAGTATTCCACCAAGGTGAGTGGATTTTTTTAAATACTCTTCATAAGCACAGAGTGCAGAATAAAGGAGACTAATGAGATACGACAGCTAAGAATAGGACCTGACTCTAAACTAGATCCTGCACTAAATGGGGACAGTGCTCAAAAGGACAGGGTTACATCAGCTGGTAAATTGCAATAGGCACGTTGGTGGATCATCCAAATCACTACCTCTGTGTAAATTTATGAAGTTGATGGTTCTTCTGTGGTTTTGTAAGAATATCCCTATTCTTAGAAAATATATACTGAAGTATTTAGGGGTAAAGAGCTATGATTATGCAGTTTTGCCTTAAATGGTTCAGGGGAAATGATATACACACAAACACAAACACACAGACAAACACACATGTATACACACACAGGTACACATAGACACAAACGCACAGTACTTGTGCCCAAGCAATAAGGTAAGTGATGTAAATATTAAAAAAAAAAAAAATGAACAAGACTTTGTCTTTTTATGAGTAAAACTGGGACATACATTAAAAAAAAGAGGACACAACACATTCCCCATCATCATATCTGAAGAGATCGGACCAGAGCACTCTGGTAGCTTAGAGAAAGGAGCAGGAAGACAGTCCTTAAACTCAGGATCTTACAGGGAAATGTGGTCCTTGATGAGGTTTGGGGCCCTGCAGGCAGAGGGTGGGCACAAGCAGGGGACAGAGAACCTTGATTTGACCTGAAGGTTGGGGACTGGGAGAGGAAGAGGAACAAGGAGCACAGGATTGAAAATCTTGGCTGGGCCAGGTTAGATGGATTTGGGCTTTAGATGTCTTGGTCTTTTTTGAACAGAGAAGATGTATGATCAGAAACTTAGTTTCCTTCTCTGGGGGAAACCAGATTATTACTTTCTCGTGTGTCCTTCCAAATATATTCTATGGCAAGAAAGACTAAGAAATGCTAATCAGGGAACCAAATGTTTGGTGACTTCACATGGAAAAAGGCTCGAGGTGGGGATGCAGATAGAGGAATTGAGTATTCTGGATCCATAGGAGAGTTTGGAGGTGGAGAGAGGATAAACCAAACTAAAGCAGACTTGCCTGGCAAATGACTGGAGTGCGGGTGGGTACTAGGGCAAGGTAGAGGGAGAAAAGATCATTGGCTACAATGTGATCAGAGCTGCCTGAGGACGTGCATGTTGGAGCAGACAAGGACAGCTTGGGTTGGAGGGGTATGAGGCACTGTTGGGTCTCCTGCAGGCTATTCTTAGGAATCTTATCCCTTCCTGCTCAAGGTCAGCAGTGTAGACATAGCAGAGCCCCCTGGACCCAGTGCCCAGAGTCATCCCCCTTACTCTCAGAAGCTACACAGCCTGGGACCTTTGCTTTAGGCCAGGGGGCTGAAGATGGCAGGAAAGGCCAGTTGGGTGCTTGAAAACCAGGGAACCTGCAGACAGCTGCTTCAAGGCACATGGCAGTTTGAAACTAAACTGAAAACGTTAGACTCTTATTTTCTCTCATTATTCCCTTTGTGCTCCTGAGTCACATGAAAAGTGGACTTGAAATTATTCGAATCATCTTGATACCTTGCGGAGTGAAAAAAAGAAGCAGAATTGTACATGGTGTGCGACCGTTTGCGCGGGAGGGCTGGGGAATGAGTATATATATATATATATATATATATATATATGCTTTTCTCCTCGTAGAGTGTATTTGGACAAACATACAAGAAACTAGTAACACTGGTTTCCCCTGGGAGGGAAATGTGTTTTATTTGATATGGCATAGGGAATATGCTGTCATTGCAGGAGGGCTGCTGAAAGTAATTAACAACTGGCGCCCACCAGTCAGAGCAGATGCCCACCCATATGCCATATCAGTGTGTACCAGCAGTGTGTCCCGCTTTCTCCTGGTGGCTCAAAAATTGAAACCATATTAAAAGTATAAATGGAAAAGTTTCCCATTCCTCAGGGAGGGAGAGGTCTTACTCTTTACCCTTTTGAACCTTTATAAATTTTAATGTGTTACCTATTCAAAAAAGCAAATAGTAAGTTAAGCTCGAAAGGAAGGAAGGAAGGAAATACCATTCAGAAGGCCATTGTTATGGAAGGGGCAGCCAGGCTGGATTTTAGATCCTGTGATTCTATACGGAAGGGCTGGACTGTGCGTGAGCTGAAGGTCACATGGAGCCAAGGTGAGTGGCCAGAGCTTCCTTGGAAGCCTGGAAGTTTTGTGTCTGAGGCCTACGTGGGCCCAGACTAGTAGTTCCCTTCTCATCCTCTGAAATGCAGGCTCAGACTGGCCACGGCTGTGCTCTTCTCTGTGACTCTAATCTGTGACATTTAAACATGATATTAAGCTGAGATAACGGAATTGACCCTCTGAGCATATCCTGTGAGCATTCATTAGTGCACAGTCCCTACACTGACACCATATATTTATTGTTTTTGGCTTTTCCCCTTTTATCTCACTTTTAATGGCTTCAAATTTTCAAACATGCCACCTCTCAACTATTAAAGTAATTCACAAAATTTTTCAGAACTTGGATAATGTAGAAAAGTGAAAAAAGAGCAGGAAAATCACTAGTAATCCCATCATCAGGAGACAACCGCTATTAATGTCAAGCTCTATGTGGCTCCACAGGGGCTTTGATAGATCTATGATAGGTCCCTGGGTTTTGCTGAGGGGACCGGAGTGGTGACTTTTGGGGTTCATCAGACTCTGATCCTTGATATTGTGAGCATGGATGCTGCTGTTTTCTTACTTGCTTGGGAGAAGTGCTGATTGCCAGTGGACCTTGTTTCCTTGGTGGTGAGGGCTGGGGTGCGACCAGGTCACCATATTGCCATACCTGGAGGAGGGTCACCCTCCTCCAGCTGTAAGAAGATACTCTGTATGCTTTTCCTTAGGGAGGAATGGGAGCTGCTCTGCTGTCAGACCCTGACAAGATTGAAAAGGTGAGTCTCACATGAGGGAAAACAGAAGTTCACACCTGCCTGTGAACTAGCATTTCCTGGAATGCCTCCTCCCCCGCCACCACCTGATTGATTGAATCAGTCATGATATCTGGGGTCTGGACATTTTTTAAAGGCTTCCCAGTGATTTTGACATGCAGCCAGGTTTGGCAGCCCCAGAGCTAACTTACAGCCACCTTGGAGTTCCTTAAAAGCCTAGCTCTGGGGATGTCCACTGAGAGCCGGGGGCCTGAGGACTCAGAGCCGCTGTCTTGGATCCCTCCCTTCAGAGTTGATCATGAGAGCAGAGGCCAGGCTTCCTGTGAGTGGTGGCTGGGTATGGATGTATGTGGGGGTGCTGATTCCCCTTATTCTGATAAGGTCCACCTCCAGCTTTGAGAATAGACTGGAACAGGAACATCTGAGGCAAGCTGTAGTTGGTCTTTCCTGGTCCCCTCCTCTTGGTGATTCTGTCCTGCAGGTTTAGGAGGCCTTGGGGACAGATTGGTGTTTGCCACTCAGTGTTGTGAGCTTCAGAACACGTGGGGGTGGCGCTTTCTCTCACATCATATACTTCTTTTGTTTTCTTCTCTCAATCCTGTAGCTCTTTCCCTGTTGCTCTTTTTTGTCCTTTATTTTTCCTATCTCTGCTTCCCTTTCTGGGCTTTAAGCCTCCTAGGGCGTCCCACAGGCTTGAGCCACTTGGGATAAGATACCACCTGTGAAAGCTGCCATTATTTGTTCTGGTGACTGTGATAGCAACTCAACCCTGTATATTCCTCTGGCGCCTCTGGGATGTAGGGAGACTAACGTGTTGTCCTTAACAACTCACTGCTCTTGCTCCCCCTGTGTGGACAGTGTCTCTGATCACATCTCTGTAATGGGCCTGGAATGCATGCCTAACTCTGGGGGGTGGGGGGGTGTGATTTCCTTTTCAAAGTAGATTCCAGCTTTTGTTCCATTTGTTTCTCAACCGCCTTGAAGTCGACAGGGCGAGTATTTGTTATCAGGCATTTGATCAAGAAGAATAAAACTAAAGCACACACAGAGAAAAGCAATTTGGTCAAGAGCACACAGCAAATAAGTAGCTGGCAGAACTGACTCTAGAGCCATGGTCTCGACCCCTTCCCACCACAAGGGTCCCCCTCTTGGTGGCATCTCAGGTTAGGGAACCTGGGTGTCGTTATTAGTATCTCACTGCAGGAGAAGCCAGGAGGCCAGAGGATTACAAACATGCCTGTGTGCCCATGTTGGGAAGTAAACCACTCCCTACTGGGGTATCTCCCCTATGTGTGGAGAGAAGTTTCACCTCCACAGTTGTCCTCAGACCTGGGTTTCATTCAGGCCCCACAGATGTCACACCATGGAGCTGGGTTGTGATCTGGATCTGGGGGGCCTAGAGCTCTGGGAGAATTTCAGGCTAGATCCTGGCCAGAGGACAGACCCTAGTGCCCTTCCCCTTCGTTGTGACCCCTCTTAAGTGGCTAGACCTCTTGATTTCTAATTTTCTTTCTGGTCTGAACATGCTCATGATATGAACAGAAACACTGAGGAAAGTGCTTAGAGCTACTTGGATAAACTCTACCAAAAGGAAGTCCTGCCAAGAGACTTGAATAACCAGCTGACTTTGCTTAAAGCATCAAACATCAGATGATTCTAAGTCAGCACTTGAATGGAACCTTCCAGAGATGGTGTTTCAGCCTGAGGAAGAGGACTAGAGTGAGAATTTTTATTGTGCATCTCAATGGACCTGTCAACAGAAGATGCCCTTGAACACCTGCTAGACTGACCCTAGGTCCTTAGGCCCAGGCTGCCTCCTGGGCCTGCAACTGAGGACTGATCCTCCCTGCCAGTCTCTGGCAGTTGTGCCTGAGCCAACAGGCCCTTTCTTGCCAGTGAACCGTGTACCTACCAGTCAGCCCAGCCTCTTGATCTGATGTCACCTACAGGGGTCTGCCTCAACTTGTCCCCTGGTTCAGGCAGCCTGGCTCTCTGCTGCCCCCACCTGTCTAGACTGGCAGCAGCTGCCTGGGTGTCTGCTGCTTGACAGGGATCCAGTTCTTGGAAGAGGACTCTTGGGATCACCTTCCCTCTAGCTAGCCTGGCCTGATATTTTTGATGAGGAAAGGAGACAGCAATGTCACGGACATGCAGCGTCATCTGCACCTCTCTTGATTTCTGACTCTCTTGATTTCTGATTTATGTGGTCTGGCTTGCTGCCTCCCTGACACTTTCCTCTGTGACTTCTTGCTCCTTTTTTGAAGTCCTTTGCAATGACTCTGCAATTAAAAACGTTTTAATATGTCAAATATGTTGTCTTTTCCTTTGCCAGTTATTCCTTCTGTATATCTGATTCCCCTGAAGGGAGGGGTGCATGAGACACAGGGCACAGAACCTGCGAAAGCTTCCTGCCCCCTCACTTGGCAATCCTGGAACAGCGCTCTGGGAACATGGCCTTTAAGCAGGAAAGAAACTGTCAGCCATGTGTCCTCTGCCAGGACTGGGCCTCAGAGTCATATTGAGGAGGGAGTGTGTTGGGCAGAGCCTTTTGAAAACCACATATTCCTAAGTCCTGCCCCTAGAGACCCATTCAGGAAATAATGGGTGGAATCTAAGAGTCTGGATTCCTTAAGCTCTCAGAGGGTTCTGATAGTTGCCCTGCCAAAGGATCATTGTGTTCTACGTAGGGATCCGTGCAGAGCCACCCTTTCATTTGTTCATTTACCAAGTATTTGTACACCACTCCTGCAGGCAGGGGCTGCTGGTGCTTGGGTTCTAGAGTAGAAAAAAGGGTGGACTCCTTGCCTTGTGGACACATACATGAATACAGACATGTCTGTGCCATTGGGATGCAGGTCTGTGGCAGTTTATTAAGTATGAGCAGTTGTGGTGGTATGTTCCAGAAGAGGCCGGTGCTCTATATTTTCTTTTCCTCAGATCCTGAGCACTCTTGTTAAGGGAACACGTAGACCTGTGACCTGCAAGATTCGCATCCTGCCATCGGTAAGGCTGGCGTGTTACGTTTGAGGGCCCTTTCTCTCTGGGGGTGATGATTGAGGCTGTAAATGATTCTCGAGGCGCTGACTTAGGGGTGGAGCTGAGGCTGCTTCAGGCAGCTGCTCCCTCTACCACTTCAGTAATCACGTGTGCGCTCCCCTTCCTCAGCTGGAAGATACCCTGAGCCTTGTAAAGCGGATCGAGAGAACTGGCATCGCTGCCATCACGGTTCATGGGAGGTGAGTAGTTGCATTTCTTGTGACTGGCTGCAGGGAGGTCCTTGGCCATCTTAAGGGTCCTTTGCCAGTACCCAGGTGACAACCGGCTTCTCTTCAACATGTGCAGCCTGCTTCGACCTAGCTCTTTGACACCTGTGGGTCCCGAGGGCAGTCAGCCCTGTGTGGACTTGCATTTTTCTTTGATTCATGCACTGAGATTTAGATACACAGACCAAGAAGAAGGACGACGGCCCTACCTTGGGGCATGTGCATGGCAGAGATGAATGATTTGCTCAGAAGCTTATCATGCAGCCAGGAAGTGATGGAATTGGAATTCTGACTCTGAATCTCATTTTCTTTCTTCTACACAGAGCAGTAGCTTCTCTCTTGAAAGATCTTGGGCAGGTGGCTCTTCTTTTAAAGGCACTGCTTTTGTGTCTGCCCTGGTTGGACGGCCAGCTGTCACAATGTCTACGCTATAAACAGTTCTGGCCCCCGATCCTTTCATTGAGGAGAGTAGTAGAGGGGACACCCAGGCAAGACGAGGGAGGGCTGGGGCTGAAATTGTCCTTATATCTGTAATTAAGGTGCCCTCTGCCAAGAGCTGAGGTGTTGCTCAAGGCTTCCCTTGGTTTCCCGGTCAGACTTGCTCCCTGTTGATGTGCTTTTGTACAGACACCCAGGTCAGCTGACTTGGACCAGGGTACCCTGCCTTCTCTGAGCAGTGTTTTTGTTAGGTTCAGGGGTCTTAAGGGAACAACCCATTTTTTGCTTGTGTGTATTGGCTGAATCCAGGCTCTCTGGTAAGCCTCCTCTGTTGTACTTGAACACAGTTGAGGTCAAGGCTCACCTCAGCATCTCTTAGACTCACTCACAGCCAAGACCTTCTTGCAGTTGACCTCGGAAGGAGGGACACTGGGTTGTGGTCCTGTCTCCCCTGGGGCTTGTCGTGACAGCCGTGGTCTGTGCTCTGCCCTGGCTGATGGGCCTACCCTGTACCAGGTGCCTCTCCCCAGGATCAGCTGCCCAATTTGGCCTCAGCATAGGCAGCTGTGTGGGAGTGGCCAGTCTGAGCAGTGACAGCTGTTCCCAGCCCCTTGGGGAGGGCAGGACCCGGACAGAGGGGACAGCATTCTTGGGGCACTGTCTCTTCTCTCTGGCAGAGATGACAGAAGCCAGGGTTTGACCTTGGGATCCACCACCCACATTGGTCCCCTGTAGCCATGCTTCACCTTCAGGCTTCAAAGAGAGTTGGACTTGCCTTCTTAGCATTGACCTCTGTTGCTCCTGCCCTTCATGATGGAGATCAGGAGAGCCATCTCATGCAGCCTGGACCCCCGTCCTTGATGACTGTGTGACTTACCTGAGGTCCAGCAGGGCAGACGGTAGGACTTATGTAGGGTAACCCTGCGTCTGGGACATGGCCTGGGCACCCAGCCTCAGCCCCATTTCTTTTCTGTCTCCAAGGAAGCGGGAGGAACGACCTCAGCACCCTGTCAGCTGTGAGATCATCAGAGCCATTGCTGAAACCCTCTCCATTCCTGTCATAGCTAAGTAAGCCTGCCTTCCTCCTCATCCTTTCCTTTTTTTATGCAAACACCTCACTCAGAAGGGATTTGAACTGGTATATAAAAAAATGGAATAAGATTAGTGTTCAAAAAACAGAAAAGCCACTTTAAAAGAAAGGGAAAAAAGGGTAGGATGAAAAATGAAGTTGAGAATGAGTGTGAAAAATGTTGCTCATGTCCCTTGGCCTCTGGCGAGTGGCTGATGTAGGTGTGTAATAAGCAGGGGCTCAGATTGTTATGAGGAATGCGGTGAGTGTTCAGGGCACGGGTATAGTAAGAAGGTGGTGGCTGGAGCAGGCCCCGGGGCAGCTGATGGCCCACTAGAGTTAGGTGTACTGGGGGTTACGATGAAGAGGCTTAAGCCAGAGCTTTTGGAGCTGTGGCTCAGGGAGCATAAACAGGTCTCAGTCCAAAGCCTGGGCAAGCATTTTGGGCACCAGAGAACCAGCACCTAGCCTGGCACATATGAGATACCAATGACCAGCCCAAAGGCTGGTCCAGTTGCTGGACCAGTAAGTGCCCAGTTGCTGCTGGAGAGATGGCCTGTGTAGCTCTGTTGGGAGTTCGGCTCAGTCCTGCACCTTGAAATGGCAGAGCCTGATGGCAGGATGGGAATAGGGAAGCTGCTCTAAAGCCTGAAGCTCTGACAGAGACATGCGCACCTAGTGGTTGAAGGGAGGGAGAGAGTTAAGGGTGGAGCTTGGTAGCCAGGTCTGACCTTCCCCAGGCCAAGGAGTTTTGGGGGTGGCTGGGAAAGCAGTAGGCTACTCTAGAAGCTGTTGCTGCTGCTGCCATCTGAGGTCCCACCCAATCCTGATGGCTATCTCTAGAATGAGATGACTGTCTAGCTCCCAATGAAGGCTGAGCAGTTTCCGAGGGGGCCCTTGGGGCTGCAGGGTGGCAGGAAGGGAAATTTCGACCAGACTAGGCTTCCTTCCTTCCTCTCATGATCACCGCTATGTTGTTCGCTCCACAGGGTTTTTATCGAGCAGTTAGTGCCCCGGCCTCCGGCTTTTCCTATGAGCCCAGTATCCACTCCAACTCCTGTCGTAACGTGTGGGCCAGCTTTAAGCACTGGCCCACAGAGGGCCAAACCTCTGGAACACCTCGTCAGCACCAGGCACAGTTCAGGCCTCTTCATTATCTGACTTGGTGCTCCTGACCCCGTGTGGGGTGTGAGTTATTCCAGTCTCAAAAAGCTCTCACAGCTGAGGGACCCGGCCAATGCCACACAGTTAAAAAGTGGCCATCCTGGGGGGATTGCCTGTTTCTAGAAAAGCTGGTACAGGGATGGGGACTCCCCTCACCTTCCTGTTACTTTTCAGTGGAGGATCTCATGACCACATCCAAGAGTACTTGGACATAGAGGACTTTCGACAAGCCACGGCAGCCTCTTCAGTTATGGTGGCCCGAGCGGCCATGTGGAACCCATCCATTTTCCTCAAGGAGGGCCTGCGGCCCCTGGAGGAGGTCATGCAGAAGTACATCAGATACGTACGTCTTAGCACTTTTTCAAAACATTTCTCTGTGACATTCCTGCTGCTTGTGCTTCAGGAGAGCCCCCACGTGCCAGCACATCCTCGCCATTGTCCCCCTTTTCATTTGTTCTTGTAGTGCAGCTTTGGGTCTCCCAGTGACAAGGTAAACAGAGGGTGCAAGGGAGGGTGCCCTAGCACCCTCCTAAAGCTCCCAAGGTGTGTGGGTTATAGCAAAAACCTCTGGATCCAAGGTGCTATTAGGACCCCCAAAACATGACATCACGCCCCCAATACACACACATGTGCAGTGGCCATGCGGCCTGTGTCACTGAAGATAGCCAGGCCAGTGGGTTGGTAATGGAGCAGGCAGGGTGAGGAGGAGCCATGGTAGCTGTTACTGAGGACAGAGTATTTCCATAGAGACATGTCACTTAATCATCCTTCCAGTTCACTTTTTAAACTCTTTTGCTACTTCCCAGAATGCTTTGACCTCTGACTTAGGAAATAGCCTAACTTTAACCCTCTCCTCAGGGAATAGCATTTTCTTCTCACTGGGAGCTTGATGGTAGTGTCCCAGCGTTTCCATGTTTTGATGAGGTCACTGTCTTGTCCCCGTGGCACAACCCTGGACTCTGTGGGGCTTTGATCAGCCCTGCAGGTCTCCAGGCAGAGATTCTTCTGTGAGCTAGGCCTAGCCGAATTAGTCCTCTCCCAGGGAGACATCCCCCTTCTCTTCAGTCCTGGGCCCCCACCTGCCTGTGAAGGTCAGGAGCATCTCAGGTGCGCAAGCTGCCTGCCTTCTCTTTGAGCCGTGGCCAGGCCTGGGCAGCTGTGGCAGTCATGGTGTGCTGATGTCCCCAGGGCTGTGCAAGGTGGGCATGTTGGGAGGCCTGTACCTGAGACTCTCCCTGCTCAGTGCTGCGGTCTTTGCCTTCTCTCCATGGTTCCGGGTGTCCTGTTGGGCAGGTTGGTGACCACTAGGCTCACCAGTGGCCTGGGTCATTGTGGGGTTTGCTTCAGCCCAGTCCAACTGTTCAGCTCTGGCCTGCTGGCAACACTATGGCAGAGAAGACACATTTAGCAGAACTGAGCTTGCTCACTGGGTGAAAGGTGATGTTATCATTACTGCTTAGCCTATCCTTGGCGGCTTCTCAAGAGGGTGTGTTGTCACGGAGAAAGGGAGCAGCTTTCAAGCATAGGCAGGGATGTTTCCGGTCCAGCCAGGTGCTTCTGTCTCAAACAAGCTGAATCAAGGCTTTGCCGCCGGCTGGGACTTACCCACCTATTCCCTGCTTTTTCCTGAGGGTACCCTGGCACCGTCCCTGGCACTGAAGGCGCAGGCCTAGGTGGAGCTATTAGAACATTGTAGGCGCAAGGGTGGGAAGTATTTCTTGCCCTGCCTCCAGCCAGCGGACTCCAATGGGTATCCCAGGGTTGTCCCATCTCGCCCTCCCGAGCCCGCACTTCCCAGTCTGTGGAGTAACAGCTGCACCCCACGCTTGTCTAGATAAGTGAAGAGACAAGTGACACGTGTGAACACGCTGTGGATGGTGCTGTGCTTTACTCATGTCGGGGAAATTTGGAGACAGGCTATTTAAGATGTGGGAGGGGCAGTTACCCATCGGGATTTTCAGGAATAGAAAATCTATCCTGGGGCTGGATCTGCCACCCAGCTTTTGGCTTGGTCCCCCTGCCTGGGAAGATACTGGACAGCACGTCCTGTGTGGTTGCCTCTGGTGCTTGACATTGCACATCAGCACCTCAGTCAGGCTCTCCAGTAGAGTGTGCTTTTGACTGTGGGCCCTGATGGTGACATTTGCTTATTGTAAATCGCCTCCCTTTCCTTCCCTCCCTACTTTCTTCTTACCCCCGCTCCAACCTGCTTCTCTGGAGGAGTAGACAGCCAGAATGGAGGTGGATCTTTCTTATCGAGTCACATTGCCTTGGCTGCAAGCATACCTCTGATGCCCCCGTGGGTCCCCCCCTTCCCTGCCGTCAGAGCATGGCTCAGATTTCTAAGCCTTCCCGGCAGCAGGTGGGCTCACACTGGTTCTCCTCCCAGGCTGTGCAGTATGACAACCACTACACCAACACCAAGTACTGCTTGTGCCAGATGCTGCGAGAACAGCTGGAGTCGCCCCAGGGAAGGTTGCTTCATGCCGCCCAGTCTAACCAGGAGATTTGGTGAGAGGGGCAGCAGGTAGTCCTTCGGTCCTTGCAGACATGCCCAGGTTTGACCCTGAACTCTAAGCTGACTACCAGGGCACCAGGGACACACCTTCTTTGAGTGGATGTGAAGGAGTGGGTGGTGGGACTTTCAGAGCTTTGGAACTTTCCATTCTCGAACTGATCTCAGCAGAAGAGTTTGGGAAACTAGGGCACCAGTAGGAATGCAAGGGCTGGGCTTGGGGATTTCTGGGGAGGACGGGGCTTTTCTGGTAACAAATCTGTTGCTTAGAGCCACACCAAGACCTAGTGGTCAGGAGAGTTGGAGTTATAGAATGGAGCCCTGGCGTGCTCCTGTACCACACCCATCACTGTGCAGTCAGAGGCCACCCCGTGGGCTTTTAGATCTGGTATAGTTCTAACTCAAACAGTTGACATTTGGGGCCCTTCATGACCTGGCCTTGCGCCTGCTCCCACAGCCTCCTATCTACCCATCTCCCCCAGCTCCACACCCGTGCTTGAACTGGATCTTCTGGAGTGCTCTTTCCCCATCATGTCTGTCTATACCCTCCCTCCAAAGATGCCTTTCTGAGCCACTCCCACCCCATCTTTGTGAATCTCTGTCAGCCCTAGTGATCTTTTCCCTAAGGGAAAAGCCTTGCTAGAACCTTCCTCCCCATCCTGGGCTTGTGTTGGTGTCTCTTCTCCACATAACTTCACCAGCTTGACCCAGCTCTTATGAACTCAAGAGAAAGAGTAGAACTGGCTGTGGCTGCTACTGCAGTTCAGGGGAGGCCTAACTGCTTGTGGTTGGGGCGGGAAGTGGGAAGCATCTCAGTGGTCAGGCCTCGGTCTTTTCCCCTCAGGGGCCCACATGAGGATGAGGCTCTGTTTACTCCAGGCACTTGATCAATATAGGTCAAGTTGCTCTCCTGGCTGGGGACAGCTCCCTGTGTGCGTCTCCTTGGAAGAGAGACTGGGCTTAACTGGTAGAGATCACCGTTAGAGTCTTTCCTTCCCAGCCTAGCCTGCCTTCCAGTGTCCACCCTCAGGGACTGTTATTCACTCTCTATCTGCCAATCCACGTGATTCCAGGTGTAGGTGGGAGGCGCCTTCTCATGCCTGGGTCCTGGGGAGGATTTGGTATAAGGGGGGGGGGTGTACTGGTGGCATTTCCCAGTGGTGGGGGCCTGGGCTCCTGCCCTAGCTCCCTGGATACTGGCTCTACTAAAGGGCCTGCCCTCTCTGCTTGTCCCTCCATAGCGAGGCCTTTGGACTTGGTGCCTTCTATGAGGAGACCACGCAACAGCTGGATGCCCGGCGTGCAGAGTTCTTGGCCAAGACCCCAAAGGAAGCAGGGGAGCCAGCTGAAGATACCTCTGGTGTCATTAAGATGGCTGTCAAGTTTGACCGGTAGGTCTCCAGTGTGGCCTCAGTTTGGCCTACGGCCAGTGCCCTTGGGTCTGACTGCGCCAGCAAGTTGGTGGTTGTATGTGATTAATGCCCAGCTTAGGAATCACGGGTCTTCTTAGACACCTATTCTTAATTCTCAGCATTCAAAGAAAACACTTTAGAGAAAATAGTTCCTGAAAGCCCAGGCAGGGTTTTGCACATTGCCCCAAGGATAAATGAACTCTGCCTTTTCTTTGACCCACCCCCCCCCCCACAACTTGGGGTAGGGGGACTTGTCTCCCGGTCCTGAAAAGTCTATACTTCTTTCCTGGCCCTGAGGAACTAGCTGCCTACGTGGAGCTCCCCAGTATCAGCGGGACCCTACCCTCACCTGGCTGTGTGACCTCTGCCCGTACCCACTGCCCCTCACCAGCCCTGTGGTTTCCTCTTTAGGCAGAAGTAGCTGTAGGTCAATTGTTGCCTCAGACTGTGACTCAGCTCTGAATGGGGCTCTCGTCCTCATCTTCTGCCATTTGGGATCTGAGCCTTTCTCAGGTTCTCAGGCCTGGACCAGGAGCCAGTGCTATCTGGCACTGGCTTGGGAGGAGGGGTGTGGGCACAGCTGTCGAGCAGTTGCATGCTGGGGAGAACGCCTGGCAGGGTGCTGGAGCATGGCCTCTCCCATCTGTCACCTTGACTCTGCCAGTGGACTGTGAAACTGGAGTCCCTTGTAATCAAGGCAGCAGCGGGTCCCAGCACTCTGGGAACCTAATCAGGGTGGGCGCTGAGCTTGATCTATGAGACCACTGTGGGGTCCTCTGCGTCCCCCCCACCTGGCCCATGCGTTCCTGATCCTGACCTGACGGTCACTGGATCTTCCTTTTTGATGGTTCAAAGCTGTTTTCCAGGCTGGAATTCTGAGTGCTAGGTTCCCTTCCCACCCTAATTCCTCAAGCACTTTGAGGCCCATCTTTCCTTGAAGTAGACCCCAAGTTACTGGTGAGACAGGAATAGGAGCTCAGGGAAACAGGCTGGGGAGTCTTCAGACAGCCCCTGACATCTCAGTTCCCGTATCCTCTCTCAGCCCTGCTGTGGGCAGTGGTGATGGAGGGTGCACCCTGAGTCCTTACTTGTGTTTCCCCAGGAGAGCATACTCACCTCAAATCACCCCCAAGATGTGCCTGCTGGAGTGGTGCCGGAGGGAGAAGCTGGCACAACCCGTGTATGAAACAGTGAGTTCCCGGCTGAGGCCTGCCTCGCAGTGCTCTTACCACCTGTGCCATCACCCCCAGACACCACTGCTTGTACCCTCCACTTTGCCCTGTGTGGTATGCAGAGGTTATAGTTGTTGATGGCCCCTTTCCTTGGCAGTGGGCCTGTTACCTCATTCTGGCCAATTTCGTAAAACTGAACTAGGCACTGAAATTCGGGGGCTGCTTGGGCCAGTGGTGTTGCTGAGGTAGAAGTTTCTCTGGAAAGAGCCAATTAGCTTAGGAAGGATGCTCACATTTAAAAGTTAGACAGACAGACACTTAAAAGTTAACCAGGTCTTGCCCAGTGGGGTACAGCACTGGGCCCCATACATGGGCCCCTGGGAGGAAGGACAGTCTTCGCTCATCACCTTTGGTGGCCATGACCGTGCCTTTCTCTTCTGACCTACAAGCTTTAACTTTCTTGTGTCCTCCTCTGCCAGAGTGACTTTCCTAAAACTAAGCTGAACTCTATGTGGTTCCCTAGTTCAAATCCTTGTCAGCTCCCTAGCGCCTTTGGGGTCAAGCCCTAATACTTCAACACAGAGCACGAGACACCTCACCCTCCCACGCCCTCTAACTTGCTTCAGGTCTCATCAGCTCAGCTCTCCATCCAGCCACATCACCTGCTCGTTCAGCCAGGTGTCCCTGAGCCCCATCCTCGCCACCCCTTTGCCATCTGATGAACTGCCCCTCATTTGAGGGGACCTAGACCATCCAAATGTCACTAGGAGTAGAAGCTTTATAGTCACGTGCAACTAACTGTTCTGGTGGCCCTTTGCTTAGGTCCATGACAGAATTCCTGACACACAGGGATGCCATTGTGTGCATCAGCCTTTCTTCCCTAGCAGAGGCAGCAGCACTTCTGCTGGGGAAGAGCATGTGACACTCAGGTAGCTTTCATTTGATTAGGTGGGAACTGCCTCCCTTTATCTGCCTTCAACTTGATCCTGGCAGGTAGGCCTCTGGGGCTTATTGCCCTAGCTATCATGCAGCCATCCCTGCTTCCCTTGCTCTCTGTGCACCAGGTTCAACGCCCTCTGGATCGCTTCTTCTGCTCAGTGGTCACTGTTGCTCAGCAAAAGTACCAGTCCACCTTGTGGTAAGTTTGCTCATCAGCGGGCTTGAAGCTTAGGATGGGAAGCCTGAATCCAGTATTGGCCTGGGAGGGTAAGGGGTGGTATCCCTGGTCTCTGACCCCTTTCTCAGTTTTGTTAAAACCTCTGCCAAGGGTGTGTCGAGGCAGGCCTTCCAGCTTCTGGTTCTGTAACCAGCCTGCCTGCTGGCCGGCCTCACTACCCCCTGCCTCCCTCATCTGCCCAGGGACAAGTCCAAGAAACTGGCGGAACAGGCTGCGGCTATCGTCTGTCTGCGGAGCCAGGGCCTCCCTGAGGGTCGGCTGGGTGAGGAGAGCCCCTCTTTGCACAAGCGCAAGCGGGAAACTCCTGACCAAGACCCTGGGGGACCCCAGGCTCAGGAGCCAGCTGTGCCTGGGGAGCTGTGCAAGAAGCCCTTTGTGGCCTTGGGAAGTGGTGAAGAAAGCCCTCTGGAAGGCTGGTGACCACTGGCCCTTCCCTGGTCACCCCTTGCATGGGCTTGGCCCTTATATGACGGTGGGTGCAGAGCATGAACCACTTGCCACTGGACATTTTGCTGACCCTGCCTGGCAAGAGTTAAAAGGACCTGGCCTAGGTCATCAGCCTGGAGCACAGGCCATGGGGGCCCAGGGTGCCCAATTCTCTTGGCGGGTCAGAAGAAGGCCTACATTCCTAGCAATGTCAGTATTTTCTTTGAAAACAGGAGCTTTTCAGGTGCCACCTCCCCAACCTGACATTGGTACAGTGCAATAAAGATACCCCCACCCTTACCCTCGGGTGACTGCTCCAGCCTTGGGCATCTCTCACATGGGCTGATGTCCTGGCATAACTATCCTACTCTCACCCTTTGCGCAGAGCTGGAGCTTCTTAAGGCCTGTCCCCTGCCCAGTCTTAAGGATCTGGGTGGGAAACGGGGTTGGGTGTCCTCTTTGATGCTCACTGTACTTGGGCTGACCCAGATGGCCCAGGAAAGCCCATTTCTACCATGTAAACTGAGGAAGGGCTTACAAAATTGAGGCACTGGCCATCAATTCATTTTCCTGCCTAGCGGTGATAAGGAACCTGGGAAATGAATATGTGGTGTCCCATTAAGGGACCAGCTCAGGTGACGGGGGTCCTGGGTCTTCTCCCCACCCCCTGATCTCCGACCCCATGAGGTGCCCGAATCTGGAGGCTGCTGATGACAGCAAATTGGGGCCCTTGCAATTGCCTGCCCACACCACTGTCCCTCCCTCACCCCCCCTCCCTTGTGGCCCGGAAGGAAGTGGCAGATTCTCTTTAATTTCCTCCTGGCAGTGAGAAGCAAACAAACGGCTACCACAGGCTACCACATCTCATGGGGCCTCCCCCGCTTACTGGGAGGGGCCGTCTGACCAAAGGTCCCTGCCCTGCACCACCGCCCCCGCCCCCGCTTCCTCCACGGTAAACATGCTGCCGCTCCTCCCCTTTCCAAGCTCTGTTGAGGGGGGGATTCCCCTCTGGGCCAAGGCGTGTGCCTTCCATCTCCCAGGTCAGGCCCTTATGCCAGCCGGCAGCTCGTGGCCCTGCCAGCCTGAGTCAGGGGTTTGACAGGTGAGGTGACTCTCTGGGTCCTGGAACTGCCCCTTCCTGCACCTACACTTGCTTTTCTGTGTGCCGATCAGAATACCTGCCAGTGGCCTCACGGATCCCATTGCTGTCTGACCTTGGGCAAGTCACTTCTGTACTCTCTGCACCCAAGGCCCCACTGAGAGTGGAATCGCTGTTCTGAGGCTGGTGGGAGGATAGAAGACTGCATCAGATGTGCCCTGTGTGGCTGCTGGAGTCACTCTGTGCTAAGGCCGCCGTAACTTCCCAGACGAGTGCTTCTGCAGACAGGGCTCCGCCTAGGTTCTAGTCAGGCATGTTTTAGTCTCCACCATCAAGCTTTAGCCACAATTTGTTGGGTTTTTCTTAAAACTGTCTCCGTTAAAACACCCCCTTTCCTTCCCACTTTGACTGGAACAGGGCAGAGAGTCCCTAGTAGCCCCCAGACATCCTGAGCCGGACAGAACTAGTGGGAGGACCGCCAGGGGCCAGGCACCGAGTCTTGCTGTCCACTTTCCTGCTGGAACCGACCTCTGTCCTGAGGCTTTTTCTCCCACAAGTGTGTTTCCCCTTCTCTGGCAGCGTCCCCTGGGTTGTGGGGAAGGAGAGGCAGTACTAGAGGTCTGCTGATAAGCTGGGGGCTGGGGTGGGGTGCAGGGATGTCAGAGGGCCCAGGAAAAGCAGTGGGGAGAGCATCATTTATAGGGTCACAGGAAGGGAGGAGCTAGTAATGGAACCATGACTGAGGTGGTCTGGCAAAGGTCCTGGTTGAATTTGATGTCCTGCAGTGGTTTCATTTTAGCACACTTCAGTGACCCCTCCCCTGGTCTCAGCACGGCCTGCCTGAGACCTGGGACAGACTGGGAGGGCCAAGTGAGATCTGAAAGCTCTGCCCACGGTTCTCCCCATGCTCACCTCAAACTTAGATACCCAAACCTCTCTGAGCTGGAAGTCACAACTCCTACCTATCCATTCCAGCCACCTTGATTGAGGTGCATCACATTTTGGGAGCAAAATGGGGTTTGAGATGCACACAGTGGGAGGGATGAATAAGGCAGGCTGGTCTGAAAGCCACAGCAAGAAGCCTGGACTTTATGTAGAGGTGAGGAGGGATCTCTTAGCCTGCACTCTTAGTTCCTTGTAGGTGTCACCCCTGCTCAGAACTCTTCCACGGCTCTCCACTCTCCTCTGGAGCAAGTCCAAACTCCTCAGCCTAGCATCTGGGACAAAGTGCTGACCCTGTCTTCTTGGCTCTCTGTGCTGACTTCAGCAACTAACTTTTCTTCCGTTGTTGTTGGCTGGTCTGAGCATCTCTGCCCATATTGGGATTCACTCAAGGGTAGTCCTTGTATCCCCTATGGCAAGCCTTTGTTGGGGGCAGTGTCAGTGTGTGTGGGAAGATAGGCACACAAGAATTAAACAAGGGCTTGTGGAAAGTGAGGGGTGTGTGTGCCTAAACTATGACTTTCCTCCAAGGCTCCTGTTTCCCTTACTGTGGAACAGGGGGGCTGTGCTGGGCTGGGCTGAGTGATACCATCCCAGAAACTCAGAGGGCTTAGGAAAGCTTTTAACATTGGGGGCTCATGGGCAGGCTTGTGGCAACTGATGAAAGAGATGGCTTTCCCTAAATCTCAGGCTTGGCTGGCATTTCCACAGGAGAGAGGGTATATAGGGACCCACACAGTCCTTTCTAGTAGTTCAGCCCACTCAAGGGTTCTGTCTGCAGCAATAGTCTCCTGGGCCTCCTGGTGTCACAGGACTCTCAGAAAGCTACAGGTGGGCTGGATGGCCTCCTGCCATCTAAGAGGCTTCAGAGCTGGTCTAAAGCAGAGCTCATGGGGAGAGTCTTGGCCTTAGCCGAGGGTGTGTGAGGGTGGAGAGTGTATAGTGGGATGTGTGTGTGTGTGTGTGTGTTTGTGTGTGTGGCAGGCTCCTTGCAGCCTACAGAGCTCCGAACCATTGCTGCTGTCAGTGTCTACCCTGCTGTCGGTGTCTACCCTTACTTCAGCTCTGATCACTCTCAATTAGACTTCTCAGTAAATACTTCCCCTTCTGAGTGTTCTCCAGGTGCAAGTGACTATAGATGCATTATGGATCATTTGATGAATGGGGGGATTTTTAAGCTGTCTGCAGGTTCTGGGTTCCTTCCCAGCAGTGGGTCAGGCAGACCCAGGATCTACCTCTTGTCTTTACCCTTGCCTGGCTGACTGAGCCTAGACCTGGTTGAGATAAATGTATGTCTGGGAGGCAGAAAGGCTAAATGAAGGTTCATTTTTCCTTCCAGATAACCCTGGGAGGTATGTGTAGGGACAGGGTGATACATCCTAAAACTTATTTTATGGGGAGGAAGAAGTGAGCTGGCCAAACTTCTGGGAACTTTTACTATACTGGGGACATATTACATGTGGTAATAATTGGCATGCCAGCCATTTGTCTGTGGCAGAAGACTGCAAAGTAGGTGGGACCATTTGGCCTCTAAGTTTCACACTCTGGCCATCAAGGCTGGAGATATTTTGAAGGCAAGGCAGCTTATTGGGAAGATGTTCCACCCACCTAGTGCCCTGTTCTCCCTTTCCTTGGTGACTTATCTTGTGCCTCTAACCATCCCTTTGCCCAGTTCCATCCAGTGATTCATCCAGAATTCTTAATTCTGAATATGGAAGTCCCCAGCTCCAAGCCTTTCCATGGCTCCCTACTGCCCTCAGGATAAAGTCTAGAACCCTGCTGTGGCCTGCAACAATGTGCCATCCCTCTAGCCTTACCTTTGACTTCTGCTCACTGCAGGTGCTTTCTGGTTTTCAAGTATGGAAATTTGTTCTCTGCCTGGAACCATCTTCCTCACCTTTAGCCCATCTCTGCAATTCCTACTTAGCCCTGTGGAGGGATTGTGAACCCTCTCCAAATTCCTGGCATAGTCCTAATAACTACAAAGTGATTATAGATGTGTTAGCCTCCTCTTCCCTACTCCTGATGGAAGACTAATTTACCCCCGTCCCAGGGTCTACCACAGGTCTGGGTACAGAGTACAGGGCAGGAAAAGTTTTCTGACCTCAGGAATGAACCAATCCAAGATCAACCTGCCCTGGACGTTTCACTGTCCTCCTGACCCAAGGCCTAGTTGGGATCCTCCCCTCCGCGAGTCCTCCCAGGGGCTTTTTGTGGGTAGTGCGGGATGTGTTTGGGTCATTGCACTTGCACCCAAGTCTCTGAGACAGCACCCGGTGTTCCTCTGGCAACGCTTCTGTGGATGCTATGTCCTGTGGGGCCTGGGGCTAGGGGAGTCTGTCACAGCCTTCTCTCCCAGCTCCCGGTCCACCCTGTGCCTTGGAGGAGCCTTTAGTAAACAAGCTAGGCTCAGTGTCCCCGGGCACGAACTCCATCACAGGCCCCTGGAGGAGCCGTCTTGGGTCGTCTCTTGGGGGCGAGAGGGGGCAGGGAGGGAGACTAGCCCGTCTGGGAGGGGCCGGGAGCGAAAACGGTTCATCCCAGTGTCACTTCCTCCCCGAAGCCAGCCACTGAGTTCGGGCAGCACGATCCCTGCCGCTTTCATGGATATGCGTCGGGATGCTGAGGTCACGGCACACTTTCCCGTTCGGAGAACTCGATTTCCAACAGGGGGCCAACCTTGCCGGCTGGGCTTGCTGAGGTCTCCAACGCGCCAGCTGTCCTCCCAGGAGCAGCTGGTGGGCCGACCCCTGGGGGAGACAAAGGGGCTGCCACTAGGGCGCGGGCCCCGCCCGGCAGGGGTGGGTCTGCAGCCTCCGCGAGCTCGGGCTCCACTCGCACCCGGCTCTCTCGTCTCCTCCCCAATTTAGTGGGAGCCTCGGTTCAGTCTCCGCCCCCGGGAGACTCCGCCTGTGGGGTGGGGGAGGGTCGGGGTGGGGGATGAGCGCGAGTGGAGTTCACCTTCCGGGGCCCTCACACCTTCCCTAAACCCAACTGTCAGGACTAACTCCGCGGACGCACGTCACCAAACCCATAAAGCCCAGGCCCCGGGCGCGCCTTCCTCGACGTGTGCTCCGCCCCGCGAGCAAGCGGCCAGCTCCGATTGGGCGGCCGCGCACTCCCCAACCCGTTTAGAGAGGGCCGCGGGCCCACATCCGGGCGCTGGGGCCTGACTTAGAAGTGGAGGGAATAGAGGGGGAACTACAACTCCCAAGAGGCAGCGGGGCTCCGCGTTCGCACGACTTCCTGCTCCGGGGGAGGGAGCCGCGCGTAGGCCGGTGGGGGTGGGGCCGTCGGTCTAACCCGCGGCGCCGGCGGCCTATGGGCGGCCGGGTCGGAGGGGAGCGCGGCGGGGGGCGGGCCCGGGCGCGCGGCCGTGCGCGGGGGCGCGCCGGCGGCGGCGGCAGCGGCTGTGGCGGCTGTGGCGGCGGCAGAGGCAGTTGGGGGGCGGGGAGTCTCGGCTGAGGCGTCCGCGGCGGCTCTGGCAGTAGCGGCTGGCAGCGGCGGCGGCTCCTAGCGTGGCTCGGCGTGGGGCCAGCTCCCGAGCTCGGAACCAAGCGCCCGGGGTCGCGGTCCCCGCCCGGAAAGTTTGCAGCGCAGCCGCGACCTCCCGGCCGGCGCGGCCCGGCATGAAGCGGCGCTGAGGAGCCGCCGCCGCCGCCGCCGCCGCCGCCTGAGGAGGAGCCGCAGACCCGGGCCACGCCGATGACTACTGCAAACTGTGGCGCCCACGACGAGCTCGACTTCAAACTCGTCTTCGGCGAGGACGGGGCGCCGGCGCCGCCGCCCCCGGGCTCGCGGCCTGCAGGTGGGTGCCGGGCCGGGCGGGACCGCGGAGCGCCGCCGCCGCGCGCGCCCCTCCCTGGCTCCCGGGCCGAGCGGCCGGGCCCGGCGTGTGGGGAGCGCGGCGGGGCGGCCGCGGGGCGCGCGCGGCTCCTCGGGGTCGCGGCGACGTGGCCGCGGCCGCGGGCTTGGCCCGGGGCGACCCCGCCGGGAGTGCGGCTCCGGCGCGCGGCCGGGGACGCCGGGCGGGGAGGCCGAGGGTCGGGGCCGCTGCCCGGGTGGCGCCCGCGCGCCCCGCCGAGCCGGCCCCGGGGAGACGCCCGCGGCGGCGCGACCGCGCGTGGCCCCGGGGCGGCTCTCGGCCGTGCGGCCGTCGGGGGCGGCCGGGGTCCCGCGCTCGGGGTGCGCGGCCGGCGGGCGCGGCTGCCGCGGCGGCGCGTGAGGGTCTCCCCGGGCGGCTCCGGCGGGGCTCGCCGAAAGCGGGTGTCGTCCCCTGAGCAAGTTGTCTGGGAAGGTTTAAAAAAAAAAAAAAAGTGGGCCGCCTTTTTCGTAAGCCTCCTGGAAAGTTCTGGAAGCCCGTTTTTAGTTTAAGGAAGCGCTCCCCTCCGCAGATGTCTGAGGGGCGCCGGGAGCCGGGCGCGCGCTCCCTCCCGCTCTGGGTCGGCCCCCTCGGGAAGGAGCCGCGGCGGCGGGGCCGGTTCGTTCGGTTCGCGCTCCCGGGACACCTGCGGGCGGGCGGGCGGGCTTCAGGCAGGAGACCAGACTCGCGCCTGTTGCTGCTTTCTGGGTGTCGGGGGGATGCTTCACGCTCGCGTTGCTGCTCGGCGGGCTTCTGCGGCGTCGCCGCGTTGGAAAACTTGGGAACGTGAGGCGCGGGGAGTCTCCGAGGTCTCCATCTCTCCGTCCAGCCTGTGCATGTGGGCGTCCCTCTCGGCCTCGGGACTCGCGCCGTGGACCCGCCGGCCGCGTTCATTTCAGCTTCGCTGACATCGTTTAAGCGCCTGACCTCATTTGAGGAGCCGTTGGGTGTCTTGTCGGGTTACAGAGGGTGCGCGGGGGACGCTGACCCCCAGAGGGCGGGGGACGCGAGGGCCGAGGAGACGGAACCCGGGCGGCGCGCTCTGTCACTGAGGTGAAGACGGCAAAGGGCGTCTGTGGCGAGGGGCGCCTGGAATT
The DNA here is from genome assembly GCF_014898055.3 of Talpa occidentalis. Classification (NCBI taxonomy): domain Eukaryota; kingdom Metazoa; phylum Chordata; class Mammalia; order Eulipotyphla; family Talpidae; genus Talpa; species Talpa occidentalis. Next base: position 7,012,867 of record NW_023601754.1, read on the forward strand.
GTACTTCGGTTGTTGCGACTTAACGGTGAAAACGGTCTCTAAACCCTTGACGATGTCAGCAAGCGTATGTTGTGCGCACACTTGGTCAGAGCACGTTATAGACCAACTCTGTGATTCTTGGTTGTAAAGGAGTGAGGGAAAAAAAATGTCTTCCAACTTGGTCATTATTTAAGACCCCATGGAGCAGGTGAATGTTTCGGTTAGGCCATCAGTAAGGCGAGGTGCTGATGGAAGCAGAAGAGAAAGTTATATTAAGAATGGAAATTCTCTGATTGCATTAGCAGAGATAAAAATTTTAACTTGTGTGCTCAGTTATTAGGGGAAAAAAATCTACAGTCAATAAAGATGTTAACCAGGCCTCCCTGGTGGCGCAAGGGGTTAAGACACAACCTGTGAAGCCCTCCTCAGCCACTGCAGCCCGAGTTCCATCCCAGCCGGCGAGGGTCTCACATGGCATGGCAGACTTCTCCTCAGTACTGTATTTCACTCAGTCTGCCCGTTCTGCTCCCCACTCTGTCTCTGGTAAATTCTCTCACTCCCTCCCCCCAACTCTGGCCTGTACCCCAGTTCTTGCATGAATAAATAAATACATCTTTAAAAAATAATAAAGATGTTAGCCAATATGGGTAATAAAGGAGTATCATCATGTAAGTCAGACTCATGTGTGCATCCAAAATCTTAAATAACATTTAAAAGCTATTAAAACAACTTCTAAGAATTGATTTTTCCACTACACACACACAAAATTCCACTTTGATATTAGAATAGTTCTGGGAGTTAAGGCTTGAAACTTGATAGGTAGCAAATTCTTAAAGCTAACAGTTTTATGATTAGAAAGTCCACTTTAAAATACTCTAGTAGCTATTTTTTTAAAGTTGTTTTTTTTTTTTAATTACAGTGAAATGCCAATGGCAAACCATTTTAAAGTAATGATTCAGTGGCATTTGTTGAATTCACAGCATTGTGCAACCACCACTTCTGTCTAGTTCATTTTCTCACCCTGAAAGAAACCCATTAAGGGGTTGCTCTTTATTCTCCCTCACTCCCTTCCAATCCCTGGCAACCCTGTCTCTAATCTGGGATCTGTCTCTGTGGATTTACCTATTCTGGATATTTCATAGAAATGGAATCATGTATTTTTGTCGTTCATTCATGTTGTAAAACATGTCAGTAGTTCATTCCTTTCTTCACTGAATCTTCTATTGTATGTATCCCCCAATTTGTTTATCTGTTTATCCATTGATGGACATTTGGGTTGTTCTTGCCTTTTGGCTATTTTAAATAGTGCTGCTATGGACATGTAGCAGTTATTCTTCAAATTCTTTTGAAAAAAATTTTCCAAATGATTTGTTCTCAAGGTTCATGTTAGTCTCATAGTTATGAGTTGTAATTTGAAGGAATAGAATAATTGACATGCGTTTAGGATGATACGTTTCAATGAGGTGGGTTGTAATAACAATTGCTTGGTATAATTCAGATCAGTATTGGGTTTTATTCCTGTGTTTACTTGGTTTTGGGTTCTCTTTCCTCTCTGGAATGGAAGTTCTGTGAGGGATGGGAGAGTATGTTAGTATGTTGTTTGTCGTTGTATTGTCAGTGCTTACCACAGTACCGTTAACAAAATAGGTACCCAATATTTATTGAATTAATGATAATACATACTGCTTAAGTTTTGGGCTAGTTTTTTTTTGTGGTAGAGGAAGTTGGTGAGACTTGTTTCAGTTCTTTGGCTTTTACTGGTCGTTTCCATAAGACTGCAGATCTTGGTAATTTCGTGTTGCAGTTGTTTTCCATTTCTCTAAAGGTTTGAGAGTATTTGAATCACATCTAAATTTCGTACAGGAGAAGAATTTTGGAAAATGTTTAGATGTGTAACAGGAAAAGGGGAGGTTCCAGGGAACTAATTGTTTTGAAGTTCCTTTCTATTAAAGTCCATGTGTTTTGTCTTAATGTGGTGGGTGGCAGAACCTATTTAGTGCAGGCAAGTTTGGGGATTCTGGGGGCCCTTTCTCCCTGTCCTGTAACAGATGGAGGGGTGTAGTGAATGGAGACAGAGGATTTTAGGAGCTGAATTTAGTGACTGTCCTAAGCAAACTTGTTCAAGGGCAAATTAGATGATTTGAGTTGCACTTGATAATGTTGTATATGTTTGTGACTGACTTTTTAAGATTATTGTTTCATGAGGCATTAATTTTTTCCATTAAAGAAAATTAAAGATGCTAATCTTTAGTTTTTTTTTTTAAGTGCTAGCTTTGATTTTTCCAGTTGGAAATGAATCAAACTATTTTGTAAGCTTTCTTTTAATATCTAACTTCAAATTGAGTTTATATCTCAATTGTAAATAGAAAATTTTAAGTTGGTGTTTAATATGTTTCATTAACATTATTTGACGTTCTATAAGAGCAGCTTTTAGTGGGCCTGCCTGGAGGGGGAAGGGGTTAAGTCTCAGCACTATGAAGCTATCCTCAGTCACTGCACCACAAGTTCGATCCCCCCCATTATATCTCATTTAATTTGATGTTTTTAATAATCTTTACTTTTCAAATTCAGAGTTTCATTTCTAGAATTTTTTCATTACTAAATACTATTTTATTTTTTTTAAGATTGATTTATTTAAGCATACAAGAGCTGGGGCACAGGCCAGAGATGTGGGGGGGGGTTTGGGGGGTGAGAGGATCCACCAGAGACAGAGTGGGGAACAGAACAGGCAGACTGACTGAAATACACTGCTGAGGGGAGCAGCGAGCGAGACAGGAGAGGCCTGCTGTGCCATGCGGGTTTCTCCCTGGCGGGCCGGGGATCGAACTTGGGCTGCAGAGGCTGTGGATGCTTCATAGTGCGGTGCTTCACCTGTTGCGCCACCAGGGAGGCCCAGAAATACTGACTTTTTAGTCCAAATGAGAGTCCTAGGGAGGAGTGTGTACTAATCTGTGTATGGTGTTTTTATCTGCTGCTTTTTATTTTTTATTTTTTTTTTTTTATAGAGGCATGCTTTATTTATTTGTTTGCTGGTTTGTTTGTTTGTTTTGTTTATACATGCACTGGGTACAGTCAGAAGCGCGGGAGGGTGAGAGAATTCACCAGAGCCAGAGCGGGGAGCAGAGCAGGCAGAAGGACCAAGGTACACTGCTGAGGGGAGCAGCGGGCAGCAGGAGAGGTCTGCGCGCCATGTGGGACCCTCCTCCGGTGGCCGGGGAGCAGCCGGGGATCGAACCGGCGCCACAGAGGCCGCGGGCAGCTTCTCAACCCAGCGCTCAACCGCTGCGCCACCGGGGAGGCCCTATCTGCTGCTTTTTAAAAAAATACATATAATATGCATTTTTTTGGGTAAGGAATTTACTTCATGATATGTGTAAGTTTGTCAGATATTATTTTAAAACACAACTTTTTTCGTATATAAAGTTAAGAAACTTTTCTAGATTTATTTTCCTACTCTTTTTTTTTTTAAAGATTTATTTATTTATGTATACAAGAGCTGGGGTACAGGCCAGAGGTGTTGGGGGTGTGTGAGAGGACTCACTGGAGACAGCGGGGAACAGAACAGGCAGACTGACTGAAATACACTGCAGAGGGGAGCAGTGGGCAAGGCGGGAGAGGTCCGCGGTGTCAAGAGAGTAGCTCCCTGGCTGGGGATTGAACACGTGCTGCAGGGGCTGCAGACAGCCCCATAGGCTGCATCTCAACCCTGTCGTGCCACCAGGGAGTCCCCTATTTTCCTACTCTTTATAATATTTTCATTTTGTATAATGTTTGAAGATCTGATTTATTTAGATAATTTCATTTTCTCCTTTGTCAGTTTTTATTGGTCATTTCTAGTCAGGTTTTTTTTTTTTTAATCTTTTGTTAAAAAGATAATATACTTAACACTCTTAGTACCGTCCTTCATCATGTGGTTCTCTCTCAGCAATGGTGTTTAATATTTCTTAACTACCACAGAGAGACTGATAATAGGTTATTTTTTTCTTCTTCCTCTTTCCTAGAGCCTTTTCCCTGTAGTAAACTAAAACATTGAGGGGCAGATTCAGCTCTAGTCATTTAAATTTTACTTAGATAAGTTGGAGTATTTGTTTCCAGACATTTTTATCTTATCCTCTTCATTCTACTATTATTTTCAATGTTACCTTTCTCATATCTTCAATAAATATAAATACTGAAGGTGTTCGACTCTTAATTGATCTTGTATTTCTTGAATTGTCACTCACTATAGTGTAAAAGATGGTTGCTTTGCTAACCATACTAAGTATAGTTGGATATTTAAATCAGTATGAAAAAAAGGGAAGTTGTATGGTTTCCTGTAGCAATGTAATGATGTGTTTGTATAACTCATTAGGTACTGTAAAGGAGTTGACTGCTGCTGAGCTTTTAATTTCATACTATACATACATCAGCTTTTACTGTAGACTTGAATGCAGTGAGAATATGCTTGACTTTTTCACTTGGAAGAATAACTTCAGGTTCTGTTTCTTTGACACTTTTCCTATTAGGGGTAGAGGATGCTCCTGGGAGTATTAGCAGAAGCTTGTGATGGAGATTACTCAATGTGTTTTAGTAACTTGGGGGGGGGAGGGGGGGGGAATCGAGCAGCAAAAATTTCAGTGTTTTATTGTTTTGTTAAAGCTTGGTTATTTATGAAAGCATTGCTTTGCCTGCATTTTCTTTGTTTTTTTTTATTTGCCAATACAGCAGGACTATTTTGGCATATATTTTAAACTGTTAGCACAAGTAATACTGTAGTAGTTTTGTTACAGAGCAGCCCGGATATAAAACGGGTTGCTTGGCTGTGGGTCCTCACCCGCGTGCTTAAAAAGGGACTTATTAATACTCCACTGCAGGCACACACAAACGGTTTCTTTCCAAGGGAAGGGGAAATGAGGAAATGTACAACTCAGGGAGAAAATAGGGAAATAAAATCTTAAATGCGTCCTACCGGATCCGCCAACCTGGAAACCCAATGGCACTCTGAGACCTGCGAGCTGGCGGAGATCCAAAAGGGTCCCCCCAAGGCCCACGTGTCTGGTTTTTATACCAAACCTGGCTGCTTAATTCCACCCTCAGGTTCCAGCAACTTTCCCTTTGGTGGTGACGGGATTTGTCTTTCCCAATGTCCTGATGGCCTAGGTCTGCAGTGGGGGTGGAGTCCACAAAGCCTGCATGGAATTAGCTCAGGACATCCTTTCCCCCTAACAGTTTTATTGTGATATAAAAAAATAAAAACTTGGATATTATGTGCATGATCAAGAATTTGTGGAGGTCTAGTAAGGCTAGTTTCAGGCATTTCAAATATTAATTCAGGGTAAGTTGTAGCATCAACTTACTGTGACTTGCCTTTTTGAGGCAACCAGTGTATTTTATCTAAAATCAGATGAAGACCTAGCTAAAGCTGTTTTTGTGTTTTGCTCTATGTTTATTTTTTCAATGACATATGATCATAAGTACATTTTGGGTAAGAAAAATGCATTTTTTTCCCCAGAAGAGGTCATAATAAAATACTGATATATAAAATGGAAACTTCTTAGGAGAAGGTAATTTTTGTTACTGATAGTGTGCACTTTCCTTATTTTTTGATTAGTAGATGACTCAATACGGTGATGTCTTACTTTAAATAAGAGGTGGAGTTGAGGAAGCCTCAATACAGTGAAGTCAATCGAATTACTCTTGATAGGAAATCTGAGTCGCTTAAGCCTCATTTGATAGTAAGCTGTAGTTCACAGCAGTAACATAAATAAGGGAGGTGTTGTCTAAAGTTGTCCTGGTGGGTCAGGGGAGTAGACACAGACGACTTGGCAGTAGGCCTGGCTTCTAAAACAAAATCCAAGTCATCAAATTTGCCCAGGCATGCCATATGAGGTTCAGGTAACAGTGGAATTTAAGAGGAGTTTGTTGAGAAAGGCTTAGAGTCAAGCGCCTGCAAGCTTTTTTAACAAATATAATTTAACTCAAATAGCATGGGTCTGCGTATATTTCAGCTCTTGTGGTAATGTTTATGTAATTAAATTGCTTAACTCTCACCAGTTTACCTGAATTTGGTAAAATTTACAAGAGAGGAATAATTGGATTGGTAAGATTTGTGTAGCATAACCTATGAATTGAAAGCTGAAACATAGTTGTTGGGATCTAGTTAATATATTGGTCTTCCTATGTGTAAAGGAACTACATGTCTATGAAAGCCTGAAAAGGCCCATATACACTGCCAAATTACTTGAAAGCTTTGTTTTCCTACAAACTGTGACGTTTCAGTATGTCTAGTGTTACATTAGCAGATGAGAGTTTTAATATTTTAAAATGTTTTCAGTGTGTTGTTTTGTTTTTTGTTAACTTTTCTTAATTTTGTGCTACCTTTTCATCAGCTTTACTGTTTTAAGTAGGATATAAGATATAAGCTCAAAATCTGGTTAATTTCAGGTTAACCTTTTCTTTGTATACTTTTTTTAAAAATTTTTTTAAAGATTTATTTTTATTTATTTATACAAGCACTGGGTACAGTCAGAAGCGCAGGAGGGTGAGAGAACTCACCAGAGCCAGAGCGGGGAGCAGAGCAGGCAGAAAGACCGAAGTACATTGCTGAGGGGAGGAGTGGGCAGCAGGAGAGGTCTGCGCGCCACATGGGACCCTCCATCGGTGGCCGGGGAGCAGCCGGGGATACAGAGGCTGCGGGCAGCTTCGCAACCCAGCGCTCAACTGCTGCGCCACCGGGGAGGCCCAACCTTTTCTTTGTATACTTTTTAAGAATGATGTTCATTTGTATCACATGTAAAAATATAGCTAAAATAGTGTTTTCCATCAATGTAATCATTGCTCAGAACACTTTAATGTACTACTTGTGAGTTGTACTTAAATGCAAATATTTTTCCAATATTGCTTTAAAATATAAAAGATTATTAAATAAAAAAGACACTCAAAAAAAAAAGAGACATACAAAAATTGTTGAAGCTAGAGGATGGGTATATTATAGTATTCTTCGTACTTTTGTAAATGTTTTCAAATTTCCATAGTAAAAAATTAAAAAATGACATTCAAAAACTCTTCAAGCTTTTTAAGGTGCTAGATTAAGATAGGAAAACTGTTTACTTTTTTAAAGTGCCATTAACAGCAAGTTAGTAGGACTACTTGTTACATGTAATTAAAAAAAAAAAAACCTGGCTTAACAAATTGACAGAAGGTAAAAATTACTAGTGGAATCTCTGATTTACAAAACTCATTTCTCCCATTGATTGAACTGTATTAGCAGTGGTATGGTGAGGTGAGTTAGTGGTGTGTATAAATAGGAAGTAAACTGATGATATGCTTTTGAGTAGTCATTTTTTAATTAAAGGTACTTTCTAAGTAGCCATGCAGAATTAGAAAAATTCATCTATTGCATGGTAATATAAGGATAATGGATTTTTTTTTAAAGATTTATTTATTTATTTATACAAGCACTGGGTACAGTCAGAAGCGCAGGAGGGTGAGAGAATTCACCAGAGCCAGAGAGGGGAGCAGAGCAGGCAGACTGACGAAGTACACTGCTGAGGGGAGAAGTGGGCGGCAGGAGAGGTTTGTGCGCCATGTGGGACCCTCACCCGGTGGCCAGGGATTGAACTGGCGCTGCAGAGGCTGCGGGGCAGCTTCTCAACCTAGCGCTCAACCGCTGCACCACAGGGGAGGCCCTGGAATTTTTTGTTTTAATTTTAGTGTTTGATTGGGTTGCATGTATCCATCAGCCTAATATTAAATATTGTCAATTCACTTGAACTTTGAAATTTATGAATTGAAGTTAGAGAATGTGGATAATATAATTGATAGAACTTAACACAAATCATAAAAGTATATATTCTTTTGATTTGTAAACATTACAGAGCAAAGAATGTCTGAAATTCATGACGTTTACATCTGCGAGATCATATTGATTACTAAAGGAATATACATCTGTGAGGTCATATTGATTACTAAAGGAATATAAATTTTAACCATGTCCTTTATGTAGGAAAAGTGGGGGGAAATATAGAGAATTTTATCTAAATGTTACATATTTATTTTGGAGTCAGGGTGCCTTAATGGTACATCAGGACATGGGGCAGGAGACTCAGAGGCCACAGGGCAGCCTGTCCAGGGACCTCAAGGCAACGGTACACAAGGCAGTGGAATAGCCCTCGAGCACCGAGCAGTGCCGATGAAGTTCTCTCCTCAAAGGGCTTGACACTTAGTAGACTGGGGATAGGAGACTCTCAGCAAAGTGGCTAATCACCTCATCAGTTTCTCTTGTGGGCCTGAGAGACTTTTTGCCCGTCAATCTCCTCAGTAAAGGACTCCTCATACCGGGGGGTAATTATATAGTTGAGGGCCACCACCATGGTCAGCAGCAGGCCTGTGGGGCTGGTGTTCATGATGGCCCAGATAATTAGCTGTGCTTTCCCAGTACATGGTGTTGTCCAGAATGTTGAACTGGAACCTGGTCATTCTTGCCTCCTGAAGTAATCACCAGTGATTACTTACAGGATCCTGAAGAAATCACCAGTGAGTGTGCAGGACATTCAGAAATGTGATGTCACTACCCAGGACAAAGCATGCTAGGTGGGGAAATCTGAAGGTCTGCTCAACCTGCGAATTTTCTGTTTTCAACTTGCCACCACATTCCACAAGGGCTGATTAAAAGCAGCCACAAAGCAGAGATCCCAGGGGTCTGAGTAGCCCAGAAGCCCAGTCATAATGCAGAAGACTACCTGGTGTGCCTGTCACAGGTGGAAGCTGTGGAGCTAGAGCTACTTTTTTATTCTTTATGCAGCATAAGAGTGTTTTTATTTTTATTTTTTAAATTTTTTTAATTAATTTATTTATTTTTATTTATTTATACAAGCACTGGGTACAGTCAGAAGCACGGGAGGGTGAGAGAATTCACCAGAGCCAGAGCGGGGAGCAGAGCAGGCAGAAGGACCGAAGTACACTGCTGAGGGGAGCAGCGGGCGGCAGGAGAGGTCTGCGCGCCATGTGGGACCCTCCTCCGGTGGCCGGGGAGCAGCCGGGGATCGAACCGGCGCTGCAGAGGCAGCGGGCAGCTTCGCAACCCAGCGTTCAACCGCTGCGCCACCGGGGAGGCCCATAAGAGTGTTTTTAAAAAATATTTTTAAAGATTTATTTTTATTTATTTATGTATACAGGAACTGGGGTATAGGCCAGAGGTTCAGGGGGCTAAGAAGATTCACCAGAGACAGAGTGGGGAGCAAAACAGGCAGATCTACCGAAATACACTGCTGAGGGGAGCAGTGGGCGAGACAGGTCTGAGCAGCTTAAGAGTTTTAAAGAAACTTGATGTTTCCTCTGGTAGCAATACGTCTTCATAGTTTTCACTTCCTTTCAGTAAATTGTCAGTAAAAATGACATTCAGTGGCACAAGGGGTTCAGTCTCACTCAGCACTGTGAAGCTAGTCACAGCCACTGCAGCACGAGTTCAATCCCCGGCTAGGGAGCTGACCCACATGGCACAGCAGACCTCTGTCTTGCCCACTGCTTCCCTCACAAGTGTAGTCAATCTGCCTCTTCTGGTCCCCACTCTGTCTCTGGTGAGTCCTCTCACCCCTTCCCCTGGCCCCCCGCACCTCTGGCCTACCCCCCAAGCTCTTGTATGCATAAATAAACAAAATTAAACTGAAAAAAAAAAAAAAAAAAAAAAAGACATTCAGGGAAAAATTGCGTCCAGAAATTGTTGAAGCTAGGTGATACATGGGCATTCGCTAGTATGTCCTCTCTGCTTTGTTTGAAAACTTTCATACTACAAAGTTTGAAACCATTTGACCATGTGCTGAGAAAGAAATATATTTTGTGTTTTAATCTAGCTTACACAGATACAGTTATTCACAGAAAACTGTATTAAACAGTATTAAAAAGTTGTTAGTCTCTACCTTCAGTTTGAAAAACACAGCTCTGGAAAATGGTTTCATTGTCCTGATTATATCAAAACTGAGATTATGAGATATTCTTGTTTTCCAAGTCATATTTCCCATATCTGTAGTTCTTTAATGCATTCCTTAATTTTTTTAAATGAGTTAACTTAGTGCTTTCTTTTTTGCTGGACAAATTGCTTAAGTTTTGCCACTTCCTGAAAATGAGTTGTATCTCTCCCTTTCTCTCTGCTCTCTGGCTAGAGTACAGTTTTGGTCACCTTCTGTTTGGATTTGCATAATTTTCTCTTCAGATTTTATCCCCAGATTCAGTTTTGAAAGTCACAGCCAAGGTTATTTTTGATTTCTGCTCCTTCATATCTGTCTGTAACCTGCTGCCTCAATATACTGGTCCTCTTACTGTGCTTCACCTGTTTGTATCCCTCACTTGGTACATTACTGTCAAGTTCATTAATTTTATTAATCTCTTTTTAGTTCCCATGTGAAACTTTTCCCTCTGCCCTTCTTTCTGAAGTCTGCCAACCACAAGTTGTTTCATGGTCTTTATTTTTTGTAAGACAATTTAGAAACATTATTTTGAGGTAATACTAAGCTAGGTCCTAGTTCTAGATTCGTGACTATGCTAGTTGTATGACTTTGCTAAAAAGCACAGAACAGTCTCAGATTAATTCAGTCCTTTAATAAGAGGGGAAATTGAGGTTCAAGTTGACTTGCCCAGAGTCATTTAACTAGTTAGTTGTAAAATAGAGATCCAGGACCTCTGATTCCTAGTCCTATGTTCTTCAGTAAGTTGCTTAACTTCTGCTTGAAAATTATAGTTGTTTTTGCACAGTCTGTAATTTTGGTCATTTTGTAACTTTAAAAATCTGTGTTCTGTTAGATAAATATTTAATCCAATGTTATTGAGTACCTATTAGCTGTAAGGTATTTTTATCTCTTGGTCTCCTGATAATGTAAAGAGATAGGTATTATATCCATTTTACACCTGTATGGAGATACAGATAGGTTTGATCATCTAGAAAGGAGAACAGTAGGTATTTAGATGCCGGTTTTCTGACTTGGGTTATTTCTACTGTGCCTCTTGACTCTCTACCCCCAGACAAAGTTTAAACACATATTCAGTTCTTTCCTTTGGTGAAAGATTCATGGTGAGCACATAGAATCACATCTAAATGAGCCAGGGCTTACAAATTACATATGTATGCCTATGACTAGATTTTCTGCTTTTGCCTCAAAATGGCTACTAGAAGGGATGCTTCTTACTCCTGCCTACTTTAGAAAATTTTAAATGGTCACAGTGAGACAACCAGACCAATAGAGGGTACTGCCCAGCTAACTGCCAGGTGATGTTCCAAGGTTTTTTTTTTTTGTTGTTGTTGTTTTTAAATTAATTAATTTATTTATTTATACAAGCACCGGGCACCGTCAGAAGCATGGGAGGGCAAGAGAACTCACCAGAGCCAGAGCGGGGAGCAAACAGGCACACCGATGAAGTACACTGCTGAGGGGAGAAGCGGGCGGGGCAGGAGAGGTCTGTGCGCCTTGTGGGCGAACCTGCGCAGCAGAGGCTGCAGAGGCATGCTGGCAGCCCAGCGCTCAACTGCTGTGCCACCGGAAAGGCCCTGATATTCCAAGTTTTAAGTAATGAGAATTTGGCCTTTCTCTTTGTGGACTCCCTCCCCTGTTGCCCTGATTAGCATCTGATGTGTGACCTTTGCAGGTTATTTTGCACTTCAGATTTAAAATTTAAAGCTTTTTCAGATTTGCCATTGAAATTGTCCTAAACATAAATGAGGGGGAAGTTCAGAATCCTTAAAATGCTAAATGTCTGGTTAGGGCAGTTTAAAAAAAAAAAAAAAACACATTTTGCTTTCATGTTTTCCAAAAAAGATGAGTGCTGTTTATTTCTTTGGTTGAATTTAGAACCCAGTAAAACTGCTCTACATTCTGTAGCTACTGACACTAATACACATTTTTTTTTCCTCTTGATAATTTTGATCACTTGCCATCTGCCATTTATTCTTACCTTTCAAGATCAGTACTGCCTTTTGGACTTTTCTCTGTGTACTACCTAGTTTTTCTTTATTTTTTCTTTTTTTAAGATTTATTTATTGTTTATGCACACAAGAACTGGGGTTCAGGCCAGAGGTGCAGGGGTGAGAGGATTCACCAGAGACAGTGGGAAACAGAACAGGCGGATCTACTGAAATACACTGCTGAGGGGAGCAGTGGGCGAGACAGGAGAAGTTTGCTGCGCCTTTTGGGTATCTCCCTGGCGGGAATCGAACTTGTGCTGCAGAGGCTGCGGATAGCTTCATAGTGCTGTGTCTTAACCCTTTGCACCATCAAGAGGGCCCCTAGTTTTTCTTTTTATAAAGTTATCTCTGAGCCTTACAAAGCAAAGGCAAGAAGGCCCTTTTGTTATGTTGCCTAGTAAGTATTGACTAATCACTTTTAAAGTTTTTGTTGACTTTTTATCATCTGGTTACTATTTGAAAGAAATGGTAATATTTTTAATTTTTTAGTTTAAATTTATGTTAGTTATATTTGAGATTAATATTTGTTGGGGAGAGGGAAAGAGACACACAGGCTTCATATGCCTCTTTTCTTATCAAGAATGAGGAAGTAATTTTCCAAAAGCCTACAGCAAACTTAACTCATTTCAAGTCATCAAAATTGGGTTACATTTCCTATCCTAAATTAGCCACTGGTAGAGAAGGATGAAATTATTCTTAGCCTACAAGCCCTGTTCCTTCACCAGAGGATGTGGTTCCCTTCCCCAGAAGCGTGTGGCTGCATGGGAGAGAGTGGATACATGGAAGAAAATCTGTTAGGGAGGAAGGAGAAAATGGATGCTGGAGAGGGTGAGGGAGACCAACCTTAAGAATCCTCTGCGCTTAGTAGCCACAGTATACTAGCAATTGAGGAACTTCAAAATGTAAGCATGACTTCTACAAAGTTATTTTTTCTGGCACTTTCTCTCTTGCTTTGTAAAACTCTTGGGGTGGACATGGGAGCTTATGTAAGTACAGAGAAAGATAGGAATGAAGTATGACTGGTAGGTTTTCATGAATGATAGACTTGATTCCTTGTGGGTTGGAGATGTTGGGCCCTAAATTTGCTTTCCTTGTATGATTCTAGTGGAATCAGATGGTTATACTGATATACGCAGAACATGAAGACAAAGCCATCTAGTTAAGCCAATCCTGATATATCAAAATAGATTTAGTGGTATTTAAAATGTTTTTCAAAGTTTTAAAAATTCACTTTTTGTCTTTTGCTAGTCTGAAAAGAACTAGTGTTTGTTAAATGATAAGATAGAAGGATGAAAACAAAGTAGAAACCAGATAGGAACATTGTATAGATGGTAGAATGAGTAGGAAGGAATCTTAAGATCATTACCTGAATGATAAACTAAGCAGTTTAATCTTTTAATAAAATTTATTATGTCAATATGATTTGCCAAATACTGGGGGGGGGGGATGTGATTCAGTTTATTGGACTGGACATGTAAATAAATTGAACAATATTAACATAGGTACAGAGAAGGCCCTCTGAGAGCATAAATGAAAAGAGCTTAACTTCACAGGGTCAGAGAAGAGGTTAAAATGGAGCTGAATCCAGTAGGATGAATTCCCCAGGTTGTTAAAATAGAAGTGCATTTCAGGTCTTTTGATGACCACACTCAAAGACACAAGTTAGAGATCATGGTCCTTCTACTTGCAAAGGCTGAAAATCAGACTAATGTAACTAGATGTGGCTCAAGAAGGAGAATTTATAGTGTATTGAGTTTGGTTGAAAACAGTGGGGAATTATTGAAGGGATTCCAAATTGGATAGGAATGTTAGATTTGTGGTTTAGATATGGATAGTGGATTGAGTGATTCAGGAATGGAGGTGTGATGATATACCTGAGAAATGATAACGGCAGAAGAGCAGAGATGGCAAGGGTGGGATTAAAGCTGATGCTGATTTAGGGGAATGAGATCTGGCATCAGTAGAGTGAGTAAGACTAGGATTATTTCTCTTTTTCTATTTTGGGTCAATGATGTAGGAGAATCATATTTGAGGTAAAGAGGGAGAAATATGATTCAGTTTACTGAAAGGATGATAAAGTGTGGAGAAGAGAGTAGACAAAGTAAAAAGAGGGGGGAGGAAGGAGAAAATGGATATTTTTTTCTGTTTATCTTAGGTGTTCGGATGGGATGGGTTGAGGGTGATGGGTTAAGTAGTGGGAAGGTGAAAAGGAAACATGATAATAAGGGTTACTTAGTAAGATTTTTATACAGATAAGAGTAGTTCTTTTCCTGGTTCTGGAGACAGTAACACCTTTACAAAAGAAAATTGATGTCAACTTGTTTACAAAGGAAAATTTTATGCCCTGGTTTTTGGCAGAAAGGAAGAGGGCAGAGAGTTCTTTCCTGTGTCTACTGTTTTTCAATTGCTTTCAGCATAAATAATCCTGTGCCACAGTGGCATGTTTTATTGCCACTTCAATAATAAACTGTACCTATTTAAAGTGTATAGCTTGGGGCCTCCCTGGTGGCACAGGGGTTACGGTCTCAGCGCTATCAAGCTATCACCAGTCACTGTGGTGTGAATTCAATCCCCACATGAAGCAGCAGACCTCTCCTGTCTCGCCTGCTGCTCCCCTCAGCAGTGTATTTAAGTAGATCTGCCTGTTCTGCTCCCCACTCTATCTCTGGTGAATCCTCTCACCCCCTGTACCTTTGGCCTGCACCCCAATTCTATATACATAAGTAAATAAATCTTTAAAAAAATTTAAGTGTATACCTTGACAAGTATATATCTATGAGATTTTTCACCACATTTAAGACTGAACTCCAATTGCCATTAACTCCAATTGCCAGACAACTGCAGAAGTCTCCATGGAACACATTTAAATGTAATCATGCTCCTTTTTTGTGTGATTTCTTTTTCTTGGCATTGTTATTTTGAGATTCAGCCATATTAGTTACTAAGCCTGTCAGTTGGTCATTCGTTTTTATTGTAAAGTAGTTTCCATTGGGTGTTCATACCACAATTTGTATATCCATTCACCTCTTAATGGACATTGGGTTTTTCCCAGGCTATTACAAATAGATCCTTTGAACATATATGTTTAAGTTTTTATGTTGACCTATATTTCTTTTACTCTAACTTTTTGAAAAGTTGCCAAATCCTTTTCCCAAGTGGGTATCATTTTACATTTCCACATTTTCATCAACATTTGAAATAGTCAATGTTTTTAGTTTTAGTCATTCTAATAAATGTGTAGTAGTATCTCCTTGTGGTTTTTATATTTTCCTAACCAGCACCTTCTCTTTTTAAAGATTTATTTATGTGTATAGGAACTGGGGTACAGGGTGAGAGGATTCACCAGAGACAGAGTGGGGAGCAGAATAGGCAGATTGACTGAAATACACTGCTGAGGGGAGCAGTGGGTGAGACAGGAGAGGTCTGCTGTGCCATGTGGGTCACCTCCCTGGCAGGGGATTGAACTTGTGCTGCAGTAGCTGTGGATTGCTTCATAGTGCTGACATTTAACCTGTTGTACCACCAGGAAGGCCCTTAACCAGCACCTTTTTTTGTATTTTTTGGTTATATACTTTTTGGTCATCTGTATATCTTTTTGGGTGAAGTGTTTAAATATTTTGCCTATTTAAAAAATGTTTTATTTTGAAGTAATTATAGATGCACAGAAAACTGCAAAAAAGAAGGATGTTCTGTATATCTTTCATTCAGTTTACCCTAATGTCTTGCATAACTAGTGTAATATGATCAAGACATTGGCATTGGTGCAGTTCACCAAACTCATTCATATGTGTGTGTGTATTTGTGTGTGAGTGTGTGTGTGTAGTTCTGTTCAACTTTATCAAATGTAGATTTATCTACCACCACAATCAAGATATAGAACTGTTCCATTACCACAAAGTTCCATCTGTCTTACCCTTTATAGCCACACCCACTTCTCTGCCTCCTCCCTGCCCCAATCTCTAATTCCTGGCCACTACTAATCTAATCTCCAGCTCCATAATTTTATTTCAAGAAAATGTTGTGTAAATTGAATCTTGTAGTATTGAAAGTTTTTGAGGTTGGTTTTTGTCATTCAGTATAATTCCGTGGCAGTCCTTCCAAGTTGTGTATGTAAGTTTGTTCCTTCTTAATATAGAGCAGTATTTCATGACTTGGATGTATAAAAAATTTGCTTTACCTTTTACCCATTGGAGAATATCTGGGTTATTTCCAGTTTTTGGCCATTATGAATAAGCTTGCTGTTAACATTTGTATGCAGGCTTTTGGATAAATGTAAGTTTTCGCTTTCCTTATATAAATGCTCAAAAATGTAGTTACCTCCCAACCTCCAGTCTGTTGATTTAGAATATTTAAAGTTTGAAGTATGTTCCAATGGTAGAATTTCTTTCTTCTTCTTCTTCTTTTTTGAAGATTTGTTTTATTTCTTTATGCATACAAGAACTGGGGTGTAGGCCAGAGGTGCAGGGATGGGAGGGGGTGAGAGAATTCACCAGAGACAGTGGGGTGCAGAACAGGTGGATCTACTGAAATACACTGCTGAGGGGAGCAGTGTCTCACCTCCTGCTGAGGGCAAAACAGGAGAGGTCTAACCCATGAGAGGTCTAACCCAGTCCTTGTCCAGAATTGAACTCATGCTGCAGTGACTGGTAATAGCTTGATAGCACTGAGACTTTAACCCTTATGCCCAAATTTAGGAGGCCCTAAATCTTTGTTCCTTGCAAAGTTTGGTTGTTTTCTTACTGAGTTTTGAGAGTTGTTTACTTTTTTTTTTTGACTCAAGTACTTTATCATATATATACTTTATGAGGAATTTCTCCCAATTTGTGGCTTATCTTTTGCAGAAGTTTTTAGTTTTGACAAAGTTTGATTTTTCAACTTGTTCTTTTATGAATTGTGCTTTTAATGTTTTATCTGAGAAATCCTTGCCTAACCCAAGTCAATAAAGATTTTCTCCAGGTATTCTCCAGATAAAAACCTGTAAAAGGTTTTTAACATTTTGGGTTTTACATTTAGGTCTATTATTTACTTTTGAGTTAATTTTTTGTGTCTGGTGTGAGCTGCGAACTCAGGTTCATTGTTTTTATGTAGGGTGTCTTAATTATTTCAGTCCCATTTGTTGAAAGGTTATCCTTTCTCCATTGCCCTTGCACGTTTTGCTGAAGTCAGTTGATCATACATGTGTGAGTTTATTTTTGGACTCTGTTCTATGTTGAGCTGTGTGTCTGGCCTTTGCTGATACTATACTGTTATGCCTACTTTTGTAGTAATCATGAAATGAGATGATGTCATTTTCCACTTAGTTCTTTTACAAATTTTTTTTTACTCTTCTGACTTTCTTTTCTTTCCATGTAAATTTTAGACTCAGATCACCAGTTTCTGCACGAAAGCCTGCTAGAATTTGATTAACATTGTGTTGAATCTGTTAACCAGTTTTGGAAAAACTTGTATTTTATCAGTGTCAAGTCTTCTAAACCTTTAATAAGATGTCTCCATTAATTTTGTTATCTTGGTGTATACCGTTATTTTATTATATATCACTTCTTTTCTCTCAGTATTTTGTAGTTTTTATTGTACAGGTCTTAAATTTTTTTTTGCCAGGTTTATACCAGGTTTTTTTGATGCTATTGTAAGTGCTGCTGTAAATATTCATGTACAAAGTTTGTGTGTGGACATTTTTCCATTTCACTTGGGTATGTACCTAATACTGGAAATGGTGGATCATGTATTAATTTGGTTTAACTTTTTGAGGAACCAAACAAACTCTTATCTACACCGTAGCACCATTTTACATTTCCATCAGCAGTGCGTGAGAGTTCCACCTTCTCTCCATCTTGTAATGCTTGTTATTTTTCTTTTTTTTTTTCATTATGATTTTAACTTGGAACACCCTAATTATTAATAATAATGAACATCTTTTCATGTGCTTATTCCCTATTTGTATGTCTTTGTTGGAGGTCTAGTCAGGTCCCAAAAAACTCCCATTTTTAAATTGGATTTTTTTTTCTTGGTATTATTTTATTTTACTCTTTTTCATTGTAGCATATACAGAAAAACAAGGACTCAAAATCATCCATAATCTTATGGATTCTTTGTCTTTTTGAGTTAGAAGAATTCTTTATACTTTTTTGAGGTTATGTAATACTCTTGTAAACAGTGCATTCTTTTTACATTGTATACATTCCATCCTAGAATCCCCCAACTCCTAGTTGAATTTAAAAAAAAAAAAAAAAAAAAAAGCAGGGGCCTCCCCTGGTGGTGCAGTGGTTGAACGTTGGGCTGCAAAGCTGCCCACAGCCTCTGCAGCGCCAGTACGATCCCCGGCCCCCGGGGAGGGTGCCACATGGCGCGCATATCTCCCCTGCCGCCCGCTGCTCCCCACAGCAGTGTGCTTTGGTCCTTCTGCCTGCTCTGCTCCCTGCTCTGGCGAATTCTCTCACCCTCCCACGCTTCTGACTGGACCCAGTGCTTGTATAAATAAATAAATAAATCTTTAAAAAAAAAAAATGCACACATTAAAGTTCATATGATGTATATAATTCTGTGGGTTTTGATAAATACATAGTTTTATGCATTCCTTACCCCAATGCTACTGTAATAGATCAGTCATCTTAGAAGTTCTGTAATGGATCAGTCGTCTTAGAAGTTCTCCTGTGGATACCCTTTTTCTCCCATGGACCACGCCTCCTCTTTGTGTTTGGTTTCTTTCACTTTGCACTTTGTGGTATGGATATACCACAGTTAGTTTATCCATTCACCCACTGAAAACATCTTTTTTAAAAAAAATTATTTATGCATGCAAGAACTGGGGTACAGGCCAGAGGTGCGAGTGGGTAATAGAATTCACAAGAGACAGAATGGGGAACAGAACAGGCAGATTGATTGAAATACACTGCTGAAATACAAATAGGTTATCTCCCTGGCCAGAGATCGAACTTGGGGATTGAACTCATGCCTCAGTGGCTGCAGATTGCTTCATAGTGTTTTGACTTAACCCCTTATACCACCAGGGAGGTCCCTGAAACATCTTGGCTCTCCCTGATTCTTGACATTTATCAATAAATCTGCAGAGTCACATACAGGTTTTTGTGTGAAAGTAAGTTTTCAATTTGCTTGTTCTTCTCAAAGAACCATGTTTTGCTTCTCTTTTTTTTCTATTTCATATATTTTGTTTTTATTTTCATTGCCTTTCAATTAGGGGATGTTAAGAAGGAGGGGTAGTCAATGTCTATTATGGGGATATGGATACTGGTGAGGACTGAAAAACTTACATTGGGCTTAGCAACTCAAATGATCATAGTTATAAAGAGCTGTTTCAATGGATGGATCTTACCTAAAGCCAGATAAGATTGAAAAGTGAGGATATAGAGCCTCCCTGATGGCACAAGGGGGTAAACACAGCACTCTGAAGCTGTCCCGCAGCCTCTGCAGCTGATCCCTGCTACCCACATGGCGCAGCAGACCTCTCCTGTCTTGCCCACTGCTCCCCTCAGCAGTGTATTTTAGTCAGTCTGCCTGTTCTGCTCCCCACTTTTGTCTCTGGTGAATCCTCTCACCCCCCACAACTCTGGCCTGTACCCCAGTTCTTATATGCATAAATAAATAAATCTTTGCGGGGAAAAAGTGAGGCAATCGTTATAGTGACAATATGCTACTCTTTCTATAAATTTAGTTTTATTTATTTATTTATTTATTTAAAAAAATTTATTTATTTATACAAGCACTGGGTACAGTCAGAAGCGCTGTAGGGTGAGAGAATTCACCAGAGCGGGGAGCAGAACAGGCAGACTGAAGTACACTGCTGAGGGGAGCAACGGGCGGCAGGAGAGGTCTGCACGCCATGTGGGACCCTCACCCAGTGGCCAGGGATTGAACCGGCGCTGCAGAGGCTGCAGGCAGCTTCGCAACCCAACGCTCAACCGCTGTTGAGCGGGGAGGCCCTAAATTTAGTTTTTATTTTTAAATTTTTTAAAAAGGGGGCCTCCCTGGTGGTGCAAGGGATTAAGCACCACACTATGAAGCAGTCCACAGCCTCTGCAGCTTGAGTTCAATCCCCAGCCTGCCAGGGAGCAACCCACATGGCGCAGCAGACCTCTCCTAACTTGTCTGCTGCTCCCCTCAGCAGTGTACTTTGGGCAATCTGCTTATTCTGTTCCCTACTCTCCCTCTGGTGAATCCTCTCACCCCCCCCATACCTCTGGCCTGTTCCCCAGCTCTTGCATGCATGCATAAATAAATCCTAAAAAAATTTTTTAAAAGAAAGTTTTTTTTTTTAATTTTTAAATTTAAAAAAATTTTTTTTTAACGAGGCATGTATTTTTATTTATTTATTTATTTGTTTGTTTGTTTGTTTATACATGCACTGGTTACAGTCAGAAGCGCGGGAGAGTGAGAGAATTCACCAGAGCCAGAGCAGGGAGCAGAGCAGGCAGAAGGACCGAAGTACACTGCTGAGGGGAGCAGCGGGCGGCAGGAGAGGTCTGCACGCCATGTGGGACCCTCCTCTGGTGGCCGGGGAGCAGCCGGTGATCGAACCAGCGCTGCAGAGGCCGCGGACAGCTTTGCAACCCAGCGCTCAACAGCTGCGCCACCCGGGAGGCACAAAAGTTTTTATTTTTGCATAGAATTGAGGTGTAGGCCAGAGGTGCGGTGGGGGACCAGGATGAGAAGATTCAGCAGAGACAGAGTGGAGAGCTGAACAGGCAGATCTGTTTAAATACATTGCTGAGGGAGCAGTGGGAAAGACAGGAGCAGTCTGTTGTGCCTTGTGGGTTAGCTCCCTGGCAAAGGGTTGAACTCAGGCCTTTGGAGTGGGCCTTCGAGGTGGTAGTGCTAAGACTTAACCCCTAGGCCACAAGGGAGGCCCCCAAATTTAGTTTTTAGAGCAAGGTTGCTCAATTTTAGCACTATTGACATGTAGGACTGCATAATTCTTTGCTTAGGATAACTGGCTTGTGCTTTATAGGATGTTTAGTAACATCCTTGATGTCTACTCACTATATGCCAGTAGTAACAGTGTGGTTTTGTTAGGGGGAAAGGATGTCTTGAGCTAATCCCATACAGGCTTTGATGGACCCCACCCCCACTCCAGACCAAAGTCATCAAGACATTGGGAAAGACAAATCCCATCACCACCAAAGGGAAGGTGGCGGGGACCTGAGGATGGAGTTAAGCAGCCAAGTTGGGTATAAAAACCAAACACGTGGGCCTTGGGGTCTCTCGCTCTGGCTCTCGGCCAGCTCTCAGAGTGCCATTTGGCATTCCAGATCGGCAGATCGGGTAGGACACATTTAAAACTTTGTCTCTCATTTTTCTCCCTGAGCTGTACATTTCCTCATTTGCCCTTCCCTTGTAAATAAACCTTTTATTAACCTTTCGCGTGTGCCTGCAGTGGAGTATTGATAAGTCCTTTTAAGCACGCGGGTGAGGACCCACAGTCAGGCACCCCGTTTTGTATCTGGGCTACCCTATAACAGTTTGATAACCAAAAATTCTAACAGACATTGTCCCATGTTCTGTGGGGAGCAAAATTGCTCCCCTGTTGAGAATCAGTATTTTGGAGGAAGGAGGAGAGAGAAGATCCTAAAAATGAACTCAGATCTCAGGTAAGCTTTTTAAAGATAGTGACAGACTGAGGAAAGCATAGCCAGTGGAGAGAAAAGGAAGGTTGAATGCAAGAAAGGTAACTGGTGGAACTAGGGAATGGAATTTAGAGAACAGATGGAGAGATTAGCTTTATATGGGAGGCAGGTCACTTATTTTTCTGAGACAGGCAACAGTGAAAAGGATGTTTGGATATTTGTAGAGATATAGCCTAGAGGATTGCATAGAAGGTAGTGGTTCTCACATAGGAGTCATGGTTCTTTACTAAGTGGGGTGTTACTGTGGAGAGGATGACTGAAGAGATTAGAGAAAGATTGAGAATATAGAAAATCAGAGAGGGAGGTGGTGAGGAAGGAACAGAAATGTTGCATTCAGAGCTCAGCTCAGTATGCGATTTGAAGATAAGTTTCTACCAGTCTGGATTGATGGCCACTGCTCCCACCCCCACCCCCAAGCAATATTTGACTGCTTGCATGTAGTAACAAAAAAGTTAGATGAATAGACTGATTCTCTGCTGAAATTTGCTGGGTGGAAGGTTTTAGAGGGTGGATGGAAATGAGTTGCCAGGAAAAAAGCAGCTGAAGTGCTGGAATTTGAGATACAGACTAGATAAAGTAAAGCCTGGAGATGAAAGATTGAGAGTAAAGGGAATGTTTAAGAAACTCTGCATCTATGTGAGGTAGCACGGCGGCTATAATGGACTAAGAGAAAAACAGGGAAGAATATTTAGGGGTAGTGGTCAGAAATAGGAATTTCAGAGTTTTAAGATTACAGAAATCCAGTGGACCCTACTAGTGTCAAGGTCCGAATTATTTTCCTGGGTGTTAGATGCTGAGGTGAGGTGAGACTGAAGGACATGGTTGTTGAGTATGCATTGGGATTAAATAGATTTAGAGGGCCTCCCTGGTGGCTCAGAGGTTAAAGTCTCAGCGCTGTCAAGCTTTGTCCAGCCACTGAGACTTGAGTTCGATCCCCAGGCAAGGAGCTATTGCACATGGCACTGCAGACATCTCCTGTCTGGCCTGCTGCTCCCCTCAGCAGTGCATCTTAGTAGATCCACCTGTTCTGCTCCCCACTCTGTCTCTGGTGAATCCTCTCACCCCCTGCACCTCTGGCCTACACCCCAGTTCATGTATGCATGCATAAATAGAGTAGAAGTCTGTGCCAGATACTAGTGACCTAGAGAACAATAGATATTGGTAATAACAGATGAAAGGTGATTTAGCTGGATGGTATAGAACTTTCTGTAACTGGTAAGAAACATTCCAAAAACTGGGAGAGGTATGTAGTAGTGAAAGAGTAGTGAGAGAGAGGTTGTTCTTGGCGCCAGAGAACACATTTGAAAATTGGTGACTGAGCAGGTGTACACTGCAGTGACTGCCAAAGAAGCAGAGTTCTCGGGAAACAAGCCTTAAATTTGAGAGATGGGGGCCTCCCCGGTGGCGCAGGAGTTGAGCGCTGGGTTGTGAAGCTGCCTGCGGCCTCTGCGGTGCCGGTTCGATCCCCGGCTGCTCCCCGGCCACCAGAGGAGGGTCCCACATGGCGTGCAGACCTCTCCTGCCGCCCGCTGCTCCCCTCAGCAGTGTGCTTCGGTCCTTCTGCCTGCTCTGCTCCCCGCTCTGGCTCTGGTGAATTCTCTCACCCTCCCGCGCTTCTGACTGTACCCAGTGCATGTATAAATAAATAAATGAATAAATAAATAAATAAATAAATACATGCCTCTTTAAAAAAAAAATTGAGAGATGGGATGGGAGTCTATTATTAAGAGATTGAGAGCAAAGAGGAGTCAGGTGGTAGGTGTCGTCCTTGTTAGTAATCTGATGAGAAACCGTTTAAAGAGAATACTGGGTTTGGAAGAAATGGAGGAACTATGTTAGATGACATTTCTTTCTAGAAACCATGGTTCTTGTATACTCATTAGGAGTACAAGGATTAATATTCGTATCTCTTTGTTAAAAGATGGATGTGGTTTATTAGATGACTAAGTTTTTATTATTATCTGATAATATGCTGTAAGTTGTCAATAGCATACAGATGATTGAGACCCAGATTTGTTTCTGTTCTATTAAGTGTCATATATGATAAATCTTAACATTTCTAGATGGCTACCAGATAGATGTTAGGTATCGGTACAGATTATCTAGAATCCTTATAATAATCTTTTAATGTTAGATACTATCCTCATTGTACAGATTAGGTTAATTGAAACTCAGATTAATTAACTTGATGAAGGTTAGGCAGCTAGGAAGCAGTATGTTTGACACCATAGTCAATGTTCTCCATTGCATTTTTCTCCTCTGACTACTCCCCTTCCCCACCCTTGCTTGTTGTTGTGTTCCTAACTACCTCCTAAATATGGTACACAGTTTCTCTGTCTCTAATGTGGACTTACTGTATTCTGTATTTGTAGTGGAATCATAATTAGACTACTTCGTTGTTTTTACTCTGCCTTAAGGGCAAATTCCCCCCAGATTCTCATGGTCATTTTGAATTTTGTTTTCATAATATGCCATTATATAAAATTAATGAGGATAGTATCATTGGAAACATGAATATATGTTTCATATCTTTTATTTTTCACAAGTTACTTAAAAAAGACAAGTTCTAGATGGTGGGTTGTTGTTTCCAAAACAACAATTTACCTATCTAATTGAGACCATAATTTCTTGCCCAAAGCTGAGAGAGGTATGTAGTAGCTGAGAGTGCTGACTTTGGGAGGAACTCAGAGTTTTATTGCTATCATCTAAGTAGAATCGATTTTCTCCTAAATGTTTTCTTCTATAGGCCATTATAAGGACTGTCTTACGTTGTTATGTCTTAAATTGTTCTGGCAGTTTCTTTTTTTTTAATTTATAGAATCATACTAGTATATATTCTGTGTTCTTTTAGATGACTGTAAATTGACCTTATTTATTTTTTCCTACATAGGTTATGTCAGTCTGTGATTGCAGCACCATTTCTGCGTTGACTTTGTCTCTATAATCAAGCATAGTCATGCTAGGTAAATAGTTGCCTGAATAACTCTCCTGGTTTTGTGTTTTTTGTTGTTGTGTTTTGTTGTTGTTGTTTTTTGTCTATTCATTGTGAGAATTCCTTTCATGAACTGCGTATTATACTTTAAGTGATAGAAGCTAAAGATGGTGAAATTCTTTGCTTTTTAAAACTCTTCTCAGGAAGTATTTTCTTTCTGCGTTGGTGGAATATAGTAAGATTGAGTACCTGTGTAAAATTCTACATTCATTCTAGCATACTACTTTTTTATATATTCTTTTTTTTTTTAAGATTTATTTATTTTTTAAAGATTTATTTATTTTTTTATTTTTTATTTGTACAAGCACTGGGTACAGTCAGAAGCGCGGGAGGGCGAGAGAATTCACCAGAGCCAGAGTGGGGAGCAGAGCAGGCAGAAGGACCGAAGTACACTGCTGAGGGGAGCAGCGGGTGGCAGGAGAGGTCTGCGTGTCTTGTGGGACCCTCCTCTGGTGGCCGGGGAGCAGCCGGGACTCAAACCAGTGCTGCAGAGGCTGCGGGCAGCTTTGCAACCCAGCGCTCAACCGCTGTGCCACCGGGGAGGCCCATACTTTTTAATATATTCTTGAGTAAAGTAGATTTCCTTTTAAATTTGGGTATAAATTAGGTCACTTTCTTATGTTGTTGCATTATTTTTTCAGAATTTAGTTGTGCTGTATCTCATTTTCAACATAATTTTCCTTTTTTTAACTCACTATTTTTGGTGATGTTCTAATTTTCCTTTCCACATTTCTGAGTTTTGAGTTTAGCCAATTGATAACTTGATAAGTTAATTGCCACTTTTCTTAAAAAGCACTATTTTTTCTGGCAAATACAAGTATTATCAGAATTAAACTTGCTTGTGAATAGTTCAGTTAAGCTTATTCTGGAAAAAGTAGTTCCTTGACTCTGCCTCTACATGACCTTTCCTTTTCGCATTCCTAGAGGCAACTGCTTTCATTTCTTTTAGCAGTTTCTTTTGATATTTACCTTCATATCTCTAGATAAGATACTCATACTGCTATTTCTTGATTTTTGAGTTTTAGCCATTATCTGTTGACTTCGCACTGTGGAAAGTGAGGTTTTAGCACACTGACACCCCAAATTACAAGTGACTGTATCTTTCATTCCCCAATATGGTTATATCATAATTGTGGTTAGATTACTCTTGTTTATACTATTATGATTATATATTGTGCTGTTCATAACTAAGCCAGGTAGTGTACTATTATTAGTTTTCCTTCCTTATACAATTTGTTATTGTTTCTAGAGTTAATGATTGTTGTTGTTAGTGTTCTGTGTACTTAGGTTAATTAATGCCTAACAGCTCCAGATGCCCAATTCTAATCTCAGCACCTTTTTTTTTTTTAAAAAAAGATTTATTTATTTATGCATACAAGAACTGGGGCACAGGCCAGAGATGTGGGGGGTGAGAGGATTCACCAGAGACAGAGCAGGGAACAGAACAGGCAGACTGAATGAAATACACTGCTGAGGGGAGCAGAAGGTGAGACAGGAGAGGTCTGCTGCGCCATGTGGGCAGCTCCCTGGCCAGGGATTGAGCTTTCGCTGCAGAGGCTGCAGATAGCTTCATAGGTTGCATCTTAACCCCTTGCACAACCAGGGAGGCCCCAATCTCAGCACTCTTAAAATATGTCAGTCTGCCAATTTTATTTTCTTGTTGATTTCTCTTTCAGCCTTTTCAGCAGCCCTGTGCTGTTTGTAACCTAGGGTCTTGAACAACTGTCATTGAGATCCTCCTTCTCTGTCATCTTAAGGGATCTCTTTGACTTTCTATTTTGTTGAATCACCTGCCTCTTCGCTACGTATCATCCTTTTGCTTGGTTACTTTACACTCATTTTGATGGAGTACTTCCTCCAGTAGCTTACTGAAGGTAATAAAAGGCAAATTTTTGAGACCTTACAATGTTTTAAAATATCTTTATTCTCTTGTGTCTGGCAGACCAGTAGCAGGGTGGGCAGGTTTGTTGTTGATTCTGGCAAACTGATAAGAATCTTGGCGCCTAGTCCCCCACCCCCAGACTTAACAGGCTTTTAATGCTGAAACAGGGGGCCAGATGCAGGCATGAGTGAGGCAAGGAGGCTGGGAGAAAGGAGGATGGCAGCAGTCGAGCCTCCCAGCCCCTCCTTTCCCTCCCGACCCCACAGATCTCCCCACTCTCTGGCTTCTCTTCTCTCTCCTCTGTCTCTTAGCGCAAATGTTGGCATCTATAGGCACACATGCCCCATGACCAAGCACCCTCCCGCACCACCTTACCACGTGAGAGCAGTGAAACCCTGGACGAGAAGCAAGGCCTCAGGTGGTAGCAGTAGAGGCTGGAGACGAGAAAGAGCCCGAGCTACTGCTTTTTCCCTACATCCTGTGGTAGCATGGGCTAGGCTGGGAAGTATGTATTTGGTCATTATTTCCACTTCTGACAGAGAGCCCAAAGCCCTCGACTCCCTAATTGTTGAGAGCTTAAAGGGTGTCTTTTGCTAGTTAATGAGGTGGCTTTTGCCCTAAGGATGGGAGCCACTCTTCTGGCTAGCAGTTTGGAACTTTCAGCCCCATTCCCCAACGGTCACTAATGACTGAGCTTAAGCAGTTGTGCTTATGTAATAGTGACTCCCCATAAAAAGCCCTGCAAGTACTGGGTTCCCAGAATTTGGAGGTTGGTGAACACATGGAAATGTGGGGAGAGTTGCGCTTGGAGACGGTATGGAAGCTGTCTTTCCCCAGAGCATTCTCTGTGCATCTCTTCCACTTGACTGCTCCTGAATTATATTCTTTTAAAATAAACCAGTAATCTAAGGAAGATGTTCTGAGTCTCTCTACTACAGTAATTGAATTCCAGGAGGAGAGGATTGTGAGAACCTCTGATTTATAGGTCAGAAGTACAGGTCACAGCTGGGGCTTGTGACTGCCCTGCGAAGTTGTGGTGATCAGGGAGAGCAGTCTTGTAGGACTGAGCCCTCCTAGCACTGGATGCTGTTTCTAGGTAAGTAGTATCAGAATTTAATTAAATTTTAAGATGTCCAGCCTGTGTGTGGAGAATTGGTTGGTGGTTTGCACCCCTCTCCACCCCCCCTCCCCCCAGAATTTGGTGAGCGGGACACCAGAAGATCTCCCCTCACACTTAATTATCACTGGTTCCTAGTGCGCTTCCAGTGACCAATGCAAGGAAAGTTACTTGGGACTTGTCAGCCACGGGTGTAACTTGGAAACCGCATTGGGCGCCACGCTGTTACAGGGCAAACCCCGATATAAAATGGGTTGCCTGACTGTGGGTCCTCACCCGCGCACTTAAAGGGGACTTATGAATGCTAAACTGCAGACACACACAAAAGGTCGATAAAAGGTTTATTTACAAGGGAAGGGGAAATGGAAAATGAATAACTCAGAGAGAAAAGGGACCACCCCCATGGCCAGTTAATTACCCAAACCTACAGCCTAGTTGCTTAACTCCACCCTCAGGTCCTCCGCAGTCTTCCTTTTCGTGATCATGGGATTTGTAGTTCCCAGTGTCATGGGGGTGGAGTCCACAAAGCCTGTATGGCGTTTGCTCAGGACATCCTTCACCCCTATCGGTTGTAGAATTCTAGGTTAGATACAATTTTATCAAATCTTTGAAGGCATGTCCTCCAGTCTTTTAGATTCTTTGTGTTTTGAAATTTCATGTTGTTGCATTTGTATTCCTGGTCTGTATTCATTTATTATGCTGACCCTCAGTGACCTTTTGTTTTTTTCTTCATTTTTCTCTTCTTCAGGAACTCACAGTTTCAACTTTGAGACTTGTTAACTCATTCTTCTTACAAAGTACTTATTTCTTGCTCTTTTATTTATTATATTATTTTTTAACATTACAGGTACTACTGAAGTTATATATGCCACTGTTTAAAGAATCAAATAGTGCAGTAAAATGCATTCTAATTTTCTCTCCTGTTTCCTTTTTTTTTTTTTAAGATTTTTTTATTTATACAAGAGCTGGGGTACAGGCCAGAGGTGCAGGTGTGTGTGTGTGTGTGTGTGTGTGTGTGTGTGTGTGTAAGAGAGAGAGAGAGAGAGAAAGAGAGAGAGAGGATTCACCAGAAACAAAGCGGGGAACAGAACAGGGAGGTTGACTGAAATACATTGCTGAGGGGAGCAGTGGGCGAGACAGAAGAGGTCTGCCACACCATGTGGGAATCTCCCAGGCCGGCGGGGATGGAACCTGCTCTGCAGAGGCTGCTGACAGCTTCACAGCGCTGCGCTGAGCCTGCTGTGCCACCAGGGAGGCCCTTCCCATTTCCTTTTTGTTTCTTTGCTTAAAACTTTGAAAATTTCTTCAACTTGTTCATTCAGTTTTTCCTTGAACTTTCCAGCTGTACTTTTAAATTCTGGTGCTCTTTCGTCTTTTAAAATCACATGTGCTTGGTGCTTCCTTGGTGGTGTAGGGGTTAAGTCTCAGCACCATCATGCTTAACTGTTGCTGCAGCCCTTGTGACCCCAGACTGGGAGCTCACCCTCATGCGCAGCAGGCCTCTTCTAGCAGTGTATTTCAGTAGATCTGCCTGTTCTGCTCCCCACTCTGTCTCTGGTGAATCTGCTCATCCCCCTCTCAACTCTGGCCTACACCCCAATTCGTCTATGCATTAAAAAAAAAATCTTTTAAAAAATCCCACGTTCTTCTCCAAGTTTTGCATTTCACATTTCTCTAAGGCATTGAAGATAGGTTTTGTTTTATATCATACTGCATAGTCTTTTTCCTCTACTTTCTTTTTGGCTGTTTTTCATGTTGAAACTTTTCTCAGCTGCTTAATCATCTTTGGTTATCCTCTTTTTTTTTTTTTTTTTTTTTTTAGATTTATTTATTTATTTATACAAGCACTGGGCACAGTCAGAAGTGCAGGAGGGTGAGAGAATTCACCAGAGCCAGAGTGGGGAGCAGAACAGGCAGCCTTGACGAAATACACTCTGAGGGGAGCAGCGGGTGCAGCAGGAGAGGTCTGCCAAGCCATGTGGGACCCTCACCTGCTGCCGGGGATCGAACCGATGCTGCGGGCAGCTTTGCAGCCCAATGCTCAACCGCTGCGCCACCAGGGGAGGCCCTATCCTCTTATTTGTAAAATTGGTACACCAAAATCTTAATGGCAATTCTCCCCCCCACACCCCCCCCCGCCTTTGACCCCTTTTTATTTTTTATTTATTTATTTTTAAAAAATATTTATTTTATTTATTTATTTACTTATACAAGCACTGGGTACAGTCAGAAGCGCGGGAGGGCGAGAGAATTCACCAGAGCCAGAGCGGGGAGCAGAGCAGGCAGAAGGACCGAAGCACACTGCTGAGGGGAGCAGCGGGCGGCAGGAGAGGTCTGCGCGCCATGTGGGACCCACCTCCGGTGGCCAGGAGCAGGCGGGATCGAACTGGCGCTGCAGAGGCTGCAGGCAGCTTTGCAACCCAGCGCTCAACCGCTGCGCCACCTGGGAGGCCCTGACCCCTTTTTAAATGGCATTTATGTGATCACAACTGGCTTTTACTAACTGCTGGCCTCATTGAAGTTTTACCAGGATACCCATGATGTCATTAACTGTAGATCTTTGTTCTTAGGCTAATCAGATTCCCAATAGTATAAGCCCATTATACTGTGGGCCAAGGGAGGGCAAAGTGCTTTAATATACAAGTTTTAGAGTGACTTTAATTTCTTTCTGTTTTCAGTATGGTTACTCAAATTCTGAGCTGTCCTAGAAAAATCTCTGCCTAGAGGGACAGTCATCTGGTAGTACAGGGTAAGGAGAAAGTGTGGGAGTTTGGAAGGAGGCTACATTTATTAAACAAACTTGGTGCCAGTGTTGTTTTCAGCTTTGCCTTCACCTCCACTTCCAACATTTCCTGGTAGTTCATGTCCTGAATTCTTTGTTGGAAATCAGTTTTCTTTTCACTGCTGGCTTAAGTTTTAGCTTTTTCAGGTGCTAAATCACTTATCACGTGTCCTGCATTCCAGCTGCTAAAAACTTTGTTGCCATGGTTTCATCTTCTGTTCTTTTTGTTCTTGTGACTTCACACCCTTTAAAAAATAATTCCTTTACTATCATTTAGTGACATTTCAGAAGGGGTGGGAAAACTATGTCTTAAATCTTTTTTTCTTTTTTGGGTGAGGTGAAATTTACATACTATACAATTAAGTGGTATTTAGTGTATTTACAACGTTGTACAACCATCAGCTCTCTAGTCTCAGATTTTTAATGGCCCCATAGCCATTAAGTAATCATTCCCCACTCTTCCTCTGCCGCATCCTCTGGTAACCTCTAATCTTCTCTCTGGCTCTGGGACTTTGTCTATTCTAAACATGTCACTTGAAAGGCATCATAACAATATGTGATCTTCTGTGTTCTGGTTTCTTTACCTTTGCATAATGTTTTCTTTGTTCACAATTTGCAACTTCTGTCAATACTTTGCTCCTTTTTATGGTTAAATAATATTCCATTGTATGCATGCACCATGATTTGCTTCTCCATTCAGCTATTATGGTTACTATGAACAATGTTGTTATAAACATTTGTGTATAAGTTTCTGTCAGGACATATTTTTGCATTCTCTGGTGTATATACCCAGAGATAGGCTTGATGAGTCCTAACATAATTAATTATGTGTTTAATTTTTTTTAAGATTTATTTTATTTTATTTTTTTAAATAATATATATATATTTTAAGATTTACTTATTTTATTTATACAAGCACTGGGTACAGTCAGAAGCGTGGGAGGGTGAGAGAATTCACCAGAGTGGGGAGCAGAGCAGGCAGAATGACCAAAGTACACTGCTGAGGGGAGCAGCGGGCGGCAGGAGAGGTCTGCGTGTCTTGTGGGACCCTCCTCTGGTGGCCGGGGAGCAGCCGGGGATTGAACTGGCGCTGCAGAGGCTGCAGGCAGCTTTGCAACCCAGCACTCAATGGCTGCGCCACCAGGGAGGCCCAAAGATTTATTTTTTTATTTATTTATACAAGCACTGGGTACAGTCAGAAGCGTGGGAGGGTGAGAGAATTCACCAGAGCGGGGAGCAGAGCAGGCAGAAGGACCGAAGTACACTGCTGAGGGGAGCAGTGGGCGGCAGGAGAGGTCTGCGCGGCATGTGGGACCCTCGCCAGCGATCGGGGATCGAACTGGTGCTGCAGAAGCTGCGGGCAGCTACGCGGCCAAGTGCTCAACCGCTGCGCCACCCGGGGAGGCCCTATCACAGTATTCTTATTAAAGTATTCTCACACATATTTTTACCAACAGCAGTTATAATATATACTAACACATATTCGCTTATATTGTACTAGAGTGTTCTCATTTCTTGGAATATTCTGGTCTGAAGTTGTCATACAGATTATTCATAGAAGCCAATTAAACTCTGCATTAACTCTTCAAATAGTAGCTAAGTAAAATCAGGAACATCTGGGGCCAGCCAAGGAAAACCCCTTGATACAATTTGCTTTGTTTTGTAATTGCCTATTAATGTTGCTATCAATGTCCTCAATTTTTCAAACAACCACTTTTGTTGAAAGACTAGTAATCTTAAACAAGTTTATTTTCTCTGAGCCAGTTTTTCTTCAGTTGCTACAATCAGACACAATTTAAATTAATTACCATTAATAATAGGCTTTCTTTACTTGGTAACAAATGAGACATTTAGGAACTTTGGTTGTTGCCTCATTTTTATTCTTTCTTTGTGAATAAATCTTACGAGATAAGGTATTCTGCTTTTTTCCCTATTTTTCTTTTGTTTTTCCTGTGAGATGGGAGTATTACTGTAGTCATTCTGACGTTTTATATGATAAACATGATATTTTGCTATACCTTGAAAGGGTGACATTCGATTCAAAGTTCATTTTTCTCTTTTGATGTGATAAGTATGCACAGGCAAACTTAAAAATTGTTGGCAACATCACTCCATTATGCTCAGACGCTGTCAAGTTAGAACTGGGTCATGCTACGTAGTGGTGGAAAGCATTGTCTTTCACAGCCTCTCAGCTCTACCCTTTTGTGAAAGTAACCATGGAATGCATTAATGAATGAGAGCATGGCTGTGTTCCAATAAAACTTTATAGACACCAAGGTTTGAATTTTACATCCTTTTGTGTTATAAAACAATATCATTTCGATTTTTTTCAACCATTAAAACCATTCTTGGGGGCCTCCCCGGTGGCGCAGCGGTTGAGCGCTGGGTTGCGAAGCTGCCCGCGGCCTCTGCAGCGCCGGTTCTATCCCCGGCTGCTCCCCGGCCACCGGAGGAGGGTCCCACATGGCGCGCAGACCTCTCCTGCCACCCGCTGCTCCCCTCAGCAGTGTACTTCAGTCCTTCTGCCTGTTCTGCTCCCCGCTCTGGCTCTGGTGAATTCTCTCACCCTCCCGCGCTTCTGACTGTACCCAGTGCATGTATAAACAAAAACAAACAAACAAATATAATAAATAAATAAAAACATGCCTCTATAAAAAAAAAACAAAACATTCTTGGGGCCTTCCTGGTGGTTCAGGGGTTAAATCTCTGCGCTGTAAAGCTATGGACAGCCACTGTGGCATGAGTTTGATCACTGGCCAGGGAGCTAACCCACGTGGCATAGCAGAACTCTCATGTCTCACCCACTGCTCCCCTCAGCAGTGTATTTCGGTAGATCCACCTGCTCTGCTCCCCACTCTGTCTCTGGTGAATCCTCTCACCCCCTGTACCTCTGACCAGCACCCAGAGGTATGCATAAATAAATAAAATAAATCTTTAAAAAAAATCCTTGTAGGCTGTGCAGAAACATGGTAGGTCACATTTGGCCAATAGGCAACATTAAAGCATGTGGGCTTTGCGGGGCCCCCTTGCGGCTGAAGGGACACAGAGCAAGTAAGTCTTATGCTCGCATTTCTGAAGAATCATGAATTTATGAGAATTCTACAGTTGGAAGTCTGGACCTAGGACTCTTTATTATAGTGAGATTGTAGCAGCTGCTCATATACCTTCCAGAGCTTGGACTTTGTAATGACACTTGGCAAAAAGAGGAAGCAACACTCCCCCAAATTTTGTATTTAGTCTTTGCAGTAAGTTAAGATATCATTTGATAGAGAATTATGTTTGCTTCATCTATAGCTTATTTAGGTGGAGGCTGTGGATTTCAGCATTTGTCAACCACCGAAATGGCGTTGATACAATAATTACATTTGAATAAAATTATAATGTCTTCAGGAATGACCTTTCTTTTTTTTCACCTTCCCCCCTCCCTTTTTTTTTTAAGCTCAAAGTATTTGAGGTTTAATAAATCAAGAAATTTTGGCACTTTACCAAGTATATTCTTAAGTAATACTGAGTTTTTGTCTTTTCACTTATAAGGATGTATTGTGATGAAGAATTCAGTGCTAATATAGCATTGTGGACCTTTTTTGAACTAAGGTACCAGCAGTTTTTTTTTTTTTTTCCAATTGTGGTAAACTATAAATAACATAAAATTTACTGTCTAACCACTTTTCAGTGTACAGTTTAGTTGCATTAAGTACAGTTGCGTTGTTATACAACAAGAAGGATGAGTTTTTTTAATCTGCCATTTAATTTTCTTTATTTTGAGGCTTTTCACTTTTTCCTTTTGTTTAAACAATGTGTCCCACAATAGCTCAACAGATGAGGCACAGGCCATGAATTTGACAGCTGCAGTTTTTTTAGTAAACCACATCTAGAACCTAAGAAAGGTGAATTAGACTGAAGGTGGTAATCATACTAATTGAAGAATCAGATAACATCAGGACAGATAGATTTGCAGCATCAAACTGTCCATTTAAGTTTATTTTTCCTTTATCATCGGGCATCTCATGTTATCTCCAGTCTCTTCATTATATTTTGTGTGACATTCATCACAGAACAGCGGCATTTTAGACCTCTAACAAGGCAGTATGCAACGTTCTCTCCCCAAATCCTTCATGTCAAAAGCTTGTACTATCTTGGGATTGTCTATCTGTATGTGAAGGTTGACCATAGATTTGTTGCGGTGATCTCTATCATAAAATCTTTTATTAGCTACATAACCAGTTGCAGCTTTCCCAGCAGCAGTGGTAATTGCTGTGGTCCATTCAGTTTGTACACTGGGAGCCAGACTCCTGGTACCGTTGTTTGCAGGGTGTGTGTACAGGACTCTTAAGCACAAGTGCCTACCACAGTCAGCCTGAGTCAGTGTGTGAGAGGTGTCCTAGGGGCATTGACTTCTCATTTACCATTTTAAATTCTTATTTTGTGAGTGGGATCTACAAAATAAAACCTACCTCATCTGGTCAATCAAAGATTTACTGTAGGTTTTTTATTTATTTTTTATTTTTTTTTTTATACAAGAACCGGGGTACAGGCCAGATGTGCGGGAGGGTGAGAGAATTCACCAGAGACAGAGCAGGGAATAGAACAGGCAGACTGACAAAATACACTGCTGAGGGGAGCAGTTGGGGTGACAGGAGAGGTCTGCCGTGCCATGTGAGACCCTCGCGGGCCGGGAACCGGCGCTGCAGAGGCTTCGGACAGCTTCACAGCGCAGCACTCAACTGCCTGCGCCACCAGGGGAGGCCCTTACTGTAGTTTTTATGAAATAAAGTATATAGACTAGATTTATAACTTTTTAAAAGGAGAAGTGTAATTTGTAAAGAAACAATACAATTAGGTGGAATTCTTTTTTTTTTAAAGATTTATTTATGCGTACAAGAACTGGGGTGTAGGCCAGAGGTGCAGCCACTGCAGCATGAGTTTGATCCCCAGCCAGGGAGCCAACCCACATGGCACAGCAGACCTTTCCTGTCTTGCTTGTTGCTCTCCTCAGCAGTGTATTTCAGTCAATCCACCTGTTCTACTCCACAATTATCTGGTGAATCCTCTCACCCTCCCGCATCTCTGGCCTATACCCCAGCTCTTGTATGTATAAACAAATAATTTTTTTTTTTATAGCTCATATGTTTAACTCACAGGAATTAGTTGGAAGCTCATTCAGACCACCTATGCACAATTTTAATGCTTCATTACATTTTATGCTTCTCTAACCCACTGATTAGAATTAGGAATCAGAATGGAGAGAAGATGGTTGCAACGAAATGGAAAGAAAACAGGCAAATAGCCCATAAGGAACAGTATCTCAGAATCATCCATAACTTGCATTCCCAGGTGGAATTCTTAAGCAAGTTATGGATGATTCTACTGTACCTTATGGGCTATTTGCCTGTTTTCTTTCCATTTTGTTGTAACCATCTTCTCTCCATTCTGATTCCTAATTCTAATCAGTGGGTTAGAGGAGCATAAAATGTTATGGAGCATTAAAATTGTGCATAGGTGGTCTGAATGAGCTTCCAACAAATTCCTGTGAGTTAAACAAAGAACACCTGCACCCCTATGTTTATAGCAGCACTATTTACAATAGCTAAGCTTTGGAAACAACCCAAATGCCCAAAAATAGATGACTGGATCAAGAAGATGTGGTACATATACACCATGGAATATTACTCAGCATTCAAAAAGATAAGCACATGCAATTTGCAGCAACATGAACGGAGCTGGAAGGAATCATGCTCAGCGAAATAAGCCAGAAAGAAAAAGAAAAATACCGGATGGGGGCCTCCCCTGGTGGCGCAGCGGTTGAGCACTGGGTTGCAAAGCAGCCTGCAGCCTCTGTAGCACCGGTTCGATCCCCGGCTGCTCCCCGGCCACCAGAGGAGAGTCCCACATGACTCGCAGACCTCTCCTGCTGCCCACTGCTCCCCTCAGCAGTGTACTTCGGTCCTTCTGCCTGCTCTGCTCCCCGCTCTGGCTCTGGTGAATTTTCTCACCCTCCCGCTCTTCTGACTATACCCAGTGCTTGTATAAATCAATCAAGCAATCAATCAATCAATCTTTAAAAAAAAAAAAAGAAGAAGAAGCCCAATCAAAATCTATGTAGTTTTTAAAAAAAAAGAAAAATACCGGATGGTCTCACTCATAGCAGGAATCTAGAAAACTTAAATAAGGGACCAGGAAAAAGAATAAGAAAGAAAATATCAAAATCAACAAACAACTATGAACCAGAGACACTCTATGGGGAGTGGGGGGCGGGGAAAGGAGGGCTTGGGGTCAAAATAAGGGGGTTGTAATTGTAAGGGGAAATATAAAAAAAAAATTAAAAAAAAATTCCACCTGGGGCCTTCCTGGTGGCACAGAGGGTTAAAGTCTCAGCGCTATGAAGCTACCTGCAGCCACTCCAGCATGAGTCCAGTGCGCGGCCAGGGAGCTCACCCACATGGCACAGCAGATATCTCCTGACTTTCTGCTCCCCTCAGCAGTGTATTTCAGTGGATCTGCCTATTCTATTCCCCACTCTCTCTCTGGTGAATCCTCTCACCCTCCACACCTCTGGCCTGTACCACAATTCTTGTATGCCTAAATAAATCTTTGAAAAAAAAAAAGAGGGGCCTTCCTGGTGGTGCAAGTGGTTAAGGTGCAACCTATGAAGCTATCCTTAGCCATTGCAGCATGACTTTGATCCCTGGCCGGCCAGGGAGATACCCACATGGCACAGCAGCCCTCTCCTGACTTTCCGCTGCCCCCTCAGCAGTATATTTCAGTCAGTTTGACTGTTTGTTGTTGTTGTTGTTGTTCCCCCACAGAGTTGTTCCCCCACTCTGTCTCCGGTGAATCCTCTCACCCCCCACCCCACCTCTGGCCTGTACCTCAGTGCTTGCATGCATAAATAAATAAATCTTAAAAAAAAAAAAGAAATACATGGTTCAAAAATTCCTAATTGATCTATCTAAAGAATATGAAATCATCAACCTTGGAGGAGTCACAGGTTCCATAATGTTTGTTGCATTGTTGTGTGCAATGGCTAAAATGTATAAGCAGCCTAAGTCCTCACAGATAATTAGAGCATATGTAGTATATATACACAAAGAAAAAATTTGACTGTAAGGAAAGATGAAAATTTGCCATTTGCAACAAAATGGAAAGAACTATGAGGGATTAGAATGTGAAGCGAAATTAGTAAGAAAGATAAAGATAAATATTAGATGATTTCACCTATATATGCAGTATAAAGAAATTAAGCAGATAAATGGAAAACAGCAGAATAAAATAAAACTAGTGATTATTGAAAGCCAAAATGAGGTTACCAGAAGTGAAGAGAGTTGGGGGAACGGAATCAAGGGTGCAGGGAATATAGTGGATGGCAGTGGATGTTTTATATTTGTTTTCTTTAAAAAATAAAAGTGAGAAGATTAAAAATATATATATAAAGAACTTATTCAGGGAAAAAATTCCTAATTAAGAATTTTGCTCATGTAAAGGAAAATAATTCCAACAACTAATACATTACTGTATATATAATAAACTTCAGTGACTTGCTAGGTACTAGATTCACAGCAAAGTTATCCTTAAGTATAATAAAGACTCCCTTTTAAAATTGATGGTTTCCAATACTCTTTGAATAAAATTCTAATTCGTTTCTATGATCTTTCTAGGTTTTATGTCTTTCTTTTCTCCTTTAGTTGTTAGCTCTAGCCACGTACTGGACCGTTCACTTCCTCAAAAAGCCACGGCTTTATCTGACTCAGTATTTGCTTATACTTTCCCTGTGTTAGAGCAACCCCTTCTCTGCTTGTGCCTCCCTACCCCTTTTCTTGCCTGCTGGTTGCCATTTATCTTTCAGGTTCTAATCAGTCTTCTCAAAAAATGCCATTCCTGTACTCTATGTAAAATAGATAACCTCTTTAATCTCTTTCCATCACTTAGTGGTACTTAGAATTTGGGGCTGGGGGTGTGTGTGTGTGTGTGTGTGTGTGTGTGTGTGTGTGTTTCAGTTTCCCCTGGGACTAAATGCTTCATGTCTGTAGGGGACCATGCATATCTTCTTTGCCATATTTATATACATATAACTAGTATCTAGAACAGTTCCTTGAAAATAATAATCACATTATAAATAGTTGTTGAATGAATGGGCACTTTCTTCCCTTGACTTCTGGGATGCCACACTTGGTTTTTCTTTCATTTTAATGACTGCTCCTTATTATACATTATTGTCTCCTTAATCTCTAAATTTTGGAAACCCCTATGCCTCAGTTTCTTACTTCTTTGTCTACAGGTAGTGCCTAGTCATATTTTAGTCTTAAGACTTTACATGTTATCTATATGTTAATGACTCCCTAATTTAGAGAGGCAGCCTGAGCAGCTACTTGCTAGCTCCACTTTGGGGAAGCTTATTGGCATCTCACTCTTAATATGTCCAAAGTAGAATTAAAAAATTTTTTTATTTATGCATACAAGAACTGGACTGCAGGCCAGAGGTGCGGGGTGGTGGTGAGAGGATTCACCAGAGACAGTGGGGAGCTGAACAGGCAGATCTATTGAAATAGACTACTGAGGGCAGCAGTGGGTGAGACAGGAGAGGTCTGCTGCGCCATGTGGGTGTCTCCCTGGCTAGATGGAAATTGAACCCGCACTGCAGAGGCTGTGGACAGCTTCACAGCGCTGCGCTCAACCTGCTGCACCACCGGGGAGGCCCTCAAAAGTGTCTTAAGAGTTTCCAGCATACTAGTCTTTGACTTCTTTTGTTAAATTTATTCTAAGGCATTTCTTTTTAATAACAGACTTTTTAAAAAATATTTATTTATACAAGTACTGGGTACAGTCAGAAGCATGGGAAGGTGAAAGAATTCACTAGAGACAGAGCGGGGAGCAGAACAGGCAGAAGGACCGAAGTACACTGCTGAGGGAGCAGTGGGCGTGGCAGGAGAGGTCTGTGTGCCATGTGGGACCTTCGCTGGTGGCTGGGGATCAAACAGGCGCTGCAAAGGCTGCGGGCAGCTTTGCAGCCCAGTGCTCAACCGCTGCGCCACCAGGGGAAGCCCTTATTCTAAGGCATTTAATTACTTTTGTTGCATTTGTAAATGAGATGGTTTTTCTGATTTCATGCTAATTTATTTGTCTATATCAATAGAAGTGCAGTATATTTTTGTATATTCATTTTGTGGCCTGCCAATTTACCATATTTTTAAATTATTTCTAATAGCTTATTACTAGAATCTTTGGGGTTTTCATGTCATCTGCAAATAGTGATATTTTTAATTCTCCCTTCCCAATTTGGATACCTTTTATATCCTTTTCTTGTCTGATTATTCAGGAAGAACTTCTAGCACTATATTGAATAATAATGGTGAGAGTGGACATCCTTGTTTCTAATCTTTGAGGGAAAACTTTCAGTTTTTTACAAAACATTGAGTATGACATTGGCTATGGGTTTGTCATAGGTGGCATTTCTTATGTTGAGGTGTTTTCCTTCTATACATATTTTGTTGAGGGTTTTTATCTTAAAAGGTTGTTGAATCTTGCCAAATGTTTTTCTGTGTCTATTAAGGTGATCATATGACTTTGTCCTTCCTTTTGTTGCTGTGGTGTATTATGTTTATTGATTTACATATGTTGAGTCATCCTTGCATCCCTGGAATACATCCCATTTGATCATGTTGTATGATTCTTTTTTTTTTTTTAAAGATTTATTTATACAAGAGCTGGGGTACAGGCCAGATGTGCGGGAGGGTGAGAGGATTCACCAGAGACAGAGCAGGGAACAAAACAGGCAGACTGACGAAATACACTGCTGAGGGGAGCAGCGGGCAAGACAGGAGAGGTCTGCTGATTGAACTGGCACTGCAGAGGCTGTGGACAGCTTCACAGCACTGCGCTCAGCTGCCTGTACCATCAGGGAGGCCCCTGTTGTATGACTCTTAATGTATTACTGCATTCAGTTTGCTTTTCATATTTTTATAGCAGCTTTACTAAGATATAATTCATATGCTATTTAAAGAGTGCAATTTAGTGGTCTTTAGTATATCACAGGATACTGCAAACATTACATAATCAATGTTAGAACATTTTGTCACCCCAAGGAGAAACTTAGTACTTACTAGCAATCACTTCCCCCTTTGCCCCCAGACCTCTTCTTTTAGCTGATGTTATTTATTTTTAATGTCTTTTCCCTCAGGCTTTTTACCTCAGTCAAATACAGGTTTTCTTCATTGGAGTTTTGACTTCCCACTTCTCTTGTTTCAATGAGTAGAGTGAGAGAATGAGTGAGTAGTATACTTGAAAAGATGTTTCAGTTTATTAGGAGCTATTTCAAAGTTTTAGAAAGTATAATATAATATGTTCATGTTAAGTTTTAAAATGGGAAACACAAAGTAATTGACATGTATTGAGTTCCTGCTAAATATTAATCATGGTAGATTGCTTGTGCTGAAATGGTCCTTTGTGTTCTAGGTGATACTCCCTGCCAGTTTTAGAGGAAAAAATTGCCTTAGAAAATTGAAGTTCAGGGGCCTCCCTGGTGGCACAAGGGGTTAAACGTCAGCACTGTGAAGCTATCCGCAGCTACTGCAGCAGGAGTTTGATCCCTGGCCAGGTTGCTGACCCACATAGTGCAGCAAACCTTTCCTGTCTCGCCCGCTGCTCCCCTCAGCAGTGTGTTTCAGTAGATCCGCCTTTCTGCTTCCCGCTCTGTCTCTGGTGAATCCTCTCACGTACCCCTCCCTCACCTCTGGCCTGCACCCCAGCTCTTGTATGCAAAAATAAATAAATCTTTAAAAAAAAAAAAGAAAATTGAAGTTCAAGTAGGTTAAATAACTTGTCCAAGTTTGTACAGCTGTGGAATGGAAGAGCCAGTGTTTAACCTTGGGGATTTTGTTTTGTTTTGATACATGTATGAATAGGTTCACTAACCACAGAATATCTTGACATTTCCAAAATCTAGGAGTTAGGATGTTGGTTAGTGGTAGCAATACTGTGCGTCTAAAGGTGTACATTATTTTCTAGAGTACTAATGTAATAAAATAATGTGACTGCCTTGAGTGACATTGGAAAAATACCTTTGTTGCTGCAAACACTTTTGAGTAGGTAACTTGTCAGGATTTTTTTGGTATTAAGTACTCCAGCAAGTGGTACATTTTAAAAGTTATGTCTTCATTAGGATTAGTGCAACAATCAAAAATTGAAAGCCCTGATGAGTTATTTTCTTGTTACGTAAAGGATCCAGTGGAATTATGTGACATTTTTAACTTGTCTACTAAGATCAAAGAAAAACTGTTAGTTAAATCACAAAAATTTCCTTAAAGAAAAGTTCTGAATTTTACTTCAAGGAAACTGAGGCCTTGAGAGGTCTTAGGATATGTGGCCAAGAGCTCACAGTTAGTGGTAGAGGTAAACTAAGTCTTCATCTCCTGACTTGGAGTCTGTAACCTTTTTCAGGTAAACTTAGTGTGTATACTTATAATAAAAAACTTTTTAAAGACTTTTATCTTTTACTCTCTTTTAAACCTGCAGACCCCAGACAAGGCTGAATTGATATGATTATATCATTCTACAATTTTTTGACTGTTTTTTAAAATTGTGGCTATGATTTCTTTTATAAAAGCATTTATTGTTTTTAGGCTCTCGTTTCAGGAAAATGTTAAAATAAAATTTTAAATAAAATTTAAATAAAATAAATTTTAAATAAAATTACACTTATAATTAAAATTACATTATAATTTAGTGCAAAGAATTTATGTATATTTGCAGAAATAACCAGATACACATTTTTTTTAAAAACACATCAACTCTTTAGTGAAGCTAATAATGTACATCTTATATATCACTTTTTCTCTCAAGATTATAATTTGCTTTCTCAGATCATCTAGTAATTTACACATCTAACTTTTCTGAATTCTTGTTTTGTTGATTCCTTTTGTTTTTTTTGCTTCCCCCCTCATAGATCTTGAGCCAGATGATTGTGCATCCATTTACATCTTTAATGT
This sequence comes from Talpa occidentalis, assembly GCF_014898055.3. Taxonomy (NCBI): domain Eukaryota; kingdom Metazoa; phylum Chordata; class Mammalia; order Eulipotyphla; family Talpidae; genus Talpa; species Talpa occidentalis. The sequence goes on from NW_023601754.1 coordinate 7,055,170, forward strand.
AGACCCACCTCCATCTACTTTAAACTCACCACTTTGCTTCCCACCTCATGGATCACCGGCTCACTCTTCTGTTTTGTCACCATCGTTTCAGCTCCAAGGTCACAAAAACTATGAAGGAACTTGTGAGATTCCTGAATCTAAATATAGCCCATTAGGTGGTCCCAAACCATTTGAGTGCCCAAGTATTCAAATTACATCCATCTCTCCTAACTGTCATCAAGAAATAGATGCTCAAGAAGATGACCTACACATAAATGATCCAGAAAGGGAATACTTGGAAAGGCCTTCTAGAGATCATCTCTATCTTCCTCTTGAGCCATCCTACCGGGATTCTTCCCTTAGTCCTAGTCCCGCCAGCAGCATCTCTTCGAGGAGTTGGTTCTCAGATGCGTCTTCTTGTGAATCTCTTTCACATATTTATGATGATGTGGATTCAGAGTTGAATGAAGCTGCTGCCCGATTTACCCTTGGATCCCCTCTGACTTCTCCTGGTGGCTCTCCAGGAGGCTGCCCTGGAGAAGAATCCTGGCATCAGCAGTATGGACTTGGACACTCCTTGTCACCTAGGCAATCTCCTTGCCACTCTCCTAGATCTAGTGTCACTGATGAAAATTGGCTGAGCCCCAGGCCAGCCTCAGGACCTTCATCGAGGCCTACTTCCCCCTGTGGGAAACGGCGGCACTCTAGTGCTGAGGTTTGTTATGCTGGTTCCCTGTCACCCCATCACTCACCTGTTCCTTCTCCTGGTCATTCTCCCAGGGGAAGTATAACAGAAGATACCTGGCTCAGTGCTTCTGTCCAGGGTGGATCAGGCCTTGGCCCTGCACTTTTTCCATTTCAGTACTGTGTGGAGACTGATATCCCTCTGAAAACAAGGAAGACTTCTGAAGATCAAGCTACCGTACTACCAGGAAAAATAGAGCTCTGTTCCGATGACCAAGGGAATTTGTCACCATCCCGGGAAACGGCAATAGATGATGGCCTTGGATCTCAGTATCCTTTAAAGAAAGATTCATGTGGTGACCAATTTCTTTCAGTTCCTTCACCCTTTACCTGGAGCAAACCAAAGCCTGGTCACACCCCTATATTTCGGTGAGTTGATGGAATGATTGCTGGTCATCTTTCATGCTTATGGGTTATCCGTGGCATTTAATTACACTTTCTATATAGAATAGTTTGACCGTTTCTTCCTGCTCCATTTTTTTTTTTTTTTTTTTTTTAGTTTCTTCCATTCAAATAAAGTCCGTATTTCCTTTGAATCTTAAAAGTTTCTTTAGATAAGGTAATGTTAAAATTTTAAAAGTATATACATAATGGAGTGTAGATAACAATAAGTTACTTTTAAGGCTCCTTAGAAGAAATTTTCTTACCTAAAAATCTTCCTATGCAGGGCCTCCCTGGTAGGCTATTACCCTTACAGCTCTAGTCAGGGAGCTACCCGCATATGGCACAGCAGACCTCCCCTGCTGCTCCCCTCAGCAGTGTATTTCAGCCAGTCTGCCTGTTCTGCTCCCCCACTCTGACTCTGGTGAATCCTCTCACCCCCTGTACCTCTGGCCTACACCCCCCCACCCCGCCCAGTTCTTCTGTGCAAGGTTGATTATAGTATGAATTAGTAATAAAACTAATGAAGGGATAGGCCTTTTATTTTTTATAATAGCTCAATATACAAATGAAATTTGCCTTTTCATATTTATTGTAAGAATTTTCTTCATGATTTTTTTCTTTTGACTATAAGTTTGCGATTTTTTTTTTTGTTATAGAGGAATTTTAAAATTGTATGTATTTTGTCTTCTCCTTTATGACTTTTGGGTTTTATGTTATATTGGAAACACACACACACAAACACTTGAACCTCAAGTCCGGCTAAGGACTAGAGTGAAGAATAGTATAATTACATTATTTTCTAAATGGCCTATCAGTTATCACAGTGCCATTTATAGAATCAATCTAGTGTATAACTGATTAGAAAAGACAACTTTCAATTGTGTATTAAATCCCCACATGGAGTTGGGTCTATTTATTTATTTTTTTCTTTAATGCTTTTTCATTGCTATGAATGTGTATTTCTGGATCCAGATCTCTAGAAAAATATAATGTGTAATTATGGTATTGAAGACATCTTTGAGCCTATCATCTGCTTCTGAAAATTACCTTACTCTTTTTTTGGTTTGCTTAAAGTCTGCAAAACAAGAATAGAAACAAGCTAAGTAGTGAAGATCTTTCAGACTAATAAAAATTAATACCTTTGAACTTTACAATAGCTAGTTAAGTTAGGCTGAGGGCATTCAAGGAAGCATTGAAACAATTTAGAAATTTACAATAGCAATTACAGCATTTTAGAGGTGAGGTACAAAAGACCTTAGATTCCCATTTTAACAAATAGTAGGAAGATTTTTTATAATAGAAATCATTCTCGCTTTGAATCCATTAATTTTTGACTTGTAGAAATATACTTTAAACATTTTAACATTCTACAAAATGTTAGAATTTGTCCTTTTAAAAAAAGTATAGGAAGCCAGAAATTAAATAAAATAAATTTTATCTTTCAGGTTAAAATTATGTGTTAACACCCTCCATATCCAAGTGAATTTTTTTTTTTTTTTTACGTGAGTTGATAGAAGTATTTACTGGTCATTTTTCATGCTTATGGTTGCTATTCGCGTAATAAATTACTATGTAAATTTTTATTTTAAGATGTTTTTCTTGAAGATCTTAGGAAGGAATGTTGGTGCTGGCAAGAAGTGATTTGAATTGCTACTTGGCAATAAATAGTATGATGAAATCCATCTTTGTGTGTTTTGTTTATAGCACATCTTCATTACCTCCACTAGACTGGCCTTTACCAACTCATTTTGGACAATGTGAACTAAAAATAGAAGTGCAACCTAAAACTCATCATCGAGCTCATTATGAAACTGAGGGTAGCCGAGGAGCAGTAAAAGCATCTACTGGGGGACATCCTGTTGTGAAGGTATGAGGTGGGGGGTTGGCTTGTGTCACAAATACTACACACTTAACAATAGCGCATATTCAGCTAGGTACTACTCAGCCCAGAAAAAGAAAATTCAGAACTAGAAAGTTGTAGTTGAGGTTTTGTTACCTTGTTGATAATGGCAGCACTTCCTTATTGATCTTTCTTTGCTATGCTGAAAGGTAATTCTTCCTGTACTAATGTTATAGCTGGAGAAATTATGGGGAGAGGTTATATAGTGCTCGTTGTTTTTCTGATTAAAAAGAAAAACCCGGGGCCTCCCCTGGTGGCGCAGCAGTTGAGCGCTGGGCTGCGAAGCTGCCCGCAGCCTCTGCAGTGCCAGTTCAATCCCCTACCGCTGGCGAGGGTCCCACATGGCACCCCAGACTTCTGCTGCGCCCAGTGCTCCCCTCAGCAGTGTATTTCTCCATCAGTCTGCCTGTTCTGTTTCCCGCTCTGTCTCTAGTGAATTCTCTCACCCTTCCGCGCTTGTGACTGTACCCAGTGCTTGTATAAATAAATCTTAAAAAAAAAATAATTAGGGCCTTCCCTGGTGGCGCAGTGGATGAGTGCTGGGCTGCGAAGCTGCCCGCAGCCTCTGCAGCACCAGTTCGATCCCCCGCCTCCGCGGTGAGGGTCCCACATGGCGCACATATCTCTCCTGCCATGCCCACTGCACCCCTCAGCAGTGTACTTCGGTCCTTCTGCCTGTTCTGCTCCTCGCTCTGGCTCTGGTGAATTCTCTCACCCTCCCGCGCTTCTGACTATACCCAGTGCCTGTATAAATAAATAAATAAATAAATATTTAAAAAAACAAAAAAAGATAAAAAAAATAATTAAAAAAATGACCTGTCTACTTTGTTTATCCTACATATCAGTGTGTTCTTTTTTCTGGATGCTTTGTTTTTTCTTAACATTTACTGTAATTTTTTTTTTCAAGATGACCTTTTTTTTTTTTGATATGTTTGTCATTCACCACTTCTAATTTAGCTTTTAAATCTATAATTGTGTTTTTTTTTTTTCTTAAAGATTTATTTATTTATGCATACAAGAATGGGGTATAGACCAGAGGTGCTGGCGGTGAGAGGATTCACCAGAGACAGAGGGGGGAGCAGAACAGGCAGATCTACTGAAATACACTGCTGAGGGGAGCAGAGGACGAGTCAGGAGAGGTCTGCTGCGCCATGTGGGTAGCTCCCTGGCCAGGGATCGAACTCGTACTGCAGAGGCTGTGGCTTGCTTCATAGTGCGGTGCTTAACCCCTTGTGCCACCAGGGAGGCCCTACAATTGTGTTTTGAATTAGATTCCCTAGCTCCATTTTCCATTTACTTGGTATTTTATTGTATTTGGTCTCATAATGTATTGAATACATACTTTTATTTTTTTTTTTTTTTGGTTTTTAATTTTGTATATTTTTTACATCATTTTTCATTTTTGTACAATGTATGCATTTTCATCTTGGTTATAGTCCCCGTACAATCCTCACCCCTCTTGTTTTGATCCTACTCCCTTCTCCCTCCCCTGTAGTATTTCTCTGGTTTATAGTTGAATATAGTTAAATTTTTAAGTCTGAAGCGTTCACCAGGAATCAGTTTCTGGGGGGGTTGTGTGGGGTGTGTGTGCGCGCGCACGTGCGTTTTAGATGGTTTAATTTTATAGATTCTCTGTATCTTTTAACATAATGTTTAGGTTTTAGGAAATTTTTTTTTTTTTTTGGTGGGACCCTCGCTGGTGGCCGGGGAATGAACCGGCGCTGCAGAGGCTGCAGGCAGCCTCGCAGCCCAGTGCTCAACCGCTGCACCACCAGGGGAGGCCCTAGAAAAAAATAATTTAAAAAGAACTTGCTTTAATGTAGGCATTATTTAGAAAGTGCTAAAAGACAAGGGACATTTTGCAGGTTTGTGGACCTGTTAATTCCAAGAATTGACATTTTCGTAGTGCTTTGTAGTTTACAAAATGTTTTCTCTGAGTTTTTATTTAATACAGAAGTTATTTGAAAATGGCAAGGTAAGTATATTGTACAGATGATTTAAATTTACACATAGTGTGATTGGCAGAAATCTTAAACCCAGGTCTTTCAACTCTGCTGTTCCTCTACTATCATACCATATTTCCTCTTACTCTATAGATACCTCATAATTTCAAAATGCTTTTCATTCATAAGCCTTTTTTAAACCCTGGCCTTTGACTCTGTCTGTTTAGCCCCTGAGAAAAATGTTAGATCTTTACCATTTTTGTACTTTCACCTTGGTTAAGTATGGTAGGCTAATTACTATAACTAATAATTTTCAGTTATCAGAATAAAAAAATAAAAAAGGAAGTTTATTTTTAACTTTCAGATCATGAATAAAAGGACTGTCCATTTTGTGATGCTATCATCTTCAATACATTGCCTCCTTGCCCCCTAAGAAAAGGGAAGAGAGAATAGGGAAGGCACATGAAATAAATGAACCTGGAAAAGTGCAGTTGTTACCATGTACAGTGGCTCTGGCCAGGAGTATTTGCAAGCCCTACTTACGTGCAAGGGGACTAGGAAGAATAATTACTGTTGGACCAGCCTTTCCTCAGCAACAACTCTGAGTACTATGGTATCCAACTCCATGCATAATCTTTGGTGTCGGTGTGCTTTCTCTGCCACACTTGCTGTATAATATTTGTCTTTAATGATGTTCAGGAGTTAGTAGTAGCTAAGTGACTAATAAGGTCTCTGCAGCCTCAGTCTTTGAATCCTGGGCTATACGCTATCATTGGCCTTAAGTATTCTAAACCTTTTATTGAATCATTTCTTGTTAATTTATCAACCTGTCCCTTCATTTATACAATAAGTAATTTTTGTTTGCTCACAATACATAGACAGTACTATCAATGCTGGGAATCCAGAGATAAACAAGACAGATAAGGCCCTCACTCTCATGGGCTTTCTTGTGCAGTATACCGAAAGGGAAAATGAACAAGTGAACAAACAGAATAATATTAGAATGTATTAACTGCTATACTGGAAATTATAATGTGATATGAGAGGCTGATTATGGGAAGGAAGTTTACTTCCTATTTCTTTTTTTGTAAAATGGAGATAATATCTAGGCACTGATATGAGGACTAATGAAACATTGCATGTAGAAAATGTTAATATTAGCTAAGCTAATGTTATTAGACTTTTTTAAAATTTATTTTTGGGGCCTCCCCGGTGGCGCAGCGGTTGAGCGCTGGGTTGCGAAGCTGCCCGCGGCCTCTGCGGCGCCGGTTCGATCCCCAGCTGCTCCCCGGCCACCGGCGGAGGATCCCACATGGTGCGCAGACCTCTCCTGCCACCCGCTGCTCCCCTCAGCAGTGTACTTCGGTCCTTCTGCCTGCTCTGCTCCCCGCTCTGGCTCTGGTGAATTCTCTCACCCTCCCGTGCTTCTGACTGTACCCAGTGCATGTATAAACAAAACAAACAAACAAACAAAATAAATAAATAAAACATGCCTCTATAAAATAAAATAAATAAAAAAAAAAAAATTTATTTTTGCATAGAAGAGCAGGGATATAGCCCAGAGGTGTGGGTCAGGGGAGAGGATTCACCAGAGACAGAGTAGGCAGCAGAACAGGCAGATGTACTGAGAGATACTGCTTAGGGGAGAAGCAGGCTAGACAGGAAAGGTCTGCTGCACCATGTGGGTTAGCCTGGCTGGGGATGGAACTCATGCCACAGCGGCTGGTGATAGCTTGATAACGCTGAGACTTTAACCCCTGTACCGCCAGACAGGCCCCTACATTGTCTTTTTGACAAGTTGTGTTAGAGCATTGGATATCCGTAAGCAAAAAAAAAAAAAACAAAAACCTTAATTTCACATCTCATATAAAAATTAAAGGTGACTGGATTTAAATATGAGTTATAAAACTTCTATGAGAAAACATGGAAGAAAATCTTTAGAATCTCAGGCTAAGTGAAGAGTTCTATGACATGATACTAAAAGCATGATATCTAGAAGAAAAAAATTGATGAATTGATTTAGTCATGATTAAGAACTTAGCTCTATACAAGATCCTATTAAGAGAATGCAAAAGACCATCTATAAATAGGGAGAAAACTTTGCAAACAACATATTTGACAAAGATCTTGTATTCAGAATATAAAGAACTTTGAAAGCTATAAGAAAGAAGCAGTTAGCAAGTGGGCAAAAATATAAACAGACATTTTGCCAAGGAGATAAGATGGCAGATAAATATGTGAGAAATGGTGCACATCATTAGCCACTAGATAAATGCAAATTAAAACCATAATGAAATATTACTTCATGCCTGTTAGAACAGTTGAAATAGTTCTAAGTGTTGGCAGAGATGTCAGGAAACTGGGTCCCTTATAAACTGCAGTTGAGAATACAGAATGGTACAGCCACTTTTGGAAATAGTCAGATTCTTAAAAAACTAAACCTGCACTTGCCACATGGCCCATCAGTTGCATTATTGGGCATTTATCACTAGCAAAGAAAAACATTCATACAAGAACCTGTATTCTAGTGTTCATAACAGCTTCATTTTTCATAGCCAAAAATTTAGAAACAGTCCAAATAGATGGTTAAATTCTGGTATATTATACATTGTACTACTGCTCAGCAATAAAAAGGAACCAAACTATTAATAAATGCAACAAGTTGGATGGTTCTCCATAGAATTATTCCAAGTGAAAAAAAGTATTTCAGGGCCTCCCCGGTGGCGCAGCAGGTTGAGTGCAGCGCTGTGAAGCTGTCCGCAGCCTCTGCAGTATGGGTTTGATTCCTGGCCAGCCAGGGAGAAACCCACATGGCGCGGCAGACCTCTCCTTCCTTGCCCACTGCTCCCCTCAGCAGTGTCTTCCGTCCGTCTGCCTATTCTGCTCCCCACTCTGTCTCTGGTGAATTCTCTCACCCTCCCGCGCCTCTGACCTGTACCCCAGTTCTTGTATAAATAAACAAAATCTTAAAAAAAAAATAGTATTTCAAATAGTTACCAAGTTTGATTCCATGTATGTATGTGTGTGTGTGTGTGTGCGCACGCACTCACATATTTATACACACACATAACTTTTCGAAATGGCACAGGTGTAGAGATAGAGATGAGTTTTGTGATTGCCAGGGAACAGGGTCAGGTTGAAAGTTGCAAGTATAAATTGATAGCACAAGAGTTCTGTGGTGATAGAACAGTTCTGTATCTTGATTGTGATGGTAGTTACTTGAATCTACACACATAGCATAAAATTACGTTAAACTACACACATACTTTCTTATACAGTGGATGTTTTATTAAGGTATAAATACTTTTTGTCTTGCTCCAAAAGTTACTGAAATATTTTAAATGGAGAGTGTAGTATTCATATTTAGGTTTTATATTTCATCATACACCAAGATTATTTCCAGGTGATGATTTTTTTCTTATGTTATATGCACATTTTCAGTTTTAAGCAGTTTGTATTATGAAGATTTAACTTTGTTTTTTTTATAGTTTATATATTTAGATATTATTTTATTTTATTTTTTTATTTTTTACATCACTGTTCATTTTTAAACAATATTTGCTTCCCTCCCACCCTCTCAGGTGTGGTCCCCATAGAGTTTCCTTCCCCACTGCACCCGTGCACCAGCACCTCAGTCCCCTGTGCTCCTCTCTCCCTCCCTCCCTCTGATCTCTCTCCTGCCTCCTCCCCTGCAGAATGTCTCTGATTTATGATTGTTTGTTTTTGCTTTGTTGTGTTTTTTTTTCTTTTAAAGATTTATTTATTTTTGCATACAAGAACTGGGGCACAGGCCAGAGGTCCGGGGAGGTGAGAGGATTCACCAGGGACAGAGCGGGGAACCAACATCTCTTTATTTTTTTATTTTTTTTTGGGGGGTGGGGGGTTTGAACAATTTTTATTTTTATTTTTTTAAGGTTAACAAAAGGTTTATTTACAAGAGAAGGGGAATGAGGAAATGTACAACTCAACATCTCAGGGAGAAAAGAGGGAGATAAATTCTTAAATGTGTCCTACCCATGTTCCGCTGACCTGGAATCCCAAATGACCCGCCGAGACCAAACCTGCCTGGCCAAGAGCACGAGCCAAGTGTGCCCAACCCCACTAACATGGCTGGTTTTTATTTACAAACAGAGAAAATGGCTGTTTGTTGTGTTTTGTACTGTTATTTTTTTACATTGATGTCTTATTTGGTTCCCCTATATTCGTGCTATAAGTGAAACCATCCGATATTTTTCTTTTTCCTTCTGGCTTATTTCACTGAGCATAATTCCTTCTAGGTCCTTCCACGTTGCTATAAATGGCATGAGTTTATCTTTTTTGATTGCTGGATAATATTCCATTGTGTATATATGCCACATCTTCTTGATCCTGTCATCTATTTTTGGACATTTGGGTTGTATGAAGATTTAACTTTGTATTTTTAGTATCTGTATAATGTGTTGTCATGTTTTTAATATATTCATATCTCTTCATACCAAGTTATTTAACAGAACTGATAATAGAACTCTTATTGAAGCTGCTGCAATCTGTCCGTATACCTTTGGGCTTTAACCCTCTAGCTTTAGTTAAATTAATCAGGTACATAGACCTTTGCTATGGAAATGATACAGAAACATAATAAACAATATGGCTTACTTTCTGCTACAAAGTAGAGTGCCTGAAGAGACATATAGTAGTGGTAGATAAAAGTTTTTGAAGAATAGTTTAATAGTAGTGCCTCCCTGGTGGCCTAGAGATTGTCTCTGCTCTACCACTGTGATGGCCTGAGTTCCATCCCCAGCCAGGGAGCTGACCCACATGGCGCAGCAGACCTCTTCAGTTTCACCCACTGCTCCCCTTAGCAGTATACTTCAGTAGTTCTGCCTATTCTACTTCCCACTCTTTCTCTGGTAAATCCTCTCAGCCCCACACCTTTGGCCTGCACCCCAGTTCTAAGCAAAAATAAATAAATAAAATATTTTATAAATAAATAAATTGTTTAATAGTAGCAGTAATTTGTATATAGCCTACACCATAATGCTTCTTTGGAAAGGCTATGGGATGATAGTCTAATTTATTTGATGTTCTTTTTAAATTCCTGAGATGCTGGGGAGGAGCCCTGCTTTTTTTATTCTGTAGTATAGACACTCGGAGCAGTTGTTGGCCAAAATATGTGTGATGAAATATATTCCCTTTGAAATCTTATATGCATTATTACCTTCCCCCATTACCAGTTTACTTTACTATCGAAATATAAAGAACAGGTGGCTTATGTCTTTGCCAAGCTGTGTTAATGTGAGTCACCTAATATGGCTAGGATACTTTGGCATATAGTACTTACTGGTATGTTATGATACTTGGGTAACGATAGATAGTAGTAAAAATTTTTAAGTTTATTTTTAATAAATGAATTTAAATTTTTAAATAAATATTTTATTTTGTTTTATTTTAAAAGATTTATTTATTTATACAAGAACCAGGGTACAGGCCAGATGTGCAGGAGGGTGAGAGGATTCACCAGAGACAGAATGGGGAACAGAATAGACAGACTGACTGAAATACACTGCTGAGGGGAGCAGTGGGCGAGACAGGAGAGGTCTGCTCACCATGTGGGTATCTCCACGGCCGGCGGGGATGGAACTGGCACTGCAGAGGCTGTAGACAGCTTCAAAGTGCTGCACTTAACCGCCTGTGCCACCAGGGAGGCCCAAAATAAATTTTTAAATAAAATTTAAATTTTAAAATTTACTTTCTATTTTAGATTTAGCTACATCATTTTGAACAGCTATTTTCATGACTGTAATTCTTATTTAATTAATTCTGTTAACGTCATGAATTATTTTGCTCCGCCACACAGTGTTCTCTTTTTCACAAATTCATTTAACAATGATTAAATGCCTGTAATGTGCCAGGTAGTTTGGTAGGCTCTGGATATAATAAGATGAACATTGTTCTCTTAAAGTACTTAAAGGTGAATGGTAAAGTTGTTGCTCTCTCTACCTCTACTAGATAAACAATTGAAACCATCAAATAATTTGCTAAATTTAAGATTAAACATAAAAGCAACAGATAAAGCAGAAAGAAATGGCTTATCACTTATAGCCATGAGGCCCAGTTAACATGAGTTTGGTGTGTTAGCCTCTTAGCTTGCTTCTTTACATACTCTATTAATAAATATCTGCCTTTCATGATCTTCTCTAATTCCTTCAGGTATAATACATGCAGCTTTTGTGCTTTGTTTCAGCATCACCGGTAGAATACTGACTGAAGCAGTGACATCCACTCTGGGTATTGCCAGAGTGCATCTTTAATTAAAAGAGGAAGGAATAGAGTGATGAACAAGGCAAAGTGTCTGCCTTAATTGAACCCATCTGGTACTGAGGAAAACAGATAATATTATAACAAATGTATAATACTTTTTTATAGAGATCAATACTGTGAAAAAGAATAGGACATAATAATGTGACACAGATGTGATATAAATGGTGGTCTTCTCTGAACTGGTGACCTTTGGCTGTAGAGCTAAAACAGTGAGGTAATATGGAGTTGAGAGGGAAGAATATCCTGGAGTCATTAAATACTAAATGTGAGGTTAGTAATGATCTTTGGTGCTTCGTGCAGTATTATACCAGGAGGACCAAAGCTGACTGTGGAATGGAGAGAAGGTAAAACAAATTAGGGCCCAAATCATACAGAACATAAACCATTATAGGAAGTTTTAATTTAGTTCTGAGTGTGGAAAGAAACCATTGAGAGTTTTGAGCCGGTGGATGAAATTATCTGGTTCATATTAAAAAAAATTTTCCAGCACCTGGACTGAGAATGGACTGTAGGAGAGTAAGAGTGAAAACAGTGTCAGTTTGTTATAAGCCTGTTGGAATAGTCCGGGCTTTAACTGCTTCTCTATAAATGTTACAGGACTGAAAATCATTCTAGGTAAATTGTAGTATCTATGAAAGTTTTTATATACTTTCCTGGGTAGAGGGGGATAATAAATTATGTTGCTTGGTTACCAACTCTACTGTGCAGTTAGGATTGGGCAAACAATGGGGAGTACAACATTCACTAAAAGGGTCACATGATAGAATAAAATTCATTCTGCACATTTGAAAGACTGTTGAATTTCTCTCACTAGATTCCAAACTTAGACTCATGGAGGTAGACTAGTAGTTACCCCTTTTTTTAATCACTAGCTACATGCCAGACACTGTACATCAATTGTCAGGATTCTTTATAAACCTTAGTACAGAAACAGGAGAGAATTTCTTTCGGTGCTTATTAGGTAGCTCATAAAAGCTTAGACTTGGAAGCTACATGGCCTGGAACAGTGTCCAGACACTCTACCTGGTACTATTGGAGCGAAACATCACTGACACTGACTTATAACCACAACTTACACAAACAGTGCTTGGAAAAGAGTGCCAGGAAATTTTGCTATTGCCTTGAAGAACTGGACACCTCCTTTACTATGCTTGCTGAAGAGTGGACTATATGTAGCCCACATTATCATATTGTTTCCTTGCTGGTTTAATGGATTAGAGCAGACACATTGCAGATCTTTTTCCTAGAGACACTTGCAGCCAAAAGTAGGAATGGGAATTGCTGAAGAGTCATCTCTTTAAAACTTGTGAGACTAGGGCCTCCCTGGTGGAGTTGGGGTTAAGTCTCAGTGCTATCACCTTGAGAGCACACCATGGCCTGAGTTCGATCCCTGGCCAGGGAGATGACCCACATAATGCATAGCAATTCTGCACATTTGAAAGGCTGTTGAAATTCTCTCACTTGATTCTGAACTTAGACTCATGGTTGTAGACTAGTAGTTACCCTTTTTTTAATCACTAGCTACATGCCAGGCACTGATCCACCTGCTCTGCTCTCTACTCTGTTTCTGGTGAATCCTCTCACCCCACCACACCTCTGGCCTACAACCAGTTCTTCTGTGCATAAATAAATTAAAATATATCTTTAAAATAAAACAAAACTTGTGAGACCAAATGCAAGGAAGCCACCAGCCAAAAGCAGAGTAATTGTTATTTACTTTTTTTTTTTTTTTTTAGTTTTTTATTTTTGTACAAGAGCTGGGGTATAGGCCAGAGGTGTGGGAGGGTAAGACGATTCACCAGAGACAGAGCAGGGAACAGAACAGGCAGAAGGACCAAAGACACTGCTGAGAGGAGCAGCAGGTGAGGCAAGAAAGATCTGCTGCACCATGTGGGAATCTCCCTGGCTGGCCAGGAATCAAACCCGTGCTGCAGAGGCAGCAGACAGCTTCACAGTGCAGCGCTCAACCCACTGTGCCACCACCGGGGAGGCCCTACTTCTTTCTTTTACCTTTTGCGGGGAGGGTGCCGAAATACTTTGAGGCACTGTAGGCTTTCATTTACAAAAGAAGTACAGAGGTAGTAGGGGGAAGAATCTCTCCAAGGTATTCTAAGATCCAAGCTGGAAGCAGCAATGCTGAAAGAGATATTTTCAGGCACAGGAATAAGAGCAAAGGACTTTTCCATAGACCACAAAAAGCAAGCAGCTTGTTGGTAAAATCAGAGAAAATTCTCTTAACCATTTCAAGGGCTGGAGACTGCTGTCTTGCATAGGGAGATCTCTGTAACCTGGACAATGCTCAGATTCCATGTACTCTCAAAGTCTTTGAAAGTAATACTCTAGGAATCAGACTAAAACTATGATAAAGTCCAGACATAATTTAAGAACTGTAACCTGGCAAAATAAATAGCATGACTCTGTCTTGAGGTAAATATTTTCTTCAGTCTCTGGAGTTCTTTTATATAACGTCTAGTATATCTTATTTTTTTTTTTTAATAGAGGCATGTTTTATTTATTTGTTTGTTTGTTTTTTGTTTGTTTGTTTATACATGCACTGGGTACAGTCAGAAGTGCGGGAGGGTGAGAGAATTCACCAGAGCCAGAGCGGGGAGCAGAGCAGGCAGAAGGACCAAGGTACACTGCTGAGGGGAGCAGCTGGCGGCAGGAGAGGTCTGCGCGCCATGTGGGACCCTCCTCCGGTGGCCGGGGAGCAGCTGGGGATCGAACCGGCGCCTCCGAGGCTGCGGGCAGCTTCGCAACCCAGCGCTCAATCGCTGCGCCACCGGGGAGGCCCCGTCTAGTATATCTTAAATAATGCATGTATACACACGATAGAAGAAAGTGTTTCCCACAGTAAAGAGAAAACAATCAATAGAAGCAGACCCAGAAATGACTTAGATTAGATATCGGAGTCTTTATAAAGAGATTTTAATATAATTCTGATATACTAAATGTCCCAACTTCACAAGTATTATATAGATAACACTAAAGTAAGAAGGAAAGTGGCATGTATTAAACTTCAAGGAATTGGTGAAGACCCTGAAAGACTGAAATTTCTTATTAAATGCTATATAAAATGATAGATTGTCTTTTTTAAAAGGTGGTCTACATGTGAAATGGAGGAAATTTTTCTTAAAAGGAGAATGGTGAAGGGAAAGATACAAGAAAACTATAGGCCTAATGAATAAAAACCTAAAAATCCATAACAACATAATAGCAAACCAAATCTCCAACACCACATAAAAAACATTAAATATCCCAAGTAGCATTTACCCTAGAAATGCAGGTGACTCAACATAGGAAAACCAATTGAGGGCCTTCCTGGTGGTGCAGGGGTTAAAGACACAGTGCTATCAAGCTGTCTCCATCGATCCTTGCCAGCCAAGGAGCTAACCCACATGCACAATAATGTATTTGAATCCTTACCTTATATCATATACAAAAATTAATTCAAAATGCATCAAGGATCTAAATGTAAGACCTAAACCTATAAAACTCTTAAGAGAAAACATTGAGGAAAATACTCTTGATGTTGGGCCTCCCCAGTGGCGTGGCGGGTTGAGTGCAGCACTGTGAAGCTGTCCGCAGCTTCTGCAGCACCGGTTCGATTCCCGGCCAGCCAGGGAGATTTCCACATGGCGAGGCACACCTCTCCTGTCTTGTCCACTGCTCCCCTGAGCAGTGCTTTCGGACCATCTGCCTGTTCTGCTCCCAGCTCTGTCTCTGGTGAATTCTCTCACCCTCTCGCGACTCTGGCCTGTACCCCAGCTCTTGTATACATAAAATAAATCTTAAAAAAAAAAGAAAAAGAAAATACTCTTGATATTGGCAGTGTTTTCTTAAGTATGATACACACAGACAACAAAAGAAAAAAAAATAGATACCTTGAATTTAATAAAAGATAAAATTTTGTGGGCCTCCCTGGTGTCTCGTGGAGTAAGCACCACACTATGAAGCAATCCGCAGCCTCTGCAGCACGAGTTCTATTCCCTGCCAGGGAGCTGACCCACATGGCGCAGCAGACCTCTCCTGACTTCTCTCGCTGCTCCCCTCAGGAGTGTATTTCAGTCAGTCTGCCTGTTCTGCTCCCCATTCTATCTCTGGTGAATCCTCTCACCCCCTGCATCTCTGGCCTGTACCCCAGCTCTTGTATGCATAAATAAATAAATCTTTAAAAAAATAGATAAAATAAATAAAATTTTGTGGGCCTCCCTGGTGGCACAGCGGGTTGAGCACCACGCTGTGAAGTTGTCCGCATCCTCTGCAGCGCAGGTTCCATACCCGGCCAGCTAGGGAGATGCCCGCATGGCGTGGCAGACCTCTCCTGCCTTGCCTGCTGCTCCCCTCAGCAGTGTCTTTTGCCTGTTCTGCTCCCTGTTCTGTCTCTGGTGAATTTTCTCACCCTCCCACGCCTCTGGCCTATACCCCAGTTCTTGTATAAATAAATAAATCTTTAAAATAAAGAAGTAAATAAATAAATAAAATGTTGTGCATCAAAGGATACTACCAACAAAGTGAAAAAGATAACCTACAGAATGGGAGATAATATTTGCAAATTATATCTGTGAGGGATTAATATTCAGAATTTATAAAGAATTCCTACAGTTCAGCAACAGCCAACAAGTCTACATACACATTCATATTCTCCCAAAGAATGTTGATTTTTTATTTGTTTAGGTGGTGCTTAACTTGGTTGGTGTCAACTGCAAAATCTGTCTTTCTGTGGTTGGTGTCAGTTGATAATCACATTTCAGTTATTTTAGACTTGGTTATCTTTTTTTTTTTTTAAGATTTATTTATTTATTTATTTATTTATTTATTTATTTATTTATTTATATAAGCACTGGGTACAGTCAGAAGCGCTGGAGGGTGAGAGAATTCGCCAGAGCAGAGAGTAGAACAGGAGACTGACAAAGTACATTGCTGAAGGGAGCAGCGGACAGCAGGAGAGGTCTGCACGCCACGTGGGACCCTCGCCGTGTGGCCGGGGATCGAACTGGCGCTGCAGTGGCTGCGGGCAGCTTCGCAACCCAGCACTCAACCACTGCGCCACCAGGGAGGCCCATTGGTTATCTTTTTTGAAGTAACATTTTATGCATCCATAATATATGCTATAGATAGAACAAACAGTAAGTCTACAATTTGTTTATTGTCAAATGCATGAGTAATGAATTGTATTTTTCTGTTTTTGTTCTTCCTAACTAGCTCCTGGGCTATAGTGAAAAACCAATAAATCTACAGATGTTTATTGGAACAGCAGATGATAGATACTTGCGACCGCATGCATTTTACCAGGTGCATCGAATCACTGGGAAAACAGTTGCTACTGCAAGCCAAGAGATAATAATTGCCAGCACAAAGGTCTTGGAAATTCCACTTCTTCCTGAAAATAATATGTCAGCCAGGTATCTTGAAACATATCCAAAAAGAACATACCCAGTTCTTTCTTTTCCTTGAACCACTTTTGGGAAAAAACATACTGCTTTTCATAGTACAAAAATAAAATATTGTTCTAAATTATCTAAACATATTATATAAAGAATTGTTGTATACTTGCTAAGGTTGGTAACATATTTCTAAAAAAAATTCAGCAAAAGTTCATAAACCACTTAGTACAAGCTAAGCATCATGCTAAGTGACAGAGATAAAAATATAGGTGACTTTTCATATGGCCTACTGGTTTCAGAATTATGGCCAGCAGGTTATCAGAGTCACCAAGATTAATTTAGAGGTTGCCAAGGACTTGTTTTAAAGCGTTTTCAAGTCTGACCGAGAACTCTAACATGTAGAAATAAATAATAAAGGAATATTTAAAGTCATGTTTTCTTTTCAGAAATAAAAAATGTGTGTGTGTATACTTTTTTTAAACCTTTGCACTCCGCTGTCCCCTCTCAGGGGACATCGGAATTCTAGCATATCACTCGGATGTCCCCTCTCAGGGCACATTGCAATTTATTATTGATTACGGGGAATTGAGTTATTTCAACGCAACTTTTTGAGACATGCATGTTTCCCTGAAGTTTTATCTTGAAATGGCACAAGAAATTAAATCAAAATATCGTAAAATTACTAAGATATATACAAGAAATGTCAGTGGGTTTTGTGTCGGACAAGAACGTGAGATGCATGCTCACGATGGTCCGAGCACTTCGCGACGCCACTTGAAAAGAGCGGTAAGGGAAGTTTGTAGAAGAAAGGTCGGTTTTCGAACATAGCGCGCACTGTATAGTGAGATATATAATTACAAATAAACAAGTCTACATCTGGAGGAAAAGATTTTCAAAGTTGAGCTCATTTTGGTTTGACGCTTGGAGCAGTGCACATAGATCTAACGAGGAGAAAATCGGAAAAGTGATTCTTTTCTTAGTGAATAAATTGTTTGGTGAAAGCTATTTTGGTAAATCTCATCTTGTCAGTTAGTAATAACAATTAGAAATTTTCAACCCATGCATTTATTCATATTTTTTATTAGAACAATGGCAAAGCGTCCAACCACGAATGAGTCTCATGACACAAGTAGTAGTGAAGATGAGCTCCAGATAGACCTCTATACAGACATGTCAAACATGCACTAATCAGCCTGCAATGCATATTGGGGAGTGTTACAAAACTTACCATACTGTACAAAATTATAAACAATAAAATATTGGTTTTTTTGCAAATATACATTCCTCGATGTCACCCAATTCATATAAGTCCAATATCATTATAATACATTACTTGGTTCCAAAATTATACTAAATAATACGAGGGTCTGTAAATGCACGTTTCCGCCGCAGAGTAGCGTCGAGTAGCTGGTAGCCAATGTCCAGAATGGTTCGGAGTGCAAAGGGTTAAAGTAGCTCATGGTCATAGTTGAGGCTCCATAAGGAAAACTTTGCTTATGGTTTTCTGTTTCCAAATAAAATGAAATGGCCAGTTTCTAAATGAGAATATTTTAGAGTGGGAAGAAGGGTGTGAGAGAAGAAAACTTCCATCAAAATCAGACCTCTTTAAAGAACTTTTCCCAGAAATCTATCCAACATAATGAAATTTACTACCTTTACATTGATCATCCTATGTAAAGGGAAAACATGGGTATATTTTTCTACTTGAGTATATTGCCATCTCTAGCAATGTAGAGGCATACATAATACTAAGGAAAAGGGTAAGGAAGGATATTTAGTAGGCATTTACTAACCTGCCACAAATAGGTATGTGAAATTTATAGTGAACAGAAACTGCTTCAAAGTATGTATAGACCTTTCTTAGAATGGCAGTAGCATCTCAGGCTCTTGTAAAAACAGTTCTTTAAAACCTATTTCAGGGCTCCCTGGTGGCGTAAGGGGTTAAGTCTAGGCACTATCACCTCAACAGCCTGAGTTCGATCCCCTGCCAGGGAGCTAACCCACCAGGGATTGTATCCTCCTATGGATACATTTTTAAGCCCAAAATCTGAAAGAGCATAAAATAGCAATCATACATTTCTTCCTTTATTGACCTAATTTTAGGTGGAGATAGTTCTTTGCTGCCAAATTAAAAATAGCTACTTAGGGGCCTCCCTGATGGTGAAAGGGATTAAGTCTCAGCACTATGAAGCTATCACCAGTCACTGCAGCACAAGTTTGCTCCCCAGCAAGGGAGGTGACCAACATGGCACAGCAGACCGCTCCTGTCTCAACCGCTGCTCCCCTCAGCAGTGTATTTCAGTAGATCTGTCTGTTATGCTCCCCACTTTGGTGAGTCCTCTCACCCCTCACAACTCTGGCCTACACCCCAGCTTTTATATACATAATAAATTTTTTTAAAAATCTTAAAAAAAAATAGCTATTTAGTTGAGTTGTTTAGAACTACTAATTATCAGTGAGTGAGTAATTTTTTTTTACATTTTTCTTTCTAGTATTGACTGTGCAGGTATTTTAAAACTTCGTAATTCAGATATTGAACTTCGAAAAGGAGAAACTGATATTGGCAGAAAGAATACCAGAGTACGACTTGTGTTCCGTGTACACATCCCGCAGCCCAATGGCAAAGTCCTCTCTCTGCAGACAGCTTCTATACCTGTTGAATGCTGTGAGTGAGCTTGCAAAGATGTTTTAAATTTTTTTTTGAAATAGGTCATTTTTTTGTCTTGCTTATAATGTAATGTTGGTATAAAAAGTGAAATTGACAATCTGGCCATACTGAGAAAAGCCATGGCAATAGAGCAAATTGTATTCAGTGTTTCAATATGTCTTGACCTTTTAAAAGATACTCAATTGAAAAGGGATCAATCCTTGGACAGCCTTAATTTCTAATAAACTTTGTATTGTGTCTCCTGAAAAAAAAAAAAGTGAAATTGAGGCATAGAGTCTTGATGATTCGTGATTTTTTTTTATATGGAAATATGTTACATGCTTAGGTGAGAAGCATGTGACTGATTAAGAATTAGAAATAGCTTTTGATAATCTCTTGACTACAGTTTTCTTATTTATAAATGTTGCCACCTGAGGACCAAATTGTAAAGTTAAGATTTTGATTAAAGTGTCCTTGGTCATCTTCATTTCAGTCTTCATGTTGAAAGAAGCCGATCTCTGTGAACTGATGCCTCAGCTAAAAAAGGACTTACAGAATTTTGTGGTTTGGGTTTTTTTTGCCATACATTTATTTATAACATTAGATTGAGAAAGTGAATGTTTTTCTACCTGATTTCCAAAGACAAGTAAAGAGAAAAGATCCTAGAACCTGTTATCTGCTGAAGCGCTGGAGAATTGTGGACCTTCGGAGGTTAGCAGATATAGCTGGTAGGACAAAAAAAATGAGCTGTGTTTAGATCTTTAAGGTATAGACTTAAAAGTGTTCTAATTCCATGTCTGAGGCATAGTATCTCAAGTAAGCATCCGAAGTAATCTGCTTGTTGGTAACCGAATTATGTCTAGAACACACATTTTCTTAGCACTCTTTAGATTATATTATGCTGTTTTATTTCTACTAATCACATTTATCCTTAATTTGGGGTAACACCTACTGTATTACCTTTCTATGCTTCCTTTTGCTGCTTGCTGAATTGGAGTAATACTTTATCTTTTGCCAGAGACTGGGAATCAATGAATAAAATCATGGTAATATAATTGACTGTAGAAGTCAGTTTTTAAAATATTTTAAAACAGAGGCAAGGGAACATGGTACAAAAATTTTTAAGTAATGGAGTAGAGTGAAAAGCAAATTTCTAACTCAACTAGGTCCCTTTTTAGAAGTAACTGTCATTTCCAGTGTCAGTTATCCTTTCAGTTTATTCTTTGCCCGTATAAACATATATGTCTCTATTTTTTAACAAAGTGACTTAAATAATTTAAGTTCATAGAGTAGTTTGAATTTGTGAGATGAATTACTCTAAAATAATTTTTCTC
The DNA here is from genome assembly GCF_014898055.3 of Talpa occidentalis. Taxonomy (NCBI): domain Eukaryota; kingdom Metazoa; phylum Chordata; class Mammalia; order Eulipotyphla; family Talpidae; genus Talpa; species Talpa occidentalis. Next base: position 7,075,788 of record NW_023601754.1, read on the forward strand.
TTCTAGTTTATTAAATTAAAATGTGAGTGATTTTTGTGAATGTAGAAAATGCTCAGTGGCACAAAGGTATATTGAACTACTTTGTAATACCACCATGAGGTAGTCACTATTAATTGGGGGGGTGAGGGGGTGCAGTTTTTTGTTGTTTTTTTTTAGGGATATGTACAAGAGTTTTTAAGTTGGATGTAGTGATGCAGTTTTATATATTGTTTTAGTATTTTTAGTATTTTAGTTTTATTTTAGTATTTTACAATGACATTTTCTCATTGTTAGATACTCTTCAAAATGTTTTTAACACATGCATAATTTTTGAGTGTGCTAGTGCCATTTGTTGAGCACATTTTTTGCTGTTCCTTTGATGTACCTGTGATAGCTAGTTTCTACCATAAATATCTAAACCTTGAATTAGTCTACTCCGTAGACCATTCAGTGCTGTTTTCATGCGAGCCATTGGAACATAAAGATAGACGTAGTATTTTCTGAGATCCAAGTTGGTATTCTGTGCTTCCCAATGGTAGTTGATCCTAAGTCTAGATTGATCGTCCTCTTTGGATGGGGCACAGAGACCCCAATCCCCATACTTTTCTAATTTGGTATTCAGTAGTTGGGAGAGCCATTGGGAATATGCTTCCTAAAGTCATTCAAGTTTAAATTTCCTTAAAATGTTATTTTAGGTAAACAAAACACAGTTGACACTCAATGTCATCAATTTATTAGTCGGACTAAAAGTAGTCCTGTTTTTTAAATATAAGAGTATATCCACATATGTTGTTGTTAATTTTAATCCAGAGAAAAACCTAGGTAGCTAAGTCTTTGGCAAGAAGAAATGCTGAGAAAACTTAACCAAAAGAAGCATAATTTGTAGCTTGGAGCTCAAGTAGTTAATAAAAAAAAAGAAAGAAAGCAAAGAAAAGCCAGAAATAGAATCTCTAGAAAAAAATAGCAACTTGGAATCAGTCAATATCAGAGAAAGGTGGCACCAAGGTTACTGTTTATAAAAGTTGATAATTTAAATAATGACTCTGAGGTATTAAGAAAAATTATGTTCACATACCCTGGGGAGGAAGAGTTCAGTGCACTTATTATAGCTGTATTTGATTCATTTACAAAAATGCATTATTGGGCCTCCTTGGTGGCGCAGCCGGTTGAGCACCATGCTGTGATGCTGTCCGCAGCCTCTGTAGCATGGGTTTGATTCCTGGCCGGCCGGGAGAAACCCACATGGCGCAACAGACCTCTCCTGCCTCGCGCGCTGCTCCCCTCAGCAGTGTTTTTGGTCTGTCTTCCTGTTCTGCTCCCTACCTCTGACTATACCCTAGTTCTTGTATAAATAAATAAATCTTTTTTTAAAAAATGCATTATTGAAATGTGTACTTCATATATGTTTTGTTATTTAGAAAATTGTCCAATTTTCTAGACAATATGACAGTTTTCTAATTGTCCAGAATCCTGATGTCTCAATAGTGATCTAGATATTTTCTTGATGAAAGGATGACTTGGTGTTTATCCTTTAATTGTACACAGTATAATTATATATCTTTGTATTTAATTTGCTCTTTGCAGTTATAGTAGATTTATTAATTTTAGCATACTTATAGGGAAGAAATGTATTAAAGATTTAAGCTAAAAAGAGTACTTGGACAGGGTGAAGTTGCAGGCATTAATTTATCTTTATTGGTTTCTTTACACTTGTAGTCTTAATAAATAATTCAGAAATCAGATAAATCCCTTTGTTTTTTAAATAAGGCAGTTACTTTAGTGGGTATTGTTAGCAACATCTTGAATTTTAAAAACTCAGAGTTTGTTTCTCATTAGGTAGATTGTCATTTATATATAAATTATAAACTATTATTTTATTTCTTCTCAAACAGCCCAGCGGTCTGCTCAAGAACTTCCTCATATTGAAAAGTATAGTATCAACAGTTGTTCTGTAAATGGAGGTCATGAAATGATTGTGACTGGATCTAATTTTCTTCCAGAATCTAAAATCATTTTTCTTGAAAAAGGACAGGGTAAGTAATACAAGATTTGTGTTGACCTCAAACTAAATTGGAAAAAAGAAAATTAGTTAATCAGATGTTTTGTGACATTAATCACAGAATGTTTCCCTAATCACAGAATGCATCATGTATGCAGATTTTGTAAACCAAACATTTATCAAATTTTCATATAAATGTTAAGTTTTTATTAAGAATGTTTCATGGGACCTCCCTGGTGGCACAAGATGCAGCCTATGAAACTATCTTCAGTCACTGAAGCATGAGTTAGATCCCTGGCCAGGGAGATACCCACATGGTGCAGCAGACCTCTCCTGTCTCGCCCGATGCTCCCCTCAGCAGTGTATTTCAGTCAATCTGCCTGTTCTGTTCTCCACTCTGTCTCTGGTGATCCTCTCATCCCTCACACCTCTGGCCTGTACCCCAGTTCTTGTATGCATAAATAAAGAAATATTAAAAAAAAAATGTTTCAAAGCAAAGGAAGAAGAAGAATCTCCCAGTAGTTTCACTATGTGTGTGTGTATGTGTGTGTGTGTGTAGATAAACATAGGTAGATGTTTAAAAATGGAAGGATGAAAACTAATGAGATAAGCATTTAAATTAAGAATAAGAGACATACTAAGCCAAAAATTATGAAAAAGAAAAATCAACAAAGACACAGCTGAGGATTGCTGAAGCCACTTACTACACACATGTACGCGCGCGCGCACACACACACACACACACACACGAGCGTACCCAGTGAGATGAAGTGGTTTGTGAAATCTGACATGGTTTTATATGTAAGTGTCAGTGGGACACATATATACATATATATACTTAGATACATGTGTATATTTATATATACACACACGGAAGAGAAGTAATTCCAGATAAAAGTGCTATGAAGTGAAGTAAGAAGGTAATGTGATAATGACTGAATAGTGAACTGTTTATATCAAGTGGTCAAGTAATGTCTTTCTGCAGAAATCATATTTTAGGCTAACAAGAAGGATAAGGAGAGGATAGGTGTCTCAATACTCAATATCCCTTTCCATTGTAAAAATTCATTTGTGCCTGAATGTAATAAATATGTATAGATATGGATAGAGTTCATTTTACTGAACCCAAAGCTTCACATTTAAGAACTTTTGCTTTAAATTGAATTATGATAAATGAGGCAATTGCTGACTTTGAGTGAGATTGCAGTTGTAAACATGTAATCCTATTCTAAATGCATCATCAGTGATCCCTTCATTTTTGGGGGCTCCTTAATGAGATATTCAGTCTGCAATCTTTTGACTGTCTTTCCAGCCTCATTTCTTTTCCTTCTTTCTTTCTTTTTTTTAATGGAAGTAAGTTGAATATTTTACTTCTGTAACTTTTTTTTGGCAGTAAAGTTGGTTTACAACATTGTATATGATTTAGAGGAACAGGTTCATTCATGCCTGTTCAGATATTACCACAGCATACTCACCCCCGTAAGCCATTGATCTCCCTCCCTACTTTGTTCCATCACCACTCCAGTAGCCTCAGTTCTGCTGTCAGATTTCTAGGTTTTATTTTGGTTCAGTTTTGTCTGTTCCTTTGTTTTGTGTCTTTATATTCTACATATAAGTAAAATCATCTAGTATCTGTCTTTCTCCTGCCGACTGACTTACTGCTCACTGCCTCATAGTTTATACTCCATTAGTGCAGCTGCCTGTAGTTCTCTGTATAATGTGGTTTCTTGCTGTTTTTCCTTTACTCATGCTGTCTTTTCTGTTTTACTATGCTTTTCCCCATATCACCTTTTCCTTAAGTCGCATATCAAGATCTCCTCAGTAAGCTTTACTGGTTTCATACTCCCACCCCAAGGCTAGTTAAGGGGTTTGACCTCTGTGTTCTTGGTACATCTAGTGCACATTTAGTTATTGTAACCACTGCATTTCAGTGTAATGAACTGTTTGTATTTGCCTTTTATCCAGAGACAGGATATCCTGTCTCCATTATTTCAATAACCCAAAGTGTCTGACATCTTGGGACCGAGCAAATGATATCTGCGTTGAGCTGCAATCCCTAGTAGGCATAACATTTAATGTTTCTATACACAGGGTAATCATTGTGTAGTTTATTGGGCAGGAAAATAATAGTTATAATCTGTAGGTGTTTGAGTCTCTCTTTTTTTTTGAGTCTCTCATATCTTTGCAAACCAATTGAACAGGTTATGCTAACTGGGAAGACACTTGAATGAGTAGTCATGGGGTGAATACTCATGACATGAAAAGAATGCTTTAGAATAACTGCACATCATATTGGAATGAGAACTTTAGTAGTAGGAGGGGCTCGCCCCAGAATAACAGTGCACTTGGAATGAAGAGATAGGAAATGTGCTAGCCAGGGCCTCCTTGGTGGCATGGGGGTTAAAATCTTAGTGCTATGAAGCTTTCACCAGCCATTGCACATGAGTTCGATCCCTGGCCAGGGAGCTAACCCACATGGTACAGCAGACCTCTTTTGTCTTGCCCACTGCTCCCCTCAGCAGTGTATTTCAGTCAGTCCACCTGTTCTGCTCCCCACTCTGTCTCTAGTGAATTCTCTTACCCCTGGCACCTCTAGCCTCCACCCTAGTTCTTGTATGCATAAATATAATAAAGACTATAGTATCTGAAAAGATCTCCACAATCCATTTGATCCTAGAAAATGAAGTCTAGTAGGGAGAAATTAATGTAACAATGGTTGAGGGACAAAAACCCCGGCTATAGGAGTGCGTAATGTGGGAGCTTGAACTTGCCAGTAGGAAATGGGACATACATAGGGTCACTTGATGGTTCCACACTATGTGTAAGAGTCAGCATAGTGCAGTTACCCCAGAAAACTTATTAGCAGAGATAGCATCTCCACATAAGGTGGCAAGAGTCTTGGGGCTCTCTACCATGCTGGTTCATTTTGTACTTGGGCTCTTCAGTCCTGGACCTGGCACATTTGGAGGGAGACAGTCACATTGGAGGAGTGTTCAAAGAGGAGTGACCAGAAGGCTGAAACACTATATAAAGAATAGGCACAGTGGCCTTCCTGGTGGCGTTGGGGTTAAGTCTCAGCACTATCACTGTGAAGACGCACCACAGGCAGAGTTCCATCCCCGGCCAGGGAGCTAACCCACATATGGCACAGCAGACCTCTCCTTTCTTGCCCACTGCTTCCCTTAGCAGTGTATTTCAGTGGATCCTCATGTTCTGCTCTCCACTCTGTCTCTGGTGAAACCTCTCACCCCCCACCCCACACCTCTGGCCTATACCCCAGTTCTTCTGTGTGTAAATAAATAAATCTTAAGAATAAAATAGGTATAGCACTGGACGTGCTAGCCAGAAGAGGAGACACAGACAAGCATAGCTGTTTTAAATGTTTAAAATATTGTCTCACAGAGACTCTTGAGATTTTTTTAGAGTAGCTCTAAGTGGTAGTACACAGACCAATGGTTGGATACTGTAAGGAGACAGATTTCTTCTATCCTGGAGAACTTTCCAGCAGCAGTTATTGACTAAGGATGAAATGGGTTATTTTGTGAGAGAGGGAGTTTCCCTTTCCTTAATGTATATAAGCAGAAATTGGTGGGGATGCTTGCAGAATATTTTTTTTCTTTTCAAAGATTCATTTTTATTTATCTATGCACACAAGAACTGAGGTGCAGGCCAGAGACATGGGGGGGTGAGAAGATTCACCAGAGACAGAGTGGGGAGCAGAATAGGCAGATCTACTGAAATATACTGCTGAGGGGAACAGTGGGCAAGACAGAAGAGGTCTGCTGTGCCATGTGGGTAGCTCCCTAGGTGGGGATCGAACCTATGTTGCAGTGGCTGCTGACAGTCTGACAGTGCTGAGACATAACCCATTGCACCACCAGGGAGGCCCAATGCTTGCAGAATATTTTCAAATGGACAGCAAAGATCTTTCTTCCCATTTTCCCATTGGTGTGTATTTTGTTTTCATAATGGAAGTCAGTAAGAAAAAGGTTCCCTTTGTCAATAAATTTGTGATACTATGTGTTGGATTTTGTTAAGTGCTTTCTGACTTAAAAGTGTAATTTTTTTTAACAGATGGACGACCTCACTGGGAGGTAGAAGGGAAAATAATCAGGGAAAAATGTCAAGGGGTAAGAAATTTACCTTATTTCTTCAGAAATATTTAAGAAACCTGTTAAGACTGATTATTGGATATTGTTGGCAAGTTTTCAAATTTGGACTTAAGATACTTTCTTGGTAATAAAATTAAGGGTTAGGAGTAATAAACAACTAGTGTCTGCCCATATTTTGTGTATGTAAAAGGAGAGATTAGATTTGAAAGATTATTAGTGCATTTTTCTGACGTTATCATTAATTTATTTCTCTGAGTTCAGTGACGCAATCAGACAAATCCAGTAAAGAACAGTATGGTGGACAAAAGATAGGCGGACAAGCCCTCAGTGCATATAAGACACCTCCCCCAAATTCATTAAGCTTTCCAGGATTCCACAGTGAAAACTGGTCTCTTCATCCTGGTAGGAATGCAAAAGACTCTTCTCTGGGGTAGAAAATAGTACTTCCCCTAGTACTATTCAAAGACTTGGAGAAATTTAAAAATTGCAGTGGAGGTTTTGGGGTAAAGGCTTTCACTCTGCTTATATTAAATTATTTTTAAAACATACATAGATTTTACATATTGCCAATTTAGAATATTTTGAACATAAAATTTAAAAAATCTAACGCCATTTGGGAAATCTGACACCATTTGGTAAATACTAAGCATGTTTAAAAACCAGAGCAGACTTCTAGGTAAGATGCGTAGTAATGTAGTTTTCAGTAGAGCAAAGTATCTCACTACGTAATATATTAAACTTTTATATTTCTGCTATAACCACAAGCTCAGTTTGTTGGGTAAAAAGCAGTTTCTCCTTTAATGGTTTATTTTAAAGATCTTATCTCTGTTAATAATGAAGAGTAAATCTTAACATGACCAGTTGATTGTATATGATCTGTGCCTGACGAGAGCCTGAGTAGTTACTGCTCATGAGTTGTGCTGAGTTTAGCAGGTGCATTTCATTTTTAGTACTGAGTGTAACACAATCTTGTTTTCTGTGCTCCTTAGGCTCACATTGTCCTTGAAGTTCCTCCATATCATAACCCAGCAGTTACAGCTGCAGTGCAGGTGCACTTTTATCTGTGTAATGGCAAGAGGAAAAAAAGCCAGTCTCAACGTTTTACTTATACACCAGGTATGAGGAGTTGTGATGGTTTACTATAGAGCGTACTTTCATAATGAATAAAATTATGGGATGAATCCTAGATTAGAATGTTTAAGGTAGGGTATTTCTTATAATCAGCAAAAATCCTAACATGCCTAATCTATAAAGTTTGTGTTGATTTTAAATATTGGACTCAGTTCTAGCATCTGAACTACTAACTGTTAGGCTAGATGACATCTCAGCATACTTATTTAGCAAACAGTGATAACAAGTATTTATTTAACAAATATATAGAGCGTTGAGTATGTGCCAGTTTCTATTCTTAAGTTTATATATAATGACTCATTTATCCTCCCATAGCCCTGTAAAGTAAGTATTTGTTGCCATCCTCATTTTGCAGATAAATGAATTGGGATCATAGAGCAAATGTGGCAGAGGCAGTATTTGAATCCAGGCACTCTAGTTGTATTCTTAACTATTCAATTACTATGTTAGATAAAGTGAGGAAGAACAGTCTACATATAGGCAGTAACATGTGCAAAGGTCATGTGGTTGATGGGATCATGGAGTATTAAGAGAGTTGTAAGAAATGAACTTTAACAGGGAGCTGATGTGATCCGATAGGTGTTTAAGAAATTTTTTTTGTCCATAATCCTTCTGTCCTTTTATAAAATGTCAACTACTAGTTGAGTCTTCTCTAAAGTTATTAACTGTGGAGAGTGAAATTTACATGGGAGAGGCCCAAGAAGATTAAAAAGGTGATTCAGACAGCTAGAATATTTTGAATATACATCATGAAGAGCATCAGTGATGCTAAAGAAAGGTGGACAGGGATAGGATTTAAAATATAGACATGGGAGTAAACTTGAGACAGGAGGAGCAAGAAGGAAAGTAAAGGAGGGTGAACAAGATGGTGGGGTTGTAGAACTGGTCTTGAAGAGTGGTGGAGTTTCCATATGCTAGCATCTGTCCTTTTTCTGTAAATAATGACTTGACATTTCCTGATGTGAGCAGAGGGGAATATGGATGATTTGGCGTTTAAAGATAGTATGGAGAAGTTTGAAATAGTTGTTATAAAGAGAGAGGAGGTAAGTTACCGTAAAAACCTAATAAGATTGTAGGCATGATTAAAAGGCACTTTGATGTCAATATTCTTGAATTTATAGGTACTAATTAACCTTTCTGTGTAGTTTTCCTGAGCAGCACTCAGATTCTCTTTTTTTTTTAAGATTTATTTATTTATGCATACAAGAACTGGGGTCCAGGCCAGAGATGTGGGGTGGTGAGAGGATTCACCAGAGACAGAGTGGGGAACAGAACAGGCAGACTGACTGAAATACACTGCTGAGGGGAGCAGCAAGCGAGTCAGGAGAGGTCTGCTGCGCCATGTGGGTTAGCTCCTTGGCCAGGATCAAACTCGTGCTGCAGTGGCTGCGGATAGCTTCATAGATTGCGTCTTAACCCCATGCACCACCAGGGAGGCTCAGCACTCAGATTCTTAAGGGGAGGTGGAAAATATGGAATCCTCTGGTTAATCCTCTCACCCCCTGCACCTCTGACCTACATCCCAGTTCTTCTATGCAAAAATAAACAAATGAAACTTGAAAGAAAAAATCTGATGGAAGACTAATCACTTAATTGCAAGCTGCTGATTCTTTTATATTTTTATTTATTTTATTTTATTTATTTTAAAGATTTATTTATTCATGCCTACGAGAACCTGGATATAGGTCAGATGTGCGGGAGGGTGAAAGGATTCACCAGAGACAGAGTGGGAAACAGAACAGGCAGACTGACGAAATACACTGGTGAGGGGAGCAGCGGGCGAGACAGGACCGAGGTCTGCCATGCCATGTGGGTATCTTGCCAGCCTGCGGGGATCAAACACACGTTGCACCAGGGGAGGCCCTTTTTATATTTTTAAATTAGAAGTTATATTTAGTATTATTTGTCCCTAAATTTAATTTTTTTGATAGTTACCAGCATATTATGAGTCACAAATTGCTATAACCATAGATGATAACAGAACAGTGAGATGGTAATAGAACACTCACCTTGTCATAGTTACTGTAGGGGCTAGTTGTGCTGCCTGAGCTTCTGCCCAGCCATTAACTTCAGACAGAGCTTCTGATGTGGGAACCCTTGTCTCAACCCCACACCTCTGTCCTGTACCCCAGTTCTTATATGCATAAATAAATAATAAATCTTTAAAAAAAGAAGATGATGATGAAGAGGAAATCCAGAACATCTACTCTTTGGATCCTGTTCTTCCACAATCACTACTGAAAGAAAAGTGTGAGGCTTCTCGTAGTTGACACAAAATCAGTTGGTTTTTCTTTTCTGGATTCCTCTGTGCATCAACATTCTGAATTTGAGAATGAGCATATATACACAAAAGATAGAAGTAATCTATTTCTAAAACCCACCTTGTCCTAGATAATGTAAGTAAGGGCTTTTTATATTTCCCTCCAAACAAGAATAAATTACCATAGACCAATAGTGAGGATTTCCTATGGTTTGATCAGGTTGGAGTCTGAATCCCTTATAGACAAAAAGAGTGGTAGTTGATTTGACAGAGTGGAAATATACTTGATTTAGCAGAACAGACCTCTCAATTTGGGTATCCAGAGATGTGTCAGGAAGATAAAAATACGTATTGGATCATGCAAAAAACTACAAAAATAAAAAAGATGTTTTGCTATAGTTTTCAGTCCCTTTCTTTCCTTTTTAGTTTATGATAACCAACTGCTTAGGGCCCTACCTCCTCCATTTATGATTAATTAAGGGATGTGACTATGCTTTCTTGGGTATTTCCCCTTTTTGTTTTTTTTTTAAAAGATTTATTTATTTATGTATACAACATCTGGGGTACAGGCCAGAGATGCAGGGGAGGGGGGTGGTGAGAGGATTCACCAAAGACAGAGTGGGGAACAGAACAGGCAGACTGACTGACATACACTGCTGAGGGGAGCAGCGGGCAAGACAGGAGAGGTCTGCTTCGCCATGTGGGGTGCTCTCTGGCTGACCGGGGATCGAACTAGTGCTGCAGAGGCTGTGGATTGCTTCATAGTGTGGTGCTTAACCCCTTGCGCCACCAGGGAGGCCCCTATTTCCCCTTTTTACATAGAAAAGTAGCTCTGGGCATAGAATTCACTGTGACTTACCTAGGACCGGGTTAGGAAGTAAAGTGGAAGAGAGAAAAACAAATATTGATTGGTCCCGAGGGAAATTTCTAGTTCTGACAGAAAAGTAGTAAAGCAAGCAAAGTAAGTGCGTAAGACATTAGATAGGGATCTCCCTGGTGGCACAAGGGGTTAAGCGCCGCACTATGAAGCAATGCGCAGCCTCGACAGCATGAGTTCGATACCCAGCCGGCCAGGGGGCAACCCACATGGCACAGTAGATCTCTCCTGACTTGCCTGCTGCTCCCCTCAGCAGTGTATCTCAGTCAGTCTGCCTGTTCTGTTCCTCACTCTGTCTCCGGTGAATCCTCTCACCCTCCACAACTCTGGCCTGTACACCAGCTCTTGTATGCATAAATAAATAAATCTTTAAAAAAAAAAAGACATTAAATAGTTTAGGAGCCAAAAGGCACAATGGACCATTCTGGGAACCTGAGGTCTGGATCAGGAACTTGAATGTGCACTGTGGTAGAAGTAAAACAAGGTTGGTGATAACCTTTACTTGTCCTTGGGGTTGTTCTCAGTGTTAGCTCTAACAGGTTTCTTGTGGATTCGTGCTTCTTTTAACCCCCCCCCCCAATTATTTTTCTTATAATGTGGATCTGATGATAATTTAGGATCAAATGAAATGTCAAATGAGATACATGTGAAAACCTTTGTAAACTGGAAACACTATGAATGAATTCTGGTATATGATGCAACATATAAAACCACGTAACTGGTATGTTTCAGATTAGAGACCCCAAATAGAGGACTATGTTAGGTCATGGAGTTTTGGGGGGTTTTCAAAATTATTTTTAAATAGGTAACTTATATACATGGTAAAGTATAATCAAAAGGTACAAAAGCTTACACTGTAAAAATTAGGTCTCCCTCCTGCTTTTATCCTATAGGATTGTCACCATGTTTCCTTTCTCAGCAGTCGACCCAGTACATGCATCTTTCCAGAGCTATTCATACATGTTTTTGCTATGCATATATAAGCAAAATCATATCCACATATATATTTTTATATATACACACACATTATTTTACATGAGTTGTGACATACCACATTATTGTGAAACTTTTTGTCACTTAGCAACATATTTTAGCTGTCTTTCTATATCATTTCAGGGTCCTATGCAGGATTATTCTTTCTTAACTTGAAAGCTCATTAAAGCAAGAATCACTCCTTGTCTCATACTTGTTGATTTCATTTATTTTATATTATCTGCCTTGTCTGAAGACATTTGAGCTTTCATCCCCTTGCTTGGATGCATGCTACATTTGTTTAGCCTAGAATAAAGAACTTTCATAGTTGTTTTACATGTTTTGTAATAACATTTGCTTTTTAATCTTTTTTTTTTTTTTTTCCAGTTTTGATGAAGCAAGAACACAAAGAAGAAATGGACTTGTCTTCAGTTCCATCTTTGCCTGTGCCTCATCCTACCCAGCGCCAGAGGCCTTCCTCAGACACGGAACACCCATGTGACAGTGTACTGTCTGCACAGAGAAGCTTGGTTTGTCCCATTCAGCAAGCATATGCATCCATGGTAACCTCATCCCATCTGCAACAGTTGCAGTGTACAGATGAGACTGCTGGTAAAGAACAGCATATGCTACCTTCTTCAGTCATACACCAGCCTTTTCAAGTCACACCAACACCTCCAGTGGGGTCTTCCTATCAGCCTATGCAAACTAATGTTATATACAATGGACCATCTTGTCTTCCTATTAATGCTGCCTCTAGTCAAGAATTTGATCCAGTTTTATTTCAGCAGGATGCAGCTATTCCTAATTTAATAAATCTTGCCTGTCAATCATCATCATCCATACCATTTCATTCAAATTCAGGCTCAACAGGACATCTCTTATCCCATACACCTCATTCTGTGCAGACCCTGCCTCATTTGCAGTCAATGGGATACCATTGTTCAAATGCAGGACAAAGATCTCTTTCTTCTCCAGTGGCTGACCAGGTAACAGGTCAGCCTTCCCCTCAGTTACAACCCATAACATACAGTCCTTCACATTCAGGGTCTGCTACAACAGCCTCATCAGCAGCCTCTCGTCCCCTCGCCAGCTCACCACTTTCTGGGCCACCATCTCCTCAGCTGCAACCAATGCCTTACCAGTCTCCTAGCTCAGGAACTGCCTCATCACCATCTTTAGCCACCAGAATGCTTTCTGGACAGCACTCAACTCAAGCACAAAGTACAGGCCAGGGAGGTCTTTCTGTACCTTCATCCTTAATATGTCACAGTTTGTGTGATCCTGCTTCATTTCCACCTGATGAGGCCACTGTGAACATTAAACCTGAACCTGAAGAGCAGGAACCTAACTTCTCGACAATTGGCCTGCAGGACATCACTTTAGATGATGGTAAGTTCATTTCTATGTTCTTGAAGCTGTAAAGATTTAAGAACTTCCTTCTTTAAGAGTCATGAAAAAATTATCACAGGTTTCTTATTGGGCTTTTAAGTAAGTTGTTACTAAAATATGTTCATATATGACTTTGAGGATAGATATAGAAATCTATGCTTTAAAGTCTAATTTTACTCTAATACCTTTTGCAAAGAGTGAAACCTTGGGTAATATGCTACCACCCACCGGTGATAGAACTGAAGACATAACATTTATTGGACATCTGTTCTCCTAGAACATATAGAGAGGTCACATTGTCTAGAAAGTAGAATTCAGGTCCTTAATTCAGCACACTACTGAATGCCAGCTATTTGCAAGGCAGAGCTAGATACTGGGATTGCTAGGAGTATATTAAGATAGAGGTTCTGTCCTTAAGGAAGTTTATACAAGAACCTGCTCCTCTGTGGCCATGCCAGCTTGCTGAGTCAGGTAGTCCTGGTGGTACAGCTCTTGGCACACAGATAAAAAAAGCAATTTATGTACAATACCAAGTTGGTGTAGAGACCTCTGTTTTTATGAAATCAATAAATTAAAGAACAAACTCTGGAATATTAGTTATTAATTGAAAACTTTCCAAGATTGTCTTTTCAGGCAACAATTTCAGAGTTTGTTCTTTTTTTTTAAATATATTTTTTAAAAGATTTATTTATTTATTTATACAAGCACTGGGTACAGTCAGAAGCGTGGGAGGGTGAGAGAATTCACCAGAGCCAGAGCAGGGAGCAGAACAGGCAGATGGACCTAAATACACTGCTGAGGGGAGCAGCGGGCACAGCAGGAGAGGTCTGTGCACCATGTGGGACCCTCACCAGTGGCCGGGGATCGAACTGGCGCTGCAGAGGCTGCGGGCAGCTTCGCAGCCCAGCGTTCAACCGCTGCGCCACCAGGGGAGGCCCTCAGAGTTTGTTCTTGATCATTGATATGGTTGACAGCCACAGCACAGCTGGTATGTCACTGTCTGATTAATGATGAACTCCAGATAGAGGGATTACTATACTCCTGTGATACAAAATAGATTAGAAATAAAGGCTTTTCCAAATACATATATAGGTTTTTAACATGTTAACTTTGTCTAAATAGGAATTCAGTGAAAATTGCCTGTGATTATTGACCAGTATGGATATTCTGAAGCATGGATACAGAATTTTAGTTTTCTCTCTGATTCTGTATTAATCTCTAGAAGATAGTAAGTTAACCATTTCTTTATATGTGGAGAGGCTGAGTTTCATACTTAGTTACAAAGATGGTATTAAATCTGATATTCTAAGCATAAGGGGAAAGGAAGTTAAATAATATGTGCTATCCCCTCTCCTGGGGCTTTACTGTCAGACCAGCACACCGTTTTATACAGTGCAGTGGGTCTGAGTTATTTATAACCAAGCTATAAAAGAAGCACATTAGGAGTTCAGCAGAGTGATGTGACAGATTCCAGAAGAAAGATTTGGCAATACGTCCTGAGAAGACAACACTTAAACCTTGAGTCTTGAAGTTAAGTATTTTCAATACAAGAGAATTAAAAGGCAAATCAGATGACACAAGCAGAAATATGGAGATGTGTCTGGGAAAGCATGATTACCTGTATCTAGTGAGTGACTAGTATAGTATAGGATGACTTTAAAGACACAGGGGATTGCCAGGTCATTTGTGGGTAAAGAGAAGGTATGTGTGTGAACTAAAGCGTTTTCTACAATTTGCATGTCATTTTTCTCTTCATTATCTAATTTAATCCTTACCAATCCTCTTTCAGCAGACTTTTTTCATTCTAGTCTTTCTCTTGCAGTAGTACAGCTTCCTTCCCGCAATAGCCGGCCATGGCTGTTAGAACTCTATGGTAAAGGAGTTTCTTCAAGATTTTTTTAATGCCTAGAGAATAGGGAACATTGACCAGGAATGCGTATGCCGCATTTCACTGCATGAACCTTGTTCATAACTGCATATGGGCTATCATGCTTATGTGAAGGACTCTGGCATTAGGTTCTTGTGGTTCACTTAATGCACAGCTGGTGTAAGTGTCACTGTCTGATTAATGATGACCTCCAGGTAGAGAGGTTACTACACTTCTATGATGCAAAATAGATTTGAAATAAAGTCTTTTCCAAATATATATAGGCTTTTAATATGTTACCTGTTCATTCTTTTGGCAATGTTAGACTCTTCATAGTGCTTTTAGAATTTTAATCCCTGAAACAAAGGGGTAAGACCTTGAGTAATAGCCTACCACCTGTTTGTGATGCAACTGAGGACACGAGATTTATTGAGCAGGTCTCAAGGGATATCCTGGTACATTATCTTTCCAAATGAAAACATTTTTTTCTTCTAACAAGAAACCAAAGATGGAACCTGCTCCTTCTGATTTATCACAGATTGAGTGGTCTTGGTGGGCAACAAATTGAAAAGGTTTTTGTGAAACTTCTAGAAAGTATTGAAAATTCAGTTTCACCTTTGGATATGTAAAGATGTATTGCAAAAACAGAGGATCAGGAGACATGAAGTCTATGATGATAACTATAAAAGCAATTTCATTTTTGCTTCATTCATTATATAGTAAAATGATCAAAACAATGATTATATTTAAGCCCCACAAAGAACAAGGACTGGCTGTTGAACTCCCTCACAAATTGAAAAAAACTTTTTTTTTTAAGATTCATTTATGCATACAAGAGCTGGGGCACAGGCCAGAGATACAGAGGGGTGAGAGGATTCACCAGAGACAGAGTGGGGAACAGAATAGGCAGGCTGACTGAGATACACTGCTGAGGGGAGCAGGGGCCAAGGCAGGAGAGGTCTGCTGCGCCATATGGGTCACCTCCCTGGCCATCCGGAATTGAACTTGTACTGCAGTAGCTGCGGATAGCCTCAAGTGCGGTGCTTAACTCCTTGCACCATCAGGGAGGCACCCTGGGAAAAAACATTTTTGATGTTTAACTTGAATTCTAAAACAAATTTTTGAGGGCCTCCTTGGTGGTGCAGGCGATTGAGCGCTGCAGTGTGAAGCTGTCTGCAGCCTCTGCAGCACGGGCTCGATCCTGGCCAGCCAGGGAGAAACCCACATGGTGCAGCAGACCTCTCCGGTCTTCGCATACTGCTCCACTCAGCAGTGTATTTCGTCAGTCTGCCTGTTCTATTTCCTACTCTGTCTCTGGTGAATCCTCTCACCCTCCCCCATATCTGGCCTGTACCCTGTTCTTGTATAAATAAATAAAAACAAAAAAATAAATTTTCTGTATTTTTCTAGTGATTCATTGATTATGTTATTTGGATTTGCCTTTGAAGGTAAAATTTCTAGGTCCTTAGATAATCCTACAGTACAGCAAAATTTTAATACAAATTCACTTTTAAAACAATAGCAACATCGCTTATAGGCCTTGAATTTCATAACTTTTGATTGTCCTCTTAGTAGTTTTATTTTTTTTAAACATTTATTTATTTATACAAGAACTGGGGTACAGCTCAGAGGCGCGGGAGGGCAAGAAAACTCACCAGAGACAGAGTGGAGAACAGAAGAGGCAGACAGACCAAAGACACTGCTGAGGGGAGCAGTGGGCAAGGCAGGAGGGGTCTGACGCGCCATGTGTGTTTCTCCCTGGCCAGCCGGGAATCGAACCCTCACTGCAAAGGCTGCAAACATCTTCACAATGTGCCGCTTAACCCACTGCGCCACCGGGGAGGCCCTCTTATTAATTTTAAAAGTAAGCAAAAAATTAGTTTTAAAAGCCAAAAGGATTAGAGGCATTTAAAGTGAACTTTGCAGTTACTCCAAGCTCAGGTGTATTTTAACTTTTCTATATTAAGTATAAAGTAAAACGCACTCTATAACCAGAGAGTATAATTTTTTTTATTTGTCCTATACTATTGAAATACACCTACGTAATTCCTAATGACTTATTTTTTTTTAAGATTTATTTATTTGTGCATACGAGAGTGTAGGCCAGAGGTGCAGGGTGTGAGAAGATTCACCAGAGACAGAATGGGGAGCAGAACAGGAGGATTGACTGAAATACACTGCTGAGGGGAGCAGTGGGTGAGACAGGAGAGGTCTGCTGCACCATGTGGGTTAGCTTCCTGGCTGTGGATTGAACTCGTGCTGCAGTGGCTGCGGATAGCTTCATAGTGCTGAGACTTAACCTCTTGTGCCACCAGGGAGGCCCCCTAATGACTTTTTAAATCCTATTTGTTTTTGTCTATTTACTCCCTTTTTTCTTTAAAACTTTTAAAGATTTAAACACAAATAAAATATCCACTTTTGCAGTTTTAAGTAAAATGGAGTCTGTTAGTAATCAGTTAAGTATATTATGTGACTTACTGTTAGAAATGTGGACACTAACAGCTTAAATTTTTTTTTAATAAATTCAGTGATACCTAATAGAGAAGATAGTACACCTCAGAAATTTAAGACCACTAGAGCTGGAAATACTCTAATACAGTTTCCCCCTTTTATAGATAAAGAATCTGAGTTTTGTAGAGCCTAAGGTAGTCACCAGATTAACATTTCAGAGTTAATCGCAAAGTAAAGACTAAAATACAAAGCTCTTGACTCCTAATTCAGTAATCTAGATTTTCCAGTATCTCTCCTCATGTTTCTAATTAGTCAGTGGGTTGTAAGTGCCAGTGTAGAGCAAGCAAAATAGGTAAAAGAAAATGTCATTTCACCCCATAGAGGCTTGGTTTGTGAGAGGACCAGGTAATTATAGTTTCTTGGTGTTAAATGAATTTTAAGGATGTTCTTCTCCGTCCTTCTCTTTCACACTGGAATTCACACTTGATATCCCCAGTGATATTATAACCCTGTGTGTACTCTTTCTCTCAAGCTTCTTTGGAACATCCCAGGGCCTTTTTGAGTTCCAGTTGCCTGTGTTTTGGGGACTCTGATGCCTCTGGAATTCTTCCTCTAATAGCCCTTTACATGTGAGGAATCTTGATCGCTTTCCCAGTCTAGGATACACTCCAGCAACTTCACCCTTCCCGCACCCTCACAGTACACTAGTTCCTTTCTGCTTGAACGCCGTCGTTTTAGTTTCTTTTCATAATGCAGTGTCCAGAAGGTAACACTCCCCGGCCAACTCAGAATGGATTGGGTCTATCACATTTTTTGTTTGAAAGACTTTATTTTGTCATTATGGCATAAGATCAGGGGATTTTCTTAGTTCCATCTTGCTATTGATTTAGTGAGTCATAAATACTGTTAAATCACATCTTCCCCCACACCCCCTTGTTTTTTTGTGTATGTTGTTTTTAGAACCTAAAACTTTATAATTATCTGTGTTCAGTGTCATTAAGATGATTTTGGCCCCGCCTGTAAGTTTCCAAGGTCAAAAATACCCTAGAAGCATTTCTCCATTTCAGAGTAGTGTGGCTCCATCCTCAGGGGGTATGCTTTGGGCTATGACAACGGTAGAATACCAGCCTTTACCAGCTAGTGTTCTCTTTCAAACAGTTCCCATAGAGACTGTAATATATACTTGTTCAGCCAATCAGGGCATTGTTCGAAACTATTTCGCTGCTTAATTTTTTCCCTGCTACCTAGATATACCATTGTTTCTGCTTTAAAAATGTGTATAAATTATGGGCCTCCCCTGGTGGTGCAGTGGTTGAGCGCTGGGCTGCAAGGCTGCCCGCGGCCTCTGCAGCGCTGGTTCGTTCCCCGGCCGCCGGCGAGGGTCCCACCAAAAAAAAAAAAAAAAAAAAAGTATAAATTTATCATTGAGGTTTTTGTTTTTTTTTTAAGATTTATTTATTTATACAAGCACTGGGTACAGTCAGAAGCGCGGGAGGGTGAGAGAATTCACCAGAGCCAGAGTGGGGAGCAGAGCAGGCAGACTGACGAAGTACACTGCTGAGGGGAGCAGCAAGCACGGCAGGAGAGGTCTTCACGCCATGTGGGACCCTCGCCTGTGGCCCGGGATTGAGCCGGCGCTGCAGAGGCTGCGGGCAGCTTCGCAACGCAGCACTCAACCACTGTGCCACCGGGGAAGCCCTATCATTGAGTTTTTGTTCATATGTTATAATTTGTATGCTTGGACCTATAAATTTTTGTAAACATTTCTGTGCATTATAGTGTGTTTGCCCCAGTGTTTATACATTAAAACAGTGTGGAAACATAGAAATTGTCAGAGCTGTGCTTTAAACATTTTAATTAAGATTATAGAATTGTGAAAATAGACTATCTTACACCTTTAGATACAGACCCATTTAATTTGTGATTGAGCTAATGGAATCTCCTACCAGCTTTCCTACCTTTGTCCACAAACTAACTGCAGCTCAGCAGAGAAGAGGGTGCATGTTATATATAGCCTGACCTGCTGCTGTGGTGAAAACTGACACTATCATTTGCAGGCTCAGTGCAGTAACATGCTGATGCTGAATATAGGGCAATTGCTAATTCAACTGTAAACAGGGACTCTAGATGTGATCTCAGCTACTGCAGTTATATATGTAGGCGACTAGCAGAAAAACCTGCTTTTCTGCCAAGGGAGTGGTAAACACAAGATTCAGGTGGTTACTTTTCTCAGGGAAGCAGGAGATTGGTATGGAGGAGAAAGAGGTGTAAATATTGTCAGTGTCTGTTCCACCTGTTAGGGGACTGGTTTGATTGGTATTTATTGTATTTAAATAAGTTTAAGAAGGCCATGCATAGTCAATAGTGAGAATGTGTCATGAATGAGATGCTAAAATTAACCAACATTGGGGCCTCCCTGGTGGTGCAGGGGTTAAAGACACAGTGCTGTCAAGCCTTTGCCAGCCACTACAGGATGAGTGTGATCCACAGCCAGGGAGCTGACACACATGGCACAGCAGACCTCTCCTATTCTTACCCGCTGCTCCCCTCAGCAGTGTATTTCAGTAGATCTGCCTGTTCTATTCCCCAACTCTGTCTGGTAAATCCTCTCCTCTGATCCCCCATACCTCTGGCCTATACATAAGTAAATGTATACATTTCTTGTATACATAAGTAAATAAATCTTTCCTAAAAAGTTAAAAAAATAAAAGTATTCAACTTTGGAACACTACGGCAGAGGAAAGTGGATAATACTGAATTTTCTCTTAAAACTGGGACTCTGGGAGCCTCCCTGGTGGCGCAAGGAGTAAAGACGCAGCACTATTAGAGGCTGTCGGCAGCCACTGCAGCACGAGCTCGATCCCCAGCCAGGGAGGTGACCCACATGGCACAACAGACCTCTCCTGTCCCAACCCACTGCTCCCCTCAGCAGTGTATTTCAGTAGATCTGCCTGTTCTGTTCCCCACTCTCTGGTGAATCCTCTCACCTCCTCCCCTCCCCTGCATCTCTAGCCTGCACCCCAGCTCTTGTATGCACAAATAAATCCTTTTTAAAAAATTAAAAAAAAAAAAAACCCTGGGCGCTGGGTAATTCATGGATCCTTTTCTGGGAAATACATCTGTTCCATCCAGTCAAAAAATATTTATGATTAAAGATCCCATAAACGGTGGCTATGTAGACTTTGGATCATAGGTCATGTAGAACATACCATAATGAAGATTTGAGACTTTAGACCAGCAGATCAGAAGTCCTCAAAATAAATTCACTTCAAGAAGTTTATTTTTAGGGCCTCCTGGTGGCGCAGCGGTTGAGCACTGGGCTGCGAAGCTGTCCGCAGCCTCTGCAGCATGGGTTCGATTCCTGGCCAGCCAGGGAGATTCCCACATAGCATGGCAGACCTCTCCTGTCATGCCCATTGCTCCCCTCAGCTTTTGGTCCATTTGTCTGTTCTGCTCCCTACTCTGTCTCTGGTGAATCCCCTCACCCTCCTGCGCCTCTGGCCTGTACCCCAGCTATTGTATACATAAAAAATAAATCTTAAAAAAAAAAAAAAGAAAATTCCTATGGAGATAGATTAGTCACAGGGACAAAAATAATTAGAATGAGATAAATCATTTTAGGCTTAGTGGCTAAGCTTTGGTGGTTTGGTTGCAATCCTGTGACTTTGCATTGCAGGGTTACCTATGCCATATACCATCTTAGCTATTGATAGAACTTAAATAAATATACTCAGCTCTGCTCTAAAATAATCTTACTTTTTTTTATAAATTTATTTATGTATACAAGAACTGGGGTACAGGCCAGAGGTGTGGGGGGTGAGAGGAGTCACCAGAGACAGAGTGGGGAACAGAACAGGCAGATCAACTAAAATGCATTGCTGAGGGGAGCAGTGGGCAAGGCAGGAGAGGTCTGCTGTGCCATGTGGGTAGCTCCCTGGCTGGGGATCGAACTCTTGCTGCAGTGGCTACAGATCACTTCATAGGTTGCATATTAACCACTGTGCCACCAGGGAGGCCTTACTTTTTTTTTTTTTAAATGGACATTTTTAGCTTACCATTAACCTATGTATCTGGGCAAGAGGAAAAGTATGAAATTCTTAAATTATGGTAGAAAATGAAGTAGAGTAGTAATGGTCACAGGCATTTCAGTTTAACATCTGCAAAATGTGGATCATATTTAGTCCCTTGTAATCATAATGTGTATTTAAAAGTATCTGTAGATAATTTTGTGTAGAATGGAGTTTTACAGTCAAATTTTATTTAGATTTCCTAAGAAAATCATTAGTTTTTAAAAGGTTGTGTGTTCGTAATGCTAAGAGTACACAAGGTGCACCGTGAAATATTGCCTTGTAACCTAGTTTTCCTTAATGTAGGCTATTGGCATTGCCAGTTTTCTTGGCTATTACCACAGAGCTATTTTATGCATTTGTAAGCAAGTATGTGTTTTTTCCCTTATTTTTACTAGCATATTATGTATAATTATGCACTTTGTCTTTTCCATATATTGAGTCTTGGAGATTATATTGTTTTGTAACATGAAAGAACTTTCTTGGAAAGAAAGTTTTTTTTTAAAGGATTTATTTATTTATGCATACAAGAACTGGGGTATAGGCCAGAGATGTAGGGGGTGAGAGGATTCACCAGAGACAGACTGAAGAGCAGAACAGGTGAATCTACTGAAATACGCTGCTGAGGGGAGCAGCGGGCGAGACAGGAGAGGTCATGTTGCAGTGGCTGGCGAAGGCTTGATAGCACTATGTCTTTAACCCCTGAGCCACGAGGGAGACCCATTGGAAGATCTTTTTAAATAGAATATCCCATCAAATATTCTATCAAATATTCCATTATGTCGCTATATCAAGTATAGTGAACAACTTTTTACATGATATTTCACATACACGTGTACATACATACATATATATAAAATAAATTCCTAGATGTGCAGTTGCTAACCAGTTTTTTGAGAAAGATACCAAATTGTCCTCCATAAATATTGTACCAATTTACATTGCCACTAGCATTGTGAGAGTGTCAATTTCTCTATTCCTTCATCACATTCTATTATTATACATCTTGCCATGGATTAGGTAGAAAATAGCATCACAGTCATTTTCCTTATGTATATGTTGTGTACCTTTTCATATGCTTAAGAAAAAAACCTTTTATCACATATCTGTGATCTCTGTTCATATTTGTTTACTTTTCTATTAATAGCGCATTAATCCTTTTCTTAATTGATTTATAGAATATCGAAGCCCTTTTTGTGTTCAGTTCATTAAGTCATTGAACTATGAGTTATGACATACTTTCCCCAATTTGTTGTTTTTGCCATGAAGAAAAAGTTTTTTATAATCATATAACTTATGAAGCTTCTATTTTTCTTCTATTATTTTAAAGATTTTTTGAATCCTTGATCCATCAGGAATTTATTTTGGTAGATTGTGTGAAAAATGAATCTAATTTTAGCTTTTTTCAAATAGATGCCAAGTTGTCCAACAATATTTATTAAATAATTCATATTTTCCCCATTTGGTTTAAAATACCAGCTTTACCTTTTACTTAATTTCCCAGGTTATTTGGATCTATTTCTGGACCTTCTCACAATAGGATATTTTAATTTAATTTAATTTTTTAAAAAGATTATTTATTTATGCAAGAACCAGGGTACAGGCAAGATGCGCGGGAGGGTGAGATGATTCACCGGAGACAGAGTGGGGAACAGAACAGGCAGACTGATGAAATACACTGCTGAGGAGGGCAGCGGGTGTGACAGGACAGGTCTGCTGCGCCATGTGGGACCCTTGCTGGCCGACTGGGATCGAACCAGCACTGAGAGGCTGTGGATAGCTTCACAGCGCGGCGCTCAACCACCTGTGCCACCAGGGGAGGCCCTATTTTAATTTTAAATCTTTTGCCTTACATTAGAAATGCAGTAGTGTATATAAAACAACACTTGTTGGCTGCTTCTTTATAATATTATCAGTGTTTTTTATGCTGTGAAATTTTATGTAATAAAATTATTACAAATAGAGTTTATAAATTGATCAATCTACAGTGTTTACATTCATTTCTAGAATGTTTACCAGCATTTTTAATTTGTGCTCGTTGATTTGTTTCAAACAGCATTTAACAACTGCCTACTATATCTTAAGCACCGTTTTTAGGCCCTTAGTAGATAAAACAGATTCTTGCCATCACTGAGCTTACATTCTAGTGTGGAAAAGACATATAACACAAATGGGCATAATAATTAAGTTAATTATTAAATATGTTAAGGTAGTAAGTGCTGAGGGAAAAAAAGCAAGGTAAAGGCTATTTGGAGCGTTGTGAAGGGTAAAGTGGGAGCAGATTTTGACTTTAAATAGAGCTTCATTGATGAGGTAACATTTGATGAAAAATTTGAAGATTAAGATACCAATGTGGATACCTGTGGTAAAAGTATTCCAGGTAAAAGGAACAACTCAAGGAAAGGTCCTAGGTGAGAGCATGTCTGGTTATTGAGGAACAGCAATGAGGCCCATGTGGCTGTAGCAAGAGGGACCTAGATGGAAGAAAGAAGTAGGCAATTTGGTCAGCTTGGTAATTTTTTGTTCTCAGGACTCCTTTATGAATCTTTAATATTATACAGATTCTCAAAGATTCATTTTCTTGTATATATCGCTATTGAATTACAAGTTAAAACAGAACTTTGGGGCCTTCCTGGTGGCGCAGGGGCACCGGGGTTAAAGTCTCAGCTATCAAGCTATCAGCAGCCACTGCAGCATGGGTTCAATCCCCACCCCGAGCTAACCCACATGGCGCAACAGACCTCTCCTGTCTCACCCACTGCAGTGTATTTTAGTCTATCTACCTGTTCTGTTCCCCACTCTGTCTCTGGTGAATCCTCTCACACACTGCACCTCTGGCCTATACCCCAGCTCTTTATGCGTAAATAAATGAAATAAATCTTTTTAAAAAATTGTGCTTGTATGTGCCTTTTGTCTCTTGTGAATAATGCTGCTGTGAAAAATTAGTGTGCAAGGATCTGTTTAAGTCTCTGCTATCAATTCTATTAGGTATTCTAGGAGTGGAATTGCTAGAGTTTCATATAGAAATTCTTTGTTCAGCATTCGGAGGGACTGTCAAACTAATGTTTTTCCCACAGTGACTGCTCCATTTTCTGTTTATAATGTATGCCACTTACAGTTCCTTACATCCTTGCCAACACTTATTATTTTCTATTTTAAAAAAATAATAGCCATCCTTAATGTGTATGAAGTGGTAGCTAATTGAGTTTTTGATTTGTATTTCCCTAACGATGCTGAGCTTATTGGTTGTGTATTTTCACTGGAGAAATGTCTAGTCAAATCTTCTGCCTACTTTTTAGTTGAGTTTTTGTTGTTGTTTTAGTTTATGTTTTCTGGATATTAATCCCTTTTCAGATATATCATTTGCAAATATGTTCTCCCATTCTGTGGACTGTCTTTTCACCCTTCTGATAGTGTCCTTTGATGCTTAAAAGTTTTAAAATTTTATATGACGTCCAATTTATCTGTTTTTCTTTTGTTGCCTGTGGTTTAAGTGTCATACATGAGAAATCACTGCCTAATCCAATGTCATGAAGATTTTCTATGTGTTTTTTCCTTAGAGTTTTACAATTTTTGCCCTTATGTTTAGGTGTCTGGTCCACTTTGGGTTAATTTTGTGTATGGTTATTAGGTAGGATCCTGCTTCCATTTTTTTCCATGTGGATATCCCAGTTTTCCCCTTGTTTGTTTTAAAAACTGCCTTTTCAACCACTGAATGGACTTAGAACCCTTGTTTGAAAATAAATTGACCATCTATTATGAGAATTTGTTTATGGCCCTCTAAGAGAAACTAAATCTTCTCATCTCTCTTTCTCCATATATATATATCCTCATGCCACTATCACAGTGTTTGGATTATTGTAACTTTTTTTTTATAAAGATTTATTTATTTATGCATACAAGAACTGGGACACAGGCCAGAGGTATGGTAGGGTGAGAGGATTCACCAGAGACAGAGTGGGGAGCAGAACCGGCAGACAGACCGAAAACAGTGCTGAGGGGAGCAGCGGGCAATACAGGAGAGGTCTGCTGTGCCATGTGGGTGTCTCCCTGGCCAGCCAGGAATTGAACCTGTGCTGCAGAGGCTGTGGACAGCTTCACAGCGCTGCGCTCAACACCTTGTGCCACCAGGGAGGCCCTATTGTAACTTTCTTGTAAGTTTTGAAGTCAGGAAGTGTGAGTTCTCCATTGTTGCTCATTTTCATGACTATTTGGACTCTTGGGTCCTTTGAGATTCTGCATTTCAGAATAAGTATTTCTGTTTCTGCAGAACCACTGTTGGGATTTTGGTAGGAATTTCGTTGAATCTCTACATTGCTTTAGGTAGTAGTATCATCTTAATAATATTGATGTTTTCTAATCTGTGAACATGTGACGTTTCCCATTTATTTAGATCTTTAATTTATTTCAATTAAAGAAAGTGTGTAGTGTTCAGTATATAAATGTTATGCCTCCTTGGTTAATTTTTAACTTTGCTCCTGGCCTTTCTTATAATTTACATGTTGATTTACCTGGAATCACATTTCCTACCTTCAAGTGTGTGCTTGATTGGGTTGAGTAGAATTGAGCACCCCTCAGAAAGACTTTAGATAGTATTTCTTCAGCCTTTGAAACCCTTCACATATATTGTAATCTTTAAGTCACCCCTAAAAACTAAGTGATTGATCTCAAATTCAGTTAAAAAAAAAATCTTAAGCACAAAGAATTTCTGGTTTTGTTGTTTTTTTAACCTCTTTAGTGAGGCTGCATTTCACACAGATTGGCTCCTCCTCTGTCTGCCTAATATGAGGGTATTAATTATTGCTCACTACATAAAGATTCTTCTCCAGGATGAAATAAGCATTCTTCTAGCAACTATGGCTAGGTCATTTTTTTTGAATTACAATGAAAGCCAAAAATTGCTCCTCATAGGCCAAACATGGAGGCTTTGACTACCTTATTATATTGTATTTTGGACTCTCTAATTGGGCATTTGAATGCATCTGTCACTATTACAGAACTGACCAGTAATGACAGAGTGCAATGGACATTTCTGATAGTTTCCCATAATAAGAGGTAAAGTTTATAATACGGCCACAGTACATGACAAAAACATATATACAACTAACATTGAAGTGTCACAAACCAATTCTTAACCTTTTTTAAAAGAAAATACATTGTAAACCAATGTAACTTCAATAAAATAAGTAAGATAAAGGAAATGTGGATTTCCATTTTGTTCCATTTCTTTATTTTTTAAATAGTGATTTCAACTTACTGAGTTGATTTCAGTTTGAAAAATATTTCTCTATGATTGCCAAATTTGCCTGGGCATATAATTCTGAACTCCTACCTTGAGACATTTGTAGTCTGGAGTAGAGCTCAGGAGTTTATTTAATACTGATTCTATCCCTTAAAATCACTGAAAATCATTGTTAACTTTTTCAAGTATTGCCTTTTTAATTTTAGAAAATGAATTCTAATATTCCTTTTATCTGATAGAATGCGGGAAGCCATTTACACAGTGATTGATAAAGCACAACTAAATTCCTCTTGATTATAGAAAAAATACCCTGGGCACTATAGTGGATTAAGTTACCCTCTGGTTTGTTCCATTCAGTAGTGATGTTGTCTTCTTTGACACAGACCAGTTTATGTCTGACTTGGAACACCAGCCATCAGGTTCAGCAGAGAAATGGCCTAACCACAGTGAGCTCTCATGTCCAGCTCCTTTCTGGAAAATCTAGAGGGTGAGTGTTGATCAAAATATGTCATTGTTTTTGTGCTGAAGTCTGGTATTTGCATGCAGTGGCTGCATTTGCATGTGCTACAGAGGAGGGGGTACACACAGCATCTTCTTGGTAGTCCCACTCATTGATTGAGCTACACTTGGACTACAAGACTCTGCTTTATAAGTCTAATCACACTCAGTCTCTCACACTTGTGCTTGTAATTTTAGTCTGGGTTTGGACTTACTAAGCCAAAGCAGAGAAAGGCCCATCTATATGAATTCTATGGCTTGGATGCTGAGTAAATTTGGTTGTTGATAAGGTGTGTAAGCCTACTTGTTTCTGGCCAAGTACTATTAAGTTTTGATGTGAGCCAGTATGGATGGAAATAAAACAGTAAATGCTACCCATTTGCCAGAGGCAACCATTGAGCCTGTCCTGTAAACCTATGTTTTGAGACTCCATTTGGAACTAATCTGCAGAAGTGGAGTCAGAATTTTTGAGGGAAGGGACTGATCATTAGACTTCTATCTTAGCATTGTAGCTCTCTCCACCTCCACTCACATATAGGTCCTTTATATAGGTCCTTTAGTCAGACTCAAAGCCACCTGAAGAAAGTATGTGATAGAAATAAATATACAGATTGTAATGCTAAAAATACCATTTGAAATTCATTGTATTTAATTTAGGTTTGAAAGGGGACTTAAAAATCATGTCTGCAGGCCTCCCTATTGGTGCACAGGATTAAGTCTCAGCACTATCAATCTGTCGCCAGCCACTGCAGCATGAGTTTGATCCCCAGCCGTGTTGCTGACCCACATGGCATAGCAGACCTCTCCTGTCTCGCCCACTGACCCCACTCTGTCTCTGGTGAATCCTCACACACACACCCCCAACACCTCTGGCCAGTTCTTAGATAGATTAGATAGATAGATAGATAGATAGATAGATAGATAGATAGATAGATAGATAGATAGATAGATAGATAGATAGATAGATAGATAGATCTTTAAAAATATCAAGTCTGCTGGGCCTCCCTGTTGGTGCAGGCGTTTGGGCGCAGCACTGTGAGGTTGTCCGCAGCCTCTGCAATGCTAGTTCAATTCCCACTGGCCATGGAGATAGCCACATAGTGCGGCAGACCTCTCCTGTCTCACCCTCTGCTCCCCTCAGCAGTGTATTTCATCAGTCTGCCTGTTCTATTCCCTGCTCTGTCTCTGGTGGATCCTCTCACCCTCCCGCACTACTGGCCTGTATCCGGGTTCTTGTATAAATAAATAAATCTTTAAAAAATATCTTGTCTGCTATCTAAATCTTTATACTAGGGTAGCGTATCCTCCTGGTCAGACGAGGCTTCAGAACCCTGGCCTCTCCCATAAACTGAGCTTACCATGGCCTCCTATAATTCTTGTCTGATCATAAGGAGAATAAAAGTGGTAGCTAAATTCAGGTGAAACAGATGAAACTGTTAGTACAGATGAAACTCTCAATACAGTTAATATGTCAAAGTATATAAATTAATTTCCTCATTTTATGCTTGAGAAAATCAGTTGCAGAAAGATTAATTCATTTTGGTCACATGGCCACAACTCAACCAAGATTAAAGCTTGTTTCTTCCAGTGTTTACTGTATAGTTGTTCTTGTGTGTGAAGCAACAAGTTGATCACTAGTGATCTTTGTAAGAAATATTTCTGTGGCATGCAGGAATCAATGAACAACTAAGGTATGAAGGGTAGCTATGAACACAGAAACAGCAGGCAGTGCAGATAACTTCTTTAAGATATTTTTTTTTCAGATATTAATCAATGAAAGAAAGAAAAGAGAGAGGGCTATGGTTTTGCTTCCTTGTTTGAGATAGTTACTTATAGTTTAGCAATGAATTGCAGTCCGTAGGTGGGGAGGTAGGTAGATTGATTAAAGATATGGAATGATGAAGAAAATTGGAGCAGTGTCTTGGAATTAGTAGCTCAGATTGTGAAATAAGTCATGTGAATTTTGTTATGTATGGCTCTGGAACTCACGTTTGACCCCTAGAGATGATAGATTTGGGAGTTAATAATGTATAGAAATGGAGACTTTTTCCAGAGAAAATGTGGAAAAAGTGAAACAGTGAAAATAAAATAGGGGAAAGGACAGAATCCTTATGTATCCCTAATATTCTTGTGAATCCCACTAATAATCAAAATTGAAAAGTATTTTTTCCGCTATTTCCATTTTTGCTGATACGAAGGTTATATGCTGGTACTTGAATCTACTCTCAAATACCTATGTGCTGTTTATCCAACTGGAAATGTAATGTTTGTAGAATGCTTTGCACCACATCATCTTCTAGAGAAAAGATGCATATAACACTAAGTATAGCATCAAACATAAGAGGCTACTTAACAAGTATGGACTCTTAGTAAACAGGATTGATCTCCCCTTCAGTCAATTATGGTGGGAAAAAATGGCAGTTTCTCTTTAATGTTATTAAAACTAATGTGAAAACATAAAGGACTCTTCTGTTATTGTGCATATATTGTCATTCTTTCTGTGGTTAGAAACTGTCATGAGTTTAGTGTAAAATTTAAAATAACTTAGTTACCAAGCTAGTTATCTTGGTTCTTATTTAAAATACTTAAATATTCTGTTACTTTTATGTGTTTATCTTTGTTAATAGTTACTATAAGGGAGATCCCCAAATACAATGACTTAATCATTAGATGTTCTTTCACACCTCATGGCCATTTTAAATCAGGATTCCTTTCTTTTTTTTTTTTTTTTTTAAGATTTATTTATTTATGCATGCAAGAACTGGGGTACAGGCCAGAGGTGGGGTTGGTGAGAAGATTCACCTGAGACAGAGGAGAACAGAACAGCACACTGACTGAAACATATTGCTGAGGGGAGGTCTGCTGCCATGTGGGTAGCTCCCTGGTCAGCTGGGGATTGAACTTGGGATTGAACTCATGCTGCAGAGGCTGTGGATAACTTCACAGTGCTGTGCTTAGCCCCTTGTGCCACCTGGGAGGCCCTCCTTTAATTTTCATTGTCCCTCTGTCTCCTTAGTTACTGTTAAAGCAGAGTC
This sequence comes from Talpa occidentalis, assembly GCF_014898055.3. Classification (NCBI taxonomy): domain Eukaryota; kingdom Metazoa; phylum Chordata; class Mammalia; order Eulipotyphla; family Talpidae; genus Talpa; species Talpa occidentalis. The sequence continues at coordinate 7,105,670 of NW_023601754.1, forward strand.
ACTGCTTTGAATTTTAGCCTAAAGCAGGGGTGGAAGAAGGGATAGGAAGAGGTTATTGCGCAAGTGGCGAGGAAGATGCACACTTCACTTTTGTTCATATTTCATTGGAGTAAACAAATTACATAGCCATACCTGGCTACAGGAAGGAAACTTGTAAATTGTGATAGTGACCCTGTGACTAGGTAGCCTCAGTTAGCAGCAAAGAATGCATTAGGAAAATAAGCATACTCTTACTAAATGTTCAGATTTTGATAAATGCAAGCTAATTTCTGGCTCGAGCCATAAAGAGGTGAATTTAGTATTTCATGGATTTAGTTTAGATTATGGTGGTTTTTTTTTTTTTTTTAAAGATAGTGTTCTCTGACTTACCAAATAACCTAAAAATGAATCTTAGCAAAATTGCCGTAGAGTAATAAACTATAAAGTAATCCTGTATTTTTCACCCTGATCTTTTCTGTTCCTTTTCAGAATTTCACTTCAGTTCAGAAAATGTACATATATGTAGCCTATCTTTCATTTTAAAAAATTTTGTTCTTTGAAATTGTTTACCCAAAGATCAGTTACACTTTTAATCTTAGGGTGTAGGGGGAAAAACATGAATTTGTCAAGCTAATGAATGCTTGTTGAACGTTCAAAATGAAATAACATATATAAATGGAATCTAATTTTACAAAAAAAACCCTTATAGAAATGTTCAGGATGATTAGATGCTAGTTACAAAGGTCCTTTGGGCTTTTGTGCACGTGGCAGTGTGTATCCATCTATACTCCACTGTGCGTGTCCTGGGTTACCCTGCCCCAGATGGTGAAATTTCATACCATACCATGCTTGTCTGCTCGCACTAAATCCTTACGCGTGGGAAATAGTGATAGAGAGCCTGTTGTTATTTAAACAGCTCATTCTCATGAGCAGAAAGAGCATTCCATTGGCCTGCTAATTTGAACATTTCTAGTTTAAGAAATTTTCACTTACATAAAATATTGCTCCTGGTTCTGACTTAACTTTTATTGTGGTCACACAGACAAACCAGGTGTTAGGGTAGTGGAACTTGAGGATGGTGGCTGCCACAAGTGGGCCAGATGCTGTGACCTACATAACCTGTTAGCATGGGTGTGGAGGGCTGTTGATTCTTTTTTTTCTTTTTTTAAGATTTGTTTTTATTTATTTATGCATACAAGAACTGGGGTGTAGACCAGAGGTGCAGAAGGTGAGAGGATTCACCAGAGAGAGTGGAGAGCAGAACAGGTGGATCTACCAAAACATACAGGGGAGCAGCGGGCAAGACAAGAGAGGTCTGCTGCACCACATGGGTTAGTTACTCCTGGCCAGTGGGGGATCGAACTCGTGCTGCAGTGGCTGGTGACAGCTTGATAGTGTTATCCTTAACCCCTGCGCCACCAGGGAAGCCCGGGCTATTGATTCTTGATCCAGATTTTTAATTCATTGTACTCATAAGGAGGGGAATGATAAAATTGTAGGGCATAAAACAACTCTTTATGCTCTTAAATTGGTGAGAAAAAATAAAACCATCTCAAAAATTTTTGGACTAAGGCTTAAATAAATCAATAAATTCATGTATATACATTCAAAAGAAATTGAAAAATGAAGTTGCAAGAATTAATACAAAAAATTTTGGTATTGCAGGTCTCCCTGGTGGCACAGGGGTTTAAGTCTCAGTGCTATCAAGCTATCACCAGCCAGTATAACATGAGTTCAATCCCTGGCCAGGCAGCTGGCCCACATGGCACAGTGGACCTCTCCTGTCTCTTCCGCTGCTCCCCACTCTGTCTCTGATGAATCCTCTTGCCCCCCCCCCAATCTCTGGCCTACATTCCACTTCTTGTGTGCATAAATAAATAAATCTTTTTTTTTTTTAAGTTTGGTATTGCATTTTTCAAGATTCCTAATGATTTACATATAAATATCATCATAGATTTGTTTACTGGTAATAATTTTGACTTGCTTAGATTGACACCCAAATTTAGACCATTCACAATAGAAAGATATCTAAGGAACCCCAGGGTGGAAGCCAAAGCCCAGAGCTTCCAGCTTCCAGGCCATGTGCGGGGAAATGGCGAGCTGTGGACTTGTGCACAGTACCGCATTCACTCTTGCTAAAGGATGGTGAAGGTATTGCTTTGTGGGTAGCAGTTTGTTGAGTCATTTCTCAAAAGGACAGCTTTGTTACAGTTCTGACTCCCATTTCAAGAAATTCAGTATTTGGCTATAGTGATTATCTGGGCATAATTTTTGTTGTTTCAGGTCTCCTAATTCTATTGAGTTAGCAAGTAATTTTATTCAGGACTCAATACATTGCAACACTCATAGTACCAAGGGTTCAGTGGATGACAAAATAGACAAGGTCCCTGCCCTACTGGAACTTAATCTGTTGACTACTATGAATTACAAGTGAATCCTGTAAATTAATGTATGTTTAGATATAGTCAGCTTGAGCATTTTTTTATGAACAGTCTTCTTGACTTTATCATAGTCTTCAATTAGTCCTAAACTGTCAGGAATTTTCCAGATTGCTTCAGCTAAGTGAGGTTAGGCAAGCCAGGCTAAATAAAAGCAGAATTTTAGTGAGGGGGAGCAGAAGTCATACAACATCCATAAGGCTTTTACCACCTGACCACTTCAGAAAGAGACTTGTTCATCTTTATCATCAAAGTGTACTTGGCAAGTGAGTAGATAATGCTGGATATGGGCCCTCTCTGGTGGTGTAAGGGGTTAAGCACAGCACTGTGAGGCTGTCCGCAGCCTCTGCAGCACAAGTTCTGGTCCCTGGCTGGCCAGGGAGCTCCCCACATGGCGCAGCAGAACTCTCCTGACTCGTGCGCTGCTCCCCTCAGCAGTGTATTTCAGTTCGTCTGCCTGTTCTGTTCCCCACTCTGGTGAATCCTGTCACCCCCACACCTCTGACCTGTACCCCAGATCTTGTATGCATAAATAAATAAATCTAAAAAAAAGAAAATATAAGCATTGATGCCCTCTAAAAGGCACAGGAAATCAGTATATCATGTGGTTTTGAATATGACAAAGCACCGTTTTTAATCACTTTGAAGTTTTAAAACTTGAGCAATGATAAGAATTGGGGGTGGGGAGGAACTGTTTCAATGCAGCCTACAATAGTTCTGAAGTTACCATCTTTGGAAATAATAAATAATAGGAAGGCTTGAATATGAGCTACATGCTAATCAACATTAAATACTAAACCACAGTCAAGCCAAATCTTCATTTCTTTGCCCTTCTTTGCCATTTGAAAATTTGTTAAAACCAAAGATTTCTGCAGTTGAAAGAGATTTATTAGCTTAACACCATCATTGTATAAATAAGGGAATGAAATCATAGATGTGTGAAGTAACTGGTCCAAGGACATAGTTAGTGGCAAAGCCTATATCCAAACCAAATCTAAATTTTGAGACTATGCGTACATATTTGCTTTCCCAAGTCCTAGCTTCTCATCTGAGCGCCAGGCTATTCCCACCCATTCTTGTCAGCCTTCTGTTCTTCAGTGGAATAGTAAGGTTTCTCCCATGCCTCCAGGCCTTTAGTATGAAGATGGCCCAATCTCTTCTTGCTCTGACCATTCATTGTAGCCCTCGCCCACAAAACTTTTCCATCTGGATGTTCTCATTTTCAGTTCCAATTTCAGGACTAATTGCCACTTTTCCTTTCTTCCTCTAAAGTTACAGCATTCTTTTTAGACTCAACTTTGGTGGGAGTAGTGAGTCAGCCTTCTTTCCACATTCACACTTCCTCCTCTGCTATCACATTTGCCTGACTCCTTTGCATTTTCTTTGTCTAAATGATTTATTTCCCTGCCTCTCAGCTCTTTTTTCTTTTTTTTTTTTTTCTTTATACAAGCACTGGGTACAGTCAGAAGCACGGGAGGGTGAGAGAATTCACCAGAGCCAGATCGGGGAACAGAACAGGCAGACTGACGAAATACACTGCTGAGGGGAGCAGTGGGTGAGGCAGGAGAGGTCTGCGCGCCATGTGGGACCCTCCCTGGCAGCTGGGGATCAAACTGGTGCTGCAGAGGCTGCAGGCAGCTTTGCAGCCCAGCGCTCAGCTGCTGCACCACCAGGGGAGGCCCCTCTCAGCTCTTTTGACCACCAAAAACTGACAGGTGTTTTGAAGCTGTTTCCACTGTTTACTAAGCAACTAATGTGAACTGTCAAAGTCTAAATTAACTGATACATCAAATGGGATGACAGTGATTTTAAAATGTTACAGATTATTGAGGTAAAAAATTTTCAATTATAAAGTCTAACCCAGATTTGTAGAATAAATAAACGTTAGTTCCCTTCTCCTTATAGCCATAGGAATAAATGAATTTTAAGTTTTTTTAATTATCTAAACCATAAAAGTACTACACGTTAATTCTTAATTTTTAAAAAACAATTGTTTCCTTTGCTCTATGATCACTTCAAATTCTAAGTATAGAATTGTTTTTGTCTTTGATTTTGTTTATAACTATATTGAGATATAATTTGTTACTATAAAATTCAAACTAAGGTATACAATTTAGTGGTTTTTAGGACATACACAGAATTATGCAACCGTTACCACTATCTAATTTTAGAACATTGTCATTACTCCAACAAGAAACTTCATACCATTAGTAGTCGCTCTTCATTCTTCCCGTCCTCAAAACCCTGGACAGCCACCTATCTATTTTCTGTATGAATTGGCTCATCCTGGCCATCTTATACAAATGAAATTAAACAATATGTGACCTTTTATGTTTGGCTTCTTTCCTTTAGTGCAACATTTTTAAGGTTCATCTATGAACCTTAAGGTTGTAATGTATCAGAACTCATTCCTTTTAAAGGCTGAATAATATTCCATTGTACAGATAGATCATGTTTATAGATTCATAGATCATATTTATCCATTCATCATTTGGTAGACATTTGGGTTGCTTCTACTTTAGAGCTATTAGGAATAGAGCTGCTATGAACATTTGGTTGTTTTTGTTTAAAGATTCGTTTATTTATGCATACAAAAAGTGGAGTGTAGGCCAGAGGTGTTGGGGGGCGAGAGGATTCACCGTTGACAGAGTGGAGAACAGAACAGGCAGATTGACTGAAATACACTGCTGAAGGGAGCAGCGGGCAAGTCAGGAGAGGTCTGCTGTGCCATGTCGGTAGCTCCCGGGTCAGGGATTGAACTCATGCTGCAGTGGCTGCAGATAGCCTCGTAGGTTGCGTCTTAACCCCATGAGCCACCAGGGAGGCCCTGCTATGATCATTTCAGTACAAGTTTTTATGTAGATATGTTTTTAGTTCTTTGCCTAGGATTGGAATTAGTATAGAATCTTTAGTTAATAAAGCAGAGATTTTTTTTTTACCCACAGTATTTATTTATTTACCAAGAAAAATTATTCCTTAGCCCAAATGTTGCTTCATAACATAAAACACAAGTCACTGATGAATTTCCATGGAAATCAAGCCAAACAAATCCTTTGTTTCAAGACCACTTTGCACTCTGAAAGATTCCAGCCTTCCTCATCTCTTTAAAATCTTTCATGGAATCATCATTTCTGTAGAAATCTGAATCTGTTTTCTTTCTTGGTTCTACCACAACAAACTTACAGAAAACTGCAACTGCCAATGCTCCAACGATATGAAAATATAGATGCTTGGTCAGAAGGCCTCGCATCCAAGGTTTTAACAAAGCAGTTATTTCCCTCAACAGGACATCCTTCCACACTAAAGGAGAAATGGGGAGTGCCAGAATGATTCATTTTTAAAACAGAGTTCTTATGGTATAAGAACCAAAGGTTCTCATTCAGGAAATTTGGAGTGTTTTCTTCTATATTGTTCTCTAAGATTGAGATTCTTTGCATTGGACCTCACAGAGCACTGTGCTCCCTGAGGTGCTTGGCACATCACAGAATCCAAACAGAAAAGTGAGTCTGCAATGAGAAAGGATCAGAGACTATAAAAATGTTCCTATGCAATAAAGGGTGTTTATATTAGCATAGGGTAATAAAATAACCCCCAAATCCCAATAATCCACCCTCACCAGAGCTTTCATTTTCATTCACTTTATATATGAGATGCCCTGCAGGAATGAGAAATGGAAAATGCTTCTGCAGGGATGCAAATTAAAGAAAAGTTAGGTGAACACTTAATTTCAACTGTATCCTGTCCCTTTGCTGTCAGCATGAACCTTCAGAGTGAGGGTAAGCGTGTTTTCCTGATCCCTTCTCAACCATACCCGCCCCCTTTCCAGCCTAAACTGAATGAAAGGGGAAAAAAGAGGGGTTTGGAGCAACCTATGGGAAGATGTTCCCATTCAGCTCAGGAGCAGGCTTTAAGCATACCATTACCTTTATAGAAACCTTGGAAAGGGAAAATGTCTTTGAAGTAGAATTGGCATTGAGCATCATATGGTCATTCAGCAGAGGTCACTAATCACTCTCCTGTTTGTTTTTCAGTGAACGAGATAATTGGGAGAGACATGTCCCAGATTTCTGTTTCCCAAGGAACAGGGGCGAGCAGGCAGGCTCCCCTCCCAAATCCTGAGTCCCTGGATTTAGGAAGAGCTGATGGACTCTGACATTGCTCACTGCAGCCTTGTGCCCACCGCCATGTACTTCTCAGCGTGTTCTCTCCTTGGACCTTGGATCTCCAACTCTGCAGCCTTCAGGACTGGTGCCAGGAGTTGGGAACATTTTGTGGGGAAAGCAGCATTCCTCCACTTCAGGCCTTGGGTAGATTTTGTAAAAGAACAGGAGCAGCATAGGCTGTTTGAGCTTTGCTTTTTATATTTGAATAGGATACTTTTATATGATGGGTGCTTTGAGTGTGAATGCAGCAGACTCCATTTCAGAGGTGCTGCTTTTGCAGGTGACCTGTTGCTTAACTAGGATTGGTGATTTGTACTGCTCTATGGTCATTTGAAGGACCCTTTAGCTTTGATATTTTTTAAATAGGAACTTTTGATAAAACTTTCCAGAGGCAAACAAAAAAGAAAAAAAATTCTCCAAGCCCCACACTATGCCTCAGAAACTCAGCATGTGTCCTGAAGCCTTTCATAGATTCATAGGAAATAAAGCCAAATGTAGCTCATACCTCTTTATAAAAGTAAAACCTTTAGATAACATGAGATCATTCCAATCATTGAAGTGTTGGAATATAAAAAGACATTCCAGAGCATAGCCTTTTTGTAACTTTCTAGGTAATCTTCCTGCAATCTCTCCATACTGACTCCATGTTGAAATTGCTTTTTTCCCTCAGGGCCTTGGGTAAAATAGCTGCATGAAAGATGGCTTTGAAAGGTAGGGTTTTTAGCTTGGTAGCTATCATTTCCTGCCATCCTATAAACACGAAGGCGGTGGAGTGCGCTTCCCATATGTGTCCTCCGGCCCCGGGCCGTTTCTAGGTGCGAGCATCTACATTTGGCTGCTCTGTAACCTTTGAAGCCACAGTCTCTGATGATGGTTCAGACAGTTTTGCCAGTTCTAATTCATCTACAGAGACCAGACTGTCAGGCGCTAAGCACAAATGAGATTTGCATCAAGACAATAGAGAAAAATGGAAGGACTTCAGATGTGGCGCTTTTAAGATTCACAATGGCATGGAAGGCTTATTTTGTTTACAGCCTAAAATGATTCTGGCCTACCCTGCCCCGTCTGCATAGCTTAAAATTCAGGCAAATCCAAAAATGAGGTATCATCGTAGACCTGACTCTCCACACCAAAGATACCCTGGTGCTGCTGCTGGTGAGGCTGGCACCCAAGGCAGGGGCCAGCAAGGAACGCCAGCCTGCTGTCTACCAAAGGAGGTGCCCAAGTTGGGTGCTTTTTTCAAACACCGCCCTACCCCTCCCTCATAATGGGACAAGTTACCTGTTGGAACTTGGGCCTATTTCAGAGCCCCTGAAGTTTGCAGTATGTTTTCAAATGGGAATGATACACTTTCACTTGGTCAGGAAGCAAGTTTTTGAGTGCCTGTATGTGAGACAGTGTGCTGGGCTGGTCAAAGGCTGGATGCTGTTCCAAGGGATTGTGGGTCTTACATGCCAGACTCTACTGAGGCCAAGTGAGGTCTAGGTGGAGGGAGCTGGCTCATTGCCCACCACCTCTAGTCAGCCAGGTAGTAGCTGTTGACCCAAGATGAGGAAGTATGATCTTTAAAAAAACAAAAAAAAAGTTTTAGCTTTCTTCCCTCACACCAGAGAAAAACATGTTACTTTTCAGCAAATTACTCTGTAATATTACTCCAAACATTTGGAGCTGGGTCTTTTTGTTTTCTTTGAAAGTGAGTTTTGTGTCAGAGTGTGGATAGTGAGATTTGCTTCAGGGCCTGTGGTTGGAAGCCTGCTAGGGGGTGGGGGGCGCTTTGTGGCTGGCCTCCGAGATGAAGTTCCAGACTGCTGGCCATACTAGCCTTTAACTCTCCCCTCTGGACCGTGCTGTAGCTGCCTCACATGGGGTTCTTTGCAAGAGTTCCCCTTCAAGACCCTTTGGGGGTTGCTCTGCTGCCCTCATGAATAAAAGCCTCTATGATCCAGAGTTGCTATGCACCAAATTTTGATGCCTTTTAAATACCTTGATGCCTGTAGCACTAGAAATGCTTTCCTATTTAAAATAAAAGTTAAATTTTAAAATGGAGCTTTGTATACTATGTAAGCAGTTTTGTATCAGCTTTGTAAAAGCTTTGGTGTAAGAGTCAATATTTTTTGGCTTTGTAGATAGACTTAACTTTTGTGCAACATAGTGTTGTTGAAGCACACACCCATGGGACTATGCAAATTTTCTTCTAGTAGCAGCACTGAGCAACTGGGAATGTGCTAACATCTACCCTTACCCCTCCAGCCCATTCTAGATGTTGGGTTGAGGAATGGGATGAGCAGCCTTCTGCTTACTGGACATGACTTAGAAACACAATCAAAGACAGCTTTCAAAGTAACAGATCTTAGGGTTCACGTGTGGTACTGCTACCCCAGGGTGCAACCCACCCCTTTCCAGGGCTACCCGCTGTCACCTGAGCTTTGCTGGGTCTGGCTGTGAAGACCCATGTTTGGTATTCAGAACAGATGGTCATCTTGTTGAAAGGCTCAGAAGGGCTCAAGTTGAAACCTTGTATTTTATAAAATGGATGATGTTCAGTTAAGAAACTGGTTCTCAGTTATGTTTACAGCACTTGGGATTGTGTTTTCTTGTACATTTTGTATTTTAAAATCTTTTACAGGAGTGTAGTGCTCCTTAACACAAATACAAAGGGAAGAGCCATCAATTCAAGCTCCTCAATTACAGTGCTGAAATAATAAACAGTTGACAGGTCAATAGTGTCCTTGAAATCTGCCTGAGTTTTCCTCCGCCTGGGGCTGGTGTGGTACCCCTCACTCTGGGGGCCAAAGGTAGGCACTTCCACTTTAAAAAAATCCACTTGGTTAGGAATCTGTTTATTTTACGGAGGAAAGGGTAGAGTGCCAAACTCTTTCCGAAGCTTCAGTTCCGCACCCTCTAATGGATGCAAAGGACATTCCACAGTGTCTGCTGAGTTCAGGACAACTGGCCTGCCCAAGGTGTGCACATGAAAATTAGGCAGAAAATCCCCTTTGAAATTCAAGCCTGAGTTTTTGTGTGGGGGCCTCCTGCCCCCTAGTGTCCTCTGGAAATACTGCAGCACAGTTCATCAAAATACCCTGTGATTTTTGCCATCTGATATTCCTTGTATCAACTGCAGGTGGACGGGTATCCTTAGACGGGACCACCCCTGGCACAACGTGGCTGCTGAGGTCCAGATATCCTGGGGGCTGAGGCCAGCATTCTCTGCCTCCCTGCCCCCTACAGGAAAGGACAAAAAAGGTAGAACACCAGGATCTTTATCCAGAAGCTCCCAGGAGTCATTGAAGGTACCAGGGCTTACATTTTTAAAAAGCAGGCAAGCCTGCTGTGGAGCTGTGAACCCCACAGAATCTGTGGGCATGGGCCATAGCCAGAACAGGCCAAAGGCTCTCTGGGTGCTACTCAAGAGGCCCAGCTCAGGCCATCGGGAGGAGGGTAGCACCATTCCACCCCCAACCCTGCATGCAGGGTCTAGCCATCATCTTTGGGGTGAACAAGCAGAACAATAATTGAGTGATGGAGCTGGGGCTTGGGCTCCTCTGGGTGCCTCTCGAGAACTCTGACAAGCCAGAAAGAAGCCACTGGATTGAGGGTGCTGGTCCTCTCGATGCAGGAGAGACAAGTTAGCTCAGGACACCAGCCAGCTCTTACCTCCTGGCTCCCTGACTTACAAACACACCCATTCTTTGGGGGCTTGTAGCACAGTGCGAGGCGGGTCACCAATAGGCATCAGACTGGTGTAGTCATCAGGGGCTAGCTGTGGAAGGCATGGGGGCTTAGATCAGGGGGCTCCACGCTAAGCCAGGTCCCCAAGGTCGCTAGCCGCACCTCACCTGGTAGGCCTGGAAAACGCTGAGCAGATCCTTCATACCAGCTGTGTATGGGACACCCTGCATCCGGACCAGGGTGCCGGGCTGAGACAACACTGAGGTAGGAGCAGAGGTCAGGGCAGCAGGGGGTGTGGTGAGGTAGCCCACTGTGGTGGGGGACACGGGGGGGCTAAGAGAGGAGAGGCAAGGGTTTAGTAATGCAGTCCCACCTCTGGCCTGAACCAAGACCAGTCTCCCCTTCCTTTGCCTCTGCCTTGTGCTTAGTCCAGCTATTCCTTCTCTCCAGCGTCCTCGCTGTTCTAGTTTGTAGGTGGCATTCGTCAGCCCACACCTGTCTCTCCCTTGTCATTGCAGAGTAAAGTCCAAGCTCCAGCAGACCTCGCGTTATCTGGCCCGGAAGGGGATCGTGGCCCTCCCCCACCCCCAGAATAGGACAGGGGGCACGAATGTGGAGTCCTCTTAGCAGCAGGGTACCTGGGGTAGTAAGCTGTGTAGTTCATGTAGAGTTGCGTGGCTGGCCCCGGGTAGTAGGCAATGGGTGTGGGGGTAGCAGGCACCCTGGTAGCCGGGAGCAGTGCTGAAGAGGAATATAGAGCTGCCGTCTCAGTGGGAATGAGTGTTGGGGTGGCCTGGAAGGTGGCGTAGGCTGGCGGCGAGAGGCCTAGAGGCAGAAGCAGAGAGTGCATCTGCATGGAGCCTGGCATTGTCCTGGGCAACTAGCCAGAAAGGAGTCCCCATTAGAAAGAGGGGACTGTGACAGCCTGGCCCCCGCAGGCCTCCTTCCCCAGTCCCTGGGACACTCACAGGGCAGCTTGCAGGGCGGAGGGGACATGCCACTGCGGCCCAGGGTGCCCCCCATCAGCACACGGCTCATCTCCTCCGTGGAACAGGGGACCACCTCCACGTAGCGTTCCTTCATCATTTTCTTATGGCAACGCTGAGCAGCAGCTAGCGCCCGCTCCGCTGATGTCATCTGGATGAAGGCATCCCCCGATGGCCGACCCTGTGCACACTGTCTCGTCAGCAGTCTGGCGTGCGCAGCAGTGCCTTACTCCCAGCCACACGCGCCACCCTCACTGGGTGTCCCCCCACGGCAGCAGCCTCACCTGCTGATTGAGCACCATGTGCACACCGTGGGGCCGGATGTCAGCCGCTGCCTCCCCCAGAAAGCTCAGGATGTCTTCGATGGTGGCTGTGTAGGGCAGACCTCGAAGGCGGACACAATCTCTCCCGGTCCCAGCTGCCAGTGGGAAGGGGATGGGCAGCAGGGGAGCGGTCAGTGTGGGAAGGAGGGGGCCGGAGGCATAGCGGTTCAGCACCTAGGAAGGCAGGCAGCAGCAAGCTGGTCATGCTAAGTACTCGGGACCAGGAATGGAAAGGGGTAGGGCTGGCGGGACCTCGGGGTGCTTACCTGCTGCACCTCAGCTGCCGTACTCCGGAAGAGTTCTATGTATCGCTTACCCAGCATGCCTTTGTGCCTACGCAGTGCTGCCTGTGCCAGCTCCTCACAGGCAAAGAGGGCAAAGGCGTCACCCGTGGGCCGGCCATCAGGGTGGCGCACAAAGAGCAGCCCGTCGGCACCGCCAGTCACTGGGCACTCTGGCCCCAGGAAGCTCAGCACGTCTGCTGGGCCAGCGGAGAAGGGCAGTCCCCGCAGCCGCAGGATTACTTGGTCTTCCCGTGACAGGAAACGAGCCACCTCTAGTGATGTGCCTGGGGTGGGCGGGAGGGGCATGGGAGTTGGCACCTGCCGACCTCATTCATTCAAACACCCACTAGCCACCGGCACACAGGAGAGCAGAAAGGTGAGTGGTGGTGGGAGGTGGGACCCAGGTCAAGAAGCAGGGGGGGGCCTCCCCGGTGGCGCAGCGGTTGAGTGCTGGGTTGTGAAGCTGCCCGCGGCCTCTGCAGTGCCGGTTCGATCCCCGGCTGCTCCCCGGCCACCGGAGGAGGATCCCGCATGGCGCGCAGACCTCTCCTGCCGCCCGCTGCTCCCCTCAGCAGTGTACTTCGGTCCTTCTGCCTGCTCCGCTCCCCGCTCTGGCTCTGGTGAATTCTCTCACCCTCCCGCGCGCTTCTGACTGTACCCAGTGCTTGTATGTATAAATAAATAAAGATGGAATTTCAAAATACTTTAAAAAAAAAAAAAAAAAAGCAGGGGGAAGGCCTCCCTTGGTGGCACAGCAGTTGAGCGCTGGGCTGCGAAGCTGCCCGCAGCCTCTGCAGCGCCGGTTCGATCCCTGGCCACCGGCGAGGGTCCCACATGGCGCGGCAGACCTCTCCTGCCGCCTGCTGCTCCCCTCAGCAGTGTACTTCGGTCCTTCTGCCTGCTCTGCTCCCCGCTCTGGCTCTGGTGAATTCTCTCACCCTCCCGCGGTTCTGACTGTACCCAGTGCTTGTACAAATAAATAAATAAATAAATAAATCTTTAAAAAAAAAAAAGAACCAGGGGGAACCAGATGCCACTGGGAGCACTCACCCCCTGCGATCTTGACAAACTCCTCTCCCGTTGCCTTATATACCTGTGGGTACAGTGAGAAGAGCCCATGGGTCTCAGGCCTGCCCCATCTCTGCCCAGCTCCGCTCCCAGCCTAAAGCCCCACCTCGATATAGCGGACACCCATGTGGTGCTTGTGTCTCTGCAGGGCTAGGTCCCGCTGCTCGCTGTCCACAAAGCGGATGAGGGCCTCGCCATTCCTGCGGCCCTGGGCGTTGAGGCAGAGTGCCACACCGCCCCTGTGGAGCCAGTGCTGTGTTAGCGCCTCCGGGGTCGGCCTGCCCTCCCGGGCCCACCCGACCTGCCACACCAACCTGGCCACATTGAGCCCTTTGAAGAAGCGAGCCACGTCCTGGTCTGATGACTGCCAGGGCAACCCGCGGGCCCGAACCACTGTCTCACTGTCCACCACATCGGCTTTGCTGCTGTGGGGGCAGGGCACGAGGTCAGAGCTGTCCGGCTGCCGTCACCCCTTCCCCAGCCCCACACTCACCAAGGCCCAGTCTCATATTTCTGCTTTACCACCTCAGGCTTCGAGAACAATTGACCTGAGAGGAGATGGCATGGGGGTCAGCAGGGTCTGGTGGAGGGGGATCTCCCCACCAAGCTCTGCAAAAAGAGGACACAGTTGAGGGGGCGGGGGTGACAAAGGGCTCTCACCTTGTGGTCTCTTAGAGAAGGTAACAAGAAGCAGGGAGTACTTTGAGGAAATAGTAGGCAGGCCCTGACCCAGTCCTGAGGGCAGGTGACAGGCAGCGAGGGGACTCTTACCACTGGACCCTTCCAGCAGATGGAGGATGACAGCTACCATTGTCTTCACTTCCCAGACCCCAAAGTCATCCTCTGTGGCATCTGTCTCTAGCCCCAAGTCTACAGGCAGAGAAGGAACAATGAGGAGACCCCCGCATGACGCCCCGGGCACGAGCCATGCGTGAGCACTAATCCCAGTGACCCCCAGGCCCACGCCCCCTACACAGACACACGCAGGCTCCTAGCAAACACCTGTTTGGGCTCAGCCCAGGTATGCCTTCGCAGCTCCCAGCCTAGGCGCACGTAGACATATGCCTACATTCCAAATGCGCCCCAGCACAGACAGACAGACAGACAGACAGACAGACGTGCACTCACGGAGGCAGCAGCTAATGCGAACTTGCACCACAAACTCACACACAGCCCCCTCCACCCTAACCCTGCTGGGTCACAGATACCCTGTGCCATGGTGGCCACAGTGAGGTCCCTGGCAGGGCAGGTGCTTGGGTGTTGCACATGGAACTCTCTGCGAAGGTCGTAGAAGGAGAAGAAGGTGTCGGGGAGCACCAGGTTCTGGGGGCACACGGGAGTGGGGTTGAATGGGAGGAACTGGGCTGCACTGCCTACCCACCCCCCCACCCCCCAACATTAAGAGTCCTGGAAGCCCTGGCTCGGTTGTGTCCTCAGTGGCATACCTTTCTGGAGGCCTCGGGGTGCAGGACCTGTCGCAGCAGCTGCTGCCCATCAGTGCAGAGCGTGTAGGGGCCGCCGCCCAGCAGAGCCACATCCCCGCTCACCAGCTGTGAGAACTGGGGTAGGGAGTGGGGAGAGAGACAGACAGACTCACAGCTGCGGGGGCAGGGAGGGAGGGCACAGGCTGCAAAGCTGGTTCAGCCAGATGTTCAGCCCTACCCTGCCTGGGAAGAAAGTGGCCACGCCTGCTGGGCCTGGCTCTGTGTCCCCCTTCCACCCCAGCCCACTGTCACCTTCTTCAGGCCGAGTGAGGGCAGTCGCCTATCGCCCAAGCCCCCAGCACACGCACTCCAGGAGTCTGGAATGAGGCCAGAGCAAACACCTGGTGGAGTGGGACAAGCAGGTGGGAAGGGGTGGGGCAAAGCAGGTTAAACCTGTCTCCGAGGCCGAGGCACCACCCTCAGACAGGTGGGGGCGGCCCAGTCCTGCCAGCGGGCCAGGCGGCTCATGGTCAAAGGCAGCCCCGCCTCCAGGTTTGACCAACCAAGGCACAGAGAACCTCCAAGGACAGAACTCCACACCTGGACGCCAGGGGCAGCGTGAGCTTTGACCCACACCCTATCGACCGACTGGCACTGAGCTGTTTGCTCATAGAGGGGGTGGCACGCCAGAAGCTGCCCAGCCCCTCCCCCAGCCCCCAGCCCTCTGGACAACAGACACAAGCACTGAGCAGGGGCCTGGGAACTCTCCAGCCCCCACTTGGCAATCCGGGGCCGGCCGAGCAAGGCAGCCCAGCTCTCTCCGGGAGCCCTTGTGGAACAGACTCAAGCTTCAACATCTTTGGCCTCCATGTTCTCATCCGGAACCGCCAAAGTTGTTGGAGGACGAAAGAATGTGCACACAGAGCACTTACACGCATTATTCCACTCAAGAGTCTCAGGTGCTGGGTGAGCCCAGTGCGAAGATAAGAAAGAGAAGACATGGGTGGGAACCGCCCCCCACTTCAGCCAGGGCCGGGAGGCGCCCTAGGCCTGTGCCCCGGGAAGGCAGGGAGCCTCCAGGCGGGGTCCGGACAGCACCCACGCCTGGCCAGCCGGCCGGGACAGGCCTGGACGAGCCGCTTACACCTGGCGGCGTCTGCCTCCGGGGCAGACACCGCCCTCCGCCCCCGCCGCAGCGTCTCCGGGGCGGGCAGGTGGGCTGAGGACGCCGGCGGGGGGACCTGACCTGTGGCCAAGTCCGCGCCCCCCAGCCTTGGGGCTTCCGGGGGCTGTTCTGGGAGACCCGGTCGGGCGGGTTCCCCGAGGAGCCTCAGCCTCGGCCCCCGCGGGCCGCGCTCGGGGAGGGGTCCCGCGGCCGCCAGCCCCACCCCCGCCGCCGCGGGAGCCGGGCCCGGCGAGGCTGCGCGCCGCCCGCGGGAGACACGCACACGCGGGAGCCGCGGAAAGTTTCAAACACCAGGAGCCCGTCCCGCCGCCCGGGCCGGCCGGCTGCGCGCGCCAGGCCTCGCCCCCGCCGCCTCGGGAGGGCCCCGCCGCCCCGGCCGCGCCTCCGCGCGCCCCGGCCCCGGCGCTCACCTGCTGCAGCACCTTGTCCAGCGGCTCGGCCCGCGCGAGGCTGTCGGCGCTCAGGCCGCTCGCTTCGCGGCACTGCGGGCTCAGCGCGGCCGCCTCGGCGCGCACCAGCGACTTGTGCAGCGAGCCCACCTGCGGGGGGGCCGGTCAGCGCCGCGCCCCGGCCCCGCGGCCCCCCGCGCGCCGCCCCCGCGCCCTACCTGGCGGCTCCGCGGCTCCACCACTTGCCAGACCAGGAGGATCAAGTCGGTCTCGTCGGAGCCCAGGTCCGACCCGAGCGCCCCGGCCGTGGCCCCGAACAGGACGACCAGAGTTCCCGGGCCGGGGCGCGGGGCGGCGGCGGAGTCCGCGGCGGGGTTCGGGCCCGGGGACGGCGGCTGGGGCGGCGGCGGCGTCATGGCCGCGGAGGAGGGGGGCGCTCGGCCGGGCACACGCGGACCGACCAGGCGCACGCACGCCCGGGCCGACGGCGGACGCCAGGCAGTTTGGGCGGGACGCGGGGTGTCGGGGGCGGCACCTGCGGCCCGGCTGGCGCGGCGAGTGCGGCTGAGACCGGCCCGCGGCGCCCTGCGGGGCGGGGCGGCCCCCGGCCCCCGCCTTCTCCGGGAGAGTTACCTGCCGGCCCCGCGGCCCACGTGACCCAGGGCGCCGGGGGGGGGGGGCCGCGGGGGAGGGCGCCGGCACCCGGCCCAGGACGCGCGGGGCGCCCCCGCCCCGGCCCCGGCGCGCGCCCCCGGCCCGGCCCCGCCGGGCTCCTGCGGCGACCCCATCTTCCCTCCGCGCCCTCAGGTCCCGAGGCCTCCGCCAAGGAACGCGCAAGGCCAGGGCCCTTCTTCAGTTTGGGGGGTCACATGGAGCTTGTGAAAATCACCCGGAGGCGGCCTAGGGGTTGTGAGGGTCGCCAAGTCTGGTGGGGTGACGAGTCACCAAGGGTCCAAGGGGGCGGTGAGGGTTACCAGGTGTCACCCCGAGGCCTGGGGGGGTCACCAGAGGTGGGCTGGGTGGTCATTAGAGCCGTGCGGGGGTTGGGGGTGTCACCAGAGGTCACAGGGCAGGACTTGCCCGCGAAGGCCTCGCCGGCTAAGAAACGCCTGAGGCGGCAAAACGTCGACGTGGGTCTGAGGTGCTCCGTCTTCGGCGCTGGGGAAGAGCCGCCCCCCACCGCCCGCCCCCAGCTCCTGGAGCAGCGCGCCAGGCGGGGCTGGACGGCACGGCCTGGGCCTCCGGGGTCACCCCTGCCCTGCGGGGGGCTCCGCCTCTCCCGCTCCCCTCCCCCGCCCTGGACGGGCCTGCGGCCTGGAGACGCGCGCGGGGGCGGCCGCGGGCCCGCGCTCCCCGCCGGGAACTCGGACGGTCCCTCTGAGCGTCCCAGCGCCCTTCGCCCGTCGAGCTTGGGGAAGGTCCTTTACCGCGTTTCCAGGCCGCCCCGCACGTCTCCAAACTCTGTTTGTGTAACTGAGAAACTGGAGAATCCGGCGGGAAGCAGACAGGGGGTGCCAAGCCCCAGCCGGGCGTGAGGTGGAGTCGCCCCTCGCGTTTTCGGAAAAGCTGGGCGCTGCGTTGGGACGGTCGGACAATGGAGACGGCCCGGAGGCGCGGGGTGGAAGGGCTGCCCGGGAGACCGTGTCCACGAGCCCACGGTGCCCGCGTGCCCGCGCGGCAGGACGGGCTGCGGCAGCGGAGCAGGGCGGCCGCGAGGGAGCAGACCCGCCTTCCAGCGCCTTCGGGCGACCTGCGCGTCCCCTCGGGGCGCAGCCAGTCGTCCCCGGCCGCGGCTCCATTCGGGTGGTCCAGCCCGGGCCTGCCCCCTCGTCCCCACCCCTGGAAGTGCCAAGCCAATCGGGCCCTAGAGGTGGGGGGGAACCTCTACCTTCGGGGCCCGCCCCCCAGATAAGCCTGGAATGTCAAATATTTGTTCTAGGGGCGGTGCAAAGTGAGGCAGGCCCTTCCCCCACCCCCTGAAGCACGCTTGCGCCGGGCGGAGTCACCTCTTCTGCCCGGCCACGCCCTTGCGCCAAAGCCTTTCGCTCCAGCGGCACCCCACTCTCTGAGCTCTTCTGAAACTACCGTGGTGAGCATTACTCTTTGTCAAGCGCCTAACGGGGCTCCTGTTCCTACAGGACAGAGTTCCTGGCTTCCCGCAAGGCCTCGGCCCTGCTTGATCTCTGGTGTCACCCTTTCTCGCGCGCCGTCGGGTTAACTGGGCCTTCACGCTAGGCTCTTCCTGTTGCGCGGATCTCGAAGCTGGATCCTCTTGGAAGCCTCCCCTTGGAGGTCACCGCGCTAGTCCAGTGTGGCACCGTCCTGAGCACATACCCATTGGTGGCTCGTCCCTGCATGTCCTGATCCCAGCTGGGTAGTGGGCCTGAAGCACGGGGTTAGCAGTGTGGGCAGCTCCCAACGCCTATCTGCCTACCCCCACGCGAGGTTTGGGCTCTTCTTGAAAAACTAAATTTGTTAGGACCTCCCTAGTGGCGCAAGGGGTTAAGACGCAACCTATGAACCTGTCCGCAGCCTCTGCAGCACGAGTTCGATCCCCAGCAAGGGAGCTACCCACATGGTTCAGCAGACCTCTCCTGACTCGCCCGCTGCTCCCCTCAGCAGTGTATTTCAGTTGATCTACTTGTTCTGTTCCCCACTCTGTCTCTGGTGAATCCTCTCACCCCCCCCCGCCCCCGCATCACTGGCCTACCCCACTTCTTGTATACATAAAATATTTTTTAAAAAAACAACTAAATTTGTTGAAAGAACTGCACACCTGCACTCATCTTCAGATGGGTTCCCCACATGACCCTGTTATTAACATTCTGCATGCTGGCCCCAAATGGTTCTCACATTTCTTTTCCCCTAGCACCAAACCAATTTCTCTTTTTAAGATTTATTTATTTATTTAAGATTTATTTATTTATTTATGCAAGAGCTGGGGTACAGGCCAGAGGTGTGGTGGTGAGAGGGTTCACCAGAGACAGAGTGGGGAGCAGAACTGGCAGACTGACTGAAATACACTGCTGAGGGGAGCAGCGGGCAAGACAGGAGAGGTCTGCTGTGCCATGTGGGTTTCTCCCTGGCCAGCCTGGGGATCGAACTCATGCTGCAGAGGCTGCAGACAGCTTCATAGTTTGCGTCTTAACGCCTTGCGCCACCAATTTCTAACACTATAAACCATTTATTGTCTCCATACAAGCCACCCTCCCTCCCCCAATATCAGATCTTCAGGTTAGGCTCAATCCCAGCACCTGTCACTGCATCTGACCAGTAGTAGTTGCTCTTTAAGACTTAATGAAGGGATAGTTGCGTTTGCTTCTTCAGAGTAACCCTCCCTGGGGAGAGAGGGCCTTTGCACTAGTTTCATCTGCATCCTTTCCTCTCCCAACCGGCCCTTCACCTGGTTAACCCCTGTGTCTCCTCCAGATTTCCTCCAGGCCCCTCATTCTTAGCAGGGTACCTCTGTATTTTGAGATTTCTGTACTTCACTGATAAATGTTCCCTCTCCCACTCCTAGGAGCCACCAGTCACGAATGAATGAATCGGAGACAGTAGACGGGACACAAGAGAGAGGTAAGCAAGGCTCCAAGCCAGATGCCTTCACCAAACCTTATGCCAGGTATTGGAGAGAAAGGTACTGAAACAGCCCTCATGCCCCACGAATCTCATCCTCACCCCCTCCCTCAAGTACTGCCCAGAGACAGCTGGCCTTATTGAAAGCCTTGCTCGCTAGCTGGTTATTGAAAGCCTCGCAGACACAGGGATTCTGGTGCCGGGCAGGGAGTGTGGCTGACTTCCTGGACCTCCAGGGCATCCAGCAGTGGTGTGGAAGTGCTCTCTTCCTCCTTCCTTCCCATCCTCATCACAAAAGACCCCACTGTGGGAGAAGATCTGCCGGCACGTGCGCCTGCCGGGATCCACACTCACCGGCCCAGGCCCATGCCCACCCTCAGCGGCCCAGCAGCCTCCAGCTGCTCCTCTTCCTTATCCAATCCCGGGCCTGGACCTCGGGAGTAGCCAAAGTCCCGGGCTCCCCTCACCCCCTTCCGGTTCCCATCTGGGCATCTTTGCCGAACCTCCTCTACGTGCCCACCTGAGGGCGCACTGAGCGTCCGGGCCGGGAGGAGACACGCGGGAGGGCTCCACCCAGGGTGACGCCTCCAGATGGGGGGAAGAGAAGGGTCCTTGCCCCTGCTTCCAGGTTGCCTCCTTTGACTTTGAGAATCTTCCTCGCTCCAGGCTCCCTGGATATAGGCCAAGCTTTTTTGTTTGTTTTTGTCTGCAAGGACAAGAATGCCTTTTGAAGTCGGGCACCAGGGCTCAGGGAGCAAGACTCTCAAAGCGCCTGTGGCTCTAAGACTAGTTTAGGGTGTGGCTGGTAGGTCCCTGAAGCTGAGATAGCCCAGGGCCAGGAAACTGTCAAGGGGCAGAGAGTGGGGCTGCACTAGCACGGGTAATGTTGTGACCTCATACAGCAGCAGCAGGACAGTCCAGTTGCCCAGCAGGCCCATCTCATGCAGCAGGAAGAGAGCCAGGTAGCAACGCCCCAGCATTTAAGCATGGTTCATGGGGCCAATCCTGGCAGAACGCAGCCAGCAATCCTTCAGGTCTCCAGGCAGGGGCACATGCTTACTTCCCTGCCTGAAACACCCACCTACGTAATCACCCCTTTGTGTTGCTGGCAAACTCCTGCTTATCCTCCAGGACCCACCATTAATAATTCTTCCTCCATACAGCCTTCCTCATACCTCGGCCAGGTTAGATGCCCTGTTCTGGGCCCCTTGCCCCCAGGGTTCTGTCATGATTGGAGCAGCGTCTGGCCTCTCCTAACTCCAGGAAAGCATCGGCAGTGGCGGAAAGAGCATGCCGAGCCACGAGCTTGAGGGAGAAATCAGTTGATCTCCAAATGGACTCAGCACCGGCTACCAAAGCAGCTCAGAAACCCTAGTTTTAGTTGGGTTAACCTGAGCCCACTCACCAGCCTGGTTCAGGCAGAGGAGCTTGGGGGAAGGGGAGGAAGGAGGAATGCAAGGACCCCACTAACAGGGAGGCTGTCTGCTGGATTCTCACCCGAGGAAGAAACCACAACTGGCCTAGCTCTCAATCGCTGGGTTTAGTCCCACTTCTGACCTTTGCCCAGAAAGTTCCCCTCCACAGAAACGCCCTCCCCTTCGCCCCATCTGTTTCTATCAGTCCACAACCAAAAGGGAAGTGCAGTTTCTTCACATGTCTCTCTGCTCCACGTGCCTCCTCCAGGTCTCCTTCTGGCTCCATCCTGCTTCCTTCCTTCTCAGTCTCCTCTGCAGCTTCTTCTCCCTGCTCAGCTCCACCCTCCCTTGGGTGGGGCAGGAAACCTGGAACCTCCCCCCTTTCCTGGAGACCACCCTGTTACAGGGGGCGAGAGCTGTAGATCGTGTGTCATTGAACATATGCTAAGTACCTGCTGCATGCCCAGGACTGTGTGACATAACAGGACAGGTTACACTTGCAGGGATATTTGAATGGGAGTCAGGCGGGGGCTGCTTCAAAGCCAAATGGTCATATCTGGGCTGAGGCCTAAATGCTCAGTGGACTCCCCCCTGTAGCATTCCCAGTACAGAAGTCTTGAGGGAGTGTTGTGAGTGGGGTAGGGGAACAGTGATGGTGTCTGTGTTTAGTGGTGCCAGCCTGGCATGTGGGGAACAAGCCACAGGAATAAAGACATAATTTGGGAAATCAGTGAGACTGTTACTCTGGGGGTGAGGGTAGTTTGGCTTTGGAAGGGTAGAGTGGTAAGATTTGGTGACCACCTGGTTGGGATCTGGCACTTGAGATAGCAACCATTCAGGACAACCCCAGATCTGAAGTGGGGGGTTTGTGTGGATGGAGGGGTCAATTTGAATCCCCTTCTGACCTCTCTGCACAATGCCTGCACAGATTATTGCTGACCAGGCCTTGGCACCCCTCCCCCAAAGACCATAGTGCTTATCACCTGAGGGGCATATGAGAGTGGGCACCAGGGAATGGCTCTGGGAGGCAGAGCCACCCTGCAAGGGGCCCATTGTCACCTGAGGCTGTTGGGCTGACAAGACCCTTCAGATAGTGGCCAGAGTCCAAGGTGGCATCCTGCTCCCCCTCCCCCTGGCGCTCTCCTTGGCTCTGGATTCCCGCCTGTCCCTAGCCGTGGCAGATGGGTCTCTATGGTCTCCCACACTGGGTCTGCCCCAGATAGATCCTCAGCAACCCCCTCCACTGGGGCCTGGGATCGAGGTAAGGGAGGCCCGGGTATGGGCAAGGGTTAGTTACTGACAAAGTTATTGGAAAGGGTTAGTTACTGACAAAGAGGACGGAAGGAAGGGTGGGGGTGGGAACAGGTCTTGGGACCAACCAGGGATATGCAGGATATGATTGTCCCTCAGGAGGGAGGCTGTGGAGGATCAAGACCTCCAGCCCCCAAACATGCTGGTCTCCCTGTCCCAGACACTTGGAGCTGGCATATTACCAGCTGTCAAGTCTTTGCCCACTCTGGTCATTCTAGATTCTTCACACAGGGTCTCTGTTCTCTGTCTCTAGGTTTGCATGGGGTGAGGGACGGGATATAGCAGTTTTGATTCCCCTCCTGCTCTGCTGGGAACGTGCCGATGGGCCGTGGCACAAGATCGAAGCTCAAGGCCAACCTGGTTGGCGACCTGTTCTGTCTGGCGGCTTGGCTCCACACTCTGCTTCTGTAATAGGGGTACTGACCCCCGTAAACACGCTGACCTGGCCTTAGCCCGTTGCACTCGCCGACCTACACCCCTATATCCTGAGCAGACTGGGTTGCCTGAAGCCAAGTGTCCCCGGAGCCCGGGTGTTCCTTGGGAACAGGGTGCGAAGAACCGGTGTGGGAACTGCATAAAGGTCTGGTCAGCTCTAGCCCCAAGAATTGACCAGAATCACTTCTCCCTTCTCCTCGCTTGACCAGGATCGCTCAGCAGGGGCGAGCAAAGGACCCTGAGTCTCCGCCCGGCCTGGCCCGTTCCAGATCCCAGGTCGGGAGGGCGCCGGGCGAGAGCCGAGCACCTTGGACCCACGGCACCGAGCGCTGGGCCAGGTCCATAGCAACGGCGAGCGCCTCGGGAGTCCTGCCCAGTGGATCGATCGATGCGCTCGGCTCGCGGCGCGGCCAATGGAGCGGGCCCGGCGGGGCGGGGGCGGGGCTGCGAGCTCGGCTGGGAGGGACGCGGCCAGCGGCGAGTTCCTATTGGCCGGCGGTTCGCGGGCGGTGGCGCCTGATTGGCCCGGGCGCCGGGGGTGGCGGCGGGCGGCGGGGTTAAGCGTGTCGCCGCCGCCCGGCCTAGGCACTAGCTGGGAGCGCAGAACCTGCCCCTTGGACTGCGGCCGCGCTCTCCCGCCATGGGGCTCCGCCGCTGCCCTGCCCGCGCCGGGCGGCTCGCGGGCAGCCTCCTGTGGCTTCTGCTGCTCGTAGACCCCGTGCTCCCGGCCGGACGTCACCCCCCGGTGGTGCTGGGTGAGGCTCGTCGGGGTGCGGGCGGGGCTGTTTGCACTCCTCAGTGCCTGAACCCCGGAGGGGAGCGTGTGGCTGCCTTGCCCCCTGCGCCGGCGGGTCCATCCCCCGCCATGCTGGGCGCGGCTGTGGTCAGCCTCCCCTCCTGCTCTGTTGACTGTGGGGAGAGGGGAGAGGGTTGCGTTCACGCAGTGCCAAGCCTTGCCTCATTTAGTCCTTATTTTTGAGCTGGGAAGACCGAGGTCCTTTGGGGGTACGTGGGGTTGGGAGGGTGGCCCCGGGTTCCCCCCCCAGGGGGGGCTCAGCGTTGACTTGGACTTGGCTGGGAGGTTGTCTCCCTAGGCAGTTCCAGCCCGTGTTTAACGGGGCGTTACTGAAAGGAAGCCCTTGGGGAAAGGATGGCACTCCTAGCTTGCCACCAAGGCTCCCCCTCCCCCAGCTTATCGAATGGGCAACATTTGTCCTGTGGGAGGAACGAGAGAACTGAGCATGGCTAAAGGCAGAGGTAAGAATTCAGACAATGGCTGGTCATTAACAGCTGTCAGGGAATGGACCTACTCAGATTAGACCGCCTTGGCCCCGTTTACCCCAACTTGGTCCTGGCCCCGACAACAACCACAAGGAGTCACAGTGTTTTCTGAGGTGGGCAGGGATGAGGCTGCTGTGGGGGAAGGGGGGTGTCTTAGATGCCTCATTCAGGCTGTCCCTCCCACCCAGAGCTAGTGTGTTGATGGCCAGCCAGGACTCCTGAAGGCAGCGGCATGCGGCCTTATATTGCATTCAGAGTCTGTAGCCGCATGACCCCTTATTCATTCTGCTAGTAGTATTTTCACAGGGATGTTGCAGATTACAGAAGGGTGGGGTTGGCAGGAAGCTCTGGACCAGGAAATGCTCCAGGGGGATTGCTGGGCCCAAGTTAACCAAAGAATTTAGGCAGCCGTGGCCCTGTGCTCAGGAGCTTGGAGGACCGGGTGAATAGTGATTCCTAGAGATGAGCTCTGCGCTTGGCAGGCACAGAGAATCCACTGAGCCAGCCTGAATAGGTGGATGTCGGGGAAGGATTCCTGGAGTCTGTAGTTAGAACTGAGGCCAGGAAAGAGTTTGAGGCAAAGAGAACTACCTATCAGAGGGAGGGAGGTGAGCAGTCCAGGCTGGCTAGAATAGAGTATGGAAAAGAGTGAAATGTGTAGAACTTGTGACCATGACTGGTCATGTGGTCTTTATCTTGAGGTGATGGGTGATGGGTGGCCTGCAGGGTTCTGAGTGTGAAGAGTGTGGTTTTAGGAAGTGTCTGTTTCAGGCAGATTTTTCACCTGGATTGGTGCTAATTCATACAGTCCTTGAGTATCCTAGGTCACAGCAGAGGAATCTCAGGCTTCATCCAGAGTCACAGAGAAACTGGAATGCTAATCTGCCAGCTTCCCAGAGAGTGAGGCTGCTGGCATTCTTTTTTTTTTTTTTAAGTTCACCTTCCCTAATCTTATATTTATTTATTTATTTTTAAAGATTTATACAAGCACTAGGGTACAGGCCAGAGGCGCTGGAGGGTGAGAGGATTCACCAGAGACAGAGCAGGGAGCAGAACAGGCAGAGGGATCCAAGACACTGCTGAGGGGAGCAGCGGGCGAGACAAGAGAGGTCTGCCGCCATGTGGGAATCTCCCTGGCCGGCCGGGAATTGAACCTGCACTGCAGAGGCTGCGGACAACTTCACAGCGCTGCGCTCAACTGGGTGTGCCACCGGGGAGTCCCCGCTGCTGGCATTCTTCCTGGGAATCCTGTGGTTTGCATCAGATGAGCTGTTCCTAGGTGCAGAGCAGGGACCTGAGTTTGGCCATCAGAGGATCAGCATCTAAGGGTGACCAGTTTCTATGAGTGGGACTAGAATTTGTGGTAGAGAAAGCAGAGGCAAAAGAAGGGATACATAGAAGACCCTGGACAGAGGGAGGGGACTGTAGTAAGCCATTCTATCTCCCCCAGCCTCAGCTTCCTCATCTGTAAGTGGGCATAATAAGGATATCCTCTGCCAGTGTTACTTGAGGTGAAAAGCACGTGGATGGCTCTTGTCCTAGTTCTAGGCACAGATGGGGCTGAGAAAGTGACTGCTGTGTTAGAGGCTGCACAGCTTGGCCAGGGCAAAGGGCGTCCAGGGAGAGCACATGTGGTGACTTCCTCTTCTGGCCATTTCCTTTCTGGAGAAGACAGTGGCCAAGGTCTCTGCTCTGCCTAGTTCACAGGCGTGTCACCCAGATGCTGTCATGCTTGGGGGTCCCCATTTCTGTGCTTCCACCCTGAAAGGAGATGAAGGCAGGTGTCACACTGGTCTCCCATGTCCCTCCGCACCCTGGGGTGTGGTGTTCAGGAAGGGCATGTCCTCATCAGGACTGGGTTCACAGTGGGAGCCCACTGAAAGCCCAGGAAAACCAAGTTGACTTAATGATCATGGGTTCCTCATGGGGTTGGGTTTGGGAAGTGTTGAAAGCTTGGCATATGGGAGCAGGTTGGGGGTGAGGGGTCGCTGGAAGTATGTAGACTATGAAGAGTCTTGATGTTGGGCAGTGAATCAGTAGGGATGGGTTTGAGTGTCACAAGACCCCTGGGCTCTGTGTGGGCTGGATAGGCTGTGGCTGGAATGATGTGTTGTTTCAGGGTAGACATCTCCAACACAGGCCTCACTGTGCCAAGCTGCTCAGGCCCTCCCAGATGACCTGCCCTTTGGAACCTGCAGTCTATCCTTTAGGGCACTTTAGTAGGTCACCAGGTGCCAGACTGAGGTTCTGTTGATCACCCTCTCCACAAGCCTGCCTGGAATGCCTTCCTGGGGTTCAGTTTGGTTGGTGAAGTGGCCCAACTCTCTCCTGTTTCCCACCCCTTCTCTCAAAGTGCACAAGGCCCTGCCTGCTCTGTAGCTAGGACAGCTGTGGGTTGAAGGCCCTTGGGTTCAAGCCTCAAAGGTCTCTAGATTGCCAAGTCCCTAGGATCTCAGGTCTGCTCTGTGCCCACCCCCACTCCCCACTGCAGTGCCTGGAGATTTGGGTAACCAGCTGGAGGCAAAGCTGGACAAGCCAACGGTGGTACACTATATCTGCTGCAAGAAGACGGACAGCTACTTCACACTCTGGCTCAACCTGGAGCTGCTCCTGCCTCTCTTGATCGACTGCTGGATTGACAATATCAGGTGGGGACCACGATGCAGACGGGGTGCTGCTCAGCCTAAGGAGGCCTCCGGAAGCCCATTTCCTCAAGAGCCCTTGAGGTCACTGACCTCTAGTCCCCCATTTCCTCAGTCTGCTTGGCATCACCACCCCTGCAATCTCCAGGTAGAGCGTTCCTCCCTTTCCTGCTTCTCACCCTATCCTCCTGTCCTGACCCTCTTCATCCAGGACTTGTGCCTCAGCCTGCAGCCCCTGTTTACACCCTCAGCCTGGCCCCCTGCCCCTTCCCTGACCTTCACCACACCTGCCTCATCACTGTTTGTTCTCCCTGGGACATACCATGTCTCTGTTCCTCCCCGCCTGCCACATGCCTGTTTCCCCAAGTGAGATAATAATGCAGTGAGAATGAAAGCATCTTAAATACAGAAGCTGTGCAGTTTACATGCTTCCTTTTGTTTAGTCTGACCGTGTATGGTTTGCAAACCTCTCCCAAAAGAAGGACATCTGTAAGCTCAGAGAAGTCCAGCTTTGTTTAGGGTCACTCAGCTAAGTGCAGCCCCCGCATGTGAATGCAGTATTTGGTGACGCTAAGCTGAGCTTCTCTCCCAGACAGAGGCCCCCAAAGGAGGGATTGTCTTTATGGTGGTAGAACCCAGAGCACATCTGGGGCTCACTGCATGCTTGAGCTGAATCCCTCAAGTTACATTTTCTCCCAGAGACACGCACTGTTCCTGCAGGCACCCGCTCTCCCCTTGCTTGCGCCTGCTTTGTTGACCCCCGTCCTCTGTGTTTGACCAGGCTTGTTTTGGGCAGTCGATCTGCATTTCTATTTTTGTCCCAGACACGGTCTTAAGAACTGCCGATTTGAGGTGCAGGCTGGTAACAAGACGGGCTTGTCAGCCTTTGGTGGTCTGACAGAACTGCTTTAGTTTTCCAGAACAATGTTCTGAACTTTGCTAAGTGACCATTAGAGTAATCTACAGAGTTGCCTGGAGAAGGTGAACCCCCCAGACCTATTATTTGGACTGGTTTTAGGGATCCTGTCATCTTTTTGTGGCTGATCTTTATGGCTAAGTGGGATGGAGGGAGTTGGGGAGCACCAGTCTATATTTTCTTGGGTGTATTTGCCTCTTGGTGTCAGGAGACAATTCCAGCCCAGCACAGAGCAGTGCTGTCTCCTGTTATGTTACCCCCATCATCTCTCCAGACCTGCTCTCCTGGTCACGCCGCAGCCGGCCACGCTGCAACCCCAGGTGCTCAGGCCCTGGGCTGGATATCTTTCTGTCTAGTTCTGTCTTTTGCTGGTTCACCATTTTCTTTCTTTTTTTAAACTTTTTTTTTTTTTTTTAAGATTTATTTATTTATACATACAAGAACTGGGGTACAGGCCGGAGTTGCAGGGGGGTGAGAGAACTCACCAGAGACAGAGTAGGGAACAGAACAGGCAGATTTACTGAAATACACTGGTGGGGGGAGCAGCGGGCGAGCCAGGAGAGGTCTGCTGTGCCATGTGGGTAGCTCCCTGACTGGGGATCGAACTCCTGCTGCAGTGGCTGCGGATAGCTTCATAGGTTGTGTCTTTACTCCTCGTGCCACCAGGGAGGCCCCGTTCATCATTTTCTTTGCCCAGTGAAGTGTTGTGGTGGGTGACGGGAGATGGCTCTGTGGAGGGTGGTGATAAGCGCCCCTGGGGTTAGGCTGCTTGCCTTTTGGGGCCAAGTATAATGATCACGGCAGAGTCAGACCTGGCGCTTCCCTCTCCTACCCAGATCTAAGACCTGCATTTGGGGTGGGTGACATCAAGAGATCCTGCGGTCTGTCTTTAGATGGCCCTTGGTGGGAACCCTCATTTGGACGTTGTTACTCTGATCTGTGCTTTACTTACTTGGTTCCTTGGGGTCTCCTCTCTGCATTTAACCAAACCAAAGGGAGTATGGTTCAGGACACAGAGTAGCGACACGCCATGCCTAGTGTCACCTCTAGGTCACCAGTCAGTGTCCCCTCCTGACAGGCTGGTCTACAACAGAACATCCCGGACTACCCAGTTTCCCGATGGTGTGGATGTCCGTGTCCCCAACTTTGGGAAGACCTTCTCTGTGGAGTTCCTGGACCCCAGCAAAAGCAGTGTGGGTGTGTACCCTTACTCATGTCCTCCAGGGGATGGGGCCGGGGGCTCTACTGGACTCCTGGAGTGGCGGGAACCATGTGTGTTTGAAGGGGCAGCCTGTGAGCCGTCTCTGATCACGGTGGGCACGGAGCCCGCGTGCCCTCCCCTGGGCCTCCCGTGGTAGGTGTCACAGCCTCCTTGGCAGACACGATACGAGGAGCTGACAGTTGCTGTTCCTTCTCTAGTCATGCGTATTTCTGCCTGCAGGTTCCTATTTCCACACCATGGTGGAAAGCCTTGTGAGCTGGGGCTACACACGGGACGAGGATGTCCGGGGGGCCCCTTATGACTGGCGCCGAGCTCCAAGTAAGCAGTCGCCCTCATTTCCTTCCTGAGGCCTTGGGAGGTGGGGATCCATGCTCACAGCCTGTGCTTTCTCCTGGCCCTGCGCCTCTGGTGTCTGGCCCGGTGGCCAGAGCCACCACTCTTGGCCAGTCTCCTGTGTCCTTTCCCGCTGCTCACCCAGGACTTCTGGAACTCTGAGCCTTGGGGAGAGATCATAAGGCTGACGGAAAGAAAGGAGCTCCTTTCCTTCCTTCATGGAAATCCAGGGGAAATGGACTGTTCCCACTTGGATTTTAGCTTGTTCCCCACCTCCTGGTCCTGGGTCTGCCCTGAGAAGTGGTCCATGATTCAGGCCCAGGACCCTTCCTGCCTGACTCCTGCCTGGCTCTGGCCTGCAGATGAAAACGGGCCTTACTTCCTGGCCCTCCGCAAGATGATCGAGGAGATGTACCAGCTGTATGGGGGCCCGGTGGTGCTGGTTGCCCATAGTATGGGCAACATGTACACGCTCTACTTTCTGCAGCGGCAGCCACAGGCCTGGAAGGACAAGTATATCCGTGCCTTCGTGTCATTGGGTGCGCCCTGGGGGGGCGTGGCCAAGACCCTGCGCGTCCTGGCCTCAGGTAAGACCCTGCTGGGCCCAGCGTGGGGGCTGGACTGGGGATGGAACCCTCTCTTTCTCTCTACAACATCCTCCTGGCCATTGTCATGGGTCTGCTTGGTCAGCACTTTTCATTTTCCTGAGTGATATCCTGTCCAAACATCTCTTTCCAAAAGAGAATATCCCGGAGAATGCTATTCCCTCATGTCAGTTCTCTAGTGTTAATGACCTTTGTAATCTGTGTGTTTCTTTTTTTTTTAAGGTTTATTTATTTATGCATACAAGAGCTGGGGTACAGGCCAGAGATGTGGGGGGTGAGAAGATTCACCAGAGGCAGAGTGGGGAACAGAACAGGCAGATTGACTGAAATACACTGCTGAGGGGAGCAGCGGGTGAGACAGGAGAGGTCTGCTGTGCCATGTGGGTAGCTCCCCAGCCAGGGATTGAACTCGTGCTGCAGTGGCTGCAGATGGCTTTATAGGTTGCATCTTAACCCCTTGAGCCACCAGGGAGGCCCTGTGTAAGTTTCTTACAGCATGTTTGTGGTATGGCATGACTGTTAGTCATACAGGTACTTGTTTGTGCAAATATGTGCACACATTGTCTCTCTCAGGCCTGACTGGCCTAACTTGGTTAGACACAGAGTTCTTTGGGAGAGCCTTTTCCTTCTTTTACCACTCCCCCCCCTTCTTCATCCCCACCTTGGCCCCAGAGCAGGAAGATTGGACTACAGTTTCCTGTTTATGAGTTATACCTCCATCTGTAGGCAGTGGGGCGCCTCTGTGAGCAATGCAGGGAGGAAACAGGTGCAGATCTGGCTGGGCCTGCTTACCTGGCAGTTGGGAAAGTGACCTCCTTTCCCGTTCCCCCAACCCACCTGCCTTGTCAAGGCTGTCAGAACCTGTCAGCTGCAGCTGTAGCACTTCCCTCCCTCTGCTAGGACTAGGTGTAACCCTCACAGCCCCTCACTTTGGTAACCATGAGCTAGGGCTGTGATGAATCTTCTTCAAGTCTTTGGTACCACCTGACCTGCTTGTTGGTCAGCTGACATTTGATTGGGTCAGACCCTGTGCCTCTCCCAGCAGTGACCCTGCACTGACTGGACAGTGACCCTAGGACACAGATGTCCAGATACAGTGATCACTCATCACAGCTGCGTCCCTGGGCTTGAAGGGATGGATATGGGCACCCCTGCCTATGAGATGGGCAGCCTTGTTGGGTCTATACCCTGGCCTTTCAGTACTTCTCCTTCAGCTGCTGAAAGCTGTCATGGCAGGCCCTGGCAGTGCGGAAGCAGGGGGAGAGTGCGGAGGTGTGGGGTACTAGCTCTAGACTTCCTTTCCTCAGGAAGTTAGAGCCAGGTCCTACCAGGCCAAGCTATGATCAGTCAGAGCAGTGGGGTGCATCCTATCAGGTCAGAGGCCCCTGTTTCCAAGATCCAGCTCCACTGGTGGGTGTCAGCACGTCTGTGGGAGGACTCTGACCACCCGTGGCCTCTCCTGCCAGGTCTCCTGCAGCCCTGGCTGTCCTGGCAAGTGAGAGGCAGATGAGTAAGATGAGACCAGGACTGGCTGGCCACAGGGCTGAACCAGGAAAATAAAAATGTTTACATAACTTGATGTAGTCAAAGAGAAAGAGGCACATTCTTCTGGGCTTCAGCCTGCTGATAACACTTCTCACAAGGTCAGTGCCCACAGGCCACTGTTAGCACTCAGAAGAGGGGACTGTTTGCATAACAAATCACTTGTGGGAATGTGCTGCCTCCACCCCTGTAAGGAAATGCCAAAGGAAAGGAAGAAGTCTTGGTTGTGTGTTTTATAGCAAAAAATAAAGGAAAGTGATAAAAGCCCCAGTAGGGTCAGGAGTTGTAATGATGTTGGTACAGAGGCTCGAGCGCCAACTGGGCCACTGCCGGGTCAGGCAGGAGACCTGCAGGTGAACCTGCTGCCTGGCCGGCTGGCATTTCTGAGCCAGACTGATGGAGCCCTCTCTCTGCAGGAGACAACAACCGGATCCCGGTCATCAGGCCCCTGAAGATCCGGGAGCAGCAGCGGTCCGCCGTCTCTACCAGCTGGCTGCTGCCCTACAACTACACCTGGTCACCTGAGAAGGTGTTTGTGCACACGCCCACAACGAACTACACGCTGCGGGACTATGCCCAGTTCTTCCAGGACATTGGCTTCAAAGATGGCTGGCTCATGCGGCAGGACACAGAAGGGCTTGTGGAACCCATGGTGCCACCCGGTGTGCCGCTGCACTGCCTCTATGGCACCGAGGTCCCCACGCCAGACTCCTTCTACTATGAGAACTTCCCCGACCACGAGCCTAAAATCTACTTTGGTAATGGTGATGGCACTGTGAATCTGCAGAGTGCCCTGCATTGCCAGGCCTGGCGAGGCCGCCAGGAGCACCAGGTATCAATGCAGGAGCTGCCGCACAGCGAGCACATCGAGATGCTGGCCAACCCCACCACCCTGGCCTATCTGAAACATGTGCTCTTTGAGCCCTGACCGAATGCCAGGTGGGCTGCTGGTGGCTTGCCCACAGCTGTTTCTCCTGGCCTCAGAGTGGCCATGGCCCAAGAATTCAGCAGTTCGTGACTGACCTTTGGGCCTTGTGTTAGGAAATGCCTGCTGTGAGGAAGTGCTGTTTCTTATCCTTCCTTTGTGGGAATGAGGAAAGAAACAATAGTCCAGACCCACTCAGGGAAGCCTTAAGGGAAAAAATGTGGCTGATGGTAGAATTATCGTGACCTCAAGACCATCTCCGAAGGGGGAGTGGCTGGCACCTGGCCCCATTCCCCAACTCCAGGGCCACATGGACCTCTTACCCCTGTGGCCTTCTCACACTTGCCCACCAGGCCCTGGTCCCTCAGCCTTGCTGTGGGAGATGTTACTGAGCTGTGGTCCCTGCTCCCAGTGGTCCCAGGGATGGACCCCTAGCCCTCCGTGACCCTTCCCGCACACTGGCCACGTGTAGGCCTGCTCCTGGCCGTGGGTGGCTGGGGCTGCTGGTTGCCTTGCAACCCAGCTGCTCGGCCACCTCACTGGCTTCTGGGGGCAGTCCGACTGCCCTGGGGCACTCCTACCTCCTTCACCTCTAAGAGCCACCTAGCTCAGGACTGGACAGCAAATAGCCCCCAGTTCTGGGGGATATGTACCCAGAACCCTGATCCCCTTGGTGTGCTCTTGGCCACAGTATTGATGCTGGCTCCTTTTGCCCAGGACTGTGGTTCAAGGATAACTACTGTGTTGCCACCCTGTTGTAAGGTCTCTCTAGTACCCAGTGGGCTGGCACAGGGCTGAGAGGAGACAGAGCTCATGCCTCTCCCCTCCACCCCCCAACCTAGGACCTACCCCACCAGGCAGCTGAGTGGTGTCTGTTCTTCAGGGACTAAACCGGAAACTTGAGTTGGCCTCTGAGAGAGCCAGGTGCCTTGAGGCCCCCCTGGGGGTTTTCTGCCCCAGAGGTATGACAGATCTCCCTCTCAGCAGGGATGAAGAAGCTAGGTCTGCCTTGGTGGCAGTGGACCATGGCTATAGGCTGAGGTGTGGCTCTGAAACCACATTCAGACTGGACTGTGCTGCTCTCCCACAAGGTAACTATGGAGCTGGATTTTCTCTGTTGCATACCTACCCCAGCATTTGTCACTTTTCCCCTGAGTGGTGAGCCCTGCCTGGGGCTCTGAGCAGGCTGTACCTCAATTCTGGCAATAAAAGTATTCTGGATGCTGTAAAGTGCACTGGCCTATGCTCTGCTCTGAGCATGAGGAGGAAGATAGTGAGGGGCAGGGTGGTAGAGAGGCCGGCAGCAGGGGCTAGCCCCTTCCTGGAGTCTTGACAGCTTAGCACCAAAACTTGACTCCTATACACCTCCTTGGGCTTCATCATGCTGCCCCCCTCTCCTGGAATCTAGTTCTCCTGGGACTAAGAGCCAGATCCTGAAACATTCCTGTTGGTTTGTGGCTCCTGCTCGGTCTGCTGCCGCCGCCGCTGCTGCTGCTGCTGCTGCTGCTGCTGCTGCTGCTGCCCAGGGGCTATTGACAATCCTGCAGGCTCCCCTGGCTGGCCCATCTTCCCAGCTTTGTCCTCTCAGCTTACAGGCCTGTTTCCTTTGAAACAGCAGTCCTTCAGTTCTTTTTAAAGACACCACCCTTCTGTTTCACTTCTTCAGTTCCTCTGCCCACCATCTCCCTCTTTGGAGAAAGTGAGATCGAGGGAGGAAAGGCTAGGTTTAGATTGGTAAGGACATAGACCAAGATGGGCAGAGACAGGGACTGAGAGACTGGGGTCAAGTGGAGATGGGCAAGAGACAAAGAGTCTGAGACTGGGACACAGTCATGGGGTGTTTGAATTTTGTGGTCCAGAGCCAGGGAGGGGAAGGGAGTAGGATCCCAATTCCTGCTTCCATAGAGCTCTGACAGCCTGGGCTTCAGGGTTCCATACCGCTGAGCCACTAGAGGGCGCTCTGAACACTCATACTACATCCGTTATTGACCAAATCTGGAAAAGGAGAGTGCAGGTAAGGTCAGGATGCCTATGGCTGACTACACGGGTCCAGCTGCACTGCTGGCCCGGGTGAAGCCGGACAGCAACATGAAAGAGAGAAGCACTCGGGGCCTCCCTGGTGGTGCAAGGGGTTAAGCACCACACTATGAAGCAGTCCGCAGCCTCTGCAGCACGAGTTTGATCCCTGCCCTGCCAGGGAGCAACCCACATGGCGGAGCAGACCTCTCCTGTCTCACCTGCTGCTCCCCTCAGCAGCGTATTTCAGTCACTCTGGCTGTTCTGTTCCCCACTCTGTCTCTGGTGAATCCTGCATCTCTAGCCTGTACCCCAGCTCTTGTATGCTTAAATAAATAAATCTTTAAAAAAAAAAAGAAACACTCACACAGAGGCCCTGCCCAGCCTGCTCCCCAAGCTCTACCCTGACACTCATCTACCCTTGCCACCCATTGTGGCCTTGCACTCAGCCCCACTGCCACCCTTGCCTTTGCACCTGCAAAGGAAAGGCATGGAGTCAGAGCAGGCCTAAGGATAAGTAGACTGGGATTCAAATCTGACCTCTACCATCTCTGGTCAAGAAGCCTGGGAAGTCTGACCTCCTTGAGCCTCAATTTCCTCATCTGAAGAATGGGGATGAATAATTGAACACTGCTGAGGAACAACTGGTGCTGGAGGGCATCTGATCCACTGCTTGGTGTACAGTGGCTTTCAGTTTGTGGGCTGCTGTACCAGGGCATGAGACCGTAAAGCCAGAGATCTAGGAGCTGGCAGGTTGTATATGTGGCTGTTGCTAGGACAAGTGGAGTGGCTGCCATTGAGTCTGGAGCCATTGACCAGGGAAGCAGGAGCAACTGATCCAGGAGCAAAGGGTCAGACGCTAATGACTCCAAATAAATATGCTCATTCCCATCTAGGGAAGGAGTTCTGGGGAAAGAGCACAGCATGGGCTGCACCAGTGAGGACTCTTTCAGGATCATGTTAGGTCTGTGAGGAGTAAGATGCAAAACCCTCTCAGATACAAAGTCAAAGTTGTTTCAGTGTGTATTTTAGGAGCACCCCCTGCCCTGTGGGGATGGGTTAGTGGGAGCAGGATAGGGATTGGGAGGCTAACTAAGACTGGAAAGAAGAAAACATGAGCTTCATGTTGGGAGGAAGTCGGACAAAGCATGCAGGGTGCTGCCCATCTCTAGTTGGCTTATTGGATGGCAAGAGCAGGAATCTGAGTGTGGTCAGTCTGAAAGTGAAAGGTGTAGCTGTGAACGTGTATCTGGGAGAAATGACTCCATGGCCCGTGGCTTGATGTGTGGACAGGAAGCTAAGGGGGAGGCTCACGAGGTCAGGAGGCCCAAGACTGAGGCTCAGCACTACCGGAGGGAAAGGAGCCCTTGAAGGAGATGGGAGCAAGCAGAGGGAGAGGAAGAGGACAGAAGGGTGCATGCAGCTCCCCCATGAAAGGTGTGGGCAGGGCCAGGCAAGATGAGGGCTGAATCTTGTGTCTGAGCCCCAGGCAGGCCCGGGGTTGGGACAGGCATCCCGGCAGCCTCCGGGGGCTCATGGAGTGTGTGTGGGTCCCAACTGCAAGTGGAGGAGGCCGAGTCCCGGTTGTCCTCCTGGGGGCCTGGGAGCGCGCGGCGAGCGGGTGTGGCGGCTCTTCAGAGCCAGGTGAGGGGCCGGGCCAGGAGCCACCTAGGAACTGGGCGTGGGGGCCATTTGGACGCCCCGCCCCTGCCCCGCGGCATCACCCCGGCCTGGGGCTCCTGGGAGGCCCCGAGCGCCCTCCGGTCGCGGGTGGGCCCCCTTTGTGCCCGGCGGGCGCGGCAGGCACGTGCGCGGAGCCGGGGCGCGCGGGCCGCGGGGGGGGGAGCCGGCGCCGGGCCCACGCGCCGCGCCGTGTCGCGAGCCGCGGCGGGTGACGTGGCGGGGGCGGGGCCTGCGCGGCGCGGCGCGGCGGAGCATCCTGGAGGCGCCGGGCGCGAGGTAACGGGCAGGGGCGCGGGCGGGGACGGGCGCGGGCGGGGACGGGCGGGGACGGGCGGGGGACGGGCGGGCGGGCGTCCCGGCCTCTCTCGGCGCAGCCCCGCGCGCGAAGCCGCCCGGGAGCCGGCGCGGACGGGCACGCGGAGCCGGCGCGCGCGTCGGGGGGACCCGAGCGGGAGGGCGACGCCGGCAGTGGGGGGCCCGGGGCGTGTGGGGAGACCCGCGTGAGAGACGGGGGCCGACGCCCCGAGCCTGAGGGCCGCCCCGCGGGGGTGAGGTGAGGGCGACTCAGCCGCGTGTGCGGCCGGGCGGGAGGCGCGGGGCGGGAGACTCGCGTCCGGAGCCGCCACGGGCGAGAGGGAGGCGGGCCCGAGAGGCGCCCCGAGCCCGGGGCCGGCGGCCGGCGGCGACCGCGCGCCTGGGGGCAGTGGCTGCGAGACCCGGGGCGCGGGACCCCCAGGCCCCGGCAGGGGACTCGGCTCCTCGGGGCGCCCGCGGGGCGGCTCGTGCCCGGGCAGGGGGCGCCGCCGCGACGGGATCCTGTGGCCGCGGGGGATCCCCTCGTCGAAAGTGGAAGGAGATATTTGTGGCACATTCTTCCCTGAGCACTAAGCAAATAGCGCGCCCGCGGGTTGAGCAACGCTGGTATAAATAGGAGCCGCGTTTCATGGAACACTTGTCTGTGAGCCCCGCGGCGTGTGTGGTGACACAGTGCAAAAGAATCTGCCCCGCGCCTCATGGCGGGGCGCACCCCCCGGGGGAGCGAGCACCGTCTAGCACTGCGGTAGCGAAGTGCTCTCCCATCTGGTGCTTATCTGTCAGAGCTGCTCCCTGATTTGAAGATCCGGGAGGCACAGACTTTTCTAAACCTGGGAGTGCTTCCTGCAGTCTTTTTGCCTCTTTGCTTTGCCCTGAGGCCCCTTAGGAAACTGCCCAGGCTGCCGACATTCCTGGCGTCCTCATGTGTGCTGATCCCTTTTGCTTCCCAACTTAAGTCTCAGATGTCCTTCGAGTTCTTCTTCTTCTTCTTCTTTTTTTTTTTAGAGATTTATTTATTATTTATGCAGAGAAGAGCTGGGGTTAAGGCCAGAGATGGGGCGGGTGGTGCGATGACTCACCAGAGACAGCGGGGAACAGAACAGGCAGACCTGCTGAAATTCAGTGCTGAGGGGAGCAGCAGGCGAGACAGAAAGGTCTGCCTGCCATGTGGGTTGCTCCCTGGCGGGCCAGGCATGGAACTCATGCTGCAGAGGCTGTGGACTGCTTCACAGTGCGGTGCTTAACCCCTTGCGCCACCAGGGAGGACCTCCTTCAGGTTCTTAAATTTTATTTTCCTCTCCTGATTAATAGGTGGAAAACCACCAGCCATATTTTTCCTCTCGTCTTCCTCCCCTGTCTGGCTGTAGACCTATTTTTTATTGCAGACAAAAGTAAATACCAGTTATGTCACTGATCTCCCCGGCCCTTCTCACAGGAAATTTTCTGACCTCTGTCCTCTTGAGCTTCCTACTGCAGTCTCCAGGATGTTCTACAAAAGTGACACAAAAATTCATGGGACCTGGGGCTCCGGGAACAGCCGCTGTCTAGACATGCGTGATTCGAGATGGCCAGCTTAGTTCTCTCGACACGTGTTTGGGCTGGTTGTTTCAGTTACACCCCAGTGTGGGTGTGATGGAACTTCTCAGTAATTGCTGCCCCTGCTGGGCATGTACAAAGGAAAATATTGTCCTACTGCTTACAAGGTTCTTTTATTTATTTATTTTTAATTACTTTCCTCACTCTTTGTTGCAGAGATTAAATGACCAAGACAGAGATGAGGAATTAGGCCTTGCTGCAGAGACTTCAATTTCTTCCCAGTACCTGACCATTTATGATGAGGCAGCTTGTGGAAGTGTGATGTTTCCTTATTTCCTCACAGGTGAATATTATTGCTCTCTTATCTGTGAGTTTTCTTGGAACTGTATGATTTGTAAAGAATTTTAGTTATTTGTTAACTGTGAAAAAGATAGTAAAAAGAATGGCTCACACATAATTAACAATTATGTGGCATATAATTTATTATATGAGGAAATTATATATTATGTTATACTTTCAGAAGAGTAATTATGGTGTTTTTTTTTTAATTTTTTAAAAAGATTTATTTATGCATACAAGAGCTGGGGTACATGCCAGAGATGCGGGGGGTGAGAGGATTCACCAGAGACAGAGTGGGGAACCGAACAGGCTGACTGAATAAAATACACTGCTGAGGGGAGCAGCAGGCAAGACAGGAGAGGTCTGCTTTACCATGTGGGTTGCTCCCTGGCCAGGGATTGAACTTGTGCAGCAGAGGCTGCAGATTGCTTCATTGCTTAATCCCTTGCGCCACTAGGGAGGGCCTTTTTTTTTTTTTTTTTTTTTTTTTTTGTGTGGGACCCTCGCTGGTGGCCAGGTATGGAACTGGCACTGCAGAGGCTGCGGGCAGCCTCGCAACCCAGCACTCAACCGCTGTGCCACCAGGGGAGGCCCAGGGAGGCCCTTTTTTTAATTTTTAAAAAAGATTTGTGCATACAAGAACTGGGGTGTAGACCAGAGGTGTAGGGGACGAGAGGACTCACCAGAGACAGAATGGGGAGCAGAACAGGAAGATCCACTGAAACACACTGCTGAAGGGAGTAGAGAGCGAGACAGAAGAGGTCTGCTGTGCCATGTGGGTAGCTCCCTGGCTGGGCATTGAATTTGTGCTGCAGAGGCTGCCGATAGCTTTGCAGTACTGAGCTTAATCTCTTGAGTCACCAGGGAGGCCCTGGACTGCTTTTTTGAGAATGTATGAATGGCGATACCATTGTGCAAATGAATCCAAAGTCATTGTTATAATTTTAGAAGCTTTTTGTTATTTCTTTTTCCTTGTTCATCACCTGTTCTTGAAGAACAAGTACCATGACAGAAAATGGTGGGAATCACTGTCTTGGACTGCTTTTTCTCTTTTTTCCTTTTATATATATATATATATATATATATATATATATATATATATATATATATTTAAATGAGATACCATTTGATAATCTTTTTGTTTTTGTTTGCTATTTGTTTGCATTTTTTAATTTTAATTTAAAAAAAATATTTATTTTTATACAAGAGCTGGGGTACAAGCCAGAGGCATGGGAGGATGAGAGGATTCACCAGAGACAGAGCAGGGAGCAGAACAGGCAGAGGACTGAAATACAGTGCTGAGGGGAGCAGCGGGTGTGACAGGAGAGGTCTGCTGTGCCATGTAGGTCAGCTCCCTGGCCAGGGATTGAACAGCTGCTTTGCCTGGGAAAGCCTTTGCAGTGGTAGTTCTGAGTCTTAACCCTTAGGCCACCAGGGAGTCCCTGATTGATTGTTTTGACTTCTCATAGTGGGTGGTTTTTATTGCTCTTTTGTGTTGCTTGCAATTTATTATTGATTGTCAGACACAGTGTATAGAGCAGTGGAGACTGAGGTACATCATATTTATTCTGAGTAAAGTTAACCTCTACTTTTGCTAGGCTGTTAGTGGGGGAGTTTGAGTCAGGAGATTGGGCTTGGGTTTTATGGTTGCTATGGTTACCTCATGTGCACTAATGGCTTCAGATTCCTTAGGTATTTCCTTATGCTTAGGCTTGGTTTAATGGGGAGTGGTTTTTCTTAATCCTTAAGCTTCACCCTCAGCTTCAGCTCTTCTTTGTGCACCTATGCCTCAGTGCCCAGCCTGCCAGTCTTGTCGCCGGGTCAGGAGCAGAGGGCTTCTCTCTTGTTTTGTTCAGTCTTACTCTGAGTTAGAGACTGTTTCCCTGGGTCTGGGGTGCGTGTGTATGTGTATAGGTGGATGGATGTTTCTTGGTGATCTTACCCCTCCCCCAGAGGTAAAATAACTATAAACTATAACACGTATAATGGTCTAGATGAGAATTTGCCCTTCCTGCAGGCACAGAGAGTTCTCCTATCTTTTGTCCTGCCCCATCTTCCTTGGGAGTGAGTTTTCCATCTTTTACCAGGGATTTAAGATTTGTATTGTTAGAAAAGGACCAGGTGGACCTTTGTCTTTTTCCCAGGCCAGTCACTGCTTTCCTCCTCCAGGCTGGCACCCCGGAGAGGCTTTCCCTGTTTTCCTGCCTGATATTTCTTAGGCGCACCACTGAGGTCTGTGGAGGAAGACCTCTTGAGTGTCTGTGTCTCTTGCTAACCCACACTTGACCTTTAGTAGTTCATTAAAAATTGCTCCGAATTCTTCTTACTTGCCTGAATACTGTCCCATCATCTTCCTCTGCCATCGGTGAGCCAGAGCTTGCCTCTCACTGTGGAGGTGCCTGTTTCTCCTGAAATTTTCGTCCAGGCCAGTAACGTCAGCTCTCTAGTGGCTTCAGGAAATGTTATGGTTTTGTAGGTTATTCGAACCTTTCTTGTCATTGGAATAGGAGCGATGCTTTCCCTAGCTCTCTACATCTTAACTGGAAATTAAGAGTCAGGGAAATTCCTTTTTAGACTCATTTTCCAGTGAAATGAATCCAATGAAATGAACTTACCTGTCTCTTTCCCTTCCTGTAATATTGTAATTAAATATATATTTGGTCTTTGTCCACAGTTCCTGGCACGCAGCTCCTGTAATTTCCTATATAAGATCCATAGGGACATCTTTTGTTAAAATATTTAATTTTGTTACTGGTTCCTAAAATAACTCCAGAGCATAAAGGAAAAATGTATATCTTTCATTATTTATAAAATTAAGTCACTTTCACCACACATGAATTTATGATAATGAGGTAGATTTTGGAGCATCTACATCTCTAAGGATGGGGACTAGGACTGATTGCTGGGGGGACTAACCTTGTGATTAGAGGGTTGAAACTTTCAGTCCAGTCCCGACATTTGGGGACGAGAGAAATTTGAGACTGAATCACCAGTGACTTAATCAGTCTAGTCTGCCTTTGTGATGAAGCCTCCATAAACAACCCAACAGGATGGAGTTTGGGGAGCTTCTGAGTTACTGAAAGTGTGAAGGAACCCAGAAGGGCCATGGGGACTTCATGCTGTTCTCACACACCAATGCATCTCTCTCATCTTGCTGTACTTGAGTTGTAGCTTTTATAATAAAATGTTAATTTCGTGAGTAAACTGTTTTCCTGAATTCAGTGAACCGGTCTAGCAAATGAAGCAAACCAACAAGGGCGAGCAGGAACCTCTGACTTATAACCAGTTGGTGGGAAGT
The DNA here is from genome assembly GCF_014898055.3 of Talpa occidentalis. Classification (NCBI taxonomy): domain Eukaryota; kingdom Metazoa; phylum Chordata; class Mammalia; order Eulipotyphla; family Talpidae; genus Talpa; species Talpa occidentalis. The sequence goes on from NW_023601754.1 coordinate 7,146,972, forward strand.
ACAGGTAACAATGTGCACTTGCCAGGGTGTCTGAAATGGGGGAGGGGCCATTTTGTAGCACTGAGCCCTTGACCTGTGGGATCTGGTGCTCATTCCAGGTGAGTAGTGTCGGAAGTGAGTTTAATTACAGAACATCTGGCTGGTGTCCCAGCACTGCTTGGTGTTTAGAAAACCCACCTGCAGTGGTGGTGTCAGAAGTCCATAAAGAATGCCTGGTAGTCCCAGTCCTTGTCCCCCCAGCTACGCTCTGATGGGGTAGGGGGAGACTGGAGTGGTCACATTTCTCTGCTTGCATGTGTTAAGTTGAATGGGAAAGGCAGCCTCTCCCTCTAGTGAGAATGTGGGCTCCTTGGCTGTTTCCTGGTTTTGTTTTCATGGATGCCTGGGCTCACCTGACAGACACGTGAAAGCAACTATGTTCCCATGTGGCTTATAGGGAAACTTGCATGGCTTGGTGCTAGAAGGGAAAGGAGAAGCATTGCTTCCTCAGAGCCAAACCTCATCTGAGCAGGGGTCAGCTGGGGCTGGGGGAACGCTTGTTACTGACCCAGGGGAGCATTTTTCGATTGGGCTGAAGTCTGCACTCTGGAAGCAGTCTGGGACAGGTAAGGCAGGAGTTTTGTGGAGATAGGATTTTACCCTGAGAACTACTCACACCTGAGTGGCTGTGGTTCCCTGTCCTGGGCTTTATGACACAAGATTCTGGCACATCACCTTTGTTAAGTAGATGAGAGGTTTCTAGGAAGATGATATACTGATCCCACTCTTACCTCTGGAATTTATTTCTGTGACCGTTAAGGACTGACTCCTGGGTGGGAATCAAATGACCTATCAGATTGCTTCCTTCAAAAGATGGGGCAGGTCACAGTTGCTCCTGGGGATCTGAGCTCCTGGTCTGCTGTGGTTCCAAGAAAGAGACAAGGCCTGTGGACCGACCATGGATCTACAGCTTTTAGTGAGGGAGGGTGGGGTGACTGGAGCCGGGGAGGGAGGCACGGGGGAGGGGAGTGGTGGTTGGTGGTGGATTATTGGTGGGAGGGCTGCACCTAAGAGGAACAGTAACTATAGAAAGATGATCCACAATGTAAGAAAATAAAAAAAAATATAAAAATAAGCAAAACAACAACAAAAGACGAGGCTGGAGAGGGGAATGTAAATTCATGATTTCTGGGCACAGGAATTGAGGGAGGGAGAAGGTCATGCACAGTCAGGAAGGTGCTTGTCTTTCTTGGCAAACTCAGGGTCCTTTATAGGAAGGTTGGTGTGGAATCCAGCTTCTCTGAGGTTTCTGGATTGGCCCAGCTCTAATCCAGAGGTAATAGTGGGTGTGGGTGTTGTCGTCGTTTCCTTATAGGATGCCTTCCAAGGTCAGAGCTGTGAATAAGAGAAGTCTTATAGCTTTAACTGGGTATCAAGATTCCTGGTTTCTATTCTGGAAGATTCTCTTTCCAACCCTAGATGGTAGTGAGGAACATGCAAAGGGGAAAACAACAAAGCAAATGAGCCCCAGGTTAGGGCATCCTCTGGATGTTCTTTTTTTTTTTTTTTTTTAAGATTTATTTATTATTTATTTGTTTATACAAGCACTGGGTACATCAGAAGTGCGGGAGGGTGAGAGAATTCACCAGAGCCAGAGCGGGGAGCAGAGCAGGCAGAGGGACCAAAGTACACTGCTGAGGGGAGCAGCGGGCGGCAGGAGAGGTCTGCGCGCCATGTGGGACCCTCCTCCGGTGGCCGGGGAGCAGCCGGGGATCGAACTGGGCTGCAGAGGCTGCGGGCAGCTTCGCAACCCAGCGCTCAACCGCTGCGCCACCGGGGAGGCCCTGGATGTTCTTTTTCCATCTGGTTTTATTATGTTATCCCTCCTGTGTACTTTGGAAAAAGAAGGGTATTGAATGGGTAAGAAGTGTTGTCAGAAGTTGGTGGGTGTTGTTGGACACAGCTACACATAGGTGTTCATTTTCATGAAGGTGCTCTCCTTGGTCCATTCTCTGAAATAGTGATGTTCCTTTGTCTGATCATCTTCCTTCCCACCATGTTCAGCCTAAACGTGGTTACAGATCTCTACATGTGGCTGGACACCGTGGAAGTTCCTGTTTACATTTGGTGGAGGTGCGGGGGAAGGACTGTCTGCGTGTGGGTCATGAGAGGCCTATCAGACTGGTGAGGGCTGTGAACCTGGTGCTGGGACCCTGGTCTTCCCTGTAGAGCAGGTCTGCAGGTGTTTGAGCTGGTAAGAACAGAACAACACCTGCACCTCACGACAGACCCGTGCTTTGGATAATCCCAGTGGCAGCCTGCTTAAGCCTGGCCCCTTTTTAGAGTTGCCGTCATATAGTGTCTGAGCGCTCATGGCGCCTTTCTCGGGAGCAGTGGATCTCTGCCTATCTCCCTTTCTCTATTTCCTGTGGCTCATTGCTTTTAGCTCTGTGAGAGGCTTGTTGTCTCTATATAAGATGTGGACAGAGAAACCTACCTTTGTGTCTGAATCAACGCTTCATCAGTGCCTGCCAGAGACTGACATATTTCTGTTCTTTGCCAGGCCACAGTAAACAGAGGTGTGAAGGAAAAGTTAACTATGGAAGCTATGGAGTTGGAGAGCCCCAGACCCACCTACCATCTCATTCCTGAAACCAGCCAGCTGAGGGAGGAAGAAGATGTCAGCATACCCTCTAAAGCAACCACAGAAATCATGCAGCTGAAGAAGGAGATCTCTCTGCTGAACGGAGTTAGCCTGGTGGTGGGCAACATGATTGGCTCAGGAATCTTCGTCTCACCCAAGGGTGTGCTGGTACACACTGCCTCCTATGGCTTGTCACTGGTCATATGGGCCATTGGCGGGGTTTTCTCTGTTGTGGGTGCCCTTTGCTATGCAGAGCTGGGGACCACAATCACCAAGTCTGGGGCCAGCTACGCTTATATCCTAGAGGCCTTTGGGGCCTTCATTGCCTTTATCCGTCTGTGGGCCTCACTGCTTATCGTGGAGCCCACCAGTCAGGCCATCATCGCCATCACCTTTGCCAACTACATCATCCAGCCCATCTTCCCCACCTGTGAGCCCCCGTACCTGGCCTGCCGGCTCCTTGCTGCTGCTTGCATATGTAAGTCTGGGGGCTTCCTACAGAGAATGTGTGGGGGCGTGGGTTATTATAATAACTTCTAATGGTACCATGTTTGAACAGCATATTTAACTTTACTTTTTGGTGGGCACAGCGGCATCTTACCTTTGAAGAGATAATTTCACCAAAGTCATTTGATCCTGAGAGATAAATAAGAGTGTAGGATGGGGATGGGAAAAGTCTGAATCTGTTTTTTAGCTTTTGGTGTCTCACATTCCTTCAACTTCTGGCTGTCCCTGAGTTTGCATGTCTTGTATTTATTTTGTGAGATTTTTTTTTGATTGGAGTCAACATCACTAGTTATGATTTTTTTCCTTTTTGTTTAATTTTATACTGTTATTCTCTCTTTCTACTCATTATAAGTTAACTCAGAAAAAACTCAGTGGTGAGGTCTTTATCCTGCTGCTCATAAAAAAGAAAAGTTCTTTTGCTTTCCAACTTTTCTACCTTAAACCAGTTTAAAGGCATCAGTGAAGAAATAACCTTCTCTAGACGGGGATGGGAGCGGTTCTCAAGGCACGATCCCTCAGACCCAGCAGACCTCCTCCTTCCTGCGCTGCCATTATCTGCAGCTATTCTAAGCAGCAGGCACCACACCAAACATGACTTTTCCCATTGGTGTTTCAGATTTCTATACGCTAACTTTGTAAACAAGCTCTGTGGTGGCCAGTGAGGGTGGCTTCAACCCCATATTTGGGTTTCTGAGAACAGAACCTGAGCGCTTTATTTTCCTTTTTCTCTTATGAAGTGGTTAGGAGGGATTCTGTGTAAAATCACTGAAAGGGGGAGAAGCTTGCTGTAATTTTCCCCAGTCTTATAGAGCTAGTGTTTTAGCTGAGAGGTGGCCCAGAATTCCCTGTGTTCGTGGCTCCGTGCTGCCAGAGGCACTTAATTATGCTCCGTTCTTTCCATAACTCTGCTAGCAAAGGCTTTGGCAGTGTGTGGAGTGTATCCACAGTGTTAAAAATAGACTGAGTGTACCTTGGAGTTAGCAGTAAGGAGGTTGTACGGTACACCTCTCTCCCTCACTTTAAGGAATCTGTTAAAGACAACTGTTAAAGGATAGCCCTGGGACAGGGAAAGGTGGGTACTCAGGTTTGTGTCTGAGAGGATTTGGCCAGGGGAACTCTGTCTGGCTGAACACTCTAAAAAGTGAATACTTTTCTTACTATAAAACATGGTCATTAAGGAGAAAATTAGCTGAGCCTCAAATCACCAAGAGATGAATACTTCCAACTGTTCAATCGTGTCTTCATTTCTTTCTTTTATAGAATTGGCATCATACTTTGCATGTAATTTTACGTTGCTGTAAACATAACGCATCATGGATTTTTCCTTTGCCTGGAATGTCCTTCAAAAGAAACTTTATTTATTTAAAAGATTTATTTATTTATGCATACAAGAACTGGGGTGTAAGCCAGAGGTGTGGGGTAGGGGGTGAGAGGATTCACCAAAGACATAGTGTGGAGCAGAACAGGCAGATCTACTGAAATACACTGCTGAGGGGAGCAGCGGGCGAGCCAGGAGAGGTCTGCTGAGCCATGTGGGTCAGTTCCCTGGCTAGGGATGGAAATCATGCTGCAGTGGCTGGTGACAACTTGATAGCACTGAAACTTTAACCCCTGTGCCACCTGGGAGGCCCCTGAATAATATAAATAATGCTGCTGTGGGGATCTTTGTATATAGATCACTTTTCAGAGTTTTTACATAATTTCTTAGGATAGAATTCTGTAAGAGAAATCCCTGTGTCTAAGGAAATAAACTGTTTTTAAGATTCTCCATTGCTTTCTAGAGGGTTCTGTGAGCTTGTGCTTTTTATCTGAGTACTTGAGAGTGCATGCGTATTCTTTCCATGATTCCATAGGATGGGTTCCAAGGAATAACCAAGTCAAAGTGCACCTTTTATATAATTTTTCTTATATAATAGATTTTTGTTAAATCTTTTTCTCCTTTATGAATTTTTTCCCATTTTCTTTATGTTTAGGAAGTCCATCTCCATGGCAAGAGCCAATCTCTTGATTGGAATGATTTCACCTCTTAGAAATGCAAAGTCATGATGTTAAGTACAATTAGTGTGCAATACAGAAAAGGGGACAAATGCCGTTTCCAAATCAAGCACCCAAAGTTACCCATCCCCTTGTGGGTGAATGTCCAGCCAAACAGGGTTGGCCCAAAACAGGGCCTCTGAGGCCCGAAAGCCTGCCACAGGGCTAAGGCACCTTCTGGTGGGGACCTATAGAAAAGAAAAGGGACAGAAGAATCCCAGCTCATCTAGGACAGAAGGAGCAAAATTACAATCAAAGCTGCCATTGTTAACCTCCCCCCAGGTCTCTCACCCACATCTGTTTCACCCAGTCCAGGACCAGAAAGCAAGTGCAGCTTCTTCACTGTCTCTCTGCTCCATGTGGCTCCATGTCTCTCTGCTCCGGGTCTCCCCCTTGCTCTCCATCCATCCTTCTTTTCTTCCCCAGTCTATTCTCTAGCTTCTTCCAGCTCAGCTCTACCCTTCCTTGGGTAGGGCAGGAAACCTGGAACCTTCCCTTTTCCTGAGGACCATCCTGTTAAAAAGATATCTTCTTTCATTAAATGTACCTTTACCCAGATTTCTCAGAATATGAATTCCTGCAAGCCTTCTATCCCAGAAACCCAGATGTTTCTGTAATCCAGGTCTGAAGGCAGAAATTGGTTCCAGGTGGAACCAAATGTGTCCTGTCCTATCCTGTCTGACTAGACTTTAGGTTCATCTTCTCTTCTTGAAACTTAGGGTGTGGAATCAGGCTGATGATTTCACAAAGCCGGGGTGTGCTGGAGAGAGTCTCCTTGAGCAGGGGTGGCAGTGGGAGCAGCCTGGTCTCAAGTGACATAAATTGGAAGATGCCAATTAGTTCATAATGAGGGAAAAAAAGAAAAATTTGCACTGAATTCAGGGTGAACTGAATCCTGCTTGGAGGGTAGGAGAATTAAGTTAGTCTTGGAATTGACACATTAGAGAGGATTGTTGGTTGGAAAACTGCCTAAAGAAATCATAGCAATGCCAAAGTAGACATTAAGAGCCCATAGTAGAAAGACAGAAAGACAGGCCCAGACAGGCTCCATGTATTCCACTCTAGGGCAAAGACTACAAGTTGGTGGTCCATGTGGCAGACTTGGCCTGCAGATAGTTTGTCCCACCCGGGTTATAATCAATTGTGAATTTCTTGCATATTTGAAAATCAGAATTTGCTCTTTCTTTTGAAAAATCACAAGTTCTGGCAAACTTGGACCCTAAGTCCTGCCTTCCACAATCAGCTGAATGTAGGTGGTGGTCGGGCCCTTTAAATGGAGCACATACGCTCCAGTCTGCTGTAGTCCTCTCCCTCTTGTTCTGTACTCCATTCTCGCCTTTGCTTTTCTGGATTACTGCCCTGACCCCTGAAGGCACTGCTGTTTTGGATCCCGCCTCAGCCGCCCAGGTTACACTGGCAGAGAGAGCCAAATAGCTACTTTTGAATTTCAGGCTGTCTTAGCAACTCATTATCCTAGAGCAGTGGGTCGCAACCCTAGGTGAATTTGCTCCCCAGTGGATTTTGGCAAGGTCTGGAGACTGCCTCAGCTGTTGGGAGGGAGTGCCACTAGCATCTATGATGGGGTCAGGAAGGCTGCTGAAAATCCTGTAGTGCATGAAATAGGACTTGTCTGACCCAAAATGTCAATAGTACTGAGGTTGACATCTCCGTCCCGAGGTACAGTCTCCTCTACACATTCTGCATCTTGAAATCTTCTGTGGAGGGTTGGGCCTCAGGCTGCAAACTGAACTCAGAAAGCTTGGGAGCCCTTATTCACTTATGGGAGCGTGGGGGGAGCATGGGAGTTCTTGAGGTCTTCTTTGGGCCCCTCTCCCTGGCCAGGTGACAGGTATGTTCTCTGTAGGCCAGGTAGTTAGCACTTGAAGAGTACTTGATTTGAACGCCAGGGGTAATGTCTCTGGCTGAGTTGTGGCCGGTCCATTTATCTCTGTGGGATCCTGCCTGTGGTATCTCCTCACACACACCACCGGAGTATCTGCCGGGAAGGTTTTAATATGGAAGTCGGTTCAACACTGACAGTGTGACAGCAAAGCGGAAGTCTGCTGGGCAGTATCTCCCCCGAGGGTTTGCGTGATGAGGCTGACAGTGCGGGAAGAGGTGAAGGGGAGGGAGACTGCCAGGGTGAGACTGGAGTGAAGATACGCTGAGGAAGCCTCAGTAACTTTCTATTGTCTCTTGCTGTCCTGGACGCTGACTTGGGCAGGTTGCTCAGTAGGAAGGATGTGCCTCCCTGTTTTGGTGAGTTGTTGCTATGGCCAGATAAGCTTCCCTGTTCTGCCAGCGGCAGGCGTGAGGAGGCTTGTGTGTTCACCGTAGTTGCTTTAAGGCCCGAGCTAACTCTGCTCTGTATACATACAGAATAAGAAGTTTTTATAATAAGAGTGAAATTTTTATAATAAGGCTTAATACATATGTGTGTAATAAAAAGCCAGGGGGCTTTTTTTGAAAAAAGGCGCGAACCTTTAATAAACAAAGGGAGGCTGGCGTCCAGGGGACCCGAGGAATGTTGGTGGAAAAAACACAGTTCCCTCCAGCAGTGCAAAAATAAATAAATAAAAGCAAAAATAGTCTGTAGCCGAGAAGATTGTTCTTAAGAAGGCATGTCCATCACACGTTCATGCGGTTCCAAGAAGCAGCTCTGCGTGGTGGTTCTGCATTTGGGAGGGTTTGTTTGCTTTTACTGAACAGTAGAACTTTTCTCTCCTAATCGTTGTTTTTCTCCTTTCTCCCGCTTTGTTGTTGTTAAGGATTGCACGCCTCTGTCCTTGAATGCCCGTGAGTAACACCCAGCCTGTTTGTGGGAGGAATTGGAAGGGTTCCTTCTCCCTGTTGCCTTTGGGGAAAGGGAGCTGGGCCTCCCGGCAGGCCAGGATTACTCTGTGCTGCTCTTGAGGAGAGCAGGGGGGCGCAGCTCTGTCTCTGGGCACGTGCATTATGGGGTTTCAGGCAATGGAAAGCCTAAAGCAGCAAGGCTCACACATACTGGGCTGGGGTGTGTTTCTCTCACATGGGAAAAGGAGCAGTGTGGGGCTGGTACGATGACGTCATCATTTAGTAAGAACCGGGTTCTTCCTTCTGTCTTACTGCTCTGCCATCCATCTTCAGCGTGTCGCTGTGAGTCGGGGGTCCATGCTGGCTGCCTAAGCCCTAGCTGGCCCGTCTGCATCGTAGGGGCAGGAAGGACAGAGCACGGCATCTGCCACCTTGCAGATGTACTTCCCTGAGGTTCTGTTTCTGTGAAACGTTGCTATCATCCTTCCAGAACCCAGTTACTTGGTCCCATCGACCTGCAACTTTATTTTGGGCAGCCATGACTCCAGCTAAAACCCCTATTGCTAAGGAACAGTAGAAGAACAGACATTAGACGATACTTAGCACTCTTTGCCATAGAGACTTTGGGGATTTGTTTCTGTTTTGGAGTTGAGTCTGGATTTGCTGTTTGAATACTTCTTTGTCAGCATCAAGCCCCCAGAGAGCCTTGAAGACCCTCACATGGGTGCCAGAATCTTTGGTGCGAGGAAATGAGAGAAGGGAAGAGGGAAGCTTGGGTGTTTTCATGGTGGAGCCCCTGGCCTGCAGGCTAGCCATGTTGTCTCTAAGTTCTGACATAGTCGGTGTCTCTGATGCACTCCGTAGGGATGGGAGTTCTGGGAGGGACAAAGGGTGGAGAGCAGATGGCGACATTTTGTTTCTTAATTAGAATCAGGGCAACAGTCAAGGAAGGTACTTGGTTTCTGCTCGGCAGCCCTGTTCTGGGAGCTCTCTGTTCTCTGGCAGGCCTGAGAAGAGGGTGAGGCAACGAGGCCCCTGGGCCAGCATTTGGGAGGTGCCCTCTCTCGGGAGGCCCTGGACGAATCCCCTTTAGTTTCATGCCCCAGGGGCCTCACTTCCCTTGCCCAACCCCTGGTCGTGCTCCCTGGCCTCACACTGTTGTTAATTATTTTTATTTTTATTAAGGAAGAAGCATATGTGCATGGTAAATAAAAGTAGAAAAGGGCATGTACAGTGGAAAATGTCTTTGTCCCTCAGAGCTTCAGTCTTCCTCCCCAGAGGCAACCTTATCTCCTTCCAGCTGGTGTTGGGGGAGGGGGGGCTCTGCAGGGACTTGCAACAGGCTGCTGTCATTCACTGAATTCCTACCATGTGCAATATTTCCTTTATTTACTGGCGTGCGGAGAGCACCGAGCCCTGCGAGAAGTCTGTAGCACGATGGCAGGAAGCAGAAGCAGGGACTGCTGGTCTGGGGCAAACGAGTGTCAACTTCTCTTCCTCATCTTTTTTTTTTTTTTTTTTTAAAGATTTGGTTTTTATGCATATAAGAACTGGAGTACAAGCCAAAGGTGTGGGGTGGTGAGAGGATTCACCAGAGACAGAGTGGGGAACAGAACAGGTGGATTGACGGAAGTACACTGCTGAGGGGAGCAGCGGGGGAGATGGCAGAGGTCTGCTGCGCCATGTGGGTCACCTCCCTGGCTGGGGATGGAGCTTGCAGTTGGAACTCCCGCGCAGTGGCTGCGGACAGCTACATAGTGCTGTGGCTGCACCCCTTGCGCCACCAGGGAGGCCCTCTTCCTCATCTTGCAGCCACATTCGCTCTACAAACCAGAAGCTGGGGGAGCACGGCCAGGTTCCTGGGAGACAGTCTCTTTCTCTGTGTGCATGCCCATCTTTTTGTCCCTTTCTGTCTGTCTCCGTCTCCTGTTTTGTCTCCTATCTCTGTCTCCTGTGTCCTGCATATCTCGCCGTCAGTGTTTTTCTCACTGGCTGTACAGCCACTCGCTTCTGCTTCTTTCTAGAGTCCTGTTTCCTTCCTCTGCTTTCTTGTGGCTTTTGTTTCTCTATTACAAGAGCTTGTGTGTGACTTTGACTTTACTATGGTCCCAAGCTTGTTGCTAATGTTAGCTAGATTCAGTCTCTTGGTATCCCTACTCTGTGTCAGGAGAGATTATTCACTAAGTGAAGTTTGGGTCCAGTGTCTAAACGGATCAGCCATGGTTGGAGAGGAGGAACAATTTCTAAGAAGGGATTCAGCAGCTCCCTCGAGTTATGCTTACTGCCTTGCACAGGGGCCTGGGGATTACCGGTGATTATTAACCAGGTTGTCCTATGTCAGTTGATCTAGGCTTCGCACCAGGAAGCACACTGATAAGCAAGGCAGGTCCTGGGGAGACCTACCAGCAGCCTGCATTCCTTTGGTCCTCTCTCACCTTGACCATGGTCACCCCCTCCCCCCAACACTAGTCACTGCTTACAGGCTAGTAAGCACCTGGGTCACTGCCAGTGTGTTGAGTGAAAGCCCTTGAAGTGCCCTGGAGATTGTTCTGTCCCCCACATTGCTTATTTCACAGACTGGTCCTCGGCAGTCCCCTCCACTCGAGTGGAGAATCATCCGCTGTCTGGCAGTTTCCTTTCCCTGGGGAACTGGCAGTTAAGTGAAATCACTGCCACCTTCTTCCAGTAAGGGCTCCTCAGTTCCCCTCTTTGCTTGACATTGAGCTTAGAAAAACAGAGTGCTGGGCCTCCCCGGTGGGCCAGCGGTTGAGCGCTGGGTTGCAAAGCTGCCCATGGCCTCTGCGGCACCAGTTCGATCCCCGGCTGCTCCCCGGCCACCAGAGGAGGGTCCCGCATGGCGCGCAGACCTCTCCTGCCGCCCGCTTCCCTCAGCAGTGTGCTTCGGTCCTTCTGCCTGCTCTGCTCCCCGCTCTGGCTCTGGTGAATTCTCTCACCCTCCCGTGCTTTGACTGTACCCAGTGCTTGCATAAACAAATAAATAAATAAATCTTTAAAAGAAAAGAAAAGAAAAACAGAGTGCTTTTGTTTCCCCCTGAGAATTTGTGGTCTCCTGGGGGATGTACCACCCCAATGCCCAAGGGAGAGACTGGCATGAGACAGCTGTCTACATGACTACAGCTTGAGGAGCTAGCTGTGTTGTGGAGTGGGAATGCTGGAAAATTCAGTGACGCTTGAGCTCAGTGACAGGCTGGCTAGTGTATTTGGAGAAGTGTTTGCCGAGGAAGTGGGGGTGAGCTGCCTTGAGAGTGGGAGCTGCTGTTGTCCGTGGTGGGAGGAAGAGGGAAGGTGATTCTTTATAGGCTTATCTGGCACCGAGGAGAGAGGCCGGCTGAAGGAGAGCGTACAAGTGGGTGGGAGGACTAAGAAGTGACCTGGAGGATGAGCCCAGCAGATCCTGTGGTGACATTTGAGGTTCACATAAAAGTTCTGTTTTTGGAAATCAGAGGTGTCATTTTGGAATCCCTGGTTATTTGGGTCTCTTCTATTCCCCTCTTGTGCCCCATGGATCAGAGCGATCCCTGTTCAGCAAGGGTAAGGTCTGGGACTTTCCATGTAGGGCCCCGCTGTCACTGGGGTATGTGCAGAACCAGAGCATAAAGCCCGCCCTGCTGCCCGAGCCTTCGGAGCCCCCAAGGCAGCTTGCTGCTTCAAGGCCCTCGGCAAGGTCCATGAAGGTTTGGATAGAAATGGGGGTGGGAGATCAGTGGGGTCCATGTGTGCTTGGGAATGGTTGTTAGCCTCATTCAGCCTCAGTTTCCTTACCAATGAGATGGGAATAGGAATGTCTGTATTTGGGATGGTGAGAATTAGTTTTGAGGATGTATGTGAAGTTGTCGGGCCCTTAACAACCCTCCCCCCCCACCACACACACACACGTACATGCAAAACACTGTCTTTCTACTTCCTGGTGACCTACCACCTGCATTCAGATTCAACTCAATTTATTGGTGGGCCTATATTTTTATGTAGTCATGGAGAAGTCTTATGCCTCATCTGACTGGAAATTGGGGCGCTTGAGTGGGGAGGAGAGGGTGAGTCCACCATTCCTGGGGGTGGGAGCATTTACAAAATGGTTCTGGCTATCGGAATGTGTGAATGTATGTAGCTCACTTGTCAACAGTGATGGCCATACAGATGGCTATACAGCTACCCCTCAGCTGGGGCAGATGGGCAATGTCCCCCTATTTGCCAGTTCTGGTTCCGACTAGTCCATTGACCCCTTTACATTAGGCAGATAGGACAGAAATGATGTTCTTTGTAAAGGGATGTTGGGCCTCTCTGCCCTCAGTTCCAGCCTACCAGTGACTTTATGGTTTTCCTCCTAGGTCTGCTGACATTTGTGAACTGTACCTACGTCAAGTGGGGCACACGTGTGCAGGACGTAGTCACTTATGCCAAGGTCCTGGCGCTCATTGCCATCATTGTCATGGGCCTTGTTAAACTGTGCCAGGGTAAGAAGGGCCTAAGGTGGGGAGGAGGGTGGCTGACTCCTGGAGTCCCTCCGGGTTCCCAGAGGAGGACATGGGACTCTGCTAGCTCCATGGCTCAGCTCTCTCTGCATCCATGCTAGCCTGCGTGTGTCAGCGGCCCAGGCATCCTGGGCTTCTTGGCTCAGGCTGCCTTGGTCCTGAGTCCACCTTCGCTCAGAGCTGCTTTCCCTTCGTGAAGGTTGAGAGCATTACAAGGAGCCTGCCAGGGCCTAAGCGCTCTAGAAACTTGGACCATGCATAGGGTCTTAAAAATAATCAGTGAGCATAGTATGTGCTCCTGTTTTAGGTCTGTGACGCCCAGGCAGAGCCTAGGGGAGCTTGAGAGGAGTGGCGGGGGGGGGGGGCATATGCGTGGTATGAAGGTGGCTGTTGAAATGAGGGGTTGTCTTGCAGGCTTTATTTTTATTTTTTAAAAATTTATTTATTTATGCATCCAAGAACTGGGCTTTAGTCCAGAGGTGGGGGGTGGGGGGGAGGTGAGAGGATTCACCAGACAATGGGGAGCAGAACAGGCAGACTGAGATGCAGTTTGTGTATCTGCCCGCTGACTGAGCAGCAGGCAAGTCAGGAGAGGTCTGCTGCGCCGTGTGGGCAGCTCCCTGGCCAGGGATCGAACTTGTGCTGCAGTGGCTGCAGACAGCCTCATTGTTATCCCCTTACGCCACCAGGAAGGGCCTAGGCTTTATTTTTCATCTGAACTTGCTCTTTAGTATTTCCTCCCCAAGTCAGCTCTCAGCAAAATATTAAAATATCGTGGAGTTGGCACTGACTTTCCTATATGTTGACTTTAAAAAGTTTCATTCCTGCATCAGAGCAGATTGGCAGTGAGGGGAACAGGTCTACCAGGATCTCCTGAGCCCTTAGAGAAGTTCTGAGTAGTCTTTGACCAATCAATTAACAATGCAGTTCTCTAGATGATGCCTCTGAACTTGGCTGTGTTAAGAATCACCTGGGGAGCTGAGACCCACTCCCCCTACCCCGGGGCAGACCTGTGGGGGCAAACTGTTTGGTTTGGAGTCAAAAAAGGTGCAATTTTAAGACATACTCTGGGTGATTCTTAGGCAGCTGGTTCAGCACCTTTGTGCTTGTATGGCAAGTTAGTATAACCAGCTATCTGGATGTCCCTCAAGTCTCAGGAACATCCTGAGGTCAAAAAATTGGGGTGGCTGAGTAATCCTCCCTCCAAGATCTGTGCTTTAAAGACCATCTGCTATGTGTGATGATTCACACCGCTGGGCCCTAGGGACTCTTTATTTTTCCTTTTGCTGCAGACACTGGCCTGTTCACTGAGGGATAGGTCTAGCTTTCTCCAGGGGGTGACAGCAGGCTTCATTTCAAGTTTGGGTGTAGTTAAAACCCGCCATTGTGCCTGAAGCTCTCTGGCCAGGGCAGCTTGGTACTAACTAGCCTCTTGACTTTCAAGTCCTGAGTCTCTGGTGTCCGCTAAGGGGAGTGACAAGTGCCTGGGCTGGATCTGCAAGGGTGGAGGTGACTCAGGCCTACCCCAAACCCAGTTATAAGGTCCTAGTGCCTACGTAGCCTGTGATTTCCTGCCTCATACAACCACACCACACCAAGTGTAGCAACAGAGCTCTCTCTGTTGATCAAACTGTGTACTGGGCTGGGCCAAGAGAACTAGTGCCGCAGGAAGGTCTAAATGTTAGTCAAAAATGGGTCCTTTATGTGAAACAGGGTTTTTTCCTAGAAAATAGGAACAGCTGTCGCCTGCTTTGAGGTTGTGAGCAGGAAATGGAAACTCATTAGAACTTTGGAAGAGGCGTTATCACGTCAGACAGAAGGCAGCCGGGAAAGCCCTTATTTTTTCTGAGATTGTCTAGTTTTACTAAAAGGATGTGAACTTTCTGAGGGAGGAGGTGGGGTGGTAAAGGGCAGGGCAGGGAGCTGGTGGAAATTCTTGTCTTGGTGTTAAACTATGTTTTTTTCTTCCCCCGCCCTCTTGCTCCTCCCTTCTTTCCTTGCCCTTCTTCCTCTCTCCTTTTGGCCGTCTCCCCTTCCTTTTTTTTTTTTCTTCCCCTTCCCCTCCTGCCTCTTCTCCTCTCTCTTCCCCCTTCTCCTTCTCCCTCTTCCTTCTCCCTGAACCCCCATCTACCTTTGTCTCACACAGGACACTCTGAGTACTTTGAGGATGCCTTTGAGGGTTCCTCCTGGGACCTGGGACACCTCTCTCTCGCCCTCTTCTCTGCCCTCTTCTCTTTCTCAGGTTGGGACACCCTTAATTTTGTAACAGAAGAAATAAAAAACCCAGAAAGGTAAAGGCACGATCACACCATCATTGTCACTCCCCAAGTTGGCTGGAACACGGGCTGACTGTGGGCACATGCTTTTCCACCCACCCCCGCCCCCCGCCTCTCATCCTTCCTCCTACTCCCTCACTTTTGCTCAGAAGGATTACAGGGTAGGATGGGAAGGCCTCTGGCTCCTTATCCTCCTGTTTACACTGGAGCACCCCAGGGCCTCTCTTGAGGAGAGGTCCTTCAGTGGCAGCGGCACAGCCACACTCTGTGCTGACACTGAAGCCTGGGGACCCAGACATTTATTCTGGGAAGGCAGGTTCCAGCCTGGCTTCTAGTCCCGAGAGGACACGTCTTCCTCCAGCAGGACCCATTTGTCCTGCTGTGGCAAGGATCAAGTAATGATCATGACCTTTCCCTCTGCTTCTCTTTCTCCCCCTCTTCTGTCCTCCCCGGTCTTCACCTCTCTCTCATTCAGTTGAAATATCCTGGGGCTGGGGTGTGAACCCAACCTAGGCCACAAGGGGGTGAGGAGCCTGCCTCAAAGACCCCGAGGCCAGGGGACTGTTAAAAAATTAGGGAAAAAAAAAAAAATCCCTGGGTGAACTTTTACCTCAAGTAGAGGTTGGTTCTAGGTAGTCCTGTCTCACTTGTCCTGACAGAAATTTGCCCCTGGCCATTGGGATTTCTATGCCAATTGTGACGTTCATCTACATCCTGACCAACGTGGCCTATTACACAGTGCTGAGCATTTCCGATGTCCTTGACAGTGATGCTGTGGCTGTGGTGAGTCTCTTGGGATCCCCATTTGCTCATCACCTTTTGGTACTGAATGGCTTGATTTCTCTTTCTGCAGCCACTTCAGCTCTGCAGGGCAAGGTGATGGATCTAGGCCAGAGTGGGATGCCTGCCATGACAGCGTTTGTCCTGCGAGCTTAGATGCAGGAGGCTTATGGAATCCTGCCTTGTGCCAAATGCTCCTTCTGTGTTCTGCCCCCAGACTTTTGCTGACCGGACATTTGGCATGTTCAGCTGGACCATTCCCATTGCTGTCGCCCTGTCCTGCTTTGGGGGCCTCAACGCATCTATCTTTGCCTCATCAAGGTACTGTGTCTTGCTTCACCCATAACAGATGGACAGTATTTAATTCTCTGAGGCTCCAGGTGAGCCCTTAAGGGCCCTTCTTTCTCCCTCTCCCCGCTCTTGGAAATATAGTGTGTGTATGTACATTTGTGCTGGTAGCTCACATTTGCATTTGAGGCGAGGACAGATTGGTAAGAGGCAGAGGGGAGGAATGCAGTAGCTCTGTCAGGGTCTAGGCGTGGCTCCTTGTGGGTTATACCGCACTTGTGGCACTTGCAGAATCCACTGCTTCCAGAAGGAATTAGTAAGCACTTTTTGTGTCCCAGGCACTGGTATAGGATGACTGTCAGTCACTTCACAGAAAACATCAAGGCCAACAGGTAGACACCTTGTCCCCTACCCCCAAAGATGGTGTTTCCCGGCCTCCCTGGTAGCACAGGTGGTTGAGCTCCGCACTGTGAAGCTGTCCACAGCCTCTGCAGCGCGGGTTCGATCCCGGCCGGCCAGCGAGGGTCCCACATGGCGTCGCAGACCTCTCCTGTCTCGCCAGCTGCTCCCCTCAGCAGTGTATTTCGTCAGTCTGCCTGTTCTGTTCCCTGCTCTCTCTCTGGTGAATCCTCTCACCCTCCTGCGCATCTGGCCTGTACCCCGGTACTTGTATAAAAATAAATAAGTCTTAAAAAAAAAAAAAAAAAGATGGTGTTTACCATAGTCCCTTCCTTCTCTATGTCCCAGACATCCCAACTGGCTCTGCCAGTCATCCCCAAATAAATACTAGGTAGTGGTAACTTCTCACCCACTCAGATATCTTGTGGCATTGACAAGAAGATGAGGGGTGGGACAGTGGTGACTCTGGACCTGCACATGAAGGGCATCGCAGCCATTTGAAGATAGCGCAGGTTGTTTCTGCCTGTGTTACCTTTGTCACCTTTTTCTTATTACCTGTGCAGCTATCTTGGCTCTGTCCTAGAGACCTTTGCCTCACCTACACATCACCCCTTGCAGCATTTCCCTTAGCACATTTCTCCTCCACTTGGTACAGATTATTAGCCTCATGATCCAATTCCATCTCTGCCCTGTGACACCCGTCCAGGGGACATCTACCCCAAGCCTGGTGCTGTGGCTCCGGGACGGTACCTGTTCCTCTGGGTGGCATGCCACTTCTCTGCTGCTGGGTTCCAGTTGGTAGGGCTCGTTAGGTGCAGAGAGGAAATCTGGGCTGTCCCATGAGCCCCAGGCTTACCTTGGCACATCACAAATCAGGATCTCAGGGGAATATATGTGAGGACAACAGAAGCTTGGCTGCCCTTCTTTAAAATACCTTTGTGTCGGGCCTCCCCGGTGGCGCAGCGGTTGAGCGCTGGGTTGCGAAGCTGCCCGCGGCCTCTGCGGCGCCGGTTCGATCCCCGGCTGCTCCCCGGCCACTGGAGGAGGGTCCCACATGGCGCGCAGACCTCTCCTGCTGCCCGCTGCTCCCCTCAGCAGTGTACTTCGGTCCTTCTGCCTGCTCTGCTCCCCGCTCTGGCTCGGTGAATTCTCTCACCCTCCCGCGCTTCTGACTGTACCCAGTGCATGTATAAACAAAACAAACAAACAAACAAACCAGCAAACAAATAAATAAAGCATGCCTCTATTAAAAAAAAAAAAATTAAAAAAAAAAAAGTTTAAAATACCTTTGTGTCAAATATGAAATCTGTTGGGTGGCAGAATGGGGATACCCCTGGTGGAATGGATTGGGGTACAGGTGGATAATGGTGAGGTATCTGGTTGAGAGCAGTGGGGAGTATCTGTGGGTGGTGGTGAGTTCCATAGCTGTGGGGTTGGGAGTGTCAGCAGGTAGCAGCAAGATAGGGCACTTGTGGGTAATGGTAAGGTGCCTGTGGTTGGCACATGGGGACATGTGTGGACATGTTGGGCTGGCCACACAGAGGACGTGGGATCATCTTGAGACATAACCCCCTGCTCTTTTCTGGGACTCTGAGCCTAGTTTGAATGGGGAATGTGGCTGCATAGCTGCATAAAAGGATCCTGCTGACATATTTCTTATCCTTCCAGGTTGTTCTTTGTGGGCTCCCGTGAGGGCCACCTCCCCGACCTTCTGTCCATGATCCACATTGAGCGTTTCACACCCATCCCTGCTTTACTGTTTAATGTAAGCTCTGCTGGGGGAGTGTGGGGACTGGCTATAGCAGTCTATTTAGTACTTCTGCTGACTGTGAGATGACTGTTAGGTGGGAGATGGCTCCTTTTTTTTTTTTTAAAAAAAAAAGATTTCATTTATTTGTATACAATAGAGGTACAGGGGGTGGGGGTGAGAAGATTCACCAGACAGAGTGGGGAGAACAGGCAGATTGACTGGAATACACTGCTGATGGGAGCAGCGGGGAGACAGGAGAGGTCTGCTGCGCTATGTGGATCAGCTCCCTGGCTGGGGATCGAACTCGTGCAGCAGAGGCTGCGGATAGCTTCACAGTGCTGAGACTTAAACTTCTTGCACCACCAGGGAGGCCCCCAGGAAATAACTTCTTGAGATATTTCCCAACCATCTCAGAGTTTCTTCCTTTTTCTTAAAATTGAAAAAAATATATGAAGATAAAAGTATAGTCGTTTTAGAGAAGGCAGATTACAAAAGAATATAGAACTGCATTTATAAAAATTATTGTTCAAGTCAGTGACTTCTCTTTCTAGCTCCTTTTTCTTTTTCTTTTAAATTAAATCATATTTAGAAAAATCAGGCTGGTTGTACACCAGCCACCCTAGGGGCCTCTATTTGTATCACAGACGTCACAGATCTATATGTAGTGGATGGCAGTAAACTAGATCCAGTAAATCCAACAGAATCAGTAAATTATGAAAGTATTCTGAAGAATCCTGAAGAAGGATTATTTCCTAATTTTCATTAAGGTTTACAGAGACCCTAGACAGACCTTTATCCAAACTAGGTTCAGTTCATTTTTCTTGTCATTTAGTTCTCTTATGACTTCATTAACTTAAGTAAATTTTGGACTCATCTGGAGTTTATATTTTGGTGTATAGAGTGAGGTGGGTATTCACTTAATTTTTCTCTAATCACTAGCCAGAGCTATACCATTATTATTTATTGAATCATCAATTTTACCACAATTGTCAAATTTTTATCATATAAAATAATTATAGTTAATTTTTTAGATTTAGGTTACTTGAGATTGCCTTTCAAATTTGTCATTTTAATTAATTCTCTTCATCAGCACGAAGCTTCACTATTTAGCTTTCTATTGATTATTTGAACTAAAGAGGAACTGAAGATACTTTCCCCCTACTTGAATTCCTGGAAATTCTCACATTTGTTTCTCTTGATAAACCTTGGTATAATTTTATCAAAATAACAACATCCTCTCAATATTTTGGTTGGCATAGCACTGAATTTAAAATTTAGAGAAGAGCTGTCATATTGTCTTTTAAATAAATCCCCTTGCATCCCACTTTTTCCTGTACTCTCTCCAGAGCAGGCTTTCTATTTTGAATCCTTCATTGATAATCTGGGTGAAAAGATAGGTAGGGGGAACTCTGTATTCTTAAAGTTCAAGCAAATCTGATCTTGTCCCAAGACTGCAGTTCCTGACCCCTGTCCTCTAGAACTCTTTTGTTCCAGAGGAGAAATGCTGTCATATCTTTCTCTCCAGAGGTAGAGGCATTTTGCTGGTCTGCATTTGTAAGGTCCCAGAACAGCAAGATGGTTCTAGAGGCATTTTCCTCGTTTGAATGCCAGGCAGTAGAGACCACGTGGAATGGTGTCCTTTTCCATCACAGTGTGATTCGCATTGAGGTTGGGCAGTGAGGAGGCCCCACTGTCACCAGGAGAAAGGAGTCTGGCTTGTTACTGAAATGCTTGCAAAAAGAAGAGAGGCACTGAGTATAGGAAGGGAACCCAAGAAAAGGGAGAGAAACCACCTGAAGGTTAGTGGAGTGAAAGGACCCATTGGGTGCCAGAGGGTCATTGAAAAGGACTGGAGGTAATGGGTGAAGCCTAATCTGTAGTCATCAGATCTGTGCTGCTCCCGATGGCAGAGTGCCCTGGGGTGGCCTGGTGATGACAGTGCTTCCCTGCCTCTGCTTACAGTGCGCCATGGCGCTCATCTACCTCACTGTGGAGGATGTGTTCCTGCTCATCAACTACTTCAGCTTCAGCTACTGGTTTTTTGTGGGCTTGTCTGTGGCTGGACAGCTCTACCTTCGCTGGAAGGAGCCCGACCGTCCCCGGCCTCTCAAGGTCAGCACCCCTGGGCAGACGAGATGGGATGGGCCATCTCCTCCAGGTATCTTCTTGCCTATAGGCTGTCCCCTATCCCATTCACCTAATATCTTACTCCCTTCATTGCAGCTGAGCCTGTTTTTCCCTATCGTGTTCTGCATATGCTCCTTGTTTCTGGTGATTGTGCCCCTCTACAGCGACACCATCAATTCCCTCATTGGCGTTGGTATCGCCCTCTCCGGAGTCCCCGTCTACTTCCTGGCTGTTTACCTACCAGTGTCCCGGAGGCCAGTCTTTATTCGGAATATCCTGGGTGAGCCCATCACTTGGGGTGGGGGAGGGTGTGTGTGTTGGGGTGGGGGAGGGTGTGTGTGTGTATATGTGTGTGTCCACACCAGTATGTGCAGAGGTGGAGCTATTAGCTAAGTTCCTGGGTGAGCCCATCACTTGGGGTGGGGGAGGGTGTGTGTGTGTGGTGGGGGGAGGGGGTGTGTGTGTGTGTGTGTGTCCACACCAGTATGTGCAGAGGTGGAGCTATTAGCTAGGTTTCCTGCATCCTAGCAGTGCTCCGGAGGCCAGGAGACTTCAGTTCTAACTTGAATCCTGTTTGGGAGTTAACGCTGCTTCCTAAAAGCTTGGGAAGAGGAGAAGTCATGCATCAGAATGTTCTGGTTGGACATGGGAAGGAGGGCAATGATATTTCCTGGGAGTGAGGAGCCAAGCCTGGCACAGGGAACCCAAGGGACAGGCGGGGAGGGTCAGATATGCTTTAATCAGCCTTGTGGTATTCAGAGTGAGGCTGGAGCTGAATGTTTGCTAAACTCTTGTTTTCTCTATTTTCCTTTAGCCACCATCACCAAAGTCACACAGAGGCTT
Source organism: Talpa occidentalis (assembly GCF_014898055.3). NCBI lineage: Eukaryota > Metazoa > Chordata > Mammalia > Eulipotyphla > Talpidae > Talpa > Talpa occidentalis. Next base: position 7,167,882 of record NW_023601754.1, read on the forward strand.
TGCTTTTGCGTCCTGACTGACCTAGATGTAGGTGAAGAAAAAAGCGTTGATAGCAAAACTGACTAGATACCAGAGGTGACGTCCACTGCGGCCTGGAAGGCTACCTGTGGTCACAGCCACCAAAGTCCAGATGACAAGACTGCATGCCCCAACCCTCCCCATACAAAGGAGCCTGTTGGCTGACACTGAGGGGGCTTAGAGTTGATGGCCTGCTCATTGGTAAGCTATGGGAGGAGACTTGGGGGCTGGCCTGAAGGTAGGGACTTCAGAAGGTGGTGGTGGGACTGTGGGTTAGTTTTATTCCTGGCGGGTACATGCAGCCCTTACCAACAGCTGGAGAGTTAGCGTTGAGGGAAGAGGGGTGGCTGGTAGTTTCTGAATTTGATTTTTGAGATCTGAACCAGAGAGGCTGCTTTATGGGAAGTTTTCCTCTGACCAGGTGCAAGACTTGATTTTAGAGCCCTGAAATGCTACGTCTTCCTCTGGCTCTAAATTGTTCCTCGCAGGGGGAAAGGGTTGTATTTCATTACTTGCTGATAATAATCCAGAACCCAGTTCTAGCAAGCCATTGGTGTTCATTCAACTACATGATGCAATAAGCTGTTTAAAAACGTCAAGTACCCAAAGCCAAGCCACTCTGCCCTTAGAGGGGCCTCTATGTGGCAGTGGGTCAGACTCTGACCAGATTTTCTTTGTTCAGCTTTAGCACAATTTTCTGTTGAACCTCACCTGCAAAGTAAACTTTCAAAGATTTTTTTACTCATGCCCCACACTTTAGTATAGGGATAGATCACGTTTACAAGCACCTGGCTCAAGTGTAGCAAGGGCAAATGAATAAACTCATGAGTCAGAAATCTGCAATACTGTTCTGAAGGATTATCCTCTATTTTACATAGCTTTTTGTTGTAGTTGATAGGAAGTAAATCTCTGGGTTTCTGGTGTGAACTTTAAGAGGTCAGAAAACTGTTCTAGAATTCAGAATCACCTGAATTCTTACAGCTGTCATTGGCTCATGGGTCCAGACCATAGCATAGCTTGCTTCTCTAAGGGCTAGTGTGAGGGGCTGCTGTGCAGACCCAAACAAGCCTGCCTCGGTGCTAGGAGTGGTCATTTTCTTTTCTGAAAACCTCACACAAGGCTGCATTCTCTACTTGTCCCTGCCACCAGGCTTTGTTTACACTCGAGTAGCTTTGGTGTGCATCAGGGATGGTACACGCCCCTCCCGTCCGCTTCCTCTTACCCTGAGGTCCCTGTAGGGCTACAGTGGCAGGAAGAGCTTGGTACTTGTGGGGACTTGTTTTCTCCCTGTGGAGATCAGTGAAAACTCCAGAAAAAAAGCTGCTTCAACCTCAATCTGGCTCCTCAGCAGACAACGTGATTGGAAGCAACTCATTCTTGTGCTCTGGCTGTACTTTAGGACTCAGGTTAGGCCTGAGTGGCAAGTTTAGCCACACGTTCCTTGGCAGGCGGTATGGCTGCACTGGATTGTACAAATGTGACACCATCGACCCTGTCACCCTTGGCACAAAGACGATTCAAGGGAGCATGATCACAGATGCCTTTGGTTCAGGGAATGCATCTGTGAGAACATGGGGGAACCTTCCGACTGACATGTTGGAGATTTGTACAGCAAATTCCTGCCTGATGGCAGAGTCATGTGCAGAGGCTGACTTGCCTAGACTACATAAACATGCTGAGCCAGGCTGGCACCTACCCCAGGGATCCTCTGGAGCTAATCCTTTAAGAGTACACGTGTCTTGAAGATCGCCAACTCAGGCTTTAGCTTTCTCCACTGAAGTAAATGACCAGCTAATCCCAGGAACTGCTGCCCCAGAGAGACTCCCGGGGGAGCAAGGCCCTCTCACCTGGGGTCGCCTAGTACTTGCTTAGTGAGCCAAGTCGTCCTCCACTGGATGGTGACCACATTCTTCCCTCTATGCTGGATATAGACTTCTCCCACTAACCCCTCTGTGGGGGTACCAGACTTCTCACAGCACTCAAGCTTCACCACAGAAGTAATCTCATTAGGTATTTGTTGTTTCCTTCAACCCTTCTACAGCGCTAATCCCTTTTGCAGTGGGAGTTTGTGAAGATGTCAAGCCCTTTGGAGTTGGCAGACTTCAATGAGTACATAAATGAGTGAGCACATTATAGTGGCATCGAGTGATTTGTAATCCTTTGTTTCCATGCCTACAGGAGACTAAGATGACTAGTATTAGACATGTAAGTCTGCCTGTTACTTTTAACACTGAATTGTACCTTTGTGGATAGCTAGGATGGGAAAGCAACAGCTTTTTGGATTACAGCTGCAACAGGAGGGTGTGAGCACACGTATAGGCAGAACTTCATCACTTCTGGCAGGTTTAACAACTTTGTGTGGACAGGAACTAGTGTACTGCTAAAGATGTACAAAGTGAATATAAAGAGAAGTGGGTGGAGACAGGGAAGTAGCGATGCTTATGTCCTCTTACCAGAGGTGGGAAGACATCTCCCTGTGTGACTCACCTTCCCACTTGACGGTGCATCACCGGGCAAGAGGGCACACCTCCAATCAAGGGTTTTTGTAGACTGTTTCCCTAGCTCTGCCCTGTCCAGTCCAGTTGCCACTAGCCACATGCACTAGTTAAATTAAAAATTCAATCCCTCAGTTGTACCGATCACATCTGCAGTACTCAGCAGCCGCATGTATAGTGCCTACTACACAGCTGTTTTTGGCGAATGCTAGGAATAAACACTTCTCCATGGAAAGCCAAATTCATAGTATATTTGCCTTTTTATTTGCCCGAAACCCTTAGTGTCTGAAAGGTCTATCTTACTCCCCTGCCCCCTTTTTTGGTGGGGTGGTGGAGGGAACGGGGGAAGAGAAAAAGTACCAAGGGAAAGCACTAAGATACTCAGATTTAAGACTTCAAAGGAATTACTTACTCACACATTCAAAGTTAGTTTTTACTGAAAAGTGATCACACATACACTCTGTCCCTTGTCAGCACTGCAAAAAGACCAATCTCCGCAACCATTACCAGAGCCAGGAAGCAGGGAGGTAGACACAGCTGTTAAACCTCCACAGCCCAGGTGGATTCTCTGTCCTTTCCGAATGGCCATTACTGTGCAGTCTGGGGCGCTATGAGGGATCCACTGGCGCCCCACCTAAGTTTCCTCTATCAAAAGGAACAGGCTTTACTGGACACAGGTGGTGCGGTGGTATGGGAAAGCCAAATATTATTGCAGATGAAACAGAGCCTCCAGATGCACCCACTGGCTTCAGCCTCAGAAAGGGAATGCCAGGAACATCCTCTGATCAGGCCCCGCTCAGTCCCCAATGGAGGGCCACAGGGTCACTTTTCATTGCAGCAAAATGGCCCTGCTCTGAGTGCACAGACATACTCCCTTAGCACAAGTTTTCACTACAGTGGGATCGTGCTGTTTGATAGGCTTTTTCCTTCCCCCTGGTAAGTGAGGAAATCCGAGAGGAAGCCGCTAAGGTGGCGGTTGCTGTAGTCGCAGAGCTCCCAAGGGCTTGTGGTAGAGCCTCGTGGCTATCACAGGATGATCAGTCTGAATCTAGGTCATGAGCGCTGTCATAGCCAAACTCCTTCTGCACATCCAAAGGGTATTTGCTCCACATCTGTGGTCTGCGATGGCCTCCTCCCTCCTCTTCACTTAGGTTGTTGCTAGAACCTAGAATGAGATGACAGGCGTGGGTTCTAAAACTATGTGACTTTCTAGGTGATTACAACAGCCCCCCACCCCTCTCAAAAGGTCTATTTTTTTGTTCTCCATTATAAAACACTTGCTTAACAAAGAGAATTTAGAATTTAAGAGAAAGTGGTTGAATTTCTACCATTCAAATTGAGTCCTTCCTTTAAATTTGAATATTTTGTCATTTCTCCCCTAACACAGGATTTGTTTTGATAGTTGTACTCATATTGTAAATATAATTTTGTATGTTGTTCCTTTCCTTTTAACATATTATAAGCACTTCCCTAATAGAATATTCCCTAATTTGGGCCTCCCTCGTGGCGCAGGGGTTAAAGTCTCAGCACTATCAAGCTATCACCAGCCACTGTAGCATGAGTTCGAACCCTGGCCAGGGAGCTGACCCATATGGCGCAGCAGACCTCTCCTGTCTCACCTGCTGCTCCATTCAGCAGTGTATTTCAATAGATCCACCTGTTCTGCTCCCCACTCTGTCTCCGGTGAATCCTTTCACCCTCTGTACCTCTGGCCCATATCCCAGTTCTTGTATGCATAAATAAATAAATCTTAAAAAAAAAAAAAAATCCATGGTTTGCTTGTTTCCACAGTAATAGACCCCTAGAAAGTACTTTCTGTTGGAACTGAGCCAACAGCTCAGTTCCTTCCATATTCTCTCCCACAGGTACCATGTTTGGGTTACCACTTTCTGAAAAAAGTTGTGAATACAGCAACTTCTTAAGAGATTAGATAATGGGTGTGTGAAAGCCCTGGCCCTAACCCTACTGGTGAACCTCTCCAATGTATTTTTTTTAAGGTTTATTTTATTTATTTACATAGAAGAACTGGGGTACAGGCCAGCAGTGAGGGGTATGTGTGTGTGTGAGAGGATTCACGAGTGACAGAATGGGGAGCAGAACAGGCAGATCTACTGAAATACACTGCTGAGGGGAGCAGCAGGCGAGACAGGAGAGGTCTGCTGCACCATGTGGGTCAGCTCCCTGGTTGGGGATCGAACTAAGGCAGTCATGGTGACAGTGCTGAGACCTAACCCCTGGGCCACCAGGGAGGCCCCATGTAGTCTTGATCGAAACAGGGAGAAGGACACTGAGCTAGATGTTTCACTGAAGTTGGTGCAGTATTCTCTCATTTTCTGGTGAGAAAATGAGGTCAGTGAGGTGGAATAATTTGCCCAAGATCCAGTTAGGCAATACAGTAAGTAAGGATTCTGGACCCACAGAACCCAGCAGCCCCCTTGGAAATACTGGTCTGTGGGTCTCCTATGGCTCTGGTGGTCAGTGGTGGAGTTGCTGGAGCTCAATGGCAGAGAAAAGGCCATGTAAGATGTGTCTGTCAATCATGCTCTACCTCAGTCTGGGATCCCTCTCCAACCAGGGCTGCAATCCAACCTACCCCTGGAATCTTCATCTCCATCACTGTCCTCTTCCTCCGGGTATTCATTGCGCCAATTATTCTCACTGTTCTCATCATCTTCATCATCATAAATGTCCTCTGGTTGTTGGTCATCATTCACCTGCATATCTCAACACAAATATAAGTCTAAACCTCTATAGTTAGGCTATGGGAGAAGCTATTATCAGGCCAACTCAGCGGTCATTTAAGGATGCCAGGCAAAAAAGCAGCAGCCCAGGGTTTAGTCTGCCATTGCTGCACAAGAGGATGTAGGAACTCAGTCTAGATAGAAGAGGGAGCTAGTGCCTACTCCACTTAAGAGTCTGGCTCCAGGTACCACATTGCTGGTGGGATAGTCTACACTACCTCAGAAGGTGGGAAGGAGAGAGAGTTCTGAGCAGGTGACGACAGAGATCTTTAAACTCTCAAAGGACAGTCAGGTGTGAGGAGTATATGGATTATGGGTGACACTCAAGGTCACAACCAAAGCCTAAGTGTGACAGGTGCAGGAAAGCAGAAGTAGGGGCTATGCATTGGTCCAAGGCAGGTGGTCTTGAACTACAGGTGTAGTGGTGGGATGGGGTGCTTCTCCCAGAGTGAGAGCATAAGTACCACCTTAACTTTTTTTTTTTGTTTTAAAAATAATTTTTTCCCTTTCTTATTTTCCTACATTGCTGTTCATTCTTGTACAGCAACTCGTTTCTCCCCTTATGTGCAGTCCCTACAGTCCTCCCATCACCCACCTTAACTTTGCTCATTAGTCATTCTAGAATTTAACACCAGTCAGGATGTTAGCTTTCTTAATACAGGGTTTCCTCCCTACCCTTTTAAGTTGCAATTTTTTTTAAAGCTGTTGTTCTCATTCATGTTAGAGTGGGTATTTTAGAAACAATAAAGCTGATGTTGCAAACCTTATAAAAGATTCATTAAGAGCATAACATACTGATTTAACTGATCCTTCCCAAAATCCTTTTACTAAACCCAGGATCCTAGAAGGAATTTAAAATAAATTTTTCCTTTTGAGCAAGAACAAGATCAACTAAGAACAATGCTGATCAGTAGTGGAACCCGCGAAGCAAAGCACCCTGACTAGCAAAGCAGCTTAGGCTGCCTCATGCCCCCCTTACCAGCTCCCACTCCTGGCTGTAGGGCTGCACAGAAAGGATGTTCTCAATCCATCCCGGAGTGGCCATCTCCAGGTAGTAAATGTCATACACATAGTCTTCCTTCTCCTCCGGCTGCCCAGCCTTTGGCCCCTCCTCAGATATAGTCAGCCGCTCACGGATCAACTCTACGGAATTGCAGAGGATCACATCCGGGTCAGAGGTCTGTAAATAAAATAGCAGAAGACACATACATGATGTTCTAAGAGGAAGAACATAATAGTTGGGTGAAGGAAGCCTCCCTAAGTTCTATGTTGGATTCAAGATTCTTTAGGACCAGGCCTCCCTGGTGGCGCAAGGAGTAAGATGCAACCTATGAAGCTGTCTGCAGCCACTGCAGCATGAGTTCAATCCCCGGCCAGGGAGCTACCCACATGGCAGAGCAGACCTCTCCTGCCTCGCCTGTTGCTCCCCTCAGCAGTGGATTTCAGTCAGTCTGCCTGTTCTGTTCCCTGCTCTGTCTCTGGTGAATCTTCTCACCCCCACACCCCTGGCCTGTACCCCAGCTCTTGTATACATAAATAAATAAAATTAAAAAAAAAAAAAAAAGATTCTTGGGTCCTACCTGGTGGCACAGGTGGTTGAGCGACGTGCTGTGAAGCTGTCCACAGCTTCTGCAGTGCCAGTTCGTTCCCCCCTGGCTGCAGAGCAACCCACATGGTGCAGCAGACATCTCCTGTCTCACCCGCCCGCTCCCCTCCACAGTGTGTTTCAGTCAGTCTGCCTGTTCTGTTCCCCGCTCTATCTCTGGTGAATCCTCTCACCTCCCGCACATCTGGCCTTATCCCGGTTCTTGTATAAATAAAACCTAAAAAAAAAAAATATATATATTCTTAGGACCATGACCTACTTATCTCTTGCTTAGCCATGAAATCAAAAGCATCAAGAACTTTTATATAAAATTTTTGTGTAGTTCTTTTGCAACTGAAAGTTACAAGGTAGCCTCCTGCCCTTCTGTGCTGGGCTGGCATAGATCACATGGTAGATTGCCTAAGGTGAGGGCCAACAGAGCCAGAAGCAGACTCTACTGCCCCTGGGTCTTCTTTGAACTTGTATGGCATGATATTCTCTGCTTGGGTATCCATAGGCCCTTAGTAGTGCTTCTAAGGTTGAAACCCAAATGGATTTGCAGTTGTGTGGCCTTCTATGGGAGCATAAACGTGATGCCTGATCCCTGGTGACTACCGTCCGCCATCACCCATCACTTGGCATGCCCAAACTAACATTGTGCTTTTAATCACAAATCAGCAGTGGACTCCCCTAAAACCCTTGATGTGACAGAATAGTTTGAGACGAGTTGCCCCAGATAAAACTGACCAAGGTAGGGTGTGCTCTATGCCTGCAGGCTTTGTTATCTAGGGCAGCCCAGGTCAACTGGAAATGAGCTGTAAGCAACCCATCCTGACAAGTTCACTGCCGGAGGTTGTACTGTCTCTGGTGAATCCTCTCACCCCCACTCCCACCAACTCTGGCCTATACCACAGTTCTTGTATGCATAAATAAACAAATCTTTAAAAAAAAAAAAATAGAAATTTTTTTTTTTAGAAAGAAATTTCTATTTTTTTTTTAAAGATTTGTTTATTTATTTATACAAGAACAGGGGTACAGGACAGATGCGCGGGAGGGTGAGAGGATTCACCAGAGACAGAGCGGGGAATAGAACAGGCAGACTGAACAAATACACTGCTGAGGGGAGCAGCGGGCACAACAAGAGAGGTCTGCTGTGCCAAGTGGGACCCTCGCCGGCCGGCCGGCGGGGATAGTACCGATGCTGCAGACAGCTTCACAGTACGGCGCTCAACCGCCTGCGCCACCAGGGGAGACCCAGAAATTTCTATTTCTTTGGTCTTCCTGCACACAGAAGACTTTGCTTTTTGGCAGTGAATCACAAAACTAACAGGAATGTAATGTAGTGGGAAGATCATTGGATTAAATGGGTTTAATTCCTGCATTCTAGACCTCAAACTCAATGTGCTACCCAGGACTAATCCACTAATCCTTTTACCTCCCTTTGAAAGATTTTCCCATCTCCTCTAACCTTGTTTAAAACCCTCCAGTGATTGTAGTGGATAAGGGAATAGGGGATTCTCTGAGCAAAAGCAAACAACACCTTAACTTTTCTCATTAGGCTCCCAGCAAACTGACCTTGAAAACCCAGGCAAACTGCTTCAGGATCTTTGCAATTGCCGTTCCTTAGTGTGGAACCCTCTCCCCAAGATATCCATCCACATGCACTGCCCTTCACCTCCCTCAAGTCTCCACTCAATTGTCCTTTTCTCAGTAAGACCCCCATGAAATGGGACCACACTTTTCCTGTTTTCTCCCTTACAGCTCATATCATCATCTGACATTGAATTTTCTCTCTTCTACCTGAATGTTAGGTCCTCACTGCTGTTTCAACAAACCTAAGAACAAAGCCTGACACATAGTGGCTCCTTAGTAAATACAGTTGAACGAATAATCTAATCTAAACCAAGGCTAGCTTGCTCTATGCCCTAGGACCACTATCTCTAAAGTGTAGCCGTGTGCAGCCTCTTCTTTTTTTATATTTAAAGAACAGTTTTATTAGGGAAGGGATAAAACAGTAAAAGACACTTGCATAGACACAAGCGGGCAGGAAGAGCTGCCCCGAAAGGTACAGGTTTGCTGAGAGAGGCCTGCATAGTTGAGGCAGGCGGCCTTGAGGAGAGCGGCCTCGCTGAGGGAGGTCAGTGAAGGGAAGCCCCGGCATAGGACAGGTCACGGGCAGGCAGGAAGCTGCTGCCCTGCAGAGGGAAAGAGCTGGTAAAAAGAGGCACCTGCATAGGCACAGGTGGGCAGTGGGAGTACTGCCTGCATCCTCTTTTTAACTGTGTCCTGATTCAGAGTCCAGACTCTAGATTCTTATCAATTCCGAAAAGCCCACCGCTTGCCTCGGGGAGTGTACCCACTCACCTTGTGTGAGATTCCTGAGGCGGCCTCTGAGTCTCTTTCTTCGTGGACCAGGTCGAACAGCTGGAATCCGGCGTCCTCGGTAGCGTCCGGACTTCCAGGCGCGCCCTCGGACGCCAGGCCACTTGAGGGAATCCCCAAGGATCGGCGGCTGGAGACCACCCGGTAGCGGCCCTCCTGCCGGATCTCCCGAGCCGACGCGCGGAGGTCACGGCGGATACGCTGCTGGCTGCTCTGGGAAGGGCGCAGGGCTTCCCGCAGGAGAGGCTGGACTGGCTCCTCCTGGGGGGTGGCGGGAGAGGGGCCGACTTAAAAGGCGTCGCGAAGGGGCCAGGGAGACAGTTGCACTCCCTTGTCCCCCACTATTTCCCCAATACCTGGGAGCGCACGGTGGCCACCAACTGGAAGACATTATTCTCCGCCGCTCTCTCCAGACCCTCGGGGGGCGTCTTTTGGGCGGTCGACTCGTCGGCGCTGGCCCGGAGACGTTTACAAGCAAGTACAAGCGCCTCGGCGGGCTCCGCGCTGCGCTTCCGCTTCACTCGGAGTACAGCTGCCCTGCCGGCCTCCATAGCGGCTGTCGCGGGGCATTATGGGAACGCGCGCCCGCGTCCCAGGGCCCTTCGAGTTCCGGTTCCGGTCCCGCCCCGGCACGCCGACGGCCACCGGGTGACGTCACCCCCACGCGCCAGCCGCGGCAAGATGGCGGCGGCTGCGGAAGTGAGTGGTGAAGATCCTAAGGCGGGTGAGGAGCTGGGCGGGCTGGGCCGGCTGGGCGAGCTGGGGTCTGGGAAGGAGCCTGCGGTGCCGCCGTCCTCGGTTTGAAGGTCCCGGCAGAGCGGCTGGCGTGGGTGTGCTCGGGCGTCGGGGTACGCGCCTCTGGGACTCTTGAGAATCTTGAGAGTCCGCGTGGGGCGGCTCAGCGCCCAGGCAGGCGGAGACCGCGGGGTTCCGGGCCGGCCCCTTCTCTCCTGTCCAGTCAGGTGATTGTCATTTGCTGCTCTCGTGGCGGACCACACGCTTGGGGACCGGGATCACAATATGGGGCGCCTCTCCTCAGTGACAGAAACCCGAACCTCTCAGTCTCCCGGAGCTTCAGCTATCGCACCGCTGCCATTGTAACAGGGTGGTCCCCAGGAAAGGGGGAGGTTCCCTGCCCCACCCAAGGGAGCCTCCCCCTTTCCTGGGGACCACCCTGTTACACCTGGGCCACCGTTCTCTGGTTCAGGGAGCTGCTGACGGGCTCACCTTTCCAGGCTCGGTGTCCTCAGTATTTGGAAAATAGTCTTGTTCACACACTAGCCACAGCGGCCCTGTAAGAGGTGCTTCCGGCGTGGGGAGTCTTGAAACCCTTCAGCAGCTTCCCGTGTACTTAGAACGAAACCCAAACACCTTTCCAAAGCCAACGTGGCCCACTGTGAATTCCAGAAGCCCACGCCTAATCTCTCATTTCTTCTCAGCGCGCTTCAGTCTCTTAGGCTTTTGTCGTTTTTGCTTATGTGTCTCTCTTTTTTTTCCACCTGAGGCTCTTTTCTTGGAAAAGTGGGGTTAAAGATAACTGAAATAAAACACAATTCTTCCCAGTTTTTGACCTGGATTATTTGGCGCCGCTCAAATTCTTCAGTCTTTTCACAACCTTGTTATTCCCCTTCATAGCACAATGCATATTTCATTTTTTGTACTCACGTGTTATACTTAAATTCACTCATCCCAATTACAGGCTGTATATTCTTGGAGGAAAAGGACCTTGGCTTTGTTTTGGTAGTTTTCCAGGTCTAAAACGGTGTTAGGCATGTTAGGCATCAAAACACTTGGTAAATTTTGAGTGAATGAGCCACACATTTGTTCTGAAATCTGACTCGTGGTGAAATTAGGACTTGGCAGGGTGATTCCATTCCCTCCTTGTAAATGGCCATATGAGTTCACAGCTTTTGGAGAATGAGGAAGTGGTCAGAGAACAGCTCCAGAATTTGGAGTATGGGCTTCTGTGAGAGGACAAATCATTAGATGAGAGGATTTCCCATAAAAGGTGTGTAGTACTCAAGGCTACAGGACATGGTTCCCATCCTTAAGTGTTTATTTAGACTTATATGAAACTGGTGAGGTGAGCTGCAGTTGTGCAGGGACACTAGTCTTAGTTATAACCTCAAAAACATCATGCTATAAAGGGAATTTTATAGACTGAAGTTCTATACAACACTTTCAACCTCTGGCTTCAGAATTAATTCCACGTGGACCACAGATTAAGGTTTCAGAATTCCCCAGTATGAACCCCAACATGTTTGGCACCTTTTTCAGTTTCATTTCAGCAAGACTTACTTACTGTACGTGATTGTCTATGCCTTTCTAATCTGGAGAAGGGCCCTCTAATCTGGAGAAGGGCCCCATGCCCATCTAAACTTTAAGCTTCTCTGAATATTCAGCCAGATGTGGTCATTTCTGCCAACTACAACATTTATTAGTTTTCTAAAGCACTTTACAGATCCCAGTGGTTCTGTATTCTGTGTCTTTGGAAAATAGATATTAGCATATCAAATTTATAGAATACAGCAGTAGCCACTTTTCAAACTATGGGTTGCAACTCATTGGTGAGTTACGAAATGAATTTAGTAGATCTTGGCCAGCAATTAAAAGAAAAATAAAATAGAATCTGTCAGAGGGCCTTGCCCATGGGAAAGCTGACTACTGTGTATAAACTTTACATTGTGTGTGTGTTGTATCTCAATATAAAATATATCACAGGGGGTGTCAGAAAGTTTGAGAGCCCATTAGATCAGAGGACAGATATGATGGAATTTTAGAGTTTTACTGAAGGACAGATTACCTGCTTTGAACCAGCGCAGTGACTGCCGGAGCTCTTCCAGAAAAGATTGTTTTCCATCCTCTTGTGTAAGAATTTAATATTTGCTTAGTCTAGAAAACGTCAAAAGAAATTCAGTCACTCTGGCCAATAAAATACCTTAGGAATGTTTAGGACCTGTGAAGTATACATTCTAAGGATTCCTGGAGATGGATCAATGTTCTACAAGAAGTGGAGTGTGGAACACTTGAAGTTTTGGGGAAAGAACAGTGCTATTACTTTTGAAGGCCTCTGTGTGACCCTTGATCTCATCTTTCTCCCGTTCCTCAGTGAGTTAACCAGGCTTGCACCTTGCTGTGCTTTTTACTGTGATCCTTGAAGAATATATTCTGTTTTGCACAATTATAAATTTTATATAAATGTAATCTTTTTATGTGTACTGTGACTTATTTTTTGCTTCAACGTTATACTCTTAGAATGACCTGTTTGTGTGTAGCTATGAATTATTTGTTTAAATGCAGGTTTTCCAAGTTGGAACTGCTTTATCTTCGTATTTTTTCCTTAAGCATAGTGTTCAGTATCCTAAGACAGCATGGATGGTCCCCTTTACCACCATTCCATTCTCTTTGCTCCCCTTACCTGCTAGTCCTTTCATCTTTTTTTTCTTTTGTTTTTTATTTTTAGCCCTTTCCTCTTTATTGCCCTTCTCACCTGCCTTTACCTGAGGCTGCACCCAGAGGCCCCTGTGAGGCGCATTGATTCTGTTAGAATCACTAAGGACTGCTGAATTTCTAATAGCTTTTATGAATTTATGTATGGGGGTTTTAAATAAATTGTTAATGAAATATCATTGCTGTGTAACAGAAGTTTCAGGTGTACAATTATGTTGGGACATCTGTAGATACTACATCAAGATCACCACAAAAGTCTAGTTTCCATCCACCACCGCTGTCTAATTGCCCCCTTTTACCCATTTCATTCACCCCCAACCCCTTACTGGTAACCGGCAATTTGTTCTCTTTCAGCTTACAGTTTTTGTTTTTATTTTTGTTTTGTTTTTATTTGTCGTATTATAGTTCTTAATGTTGTAAGCAGAATATGAAAGTAAATAACTCTTGCTGGAAAGATTAAATTATGATTAATAGTTATTTTCAGTGACTTTGACATTTGAATTTCTTGATTTATTTATTAAGGTTTGTTGGCTTTAAAATTTTTTTTCTTCAATTTTTTTTTTGGCACAGTGATGTGAATAGATTTTTGATGATCAGACCTGTCCACACGAAGTGAAAGTGATCTGGCACGTCTGCTCTTCGGTACAAACTGAGAACTGATTGGCACCATGAAGGTCTTCTGTGGGCGGGCCAATCCCACCACAGGATCTGTGGAGTGGCTAGAGGAGGATGAACACTATGATTACCACCAGGAGATTGCCAGGTAATGAGGGTTTGTTCGCAGTTTGTGGCACTTGATCACAAAGCAGATGCCTCAGAGTCCAATCTGAGTGTGAACTAGGCTGTCTCCAGTGCTTCTGATGTGGGCAGGTGTGGGTCATGAGCAGGTCTGCTGAGCCAGTTGAGTATAGGTGTCAGGCACTAAGTCACACCTGTGTGGAGAATCAGATATTGTGTAGCAACCTTACCATTGTCTGAGAGGGTGTCTGTAGTGAAGAGGACCCAAGATCCAGTGGTGTAGCAGCAACAGCAGTAGTGGTGGTAGTGGAGATTATGAAATTAAATTATTTACTATGTCACTGAAGTGGTGACACATTCATCATAGTTAAATTCTCTAAAATGGAAAAGAGGGGAATGCTTTTTTTTCCTGGGAAGGGATATCTAGAAATATGGGAGTTACTCTCATTTGGCAATCTTTATGTCTATACAACATACGGGCACTGTACTAAAGCTCTGAATACTAAAATGGAGAAGATAGGGTTTCCATCCTCAAGGAACATGCAGTTCTGTGGGAGGTACAAATGCATAAAAACTACGAGTTGAAATGAACACAAGTTCATGGAAGCAATAAGAACCATCTGGGTTAGGAGGTGACTCTGGGTTTAGGGGGTGACTCTGTGTTACTTCTTAACTTTGGGATGTCAGCCAACCTATTTAACTTCTGTGAACCTCAGTATAATAATATATGCCTCAGTGTAAAATATAATAATACTTGCTTCAATATAGTAATACACAGTTTATCATATAATACCCTCATCTTAGGGTTGTTTAATGATTGAATGAAATGCAATGTCTGGTACAGAATAAGCACTCAAAATCATACTCTCTAAAGATTTTGGACATTATTTTCTAAGTGATTAAGATGTTGAGCAAGTAAGGAAAAAACTAGGTTGTGTTTGGAGCACTCACTGAGTGCAGTGTGGGAAATAGGAGCCCATTGGCATGGATATTGCAGCTCCAGAGCTGAGGTAGTAGAGGTGGAGAGAGCGGGACTCAACTTTGAGGAAGCCTGAGTTTGAAGTTCATTGGATGCAATGATGGAGGAGAGAAAAAATTCAATAATCATCAAGATTTCTAGCTAGATGACTAGGTGGATGGAGCTCTTGTTCCCTGAGAGGGAGGACACAGGCAGAATGGGTGTGGCTGGGGAGGAGAAGGTGATGGGTATGAGGTGTCTGGATATGGGCATCCATATAGAGATGGGCAGAGAAATATAGGTCTGGAGACAATTTGCAGTTGTTAATGAGAGTTGAAACTGAAAGATTGTTCTCAGAGAAGGAATGGTATCAGAGAAGCAGAGGGCTGGGGAAGGGATTCTAGAATAGCTGAGGAGGTAGGAAGGAATGGCCAGAGTGGAAAGGAGAGCAGTTCAGGGAGAAGGCATATCTGAGGGTCAGAGAAGTCCTGGATGCTGATGGCAGTGCTTACAATGGGAGTGAGCTGGTGGTGCTTAGCAAGAATCTTGTCAGTGGAGTGGTGGGGAATCTTGTCAGTGGGCTGGTGGGGAATGAGAGGGGAATGAGGCAGGGGATATGGGGAGTGGAAAAGGGAAGGAAAGACCAGATTTCAACTAAACATTCATAGTGGGTTCAAATGTCAAAAATTTGGTGTGCCATTAAAAAAAGCCCTCTTGGGCCTCCCCAGGTGGCGCAGCAGTTGAGCCCTGGGCTGCGAAGCTGCTCGCAGCCTCTGCAGCGCCGGTTTGATCCCCGGCTGCCGGTGAGGGTCCCACATGGCGCGCAGACCTCTCCTGCCGTGCCTGCTGCTCCCCTCAGCAGTGTATTTTGTCAGTCTGCCTGTTCTGTTCCCCGCTCTGGCGAATTCTCTCACCCTCCTGCGCTTCTGACTGTACCCAGTGCTTGTATAAATAAATAAATAAATAAATAAATAAATAAATAAATAAATAAATAAATAAATTTTTAAAAGCCCTCTTCTTTGGGGCCTTCCTGGTGGTGCAGGGGGTTAAGCACCACACTGTGAAGCAATCTGCAGCCTCTGCAGCATGAGTTCGCTCCCTGGCCAGCCAGAGAGCAACCCACATGGCGCACCAGACCTCTCCTGACTCACCCGCTGCTCCCCAGCGGTGTATTTCAGTCAGTCTGCCTGTTCTCTTCCCCACTGTCTCTGGTGAATCCTCTCACCCCTGCATCTCTGGCCTATACCCCAGATCTTGTATGCATCAATAAATAAATCTTTAAAAAAAAAAAAAAAGCCCTCTTCTTTTACTGCAGCACTCCTCAAAGTTTAGAGAACGCAAGTATGGCGATTGCCTGGCGCACCATCAAGGGCTGATTTCCGGACTGTAGCTGAACCCTCTCTGACTCCCTGAAATCTGCATTTACAATAAGCTTTCCAGAGATTCTGATGTTGACTGAAGCTGGAGATCCTCTGTTTTAGTGAGAAAGCCTTAGTTCTCACAGGGAACTTTTGGCAAAGCATCTATGGGTGAGGGCTGCTGAGTTGTGGGGTTCTTCCTGACCCTACTAGAGGTTTTTCAAATTGTGGGTTCTACGGTAGACAATCTGGATAAGGCACTCTCTTCCTGTTAACACCTTGTAGTTTGGTGAGCTCTTAGTTTTCCCTGATGACATAAATGAGTTAACACCTTGTAGTTTGGTGAGCTCTTAGTTTTCCCTGATGACATAAATGAAAATGCCATCATGGTCCCCTGGCATATACAGGTCCCTAGCGGCCTGGGGATTAAATCTCAGGTGTTATCACTGCTAAGGCCTGAGTTCGATCCCCCAGCCAGGGAGCTGACCCACATATATTACAGCAGACCTTTCCTGTCTCGCCCACTGCTCCCCTCAGCAGTGTATTTCAGTCAATCTGCCTGTTCTGCTCCCCATTCTGTCTCTGGTGAATTCTCTCACCCCACCCACCACCCCGTACCTCTGGCCTACACCCCTTTTCCCCTATGGGGAAAAAAAAAGATTTAAAATAAAACGGGTGTCTGCTTTTCCTTTCCAGTTGCTCTTCCATGTGTTACATTGGTGACTATCCCAGTGTACAAATGTATGCAAGATTGTATATATGTATGAGTCTGAGGTGTTCCTGAGGAAAGAAACATAGGATGTATAACATGTTCGTGTGCTGGTAGCT
Source organism: Talpa occidentalis (assembly GCF_014898055.3). Lineage (NCBI taxonomy): Eukaryota > Metazoa > Chordata > Mammalia > Eulipotyphla > Talpidae > Talpa > Talpa occidentalis. The sequence continues at coordinate 7,184,435 of NW_023601754.1, forward strand.
GTGGAATTACTGTGAAAGGACAGACTAGCAGAGCATTTTTAGGTCCGAGGTTCCTTCCTGAAAATAACATTTATCTCTGATGTTTTTTGCAATACTGGAGAATGATAGCATATAACTATTTTTTTTAAAGATTTATTTATTTATGCATACAAGAGCTGGGGCACAGGCCAGAGATGTGGAGGGGTGAGAGGATTCACCAGAGACAGAGCGGGGAACAGAACAGGCAGACTGACTGAAATACACTACTAAGGGGAGCAGCGGGCACGACAGGAGAGGTCTGCTGCAGCATGTGGGTTGCTCCCTGGCCAGCCAGGGATCCAACTCGTCCCACAGAGGCCAGCATGTAACTCTATTAAAATAGTTTAAAATGGGCCTGAATGTGTGTCCCATCTGATTTAGGACTGCATTTTTAAAAAAAGATTATTTATGCATACAAGAACCGGGGTACAGGCCAGATGTGCAGGAGGGTGAGAGGATTCACCAGAGACAGAGTGGGGCACAGAACAGGCAGACTGACTGAAATACACTGCTGAGGGGAGCAGCGGGCGAGATAAGAGAGGTCTGCTACGCCTTGTGTGCATCTCCGCGGCCAGCCAGGATCGAACCCACGCTGCAGAGGCTGCGCACAGCTTCACAGTACTGCGCTCAACTGCCTACACCACCAGGGAGGCCCAGGACTGCGTTTATGTATGTGACTACCCCCTGGGGCGTTGTCTATCATTTTTGCAGAGGTTTCTTCTGACTTGTGTTTTTGTGTTTCTAGGTCATCCTATGCTGATATGCTGCACGACAAAGACAGAGTAAGTATTAAAGGAAGCCATTATCTTAGTGGGGTGTCTTAAAACCTTTCATTACAAGAGGGTTAAAAACTCCCTCAGAGGCATGATGTTAGAATGATGCTGAGAGGAAGTGTCGTGCGGTGGTCAGGAAATCAGTCAAGGGTGAGCTGGGTCCTACCTACTCCCAGCTTTGCTGTTGACCTGAATGCAGCCTTGCTCAGAGCATGGGACCTCTAGAGAAACTGTTTATTAAGATTTAAAGTGAATGAAATATGCTGGCTAATCTCCATGATCTCAAGATAAAAATTCTCTAATTGCATGATGATTCGCCTTGTATAAAATTACTTGCAATTCTAAAATAAAATCTCTAGAGGTCACTGCACACTGTATTTTGTAGAACACATTAGGCTTTCATTGCAGAATTCCATTTCAGCTTTTCTCTTTCATCTAAACTTTCATGTTTGAATCATGGAACAGTATAGCTCTGGTCTTATGACAGCAGCCCAGAATTTCCCAATCTATCTGAGGGCTTGACTAGTTGGCCTCATCTGGATGGTTCAGAAGCTGGGAAGCTTGAAGGAGAACGATGCAGGGACAGGCACTGAACAGTGCTAGGTAGAAGCCAGCTCAGGGCAAGTGTTAGGCTTGGTCTTGGTGGTGGTGGTGTCTCCTTCGCCCCACACCGATTAATACCTCAACCTGCCTGCTTCTTGGAAACACCATGACAGAATGATCTCCTTGAGCACCTTTAGTGTGTAGGCCACAACAAAGGGGCTGGAGCCTCCCTGAGTGCCCTTGATGAGCTGTTGGGGAATTACAGAATATGGGATAAACATTATTCTTGGCTGTTGATTAAGCCTCTCTAAGGGTCTTGGCTTCTTATTGGACTCTCTAATCACTAAAACCAGAGAGGCCGATTTTAGTGTCATCTGCAAAGAGGGTGCTTTTTGCCCCAGCTTCCAGGGGGTTTGGACAGATGGCATTGCCATCCAGTCAGCCACTCCAGAAAGATGATGCCCTTTTCCTCATCTGAGCAAGCAGTCTGTCATCAAATTTGATTGGTCTTTCAACCCCACTGCCTGCCTAACTCTCATGTGGTGTTGGCCCCTCTTTTCCTTCTCTTGCACAGTAGCCCAAGGGATCTTCTTGAATGCCAGTCTGGCCTTGTTTGTTCTCTAATTAAAACCCTTCATGGTCTCAAAAAAAATCCAAACTCTTTGCCAGAATATTCCTGAATCTGCATCATTTAATACTTTACTTCTTTCCCTTCCCCAGTTCTATACATGAGAAAATGGGACTCAGGGGCCTCCCCGGTGGCGCAGCAGTTGAGTGCTGGGTTGTGAAGCTGCCCACGGCCTCTGCAGTGCCGGTTCAATCCCTGGCTGCTCCCTAGCCACCGGAGGAGGGTCCCGCATGGCGCGCAGACCTCTCCTGCCGCCCGCTGCTCCCCTCAGCAGTGTACTTCGGTCCTTCTGCCTGCTCTGCTCCCTGCTCTGGCTCTGGTGAATTCGCTCACCCTCCCGCACTTCTGACTGTACCCAGTGCTTGTATAAATAAATAAATAAATCTTTAAAAAAAAAAAAAAGAAAGAAAATGCTGGTTAAGGACAGAGGCAGGATAGATAGACATATTTCTCTGCTTTTGCGTGGCGCCGTGCATTTGGTGGTTGTTTTAGAGCACTTCTTTTATCCCATTGCCAAACCCCAACCCCAGGCAACCATTCACTGGTCTGCTTTCTCTCTCTATAGTTCTGTCGTTTCTAGAAATTTCATGTAAATGAGACCATGTAATATATGGAATATGATTCTGAAACTACAGATAAGTTCTCATGAGTCTGTTTAACTTCATGTTTTTGAAGTTCACTCAAGTTGAGTATATATCAGTATTCATTCTTTCTTAATAACTAGTTATATTCCACTGTTGGATATACTGTATTTTATTTATCCATTTACCAGTTGATGGACATTGAATTGTTTCCAGTTTGGGGGCTATTTTGAATAGTCCTGCTGTAAACATTCATATAAAAGTCTTTGTTTTTTATTCCTTTTAGTAGATACATAAAAGTAGAGTTCCTGGGTAAGTGTACATTTATGGTAAATGTATAACTTTTGAAGAAACTACCAAACTCTTTTCCAAAATGGAAGTACTATTTACATTCTACCACTGATGTGTGAGGATTCCAACTTCTTCACAAAATCTGGTATTGTCAGTGTTTGATTTTAGCCATTTTATCTGAATGTGAGTATATAGTGATGTCTCATTGTAGTTTTATTGTCCATTTTTATAATGATTAATGATAAATGATATCCATCTGGATATCATTTTGGTATAGTCTGGATAACCTTTTTGGTATACGTGTGACTTTTGATAGATACTGCCAAATTGCCGTTTCAGAGTGCATCACTACAAATTAGCATCTGTATGTACTGTATTTTTTTCACTATTACAAATCTAATTCCATCTGTCACCTTACAGTTGACTCTGTTTATCTGATTTATCTGGCGTCTTTGCCCCAGATTGCCTTTTTGGGAGCAGGAGTGGGGGTAGGATAGAAAACAATTTTTTTTTTTAGTTATTCACAAATACACTGAAGATGCCAGTATTGGGTTTAATCCCAGGCCATAAGTCTGCACATTTCTGTGCATCTGGGTCCAGCAATGGCAGAACCTTTCACTTGCCTTTATTGGTACCCTGTGACCCCAGTTCTTCCAAGTAAAGAAATATGTCATCGTCTCCAGTATGACTTCCATTGTCAAATTACTACTGCCTGATAGTGCCATTCTCAGCGCCGGTTTGCCTTTCTTGACTGGATCGCTATGTCACCCACACCAGACGCAGAAAGTCTGTTCAGTGACCCTTGAACCCTTCATGTGGTTGATGTACAAATTTTAGGCTTCTGTCTTCTTAGCATAGTTGATTATGGCTTCTGACAGAGGAGCTAAGAAAATCTGGACTTTTTGCAACAAACAGCACACTGTCTCCTTCCTTCAGCATCTCAAAAGCCAGAAAAACCTACGTTGCCCTTTATGGGGCTCCAGTTTCCCTACAGGATCTCCAAAATTGAGTAATTAAAAGTTAATAGCTACTCTGTTGAATGTCAGCAGTTTGAAGGGTGTGTTGAGGATTCTCAGGTAGTCAGCTCATGGCTATACTCAGTCTCCCAGGCTAGCTCCCAGTCCCACACTGACCCAGAGAAAACAGCACCGCCCGCTTTGGGGGGATATAATGTATTAATGTTCAGTTTTTTAGTTCAACAAATTCTATCAATTGCAATATTGATTTTTTTTTTCAAAAAACTCTTATTTGTGATTTTAAATCACACAGCGTAAAATGTCATATTGATTTATCCACAACATAAATGTACAAACTTTAAGAGTCAAATAGTTCTTTAAGATCTGCTGTGAAAAACACTATTCCCTGGTGTATCATGTTCACTAGACAAACCATCTTATGCTCCAACTCAGTTGCAACCTCATTTCTTCTCTTCGAGCTGTCTGTTTTTACCTCCAAATCTGCAGAGCTATTATCTGTTGACTTCTCTCTCTTTCAGCTTTTCCTTCCAATTCATTCCCCTTTCTTCTGAAAGCAATATAATTTTTGCTAGATCAACAGTTACTTTTCAGGGGCAAGTCACTTTGTCCCTCTCTTTCTTTCATATGTAAAATAGGGATACCCTTCCCTTTTTTGGCACTGTGAACAGGATGATATACCCTCCTTTTACAGAATGAGGTAAGCCCTTACAGAAGTGTGTATTAGTTAAAATCTTACGTTACTTTACTAGTTAAAATCTTATGTTTACTAAAATCTTGCGTTTACTTTACTAAACACTATTCAGAGTTGAGCTATGTGATTCTCTGATTACTTTTCCTTTCTTGCATAAAAATAATTAGCTTAGGGCCTCCCCGGTGGCGCGCAGCGGTTGAGCGCTGGGTTGTGAAGCTGCCCGCAGCCTCTGCAGCGCCAGTTCGATCCCCGGCTGCTCCCCGGCCACCGGAGGAGGGTCCCACATGGCGCACAGTCCTCTCCTGCCGCCCGCTGCTCCCCTCAGCAGTGTACTTCCGTCCTTCTGCCTGCTCTGCTCCCCGCTCTGGCTCTGGTGAATTCTGTCACCCTCCCGCGCTTCTGACTGTACCCAGTGCTTGTAGAAATAAATAAAAATAAATCTTAAAAAAAAAAAATAATAATAATTAGCTTAGTTTTCCTTTTTCTTTGTAGAAATCATTGTTTTGAGCCCAAATTTCCCCCAATTGTATGTCTCTCCTTTCAGAAGGAAAGATCAACCAGTTAGTGTTCTGTCAGTTTTATCTTCTCGGAGAATGTCTCTGGGGTCATTTCAACTGTTCTAGCCTGATCTAGATGGTCTCTGGACCTGTTATATATCTGCCATCCCAGCATTCTTGTTTGTTGTCCTCAGATCTTGCTTGTGTTGGGCCCTCTGTTTCCTGAATCCTAAGTCTTCCTAAGGGCCTGTGATGAGGCGCTTTCCTCCCCAGTTTCCTGTGAGAGGGTACATGGGAGGTAAGGTGTTTGAGACTTTCTTGAAAAGTTCTTCCTTCTACCCTTACATTTCAGACTGAGGTTGACTTTGGATTCTAGTTTGAGAATCACTTCCCTTCAGAATTTTGACTGTATCACTCTATTCTCTTTTAGACTTCAGTGTTACTATTTTGAACATCGGTACCATTCGTACTCATTAAAATTCTTTTTAAGGTGGCCTCCCTGGTGGCCTAGGGGTTAAGTTTCAGCGCCCTTGGCAAAACAGCCTGAGTTCGATTCCTGGCCAGGGAGCTGACCCACATAGTGTAGCAGACCTCTTCTGTCTTGCCTGCTGCTCCCCTCAGCAGCGTATTTCAGTGGATCTGCCTGTTCTGCTCCCCACTGTGTCTCTGGTAAATCCTCTCACCACCCACACCTCTGGCCTACACCCCAGTTCTTCTACGCAAAGATAAATAAAATAAAAATCTTAAAAAAACCTTGTGACATATAATATAAAGGAGATAAAATGTATACATACCATGTGAAAAATAATAAAGTAAGTGCTATAGACTCACCACTTTGCTTAGGAAATAGAATACTGTCATTACTCAGAATTCGCCTGTGTGCTCCTTGATTGCATTGTTTTTCCATCCCCCAGAATTTCCCAGTCTTTAATTTTATGTCAACCACTCCCTTGCTTTTCCTTACAGTTTTATCATCTGTTATGTATCTGTAAAAGATAAATTCTTAGTTTCACCTAATTTTGAATTTTATATGATGCAGTCATACTGTGTTTATTCTTTGTGAATTGCTTCTTTGCTCGGCATTGTTTTTAAGATTCATCCGTTTTGCATGAGGCTATAGTTCAACTGTTTTCACTGCTGTGTAGATTCCAATGTGTAATAGGTCATTATTTGCCCATTCTTTTTTTTTTTTTTCTAAAAGATTTATTTATTTATACATACAAGAGCTGGGGTACAGTCCAGAGGCGCGGGGGGTTAGAGGATTCACCAGAGACAGAGTAGGAAACAGAACACGCAAATGTTCTGTTCTAAGTATACTGCTGAGGGGAGCAGTGGGTGAGTCAGGAGGGGTCTGCTGCTCCATGTGGGTAGCTCGCTGGCCGGGGATGGAACTCGTGCTGCAGAGGCTGCGAACAGCTTCATAGGTCGCTTCTTAATCCTTGTGCCACCAGGGAGGCCCTACTTGCCCATTCTTCTGTTGATGGACTGAAGTTATTCCTAACTACTTGCTGCTATGAGTAATGCCACTATAGCATTCCAGTGCATGCACTGTAGGGTATATGCACATTTTTCTCTTGGTTTTTTGGGCCTAGGAGTGGAATTGCTAGGATTGGAATAGGTGTGGTCAGCCCTGCTAAATGATGCCAAATTCTTTTCCAAAGTGATCATGCCAACTTGCATTTTCACCATCTGTGTGCGATAGTTCTTGTCCACATCCTCATCAGTATTTGGTATTAACCAATTTTTTCATTTTTGACAATTTGGAAGATTTGAACTATTCTCTCATTATATTTTTATTTTGCATTCCCCTGATGACTAATGAGTATGAGCTCTTTTCATTTGTTTATTAACTACTCATGTTTCATCGTCTATGACTATAGGAGATATTTGTAATATGTTCTGGGTACTAGTCATCTGTCACTTTTTTTTGTCACAGGTGTCTTTGTGTTTTTTTTTTTTATTTGATAATCCTAAATTCTTAAACCAAATGTCATATTTATCTGATAATTCCTTTTTTTTTTTTTTAAAGATTTATTTATTTATTTATTTATTTATTTATTTATCCAAGCACTGGGTACAGTCAGAAGCGCGAGAGGGTGAGAGAATTCACCAGAGCCAGAGCGGGGAACAGAACAGGCAGAGGGACGCGGCAGGAGAGGTCTGCACGCCATGTGGGACCCTCCTCTGGTGGCCGTGGAGCAGCCGGGAATCCAACCGGCGCTGCAGAGGCTGCGGGCAGCTTCACAACCCAGTGCTCAACCGCTGCGCCACTGGGGAGGCCTGATATTTCATTTTTTGATGGATGCTTTTTGTCTCTTATTTAAAAAGTCTTTGGCCAAAATTTTAAAGGCTTTTGCTAATACATAAAAATTTAATTGGGGCCTCCCCGGTGGCGCAGCGATTGAGCGCTGGGTTCCGAAGCTGCCCGCAGCCTACCCAGCGCCGGTTCCATCCCCGGCTGCTCCCCGGCAACCGGAGGAGGGTCCCGCATGGCGCGCAGACCTCTCCTGCCACCTGCTGCTTCCCTCAGCAGTGTACTTCGGTCCTTCTGCCTGCTCTGCTCCCCGCTCTGGTTCTGGTGAATTATCTCACCCTCCCACGCTTCTGACTGTACTGTGTTTGTATGAATAAATAAATAAATAAATCTTTAAAAAATTTAATTGAATTTTTTATTCATTTATTTTATGAATTAATTTATTTTTATTTTATTTATGAATTTGGAATCCTATAATTTTAAGTTTTCTTATTAATTGTAATAATTATTTGTAGGTATATTGGGCTTTCTTCAGAGACATTCATTTGTGAATAATAATTTATATCTTTCTAGACTTGAGGTTTTTTTTATTTTATTTTTTAAATTGAGGTATGGTAGCTTACACCTTTATTTGTATTTTGGGAGTATAGGGTTTCCCCAGTAGTGCACCCAGCATCATAGTCCATTTTCTCCTTTGTTCTTGCCCCCCCTTGCATTTTTTTTCTTGTTCTAGTATGTTGAATAGAATCTTTCTGTGATTTTTTCAAATTTATTTGCTAAAAGTTGTTCATAATACACTTCAATCTCTAATATCTGTAGTTTTTTTTTAAAAGATTTATTTATTTATGCACACAAGAGCTGCGGTACAGGCCAGAGATGTGGGAGGGTGAGAGGACTCACCAGAGACAGACTGGGGAGCAGAACAGGTAGACTGACTGAAATACACAGCTGAGGGGAGCAGCAGGTGAGCCAGGGAAGTTCTGCTGTGCCATGTGGGTTGCTCCCTGGCCAGAGATCGAACTCGTGCTACAGAGGCTGCGGATTGCTTCATAGCGTGGTGTTTAACCCCTTGCGCCACCAGGGAGGCCGTAATATCTATAGATTTATCTGCCTATAGTGCATCCTCCCTCTTCATTCCCAGTTTTGGGTTACTTGTGCTTTTTTCTCTCCCTTTACATTTTTTTTTTTTTTTATAGTTTTTTTTTTTTTTTTTTATAGAGTCATATTTTATTTATTTATTTATTTATTTGTTTTGTTTATACATGCACTGGGTACAGTCAGAAGCTTGGGAGGGTGATCGAATTCACCAGAGCCAGAGCGGGGAGCAGAGCAGGCAGAAGGACCGAAGTACACTGCTGAGGGGAGCAGCGGGCGGCAGGGGAGGTCTGCGCGCCATGTGGGACCCTCCTCTGGTGGCCGGGGAGCAGCTGGGGATCGAACCGGCGCCGGAGAGGCCGCGGGCAGCTTCGCAACCCAGCGCTCAACCACTGCGCCACCGGGGAGGCCCCTCCCTTTACATTTTTTACTTGACTAGTTTTACCAGGTCATTGACCTTATTAGTCTTTTGAAATAATGAGCTTTTATCTTGTCAGTCTTCTCTATTTTACATTTGTTTCCTAGATCAGTAATTTTTGTTTGCCATTTTCATTCATCTACTTATTTGGAGTTTATTTTACAGTCTTCTAATAGGAGCTTAGCTCATATTTTGGCTTTCCTAACATTTCTCTTCAAATACTGCTTTCACATCCCGTGAGCTTTGATATGTAATTTAGAAAAATGATTCAGTTCTAGATATTTTCCTAATTTTCCCCTTTGATTTAGTAATTTACCTTTGAGGTTAGAATTTCTTGATGTTCAGAAGTTTTTTTTTTTTTTTTCTTCAGTTATATTTTTGTTACTGATGTTTCTAACTTGATGACAGAGGACACTGCCCTTTTGATACCAAACCTGAATTTGTTACCTACTCTTACATAAACAATTATTACAAAACTTAATGACTTAAGATTTTTTTGATCTCACTGTTTCTATGGGTTAGAAAATTGGCGTGAGCTTGGGTGCATCCCTGAGCTCAGGTTTTTATCAGCTGTGACAAGGTGTCAAGTGTCAGCTTCTAGGGCTCCTAAGAATGCTCAGTGGGCGGTGGAGCCACCGCCACAGGTTTGGCCTTTTAATGTACTCTTAACTATTGTCACAGGTCACTGGTGCACTGAACAAGGTTTACAATTACTTTCCCCATCATTTTAAATTATTCTCAACAGAAGAGTCAGAGCACCTCTCCAGCCAGACCGTTCCTGGCGAAGATGTGGCTGTTAAAGTTACCGATGTCCTGAACTGAAGACAAAGAACTGATTTCCTGAGGGGGTAGATGTGTTTTAGACAAGGAAGCTGTATGGGTTAGTAAGTCTAGTAAGGACGCAAAAGCCATGTTACATAGTTCAGCAGAAGAAATTGGTTATACAGAGTGGGGGGACTGGGAGGCAGATGCAGCATCTGGATAACCCAGAAGTAGTTGCAGAAAGCTATTACCTTTCCTAGGGCTGGGCAATTAGAAGAAGGTTGGAGTTCCCAAACCTAGACACGTGGCGGATGGGTCCTGTGGAGCCGGTGCTCAAATCTCTGGGCCGGATCGCTGCTCCCATGCCACTTCTTCCTGGGAGGGGCCCAAGGAGGCTGGCTAGGGAGCAGTTCGAGAAGTTGGGGTCTGGAGCCACCTGCTTCTCCTGTGAGGAAACAGAGGAGAGCAGCGACCATTCAGCATCCTCTTTCCTGCCTGCCAGGAGCCCTCCAGCTCCCTGTTGTCAGAATGTGGGCAGAGCCCCACGCCCGCCATGGTCTAAGCAGGGTATGGAAATGCTGGTGGAGAGGGGAGCTGACTGCTCAGTGAACGGCAGGAGACTGGCCCCAAGCATGTGCAGTTTCACGAGCCTGCTTAGCGCAGCGGCCAGTGTTGTTCCTTGAGGAACCAGAGTGGCCAGTGTCCGGAGTGATGCTACTGCTGCCAACCATCTCTCAGAGCTTCACAGAGTGCCTTTCACTTATGTATTGTTAAGTGTTGTGAAGTGACAGCTCTTTCTTCCTTTTTCTTAGAATATAAAATATTACCAGGGCATCCAGGCAGCTGTGAGCCGGGTGAAAGACAGAGGACAGAAAGCCTTGGTTCTTGACATTGGCACCGGCACAGGACTCCTGTCAATGATGGCAGTCACAGCGGGTGCCGACTTCTGCTATGCTGTCGAGGTGAGCCACTCTTGGTTGTCATGTGTGGGAAGTCCAAGTCCCTCTGTCCCTTATACACTGCCCCTCAACTTGTGCACCAACAGCCGCAGGATGCTCACTCTGTACCCAGCACAGCTCTAGGTTCTGAGAGTATCATGTTGTATCAGACACAATTCCTTCCTTTAGAAACTTGTTTTCTCCACTGAAAATAGTGGTTCCCAGCTTTGGCTCCATGTCAGAATTGCTGAGGAGCTTTGAAAAATACTAATGCCTCCTTGATGGTGCAGGGGGTTAAGTCTCAGCGCTATGAAGTTATCGGCAGCCACTATAGCACAAGTTCAATCCCTGCCCAGGGAGCTGACCCACATGGCACAGCAGACCTCTCCTGTCTTTCCTGCTGCTCCCCTCAGCAGTGTATTTCAGTAGATCTGCCTGTTCTGCTCCCCACTCTGTCTCTGGTGAACCCTTTCACCCTCCCTGCGCCTCTGCCTTATACCCCAGTTCTTGTATGCATAAATACATAAATAAATCTTTTTAAAATAAGTAAATCTTTAAAAAAAAAAAAAACTAATGCTTAATCGACTATGTTTCTCCCCCCACCCTGCCCCCAGGATTTGGTTAAATTATTCTAGAGTGTGGCTTGGGTATTGGGATTTTTTTATGTGGGGCGTCCCCCAGCACACCCACTGCACAGCACAGCAGGGCATCTACTTTACGTTTCTCTGCAGAGCTACCCATCAGATTATGTTTACCGGTAATTTGGCAGTCTGTTATTTCTCTATTTTTTTTTTTTAAAAGATTTATTTATACAAGAACTGGGGTACAGGTCAGAGGTGCAGGAGGGTGATTGAATTCACCAGAGAGAGTGGGGAACATAACAGGCAGACGGACTGAGAACACTGCTGAGGGGAGCAGCGGGCGAGGCAGGAGAGGTCTGCCCATGCCAGGTGGGTTTCTCCCTGGCCGGCCGGGAATCAAACCAGCGCTGCAGAGGCTGCGGACACCTTCACAGTGCAGCGCTCAACCCGCTGCACCACCAGGGAAGACCCTGTTATTTCTCTAAATAAAGCATATGTTTTATTTATTTTTTTTTTATTAATTTTTTTTTTCTTTTTATAGAGGCATGTTTTATTTATTTATTTGTTTGTTTGTTTGTTCGTTCGTTTATACATGCACTGGGCACAGTCAGAAGCACGGGAGGGTGAGAGAATTCACCAGAGCCAGAGCAGGGAGCAGAACAGGCAGAAGGACCGAAGTACACTGCTGAGGGGAGCAGCGGGCCGCAGGAGGGGTCTGCGCGCCATGTGGGACCCTCCTCCGGTGGCCGGGGAGCAGCCGGGGATCGAACCGGCGCTGCAGAGGCCGCGGGCAGCTTCGCAACCCAGTGCTCAACCGCTGCGCCACCGGGGAGGCCCCAATAAAGCATATGTTTTAAACATATGTTTTTCTGATACTGTAAATAATACGTCATTATAGGAATTTGATAAATGTAAAACAGAAATAGTATGTTTACTCAAAGTTAACCATTGTTAAAATTTTGGTGTGTGCTCTCTCAAGGTTACAGGGAGCGAAGGGTATATTCTAACACATTTCTGGGAGAAATTTGGTTGTTAAGGTGACGGGGGTACAAATAACAAAGTCCCCAAATCACAGTGGCTTAAACAAGGTAGAAATTTTTTGCTCTTTCACATGAAGACTGAGAGCATTCCAGGCTATCCTACCCCGACTCATTTTACCTTCCCAACCACCACCCCTTCAGTGTGGCCCTCATGCTCATGGTCTGGAAAGTGGGCATTTTAGGCTGAGGGAATACTGTGTTGTGTTTGGGGAACATTGTCATCCACTGTTTTGGCAGAGGGTATCATAGAAGCCCAGATTGTGGAACTCCTGAGTCCACAGTAAGGAACTGTATCTTGAAAGTTACAGGTTTTCTTTTTCTTTTTAAAGATTTATTTGTTTTCATACAAGAGCTGGGGTACAGGCCAGAGGCACGGGAGGGTGAGAGGATTCACCAGAGACAGAGCGGGGAGCAGAACAGGCAGAAGGTCCGAAGACACTGCAGAGGACTGCTATGCCATGTGGGAATCTCCCTGGCTGGCTGGGAATCGAACCTGTGCTGCAGAGGCTGTGGACAGCTTCACAGCTGCGCCACCGGGGAAGCCCCAGTACAGGTTTTCTTAACCTAATGAGACTATTGGGCTTTAGGTCTCTGAAAGTTTTGAGAGGTGTTGGGGGGTAGGGGAGGAGGGGAGGGGGTGGGGGCGGGCTCTGGTGTGGGGGCGGACAGTGATGCCATTGACTAGTAAGCTAAAAACTGGTCAACAGGATGCTTACTTTGTGGGAGAGAAAATGCATTTCATGTTGACCATGTTAAGTATGAGAGAGGAGGTCCTGGGGCAGGAGCTGGTATGTGTGTACACTGCTAATTAAAAATATAGGGTGAGAACATGTTTTTTTGGCAGAATTGGCAGGACTCTGCCCTTGGATTTTTCCATATTCCTGTCTTAGCTGAATTCTAGTTTGCTTCTGCTGCGCTGGCCTTTGGCTCTCAGTACTTCTTCCATTTGGCTCTTTGCATCTTACAGTGGCCTCCCACTTTTTACTTCAGTGACCACCTCTTTGAATCACTGGCATTGTCCATGGATTGCTTGACTTTCAGTTCTCCCTGAGCTGCAAAACAACAGCAAAGACAGGTTCGGAAGAATAAGTATAGAGAGATGCCGCTGGCCCTAGAGGTGGAAGTTGGCCCTCAAGAGAGTGGCGCGTGCACGTGGATTGGGATTCACTGCGATGCGACAAGTGATATTGGCCGCGTGGGAGATTGAGGGGAATAGAGGGAGAAGAGCAAACCTTGGAACATTTAGGTGCCGAGGGATAATGAGTCAAATTCAAACACAAAGAGAACCTAGAAGGCAGAGTTGGAAACCAGCAAGGGCAAACTGCGTGGAATTTGTGAGAAAGAGGGAGTGTCAGCAGGGGTAGGTATTACAGAGCAGCACTGTGCAATAGAACTTTCCAAGATGATGAAAGTTTCCTGTAGTAGTGCTGTCCAGTGAGGTGGTCCCTAGCCACGTGGCCGCCCAGCACTTGAAATGTAACTGGTAGCATGGAGGAACTGAATTTTTAACTTTATTCCACTTTAATCAATTTGTATTTATATAGCTACATGGGGCTACTGTGTTGGAGAGTTGAGCAGGAGGAGAAAGCTGTTGGGTCATTGGTGACCTTTAGGCGATATTACAGGAGAGAGTAGAGTTGAGGAGTGGAGGAATACAACAAATTACAGACAAAGACTGTAGACTTCTAGTACCTTTGAAAGGAAAGGGGTATTTGGCCAAGGTTACTTGTGACCATGGTTTCTGTAGCACGTGCCTGAAAACCCTCCCAGATGGCTTGGAGAAGGATGTTGTCAGGAAATCCAGAGTCTTGTTGGCTTCAGGGTTAGTTCATTCAGAAGGTAAGAATGTGGATGAGACCCCAGATCTCTCTGTTCCTCACCTGTCCTCTTCCTGAGGCTGGCACCGTTACTGGTGCTGAGGGCTTGTTGCATTGGCAACACCACACTGATGCAGAAAGTGATACAGGAGGCGTGGAGAAGGCCCCACAATGCAGGATGCTGTGGAAGAGCAAGATCCTGGCCTTTTTATTTCTAAAATAATCATGCAGTGTCAGTTGTGAGGGGAAGGAGGGAAAAAGGAAAAGGGGAAGGGTGAGACAAGGAAATGAGCTGTTACCTGTAGTGTCCGGGATTGTGAGTCTGCCTTCCAGGCTCTTCTCATCTCCTTTTTTTTTTTTTTTAAAGATTTATTTATTTATGCATAGAAGAGCTGGGATGCAGGCCAGAGATTGGGGGGCAGGGGCGGGTGAGAGGATTCACCAGAGACAGAGTGGGGAGCAGAACAGACAGATGACTGAAATACACTGCTGAGGGGAGCCGTGGGGAGACAGGAGAGGTCTGCTGCGCCATGTGGGTCACCTCCCTGGCCGGGGATTGAACTTGTGCTACAGTGGCTACGGACAGCTTCATAGAGCTGAGTATTAACCCCTTATGCCACCAGGGAGGCCCAGCTTCTCATCTCTTTGATGACTTGGTATTGTAATTGAGATCAAGCCCTAGATCCCCAGCCAGGGTTTCAATTTTATCAACAAAGTATTCAGCTTCTGGGGTTCCTTGTTATACATCAGTGTCCACTCCCGTGTCCCCCCCCCCCCATCTCCCGACTGTTGCCCTGCGTGGCATTCCCCACCCTTTCCGGTCATACCTCGTGATGTATAGCCTTCCCAGAGTGATCAAGCTTTCTGCTCTTGATTGATTTGAAAGGCATCTTGCAGGGTTGGGCTCCTATAACTGATTGACCGGGCAATTCTGATCTTGCTTAGGAATACAGAACTGTAGGTAACTAAATTGTGGCCCAATAGGCCACTGAGGACTAGCAGACCCACAAGGGCCAGTTCAGGCTGTGTGTCTGATAGAAAAGCATTGTCCTGGTTTCCTTCCTTCCTCTTTTTTAACAGCAAGAACAACTTTGTCAGGAATTGCTGGCACACCTCTCTGTGGGTATTATTGGCCAAAATAAGATTAAATCCCAATTAATTGAACTTGTCCCTGGTTAGAGAGATTCAGTTACTCTGAGACCAGACAGATGTACCACTCAAGAAAAGGTGGATTCCCCAAACTGATTTCAAGGGCTGAGGAGGACACAGAATGATGCTGGCAAGTCAGCTTTAGTGTCCATTCCTGACAGAGGTTCGGGTGAGATTTTGAACTCCTGGGTGGCTGAGGAGAAGCAGCCTGTGACGCTCAGAGCCTAAAGTCAGGAGAGGAGATGAGTGACCAGCAAGAGGCAAGAGCACTGAAGGGTGGTGTAAGCACGGGATATTCTGAGGCAGAGGCCAGTATGGGTGAGAACTGAGACATGAGACCCTCCAGGTACATCTTATAATGTCAAGCCAGATCCTAGAAGTCACTTGAAACTGATTATGAAGATTTTTTTTTCCTTGCTAAGCACAGACATATTCTTTACAGAACAAAACATTTCCCCCTTGATTATAGTAGAAGAAACACGTGTTCATGGGAATTCCTAGCTGCAAGTTAAACTCAGCAGAATCTTATCCCTTTGTGTTCATTTTCATGACACATGTTTGGAGAATAAAATATTTAAGTTACTCAGATGAAGTCTTGTTTATTTTAAATCGGCCCCCCCCAAAATTTTTGCCTACATCTTGAATTGTAACAAAGGGACATTTTGTGTATTTAGGAGGGAATCCAGAAGTGAAAGCCTCTTTTACTTCACATCTTAGGAAAGGAATCAGGGACCATCTTGCTAATCTTGGGTATTAAGATGTTATTTAATTTATCACTTATTTTTTCCTTGGGTTTGGCTCTAATTTCTAGGTTTTCAAGCCTATGGCTGATGCTGCTGTGAAGATTGTGGAGAAAAATGGCTTCAGTGATAAGATTAAGGTTATCAACAAGCATTCCACTGAAGTGACTGTCGGGCCAGGTAAGATGAACACATATTTTACTCTTACAGGAGGGATCACTTATTCCAGTTGTCTGGGATAAACATGCTAGGCTGACTGCCTAGAAATAGTGCCTGTCCACGGGGTGGTCTGAAGATAAACACTTTGCATCTCTACTAGTTAACACAAAGCAGCAGTGGGCAAACAAGAGCTAATCAAGTGCATTTGGGGTGACACAAATGTAATTTCCTTTTTCTTCAAGCAATTAGAAGTACTGTGGCTCAACTCTCTCAGTTTCAAGTTTCATCAAACAGGAGTGAAACTGGTTAGAGAGCAGGAAGAGACTTGCTTAGCCCTGACGTCCTGTTTCAGCATCCCACATGAGAGAGTTGCCTGCATAGCACAGGCTCCAGGTTGCCAGAATATTTTGTAAAATCTGGGAAGTCGAATGAGACTTCTGAAATTTTACATGCCTCTGATGCTTGGCTAGCACAGTGGAAAGAAGTGCAAAAGAAGCTTCCGGGATAAGGTAATGATATATCACTGCAGTTTTTAAAAAATACAGTAATTTAGAATTGAAGTATCTGCGCTTAAAGACAGCATTTTTCTCCAATTAAAACAATTTTTATTTTTAATGGGCCTCCCTGGTGGCTTAGGGGTTAAGTCTCAGCACTACAACCCTGACAGCCTGAGTTCAACCCCCATCCAGGGAGCTAATCCACATATACCACAGCAGACCTCTCCTGTCCCTCCCACTGCTTCCCTTAGCAGTATGTTTCAGTTAATCCACCTGTTCTGCTCCTTACTCTGTCTCCGGGAAGTGCTTTCACCCTCTGCACCTCTGGACTACACCCCAGATCTTCTATGCAAAAATAAATAAATAGTCTTTTAATTAATGGAGAATCTCCAGCATTTACAAAGAAGAGACTACTATGCTTTATTTTTAAAACATAACACACATACAAAAGAACACTCAAATAATTATCCCATTTTTAATCAACATTTTGAGGTATAATTTACATAAAA
The DNA here is from genome assembly GCF_014898055.3 of Talpa occidentalis. Classification (NCBI taxonomy): domain Eukaryota; kingdom Metazoa; phylum Chordata; class Mammalia; order Eulipotyphla; family Talpidae; genus Talpa; species Talpa occidentalis. The sequence continues at coordinate 7,201,393 of NW_023601754.1, forward strand.
TCAATGCACCTATTTTAAGAGTATAGTTTGATGGGTTGGTAAATGTAAACTCACAGCCACCATGGCAAGCAAGACAGTAGATTATCTGTATCATGCCCAAAGAGATTCCTCAGGACCCTTTAGATTGCCCCCCCCACCCTCCAGCATATCCCTGGGTCTGGGCACCCACTGATCTAATTTCTTCAATATAGATTAGATTTGCCCATTCTAGAATTTTGAGTAGGTGAAATCATGCAGTGTGCTTCTCTGTGCCTACTTCCTTCTCTATAACATGGTGCTTTTGAGATTCATCCGCATTGTCTATGTATTAAAGTTCATTCTCTTCTGTTGCTGTCAGCGCTCTGTGTGCTTATACCAGAAGGTGTTTATCGCTTCACCTGTTGGTGGAAGGATGCAAGTTGTTTCTCAATAGGCCTTTAGGTTCACTGATACTTTTCTTTTTAATGAAGATTTATTTTATTTATACAAGAGTGGGGGTACAGGCTAGATGAGCGGGAGGGTGAGAGGAGTCACCAGAGACAGAGCAGGGAATAGAACAGGCAGACTGACGAAATAGAACAGGCAGGCTGCTGAGGGGAGCAGCGGGTGAGACAGGAGAGGTCTGCAGGCCATGTGGGTTGCTCCGAGGCCGGCAGGGATCGAACCAGCACTGCAGGGGCTGCGGACAGCTTCACAATGCTGTGCTCAACCGCCTGCGCCACCAGGGAGGCCCCTCTTTTTTTTTTTTTTTAAAGATTTATTTATTTATTTATACAAGCACTGGGTATAGTCAGAAGCGTGGGAGGGTGAGAGAATTCACCAGAGCCAGAGCGGGGAGCAGAGCAGGCAGAAGGACCAAAGTACACTGCTGAGGGGAGCAGCGGGCGGCAGGAGAGGTCTGGGCGCCATGTGGGACCCTCCTCCGGTGCCCAGGAGCAGCCGGGGATTGAACTGGCGCTGCAGAGGCTGCAGGCAGCTTCGGAACCAAGCGCTCAATCGCTGCGCCACCAGGGAGGTCCCCTCTTTTTTTTTTTAAAAGATTTATTTTATTTATGCATACAAGAGTTGGGGTACAGGCCAGAGGCGTGCGGGGTGAGAGGATACACCAGAGACAGAGCAGGGAACAGAACAGGCAGATCAACCGAAGTATACTGCTGAGGGGAGCAGCGGGCGAGTCAGGAGAGGTCTGCTGCACCATGTGGGTTGCTCCCTGGCCGGCCATGGGGATTGAACTTGTGATGCAGAGGCTGTGGATTGCTTCATAATAAGGTGCTTAACCCCTTGGGCCACCAGGGAGGCCCTGATACTTTTCTTTTGATCTTCTGTGTGTCTGATCTGCTGTGAAGCATATCTAGTGAACTTTTTGTTTGTAATACTATGTTTCTAAATGTTCCATTCAGTTCTTTTTTAGAACTTCCATTTTTCTCATTATATGTTCATGTGTTTCTTTGACTACTTAACATATTTGTATTAGCAGTTCCGACATTCAACATTCCTACCTCCTGCTTCCACCATCTCTGTTTTTTCTGTTTGTTCCATTGACTGATTTTTATTCTGGTACTGGGTCACATTTTCCTTCTTTGCATGTTTAGTAATTTTTTTTTAAGATATATTTTATTTTTTTAGGCATATAAGAACTGGGGTCTAGGTCAGAGGTGTGAGGAGTGGGAAGATTCATCAGAGACAGTGGGGAGCAGAACAGGCAGATCCACTGAGATACACTGCTGAGGGGAGCAGCGGGCAGGACAGGAGAGGTCTGTGCCATGTGGGTCAGCACCCTGGCTGGGATCGAACTCATGATGCAGTAGCTGGCGATAGCTTGATAGCGCTGAGACTAAACCCCTGTGTCACCAGGGAGGCCCTGCATGTCTAGTAATTTTTATTTGGATGTTGTAGATATTGGGCATTTTTTATTGGTGAGTGCTAGATTTTGTTGTCTGTCTAAGAACTTTGTTTGGCACACAGTTGAATTCCTTGCAGATGAATTTGATCCTTTCAAAGTCTTGCTTTTGAGCTTTGTTGAGCACGGTTAGAGTAGCTTTAAGTCATGGTTTCTCAACACTGGCTCTGTTGACACTTTACATCTGATAATTGCTTGTTGTTGGGAGCAGTCCTGTGTATTATAGATTTAGCAGAAACCACCCCCCCATTTCTAACCAGTAAAAGCCTGTAGCACCTCCAAATCCAACCCCCCCCAAAAGTTTATGTCAACAAAAAATGTCACCAGGGAGATAGGGAGATGGGGGTTGGGGCACATCACCCGAGAACCCCTGCTCTAAGGCTGCTTTATCCTTTCTGCTAAAGTCTGACCTTTCTGGGCCTTCTGCTAAGTGCCTGGGTACTGTCTAAGCAGCACTGGAATATTTCCCAGTCTTCCATGAGCTCTAGAAATTGTTCAGGTTACAGTTACGTGACCTTCTACAGTCTTACCCTGTGTGAAAGTATATTCAGCCAGACTTAAGGGAGCACTGTGCAGATTTCTGAAGCCCCTTTTCTGTGTAACTGACTTCCTCGTTCTTTCTCCTGCAAATCCCAGCCCCCTCACCTTCCCTCAACTCCAGTTGCTTTGTCCTGAACTCAGCTGTGCTTTGTGGGACTTCTCACTACTCCCTCGGTCTGGATTGTACCTGCTGGCTGAAGGCCAGAGCAGAGTAAGGGTCACTGTTGTGTTTCCCTTCTTGGGGAGCAAACTGCATGGCCTTTTGTTCAAAATCTGAAAAATACTATTTCATATGTTTTGTCCAGTTGTCTAGTTGATTACAGTTGATCCCAGCTATTTTGACCACAATGAAGATCAGTTCTTTTTGAAAGTTTGATCTGTCTTGACAGCACCGAGACCAACCCCCAGAGCAGCCGTTGCCATGTCGCTCTCCCTGTGACTATGCCTCCTCTCGGCTGCATGTTGCTCACACTCTCCTTGCATTAGGTAGGCCCCTTATGTGCTTAATACTTTCCTTTTGTAGCACTCATCACTGCAATAATTAAGCAATTATGTAATTCTGTATTTAATGTCTATATCCCCACACAGCTGAGGCATCCTGAGGTCATGGACTATGTGGTGGTATTAAATTTTCCATTCCATTGCACAGGGCCTGACGCAGAAAAGAACACAGCGATATTTACTCAGTGGGTAGATTGTCAGCTTTGCTTGATTCTTAACCCTTTGTAAGTGGAACTTTGTTTCCATTCCTCTGATTTGTTGAGCCATTTCCTCATTGTCAAGGCTAATGGTCTTCCCTCTGCTTTTTGTCTCAAGCACTGCAGTTTTGATACTTGTGCCATTCAGTTCTTCATTCATCATGACTGGGAGATGTCACTTCCCAGGCCTCAGTGACATCTCCCAGTCATGATTCTCCTTTGCAGCTTTCTTTTCTGAAATGTGTTTTCCAAGGTGCTGTTCTCAGCCCATTTTGAAAATGCCATCGCAGTTTGTTACCTATTCCCAGAGGTGGACTATATGAGGCCTGTGGCGCCACTGACTCAGGGAACAGTATTTGTAAAGACTTAGGATGTACTTCGGGTAACTGCCCCTCTTCAGGCTCCTACTGTACTCTGCACCTTTCACATTAGCACTCATAGGCTCCCCTGAAGTGTTTGTTGAAATTCACTGGATCATAAAGTTTAATTTATTTGAAGCAAAATTGGACAATAAATCATTCTGAATTACATAATTGGCTTAAAAAGTATTCAGGGGGTAGAATTGGCAGGGCTTGGTGATTGATTGGATGCAGAGTGACAGAGAAGGAGGCATCAAGAATTCAGCTAATGTTTGCTGACTGTTACTGGGTGCTGGCCATTGCATTAGGCACTGAGGTACATGGTGAACAGACCGGTTAGGGTCCCTGCTCTCCTGGAGCTAGGAAATAATGTCCAAGTTTTTGGACTGAGTGACTGGTGATGCCATTCACTTAGGCAGAAACATCAGAGGGAGAAGCAGATAGGGTGTGTTTGGTTCAGTTTGGGACAATGTTTTGGTGTTTTTTTTTTTTTTAAGATTTTATTTATATACATAAGAAATGAGGTATAGGCCAGCGGTGTTGGGGGTGAAAGGGTTCACCAGAGACAGAGCATAACAGACGGATCTGCTGAAATACACTGCTGAGAGGAGCAGCTGGGGAGATAGGCGAGGTCTGCTACATCATGTGGGTCACCTCCCTGGCCGGAGATCGAACTCATGCTGCAGTGGCTGGCGATAGCTTGATAGCACTGTCTTTAACTGCTGTGCCACCAGGGTGGCCCTCAGTTTGGGACTCAACTGAGATTTGACATGACATCAGAGAAGATGGGCAGTGCCACTTGGGAGGGAAGTCTCTGTGCCAGGAGACAGAAGTTTCTTCTCAGACTTCTTTTTCTTTATACCGCCATTGAGCACAACCGTACCTCATAGGAGTTGTGTACAGCCCTACCTTTCCTGTCCTAACCACCACATGAGGTAGAGCTCATTTCCTACCCCCATTTTGCAGTGGGTGGGTTAGAAAGCAGGATCCAGAACTAGGTCTCTGCCTCTAGGTTCAAGCTCCCTCTACTTCAGCCTCCTGTGAACCACTTCATTACTTCTCTTGCAAGAGACTCATGTTCTGTGTAGGAAAGATGAGTGGGCTTTGTCAAATGGTAATTCACAAGCCATTAGGAGTGTTTTCGTTTGTTCTCGGTGATGAATAGCCCCTTCCAAAATAATTTTGTCTTAGCTCATTAAAGGTTATAATTGTAGGGGTAACCATTATATTACAGAGGTTTAGAAAACAGAGTTAACAAAAGATCCTCCATAATCCTACTATCCTGAAACAATTGTTATTTAGGGAATTCTTGGGTAACAAGAAACTAGCTTAATTAAGGAAGATTTAATATAAAGAATAGGGATTCTGAATCATGGATCTCAGTGGTATTATTGGGTGTCAGGGGAATCAGCTGAACTCATGGTAACTAGAAGGTCGTCAGTCTCTCTCTCTTGCTTTTGTTTTTTCTCTCTGCAACCTAGAAATACCTGAAGTATCAGCTTTCAGTTTTTGCTTTTCAAATATTTTTTGCTAATTTAATAGTCAAGTTTGTAGATTTGTTTCTCTCCAGTTGCTAATAAGAATGAAAAACTTCCCATGTGTTTGATATCTTTTCTATTTTGAACTATTTGTATTTTTGTCTGGTTTCTTTTTTTGGGTACTTACAGTTTTCTTAAGACTTTTACACATCCCTTGTAGTACTGCACAGACAGAAAAACTGAAAGGGAAGTATAGCAGGTCTCAGTCCCTCAATAAACCAAGTTTTACCAATTGTTAGCGTCTGTAGCCACCAGTTGTTTGATATACATATGTAAACGGATCTTTGGCTCAACCATTGCAGTCATTGCAGGCATCATGACCCTTCTTAATATTGTAGCATATGTGTGTGCTTCCAATAGCCTATTATCTCTCTCCTCCCCCCATAATACTTGCTGTAAATATCTTTTCTAATCTGTGCTTGCTTCTTCATGTTTCCTTGTGTTTCTCAGATGGTGACATGCCATGCCGTGCCAATATCCTCATCACGGAGCTGTTTGACACGGAGCTAATTGGGGAGGGGGCGCTGCCCTCCTATGAGCACGCTCACAGGCATCTCGTGCAGGTAGGGGCCCGGCTGGCTACACAGCTCTAGCTAGTACACCTTGCTGAATGCTACCCAAGCGCCCAGTACTTCTCCACATACCCTGTGACACCCCGTTCCTGTAAGACTGGTTTCCTCAAGTTAGGATATTTGCCAAACCTTGGTAGAGTTGAAAGGCAAGAAACTGTCTTCAAATTCAATTGGCTGCAACAAATATTCTTCCTGGGTAAAATGTTCTGGCATCCAGGAAGAGGTATAAGACAACCTTCTTCCCTCTAACCCATAATGGACAGTGATGATGACTCCTGCATGGACTGAATGAAGAGGCTGACAGAAGCAACACTGCTATTTGGTCTGGGACTGACAGAAGAGGTCACAGGTCAGAAAGGAGATGCGAACACGTGTGGAAAGGGTAGAATTTGCAAACACCCTACACTCCGAGGAGAGGGAGAGGTAGAGGTGTCCCAGATAGAGGACTTGTTGGTACGTCAGTGAGAAAACCAGCCTGGGGGCCCTGTGAGCTAAAGGCAGAGGCTGGGGTAGAAGGTCAAAGGCCTTACATGCCAGATCATTCTAGCTATAGGAGATTAGATAGTGACCTTTTTTTTTTTTTTTTTTTTTTTTGTGGGACCCTCGCCAGCGGCTGGGGAACAAACTGGCACTGCAGAGGCTGCGGGCAGCCCTGCAGCCTAGCGCTCAACCGCTGCGCCAGCAGGGGAGGTCCTGGATAGTGACAATCTGGCAAACTTTTTGAAAATGGAGAGACATACTGAAGGCTTGTCTTTCTTTTTTTTGTCTTGGAAGCATTGGCCTTGCTTTTTTTATGGGCATAAGCTGGAGGTAGAGACCCAGAGGCTGAGGCGAACTGGGAAGGTGTGAATGCTACTTCTGCTGGCACCAGCCTGGTGGACACCATCCATCTGAGTCTGCAGTTGGCCCAGCCCAGGACCTTCTCCGGGGGCTTTCATGTCCCCAGAATGAGGAGGGGAGTTCCTTCTAGGGTATTCAGAGCCAGAGTCCACCCCACCTTACTTACATGGGCAGTGTGCAGTGGTGATAGCCCTGCAGGTCCCCCACTGGGAGGTGTCTCATTGTCTCTGGGATGTAAAATCCTTTTCTAATCAATCAGTAATAAGAATTAATGTTTCACTGTGTTGAAACCACCAACTAGACAAATCCCTGGAATAGAGAATGTTTGGAATCATGTTAAACATATATAAATACATAAATTATTTTATTAAAAAAATAAGCAGATAGATTAAAACTCTCATACAAATAAAGAAGAAACATATTTAAAAATTTTAAAAAATAGAATCATGTTCATTGTGTCCCAATTTGTCTTTCTCTAATTCTTCTTATGAAAGTGCGCAGGCAGCCATTTCCTCTTCTTGCTGGCCTGTAGCAGTCTGGGTCCATTGTCCACTCTAATCACTATCGCCACCTGCCCACTCTGTACCTGAGCTTACAGGGATTGCAGCTGTACACAAAGACTACCAGTGCCCTGTCCCTCTTCCTGCTGTGCTGGAGGTCATGGAACCAGGATGGTGGTGTGTCCGACAAATAGTCCGTATGGTATTGAAGTAACCCAGGCAGTGATCTCAGAAGACACAGTTCTTGAGCATTTTTATTGTGCCAGGCCCTTTTTGGGGGCACTAAGATTTTGAAGGTGAGTTCTTGGGGAGACAAGGTAGGTAGGCAGGTCCTTGTAGTACAGTTTGAGGTACTCTGTGAGGATGGTAAGTGGGGTAAGAGCCTACCTGCTCTGGTAGGGGGCAGAGAGGAGTCATGGGAGATGAAGCTTGAGCTGAGTCAGTCTTGAAGAGTCATCAGGTATTGCCCTGGCACTGGGGGGTATTTGCAGCACAGGGGACCACACGCACAGAGACATGAAGTATTGCTGGTGTGGGGATGCCCAGACCTTGAGGGCTGATCAGATTTTGCATAATGTTGGAGGAGCAGGAGGTGGTGTTAATGTTAAGCCTAGATTACTGGGCAGGTCTAGACCGAGAAAGACTGCGTGTTCCAGAAGGCAAGTGGGGTCACAGAAGTGTTTTAACCAGAGGATTGATGTCTTGTTTATGCAGGAAGGCATGTGCAGAGCATTTGGAACAAGAATAGAGGCGGGAAGACTGTTTAAAGGATATATAGAGTCATCTAGGCGCTGGCAGAGGTGAGCTGTCACCAAGGCCATAGGATAGGTCTGGACCCAGGGAGGAGGAGGTAATCAAGGAGTCGATGCTCACTTAGATTGAGAATGATGCCAGGGTTTGCAGCGTGGGCAGCTGGACTGGATGTGGATCCCTGGAATGGGAGTGGAGGAGGAGGACCAAACCTGAGGAGGCAAGGGAAGGGCTGAAGGTGATTTACTGGTTTAGAGGTGACCTGTCTGAGTGCGAGGGAAGTGGAGAGGACTAAGAGGCCTTTAGATGATGATATTTGCTAAGTGAAGATGGAGAGGTTGAGGACACTCAGGAGATTATGTGGAGGGAGGAAATAGGCTATCCAGACCAGATCTCTGAGGAATTCCCACTTTGAGGATGGACAGAGGAAGCATTACCTGTGAGGGAAACAGCAGGGAGAGCAGCGCTTCTCAGCCAGGGCCATGTCTGGGGACATTATTTATGTTACAACTGAGAAGGAATATGCTACTGTCATCTGTGGATGGAGGCCTGGGATGTTGCTAAACATGCTATGATGCACAGAACCTCCCCGCCTCCCATGACAAAGGCTTATCTGGCCAAAGAGGTCACTTGTACTGCCGTAGAGAGACCCTCTGCTTGTCATGCAGTACTAGCTGTCACCTGCCTCACAGCTGGGCCCCTAGTACCTGGAGTATAGAGGGTGTTAGATGAGTGAATGAGATAGGAGTAAAACTGGACAAGGGACTGCAGCCAAAGCCAAGTGGGAAGATGCTTATTGGCAGTGCCAGGTGAAGCCAGAAGGTCAGGTCAGTTGGGCTGTGTGATAAGAAGGTTCTGGTGTCTGGGCAAGACACCAGATTGCTATATTGAAAGGATCTCTGAGCCTGTGCCAGGATGATCACATTAGCAGTAAGACTTGGACTTTTTCTTCAAAGTTAGTGTGGGAGTTAATCAGCATGATGACAATTAAGGCTTATTTTTGAAGTATTTAGTGTCAGGTAGCTGGGAACTTACCTGACATAAATCATTTTAGGCAGAAGCATGCATTCTTTTTGAAATCCGGTTTCTTTTTTGCTTTTCCAAGGGTATCAGGCTGAACAGTTTGCTATCCAAAAGCTGATAAAATGTTAGCTGTTACCGAGCCAGCCTGACACTAAAGAATGCACTTCTTCTTTTCTCTTGCCCCTTTTTATTGAGGTAACATGAGGTTTCTGGTGTACATTTTCTTACCTCAGCACCTGTATTTCTATGCCATGCTCAAGCCCAGACATCCAGTGGGCACCCCACTCAGCTGTCCAGTCTCCACCACCACCAGCCAGTCAGCTCTCTCTGCCTTCTCCCTTCCCCTTCCTTCCCTTCTGGTAACCTCCTTGTTGTCAAGTCTGTGGATTTGGTTTGGTTTTGTTCGCTTAATTGCTTTTATTTTATATTCCCCAAATGAGTGGAATCACATAGTGTGTGTTTTTCTCTTTCTGATTTATTTCAACTTAGTGTAACCCCTCAAGGTCCATACATGTTGTCACAAATGGCAAGATTTTTTTTTGTGTGTGTGGCTGAGTAGTACTCTGTTGAGGAATATACCTCTTTCGGTCAGTGGGTATTATGGTGGGCCAACATACCCTGTTTTTTTTTTTTTTTTTTTACTATAACCTAGGAAAATTGTGAGGCGGTGCCTCACAGAGCAACCATCTATGCGCAGCTAGTGGAGTCAAGAAAGATGTGGTCGTGGAACAAGCTGTTTCCCATCCACGTTCAGACCAGCTGTGGAGAGCAGGTCATCGTCCCCCCGCTGGAGCTGGAGAGGTGCCCCGGCGCACCCTCTGTCTATGACATTCAGCTGAACCAGGTGTCGCCCACTGACTTCACTGCCCTCAGTGACGTGCTGCCTATGTTCAGGTACCGAGGAGCTATGCCAGGTGACGGCGCTTTGAGAAATTTGGTGGAATTCGGGTCTTTGGACGTTCTTTTTTGAGTGGGAAGGAGACCTAGGCCATGTCACCTGCCTCTGAAGGAAGGAGTCCATTGCAGCCAAATCTCATAAACTTTCACCATAAAAGCTTAAAAATGGAATATGTGAGCTTAAAAAATATTTAAGTTCCTAAATGTTCTTCCACAGCGTGGACTTCAGCAAGCAAGTCAGTAGCTCGGCAGCCTGCCACAGCAGGAAGTTTGAACCTCTGGCATCTGGCCGAGCGCAGGTGGTTCTCTCCTGGTGGGACATTGAGATGGACCCTGAGGGGAAGATCAAGTGCACGATGGCCCCCTTCTGGGCGCACTCAGACCCAGGGCAGCTCCAGGTAAGAGGCTGGAGCTGAGCACATTTTCATGCACATCCGGAAACTGGTCCATGTTCAGTTGTGGGAAAGCAGCGTGTTGAACGTTAGAGTCACAAGAGTTTGGAGACGGAAGGGGCTATGACAGAAGGGGCAGTATCGATGAAGAAGTTAAAGGGGACCAGACAAAAGCAGGGCTAGCTGTGATCAGATCGATTTCTCAGTGTGAGTTTATGGTTTGTACCAGGGGACTCAGCCTTAGGGGAGCTTTGGTGTGCTGGCTCCTTTATTCCCGCACAGCCGCTCTGAGGTCACCCCCCCCCCCAGCCCTGCGGAGCCTCGGGGACCTCAGATCAGCTTGGAGTAGACTACTATGACCTGTCTACAGCCTCATCTTCTGTGATCTCAAAATCTACCTCTTCAGCTCAATAGAAAATGGACAGAGGACATGAACTACAGAGAAGGAGATAGAACAACTCCTTAACATGGGAAAAGTTGTTCAGCCTTACTCATAAGAGAAATGCAAATTGAAACCACAAGAAGATACCAGTTTTCTCCTGTCAGTGAATATAGTTGGGAAAGTGTGGTAGCACAGTTGGGGCTGTGGCAATGAGCAGGAAAGTGAGCTGTCACGAGTGCAGCCTGCCACGCTGGGGAGTGATGCTCCTTACAGACATTCGGCTATGCAGTGATGTGTGTGCTGGGGTACTCGGGGCAGCCCAGATTTAATAAGAAAGAGTGGCACAACCCAGGGGCCCCAGCAGGGCCGTGGCTAACTGCCCACTGCCCTGTGTCCTAGCAGAGCATGAGCAACTCTCCATTCTTGATGGGGGAGCAGCCTGCAGAAGGTGAAGTGAAACAGAAATAGAGGTGCAGAACAGTACGCGGTGTGCCAACATTGGCATTATTACAAATAAGAATAGATGTGTTTATGACTATGTGTGTGGTGTGTGTGAGGATATCTTTGGAAGAACTCAGAAATTGAGGTTAGAGGTGGAAAGGAAGCTTATTTTTTACACTGTGACCCTTTTATATCTTTTGGATTTTCTTTCATGTGCATGTTTATCCACCTCTCAGCACACACACACAGAGGAAAAGGTGGGAAGACTACTTCAGGGCTGAGCAGTCAAGTCTGCCCTCTCCCTGGTGTCTTGGGCACCAGCGTCTGTGTGTTCTATCCTCTTACTGCTCACTGACTTTGTTTTGGTTGCTCACCTGCTGGATCTAGATACATGGGGGTGACTTCAGGAAGCCCTAGTAGCTCCCTGACTGGCTGCTTAGACTAAAGGGTCAGGCCTGCTGTGGGATTGCTGTCAGGGTCTGCTCCATGCTACCAGCCAGTCACTTGGCGGAGTCACACTGCCTGTGCACGCGAGCAGTGTGCCTGAGCTCGCCGCGTGCCCCTGTCCTCAGCAAGCTGAGAGAGAGAGAGAGAGTGTGTGTGTGTGTGTGTTGGGGAGGAGATCGGGCAGAAATCTCCCACAGCATTGAAACTGGTCCTGGGCTGCTTTGTTCTTCCCCAGGAGTGTGATGGTTGTAAAATTAGCATAAGAATATAATAAAAATGGTAATACTTTTCATTTGCATACCTTCAGAGTGCTCCCATGTGTATTTCTCCTTGAATCCTCATATAAGACACGCTGGGTAACCAGCTATGCAGCGCTGCGGCTCTGCTCAGCACTTGGAGCGGGGCTTGTGGCGGGCAGTGGTGGTGGGTGCTGGTGGCCAGGTCTCCTACCTGGGTCTTGTGTCCTTCCTTCCTCCCACAGTGGTGACTGTTAGGAATTTGAAGAGCTGCTAATGAATCTCCCTCATGACTTCACTAAACTGCTCTGGTTGCAAAATCTGTTCAGCGCATCCCACCTCGGACAGTGGGTCTTGTCATGTTAGCTTAAAATTGCGTGGGCAAACATGATAGGGAAGCCTGTTGGGAGCATGCCAGGTCAGGGAGGGCTTCTCACTCTCAGGACACTGCATAGGAGGGGATGAGAAGCATGTTTTAGAGGACTTATTTTTTCCTCCTTGTTACTGTTTATTTTTTCTAGAACATATTTGGATATGTTTTCTTTTTCTAGCTTTTGTGTTAAATAGACATCTTAGATACATGGGACTGTCATCCCCCTTCCTTTTAGTTAAATTCAAGACAGGGTGGGATGTGTTCCTCAGAAGTGGGACCAGGGCCTCCCCGGTGGCGCAGCGGTTGAGCGCTGGGTTGCGAAGCTGCCCGCGGCCTCGGCGGCGCCGGTTCGATCCCCGGCTGCTCCCCGGCCACCGGAGGAGGATCCCACATGGTGCGCAGATCTCTCCTGCCACCCACTGCTCCCCTCAGCAGTGTACTTCGATCCTTCTGCCTGCTCTGCTCCCCGCTCTGGCTCTGGTGAATTCTCTCACCCTCCCGCGCTTCTGACTGTACCCAGTGCATGTATAAACAAAACAAACAAACAAATATAATAAATTAATAAATAAAAAAACATGCCTCTAAAAAAAAAAAGAAGTGGGACCAGTGTCTTCTTCCTTTGCCTCCAAGCTCAGCAGTGCTCTTGGAGTCCCCCAAAGCCAGGTTCACCTTCCTGTCTAAGGAGGGCGGAGATTGAGCAGGCAGTTAGCTCACCAGAGTTGGGTCCAACATTTACTTTTTTAGAACAGTTCTTTCTTTTTTAAGAGAGGTTTAACATTATACGAGTAATAGCCCTGATATAAAATAAAACAAAATGAATCAAAAGTCTCGTGGTTCTTCCACCCAAAGTAACCTTCCTTTGGGCTCGGTACACATGCATGGGTTTTTGTTAGTGCTGCTTTTTTCTGCTTATTTGTTGTTGTTTTTTTTTTAATGCTGCACCATAGTCCTCATAGTCATCATTTTAAATGTCTTGAGTATATTCTGTATAAGGATTTATGAACCCATTTCTGAAAGTCTGGACATTTGGGTGTATTCCAGTTTTTGCTAGTGTAAATAGTTCTATGATATGAATATAATGTGAATATAACCTTTTTCCTTTTTTTCCCCCCAGGATACAATCTTGTATGTGGATTTACATTATCCAAAAGGGTCAGTGTAGCTTATTTAAGGTTGATTTGGATTATTGTAAACTGCATCACAATTTATTTTTATTCATTTAATTTAAAGATTTATTTATTTTTGCATAGAAGAACTGGGGTGTAGGCCAGAGGTGCGGTGAGTGAGAGGATTCACCAGAGACAGAGTGGGGAACAGAACAGGCAGACTGACTGAAATACACTGCTGAGGGGAGCAGCGGGGAGACAGGAGAGGTCTGCTGCACCATGTGGGTAGCTCCCTGGCCGGCCATGACAGCCCTGAGACTTAACCCCCAGGCACCAGGGAGGCCCAACTACTTCACAGTTTAGAGTATTTAGAGTATTCCAGTTCTTTCAAAATGATTGCATTTCAGAAGGAATAAACAAAAGAAAACCTTTCTAATATTTTCCCAACTTTGTATTTTGAAAACTTTTTTTTTTTTAAAGATTTATTTATTTATACAAGCACTGGGTACAGTCAGAAGCATGGGCGGGTGAGAGAATTCACCAGAGCCAGAGCAGGGAGCAGAGCAGGCAGAAGGACCGAAGTACACTGCTGAGGGGAGCAGCGGGCGGCAGGAGAGGTCTGCGCCATGTGGGACCCTCCTCCGGTGGCTGGGGAGCGGCCGGGGATCGAACTGGCGCTGCAGAGGCTGCGGGCAGCTTCGCAACCCAGCACTCAACCGCTGCGCCACCGGGGAGGCCCTGTATTTTGAAAACTTTTAATCCACAAACTGTGAAAATTAAAACTGGGATGTTCTTTATTTAAAATTGCCAATCATTAAAAAAAAATTTCCGGTCATTGGCATTGACCACATTTGCTTCCCCTCTTCCTCCTCTCTGTCCCCTTCCTTCTGTCTCGGTAGGAGACCTCACTTGTCCCCTCCTCTGAGTCCCTTTTGGAGACGCCTGCCCTTGGGCCACGCCGTGTCTTCCTAAAGCCAGTGTTCCAGCAAGCACTGGGGCCACTAGCCCCAGACTCGAATGTTTTTCCTTATTTCTTCGTCACAGTGGTCTTTGTAACCTACTCCATGGTCTCCCTGCAAACCGATTTTTGGCTTTGCTCTTGTTTAGTTTGGTGATGGTTGGTTCTCTATTTCAGTGGCGGGATCACTGGATGCAGTGTGTGTACTTCCTGCCAGAAGAGGAGTCAGTCGTCCAGGGCTCGGCCCTCTGCCTGCTGGCCCACCACGACGACTATTGCATCTGGTACAGCCTTCAGAGCACCAGGTGTGCCCCGAGCCTTTGACCTGTGACAATGAGCTGCTTATGGAGAACCCCCTTTTATGGACTCTGTAGGGGCACAGGTGGTCACATTTGTATCTGAACAGAATGAAATAAGAACAAAGGTTTGTGACTGGATGTCACTACCCGTGTATTCGGGAGAGGCTGCCCTGTTCTGGAGCTTCTGTTTGGAACAGGTGTATAGGGAGGTCTAGCAGGGGAGGGCTCGCACCCTAATGCGAATTCCAGAGCCGGTGCTTAGACTGTTACCCTGTGGAGGACAGGGAGTGCTTCTGGGACTCCTCGCAGTGTCACTGGGACAGGTGCTGGTGCCATACCCTTGTGCTCACTGGTAGCTAGCAGGTCTCGCTTATTGCCCTGTCTCCATTTTCTGGCCCAGCCCCCAAAAGAATGGGAAAGTCCCCTCAGTGCGCCCAGTGTGCGACTGCCAGGCTCACCTGCTCTGGAACCGGCCTCGGTTTGGAGAAATCAACGATCAGGACAGAACTGATCAATACGTCCAGGCCCTGAGAACCGTAAGTGTCCAGCCCCTTGGATAGTCGTGGACAAGAAGCAGTTTGTCCCATGTGCCCTAGCTCATTGCTCTCTTGGGATTTGCTAGTGTCCTGTGCTCCCTTGTCTGTGAGAGCCTGCAGTTGGCTCCTGGGTGGGCACTCAGGCAGAGAGCTGGGAGATTGCTTCTGGGCTTGGCCTCTGGGAGAGTCTTTGGCTGGGAAGCACCCCCTAGTCTCTGCCTTTGTCCTGCTAGATACTTTGCCGCTGTGGTCATCAGCAGTTCCTGTGAGTGATTCTAGTGCATTCAGCCACCTGTTCTTCCTTTTATCTGCTTCTGCCTTTCTAAAATTTTCTGAAATGTAAATCTGATTAAGTAACTCTCCTGCTAGAAATCTGCTCCCTGCTGCCTATAGTTGGGGTCTCTTGGCCTGGGGTCTTAGAGGGAGGGGGATCCCTTGGAGTCTTGTGCAGAAGTACATGTGCTACGTGCACGTGCTTGCCTTTGCGTGGAGGGAGGGACAGAGTGGAGGGAGATCCTGAGTTTCCCTTAGAGGGATCTATGAACCTTGCCTCTGGTAAGTCACTTGACAGGCCCACAGGTCTCCCTGCTGTGACAAGCCAGGGAAGAATCCTGGCCTTGTGAACTGGGAGGTGACCTCTGGCAAGTGGGGCAGGCCTTCAGCTGGGGCCTTCTAGGATGGCATGAGGAGGGTCTTTCCTGACAGTGGGCACTGAGGGGGGTGGTGAGTGAGATAGCTGTGTTGGAGTGTGGGCTTGGGAGGCAAGCATGACTAGTGTAGGGGCACTAGAGATGTAGTGAACAAGGGGTGGTAGGGGGTGGGTGAGGAGATCAGATTGATTGATCACAGAACCCAAGTTAGTGGGGTCAGGAGAAAAAGGACATTTTTCTCAGTTTGCCAACAAGGATTTCTTGACATACTGTTGGTAAACCTAAGCTAAGGTTGCTCTTTTCCTGCAGGTGCTGAAGCCAGACGGTGCCTGCCTGTGTGTCAGTGATGGCAGTCTGCTCGCCATGCTGGCCCATCACCTTGGGGCTGAACAGGTACTGGACATGATCGTCTGCCTGTTTCCTGGGAGCAGCTCTGGGGTCGGGGTGGTATCTTCTGGGTCACAGTTCTGGGAGTAAAGCTCCACAGCTGCTGTGCCTTTATGCTGTGCTCTTGGTCCGGCATAAAGCTTGCTGTGCGCTTTGGGGCTTATTGACTCCTTGTACAGCTGGACTCAGATAGTAGCTGTTGCCATTGGCTGCAGCTCTGCCTGTGACCCTGATGAGGGCCAGTGCAGAATGTGGCTGTTGTCCCAGTGGGTAATGAGCACAGGCCCAGGGGGAAATGAGATGACCTTTCTGCCATGAGATGATCTTTCCCCATTTTAATCTTTAATTTCTTTCTCTGTTAAGTGACTCTCCAGCTAATAGTATGTTATTCTCCTTAGGTGTTTATGGTAGAGAGTTCTGCAGCTTCTCATAGACTGATGAAAAAGGTAAGTGATAATTGTCAGTGGAATAATGAGGGGACCTATGGGCCTGCCTTCCTGAGCCTGGGATACTTTGAAGCAGCGTTGACAGCAGGGCAGCTGCTGCCAGTGGAAGCTCACATTGCTCCCGCACTGAGAACGGGCCCGGAGGTCCAGGGTTGTCGCTGAGTAGAAGCCAGTGTGTTCCCTCTGCCTTTTTTCACTGTGGCAGCAGAAGTTTAGGGTTTTCTCCTCATTTCACATAGAGCTGAAAAGTGAGTCTTTGCAGTGTTAGATTGAACTTATGGTTTGTTTCTGGGACACCAGTGCTCAGGGAGTCCCTGCTCATAGGCCACCCTCCCTGAAGGATAACCCACTCCACCAGAGCTACAAGCCTGTTACCAAGTCCTGCTCATGTGCTTGCAAGAGAAAATTTTGTTGCCAGTACATCACTTTGCTAGTGAGCTCTTCTAGATCACTATAGGATGTTCCTAGGCGGGAGAGTATCCACCAGACAGATAAAGGTGGTGGTGTAGAGCTATTTGGCCAGAAAACTGCAAGTGGATAAAGCAACTCTGAGATTTTGCTTGTTTGTTTTCTCTTTTAAGATCTTCAAGGCTAACCACTTGGAAGATAAAATTAATATAATAGAGAAGCGTCCTGAATTGCTAACATCCGCAGACTTGGAGGGTAAAAAAGTACGTATCAAGAGGCTCTGCATTGGCGCCAGACAGCTCAGCCCTGAAACCACCCGGGGTGGCCCCTTATGTAATTCACCAGCCACGGCCTTGCTGCTATGGAGGGTGCCGTGAGGCGCTGGCAGAGCTACCCGGGGAACAGCCGAATGCCTCATAACTCTGGCTGATCTCTGCTCCTTCACGTTCAGGCAGATACCTCTGTTGGGGTTCACAGCAGCAGGTCGTGTCCTCTCCCCTCCCCCACACCTTGCTCCCTCTGCAGGCGCTCTTCAGTCCCTAGCCTGTGCCTCAGAACTGTCCCTCTGGTGCTCCTTAGCAGCCACTTTGTAACTGAACATCATCTCCCAAGATCATCCCAGGGCTCTAACCACTCAGGGACCTCCTGCTCCTCAGCACACTTCTTGCAGTGTTTAAGAGACTGTTTTTCCCAGTCTTCCTCTTGTCTTTCTGGCTGCTGCTCCTCAGCACTTTGTGAGGCCTTTCTTTCCTTCCCCGGGCTAGGCATGTCACTCGGTGTGCTCTCTGGTCTTCCTCTGTGTCTCCTCTGTGGGTGATAATGTCCCATCCCGGGTAGCAATCTGTGACCATCAAGGCTGGGTCTGCAAATCTCTGCCCAGCTTCTATCTGGATGTCTTTCCTTGTGTGTCCAATAGGCCCTTCAAGCTGGAATCTATCATTTTCTTGCCAGTCTTTTTTTTTTTAAACAACTTTATTGTGATAGAATTGAAATACCATGACATTAGCCTGTTTCAAGTGTTCAATTTAATGATTTTTAGTAAGTCTATGGAGTTGGACAACTATCACACAATCTAGTTTTAGAGCGTTTCCATGACCAGCCTGCAGCCCCAGACAACCACTATTGTGGTTTCTCTCTCTCCATCAGTTTTTCTTTTCTGGACTCTTCTTAGTATTGAAATAACACAGTGTTTGGTCTTGTGTGTCGGCCTTCTTCACTGTGTGTGTCTTTCTTTGAGGGTGTTTGAGGGTCATCCGTGTTGTAGAATGTGCCAGTGTTTTGTTCCTTTTAGTGCTAAATCGTATTCCTTTGCCACAATTTTTGTCCTGTCACCTGGGTATGGACATTTGGATTGTTTCCAAGTTTTGACTATTTTTGAAAAATGCTATGTGAACGTTGGTGTCTGAACCTTTGTGAGGCAGTGGGTTTTTGGTTATCTCAGGTAGATGGCTGGGTTTAGAATTGCTGGGCTGTATGATAGTTTTGTTTAACTTAAGAAACTGCTCAACTCTTGTCTAAAGTGACACTGCCATTTATTTATTTATATTTTTAAAGATTTATTTATTTATTTATACAAGAACGGGGGTACAGGCCAGATGTGTGGGAGGGTGAGAAGATTCGCCAGAGCAGGGAACAGAACAGGCAGACTAAAGAATAAATACACTGCTGAGGGGAGCAGTGGGTGAGACAGGAGGGGTCTGCTCGTCATATGGGACCCTCGCCGGCTGGCTGGGATCAAACCTGCGCTGCAGAGGCTGCGGGCAGCTTCACAGCACTGCGCTTGATCAGCCAGGGGAGGCCCACCAGGGGAGGCCCAACTCTGACATTTGGATCCCCTTCAGTAATGCATGCAGACAGCCCTTGCAGTTAGTTATGACACATTTTAAAAATCCTTGTGTCATTGATGGACATTGGGTTGTTTCTGCTTTTTGACTACTATGATCCACTTTTGAACATTCATGTATAAATTGCTCATTTTCCCGCTCACTTTTGAGGATTGAAAAGATGCTTACATTCTGTAAGCCATTAATGGGATGCATCTGACTAGATTCCAGGCATGTTGGATAGAAGTGGCGAGAGCAGCATCCTTGCTTTGTGCTCTCCCCAGGGTGGGGAGGTGTGCTCAGAGCCCTGATGGAAGCTTTTAGTGGCCCCCTTGCCTTTTTGTGGCTCCCCTTGCCTCTTGAGTGCACCCCTCTAATGTCATCAGCTGCCTTTGGGTGGCATGGCTCCTCTCCAGCCACTGCCTCGCTCTCACTGTCCTCCCCTGTTTGCTGGTCTGAGGAGCTCCTGAAAATGCCTTGCTCTCACTTGCACCCTTACTCTTTCCTCTGCTCTTCTGTCTGGACCCCCCCACTCTTTTACTTTTGTACGCTTACTCAGCAGATGTTTCCTGCTCTGGGCCAGGCACTTTGCTGAGTTCTGGGGAGACTGTGTTGTCACATCTCCACTTCCATGGCGCTCAAGAGGCCAGTGAAGGGGACAGACAAACATCAATGAGACATGTTGTGGTAGTTAAGTGGGGTTTAGAGGATGCCATCCTGGAAGCTCTTCCTGTGTTCTTATCTCTGGGCTCCTTCACATGCCCCTTCCTTGCTTCTGTCAAAGCTTGCCTGACTGTACAACCCTAGGCCCCGGCCTTGTCTGCTCCCCATTCCACCCTGCACTCCTCAGGGCAGGACTCGTGTCTGTGTCTCATATTTGTTGACTGACTGAGTGAATGGCCTGTTACTTCCACATTTCTGTGAAACTTAAGACTTGTCCTTCACTGTTCAGTCAAATCCTCTGACACCTTGATTTCATCTTGCTCTGATCACCAGGTCTCTCTCCTCCTGGGTGAGCCATTCTTCACCACCAGCCTGCTGCCATGGCACAACCTGTACTTCTGGTACGTGAGGACTGCCGTGGACCAGCACCTGGAGCCTGGTGCCGTGGTGATGCCCCATGCTGCCTCACTGCACGCAGTGGTGGTAGAGTTCAGGGTAGGCTGCCTTTCTGCAAAAGGGCTAGGGGGGCATGTTCTTGCAGATGCCTTAGGTGCAGATGATGCAGCTTGGGACTTCGTGTTGGGCCTTTGCTTTTCTGTGTCAGTACTCTGCAGAGTTGAATAGAAGAGACGTACCTTTTCAAAAAGGCAGACATTTGAAATGAAATGGCTGTGTGTTGTCATTTTACAATTATGGCTTATCAGAATAATTAAAAAATATAAATTAAGTGTTTCAGAAGGCATGCTGCACAGCCTCCTCTGCTCTCATTAGCGCTGAGGCTCCGGTTGGTAAAAGCATTTTGAGACAGGAGAGTCAGCTTCTTTGTGCAAGAAAAAAATTGAAAAGCTTCATTTTAATTTTCTCATCAAAGTAGAACCGTGGTCACAAAGTCATTTTGGAAAATGCATTTTTTTATTAAAAGGATTGTGAAATGCTTTTAACCTGAAATGTAGCGTGAACCTCATTTGATAGTTCTTTTATGAGAATGGCTTTATCTGTTGGTAGCTTAGTTGTGCCATCATTTATTTTCTGGGCATTTCTTTTGTATCAGGTATTTATCTGATCAGATTTCCACATGAATTTGGTTTTCAGAGCCAAAGAGGATATGTGGAGAGTGGGCTCTTATTCTTAGATGCAGGCCACAAGGCTGACTGTCCCCCTTCCCATTGGCCCCATGCTCCAATTTATCGGTGCAGGACCTCAAGAACTGGCTCACAGATTTCTCCTCAAAAAAACAGTGATCAGGATGGTGTGGACGGGGACTGTAGATAACCTAGCCTGGGTGCTCTGGGGACCATCTCCTTGTGGGAGAGATCTTGGGGTCGTGCGAGATGTTGCAGATTCAGAGAAATTCCTGCAACCTTAGGTGGGGGGAGGAAGGGTGTCCCTGTCAGGCATGTGGAACAGCAAGATGTGTCTCAGGTTTGGGTCTGAGGTTGCTCCCAGCCCAACCTCACTGACCTCTCCCTCTTGCTCTTGTCACCACATTTCTCTGTGGTGCTGGTTCATGTGCTGTCCCATAGGGCCTGAGACATGGTCGTGCTCCACCTTGGGTGTGGACATCGGTGTGCTGGCTGTGGCGGGGGAGATAATGACAAGGGCTATGTGCTCCTCATAGGACCTGTGGCGGATCCGGAGCCCCTGTGGAGACTGTGAAGGCTTCGATGTGCACATCATGGATGACATGATTAAGGTAGGCAGGGCCACAGCTCCCACCCTATGCCTGACTGACCCACTTCACATGCCACAGATCTCTGACAGGGAGCACTGGCTTCCATGAAAGGACCAGGGTGGGCAGTGCCAGCAGCATACAGAGAATGCTTCTGTTTGGCACAGTGAGGGCAGGTACTGCCATTTTAATTGGCCCACCATGAACACAAACCTGAGCTCCATTGTGTCTTAGAATCTGGTATCAGGCCACTCTTAACCCTGTGTGGTAACCCCTGAATCAGGAACTGGGGTGTCCTTGGGTTGGGGAAGGTAATGTGTCTTCCAGGTATGTGGGAACAGCAAGATGTGTCTCAGTTTTGGGCCTCGGGCTACTCCCAGCCCGACCTCACTGACCCTTCCCTCCAGCTCTTGTCACCACATTTCTCCGTGACCCCAGTCCATGTGCCGCTGGGACTGTCCTGCCAGTATCAGTGGTTAGTTCTTTGATGGGACAGTCTTCCAGACGGTGCTTTGGTGGTAACCCTTTGAGCCAGCCATTTTCATTTTAGGGACTCCATTTTGGAGCATGGTGGTAGGTATGGGGAGGGATGTAGAAGGAGGGTCCTTTAGGCTTACTGATACAGTAGATATTAGCAATGCCCTAATGCTAAGAGGCAGGGGATTGGGTCAGCACCAGGACAGCAGCTGCCAGAGCCCCGGCAGTCATGCTAGTGTCAGAAAGGAGGGCGGAACAGTGGACAACAAAACATTAGTTATGTGATTAAGAAGCAGTTTGCCCTCCTCCTGCTCATTTTTCTGTCCACATATTTCCACTGAGAACGTGAATTGCTTGTGTAAACATTTTTTTTAAGAAAATAAATCTAATGGATATTTTCAGCCTTCCTGCTCCTCTGTGGCAGACCACTGACCATTCCATGCTTCTAGAAATATCCTTTGTGTCAAGTCGTTGCACATTTCGGTGCTCTCTCTCCACTCCTCAGTCTCGTTCCTGGACTCTCCCACCATTCTCATCCCCTAAAGTGTCATGTGTTCTGGGTCTCCCTCAGGACATTGTCCTGGCCCTGTCCTCCCTCCCTGACTGCCCCCTGCCACTCCTCTCTTGTTGCCCAATGTCTGCATCTCCACTGAGCTCAGACCAAGAAGCTTTTCCACTGGGGTGACTTAGGCACTCTGACTGCAATGCTTCCAAAACCTACCTGCTCTTCCCTCCATCCCACCTGGCCCCTTCCTTGTCCCATCCTAGGCCAGCTGCCATTTTATAGTCACCTAGACTCAGGTCCCAGGCATCCTCACTGCAAGTCCTCACCTTTTCTTGTACTTGGTCATTGGTTCCATAACCACCCGGTGTTCAGTGAGTGGCTGGTGGTCCAGTTTTTTCCCCTTGCTGCTACTGTCCTGTTTTTTGTTTTTGTTTTTGAAAGATTTATTTATTTATTTATTTATTTATTTATTTATTTATTTATTTATTTATTTATTTATTCGTTCATTCATTTATTTATTTGTTTTAAAAGATTTATTTATTTATTTATACAAGAACCGGGGTACAGGCCAGATGTGCGGGAGGGTGAGAAGATTTACCAGAGACAGAGCGGGGAACAGAACAGGCAGACTGACGAAATACACTGCTGAGGGGAGCAGCGGGCAAGACAGGAGAGGTCTGCCTCACCATGTGGTATTCTTGCCGGCCGGCTGGGACCGAACCAGTGCTGCAGAGGCTGTGGACAGCTTCACAGCGCTGCGCTCAACCACCTGCGCCACCAGGGGAGGCCCAGATTTATTTATTTATACAAGCACTGGGGTACAGGCCAGAGGCACGGAAGGGTGAGAGAATTCACCAGAGACAGAGCAGGGAGCAGAACAGGCAGAAGAACTGAAGTACACTGCTGAGGGGAGCAGCAGGCAAGACAGGAGAGGTCTGCCTTGCTATGTGGGAATCTCCCTGGCCAGCCGGGAATCGAACCGGCGCTGCAGAGGCTGCGGACAGCTTCACAGTACTGCATTCAACTTGCCGCACCACTGGGGATTCCCCGCTACTGTCCTGTTTTGGGCAACTTTTATCTCTCCTAAGCAGCCTCTTCTCTCTCCCACTTAGCCCATCTGCCTTTTTCTACTCAGAGCCCAAGTATATCTGTCATTGCTAAGTGTGGCCCCTCTATCTCCAGCAGGAAAACCCCATGACTTCCTGGCCTTCCCCACAGTCTCCCCTGCTGTCACCCTGACAGTGACCCCTGCCTCCACTCCTCTGGCCACCCTGCATTCACCCCTGCCTGCCCCTCAGCTCACCCTAGCCCGTTCTGTGTGCTTCACCCCTGCTTGATTTTGTTTGGTCTCCTTCCTGCTGCCAGTTCCCGTGTGACTTTCATCCCTCTAGGCACTTTCCCACCCAGCCCTGATTTGGCTGGAAGGCAGTGCTCACCAGGTTCTGGGGTTGCTTGTCTCGCCTTGCCTGGGACCTGTGTAGGGTGACCCAGCAGCTGTAGCGCTCACTGGGGTACTGGATGGCGAGTATCCAGGCAGCAGGAGTTTTCCCTGCTGTAGCTACTTGGTCCTCAAAGTAGCCGTGAGATGGGCAGTATTATCCCACTTTACAAAGAAGGAATTGAGACTTAGAGGGATGAGGTGACTTGCTGAAGAGATGGCTTGTGACTGGTGAAGGGGAGAATGAGCCAGCTGGTCTGATCCAGCCTCTAGTCTTTCTATGAGGACTTCCTGCCAGGTGACTTGGCTGTCTCCCTGAGGGACCTGGGCATGGCGGTGAGGGGAGTCATAGGCTTAAACCCTGGAGATGGGGATGTGAGCCCCTTGTCCCTGGGCCACTGGCTCTGGCTCAGACTCTGCAGACTCCACCTCCCCTTCCCTCCTCAGCATGCCCTGGACTTCAGGGAGAGCAAGGAGGCCGAGCCCCATCCTCTGTGGGAGTACCCCTGCCGCAGCCTCTCTGACCCCCAGCAGATCCTCACCTTTGATTTTCGGCAGCCAGTCCCCGTGCAGCCTGTCCGTGCTGAGGGCTCTATTAAACTAAGGAGGTAAGTTTGGCTCTGGTCCTAGGGAGTCTACTTGGAGGGGCCTGCAAGTGGCAGGGCCTGTGTTTGTCTAATAGTTCCTGCCTAGGGACTAAGTACTCTGGAAACTGTAGTGCAGGGCGACTGTTCTGGCCTCAGCCTTGCCCTTCTGGGTCTGAAGTGGCCCTGAGTATATAGCAGGTCCCCACACCTTTGGGTGTGCCAGGTGGGGAGGGAGAACCGGAGTGGGCTTTGGTCAACCCCCCACAACAGAGGCTCCCTTTGAGCTAAGCAGTGCGTTGGCTCATAGCTGCAGAGAAACGTGAATTTGGTTGCCATGGTTACCCATTGGACCATTTTTCTGTACTCTCCTAGGAATTAAAGCAGGTTAGACATTGGTGAGGCTGCTTGTTGTGAGCTTCGTTCAGCCCCTTCCAGCTCCACCCCCCTTCCTAGAGGAAGAAACCACTTCTGATGGCTGGATGCCGGGAGCTCAGAGCCTCAGGGCTCCTTTGACAAGGGGGCGGCAGGGTAGTCACTGTCTGGGCTTTTATCCAGGGTGTCTGGGAGGGCTCTTTCAACCTGTGGTGCCAGGGTGCACTTTCATGACCTCAGGCTGTGCTGGGCCGTACTGCGAGGAGTGAGTGGGAGCGTTACGTGTGGCTCTTCTTGCTCAGCCCGCTTTTTTACCATAAGGCCTTTAGTCAGGTGCAGGGTTACTAGTTCCTTAATGGGGAGGATGGAAGTAGGGAAGACCGGCGGTTTCCTGGAAGCAGAGGAGCCATGGCCAGACCCACCTCTCTCGAGTGTGACTGTTTCAGTTTGTCCACTGTCCCCTCCCCTAAACCCGCAGGCCTGGGAGGAGCCATGGGGCTGTCCTGTGGATGGAATACCACCTGACCCCAGACAGCACTGTCAGCACCGGTCTCCTGGAGCCTGCAGAGGACAAGGTAGTGCTGTGTGAACATCCCTAAGGGGTCCACCTGAGGGCAGGTGCTGCTGGGGGAGGACGAGACACCCATATGCACTCTGGGTATTCCCGGCACTTTCAGCCAGATGAGAAACCCTTAGTCACCCCAGGTCACTTGGCCCTCAGCAGCAACTTCCACTACAAGCTGACAGGGCTGGAGACTGGCCAGGAGTAGTATAAGAACCCTCACTGGCTTCTTGTTCCTCTGTAGGGAGACTGTTGCTGGAACCCCCACTGCAAGCAGGCTGTGTATTTCTTCAGCACCACGCTGGACCCCAGAGTGCCACTGGATGGCCCTCAGACTGTCAGCTACACTGTGGAGTTTCACCCCCACACTGGAGATGTCACCATGGATTTCTTGCTCTCAGATGCCCTGGACGGTGGGCACTGACCCTCACTTGTTGAGAAATAAAGTGGCCCAAGGGCTCTGGGCTCGGAATGCTGTGGCTTTCTGCCAAGGACTGTGAAGGCTTTTCTTCCAGGGCCTGCCTGGCCTCCCTT
The DNA here is from genome assembly GCF_014898055.3 of Talpa occidentalis. Classification (NCBI taxonomy): domain Eukaryota; kingdom Metazoa; phylum Chordata; class Mammalia; order Eulipotyphla; family Talpidae; genus Talpa; species Talpa occidentalis. The sequence continues at coordinate 7,226,680 of NW_023601754.1, forward strand.
TCTGCATCTTTGCACCTCCAGCTCCTTGCTCCAGATGTGCCAGCCAGAATGAGCCGCTAGTCAAATTTGGGGCTGAGGAGGGTCCAGGAGCCCACCCTGCTGTGGTTCTGTGCTGCTCAGAAAGCTCCAAGGCACGCAGTGTTTCTTTTGCCCTCCCGAAAGGGAGTGGCGCCCAAGTCTGCTGGCTGAAGAGCAGTGCGAGGCAGCGTGTGGCTCACAGCTGGGAGTTACCCTGGCCTGCTCTGTGGACCTCTAGGTCCTACCTGCTTGACTTGGGCTAGGAGGGACTTCTAGGGGCGGAGATGCTGATTTGTGCCTGAGCTCTAGGCCTTGCAGACCTTGGCAGGGGCAAGCTGAAGACTGACCCTTTCACCCACTGGGTAAATCACTGAGCCACATTCATGAGTGTCTGGACCTGAGACCCAGACAGCAGGTTGCTTGGGGATAGGGGGAGGGGGGCGGAGGCTATCCCAAAGCTGTCCAGAGCTTCAGGCCCAGGGACTCAGCCATCAGTGGCAGGAGCCAAAAGTACAGCCTTTTGCATGCGCTGCATTCCAGCAGAAGGCCCTCCCACCCCTCAGAAGTCTCTGGGCCAATGGGCACATGTGGTGCAAGATCACCCCGGCCTCGGCCTTCCTGTTCCCCACATAGCATGTTCTTGTGCTGTTTACTCCCGGTTCTCAGAGGGGACAAAGCACACCCTGAGTAAGAGAACCCAACAGTCTAACTTCTTGGTCGTTCAGGGCAGACTTAGGCTGTACCCATCCTGTGGGGAGGCAGGGAAGGCAGTCCCCGGCAGCTGTCCCCTACTACCCATCAGGCGGCGCAGCCCCAGCTTGTCCGCAAATAAGTGGAGAACACAAACTTGAGCCTCACAGTTTTATTTTCTCCTCATTATCCATCCTTCCTTTCAGCACCAATAAAGGAAAAAAACACCTCTCTTTTCAAAATATTTTATCAGGTGTAAAGGTTGTTTTTCTTCAAGGGAAGAATCGTCTGGATATATATTTGATAATGTTTTTACCAAAACCTTAGGTGTGCTTACCATATAAAACCCCTAATGTCCCATGAGGATACAATACAGAAAAAAATACAGAAATTAAAAAAGTGTTTTTCTTTTTTAAAACAGTATTTCTAAATCTCAGCAAGTTAATACAATAGTTAAAAAGCATCAAGAGTAATATTCATACTTAAAACTCAAGGTGGTTTGGACAAATGAAATGGCCGTTTCCTCTGAAGCTGACCCCCACCTCCTGGCTTCTTCAGAGGAGGCCAGGCGTGGGGTCTTGGTCTGGGATTTGGGTGACACCTGTGTCTGCCCTTCCAGGACTAGATGCCACAGAATCTCACATCCTGGTAATGTTTCTTTTCTCTCTTTAAAAAAAAAAAGTGAAAATGCAAAAGTCTGGCTGTTCATGGCCTGGGAGTCCACAGGCTTCGAGAAACGTGGTTGTGTGATGGTGACCCAGGCGCCGAGGCCACTGGAGAGGAGGTGCGAGGGGCTCTGGAGGGCCGGCCCTGCTCTGGATGCCAGGCCAAGCTGGACAGAGGCGACCTTTTAGGACAGGAGATGACCGAGGCACAGGGAGGTATGACTTGCCTAAGGCCGCCCTGTGAGTTGGGGAGATAAGCAGGCACCCCTGTGCTCTGGCTCCCACTGCGAGCGGCCTGGGTTGGGCAGTGGCCCCTCTGAGGGAGGGACGTGGTGCTGGCTGCTCGGCCTCAGGAGCCCTGGCATCTACCTCCTCTGCTTTGGCCATTTGGCTGGCTCAAAGCCTGGGGCCCCTGGCCTGTGTGAGCAGATTCCTGGCTGCCCCAGGTTAGGCTGCCCCTAACCAAGGCCCAGGAAGACCAGCCTCAGAGGAGGGGTACAGCAGGGCCCCAAAAGGAAAATGCCCTCAGTGATGAGCAGCCACTCATAGCTCTGGATGTTGCTGGGGGCCTAGCCAGGGAAGTGCTCCTGGCAGCAAAGCCCTCAGCCCAGCACTGCCCAACCAGTGCCCCCTCAGTGTGGCTGTCAGGGCCAGTCTCCCCCAGCACAGAACCTGGTGTCTGGCTGGCTGCGTGACCCCCTTTAGGTCCCTTATGCAGCTCAGTGGGTCACAAGGCACAGCATCAGTGCTCCCCCAGCAGGTGGGATCCTGGGAGGTCAGCGTCCTGGGAGGAGGGGACCTGTGGTGGTTGTCAAGAACAGTGTCCCTAGTGGGAGGAGCCTCGCACCAGGAAACAGACAAAACCCTCCCTGTCTGACTGTGGGGTATCCGTGGGGGTATTTAAAAAGGCAGGGAGCAGAGGCAGTGCTGCTGTGCGGTGGGGAACTGCAGGCCTCACCTGCAGCCTCCAGCAGCTGTGCCTAGTGCCCAGGGCTGCCCTGCTGGCATGGTGACAGGGTAGGTGCCTGTGCTCCTGGATACCAGCAGTGCCTCTCCCTGACCTGGGTACGATGGCTGCTGCATCCTGCATATTGTTGAGGGGACAGGTCACTCTCCCCGCCTTGACTTCCACCCTTGCGTCCGGGGCCCTGGGTCGCTGTTGAGGGCTTGTGAGGACGAAGCCGCAGCCCCACCCAGAGGCAGTTGGCCAGTTCCTGAGCTCAGCCAGCATGTGGATGGGGACAGTCCCTAGGAGAGGGTTAGTCCCGAACCAGAGAGGTGTCTGGAGGGGAGAGGGATCAGTCAGAAAGAAGAGGATGTGTAGGTTTTGAGAGAAGCTACAAATCAGTCATTTTCAAAACCAGAAACCCTGCCTAACCCCCTTGCTTTTGAGTTCCCCTTCCTGTAAGAAAGGGTGCATTTCTGCATTCTTGCCTCTGGTTCTATTGCCCACATCAGAGAGAACCTGCGGTGGGGGCCCTGGTGTGCCAGGAAGGGAGCCCCACTCAGGAAGAGCAAACGTTCTCACTCAGGGCTTACAGACCCTTAAACGTGAAGGGTGGTTTTTGCTCTGAACTTTTCTTTTTAAAATGTAATCGCCCTTGAATGCAAGACCCTGGGGGGAGTGTGGGCTTGCTGGTAACTGGACACAGCCCTCCGGTCCCTGCTCATGAGCTGTCGGGCTGGAGGCGGCCAGCTGGCGGCCCTGTGCCCAGAAGTGCTTCTTTGGCTGGTTCTGATTGTGTTTGGAGTTTGGCCTTGGGTGAGGCCCGAGCAAGGGGTCTGTGTGGCTACGGCGTGGCACGTGGCATGCGGGCAGCGGGCATGCGAGGGTGTGGGCATGCGAGACAACATGGCAGCAGACAGAAAGAGTGAACCCTGGACAAAGCTTGAGAAGAGATACAAAGAGTACAGAAACCCGGTTCTCATACTAACCCACCGGTTACAAACTAGGTTGTGCTGTAGAGTTGTAGAAAATCACGTTGTGAAAGAATGGCACTGGTCGGGCAGCTGGGGCTCCCCGGGTGGGCCTGACTCCTGTCCACGGCGTGTGCCCCAGAGGTGCAGGGCGATGCTGCTTCAGCTCACCGGGACTGGCTGCGGCTCCTCCCAGGCCTCTGCCCTCCCCCAGCACCAGGCGGTGCTTGCCGGAGGGGACGTGGCCCGGGAGGGGCTGCGGCTTTAAAGGCTGGCAGAGGCCCGCTGCTCCTGATTACTTGGCTGGCTTATGCCTCGTCCTCTCCTGAAGACACCATTAGCCGCATGGCCACCGGGAGGTGGTCTGTCAGGCCCGACAGCTGAGTGACAAAAATGAATTCTTCCACTTCCTATAGGGGCAGAAGCATCGGATTAGACTCAGGGCATTTTTCTCGAGGAGGGGCCTGGTGGGTGGGGCGGGGCTGGGCCAGCCCAGATCTTCCTGCAGGCAGTAGGATGGGACCTGGAGGCGCCTCTGGGGCCCCTAGGCTCTGGGGCCAGCCATCTCACTTTCAGAGGGGAGCTCAGTACCGATGAAGGGTGCATGGGTCCCCTAATGACACGCACAGCCTGGCTGCCCTGCCCCACTCAAGACTCACGGCCTTCCAGTCGGGGCACAGCCCCTCCTCGGCGTGCAGCAGGTAGTCGATGCGCCGGCCATTGCCCTTCAGCAGGTCCTTGCGCCCCTTCTGGCCTCCTCCGGGGCTCTTGCTGGTGGGGAAGGCGAGGTACTCCCGGCGTCCTTCCTCGCTCTCCAAGACCCTGCTCACACACACAGAAGGCGAGTGAGCCCCAGGTGCTGAGGGTGGAGCCACATTCTCAACCCCAAGTGAGTGAAAAGCCGGTAAGCCCAGATTCCTGCATTTAACTGTCTTCCCTTGGTCCCCCCCACCCCCCAAACGGAATTGAGATGGAAGGAAACAGTTCGAGCCTACAAGCTCTGGCTGCACTGGGCCACCCCAGCCTGTCCAGATTTGCCCCGTGTCCACTGGTTCGCCAAGCGCTGGCTTTCCCCTCTGTACTCGGAAGTGGGCCTTGGCCACAACTTGCACCCGGCACCAGCCAGAATCTGTGGTGAGTTGGGGCCAGAACTGCACTCCCCTGTGGAGCTCTGCCCCGAGCCAGCAGGGGTCTGTTTGAGAGAACCAGGTCTTTCTTTGCTTTGAACCCCAGGAACCCTTCTCTCCTACATGCCTCCAGGCTGCCCGTGGCTATTGTTTCAGGTGGGCTGGTGGGCAGGGGAGGCAGACATCATCCCAGGGGGTGGGATGTGGCTGCCATCCTACTTCTCAGAGGATGGAAACTGCCCTGTGTGCTTAGGTAGGGCTTGTCAGGGTTTTACAGGGAGCGCTGGGCTCCTGGGTGGGGCCTTATATCCCGAATCTGAGTCTGCCATCTCATCTGCCATGAGGCAGGCTGGGGCCTGAGTCCTTCCTGGGGGTTTCCACCAGTGGGTGTGTTTCCTTCACAGGACACAGAGGGCAGGCTGAGGCCCGTGTTGGGGGTGGGAGGTTGCACAGGCTGGCCAGGGCCGCTGATGTCTGGACCAATGGAAGGGTTGCCAGCAGCAAACCTGGGTCCCTGCAAGGTCTCCATGAGCCTTGAGATAAATATACTAATAACACACAGGGCATCATCACATATCAGAAATGTAATCCGTTACTGTCCTTTGCCTTTGAGAAATAATTCCAGCATCAATGTTCTAGGAGTTTCTGATAGTCATTTTTTAATCATCTCATAAAAAGATAATTTTCTCAGTATAGGATGATGTTTCAAATTTAGTCTATAATCTAATTAATTGGCCCAAATTAGCTGCAAAGAACCATCGCCGTGACTGTGCAGTCTCGGACTGAGAATTATAAATTGGTTCTGCTGTTGGTCTCTCAACTGTGTCCTTTATGGAAGTTTCATCAGGTTCAAGAATGAGGTTTGGTTGGGATAGAACTATCTCGACTTTAAAAATGACCACCAATGTTCTCTTTGATTTGCCTAATTGATGGTTACCAGCTGCTGGGCACCCCGAGCAGACAGCATCCCCAGGGCCCTTCTCCAGGGGTCTGGGCAACCCTCAGCTCTGCCCCTGGGGATTCTGGCCCCTTTTCTTGTACTGAGCAAGCCCCCAAAGTAGGCTGAGGCCTGGGCAGGCCAAGCTCTTAAAAAGGAAGCCCAGACACAGGGTGCTGGTGTGGAAAATGCCACCGGGAGACCCCAGGCCAACTTGGTTTCTTCTTGACAAGGCCAGCCCTGGGGTGTGAGGGCCTCTGCCTGTTCCCAGCGTCAGTGCCTGAGGCTCCCAAAGGCTTCTTTCTCCCAAGGCAGTGCTGTCTAGTCTGCCCTGTGCACCTGTCTCTCCAACCTGGGTCAAGTGCTCATCACCTGGGAGCCTCCCTGGGTCACTGGCCCACCAACCTGCCTGCAGCCGCACGGGTGCTGGGTGCTTACTTTTGCAGATTGTCAGGGGTGCTCACATCCTCATCATAGAGGCCATCCGTGTCGAGCAGGGTACCTGGGGATGAGGGGGTGAGAGCAGTCAAGGTGTGTAGTTCCCAGCAGCTCAAGGAGAGCTGCCTCCCTGGGGCAGGAGGGGCAGGTGAGAACTTGGCCTGCCTGGGTAGCTGTGTACCCCCACTGCCCTCCCACTCTGAGTTCTTGGGGGCAGGCCCTGGAGTCTCTGGGAAACCTGTGGGGGGCCAAGCCTTGTATGGTATTGGGTCTTATGGTGGGCTCAGGCCTAAGCCGTGTCCTTCCCTTGCCTCCCCCGAGCCCCAGCTCACCGATGGCCCACGACTTCTCGTCCCCTGGCCCCAGGCGGCACGGGTCCTTGTAGCGTGTAAACAGGGAGTGCTGCTGCTCCAGCTTGTCGTCTGTGCAGGAAGGAAGAGGGGATGCAGTGACTCAGGGTATCTAGCGGTTCCTGTCAGCTGCTCTGGTCCCTGCCCCTCAGTAACCGCCTCTAGGTAGGGTCCGTGGTTCATTTGTCATTGGTTTTCTGGGTCCTTGAGAATGCCCCCTGTTCCACCCACACATGGGTGTTCAGCTTCCTGTCTGAGGACGGCGGTCATTGTCCCTCTTGGGCTCTAGGGCTCAGTGATTTTAAGGCCTTTCCAGATCCTGTGGCAAACTCTGTGGGGTCTGGCTGATGCTACCCTAGTGGAACCCCCTCCTGACAACCTCTTATATATGCTGGGTCCCCATCCTGACTCAGGAAGATTGCCAGGGGTGCCCAGCATTTGGAGCTGGCATGTGACTTTGAGGGGGTTACAGGGCTGCTGTGGGGAGGCTGTGTTCCATGGTGGGTCCTGTTCTCCCCACTCACCCTGGAATTGCCACCATTGTCAAGTGATCCTCCTTGGGTCGTGAACAGGGTGAGCCCCACCCTTGGGATCTTTAGGCTTCCTGCCTTCACTGATGCATGGGCATGAACTCTCAGACCCCCCATCACCTACCCATCCTCAGTCTCCCCTGGGGCCTATGGCCAGTGGGGAGGGGCCCAAGAGCCAGTGGGCTAGAGGTGGGTGGGTAGGGGTGGTTCCTGGCACTTAGCTTCTAGGGCCAAAGGCAGTTCAGAGCTGCCTCAGCTCTCAGGAAGCCCTTAGAGTCAGCATGATCATCTGAGTCACAGGTCAGTTTTAAAAATCAATTATTTATCATTTTACCCATGATGCACTTTTCTTCTTTTTGCCTAATGGTTTAAGGCATGATTTCTAAGGTTCAAATACACTTTCAGTCACTTCTTGGCTGTGTGACTTTGGACTAGTTACTTAACAACTCTAGGTCTCAGCTGCTTCTTCCACACCAGTGCCCACTCTTACAGTTGTTATGAGACGGAAATGAAACAGTTGGCCTGTGAACAGTCCTTAGAATTGTGTCCAGTGCAGAGAGAACTGAGTGAAGACTTAGTGAAGACTAACTCGCCCTTAGTCTGAGTTTCCCGGGCCCCATGGCCTTCCTAGTCAGTTTCCTTTTTTTGGATGTCACTTTGTCTCCAGCAAGGCAGCCCCTGAGCTTTCTAGGCAGAGCGTGGGCTCTTTCTGTTCTCGACTTTCTAGGGGGCAGGGCAGAGAAATCATAGACTTGCTAATATCCCACCCACATGCTCGCAAGGAGCAGGAAGTTCTTCAAGCTGTCTAACCCCAGTCTTTCCAGCCCTGTTGGGAGCCCACGCCTTCCCCAGGAGCTCATGGAACGGGGATGAGCCAGGCCTCACCAGAGGAGCAGTTGTCAAAGTTCAGATCTCCACAAATGACGTCAAATGCCACCAGCTCATCGGGGTTGGCTGTGCTGGACGAGGAGGTAGATTTTCGGAAATCAGCCAGCCAGTCCTGAAGCATGTCCAGCTGCTCACACCTGATGGCACTGTCCTCTGCAGGGCAGAACCATGAAGAGCTGGTGATGAAGCTGCAGCAGACCCCGGTTAGGCCCCAGCACCAAGCCCATCCTGTGAAAAGCACGGGCCCCAGACCTTACCTGGCAGAGCATGCAGGTGTGTGCAGGAGATGTACCCGACAATTCTTTGGTCCTGAGGTGTGCTTCCCACCTGCACCTGTGGGGGAGGAAGTGTGGTGTTGGCGATGAAGCAGTGACTCCCTGGCGATGCCCACCCCCACCAGGTCAAACCCCACAAGCCTGGCTTTGTCGGTTCCTGGCCCAGGTAGGAACAGCACATCTTCCTTCTAGCAACTTCTGGTCCAGTGCGGAAGGCAGAAGCATAAAGAAATACTGGCCCCTGGCATGGTGAGTACTATTGGCAATTCATGCAAGGCTTTAAAAGAGGAAAAATGCAGAAACCACTTCATATTCCCTCCCCAAACCTCTGCTGTCTCCTGCTGGCTAAGCGCAATGCCCGTGTGGATGACACTTTCATGCCAGCCCCTCAGGTCCTGTCTGCTCCAGCCTGGTGTCTCTTTCCTCCCTCCCTCAGTCATACCCTAGAGTCTGTGTCTGAAATCTAAGTGGGGCTCCCTCTGTGATGTAATCCAGCTGCAAAGCTAACCACTGTCCCTCTGCTGTGAAGGCTTCACCCCGGACTCTTTACTCCTTCTCCCCAGCATCTGCCCGCCCCCCGCCCCCCGCTTCATGAGAAATCACTTTATCTTTTTGACTGTTAGTCTTTCATTGTTGGATGACAGCTGTGATCTGTGTCCCCCACGGCCTGTGTCAGAGGCTGGCCCCAGGTAGCCTGTCCTGAACCCCAGCAAGAGTCCTTGGGGTGGAGAGGGGTCAGATCTTCCCCTGACTTCCTGCCAACCCGCAGATGACCCTGACAGGCTGTCTCCAGAGGTCGTAATGAAAACAAGCTTCTTAATGATACATCCCAGACAACTGAAAATGCACACCTCCCACCCCATGCCCGTGGTGACCCCAAAGCAAGTCTGAGTCATTGTGGGGGCTGTGGCCGGGGAGGCGAGGGATGGCTGCCTAGCCTGCCAGCTCTCCCGAGCCCCAGGCTATGGCACAGCTGCTGGAGGCCATAACAGGAAGGCCCCTCCTGGACACACTCCCAGGACCGCCTGTGGGCACCTTTCCCCTGGGTGGCCCCTTAGCCTCCTCTTGTCCAAGCCCCGGCTGTCTTCTGGAAATTTGACAGTGCACTCCGGACTAGAAGTAGTGAACCCCTGAGCTGGGAACCCTGCAGGGAGCATTACTGTAGAGGCCAGTTCTTGGCTGAGGAGTCCTGCAGCAGCAGCAGGGACATGATCATGACCCTGCCTGTCCTCCCGGTAGAATGGCCTAGACTCGCTGCCGCCCCCTGCTGAGAGCCCCAGGAGGCTTCCGTCTTTCTTTTGCTGCTGCAGTTGGCACTGTTCTCTTCCATACGGGCTTTCACAGCTTCACTCTATAGCTCTTCACCCCCTTCCCCAGTGAGGATGGATGTCTGTCTTTCCCTGGGCGGGGGGTTGTGTGTGTGTCTAGTTACCTGGTAGCAGGCTAGGTGGCCGAGATTTGGGGATGCTTATAAACTCACATGTTGACCATTCACTTCTTGCCCGTGTCCCAGAACCACACCTGAGCCTAATTGTACCCCTGTGCCTGGAATTGCTTGGGACAATCGCACACCCCGGCTCCCCCCACCCCCACTCCGCGTTGCAAAAACACAACAGTTTTTAAACCACAGTGCCCCCAAGGACCACGTGATGGCGCTATTGTCCCTGGTATTTCTCTGGCCATGGGTCTGTTGGAGTAATATCAAGCTATGAGCATTCATGCTTAGTGCTTAGTCCCGAAGACTGCCTTGCTAGAGGTTTGCAACCACTATGAGGATCATGCTAGAATTATTCCACAATTGGCCGGGCTCACAAGGCCCCCATGGCAGAGGTCTGTTCAAGTCAGATCCGTTTGCTGCCCACACCTAGCTCCTCACCCTGCTCCGTGCTGCTTTCTGAGCTCCTGGACATGGCCAGGCTTATCATTGGCCTCCCATTTGATGGTCTCAGTGGGTCAGCCCTTCACTCCCTCGTCACAGTGTTACCTGCCTGTGCTGCCTTCTGGGTGGGCCCAGGGGTCAGGTGCAGAGAGGCACCACTGTACCTTGAGCTGAGACCCCACCTCGGGAGAGGACACAGGGTGAGGCCACTCCTGCCCCCTACCCCTGCCCCACCTCTCAACCCCTCACTCCACGCCCCATCAGTCTGCGAGCTAGCCCCTGCACCGCTGCTGCCGCTGCCGCTGTGGAGAGCCACTTTATTATGCGCTGGAACTTATTGATTTCAGGCTCGAGTCCTTGGGAGCCGCAAAGGCTTATGTTTCTCTTGCAAAAACAAACAATCACACTGAGGAGGTTGTGCCTTTTAGTCCTGTGGGCAAAGATTGTTAATAGACAAGACCAAGAACGAGGTTCTCTGCTAGGTGAGGCAGAAGTGGTTCCCGTCTTTTCTCAGGGCCCCTTGGAAGTTGTCAAGGATCAGAAGTGCCATGAGAGTGCCACAGAGCAACCTGGGCGGGTGGGGCTGGAGGGGAGAACCCTGCAGGTGAAGGGAGTGCTGGCCGGGGCAGCTTCTTTCTCACCGCCCTGGACCCCTTCCTGAGCTGGTATGGTTCTTGAAACTTCATGGTCTTGTTCCTGCATGCAGGAGAAACAGGCACGCGCCAGCAGCTGAGCTGGGCCTGCTGTGTGTGGGGCACACCCAGCTCCGCTCTCAAATCTGGTAGGAGAGACGGGAGACAAGATCCTGGGGACAAGGGCTGAGGAAGGTCCCCTACCAAAGGACAGCTGGCTTGTGCAAGGCAGCCAACCCAGGGTGAGTGCAGACAAGTGGGAGGCTGGCACCCTCTGGGTGTAGGGTGCAGGTGGCTGAGGGTAGAGGGGCTCAGGTGAAGGCAGTGGGAAGTGTGGGAAGAGGAGCCCAACCCAGGATGGGAGGCTTAGAGAGGGAGCCAGGATGCAGTTGGGCTGATGCAGAGGGTTGGCAGCCTGGACACATGGAGTGGACCCGGATGAGTTTGGAAAGTGCAGCTAGCCATCATGAATGGGTTAGATGGGCTCTGGGCACAAAGAGGAATCAAGAAGGCCCGAGAGATGGTGCACCTGGCACCTGGGAGGGTGGGACAAGCAGCTGATGAGTTGGATCCAAGAGTCCACAGACTGTGTCTAGGAGGCAGTCAGACAAGAGCTGATGGCTCTGGAGAGACCTGGGCCGAGGCAAACCTGAGGGCGCTGGACGAGGATGGAAGGGAGGCTGTGGAGTCCCACCCAGCCAGGTTGGTAGGACGGGGTATGACCATCTGGAAACGAGGAGGTCTACTGGGTGGGGCTCACTGTACGGTTGAGAGCTGGGTGAAATGCAACAGACCCGGGGCTGCCAGATCTGCTGAGGTAGGGAGAGAGGTGGCAAACTGGGTTTTCTGTGAAATACCAGATTTTTATGTGTTAACTGACATAATTTTTTAGTGGTATAGAACAAATCAAACATATCTGCAGACCATTTTTAGCTCCATGAGGTAGAGGAAGCAGCATTTAAGGGACAGGCAGGTGACAAGGAGCCTGGAAAGAACAGCTTGAGCGGGGAGGAGAGCCTTAGCTGCGGGACTGGCCCAAGGACACTGCTGCTGGCCTGGGGCCACCATGGCTGGAACACCAGACCCAGGAGGGCGGTGAGGAGAGGGAGGGTGAGGTCTCAGCCCCTGAACCATCTGCCACGGGGGGGGGGCAGGTGCAGTGAGGGGGCTGTGCTCTCCCACCCTGAGCCAGGTCTCCTTCTTCCCCAGAAAGTCACTCTGGCTGCGGAGACCAAAATACATCTGTGGAACAGAACACTGCTGAACCATATGCCGAACTGGGAACGCGGGCTTTACGGTAAGAGTTCATTCACTTTCAGCATTTCAGGCTGCGAATAGAGAACCAGGGACTCCAATTCTGGACCTGCAGAGCCACACGGAGCTATTAGGCACCTCAGAGTGGGGGCCAGGCCCCTGGTGATGGCCCTTTCCTTGACAGACTGGGGGATGAGAGCTTCACCATAATGGGGCTCCTGCATGAGCCACACCAGTGCTCCCCACACCAACACACAGATCCCCCTCTAAGGGGGGCTGAGAAGTCCTGAGGGAAATGCCTTCCCTCCTGGGCCTCTACTTGTTCACCTCTCAGCTTCAAGAGAGAACCCACACCCACAGCAGCTGCTGCCTCTAGGGACAGAAGGCGCTGCTCTGTATCAGCCGGCCAAATGCTGCTTCCGAAAATTCTGGAGGCACCAGAGCGGCTTTTGGACAAGGAACAAAAAGTCGGCACTCCAAGCGTGTCAGGCTTAGTAGAAGATAATTCGTAATGACCAAATTACCATGGTCTAAAAACTCCTCCAATTGCATTCAAATTAGCAGAAATAATTATGATTCACTTTAATTAGTGACTATGGAAGTGCAGCCATGGGCTGGTGGGCAGAGTGCCTGGCACGGCAGCTGCATGACAGTGAGGAGGGAGGGGCATCCGGGCCAGTGAGGCTGGTGGCCTAGGCTAGGAGCTGGAAGCCCCAACTTCCCTCTAGCAACTTCTGGCTTCCCTTTTCTATAACAGAGAGGGTCCCCCTGCCTCCTCCTGCCCCCTCTTCACCGCCATGATCGCCACAGCCACCTACACCACCAGGCCTTGTTTCTCATACTAGCCTCCTCACCCTGAGTAGGCACTAGGTGGCCCCCAATTTTCAGCATCTCAGAGATCTGAGGAATTTGCCCAAGGGCATCCAGCCAGGTCTGTCCAATCCCTGAGTCTCAGCTGCTTTCCCCCACCTTCTCATTTCCTTTATCCCTGAGCTGTTCCCCTCCCCTCTTCTGCTCCATGATAGAGCAGTCCTTGTCTGCTCTCAGTCCCTCAAGAGATGAGGGTCCCCTGAATATACCTCTTAGGTACCCCCATGTAGGACCATGTCCAGCGTGGGGCCAGCGTGTGCCCTGGGCGGCCGAAGCCTCCTACCTTGAGAAACAGCGCTCCCTTGGAGGCCAGGGAATCCGAGCCTCGCCCGTTGGGGTAACAGTGATAGGCCACGTCCATGATGGGGTAGCGGCTGGCAAAGAAGAGGCCGCTGTTGAAAAATTTGAAGCTGCAGCAGCCGCGGCAGCCATAGACCCCCACGTCGTACAGGATGTACTCGAAGTAGCCGTGCAGCCGCTCTTTCAACTTGGCGGCCGCACGCTTGTCAAACACCTCCTGCAGGCACAGGAAGTCCAGATTGGCAGGGAAGAAGGCCGAGACCTCGTGGTCAAAGGCCTCGTCGGGGTGCCGCCTCTTGCGCGCAGTGGCCTTCTTAACCACTGAGGTCTTGTACGGGAGCTTGCTGTTGTTGGTGGCGCCCGGTTCCACGCTGCCACTGTCCCCCCCGGCCCGTGTCTTCACCAGGGACTCCCTGGAGGCCGAGGGGCTGCCCAGACTTCCCGAGTCCCCATCCCGCTGATTGTGGTTGGGTGTCTGGCCCCGTGAGCCCCCACTGGCTCCATTCCTGGCCTGGACCCCAGTAGGCGGGTCATCGACTTCAGGGAGCCGGCCACCCTCCTCTCCCCCGATGCGCACGATGCAGGCGTCCTCAAGGTTGCCACCATCCCCTGGATCCCCAGAGGCTGGGCCGTTGGCAGCCTCATCACTGGGGTGCCGCCCGCCGTCGCCCTTGTATTCCACCGAGGCCGTCCTCTTAATGCTCCCAGGGACGCCCCTGGACACACCATCACCGCCCTGCGGGGACACCAGGCTGCTGAAGCTGGCTGCGCTGATGGAGGTGTTGGTGGGAGAATCGATGTAGATTTTGATCTGGGGCCGACTGGCCCCGTTTCGGATTCTCTGCCCGATCTCTTTGGCCCGAGCCTGGGTGTTAAAGAGGTTGTTGTATCTGGCCAGTGAGTCGGGGAGGAGGCAGAGGTTGGCAGAGGCGAAGCAGAAGCTTTTGCCTGGACCCGTACCCTTCCATTCACTGAGCAGGGCTGCCCCACCCCCTGGGCCTTTGTCCTCTAGCCGGGAGTAGATGTAGGGCCTGCGGGCAGACTGCAGTGGGGACCAGAGGAGGAAGCCAAGGAACGCGAAAGGGAGTGAGGCGACCAGGAGGGCCAGGTAGACGGGCGTGAAGAGCACGGTGCAGAGCAGCTGGAGGTAGCACGGGTCGTCGGCCTGCTGGCGCTTCTCATACGTGGTGGGTTTGAAGGAGGCCACGAGCCGGTCCACCAGCCAGTAGCATGGGAAGATGAGGGCCCAGGACACGGAGTGCAGGGCAGACAGACAGCTGTTGGGAAAGGGAGTCGTGTACAAAACCATCGCAGCTCACTGGGCGCCTCAGCGGCCCTACTACATGGTGTCCGTGGCGGCGCGGGCACGTTCCTGGGTGGGGGTGGGTGAGAGGGGGCAGCAGGAGGTCACCTCCCGGTGAGATGCAACTCTCGATGGTCAGTGGCGAGTGCTGGCCAGCGGGTCATGGTTCACCTCAGGGCCATGCTGGGCCACCAAGGCCTGCTGGAGAACCTGCAAGACAAAAAGTGAGAGGCCATTATTTATCGTTAGGGGAACAGGAGGGAACTGGGGCCGTTGTCCCCATTCACCCCATTCCTGCTTCCTCCCCATGAGCAAGACTATTCCAGGACTGGACCGGAGCTGTCCTGTATACTCCGTCTTCCTGTTTGTAAAAGTTTGGTGACCTGACTGCTTCCAGCTCGGCAGCTTGACCTTGAAGCCTGGCTGCATAGCTTTGTGGGTGCTCAGGAGGCAGGCCGGGGAGTCTAGAGGACATCTAGTTCTGACACTGAGCTGGAGCAGCCGGAAGCCTGTTAGGAGCAGCCAGGGGCATGATTGGCAGGGAAAGGGACTGCAGGCATAGCTGCCTGTCACTGGGCACCCACAGGTCAGGAAGGAGAGGGAACAAACTGCAGGGGAAAGCGGCTGGAGAGTCCTGGGGTGGAGGGCTGTCTGACTGGGCTGCAGCAGAACACTCGGCACACACATGGTGCACACCCTGTGGACCCCTGGCAGAAATCCTCATCCCAGGGAGATCCAGGCACAGCCTGGACCTTAACAACTTCCAGAATGACCTGTTACCCAACCACAGGATGACTTTTATAGGCACTTCCTGGGGTCTCAAGGCCTGGCCTGAGCTTTAATCCGCTTCCTATGTGGAGATGCAGCCCAGGGTGAGAACAAGGCTACCTTTGACTAATCCCAGCCTGTGTGGCAGCCACAGGGGGGTCCCAAAGCACCCCAGGCCAGGGCCTCACCCGGGAAAGGCCAGCAGGTGCATTTATTGCACTGAATATAAAATCAATAAAGACGATAGTGTGGAGTGTTTACCCAGCCTCCAGAGGCCTGTAGTACTCGCTCTGTGGTGAGGTTTGTGTGAGCGCAAACCAGAGTTTTCATTACCAGTCAGCTGGGGGTTCATGCTCTGCACTGGCAAGATGGGGGCCGTCATCCTGGCCTGACGCTCTTCCTTCTGTGTCCCTGGTCACCCATGCCAGAATTTGGGTGTCAGCTAAACTCCATCCTCCCTCAGTCCACATGTCCCTTCAGTGCCATCTCCCCACCCAAGCCCCCGGGAGCTCCTGTGCTGGTTGGCACTGCATGAGACATCACCCACCTTCTCAGGCCATCCTCAGGCCTGCTTCAACCCCTCGGAGGCCTTGCTCGGCCTTTACAGGAGACACCTCTCAGCCTGTGTCTGCAGCCCCACCTGCTCTGTGTTCACCTGCCACCCATGGAGATGTGGTTTGTTGTCCATATGCCCTGCCATTGCCCAGCTGCTGCCCCTGACCTTTAATACTCAGCTTAGAGATCACCTTCTCAGACAGAACCTTGAGCCTGTTCCTTGCCCAGGTGCCAAGGCCCCTCCACTGGGGGACCTGTCCCCCCGTGCATGGCCTGCATTCTGTGGTTCAGACCATAAATGCTTATGGGATGCCAGTCCCCCCCACCTTTGCCCAGTGGGAACTTCTTGAAAGAAGCAGCTGCACTGAGGGCATCGAGACTCCCAGGGTTGCACCAGTGGCAGCTCGAGAAATGGCAGGTAAGCGTGAGGAGAGGAGCCTCTGCGCTGCCCGCGGGCCCCTGTGTGAGGAGGGGAGTCTGTGTGACTGCACATCCTCAGCCACCATCCCTAGGGCTGAGCGACAGTGGCAGGGCACTCACCCCAGACTCAAGGGAGAGCTTCAGCGGGGGGTTAAGTAAGTTCTGGCAACATTTTGCAAGGATTTTACTTTCGTCAAGGGAAATGGCTTGAAAGCCAACACTGGAAATTTACAGTTCGGAGAAGCAGGTAGATCACGGGAGATGGGTTCTCTGCAGCCACCTCCTTTCTGTTATGAGTCAAAGGTGGACCTAGTGACTCATCCCCAACAGTGTTGGAACCTGCTGTCAGCTGGGGCAGGGTCCCCCTCTTTACCTGTCTGGTGTCCCCCTTACTCCCGCTGCAACCCCAGAAATCCTTCTGAGCAAGTTTCTTCCCCAGCTCCACATGCACTGGCAGTGGCCGGGCCTGATCTTTCTGCCTCCGCTGGGCCAGTCTTAGGAATGTCACTGGTCCCCAGTCAAGCATCCATGGGTGTGAGGGGTCCTGTTAGACCTGGCAGGGCTGAGCACTTCCTGCTTGCCATCCTGTCCCTTCACAGCTGCGTTGGCCCCACCTGTCCAGAGTCCCTCACCTGCCTGCCCTCCCACAGTGTCCTGGGCAGAAGGAGCCTCCAGGTGCTGCCTACCTGCCCTGCTCCCCATGCAGTCTTGGCACCTACGCACAGAAGCTGCTGACGCAGTTGACACAAAAGGGATTGCCACCAATGGCGCGGGCTTCCAAAGCTCTGTGGTTAATTATTTTGTCTCAGTGAAATGAAGGGAGGGTAAACAAACAACAACACATTAATTAGTCTGATCTACACTTTCTTCATAAAAGAGAGCGAGAGTTAAACATTAGAGGCTGGCAACTTCTCAGAGAATCCTGGAGTCCTGGGAGGTGGGCAGGCGGGGGGTGGGCACACAGGTGCCCAGCCTGCAGCCCTTGTGTAACCTTTCCCCTAGCTGTGCTCCAACTGTGCAGCTGACATGGGGTGGTTGCACAGCGAAAGTACCTTCCCCCCTCCTCGCCCTAGTTCCCTGCTTCCAAGTCCTTTGCCAAGCAAAGCCCATCATGGGCATCTCTGATGGGACTGACAAGTCCCTCAGCACAGATGATGTGTGCTGCGCTGTTGCCAGTCAACCTCCCAGGCTGCTTTTCCCTTTCAGGTTCTGTTAGTCACCCCTGGGTTTAGCCCCTTTGCCAATCCCAGTGTGTATTAGGGTTGCTGGGGATGCCCCAACGCCACAGATCCAGAGCTGGGCTGGGGTTCCAGATGCGCTCAAATCTTCATGGTCACTCCTAAACTCTGGGGTCAGTGTAGGGGCTACACAGTGTCCCAAGAAAGTGCTCCTAGGAATCAACCTCTCTGTCCTAGACATGAGACCCCAGACTCCCCTCTTCCTCCAGGGGCATCAGTCAATGCTCAGCTTGGGCTCGGGGTTTGATTGACCTAAATAAGATCCTGGCACTGTCTCCTCATGTATGACATGGGGTAGTGCTTGCTTCTGTGGGTTATTGATCATCTGTAGCAACTGTAACAGTGAGACACCTGGTTGCTAACCTGCAGCCTGTGATGCCACAGCACATGGCGGGGACTCAGACTGCTGACAGGCTGAGCTACACCCAAGTCTCTCCCTACACGGGGCTCTAAAGGCTTGGGGGCTGGCCAAGCTCCTGCTCCCTGGGAAGGGCATCTTCGGCTACAGGGCCTAGCCAGGCCTGGTCCTGTTTGAGGAGGGGGAGACCCCAGTAACCTCTTTGGGCAAGCTGCAGGTGGCAGAACCTCTACTAGGATGCCAAACAACACTGACACCAAGACAGCCATTCCACTGCCCACCTCCCTGGGAAATGGACCTGGCAGGCATGTTGGTACCCAAGACCTGCTGCAGACTCCCGGGGCACTGGCTGGACACTGGCTGTGAATTTGAATTTCTCCTACAGTGGGGAAGTAAGTGAGCCAGACTAGCTCTGTTCCCCAGCAGCTGCTCTGAGGAAACCCATCTTTAGGAATCTGAACCTTGAGGAACTTCCAGGAAGCTGATGAGGGGCGGGAGTCGCCCCCTGGTGGGGCAAGGACAGGACATGGCCCGGCTTCATTGCTCTTTGCTGTCTTCAGTGTGCCCAGCCCTCTTTCCAGCAGCAGAGCTGGGAGGCCTGGACAGACAACTACTCCCCTCCTCTTTGTGTCTACAGGCTGCCGTCTGAACAGGAGCCGGGCCAAGCCCCAGGTTTCCGCAGGAAAGGCCCAGAGGGTTGCTCCGATCCAATTACCCGAATGTGCTCACATCCACCAGCAGGGCCTGGATGGGCCAGCCCATTTCTGCCTGGATGCCTGCTGCAGGGGTTGTCATGGCAACGTAAGCTCGGAGCTGCTGAAACTTGAAGTCAACTCATCGCTGAGATGACAGGAAGAAAGACTAAGGAGGGCACCTTTCTGAGTGATGTGGGTCAGACGGATCCCAGCTAATCCTGCAAGCCATATCCCAAAAGCAGAAGTGGGGTCTGGCGTGAGCACATGTACAGTAGTAGCAACACCCACTGACATAGGTGTGCCAGGTAAATGCCTAACTGTTTCATGATCCACATTATCTGCCTCCTCCCAGAAGCCCTCACCAACCTCCCCAGTGCTCCCACACTCTTCCTGCCCTGCTCACCCCTGACTGCCCCTCTAATCAGGCACCTTCCTGTTTGTACATTGCGGCGCTGCCACTAGCCTGTGAGTTCCCGGTCCCAAGTCCCAGCCTGCCCCACCTCTCTTCAGGCAGATACACTTTTGTCTGTCCTGCTTCAATCCAAGGGGAATGCAATGAGCCACATCAGGCACTTGGCACCGCGGGCCCCTCTCCCCCCAAGATGAATGTTCACATAGCCCAAGCTAACATTCTTTTAGAGATGGAAAGACTAAGAGCCTGAAGCTTCTGGAGCCTTCCTTGAAAGTAAATCCTGTTGGGGAAAAAAACCCACTTCAGGGCAGCAGGAGAGAGGCCAAGTCCTAGTGATTTTCCTGTGTCTGAAGGCAAAGCAGTCCTCAGACTCTAACTAATGAATCAGTGCAAAACCCTACAAATCAGCCTGTTACCCATTTCTTTGCTTGTGTCACTTTGAGTTGAGTTTCGGTCACTTGCCACCAAAGGAATCCTGTTTAATCTATCCCAGGGATGTGCTCTATCTATAACTCAGTTCTCAGTTCCTCTCCTGTGCAACCTCAAGTAGCACCGCTGGCCTGCTGTTCACTGAGCAAAATGGGGCATCCCTCCTGAGTTCCTAAAGGTGCTGTGAGGTGTCTAATGAGGTTGGTGTCTAATGAGCATCCCTGGGGAGATGGCAGGACAGACGTGACAGGCACAAACTGGTGTCAGACATGCCAGGTTCCGGTCCTCCTGCTGGATATTAGACAAGATGGTTAAGTGACTGTGTGCGCTAGTTTCCTTAGCTGTTAAGGGTGGATGATAACAACCTGTCAGGGTAGTTGGAGATGAGGCACCGTGATACTGAGTGCAGTGCCTGCCTCATCTGTAGTATTATTTTTATTACTAGTAGTAATTTTCTTGCTGCAAAGGCCCTCAGAATACAGCTGGAGCTTTCATAGCTTCCTCTTTGTATGGTCAGTTGCTTGGCAAAGTGAGTGCCCTGCAATCCCATAAGCAGAGGAAGGATGGCAGGGGATGACAGGGCCTCTGTCTCCTGCAGGACCTGTGCAAGCCCAAGTCACAGGTCGCTGCAGAAGCCATGTGCAGGCAAAGGGGCCATAAAATTTTCAAAAGCAACATTCTATGGGAGCTATTAATGCATCTTGTGGTTTCTAAGAATAGGAACAGGCTGCAAACAGCTTGGTGGCACTCCTTCAATCAGCCAGCTTCGGCATTTCCATGTCAGAACTCAGAAAACCCAGAATTTTTGCATGAGAGGAAAGCAAATCTCAAGTCAGCTTGGAAACATATGTGCCAAGGGTGTGCAAACCAAGCTGCTATTCAAACAAGCAGTATCCCTGGTCTAGGCCCTTGTGCAGCCTCAGCCTGCACCTGCCAGAGAGTGTGGCCTCCACCACAGGAGGGGATCCACTCTCCCCTCTCCCCTCCATTGCCTGCCATTCTAGGATCATCTATTGGTGACCACAGTGGAGCCATTAAAGAGAAGTCTAAGTGCTCAAGAACCTGTCTGCAGCTAGATCCATCTGCTTGCAGTCTGCTGGAGGCTGAACCTGGGCTGAAGGGAGTAGGGTGGGAGTGGAGTGGTGGGGACCTGCTCAATGGGAAAACCAGCTCTGAGAGCACTGTGTTCACACAGTCCTCCATACAGGGCATTGGCAGGGCATCTTCAGGGCAGGGCAGTGACCAGAGGTGAGGAGGCTTCAACATCCCCAGGCAGACCCAATTCAGGAGATACACAAGCAAGGGCCTCCTACCCCAAGTGCACTCAGTCTTCCCAGATGCTGGGGTGTGTGCCTCAGTGGGGCCTCAAAAATAGCCACAAGCAGCCAGTCAAGTCACCTGCCTCAGGCGAGCTCTGTATCAGCAGCATGACTGGCTGAGTGCCAGCCCCCCCCACATAGCCCCAGCTGGCTGGCACCACCTCCACCCTCAGGAGAGACCCTCCTATGGATGGAGGCCAGGAGGAATCTCAGAATCCCGCTTTCTCAGGCTCTACTGTTGACGCTGTATCCCAGCAAAGTCCCTGCTCCCTTGACAGGAGGGTTGATGTTAATGGTTCCTGAGGAGAACAAGGCTCAGAACATACTTTGCTTGTGAAGAAGTGACAACATACTTTCTGTGGGAGTAGAACTTTAAATACAAGACCACACAAATGGTAGGCTCTCTGCAGACCCAGCGTTCAGCTGCATTTCAATCACAACGTTTCCTCCTAGGATGGATTGGCCGACAGAGCTGTGTGTAGGCATTTCAAGGCACCAGAGAACACAGATGAAGACAACAAACTTTCCTAAAACGGAACAGACTTGCTAAAATTCTTCTGGAGGGAATCATTTCACATTCAGCCGAAAGTTTTCTATGCAAAGAACATTCAACAAATTGAGTCCTAGAGGGGAATTTATGCAGAGATTAAAATGCAAATGAGCACAAATGAGTAAATAAAATTAGGCATCGGTATTTCACCAACTGTCCTCCGCTTTGGGCCACTTGAGGGCCTGGCTTTCTGGATGAAGGCTGGGTCTCACTCTGAGGGTTGAGGCCCTGGTTCAGGGTCTTTCAGAGACCTCACCGCCCCACCCCCCAGCTCACTGCTAGACTCAGGTCCTCCCCTGCACATGGTACTACAGGAACCCCTGGCTCTGAGAGAACCAGCCAGAACCCCCACACACCCTGAGAAAAGATGCCCCAGCTCAGCGTGACCAAAGGCCACTTGCTTGGGGAGGCCTCCTACCTGCCTCCAGAATGAGTATGGTGGGGACTGGGGGCTGCTGGAGTTGACAGCTCACAGGGAGCTTCATTTGCATAATACTGTGACTTGGTCTTTGCTGTGGACAAAGTTTATTTGCTCTTGTTTGTTGAAGCCTGACCTCTGGAAAAGGAGACATGAACTCTTGATTCTGGTCATAGAGGCTATGTGTCCCCAGATGGCTGATACAGACAGTGACACATCCCCATTCAGGAGTGACAACAAAAACAAAAGATAAGCATGCTTTGCCTTTGTGAAGGTCTGGGTAGACTTTCCCCTGTGTCCACATCTGCCTCCACAACCTAGGGCTGGACTCTTGCCTCACTTCCTCTGGCCCCTGAACAGTCTGGGGAGTTGAGCTTTAGTCTTTAATTTTTAGTGGAAATAGTTTCTGTTCAGAGAAGGGGCAGTTGCTAGTGATACAGGTAGCCAGGTTGATCCATAGACATAGGGAAATAAATCCACTAGAAGCTTCTGTCAGGGACTGGTAGATGGGGCTGGTCCCAGGGTCCAAGTAGAGCCTGCAGGTGTTGGGCGGGAGGACGAGATGAGGATCCACTACGGTGGCCTGCAGGTTGAGATGGAGCCAGCAGGCCCAATGCTGGGCGAGGTCAGACACTGCCAGATTGGGCTGCCAGATGCATGCCAGGACCGTCCAGGGGCAGGACAGCAGCTGGGAGGCTGAGGGCCTGGCCATCTAGTGCCAGTGAGTCAGAGGCAGCACTGTAACTGGTCCAGGTATATCACAGTAAGGGGTCAGAAATTTCTGGGGGTCGAACCTTTGCTTTTGAGGCGTGTATATTTGAGCATGGGGGTGTTCTCCTAGAGCATATGGACAGTGGAAATGGTGGGCTGTGGGTGGAGCAAGCAGTGAGCAAGGGAGGGACGTAAGGTGGAGGATCAGAGAGAGAGCCAAGGGTTAGCACATGGGAGGCAGAGCCACTAGGAAATCCTGCTGTCAGGTCATGCCCCTGGTGACCAGGTTAACAGCTGCATCCCAGACTGTAGGCCTGAAGGAGAAACTGAGGAGGAGCTTCTATGGAAAATGGGCCCGAGAGGAGTCAAATAATTCACTTATAGTGTATCCCTTCTTGGGTTTGATTAACTTAAATGCTTGCAATGTCTGGTTAACATCCTTCCTACAATGAGCAAACCAAGTTGGCCAGGAGCAAGGCAGCAGCCAGAGTGTAGCTCTGCGGGGCCCGCCTGTATCCTCATTCTGGAAGTGCTGAGTGACCCTCTGGCTGGCTTGGAGTTCTGAGAGCTGACCCAGCTGAGGCTACTGCACCCACACCCCCCATTGTGAGACAGTGGACAGGGTATCTTTCTGATACAGTTTTGGAAAGAAAATTTCCAGAACAGACATCAAGTAGCAAGGAGAAAAGAGTCTGTGCAGTTCAACCAGACTGGCTTTAAGAAACAGACCCAACAAGAGGCTCATCTGTCCCTGAGTTCTCTGCCCCTTTGTCCTGGGCCACCATCCCAGTTGCAGTCCTGCCCCTGGGACTGCTTCTTCCCAAAGCCCTTTGTTGTCCCCTCCTCCCTGGCTCGCCCTGAGGGGCAGGACCTTCCCTTGCCTGTCTCTCCTCTCTTGGTTGATCCTTCTCGAGTCACCTCTTTCCAAGTGACTTCTCCTCTCGCCTCATCTCTGATCCCATGATTTGACCCGTAGCTCTAAAAGCTCGTCATTCCTCTTCCCCCACTTCCCCAATGTCAGCTCAGTCTCCCAAATAGTCCTTAGGCCCTGGGCCTCCTCCATACGCAGCCTCCTTTCACAGCCTTCCTTCTGGTTCTTCCTTCCCCTTGTATCCACTCCCTGGCCATGCCCAGTTCGTGCCATACCTTCTGGCACTTGACACTGCAACCACCATCCCCTGCTCTCTCCACGGCAATCCCCGCTCCTCTGACCCACATGGTGGCTGGTGGGATCTTTCCAAACTACACATCGGACCACGTTGCTTCCCTGTTAAACTCTATAGTGGCTCCTGCTGACCCCAGGGAGATGCCCAAGCACCTGGATGGGGACAGCAGCATGGACCCAGTAGCCTAATTGTGCTGCATCCCCTTTTGCTTCTGGAGTCCCAGGAACTCCCGAACTGTGCCCTTCTAGGCCTCCATGCATTTGCTGGGGCTATTCCCACATCACTCATTTGTATTAAGGGGTGAGGCCTTGGCAGAGAAAATCTGGATTCAGAAGTCATAGTGATGGTATCTTCCCCAAACCCCAGCCATTCCCCTACTCTGTGACCCCCGGGGATAATTAGGGGACCTTTGACCTGGCTTTCTTGACAGCTCGTGGTTCTGTGCGTTTATAGTCTGTACACCACAAAGGTGACTGGGCCTTCGCCCTCAGAGCTCCCAAGCTAGGACCAGAACTGAGAAAGCAGTGTCAGTAAATTCCGTCCCCTCAAAGCAAAAGGAGGGAGGACCTTAAATATGTGGCCCTGTGAGAAGACTCTGCAGGACTGGGGTCCTCCCCACGTCCACTCCACCTCCAGTGCTGGGGATGCATTTTCCAAGTCTGAGGCCTGAGTCCCCAGCCAGCACTCAGTGTTTTATTCATCACCTGCCCCTAGCTGTGTGTTGAGTGCATAGTCGGCAAGATAATAGGAATCCCTGATGACTGACAAGAGTCAGCCTTGCACACCTGCAGACCTGGAGTCCAGCCGGGGAGGCTTTAGTGATCCCGCTCATCTGGGGCCACATGCAGCTGCTCGCGACCTCAACCTCCCTCCAAGCCAGCGTTCCTGGTTTCACTTTAGGTAACTTGAAAGCTCTGGTACGTATTGCCAAAGTGCTTCCCACCAATTCACCTATTGTTTGAGAGTGCCTGTTTCATAGCATCCCTATTAGCTCTGGGTTTTAATATTAAAATTTACATTAGTTAATTAATTAGTGGGTGATGATATCTGGTTGCATTTCCCAGGATATTAACATTAAAATTATATTCCTTCACTTTTGTAAAGTGCTGCTTCAATCCTTTTCCTGTGTATTAAAGGAATTTGTGTTTTCTCCACAGATATGGGTATATCAGACATGCCACCTCCTCTGGCATTTACTCCCCTGAGCTCCCCTGCAGGATAGGACCAGCCAGGACCAGCTGGTCTGCCCCAGATGACCTAACTCAAAGCTATGGTTTCGAACTTTAAAACCAAGTAGCAGCACCTTGAATGGCCTTACACAGTACAATATTTATAAAACATTAAGAAGCAGCCTATGAAGGGTGGCCTGGAGTGGCACCCCCAACCCCCTTCTAGAAACCCGCGTCTTACCTGAGGAGGGGCCGCTGGGACCTTCTTAATTTTCGTCTGAAGAGGGGCCGTCACTACGGAGTCAGTCAGGGTCTGAAAGGAGATGAATAGTTCACGGAGGTGCCAGGAGCTCAGCCAACGGTGGCCACGGTGCAGCCAGGTACAAAGACCAAGGGGCCCCACCTGCTGCAGGTACTGCCACACCCTCCACATTGTTGCCAGGAGAGGGTGTGGGCCCTGCAGTCCCTGTGGATGAAGTGCAGCGGGGAGGGGTGGGGGAGAGGCTTGTGTGACCAGCCAGACTGGGTGGGGAGGGTAGGAGGGTTGGCTGGTAGGGAGCGCGCTCCAAGTGGGAGGGATGAGGACTCCACGTGGACAGCTGAACTCAGGCCAGGCCCTGGATAGGAGGCTTGGGGGGCCGGGAGAGGCGAATCCAGAGCTCCCGCGGGCGGGCCTGGATTTGATCTGATAGGTGAAGCCAGGGCAATCAGAGCTCTCCCCGGGAGCTTTGTGTAATCTCAGCCTTGCAGAGATACCTGGCTTGGAGAACTGAACCCAGAGCCCGGCAGAGGGACTGCGGTTGCTGGCATGGGGGTGGGTGGAGGGAGGAGAAAGTCGCGCTGGGAGGAAAAACTAGAGAAATTGAGCAACAGATCCATCAGGGAGACGGTAAACAGACCTGTGGAGGGGGTATTCCACGGGAACACATCGTGAACCCAAAGGGGCCTTCAGAGG
This sequence comes from Talpa occidentalis, assembly GCF_014898055.3. Classification (NCBI taxonomy): domain Eukaryota; kingdom Metazoa; phylum Chordata; class Mammalia; order Eulipotyphla; family Talpidae; genus Talpa; species Talpa occidentalis. The sequence continues at coordinate 7,251,916 of NW_023601754.1, forward strand.
GGGCTTTGGGGACGGCACCTGTGTGGACGGAGGACACAGCGCCTCCGTTTGGACACTGGCTCCCCCACATCCCACGCAGACCCAGCGGGAGAAGCCGCTGTCAGGCCACCAGCCGGGGATGGCGGAGGGCGGGGCGGGCGCGCGCCGCTCTCTGGCCCCGCCCCGGGCCTCAGGCGCTGTCCGGCTCCTTCGACCCGCCTCCCAGCCCCAGGATCCGCCCCTGACTTTCTAGTTGAATCCTTGACTGTTGGCCCCGCCTCCAGCCTCAGGCCCTGGAAGTTCTGCCCCTGCCAACTAGGCCCTTGGCCTGCCACCTCCTCTTGCCAAATCCGCTGCCCGACCCAAAGCCCTCCTGCCACCCCACATCCTGAGCAGGGCAGGCTTACTCCCCAGGCTCCCCGGACCGTTCCTGAGCTTTATCTACACTCATAGAGCCGGGCCTTCTGTCCCCAAGCCAAAGGTGTCGGCAGAGTGCCGGCAGGAGGGTCACCTTCCTCAGCCACCTGTCGGCTCCCTCCTGCTAGGTGTTTTCATAAGAAAGCTGCAGTGACACCTGGAGTCTGGTCCTGGGTCTGTGGTCCATGAGCTGAATGGTCTTAGGCAAGACATTTAACCTCTGAGGCCCCTTCCCTGTGACACTAGGGGTTCACTCCAGTGTCTTGGATGAATCCAAATTAGTTCTTCCAAAAGAGCATGGGTACTTGGTGTTGCAAGATCAGGGTAGGAAGAAGGAAGCCTCAGCCCCTAGGTCCTCACTCTCCACAAGGTCACCTCTGTTCCCCCAGGGCCCACAGGGTCCATGCACATCCCCTCGCTTGTTTCCTCTGACTCAAGCACCTGTCTACCTGTAGTCTGGGGAGGCCAGCCTGTTGGGAAGTCAGGGGATGATCTGCTTTCCTGGTTCTCAGGGGAGACCCAGCTGCTGTACCTGGGATTCCTGCTTCCTCGCCCTTGGTAAACTGACAACCAGCACGCACCTTCCTGGGCTGCCCTGACCCTGGAAGTCCATGTCTGGAAGTGGACATGAAGGAAGCAGGCCTCCCCTGAGCCATCCCAGCCTCTCTCTCAGCCCCCACTGCCCTGCCTTGGAGTGGGGAAGAGTCTCACTTCATTTTTCCAAAGAGAAATTGGGGGGAGAGGTTGTTCTTAGTGGCCAATCGGTCCCCTGCCAGCTGCACAGCCTCTTTCTCCCACCAAACTTCTGAAAAATCCCCAGAAGCTTTGTTTAGAATGAAATGACAGGAACTGGCTGTCTAGGGAGGGGCTCCCCAGGGGAAGTGCGATCTCTACCACCGTGAATTGACAGGACCTTTTCTTTTCTCAAAAGGAAAGAAAAAGATTGTCAGGTCATTGATATTCTGAACCAGGCCTTGTTTTGAAATATGCTCTCCTCTGTCCCTTCACAAAGTACAGCCTTTCTCCCTCTTTGAAAATAAGATCACATCAAGCCAGGGGTTAGAAATGGGAAAAATTCAATCAGCGCCTCCCTCAGCCAGCTACACATCTCAGTGCACTCCCAGCGTAGAATCAGCTCCCGCCACAACCCAGCTCAGCATCCTTGCTCACAACGCACCGATAGGAAATGGGGAAACAGAAGGACCTTTCATCTCTGAGTGAGCGATCCTGCAGCGTTGCTCGTTGCTCTCCTAGCTCCGGAAGCTGAGTGTCTGGGCTGCTGCTCTTCTAGTTCCGGAAGCTAGGGTGTCTGGGTTGAATGAAGTTGAGTCCCAGGCTCTTGCTTAAATAGGCAGTGGCAGTGGGGCAGGGCGGTCCTGCGGGGCGGGCATGGAAAGTGGGCCGTTTACCCAGCACAGTGGGGCAGTGTCCTCGGAGCCAGCAGAGCCAGCAGTGGTCCTAAGCATGCGCCTGCCTGCTTGTCCACCAGGAGCCTCAAGTCCAAAAGCCCAAGACCGCAGACCAGCACCTGGGATGACCCCGATGGACATGTGGCGCCAAGTGAGACCACATTCCGGGATGCATGGAGCTTGAGCTGGATTCCTGGATGCCAGCACCTCTCCTGAGACACAGCCTGGGCAGCAGAACCCACTGTGGAGTTGGCTAGAAGCGCTCCCTAAACCAGTGAGCAGTGGCCTCAGGCAGGGCCCCTCCCCAAGCCTCAGTTTCTACTTTCTTGCAACTAGGATAATAAGGCTGAATTCAGAGGTCCAGAAATAATGTTTGCAAAGGGCCTGGCACTGGGAAGTTGATTTATTTATCCATGTGGTGATGCTGGGGCTAGATGCCTTCAGTGAGGCTCAGGCTGGGAGAGGTTTGGTAATGTATGCAGAGTCACAGAGGCCTCCGACTGAGTGTCAGAGCAGACTTCCTGCAGAGCTGAGGCTGGTTTGGGTTGGCAGAAGACCCTTGGGGGGAGGGTGCAGGGCCACTGCTGGCCTTGGGGAAAGGTCTGGACTTTGGTGACAGAGTTGCCCTTAGACCCAAGCACCAAGGCAAGGGAAGAGGTGGGACTGGACAGGCATGCTCAGATGGTTTGTCTGAGACTAAAGCATGTGCAGAAGTACCCCAGAGAAAATGCCAGGGATAGCTGGTGAGAGTAGCTGCCCCTGAGACTTCAGAGGTCTCTGTGGAGGTCAGGACCAGAGGCGGACAAGGGTCTCACCCGACGAGTTCCAGTGAGGAACCTGCCAGTGAGGGGGCAGTGTCCCCCAGCCCAATGAATAGAGGCTAGGACATCAGGTAATGGGAACTGAGCCAAAGCAGTGGTTCTTTTGTCACTTTATACTTGTAACATTTCTACTCTGAAAAGTGCTAGAAAATCTGCAAATAAATAATTGAGGTTACATGCCAGTCCGTAATGGGGAAAGCATGCATATGCAGTCCGACTAACAAAATGTTATCTCCTTGGCCTCCCCGGTGGTGCAGAGGGTTGAGCGCAGCCCTGTGAAGCTGTCCGCAGCCTCTGCAGCGCCAGTTCGATCCCCGGCCGGCCAGGGAGAAACCCACATGGTGCAACAGACCTCTCCTGTCTCGCCTGCTGCTCCCCTCAGCAGTGTTTTTGGTCAATCTGCCTGTTCTGCTCCCTACTCTGTCTCTGGTGAATCCTCTCACCCTCCCACGCCTCTGCCCTGTACCCCAGTGCTTGTATAAATAAATAAATCTTTTTTAAAAAAAGTTATCTCCTTATTTCCCCCAAAGAATCCCCAGACCAGAAAACCTGGATCTCTGTAGTGAGAACAAAAGAAAAATCAACTTGCCATACATCCTGAGGAAGGCAAAGCTGAAGTTACGGTAACATATAAAACCTATTTGTCTGTCCATCATTCATTTTGTGTGTGTGTGTTTGTGTGTGTGTATGTGTGTGTATTGTAGGCCTGACACTCTTCTAGGTCTTCTTTCTCTTTTTCAGCTGGTCCATTCTGATCCCCGTGTCTTCAGCTACAATGGGGCATGCATGCAGAGAGCTGCAGATGGGGGTCAAATTCAGTTCTGGGTAGTGTTGGGCCTTCTCTTAGCCTTTGAACTTTGGGTTTTTATCAATTTGCAGAGTTGTTTGGAGAATTAGATGGAATGATATTGGTAAAGACCCCTAATAGGTGTTCAGTGATTCGTTGTCCATTTGGGGAGACAAGTGGGGAGCTGGAACAGTAGCTGAAGTAGTTGGCAGAGCAAGGCAGTGGGAAGAGAGAGGGGTCACATATCTGGGGAATATCTAACAGGGTAGAAAGGTGTCATGGACTGGATATTTGTACCCCTACCCTCAAATTCAGCTGTTGCTGAACCTATAGGGTGGCTGTATTTAGAGATGAGACTGATAAGGAATAATAAAGATTAAATGAGATCATATGGGTAGGCCCCATCCAATAGAATTAGTGTCCTTATTAGAAGAAACCACAGAACCCTTTTCCACTGCCCCCTTCCACACACTGAGGCAAAGCTAAGAGATGACTGCAAGCCAGGAGGACAGAGCTCACCAGAAACTGAATCAACCTGAACCTTGATCTTGGACTTCTAGCCTTCAGAACCGTGAGAAAATATATTTCTGTTATTTAAGTCAACCTGTCTGTGATTACTTTAATGGCAGCCCTAGCAAACTGAATCAGATGGATGGGATGGAGTGGCTGGGAACGTGGAAAAGGACTAGAAATGAATTCAGAGATTTCTAGCTCAGGCAACTGGGCACTGAAGTCACGCACTGGTCTGAAGTGGAGCGGGTGAAGGTGGGGCTTGTGGTGTGGCATGACATTTACATGGATGTGACCATCTGGCAGTAGAATATTCAGAACCAGAACTCAGAGGTAAAGTCTGGGCTGGAGCAGGATTTGGGAATGATTTAAGTGTGGAAGTCCTGGCAATGGTGTCATTTTAATAGATTGCGTATTCTTTCTCTTTTCCAACTGGTCCACTCTAATCCCCGTGTCTTGTTATGTCAGCCTTTGTCTTTTATATGTTTCTAACAAGTCTCCTTTGCTTTTAAAAAAATCTTGTTGCACCCAAGTTCTCCCCAATTTCAATTACTTTTTTTCTTCTACTTGAATAAGGTAAGTCTTGCTAAGGAGCCTGGTGTGTGGTTAGAATACACATGTGCAATTAGAATTGTACCTTTCTCACAAGGCTCAGCTTGTCTTCACTATTTTTTTTTTTTTTTTTTTTGCAGAGAAGAACTGGGTGTAGGCCAGAGGTGCGGGGGATGAGAGGATTCACCAGAGACAGAGTGGGGAGCAGAACAGGCAGATCTATTAAATACACTGCTGAGGGGAGCAGCGGGTGAGACAGGAGAGGTCTGTTGCACCATGTGGGTAGCTCCCTGGCCGGGGAGCAAATTCAGGCCATAGCAGCGATAGCGCGGAGACTTAACCTCTAGGCCACCATTTGTGATGTGAGTTCTCTTGTCACCCTTACCCAGTTTCATGGGAATCATCTCCCTTCACTTCAGCCTGCGAGATAACTTATTCAAAAATCTTAACCAGCAAATGCTTTATTTCTTTCCATCAGAGTTGAATTTGAAAGGCACAGTATGTGTTATTTATTTCTAGCTGAGCTGTTTTTTGTGTCTGAAAACTTATTATTTCTTTCCTGATGTCTCCCTTGCCTAGTTCCTGACTTCACCACCCCCACCCCCCACCCTCTCTCTCTCCTACTTCTGGGCTGTGACGCCATTTCCTAGTTTCCAAATCAGTTATCTGCATCTTTGTTTTCTTTGTCCTGGCTTCTGGTATCTGCAGTCTATTGTTTCAGTTATGCCAATGACCGCTTCCAGATGCTTTTTAATTCTTTTGTACTTTTCACCAGAACTACAGCCATTTCGTTGTTGTTCTGATAGGTTTCTAGTAATAATTTGTCATTTTCTTCTTTCAAAGTAATTATTATCCAGTCCATCTTATTTGCTCCTGAGGCCTTTCAGGAAGAAATTAACCAAAATTTAATGAGGGCCTAGTGTATGCAGATAAAGCTGCTCATTATTTAGCATATATCGTAGCAGCCTGCTTTCTTTAGAAGTGCGTGTAGGAAAATTCTTGTTAGAGCCACTTTGAGGGAGGTTCTGATTACCTAAGATTTATTCCATCTTGTTCCAAAAAAGATTTAAGATGACTGAAACTTTGTTCTATGTATAACATAATGAGACTTTATTATTATTATTATTATTAAGCAGTGAGAGAATTAGGGCTCAGGGAAAATAAAGGCAGGGAAAACAAGAGGCAGCCAAGCAGAGCTAGGAAGACAGAGTGAAGTCAGGGCTCTTAATTCTGACGGTGGCCTCAGGTGGGCTCAGGTGGGCACGGAGGGGTCGTGCCTGCTGACCTAGACTGTTCTTTGGATTTTTGTGGGTGGTTGTTGAAATGACCCTTTGCTGTGGCATCTGAGGCTCCTACCGTGTGACTCACTTTGCAAGTCCCCTGGATAGGAAACACTTTCTGCCTCCCAAAGAGGGATGGAATTGGAGAGAACAGCAGCCAGATACACTCGTGCTGCTGAGGGCCGGCTGCACGTACACAGTGCGTCGTGGGCTCCTGCTCATCTGCCCAAAGTCAGTATTGATCAAACAGCTAATTAGCTGTCTATTTCCTTTGCTCTGAATCAGATCATTTCCCTGTTTTGGGGTGGCAGGTGTAATCTGGGTGAGAGGAAGGCTTTTCCAGGGCTCTCTGTTCCCTCAGAACTCCAGAGTGGCCTCATTTCACACCTCTTAGGAAACAATTTTCCGAGTGACAGATTGATTGGTGTATGGGTGGTTACCAAAAATGAATCTATTTTATTAGCTGTTTGTCTTGCAAAGTGAAATAGTTTTTTAAAACTTTATCAAAATGTCACGGTCCTGGGGTTTAAGAATGTGCCCTCTGGCTCTGGGGGAAGAGCCACAGATCCCACGGGAAGGGCTGTCACGCCAGAGTTTCACTGGAGCACTTGGGTGGGGAGCCTGGGATGTGGCAGGTGAGCCTGTCCGAGGCTCAACCCCAGCTCTCTCAGGGGGTGGAGGGCATTGAGAGTCATCTGGGCACTACAGGGATGTCACCAAATGTTTTCCTAGTGCCCAAACTGTCTTTTTTTCCTTCAATGCATGAAAGAAAAATTAAAAATCGAGATATTCATACACCTGAGAGACCATGTATAGGTGATTTGGCTTTTCTGTTTGAACAGGAAATAGAAAATGTCCATGTACTCATTTGATTTCCTATTGGTACCAGTTAAAGAAGAGAGAGATTGAGAGACAATGAAAGTGGTGGAGGCAAAGTCAGATGGAATCCTGTCCCCCAAGTGCCTCTGCTTGGTGTGCCCCTGAACTGCCCAGCCCCACCTCTTCCCCCTTGTTCCAGGGCTCCCAGCCTTGCCAGTGTTCTCAGCAGCTCATCCTGGACCCTCAGCCTGTCCTGTCCAGAGTCTAGGCCAGTCATTCCCAGCTCTGCTGTCCATTTCCTGTTCCACTTGCCCCTCTTCCCTGACTGTCAGGACACCACCTCCATGCAGGCCTCCACATTTCTTGCCTGCCCAATTGCACAGACACTACACCTGCATTCAGCCCCTTCTGTTCTGTGATACCCACCATGAGCCTCTATGAGTTCATTGTCCTGTATCTCCAGATTTTCCACCACACACAGAACAAATCCCTCTACCCAGCCTGGCTTGGGGACCCTTGGTGATGGGGCCTGCCCTCCCCAGCAACCTTTCTGCCTTCCTCTCCCTTCCACTGACTTATTCTGATGGCTTGACTTCTAGTTTTCATGTTTCCTGGAACATTTCAGGCTCCTTCACACCTGCATCCCTTTGCACACACTGCCTTCTATGTCTGGAGCTACTGCCCCAGCCAGTCCACATGCTGCCCATCCTTTTAGGCTCCCTCTGCTCTTGTCAAGCACTGCCTCCACACACACCAATCACACATGCATGCAAACAAGCAGAGCCCAGAGACACTCAGGGAACCTTGGAGTGTCTCCACTCAGGGAACCATTAATAAAATGGTTTCTAGCCTGGGAAGAATGCCAGTCACCAACAATTTCCACTCTCTCTGTATATACCAGGTGGCACAGCAGGAGCTATGACAGAACTGCTCCCAGTTGTTTGAACTAGTGCATCAATTAAGCTGCCTTGTATAAAGGGAGATTTGCAAAAATGTGGCTTTAATGGTTAAAAGATCGGGTGAACTAGCATGTATGGAACAGCTTGCTGAAATCATCATCGTCATCGTCATCAACAATATTTTGGGGGCACCCACTGTGTGTTGAGTGTGGCATGCACAACTTCTTAATCTTCTAAACAGCTTGAGCAGGGGAGGTATTATTATTCTCATTCTCAAAGGGAAACTGAGGCTCAGAGGAGTTAAATGACTGAACCAGAGTCACGAGGCTAGAAAGTCACAGAGAAGTAAACTGTGAGTGATTCATCTGTGACCCATCCTGGTTAGGGCTCCCTAGTACACAGAAGGTACCCACAAACAAGGGAGGCACGGCCCAGGGGACTGGGCAAAGAGGTGATAACACCTCCCTTGCCCAAGCTATTTAGAGGATGCACCAAGAAGTTGTGCAGCCACTACCCCTCTTTGCTGCAGCCTTGCGCTGTCCCAGAGGGATATGAGGCTGATGCTGCCATTATCTGCCCTTAACAGCTGAGTGTGAATTGTTTCCCAGGCTGTTGTCTTGGTCCGAGAGCTGGTGAGCCCTGGAAGTTATGAACCAACATGAACCAGTAGAGCTGTTGTGGGGGGTCTTGGGGGCTGAGCTTCACGGTCTCTCACTGGGTCCTTCATCCTTCCCCCCACTGTTTGTTACTCACACAGAAGCCAGAGTGATCTTTCTACGCACATACCTGATCACCCTCCCGGCTTAAAACACTTTCGTTGCCCCAGCATGAAATGCAGGCCCTGTGTCCACCTGCTCGCTCTTATCTTTGCTTGTGCCCTCCAGAGTCCTGCTGTCATCCCTGATCTCTCCCAGGGTGTGCCTATGTGCCCTCTGTCCCCTCGGCCTGGAGCCCCCCACCTTGTCCACTGGCTGCTCCTCACTTCGGGTCTCAGCTGGAAAGCCTTCCTGGCCTCCCATGCATTAAGCACTCAGGCCTCCTGCAGGGAGCACCCCTGGTGTCCGGCATGTCTCTGGGTGAGCTCTGGAGGGGCTGGGACCTGGGTCCATGTCAGGTAGCCCTGGCAACCTGCATACAGACAAGACTATGGGTAGTGACAACTGGTGCCCCAAACGTGCCCCTGCCCAGGGAGAGGCCCGCTTTGGTTTGGGGATGCTGGGGCCATCGGGGGGTGGGGGTGCCTAGAACATGCCAGGGCTGGGGCCCTGGGGGCCCTGTGCTGAAGCCACCTCTGGTTGCATGTCCTTGAGGAGGGCAGGTGGCAGAAGAAAGAGGGTCAAGGACAGATCCTTGGGACACATCCCATTTTGGCTGGGTGAAAGAGGAGCCAAAAAGAGCGCTTGGGAAAAGGTGGAAGAATGCAGAGAAGGTGGCTGAAATGTAGAACTATTTTTATTTAGTTCTCAGATACTCTTGCTTTTTTTCCCTCTTCCACTTAGAATAGCTGGAAAAGGAGGGCCCTACATGGCAGTCCCTGGGATGAGAAAACCATGTGTCAAAGCGGTTGCTGAATCCCTCGCTCTATTTTTACCCTCCTGACACTACCTCTTTGAGCCCCGAGGAGGGATCCTGGCCTCTCGGGTGGCCCGAGCCAGCGTCTCTGAGGCAGAGGTGGCCAGCGCTCACCTCGTGCTCCAGAAGCCACCAGAAAGCCAGCTGTTCCCTTCTGACCAGAACTAAACGCATTCGGCGAATGTTCTTAGGCAATGTTGAGGGATGGGAACACAAAATTACCCTGGAAATTACTTTTGTTTCCTTCAGTTCAAAGTTGGTTTTTTGGTTCGCCTTAGTTACATTAAAATCAGACAGTTATTAATGTTCTTAAAATGGAATGTCCATATTCCCAAATTTAGAAAGAAAAACCACCTAGGAATGAAAAGAAAAAAAAAAGGACCTGTGTGGAATGCCATTCCATTAGCCACAGTGTCTTTTATGAGCCTCGGTGGGGAGCGCCTGTCAAGTGGGATTTGTGGCAGAGCTCACTGTGGCAGACCGCGGCCGCGGGCTCGCTCCCTCTGTTCCCGGCTCCGGGTCAAAGAAACCTTTGACATCGTGGCCAGGAACTCTGGGGGTTCACTAACCTCTAATTACATGTCTTTTTTTAAATATTGATAAACAGTCCCTCTGTTGATTCAAACGTTTTTAAACACTGACCCTGTAGCTGTTGGCTCTGAACAAGAGCTAATCCTCCAGGCCTGCTCGGCCCCCGAGCCTCTGGGCTCTTGGACTTGAATTCAAACACTGAAAGAAGAAAACTGTCTTGTGTTTGAGGGGCAGGGGGATGGGGGTTGGAAGGAGGTCATTTCAGGATTCAAGATCAGGCTGGGCTAGGTTGCAGGGGGAGGCCCTGCTTTCCCCAGATCGGGATGTCTGTTCCCCCTACCATGGACTCTCTGGGTTCAGGATGGAGACTTGGGGGTGGGGGTGAGGCAGGAGGGCCACTCTCCAATTCCCACTGCCCTAGGGCCTGCTGCCCCAGTGCACACTCACATGGTGCCTTGCTTCACTTTCTCATCCCAGGGTCTGAATGTCAGACCCTGGTCCCACAGGCTTTGGATGTTAAAAGGGCAACACTGGTGCCTTTCCTTTCACACCCACACATCTGCTACCTGGGGTGCAAGAGAATGGAGCTGGAGGGAAGCCCTTATAGTTCCATGGGGTCCAGAAAGCTAAGTGCTATCCATCAGATCCTGGGGACGCCCACACAGAAGGCCCTGGCAGGCACAGCCTCCGCCAGAGGAGCTGTATGTAATGTGGGGGCGGGGTGGTGGTTCCCATTCCTCCCAGGTGATGGGAACCCTGTCAGCTGCTTCTTGCAGAGATTCCAGGTTCCTGTCTCCATTGATTAGATGACTCAGCTGGCAGGCAGGTACTGACGTTGCTTCTGTAGTGACCATGTCTAGAGAGGAGTCCCTGCTCACAAATGCAGGGCGGAAGCCAGAGTTCCTGACTCATCACACCATCTAGCTCCTTATGCTACAGATGTCGTCACCATTTTACAGATGAGGAAATCAAGGCCCAGAGAAGCAGTGTGCCACCCAAGATCACAGTGGAGGAGCTACGTATGAACCCAGGTCAGCCTGACTCTGAAACCAGTGCCCTTCTCCATCCACCCTGCCAGGCCCCCCTGGTCCTACTTGCTGCCTCTGGTAGCCTCTGGAAGGGGCCAGCCTTAAATACATGTATCAGGGGTGGGGGGGTCCTGCGTAAGGGCCAACGGCTCTGTGGAGGTACCAGCAGCCATAGAGTTTCTTATGGAATCCTGCCCAGTTCTGCTGGGGTATCCCCCTTAGTTGGGACACCTTGTGGGTGTGAATCATTTGGGCTGCAGTTTTAAGAGGTAATTATGGATCAGCTCGGTGACCATCAGGCCCTTCTGCTCTATCCCAGGAAATGTACCTAACCCTGTTAAAGGATAAATCAGATACAACCAGTTCCTAATTCAATATGGTGACTCTAAGACACATTTATCAAGGGACAGAAGCTGGTCCAGAGGCTGAGACAACAGTGGTGTTCAAATTAAACTCAGACATGAACCATCCTGTACTTTCTGACCATTTTTAAAAACCGAGTACAAGAGAAAAACATGTTCAGTGCTGTATGATAGATGTACACACACTCAGGTTCTCCAGGCACATAGGGGGCACCTTTCGGACCGGCCGTGCACACACCTGCAGCCTCACTCTGCCATGGTCACATCCTGACAAAGGTGCCTGGGCCCCTGGTGCACTGTCCTGTTCCAAATCGAACTTGGGGGATCAACCAGTGGTTGGGCTGGCCTTTCCTGTCCCTTTGGTGCCCAAGAATTGTAAAACTCTTAATGGCTGGGCTCATGTACATGGCAAACTTCTGACCAGCTCTAAGTGGCAGAGAGTTCCTCTTTTAACTGGTGGGTGAAGGGGGGAATTGGGGGTGGGGTCACATGGACCACATAACTATCCAATTATCAGGGGATTGTGGGCAAAAGCTATTGCTTTGGATGAGATGGACCTTTCTGTCCCTGCTGTGCGTTCAGAGCACTGCCAGGCACTGGGACACAAAGCTGGGATCTCAGAAGCACACGCCATGCCAGGGCAGCTGTGATCAGGTGGCTGCTGTACCAGGAAGGCATTTCCCTAGAGGATTTGTGTCCTGGGAAGAAGTGTTGAGTGTAAAGAGGAGAGGGGATGCTGGGAGTGGCTTGTGGGCAGGGCGGAGAAACAGGGTTGGTGAGCCCTGGCCTGGGACTCAGTTCAGTGCCCCTTGTGTCCTCTCTCCCCAGACAATTACGTTCCCTGGGCCCTACTCTGCATCGTTCCAGTGCCAGGCACTGAAGAGACATAAGCTGTAACCTTGAAACCCTCCTGCCTCTTCCAGGCAGCAAAATAAATGTTCAGAGTCTTGAGAGAACCACCTTGGTCAACACTTGTGAGTGTCAGAACTGGAGCTTGAACTCTGACTTGAGATCCCTGTTTGGAAGCCTGGGGGCTTCCCACAGGATCTCTGCTTTTCACCTTTCTCCTCCTTTTTCTGCCCCAGCCCACCGGAGGGTGACACTGCCTGGGGGTAGGGTGGAGAAGGGAGCATCCTGTTCAGGGGAAGGTGGCACTTCAGCCTGGAGCTGACATTCCTTAGCTGACATTCCTACTGGCTCTTACTGGCAGCCAGGAACCAGTGGCGGTTTTCTGAGCAGAAGTCTTAGGTTTTTGCTACCTAGCCCAGTAGCCATGCCCAGCAGGGAAGGGAAGCGCAAGGCCTGAGTTTGGGGTGGGTGGGTGTGGGTGATGGGATGTAGGAGCCAACAGAGGATGTCATGAGTGCGGTGTTATGGGGCAGTTGTATAAAGATGGCCCGGGGCATGGGATACTTCACAGTCGGGGTGGAGGGGAGATGGGGAGACATGCAGACAGGCCAGACAGGCTCCGTGGCTCTGGAAAGCCAGCCTTCCAACCCTGCCTCTATCTGCTCTTTCCTCCTGAATTTAGGCCTCAACAAACAGGTCGAGGATCCCCACACTAGTAGCCTGGCCATGGACAATGCAGGCTTTAATGCCAGGGGCGTTTCAGGGTCCCATATTGGTCAAGGCAAGCGACTATCACAGGTACAAGGCAGACCGTGGAGCCAGGTTTTCTGGGGCCTTCTTTATAGTATCCAGGATCCTACCACTGGTTTCCCCAAAGGCATTTAGAATCCCAGTGAAGCGAGCATGCCAGAGGGCTGATAGGCTGGTCGTTTCCAGCTTGTCCTCACTTGTCATGTCTCTATGTCCAGCTCTCCTTCCCAACTGCCAGCCCAGCTGACCAAAAGCGATACACCAGACGTTTCTCTGCAAAGTCACAGACGCGGGGGCCACTGAGAGCCATACCTGCTACAGGCATCTCCCTCTCTTCCTGGGCCTGCCTTCCAGGCCTCCCTGCAAGCACCAAAGCCCCTTTACCCACACCAGGGCTGGCTGGTGACTGTCCTGTGATCCATCAGGCCCCCCGATGGGCCGTTGCTCACTCAGCTCTTCCTGTAGTCTGTAAGGCCTAGTTCTTACAATCAGTTCCTTATTCCATCATGCCTGGAGTGGCTGTGCCTCCCACACGGAATCCCAAGCGATATACCACACACCCTCAATCCAGGCCTCAGTTTCTCTGCCCTCTAAAATGCGGATGGTGCTGAGGGCAAGCTTTAGGCTAGAATTATGAGTCAGTCAAGTTTTTCACCTTGGTGTCAGCAGTAGGAGCCCCGTAGAGGGGCCCACATGAGGTCAGCATGCATGTTTATGCTGGGGGTGTCCTTCCAATGTCTGGTTGGTTATCCCATGGGTGCCGTGACTGAGCGTTTCAGTCAGTGGTGTTCAGAGGCTTTACTGACTGGATGCTATCATCTCAGTGTCAGGAATGCAGCCCCCAGCTGGAATGTCACTCCCCTGGGAGGCCAGCCTGTGCTGAGTTAGGAGGCTTCCAGGAAGATGCTGAGAAAGGCGAGAATGGCTTGTTAGGACTGTGATGAAGTCTGCTGACTTGCTGACGAGGAGACTTTGTTTTTGTAATAATGAGCAGTCTTGGCTCTCTGGGCTGGAGAGTGGATTTCTAGAATCTGTGTCAGGGTGCAGCACACAGAGCACCATGTCCCACCCCCTCCCCTGGCCCCAGGGCCTTTGCTCCAACTGTAACACTTTGCCCTGGGATGTTCACATGGCTCACCCTTCACTTTATTCAGGTCCCTGCACAAATGTCACCTCCTGTGCCACCCTGTGCTAAATAACACTCCTTCCCTTTATGCTCCATCCCTCTCCCCTGTTCCCTTTTTCTTTCCAAAACATCACCACTTAAACATTATACATTTCTGTTGGATTTCTTCCTCATTAGTAGGTAAAGAAAGCACCGGGAAGTCAAGGATTAAGTCTGCTTTGTTCACTGCTAGATCCAGAACTCTCAGAACAGCACCTGGCTCACAGCACACACCAATACAAATTTATTGCATGATCAGAACTGACTTCTGTGCACAGTTAAATGTCCTGACTTCCCTCTACCTCTGACGCCATTCCTGGCTGAAATTGCTGAAGACAGCAGCCCTAGCCTGGAGGAAGCCTACTTATTAGTGTCAGGAAGGCTGGTTTGGTCAGTTAAGGCCCAAACACGTGTTCTCAATATTCAGGGTTTTATTTTTTAGCCTTTTTTTTCCTAATCATTACTCTTGATCATGAGATCTGCAACCATTTTGGAAATGGATTTGATGTGATTAAATTCTTTCCTAGCCTAATCCTTTCTGGAAAACAAAAGTTATAAATGAATGGATTTGCTGATTGTTTGATTGCCTGCATGATCATTTACCTTGGCTCTTTTCAAAACCAGGACTGGGCATGATGACCTGAAGAATCCTCCATGGGATCTTCCTGGAACGGAGCAGAGAAGATCCCCACTGTCATGTGACAGCAGTTACCGAGTGCCTGTGACCAGAGGAGTGGCCACAACAGGGGTCGGAAGGGCCAAGGCCCACGAGAGGAGCATTCAGAAAGCTTGTGCCCTTGCTTTTGCAGAGAGCACCAGTCCTTCCTGGTAACGCTGTGGTGTGGCGGGGATGGCAGCAGCATTACTACCCTGGCCTGGTTTCTGTGTCTTCCTGGAAGCCCAATGGCCACAGCTTAGCAAATGCACCGGGGCAGAGGGTGGGGGTGGCTGTGCAGGGGGATGGGGCACAAGGAGGATCTGGTAGGAAACCTTTGGTCCAGGACTGCAGGGACAAGTCAGAACCCTTCAGGGAAGAAGGGGAGGTCACCTGTGCCCCAGGCCAACTGCCACGGAGGCATCAGCGCTCAGAGGCTGTTGCATTTGCCCCTAGCCCAGTACAGAATTGGGGGGTATCAGAACCTACACCTGAAACACTGTTTTTGAGGATAGAACATAGAAAAGAAAGCCTTCCACCCAAACTGGAAGCAAAAAGGCACTGATATTTGACAGGTCCACTCCAGTGATCTGGAACTCTCTGTGGGAGACTTGTTCTTGGCAAGCCAGAAGTGGGGCAGCCCTGTTTCCTCTCTGTAACCCCAGAGAGGTTACAGACTTGCCAGGCCCCATGGGTCAAGCTGGGGTGAAGCTTGGCTCTTACCAAACATTTGGTAACTCTCATAAATGGGATTTTCTCCTTCTGCTAATTTGACTTCTAATCTGGGGGACTGATTATGTTGGGGAGGTGACCTATTTCTGAGGCACTAGGAGTGGGGACAGAAGGGTTTCTTTTCCTAATGCAGGTGTTTTGATGAGGATTTGGGGCTCCAGCCTCAGGGCCCACAGCAGCCCTAGATCTGCTGTCTTACTGGCCTGGACAGTAGAGTTCTGGCAGCGCTGCCAGCTGCCTGGCAGGTTTCACGATGGGAGATGCACAGAGCCATTCTGAGAGTCCTGTTGTCCCCTCCCACCACGAGCCTAGCCACTCTCAGATGCAAATGGTGACT
The DNA here is from genome assembly GCF_014898055.3 of Talpa occidentalis. NCBI lineage: Eukaryota > Metazoa > Chordata > Mammalia > Eulipotyphla > Talpidae > Talpa > Talpa occidentalis. Next base: position 7,267,370 of record NW_023601754.1, read on the forward strand.
GGAAGTAAATCCTGTCACTTGAGACCCTCTTTTTCCTCTCCAGGCCTGGAGAAATGAGCTGAGCCACAGGAGGGCACACCAAGGTGCCGATCTTTTATAGTAAAACCCAGGTTCACATCCCCTCCTGACTGGGTGCAATTCAGAGGCTGCTGGACACACATCCCTGTCCCAGCTGGGTCTCACCCCTGAGAGTAGAAGTCCAGGTTACTCCTTAGCCCTCAACAAAAGATGTAACTTGCATGGGGGAACCCGTTCCTTATGCTGGACATGGTACCACCTCACCCAGTCGTGTGCCCTGCCCCATCTGAGAAGTCCTTCCATCCCAGCTTTTGGCCTGGGTCAGTAGCAAGGCTGGGATTTGAAGCCCAGGGGTCTGACGCCAGAGCCTGTGCTCTCAGCCAGCCTGCCATTCTTCCCCTGGGGCCTGTTTGATGATTCATTTCTTATTCTATACCCAGACAATGAGGCGTAAACCAAAATAAAAGTGGGCTATTATGATATCACTGTTTGCCGTTTATCTAAATTAGATAATAAATCACAGAGCTACTTGAAACAATATACATGTCAACCTCCTGAGCATCTAGTGATCACTTAGTACCTTTAGATGGTGCCTATGGTATAATTAGCACTTTTGTCTAGAAAATATGATCTTTCTGTGAAATGGAAAAGGGAATGAGGAAATATATTGAACTCGACCCTCCTTTTCTTTGGGGACCCGCCCCGTAGTGGTGGTGGTGGTGGTCAGCTGGGATGGCTAGGGCTGGTGGGTAGTGAGCAAGCATTCCAGCCCACTCCAGGCTGGGACTGTGGCCCCAGTTGCAGAAGCCCCAGCTGTGTGACGCTGCTGAGTCCACAACTCCATGCCCATTCATCAGCCTCGGCATAGTTGGGCATCTGCCACTGGCATCTCCAGATGTTTGCCTTTGTCAGACATTGGTGTGGTTCAGTATTTTCATTGAAAGCCTCATAGAAAGCTCTAGCTGGCTGGGGATACTTATTGCTAATTTTATTTGAGTTCCTTATCGTGTGCAAAATGTTCCAGGCACCATTAAGAGACACAAAAGCCTCAGAATACACAGTTTCAGTGGGCAGAAGCTCACTACAGCGTGGAGAAAACATGGTCACCAACATTTACAAACATTTGCTGAACACAATCAGCTGGCAGAAATAAAAGTTACAGTGGCACATCAAGGCAGGGGGTTAGGAGGGGGCAGAGTGGTGGAGACCGAGGATTCAGTGCTCACCTAAGGGAATCTTCCAGAATCAGATGGGTGTTTCAGGCTGTTTGCTTATTAATGTGGTCTTCAGATTACTTCCCAGCGAGACTGGGGTGTGGGGGACCAGACAAGAAGTAGAAGCTTAGACAGATCTTGCTTGAAGTCAACATTTGAGGTACAGATCCAGCCACATTATAATTGTTGCATAGCCATGAATGTAATGTGGCAAGATGCACTGATTTACACGCAGGTTGCGAAGGACATTTTAGGGAGAACAAAATGAAGGCAACGAGAACTATTCCCATCAATTTACCAAATTCATGTCTGAGACAGTGTCTTGGAAGCACAGATAACCCTGCTCATAGGCAAAAATTAAGGCTGTCTTCCTTGGAAAAAGATCATTTAAGTGATCAATAGCCTCTTGAAAGCATATTTTCGAGAGTATTTCTTTTTTTTAGATTAATTTCATTTTATTCTCATTAAAAAAAAAAGCATCTGTGAAGGCTTATAACAAAATATATAATAGTGAGATTGTTAAAAGAAATAGGAAATTAGAACCCAGTTAGAAAAGCGAATACAAATTTCCTAACCATAATGGCTAACCTTACATCTGTGACCAATCTCTAAACTTAGCTCTGAGCTTCCTAGAATTCAAGGTGAAAAGGGAAAAATCATCACGTACTTAAAAGGACAAAGTATGTCAATTCATGAGTATTTTATTATTTGTGAATTTATATGAGTAAGAAAGACAAAGGAAACTTCTGGGGGAAATGGCGATTTTTAAAAAATATTTAGAATGAAAAAAAATGGATTTTGAAATTATTTGTTAGAGGCAAAGCTTGGGCAACAAAGACAGACACATGCACTAAGATCAGGGTGAGCCTGAGGTGGCTTTGGTTTGATCAGTTTATTGCTGAGTGATTCACTTCCTGTGGTGTGAAGCCAAAGCCACAGACCAGGACCCAGGCATTTGGCAGTGTCTGGGCTGTCCTCGGGAAGAGGCTGTGTCTGTTTCTCTGGTCTGCCAGACAGTGCCTGGTACATTTCGCACACAAAGAACCGAACCAGGGCTGTCTTCTCTTAAGTGGAGAACTCCAAGAGGGCGAGGGCACATTCCTAGCACTGTAGGTACTGGGAGCCACTCAGTGTTGGATAACAGCCCTAAGCGAAAAATGGGAAAAGCATCCACAAAATGACAAAAGACATTTGCAATTGAGTGGGGGACTTTTCAGAGCTGTGGATGAAAACAACCAAATCTGTCAAGTGTTCTCCACGGAGAACCCCCGGATGGACTTGCCGGGGGCCTCGGATGGGTGGGTGCAGCCCGGCTTCCTAGAAGGCCCTGTCATGGCCCTTCTGAAGGCGGGCTCGGCCCGGGGTTGTGCTCAGGTGTGCCGGGTCAGGGCTCGCAAGGGCCGGGAGGGTGGTACTGGGCCCCGACGGGGTGGGAGGGGCGTCGTGCGGGGAGGGGGCCCCGAGCGCCCACAGGGTCCTGTCTCTAGTGACTTCGCAGCGGGCTCGGGGGGATTCGCGCAGGCCCGCGCTCTACCCGCGGCCTTGCTGGCGCCTCTCATCCTCTCATGACCTTTGTGTGACTCTATTTGCTAGAAAACGCCCCAGAGAGCTCCCTGAGGCCCACTCAGAACACCCTTCCCGAGAAGCGGAGCCCCGAGCCCAGAGGGGCAGCGCCAGGCGTCCAGCGCCCGACCCTGAGGGCGCGGGGGCGCCGCCATTGGGCGTGTTGACGTGCGTGCGCGTTTGCGTGCGCATGCCGCATGCGCAGTCAGGGCGAAGGCTTCGCGCCGGGCCTGGAACCCGCCAGCAGGGGGTGGGGCTTAAGGCAAGATGTCGCCTGCGGCCTAGGCAGGGCCGTGTGGGCCCCGCCGGCCCCACCCAAGCTGGCTTCGTGTTGGGGGACCTTGTGTCTGGAGCTGCCCGAGCTGAGAGGCCGAGCGCGGCGGGTGTGAGGCCAGGCCAGGAGGCTCTGAGTAAGTCAAGTGTCCTGTTGTGCCTCGTCTGTCCTTGTTGCTGAAGTGGGGATTGGGCGGGTACCCCAGAAACACCAGATTGAGGTGTCCCGAGAGTGAAATGGAACAGATTCGTGTCGCGGCCGGCTGTGCGCGCCAGGTGGTCTGACTACGGTTAATAGGGTGCCCGGGAGGCCGCAGGACGCGCCGCCTGCTCCCCCACCTTGACAGAGGTTTCACACCCGGGGCAGACGAGGCTGAGCTTAGTCACCCGCAGAGGCGAGCCGCGGGGCCTCCATGACTGTGCGTGAGAAGTGGGGCATCCAGACCAGCCCTCTGAGCCTTGGGACAGTCAACTGCCTCGAAGGCCCGGGAGGGGCAACCCCTGGCGCCCTAACTGTACCACATGAGACCAGAGACTTAGTGCTCGCAAGAGCCTGAGTACAGAAATGACTAGTTACTCCGTGATGTTTGGGAGCACGGTGCTGGGCCAGGGGCGATGCGTGCTGCGGGAGGGGAGGAGGGGAAGGCTGAGAGGGTGGGCTCAGATGTCACACTTGGGGTTCAGGACAAATGGCACATGCTTTCCCCTGTTGGGGCCCTATCAGTGCCCTCCCCCTCCCCCCATGCCCTTTATTTTTATGTAATAAAGCTAGCAACTCTAAATGAAGGGGTTAAGAGCTAATGGATTTAAATCAGCCCGACTTTGGACACCTAAAACTCAAAGAGCTCTGAGTCAAAAGCTCAAAGTACTGCATGAGCGTTCCCGGCTGGCTGCAGATCCTGGCTTTGCTGCAGGGGTCGGCTGACAGTCATTTTATCTTTCTGCACCACCAGGGCTGGGAAAACTGGAGTAGATTCTGGGCTTTCGCTTTGTTGGTTTTGTTCGTTTGTTCTTTAATTTAGAACTTCCCCCAGACACGGAGAAGGATTTATAAACCAGCTGAAGGTCCTAACACTCCTATTACAAATAATATAGGTAAACCCAAGAGTAACAGAGGTACCCGCAGCATCGGCAGGCCCTGGTTCTGTGATCCATGTAGAGAATTTAGGCAGTGAAGGCTAGCATCTGAAATGTCGGGTCAGGGGTCGCTCAGATTTTGCAGCAGTTGCCCATGAGTTCTGCCTCAGTGGAGGAGAACTGGTTGGGCATCATTAACTGCCACTGTGGGTGGGTGAAGGGAGGCTGCTGTTCAACCTGAAGGTGTGAAGAGAGAACACAACAAGTTTGAGGTGCCAGCTGGAAGAGACCCTGCGGCTGTTCTGCACTATGGCCAGTAGGCCCCTGAGGGCACGCTGGATTGAACCCCGGCAGAACATCCTGTGTGCATCCCCTCAGGCTGTCAGACACGGAGAGTCAGTCCGGCCTCACCAACCTCCAAGTTCAGGCTTGTCTTCCAGCCAGGACCACCTCAGTTCAGTTATCAGAGACCGGCATGAACTCTGAACTCGGGCACCTGGTATTTGGATACTGCGACATAGTTGCAGTAGGGAGCACCAGTTGTGGGGATTATGCTGCTGCCTGACCCAGATAGGGGTCCAGATCTGGGGTCTGAGAACCCAGATTAGCCACTGTCTTGATTCTCTTCTTGGGACCTCTTCTCCCCTCCCTTGCAGCCATGGTTGCAGGGATGAAGAGTGAGGGGTAGGAGGAAAAGGGACTGAGGGGGAGCTGATGGCTGTCTGGGCTGTCCATAGTAGTTGAAGCTGGGCAGGTGGAAGTGAGGATGGGCCACATCAAAGATGAGGCCGCACCCAGCAACCGACGTACAGAGCATCCTTGTAAAACTAGCTGCGCCACTAAAGCAAGCTCTGGGCTTTACCTTGGTTTTTGATTCTGTAAACAGAAGCTATTAAAGCCTTCCCTGCTTTGCCCTCTGGCACCCCAGGGAGGGGCTGTGATATACTAGTGATCCCAGGGCAGTGGGGATGGACATCAAGAAGTACCAAGGACTGGATTGAGGGCGGGAAATGGGGGCTAGGAATGGAGCTGGACCAGGAGGGCCATGGAGGCAGGATGTTGGTGGTCAGTTGTATCAGGAAGTTTGTGAGCAGCCAAAGAGTAGTTGTTGAGAAGAAAACAAGCCAAAGATTGCCATGTGGGAGGGCCTGGATTTTTGAATCAGTGATGGGTCAGGAAGGAGGAGACAGGAGAAAGCTGGCAAAGTGCAGTACATGGAGGCCAGGGAGGCACAGGCAGTTGCTGGTCAGAGCTACCCCCAGCCAGATGAGACTGGGGAGTCCTAAGCCCCTTTCCTGGGAAAGGAGTAAGGAAGGGAAGGCAAGAAGTGCACATTTTGAGGAATGAATGGAAGGCAGAAAATTTTACTGCCTGTCAAGGTATCCATATAGCAGCCTGTTAAGAACCATGAGTGCCCAATGCCCAGCCCCAAGACACGCTGCCATTGCTGGCTGCCAGACACAGCCCTTGGGAGTGGACAGGAAGAAGTCCACAGACAGGATGACAGCTGCTAAGTCCTTCAAGTGATCAAACCAACTAACACCAAACATATATACAAGGTCAAGTTCAGGAAATTCAGATTTCTAGCCACGTCTACTTTCCAAAACATAGCTGTGAATTCAGAAGTAAACAGAGAATATCTCTCAGCACTCAAAACCACTGCCACAGCATCTCCAGTGCCAGCTTTGTAAGGAGAGTCCTCACGGGGCGCCTACCTCCTTTTATTTAACACACAGTTCTGGAAAACATTGTTACTTGGTTTTAGTTAAAAAAAAAAATCAGACTCAAGTGAAAAAGCACAAGGTAAGTGGCTTTGCAAATCTCAAACATTAGGATCATCACAGCGAGGAACTGGCCTGCTCAAGCTCTCGATTCCACTCAAGACTGATACTCAGTGACTTCCGGATTTTGTAAAGAGGATCCCCAAGTCAGGATGATGTTGTCAAATAGTATCGCATCACTGTTGCTTAAGAGGTCAGGGCGGTGAATGGTACAGGTTGGAAAGTTGTGTTTTAAAAAAGCTTAGGCTCTTGCAGAAGGAATGAACACCTACTATGTGCTCTTAAATATATTAACCTAACAATTCTATAAGTAGCTGTTTTCACCATTTCATATAAAAGCAAGCAGTTGTAGAGAACTCGAGTGGTTTGTCCCGGCTTGCACTTCAAATGCTCTTTCCACACCACCATCTGCTTCCCTGCAGAGTCCTGAGTGTGCCTGTGGGAGGCCTGCTCTCTGACAACAGGCAGACCTCCTGGACCTTAGCTCGGGCGAGACCCTAGAGGGTGCTGGTGGTGCTCACTGACCCGTCGGCTCACTGTGGGGCCAGATGTTCCTGCCCTGGCTTCCAAAGCTTTGATCTTTCTGAGGGTTGGGGGCAAGGGTGGTCCAGTCCTGCTCCTGCTTCTGAATCCAGAACAAGTTCCCCTGGGTAGACCATGAGTAGGGGGAAGGCCTTGCAAAAGACAAAGAGCTGCAAGAGCCCCATCACCAGGGGTAGCTTTGTGAACCCCGTCTTCCAGGGAAAGTGAGTCTGCTCCCGAAGGACTTGGATGGTGACTGGCTCTGTTTTTCATTCTCTAATCATTCAGAAAAATACATCCATTTCAATTTATTCAAAACGGTGGAAAATCATTGAGGTTTTTCCTGTGTAAAGGTCAAACTATAAAAAGATAAGTGGACTCAGAGAAATCCAGGCTAGTCACGAAAACGTGGCAGCATATTAAAATGGATCTGAAAAGGATTTAATCCTCCTTTGGAAAGAGCTCATAATAATCCCCTCTCTACTCTCCGCCATGTGTATTATATTCCAGTTTTTAGGTTCAAGGACATGAGGTAGGTGACTTTAAATGCGTAGAGCATGGGCTGCACAGCCCAGGGTCCTGGATTTGACTTCCTGGCCACTGCACACCACATGAGGAGCCTTGAGCAAGCACGTTTATGTCCCCAAACCTCAGATTCCTGCCCATAAAATGGGGAAGATTCCCCTTGTCTTGGACAAGGCCTGCTGGGCTCCCTGGTAAGAGCCAGACCTTTGGACATTGAGGGCCATTGCCACCAACCTGTCTGTGACTTCCACCTGAGAGGCAAACAGACGAGGCCTGACTGAGCCTTCTGGCCATGCAGAGTAGGAGGGGGGCGCACTGTTGCCACCGCCAGGAGGCAGGTCCCCTGCTCTGACCTCCTTCCCCCTCTCTGGCCACTGGACATTCCCAGGCTGGTAGGACGCTGCCGCACGCGGACTTGGGTGACCTGTGAAGTCCTTGCAGCTGGGAGATAAACAAGTAACTGCGAGAGCCCCATCACGAGAACATTTTAAAAGGGCACTTGGTAATTTAGCTGCTTTGGTGAAGCTGAGCAGGCGATGGGAGAACGATAGAGTATTTTGAAAACAGCCTGGACAGTAAAATCCTCACTTTCCTCTTTAATAATTAAGAACTGGGAAAAAATCTTTAAGGGGAGTCGTTGGGAAGATAAGGAACAGCTGTGGCCCCGCTTCTTATCAAACCAGAGCTCCATCTCTGCTACCTTTTGTGCAGCTCTGCCAAGCGGTGAACCTGCCTGGCCTCCCACATCAGTCCACTCTGTCTAGTGGGTAGAGGAAGGGATTTGGAAGATGAAGTCAAGTTTACTGTGACAGAGACCTCCAAGCCTGCAGATGGGAGCTGGCTGTTGTTTTTTGATGTGTCCAAGTAGAAACACAAGGGAGGATGTGTACAAAAACAGTAGGAAAAGTGCCAGCTCTAGGGTCCAGCCAGTGGCGTGGCAGGAGACGAGGAAGACTGACAGCGGCCAGGCCTGGCAGGTATCCAATCGAGAGAGGGACATGTCTCCATTGTATTCCACAAAGGTCACATGGACTGTGGGAGTGGAAGGCTCAGAGGCAGCTGGGCCAGGTAGAGGTTGCCCTGGTCACACAGTGGTGGGGATGCAGGCAGTGATGCATCAGAGGGCCAGTGAGGCGTGGGGCGCGGAGGGCAAGGGAGAGCGGATCTGGAAGGGGATGTAGCAGGCCTGAGGTGTGGGCACCTGGGTGGATGGTAAGACCTCAATATGAGATGTGATGGGTGGATGGATTTGGGGTTCTATGATGAGTCAGAGTTGGGCAGTTGAACTTGAGGTTCCTGGGATACATTCAGGTGGACCTATCCATGAGGGCCTGGGACATAAAAGTGCAGTTAGGGAGCGAATGAGGGAGAAGATAGGAAAGTTCATGAGGTCAGCACACAGGCAGTGGGCAGCTAAAGCCAAGGAGTGGATGAGCTCCTGTAGGGACGGTGCAGGGTGAGACCCAGAGAGGCCAGGAAGCAGCTCCAGGAATCACTGACATTTGGGTTGGAGGAAAGAGACTCATGGAGAAGGCCCAGGAATGGGCAGAGAGGTGACTGGGAGAGTATGGTGTCAAGGAGACCCCCAGTGGGATTGCCTTAGAGGTGGGACTCACAACTGGGTTAACCTGTGGGTGACAGATTTGGCCCCATCAGCCATGCCAAGGCTCATGCTGTGGTTTCACTCACGCTGCAGGTTTGCAAGGGTTTGTTCTTCTGAATGGAAGGTTCAGAATAGGCATCTTGCAGGTTTCCAGAATATCTGTCTATGGAAACTGTCCCACATCTGAAATTTTCTGTCAGGATCTTTTTAACTTAGGTAACTTGAAAAGTGTAAGCAGGGTCACTGTGCGCATTAAAAAATATTTATAACACTTTAAATGATAACATGAGGTTCTATTTTTGCCATTCTTCATATTTGTCAGATGAAAAGCCTAATTTCAAAAGATCTACAAATTATGTAATTTGTAGACTATTGGCGAGTCTGCCTCTTCAGCCATTTTTCTTTTTCAGGCTACAGGAGACCTGCCTTTGGCCATTAGGTATTTAATGTGACATGCTCTGCTTTGCAAAGTAAAAGAAAAAGGACAGGTTTTGGCTCAGATACAGCAGCTTTGCCCCCAAATGTCTCCAACAGCCTGATTTAGTATTAAAGCTCTGAAATGATTGATTATCCATTAGGGTGGCTATTTAAAGAGTTCATCACATCAGATTCCAACCGACAACATCTGCGCTGCAGGGGCAGACAGACGAGGCCAGGCAGGACTCAATGGAATCTGAATGGCACCGGGTATTCTGCCCTGCGAGAGAGTTCAAGACAGGCCTTCCATTAAGAAAGAAACAGATTGTTGTCTCCACTGCGCCTGGTGACGGCCTGTGCCGGCTGCCTCCTGGTGGTGGTGGTGGGGGGGGTGGTTGTGGACTCCTTGCTCTGAATGTGAACTCTCTCAGGCCATGGCTCAGACCCGGACCCTTCCCCTTGCCTTATGCCTCACCCCTACCTCCCCCCATCCCCTTCCCAGCTGTGCCTCCCTGGGGTCTTAGGTCCTGAGCTGCCCCCCTCCCATTGTGCCCTCCCTGGGGCACTACAGCAGCCCCTGTAGGATTTCCCCCTGATCTCCCCTGACTGTCTTGTCCAGGATGTCACTGACAGACTCAGCAAAGTTTAATGCCATTGTTGTCTTTGAACCCTGGCAGATTTCCTTGTAACGCATTACCCAGTTAGTCCCCTCGTTTGCGTCCTTGTGTGCTTAGCAGAGTTTACCTTGGCAGGTTTTGGCAGGGTCACCAGGAAATAATAATACTGGTAAAGCCAGATGCTTGATCGAGCTTTCGTTTCTGAAGTCGTGTGTGTGTGTGTGTGTGTGTGTGTGTGTGTGTGTGTGTGTGTAGGTAGGTGTGCCTAAGGTGGGTGTTAGACAGTTTCCAGCCTGAAGTCATCGCTGCCCATGCTAAAGGGAACAGCCTTTGATGCTTCAAACTCCCGCTGCTGCTGTGTCAGAGCACAGGCAGTGCTGTACCGCAGCGCCCCTTGACTGAGCCTGGGGCCTGCCTTGTCTAGGCCCAGGTGCCTTGCCTCACAGCCACAAGAGCGGTGTGGCTGGAAAGCTCCCTACAGATCACTGGGGTCCTTGGTCACAGATGCCACACCCAAAGCTTCTCTGTCGTGGCTGCTGTGCCTTGTGCCTAGACTCTGTTTTCAGGGCCGGCGCATCCATCCCCTAGAGCTGGCACTGTCTCACAGCAGCCTCCCTACCTGGGAATTGTTTCAGCGCAGGGGAACTGCCTCGTTCAAGGTTAAGCCCGCACCCAGAAGTTGGTTTATGGCTGGTGCTGGCTGATGGGAAGAGGGCACCTAGGCCAGGTCCCTGGCCTGCCATGTGGGGCAATCCTGAGGGGCCTTCTCAGCTCCTGGGTTCCCTTTGGAACTGCTGTGGTCTCCATTGCAGCCACCATCTGGGTCAGTTTCTACCTTCTTAACTTCCTTATACTCTCCATCAAGTCTGCAAACGACTCAGGGCCCTCAGCCGGGAAAGACTGGACTGACAAATAACCCCTCCTCCCCGTTGCAGACACACCCTCCCCCTACCCCGGCCACCTGTGCTGTCACTGCGGAGACGCCTCAGTTCTATTATTTCACTTTCTGTGACACTCAAGTCTCCATAAGAGGTCACTTGGGAGGCATTTATTTGTTCTTAGGTTTGAATTTAGGAAAAAGTGTGCTTTGGGCCTTTGGTCGGTGTTTGTACTACCGGTGCCAACAACTGCGGAAGCTGTTGGACTTTCTTTGCTCTGGGTGCTAAGAACTTCAGGCCTGGTTTGAGGCCCATGTGTAACAAGGCACTCTGGCACCTTCTAAGTTCCCTTAATGCACCTCCTCACTATTGTTATCTGTGTTTCTTTGTGGTGTGACACAGTTCCCTCTGCGCAGAGTCTGTCTGAATGAGATGGGGTAGAAATGAGTAAGCAGATACATACAGCTGAAGGGTGTGTTGTCAGACAGACCTGGCTGCTGGTTACCAGCTCTGGGACATTTGCCAAGTCACAATTTCTCTAAACCAGTTTCTTCAGCCAAGGAGTGGGCCTGATGCCTGCATCACAGCATTATTTTGAAGATCCCCATAGTAAGCACGTGCCTGGTAAATAGCGCTCGGCAAAAGGCAGCCGTTAATACCAGCTCCGTGAACCTGCCCTGCCATGTGCTCCATCTCCTTCCTTCCTCCCCCTCATGGGCCACTGGCAGCTGAGATGCATTTCTGGCCTGTTGGGTTTTGCTTTCTTTCTTTTTTTTTTTTTTTCCTTAAAATATTTATTTATTTATTTGTTTGTTTATACAAGTACTGGGGTACAGTCAGAAGCGCGGGAGGGTGAGAGAATTCACCAGAGCCAGAGCGGGGAGCAGAGCAGGCAGAGGGACCGAAGTACACTGCTGAGGGGAGCAAGTGGGAGAAAGATGCCCACTCAGGCACCCACAGCTCACGCCAGACTGTGGACCAGCAGAAGGACCAGTGGCAGTGTCGGCCAATTGTTAATCCAGAGAGGTGGGTGCACAGTTTAAACGCCCACAGAAATGTGCACCTACTTGGCTGGAGGAAAACTAAAAATAAAACTATGTAAACGGAGCCTTCAGAAAATGAAAAAAAGGTTGTAGATGAGAGATTGGTGATGAGTAATTTAACCAAGACGATGTAAATCTAGGCCTTGGAATTCTTTAAATATAACCATCTGACATAAAAAGAATTTCACTAAATTTTTTAAAGCCAAGATCCTTCCTAGGGTGAGAGACTCGCTTTCCTAATAGGAACACGGTCCCCAAAAGGCAAGTGGGGACGGTGGAGAATAACATCCCTGTCGGCACCGCATCCCCTCTCGGCAGTTTCAGAGGATGCTGCTCGGGGTCCGCGCCAGCATCCCCTGCGCCACGCGACACCTTGCAGACCAGTTTGGATTCCATCTTGGAATGCAGACGCCATTCCAAGGGTGAGATGGTTTGGGAAAGTCTTTTGCTCATTCCTGAAGTCAGCCGGCCCCTGGCTCACGCATGTGCCACACGGGCCTGAGTGTGTCTGAGCTCGCCCAGAAGTGGTGTGAACTGGAGTTCCATGCCTGTCTTGGGGAAGGAGCAGGGAACTATTCCCTGCCAGGTCTAGGAGAGGTCGCCTGCTAGGAGAGGCGGGGTGCCGACAGGGGGCTCAAGGGCAGGAGGGAGAAGGGGCCTGCGCGGGGAGGCTGGGTAGCCGAGCCCTTTAGCCCGAGTGGGGTGAGGGCTGCTGGGCCACACCCGTGGGCTGGTTTAGGAAAGACTCAGTGGGTCTTGGGGGAAACTGCATCAGAGCTGCTGTGGCGGCCAGTGCCACAGGGAGAGGCTGGGATCTGTGGCCTTGAGGCAGGGCCCCCCCGCGAGGACTGGCTGGCGTTTTGGGACGAGAGCTGTGTGCGTTAACCAGCCTCATATTTTGATGAGGCCTCAGGAGCCTTCCTCTCGTGGGGGGATCAGCCAGCGCAAGAGAGACAGTCCGTGCTTGGGGAGCAGGGAGCTCCTGCTCACCACAGGCGGGACAGGGTCCCCCTCAGGGCGTGGCTGCGGAAGGAGGCAGGGTGGGCCTGCGCTTTTAGACTCTCAGCATCTGTCTCCTGAAAACCCATTCCCTACCCGCTTCTCTTGTACCGCGGGAGTCTGGATGAGTAGGCTAGCCCCGTACGCCGCCTTATTGCCATAATCAGTTACTTCTCTACCTGGGATCCCTCCCTCAGGCCCGTGTAGCACAGGTGCCGCGAGCCCAGGCTGGTACATTTACCCCGGGTGATGACGGTGCTATTGACAACCATAATGAAGCCCAGCCTTATTTCTAAAATAAGCGTAATGACAACAACGATAACGGCAGTCCTTAGGGAGTGGGGGAGAGGTCAGACTTTGGAGCCAGACTGCCTGGGCCCTTATCCGGGCTCCACCTCTCACTAGCTGTGGGAACCTGGAGGTCAGTTCTTTGTGCCCTGCTCCATCCTCTGTAAAATGGAAATCAGAGTAGCTAAGTATTGGAAGGCATTTAGAAGAGTGCTTGGCGCATGGTAGGGTCCTTACTGGCTGTTGCTATCAGCATTACTCTTCTTGTTTTTAATGTCATTACTGTGGGCACAAGGGCTTTTCATGTACTGCATCATTTGAATCTTGCAATCCTATAAGGACGAGGTACTATATTATCCCACTTTGCAGATGAGGAAACTGAAGTGTGGACAGACTGAGGGATTTGTGCAGCCTGCTGCGGAGCCCGTATGCTCCTCGCTCTGGTTGACCCTGGCAAGGCTGAGCAGTGCGGTTGCCCAGGATGAAAGGGCTGCTCACCATTACCCAACAGTGCTCCCATCATCCCTGCCCTGCGTGGGAGGCTTCATCACTTCTGCTTAATCCACAGGCACAGGTAATAACAGCCAGGTGAGTTAAGTGGCTCCTAGGCAGGCCTGCCTCTTCCAGCTAAGCTGCTTTTGAACCAACTGATCAGGAAGGCTCTTCAAAATCATAATTTAACTGCTCGGCAGCATCTATTGTTCTGTGCGTGGAAGCAGCTGCCCCACAGGCCACCCCACTTGGCGCTGTGGCAGTGATTGATACGGATATTCCGCGTTCATGTGAGGCCTCTCTGCTGAGGCCGCAGAGCACTTTGCAGCATTAATTAAGCTCCATGGTGGTGGCGCTGGTAGGTGGGGCCTTGGATCCACTTTACAAGTCTTTAGCTGATGCATAAAGAGACCAAATCGCTTCCCCCACAAGCCACGGCCTTTAGCCTGGCCACGCCCCAGTGGACATTCTCTATTTCCTGTAGTTTGACCAAAGTCAGTCATAGAGAAGAGACTTCCTTGATTGTCCTTCCAGACTTCAAAACAATACCCAGCTAGCACATACCATTTCCCATTTGACTTAGGACTGGGTTAACAGCTCTGTGGCTGGGCCATCTCTGGTGCTCACCCCCGGCCACCCGGCTCGTTAGGTTAACTATGTCAACGAGGGACGGACGTAACTCAGAGCTTGCCCCCACCAGCAGGTCAGAGCCTCTTGGCCTAATGTACGTGGGGCGTCTGGGGTCAGGTCTGTCTCTGCGTCATTCCCATCCTCCATCCCTCATCTGCCTTACCCCATCTCCGGTTCAGTCCTCACACACCTGCTGCCTGCTTACTATGCCTCTGATACCCGGGGCCTTCTGGACGGGCAGACATAGATCACGTAATTCAGCGTGAAGCTATTGGGTTTCCACCAAGGATGAGGGAGAGCCACAAGAGGGAGAGACATGGTCATATTTGTGCTTTGGGATGACGGTTCAGGAGATGTGTATGTGGGTGGAGGATGGGGAGGCCCAAGGCACGGAACCAAGAGAAGGCCATGGCAGTGGGTCAGGGGAGTGCACTTGGGGTTCTCCTTGGCTGTGAATGGGGTGAGTGGGGTGTTTAGAAAGGAGATTAGCAGGACTTACCTAGAGGTGGGCATGAGGGAGAAGGAGGAGCCCTAGAGGGAGCTCCAGGCCATTAGATCTGCTCTACCGCTGGGCATTTGCCCCTCTGATCTGGTGTTGGGTTTGGTAAATTTGTGACAGATTTGTCAGTGTTACTGCAGATGACCGCCCTGGCTCCCCCTGAGAAGCCATTTCAGGTAGAAAAACGGATAAATCCCACTTCCTTGACTTCCATCTCTTGGGGACCATCCTTTCTTGCTTGGCCAGAGAATGAGGCCCAACGCTCAAGACTCAGCCTCCATTCCTGGGCCATGGACATTCTAGGGAACAGCTGAATTTGAGCCACACTAAAATATGGGGGATTTGTTCCCCCACTTGACTGATGAAGCCAAGGTTCTGGATTAAGTGGCCTCTCTGTGGTAGGCTGAGTGGAGACCCCTGAAAGATGTGTGTGCACTAACCCTTGGAACCTGTGACTCACTTATGTTATATGGCCAGAGGAACTCTCAGAGGTAATTAGGTTAAGGACCTTGAGCTGGGAAATTTTGTGGACTGTCCAGCTGGGCCCAGTGTAATTACAAAGAAGGAAGAAGGGGATAAGGACAGAAGCAGAAACCATATGCTTTGAAGATGGAGGGAGGAACCACAAGCCAAGGTACGCAGGTGGTCACTGGAAATTAGAAAAGGCAAGGAAGGGCCTCCCTGGTGGTGCAGCGGGTTGAGCACAGAGCTGTGAAGCTGTCCACAGCCTCTGCAGTGTGGGTTCAATCCCCAGCCAGCCAGGGAGATTCCCACATGGCGCGGCAGACCTCTCCTGTTGTGCCTGCTGCTCCCCTCAGCAGTGCTTTCGGTCAGTCTGCCTGTTCTTTTTTTTTTTTTAAAAAAAAAAAAAACATTTATTTATTTATTTATACAAGCACTGGGTACAGTCAGAAGTGCGGGAGGGTGAGAGAATTCACCAGAGCCAGAGCGGGGAGCAGAACAGGCAGAAGGACCGAGGTACACTGCTGAGGGGAGCAGCGGGCGGCTGGAGAGGTCTGCACGCCATGTGGGACCCTCCTCTGGTGGCCGGGGAGCAGCTGGGAATCGAACCGGCGCTGCAGAGGCTGCGGGCAGCCTCGCAACCCAGCGCTCAACCGCTGCACCACCGGGGAGGCCCCAGTCTGCTTGTTCTGTTCCCCGCTCTGTCTCTGGTGAATCCTCTCACCCTCCCACACCTCTGGCCTGTACCCCAGCTATTGCATAAATAAAAAATAAATCTTTATTTAAAAAAAAAGAAAAGGCAAGGAAGTGACTCTCCCCTAGAACTTCCTGGTGGAACACCAGCCTGCTGACACTTTCTTTTTTTTTTTTTTTAATATTTATTTATTTATTTATACAAGCACTGGGCACAGTCAGAAGCGCGGGAGGGTGAGAGAATTCACCAGAGCCAGAGCAGGGAGCAGAGCAGGCAGAAGGACCGAAGTACACTGCTGAGGGGAGCAGCGGGCGGCAGGAGAGGTCTGCGCGCTATGTGGGACCCTCCTCCGGTGGCCGGGGAGCAGCCGGGGATGGAACCGGCGCTGCAGAGACTACGGGCAGCTTCGGAACCCAGCGCTCAACCGCTGCGCCACCGGGGAGGCCCCTGCTGACACTTTCTTTAGCCCCATGAAATTAATTTTGGATTTCTTTTTTTTTTTTTTAAGATTTATTTATTTATGCTTACAAGAACTGCAATACAGGCCAGAGGTACGGGAGGGTGAGAGGATTCACAGAGACAGAGTGGGGAGCAAAACAGGCAGGCAGACCAAAAACACTGCTGAGGGGAGCAGTGGGCAAGACAGGAGAGGTCTGCTGCGCCATGTTGATATCTCCCTGGCTGGCCGGGGATTGAACCTGCGCTGCAGAAGCTGCGGACAGCTTCACAGTGCTGCGTTCAACCCCCTGCGCCACCAGGGAGGCCCTAATTTTGGATTTCTGATTGCCTAAATGGTAAGGTGATAAACTCCTCAGCATCATGCAGCTACGACAGGAGGTGCAATTTATTCTGGGTGAGGGAAGAGGTTTATTTTGACTCTGCAGGGCCCTTACAAAATCAGAATCAACCTCTTTCCCCAGCTGGAACTGGGGAAACCATAGATGTGGGGTCCCCATTTGAACTGTGACCTGGGTCGGGTGCTTGGGCAAGGCAGAGAGATGTGCCCCCTGAAAAGGGGGCTGGAAGAGTCTGTGGGAGGCAGAGGATAAAAAAGTGTTCAGAGATAAACAAGCATTTTTTTTTAAATCATAAAACTATGTGCCCCAGTTACTGGAGGCCCGGGGTGAAGAGCTGAGGGGGAGGAATTCTGCCTCCCCACGCTGGTTTCTGTTGCAGTTGGATGATATAGAATGTTTGGGGAAGAAGAGGGAACTTTTTCCTTAGCCACACATCTGAGATAACTGCAAATTGTTTCCTGAACAATCTCCTTGATTTTAACCTCCTGGGAACAGAGGGTGAATCTTGGCCTCCCGTGGATGTACCTGTCTCAGAGAGGGGGGCCAGAGTCTGCAGGGAGCACGCACTGGGCTTCACAGCTTCCCTGGTTAAAGGAAAAGGGTTTAAGTTAGGTGCTTGGAGGCCCCTTTCAAAAGCTTAAAATGTTGAATTCTTCTTGAAAAGGAGTATTTAACTATTTTGCATGTTTTTGGTATTATCTGGTTTATAGAAGTTTAGTTGTAATGGTTAGCATTCACATGGGCCTTGAGAGGCTTTCCAGTTATTTTCAAAGTTATTAGCTCATTAACCTCACAGGAACCTTTGAGGCAGATATTGTTATCATCCCACTTTGCCGCTGAGGAAACTGAGGCCATAATCTATGGCCTGACTGGTTCATTTTAGATGTCAGAGCCAGGATTTTGATCCTGTTTTCTGGCCACCTCCGCATCACAGAAGGAGCTCATAGATGATTCACTCCTGTCCTCACTTTGTGAGGCTGAAGATTTTTCTTGGGAATTCCACAGGGAATTGCCAGCAAACTGGATTGGGTCTTTCTTTGTAGGAAATCTTATTCCTGGACCCCAGGCCTCTACTTCAGGCCTGGACAGGTACCTTGGCTCACCCCGCTGTTATCCTATTATCAAGTATTCCCTAAGCTTGACACCGCCAGAGGGGCTCTGAGCATGGAGGAATGGACTGACAGAGGAAGCAAGTCATAGAGGCTAATGTGTGGCTCTGGAGCGCAGCAGTGGTTGATGGGGGGCTGTCATCCAGCAGAGTAGCACTAGGAGCACTTAGAGGGCTGGGCAGCCCACACAGAGGGTGAGCTGGCCCCAAATGAGAGGGTAAGAGGTCAACGTGACTAGTGGCCGGGCTAGGGAGGTTCTCTGCTCAATCTGAGTCCTCCCTACATACACAAAGCCAGAGGAGCTGGCGCCACGTTTTCTGGGTGTTGCCTTCCTTGCTGACCATTCTTTTGGCTTCATTATAGGAAACACCAGCTGAGCCCTGGCTGAGCCCTTCAGGGTTCCAACTGAGTGTGTGTGTGTGTGTTGTGGGGTGGGGGGTGTTGGGCCACACACGCAGGAGCGTGGCAGGTTGGTGCCCTCGGCCTCGTGGCAGACACAACCTCCCTGTCCTGGCTGATGGAATGATTTGTCTCTTCTGAGTCCCTTCTTTTGCCAGAAGTCTTCTGCCACTAGCGTTGCTATGTGGACATGGCAGGATGCAGTAAGCCTACTGATGGACTCTGTGGCTCTGAACCCCGAGTCCTCCTTTGGGGCATTCATGTGGCACCCTGGAGGCTCAGGGAGTAGACATCTCCCGAGACCCTTGTGACTCCTGGGCACTGTCTGTAACACACTGGCAGTGTGTAGCAGGGCCATGTGGCATTTTGGAAGTGATGTTGGCCCTGATGCCACTGTGATATGGGCAAAGTAACTTTTGCCCCCCAGTTCTCTCTCATTTGTAATGGAGGTAATCATAGAAACTACATCATAGGATGGTTGGGAGGAAGAAAGGAGAAAATCCATGTAGAATACTTAAGCCCTGTACCGGGACCAGGTGTAATAGCTGCTGTGGTGTTCCCCTGCAAAGCAGGGCCTTGGTGACTCTTACTATTAAGAGCATAGTCTCAAGGAAACAGTCCTGACTAAGGTGTACAGAAACCTCACAGGAAGGTGGAGAAAGGAGGTAGCTTCAGCTGAAGGATTGGTATTCATCGCAAGTCCATGACTGTCATCAGACAGTGAGCTTCCAAGAGTCAGAGTCCTAACCTCTGACCTCCAACCTTTGGTTGTCAATTCTTGGCACATGAGGAATAGAATATATACCTCGTGGATGTCCCTGCAGGTGTCCTACAGTCAGAGTAGGAACTGATGAGAGAGAATCTCTCTGACTGAAATAAAAACTCAGGTGCGTGGGGTGGAAGTAGTGTGTGCAAGAGCCTTGTGCACCACCAGGGCCTCGGGAAGCTGGAAAGTCTGGAGATGCTGTGTGGAGTCGGGAGTGGCTGGGTTTCTCCCAAGAGAAGGAAGCTTTCTCATCTTTCCAGGAGAGTTCTGGCTCCTGGGGCATGTGCAGGAGTAGGAGACAAACTCTACTGGTTGCCCTGAGAAGACAGAGAGGCTCTGCTGGCCCCTGGAGCAGATCCAGATGGGAAGAAGGAAGGCCTCAAACCAGGAGGCTGTTAGGACAGAGGCCAGGAGGCAGGAGGACGGAGGGCTCAGCAGAAGTATCGAGACTGAAGCTCTACAGATTGTTTTTAGAGCTGTGAGGAGATGAGCATGTGTGAGCCTTTGGGCGGGAGGCTGGTGGATAACAGCAAGCTGCTAGGCTGAAGCCCAGCCCAAGCCTGTGCTGGTGGTGGGGATTTGGAGAAAAGGCAGCCCTGTGGAACAAGAGGGGGATTCACGCTGCCTGGGAAGGACGGCTCCTGGGTTTCCTGTGCTGTGCTGCAGGGAACAATCGTACACGTGTCCCTGAGGTGGATGATGTAACCTCAGCATGAGCCTGGCATGTGAAGGGAGCGCAGGGGAACTGAGTGAGTGAGTGGGTTTGACGAAAAAGTGAACAGGGGCTCCTGGTACTGACCATAGGCCAGATTTTCCCCAAGGAAGAGAAACTTCAGAAAGTACAACAAAGGTGAAATCAAATGGAAGCTCTGTTTTAGACCGTCATATCAATTGCCCTATTAATAATCCTGCCCCGCTTTTGCAAAGTGCATAATAGTTATAAACAGGACCTTTCTGTGCTCAGGCACCAGTAAACATTCTCACCTTGAGTCTACAGGTGTAAGACAGGGGCCTCCCCTGGTGGCGCAGTGGTTGAGCTCTGGGCTGTGAAGCTGCCTACAGCCTCTGCAGCACCGGTTCGATCCCCGGCCGCAGGCGAGGGTCCCACATGGCACGCAGACCTCTCCTGCTGTGCCCGCTGCTCCCCTCAGCAGTGTATTTCATCGGTCTGCCTGCTCTGCTCCCCGCTCTGGCTCTGGTGAATTCTCTCACCCTTCCGCGCTTCTGACTGTACCCAGTGCTTGTATAAATAAATAAATAAATCTTAAAAAAAAAAAAAAAAAGACAGGCCCAGGCCCCGGGGTGCCAGGCACAGGTGCACCCAGAAGGAAATAGGTGTTGAGTCACTAACCTCGCCAGATGGTTTACGACCCCATTCGTGATGACACTGTGGGGAGCTGGAATTGGGAGAATAGAAAATGGAGTATGGTGAGCTGGCTGCCCATGGTCATGCTGATAGCCAGTTTCTGGCCCTACTAAGAGGTTCAAGCGGGTCTCCCCATGGTGACCTTGCATTGGCCTGCCTGCTCAGTCCTACTGACTGAATCCTATAGAAATGATTCATTGGAAGAAGTTGCCAGTTGTAGTTCCTGAGTGGGGAGGGAGAGACATGCTTTGAAACTGTGAAACAATGAAAAGCTCTTAACAATTGATTTAAAATCAATATGATGAGGAAATAGCACTCAAAATAGAAAGGCTCCCGAGAGGCCAAGGGACAGATCTCCATTCCTCATTGCTGTTTCTGTCGCTGCACTCCTTTTCCAGTCTGCCCACACGCGTGCGTTCAAATCCCTCAGACAGACCCAAGCTCAACCATGTGCTGCTCCATAGTTTGTGAAGCAAGAAAAAGAGCTACATTTAGGAACTGCATCTCTCTGCCAGGGACTTTAAATCTGCTCACTTAAACCTCCCTCCAGTCCACTGAGGTAGAGGTGATATCCCTAGAATCATTCAGCCCCCAAGTTTCAAGTCCAAGATTTAAAAACTCAGGTACATCAGATGTCAAAGAAAGATGGTCTTTCTACTTCTCTGCGACCATTAAACTTGCAGATGGCAAGTTTAAGAAGAAGAATCAAGACCTGAAATAGCTTGAAGCCCTGGGCAGCACTGGCCAATAGGGCTTTGTGCGGCGATGGAAGTGTTCTCTGTTTGGCCTGTCCAGCATGGTAGCCATTAGCCACAGGGTCCAGAGCACCTGAAATGTGGCTAATGTGACTGAGAAACTGAATTTTTAATTTGATTGAAATTAATTTATAATTAAACACCCGTAGCAACTAATAGCTGCTGTGCTGGATCATACTGTACCTAGTGCTGTGGGCAGAAGCCAGCAGGATCCTTCTGGGCCGGAATCTGTGTAACATCTTGCATTTCAGTCATAGGAATGGGACTGGGAGTTAAAAATGACGGGGGGAGGGGTGGGATCTGGTATCCTGGGAGCTCAGTGGGTGAGGCCTCTGCAGTCACCTCTAGATGTGGGAGCTGACACGTTAAATGAGAGAAAGGAAGGAAGGCGGGAGTAGGCAGGGCAGAAGGGAGACAAGCGGCTTGGGGAGCGGGGGGCAGGTACTAGACAGTGCACCTGAGGACCCAGTCCCCTGATTCCTGTGCCGAAGCCCCAGAAATGCAAAGGGAAGGCCTGGCCCTGAGAGAGGAGAGGTGTCAATGCCCAGAGAGATGCGCCTTCCTGCCCCCTACCAGGCACGCTAGGCTTCTTGTGAGGATGTGCCCACCCTTGTTTGCTTCTTGTTTCTTTGTTTGCCTTGGCGCATTCGCGCAGCCTGTGCTTCATTCTGAGAGCAGGAAAATAAACATCACCGTGGAGACAAACTCACTTGACTCCACTTACAGCGGCTAACAGCCCATGATTTTCCAGCTCAAAGCCCCTTTTGCTTCTGTGAGCATCACCTGAGGCGATCTGGCCATGGAAAGACATTAGGAAGCAGAGGGCAGTCAACCACAGGTGATCGCAAGGGCGTGGGACACATCCCGACAGGTGCATCGGAGGCAACACTTCAAACAGGACCACCGCATGGGCTGCCTCAAGCAGACCTCAGCCTCTGGTTTGTAAGCTGAAAGTGACTCCGAGCCTACCCTGCAGATAGAGAGGGAGCAGGCCCTGTGGTGAAGGGCCTGGATGACTTACTCCAGAAGGTGTCTTTGTTTTGCACTTTAAAGGCAGAGGATAAGTTTATTTTTTGTCCTCAAATTGCCTTAAGTCTGGCCATCCAGTGGCAGGAGGGAGATAGCAGAACTGGGGGCCGGGAGAAAAGGGCTCTCCCAAGAAGTCCTTCTGTCTAGTGGACATCTGACCCGTTCTCCATGTCTGGTTATCGGAGAAGAGAGTGAAATGGGGAGGTATGCAAGAGGCAGTTCCTACAGTTCGTGCTGCCTCACGCCCTCGCTCTGTGTCTGAGTCTCGACAAGGGATTGGAGGGGATCAGGCTTGGTCCCTGCCTGGAGGAGAGGCAGACATGGACATGGATGACCAGAGTGGTGTGTGCAGACAGCCCAGAGAAAGCTATGCTTGTTAGGTTTTTGATTCTGGGAACTACAGTCTCATCAAAAATCCCAGCAAACAGTGATGGCTGTGACCTAGCCAAGTGTGACTCTCAGTGGTGTGACCATAAGTAGCTTCCCTGTGGGAGGTGACCCCTCATTGAAGGCTGCACAGCCATTGCCATGGGTACAGTGGACATGGGTCACTGCACAGTTATAGATGTGGACTTGGCTATGGTCCTGGCCCACCAAGTGCCCTGGCGCAGGGTACCCAGAAACCCCAGGGCTGCAGCACTGGTGGGCAAAGCCGAGGCCTGTTTGCTCTCCTGCTGAGCAGAGTGGACACAGTTCAGGCAATCTGCCTGCCAAGCCCTGTCCTTGGGCTAAGACTCAGTGTAATGGGGCCATCAGGACTGGGGTTGCATGAGGGCTTGTTAGTGTTTGTGCCCAAACAGGATGGTTCCGAAAAACTCACCAGGCTGCTGTGTGCAGTGACCAGGGAAGTCTGACTGCCCTGGCATTGTTGGTGCTGGGCTGGATTTCCTGAGAAGGATCTGGGTGGGTGGTGGGCAAAGACTCTCAAGCCTACCACAGTGATTCTAGGAGAAAGGTGTTTGCTGCTCTCAGCATGAGCTTGGGCACATGTGATGGGCACTGCAGGCCCTTCCACCCCAACCTGAAGTGCAATGTGACTCATGGTTGCCCATTTGGTGAGGAGCAGGACTGTGTAGCCCAGGGCTGACCCTGGCCTGTCCTAATGATCCTGATCAGTGTTGAGTGTTCCTCCAGGCTGGGCCTTTCCCTGGAAGTTCTTTTCCAAGTGAAGGACTGTGAGGACCAAGGGCAGAAAGTGTTCCCAGGATCAAGTAGTGGGTCGAGTTTTAGGGGAGGGAAGTGAAGTCTGGTCCTACAGTGCGAAAGGAAGTTAAAGTGGGGCCAGGCTTCCCTTGTGAGTGTGGAGGAGGTGACAGTCAAGGTCAGTATAGACCTGGTAGCAGAAGCCGCCCTCCCCTCCACCCAGCGCTGTCCATCAGCATGTACCTATATCCCTATCCTCTAAACCCTTTTCCCTCCAGGAGTGCATAGGAACCTTTCACAGAGATAACACAGAGGCCCCAGCAGAGCCCACCACAGTGCCCCTCTGTGCGTACTGGTGCAGATGCTTCTGCTGCCTCCAGTCACGCTTTTTATTGACTGCAGTGCCAGGGCCATGGGTTGTGATTCTGTGGTAAGAATCAATTTCATAGATGTCAGTGAACTAAGAGGAGGATTAATTCAGACTCTGAGGCTGCGCATGATAGCTATTTTCGGTCAAGCCCACATTTCATTCCTGAGTGGACTCTGGCTTACCCAGCCTTCCCCCGGTCCAGCGCCTCAGAACTTCATGTCTGAGTTGGGCACGTGAGTTGGCTACATGCCCATTAGGAAGCCCTGGGCTCATTTTCAATCATAGGGGCCTTTCCCCCTCTCTCCCCCCCCCCCCCACTGGCACTATTCATTGTGAAAAACAAATAATGTAGAAGAGAATTTGGAGACACTTGCAGCAGAATCACCCCTACTCGTCACAGCAAATTCTGCTTGATTCCTCCCTTTGGGCTGGGCCGTGCGTGTGGTGGCTGCAGCAGACTGCTCTCTTTATGGTCTGTTTATTCAATTAATGTTCGATGCCTCTCCTTGTGGCCTTTGAGTCTTCGAGAGCATGGTGTCCAGTGGCTGCAGAATGTCATGTCAAGTGGATGGACATGCGTTATTTAATCACTTGCCTTCTGTGCGCGTTATCGCTGGAAGGCAGGTCATCTGACCTGATTTTGGCTGATAATGCACATTGGCCAGTCCCAGTGCAGGCAAGTGCAGAAGTTGGGCCAGAATTCAGAGGCATTTATTCATGAATCATGTCTTAACTGTCAGTTAAAGGCAAGGAAATGTAACAGGGAGAGAATGGGGCTTTGGGGGAGCAGGGAAATGTGAACTAGATACCCAGTTGACAGAGAGTCTGCGTGGGACCAGGAGACAGGCCCCCAGTTCTTCCATGATGAGCGGGCATGTGAGGGCCTTTGACCCCTGGGGAAGTTAAGATTTGCCTGGTTCTGAGAAAATATTCAAGTAATCGACACTTGTCTTTTAGTTATTCGTGCACCCCCATTTATTTGATGATAAAGTGGTAAAGTTTGGCACTAATTTACCTAAAAAAACAAAGATTCTAGGATCCGTCCTTTTGGTCACTTCTACTCAGATATGTGTCTTCTGGTGTTTTCCCAGTGGGCAGAGGATGGATGCGGAGTAGGCCGCTACTGGCTGTGAGCAGTTGTCTGGCTTTTCCCACATTGACTGGCAGGGGCAGGGCAGGGCCGGGCCAGGGGCAAAGCCGGGGCAGGGGCAGTTTGCTATGAGAATAATAAGAGCTGCTGTTTACTGAGCTCCTGCTACAGGGCAGGCACTGGCCTAGGCACTTTATGTAAGAAACCGTGATTTTCTGTCCACCAGTATTTTGTGGTAGGAATTATTTTCTTCATGTCTAGGGGGAGTTTGCAAATGTAAAGAGTTAAGTGACTGCTCAGGGTTCCTTGGAAATCTCTCTTTTCCAAAACCAGAATGCTACATAGTGTTTCAAGAGACCTTTTTCTAAGGAGGGTCTCATCCATGCTTGCCTTTCAAAATAAAATGGTAACCGAAGAACAATCCAGACTATTCCAGAAGAAATTATATGTAATAATTTCAGAACACTCTCTTAAAGTTATTTGCTTTCCAATGAGAGTGTGTATTTAAGCTGAAATTGATAAGAATATACGTTTAGAATTAGTACTTAAGTTTATTTTTGTCATTTTCAAAAGAAACTGTACCTTTAAATTAACATACCACACCAGTGAGCTAAAAACCTGATCTCATCCTCACTCTTTTTTGCTGGTAGATTAAAGACTTGAGGGTATTTACAGACCTTCTGCTCTGCCTTGGAAAGTCAGGAAGCCAGACCAGAAACCACTAACCAGCAAATCTCAGTGGGAGCAGGGCCTGCTCTCTGCAAAGGGCAGCTGGATATGTGTGGTGAGCAGGAGAGATTTTGAGGGATCTAGGGTGAGCACTCCAAGGGTCAGGGCGGCCGGGGCCTGGTTTTTACATTTGTCTTTGTTGTTTCTTGATGACTGCTGCAGCCATATTTACAGTCCCATAGGTCAGAGCCATAGGCTTCATTTTCAAACTGCATAGAGAAGATCGTGCTCAGCTGATGACTGATTCTGATTCTTTCATGGTGCTGCCTTCTACATGTGACCGTGGATGCCTGTACACTCATCGCCACCCCCTGAGGCATCCCTGCCTCCCCCTCAGCCCCAGCCCTCCCCCTCCTGTGCTCAGAGTGGCTTCACTGACTGTTCCTCTGCCAGCTGACGGCTAACGTCTGCCTTTGAAACTCTGTGATGAGCTTGGGACTAGAGATAAATGGAGGAGTCCTTGGCATATACGGGGGCATTACCTGCAAGAGTGGGTGAGATCACCAGGGGTACAGGCAGAGCCAGGGGGGAAGCAAGGAGACCACCGTCTGTCTCGGGGCAACCAGGTTTGTGCTGTCCGGGAGGTTGGGAAGGTCAGAAGGTGGAGGCTGAGCTGGGAAGACGCGTTGAGGCAGAGTGTCAAGGAGCAGTGACTGGGAGGGCCTGCGGGAGCCAGGAGGTCAGGTGGAAGAGGCCGCTGGGATTCCTTCCTGCTAATTCTGTTCGTTGAATTTTATTCAAACTTTAGAAAGTATAAATCCTATGCTCTGGATTTATTTTTTGTTCTTTTTTTTTTTTTAAGTTATCAGATACTACGTGATCATTAAAGAACATTTGGAGGGAAGATTTGAAATACCTAAATTTCAACCTCTGTAAACACACCCTATGCTAACATTTTAGTATATGCTTTGAGTGGCCTGGATTTTTAGAAGTTACATTTATAATTACACTGTACATAAAAATCTGTCCTCTGTTTAATATTATATCACACCAGTCCAGGATGGTCTTTTAAAACAGAGCAAACATCAGTGAGGCTGGTACCAAGTTCAGAAGGTACCTTCAACTCAAGCTTCTTCAGTTTATCACTCCTTTTGTTACACATGTTTTGGCTACTTGATGTCAGATGCTGAGAGTCGTATGTAAATTTATGCCCACAACTGTCTTCATCTTGTATTTCTAACCATAACGGGCTTTGCCTCAAGTATTTTAATGCTAAAATACCGAGTATACAATTGTTCAGAACAGTTATGCTTTCACAATTGCTCCGATGAATGTAAAATTACCCTTTTTTATCTTACTTGACGCTGCTTATTGCTTTAAATTGCACTCTGTCTGATAGAGCCAATCATGCTTTTTCTTTCATTTGCATTTACCTAGTACAGTTTTGCCTACCCCGGAGTCGTTTTCTTTTAGGTGAGTCTCTTGTATTAACTTAATCCCTTTTAACAAGGGAAAGTTAAATGCTCACATTTATAGTCATAACCATTTCAGGTGGCCTCCTGTCACCTTGTTTGTGTTTGCTGCCTTTCTTTTCTTTTCTGACTTTTGAGCCATAGCTGATGATTTTTTTTTTTTATCTTCTGCAGTGATTTGGAAGGGAGACATCTTGTTTCTCTCTCCACTGATCTGCAGTCTCCATCCTCCAGTGAATGTTTTCATTTGCCTCTGTGTTGGTTTCTAAGCAGCTCTGCTTATCTCAGCCCGGCCCTTCTCGTCGCCTTTGGTGGAGGCGACATCCTCCGCAGAGCAGTTTTAAAGGCCCTCTGTTGATTTTCCTTTGTTTGCCTCTCCTGGGAAGTGCTCCAGTGCTTCCTGTGAGATGAAGGCACCACCCAGGCCCTAGCTAGAGGGTGCTTGGTGATGGTGAGGGGGCAAGATGAGAAGTGTCATCACTGCTGCCCGTGGAAATCCCAGGAAGAGGTGTCAGCTGGCCCTTGGTTGAGAAAAACAGCCTGGACAGATGGGCCCCAGCTGGCAGAATGGACTCTGCAGTGGGATAGTCCCAGGATGGCAAAATCAGGGTGAGGGGGCTATGGGCGGGGTCCTGAGCTGCCTGGGTCCTGACTCTGACCTTAACAGGTGGTTTAGGATCTGGCAGTCTCAGGCATAAACTTCCTGGACACATGAATTATTTTAAAAATGCTCTTTAAGACTTGTAAATGGGGCCTCCCTGGTGGCGCAGCGGTTGAGCGCTGGGTTGCGAAGCTGCCCGCAGCCTCTGCTGCACTGGTTAGATCCCCGGCTGCTTCCCGGCCACTGGAGGAGGGTCCCACATGGCGCGCAGACCTCTCCTGCCGCCCGCTGCTCCCCTCAGCAGTGTACTTCGTTAGTCTGCCTGCTCTGCTCCCCGCTCTGGCTCTGGTGAATTCTCTCACCCTCCCGTGCTTCTGACTCTACCCAGTGCTTGTATAAATAAATAAAAATAAATCTTAAAAAAAAAATTAAAAAAAAAATAGACTTGTAAATGGACTTGCAGTGAGGGCTTTTTCAGTGCCTCCATTTGTCTGTTCTCTTCATCAGGTATTGCTCTAAGTATGTTAAAATTCTCCCTTTTGGATGGTTAATAGCTTTAAACAACTTGTCTATGAAGACTTTGGCTTTCTTTTTTTAATTTCTGCAAGATGGCTGGAGCCAGTTCTGAGGAGGGCACTGCCATGTCCAGGGGCACTGCCACAGACAGGGGGAGGGCTGGGGCTTGGCAGAAGCAGAGTGAGGCTGGTTGGGGAGGATAGTTGCCCAGGGCCAGGAAGGTATCCAGAAGGAGACACAGGCCAGATTGGGCAGCATGGTGGTTACTTTTTACCTTCCAATTTTTTTGAGGTATTATTAACATATACATTTATGTAAATTTAAGGTATACAGTGTGATGCTTTGACACATAGATATATTTCAAAAAGATGACCACAGGGTTTTCTCTTCTGGAGGGCCAGAGAAACAGGGGTGGGGCTGACCTGTCACTAGTCATCCTGTCTCATAGGGCCAAAGCTTTCCAATGGGCAGCCTCAGTAACAGTCCCCAGGTCAGAAGATTTGCTAGTGAGGAGGCAAGGCAGTGCATGAAGTGGGGAGGCAAGGCAGTGCCTGAAGCGGTTAGGGCTTTAGGGGGCCAACCTGGGGAAGCCAGAATCACGAGGGAGCATCACCAGGGTCCAGAGATGCGAGGCCTAGGAGCTGGGACAAGGCCAAACTTGACCAGTGGAGATCAAGTTCATGATTCTAATCTCCATGTTGCTCTAATACCGTTGGTCAGAGTAGACACTGCCAAGGCCTTAGCACCAGATGTTGAGGTATAGATAATATATCCAAGGCTATGCAACAGATCAATCCCAGTTCATTACGGTATCTCAAAATGTTCCATCCTATTTGCTTTTCACCTTCTTTCTGTGTTGTTGTAAATCCTGTGACTCAGCTGTTAACTTTGGACCCAGCACACACACACATACACACACAGTTACTCTCTGTGTCATTCTTCTCTCTGTGCTTCTTGTGCTCTTTGCACATCCCTCTGTTCTACTAGCTGTCTTAGTCTTTTGAAATTGTCTATGTCTGTTCTTCTTGAAGGAGTAAGTACCTAAAAGCAGGGACCCTCTGCTGTTCTTTGTATACTGTAGGCACATAATGAATTTAGTCAGATTATTGTCAATCAATTCACAATTTCCCACATAGGTTATGGTGGCTTCATCCCATGAAATATACTACTCTTTTATGAGCAATTTCAAGTTTTGTTCTTCTGAAGGTATTAACAACTGAAAGACTGCTTTGCTCAGCTGTCTGGACCACATTGCTTCATGGTGCCCCTTGTGGCAGCATGCTCTAATTGCAGGCAAAGGGTTTCATGACCAGTTCTTTCAGATGAAGCTGGTATAAGAAAAACATCTTCACTGGGCAACAAATTTCAGAAATATACCAGCCTTTGCCTCCTACACTTTTGCTCTTCACCCCATAGCTGGACCTCCTCAGATATGACGTGAAGTAAGGTTGGCAGTCTTTGTAAGATTCCAGTTTGCCTCACCTACTGAGTTATGTTATTCCAGAGGTGTGAGGAAGCACTTAGGAGGGTACATCATGAGGTGGCCATGTTCATTGCACATTTCTTTGTCCTATTTGAGAATTGGCTAACTCTTGGAGGACAGGGGCTGTGTCTCATTCACTTCTATCTCTCTAACACCTGGCACAGGTATCAAATGCATGAAGAAGCTGTGAACATTTGCTGAGCACCTACTGTGTACCAGGCCTGGTGATGGGGGCTTCTCACAGGAACATCTTAATTGGCATGAAAAAGCGATGGGGTCAGAAGGATCATGTGAAATGAACCTGCCTGGTGAAGCCACACTGAAATAACCACAGTTCAACTTTCTGCTGTCCAGCCATTTGAATCATCTGTGCCTTTATTATTTCCCGATTTTATTTTATTTTTCAGAACTCACCATTCCACCTTGTTGTGTTCAGTATGCTGGCACACATTAATCATTACTGGGGTCAGTGGCAAGATGAGCCCTTAACATTCGATTACCAAGAATTTGTCATTTCTCATTAGTGATATGTTCAAAATCACTAGAGATTTATTCCTGGACAGCTTGTCAAAATCTATATGATCTTACAACCTGTGTGTTTGTCTTTCCAGAACTGTGAGGGCACTTGGAACCCTAGCAAGATTTTCCAAAGAAAACACAGTACAACACCATGATCTCTTTCATCCTCTGTTATCCTGCACATCAAAACGACTTCTTTACTTATCAAGGGGCTCTCTCACAGCTGTAAAATTTACCTCCCTACCTCCTCCCATCTTCACAGACTCGAGGTGCCTCTTTGAAGAAGCACTGCATTCTGTGTCCCTCTCCCTTCCTGCTTTTGTTTTCCATTGTTATTAGAAGTGTAGCCATGGAGAGAAATCTGGTGGTCAGCTGTGACTACAGCCATTGGAAAAGATAGATTTTCTTTCCCACCAGCCTAAAGGGATTGGAGTTTTGTTTCCAGTCCCTGCATTGCAGAGAAATAAGCAGAATGAACTCAAAATGGCAAATCCAGAAAAATACCCTTTTGTGAAACAAACTTTCTGCAGGGGAGAGGGCCACTGCCTGATGGGTGCTGCATCCGGGAAGGGCTGTGGGATTTGCAAATGACCCCATCTCGGGCCCTCATGGCGCCATCCTGGGAAGCAGCCACTCGGGGAGTCATGAGAGGCCTTTCGAGAAAAGGCCTGTGTCCAGAGGGCAAGCCTTCGCCTCCTTCCTCCCACAAAAAGTCGCCCGTGTGTTTGGGTTTGGGAACTGCAGTTGTACTTGGCATCTGCGCTCTGGCAGCCATGTCTCCATCCACTTGACATGGACAGCAACCCTAGTAGCAGGCTTCCCGCCCTTCTGTTGCTTAGGGAATCTGGGAAGACTAGGTGAAAGAAGAGGCCTGTACAGTCTTTGAAAATTGAAGGAAACTGGTAGGAATCCTTGCTTGTGGTGCTGTCTGGCCACATTCTTCAAAGCTCTGGCTCTGGGCAGGCGTGGTGAGCATGTTCCACATGGCTACAAAGTGCCTGATTGGTCAGCTGCCCCAAATTGGTGGTTTTAGGTTTCACATTCCTGTCTTTGCCTATGGACTTTTTTGTTTTTCAATGCTTGTTAATGGGACATTTAAGGCTTTCCAAACATCTACTTCCTAATGAAACCCTGCTTTCCATTTCAGGGCCCACGGAACACACTGCTCTGGCACTGCCAGCCCTGCCATTTGATCACAGCTTTCCCCTGCCCTCCACCCAACCCTACTAACTCTCAGAGCTTCTCCATATTCTGTCCATGCAGAAGACTTAGCACAAGACCGCTCCATAACAACCCACCAAAAGCCTTCCTCACCTTCAAAATAACCCAAAAGTTATTGGGCTCCTGCTATCACAGCAGCTTAGAGCAGCTCTGCAGGCAGACTGCCTGGGCTGAGGTCCTGGTTCACCTCTTACTGCCATGTGAGCTTGGGCAAGTTACTGAAAGTTCCTGAGACTTGCTTTCCTCAGCTGTAGCACAGGATTGCAACACTAGCTCTTTGGTGTATATAAAGTGCTAAGCACAATGCCTGATGTGCTATGAGCACTCGATAAAGGAGGGTTTGTAGTAAGAATGTTCTTATATGTGGCCGGGTAGTGGCCGTAACAGCCAGGACGAAGTAGATGTTATTGCCCCAGATAAGGAAAATAAAGCTTGGAAAGGTTAAAGGCCACACGCTGGGTGGTGAAGCTGAGATTGTCAGACTCCGATCTGTCTGATTGGGATCCACAGTTTCCCCCACTGACTTGGCCAACCTGCCTTGCTCAGGTTTCCTGGGGTCACTTCAGCACTTGTTCCTTGGTTCACTCTGCACGTGGGCATCTCTCCTCTCCCCAGCCAGACCCAGAGCAAGGCTTGTCAAAATGCCCCACTCCAGCTATGCACCATTTAGCATTTATTAAATGAAAAAAGAGCGAATGAAATAGGAAAGAAAATGCATTTCAAGAGTGAACCTTGGGGCCTCCCTGGTGGTGCAAGGGGTTAAGACGCAGCACTATGAATCTGTCTGCAGCCACTGCAGCACGAGTTCTATCCCCAGCCAGGGAGCTACCCACATGACACAGCAAACCTCTCCTCTCTTGCCCGCTGCTCCCCTCAGCAGTGTATTTCAGTCATTCTCCCTGTTCTGCTCCCCACTCTGTCTCTGGTGAATCCTCTCACCCCCCATACCTCTGGCCTGTGCCCCAGTTCTTGTATGCATAAATAAATCTTTAAAAAAAAAAAAAAAAAGAGCAAACCTTATCCCAAAAGAATTTAACCCTAGA
Organism: Talpa occidentalis; assembly: GCF_014898055.3. NCBI lineage: Eukaryota > Metazoa > Chordata > Mammalia > Eulipotyphla > Talpidae > Talpa > Talpa occidentalis. The sequence goes on from NW_023601754.1 coordinate 7,299,313, forward strand.
ATTTGGGAGGTTATCAGCAGAATTGGGGTAAGTCCACCCGCAGGTTCTTCCCCACATTGATCTAGGACACCCCCCTGTGTTGCTCTCCTGCTAAAACACTTCCAGGGATCCCCACCCTTTCTATGGGACTAGTCTGAGTGTTTTCTCTAGAGCCTGTTAACACAGGTCCTCACTGAGCTTAACAGGTGTTTTTGTTGGCCCAGAGGACAGTCTTCTGAAAGAGGAGGACATGGTCAAAGCAGCAGCACTGTGCTCCTCCCAGCTGAGCAGCAAGTAGATCCATGACCTGCTCTAGGAGATGGGAGGCCGCAGTTCTCCGGGGACTCTTTGGTTTACAGCTTTATGCCCCCGTTATTTTACACTGTTACATGCACAGTGCTCTGAACACCAGGGTCAATATGTCAGAACCTCAGGATAAACGCGATAGAAAACAGTGCCCACTTTGCTGCTTGCCTCGTCATGGCCGGGAAAGAACCTCGGGTGTTCAAGGGACTGAGAAACATGAAGGACTGTGTGGTGTGCCCTACACTACCAAGGTCCTAGGGAGACACAGATGAAACTGTCCTTTCAATCTCCTCAGTGACCAAGCAGATGGGAAATGAAGCAATGGAATTGTAGCAAAGATGAGATTCTGAATAGAACATCCTCTGCCAAGGAACATAGAGTCTCTATCAAAGAACACCCATTTAGTCTCAGCACCTATTTTTGGAGCGCCTACTAGGTACTAGGTGTTTATTTGCATTATCTAATTTAGACTCCTCCACATCCTGGCTGGTGCTGTGTGCATTTTACCGAAGAGGAAATAGATTCGGTATCTTGATCGAGGCCAACTGATGGCAGAGCAGCTTTGGCCTTAGGTTTGTCTGACTCCTTCCTGTCCAGGATCTTTCTCCTAGAGCACAAGATTCTCATTTCCCCAGTGAATCTGGGAGTCAGGAGACTTAGAGCTCTTAGGTTGTCTGTTATAAGCACACTCTGATCATCCTCTTCCTCAACTCTTTAGCAGAGGTCAAGACCTGTGCATAATATAATTAGCTAATCTGTTTATTCATTGTGTGTTTATGTAAATAGATTGAAATCTCCTCAGTATAAATTATATGCCAGAAAATTGGGTCTCTATCAAAGTCATCATTGAACTTATACTTAGCAAGTGGTTTTCTATCACGTTTTAATTAGTGGCAAATCTTTTACTTGATTTATTGAAAATCACTTGTTCTTTCTGTGGCCACTGTCTCTTAAGATTTTGTATAATTGTGAGATTCTGATAATAGTAACAACAGCTAATCTTTTTTAAAATATTTTTTACATCATTTTTCATTTTTGCACAATATATGCATTTTCATCTTGATTATAGTCCCCATACAATTCCCACCCCCCTTGTTTTGATCCTACTCCCTTCTCCCCCCTGTAGTGTGTCTCTGGTTTATAGTTGCTTGTTGATTTTGATTTTTACTTTATATAATTAGTCTTTTTCCTGGTCCCTTATTTAGGTTTTCTAAACTCCTGCTATGAGTGAGACCATCCGGTATTTTTCTTTTTCTTTCAGGCTTATTTCGCTGAGCATGATCCCTTCTAGCTCCGTCCATGTTGCTGCAAATGGCATGTGTTTATCTTTTTTGATTGCTGAGTGATATTCCATGGTGTATATGTACCGCATCTTCTTGATCCAGTCATCTGTTTTTGGGCATTTGGGTTGTTTCCATAGCTTAGCTATTGTAAATAGTGCTGCTATAAACATAGGGGTGCAGGTGCCCTTTTGAATTAATACAACAGCTAATCTTAATTGAACATTCACTGTGTGTCAGTCACTGTTTGGAGTGATTTAACTTAACAATGGAGAAGGTATGCTCTGTTATTGTCCTCATTTGACAGGTGAGGAAACAGAAGTGCAGAAAGATTTATCAACTTGCCCAAGGTCACACAGCCTAAATGTAGAGCCAAAGAAAATTTCCTCCTAAATGGGAATACTCCTCAACAGTGCTGTCCAATAGAAATATAATGTGAGGGTCTCCCTGGTGGCCCAGCGGTTAAGTCTCAGCACTATCACCTCTATAGCCTGAGTTCGCTCCCCGCCAGGGAGCTAACCCACATATGGCACAGCAGACCTCTCCTGTCTCACCTGCTGCTTCCTTATTAGTGTATTTCAGGAAATCTGCCTTTTCTATCCCCTACTCTGTCTCTGATGAATCCTCTCACCCTGCTGCACCTCTGGCCTACACCCCAGTTCTATGCAAAAAAAAAAAAAAAAAAGGAAATAAATGTGAGTAATAAATGCAAACTACATATATAAGTATGAATTTTCTAGTAAACACAAAATAAACAAGTGAAATTAATTTATATATATATATATATTTTTTAAAGATTCATCTATTTATTTACACAAGCACTGGGTACAGTCAGAAGCACGGGAGGGCGAGAGAACTCACCAGAGCCAGAGCGGGGAGCAGAGCAGGCAGAAGGACTGAAGTACACCGCTGAGGGGAGCAGCGGGCGGCAGGAGAGGTCTGCGCGCCAGGTGGGACCCTCCTCCTGTGGCCGGGGAGCAGCCGGGGATCGAACCGGCACTGCAGAGGCCGCGAGCAGCCTCGCAACCCAGCGCTCAACCGCTGCGCCATGGGGAGGCCCTATAATATATTTTCTTTAGCCCAGTAAATTCAAAATATTTCAACTGTAATCAATATTAACATTATAAATGTTTTCATATACATTTTTCAAAATCTTGTATGTATTTTATAATTACAGAACAGTTTGGACTAGCTACATTTCAAGTGTTCTATGGCCACGTGTGGCCACTATTTTGTATTTACTACATAGATATAAATAAGCATTCTCCGTTCCCTATTTCATCCTATTTCATAGGACCTCCTGGTGGTACAGGGGGTTAAGACACAACCTTTGAAGCTATCCACAGCCTCTGCAGCACGAGTTCGGTCCCTGGCCAGGGAGATGCCCACGTGGCGCAGCAGACCTCTCCTGACTCACCCGCTGCTCCTCTCAGCAGTGTGTTTCAATCAATCTGCCTGTTCTGCTCCCCACTCTGTCTCTGGTGAGTCCTCTCACGCCCCACACCTCTGGCCTGTGCCCCAGTTCTTGTGTGCATAAGTAAATAAATATTTTTTTAAAAACAGAAAAAAATACATATATAAACTTTACCATTAAGTTTAGGGTTTGCCTTAGGGATTATGAAAGACTAAGAGTTGGATCAAAGAAGATTGTTAATGGAGATGTTCCCTGTGGATAATTTAAAGAACAGAGCAGTAGTGTTAGACAGTGGGAAAAACATATTTAGACGTTAACAAAATCTATGCTCTAATCCCGACATCTTCGCCACCTGCTGAGGAGGCTGCGGCCAGGGGCAGCCCTTTCCCTCAGTCTCTTTCATGTTAGAAGAGAGATAATGGTTTATCTTTCCATTTCTAAAAAAACCTCTGCTGACAACACACACCCCTTTCAGGGTTTCTGCATCTGCTGCTTCTGTCAATTCAAGATTTCCATAGCAGGGTTTATCCCAGTTGGGTTGTGTACACTGTGCCCAACGCTATGGCTGGCACATTGCGGGCATGAGAAATATTTGTTGAATAAACATTCAACAATCAATAAGTAAGTTTATATATTATTTTTTTCTGTTTTTTTAAAAAGACTTATTTATTTATGCACACAAGAACTGGGGCACAGGCCAGAGGTGTGGGGGGTGAGAGGACTCACCAGAGACAGAGTGGGGAACAGAACAGGCAGACTGACTGAAATACACTGCTGAGGGGAGCAGCAGGCGAGTCAGGAGAGGTCTGCTGCGCCACGTGGGCATCTCCCTGGCCAGAGATCAAACTCGTGCTGCAGAGGCTGTGGATAGCTTCAAAGGTTGCGTCTTAACCCCCTGCACCACCAGGAAGTCCTATTCTGTTCTTGGAAGGACCCCAGGCCTCCCAGTTTTTGCCAGAAGAACTATTGTAGCTTTAGCAGTTCATTACATTTTTATTTCCTTTCTCATATTGGCCTAAAATCTTAACAATTTAAACTTTCTGCAGGGTTCCAGCCAGGACTAAAAACCATCTCCTGATCCTGTGAGACAGGAGCTGGTGCTCAGCTGTAGGCACGACTGCCTAGAGACCCCCACAAATGACCTCTCTTATTACATGCTGTACTGAGGCTGAGGAGAGTTAATTAATGACTCTAAATAAGAAAACAATCAAATCTGTCTGCGGTCATATGAGTCAGAGCAGACCCAGATGGGAAGCTGGGGCCTTGGCCTCCAAGTGCCCTCAGGAAAAGCAATAGCAGTCTTTGCTCCTTGCGTCAGAGCCCTGCAAAGCCCCAACCTGGAAGGGGAAGAAATTACTCAAAATGCATTGGAGACCCTGGTGCAAGGTGTTTTCTTTAGTGGCCAAGCCCCCTATCTGGGTGTTGTGCAGACTGAAGTCTAGGGAGGAAAAAAAAGCACAAATATACTCCTCTAAGCTCTCTTTAGACAGCCACTGAGTGGGGGCATTCTCAGGCCCAGGGCCCAGCTGTGTGTGGCAAGACTGGGGCAGTTGGTATTGCCACCCTGGGAGGCCTGGAAGATGTGGCCGGAAGCCCATCACGCCCGGAGCCTGCTGCAGGAGTCCTGTAGCCATATATGTGGAGGCTGAGCATGGGTTGTGATGACATGAAGGAGGGATGTGATGCTTCCCTGAGGTAGGTTGAGGCTCACAAAAGTGAAAATTTTTATTTCGGTGTTACCAGCTTTGCTGAGAAAATCTGAGAGTGGGAATAGGTGAAATGAGCCTCTTTATAATCTCTAAGTGGCCTCAGCATTGGCACAGGATGCTCACAAAGATAAGTCCTATTTCTTGGGCTCTGTATATATTTTGTCAAATGGTAACAGCCCCAAACACCCCCTCCCTTCTTGCAGATTATTAAAAACACATTTTTCTGCCATCCAGGCTTGGCTTCCTGTAAAATTGTTCCCCTCTTTAAAGAAACCCTGAGCCACCAGTCCTGATGAGGATCATTACAGTCCCTTTTCCTTTCTTTGGTGATCAAGTTCAGACAATAAACCTTGTATCAGGAGAAGAGATAAAGCATGTGGCAATATCCTTGCTGAATTTGCGAGGACTCTGGTTTATCTGAATCTTACTTGGTCTCCAATCCCATTCCCCTAACATTGCTTAGAATCTCACCTAGGAGAGTTCAGTACTTCAGTTTTGCATCTATAATAGCAGTAGGAAAAAAGAGTGCTGAGGAGGAAGCTCTGAAATTTAGTAAGAGATCCAGGTTAAAAACTAAACTTTGCTCCTTCTGATCTGTGTGACCATGGGCAAGCCCCTTTCCTCTCAAGCTTCATTTCCTCATCTTGAAAGTGGGAATAACACCACCACCTACCTAATAGGACTGTGAGGATTAAATACATTCTTACATGTGAAGATCCTGACTCAGAAATGTTTCCTTATTAGCTTGTAATTCTTTAAATAGGGATTGCGATGAGTTCATTTGAAATGATGCAGTAAAAGCTGCTACAGCTCTGCTTCCTCCTGTTTTGCTGTGTGATGAGCTGTGGGGAAATCCTCACAGAGGCTGTGGCCTTCACAGCTTGCTTCTGCTCTGTGCGGGAGAAAGTCCTCCCTTCCCACAAAGCGGACTGCGGCCAATGCTCCAGAACCTTGGACAGCTCTGCGCCTTCCAGACGGCTGGCTGGCTGAGGGAGGAGGAAGGACTTGGGATGTGCTCAGAGAGGCTGCCTTCCAGCGGGGATTTAGGAATCCCAAGGGCTGCAGTCTCATTCCCAGCGCACATTCCACTTGCATGCATACTCAGATTCTTCAACACAGTCAGCCTCCTGGAAAATTCTGAAGAACCTCTCCTCAGAAACCCATTAACTCCACCCATAAGATCTACAGAATTTTTTGGGCCCTTCTCTTCTCTCCTGTGAACTCTAAGGATGCATTTATTTATTTTTTGAGCCCAAGAAGAACAGAAACACCACCTACATCTTCCTGTATCTGCTGATACTTAATTTGTTGGGCTTCAGTACAAGGATTAAACATACTTGATTAACCTCAAATGAAAGTAATAATGTATGAGCATGAAAAGGGGTTTTACAAGACAAAGAAATTCAGGTATGAATTAAAAGAAAAATAATGTTATTGCCTGTAGGTGATGTTAAATGCTATTCTCTAATCAGGAGAAGCAGGTGGTTCAATTTATGAGATAATTTAGCTTTTCACTCTCCAGTGCAGAACACAGCACACATATGCAGCCACCTTCTGAACAGGCGAGGAAGAGATTAAGTCCTATTTTTACTTTATGATACTGAGTCACATAATTCAATGCAAATCACATGGATGCCAAAGTAAGAACAATACCAGGTATTTAAATACCTCCTTTCCTTTGAGGAGCTCTAAAGACCTCGTGGCTGCGTGGAAGCCCTTCAGAACAACTCCAGGAGAAGAGATACATATCACTAAGTGAGCATTTAGGACTGAGTGGTTCTCATCCATTTCTCTCTGTCCCATCAGTAAGTCTGGAAGAGCTTGTGTTCTCCAGCTTCTTGCGTTTAGTAATGACCTCCTGATATCTGCATTTTTGGGGGAACACATTGTCATTGAGGAAAAGAAGGCTCGTCTTTGAGAAATGTTGTTGGGTAATTTAATAACGAGGGTGAGAGAAGACAGGAGGAATAGGGCAAAAGAAGGGAGAAAGGAATAATAGAGGAAGAGACAAGACAGATGTCTGAGCTTCCCTGAGCTTGAGATTTTTTTTCTGTGCATTTTCCTCAAAAATGGGCTTAATGCCCACCTCTCACTGGACAGACACTTGAACAGAGTCCTTTAGACCCTCTTTAAATATGGACTAGGACAGTGGCAGTTCCACTGTTTGAACTAACTTGAAGGAACAGCAGACAAGAGCATCAACCGAGGACTCCAGAGGCAGGCAGGGAGTCCCCATGTAGAAGGGTTTGTGATTTTTTACCTAACAATGCCCACCCCCTCCCTGAGCCTCCACATTGTGGGGGAGTGTTGCCACATTTCAGTTCAGTTTAACTTCTGTCCAGCAGAGGTCACTGTGGATACTGGCAGTGGATACTTCTGGAGACTGGACCAGGCAGGGCTGGGCTGGATGGTGGCTCTACTGACTGCTCACTGCTCTTTCTGTGATTCTACGATAGTCTAGCTATAGCCTAGCTCCTTAGGGGACTGGGGTCTGTGATGTGGATTATCTCAAAACCACACCACACTCTGCTGTGAAAGTGCTGTCAAGTTGCCGTCACTTGCTGAGAGTGGGCAGGTCTGGGAGGGCTGGCCTCATCCTCGAAGGGAGTTTTCTTGAGCAGTTTCTCTGTGTCCCACTTGTGCCCTCTCCATGAGTATACCTGCTATACTGATATATCACCTGTCACTAACAACCCCAATCCGATGTCCTTCTAGACATGGAAGCCAAACTGATAGAAGTTGCCTTGACACACAATCTTGCACCCACACCATAAGGGACTCCACTGGTGAGAGACTTGGGAGTCCCAGTTGGCAGCCCATGGTGGGGGGGGCGCAAAATTCAGGTCCTCATGGCAGCCCATTGCAGCAGGATAGAGTTCTTATCCACTGGTGAGGGTGGTAGGGCCAGAAGAAGCGAACCTTGTAGGACCCCACTTTCTGGGCCACACCCAGACATGCAGGTGAGGCGCAAGCGACACTGAAGCTACACCCACCCTGCCAGCATCCCCTGGAACCCTAGTCATTAGTGTGATTTGAGAGTGGAAGGGGTGACCTCTGTGTCCTCCCCCCAAATCCCAGGCTAGCAGTAAGGGTGCATCTGCACGCACACACACGCGTGTGCACATACACAGCTAGAGGCACAAGCTCATGCACACACATGAACACTGGTGCACACACCGGCACATTTACCCTGTCACGCACATTCGCACCATTGCCTGAGCACTCACTGTGACACTTACACGCTGGAACCCAGCAACCAAATTTGACTAATATGGCTGATAGTCAGGGGCGGGGTGGGGGTGGGGTCCGGTCAGGATGTCCCTCGGGATCCTGTTCCCCTGATACCTGCTCCTCGCGTTGTGGAGCCTCCCTACCCCACCCCAAGCCCCCCGCTGTCGCCGTCCTTCTGGTCACAAGTCTTGAACGCCCCCAGAAGGGACCCTGGTTACCATAGCACACACGGCATCCTGGGGGACAGGGTGGCGGGGTGGGGGTGGGGGTTGCGGGGAAGATATTGCGGGCACCGTGCCCTATCCGGGTGCAGCCGCCTCCTCCCTCGGGATTTTCCATCCCGGCTCGCGCGGGCCCGCGAGGAGTGTAGCGAGCGCGCTTTGTCTCCCGCCCGGCTTCTGGCACGTTTCCGCTGAAGCTCCCTGCGCCCCGCCCGAAGCCCCCCCCTTCCCGGCCGCGCCCCCCGCCCAGCCCGTGGCGCAGGCCCACAGTGCCGAGACCGCGCTTTGTCCTCTCGCGGACGCGTGGCCGAGCGGGAAAGCCCCGCGCCCGGGCGGCCGCCGCGTGCTCCAGACGCAGGACTTGCGGCTGCATCTGGGGCGCGCCCCACGCCAAGCCCCGCGGCCCAGAGGGGCTGAGGGCTTCGAGGGCGTCTGCTTGGCGCTGCGGGGTGGTCGGCAGGGACCCGCCCCGTCCCGCTCTGCACGTACTTCGGGCTCGGCTTCTCCCCGCGGCACGGGAGCCTGAGTCCCGAGGGCGGCTGGGACGGGAGGGTCGTCTGGGTATAGGGCGCCCGGCCAGGAGCCAGAGGAAGAGGACCTGGGAGGTGGGCCGGGAAGGGAGAGCAGGGGGGCAGCCCCTCAATCCCTCTTACTCTCCCCCGCTGCACACCCCACCCGCAGGCTGCTCGGGTCTTAGGCGCCGGGTGGACGCAAGCGCGGAGGACCCCGAGAATCCATCAGTGCTTTCCTGGACCAGCGACTCCAAGCAGGGCGGGGAGGGGGCTCCCGCCTCTGCCCCTCACAGTCTAGGCCCTCCCTTCCTTCCACGCCCCAGTACCCTAGGCGGGTCCAAGTGGGAGGGGGAAGACCCCCCCCAATCCATCGACATCCAGCTCCTTCCTCTCCACAAAACCCGGGGCTTCGGGAGAGGGGCGGGCACGGACACCCCAAATATCCCTCCCTCGGCAACCCCAGGAGGGTCTGAGCAGAGGGGAGGAGCCCCCCGCTCTCATGCATCACACCCAGACCCCTTTGTAACCTCCGTCAGCCAAGGTATTGCGGAGAAGGGTCCCCCTGCCCCCAAACATTCGTCCCGCAGCACCCCCACCCCTCCGCTCCGATGCGAGCGCGAGCCTCGACTTCAGGCGCGGGGGGAGGGAGGCTCCCCGTTCTCGACGCGCTCTCAGGAGAAATGGGGGGGTCCTGCAGCTCAAGAGCCCCTTTATGGCATAAGCCCCACTAGCCCCGGCTGCGGGGTCTCCGGCACCGGCCGCGGCGGGGCGGCGAGGAGTCGGCAGCTCCTCGGGACGGAAGGGCTGGAGCGGGGCGGGCAGGTCCCGCCAACTCCCCAGGCCCCCTCGAGCCTCCGCTCCTGTCCTCCCCGATCACACAAAAGAGAAGCCGGCAGCACTGACCTCAGGGGGCGGGAGGGCGGTCGCCCGCCGCGCGCCCAGCTGCCCGGGCTCTGGGCCCGGCTCCCCGGCGGTGGCTGTCGCGGCGGCCGCGGCGACCGAGGCGCTGGCGTCCGGAGCCTCCCTCGGACTCAGCACCTGGAGCGGCGAACAGCTCCGCGCCTCGTTCCGCTGGCCCCGCCCCCTCCGCGCCGCCGTAGCCAATGGCGATCCGGGCCCCGCCCAGGAGGCCGCCCATTGGGGGCGCCGTCCCCGCTCCCTCCGGCTCCGCCCCGGGTCTCTTCCAGCTCCCGGCCAAACCACAGCCCCCAGAGACGGCCGCAGCTTCTGCACAGCATTCTGGGGCTTGTAGTCCGGTAAGCGCTGGGGGCGGGCCCGTGCCTGGGCAGCTAGCCCGGGGCGGACTGCGTCTCCCAGGGCGCATGGCGAGACGGAGGCGACGCGCGGGGCGGGGGGGCTGTTTCCATAGCGAAGGCGGCTGTGGCGGTGATGGACGAAGCCGCGGGCCGGCAGGCCGCGGAACCCCGGCGGCGGCGCGCGTGACTTCGGACAGCCTCCAGGGAGACCTTCGGGGAGGCCTTTTCCCCACTGGGCCCCGCCGCGGCACCGGGCTCGGGGTTTGCCGGGAGGAGGGGCGGGCAGCGCCCCCCGCCCCGCGCCCCCCGCCCCGCGCCCCGCGCCCCGCGCCCCGCGCCCCGCGCCCCGCGGCAGGTGACGGCGAGCGCCTGCTCTGCCCCCGAGGAGGACGAGGGCGGAGAGACTTTCCCTCGGCTTTTGGAACTTTGTCCCTTTATTCCCGTCTCGATTTTGTGGCAGAAGAGCGTTTTACTTTTTGTCATACTCCTTGGGCCATCGGGACCTTCCCGCCCGGTCTCCCCGGCCCCCGCGCCCGCGCGCCTCCCCCCGCGCGGCTAGAGGGCGCTTCTGCCGCGAGCCTCGCCGGCCGCGGGTGAGCCGGTTCAGCAGCGCTGGACAGCCCCCGTCCAGGTTCGGACGCCACCTTCTTGCAACACCGAACTTCTCTGGAAGCTGCGGAGCCTTCAGCATCCGTTTCCTCTCACCCCCGCGAATCCCTCCATCCTGCACGCAGCTGACCCCCCATTCTCATCAAGTCCCAGCCTAGGGCCTGGGCCACGAAACCTTTCTGGATGCCCGGATCCATATTAGGTACCCCACCTTGTGTTGGAGCTCTCCTCTCTTTTTCCTCTATTCTACTGGCACGTTTAAGTATCTGTCTTCCGCATTAGGTTATAAGACCCTGTTTAATTCATACATGCAGTCTGGTGCCTACGGTGTCTGGCACATAGTGGGAACTCAATAGATTGTTGATTTGCAAATGAATCGAAGCTTGATTGAATTTCACCCGCAACTTCAAAATCTTGATTTTGTAAGGTGGGCATTGTTTCCCATTGCTGGAAGTATTCAACTAGAGGACTGCCCACCCCCAAAGAAATGTTTATGTCATTTTACAGTGGATTGGAAATTTGCCTGAATGTTTTGGGGCCCCTTCCAGTCCTGTGACGCTAGGGATTAATGGATTCATGCCTATTGTTCCTTGGAAGTCCTGTCAATTTCCCCCTAAATGTCATCAGTTCTTCATGTTCCTCTATTTCGAGCAGTTGGCCCTTCTCCTTTCTGTGTCTAAATGCCGTCCCTCCCTCCCACTCCCTTTCTGGGAAATATCTTTCTCTGCCCCTATTAGTTATGAAGTAACAACAGTTTGACATTCCTCCCCTGCTTTCAGCCCTCTGCTCAGTGGCATGGGGTCCTGGTGGTGAGCCCCACCTTGCTAGGTAGTATCTTTTCTGAACCTTCCCCCCACTCAGTGCCCTGGTGTTGGCCAGATGGTTCAATTAATCTCACACATGCTTCATATGTCACCCCATTCAGACATTTGGGGTGAATTTCAGCTAAAGAATTCTTGGGAGAATGCCTTAATGTGTGGGAATAATTAATTTGTGGCTGAAAGAGTAACCAAGGGGACTATTACCCTGAACCTAATTTAAACCAAAAATATAAAACCTGGAAGGAAGCAATCCTATCATCCTTGAGTCTACGACATCCAGGTAGGGAGCACTAGGCTAGGGGAATGAATGAGCGAAATGTATTACTTTTAGGGAAGAACTAACAGAACTTCTAAGAGTCACTGGAGAGGCTTTGAACCTGGTTGAACCATGAGGGAAGGCCATGGGAACTGGGAGAACAGCTGGGGCCTCACTATTGAAGATGAGAAACTGTAAGGAGGCAGGGGCAATGGGATTTGTGTTGACGCAGAGTGCCTCATTCTGTGGGTGCAGTGAGAGCAGAGGCTGTTGAGAAAGCAGGCATAGAGAGAACTGTGTCACAGATGAGCAGCAGCAGAGGGCTGGTAAAGACCTTCGGAGCCACAGCTGAGACTCTGGAAAAGCCACTTTAGCCCTTCAGAACTAGTGCTCTTTTTCAAGCACTTGCTATAAATTGGGGCAAAGTCAGATTTCCACAATTCTCCCAGAAAGTAGGGACTAGGATTGTTTCAGGCAAGTGGAGTCAGGAAAGCTGGGTTCTAATTCTGCCTTTACCTCTGATTAGCTGTGTGATCCTGGGCTGGACTTGTTTCTTCAGTTGTAACTACGGTTTATTGATGTGAGGAAGCAGCTAATAAGGTGGAGGTGGGGAAGTTCATATATATTTACTAGCTCTGTGATCTTGCACAGGCTACCTTCTCAGATCTGCAGTTTACTTATTTGAAAATGTTGTCATGGATAAATGAGATGCCTTAAGTGAAGTGCTTTATGAATATGAACCGTGAGGGAAGACCATTGGAGCTGGGTGAATATGAAGTATTTAGCAAGTGTTGCTGTTTTCACATACTTCATTTTGGCTCATCAGAAATTGATTTGCCTGGAGAAGCAGGCAGGCATTACTGTCCTTGGGTAATCTGTGTTCTATTTCTATTCCCTATTCTTTTTCTTCTAGTTGCATGATTTTGGTGTGGTATATGCTCAGTCTATTTCCTTTGTGACTTTTTAGGGGTGTTCCACAGCAGAGAACCCGAAGTGATGGAATTCTAGATGTTTAGAAGCCAGAGTTGCAAAGGATTCCGGAGGATCATAGAACTCGCTTCTTAACCTTCTTAGAGGGATAAAGGGTCTCAGCGTAGTTCTGTGGGCCTTCTAATTAAGTAGCAAGAGGATTATGCAGACACGGGCTAGGTCCTGAAGAGACTAGTGTACAGGCTGAGGCACATAACTGTATTCTTTTTTTTATTATTATTTATTTTTTTTATAGAGGCATGTTTTATTTGTTTGTTTGTTTGTTTTGTTTATACATGCACTGGGTACAGTCAGAAGCGCGGGAGGGTGAGAGAATTCACCAGAGCCAGAGCGGGGAGCAGAGCAGGCAGAAGGACCGAAGTACACTGCTGAGGGGAGCAGCAGACAGCAGGAGAGGTCTGCGCGCCATGCGAGACCCTCCTCCGGTGGCCGGGGAGCAGCCGGGGATCGAACCGGCGCCGCAGAGGCCGCGGGCAGCTTCGCAACCCAGCGCTCAACCGCTGCACCACTGGGGAGGCCCACACATAACTGTATTCTAAAGATAATGAAGGTTTTTAAGGAGACGTGTATTTTGAAAAGGCGTCGAATGGTCAGGAGAAGGCGAGGCTGGGATGTGGAAGCCAGCCAGTGATCCAACACAACATCTGTGCAGATGGGAAAGAGGGAGTGGATCTGAGAGGTATTAGAAGGGAAATATTCTAAGGATTTTGAGGATGAAGAGCAGAAGGCATGGAACAGAGTGGTGAGTCAAGGATGGTGCCCAGGTGTCTGCTGTGGTCAACTAGATGAATGAACGGTGAGACCCTCCCCCGAGGTGTGGAATAGTGAAGGGGTAGGTTTAGGCACAAGAGGAAGTGAGTTTGAAGTGAGTGGGGACATCCAGGCGAGATATGTAGTAGATGATTTGAATCTTATAAGAGAGATCTGATCTGGCGAAAGAGTCTTCAGTTATCAAGTTAACAACCTATAGATCAAAACTGAAACCAGAGGAGAGGATGAAATCTTTCAGGAGAAAGGGTCTAGGACAAAAATCAAAATCCCTTGGGATGTACCGACAGTTCAGGGATGGGTAGAGGAAGGGGTACCCAAAAGGGAAGGTGAGAGGAACAGTCGGAGAGGAAAAGCAAAGAAGCTCAGCCAAGGAAGCCGGATGGCATGATGCAGGATGGTCACATAACTCAAGGCCTCAAAAAGTGAACATCAAATTTAGTGACAAAGAGGTCACCAGTGACCGTGGAGAGAGTATTCAGCGGAATAGCGGGTGCAGAAGTCTGAGTGCGTAGGAAGTTGAGGAAAGTGACCTTTGAGAGTGGATTGGTTTTGAAAGGAGGAGGAAGAAAATCAGAAAGGATATAGTAGCCAGAGACGATTTTTGTTTCAGGTTGGGAGTGATTGGGACATCTAAAAATGCCAGCGGGACAGTTGATACAGGAAAGAGAGGGATAGAAAGATGGAGTGAGGTCACCAAAAGGGTGAGAGCTGGAGGGCTTCAGAGTGAGTCTCAGGCAGGAGGAGGGTCTACTTTTCCTCTAAGATGGCAGAAGAAGGTGGAAAAGAAGGACACAAGTAGGTAGGTCAGTCAGTAAAGTGGGTAAATGAGTCAGTAAGTGGTTGGGAGACAGGCTTGGGGAGTTGGGGGAGTTCGCTCCTCGTAGCCACTATTATTCTTGGGATGTTGGAGGCAAGGATATCTGCTCAGTGTGAGGAAATAGGTGGGAGGCTTGGAGAAAGAGGAAAAGATTCAAGATGGCTGCTATCAAAGAGTTAATGGCTGTCCACATGCCTGCAAGGTGGTGGTGAGGGCCTGCTGAGGTTGGAGGCTATCAGTTTGTGGGGACACTAATCTGTGGGACTGTGGACTTTGACATGGCATCAGCCCTGAGTTGAGCATGGAGATGGCTGCTGGTGAGCCTGATTTTATTGGAGAAGGGAGAAAACAAGGAAGCTGGAGATGCTGACCAAAGAGGTAGACATGGTGGAGGGGATGGGTGGCACAGGTGGGTTTCTTGGTGGAGTGAGACGACAGTGATAGTTGGGTGGAACAACAGGAAGGGCAGACAATGCTGGTCAGGGGTGGAGAAGCTCTGGTCAGGGCCAGAGGCAGGGAGGCCGAATTGGATAGAGATCATAGGACTAAAAGACAGATTTGTTGGATGGCTCATTGGCAAGACTCCCGGAAAGATACCTACTTCGAAGGACAGAGGAATGCTGGTCGTCCTTTGCCAAAGCGTACAATGAGTGGGAAGTTAACTGATAATGGAGAGAAATACAAGGTGTAGAGCTGCCTGGCATGAGTGTTACTGAAATTAAGATATTGGGAAGCCGAGAAGAAGCCCCTTACTCAAGACTTGAAGGGAAAGGCGGAGAGCAAGCCATGATTTTCACAGAAGAATTTGTATCAACGTCATCTCCAAATATCAGTTTTGTACCCACCTAAAAGCTGGAATGTCTAGGAATAAAATTAACCAAAAATTGCAGATTTCACGGTGAAGTCGTAGCAACCAAGTTCAATGGTAGTGATTCCTGCCATTTATATTTTGGTATAGTTTGTAGATTTAAGCATGTGCATATCAACTAGAAAATGTGTTTAAGAATTTTGCAAATTGCATTTCTTAGCAACGATTTGTTTTCTCAGTTTAGAACATAAATGAGAGAACTTGTGTTGATTTTTTTTTTTCAAATGTAGAGCTTAGAGCTTAATTCATGCCTTTGAAATGCCATGAATTTGAAATGCAGCCATTTTTCTTTCTGCATCCTTGAAAAGGATTACAAGGATTTTATTAGTTTTTCAGATAATCTTGCCAGCATACCCAGACTTCCCACAAGGGTCTCCTATCAGTAACGTGGTAGTGTGAGTGATGCTGCAGAAAAATGCTGCGCTAGATATTTAAGACAAATCAAATAAGCAGCCAACTTTAGGATTTCCCAAATAGCAGCTCAGTTTATAATTATGGGACTTGGTATAGACTATGAAATGTGCATCTCAATGTTAATTGAGAAAAATAATCACCATAATTTCTTAAGAAAAAAAGGACAAAATCAGCTAATTGCTATGAACAATCTCTCACTTATGAAAAAAACAGTGTTATTTAAAAATATTTTTGTGTGGTTGATAGGTCTTTGTCATCTCAAAATAGCCCTGCTATTTCAGTCCATTGAAACAGTGGGCGCTCAGAAAATATTTTGTGAATCAACTCATGAATGTTCAGTGATATTCTGCCCATTATTTAAAATTCTTCCTTTCATATCAATCTTTGACAAAATATTATAAAAGGAGTGTTTGTTTTTAAACCTATGCCAGGCCATGTCACACTTCTGCTCAAACCCTCCAGTAGCTGCTTTGTCTCACTGAGAAGAAACCCTAGCCCTTGTGATGGCCTCCAAGGCCATGTATACTTTGAATCCTGTAGCCTCTGCCTCTTCCACTAGTTGTACCTCTCTGCTTTAGCACCTTGATCTCCATGCTATTCATTAATTGCACCATGTATACTGTGGCCTCAGGGCCTTTGCACCTGATGTTCTCTTTGCTTGGAAGCTCTTTCCCTAGATATCCTCATGGACATCTCTTGGCATTCTTTATTTTCTTTTTCTTTTTTTTTTCATTAGCATGTATTATTATGTGACACACTTACTTGTTTTCTTATTTACCGGTATATCTGTCTCTTCTCCGAGCCTCATTCCTCCAGTAACCCTCTAGAATGAACTCTCCATTAGGACAGAAACTTTGTCCCTTTTGTTTACAGCTGTACTCATGTACTCATGTTTACATGTACTCATGTACTCATGAGTACTCATGTACTCATGTAGAACAGCATCTGGAATATAACAGGTACTCATAAAGCATGTTGAATTAAAATTGAACCTACTTGTTCAGCTGTTCATTCAGCCATTACTCAACAAATATTTAATGAGGTGTTTTTCTGTGTTCCAGACAGAGCGGAGGCTACAGTGGTAAATAGGATGCAGGACTTGCCTTCGAGGAACAGAGATTCCTTATAAACACCATCTGTAGTCATTGCTTAGTAGTCCATCAAATGCCATACTCTACTTAACCTCTCCTCTATTTAAGACTTTTTGTTTCTTATTAGTAATGGTGTAATGATTATCTTCACGTATAGCAATTACCTTTCATAAATTATTCTTTAAATTCCCAAGTTAGTGATAATTAGGTTGGGTTTTTTGACATCATCTGCCACACTGATTCCAGAAGGGTGGTACGCCCTTTACCTGAGCACCAGCTTTCCCAGCCTTCCCATCATTGGGTATTACTTTCATTTTTTGGCTAATGTAATGAACAGAATATGGTACTTTTAGTTTTGCATATAACACCTATCTACTAAAAGTGCACATTTTCAAGTTTGTTTTTCAGTCATTGGCTAGTTTAATAGGTCTCTGGGAGGCTCTTGGAGGGCCAGGGCCCTGTCTTGTAGCTCATGCACAGTGTTTCACATATGGTGGAGGCTCTTAGAGCCGTGGTCTCAGAGTTGGAAGGGATTTCACTCACCTTGTAGTTTGACTAAAATTTCAGATAGACATCACTAGCCTCTGCTTACATACCCCTGGCAATGGGGAACTCACCACCTCACAAGGAAATCTGTCTTGTTTTTGCCCTGTTCTACAGGTGTTGATCTGACTTCTGGTTCCTGCTATTCCCATGTGGCCCCGGGACCACCTTCTGAAGCAACAGGACCCATACATGACATGTTATAGAACCTGCCTACCTTGACTCCCCATCTCTGCAAATATATGACCAGACTAGAATGATCAGCACCAGGTAAGTCTGGCAGATTCAATAGCCAAGACACTGTTTTGCCCACAAGTCTCTGCAGTGGCTGTGTCAGCAACCTCTTCAACGGGGTTTATGTGAAGTTTAAGTTAAACTGGGATTCGAAGTATTTCTTGATTTGACTTGAAGCCAAACTTAGTTCCTCTTATCCTATACTTCTGCAGTGGATCTTTTTATTTTTTTTAATTTTTTTAAAGATTTATTTTTTATTTATACAAGAACCAGGGTACAGTCAGACGTGCGGGAGGGTGAGAGGATTCACCAGAGACAGAGCAGGGAATAGAACAGGCAGACTGACTGAAATACACTGCTAAGGGGAGCAAATGGCAAAACAGGAGAGGTCTGCTGTGCCATGTGGGCATCTCACCGGCCGTCCAGGATCAAACCTGTGCTGCAGAGGCTGTGGACAGCTTCACAGCGCTGTGCTCAACTGCCTGTGCCACCAGGGAGGCCCTGCATGGATCTTTTTAAACCTAAAAACAAGACTTTGCTTTTCCCTCTATTTTGTTGTGATGGATTACTAGAGAAGCTGGGACTGCTCCTGCTGACTAAAATGGGGATAATTCAGAGTCATTTTGAACAACTTCGCATGTTGTGGCAATTGAATGTGATACAGGAGTGGACGTGTATCACGCCTTGGTAACATGGCAGCTGAGCCTCCTTCCTGTGCTGGAGCCATGTATTAGGGGGATCATGGGCACACCAGAAATGTGGTAGCAGTGTTCAGAGGGATCCCCTTAGGGTTCTGTCTCTACCATAGCCATTGATTTTTGTAATGTTAAGATCACAACCACAAATTTTAATTCCCTTGCCAAATATGACTGTATAGAGTATTGTCTTGACATAAAATAAACTCCACTATCAAAAGAGAATAGAACGTAAGTTCCTACTCATCATCTGATCTAGAGTCTTCCAATGCCCAAGTTACTCTGTGTCAGGCAGGCCTTGGCACTTTACATGCTTTCTCTCTTTAATCTTCATCACAATCCTGTGAACTAGGTACCATTATAATTCCCTTTTTACAAATAAGGAAACTGAGGTTATGGAACTAGCCCAAGATTGCACAGCCATTAAGTGGCAAAGATGTGTTGGTCTCCACTCTAGAGACTGAAATGTTCTACATTCATAATTGTAAAATCTCTCCTCTCTACGTCCCACTCCTGTTTCTGCTTAGCCCAGTAACCCGCTGGGGCAACTCCCTTTTCCCCGTCTTCCAGCTCAGTTCTCTGTACTACTCCTGCTTGGGGCACTTCAACTTCTTCTTCTGAAATCATCTAAACCATTGTGTATCAGCTACATCCTTGGGAGAATCATCCCAGGAATGCCATGAATGGGTAGTTCTCTACATGGACTCTGAAGGTCCTGCAGTCTGTCCCGCTCCTGGCAGGGTAATGGCAGGAAATAGTTGACTTAGCCATGAGCTTTCCAAGGGACTTCATCCAAAGTTCTCCTTTCTAGAAAAATAGCAGGAAAATAACCAAGACAACAGAAACAGCACTAGTACTGTGGAAGGGACTCTTCTGTCTCGCTGAGAGGACTGCAGGCTTTGTGAGGGCAGGAGTTTTTGCTAGTTTTGCCTGTTGCTGTATCTCCAGTGCCTGGAACCAGGCTTGGATCACAGTAAATGTTCAAATATTTGTGGAATGAAAGAGTCAGGCAGT
This sequence comes from Talpa occidentalis, assembly GCF_014898055.3. Classification (NCBI taxonomy): domain Eukaryota; kingdom Metazoa; phylum Chordata; class Mammalia; order Eulipotyphla; family Talpidae; genus Talpa; species Talpa occidentalis. The sequence continues at coordinate 7,318,344 of NW_023601754.1, forward strand.
TCCACATCTGGTGTTACTTCCTCTGGTTACGAGGTTGTTTTGGAGAATATCGTGATCTCCCAGGACTTCAAATCCCCTTTCCATGACCTCAGCAGATTTTCAGTTTTGTTGTGATTTCGATTCATAAGAAGATAACCTTAACGATATGTAAACTACTTTGGATAAACAACCCTGCTTTAAAAGCAATTTCACTTGGTCTTATAAACCTAAGTAAGAAACTGGAATTTGTTTCGGTGTGTGGGAGGACTGGACTTCCTGTCTCCTATGAAGAAAACATTCTGTCACTTTCTGCTTTGAATTTTGAACTTGAATGTGAAATCATTAACCAAAAAAAAAAAAAGCTGAATGAGGAATATTAGACCTGACATTTTTTCTCATTGTTTACTCACCAATAATTTGTGTTCGTTGTTGAAAAGGAGAAAATACTAGTAAGCAAAATTGTAAAACTAGAAATCACTTATCTTCTCCTCACTCAGAGGTGGTCACTGTTAACTATTTTTCTCTTTGTATCTAATACTGGAAAGCATTTCCCTGGTGACAGAGTAGAGGAAGCAGCTCTGTTTTTCTGTGGAGAAAGTGCACCTGGGAGGTCTGGTTCCCAGCTCAGATTGACCTGTGGCTCAGCAGATCCCACAGATCCAGGCCAGCAAGGTGCAGGGAGCAAACTCCCCAGGATCTGAGCTTGGAGGGTGACCCCAGTAGAGGCGGAAAGCTGAAATGGGGAGTAAGGAAACAATGATCTGGCTGAACATCCTGATTTAACAAACAGCAAATTTCATGAAGCCTTCCAAGCAATGGGAGTGTCTTTTCTTCAGAATTGAAGGTGAGATAATCTTGGGAGAGTCTCCCCAGAACAACTGGAAAGTCAGAAAGACAGACTGTGCAGCAAGACTCTGGGGACAGGGAGTGGGGTAAGCGCAGCGCTGCTATGTAATTGGCTGACACGTCTTTTGGACCCACTCTCTTCCACCCTGCCTTTCTGAGGAGGGACCATGTCACTTCTGGCTCCTGACCCACTGCAGCCATAGGTGGAGATCTGTGTGAACCAGATCTGAGGTCATGTCCTCAGCATCTTAGCATCTTCCAGCTGCCTGGTGTGGATCCCTGGGAGGGCTGGGGCATGAGTCAAATGGTTTGTGTTTTTCTGTAAAGTTAATGCAAATTTTGAATTTTTCCCCGTAATATTTATCTGAATCTTAAACTAATTTTTAAAAAATCTTTAAGTGAAGGGCCTCCCTGGTGGCGCAGCGGTTGAGCGCTGGGTTGCGAAGCTGCCCGCAGCCTCTGCAGCGCCGGTTCGATCCCCGGTTGCTCCCCGGCCACCGGAGGAGGGTCCCACATGGCGCGCAGACCTCTCTTGCCGCCCGCTGCTCCCCTCAGCAGTGTACTTCGGTCCTTCTGCCTGCTCTGCTCCCCGCTCTGGCTCTGGTGAATTCTCTCACCCTCCCGCGCTTCTGACTGTATAAATAAATAAATAAAATCTTTAAAAAAAAAAAAAAAGATCTGGGTCTCGGCTGTCTCCGTGACCACCCTGAGGCCAGTTTACCCATCAGTTTCTTGGAGGTTGCCTGGAGCATGAAGCTCACTGCATGAAAGACTCTCCAGGTCTTGTCTTCCTGTATTGAAGGCTAAAGGCACAAGGTCACCTCACTTGACTGTGAGGTCTGGGGTCTGGAGCACGGCATATCCCCTCATTCCTGAGCAGACTGTTGGGGGTACACCAGGAAGCTCCATGTGGACGCACTAGCTATGTTATTTCAGGATAACAACCACTCAGGATGTTGGAATTTTTAGCTTGTTTAATCTTTTAAATTTTGGTCCTAGTCTTGTTACGGCTCAAGTTCAGGTTTCACTGGCTCCACTTAGCCATAAGTTGAGTGTCTCCAATTGAAGGACCTACCAGGCTTTGTGGAACTCTCCAAAGCACAGATTAAAAGGTTACAGATTATTCCCAGCTGTCAAGGGCCTTTCAGTCCTTGAAGCAGATGTGGCCATTTCACCTTACAAGGGGAGCCGGCAATGGCTTTCTCCTCCTCAGCTTAGCCCAAGAATACCCTCAACCCTGCCTTCCGAAACTCCTTCCCTAGCACACTGGATAGGTGTGTGGCAGTGGGTGGATATGGAGGGCTGGGAGAGCTGGATTCCTTAAAGCAATTATAAGTGGCAAAAAGTCAGCTTGTTGAGAACCCACCAAATAACCCCTTCGAGAAGGAGCCAGGTGTGACCTGGGTGCGAGTGAACAGTGCTGTCTGTGGGAGGGGAGTACAGTTCTGTTCTCCTTTCACTGCTCAGCATTTTTTATTTTTCTATCCTGAGCATGCATTGTTTTTCTAAGAAAAACACCTACAAGCAAATCCTATCATTGGAAATTTAGATAATTTGGCTTTTTTTTTAATAAATACAAGCAATGCAAAGTAGGACTAATTTACTGAAATTGAGTTAAAAACTATAAAGCACAGAAAAGAGCCCATCTTTAATTTCTGAAAAACTGAAAAATTGTTTCCAGATGTTTCAGAGGGTCATGAAACTGCTGCAGCGTTCAGCAGCTGGGTTCCTGTCCTAAGAGCAATGAAGAGACATGATCGTTTTCAACCCGGTCATTTCTCCAATAATAGGTCATCTGGTTGGCCAAAATATATTGAATTTTAGAAATTTATAAATGTGTCCTTTTAAGCACCTTTTTCACCTGCACAGGAGTTAGGTAGGGAAGTAAAGACAAGTGGCTCACCCTGTTGTTACTCTGAGTTTGTGAGGTGGGCGTGAGGCCAAGAGCCACACATGGGTAAGGTCATGTGTGCATAGGAGGTACTTGGCTCCGGCAGTGCCCAAAAGTAAGGAGGGATGCAGGTTGCTCCTTCAGTATTAAAAACATCACCTCTGATCATTTGAGTGACTTTTCTATTTAATATCTTTTAAGTGGCAACAAACTCTTATCTCCTTTTAAAAAGCACAGTGGAAGAGTCTCTTGTCTGCCAATTCCAAGCTGTTGCCAGAGCTGTTGTCGTCCAACCGCACTCTCGGTGGCCTTACGCCATGTTCAGCTGCACTCTTTGCCCACCCCAGCCTGGAAGAATCCAGCCCTCCATTTTGTCTGCGGGGTTTCAGAGCTGCCGAGCTCTACTGGGACAGAAGGAGACCAGGGCCACTGCAGAGATGTGCTGTCCGACTTTGCCAGCTCCTCACCTGTCCTTTTTTCCACACCCAGCCAGATATTAGCCCCTTCCCCGCGGTACTGCTTCCTGCTTGTCCAGCTCTACCCAGTGCTTTCTGTCTCCATTGACCTTGGCTTCTTGGGCTCACTTCGGAATGAAGCCCGTCAGTTTCTCAACCTTTCTCTCTTGCTTCTAACAGGATCCACATGGTGTTTCTGACTGATACTCCACCTGGGCTTTCCCACCCTCCCTCTCTTGCCTCTTGCAGGGTCCAGTCCAATACATTACCCTCCTGCTCTGATTCTCTAACCCTTCCTTTGTGCTTGGTCCCTTCCCTTCACCCTGCAAGCAAAATTCTTCTCCAGTCTAGGAAAACTTACCTTCATTCTCTCGGCCCTTGCAGCTCCCACCTTTATAAACAAACTTCTTAAAATAGCCCACATTTTGTGCCTTTGTGTCCTTAGTTTCTTTTACACCCCACCAATTACGGGTGTCACCCCCATCATTCTACCAAAACTTAAAGGTCTTAAATGTCAGATCAAATGACATCATTTCACCTGACCGACCAGTCACGGACTGACCCTCCTGTGTGATGTGTCATCAGTTTCTGTAATGCTGTGAAGCTTGTGATTTCATTGTCATTTCTTCTCTCCTGATGCTTTTCAGCTGCCTCCTCTTATCTCTCTTTGTATGATCAATGCTTAA